>NC_092876.1:300250372-305050372 GCF_028372415.1 Notamacropus eugenii
CCCCATTTTATGGATGAAGAAAACAAGGCCTAAGGAAATTTAGTGTCTTGTCCTCAATTTCCCAATGAATGACAAAACCAACTCTAGAATTCAGCTTCATCCTCAATATAATGCTTTTTTTTAGTCCCTAAACTAAATAGTATTGATTATTAGAATACTTGTCAAATTCTGAGATCCAGGCTCTTCCCATTGTTGCCTATAAAACTTCAAACCCAAATTAATTATGCCTTGAAGTGACCACCTGTGCATATTCCCTTACAAATTCCAATTGAGTGTTAAAAAAAAAAGGAATCCCTACTGGTCCCAGCCTGTATGGTCAGTGGATATTGGAGTAAACGGTGATCAGAAACTTTGTTCTCTACAGGCCAGGATTTTACCTCCAATCCTCTTACCATCTGGCCAATCTGGAGTAGTCTTTGTGAAGTGGGGGATCAGGCACTATTCCCTTGGCCTGAACAATTTTGCATAGATACAACTTGCTAATGGCCATATCTGCAGGCCGTGTGCTCTGCACATGGGTCAGTGGTGCTGGGTCAGAGGAAAGGGGTGAAGAGCCAAAAGAACAATGACGTGCTCCATTGTCATCAGATGAAGCTATCCATCAAAAGTATTCCTCATAGCAGCTGGCTGGTCCAGCTGCCTCACTGTGGTGCCTTTTGTGTTTTCCTACCCACAGAGCAATTGATTGGTTTTTTTCCCCCTTTTCTGCAAGTTTCCTCCTAAGACCTTTATGAATCATAATTGCTTTGAACTGTATAATTGATAACTAACAAATGTTTTGAGTGAAAGTCAGCATGATAGAGAAAAAAAGTAATGGAGTAGCAATAAAAGACATTAAGTGTAAATCCCAGACACTAAATAGCTATCTGTGTGACCTTGGATAAGTCACTTGTCCTCTTAGGATAATAATATTTGTATTCCCTACCACAAAAGGTTGCTGTGGCAAAAATGCTTTGTAAAATGTTCAATACATTTCAATTAAGAGTGAATGACATGAAGACAATTTGGGTTATTTTAACATTTATATTATTATTTTTCTCATCATACATTCAGTGGAATTTAGATAATAATAAAAGGCCATTATTATTACTATTATTGTCGTTATGGTTTGAAGAATTGCATGGATCTCACTTGTGTGTTCATCCTTCATTGCCAAAGAAGACCATGCCATCAGAGAAATAATGACATGACTTTGCTTTGAGTGAGGGAGGGCTGTGCAGGTCACCAGCCACACTTCTCCTCCAGAGCCATCTGAATCCAGTGACCAGGTATTCATCAGAATGACTGGAGATGACCCAGGATGAGGCAATAGCGGTTAAGTGACTTGCCCAAGGTCACTCAGCTAGTGAGTGTCAAGTGTCTGAGAAGAGATTTGAATTCAGGTCCTCCTGACTCCTGCACTGGTGCTCTATCCACTGCACCACCTGGCTGCCCCATGGATCTCACTTAGCACAGTAAGGAAAGAAGAAACTCTGTGATTAGGTGATTGGTTTATTTTTTCTTTTCAGTGAAATAATCTAGTTATTTTAGACTTCACTGTACAATGGCTAAGCTGGGAGAGAAAGAGCAGTGAGGCAGCCAGTTGCTTTCATATATTTGGTTGTTTTGCTCTTCTTTTCTGTTTCCCCCTTCCTTTGGCTTGTTGCAGGGAAATCATGCCAGCCGCCAGCTCCCATTGGCTATGCCAGTCAATCACTGCGTATAGCCAGCCCCTTGTTAGCATGGGTAAGCAAAACTGTTCCCACAGCCATGTGTGAAGCTTGGTGAATCAGAATAGAAATATGTCGTGTGCTCATTGCAAAGGAGGAGCAGATGAAATTTAGGGACTCAAATGTGCGATTAATTTAGGCTTAATGGGACTGTAATAGTACAGTGAATTTTAAGTGCCCTTTTGATTATTACATCAGGGGTCTATTGAAATACACCCTTGTCATTAGAACTGAAAGTTTGGAAAACAGTTTCATCAAGTCTGATGAATCAGAGCCCAGTCAGAATACTGAGATAGTACTAAAGAGGCAGGGGAGATGAGTTGAGGGGAGGAGGAGGAGGAGGCTGACAGCAGATTTTCCATTTCCACACTGTCTTTTTCACTTATCTGGATTTTGTTTTCCCAGCTGTGGGGTAAGAATAACAAATTTGACTGGCTAATTAAAACTCATCATCATAATTATATAGTCTTTCAGAAAAAAAATCTAGTTTTTATTCCAATCGTATTTTCTACTCCTTCAGAGTGCCTCCTACCTCTCTTGTCTAATTTTCCCAATGAACGAAATCAACGTTCAAAATACTTTGTCCTTACACTGCTTGAGTGGTATGGGGGAAGGATGTTTGTATGTGTGCGCACATATTTGTGTACATATATGTGTATGTATACCTGCGCATATATCCATATATGTGTTATACATGCGCATATTTGCATGTATGTATAGCATACCAGACTATCTTAGGGGACAGTTAAGTGACCTAGAGAAGTTGTAGAAAAAGTGATAGAAAACTGAACTAGGAGTCAGGAGACAATTGATTCAGCCATTCACTGACTTACTGTGAGAGTAACAGGATACTAGAAGGGGCTACTGAGAAAAATGGTTGTTTCGGGCTATACGATGTATGCATATAGCATTGAACAGTATGCAGAATTGGAAGAGACCTCTGAGAACATCAGGTCAACCTTTGAGAGCATCAGGTCTAATTCTCTCATCTGCAGAAGTTGAAATTAAGGACAGAGAAAAGACTTGGCCAAGGTCACACAGCTAGTCTCTAGCAGAGCAGTGCTAATTTTTTTTATCCCTAAAGCACAGTAAGAAAACAAACCATCTGCCTAGCATGATTTAAATCAGGACTCTACAACTGCTTTGTGATGACATTCTAAGTTTCATTTCTATGAAACATTGAGGTCAGCCAGCAGAGTGGTATCTGAAGTCCTGGAGCAGTTAGTTTGGGAGGTGGTACATAATACAATCCCTAAGCAGATCAAGGGAGGAGTTATCACTGCTGGCTTAGCTCCCCTTGCCTGCTGAGAATCACAGCAAATGTGAAGAAGCAGGCTCAGAGATGCCCCAGTTAAGACTTCTGTGGTCTCCTAGTGGAACCCCATGGACCGATTGAGGAAACTTCAGTGTTGATATTCACTTGCATAAATACAGGCAGGTGGGTCTAGATAATTGGAAAATTCAGAAATCTGAATAGGGTCTTCAGTACCTTCATTTTACAGACAAGGAAATTATGGACATGAGTGGTCCAATGATTTGGCCAAGGTCATAATGAAAATCCATAAGATTGGATTGGAAGGGACTTTCAAGATCATCCAATCAAGCACTTTCATGATGCAGAGGAAGAGAAAAGAATAAACACTTGAATAGTACCTAGTATGTGTCAGGCACTGTGTTAAGCATATTTTTTTAAACCAAATATCTCGATTATACATAGAACTAAGGCCCCAACACAAAAGAACCTCATCCAAAGTCACACAACTAGAAAGCAGCCAGGAAGACTGAGTTCCTCTGATTCCAAATCTGGTGATCTTTCCATGAGCCACACCAGAAACCATATCCCTTTCCACTGTATTATGTTGCCACTCTCATACCCTGGACAGCTCAAGGGACTGATGCCTTGAACTGTGATAACAAAGCAAAGAAGTATAATTATAATGACTACACATGTCTGCAAAGAGGACATGAGAAAATTCAGCTCCCTCTCTTCTTTATAGAGGTGGGGGGCTATGGGTGTGAAACATTGCATATATTATCAAACACTTGATATTTAATTATTTTTTTCTCTCTTTTTTTCTCTCTTCTCTCTCCCTCACCCTCATTGTTATAAGGAATAATTTGCTTTGTAGGGGAGGAAATAGAGATGAAATATGGAATGAAGGTTACATAAAAACAAGAATAATAATATTTTTTATAAAGCCATGACACTGATTCTTGGTGAGTTATAGAATCAGTTTTGTGACTTTCCTCATGCCTCATAAATGGATAGTTAGAATGGGTGGAGGAGAAACCTTGTCAAAGTCTTTTGATAGCTTTCTGGTTTATTTTGTCCTCTATTCAACATTCTAAACTAATATATTGGATCGATAAATTCAATTGTCTGGCAATTTACAGAATACTTATTGTACACATTCTGTTGTTGTTGTGCATATAACATTCAAATATTTAATTTGGCCAGTGGGGAAATCCCACCCAGGTGTTCCCACCCACCCACCCTTCTTGGCTGGCTGGGGCTCATCACTGGAACTTCACTCAGCCTGTTTTGTCCTAGCATTGTCCTAATAAGGACATTGAACAAGCACGGCCTGAACTGTGTCAACAAATGCTGAAAGCCTAATGTTAGAATGGACCATTGGGGTACTGCCATGGTTTCTGTGAGATCTCTAAGGTTTTAAGTCCATAATGGCCCAGCAAAGTAATTCAGCCAGAGGTCATTGGCCTGTGTGGTGCCTGGCCTTAAAGCCTTGCTGATCCAGAGCTGACTGGGCCTCTAGAGAGAATCAGACTGGAATTTGAGGCAGCTGCTCAGGAATCTCAGCTGAGGACCATTCGAGAGGCCACCATTGACTTGGATGGGAGACCACCCACCTTACAACAACACATGAGCAGTATCCTTTCAACACCATGTATGCTTTCAGTACCAAGTGAAAGGCTTTTCACTGACAATGGACAACATCCTTGTTATATTACCATGGCCTATCCTCATTGGACTGATGGCTTTTAAATGTCACATAGGCATGTGCACAAATGCTTTTAGAATTCAAAGGCATTTTTGTTACTTTTGATACCAAAAAGCCAAATAAGAGTTGAAAATTGGAGACAACTTATTTTGTAGGAGTTAAGTATGTGAAGGAAGAAGGACTATAGAGTTTTGAGCATTCAGGGAAAAAGTCAGACAATAATGGAGCTCTAATAATAGAGGGGATTTGTCTCTCCCTCTCTAACTCCATTTGTAAAAGGGATATAGTGAATGAACTTGGTGCTTTGAAAAAAAGTCAGCTAAAACAGATTTTACCACCTGGTGTTCAGCATTTTATCTGCCCCAGTTTTACAGAACTCCATGTCCAAGATAGCCATATTCTTAACCTCTCCAAAGAGAAAGAAATAATTCAGAGGCCTTTGTTAACTGCTAGAATATATCCCTGTCTTGCTTCATAAACTAATATTGAAAGTGTTGAGTAGATTCACCTTCAAATCTCAAAGATTTATATTAAGCACTTAAGAAACATAAAACGTGTGCTCCTCGTGTGGTGTTAAACAGTTATTAGTATTTAAAAGATGGGCTATAGTAGAAAGACAGGAACACTGCCAATGTGACAGCTGAGGCATCTGACTTGTGTAGCTGATGATGTGGATGCCCTCGTGTCTGGGCTAGTGGCATTACTGTGAGCTGGTGCTCAGCTAAAGAATTCCTGCATATCCAAACTAGACTACAGTATGTCTATCACTGGAAATATAGATTTAGACTGACTGTAATTCAAAGTCAGGCACTGCATGGGCCAATGACCACTGATTTGAAAAGCTTCAGATGCCCTCTGTGGAACTGAGTTTTGTCCATTACCTTGAAGACTATGGCAACATCCAACTGGTCCTTTGAACCATTATGCTTCATCCTATTCTTGTAGAATATCCTTATTAGGACAATGGGGGTTAGTAAGCTGAGGGGGCTCCTAGTGGTTACCTTTGGAATTAGAGGGGGTGGGTGGCTGGGATTCCTAGAAAGAATTCTCTTATTGGTCAAAGTGAATATTTAAATGTCACCTACACCACTGCAGTAGAATGAATATGAGTGTTGAGTATATTGCAAATATACACGACTTGACCCATGTAATGCAATGGTCATGTACTAATTCAAAAGTACAATAGCAACTCTGTCCTCTTGAAAAGAAGAGGAAAACCTACTGTATACCAAAATGTTCTTTGAATAGTACTTAGCCAAGTGCTATGAACATAGTGAGTGCTTAATAAATTAAATTAAATCCTTGTTGATTGAGAGTGTGAAAGTAAAGTGTCTTCCCTAGTTGCTCCTTCTATAATTAAATACAGATGGATCCTTGGGAACATTGTTCAATGTGGTAGACAAAGTCATGTTTCAATTGCTAAGCATTTATTAAAGCACCTACTATGTGGCAGGCACAAGGGATGCAAATACAAAAGTAAAGCAATCTATACCCTAAAGATTGTCATATCCTGTTGGTGATGGTGGTGGAAGGAACATGACATATTCACAGGTAAGTAAATAAAGTTTAGAAATACAATAAATATGAAGTGTGGGGAAGCACTAATAGTTGATATGTGTTTCCTTGTATATGCGGGGGAGGGATGATAAATCTGTTCTTCCTCTTAAAGGAGGTGGCTCTTGAGTTAGCCCTGAAAGAAACTAGAGGATCCAAGTGGTGGAGGTAAGGAGCGAGAGCATTCCTGGCATGGGACACAGGCAAAGGCACAGACACATAAGATGTAATGTCCTAATAGGATGACAGCAAGAAGGACAGTTTGGATGGAGTGTAGTTAAGTGGGTGGGAAGGAAGGAAAGCATCATGTGTAATCACTCTTGAGATCAGCTATCATTAGTTACTATTAAACCCTGTTGACCTTTTCCAGGGTACAGAAAAGACAAGTTCCATTTTCATTGGACCATTACCAAGAATGCTGGCCCACAAGGAAACATGTACACCCAAAATATAGGGAATGGGAGTCTGGCTACTAGCTGCTCCTGGAGCAGGATATAGAGGCAGATGGGTCAATGTGTGTGGTTTCTATCATTTTATCCCTTGGGGACATGACTCTGAATATAGCTTTCTAAAAGAACTAGAGAGTATCAGGGTAAAGGAAAGAGGCATCTTGTGTCAAGTTTTAGAATATTCTGTACAATCTACTGCCAGATGGGAGGAATGGTTCCCTGTAGTGTCCTCACTGGCATTGGGTGTGACCCCCCCATAGATGGGTGGGCAGCCAGTCAGGGTGTCCAGCATCTTGTCTATGCTTGGCTTCTGAACTTCTGTGGCTTTGTAGAGACTGGCAGAAGATGCAATGAGTTTGCCTTACTGGCACAATTATAGTTTTTAGTGGAATAGTCTTATAAATCAGAGATACTAGATCCCCTTGGTGTTTTTTATTGACAGTATCGATTTCCTTTGTGACTTAAAGTTAAAATCTAATCAGATTTACATCTGAAGTGAATGTTTTACCCGCTTGGCAATTCACATGGTCATGACTACAGTCTGTTTGGCATTCTCATTTGTATCGAGGAAGCTGGACATTTTGAAGCTGACATTCTGTCTTACATTCTACTTGGCTTTAGTGCGCCATGTCTATGTCCACCCTCCATTTTGTATTCTTTTCCTTTCCTGCCTTTCTTTCCCCTTTTCTTCTAGTCAACTTCTTTTGCCCCCAGTCCTTTCTATTGCTGTACAATCTGAGTTCATAAATTCACAGAAAACTGTTGATGATTTAATGTTGGGGGTGTAAGCTCAGTTTCATGTGGACAGTCTCGGGAAGGTAAAGATGAGGACTTCTAATCCTCAGAGTTCTCATGAGACTCCCCAGGGAACAGCTGGGAATTGAGGTGTGAGATATGGGCTATCTCATGCATTTCCGCCTCTTCTCCGTGGGAAACTTACTAGGGAGAGCATCCCACCCTTGAGATTAATCCATGGTCTGAGCACACCTGTTGTTGACTAGCTAAAGGCTGAGAGCAGGCACGGTATTCAGGTGCAAACTATGCTGCGGGAGAGCTTAAGTAGGGTCAGGAAAGCCTGAAGGTGTTCTTCGTGCTGAGGGGCCCTTAGAGGGCAAAAGGTCCCTCCCCTCTCCCACTCCCATTCTCTTGCTGTACGATCTTTGCCTCTTTGGGAGGAGGAGGATTCCTCTCTCCTGAGGAAGAATTCACCCTGCACATGTAACTAAGATCCTGAATAAAGCCTAACCCTTGTTCGACTCTGGAAAGTCTCTTCTCTCAACACGTTTATCTGGTTTGGCAACCAAAGACCTGTGACAGGTAAGAAAAGGCTCGGGTAGCCCATTGGCCTCAAGGCCGAACAATTTAATGGGTTGGATCTCATGTGTATGTGTGTGTGTGTGTGTGTGTGTGTGTGTGTGTGTGTGTGTTTGTGTGTGTGTGTATGTGTATTTTAAAATGAGCTGAGGAGTTGTTAATGGGATGGCCAATGGTGACATTTTAGAAATCCATCATGGCACCTGGGTGAGAGTTTTGAGGGTAGGGATGCCAACACCCTTGGCATCCTCTCCAATTATGCCTGCAGAAAAGGAAGGCAAGGAGCCACGGGAAGTAAAATACACCCTTCAGATACTGCTTCTTTTTCCTCCATCATTTTAAAGAATTTTCTTTCACTAACTATTCCTTCCTGGGTATATTTGAAAGCCTTAAAATAAGCAGAGATTAGGAAAGCATCTTTTATCCAGCTTTCCCTGTTGTATCTTTTATAACTGTACTTAGTCCAAAATTGAGCCACCTTGTTATTCACTCAATCCTTGATAATTATCCATAGCACTCACTTAATCAGTTAGAGTCTTCTTGGCTCCCATGGAAATAAGATCAATTAGAAGATGCCATCATTCTTGTGTTCTCTCCTCATTGCCCAGTTCCCTTTCTCTGTCTGTCTTCCACGCATACCTGTCTATACCTTTAATCATTTCCACCGACTTCTGCCTAGTTCTGGGGTCCCTGCTCATCTAATCCTCCAGACAATTTTCTTCATTATTTGTATTACTCTGAAGTTCTCACAATTTAACTATTCTTCCTGTTTTCACCTTTTAGGAAATCTAACTGGGGTCAGAATATTTTTTTCCATGAATGAGCTATTATTGCCTTTCATAATTCTAGTGAATATAGTTGTCCCTCTCAAAGTACTTGCCCTGCCAGGAAAGGCAGCCCAGACTAGTGGATAGAGAGCTGACCTTGGAATCAAGGCAGCCTAGCTGTAAGTCCCATTTTTGACATACTTATTTAACTGTGACTTTGAACAACTCATTCAATCTTTCAGTATCCTGGGAAACTTTCTAAGACTATGAGTAGCAGAGAGTTATTAATTTCCATTAATAAAGCAAATTTCCTCAATGGGGATACTCCTATACAGAAGAAAATGTAAATCTAGCACATTATATGCCTACCATAGGTACATAAAGTATGGATCAGGGATGTTGGTACACTCTGGAGGAACATTTCTATTAACTCTTTGTCTGAGGGGCCTACTTTGCTCAGACAGCTGTGTGAAATGTGTGGGTAGATAATGGAGAATAAATAAGACATAGCACTTACAGTATATTAGGGGGACTTATAACTAAATTTAATTAAATCATCCCTTTGGTTACTATTCTATATACACATATGTTCACGTAGAAAATGAAAGTCCTGCAGATGACCTTTTAGGAACAGGCAAAATAAAATAATACATCACCTGAAATGTTGCTAAAATGAAGTTCCAGTGAACTATGAACTATATCTGCATGACCATTTAGGGGCCAGGTTGCCCAGGAAGATCAGATGACAATGCTACTTTTTTATGCATTACCTGAGTCAATATAACAAACAATAGGCAATTATTAAGAACCTACTATGTGCCAGGTGCTGGGTTAGGCTCTGGGGATAGGAAGGCAAAATGGAAATAACTCCTGTCTTCAAGGACCTAATAGGAAAAAGCTTCTACAAGCATTTCTCATGGTGTTGGGCTTGGACTGAGGGTCAGGAAGACCTAGGTCCAAATCCCATGCTATACTAAGTAGCTGTGAAACTATGAACACGTCACTTTGGCCTTCGTAGCCTCAGTTGCTGCATCTCTAATTTGGTTATAATAATTTATAGCATTCTACATGAAGGAATTTTGAAAGCTATGTGTAAGTTATGACAGTATACTTTCCAGGGAAGAAGCATAGATGATGAGGCTGATTCAATCACTGCCGAAGCTAGTTCAGTGTTTGGGAGGTTCCAAAGGAAAGTGTGGGAGAAAAGAGGTATTAGACTGCCTACCGAACTAAAGGTCTATACAACCATCATGTCAACCTCATTGAACCCTGGACAGGATGACAGTGCCATGTCAAGAAACTGAATGCCTTCCATTTGAATTGTCCTAGAAAGAGTCTGAAGGTCACCTGGCAAGAAAAGGTACCAGGCACTGAGTTCTTTTTCAAGCTGAACTGCAAACTCTAGCACAGAGAGCGCAACTCCAATGAGCTACTCATCTTGTTTGAATGCCAAATATATGTTTACCTAAAAGACTATTTTATGGAAAGCATATGGCAAGAGCTCACACAGAGATCAGAAGAAGTGATACAAGGACACTCTCAAGGTCTCTCTGAAGAACACTGGAATTGATTGTGAGACATGGGAAACACTGGCATAGTACTACACAGTGTGGCGTGCCCACATCAAAGAAGACACTGTGCTCTATAAGCAAAGCAGAATAGCAGTAGCTCAAAAGAAAGATGAGATGAACAAATTTCAAAACATCTCCAATCCAAATGTTCATATGGACTATTTGTACCTCACCTGCAGTAGAGCCTTCTGAACTCATATTGGTGTGATCAGCCCCCAGTCTGAGACATTGTACTGTGACCCTGAAATAATGATGTCATTTTGGTCCTTTTCTAGCATGAAGGACAATGAACAACCAAAATAATGTCTATAATACCTAATTCATAGAGTTATTGAAAGGCTCCAATGCGATTATGTGCAAAGTCCTTTTTAAACCACTATGGAAATGCCAGTCATTTTCATTATTATGACATATGTGAAGGTGTGTATAGAACAGCCACCAAGGGGATAATGCAATTAAATTAATCAAAGAAAATCACTGTCTAGGTATTGGGAAGATGCAGTGTTTAGATATTTAGTTTCTATAACCTCAAAAAGTTTACAGTACAGTAATGGAAACAACACACACAGATAAATCATTATAAAACAACATATGTAATTAGATGAGGTCCAACCAAAGTACTGTGCAAGGTCCAAGGGGTAGGTATCATTACTGATTGTTCATCATATAAGAAGCATTTAAGTTGCAATTAGTTGATTTGCCTTTTTCTTCTGAGTCTCTGTGTCTATACTTATGAAAGTTGACTGTCCCCTTGTAATTTGTCAATGCATCGGTCAACTTTGCTCCCTTCACATATTCATATAGAGAGGAGACAGATGAAGGGAAGAATTCATAGGGAAAAGAAAGTGAGGAGGTATTGATTGGATTTAGGTGTGGAAACAGAAATTTTAATAAAGAGTAAAAAGGGGGAGTTTGTGGGAAACAGGAAAGTTCTGTTCCCACAGAGTGATGACCTAGTATGGTCAGGTAAGGGTCAGAAACTTGTGTGCAGGCTTGATGGGGTGTTTGAGCAAAAGCCTATCAGAGAGGAGAACATGAAGTCACATGGCCAGGGGACAGTGGCATGGGAGATCCAAAATTTGGAATATTATAAGAAGCTTCCATTATTCAAATGTGTTATAGTCTTCCAATAGCCTTACTGGAAACTACCCATTCATTCAAGGGAATGAATGTAGAAGGCCCTTCCTCCTCTGAACTCCATTTTAATAAATTTTCCTTGATACTATTTTGTGTGTCAGGTTCATCTCTAACTAGCTGCCTCACAAAGAGGTTGGTGCTTTTTGGTTGAGAATTTACCTGTGAAAGGGAGGAAAGAGGATAAACTTAGGGATAAGAGGGTTAAGGGAAGCGTTTTTAAAGATGAGGGAAATGTGAGCATTTCATATTCAGTGAGCACTTCAGTAGACTGAGTGCTAGAAATCACCATTTTGAATTTTCAGAGCAAAGACACTGGAGTGGTTTTGCAGATGAGGAAACTGAGGCAAACAGGGTTAGGTGACTTTTCCAGGGTCACAGAACCAATATGTGATCCACCACGGGATTTGAACTCAGGAAGGTGAGTCTTCCACACCATCCACTTCTCCACTTGCCCAAGTGAAAAGAAGACCTGAGTTCAAATTCCACCAAGACATTGTTATGTTCATTCTCAGCAAGTGATTTGACACTTCTCTATAGTAATATGGCCTTTGTCATGGAAACTTATAGCATTTAATATCATTTTTGGACTCTTAGAAGGGTCAAAGCCTGAACTAATCGAGTTCCATCTCTTACAACAGTCTGGGGAGGAACATCATCTGATGCAATCTTCTAGTCTGGATGCTTGTTCAAGCTGTCTTCAGAACAGCATTTCAGCTTCTTCTTCCCTTTATCTTCTTGTAGAAATCTCCCTTCACTTTTCTTATTTCCCTTCCCCTTCCTTCCTTCCTTCCTTCCTTCCTTCTCTCTCCCCTAAAAACTTAAACCCCATGCTTTCTGAAGTTGCATTTTAAAGAATAAACAGAAATTCAATGGACAGAACTCAGTGGAAGAGTGTTCTAAGCACAGGAAATAGAGCACACGGTTAGCTGAAAGTGCTTTGGGGAGTCTTAAATTGTCTAAATCAGTGGATTTCTAACCTGTGGGATATGCAAACCTAGTAGAGAACTTAAGGCTACAGAATTTTTGGAGGCTCTTGAATTAATTCATCAATAAGCAGATGTGGTTTTTGTAGCATGGTTCAATGAACAGGACTCTGGACTTGAAGTTAGGAAATACCTGGGTTGAAATTCCACTTTAGAAACTTCCTATTTATGTGACCTTGGGCAAATCATTTAACCTCATTGTCCTTCAGTTTTCTCATCTGTGAAATAAAAGGGTTGAATTTGAAAGACTCCAAAGTGTCTTTCAGAGCTAAATCTGATACTAAATGAGTATTATATCTTTTAGCAACTGAATAATATTGCTCACACACACATACATACATTACTATTTTTTCAAAATGAAATACAAATTCAGTTAAAGACTTTACTGAGTTCACTGTAGCTTTTTGTTATCTATTTTCTGACATTTTTCAGTGTAAAAAGTGATTCCAATCCTTGACAATGTTAGGAACCAGACAAGATTCCTAACTGTCCAGGCAAATGCTTTTATTTATCATTTTACTTTGGCTTTGTTTCTTGAACAAATGAAAGTGTACTTTATCAATATATTTATTAATTGAGAAAATTCAAATCTTTCCAAAAGCTTGATTATTCTTTTTAGTGAAACAATTATGCTGAAAATTGCATTAAATCACCCTTTCACTTCACTTTTTATAGTCATAGCCTTAAAGTGAAATATGGAAACCTACTTATGAATTTTAAAACAATCATTAATAATTCATTCTCCATAATAGATTACATGTAGTTCCATTTTTCATTGTCACCTTGTTACAGGTACTAAATGCTGTTACTGAAATGTGAACATGAATAGCCTTTTGAAAGTTCTGTAACTGACTTCCTGAATAAGGTTAATAGTTTAATGATCAGTTATAGTTTCTGCAATTGCTGTCACAGCTAATGATGTTAGTGTCCATAGCTGTTTTCTCTGCTCGATCAACACGAAGAGGAATGGGCTTTTTATGGATCAGAGTTTTAAAATTATCTTGCCAAAAGATTTGAGTAAAAAATGAAAATGTTTTTGAATTTAGTACATAAAGATGATTTTTCCATTATGGCTTTATGTGCTTAATCTAAAGATTTTTTTTCCTTGCAGGTATCTGTAAAAACCACATATGTAGGGACTTAATCTGTACTGAAGTGTTTGGTGATGGAGCTTCACAAATGGTTTTATAAAAATAGGTGGCTGCCAGATTCTCTTTGCCCTTCAAAGTATACATTTTTCCCACCCACATTTTCCATTTCTAATATTTCCTCCTCTAGGTCACCTAAATCTCTTTCTGATGGTTCATATCCGTTTTACCTAAAAGTGGCAAGTGAAGTCCTGATGTAAGGGAATGCACAGTTGGTAGTGAAAAGAGGGAGCAATGAGCCATACTTGCAAATTATAGTGAGACTAGAGCTTGGGGAGCCCCCAAAAAGGAATATGCTCTTGGACAAGGAAGCTGAATAAAATAGATTGTCGTGTATCAGATGCTTAAAGGAATACTGGATTTGTCAAAGTCAGAGAAACTATGTTGTTTGTGTCCGTTACATGCCATCTGCATGTTCAATGAAAAGAGCACTGAGATCACAGGACCTGGTTCAGGCTTTGTCTCTGACATGAGCTGTATGACCTTGGGGAAAGTCCCTTAAATATCTATGGGTCTTAGTTTCCCCGTATATACGATGAAGAGATTAGACCGGATGGTCTCTGAGGTCCCTACCAGTTCTAAATCTATGAGTCTAAGATTCTAAGTCATTCTCTCTGTGTTTCCTCGTTTCAAAAATGAGGGAGTTCAGTTCAGTCATGTAATCTCTCTGTGCCTCAGTTTTTTCATTTATAAAATGAAGTGGTCAGATCTGATGGTCTTTACTAGATCTAAATCAATAAACTTGTACCATCCAGGGACAGCACTACAGAAATAGTGGAATCAGATCTCTGTTGAACTGATGAGGCTTTGGGGAGTTTTTATAAATACAAAATCAGATGAATAGACTTTTCCACTTACCCGAAACAAAGTGATGTGGACAGAGAAAGTGGTTTATGGAGCTTCAATCTCAGGTGCTCCTCTTTCCCTCCCCATACCACATAGCTTGGGGCAAGGTAACTTTTGGCTTTGACTTTGGCCAATTCCTAACCTCTCTGAAGACAGCTTGGACAATGTGACTCTTCCAGGAGCACAAAGAAACTTTCTGAAGCAACCCAAGGTTTCTAGCCATTGAATCTGTGAGCTCTGGCATAGCAAGGGACTGTTTAAGCTATGCCAGCTCTTTTTAGACCCTTAAGTTAGAATTTACTACCAAATACCTCATCTCCAATGTATCAATCTCTGTAAGGGGTGCCATTACTTATGTGTGATGAATGAGACTGAAGGGAGGTGACCACCAACCTCTATGGGCTTAATTGACAATATATATCCTATGAGTTCTAGATTTGGTCATTAAAATGCTTCCAAAACTTTCTTGGCCCACTCACTAGGTAGCTCACTACAGCTCAGGAAGTACCACGTCCTGACTTCCTTACAGATGCAGACTCATCTGAAGAACAGTCCATTGGGACTGTTGGGTAGCAGTTATCCACAGTCTGATACATCTCTACCTTCCACAACTCACCCACTCTTGACCCTCAAATCCCTAGTTGTTGGGGGTTTTTTTGGTCTCACCTTTGAGAGATTCAAAGGCGCTTTCAAATTTTATGGGCTCCATCTTTGCACCCACTCCCTATCACTAGCAGGCCTCAGCTCCATTTCTTTACCACTTTGCTCTAGGTGCTGGGGATCCAACAGATGGGTTGACTCTAGCTACCTGTAAAGGAAAGTGCATCACAAAAAAAATTTTCATTTGAACTTTTAGGAGATAAAAATTATTTATAACAACATTTTTAAAAAGGCATTTTCCACCATGAGTGATAGCATCTGTATCACAGAAGATAATGCTTTGCATACTACAATGTGGCTGATAGAGGTTTTGATTAAATATTTGACTCTGAGAGGAAAGATGAGTACTGAATAAAATTATACTCACTGGTACTGTAGGTTCAAACACAAATGCTATACATATACACATCTATATACATACACATATATATGTATATGCATATATATGTGTGTGTTTACATATAAATATATTATTTATAAAATTTGGTGGCTAAGAGGCACATGTGTAGTAGTTCAAAAACCTTCTGTTTGGGCCCCCAGATTTTCTTGTGTAGGCTCCCTCTGCCCTAGATAGGCTCCCTGCTCCTGCATTGTATGCCCTCTCCCTTTTCTAGAATTTTCTGTGCCATTGTATGCCATAAACTTTCATGCCTAAGAGTACTTGATAATTGGAGCTTTTGTGCTTATAGACACTAGTGCCTCTCTGCTATAGACCTCATTCTTCCCTCTAAAACACCTGGCCATCACTTGCTTTGGGAAGCATTGCTATTGTGTGTATGGCTCAATCACCTAATGTGTAATTATTATTACACACTAGAAAGAATGATGAGAATCTGGCACAACCTAGGCATTGACCCTGGTGAATTTCTCCAGCTAGATGAATGAATGAAAAAAGTAAAAAGCATTTATTAAGCACTTATTATTTGCCAAACATCATACTAAAGTCTGGGAAATACACAAATTTAAAATAGCAACATAATTCCTGATCTTGAAGAGCTCCCAGTCTAAGTGTAGGAGACCACATGCTAAGAAAATCCAGATTCAGGGCAGATGTAAAGGCCTGGAAGGACCTTTGTAATTGATCCTCTTCCAGCTCATGCTATGGCTTGAAAATCATTCCACCCATGGCTGGGATGATCCCCTTCTTGACTGAATTATAGATAGGTGTTGCCCTTCCAGAGATCTAGTTGTGTTTTTGTCTTTCTAAGGACTATGAACTGAATATATTTTTGTCCTCTCTTGTCTTTATCCCCCTTTCCCATTCCTCCTCATGGGGGTCTCAAAGTGAGTTTTATCCCTTAATGGAATTAAAATTGCAAAGTAAATGTCTGTTTATTTTAACATCTATTGGTTGGTTTTCTCTTCTGTGGAAATCTCTTATGTCTTCCCAAAGCAGCCTCAGTGGACTGTCATGTCCTTCATATGAATCATTTGGTTTGCTGTGAAATGTTTAGCTTGCTGTTTGATACATACAGCTATATCAAGTTAACCATCCTTTTGGCCCAAACATTCTAGAATAGCTAGCTGATATTTGTAATAGGGTCTTCTTAATAATTTCCTAATTATATAAACATTTAATATCTGTGAAGTTAGAACATTTCTCTCTTTGTTCACCTGACAAAAATACTTTCATGGCTCAATGGATCATCATAAGACTGTTTACTTAGAATTGGAAGCACCTTTAGGGGTTTATGAAATCTGACCCCTTTACTTTACAAGCGAGGACACTGAGGCTAAGTGCTTTGCTCATGGTCATACAGCTAATAAATATTCAAGGCAGGATCCCGAATCAGATCTTTTTGATTCTAGGCCCAACACTCTTTCCATTGTACCAATTGATTATTCTTTCTTGTTTCCTGACCCAGAAGCTATAAAAATGTCTCAAAGGATCATTGCTACCTGATGGTATTGACTACATGGAGAACAGGGAAGCCAATGAAAGTTTTGCTTGTTTATTTGTTTTGAGATTGGAATGGGAAAAGGAGACTGAAGAGAGGCTGGCTTCTGGACTAGCTTTTCTCTAGCTTTAGCAGTAGCAGGCAGGGCTTCCTTCTATAGACAACATGCCTTGAATGTTCACCACTGAGTCACCACCTCTGTAGAAACCCCCATTGCCATCCTAATTTTCTTCTTCTAAAGTCACTTCCAGCTTGAGACATAACTAGGCTCCCTGGGTAAAGTGGAAGGGAATTAAGTGAGTGATCTGAGACATGAACAACTTTTATTCTAAATGATGAATTTCAATTTTGTAAGTATTTTTTTGTATTTTGCATCTTGAAATTCAAATGAATTCTTTAGCCATAACAGCCCTTGAGGCAAAAGAAAATACGAAATGGCCTTGGTTCTGTGTGGGCCCCTCAGACTCTTGTAGTGATTGTTTCATAGTGAGGAAAAAGGATTCTGAGGTTGCTGAGAATACACAACCTACAGACCATATACAAACATCATTTTGACCATTGAAATTCTATTTCTGAGATTGTTGTTTAATGGCCAATACATCAAAAATGACCCAAAACTTCTCCCTGAAATAAAAAGAAAGAGTTTTGGGGGCATATCAACTTTCTTCTGGTGATAATATAGGACTGAAAACTATGGAAAAGTATATTTTTAAAAGAATTAACATTTTTAGTAACCCAGTGGGTCATGTATGGTAGACATACATAGGTGATAGTATATCATCAGTGACAACTTATGTGCAAAAGATGGCATAAGTATAACCAAAGAAATATGTTACCATGAAAGGAGATGGGCTGCTCCTATAGGAATAGGGAGGCATTGCCTATACACATTGTCCACATGTGGCATTGCTGCCCTGTAGGAGATTAAAAGAACAGTTTGTCAGCATGTTGGATGGACCATCTGGGGAGAATTTATGGGAAGACACAGACAAAAATTACATCTGTTGAAAAGGCATGGATGTGTTGCAATTTGTATGGGGGCAGGGTGATGGTATGGATGTAGAACCCACATCAGTGAGACTGCATATTCCTTGGTAGTGAAATATGTCTTCAGAATAATCACCACTGTACTTGAATTTGAATAACGAAAAAAGTACTTTATGAGTCTGTCTATTGCACACTTTATGGTTTCAAGGCCTTATTAGTATCCGACTTAGGGTCACAGTGAGAGAACTGTGAATTAATGTAGTGGATGATGACATTCTAGCCCCGTTATGCTCGGTAGCTTGGCTTGCTTGGCGGAATCTTCTTTACCGAGGATTTGAATGGTGAACTTGGGTAGGTAGGTAATAAAGGCTATTTGATTCTAGCGGAATTCTGTTTTAATAGACTATATTTATATTGCAAAGATCTACTGTCTAGTGAAGCATATAATAACTTTGAGCCTTTCTATAATGTCAAATCTGGCCTCAGACACTAGCTGTGTGACCATGGACACATCATGTAACCCTTTTTGCCTCTGTTTCCTCATCTGTAAAGAAAATGATCTGGAGAAGGAAATAGCAAAACACTTCAATATCTTTACCAAGAAAACCGCAAATGGAGTCACAAAGTGTCCAACATGACTAAAATAACTCATCATCATCATCATTTCTTAATTACTCACTTTTCTCTCCCCATAATAAGGTCACTTAATTACATCTTTACCATCAGTATTCTTATCAAACTAAGGTGACGATGTATCTAAATCTCAGTTTCTACCAGTTTTTTGTGTATTGTTGTTCAATTGTTTCAGTTGTGACCCCATATGGAGTTTTCTTGGCAAAAATACTGGAGTAGTTTGCTATTTCCTTCTCCAATTCATTTTACAGATGAGGAAACTGAGGCAAATAGGGTTTAATGAATTGCCCAGGGTCACACAGATAAAAAGTATCTGAGGCCAGATTTGAACTCAGGAAGATGAGTCTTCTTGACTCCAGGCCCTGACTGTACCACCTGACCTTCCCTCTTTTGTGTATAGTTCCTTGGAAAGAAATAGGTAACGAAAGAATGAAAACCTACATCTTAGTCTCTCTCTCTCTCTCTTTTTTGTACAGGGGCCTTATGGAGAACATGCTGTTGTAACCTTTGCTGCTGTGTCTATCAGAAGAAATACTTTGAAATTAGTTTGAATATGTCATATTCAGTCTCCACATGGTTCCCTTGCTCCCTTGATGTTCAGTTCTCTTTTGCTTACTGGTATTGTTGCATGTCCACATTTCCCATCTGGTCCATTCAGTAGCCAAGTTGTGTCATTATTTTACTTTTGGCTTTAGATTTATTTATTTATTTTCAAGATTTTCTTCCATTTGACAGGCTTTACAGAGAAAAAAATAGCTCTGAGTTTCAGAAAAACAAGATTTTAAAAATGGTAACTTTCTATAATTACTCTCCAATGTGATTAGAATTATAGTTACATGACTGAGAGCCAGTGTTTTGGGAATGTTCATATAAACATGGATAGTTAGTTTTTCTGTATTTTGTGAAAATACCATGGAAGCCATTTTTATCTCATTTTGTCAACAATTTGCTTTTAAACATTTTCTACCTACCACTTTAAGAGTTTTTCATGCAAACATTCTCAATTGGCAGTCAACAGGTCAATTTTCCCCCCTTGCTTTCCCAGCCTCAGTTATATAACACTGAGTCAGACAAACACCAACATTGGACTTGAAGTCAAGAAGAAGACAGTTTGAACCAAAGGCAGAATGATGTCTGTGGAAACCAAAGGACTTTTAAAGATTCAATTTCTTTAATGTATGAGTGTGTTTGGGACTAAAATCAGCTTTAATTTAGAGCAAGGAGGAAACAGCAAGTAGGAGGAGAGTGATGTGAGTGGGTCAGGAAGTAAGCAAAGAAGTAAGGTAAAACAAGCAGTATTTTAGCCGTTTTCGTTATGGTTTGAAGCTAGTCTGGTGTCTTTCGGAGGGCTTATCTAAAAGATTTTTTTTTTTTTTGGTCTTCGTATGTTTCATTAATATGGGAAATCTCGGTACAAAAATATCCTTCATAGATACAGATTGTCAAATCAGATAAAACTTCCAATCTCAGGACGGGACCTAGGGTACTTAGGAGTTCTTGCCCCTCCTTACTCTCTAAAATGAAATACATTTTGAATATTGACAATATTTTTTGAGCTTTCAGAATTCTTTTTTAAAAATTAATTTATTTTTAATTTTCAACATTTACTTCCACAAGATTTTGAGTTCCAAATTTTCTCCCCATCTCTCTCCTCTGCCTACCCCAAGACAGCTGATTACCCCTTCCCCTAATCTGCCCTCCCTTCTATCACACCCCTCCCTTCTTTTATCCCCTTCCCTTCTATTTTCTTGTAGGGCAAGAAAGATTTCTATATCCCATTGCCTGTATGTCTTATTTCCCAGATGCATGCAAAAACAATTTTTAACATTTGTTTTTAGAACTTTGAATATCAACTTTTCTCCCTTCCTCCCTCCCCACTCACCCCCATTGAGAAAGCAAGCAATTTGATATAGGTTACACATGTGTAATCATGCAAAACACTTCCATAAAGGTCATGTTATGAAAGACTAACTATATTTCCCTTCATCCTATCCTGCCCCCCCATTTATTCTATTCCCTCTTTTAACCCTGTTCCTCCTCAAAAGTGTTTACTTCTAATTACCCCTTCTTCCCTTTTGCCCTCCCTTCTATCATTCTCCCCACCCCCACTTAACACCTTCCCCTCTACTTTCCTGTAGTGTAAGATAGATTTTCATACTAAATTGAGTGTACATGTTATTCCTTCCTTACATCAGATCTGATGAGAGTAATGTTCACTCTTTCCCTCTCACTTCCCCCTCTTCTTCATTGAAAAAGCTTTTTCTTCCCTTTTTTATGTGAGAGATAATTTACCTCATTCTATTTCTCCTTCTGTTCTTCTTCCAATATATTCTTCTCTCACCCCTTAATTTTATTTTTTTAGATATCATCCCTTCATACTCAACTCACCCTGTACCCTCTGTCTATATTTATATAATCCCTCAAACTACCCTAATACTGAAAAAATCTCAAGAATTGCAAACATTATCTTTCCATGTAGGAATGTAAACAGTTCAAGTTTAGAAAGTCCCTTGTGCTTTCTCTTTCCTGTTTACCTTCTCATGCTTCTCTTGATTCTTGTATTTGAAAGTCAGATTTTTCTATTCACTTCTGGTCTTTTCATTAAGAATGCTTGAAAGTCCTCTATTTCATTGAATGATCAATTTTTCCCCTGAAGTATTATACTTAGATTTTCAGGGTGGATGATTTTTGGTTTTAATTCTAGATCTGTTGACCTCTGGAATATTCTATTCCAAGCCCTCTGATCCCTTAATACAGAAACTGTTAGAGCTTGTGTTATCCTGATTTTGTTTCTACAATACTTGAATTGTTTTTCTCAGGCTTGAAAAATTTTCTCCTTGATCTGGGAGCTTTGGAATTTGGCTACAGTTTTCCTAGCCATTTTCCTTTTGGGATCTCTTTCAGGAGGCAGTTGGTGGATTCTTTTAATATCTATTTTATCCTCTGGTTCTAGAATATCAGGGAAGTTTTCCTTGATAATTTCTTGAAAGATCATATCTAGGCTCTTTTCTTTGATCATGGCTTTCAGGTAGTCCAACAATTTTTAAATTATCTCTCCTGAATCTATTTTCTAGGTCAGTTGTTTTTCCAATAAAATATTTCACATTATCTTCTATTTTTTCAATCTTTTGGTTTTGTTTTATAATTTCTTGATTTTTCATAAAGTCATTAGTTTCCATCTGCTCCATTATAATCTTTAAGAGATTATTTTCTTCAGTGAGCTTTTGGACTTCTTTTTCCATCTGGCCAGTTCTGCTTTTTAAGGCATTCTTCTCCTCATTGGCTTTCTCAATCTCTTTTGCCATTTGGATTAGTCTGTTTTTTTAAGGTATTATTTTCTTCAGCATTTTGGGTTCCGCTTTAGCAAATAGTTTTTCATGATTTTCTTGCATCACTCTCATTTCTCTCCCCAATTTTTCCTCTACTTCTCTTATTTGATTTTCAAAATCCTTTTTAAGCTCTTCCATGGCCTGAGATCAATCCGTATTTTTCTTGGAGGCTTTGGATGTAGGAGGTTTTACTTTGTTGTCTTCTGTTTGCATGTTTTGGTCTTCCTTGTCACCAAAGTAAATTTCTATAGTCTGATTCTTTTTCTAGTTTTTGCTCATTTCTCCAGTCACTTACTTGATTTTTGAGCTCTTTGTCAAGGTAGTTCTCTGCTTCCAGTGGGAGTGGGGGGGGGGGGTGCTGTCAACCATTCAATCCCCCCACAATCTGTGGGCCTAGAGCTCCAGAAACCGCTGCTGCTATTGTCCCTGCTGCTGAGGCTGCCACCTCCTCCACTGCCCTGGGGCTGGGGTCAGACTACTTTACTCTCTCACAAGATCAGACAGGTTTTTTCCATTGAACTTCCAATTTGTCCTCAACATTCTGGGGTCTTGAAGTCAGGAAACTGCCTCAAGTGCCAGAGATTCAGTCCCCAGAGACCTGCTCAGGTCCCATCTATGCCAACATGGCCCACACTGGATTGCACTCTGCTCCCAGTGCAGTGTCATAGATACTTCCCATTGATCTTCCAGGCTGTCTTGGGCTAGAGATTTGCTTCACTTCATCATTCTGTGGGTTCCCCAGCTCCAAAATTTGTTTAGAGTCATTTTTTACAGGTATTTGACTGGGTTTAGGGAGAGAGTTCTAGAAGTCCCTGCTTTCACTCTACCATCATGGCTCCATCTCTTGACAAATTTTAAACATAAGTCAGTTCTCATGGATAAAATACCTTTTATCTCACATTTTTGAAAAATCTGTTTTTATCTGATCACCCACATTGGCCCTTATTATTGCCTCTTGTTCTAAATTTTAAGACAATTTTTGGGAACAATTAGAGAGGGAAGACATTTGAGCATTTGTTAGAGATTCACTTGATCATCTGATTAAAATATTCTTTTCCCATCTCTCATTCAGAGTTTTTCTCACTTAAGACAAATTTTCTAATCCATTGAGCTTACGATGGCCTCAGTAAGCAGGACTTGAATACAGATTTTCCTTGCTACAAGGTAGGTCTTATATAAGTAATGGCATCTTGCTAATAGCATGTCTATGCATAAGTGCTACAACTTTTAAAATTTCTTTGACTAATATAAAAAAATGACTATGATACTTGTTTATTTATCTAATCTCAAATTATGCCTATTACTAATTGCTAAGTGACTCATGAACTCTTACCCTGGAGTAGGTCTCAGGGAGGGAGGATCAGCAGTGAGATGTGAATAAATGTATCAACAAAGCTAAGTGGGCAAAGAGCAAGAGCCAATAGGAAAGAATGTTACTAATCACAGACTGTGACAATTACAATATATGCAAATGTTTTCTGTCATCTCAGAAAAATGACTGAATTTTATCAAATTTATGAGTTGATGCAATGCAGATTGAACCTTATGTTAAACAAACAAAATCTGTGGAAATCTGGATTTGCATTAAATAAAACTCAGAAAAATTATTATTTGCATTAGATTTGGAGCATATTAACAGCATTTTGTTCTACTAGTACCTCTCTATGGTTATTCAAATTAATCACCCTTCCTGTTCCCTAAGAAGTGTTTTTCAAAGCTTAACCTGAGACTAAGGAAAAAATCTAATAAAAAAAATTCTATAATGTTTTGGGTTGAATTTTCACGGGAAATTGTGAACATACATGTGACTATAAGGAGAGAAATATTTTTTCTTGCCCAATAAGAGAAAAGAAGGAGAAAGATGACATAGCTGCAACGAGGTCTTGTTGTAGTTGAATCTGACTTGAGTCAATATAGATTTGATAGTGAAAACAAAAGCTGGATTCCAAGAATTTTGATACTTTCTATAGAGTTAGATATATCATTTTTGTTCCTATGTGTGCTGGAGTTTAATTTCCATAGGAAGTAAAAACAAAACAACATCTTAAAGTTGTTGGATACAAAAGTGTGCAATGACATTTCAATCAAGAGAAAAGATGAGGGATGAAATTCTGCAATTTTCTGCTTCAGGTGACAGTCTAAATGCCTTCAATTAGTTACCCTCTATTTGCTATCTATAAGCACTTCAGTATTTTTGCCAAGAAAACCCCAAATGGAGTCATGAAGAGTTGGATACAAGTGAATAATGACATTTGCCATCTATCCTGTGAACAGAAATTATAATGAAGCATGAGAATAAAATACAATGTCTTAATGTTGTGAGACTGTGCAAAAAGTCTAGTTGTATTTTATATAGAAGTGATGTGGCATAATAGATTAATAGTGAGCCTCAATGCCAGGAAGACTTGCGTTCAAATCCTTCCTCTGATGCTGACCGGCTGTGTTACTCTGGGCAGGTCACTTGGTCCCTTGGTGCTCTGGGCAATACTCAGAGAAGGTACCAACCTGCACTGGTAGAGGAAGTTAACTCATTTGGGAATTTCCTATGAACAAGGAAGCCAGAGGTCCAGTCATTCTCTCCAGTCTGCATCTTATACAGGCATGCTAGATAATAAGCTAGGTAACCAGCCCAGCAGGAAGACAATTATTTATCAGAATAAATAATTAGTGGTTATATAAATAATATACATATATGTATAAATAGTGGTGGCCAGAAGCTATCCACAGCTGAAGTTCATTCTTGCAAGAGAGGGGCAGGGTTAGCATTACATATCTTAAAAGTACATAGATGTGCTTCCTTCACTGAGTGTGACACTTTCTTTTTAAGTTAACTTTGTTCAAGTTAGCAGGAAATTAGAGGGTTGCAAGGAAGAGAGGAGGAGAGAGATGGTAGGAACTGTTTGTGTTTGTGTGTGTATATATATACATGCATATATATGTGTGTGTGTGTGTGTGTGTGTATTCCCTCTAGGGTTGTTGCATTATGGGGGCAGTCAGAAAGAGGTGTCATTATTCATAGTTCTACAAAAAGTTTTTAGAGGTAGCAGGAAATAGGTATATTGACTATAGATAATATATACACATAATATTTTATATACATATACACACACACCACACATCACATATGTGTATAGTTTGTGTGTTTATGTGTGTGAGTTGAGAGCTAGATGCTAGAACAGTAGGTGAGTTAATGTTTGTGGTGATTGTACTTTGGGCATTAAAACAACGAGTGAATGTGGGAGAGCATGGAGAGGGTGGAGGCTGTCAAAGTGGCAATACTGTGAGATTTTTCTCGATCTCTTTCCCTACTGGGACCCTGTGGTGGCACTGGTGGGAGTGGGCACAGTGGTTTGCACAAATGTTTGTCATAGGTAGGACCTGTGTGTTAGTTGCTGGCACCATACCGCAAATGGAGCCCAAATACCAGTATGGCCCAAGCAACAATGAGAACTCTAAGAACAGACTTGACTGAATACAGCTTATCAGAGAGGCAGCTGGCTGGCCCAGTGGAAAACAGTGCTGGACTTGGAGTCAGGAAGAATTAAGTTCATAATACTACCTTAGACCCTTAGCTGTGTGACCCCGGGCAAGTCACTGAACCCTGTTTTCAACCATGGTTTCCACATCAGTAAAATGGGGATAATAATTACACTACCTCAACTGGTTGTTGTGAGAATCAGATAAGGTAACATGAAAACTGCTTTGTAAACCTGAAAGTGCTATAGTTCTATAACATATATGTATATATAAAACATACATGTATATGTAAAATATATATGTATATATAAAACATGTATATTATATGTTAGTTATTACAACTCTCAGAATCATGACTGAGGTTGCCTTGGATCTTATTTTCTCTTTAGGATATAAGTTCCTGGAAAGCATGGTTTCTTTCCTTCTTTGTATCTGTACACCCTCCTTCCTAGCAGTGTCTGGCACACAGTAGGTGCTTAAGCAATGCTTACTTGACTCCAAAAGGGGAGTGTCTGGTAGAGAGGAGATGCCTAGTGCACTGAACAACCTAATACAAACAAACCTTCTTGGACACCTGATTCCTTTGAAGTCTAGTCTCACCTCAAACAATTTTTCATGATTTCTCCTTGAACTTTTCCTTTCTTCCCTTCTGACCCACAGAAACACAGAAACACAGAATTTGAGAGTTAGAAGGGTGATCATCCTCGGGTACCTGGCTGCTTTGTAGTTCAGTACCACTGTTTTCTGATCCTTGCTTCTTGTTTCTGGGCCCTTGTAAACTAAAACTTTGCTACTATGTATTCTCCTTTCCCCAATGACTGCTCTTTGCCTACTAGCTCAGAAAGACCTCAAAAAGAGTCATGAAGGAAAGAAATCTCCATCAACCAGGCTGCTTCCATTTTGTGCTTGTCTGCATTCCCATAAAAGCATCATGGTACAATGGGGGCAGCATGGTGTGGACAAAGAACAATGATTTTCATATACTAAGTGTTTCATAAATTCTAGTTGCATTGAATTGGATTGAGTATCAGTGTTAAGTGTGGGTTGGATGCAGGCTTGTACCCTGGTAGTTCAGTTTGAAGGTTAGAACAAAATGAGGTATCCACACATTATGGATCAATCAGCTAAAAGGAAGCTTACTTAGCTCTAATATAGAGAAGATAGTCTAACAAAGACTCAGTAGCATTTATCTCAGGTAGACACCTCATGCCACCCTTTATCTCTACCTAGAAACCCAGAGAAAGAGATGATGACTCTTACAATCCTATGACATCCTCCAAGTCTGAAAGACTTTCTCCTTATGTATGTGGGTCTTTTAATGGCTTTATGTGATGAGGAAGTCACAAGATACCAGAGGCCACTAAAAAGCTTTGTTAAAAGCAGAACAGCTTGAGCCTTGCTCTACCCCCAGGCCAATCAAGATCTTACTTTGATTCCTTTTAAGGAAGAACTATGCTAACATGTTTCACTAGAAAAGAAATTAAATTGTGGTTCTATCTCAGCTTGGGGAGGAGGGCACGTGGGAGACCTAAATTCTAATCCTCTCTCTCTTGTTACCTCTCTATGTAACTTTGGTTATGTCACTTAACATCTTAGAAGCTCAGATTCACCATCCATACAACAAGTAGTTGTATTACATAATCTCTAAGGTCCTTTCCAGTTGAGAAACACTATGTTTCCATGACTCTTCCACCCTATATGGTTGTAGGCTTTTGAGTAACTCATTAGGGGGAAAAATCCATAAGAACTATTACTTTGTTGAAGGGGATGTGGGAATCCACCAAAATAATAGAATATGTGAGTTAAATACTTAATTTTTTATAGACCTAAGTTAGCAGGGGCCAGACAACATCATTCTAATTTGATAAACCTCAAGAGTGTCTATTATTGTGCAAAGCATTCCAGACAACTTGATCTCAAGGATAGTGAATGAGCCTTAGAGTTAAAATTCAAGTTTACGAGTTGGCTCTGTGACCACACCTTTCTTTGTTCCCGGGAAACTACCCAACACTTGAAGCTCCAGGATAAGTGTCTGATCTACATTGGTAGAGAGCTTTTCCTCAATGAGAGTTCACTATGCCAATGGAATCACAAGTCTAGACCAAAAACAAATGGGCACAACTTTGATCTAGGAACTAAAACTTCATCAACAGAATCATCGCTAAGCATTTACTGAGCACATACTATGTTCTAGAAAATATGCTAGATACTGGAGATGAAAAATCAATATAATAAACCTGGAACCCAGGCTTTACCCTGCAGGGATTTCTAGGCCACTTGAAGAGACAAGGCATATATGTAAATTAAAAAAAAAAAAAGATAAGTAGCACAATGCAATATGTATGATAAATTCTGCATAAGGAATAAGGACAAGTAATATGAGGGTTTTTTTGGTGGGGGGGGATTATAGATCACGATAGAAGAGCCTACATAGGGTAAAATCCTTACAGAAGCCATGAAATTTCTTTTTTCCCAAATAATTACACTTTATTTTAATGTTCATTTTTTAAAATTTTGAGTTCCCAATTTTCTCCATCCCTCCAATCCCTCACCCACCTATTAAGAAGGCAAGTGATATGATATCAATCGTACATGTGAAGCATGGCATTTCTTTTAGAATGTTAAAACTGTAAGGAACCTTAGAAATTCACTTATTCATCTCCTTTCGTTTTACAGGTGAGCACATTTGTTAAATTACCAATTTAGAATTGTCACTTCGCCACTCAAGGGCGAATTTCTCTGCTTCCTTAAATACTTTCCCTGTAATTTACTCATGCTGCCATTAAGTGGTGGTAGACACCTTGGTCTTATTTATGTGGTACAAACTACAAAGCATAGTCTTCTTAGTTCTAGATCACAGATATTATCTTCTCCTGCCTTTTTTTTTTTTTAAGTAAATACAAACTGACGCCATTTTTCAAGGTGACTGCTTCCCCATGGCTTTGGCTTTCTTGGCACACACATACACTGGTCATTTCCAGGTTTTAGGTGGAACAGATGCCCTTAGGGATGAAAGGACTTGAGAAAGTCCACTTGGGTTAAAGCAGATGATGCAAAATCACAGACAGAGAATTGAGGAGGCTCCAAAGTACTGTGGTCCATTGTGACCAAGACTGTAGATAACTGATAGGTAACTCCTTTTTTGGAGGTTACTGATAAGGATGGCTTCCTCCATGGAACCAATTTGGGAGGTTGGAACTGGAGCCCTGATGGTTCTAAGTCAAAGAGGCAAGGTGTATAATGCATTTTAATTTTCTTGTATGATAAAGAAATCAAACAAAAGGTAGAGCAGGTGGTGGGATGAGAGTCAGTAAGGGTAATCCTATAAGAAGAGCATTACTAAACGGTGGAGTTTGGAAGCACCAAAGGGACATGGGTTGGCCAGGGTCCCGGTAGCTTATGTGTAGTTGAAAGAGCATAGGATTTGGTGTCAGAGGACCTACAGTTGAATTTCAGCTTTCTTACATTTACTACTGCTTAACTTTGAGTAACTCACTTAATTGCTCTGAGATTCAGTATTTCTCATTTGTAAAATAAAGGCCAGGGATTAGATGATCTCTAAGGTCCCTTCTGGCTCTAAATCCTGAGCTGATGAGCTAGGCCTTCTTGTATGGTGAGTGAACCTGACTTTTCTGTATCAGCTTGTCCCACCCCTTTGGAATCTCTTTTCCTCATGCAGATGAGCTAGCCATGTGCTTAAAGTAATTAACAGGAAAGATAATTAGAGATTATAACTTTAGATAATTTTAAAAGAAATATTGAGATATAATTATGTGCCTTTCTGAGTATCTGACTCTTTCAAGCACAGCTTAATCTAATCCTGATCTTATCCCCAAGCTTTTTTTATTTAAATCCTCTTTTTCAGCATCCCCTGAAGTCTGTCTTTGAAAAAAAAATTCTTTTACTAGCACACAGCTCCAAAGTCAAGCAGATATTTTGTGACAGAGTCAACACAGCACAGGGGATAGACAGCTGACTTCTGAATCAGCAAGATCTGGGTACAAATCCCATCTCTGATGCACATGGTCAGTGTCCATGGACAAATCACTTAACCTCTCAGTGCACCAGGCAACCCTCCCAGCAAAGGTGATGCTGATTTGCATTGGTAGAAGAGTTTCCTCGTTGGGAATTCCTTGTACCAATTAAATTATAAATCTGATTTTCCCCCACCCCAAAAAACTATGAACCCATAAAAAGGGAGGGCAATTTAAGTGATATAATGGATAGAGCACTGGGTTTGGAATCAGGAAGACTTATCTTCATGAGTTCAAATATAGACTCAGATACTTGCTAGCTGTGTGACCCTGGGCAAGTCACTTAACCCTATTTACCTCAGTTTGATTCTCTGTAAAGTGAGGTGGAGAAGAAAATGCAAACCACCCCAGTATCTTTTCCAAGAAAATCCCAAATGGGGTCACAAAGTGTCAGACACAACTGAAAAATGACTAAAATGACATCAGCAAAAAGGTATCCATCGTGGAATTTCACTTAATCCATATCTGATCAGGAATCCCTTAAAGATAAAGATTTAGAACAAGAAGGTACCTTAGAGAGTATCTCATCCAATTCTTTCATTTTATAAGTGAGAACACTAATGACCACTGAACTTAGGTCACTTGTTCAAGGTCATACAGGTAGTAAGTGACAAAGTCAAGGGTTTGAAACCCTGATCTGACTCTAAATCCACCTCTCGTTCCACTCTACTACCCTGTCTCCTAAAAATTCCTTGATAAACAGCAGCCTACCTTCTGCTTAAATACTTTTAGTGACCCGTATGAAGAAGGTTCTTTTTTTACCTTATGTGAAGGTGAGATTTACTTTTGCAACTTCTACCCTTTTTTCCTACTTCTACCCTTTTTTCCTACTTCTGTTTTCTCGGGACAGATGGCAAGAATTCCCTGAACTCCACACCAGTTGCCATATGGGGGAGGGGGGAAGTATCTTAGCCTCCCTAGGGTGGCTAATCGATTGAGTTTCCCATTCCTTTTCCACAACAATTCCCTCCTCCTCATTATTTCCTGTAGGCACCTCCCTCCCCTACCTTCTGATGACCTGAGATAACACCAATCAGGACAATGATAACCTCCTTGAACTCATTCCTTACTGACAAATATAGGACTCCCTGTTAAACTCTCCATATCCCAATGATTCTGAACCCCTGGCTGTTATTGTTCAAACCCCTTTCTCCATCTCCCATGGATTTCTCTTTTATTCAGCTCAACGTAAATCCTCTCCCCAGAGTGTTGCACTCTAATATTTCCATCCCCTCCCACTGTGATCTCTGTAATGCCTGCTCCATAGGTAACAATGTTGAGTTCATCTGAAATCTTTTCTTTGCCATTTCCTTCTTGCATTCACTGAGACCTACTCCCTTCTGATGACACAGCTTCCTGGGACACTTTTTCCAGCACTGGTTGCATTTTCACTCATACTCAAAGCACTGCCAGTAGTTGGATTATTCCTTGCTCCCCATTGTCACTTTCAGACTTTTCTGCTACCAACATCATCCAGGAACTTCTCCTTTGAGGTTCATTCAATCCATATTTATTACCCAATCAAGATTCAGGTAGCTGTTATTTACTGACCTCTAGAACACTCTCCTTTCTTCCTCAATGAGTTCAGTGCATGACTTCCAGTCTTTCTTCCCTAACACCTGCCTTCATAGGATGGAGACTTCAAGATCCATATCAATATTCCCTCAAGCACCCGAGTCTCAGTTCTTGAATTCACTCATTCCCTATGACCCACTTTTCCCCATACCACACCTACAGGTGGAGACAGTCATAACCTTGACCTTGTCATCATCCTCAAGGGCTCTACTTGCAGGTTCATGAAAACAGATGAAAAGGAGTGGGGAAGGCAGTAGAGTAGCTGTAATTACAGTCTCTGCGTGGTCCTATCCGATCTGACATTTTAAGGTGAATGTCAATAATAGCTTATATTGATTTATTGCTTTATAGTCATAAAGAACTTTCAATGCATCATCTCATTAAAGATACAGAAAGCCTTCTGATCATATTTGTAGTTAACACAAAGCTGAGATGGAAAGCTAGAACTATGCATGACAGAATTATGGGTAAAGCAAAACAAAACACAACAAAAATCTTAATGAACCCCAAAATAACAAGATGAAGTTAACAGAATACATGTGAATTTATTTAGAATTGAAAAATCAATTCCATCACAAGGAGGGGGGAGACCCGATTTAATCATAAATCAGACCTAAGCACTAATATTGGGTCCATGACCTATTAGTGAAGAGAATTACCAATTAAAAGTTCCTTCATACCTTAGTTTCTTCCTTTGTAAAATGAAGGAGATAGATTACCTTGGCAATGCCAAAGCCAAATTGAAATGGATCCTTTTGAATTGCATTTTTGTTTTGAAAACCACAAATTAGCATTATCTATATTGTATTGTGTTTTTGTTTTGTTAAACATTTCCAAATTATATTTTAATCTGGTTTGTGCGATGGGAAGTTTTGCTGGCTTCATGCATGCCTATTGTAGTGAGTTTGACACCTCTGGACTAACTGATCTCTAACGTCACCTCCAGCTCAAATATTCTATGATTCACTTCACATGAAAAAGATTTGAGCATCTAGGTTAATTACCAAGTCATAAACCAGGAGTGTAAGAGGCTGCAAAAATAAAAACCCTTGTGTATTCTTGAGCCGCATCAGTAGAAGCATAATGTTCCAGTCAAAGGGGATAATAGCACTTTTGTGCTATTTAGAATGAAATGGGAAGTTTCATGTCTACTTTTATATGGTATTCTCTAAAATGATTATTTGCATCTAACCACCAGGTAGAAATGAGAGCTATTGACTGAGGCAGCTCCCATTGGCTAGTTTCCTGTGTCTCCTTGGGTCAGAAGTACTCTCTATTATTTCCAAAAGCTCCAAGACCTTTAGTCCTTATCTTCACTGACCATTAGGGAAGGGGTTACTTATTGTCTAGGGAATGTGTAGATTTATGGATTCACCCAATCAGAACTATGTTCCAGATCTCCACATAGTCATTTATAGTCATAAAATGCATTGGATTCATTATCTTATTAAATAAAGACACAGAAAATCTCCTGATCATATTTGTGGATTACACAAAGCTGCATTATATGACGGGGTAAAGCAAAACATAACACAACAAAAACAGTCAGTGAACCTCAAAATAACAAGATGAAGTTTACAGCATATATGTCAATTCATTTGGAATTTAAAAAATCAATTTCATCACAAGAGGATGGGGGATACCTGATTCAATCATAAATCAGAAGACCTAAGCACTTGTATTGGGTCCATGACCTTTTAGTCATGAGTTCAAGGGAATATCCCAACTCCCTTTGAACAGTGCTGTTTTTTAATGAAATCTAGCTCATAGAAAAGACTACCACCATCAGTTTTGTGACTGGCTTAATGGAGTTGGTGTAATGGTAATTTAAATGGGAAGATTTTTCCCATTCATTAATAGGCCCGTGTGATCTGCTTAAATCACATGGATGCCTAAATCACATGTGGTAGGAGGAGCTTGCTGAAAGGATAGAACAGAAAGGGAGCAGAGCTGAAAGGAAGTTGATCAGGCTAGTCAGAGCTGGGAAGGACACAGGCAAGCAGATATCTACGTTCATGAGTGTTCATTAGTTTGTGGGAAGGCCCCAGCAAGGGGACACAGGGTGGGGGTGGGGGAGACTTGGGAATAGCTTTGTGCCTTGCAGTGCTAATGTGTATTGATTTTTTGGCTACTATGATGGATTTGGCTTTCTGGTTTTGGAATTTGGCCTTCTGGTGTCTGAATAAATATTTTTCTTCTGCCTTCGATATGGAGAATCTGTTATACTTTGTGATTGAGAACTACACCAGCATATTCATAGTCACTACCAGTGCTGTGAATATTGACTTTGCAATACAGTTGGTTGCCCATAGAAGCAGACTTACATGCTGGAATTGCAGAGAATCAGTAAATAAGTCACATATAAGATCTATTGAGTGTCTATAAATTTAGCTTTGCCCTAAGACATCCACACTAACCCAAATACTGTATCATGGTGGACCAATGAGTTCTAGGAATATGTGCAATTTGACTTCTGAACAGTCCAAAGATTATAAATGTCATTCCTATGGGAATATTTGACTCATATTTCTTTTAGGCACAGACACAGCATCTCTGGAGTAAGGGTTTTGGTTCACTTATGTGTATCAGTAAACATCTAAATATACACAAGGGAGCTGCTGTCATAGGTTCTTAGATCTGCATTCATAAAAGGAAAGGCAACTTTTGAGGGGGTAACAATCACTTTAATCAAGCACGTGTATCAATCCTTTAACCAAGCACATGTATCATTCATCTAGTTCAGGGGAGTCAACCCCCTGAACCTCAAAGAAAATACAGAGAAATCAAAGACATGTTTCCAAAATGTCTGACCATAAATCAACAGACAGGTACAGCTGTCTGACCAGTTCCCAGAGAAAGAAGCATGACATCTGGGTTCTCAAAGTTGGGCAGGCTCTTCAGCAGCTTCCCAGAGTCCTCCTCTGGCACTCAAACCTCTCCACCAAAACTAAGCCCCAAAATAAAACTGCACCTCAGAGTCTTTATACACCCTTTAGAACCAGAGGGCATCACATCCCTGGAGAACCAGTGCCTCATTAACAAAAGGCATGGACCTTCCTACAAATCTTCCCAGGCCTGACAATGGGTAGGAAAGATGCTCCTCAGTCACATTCAAATAGAGGCATTATACTTCTTGATTATACTAAAACAAAAACAGCAAAAGATCCTACTTTACTTGCCATTACATTATGTCAGAGAGGATTAGATGAAACAGACAGCTGAGTGGTACGGTGGACAGAGTGCTAGAACTAGAGTCAGAGTTCAAATCCAGTCTCAGACACTTATCAGCTGCATGATTCTGGACAAGTTGCTTTACTTCTATTTGCCTCAGTTTCTTCATGTTTAAATTGGGGATAATGATAGCACCTACCTCCCAGGATAGTTGTGTGAATCACATGACATATTATTTGTAAAGTACTTAGTATTTTTCTTGGCAGAGCTACTGGAGTGGTTTTCCATTTCCTTCTCCAACTCATTTTATACATGTGTTAACTGAGGCAAACAGAGTTAAGTGACTTGCCCAGGGTCATACAACTCCTAAGTGTCTGACCTTAGATTTGAGCTCATGAAGACTTCAGGGCTGGCACTCTATCCAGCACATCACCTTGCTTTCCTTTCTTTACAATGAGAGCTGCCTAAAAATAGAATGATGTTCTCCCCATTGCCAAAGTGCTAAAAACTACAGCTAAATGCTCTTCCACCAGGGTTATTGTAGAAGAAATTCTTGAATCAGGAGGAAATTTGTACTAGATGAGCAGTCATTCAGTAAGTATTTAGGAAATGCTTATTTTGTGTTAGATACTTACTAAGCACTGGAAACACGAAGGAAGACAAATCCCAGTCCCTGGCCTCAAGGACGTCACATTCTAAGGGGAGAAATAACATACTAGTAGTTATGTATATGAAACACACAGTAGGAATGAAAGGTAACCTCAGAAAGAAGGTGTTAGAATTTGAGTGACTATAAAAGGCCTTTTGTGGAAGGTGGGAGGTGAGCTGTGTCTGGAAGGAAGTCACAGAAGCCAGGAGGCTGGAGTGAGGACAGAGAGCATGGGGGCACAGCTAGTGAAAAGTCAAAGTTGGGAATTAGTGCTTTGTATGAGGAAGGCCAGCATAGCTGGTTCACAGATTAGGTAGAGAGAAGGAATATATAAGGGAGGAAAGGTAGGAAGGTCTGGGTTGTGAACAGCTTTTGATGCTAAAGAGAAGATTTTATATTTAATCCTGGAAGTAATAGGGAACCACTGAAATTTATTGAAGTAAGGGGTTGACATGGTGAGATCACTTTGACAGCTGGATAGAGGATGGATTAACCCAGAAACAGCCTTGAGTTAGGGACACCAACCACATGGCTATTATAGTAGCCCAAATATGAAGTGATGAAGACCTGTACCAGATGGTGCCTTCTATTCATATATGCTGCTTCCTGTAAAGTTGTTAAAGGCATGACTTTTTATTGTCTTTGTTGTGTTATGTTCCTGCAGTGTCTATTTTAATACAAACCTTCTTTAGGCAATCCCTGGGATGTGAACATTTAACTTTTAAATATTCCATATAGAGAAACTGGTGTGATAGAAATGGGTCCCTTCCTCTTACTATTAGTGTTTCTGAAGCCACCATTATGCAGGCTGTATTACCTGGGTTTCCACTGCACTCATGATAGAAGCAGCATGGTAGAGTGATAAGAATCCTGGATTAGGAGTCATGTAGTCTGGCTTAAAATTCTGACTCTGCCATTTACTGTCTGTGTGATTTTGAGAAAGTCACCTTCTCTGGGTTTCAGTTTTCTCATCAATAAAACGAAGGGACTGATCTACATCAGTGTTGTCAAACTCAGGTAGGGACACGGGCTATTAAGACCTATATAAGGATTTTGGGGGCCATATATTCATTTAGAAAATCACATAGTAACATTACTTTCTATATCTATACTCTAGTGTATTTTTATTGATTTTTTTGTTAAATATTTCCCAATTACAGTTTGATCTGATTTGCAGCAGCCAATATGTTTGACATCTCTGTGTTAGATGACATTCAGGGCAGCTAGGTGGTACAGTGGAAGGGGCACCAGTGCAGGAGTCAGGAGAACCTGAGTTCACATCTCACCTCAGACACTTGATACTCACTAACTGTGTGACCTTGGGCAAGTCACTTAACCCCAATTGCCTCATCCTGGGTCATCTCCAGTCAATCCTGATCAATATCTGGTCACTGGATTCAGATGACTCTTGAGGAGAAGTGAGGCTGGTGACCTGCACAGCCCTCCCTCACTCAAAACAAAGTCAAGTACGAATCATGTCATCATTTCTCTGATGGCATGGTCTTTTTTGACAACAAAGGACAAACACACAGATAGCATTCAAATAATTAATAAAAATATAAGATGAGAGCTGGGAGAGACCACAGAGACCATTAGTCCAATCCCCTTATTTTACCAATGCAACTGGGGCTTCTCTTGGGTATGCCCAGGCTGTTTTTTGGGTCCTCTTGGCTTAGAGTGAATGTCAATGGTAACTATTTGTCTTTGGAACAGCAGCCCTGAGGGTCTTGTTCTTCCACCTTGATCTTTTTGTTTTTCTAATTAAAGGGGCCACTCTTTGATTACTTCTTAAAGAGGCTGATTCACTGAATGGGCTAAGTGAGTACCTGAAAAGGACTTAGCCTAAAAGGCCAAGTTCTTGCATTACATCCTGGGCCATCTCCAGTCATTCTGATGAATATCTGGTCACTGGATTCAGATGGCTCTGGAGGACAAGTGAGGCTGGTGACCTGCACAGCCCTCCCTCACTTAAAACAAAGTCAACTGCAAGTCATGTCATCATTTCACTAATGTCATGATCCTCTTCAAGAAAGAAGGACAAATACAACAACATAGAGATACCCTAAAGAAGCCTTTTGAACGTGCCCAATTTACCTTGCATGGAGCTCATTGAATCCCCTGCTACATGGTTGGGGGTGGGGGGCGGGGTAGAGTACTTTGACTACCTGCTTCCATCTTTACAATTTCTGAGACTGAGCTGCTCACTCCCTTTTTTTTTCTACTGTGCTGTTACCTGTTGTATCCAGAGGGTAAAGGTCCCATTTCACCCACAGCATGGGCAAAATGAACTGAACCACCTAGAAGGGAAAGACTTTTTTTCTCCTGCTCCCTCTCTTTTCACCTGGCTCTGAGAAATGGGCCCTATAGGAGTTTCTTTCTGTTCTACGTCATTTGTTCTCTGCTGGGGATGGAAGCTCAATTCCATGTGGACAGTCTCGGGCGGGTAAAGGTGGGAACTTCTAAATCTTAGAGTTCTCACGAGGCCCCCCAGGAAACGACTGGGAATCGAGGTGAACCAAGCTATCTCGTGTATTTCCACCTCTTCCTGTGAGAAACGTGATGGGAGAGAGCTCTCCCCGCCCTCGAGATTGTCCCGGATTGGAGCACACCATTGTTACCTAACAGGCACGGTATTCAGATGCAAACTATGCTGCTGGAGGGTTTAAGTAGGATCAGGAAAGCCTGAAAGCTCTCTTGGGCGGAGGGGTGCGGAGCGGACAGGACAACAAGGCTCCGCTTTTCCTCTCTCCTCTCTCCCCTCCCCCTCTCTCCCCGCTTATACTTCTACTTCCAATCTCTTATTGTAAGATCTTTGCCTCCTTGGGAGATTCTTCGCTCCCTCCTAAGGAAGAATTCCCTTGCACTTGTAACTAGACCCTGAAATAAAGCTCAACCCTTGTTCGACTCTGGAACGTCCTTTCTCTCATACGAGCATCCGGTTTGGCCAACTGAAGACCTCGGGAGGTGAGGTAAGAAGACTCGGGTAGCCCTCAGGCCTCTAGGCCTGGCAGTTCTCCTCACTTTCAGGTGCCTGATGATCTGCACCTGACTGATGTAGTTCAATCCATAGTGGTCTTGGAGCCAAGATTGTGGGTAGGATGGTACAGCCAGTTAACCCAGCATGGAAGCCCTGAGAATCCAGGGTGCCTGGGACTCGAGACCCATGGGGGTTTTGGACTTAAGCCTGTGAGTGTGCCCTATGGGAAACTAGATAAACTATGAATCTAATCACTCCTTCCCCAGAGACAAAGATGGAACAGGAGAGTGAATTGAGGAGGAGCATTATTCCTGCCATCTGTTAGGGGACTAAGTTTTTATATTTGCGATTATGTGTTTTGAAATAAATATTTCTCAGCAAAACTAATCTGACTGTTACTGACTAATAGAACTAGGAAGCAAGGGACAACCCCTACCAGTGAAGGAACATCAATCCAGGCTGAAGTCATTGACAGAGATCCTAGAATTATCCCCCTTCCCCCACACACATATCAAAGGCTCTGGAGAACCTTGGGGAGAGACAAGAAGCATAATCCCCCTGAATTGCCTTCAAGCAATGGGGGCCACAGTAGCCTTTGATACGCATATAAGGAAACTGAGCTTTAGAGAGGTTAATGAAGTTGTCCATAGTCACACAGGAACCCAGGTCTTCTAAACTGTAAACTCAGAACTTTACAAATTATATTGCATAAGATTCCTTTCAGCTCCAAATGTATGATCTATGGACTTGCCGACATTTCCATTAAAGACAAATTCCCTTTCTGCTTCCTCTAGAATTCCACAGTCAGCCAGTCAATTAACATTTATTATATTTTTACTATGTGCCAAGCACTGTGTAAATGCTTCGAGTATAAACATAGGTAGAAAGAAAGACCATTACCCCCCTGAAGGAGTTTTTATTCTAATAGGGAAAGATGTTGACTAAAAGGACATTGAAAAGGGGGAGGAAGGTGTGAACAAAAACAAATATATTAGTTGGAATATAGAGGAATTTGGAAATGTAGCTGGAGAGGAAAGGATATGGGTGGACTGGGCACTCTTTTCAAATGGAGCTTCTAGGAGGAGCCATCCAAATAGATGATGGGCCTTAGTGGAGGTATTTCCTATGTGTAAATTCCAGGGCTAGAGGAAGGCTTGAAGATGAAAAGTCTGGGCATGGGAAAATCCCAGAGTGTAGCCTTAGACTCTCTCAAAGTTTTCTCTGTTAATATCATTGATTCCCTTCCCTATTAGGGCTAGAGGAGGGTAGAGAAAGGAAAAATAGAGACAGAATCCCTACTATTTCAGAGGGAGATGTGTAGGAACTTGACTCCCAGTTTCCCCTGAAAATAATGTTCTAGGGAATGATTTGGTTCCATGACTAAAACCTGATTAGCCCAGAAAGAAGGTAGCAAAAAATTATTGTATTTCCACTCCAAGGTGGATTAAAATAGATTGTTCTCAGTCAACCAATCAACAAACATTTATCAGTCACCTACTACATGCCAGGCACTATGCTAAATACTTGGGGGTATAAAGAAATGACAAAAAAAGGTGGTAGGGGGATTTGCCTAAAAACTTACTTAAACACATCTATCAACATCACTGCAGTGGAAAATCAATTCTCAGTAACTGACTTCCAAATGAGGTTTCAGAACAGAAGCCATCCATAATTTGGGACCACCTTTATCGTTGAACAACACATGGATCTGTAAATGATCTCCTTTCAGTCTTGCTTCGCTTTTGGCTTTAGAGTATGTATTAAAATCCACTGATTTATCTGTGATGTGAATGTTGTATCTGAAGCTCCCTTAGATTTTTGATCCCAAACCTTTTTGATTTGGGCTCCCATTTTGCACTGCTTTGTTTTGACTTGTACACGGCAGAGCTGCTGTTTTCACTGTTAAACCAAATGATTATTTATATTACACTTGGATCATTCTTTATATACTATTAGTAATGGCACACTAAACACAAGGGACAGAAAATTTACATCCAAAATTCTGAAATGAATATTTTCCCTTTGGCAGGTCCTATTGTTTAGTGTTTTGAGGTCTGATCGTAAAGAACCATATGTCACTGCTAGATTGTAGATTGCAGCTCTAACAGCACGGGAGCAGCTGCAGCACTAAATCTCTTGGTTTTTGGCTCTGTGTCTGAGTGTCTGAGGCTTGACTGGCTTTTTCCTAGGATAGAACATTGGAAAATAATGCAGAAAACTCTCTTTTCCTTTCCCCTTCCATCCCATTCTCTCTCCTTTCCATTTTCTTCCTTCTTCTTCATCTTCCATTATGGGAGCTAAAGAATAAAACATTAAACAGATTTGGAGTGAGAAGTTCCCTCTCTCCAGAGGTTTTTACTTTTGAAATAGCAGCACCTGGGTAACCTTGGTTACCCAAGGGTAAGACTGGAATGAGCTCGTGGGATATGTCAGGCGCTTTATGTCTCCTTATGCTGCCCCCCCCCCATAACCTCTTTACATCTGACAGTGTGTTCCCCTTAATAAGAGAAAGAAGGTATGACTAGCTCACAAATCTTCCCAAAAAGGAGGCATGTGATGAGTCTATCAAACTGTCATTTAGTTGTTACACTGCTCCAAGTTTTCTTTAGTTTTGCTTCCATTTTCATGACCTTTTTCCACATCCTGAAATTTTTTAAAGTGGGATTCTGATCTTGGTTCTTGTTTTCTAATGGGATAATGCATGTGAAGCACTTAGCAGTGCCAGGCACACAGAAAGTCCTTAATAAATGCTTGCCCCCTCCGCTCCCCTCCTGGAAAGAATTTTAACTCTGTGGTCATGAGGACGTGAATTTAAATCTTGTTTGACCTTGGCCGATTATATTATTATTCTAGGTCTCAGTTTTCTCAAGTGCAAAATTAGAGGATTGACCTAGATGCCTACTGAGGATCTTTCCAACTCTGATTCTGTGAAAACTCAGTTTTATAGGTAGTAGCATTGTTCACTAAAAAGAGAAATGGATTTGAAATCAGAGAACCTACCTACCTCTGCCGCTTATTAGCTTTATGACCTTGGGTAAGTCAGTTAACTTCTTTAGGCCTTACTTTCCTTGTCTGGAAAACGAGGAGGTTGGAGAAGATGGTATGTGAGGTCTTTCCAGCTCTTCTCCTACAATCCTATCATCTTCCTGCTCTTAATTGTGGCACCCGAATTGATTTGGATTCTTGGATACTTCTTTGTTAACTCTTGGTTGTCTACTTTTATGATATTGATTCCCTTTCAATGCATAGTGCTCCAGTATCCCTAGATATTACCTTGGGGATAAAAGCAGGGGGACTAGACATGATGCCCATTTCTCCTCTCAGGGATCAACTGCAGCCAGGTCTGCTCTTTGATTCTTAGTAGGGTTTAGGAAGACCAGGACAGGACAATCCAATGGGAAAGACCAGTTGGTAGGTTGTAGCTATTGTAGACCCCCCTTTCTATGCCTCGGGCATCTCTGTTCATGGATTTACCTCCAGTTTAGCAGTACAAGGTAACAGTTTCCTTGGGGGAGTATTTTCCAATCTGGCCAATCGCTTCTGGCCTGTTTTCCCTTTCCCTTTCACTGTCATGCTCTTTCATCTGAATGCTTCCAGTAGTAACCAAATCAACATATATCACTGAGACAAGGCATTGTGGTCCAGGCCATAAAGAAATATAAGGCACTGCTCTTCCCATGAAGGAACTTAAAATTTGGTTGAGGAGGCTGGAAATATCACATATTAACCAGCAAACCCTAAGCAACAGGTAAATGTTAAATAAGCAGTATTGACCAAAGGTGTTCTTGAAGGTGAGAGGTAGAAAAGATCGTGGTGGTTTGGAGTAGCCAGTGAAGACTTAATGGACCAGATAGGGATTGAGTTGGATCTTGAAGGGGTAAGATGTCAATAGACATAAAGGAGCGGGGAAAGGCCCTCCAGGTGGAAGGAATATTGCAGTTAAAGGCACCAATGTCACAAGGTCCCTGGTCTATTTATTTTTTTTTGGGGGGGGGGTGGTGGTGTCAGGGAACTAAGTCATCTGGATGGAGCAAAGGAGAAATAAGTTTGAAAATATAGTTTGGGGATAAATTATCAAAAGTCTCAAATATGAAGTGAGGGAGTTTGGACTAAATTTTAGAAGTTTTGAATGAATCCAAATATGTCATTTGTGAGATTCAGTGCAAGTGTCCTTTTAACGTTTGATTCTCTGCTTTTCCTAGTCTGGCATAATTTCATACAGGATAACTGAACAAGAAACTTTATAGCATTTGGGACAATAGCCTTTTCAGCTTACCACTGTTTATTGCCAAGATGTTCCATCAGTATACAATGAAAGGCTTCTTGTGTGTCTAGGCTCAGGTCAGTGTTCTCTCATGGGCAAAGAAAGAAGAATTCAACCCAGGAAGAATATTCTCTAATTACTATCTCACTGTTTTGATCTTGAACTTCAAACTAAGTAGCTTCTCTTACCATAACCTCCTGATATCCTCTTCAACATTTCTCGTTCCAACATATCATCATTTTGCACATATTTTGCCAGGTCTTGTACTTCATTGCTGTCATAAATTCCACAGTCTTCTAGTCTGCTATCCAAGCCACTCTTTTGATTTAATCCAGTCTCAGCCACCCTAATTACATTGTATATCTCTTCCAGACGTCTTTGCTGGATTTAAAATCATTTCCTAAACACTTGTAAGTTGCATAGACAAAAATTAGCTTTCCAGTCTCATTGGACTCATTTATTTTCCATGAAGCCCCTCCATTTTTCCTAATCACGCTTTTCCTCTAGTTCAGTGATCATATCAACATTAGAAACTGGTAAAAAATCATGAAAAAATGTCCATGGGTGTGTATCTATGTGTGAAAAATGTTTTCTTCTTAATTATTTTTGAAAGATTCCCTTTCAAACAAGAACATACATATTTTAAAATATAGGGTTTTGAGTTTTTTGTTTTATGTTTAATGCTTCTGTAGCTGATAATCCACTTCTTTTATATTCTTAAATTTTTGAACATTGAACTATGTGTATTGTAACATCTAAAATTCTCATTTTCTTTTGTCCTCATTGCCAATTTCAGATTTCTGTGGTTTAGCTTGGTTCCCTTCCTTTGTGGATTAGACTGCTAATTTTTATCAATTTAATTTTAGTTAAAAAAAAGACTTCTGTTCTTGGATTCATCATTTCAATTTTGTTCTTTTTCATCATATTGATCTTTAATCTGGTGTGGATTGTTTTACTTTTTCTGTTGGTTTGTTTTTTGTCTAAGATGTGATGGGTGTGTGTGTGTGTATGTCTGCATGTGCACGTGCACACGCAGACTATTCATTTATTTTATCTTTTCATTGATAAAAATGAGAGCTATGAATCTACTTCTCAGCCCTCCTTTATCTGCATCTCATAGATTTTGAGATGTAGGCTATGTACTGCAATATCTTTCATGTAATCTGCTTTTGTTATTTTTTAGAACTCTCTTTTATTCAGTCATTATTTAATCCTTTTCTTCTAGTTGAGTGTGTGAGGAGGGAAGTTACACTCTTTATCCATTCTGTCTCTATTTACTGCTAGCCTTACTACACTATGGTCTGCTAATATCCTTTTCAATATTTGCGCGTGTTTTACTTGTGCCTAAACATTTGATCAATTTTTTTTATTAGTTTTAAGAATGCTGGGGAAAAGAGCACGTTCTTTGATTTTCCCCATGAAGTTTTCTCCATCCATCTATTAGGACTAGTTCAATATTCTGTTTATCTCAGTAATTTCTTTATCTCTTTCTTGGATTTGTCATATACTAATAATGGAAGTTAAAATCACATACTTTAAAAATGGATTCCTCCTTGTGAGATTTTGCTTTATGAATTTTGCTGCAGAATGATTAAGGATGCATATATAATTGAGATGTATATGTTCTCATTTTATTTAGCAACTTTTAGCATAAAATAATGCTTGTTTATCTCTTTCAATACTTGCTGGTTTGTATTCAGCTTTGTCCAGTATCATTAACACCATTTCCACTTTTTGTGATTTGGATGTAGCATGATAAATTATAAGACTGCATTTTAATTTTGAATCTATTTAGATCTTTCTAGTATAAACATACTTCTTTTGAGCAGCATGCTGTGGGGTTCGATAACTCCTTTTTTGCTTTGTTGTCTAATTTAGTCTTCTTGCATTTAGAGTGAAAATTGTAATGTTTATCTCTCCTTCAGTTATTTTATCAAAAGGGAATGACATTTCCTTTCTTATTCTAGTGGTTTCTATCATTAATTCAAAATTATTAGAGCAGCTCAAAACAAGAATTTCGTCTTATGAGAATTCATGAAACTAACATAAGTTACTTTAACTTGAACTTCTTTATTAAAGGCAGGAATTTCAGTCTATCATTACTATATCTCCCTTTCCTCCTACAGCTTGATGAGTTTGTTATTTTTTTTTCTTTTTAAACATCCCTTTGAAATCTTTAATGGTTTCACCAATATGGTACTCTGAGAATTCTCACCTTTCATTAGCAACTGACCTATTTTGATTGTTCAAAATATATATCTTCTTGACTGGGAGGAATTTTTTGTTCATAGACTTCCTCGAAGTATTTATGTCTTCCTGTAAAAACTTCACTCTGCTTCTCAAAAAATCTATTCTGTCCGTATAGAATATATTGAGTTTTGCTGGGAAAGTAATACTGTATTCATGGCTTATGTTTCTTCATTTTTCAAGTGTTTGTAATCCAATGTCTGTGATCCTTCCTTGTCCTTGAAAATACCTGCTCTTTGCTTGGTAAGTGATTTTTGCAATTAAATTAGTTTAGTTTTTCCTTATCATGATAGTTTGAATCTAAAGTTTCTAGGCATCTTAACTCTTCATTTTATCTCTGTTTAGAAACTGTGGGTGTATGTGACTTTCTATATGCATGTGTATGTATAGAAAAATATATGTGGCTATGCATTTATACATATGCACATGTTCTGTTTGCATTTTACTTATTCTTTTCACCAATTATGAGCAATTTTCTTGACCAGTTTACTGAAGTACAATGTTTCATTTTCCATCTTTTATATTCTCAGGACCACTGACACTACTGTGTCATGATCTAACCTCTAAGTCTGTCACTTGGCTCTATGTAGGTATACTTTGGATAATTCTATAACTTTTTTTGAACTTTTATTTCCACCTACTCTGAATTCTATGCGATTCTACACTGCACATTTTCTGCTACAGTAAGGCTATTGTTGGGGTTGCATCTATGAATTTTTTGAGGTTTTTTACCATTGACATCTTGTATCAGTAAGCACCCCAATGTACACAGCGGGGCCTGCTATCATAGGTTCTTAGATCTGCATTCAGAAAAGGAAAGGCAACTTTTGAAGGTTAACAGTCACTTTAATCAAGCACATATATTATTCACCTAGTTCAAGGAAGTCAGCACCCTGAACTTCAGAGAAAATACAGAGAAATCAAAGATCAACAGACATGGCTTCCTCTGTATGACTGTAATATATGTGTGTGTGTGTGTGTGTGTGTGTGTGTGTGTGTGTGTGTATCACAAATCAACAGACAGGTGCAACTGTCTGACCATAGTTACCAGAGAGGGAAGCACTGACATCTGGGTTTTCAAAGCTGGGGGGACTCCTTAGCGGCTTCCCAGAGTCTCTTTTGGCACACAAAATTTCTTCCAAAAACTAAGCCCCAAAGTACAATCACACCTCTGAGCCTTTGTACACTTTTTAGAGCCAGAGGGCATCACATCCCTTGAGAACCAGTGCCTCCTTAACAAAAAGGTGTGGGTCTTCCTAGATTCTCCTTAATCACACTATTCAGAGGCATTATACTTCTAAGTATAAACAAAAACAGCAGAAGATCCTACTTTGCTTGCCCTTACATATCCTTATTATTTCTTTTCATTCTTTTAAATTATCTTTTATCTTTAATTTTATGTTGTTATGTGTATAGGTTTATTTTCTCACATTATTGGTCTTGTGGTTTTCTTTACACTGTTACACCTTGCTTACTTTATTTGACTGTGACATTTGTTTAGTATGATATAGTACAATGAGTCTGGAATTATAGCCCAAGGACCTGGGTTCAAATCCCATCTCAGCTACAAACATATCTATGGAATATCTTTAGTCCTCATTTTTCTCAGCCATAAGATGACTGGATTACTAGAGAATTGAACTAGATAACCTCTGAAGCATCTTCCAGCCCTAAAACTATAATACTAAAAGTATGCTTCTTGGGGTAGCATATCTTTCCCAACCTCAGTTGTTTCTTGAATTTTAATTGATTTTTTTGCTTTCTAGCATTTTAAAATTTTGTCAATGCTCTGTGTTTTTTTCATTGATTATCAAAGCCATGTATGGGGTTTGTGAGTAATTCCTTTGAGCCTCTAACAAAATTATCTTGGCCTAGTACAAGTTTTCTGTGATTTAAAAACAAACAACCAACAATTAAATATCTCTTTGACATGATGTCCTGATAATAATAATGATAATAGTATACTTATTATTTCATGTCAGTATAGAAATTGATCATCTTGTAGAAGAAGGAAAAGAAAACCGATTCATGGAAGTGTAGACTTTTTGATTCATTCCAGGGATATAGTGGCCGTATTTGTTATGCAGCAGAGAACAATAAGGACTACTTATGTGTGTGTATGTGTGTATGTGTGTATGTGTGTGTATGTGTGTGTATGTGTATGTACATACACACATACCTTTTCACTTTTTCAAAGCCTTATTTGTACATTCAGAATAAGTTTATAATATTATTTGACCTCAAAAACATTTTCTTGGCAGTTCACTCCATTGTTTAGACAACCAAAGATGATAGCAGAAAAACCTTAACCTCAGCTATATAGTTATAATTGCTTTTATGGGCAAACCATCTGAAATTACATCTATTGATTTAAATGTCTCAGGTTTATGTCTCCAGTTTTAAAACCAGGTATGTAAAAAAACAGAAAGAATTTCTACAAGACACAAGATGGAATAAGAATTTGCTATATAGTCAATGGTGGACCTGAGTTGGAGCCAAGAGATATGGGTTCAAATTCTGCTTCAGATACTTACTAGCTATATGAAAACAGGAAAGTTGCTTAGCTTCTCAATACATCTTAGTTTCTCCACATGTGAGAAACTGCCTTGTTTTGATGAAAATACTTTGCAGATGTCAAAATGCTATATAAATATGAATTATTATAGGGAAATGAGTAAAAATTCTGCTTCACTTTAGGGGTTTGACCACTAAAGAACTTGGACCAAGGGCTTCCTGATTTTCTCTTTCCTCTTTCCTCTGACTCAAATAATAATGGATTCAATCTTTCTCATATCTCATATCCCTCTCCTCTTAATCTTTATAGAGTCTTCAGTCAAGCAATCAAAACTTGACATAATTAGTAGCCAAGGCAGGTATTGATTGTATTTAGCATATCATATCTGAGGAGTCTAACTGGTTCTATGGCTTCATCATTACCTTAGGGAACTAGCATCAGAATTCTGCATTTAGTATCATCTGTACTCAGATACATCCAATATCTCCTTCTTTAACTTTTACCTCTTTAATTTTTACTTCATCCTTGCAAGGTCAATAATGCAAACTCAGTGATTATACTCAAATTTGCCAAATATCTGGTATGATAAACAGAGTGCCTTCGAAGCACAAAGACCCGGCTTCATGCCCCACTTCTGACATTTACCAGCTGAATGATCTTAGGCAAGTCACTTAATATTTCTGAACCCCATTTTCTTCAAACATAAAATAGAGATACTGATACCTGTAGTACTTAACTCACAAGGTTGTTGAAAATCAATTGAGCTACTAAAATTAAAAAATAATTTGGAAACTATAAAGTACCATGTAAATTTCAGTTAATAACAACAGGATGATCACAGTAAATCAAGTTGCTACAAAATGTGTATGTATATACGTTACTGCATATATATGTGTGTTTATATGTATATATACGCATATATATGTATGTATTATGTATTGTCTATGATCATATTCAACCACAACTGAAGGGATCATTTGGCAAAATAAACTTCATTAGGTAGTGTGACAGAAACGGCATAGACCAATGCCTGACACCATAAACCAGAAAAAAGTTCAAATGGGTATATGATCTAGGCATAAAGGTTGATACTATGAACAAATTAAGGGAGTAAGGAATAGTTTATTTGTCAGATTTATGGAGAATGGAGGAATTTATGACCAAACAAGAGATAGAAAACATTATGAAATGCAAAATGGATAGTTTTGATTACATTAAATTGAAAAGTTTTTGCATAAACAAAGCCAATACGACCCAGATTAAGAGGGAAGCAGAAAACTGAAAAAGAATTTTTCCATGTAGTGTCTGTGATAAAGGCCTCATTTCTAAGATATATAGAGAACCTATTCAAATTTACAAGAATACAAGTTATTCCCCCATTGATAAATGGTCAAAGGATATGAACAGGCAGTTTTCAAAGGAAGAAATTAAAGCTATCTATAGTCATATGAAAAAAAATGCTCCAGATCAAAAAAATGATTAGAGAGATGCAAATCAAAACAACTCTGAGGTGCTACAACACACCTATCAGATTGGCTAACATGACAAAACAGGAAAATGATAAATGGTGGAGAAGATATGAGAGTTGGAACACTAATTCATTGTTAGTGGACATGTGAACTGATCCAACCATTCTGGAGAGCAGTTTGGAACTATGCCCAAAGGGCTATAAAAATGTGTATGCCCTTTGACCCAGCAATATCGCTTCTAGGGCTGTATCCCAAAGACATCATAAAAATGAGAAAAGGATCCACATGTACAAAAATATTTATAGCAGCTTTTTTGTGTGGTGGCCAAGAACTGGAAATCAAGAGGAATGGCTGAATAAGTTGGGTATGTGAACATAATGGTATACTATTGTGCTATAAGAAATGATGAGCACACAGACTTTGGAAATACCTGGAAAGACTTATATGAACTGATGCTGAATGAAGGGAGCAGAACCAGAACATTATACATAGTAACAGTCACAATCTGCAAGGACTGATTTTGACAGACTTAGCCCTTCTCAGCAATGCAAGAACCTAAGACATTTCCAAAGGACTCATGATGCATAATACCATCCACATCCAGAAAAAGAACTATGGACTCAGAATGCAGAACAAAGCAGATATTTTCTCTTTTGTTACTTTTTGCTTTGTTTTGTTTTTTTCTCATGATTTCTCCCATTCACTATAATTCTTCTATGCAACATGACTAATGTGAAAATGTGCTTAATAGGAATGTTTGTGTAGTGCCCATATAAGATTTCATGCCATCTTGGGGAGGGAAGGGCAAGAAAATTTAAAACTTATGGGAGTGAATGTTGAAAACTGAAAACAAATAAATTAATCAACTTGGAAAAAAATAAAAAATAAACTTTATCAAAATATGTCCTGGGGAGAACAATGGTTGTACACAGAGAAAGAGATACATGTAAATATCTATACACACTGTGGTAAGTTAAATACACACATATTCACATACATATATATACACATACATAAATGCCACTGTTATGCATGTATGTATGTATGTATGCATATGTGTGTGTATATACTAAGTTGATAGTGCCATTGGTATGTTCCAGGGGATTGTAGATGGAAGGATTAAAGCCAAAGGTTCAGTTTGGATAGTAGGAGATAAGGTCATATAGACAGGGTAGGGTTGGATTATGTGGATCTTTGTGGAACATACATAATTATCCCTCACAAGCTCCTTCCTGTTACTCAACATCATCCTGGGCTGCCTGGTGAAACAGTGTGCACAGGAGTCCCAATTTAATTTTAATAAAATCCCATGCAAGATATATTAATACATTTTTAAGGTATTAAAGTTTTAATAGCTTAAAATTGCACTAAGACTTTTGGGACACCCTTTACAATGAAGATTAATTTCCTGAAAAAATCATACTTTATATTTCAAATCTAACTAGAATTTTTAAATTATTAAAACATTTTTCATGAATCTTACATGAGTATAGATAATAGAGAGTTGAATACATATATGCTCATTTGCCAATAACCACCACACACCACGCACATCTATTCCTTACTGAAGTATTAGAGAAATCCAGACACAGCTGTATTCTTATCAGTGACTGTAACGCTGGGGTTCTTAAGGATAGATACTGAATACAAATAAAAGTGAAGTTTTTTTTTCCTCCATAACATCAATCATTATCTGTTCACTGATAAACAGGATCTGAAATCCCCAGTGCTCAGCAGTCCACTGATTTCACTAAAAGGCTGTCTCATCCAGCTCTGAGAAAAGTCTGGCTCTTGAATGGCTGGTGAGATTTATTTGCCCTGGTGGACTGAGCAGATAAATTTCATCAATGCATTTCCCCTTGGAACAAAGGGAATAAATGAGAAAGAATCCTTTACATAAAATGAGTGAACACCATCAAGGGCATCTTTAGTTTGTGAGATAGTCCTTCTGTCCTCAGAAGGTAATGTCTCTGGCCTTTATCACTTCAGTTCACACTCAATTGGAGAAACTCACCAATGACCAGAGTTGGAGATTCATATTCTATGTCCTTTGACAATCAAATTCCAGGTGTTCACAGGACATGAAGCATCAGTTACTGACTTTTGTTTGGGATATACTGTTGATTGAAGCAATTACTAGCCTCCACACACGTAAGTGACCATTGGCAGTTGCCTTTCTCTCTGCTTCTTCATGTCATACTCAGTCAGTCTTCTCACCTGTCTCTCCACCTGCAAGCCCTAGGTTTTGTACTGTCAGAGACTGGGTCTTACTTCTTGTTTGCTTTATGTGCCTCAGTTATCAGAATTTTCTTGTTGCTGGTGTCTCGCATCTGTTATCCTTTCTTTGCTCAGACACCAGTTGTGGAACCATGGGCAAGTTATTTCAACTTACTAAGACTCAGTTTATTTTTTGGCAAAATGGGGCTACCAATACTTACACTAACCACCTTAGGGGGTTGTTTTGAGGAAAGTGCTTATTTTTTTTAACCTTGAAGTTCTATAGTAATCAGTTAACAAGCATATTTTAAACACCTACTATATATCAGCCACTATGCTAGGTTCTGGGGATGGAATAATTTTTTTTAATATGTTTGTCCTGAGTTTGGTCTTCTCACTGTAAAGGCTCCAGGACACTTCCTCCTAGTCTTATATTTTTAAGTGTGGATTCTCAGAACGGCTTTATGTCAGGCAGTGACCTAAGTTTCCTCATTGACTGCTTCACCTGTGGTAGTTTGCTTTGCTAACAGGATGATGCAATGAGTAGACCTTAAACTCTTCACAGCATGTACAAGCAGGACATCTCAATGAAAGTGCAGAGAAAAAAAAACCCTACATCCTGGGCCAATGACTAAAGCCCTTGGCAGGAAGGTCTACAGAGAAACATAAAACAGCTGTGAAGAAAGAATAAGCTAGATCCAAGAGTACCTCAAAGACACCATATTTCCCAACATTGTCTGATATTTTTGGTTTTTATTATAGAAACAACCCATTTTGTGGGGAGAAGAGAAGGATTGCCAGGATACTTTTTGCTAATTATTTACAGTTCCACAGGTGCATGGGCAGCTGGCCTGTCTTTGATCATTCCTGGGAATCAGATGTACTCTTTGGCTGGGGGAAGCACTGATGGTGGAGGCGTATGCCTCCATATATGGTGTCTCAAACATAAACTTCAACTGCTTTGCAAACACAACTCTGAAACCTTAACGTTAGGTGGGAGCTGTCCACGCTGAAGCTCTTTCATAAGGGCAAGGGGATTAGGATTAGTCACGGATGTTTGGGCTCAAAATGAGGCTGGCTGAATACCACTTTCAGGAAGGCAAATTGGAAATACATCTCTCTGATTAAACGCAAATCTATTTGGGCACATGGTTTCTTGATCTTGTGATGGATCTTATATCATATTTCTCTGGTTTTTCCCCTTATATCTGATGCTGCTATGCTGCCAATCTGTACTTCTAGATCTTGTATTCTCCTCTTGCCTCTGGCTTCTGTTTGGTTTTTACACTGAGCTAGATACTCTAAGAATTTACTCTTTTCCCTTTACTACCTCTCATTCTCAGTCTCTTCCAGGATGGATTGTACTGCTGAAATTGCAGGCTGCACTCTTAAATGTAACCGAGCTGGGACCAGAGTGAACAGTACACTGGCACATGTACTCTGACATATCTGATTCTGACCATCAGCCCTACTTGGCCTGCTAGGTCCTATCAGATCTTTCCAGCCTTGCTTTTTCTTCTACTTCTACTCTACATTCATCATATAGCTCCCAATATTCCAGAATGACACTGGAGCCTTTTAGGCACTGGGAAATACTACAGAGATGGTTATCTGAAGACTCCAAATGGCTCCATGATTGGAGCTCTACTTAGAGGTCCCTTCCATATACTAGACTTACACTTTAGGGAAGCTCTAGAAACCATGGTCAGAGTTCTACCATTGATAAAGAAGAGTTTCCATGCCATGGGTTCCAAAGATCCCTACATTGACCTTTATCTGATAATCATACCTTGTATGTATGATGATGTGGGCAATTGCTTTTGAATTCACTGCTCTTAGCATCAAAAAAAGTTAACAGCAGTAGATCAAGGGAGAATTCAAGCAAATTTGAGAAAGAGGCCAAGGGATATATACAAAAGTATAAAAAACTAAAGAGAGATCTGAGCACTGTTAGTAGAGTCAGATCAGGAGGGCTAGAATCGGAGGAGCAGACCAGAGTAGCTATGCCTATGTAGTCCACAGGTTAGAGCATGGTAAGGAGACTAGACAAAGGTACATAAAGAAGTTAAGCATCCATAGACAGGAATCCCCAAAGTGAGCTACCTGGATAGCAGGGATCCAAAACCACAGGAGAGTAATTCAGGTAGCAAACTCAGAATGTTACCAATAAGAAGAAAGAGATTGCTTAGACCAGGGATTCCCAACTCCCCCCCCCCCCCAATATCTCTTTGATTTCCAGTGAAGTTTCCTGTACCCTCTATTGAATATAAAATGAAATAAAAATTTAGAGTTTACTATGTATCTACATATAAGAAATAAAGTAGATTGTTTTAGACAAGTAACAAGTATTTATTAAGTGTGTACTATGTGCCAGGAATCATTCTAAGAGAGGGAATTGAAAGGAATAACACTGTCCCTACTCTCAAGAAGCTCTCATTCTAATGGGAAAAATAGCATGTAAATAACTGGGCACATATAAGATATATCCAGAGTAGACAGAAGGTATTTTAAAGGCCAAACAGTCAGATGTGAAGTGAGGGGATACAGGAAAGTATCCTGAAGAAGGAAAGATTTAAACTGAGTCTTAAGCCAAGAGACAGAAGTAAGGGTGCTAATCATTCAAAGCATGGAAGACAGCCAATACAAAGGCTTGGAACTGGGAGTAGCAGTGTTGTGTATGAACAGAGGTTCCCAAACTTATTTGGCCTACTGCCCCCTTTTAAAAAAATTACTCAGCACTCCCCTGGAAATCTACTTTCTTTAATCCTTTAACAATTAAAAAATGGCTTCATTTCAAAGATATTATATATGTATATATTTTAAATGATGTATCTTACATTTAATAATTCATAGTAAATTTATATTTTTCCCCTGCATTAAAATTTTGATGATGCAATATTGCATTGTATAAGCATATACTATCTTATTGAGCTAGAGAGGGAAATGGCAAACCATTCTAGTATCTTTGCTATGAAAGTGCAAATGGGGTCACAAAGAATCAGACATGATTGAAGTTACTGAACAACAACAAATGCTTTTGAAAAATCTCTTTGATCTCTGAGTGGAGCATGCTAATTATAAAAACAGTAGAGTGAAAAGAAAATTGAGGTAAGGGAACCAAAAAAGAATCGCAATATTTGCAATAGTTTAGATAAGAGGGGATGGGGACCTGAACTATGATGGTGACTTTGGGGGTGGAGAGAAGTAAAGTAATGGTTTGTGAAAAATGTTGCAAAGGCTGAAATGACAAGATTTGGCAATAGATTGGATATGTGGTGTGAGTGAGAGTGAGGAATGAAGGAGGATACCAAGGTACCTTTGTGACTGGAGAAATAATACATTAGAAACAAAATAAAGAGATATTTTTTTCATTAAGAAAACTATTTGCTGCCTGACTTCTTTTGGTGTCGCCATGTCGTCAGGTGTTTATAAGAAAGCAGTGAAATGAATCTTGAAGTTATTGACTTCTGCATTGTTCGAAAAGCAGTCAGAGCATTTTAAGCATATTTAGTTAGAATAGCATGTGCTTTTCTAAGGACACACCAAAGTTTGTTTGTTTTTTTTAATCCATTGATTATTGATTTGGAGTTTCTGAAATACCTCAATAGGATAAATAGTGCAATAGATATAAAGGTGAACTTGGAGCCAGGAAGACCTGAGTTCAAATCCTACCTCAGAAATGTATTAGCTATGGCCCTGGGACTTCTTAGTCTCAGGTTTCTCATCTGTAAAATGGGATAACCCCAAAATGCAGGGGTTGTTGTGAAAGTTAAATGATATGATAATGGTAAAAATGTTTTGCAAACTCTGAAGTACAATATAAATGTTAGCAATTGGTATCTACTATCCTAGATAGCTTATTGTACCTACCTCCTGGTGATATACGTGCTATACTTTGGGAATCTTTGACTTAGTTCCTACTCTACACCTGAAAGCATGGTACCTTTCACATAATAGGTACTTAAGGATTAAATTGAATGTTTCTTCCTGGGGCTCAGTCTAATTCCAAATATAGGCAGGCCAGAACCAATGGGTGAGAAAGTTCAAAGGTTGAGGAACTTATCTGGAAGGAGGAAGAGAAAAGGACAGATCCCAATAAATGTCTTCTAGCAAGAGTTGACCAAAGGACATTTACTGTACGATCCAATGACAAATATGCTATCAGCCCTCAAAAGGGTCCATCAATGGTGCTCTTAAGGCTTGGAGATAGAATTTAATTTAACAAATCATGCATGGGCCTTTAAACTCTTACAGCTAGACCATGGCTACACACAAACCATTTTGCCCACAGCTATACATTGTAGAGATGTTTAATCTCTACATTGATGCTATTTAAGAATGATTTATATATGAGCTACTTTTGGCTATGAAAGCATTGAACCACAAACAAAAAAAAAGTATGTATTGATTGAGCAATAGGTAAACAGATTATGGTACACATATCTAATAGAATATTATTACACAATAAGAAATGATGAATATGAAGAGTTCAGAGGAGCATAGAGAATTATATGGAATAGTGCAGAGTTAAATAATCAGAACTGGTAAAATAATATGCCCATTGATTACAAGAATGCCAAATAGACTCAGGAGTCAAAAAGATCTCCAAAGGCTAGTACAAAGAGCCAATATTAATTCAAATAAATTTAATAGGGATAAATATAAAGTCCTATATTTGAATTTTTACAAAGTCAGCTCTACAAGAAAGGATAGTTGAGAAATAGCCAGGAACTTGTTTATATGAAAAAGGTCTGTGATTTTTAAACAATGAATTTAATGTTTAATATAATGAATCAGTGAGATGAAGCAGAAGCCAAAAAAACTACTACAGGCTAAGGGAGCACTAAAAAATGAGTGTTGGTTGAATTAACTGAGAATGTACAGTAATAATAAGTATTTACATTGACCTTAACGTTTGTAAAGTGCTTTACAAATATTATATCATCATATTCTCACAACAACCATGGTATGTAGGTGCAATTATTATTTCAATTTAAAAAATAAAAAAGCTGAGGTTAAGCAAATTATCTAGGGTCACATACCTAATAAATGTCTGGGGCTAGATCTGACTTAAGAAATAAGAGCAAGGGGTCTAACATATGATAGGATGTGAATAAAAAACCTCCTAGCAATAACAGTTAAAAGTAGAATGAACTACATGCAATTGAAGGTACAAAAACCTTCAAAAACCTAGTGAATGGTCACTAGGAATCTGGCTCAATTGGTTAATATTTAGATACAAGTTAGAGGAGGTGACCCTCTGAGTTTCTTTCCAACTCATAAGATTCCATGATTCTTTCATTGTGGATGAAAGTAGATCTGGATTGGCCTCAAGAATGGATCCTTCCAAAAAGAGTTGGTTCATAGTTTAACCCTTTGTTGTTCAGTCGATCAGTTATAGCCAACTATTCATGACCCCATTTGGGGTTTTCTTGGCAAAAACACTAGAGCAGGTTCCCATTTCCTTCTCCAGATCATTTTACAGATGAGGAAACTGAGACCAACAGGTTAAGTGACTTGCGTAGGGTCACATAAAACCCTAAGTGTCTGAGGCTACATTTGAACTCAGATCCCTTTGACTCCAGGCCCAGTGCTCTACCCATTGTACTACTTTGCTGCCTCAGTTTCTTATCAAAATGGTGCAAAAACTCAATTAGATAATTAAAGCCTGGTTGTAACTATTGACTTTGCCCAATTCTCTCACCTACAAACAAGCTAAGGATGAAGGACTGACACAGCATGAAATTGTCTAAGGGGCATGGGAGTATTTAAAATCAAAGAATTAAAACATAACTTTAAGGGCAAAATATCCAGGACCCTAGGATGTTGGATGACCAGACTAGGATTAATAGGAGCAGAGGAATTGCTAGCCAAAAGAAGAAAACATGCCCTTCTAATATCTGGATAAGATTTAGAGGGGAATATTCGTGATCCAGAATATATCCCATGCCTGAATAAATAAGACTTTATTTTAAAAAATAGAGAAAAAGATTAAGAAAAATAGGAATGCAAGATCCAAATTTACCTTAAGAACCAGTCAACAAATAGAAAAGATTCAGATATATGGGATTCAGCAGGGTTTAGATGTGGGCAATCCTATTTTATAATAAAAGAGGGGGGAAAGGATCCAAGGAAGCCTTATAACTTATGAGAACATTAACCTGTGTTGGAAAGTACAAGGAATCTATTGGGTCAAAAAAGGTTAATAGGATTGAAAATTATGTATAAGAACTCTATAAGGAACAGAGAAATTTTTTTCTCTAATAGTTCTAACTCCAAGGAAGAGATCTCAGGCAATACAGGGAAATTAAAGGTAGGATAATGAAGTGGAGCAACCTGTTGATCTCTATTGTTATCTTTGGAGTAGGGAGGGGGAAGTTCTAGAAATGACTTTCTCATCCTTTCACTTCAATGTGGCTCATGAGCCACTAGGTTTAAAGCAGCCTCCGTTAACAGTCAGCTCCTCTTGCAAGTTCCCTATATGTTTTGCACAATGGAAACTTTGTTAAAATTTTTAATTTTAATTACCCCCCAAAGACTGAAAGTATAATGATGTAAGGCCAAGAGAGGGCCAAGGGGAGGGAATATGGACAACATCATCAACAAGAACTGAATTTGCTCATTCTTGTCAGGTACAATCCTAGTGCTGATCCAGATATCCTGCTATATGTGTCTCCTTTTCTCACACCTTGTGTCCTATTCTTCCACTTACTGGAAAGACTTCTTTGATCCGGGTCCAAGTTCAAACTCATAACTAATTAAAGTATTTTCTCTTCCCCTTCCCCATCCTGATCTCGGCCAAACAATATGGACTGCAAACACAGAATTTTCTTCCCCATTGTCTCATCGGAGGACCAGAAATGGGGGGTGGAGTGGGGAAACTTCTTGGGACAAATTTCACAGTTTACTTTCTCCACATAGATACAACTTTAGTGTATAGAAAGAAACTTTGAAAATGCAGCTACAATGGCTCTAACATAACTTTATTTCTGTGTGATTGTGTGTTTATCATATACGGCCTTTTCATGAGTCTCTTTTGTGTTTTTCTCAATATGTATTCTCTTTTGTTTTCCAGTTACATTTTGGGATCTCCCCTCCCCACCTGAAGGACGTTAACTCTTAGGCTCACAGATTCTGCATAAGTTCTTCTAACACTTTGAGTCCAGGTGAATTTATTTGTCGCAAGTTCTAGCAGAGTCCAGGGTATAATTATTGTAACCCACTCTGAAAAATGGAAAGGAAGAGGAAATGCCACACGTATTTGCCAATATTTATAGTAGCACACGGCTAAGTGTAAGGAAGTAATAGAACAATGTTTCTCTGGGTATTATTCAAAAGGAAAATGACTTAAATTAACTTCAGGCAAACCAACTTATTTACACCCTCTTGTAATGCTTCACAGAATCAGGGTTTGGGAGGAATAAAATCTAGCGCCATAAATCAAATATCCTTTAGAGAAACTGTTGTGTAGCCAACGGGTTAGGGAGGATTTGTTTTAAACTTTTAGATTAATGAAGAATTTTCATAGAAAATTATTAATGACTTCACCTCGGCAATAGAATACAGTTGACTGTAGTTATGTAGGAGTCAATGGTATTCTAAGTACAGCTTTTGATGAAGTAATCGGCTGCTTCTGGGGCCGGTTTCAGCTGCCCTGGGCGTGCTTCAAATGTAAATGACTGCCAAATGGATTCTTTCTACATTCCAGCCAATTAAAATACATTTAAAGTGCAGCTGGTGGAAAGGAAAGCCATGTGATTGCGAGGGAGAACTTTGGGGCAAGGAGACAAAAAAACAAACTTTTATTTAGCCAGGGACACCCCCCCTCCCGACGCCTCTCTCCCAGCCGCATCACCCAAGCCAGCAGAGCATCTAGGGGAAGCGGAGAAAGTCATAAAAGAGGCTATCTTTAGCCTCTGTCAGAATCAAAGATGACACTTTTAGCACCACCATGAAAGACACAAAGCCGGGAGTGTGTTTGTTGGGCTGTCAGTTTTCTACCCCTGCCTCTTCCAACCCTTCATGTTGGCGGGCTGCCCGATGTGGCGCTGCATACCAATATTGACTGGACAGCGCTATCTGTTAAACCCGGACTGGGGAAGCCGGTGATTAAAACTCTGGAAGGAAGATCCGAAAACCCCAGGAACTCCTCGCAATTGCGTTAGAGCGTTGCCCGACTGAAAAACCCTGAGTTGCGCACAGTGAAAACACTGCCCTGCTCTGTCTGCCATGCTTTTTAGGTAAGGACAGATTTCCCCCCTTTTAATGTTTATGTCTGCATAGAGTTGACTGTGTGCTGGCAGCGTCAGCTCTTTGATTCACAAACGGAATGTTTGCCTGGGATTTTTTCTTCTTCTGGAGAACGCGATGGGATGTGGTGTGTAAATAGATAGGAGTTATCCAGCACGTGGGCATCCAGGGCTTCTCCGGAATTCCAGGATGCCAGGGGTTTTAAAGGCTTAGCTGTCTGCTGACCTGTCTTCCTACCTGCTTGCACAGAGGTATCTGGAAGTTGTATGCTGTTTGATTTACAGCTGCTTTCTGCTTCCCAACCAGTAACTGAAAGGAAGTTTTCTTTCTTTTTTTAAGTGTAATTCCACGCTGATTGTGCCTCACCTATAAAAAGTGATTTTTGCCTGGTTACATAATCAATCTAACATGAACAGTTTGGTTTCCAAAGGAAGAAAACATAAATATTTAGAAATTCCTCATGTTATCTTAACTTTCAGCCATTCCTAAAGCAGGTTTTTAGATTGGGTAATACTTCTCAATCACTCTTTCTTGATTTATTGAAGAAACAATTCAAGATGCACGATCTCTTTGGTGCCTTGTACGTGCCTCAAAAAGAAAAGAAAAGAAAAAACCATAATACTCTGTGGCTCATATTTAGACTGGGATCGTCCATTCTTGTGAATTGTCAATAAGAAGGGGTAGGCAGAGGGCATGAATTTCTAAACATCAATTTACCAACTGAAACATACAAAGTTCCTGATTGTTTCTTATTTTCGCATGTCACAGTCAGCCTTTTTTGGCTTCACTTTTGTTCATTGCAAACAAAGAATCTTGCCCATTTCATGGTAAAGGATCACATTGCAGCGTGAGGAGTTCAGCTAAATAAGCCTTATTAATCTTTACTGTGCCAGTAGCTCTGAGGCCAGGCCAAACTGAGGCTTTCAGAAACTCTCCAGGTACCTGCTGCCAAAATAAATGTTGGGCAGCCTGGAAGGGGGATTTTAAGGAATCTTGCAATTGCACAGTTTTATCCATTGAATTTGCAAAACCCAGGAAAGTTGAAACTCCAAAGATTTCAAAAAGAACCCATGCAAATCTATACCCTCTGTGTGTGAGAGCAACTTGTGGGGGATCATCAGTTCGCACACAGAGTATGTGTGTCTCTGTGTGGGAGTGTGAATAAGGAGCTAGACTGAATGACTGTTGTGTTTATGAAATGGGGGTTGTATGAACCAATACATATGTGAACGAATAAAGCTTTCTTGCCAGTGGCAGGGCCAAAGCTTGGAGAAACACTGAGGACTACACATGGTAGGGGGTGGGGGCACTTTACCCAGATAGACCGGAGTATTTGGAGTAGTATAGATGAACAAAAGGCCTGTTTAAAAAAAAGAAAAAAGCTTTTGCAAAAAGAAGGGCAATGGTGGGTAATGATGATCAGCTCCAACAAACTAGGTACCTGGATGCCTGAGTCTATGAAGAATAGTTTGACCAGTTCAATAACCACTAGGTTGTGATGTAGGAAATATATATGGATGTTTTGTGGATGTGGATTTAGTCAATAAGACAGCAAGGAATTTTTAGGTGCTCAAGGATGGTGACACCATTTCAGCCCTTAGATGCAGTTAGGTGGTGCAGTGGATAGACCAGTGGACATGGAATCAGGAAGAACTGATTTCATACTCTGCCTCAGACACTTATTAGCTGTGTGACCCTCCCGGCCAGTCACTTACCTTCTGTTTGCCTCAGTTCTTTCATTTGTAAAATGGATATAATAATAGCGTCTATCTCTCAAGATTATTGTGAGGATAAAATGAGACAATATTTGTAAAAATGCTTTGCAAAATCTCAAGCACTATTTGAATGCTGGTTCCTTGTTCTCCTCCTTCTCATCCTCTCCTTCCTTATCCTCCTTTCACTTCTCAAATTAAGGAATGAAAATGGTCTGTGTCCTCCAGGAGTTTTTAGTTTAATCAAGGAGACATGTCTTATAAACATGGAAGGGAAAGTATACGACATTTACTCCGGGGCTCTGAATTTAGAGATGAAGGAACTGAGGCCCAGAGAAGTTAGGTGCATCAGACCTTGACTGATAATAAATGAATGATTCTCTAGAGTAGTGTTTTCCCAAGTTGAGGCTGTGGACCCCAAGAGGTATGTAAACTGACTAACCAAAGTGTAGAAAACTGGGTATCTTACCTTTCCCAGATCATAGGGATCTTCTCAAACACAACTCCACCTACATTAACCCATGTCACCACCTTTCTTTTAAAGTACAAGTTTCCCTTCTCTCAATTCCAGATATCTATGGCAGCAACTGTATAGGTGTCATTACAAAATGTCTAGGCCTCCTCTTTCCCTCCCTCCTATCTTTTGTGTCCCACATCACTTGTTGGCTATAGTAGATGCTCCTTGGAGCATGCTTTAGAACAGTGATTGGTGAATAAGGGACCCATTTCCACTCCCCCTTCCCTTTTTTATAAATTTTGTGTTGGACAGAGTGAGATGGACAGAATGAGCAACATGAGTGGCTTCTGATTTGCATCTTGGATTTCATCACATTATTTTTCTCCTCAAATTCTACCTTCTTCCAAACGTCTTTCTTACTATCTGCAGAACCACCACCCTTCCAGTCACTCAGGTCAACAACCTTAGTGTCCTTTTCTATATTCTCCATTATTTCACATATTTAATTAGTTGCCACATCTTTTTTTATTTTTGCCTCTACAATACATCTCTTATCTTTTCTCTTATTTCTAATTACATTGTCTAGACTCTCATCACCTCATGTCTGGACTACTGCAGCAGCCTCCTAATTGAACTATCTGCCTCAAGTCTGTCCCCGATTCAATCTACTTTTCTGGACAACTGCCAAAGCCACTTCCCTGCTCAATAAACCTCAGTGATTCTCATTGACCCTAGGATTAAATGTTATTTCATCTTTTCATTTTTTAAAATATTTCTTGTGTAAGTTTAACAATCTACATAATTATTAGCCAACAAATCAAGTCAAACAAGTTTTTCTTAAGTGATTACTCTGTGTTGGCTATTATGATAAGCTCTGAGGATAGAAATAAAAACAAGAAGCAGACCAGACTCTCAAAGAGCTCCCATCCTTATGGCACAAAGAGCAATAAATAACTAGATACCTTTTATACATATACACATGTGTGTATATCAATATGTATGTGTATGTATATATATGTACATATATATGTGATGGAAGAAAATCTAAGAGAGGAAGGTACTGACCACTGAAAGGACTGGGAAAGGCCTTTTTGCAAAAGGTGGGCCATGAAGGAAGTCAGGGAAATGAGGAGGTGGAGGTGAGGAAGGAGAAGATTTGAGGCATAACGAATAGTAGGTAGGTGATTGTAGATGAAGAAAATCTGGAATCAAAAGTCTTTCTTGAAACTGAAAGCCTAAGACCAGAATCTCTTCTTTCCTAAGCTCTCAGCAATTCCAGCATAGGCTCAGAGGAGTGGATAACACTTCTTCAAAATTAGAAGAGCTTTATGCAAATGGAGTTTGAACCATGGATTACATTTTTTCCCCCGGACAAAATTTTTTTAAGTTTCTTGCAAAGATCTATAGGGCAAACCTTGAAACCCGAAACTATGCAATATAGTACTTTAAAACAACATGGGTCATTTTCTTGGTTTCGTAGGTATCCAATTTATGGTACGGTTGAAACTAAAATAAGCAAATGGTCATTAATAGTAAATACAGTAGACATGGCAGAACACTACTTGAGAAGGTGCTGCAGAGATAACATACTTAAGTATGTGCAGAAAATAACAATGCACATTATAAAAGTGCATTCATATTCATTATACAGAACAATCAATCATATGAAACCAAGTAAGCATAACTAACTAATAAGGCAAGGTTGGCTAACTGCGATGGTACCATGATCAACAGCCCTTTATAAATATGTAGTTCCAGGCTCTTGTCAACATGGCACCTCATGTAGATGCAGAGAATTCAGTATTCCATTAATGAGGAAATCTAAGTTATGCAAATGGACTTTGAGCCATGAGTTATATATATATATATATATATATATATATATATATGTATATATATGTATATATATACACACATACACATCCACAAGTATATGTGTATACGTATATTATGCACACACATTCACTGATCTGTCCCAGAGCAGTTTCACTGCAACTTATACTCTCAGAGAGTTGCCTAGAGTAGTAATATCAAATTCAAAGAGAAACGGGACCACTAATGCACACAAAAGGATTCCCGCAGCTCAATAATAATTTAAAAATGTAATGTCTGTACTTTGTGGTATTTATATTAATTTTACTAAATATTTCTCAATTACATTTTAATGTCATGCTGTACATGGAAGCATGGTGGCCCCCTGTGACTTGTAGTCCACAATCTTTGACACTTCTGTCCTAGAGAACTGAAAAAAATTAAGACTTGTCCAGATCAAACAACCAGTACGTATTAAAGGTGGAATTGGAAATCAGGTCTTCCTGGTTTCAAAGCCACCTCTATATCCACTGTGCTAAGACATTTTTCTGTAATCTGTGCCCTCCCCTGACTCTTTCCCTTATCATAATTAACCAGGTTTCTCAGAGAATAGCATGTTCTGGTTAACTTAATTTTCTTATTTGAAGATTGAATCTCAAACTCTTTTTCACTTAAAGCTTATTGAAAATATTCCTTTATGGAATCTGGCCACTTGTCAGAAATCATATAATGGGAATTCATTTCATTATGGCATGGGCTAGATGGCCAGTGAGTTCTTGCCCGTCTCCCAAGTTTTGGGACTCTGTGACTTTCTGCTTTTTTTTTCCTTTCTGTCAAATGCAGCTCACAGGGTCATAAATTGGAGTATCAACAATTCTTGTGTGGAACTATAGTAGGAGATGTAGAAGCTGCAAGAGACTGAGATTGAACTCTAGAAGGATTTTATGAAAAACCATTACAGTGACAAGTGGCATATAATAAGTGTTTAGAAATGGCTGTTGCTAGATTTGAATTTGAATTGAGCTGACTACTGACCTCAGGACATCCTTGATGTCACGCATTTACGCCATTTGTCACTTTTCCCTCAAAGTGGAATGTGATTGAAGAAACAATCTTGAAAATCTGGTTAAATGAAGGTTCCAGGCTAATTCAGTTTTGATTGAGAAAGCTTCAACTCACCTTCATTGAAAGAATGATATACTTAACTGTGATGTGAGTGGATTGTTTGAAAATGAAAAGGAGGTCTATGGTAGAAGTGTCCCTTGCTACATGGGTCAGTGGGGACTGGCTAAGGGAATCAGGATTATCAGTGCTAAAGAAAACCATTATGAGGACTTAGAGGTATAGACCTGGGAATCAGGACAACTGGATACAAATCCCTGCCCTGTCACTAACTGTGTAGCTTTAGAAAAGTCACTGGACTTCTTTGTGCCTCAATTTCTTAATCTCCCAACTGGGAAAAGTATTGCCTGTCTCATGGTTTTCTGAGGACAAAATGAAATGATAAATATGAAAATTCTTTATAAATGGTACAGTTGTGAAGTTTCATTACCTTCTTGGAGGCTAACTTTTTTTTCTCTAACTAGTGCATTTATTAACATCTCTCCCCCTCCCTTTCCTTCTCCTCTCCAAAGGAAGGTAAATTTTGGTGGCCAAAAGCTGCTCGGTTAAATTGGGGTTTACTGGCTAGATTTCCTTCTTTTCTTTCTTTCCTTCTTTCTCTCTTTCTTTCTTCCTTCCTTCCTTCTTTCCTTCCTTCCTTTCTCTCTTTCTCTCTCTCTCTGTCTCTGTCTCTCTGTCTCTCTTTCTCTCTTTCTTCCGTTCTCTCATTCCTAAAACCTTAAACCCAGTTCACTCTGAAGCCTATAGATTGGACCACAATAGGTCCCTGCCCAAGCTCCACTTAATGGCTGGTTTTTTTGACCCTCTTGGCTTAGAATGAATCTCAATTGTAAGTGTTTCTCTGGAACAGCAAGCCTGAGGGCCTTGTTTCCAGTTAAAGGGGACATCCCTTGACTACTTCTTAAAGAGGCCTATTCACTAAATGGGCATTATCTCACTCTGAGTACCCGAAAAGACTTTAGCCTAAAAGAGTCAGGGTCTCCCATTGCATCGTGGGCCTTCTCCATCCTGTCATCCTGATGAATACCTGATGAATATCTGGTCACTGGATCCAGATGGCCGAGGAGGGGAAGTGAGGCTGGTGACCTTGCACACCTGTCCCTCACTCAAATCAAAGTCAGCTGCAAGCCATGTCATCATTTTCCTAATGTCTTTCGAAAACAAAGGACAAACAGAACAACAATGTGTAATTTAGAATCAGAACTAGGACTAAGAGATCACCTATTTAGGCCCCTTCATTTTGCAGGTGATGAAATTGAATTTGTGTTTTTCTTAGACAGATATTAATGTATATTAGTATTCCCAGAGCACATAGCAACTGCTGCTAGGCCAGTGGCCCAAGTATTTTGGGTGAGAGCTGGAAGCCTGAGAAACGGTCATTCAGCTTTTGATGGAAGACTTCCATTGTTGGGGAACTCAATTACCCCCAACCCCGGGAAGTTAATTCTATTTTGCATAACTTTAATTGTTAGGAAGGTGGCTTTTTTTCTTTTTGGATATCTAGTTGAAATTTGCCTTCTACGACTTCAACCCATTGCTCCTAGTTCTGCCCTCTGAGGCCAAGCAGAGCAAAGCTAACCCCCTTTCATGTGACAGCCATTCAAACACATGGTGGTAGCAGTTGTGTCCTTAGAAACTTTTTCTAAGCTAAACATCCTGGGTTCCTCCAACAAATTCTCATGCAGTATGAGCTTAAGTCCTTTGGTCATGCTGGTTGCCTTCCAGTTTATTAATATTCTTCCTAAAATATGACACCCAGAACCCAAATCAATACTCTAGAGATGACCAGAGCAGATTACTGCAGGACTATCACCTATTGCCTTCTAATTCCTAGATGCCTTGGCTCAATCCTTCCTAAAAAAAAAAATCTGTGATTTCATCAGTGTGGTCACTTCATCCACCACTAAGCTACTCTCATATTTACACATTACAAATGGTTCTCCATGACAAAACAAAGGTCTCTTCTTGATAGCCAGAATTTAAGGAATGAACGTTTCTTAAGTTCAATGGGAAGGTCTTCAAAAGACAGAAACGCAGTCTACCCATCAATGGGTCTTTATTTGAAGGCTTTAGTTTAATATGACCTGCTGCAGCTTGTGTTCTATTGACATCATTATTGAGCCTCCTGGGAACACTTGACTCTATTATAAGGCATTAGAGCAGCTCCGTGTACAGTGTATAAGGAGCAGGGTCCTGAGTCAGGAAGACCTGAGTTCAAAGCTGGCCTCAGACACTTAATAGCTGTGGCACCCAGGGCAAGTCTTTTAGTAATCCTGTTTCCCTCAGTTTCCTCATTTGTAAAATGAGCTGGAAAAAATGGCAATCCACTCCAGTATTTTTGCCAAGAAAACCCCAAATGGGGTCACAAAAAGTCAGACATGACTGAAATGAGTGAACAACAACATGATTTTAGTGGAGATTAGACTCTGTGTCAGAACACCTCTGCTAGTTACTGCTGTGTGGACTTAGATAAATCACTCTGAGGGCCACAAAAGTTACCTGCGTAATCTATAGAATGTGGCAGCGCCAGCTGGGGTGGTGATGTGTTGGATAGAATCCTGGGCCTGGAGTCAGGACATCCTACATTTAAATCTGACCTCAAACACTTACTAGCTGTCTGACCTTGGGCAAGTCACTTCAACTCTACCTTAGTTTCCTCATCTTTCAAAGGGGATAATACAAGTAGCTACCTCTCAGGGTTCTCATGAGGGGCAAATGAAATAATAATTGTAAAATGCTTACTTACTTAGCACAGTATCAGTCATGTAGTAAACCCTTAATAAATTAATTTTCCTTCCTTCCCTCCCTCCCTCCCTCCTTTCCTCCCTCCCTTCCTCCCTCCCTCCCTCCCTTCCTTCATCCCTCCTTCCTTCCTTCCTTCCTTCCTTCCTTCCTTCCTTCCTTCCTTCCTTCCTTCCTTCCTTCCTTCCTTCCTTCCTTCCTTCCTTCCTTCCTTCCAGATTGAGGATCTGGACCAGATTATCACTAACTTCTCTTCTAGCTCTGAATCCTAGGTTTCTAAAATAATATAATGCAGTGTATTAAAAAAATCTGGATTTGTGTATTTGTAATTTTTGATAGAATAGATGCCATAAATTCATAGTACTCAAGTTAAATATCAAATATTTAACCTTTATTTTATAAATAGGGAAGAAAAAAAGGACACTTTCTGTCCAAAAGCAATCTGCTATTTTAATCCAAAGGGGGGAATGAAAATAAGAAGATAGTTAAAAATATTTTGCATTTATTTTAGCTATGGCTATGTCATTTAGTTCATTATACATTTATCAAACTTTGTTGAAACTATGAAGTGCTTCAATTCATGTCTTGCTGATTCTTCAGGATTTTCCTAGTATGTCACTGTGTCATCAGTAAATAAGAATAGTTTTATCTCTTTGCGTATCTTTATGTCTTTAATTCCTTTCTCTTGTCTTTTTTGTAATTACTTGCATTTCCAAAATGTTTGCTTTTCATTTTTGATGCTTTATATGACATTAAAAAGAACCTCTATGCCTATACTTTGTATGATTTTTGTCATAAGAGATGGTAATATTTTGTCTGCATTTTTCTGCATTGGTGGAGATGATCATGTGGTTTGGGATGTCTTATTGTTTAATATGATTAATTATGGTCATTGTTTTCCTAATGTCGAACCATTTATGCATCCATGGTATAAATCCTTCTTTGTCATAATGAATGAATTTCTTGGATAAATTGCTGTTATCTGTTTAACAGGATTTTGTTTAAAATTTTTGAGTGAGTATACATTAATGATATTGGCCTGTAACATTCCTTCTGTGTTTTATCTTTTATTGTCTTAGGTATTGGGGTTATATTTGTCTCATAAAAAGGACTCTGGTACATTACTTTCTCAACTTTTTTTTTTATGAAAAATCTGTAAAAAAAAAAAGGAGTACTAATTGATCTTTAAAAGTTTGACAGAATACACCTATGAATCCATCAGGACAAGGAGATTTCCTGCCCCACCCTTGCCTCACCTCACCTCCTTTTGGTTGTTCCTGTGCAGCTAGATACATTTCTTTTTCTGAGATTTAGCTTTTTATAGGCTTTATGTGGTCTTCTTATAATTTGAGTATTTTATATTTTTAAGATATTCTATTTCTTTTGTGTTCTCTGTTTTGTTGGCTTTTGATTGTACCGAATATCCTCTGATTATTCTTTTTATTTCTTCTCATTTTGTTTTAATTTTATCTTGTTCATTTATGAATTTATTGATTTGATTTTCTCCACTCTTCTTTTTAATTCACTTAGCTAGAGGTTTTTCAATTGTATTACTTTCAAAGAATCAACTTTTAGTTTTATCATCTTTTCTTTTCAATTGATCTATTTCTCCTCTAATTTTTACCATCTCTTTTGTACTTGTTAGAGTTTTGTTTGTTCCAATTTTTGAAAAGTATATTCAGTTCATTTATCCTCTTTTTCTACTTTTCACATATATTTGTAAGGATATGCTATTTCTCCTGAGAACTGTTTAAGCTGCATGGCAGAACTTTTGGTGTGTTGTTTCATTGTTATCATTTTCTTTCACATAATTATTAATTATTTCTATGATACAGTCTTTGACTCAATAATTACTTTGAATTTCATTGTAAAGTTTCTATCCGGATCGCTGTCTTTTTTTGTGGTCTCTGAATCAATGATTATTTTTATTGTGTTATGATCTATTAGGTGCATATTAACTATTTCTGCCTTTTTATAAACATTTATGATATCTCTGTGCCCTAATACATGGTCAATTTTTGTAAAAGTTCTATGTGGTACTGAGAAATATGTATTTTCTTTTTGTAGTCCCATTTATAAGATGCCAAAAGTCTTTTAGCTCTACAGTTATTGCTTCCACATTGTGACTGTCCCCATAGTAGTTTTGTTATATCATGGATCAGCATAAGAAATAAAATGGGAATTTGGGGGAGAGTTTTGCTGAAGCCACAGACAACATGCAAAAGGCAGGAGATGTCAGAGTTTCCAAACTCAGAAATGCATAAAATATATGTATAGTATTTTTACTTAACATTCATCTCCATAGAGATTATGACCAAATATTTAAACCAAACTGTACAATAAGGTACCATAAACACCCCAGAAAAAAATTTTAAAAAATTCATACTTCTCTATTATGAAGGAAGAGCCAAAAAATTTTATCTGGATTTTCCAGATTGCAGGGACACTATGCCCCTAACATCCACATTGTGGAAAGGATAGCTGCAGTTTCTCCAGCAATTTGTTCAAATCCATATTTTCCCATTTTGTTTATCTTTCCATTAGATTTATGCAAAATTGTGAAAGAAAGAGATATTGAAGTTTCTTGTTACTATTGTGTTATCGTTTACATATTCTTACAGCTCAGTTAAAGTTTTCTTTGTGAATTTGGATACTAAGGCATTTAGAGCATATAAGTTTGTTACTGATGTTTGTTTGCTGTCTGTATTTCCTTTCATCATAATATAGTTTCCTTGTTTATCTCTTTATTTTTGAATGTTTACTTTTGTCAGATAGCTCTGTTTTTATGGATTCACTTGATGCACAATATTTTTTTCTATCCCCTCAGTTTAATTTTACGTGTGATTGTTATTTAAATGTTTTTCTTGTAAGCAACAGATTTCAGGGTTTTGTTTTCTTATTCAATCTGTCACTCTTGTTAAATCTGTTGGATTGTTTAATCCATTCACATTTAAAGTTGTGTTAGGTTGAATTTGTCTCTAAAATAGGTTTTTCTCAAGTTATGATTTTTCTTCCTTTTTTTTCTGCTATAAACACAGTATTTACTATGTTAAATGTGGCTTTATTCCCAATGGCTCTCTTCCTCTCACTGTCACTCCCCCTCCCATTTGTTATCCCTTTCCATTTGGGATTTTCCTAATAAATTCCCTTTTTCCTGCTTTTATCTAATTTCCCTTCCATTCCTTTTATTCCCAGTCAAGTAGATTTCCTGCCCCCGCCCTCCCCCTTCTCCTTTAGGTAGTTCTGTTCATTAATATTTTTTAAATGTTTTTTGTGCTTCCCTTTCCAGACAGCTAGGTGGCCTAATGGTTAGCGTGCCTGACCTGAAATCAGGGACCTGACTCATCCTCCTGAGTTCATATCTGGTCTCAAACACTTACTAATTCTGTGACCCTGGGCAAGTAACTTAATCCTGTTAGCCTCACTTTCCTTATCTGTAAATGTAGCTGGAGAAGGAAATGGCAAAGCACTATAGTATCTTTGCCAAGAAAACTCTAAATGGTGTAATGAAGAGTCAGACATGACTGAAAACCACTGAATAACCACCATCTGGAAGTCTATTTCTCACTCTTTATTATCCTTTCTCTCTTTCTGTATAGTCTGGATCATCCTCAGTTTTGTGACTCTTTTAATTATCTAGCCTCTCTCTTTTCTCTGTATTTCTCATGGAATCATATTTTTTTTAAAGTTTCCATTCTGGTGTCTCCCCTTATGGCAGTTTCTGCCCCTACCTTGTAGAGCTTGCCCTGTGGACTCCCGTTTCCGTTCCTCCTCACTACCCAGAACATTGTTCATTCCTACAGGTCACAGAGAAAATACCTATTCCATTCCTCCCACACTATGTCCCTAATTATTATCTCTGATTATAATAATCCCTCTGATTATTGTTATCATTCACTATTTGTCTCAAATTCTTCTTCCTGGCTTTACCCCTTCAGGAGCTAGTTGCCCCAAGGAGTTCCAACTTACCCCCTTTTGATTTTATCAGTGTATGTTCAAATTCTTTCAGTTTTTTTCTTCCTGAAACAGTCAGTATTTTCAGTCTTTCTCCCCTCTCCACTTCTAAGCTGCTTCACACATTTTCCTCTGTCAGTCACTTGCTAAACTCCTCTCATGGTAGTTTCCCTGGTGGCTTGATCTCAGCATATTTCAACTTCCTCCTATCCTGGGCAATTTCACAGTTCACCAACCTAGGTCTCTGTACCAAGTGATTTTGCAGGGAGTAGAAGGGACCCCAGCTTGAGAATGGCAATTTAGAGGAAACATTCCTGCTGAAATGTCCCAACATTCCCCTCTAGACAACTTTAAAATAATGCTTCGAATCATATTCTGGAGTGGCATAGCCAACATAGAGTCAGGGTGAGATATTTTCTAGACCAAGACAATTTAGGAGTTCAGGAGAGATCTGTGGTACTGAGGTAGGACCTGACTCAGAGTGGGCATAGCAGCATCATGAAGGCTGGACCTTGGAGGTATAGGCAACAGTAGCAGCAGCTTTAGGAGCTCTCTACCTAGAGATAGAAAGGGGAATAGTCAGATGGTGATTACAGGGGACCCTATTGCCAGGCACAGGACCAAGCACTGTTTGGCAACTCCATTGCCCATTACTTAGTTCCAGGTCCCAGTTTTAAGGTGGAGAGGAGTACTTACAGTTGCAAGGGATAAAGGTCTCTGGTCACAGTTCCAGGGCAGTGAGGAGGGCTGCAAGAGAGCAAGGGATCTTCCTGGGCAAGGGCCAGACACAGAGTAGGAGAGCAGTGACCACATCTCTTTCTGTAACACACCACTTTGGAAGCCGTGTGACCTTGGGCAAGTCACTTAACCTCAATTGCCTTTTCCTGGGTCATCTCCAGTCATCCTGATGAATATCTGGTCACTGGATTCAGATGGCTCTGGAGGAGAAGTGAGGCTGGTGACCTGCCCAGCCCTCCCTCACTCAAAACAAAGTCAAGTGCAAGTCATGTTATCATTTCTCTGATGGCATGGTCTTCTTTGGCAACAAAGGATGAACACACACACACTTTGGAAGCACTGACAACTTACTGTAATGTTAATGGGATTTAAGCTCTTCCCCACCCATTAATAGGCCTCACATGGAGCCCATTAAGTGAAGTTTCCATAGGGGAAGCTTGCTTGTAGGAAGCTCACACCTTTTGTTACATTCTAATTAGGCACTGAGTCATTGTGATGCCTTTTGGCTTTGAAAAGTGTCTATATACTCTGAGATAAGGTTTTGCTTTAGGGGGGCTCACTTATGAGAAGGATTTTGTGATTCCCTGGTCAAGATTCTGAGTGGCCATATGTTCAGAGCTCCCTGACTGCTCAGATATAAAGGCTCTCTTGATCCAGGGATGTCTGTAAAGTGTATAGCAATACTGCTTTGATTCAGGCAGTAGAGATCTGTTTGTTGGTCTTTATTTCTCTGCTTATATTTTCTCTGTAGTCCAGGTGCTGACTTTTCCCCTGAACTAGTGAATGTAATAAAAAAAAAAAAAGATTGTTGACCCCCTAAACAGTTATCTTTTCTAGTAAAGCAGATCTAAGAACCTGTGTTAGCAACCATCTGGGTATGCCAGTATGACTGCCTTTATACTTACAGATTCCCAAAACTAGCTGTGAAAATAAGTGTGAAAAAGTCTAACACTTGAGAGAGTCCCTGTTTCCCAGGTGAATAGAGTCTGTCTTTACAATATTGTTCAAAGTTAAGAAATTGGCTAGAAAATGAGAAAAAAAAGGAACTGATCACAAAAAGCTACTACAGCAACAGGGGAGAACAACATACAAACTCAAAAGACAACGAAAACAGTCACAAGCAATTCTCAAAGAAAAATGCAGGTTGTATACAAGCCCAATAAGAAAATTATAAGATCTAAAGAAGGAGCAAATTTCTTTTTTAAAAAAATCAGATAAGAGTGTTTGAAGAAAAAATGGGAAAAGAAATGAGAGTGATGCAAGGAAATCATAAAGAGAAAATTGTCAGCTTGGTAAAAACAGTACAAAAATATTTTTTAAAAAAGCTTAAGAACATTTAGTCAAATGGCAAATGAGATACAAAACCTCACTTATAAAAAAAATTAAAATCTCCTTAAAAAAGCAGAATTTGATGAATGGAAAAAGAGGTACAAATCTGTATTATACGATTCCTCAAAATAGTCTTTAAAAGTGGAATTCTGCAAGTGAAAGCTAATGACTCCTTGAGACATCAAATAACAATAAAACAAAGTCAAAATAATTTTAAAAAAGGAAATGTGAACTATCTTTTGAGAGAAGCAACTCACCTGGAAAACAGATTACAGAGATATAATTTAAGAATTATTGAACTACTTGAAAGCTATGATTTAAAAAAGAAGTTTATCTTCTGTGTCTCAAGAAATTATAAAGGAAAACTGTCCTGATGTCTTAGAACCAGAGGACAAAATAGAAATTGAAAGAATCCACTGATCAACTCATGAAAGAGATTGCAAAATGGAAGTTCCTAGCAATATTATAACTAAATTATAGAGCTCTTAGATTAAGGAGAAAACTTCAAGCAGTAAATGGACCTACTATCAGAATCACACAAGATTTAGCAGCTTATTTTTGAAGATGATGTTCTGGAAGGCAAATAGCTAGGGTTACAACCAAGAATAACCTACCCAGTAAAACTGAATATAATGCATCAGGGGAAAAATGCAGTTTAATGAAATAGAGGACTTTCCAAGTGTTCCTGATGAAAAGGCTAGAGCTGAGTAGAAAATTTGACTTTTAAACTCAAGATTCAAGAGAAATATAAAAAAGTAAACATGAAAGAGAAATCATAAGATACTTAATAATGTTAAATTGTTATATTCCTGCAAGGGAAGATGATACATATAAATCCTAATAACTCTGTCATTATTAGGGTCATTAGAAAGAGTCTGCTTAGACAGAAGGTATAGGTGTGAATCATTTATTTTGGGATAATCTAAAAGAAAAAGGGAGTGTGAAAAAGAGGAATGTAATGGGAGAAGGGAGAAATCTGAGGGAGAATTATGAAAATTGTCTCGCATAAAAGAGGCACACAAGGATGAGTTTTTATAGTGGAGAGGGAAAATGGGGATAGGCAACACTTGAATCTCATTCTCTTCTGAACTGGTTCAAAGTGAGAAGGATAGGTGACAGATAGATACTCAGTTGGGTACAAATTTATCTTACCCAACAGAGAGGTAGGAGGGAAAGGGGATAAGAGAAAGAGGGGTGTTAGGAGGAAGAGTAGATTAAGGGAGTCAGTACCAAAACAGACTTTTAAGGAAGAATAAGAGAGAGAGAGAGAGCTAAACAGAAGAAAATAGGATGGAGGAAAATACTCATTTATAATAACTGTGAATGTGAATGGGATGAAATTAACCCATAGTACAGAAACAGAGAGTAGAATGGATTAGAAACCAGAATCCAACAATACGTTGTTTACAAGAAACACACTTGAAAAAGAGAGACAAAGAATTAACAAATGGAGCCAGAACAGAATCTTTTCTGCTTCTGCTGAAGTAAAAAAAAAAAAAAAAGGTAGGGAGTATTAATCATGATCTCAGTCAAAGCAAAAACAGGAATAGACCTAATTTAGAGTGATAATCAGGGAAGATACATTATGCTAAAAGGTATCATAGGCAATGAAGTAATATCAGTACTAAACATATGTGTACCAAATGACATAGCATCCAGATTCTTAATGAAAATGTTAAATTAATTACAGAAAAATATAGACAGTAAAAGTATACTAGTAGGGGACTTCAACTTGTCCCTTTCAGAACTAGATAAATCTAATCATAAAATAAATAAGAAAGAAGTTAAAGAGGTGAATAACATTTTAGAAAAGTTAGAGATGGTAGAATTGCAGAGAAAATTGAGTAGAATAGAAAGGAATATATCTTTTTTTCATCTACACATGGCACCTTCATAAAAAAAATTGACTGTGTACTAGGGCATAAAAACTTCACAGAGAAATACAGCAAGACAGAAGTATTAAATTCACCCTTTCCAAGACCATAATTCAATAAAAATTTACATTCAATAGTCTTAGAAGCATATATTAAAATTAATTGGAAACTAAATAATCTAATCATAAAAAATAATTGGGTCAGAGAACACATTATATAAACAATCAATAATTTCATTAGAGCCAATGACAGCAGTGAATCACCAAGCCAAATTTGTGGGATGCAGGCAAAGCAATGCTTAGGGAAAAATTTATATCTCTAACTGCTAACATCAACAAAAGAGAGGAAGAGTACATCACTGAATTAGGCATGCAACTAAAAACAGAACAAAACTAGAGAAAGCACAAAGTAAAAATCCCTAAATACCAAAATAATAATCTTGAAAATTAAAAGAGAGATTAATCAAATTGAAAGTAAAATCCATTGAACAAACACAAAAAAAACCTAGAAGCTGGTTTTATGAGGATGGGGGTGGGGACAATTAAATAGATAAACCACTGGTTGCTTTTATTAAAAAATTTAAAGATGAAAACCAAATTACCAGCATCACAATAAAAAAAGTCAATAAAGATGAAGTTAAAGCAATTATTTATAATTATTTTACTCAGTTATATGCCAATAAAACTGATAATGTAAATGAAATAGATGACTATTTACAAAAATATAAATTGCCCAGATGAACAGAAAATGAAATAGAATAATTAAATAACTGTCTTAAAATATGAAATTGAACTAATTTCCCAGGACTAGATGGATTTACAATTGAATTCTACCATACTTTTAAAGAACAATGAATTGTAATGCTGTATAAACTATTAGAGAAAATTGCTAAAGATGAAGTCCTATAAAATTCCTTCTATGATATATAGTTTTATAATATACTGAAATACATTTTTAATACCACGGAGAACAAAAACAGAAAAAGAAAATTGTAGACCAATTTCCCTAATGAATATTAATGCAAACATTTTAAAGAAAATTGTAAGTAAACTTCAACAACCTATCATAAAGACCATATACTATGACCTGGTGGAATTTATACCAGGAATGCAGGACTGGTTTAATATTAGAAAATCTTTAAGCATAATTGACCATATCAGTAACAAAAGCCACAAAAATCATGATTTTATTAATAGATACAGAAGAGCCCTTTGACAAAATACAACACACTCAGCCTTGGTATATTGCTGCTCAATACTCCTTTTACAGTGTTCTGTCCTGCCCTCTCCGTTCTTCAGTTCTTTGGCCCAGCACTAGCAGCAGAGAGAGCTGTTGTGTTGGTGCCATGAGGTTGATTTCTGTAGTCTCTGTCTCGGGCACTGGGAGAAGGAGGGTTTGGAGGATGTGTTTCAGCTCTGTTTTAAGCCCAGACACATGTCCTGACCTTTTTCCTCTGTTCCTCCACTCTCCTGCAGATATTTCTGTAGCAAAGAATGCTGCCACCAAGCCTCTGTCTGTTGCTGCCCTAGCAAGGTGTTTTAAGCTGGGGCACTGCTGTGTTGATACTTGTCTATCATGATCTCAGCAGGTTTCTATATGCTGGACCCTGAATCTCCATGGCACTGGAAAGAGGAAGAGGGAACTAATGTGACATTAAATTTTGTTACAAGTCTTTGGGTTAGGTCCTTGGATTGGTTAGGGCAGCCTCACTGGTGGGAGCATGGTGGGCACTATAGAAGGATGCTGAGTGAGCTAAAGATAAGTATCATTTTATTTTTTAACCTTCATTTGGATTCCAGTTGTCTTATGAAGACGGCTGAAGTTGCTGTATCTTTGCTGAATAATTTCAGCTTTGGAGGCAGGTTTGTGGGGATCAGAGAATATTTCTAATTCTCCATCTTTTGATCTCACAATCCTGCAACCATCATTTTCTTTTAACAACTTGTATAAGAAGTCTCAAAAGTAGAAATTAGGGAGATTTAGTAAGACTATTTTATAAATGGTTTCCTTATCTCTTCAGACCATAGAATGAAAAGGAGGAGATATGGAAATAATAGTAATAATGATAATTATTATTATTCTTAACATATAAGTCTTCAAGTTAGCACAATAAAAAGCACATTGGATTTGGAGTCAGAGAACCTGGCTTTAAATATCATTTCTTTTGCTTGTTAACGGTGTAATGAGAACCTTCTGGGATCACTCTCCCAGAGTCAAGGAGGCTTTATTATTCAGTATCCTAGGAGTATGCCTGAGGGTTTTGGAGTATGCCATATTTGATGAAACCATTTTGTACTGAATCTTTACAGTTGGTTTGTTATATTTTCATCATGAACATTTGCACATCAGTGATCAGAAAATGCTACCAGTCAGATTTGTTGTTTAATTGGTTTTGCTTAGACTTAAGAAAGTGATGTAAAAAAAAAAATAGCAATGCAGATTAAACATAAAAATGTATCATGTTTTTAGAGAGCTGGAAATTTACTAGCATACTTCCGGTTTGGCATGACTCATCTCTAATGCTATTGGCTTGAGCCCCCATTGGTTTTGTTTTACTGCCACTGGCCAACAGTGAAGAGTGGATTTCATTCAACCGTTTAACATCAATTAGTTTTCGTAAAACGGATATTTACTTTGAAGACATAACAACAATAAAGCAAACATTTCCTCCTGGTGCGTTGGGGACAAACTTTCTCCATGCCCCCTCAATCTTGGGCAGAGTAGAATCAGAATTAGCATTGCTTCTCCATAGCATTGGTTCTACAAGTTCACATCCAGATACAGCATGATTGCCAGATGAATCTTTGTCTCAACTACCACTGGACTGAATCTTAAATGGTACACCTTGTTCCTTCAGCCACCAGTTTTGAATTGACTGGAAAACTTGGCTTTGGCTCACTGTTTGACACTAGAAATCTGGATACTTTACTCTATTGACCTTTTGAAATTCATAAGATTATACCCTCCAATTCTTCCACTTACAGTGAAAGTACAAGTACACAAACAAAACAATACCCATTTTCATAGTGTCACATGCCAGTCTCTAATGATGGGGAATACACTACCTCCTTAGGCAGCCTACCTCATATGCAGATAGTTCTAACTCTTAAGAAAGTGTTTTCTTACAACAAGCCCAGATCTGCCTTTCTATAGCTTCCTTCCATTGTTCTCAGAGCTAAGCAGGACATCTAATCCCTCTTTCACGACAGGCCTGCAGATATTTGAAGACAACTATCATTTTTCCCTTGAGTCTTTCCTTCTCTAGGTTAAATATCTTCACATTATCATGTGACATGATATCCAGATCTCTCACTATTCATGTAGTCCTTCTCTGAAAATGCTCCAATTTTTCAGTCTTCTTCCTGAAATATAGTGCTTAGAATTGAATACAGTATGTAGTATGATAAGTGCAGAATACAAGATGACTATCAATTCCTTTTTTTCTGAACTATATGTTTCTTACTGCAGTCAAATCCTGAATTATCCTTTCTTTCTATCTGCCATGACATTCTGTTGACTCATTCTAAGGCTGTAGTGTCCCCAGATCCTCAGATCTTTTGCATGCAAACTATTTTCTAGGCAAGTCTCCTACTTTAGTCACAGGAACCAACTGTTTTTTTGATCTTTGTTGAATCTTTATTCAGATAGGTAAAGATAGAAAATATTATTGAAAAAGGAATTAAGTTCCAAAGTAAGTGAAGAGATAAAAGAGCACCTAGAAGTCTTAATTATTTTGTCTGCAGGCCTAGATAATATATATCAAGGACCTGAAAGAACACAGAAATATGATTGTTGAATTTTTGTCAGTGATATTTGAAAAATCATGGAGAATAGGACCAGTTGTATAAGACTTGTGATAGATAAGGAAAAAAGTAGATTTTTTAAAAATTGACTAAATTAATACTTTTTTAAAAACTTCCATCTGAGCTCAACAACCAAATAGGTATAGTCTTCAAAATGTGGACTAGTGAGTGTTACTTTGATTCTGGCAGGGAAAAAACAAAATCTAGTTTTGTAATTCCTTTTAAATGTGTAGTTTTGTATACTGTAGATTCATAAAGAATAGATTTTGACAGACTAGTCTCATTTCCTTTTTGATGGATGCATTTATTAGGAGAATTTCAAAACTATAGAATACTTGTTTTCCAACAATATATTTAATTAGATTTTTTTTATGATAGGGACTGGATGGATGTGGACTGGAGGATGGCACTTTTAGCTGATTAAATGACTAGGCCAAAAGAGTGGTAATTAATGGAATTTTTTGGTCTAGGTGATGACTTTTTTTCTGGGTTCAGAGGAGAGGATTTTTTTTTTTATGACAAAGGGCTAAATGACTCAGAAGAAATAGTGGGAAAAAAATATATAGATATTTGAATCCTTTAAATCATATATTAATTGCAGGCCCCCAAATTCTCTTCTCTGGATTATATAACAGGCTTACCCAACCAAAAGGATTCAATTCCTTATGGAGCAACAGTTAGAGTTGAATGATAATTCACTTTGCTTTTGTTTCCCAGTTCTATTATCATCTTAATAAAAGAAGATATATTCTTGAGAGCGCTCAGTGGTGAATGGTCAATCTCCAAGAGGCCCCATTTCAGGCTCTGTGATACAGGAGCTTACTCCATACTTGATCAATATGCAACACACTGAACAATCTCTAGACCAATGAGGGGAAATAAGTTCTTTCCCTTCTTTATTATTAATGGCCGTGTGGAAACATACATAAATCAACATGTTTTGCTATTTGTAATTAAGAGGATATAAGTTCTATCTAAGACAGAGAAATAATGTATTTTATGCCATCCATCACGCTAAACAGGAATTCACTGACTGCTTCTTGGCCAAGGTATAGGTACCAATAAATCTCTTCCCTGCCCAAGTATATGACTAATCTCTTCCTATATGGCCTTCAAGTTTTCAGTCTATTAGACTGAATTCAATATTGGCGTGACAGGTGTTCTCCAGTGGAGTGTCCCAAACACAACTGCCTTTGGCATTGTTTTATTCCAAAGTTAAGGAACAACTACGTGACAAGTACAAGATGGCTAGATAACAGCATATGGGGCAAAACTGTGGGGGTTTTAGAGGGCTTTAAGCTTAATATAGGCCAGCAGTTTGGTGTGGTAGCAAGAAAAGCTAATGAGATCTTAGGCTGCCATAGGGATAGAGATGGGACCTGTGATTTCATTAGCTTAGGGAATTCATAGAAAAAGAAGCTCCCTGTACCCTCAAAGCAAATTGACACCTTCTCTGCTGTCTTAGACAGTTATCTGTATTACAACACTGAGTGATTAAATAATTGACACAAGATCATACAGTCAGAATGTATTAGAGTCCAGATTTAATTCAGATCTTCATGCCTCTAAGGCCGTCTGTCTATCCATTATAACATATCGCTGTATTCACATCACTTTGACAAATATTAATAGAATCATAGTGTCTAGAATCAATGAAATAATGGTCTCACTTGTGACATTCCAATCTACTCTAATCACACCCATCTGCATATTGTGTTCACTTCTAGAGACAACCTTTTGGGAAAGGTATAAACAAATTGGAGTCCATGTAGAAAAGGGTGACCTGCATAGTAAGGGTGTTTGAATTCATGCTGTTTAGGCATTCAGTGAAACAACTGGGGAGGTTTTGTCCCAGAAAGAGAACTTCAGGTAGATGACTTCTTTATCCTTCCCTATCTGTCTGCCTTGGCTTATCCCTAATACCACCATATCTTGTGTATCTTATTAGGTATATGGATATCTGTAACTCTGGTTTTCTCATGTGATCAAATGAGATAATATCCATAATGTACTCTGCCAATTTTAAGTTGCTATATAAATTTTAGATAATTTCATTTCTCTATCACCAGATTCCTCTTAACTGGGGAATTCAATTTTATCTCATTTTGATTATTGTGGGTGGGAAAACCTAAAGGATAAATTTTTTTAAAAAGATTATCTTATTCTTATCCTCCCCCTAAAACACGCACTGCTTGGTACATTGCAAGGGTTTAATAAATGATTTTTCATTCATTCATGTGTTGATGGCATTTCTGACAAGGATATTAGAAAAAACAGGCAGGTTTTTTACAAATAATATTCCACAGTACATTATTAAGGTAGTCAGGGAGTGCAGTTGATAGAGTGTTGGACTTGGAATCAGGTTCATTTGAGTTCAGATCCTACCACAAACACTTACTTAACTGTGTGACCATGGGAAAAACACTTCACCGCTGTTTGTCTTAATTTCTTCATTTTAGAATGCATGCTTTAAAAAGTAGCATCTAGGGGTGGAGCCAAGATGGCAGAGTGGAAAGACACACATACCAGGGTCTCCCCACACAGCCCATAAAATACCTGTAGAGAGGGACTCTCAAATTTTGGAGCAGCAGAAGTGGAGAATAACAGAGTGGAGGAGATTTCCAGCCCAGGGTGACCTGAAAGGACCACGGGAAATGTCAGTTGCACCTGACACAGAGCAGAGGGCGGAGCCCAGCCCAGCCTTGGCCACACAGCTCTTGAACAGCCCTCAGGGGTGGAATCTCCAGTCTGGAAATCCCCAATCTCAGCAGCAGCAGGTCCAAAGATCCCTCAACCCACAGGTGCCAAAGGTCAGTGATGGGGGTTTTTTCAGCTGGCCAGGAAGGGAGAAGGGTCTTCCCATAGCTCCAGCCTCAGGCAGCAGCCCACAGAGGCCACATCGGGCAGGCAGGAGGAGTTCTCACGGCAGCCCCTACAGCAACCAGAGATCATTGCTGGATTGTAAAAACCCTGGGGGCACTGAGGGAGCTGGTGAATGGTGGCCCTGCCCCCACATCTTGATTGAATTCCACCCCCTCAGTGCTAGCTTGGTAGAACTGAAGGTCAGGTGCCTGTGGAGAGGAAACTTTGCTAAGATTCTGGGGACAAATATCCTTTCCTGCGCCCAGACCAGTACACGCTTGATTGTGCCACCTTGGAGGAGCTGATATCTTACAGGTCCCCAGAGTATACCCTATTCTTGACAAAGGACCCAAAAGTCAAGTATCTAGTTGGGAAAATGCCCAAAAAAGGGGAAAAAAATAAGACCATAAAAGGTTACTTTCTTGGTGAACAGATATCTTACCATCAGAGAAAGACATAAAAGTCAAGGCTTCTGTATCCCAAACATCCAAAATAAATATTCAGTGGGCTCAGACCATGGAAGAGCTCAAAAAGGATTTTGAAAATCAAGTTAGAGAGGTGGAGGAAAAACTGGGAAGAGAGATGAGAGAGATGCAAAAAAAGCATGAAAAGCAGGTCAACACCTTGCTGAAGGAGACCCCCCAAAAAATGCGGGAAAAAAAACACCTTTAAAAATAGGCTAACTCAATTGGCAAAAGAGGTTCAAAAAGCCAATGAGGAGAAGAATGCTTTAAAAAGTAGAATTAGCCAAATGGAAAAGGAGGTTCAAAAGCTCACTGAAGAAAAGAGTTCTTTAAAAATTAGAATGGAACAGATGGAGGCTAATGACTTTATGAGAAATCAGGAAATCACAAAACAAAAGCAAAAGATAATGTGAAGATAATGTGAAATATCTCATTGGAAAAACAACTGACCTGGAAAATAGATCCAGGAGAGACAATTTTAAAATGATGGGACTACCTGAAAGCCATGATCCAAAAAAGAGCCTAGACATCATCTTTCATGAAATTATCAAGGAAAACTGCCCTGATATTCTAGAACCAGGGGGCAAAATAAATATTGAAAGAATCCACCAATCACCTCCTGAAAGAGATCCAAAAAGAGAAACTCCTAGACACATTGTGGCCAAACTCCAGAGTTACCAGGTCAAGGAGAAAATATTGCAAGAAGCTAGAAAGAAACAATTCAAGTATTGTGGAAATACAATCAGGATAACACAAAATCTAGCAGCTTCTACATTAAGGGATCAAAGGGTATGGAATATGATATTCCAGAAGTCAAAGGAACTAGGACTAAAACCAAGAATCACCTACCTAGCAAAACTGAGTATAATACTTCAGGGGGAAAAATGGTCTTTCAATGAAATTGGGGACTTTCAAGTATTCTTGATGAAAAGACAAGAACTGAAAAGAAATTCTGACCTTCAAACGTAAGAATCAAGAGAAGCATGAAAGGGTAAACAGCAAAGAGAAATCATAAGGGACTTACTAAAGTTGAACTGTTTACATTGCTACATGGAAGGACAATATTTGTAACTCTTGAAACTTTTTTCAGTATCTGGGTAGTTGGTGGGATTACACACACACACACACATACACACACACACACACACACACTCAGAGAGAGAGACAGAGACAGAGAGCACAGGGTGAATTGAATAGGATGGGATCATATCTTAAAAAAAGGAAATTAAGCAGTGAGAGAAAAATATACTGGGAGGAGAAAGGGAGAAATGGAATGGGGAAAATTATCTCTCATAAAGGAGGCAAGCAAAAGACTTTTCAGTGGAAGGAAAAAGAGGGGAGGTGAGAGAAAAAAACATGAAGTTTACTCTCATCACATTCGACTAAAGGAAGGAATAAAATGCAAACTCATTTTGCTTTGAAAACCTATCTTACAATACAGGAAAGTGGGGGAGAAGGGGATAAGCAGCGTGGGGGGGATGATGGAAGGGAGGGCAGTGGGAGGAGGGAGCAATTTGAAGTCAACACTCTTGGGGAGGGATAAGATCAAAAGAGAGAATAGAAGCAATGGGGGGCAGGATAGGATGGAGGGAAATATAGTTAGTCTTACACAACATGACTATTATGGAAGTCATTTGCAAAACTACACAGATATGGCCTATATTGAATTCCTTGCCTTCTCAAAGGGAATAGGTGGGGAGGGAGGGATGAAGAGAAGTTGGAAATCAAAGTTTTAGGAACAGCTGTTGAATATTGTTCTTGCTACTAGGAAATAAGAAATACAGGTAATGGGGTATAGAAAGTTATCTGGCCCTACAGGACAAAAGAGAAGATAGGGACAAGGGAAGGGAAGGATGTTAGAAGAGAGGGCAGATTGGTGATAGGGGCAATTAGAATGCTTGGTGTTTTGGGGTGGGGGGAGGGGACAAATAAGGAGAAAATTTGGAACCCAAAATTTTGTGAAAATGAATGTTAAAAGTTAAATAAATAAATTTTAACAAAAAGAAAGCAAATATAAGAACAACTAAACTAGCCAAAATATTACACCCAATGGGCTTATGCTTGAGACATCAGTGTTGAGGGACTGATCCTTTAGATCTTTGAAAAAGAAGATGCTACCCTTTGATCCAGCATTATTAGATCTATATCCCAAAGAGATCATAAAAAAGGGAAAAGAACCTACATGGACAAAAAATATTTATAGCAGCTCTTTTTGTGGCGGCAAAGAACTGGAAATGGAGGAAATGCCCATCAATTAGGGAATGGCTGGATAAGTTGTGGTATATGAATGTAATGGAATACTATTGTGCTATAAGAAATGATGTGTAGGTGGATTTCAGAAAAACCTAGAAATACTTACATGAATTGATGCAGAATGAAGTGAGTGGAACCAGGAGAACATTGAACACAGTAATAGCAACATTGTACAATGCTCAACTTTGATTGATTTACCTTTTGTCAACAATACCAATGATCTAAGACAATTCCAAAAGACTCAAGATGCCATCCATATCCAGAGAAAAAACTGTTGGGTCTGAATGCAGATTGAAGCATATTATTTTCACTTGGCTGTTATTTGTGGCTTTTCCCTTTTATTCTGTTTCTTCTTTCACAACATGACTAATGTGGAAATATATTTTAAAAAAAGAAAAAGAGAATGCTTCAAAAAAAATTAGACATTATGAAAAATCTCCACACAATTTTAATGAGAATAATCTCTGTATGTAGGAAAGGTATCCTGGATCAAAGTATGACAGTAGAACAGGCAGATTTCACAAATAATTGTGACAAATTTCACAAATGACTGAAAGGTATAGAGAATGCAAGATCTTGCGGTATTTAATGCTGATTGACTATACTTCATTTAGTCCGTCAATAAGCATTTATGAGTAAGCACCTACTGTTGCCAGCTCTGGATACAAAGAAAAACAAAAGCCAGTCCCTGCTCTCAAGATTCACAATCTACTGTGGGAGAAAACATGGAGACAACTGTACAAACAAATTCATATACATATATACACACATATACATATATACACGCACACACATATATGTGTATACACACATACGTGTGTGTGATACATTGAAGATAATTAACAGAAGGAAGGTATTGGGCTCAGGAAAGGTTTCTTATAGAAAATGAGCTTTTAAAAAGGACTTGAAGAAAGATAAGGAGATTAAGAGACAGAGACAGGTAGGAGAGAACTCCAGGCATGGGGGATAGGCAGAAAAAATGCCCAGGGAAGAGAGATAGAGTGTTGTTGGAAGAAAAGCAAGGAGGCCAATGTCAATAGATTGTACAGTATGTAGGCACAAGAAGATCTTTTAAAAAAACATTTGATTTGGTAGAGTAAAAAAAAGGTTTTTAAAAAAGTTTTTAGAATATAGCTATAATATTTCCCTCATGTTCTGTAGTCAAGATTTAAAATTTTTTTTTAATATGTCATAGACTCCTTTTGACAGTCTGACAAGGTCTATGGACCCTTCCTCTGAATAATGCTTTCAGATGTATAAATTAAAATACATAGTATTTCAAAGGAAAACATGTTAAACTATATATTTTAAAGTGCAGAGATCCCATTAAGAACTCCCATGCTAGAGCATCATCATCCCTAGAAATGAGTTTTCTAAGAATGGGAGCTGTTGTTGGAGAGCTTGTGTTGTAGTCAGTGCTACTTTCCTATTATAGTTTCTCTGTGAGCTGTCCAGGCAACATGCACATATAACCAAAGAATGTGAGTGTTGGAAGGGATGTAAGCATGCCAAGGGTTCTTTAGATGCCAGCTGTCTTCATCTGGGCACACTAAACCAGTGCCTGTAGACATGTCTTATTGTTCTACTGGGACAGCACAGACCGCTGCGTAGAGAAGTCACAGCATTTGTGCAACTGACTGAAAAAGTGAATTAGCCTCCATGTTATAAGGGAGAATTAGCATAAGTTCTTGATGCCGATGATCATAAGCATGTCAGGAAGTCACTCTCTGGGTAGTTATAGGAAAGGAGCAAGTGTGTGGCAGAGAGCTAGTGTTTGGTTTGAGTATGTGGAAAGAGAGAGTGATTAGCTAGTTATGCCATTTGTGTGGAAGCAGAAAGTTTGTTAATGTTGTGCTGGGTGTTTGGTTTTGTTGAGTCAGAGTGAGAAGATGATTAGGTGGATGTTTCTTTGGGGAGATAATTATATGCAATGGGAGAGCATATTTTAGGACTTTCAAATCTGGGTGTGTTACCCTGGAGCTGATTCTAAGTTCCCAGTATGGCAGCCTTGAGTTGTGCGTGCTTAGGAAGATTAGGTTCTAGGGTGAGTTAGAGGTCAGTGTCCCCTAGCCTATGTAGCAGAATGCAGAGATACATAGAGTTAGGTTCTACTGATGATCGCAACTGAATGACATCTATATTTTGAAAACTTTGATTACAAAGCCTTGACAGATGGCAAGATTTTTGACAGGTATAGTTCTGAAAAACCCCTGTAGACTCTATGGGCAAAGAAAGTACCTAGATTGGGAGGAGGAGCTGAGGTGGGAGCGAAGGAAAAAAAATGGACCTGGAACTTGGTGAGGGATTGAACTGGAGGGTATTGGAGTGGGTCTGTTTCATGTACCATGGAAGAGGCTAGTTTTATTTTTGCTGAAAATGGAAAAGAAAAAACTATTAGGATGACCTAAAAGGTGCAATTTCAAAGATAATATTATTATATTTATTGCTTTTTTTGACTAAAGTTGAATCAGTAAGCCTATATATTGAACATCTACATTGCAAAGTACCATAAATAGCTTCTAGGGGAAAGCACAGAAGCATAAAAAAATTGGCCGCTACCTCCCAAGGAACTTATATTTTACTTGAGGAGATAAGGCATGAACACATAAAAGTTAAGGAACTAGAAAGTTCTGGGTAATTTTTAGGTTTTGAAATGTACTGCTTGAATAAAATAACTATGAAATTCATCATGTACATTTTCAAAAACTTCAAACAGAAACTTACATATATCACCGTCCTGACAGACTTCCGATTTTCATAACCATGCAGCTAAGGCTGCTGTCTCATTCTGGAGCTTGCCTTGAGTGTATGTGACCTTCTTACCTCAGGACATCGAACCATTCTTGCTGCTCTATTATCCCAGAATATTGCTCAGCCCCCTTCTAGAATTGCTGTTGAGTCTCCATTTTGTGGAGGTGCCCATGCCATCTCCCCTTCACTCCCCTCCTGGCTCTGTTAGTGACTTTCTGGACTTCAAAACCACACTCCAAGTGTCCTTTTTTTCCTCCTCCTTCTCCTCCCTTTTCAGCTGTCTTTGGTGTATGGTCTTCCCTCATTAGAATGTAAATTTCCTAAGGGCAGGGCCTATCTTTTTGCTTCTCTTTGCATCCCCAGAGTTTAGCAGGGTCTATCACATTGTAATCACTTAATAAATGCTTGTTTCCTTGCCTGCAGAATGTTAAGCTTTCATCGACTTGGTGGTCACATTTAATGAAACTGATATACCAAAGGATCACCCTAGGCAATGAGTTGAAAATATTTAATAAAATTAGCTTGATAATTGAGAAAAAAACTTAATTAGATTTGATACTAAGCACAATTTTGCCTATTACGATTATTTTTATGCAATAACCTGTGTTTAAGGGAAAGAAGAAACAAACTGGCTGCTAATTCTAAACACTAATTGCCCTTCAAGGGTTATGAGGCTATTTAGCATTTCTATAGCCCTTTATATTTTCTGAGTGCTTCCAAATAGTCATTCCTCATCAGCCTCGTGAATTACAGCACCTGTGTATTTCTGTTCTTGCTAATGATGTTTTCATGTGCATTCTAATTGTGGCAGATTGTCATCCCTGTATGGTTGGAAAAGGTGCCTAGGGCATACCTGTTGATTTGATTGTGAAACAACTTTAGTCTGAATTGATACACGAAGCTGTACAATATAAAATGAACTTGTATTCAATTGCATTTTTATCTGAAATTTGTTCAGCTGTGCTCACCTTCATCTGTGATGATTTAAAAGTTTGAGAGACATAGTTTCTTGGTTATTTGATCAGATAAATTGACCATTTGATAAATAAGGTCAGCAGGTTATTAATAAAAGGATAGTCAATTGGCCATCTCTCTTAGACCAAAAGACCATCATTGCAGAGGACTCGTAGTTTATATATCCTTCAAAATAGTAGCTGGTCCATCAAACAGCAATCAAATCCAATTAAAACAACTCCGGGATACTACCTCATATCTATTAAACTGGCTAATAGGACGGAAAAGAAAAATGACAAATGTTGGAGGGGATGTGGGAAAAGATGAGACATTAATGCATTGTTGGTGGAGTTGGGGGAGTAGGTACAAGGTGGTGTTTACTTAGATCCCCATCTAAGGAGATGTAGTTACTGGAGCATCACAGAGGTCTGCTTATAAGGCAATATTACCTAAAGGGCAGTTCCATGTTATGGGCCCTCAACACAGCATGTTAACTAGGTTCCAGTGTATATAAGCACAGAAGGAACTCAAATCTTGAACAGAGTAAGGTATAGATATGGTCCTAGGGTCATGTGTCTCAGATGATCTAAAGATGAATCAGATTCCATTTCTGTTTACTTGATGACTTTATAAATAAAACTAGAATCTTTGACCTTGTAGTTGAAACATTCAGGATAATGTGCAGCATATCTCCTCTCTCTTGCCAGCCAACATCTCCACTACTTATGCCTGATAGCTCATCATACTTGAAGAGATCAGAAGGGAAGATTTTGCCTAAGAGGACATCCCTTTATTGAATTGGGCATCACTAGAGCTGTCTTCATAAATAATACTCTTAGTGAATGCTCAGGAATTGCCCTGAAGGTTAGGGAAAGATGTTCTTTAATTAAGTCAACTTTCTGACTTTAATTATTGTCTAGACCAGAATAATTTTGCAAGCCTGTGAATGTAAGAGTAAGGCTTCACTGATACTTATCACTCACCTTTTTGGCATTTATGCTGATTCCAAACAGAAGCTGCCAAAGAAAGTTCAAAAGGTGCATGAGCCATGGTTTATATCTCCATGTCGGATCTTCAAACTGGATTAAATGTTTGTCTCACCTGGCTTGCTGGAATTGGCAAGGCTACTTCCCCGCAATCCCCACTGGCTGTGTCACGTTGGAGGCACGTTGCAAGTGAAAGATGAAATAAGACTGACTCATACTGTATTCAATACAGTGAACAGACTGAAATATTGGAGATGGCAGCAGTGCCCTCGCCATGGAACATGCGCTTGGTAATCAAGGGGTTGGGCTCAGGTAGTTCTGTAGTTAAGTGGTTATGTGACCTTGGGTAAGCCAGAGAGTCCTAGAATAACCACCTCCCTGGGTGTCATTTCTTTGTCTTTGAAATGGGGGCGGTCAAACCAGATGTTCTCCATGGTCCTTTCTAATTTAACATTCTGTATGCTTATGGTCCTTTCTCTTCAAGGTAAAAAATCACAAATGTGTATAAACATATATATATATAAACAATACATAGATACATAAAACGTAATATATAAATATATAAACATAATACATAAAACATAAATAAACATAAAACATAAACATGTATATAAAGATATATCTATAAATAAAAATATATAAAATACATGCCTCACATAGGTACGTGTGTACATATATATATATACTGACTTGCACTTGACTTCGTTTTGAGTGAGGGAGGGCTGTGCGGGTCACCAGCCTCACTTCTCCTCCAGAGCCATCTGGATCCAGTGACCAGATATTCATCAGAATGACTGGAGATGACCCAAGAAGAGGCAGTTGGGGTTAAGTGACTTGCCCAAGGTCACACAGCTAGTGAGGGTCAAGTGTCTGAGGTAAGATTTGAACTACTGACTCCTGCACTGGTGCTCTATCCACTGCACCACCTAGCTGCCCCTTATAAAGATTTATAGAATGCTGACACAATCATAAGTTCTCAGGATAGAGTTACAAAATATGGTTCCCATGCTTATATATATATAAAGTAGGTATATATCTTACCTCCTAAACTAGATGGTAAACTATTTCAAAGCAAGGAACATGTTTTTCTACTTCTTTGTATTCCCCACAAAACACCGCCCTAAGAATGATAGACACCTATCTGCTGTTTGATCACTATTATCAATTGATGGTTATAATGGACTGAAACACGGGTTTGGAGACAGATCACCTAGGTTAAAGACTTGCCCCTACTACTAGTTATACAGTTAATAAGAGATTATATAACCTTAATCTCTCTCAGCCTCAGGTTTTTTTAAATTTAAAATGTAGATAATAACTGCCCTGCCTACCTCACAGGGATTTTGAGAATCAAATGATATATGTGAAATAATATAATCATATCATATCATATATCATATCATTAATATAATATGATATAATATGACATAACATAATGTAATATAGCATAACAACACAATATAGTATATAATATATGTGGAAAATGCCTTCTAAGACGTAAAATGTTACAGAAATATAGGGACTTGATATTATTGATATATTGGAGCTAGTATGGTTAACCTTCATTACTTACATATAGATTATTTGCCAGTGTTTTCTTTTTCTAATTCTTTTTTAAAAAATTTAACAGAAATCTATTTTTTTCTACACATCCCATTGAGGGGAAGAAACCAAAGCCCTGTAACAAATATGCACAGTCAAGAAAAATCTATTCCCTTATTGGCCATCTCTTTCTTTCTCTCTCTCTCTCTCTCTCTCTCTCTCTCTCTCTCTCTCTCTCTCTCTCTCTCTCTCTCACACACACATACACACACACACACACACATACACACACACATACACACACACACGCACACACACACCTGTTTCATTTTGTAACCTGAGTCCATCAGGCTGTCCATCAAAAAGTGGACTGCATGTTTCATCATTAGCTCTCTGGAATCATGGATAATCATTGCACTGATCAGAATTCTTACGACTTTTGAAGTTGTTTATCCTTACAGTGTTACTATGTAAAGTATTCCCTCAGTTCTGAACTTTTTATTCTTCATCAGTTTATACAAGTCTTTAAAACTGTTTTATAATATTGATGTAATATTATAAATTCTTTTGATTTTGCTCACCTCATTCTGTATCAGTTCATACAACTCTACTCATAATTCTTTGGAGTTGTCTTTTCCCTCATTTCTTACAGCATAATAGTTTTCCATTAAATTTATATTCCTCTGCATAGCTTATATCCCAAAGAGATCATAAAAATAGGAAAAGGTCCCATAGGCACAAAAATATTTATAGCAGATCTTTTTTGGGGACAAAGAACTAGAAACTAAGGGGGTGCTTATCAGTTGAAGAATGCTAAACACGTCATGCTGTTGTGGTGGTCAGTTTCCTTTGTTTTGGACAAAGACTTTGACATCAAGAAGGTGATATCATGCCATGACATGCAAGTGAATTGGATTTAAATGAGGGAGGGCAGTGCAAAGTGACCAGCCTCAATTTTCTCCTCTAGAGCCATATGAGTGCAGGGGCAAGATACAAATTAGGATGATAGGAGATAGCCCCAGATGCAAGGAGACATCTTGGCCTTTTTCACTAAAGTCTTTAATAGGTCTCACTATGACTGAAGCAATGCCCAGTCAATGATTAAGACTAGATAAAAAATGAAACAGGGAATGACCTCTTTACCTAGTCAAAAAAAAAAAATCCATCTGGGAGGGGAAGACCCTCATGGTTTCTGGCCAAAATAGAAACAATTACTGCTTACATTCACTCTGAGGCAATCAGAGACCAAATAGCGCTGCCTGGGACCTATTGTTGGTCAATCAATGAGAAGCAGAGTGATTTGCATTTTAGGGGTGGTCCTTAAGGGAAAGAAAAAGGTTTCAGAGATCAAAATTAGTATTGCATGTACTCAGAGAATGTCCACTTGATATGAATTAGCTTAAGTGAAATGACTGAGCTGAATTCAGTTGAGTAGGCAGTAGGAATGGAAAGCCAAGTCACAGTTTCAATGAAGCTCTTTATAGCTGGATTTATATTGCCTTGATTCTCAGTTTCCAAATGCTCGGTGAGGTGTTTCTCCATGTTGTGTCTGTCTTCATCTAGTGGAATTTTTGGTTCTTTCCCTTGTTTATCATCATGGCCCAACACTGGTGTCGATTTTGCTTTGCCATTCCCGAGGGAGGCAGATGGAATTCCCCTGAATAGCTGAAATCTGATTCAGTCCTATTGGGGGTTTTCTCCCAGCAGTGCTGAATTTCACTTATAAACACTTTCTAGGGGTCTGTGATGCCTTGTAGCCATCTACATGGGTTTTTTTTTTTTCTCATGAGGAGTATGTTTATTGCCATGCTACAAAAGTGTATCAGGTGCTTACTTTAATCACTTTAGGAAGTGTGACTAAAAATTCTTTCACGTAGGGCAAAAAAGAAAAGATTGGGGTAGGTGTGTAGCAGAGGACACTTGAGGGGAGGGGATGGATTTCAGGGACATAGAATGGTCCAACTGTGAATATCATTAAGGGAGAGGAGACAGCCTCTGCCAGTGTCTCATATATGTTCTCCACCAGGGGTTGGGGTAAGAAGGTGAGCCTAAGAATGCAATTATCCTTATAGGCGACTAATCCTTTGAATTGAGGCTAGATACTTGGGCAGAACCATGAAGTTTTAGGATTGTGGCCTTTGGATTCCTTCAAGAAGAAGAAAAGCAGTCTTCTTAGGTTTGTGTCAAAAAGGGATGCCCAAATTGACCTCACCTACATATGGCTCTGATAACGAGCTTTGCGTATGGATGATATTGGAGAAACCTTGATGATTTTTCTTTTTCTGGGTTCTATCCAGTTATTATTCTTGTCCTTTCCACTCCATGAGTATAAATTTGTCCCTTGGCTTTTAGGAGAATAGATAGTTTTTGTAGTAGATAAGCTGAAATGGCCACTATTATTCTTCGGAAAGTACCAAAGAGAAAGAAGGAGGCAACAAAGTTAATATTTCATTGTTAAAAGTTGACTCTCTCACAGAATTTCTGCACCAGGAATCCCCTCATACTAGAAGCTCACTTCAGTCCTGGAATTTTCACATTGGAAGTACCCTCTACCTGAGCCCCTACCCTCCAACTTCCCCTTCTGATTAAATGGTTCCTCCCACAACCTCTGCTTTAAGGAGAAAGCCCAGGTTAGTCATGTCTTCATTCTTTTCCAGCCTGTACTCCTGACTCTCTCCTGAACTTTTTCCCTCATTAGATTGAAAACTACTTGTGGCCAGGGACTATTTTTCTGCTTGTATTTGTATTGGCAGCACACAGTATAGTGCCTGGCATAAAATACACCATAATAAATGTTGTTGACTGACTGAATACAACTGTATGATAATGAAAAAAATTTAATCTTGGGTATAAAAGAAGCAGGGAAATAGGAACTCAATAGCACAATAAACATTTATTTAGTGCCTACTATGTGCCAGGCACTGTTCTAAGCACTGGGGATGCAAATACTAAAAAAAGGAAAGCTAGTCTTTTCCTTTAAGGAACTTACAATCTAGTGGAGGAAGACGTGCAAAAGGAAACATGAAAAGGGGAACGGATAAAGGAGTGCAGTGTTAAAGGGGGAATGGTAGAGAAGTCATAGAAATCTCAGAATGGTGTGATAAGGTGAAAAATGAGATGTCTGTGCAGAGCCCTCTCCTTATATAGAGATTTTGAAATAGGAAGAACAGAAACTGGAGTCCATAGAATTAGCCTTGATTCCTGGACCAACCACAAGCTAGCTATATGACCTTGGTGAAGTTATTTCGGTTGTTTTTCTGATTCTCCGTTTCCTCATTTTGGGGTAATTACACCAACATAATCTACAATATAGAAATATCAGGAGGATAATAGTTTCATAAACTATACTGAGGAAGTGAAAGAACATTAGTTTTTTGATAGTGATTTGGCCTTTCAAAATTGGTTACGTTTAATTGGCTAAACACAGAGCCATAACCATAATTTTAGGACAAGTTGCCCCAGGGGTAAGTGTTAGGAATGTGCCTTCAATCTAAGGGGTGGGGTGGAGAGGTGACTCAGATGGTAGAATGTTGAAGTGAGAGAAAGAGACTTGAAGCTATTTTCTGTTTATTCATTTTTGCTGTTGCTGAGGTTAGATGGTTGGGCAGTGGAGTTACGGCTAAATGAACTAGAAGGACCTTGAGGTGTGAAAGTTGTGCTCTTTAGACCACTGCTAGAAGGTAGATAAGAAGGCATTGGAAGGAGCTAGCCCCAGCCTAGGACTTTGTATTTTAGGCTTTGTATTTTAACTGAGTAGTCTTGTTAAATTAGTGAAGGACAACTACTATTAGTACCTTCTAAATTCAGCACTCTTAGGAACAAAACCCCTACCTATGACTGGGGAAATTTCATTTGTGATCTGGTTTGTCTTTGCCCCAAAATCTGTTATATATTTTCATGAGTGTGGGCCTAGAACCTTCTTATTCCTTTGTGGGGTACAGAGGTTTCATTTAGGAGGCAGGAAGCAAAGGATGGTAAATGAGAATGAAAGAAATGTTTTTTTGAGGTCTCACTTAAGTAGTAAATCAGATTAATTTTGTGACCCTTACGTAATCCTCCACTAGACCCTGTGACCAGCAGCCATGCTAGAAGCTTTGTTACCAAGGGAACCACAAAGCTCAGGACACACAATGCAGTGTGCTGTGTTTGTGTTACATGGAAACAAAGTTAGTGTTGTTTTGTGATAGTAGTGGTCTTAGGGGATGCCAGTCTGCTGAATTACTTTGGTTTTAACTCAAGAGGACACAAAAGGAAGCTCCTTCTTGTTCCTGAAGCCCATATTGATGGAGAAAAACTCATCCTTTATTGCCTTTGTTTTTGTTTTGACCCATGATGGCTGGTAATTCCCCACTTGGTTTGTCTTTAAGTGTTCTGTGCTTGGTAAGAGTCCAGATCCACAAGTGGTTATCAAGTACCTTCTCTGTGCCAGGTAGTAGGAAGGTGCTGGGAATATTAAGTCAGTCAGTCAACAATCAAGCATTAAGTAACTAACTCCTCCCCGCCGCCCCCCCCCCCCCATCCCACTTAGGTCTAACAGTCAGCAAGCATTTATCAAGTACCTACAAAATGCCAGACACTGTGCATAAAAAAGGGGGGAGAGGGGACAGGGTCCCTGTGCTCAAATCCTAGTGGAGAGACCAACAAACAGCCATGACCTACAAGCTATATTCAGTATAAATAGGAGACAGTCTCATAGAGAAGGCACTAACAGTGAGGGGTGGAATTTGAAGTGACTCTTGGAAGGAAGCCAGGATGTTGGAGGTGAGGAGGGAGAACGTTGGGCTCTCAGGAAGCTTACTTTTTATATATGCACATATATAAATATATACAGGATACTTAGGGAAGCATATTATCCATCTCTCCCAGGACTCTATTCTGCAGCTCATTTCTATAGGACCCCAGCTTCTACATCTGTCAAAACTCATTCAATCTAAGGTGTTGATAAAAGCTTAAAGTGTTCCCTCTCTGAGGGGGTATTTCTATTTTTATAGACTCTTGAAGCCTATAAGATCCATAAGACTAAGCCTCAATCAGCAGATTTAAGGGGTGTTGGGGAGATTTGGGTGTGGGGAGGGCTTTCTGGCATCCTCAAGTAAACTTCCTCTCCACCTCCCAGACTCTGGGTACTGCTGCCCGCCTGGCATGACGTCTGAGCCTGGAAACTTGGTCTGGAGTGAAATGTAGGCTTATTTCTGCTTTTAAGACGGAGCAGCACCGAGCTGCTCGGGCTCCACCTCTCCTAGGCCTCCATCTGCCCTGCTGCATGTTAGAACCATGTTGCCTTTCAAATAAAACTGCTGTGAACTTGTACTGCCAACATTTAGTCCTGTTAAGTTTGAGCAGCTGCTCTTAATCTTGGTAGACTCAATTCTAAGTGTTGTGTGAGAATTGCTATTCTCATTACTCACATGGGATGACGCCAAAGCATACAAGACTTCTTCATACTCTTCAGAACTTTTGTTAACATTTTCCCCACATGCAAGCACAGTCATGGAGCCATAGGATTAGAATGGATTTTACCGGAGGTCAGGGGGAGGTAGGGTAGAGGGGGACTGTGGAGAGTGTCTTGGAAATCTGCTCATCTGTCTAAATCAGTGGAAGGGCCCTCCATGACACCAGTAGCCAACAACCTTTCTAGGTTCCACCTGAGTACCTAAGGTCAGGGTCATTGGTCACGACTCTCCTAGGCTACTCTATAATATACAAAGAAATCACTATTTTATTTCATTGCTCTTTTCTTCTCCGTGTTCTTCCCAGTCCTGTGGTCTTTGTTCTGCCTCTGCTTGTTCTAATTCTTCCCCTTTCTTCCTAATACCTCGTTTTCTGGATCCTTGAACATAGGGATAAAAATGAAAAGCACTCTAAATTAGGGGTGAAAGAACCAGATGCTAGCACTTCCTACAATCTTGGCAAGTTTTTCCTCTTCTGGTCTCAGTTTCTCTATCTGTAAAATTAAGGGAATGGATTAGAAGGTCTCTAGGGTCCCTTCTGACTCTAAACATATGATTCTATGATTTTTCCCTATCAGAATCTACCTATTTTCTCTCCTGCCCCTTCAGAACTCTTCTTAGTAACTAATTTGATAAACAAATAAGGTTTCAAGGGTATAACACCATTTTCCCTTACCCGGAAGGGGTAACGGTTTTGCTTATTATCACACACCTTCTCTGTCTTAACCCAAAAGAGCCAGTTAGAGTGATTTCAGGAACCATAGCAGGGAGAATGGGAAGACACTCATGGGAATGGGATTCCTGAGCCACTTTTAAAAGCATAATTAGATGGGATGACTTCTGCACGAAGCCTTTCCTGATCCCCGCAAATGCCAGTAGTGCCTTCCTTCCCAAACTACCTTGTATTTTACTACTTTATATAAAAATATATTGTCTTCGTGCATTTATTACCTTTATATTTATACTGTACATATTCACACATGCTTCTGCTGTCTCCCCCATTATAATGTAAGGTCACCGTGAGTAGGGATCATTTCATTTTTTGTACTTGTAGCCCCAGCACCAGGTACAAAGTAAGCACTTCAAAAATGCTTGTTCATTTTTGATTGATTGATTTGGTGGGGGGGGGATGTTTGTTCTGTTTTAAGGGTTGATCAGGCTTTTGATGAGTGAAAATAGGTTGTGGCAAAGAACACTAGATTTGGATGCTTTTCTGCTATCTTATTGGTATTGTAAGCTTCAGCTATCTTCTTTACTGCCCCTGCCTCCAAAATAAACAAGCAGAAGGCAAATATTGAACAGAGAAAAGTACTGCTTTTAGGATGGAGATCTCCTCCTAGTAATGTTACAGTATACCACTTAACCTGTAGGGCTTCAGCCTCAATCCTTCATCTAGCTAGATGGTGCAGTTAATTAGAGTCCTGGACCTGAAGGCAAGAAGACCTGAGTTCAAATTTGGTTTCAGACATTAACTGTGTGGCCCTGGTCAAGTCATTTAACCTCATTCTGCCTCAGTTTCTTGATCTACAAAATGGGGATAATAATTATTAGCACCTACCTTAGCCAGAGTTGTGAGGATCAAATGAGATAACACTTGTACAACCCTTTGCAAACCTTAAAGTGTTATAAATAATAGCTGTTATTATTACTGTATGAGATTGGTGGTGTGGTGATAGGTAGGGGTGGTAGTATTAATTAGATTGGTAAAGGAAGGTCCTAGCTTGTGATGCAGTACCATGATCTGACTGCTCTGCCTCTTCTCACCTTTCTAAGACTTCAGTGGAATACGGAGTTATCCTTGGATGTACCACTGAACTTGTTTGCTGTTTATCCTTTGTGTATTAAAAAATAATAATGACAATAATACTTATTAAGTGCCTACTATATCCTAGGAACTGTGCTAAGAGCTTAACAAATATCTTATTTGATAATCACAACATTTCTGAGAGATGGGCGCTATTATTATCCCAATTTATAGTTGTGGAAACTGAGGCAAACAGAGGTTAAGTGATCTGCCCAAGGTCATACTACTAGTAAGTGTTTAAGGCTGGATTTCATTCAGATTTTCCTGACTCCAGGCCCAGTGCTCTATTTACTGCAACACCTAGCTGTCTAATGGGCATGATCAGGGAGCTTCCTTCTACATTTTCTGTTGCTAGTGAGCATGTCTGGAACTGGGTCCCTTCTAGTGACACACATGTTCACCAGGTCCTTTGATCAAGCACAAGCACCAGCCAACATTTATGGTTGGGTTTCATGAATTCTCCTTTTCTCCCTTCCTACTCCACCCTCTCATGCTCATCTTCATCAGAGAGGATAAGCTATTAAGATGACAAGAGTTGACTCTGTATACCTTAAAAGAAGTGATTCTGCCCTCTAGCATTGTCTCTTCTTTCATTTTCCTGAACCTGTAGCTTGGAACACCTTCTCTGGGAGTCCTTGTGATGATCAGGGAAGAGCATTTAGGGATACCCTCCCCAAACCTAGCAGAAATGTCAGTTTGCTCACATATAGCCAGCAGAGGAGGTAATTTTTCAGGTCAGCTTGAGTCAAGATCTCAAGGCCACAAGCGCCTTTTTGCTTGATGTTTCTTTACCTGAGCTTAAGTGACAGAATGGTGATTCTATTTATTTCCTGATTTGGAGGCAACTTTATGAGTGTGAGAAATTGGGGTCTTCTGGGTCCCTTCATTGGTGCTGGTTGTACTATTAATGTCCTCCAACCCCCCCTCCCCAATTTAGTACAGAATTTCTTAAAAGATAAAATAACCACTTACACTGCCCTAAGGCTGAGCACAGCCCTAGACCTAGCTTTTCAGTGACAGAAACTTTGAGGGAGTTTTTTGAACATAGCAGGTTGAGTGAAGATGAGATAGATGCCTATTCAACATTTTCTCCACGTACTTCATATCTTAATGTTTTAAACATCATTCTCTTGGGAGACTATAACATGATAGTAAGTTACCGCTTCACTAGAGTGTCTTTTGGGTTTTAGGTATTCCTTTTGTGTAGAGGAAACAAATTCCCATCCTATGTCTGATTTATATTTCCCACTGAGTACCATTCTACTTCCCTTTTTGGGGAGACTCTAAACATGAACCAAACCTGTACTTTAGGTGATTCTCCCCGGGGTTCCCATGGGGTATAAAGAGCTGATGATAGCAAGAAGTGTATCCTGATTCCTCCCCTCAGACACTAGACTCCCCCAGGCCTGAACTTGTTTAGTATGTCAGTTTAGAACTAGGGGCCCCCTTAGAAGTAGAGGGTGATCAACCAAACAAACCCACTGGGCCCAACAGTAGTTCTGTGATGTTATATGTACAGAAGCAAGGCATTCATACAAATTTGTACTGTCAAAGGCCTGCAAATTGATGATGAGCCTAAAAGAAATTGTATTGTATTTTAATAAAAACTGGCAATGGCAGTTCTCCAGCATGCCTTTAGACTATGGATGCTGTTGGCTGTCAGATCATTGCTCCAGGGCAAGTAGGGTAGAGTCAGGGTTATACAGATCAATGGTATTTGTAAGATCCTATTTGCAGGGTTTGCATGCATCTATATATGAATAATTCATATAGCATTTGACACAGAGATACCTTGGAACAAAAGACAGCATGTAAATATAAAAAACCAATGTCATTAATTAAAAAAAAACCTAAGGACTATTGCATATGTACTGTTAAATCATTAACTGGAGCACAGCCCTAGGCAGGGAGTCCCAACACAGTATAGTTTGTCTTTACAAGAAAGCCAGACCTAGAGACAAATACAAAAATAAATTCCAGCTTAATGGGTTAGAATGAGGGAAACTTTGCCCCATGACACCTGGTTTGGGGTCAACTTATATAGAGAAATGGATCAAATTGGACTCCTCTGAGACCCCAAGGCATCAGGCCTTTCTAATCTGGTGCCTGTCTTTTCTGGCACAGAATTTCTACAGAAGATTGATAATATATCAGGTTAAAAGAATGTCAGCCTGATCCCTAGTCAGTTTTACTCATCATATATAGCCATTCATGGCCACACTAAGTCAATTGCACTAGCTAAGAATCAGCTGAATAGCTACTAATTCTTCCGAAAGTGATTTTTTCCCAATTAAAGCCAGATGGAGCACTATGTACCTGCCATGAGCAGGCGTTTCAGAAAAGTGCTATCTTAGAGTTTAGAAGTGTTGGGGAAATAGCAGTGTGGTGGGGCTTGTCCTCAATCCAGGAATGAAGACCCTGTGGCCTTCTACCTCCTGCCCTTCATTCGCTGGGGAAGACCATAAAAAGGGATAAAAGGAGCTAGCAATTGGAATGGATCATACAAGGATTAAGGGTTTATATTTTTATGGAGGAGTTGACTCAAAGGTCCCCTGAGAACCCTCATGTTATTAGAGGTCATGGAGAGAGTTAAATAAGCCAGAGGGCCTGGGATGGTTTTGTTATGTTTTGATGATATTAAAGGAAAAAATGAAAGGGAGGGGAAAAAAGAATACACTAGAGAAGAAAGAGAGAAGGGTCAGAGAACTTCTATGTAGAAGAAATAAATACTCATCCTATCCGATTTACATTTCCAGAGTTCCTTTCTGCTCCCCTTTTTAGGGAGACTTTAAACATGATCCAGACCTCTGCTTTAGGTAATTCTCCCTGCAGCACACATGGAGTATATCTGAGGCAGAACTGAGTTGACGGATGGTGAGTACCTCTAACATGCCTTACTCCTCAATAACTAATCTGGCCCACATGATTGCACTGAATTATCTTGACCATCAGGCAGGACCAAGGACTAGTTATTTGTTCTGCTGCTTCACGTATATACTGAACCGCACCCTCCTTCCCCCATTCTCTTTCTTAAATTTTGATATTCAAGCCAACAATATTTTTGCTGTTACCAAAGGTATGATGATCTATTGACCCTTGTCTTTATTTGGAAGGCCCTTGGTCCAGATTTATAGGCTGCCTTAAGCAGGAGGTTTCTTCTTCACCTCTTCTTTGCCACCTCATTTCCATCCTGAATATCAGTGTTCTGGAACCCTATCCTCTCCTAATACTTTTCTATTGTGGCATCTAGAAATCCTATTCTGTGGTTAGTAAATTTCCCTTCTTATTTACTACCACCTAGAAATTCTTTCATATCTTGTATTTCTTATGGGTGCACATTATTTACTCCAACAGAATGTGTATTCCTTGAGAGCAGAGATTGTGTCACTTTGTCTTTGACTCCAGTACCTACTACAATGTTTTGCGCAAAGTAGTTCATTGATAAATACTTTGAAAATTGAATTTATGCATCAGTGTTGTTATTCCTTTTTGTAATTGACCAATGTATGGTGTAGGTGAAGACATAGCCTCACATTGCTCTACTAGGCTTTTATTTCTCTTTTGATCAAAATGTAAATACTAAAGATCATTTTTGTAGCCTTGTCCACCATTTAATGACTCTGGAAACTTAGGTAAATAAATCATTGGTTAATAAAGACTTTTTCTGGTCTCTGGGGCCTCATCCACTAAATTAGGTAATATTATCTTACCTTCCTTAAGACAAGGGATGTGTACAAGATGATTTCTTGTAATTTCCCCCCCACTCCCTAAGCTCCCAGATCCTACTTTATAGCAAAAGTAAGGACAGTACTTGGCAGAAGTGAGTTATTCATTAAATTCTCTACGCAAGACAAATATATAGAGTATCTACCCAGGGCATCTTATTCTCCATTCTCTCAAGAATCTGTCCTATGGCCCATTTGTTTTCTATATCTGTCAAACTAACACCAGCTAAGGTGTTGATAAAAGCCTTGTCTCCTGAGTTTGAACATCTAGGAAGTAACTGATCAACCTCTAGAATCTGACCCAATGGTATCTCTTTAAATGTTGGATTATTTGTGTAAAGTTGTACCTCATTTTAAGATAACATATTATATAAAATTTTGATTAAAATGTGAGCTGTGATTTTTTTCCTTAACAAAATTTTCTTCATTCTATAAAACAGCATAAGAGAACAGAGGTTATCCTTGAATGACATTTCAAATGTTGTTTATAAAGTGAGATATAATCATATTTATGTTGTGCTTAGTCCCATGTTCCATTTTCACTGGGAATGTACAGTGTAAGATAGTGACAAAAGAAGGAGATTTGAATTTTGATTCTATTTGTGAACATTTTTTTTTAACTTCTCTGGTCCTCAGTTTCCTTATCTATGAAATAAGGATGATAATACCTGTAGTAGTTACTTCGAAGAGAAAGTGAGGATCAAATGAGATACTATAAGGTGCTTTGTAAATTAAAGTTTTAAGAATGCTGGTGTTAACAGCTCACATTTATAAAACAGCTTTAAGATTTACAAAGTGTTTTCTTCAAAAGAAACCAAAGTGGCAAGTTATGCCAGTATTTATTCCCATTTTAGAATTGAAAACTCAGAGAGAAGTGGCTTTTCCAGGATAACTCTAGGAGTAAATTTGAAGTCAGGTTAAATCTATTTCTTCTGATGTCAGGATCAATGCTCTTCACACTAGAGTACTTAGCTTCCATAGGGGCATTTAGAAAATATGATGTAGATAGACAGGCGTATGTGTGTGTGTATGGTTTGCAAACATTGATTAACCACCTATTTTGTGCAAAGTAATGGCTTTACTTATGTCTGAAGATTCATCAAAATGACAACATATGGATGCTCGCATTCAAGAAACATCATCTAGTTGGGTAAGAAAATACATACGTATGAAATGACTTGAGTGCAATTACAAAGCAATATTTCAGCAAGTTCAACATAACAAGCTACAAATTGAAGGCATAAGTGGCAAGGGGATGCTAAATAAGGGAACGTTTGAAGTTTGCTTTACTATGGAAGACTCCATGGAGGTGATGAGTTTTGAGCCTGCAAAGAAGTGACAGAAATACTTCCCAAAGCTAATTCCCTGAAACCACAAAGTTTGCCTCCTGCTTTTTGACAAGCAGATCCCTCTTGAGAGATGGGAGAGAGTATATCTGGTACGCGTTGGTATTGGCTCCCCATTAAAGGACGGTGATGTGGAAAAAGAATTTAGCAATTTGTCTCCCTTCTGAATTCTTGAAGCAAATGCAGCCCTATGTATTTTGACCTTAGCTCCTTGTCTCTCCTTAGTTTTACTATCAGCTGCCTACATTCTTGATGGTTCTGTTTTGGCTCTCCAATTTTTTATCTCTTTTAATTTTTTTTTTTTTATAATGACCTCTGGTTTTGACTTCATTGTCATGTTTCAGCCTCTGTTCTGTTTTCATTCACAGTCTGATGTTCTAACTGCCTCATCAGTAAATGTACCTGATGATCAATTCTGGCCCTCACTGTCTGAATAAAGGCCAGGCCTACTGTAATTCACCCCCTCGCCAGGGTTCTCTACTCTCCTTGTAGGACTTGAGGGTTCTACTTGTTTCTGCCAGTGACTCAAGTCCCCATTGATTGGGTTCTTTAAGTTTAGGAGTCCCCAGCATCATAGTTCCATTTAACCACTTAACAACCAGATTAGCTTTTACTAAGAAATATTTACTTCAAAAGTATAACACAAACATCCTCCCCAGCACCTGAGGGCAAAATTCCTCCTATGGCCCCTTATTGTCTGTGGAAGGGGATTAAGTTTACAATTTAACACAGTTCCTATGTAGCATAGCCCCACTGAGTTCCAAATCTAAAGTCCCCGCAGGGCCTGTGACCCAGCTTCCTGGCACTTTAGGGCTTCCCTGATGGACTGGCAGCACCATCTGTCCTGTAATCTCTTTGACTCTCTGGGGACTCTACCATCTGCGTCTAGAACTGAAAAGGAAACAGACCAGTCCCTAGGTCCATTTCTTGGGGTCACAGAAACTAAAGGGAGAAAAGGAAAGTAGACTTTCCTCTCAGTTAGCTTTTAATGCTTGTGACCCATATTTTGAATGAATAGGACTTTCACCTACTAGGAAGATAGACAAAGACAGAGAAAGAGAGACAGAGACAATAGAAACACAGGAAGACGGAGACAGAGAAAAAGAGACTATTAGTCTTCTAGTTTTAAAAGCCCAGCTCATTTTGTCCACATAGTCAATGGAAAGTGCCTGCTTTTAAGCACACAGAAGGGGAGTATACAGAATATTTTCTCCCAGAAGCAGGTGCCTGGGATCTCTCTTATAGGTGCTTCCATATTAAGTGATCTGATCATGTATAATGCCCCCTTCCATTAAAAAAAAAGAAAATTGTCATCATACTGTTGCTGATTAACCCAGTAACCTTTGCACAAGTGCTTTGATTCATTAGCCACTGATAGGTAGAGAAATGTTTGATTAGTTCTCTTCATCTAAGTGCATCAGATGACTTAAAGAGGATTGAATTCAGGCTTTTAGCTCATGTCAGTCGCAGAATAATATAGTAGGAAGAAGACTGGTGTTATTGTCAGAAGTCCTGAGTTCAAGTTTCATTCCTGCTTCTTTGAGCAAATCACTTAGTCTTGCTACAACTCTATTTTCTGTTTTGTAGAATGAGGATAATAACATTTGCACCACCTACCCCATAAGGTTGTGATTGAGTACATTTCTTAAATCCTAAAGTGTTATAGAAATATGAATTGTTATTAATATTTTGCTGCATAGGTCACTAAAATGACAGAAATATGATGATCATCTGTGCTCTTTATCAGTTCAAGCTGTCTTGGAAGTAACTCTGGAGTTGGATAGAAATGAGACAGTCAGAGACTTCCAAGCCTGGGAGCCATCCTGTCTGTTCTTATTCCCTCAGTAGTTTTCATGAAATTCTTTGACAAATGGGAAGTAGAAGAACTGTGTGGAACTATATAAAGCAAGCTTGTAACGGTGTTGGCAGTGTTTGAGAGCTGCTATCAAGAATGCAGACTACAGTAGTGAATGAAGAATAAATTTCTGGCCTGAAATCTTTCTCAATGGAAAATCTCTTAGTGAAGAAATTATCAACAAGATCCCAGTTCATAGTTAATTAGACTTGTCCACTAATCATTTAGTTGTGTGTTTGAATGTGTGCCTGTGTCTGCGCAGGAATATTCAGTCAATTTCTATCCTTCAGCTATCAGTCCTGTTCTTTTTAGGGGTCAACAGCTTCTGGGTTATAGATTGTATGTCCCTGCCTTTCTTTGTGATTACCATTTGTAATATACAGTTTGACATATTCTGTGTTTCTCTGTGAAACTTTGATAGTCTGGCTGACCTTGTCTTTTCCACCCCAATTAGGAATCGCACTATTGAATTCACTCCTTCTCCTAATGCTTCGAACACACGCATACCTCAATGTTGGGTGTGTAAATGTGCTTAATAGGTGTTTTGCAAAATACTTTTTTTTTAAGGTGAGTCAGTGAACAGTTGTTGAACCATTTTGAGTACTTAGCAAATCAAAAGAGAGTCTCAATTAGATGCCTTAATCTGCTTGCTTCTGGACATGCTTTCTTGCTATCCAACATCTGGAAGAGCTTCCAATGTCATACTCATAGGAATTTCTCTGTATGCCCAATGAAATCAATTTCATTCCCTTTCATCTAAGCAGCCAACTCTTAGTAAGATTTCTCTTAAAGAGAAATATTCTCCTGGAGAATAGAAATTTAGGCTTCAATTTCAGGTCTCGAACATATTTTGTAAAAGATTTTTCTTCCTCTACTTAAGCATAATTTCCCCATAAACACTTCACCTTTCACAGAATCGCAGAGTTGCAGACCTGGAAGGGGTGCAGAATTCATCTGATCTACTCCTCCCTTTCAATGACTGTCATTCCTACCTGGGAGCCATCCAACCTCCATTTACATTTTTTTTCCCAGTGACAAAGATCTTACTGCTTCATGAAGCAGCCATTCCATTCTAATATGGCATTTGATTTGAAAAAGTTTTTCTTTTCTGCTCTGAAAAGTTGAAATTTCATTCCATCAGTTCTAACTCTGTCCCTTGGGGTGACGTAGGAAGAGTTTGTTCATACTTCTATGTGACAGCTATTTACATATAGGAGGATAACTTTGATTTCTCCTCTTAATTTTCTCTTTTCTAGTTGAAATCTCTCAAATTCCTTTCATTTATTCTTTTGCATGACTAGATTTCCAGTCATTTTCATCATCCTGAGAGACATTTTCTGGTTTTATAATTTACTCCCTTACAGTCTTTTAAAAGAACAACCTGCACTTAAGAATTGTTTGAAGAATGTAGCTATGCCAATTGATGCTTTACATTTTTTTAAATTCACAAGGCAAAGAAAATAGAGATAGGCTTTAAAAATTTTTATTTCAAAGTAATTTTTTTCTTCAGAGTAAAAACATAATAACAATTTTTCATCAGTTGACATATCTAGTCCTTCTAATGATCAGTGAAGTATCTGACTTTAAACACAGTTAATTCAAATGAAGGCTGACCAGCTCAGCGTCTCAGTGAAGTTTTAAGTTTTAACAGCCTGAAACTGCACTAAGATTTTTGGAACATCCTCTATTCTGGTAACACAGTCTAAGAGTGTTGAGTTTTTTTGTTTTTTGGGTTTTTTTAGTGAACCTTGTGGTCAGCTAGAAGTCTTAGATCTTTTCCATTGAAATATAGTCAAGGTAATTCTCCATTTGGTACTTGTAGAACTGATTTTTAAATCCAAATGAAGCCTGTCATAGCTATTTTCTGATTCTTGTAATTTATCGCACTACCTGTTCCTCCCATGTTGGTGTCATCTGCAATTTGATAAACAAAAGCATAACTCCTATGTCTTCCTTCAAGGAAGTGATAAAAATGTGCGTCCTTTGGAACTCCACCTAAAGCCATCACCTAGGTTCATGACATGTCATTATTAGACAGTCTTTTTATTCAGTATTATTATCCAGCCCACTTTTCTTGATTTGTTCATAAGGGGACCAGGTAAAAACCTTGTTAAATGTATAAGTGAAATCCAAACATTAGATCCATGCTATTCCCTTCATCTAATCAAGAATCTTATTTAAAAAAGGAAATGAGGCTCCTTTTCTTAGCACTCACCCATCATTTGTTTAACAACTTGTTCTAAAATGTTGCTAATATTTTACGTCAAGCTTCCCCTCTCTGTAGGGGAAGCTAGGTGGTACGGTGGATAGGATGTCAAGCCTGGAGTCAGAAAGACTCATCTTCCTCAGTTCCAATCTGTCCTCAGACACTGACTGGCTGTGTGACCTTGGGCAAGTCACTTAACCCTGTTAGCCTCAGTTTCCTCATCTGTAAAATGAGCTTGAGAAAGAAATGGGAAACCACTCCAGTATTTTTGCCAAGAAAACCCCAAATGAGGTCACTAAGAGTTGGACATAACTGAAACAACTCAACATACATACCTGTCTATAATTTCTGACATCTTTTACCTTGTTTTGGAAATTGGGGAAAAATTGTTTTTTTTCTGATGCTTTCCTGTTTGATCCTATTCTTGATAAGGTCTTAGTGTACTTACCTGTAAAAGAAAGTGGTTGTATTAGATCATCTCTAAGGCCACTTGCATCCATAAAATTCTGCAGTCCAATGATTCTGTCCTCTCTCAGACTTTTATAGCTACCAATAGGAGTTCCATAGTCATGTCTATGGCTTTATTGCCACCAGCCTAGATCAGGCATTCCCTCTTCACACTCAGCCTACCAAACTAGTTGTTCTTCCTGCTTCCAGTTGATCCCTCTCTAATCCATCCTCTAAACAACTGCCAAAATTGTCTTCCTAAAACATCTGACTATGTCATCTCTATGCTCAAAAATTTTCTGGGACTACCAATTGCCTAGAAGATAAAGTAGTTCAAATCTGACCTCAGATACTTCCTAGTGGTTGCTTCAGTTTCCTCAGATGTAAAGTGAGGATGATAAAAACACTTTCTTCACTGGGAGGTTTTGAAGATCAAATGAAATATTTTTAAAGCACTTAGCAAAAAGCACATATATGGTTGGTGCTTAATAAACACTTATGCTCTTCCACTCTCCCTTCCCTTCACCTAACATTTAAGGCTCTCTACCATTTGCTTCCCACCTCCATTTCCAGGCATGTTCCACTGTACTCCAATACCCTCATTTTTTTTTTTAAAATAAACTCTGTCTGGTAAAAATTGACTATGAACATTTCCCTGAACCAACCCAATATTCCATCTGACACCCCCATATTTTCTCACACCCTCTCACAGGGCTGTATGAAGTGCACAGAGAAGATTAGCACCTCAGGCTTGCTGAGCTCTTTTCAGAGCTCTTGCTCATCCACTCTTGGTGTCCACCTGTCACCCCACTCTCATGTGTCTCTCTGAGAAGCTAGAGCATGTACAGTGGCCACACCTTGGTAAAACTGTCTCTGCATACAGGCTGAACCAGGTTGGGAGAAACCAACAAGCCTCAAACTTGTCAGTGAGTTGAGGGGGAGGGGGATGTCTATCCCAAGCATGTGAAGACTTACCCCAGCATAGCTGGTAGAGGAGAATAATTTGTTCAAACAGCCATGAAGGCAGCTGAAGTAAGAGCCATGGAGTGCTTACAGCTTGGTCAGATACAGAAAACATCAGTCATCCACTGCATCCTGGACCATTGCCAGTTGTCTTGACTTTTGCCACTGGACTTCAGTGACTCTTGAAGGGAGAGTGAGTGTGACAACTTTGTGTAACTCTGTCTCACTTAAATCCAGTTGCAAGCAAGTCAAGATATCACCCTGTTATGTCATCGGTCCTCTTCAAAAATGAAGGACAAAAGAATGAAAAGCCATGTTTTCTCACAAACTATGCCTCTGGCTTGAATGCCTTCATTCCTCAGCTCCATCTCCTTGTTCTCCTTCAGGGGCAGCCTCAGGTGCCACATGTTCTATGAAGTTTTCTTTCATTCCCCAGTTCATGTTCTTGCCCTCCTCCATTCTCCTTAAATGATATCTATTTGTGTACCTGTTATATGTTTCTTCTATACATTAAGTAGACTATAAACTCCTTGTGGGTAGGGACTATTCCACTTTTATATTTGTATTTCCAGAACCTTCCACAAGGCCTTCTACATTTGAGGTGTTTAATAGACATTTGATGAATTGAATTGAATTCTATGGGACCCAGAGATGTCATTTGACCAGCAGAATATTTGAATTTATTTTAAGTGACAATATACTATCTTTCTATGTCTTAGACTTCAGTTCCTTCTTAAGTCAATTTGTTTTGCCTTTTCCCATTTAAAACTCATTACCTCTGAATAATTTTTTCTCTCAACCATCTGTTAAGTGATACCACCTCCATCAAACAGTGAGTGTAGCTCTTTGTTCTTCTTTTTTGATACCAAAATACCTTTTCAAAAAGACCATTTTGTTGTTGTTGTTATTGTCTTCCTGGATTGTCATAATCCAACAATCTAATTTAATAAACCTTTAATAGGTCTCTACATAGTACAAGTCACTGTTCTAGGCACTATATCTATAATGACAAAATGGAAAATAATTTATTATTATTATTATTATTATATATTATTATTATTATCAAGATATTTACTGATGCTCTTCTCATAAGTTCATATCGTACTTTTATTTATATATTTTCATTTTAATGTAGGCATTCTGGAAATATAATACCTAACTCAACAAATGATCTCTAATTATGGAAATTGGAAATGTTAGGAAGGACATATTTGGAAGTCATTTAGATCAAGACTTTTGATATTACAAAATATAGTTACTGGCTTAATAAATGCTAGTTAAATTGAATTTCCTTACTTATGAACATGGAAAGAAGTTAGTTCACATTTGGGTAACTCACTTTTCTAATCTATAAGGAAGAAGGGTTTGGGAGAAAAGAAGGTAAAAGACCTATACTGGTTGTGAAAGGGAGGGTGATAATAGATCATAATGTTAGAACAAAAATGGTCAATAGAGAATTATAACCCAAGATAAGGAGATAATAATAATACTATATTGCCCTTGATGATTTTGCCATCAGTTATAGATGAACTATGTCCTATGTCCTATGACTGAAAGAACTGGCTGAGTGAACTGCTCAGTCATGATCATTGCTCTTTTAAAGAACAGAGAAAATGGGAGAGGTACCATAGGTCTAGAGATGGGCAAGCACTGAAAGAGAGTAGAGCTTTCAAGGGATCTGTCACTGAACCTGACATCACTTCATGGTAAAGTTCTAAACATGTTGGTCAAGGGATACTCAGTGAACATTTAGAAAAGGAAGTCTTAAAAATATGATGCTATAGGTAATAGTTTAATTGAATTTCGAGCTTGTTAAATTACGAAACTCAAAGAATAGTCATTAATAAGTTGATGTCAGTGAAGAAGGAAGTTTAGGAGAGTGTCTCGAGGATCTATCCTTGTTCTAGTGCTTTTTAACATTTTTAATCAGTGATTTGGATAAGGGTATAGATAACAAGCTTGTCAAATACGTAGATGGCACGACAGTGCAATTGAGGGGTTGCGGGGCAGGGGAAGGATAGATAACAAACACATTGGATGCAGAGTTAGAATGTAACTAACTAACTTCTTGATAAGCTAAATCATTCTCCAAATCCATTAAGAAAACATCTGATTGAGATAAATATCATGTCTTCCGCTTGGGTTCATCACATCTACTTCACAATTGTGAGAAAGTGGAGACTGAATAACAGTTCATCTGGAAAAGATCTGGGGTGTTAAGAGATTGCAAATTCAATATGAGTTGACAGTGTGTTTTGGCAGTCAAAGAATCTCATACATTCACAGGTTGCCTGAGAATAAGTTTGCACTCAAAGCTCCAATGAAACATTTGATTCTCATTGCTTTGGATGTTCCTTTCAATTATAAGGATCACAACCCATCTGTGCCTGGTCATCTTTTTCAGCTCTTGTCCATGTTATCACACAAATTCCACATCCGTGTGTCATGTTGGAGGGCTTTCTTCTTTGTCCTCACATTTCAAGGATACCTGTTTATAATGTGAAATTGCCATAGTGCTTTGTGAATATCTTCAATTTTTTTCTTGGGGTTGAAATGTTCATTTATGTGCTGTTCTATAAAAATATATGTTGTTATTTTAAATCAATTAATCAGAACCATTTATGAACTGTTTACTATATGCTAGGCATTGTCCAAAGTTCTCGGGATAAAAAGAAGGAACTAAAACAGTCTTTTCCTTCAAAGAGTTTACATTCTAATAGAATGTTGTTGGTGTAGTTTGTCCTTCATTTTCAAAGAGGAGGGAGATGATGCCATGACATACAAGTGAATTGGCTTTAAGTGAGGGAATACTGTGGAATGTCAGTGGTGTTCTCTATATGTGAGTCTTTTGTTCGGTGTGTAAGGTTGGTCTTGTTTCCCTAAATAGATTTTAAATTCCAAGGTGAATAACTACATCTTTTTTATTCAGGAACCATGTTTATTAAATACTCATCATCTGCCCAATGTCTTCACTTCTTAAGAGTATTGTTATTGATAGTATCGTGGGGGTGGGGGGAAGGAGGGAAGAAGGGTCTCTTCTATATGAAAACAGTTGGCTAGGGCTAATTACTTTGCAAATAATTTGTGCCTATTTTTGACTATGAAAGGTATACCCAAGAAGTAAAAATTAAACATTGTAAGAATGTTGAAACAAACAACTTAGAAGAGGTACATGTCAGAAAGAATAAAGTTCAAAAAGTGTGAGAATGAAATGTTCAGTACTTGTTCTGATAAAGTGCAAACTTAGAGCATTATATAAAGAACAAAGCTATTAACATTTAAGTCTAGGTGTTTCTTGTCTGATGGTCCAATGCTGAATCATTCATTTTATTTAATTGACTGAAACTACTGCAAACAGTTCCAGGGAGACATTTCTTCTCACTCTATCTTTCCCACTGGCCTGTCCCTGGTACATGCAATTCTGTCATTAGAGATTCATTCCTTTAAGTTGAGGAGATAGCCCCCTTTAAAACCAAAATACTTCTGGGAGGAGTAACTGGTTAAATTGTTCACTAGTACTTCAGCATGAATTAGTTTATCAGGTTCTTCATAAGATATCTAGAAGAGAGGAAGCTGAACCACAAACAACCTCGTAGTCTTGCCTTTTAATGTCACCAAAGTCCTTTCTTTCAAATGAAAGAGTGCTTAGCACAGTGCCTAGCATATAGGAGGAGCTCAACAACAGCTTGTTTCCTCTTCTATTCCCCCTTTTCCATTAGTAATATACCAGAATCCCACTTTCACATGACTGTTTGTTGAGTAGGATCTGGTTTTTTAAGGAGAACTTTTCTCAGAAAACAGATGGAAGGAGCTCAGTTAGAAAAGGATCTCAATCTAAGATGTTCTGCCCAAAAGGTCATCATCATAGACCTTGATTGAGTTTTTTTGGTCTGGATCCTACATCATTTCCCCTGTCTAAATTACCATCTGGACAGAAACTGGAGATAGTATGATGCAACAGAGAGAACACTGGATTGGGAATCAAAAGACACACTCTCTAAATTTCTCTCTACCTCTAACTAGCTCTGGGACCTTGAAAAGATAACTTGCTCTTTTTTGGTTGCCATCTGGTTTGGCAAGCACCAAATCAAGTTCTAGGATGATCAGGGGTTGAGGAAATTGTTGTTTTTCTAAAGGATTTTTACTGGTATGCCAATCTCTAATTGGTTTCTTAGCATCATGCTGCTATGTGCTATTTCTGTATATCTTGAAACAACTGAGATCCCCACCTCACATGCTGGAGAGGACTCTGAAGGGTGTGCATTATGAGGGTGAAATATAGCAGAATAAATAATAGTTTTGGAGGAAGAGAACCTGGGTTCAAATCCTGGATGCAAATCCTTGACTCATGACTTTGGGCAAGTCGCTTTTCTGAGCTTAATTGTTAAATTTTCATATTTATACCTTGGAAATCAGCAAATGCTATAAATCAGGGCGTTATTTACTATTTTGTTGATTGTCTAGACTTAAGAAAGTGATGAAGAAAATGTTAATAATGCAGATTAATTTTAAAAGCATATAATGTGTAATCTCTCCCCCCCAGAGCCAGTTAAACATTTATCAGCATACCCCTGGCTTGGACTAGATGACCTTCTAAGTCCTGTCCACGTCTAATTCTGTGATTCTGTGATCCTATATTAGATGTGTGCTGTGGGACCTTGTAGTCTATTTGTCAGTTTGCCTAGTTCATTCATTCATGAAACAAATATCTATTGAAAAAGCTATCCCATGTGCAGCACTGAGCTAGGCTCAGGGGAAACACTCTGAAGTACATAGTAATTATTCTCAAAGTGCTTACTTCACTCAAGCTAAAAAAAAAAACCATGGCATACATAAAGAAAATAAGACCAAAAAGGTAAAAAAAGTACAGCAAGAGATCACAAGGTTCTATAAATGTTTAAATGTCAAATAAGTTGTACAATTCAATTATATTTAAAATAATATATATTGAAATATTCAAGTATATGAGGTTCAAGAGCAATGGTGCTAGAGAAACCCCACCCCCACCCCCACCACTTAAGGTTACTGCTAGAATGCTTAGTTGTAATATTCAAAGTGATGGTAATCAAGAGAAGAAGAAATCGTAGTAGCCTAGAGTGATCAGAGATGTCACGGAGGAGGAGGGACTTAAGCTCGGCTTTGAGGTAGAAGCCAGAGATGAGGCCATTCTAAACTGATGTAAATAAGAGCATGGAGGTATGACTATGTTGGTCACATTCAAGCTCTGGAGAGTAGACTGGTCTTACCTATTCCCTCTAGTGATGCTGGCTCAGTGTATTTACCTTGTCCCTCATTTCATACTTGTGTGACCTTGTACAAATCACTCAATCTTTCTGAGTCTCAGTTTTTCCACATGTAAAATGATTGGATTGGAGTAATGGGGAGGGGGCAGAAATCCAGTCCCCAAAACCTACCTCTGCCTCTCTTTTTTTTTTTAACTTACTAGTCCCTGGACTAGGGGGTCTCTGTGTCCTTTCCAGTTCTGAATCTCTGAACCCCTGATGATCCTTTCATGCTGTCTGTGGGTGTGCTACAGTTTTTTAGTGGAACAGAGGCTTTCAGATCTCTGTGTCTTTTTATTCCTGGAATTTATCATAGCGTCTGGTGACCAGTAGGCACTTACTGAATGTTTGTTGCATTTCATTGACTGCAGTTGAGCCACATGTTTGTGTAAATACAAGATAAGTCTGGAAAGGTAGGTTGGGGCCAATAATTCAGTAAAGCCTGGGAAGAATGTTTATGATTTAAAAGTCTCTTGAGTTTATAAGCATGTCTTCAATGTGAATCTCTTTAGCATTCCTTTTAGTGATTCAGAATGCTAGTGAAAGCAGAGGGTTAACAGACTGGGCATATGTGCAGATGATGTTGACCAAATACAGTTTTCTTTAGCTACCAGTCCCATAAACTGTCAAACAATTAACAATGCAAAAGTTTGTTTCAGTAACAAAGCTATCCAAAGAGGGAAAAAATTTGGCTGACTTTCAACAGCATAAATTCTGTTCTTCTCAGATGTCGTGAAAACTGATGTCATTTCTCATTCCTTAAAAGAAGAAACTTGCCATAGTTTGCAAGACCCCAATAATGCTGGCATTCCTTTTCAAAGCAAGCTAAAAAAAGACATTGTGTAAAAGCTTATTTTCTCTGCCAGAAATGCATTCCTGGGCACGATGGGAGTCCTTTCTTATTTAATCATTTAGATAATGGTTTCTACATGAACTTTCATAACATTTATTTACTACCATAAATGATTCGACCAACTGCTCTTGGCAGCTGGGATTTCAACTCCTTGACTGTTTGATTTCTTACTATATTATTTAAACTTTATAAAAGCTGCCCTGAATGGAGTTTTACCTGACAGTTTTCCAAGGACAGTGTGAGATTTCACAGGCTCCTGGGTTCTGAATTCTCACAGTCCTGCTCACTGGTAAAATATGGAAAGAAACTTTCTTTGAATTGGAATGTAGGCAGCTAAGTGGCACAGTGCTGAACCTTGAGTCAGGAAGACTCATTTTCCTGAGTGGCCTCAGATACCAGCTGTGTGTCCCTGGGCAAGTCACTTCACCCTATTTGCCTCAGTTTCCTCCTCTGTAAAATTAGCTGGAAAAGTAAATGGCAGACCACTCCAGTATCTTTGCCAAGAAGATGCCAAATGGGGACAGGAAGAGTCAGACACCACTGAAAAGACCAAACAAAAACCACCAAGGATAATAGAGCTCCGAGGGTCCTTAAAGATCATTTAGTCCAATTTATTTCACATAAGGAAACTGAGGTGCCAAGAAGTAAAATGATGTGCTCAAAGTCACACAAGAAAAAAAATGGCAGATTTGGAATTTGGAGCATAGGATTATATATTTGGAGTTGGAAGGGATATTAAAAGTCTGTCTTCATTTCACAGAGAAGTCAGTGAGTCAATAAACATTTATTAAGTACTTACTAAGTGTCAGGTACTGTGGAAACCATGAGGGATAAAAAAAGGCAAGAACACTGTTCTTGTCCCCAGCATGAGGACAGCAAGCCTAGGGAGTTTGGGTTTTGCATAAGGCCACACAAATATATTGGTGGCAAGAGCAAGATTTGAACTCCAGTCCTTTGACTCTAAAGCCAGCATGTGTTACCCTCTGCCATGATGCTCCTCAGTATGAAGGATGTTCAGATCGTAGATTTAGACTTGGAAGGGATTTTAATGGTCACCTTTTCCAAATTCTTTATTTTTTAGAAAAGAAGCTGGAGCCTTGAGAAATTAAATATCTGTGGTTACTGAGGTAGTAAATATTAGAACCTGTTTTGAACTCAGAACCCATGGTGCCGAATCCACTTATCTTTCTAACTCCAGAGCCTGAGTCTATTACATTAATGCCTTTTACTAAAATCCATCTTTCTTATGTAATAACCCCTATTCTCTCCATCCTACCCTCTCTTCCCCCACCCACCTAATCACATTCAACAATGGCTGCTCAAGTATAAAGACAAGGCAGAAATGGAAGCCAAGTCCGTGAAAGAAGGCTTTTTACAAGTATATCCAAGTATAACAACCCCTTCAGAGCCACCTTCCCAGCTCCCACACAGCTGTATAAGATGCATCCATCAGGAGCAGCTACTACTCATTTCCCCCTGAGCATTCTAGCAGTGACCCTAAGTAGGTGAGTTTCTCTAGTATCGTTGATCCTGAACCTCTACCAATGTACTCTACATGGGTTATTAGTTAGATTTAATTTGTTTTTAGAAAGGGTAGTTTCATACACAGGCATAGAAAGGAGAGTTGTTATAGAAATATCTTCCCAACCAAAGGCACACTCTGTCCTTTCATACACAAAGTTCTTGGGGAGAGTGAGGTCAAAATAGGAGAGCATATGTAGGTAAGGGGTAACTTCGCTGCTGCTGGTTACCATAAATCCCTTTCTCCTTTTGAACATCTCATGAAGTCCTCATGAAGTTCCACTGCGGTATAGTTCTCTGCTGGATTCCAAGGGTCAGTGTCCTTATAAAGTCCTGAAGCTGGCTTCCCTTAGTGTTTTTTTACTTTCTCTTAGTCATGTCTCTCATTTCCTGATGCAGAAACTCTCATCCGTCACTCTTGCTTTGGGGACGCTTCTGTTGTCTCCAGTGGACATTGGTATAAACTCTGACCTCCACATTCAAACAGGAACTCCAGATCTTCAGATTTTTTATGTTCACAAGATTATACTGGGGAGTGGGGCACATGCCCCCATCAAAAGCAATTTTTTCTCAGAGTCCTTACCACAGGATTTAACCACAACTTAACGAACCTGTACTTGGAATGTACAGCTTTGGACTGGCTTACTGCAGTATATCTGATTCTTTCACTCACTCACAAGTTACTTCTTGTGTGGCATCACCTGCTTTCTTTCAGTGACACTAAATCCTGACGAGTCTTTCAAATTGAGTAAGGTCTTATCCATACCTACTTTACTTTTAACTGATTGATTGAAATAAGATGCCTGGTTATATCCTAAGGTTATATTATTTGGAGTGGGAGAAAATATTCCCACCCTTATTCAAGTAAAGGGATAAGTATTCAGGTTGATTAAGTAAGGTAACAGATTAGATGTATTGACCTCTCGTCAGTGGCGATCATGAAAGAAGGGAAGATCTCTAGCTAACAAGCTTGTTAAGCATCACTTTGGCCAGATGCAGAATAAAGGTAATTTTCAGGTTGGCTCTGGTACAACTTTAATGCAGGGTTTTGCCAGTAGCCCCCTGAGGTATCTGAAATCATACCACCCCCTCAAGTTCATCTGAATGGATGTCAGTACCCTCAGGTTGAGCTGGTTAAACTGGCTGTGCCCTGGTCTTAGCTCAGGCTTTGGCTGGCCCCCTGCCTGAGAACTGCCTCATGCCCTGGCAAGAAACTCTGGCAAGGACTCTCTCCCTTTGCTGGCTCCCACGCCATATGCACCCAATCTCCACAAGGACAGATGCAAGGCTGACCGCACGCAGAACAGCTGGGGCCTGGCTGTGGTCTTCCTCAACAAACCACATTTTTGGAGTATTCCCATCTGTTTGCTGACATGACATGAAGGGCTGGGATTAAACTTCACCAGACAGTTCCCTGACCCATGCCACTTAATAGGCCAAGGAATGAGGAACAGCAGCTCACGTAGAAAAGGCTGATGGAAACAAGGTACCAACAGCATATTCCCTATTTTGCGGGGGGCGGGGATTACTTTTTGGCTAAAAACATGTTGTCTATGATAAAAATTAGTTTCTAGTGCAAAAATAAAGGGAAAAAAATAGAAAAAAATTGAACCTTTTAACGTGAGATTTTAGCATTAGTCCTTAGCATTGCTTTAGCGTTTCAGAGAAGTCTCTATTATCCATATAAGTGGAGGATTTGGTCATGGGGTGGATAATCCTCAAACTACAGAGAACCCAAAATAATTTCTACTTGCCTTTGGAATGTACCGTCTGACGTCTATACTCATTTATTTTTGGCAGCAGATTTACCTTCTGTATTCTATTGTGCTTTGGTTTATATTAAAATGAATTTGTGTCCCCTGCACACACACCAATTCCTGTCTTGGGGAAAGAGGCCAGAAATGCTCCGGATGAGTAGCGGGGGAACTCAAGACTGAGATCAAACATTTTCCAGAGATATTCCAAATCCTGGATATGCAAATAAGCAATCAAGAATTGATTGCACAGGTGGGACATGCTTTAAGTAAGCATTATGAAAATCTAGATTTACCAAGCAGATAAACGAAGAGATATAATTTGCTTTGTGCAAAGCGTCTTCATTTTATCAAAGGATTCCTTTGAAAGTGGGATTCGATTTATAAAGTTTCTACTTCTATGAACTCTCAACCTTATTTCAATAAAATTAGGTACATCTGCCTTTATTGATTACACATTTACATTAGATTTCATCTTTTGCGATGATTGAGTAGAAACCCTTCTGGAAAAATTACTAAGGAATTCTAATTTAAACATTTAAAAGAATTTTCTCCAATTTTCCCTATCCCATTGTTGAAGCAGGTTGCTTTTCCAACAAGCCCTGATGGTCAATAGACTGAGGGACTCCTTTGAACCCAGACCATGCTCAAAGTATCATTCAAAAACTTTATACTTAAAATGCCTAGTGATTTCTAGGACTCTGAATATGAATCTAACAGGAACAGTAAGCTAGCCAGTATAATAGGCTTAGGATGTTGCATAAAAGGGAAGGTGATGTGATAGAAGATCAAAAATCCATTATTACTCCTATTAAGCAAAACATGTCTAATCCCTTATCAGTAAGGGGGCTAATGGAAAATAGTTTTTCTCACCTGGAAAGAAGGAGTGAAGCATCATAGGAGGAGGAACACAAGTGTTGGAGAAACTCAAGATTGTGGTCATAGCCAAGAACCAGCCGATTACAAAGTAAGGGTGCTGCTCTCCCTAATTGAATCTAATCCTGTTCAGTGGGAGCCTTGTTTGGCTCACTGACCTACTTAAGGAGTGATCTATCTGGACAGAATTTTGTCGTTTTCCTCATTATTGCTGCTTCAGGGACCTGATGAAATTTTTTCTCTTTTCATTTCCTCCCTCTTCTCTGCCTCAGATTCTTGCAGAATCACATTGTTTATTTGTTCATTTGCCTATGTACTTTTATGATGGATTTTGTCACAAGATAAAAGTAAGCTGAATTTTATTGCATTGAGTGTTTACGATACAGGAGGAAGGGGAGGACCACAGGGAACCCATGGACCAATATCTCTCCTCTTAACTACAAGTAATATTGAAGTATGCTTGCATTCTCAAGAGATAGAAAATGAGTTTCCTAGGAATTGAGGATTTTTTGTAGATTTTAAGTGCGTGCTCTTAATAAGGTCTGGGCCTGCCGTAACACTATCATAGTACTTTGTGTACTGAGGGCACATGCTAAATAAAATATTCTAACTTAAGAAATGAACTTTACCTTGTAATGCTTATTTAACATTTGCCCCAAATCCATCCGTCTTCCTGTTTTCTCAAAGAATCAATCTACATACCTAGATTAAAGTTAATGGCTACGGTGTGCATTTTAAATTCTGAATGGTGGCAGATATTAGATTTTTTTTATTGGGCTAGAAGATGCTTGAAAATTTGCTGTAAACTTAATAATTGCTTCCTGTCATCAGCAATTTTACAAGTCATTATTTTCAAGCAGAAAATCAAGAATTAATTAAGTAGGGCCTGGTATAAGTGAACACATTCTAAGAAGATCAGAATTTGCCAAGAACACAAATTAGGGGAAGAAACCATTTTCAATACCTGATTTATAAACTTAGAGGTTAGACAGAACATCAACTCAAACATGGAAAGCAACAAAGCAGCATATACCCTAATTGTATACATATATATGAATATATGTTTAAGTATGTACTATATATGTGTGTGTGTGTGTATATATATCTAGTAGATAGGAGGAAATAACCTCCTAAGGGTTGAATTTGTGAATAAATATATAAAACAATAATAACATAATTATTTTATGCTGTCCTCTTGGGATCTTAGAACTCAAATACAAAATAATCCTGTTAATAAGGATAGTATGTGATGCTCCTAATCAGGGCTTTAAGAATGTACTCACCAGGTTATGGGCATGAGCCAGTGGATATAGCTGGCAATTCTAATACCTCTGAAGCCCCAGCTACCTTCATGGACCTTCACTTCATAACTGCAGTGGACTTGGCTTCTAATTACGTGACCTTTATTTTATCTTTGGCCATATTGTGAAAGCAGGAGGAGGCAGAGGTTTGCCCATGCAGTAGGAGGGAGAACAGGGTCATGGGCCCTAAAGAAATTTGAGGTTGTTACCTCTCATACATGGAGTCTTCAGTCTTGCCTCATAGCTTTAATACAAACCATCATCCCAAACTCATTTACCTCTTGTCAAAACCTTACATTTACATAGCTAGTTATTCCTTCCACTTGTGGGGGTTAGAAGTTCAGCACCCCTGCTACCTGCAAAATCCATGTAAAATTTTTGGCTCTCCCTTTGTACCAGAGAAGAAGCCTGAATAATTATGGTATTAAAAGATAAAATAAGTTGATACTATACAATACCATACATATATTTTATGCATTTCTGAGTTTCTAAACTTTTTATGTGTCATCCATTGGCTTCCACAAAACTCTCAAAATTCTCACTTAGTTTCTTATGCTGACCCACAATGTGTTGAAACTGCAATGGGGAAAGTCACGATGTGGAAGGGATAACTATTGCTTCTCAAGTAACCCTACTCAAAGTGTACCTCCTCCAAGAAGCCTTTGCAAGTGAGATCCACCTCCAACTCTGCTCACTCAATGTGGTTTGGTGGGAAAAGTCTGTCTTTGGAGTCAGAACTTTGGGAATCAAATCTTGTCTACATCATTTATGACCCGCATGACCTTTGGCAAGATGCTTAATCTCCCTAAGCTCATATTCCAAAATGAGGTCGTTGGATTAGATGAGCCCTCAAGTCCCTTCTAGCTCTAAATTTCTGGTCTTTTGAAACCTTTAGTACTTAAGCAATTTTCACATAAAAACTATTATTTAGTAGTGTCTTTTATGTTTATATGTTTACATATATGTATCTTATCTATTTTCTTCTTTACAGTATAAGTCCCTCATTTAGGAGTTCTACGTCTTCTACCTCAACTTTCCCCAGCTCTATTACCAATAAAAAATGACTGCTTGGCTTATGTTTCCATCCATGTGTGTGCCGGTGATGCATTTTAGCTGCTCATTTCTTTGAAAACCATGATTTTGCCTTCTAGATGTCCTTTGTAACTCAGTAAACTATCTTCCTCCTTTTTCATTATCATTATTCTCTTTCTCATATAAATAGTCCAAAGGTGACTTTTTTTTTATTATTCAGAAAAGGAAATCCCCGGCAGTCATATTCCCTGGAAAACTAGCAGACTTTCAAGTATGGAGAATAATGTAACATAGCAATGAACAAATTAACTGTAATGAAGGGTGGTGAAAAAAATTAGCACTGTATTTAAAAACTGGTCTCAACTGCAGCAGTTCACTATTATAGGGTGTTTCTAGTAGTTATTTCAATACAACCAAGCTATTGTGGTAACCACATCTGGATGACACATCCTGTACCTCAAGGAAAAAAACTGTCTGGTGTAGAGGAAGGGGTTAAACAGCTCTTTGTAGTGAGAGAGGGTTAGGAAAGGGGTCATAATTATAGTGCTGCAGAAAAAGGTAATTGATGGATGGTGTGATCCCTACCTTACTTGGAGCTCCCAAAAACTTTGCATGCCATGAAGCTGTAAATTTGAAGAGGAACCCAAAGAAGAGTTCCCTGGTCTAAAGCCACTGACTGTGATTTCATTTCTGAAGTATTCAGCCAGGTATTATAAGGGCTTAACAGATAATAACCAGAGAGAAGCAGAGTGGTGATTAAGGTTCCTCTTAAGTGGCTGCGAAAAACTGCAGCTGCAGATGCAAAGTTTCATACTAAGACAGTAAATAGACTCCCAAAGATGTTATCACTTTAATTCTCTGCTTAGGACTAGAAAAGGTGCTTCTCGGGGTAAATGGATGTCTGGTCCTCCTGCTCTTCCACCCCACTCTCTCTGTCTCCAACAGAATTGGGGAGGAAACTGTGGTATATCAGCTATGACAGTACTCAGAGTTATCACGGGCAGTTTCTAGAATCCCGCAGGAAATAGTTCAAGTGGGAATGTAAGGGTGCAGCTGTCTGAGTGGGAGGATTCCCAAGTATGCTGCAACCATCAGGCTTTGCCTTAGGTCGAATTGTGAAGAAGGTAGAGTTCATCTTTGCTATCCTCCAGTTCCCATTCCTATGACCATCTTTCCTCCCCCAAGGCATACACTGCTTCCATGATACCCTTCTGCCACAGAAGATAAAATTCTGATAAATTCATTCTTTCATCCCAAGGGAGGTGCAGTAATAGTGAATTAATGGGCAATCTCTCAAAGGGTTTTGTGGGTACACATAAAGACACACACAATGTGAAGTTCCTCAGTTTTGACTACATTAGAGAAATGTGTGTGTGTGTATACACACACACAAACACTTATGTATATATGTACACATACATTGCGTATATATTTATATGCATTTTGTGTATGTTAAATATGTATGTAAGTGCACATAAGATGTATATACTTCATTTGTGGACATAAACTTATAAGTATATATTATTGTATATAATATAGTTATAACTAATTATATATTACACTTACAAGTATTATACTTATTAGTATAATATATCTATACATAATATTCTATCTCCTCGTGTATTATATATATACACATTGTATGTACACTTATACATATACATAAGAGGTAAGTCTTTTACATACATACATACATACACATTATATTTATATATATAAGTGTAAATATATATGTTACATGCATACAATGCACATACAAACATTTTGTGTGAATATGTATACATATGAATATGTGAGTGTGTGTGTGTGTGTGTGTGTGTATATATATACACATATATGTATTTTAAAAGAAGACCAAAGGCAGAAGTTAATGTTTAACCAAAAGGAAAGAACTTCTAATGGTAGAATTTCAGTTACAGTGGTGAATAAATGGGATAAATGCTTTGGGGGTGGGGAGACACCCCAATGCCTCTAAATGATAACATATAGATGACAGACTCTACTTACATTTAAAGCTAGTCCTGCTTTAGTTGTTTTCAGTCATGTCTCACTCTCTGTGACCTCTTTTAGGGTTGTCTTGGCAAACATACTGCAGTGGTTTGCCATTTCCTTCTCTATCTCATTTTACAGATGAAAAAACAGACAAACAGAGTTAAGCGACTTGCCCAGGGTCACACAGCTGATGCTTGTCTGAGACTGGATTTGAACTCGGGTCTTCTTAACTCCAGGTCCACTGCCCTATCCACTGTGCCATCTAGCTGCCGTAGTCTTGCTTCATCAAAATATATTCTTGAGATATACCTACTAGGGGAGAGAGAAAGAAGCTTTCCATTACTCAAAGTTAAAATGTTGCTTGCAAGTCTATACATTGATTTGAAAAAAGCCAGAATATTGGGCTCTGTGTGTAATAAACCAAGAAAACATTTTGTGGACAAATCTCATCTTCCACAAATCTGCCAAAACGATACTTCTACAGCATGAATCTCACAATGGCACTGCCTTGGACATGAAGTTTCGGTGGTGCTCTGTTGCTTCTAGATTCACAGAAAAGGTGCTTTGAGATTTACAGCTCTTGGCAACTGGATTCAACCTGTGGTTCTACCTTTATCATACTCTATTCTTCTTGTCTGTGTTTTGTGGTCTAGTCAAAGCATCTCGCTTTTCTTCACAATCCAGAGTTCTATTTCCCCATCTTGTGCCTTTGTTCAGGCTGAGCCCCCCACCTGGACTGCATTCCCTCCTTGTCTCTTTTAGAATTCCAGACGTCCTTTAGGATTCAGGTCCTTTTCCACCTTCTTTTCTAATGTTCACACCTGTTAGTGCCTTCCTCCCAAAGTTAACTTGTGTCTGTATGTGTTGCTTTGTGTGTGCACGTGTAAACACATGTATTGTTTCACCTGATGTCTCTACGTTCTTTGAAGGAATGTACTGTTTATGTGTATCTTATTATCCTCAGTACTAGGATCGTGCCTGGGACCTAGTAAGCCTAGGGATTGATTGTGAGTTAACAAAGAATTTTACAGTCTCCGGAAGTCCCCAGAAATGGAGAGGGAAAGCCGATATCTCTTCTTGTATCCACTGGATGGCAAAGGGTGCTTTATCTAGCAGAGTTTGGTCACTTAAATTAAGGTATTTATCTCTGGTAAAATGCAAATCTACGGGGAGAAAACAAACAATTGTGAATGATGGAACATAGCACAGGTTTGGTTTGGTTTTCCAAGTGCAGTGATATAGTAAGCACTGTACTTCAGAAAGGTACTTAGCACAGTGTGAATCCATAAATTTGAAGACAGAAGCAGATGAAAATCATTTGGGAGAGGAAAAACAGAAGGATAAACTTTCGGATGTGATAAAAGTGACCATGCTTGCTTATTAGGGATTCTATGTATGCCCATGACTTCTTGTTAGGAATTGTAGTAAAACAAAAAAGCAAAAATTGTGGCCTGTAGGATGGGTTGGGAGATGGAGTGGAGCACAGGGAAACCAAGTAAAACAAATGATTTATAATCCTAAAATCACTGCAAAATGGGGATTGTAAGAATACCTAACTTCGAAAATTAATGTATCAATTAAATAATATTTTGTAAAGCAGGTGCTTAAATATTTTTCCTTCCTTCCTTCCTTCCTTCCTTCCTTCCTTCCTTCCTTCCTTCCTTCCTTCCTTCCCTCCTTCCTTCCTTCCTCCTCCCTCCCTCCCTCCCTCCTTCCCTCCTTCTTTCCTTCCTTCCTTCCTTCCTTCCTTCCTTCCTTCCCTCCTTCCTTCCCTCCTTCCTTCCTTCCTCCTCCCTCCCTCCTTCCTTCCCTCCTTCCTTCCCTCCTTCCTTCCTTCCTCCTCCCTCCCTCCCTCCTTCCCTCCTTCTTTCCTTCCTTCCTTCCTTCCTTCCTTCCTTCCTTCCTTCCTTCCTCTCTCCCTCCCTCCCTCCTTCCCTCCTTCTTTCCTTCCTTCCTTCCTTCCTTCCTTCCTCTCTCCCTCCCTCCCTCCTTCCTTCCTTCCTCCTCCCTCCCTCCCTCCCTCCTTCCCTCCTTCTTTCCTTCCTTCCTTCCTTCCTTCCTTCCTTCCTTCCTTCCTTCCTTCCTTCCTTCCTCTCTCCCTCCCTCCCTCCTTCCCTCCTTCCTTCCTTCCTCCTCCCTCCCTCCCTCCTTCCCTCCTTCTTTCCTTCCTTCCTTCCTTCCTTCCTTCCTTCCTTCCTTCCTTCCTTCCTTCCTTCCTTCCTTCCTCTCTCCCTCCCTCCCTCCTTCCCTCCTTCCTTCCTTCCTGATATCTGAGCTGAGTGGAAACAAGGTACTTGGTTTCTATTGGTACTGCCACGTCATTCAGAATAACTAATAGTAATATTAGTTAACATTTATCTAGCACTTATTGTGTGTCAGATACTTCACAAATACTTCATTTGGTCCTCACAACAACCTTGGGAGATAGGTGCTATTACTATCCTCATTTTACAGATGAGGAAACAGGACAACAGAGGTTGAGTGACTTGTCTAAGGTCACACAACCAAGACACATCTGATGCTGAATTTGAACTCATGTCTTCCTGACTGCAGGCCTGGTGGTCTATCCCCTGAGCTATTTAGCTGAAACAATAACGCTCAGCGGTGGACTCATTTGGAGTGTCAGATCTAGAACTACGGACAGGTTAGTCCTGGAGAAGCGTCTTGTGAGGAGCATGGCTATGCAGGCCCAGGCCCACATGTTATAGGTGAAAGAGGCCATTTGTCCATCAAGGACTAGATGGGCTAAAAAGATGTTGCTTGTAGAATCTGTTCTAGGGGACCCAAAGGAACAAAGACATCAGCTCTGAAAACTTGGAGCTTCTGAAGGGGCAGAGCACGGACATCATATCTGCATAGATATTCATATGTTGTCTCCCCTTTTAGAAGGTGAGCTACGTAAGAGCCTTTCTCATTATCCCTGGAATTTAGCACAGAACCTATAAGATTAATTAACAAATTAATTTTAATTTGTATTATATAATATATATTACATTTTAATTGTATATTATTTTTATATTATATCATCATATAATAAATTATTTTTGACCAGCTGACTGACATTGGAGCCTTTCAAATAAGGTGATAGAGGTGCCAAGACCTAAAACCCAGGGGTGGGTAAGTTGGGGAACAGAAAGGGAAGTGTCTATTTTCATGAGAAGTTTAGGAGAGTGTAGGATAGCCTTTCCAAGGCTCTGGCCAGTGAGTTAAGGATAACTGTCCAAGGATGACCATACTACTTGGGAATTAGGGAAAGGAAACTCTCAAAGCCTGCTCTTCTGGAAAGACAATTCCATGGTTATGGAACTAGACTTTAGTTAACATCAGGGCCCAAAGTGAGAAGAAAATTTGGCATAGAGTAGCTAAGAATAATAGGTTCTGAAAATTCTCTAGCTAGTGCTAAGGACCTAGATTTCATTATAAAAACTTCTCTAAACTCTTAATATTTAATCTTTTCATCTTGTAATGGTTGAGGGTAACTGACAGGCCTTAAAGCCATCAGTAAACTAGGGAAATGTCTACCCCAAACATGTGAAGACTTGCTAGGCAGATGACAAGAACAGTTTTATTCTAATGGCCATGAAGGCAGCTGAAGCTTGATCCAACATCAAGACACCAAAGTGGTTCACTGCACCCCGGAGCAGGCATCTTGACTTTGCCTTGTCACTAGACTTCAGTGACTCTAGAAAACAGTGAGAATGACTGCTTTGTACAACTCTGCCTCACTGAAATCCAATCCACCCTCAAGTCAAGACATCACCCTCTTGACGTCATTGGCCCTCTTCCAAAATGAGGGACAAACAACAATTACCCAATAAACCCACTCACTTCTGAGAATAGGGGTTGTTTGGGGCTTTGTCTTTGTATCCCTGGGCTTGACCCACCACCTGCCATGTAGTAGATTCTTATGTAGGAGAGCAATAGCAAGGTCTAGAGTCAGAGGATCAGGGTTTAAATTCTGCTCCTGATAATGATTAACTGTGTGACATTGGGTGAGTCACTAGCTGCCCGGGGCCTTAGTGTATGATGGGATAATAGGGTGATAGATTTAGAGATGGCTAAGTGACTTTCCTAGGATCACATAATTAATAAATGAGGCAGGATTTGAACTCAGATATTCCTGTCCAGATGACATCTTAGATCTCTTCTAGCTCTCTACATTTATGATTGTATATACATACATACACATACTTATACATATATACACATAGACACATATATATGTATATGTATATCTATATCTATCTACTCTAATCTGTCTGTCTGTCTGTCTCTATCTATCTATCTATCTATCTATCATCTATCTATCTATCTATCTATCTATCTATCTATCTATCTATCTATCTATCTATCTATCTATCTATCTATCTATCTATCTATCTATCTGTTCTCTTACTCCTGCATCTGGCTTTCTAGACATGAACATTATCTCTCAGCTCCCTTCTCACCCTGAAGCATCCCTTCATCATTGCCCCACAGTCCTTTTCCAATTTGTGAATTCTGCCCAGGGAATACATTTTAGGAAGAGACCAAGGCTGCCCCTTCTGCATTCCACAAGCCACTATCTATGTGATCTTTTATTTGCTAAATTCTGAACTGGTATAAATTTGTAGAGTTCATGCATATTGGTTGTTGCAAAGTTGTAAATTTCTACATTTTGGGTGAGGAATTTTTCTTCTCTCTCTATAACAAACTGTTTCCTATCTTGGCATTTACAAAGTGGGGGAGGGAGGAGCAAGGTGGCACAGTGGATAGGGCACCAATATCAGGAAAACTTGGGTTCCGATCTGGCCTCAGACACTTCCTAGCTGTGTAACCCTGGGCAATTCACTTAATGCTATTACATCCCTCCCAAAATAAATGAATGAATGAAGCAAACTTATGCATCTCATGTTTCTTTATTTCTTGATTTTGTTTTGTTGAATGTAATTTTTACTGCATTGTGATCTGTAAAGAATAGTGTTCAAGTGATGCCCATTGCCCACCCTCCCATCTTTCCCTCCACTGTAAAAGGTCTTTTGCACTTCTTCATGTGAAATAGTTTACCCCATTCTACCTCTCCCTTTCTTCTGCACCCAGTGTTCTCCTCTTTCTCTTGCCTTATTTTTTTAATGTCATTCCTTCAAATTCACCTTATACCTGTACCCTCTGTCTATATATATTCCTTTTAGCTATACTATTAGTGGCACATTTTTAAGAATTATAAGAATCACCTCCCCATTTAGGGATATAAACAATTCAGCACCATTTGAATATGTTATGTTTTCCTTCCCCTTTTTACTTTTTTAGGCTTCTCTTGGGTATTGATATTGAAGATCAATTTTTTTTCCCCAGTTCTGGTCTTCTCCTTATGAAAGCTTGAAATCCTTCTGTTTCATTGAAAGACATTACCACCTTGAAGTATCATGCTTAATTTAATCGAGTCGATGATTCTTGGTTATAGCTCTAATTCTTTTATCTTATGGATGTTCCATGACCTACAATCCTTTAGTGTTGCAGCTCCTAAATCATGTGTAATCCTGATTATAACTTCTTGATAACTGGTTTATTTCTTTCTGGCTACTTGCAGTATTTTTTCCTTGTTGGTAGTTCTGAAATTTGGCCATAACGTTCCTTGGAGTTGTTATTTTGGGATATCTTTCCTGAGTTGATCAGTAGATTTTTCCGTGCCTGTTTTGCCCTCTGGTTCCATGACATCAGGGTAGTTTTCCTTGATAATTTCTTGAAAGATGCTGTCCAGATCCTCCTTTTGATTATGGTTTTCAGGTAGTCCAATGATTCTGACACTGTCTCTCCTGAATCTGTTTTCCAGGCCAGTTGTTTTTCTCATGAGACATTTTGCATTTTCTATTTTTAAATTCTTTTACATTTATTTTATTGTTTCTTGATGTTTCCTATAGTCATTAACTTCCACTTATCCAATTGTAACTCTTAAGGAGTTGTTTTCCTCAGCTTTTGTACTTTATTTTTCATTTGGCAAATTATAGTTTTTAACGAGTTGATTTCTTCAGTGGATTTTTGTATCTTCTTGTCCATTTGACCAATTCTACTTTTTAAGCAGTTGTTTCCTTTTTCTCCAGTGGTTGACACTTTCTTTTTTCATAATTTTCCTGTATCACTCTCATATTTCCCCAATTTTTTCTTCTACCCCTCTTATTTGATTTTTAGGCTGTTTTTTGAGCTCTTCCATGACTTCTTTCTGGGATGAGACCACTTCCCATTTGTCTTTGGGATTTTGACAATGTTGTCCTCTTCTGAATTTGCCTTGAACTTCTTTGTCACTATAATAACTTTCTATGGTCAGATTCTTTTTTGTTGTCATTGTTTTTTGCTCATCTTTTTTGGACTTTTTCCTTTCTTTTACATTTGTGCTCTGCTCCTGGGGTGGAAGGGACACTGTCTCAGAATTCTTGTTCCAGGGGCTGCCGGCTCTAATTGGTTTATCTGGTGCTGCACTGAAGCTCCATGGGGACCCTCCTGTCTGGTGCTGCATTGAGGGTGTGGTTGGAACTGCTAGAGGCCAGAGGAGTCTGGCAGCTTTCCTGGTGCTGAGCCGGGGTCCCAGGGCTAGTGTCTGGTGTGTGCTAAGGCTACTGGGGCATTTCTGGGACTATACTGAAGAACATGGAAGTCTGGTCACTGATGACTGCCCGTTTCTCTGGGGCTACACTGGAACATGCAAAGGGGGTCAATATTGGTGGCTTCTTGTTTGCTTTGGTGCCCATAGAGTTGGGGTCTACTTGCTTGCCCCGGGCTACCCTAAAGCCCATGGTGGTTCTTGGAGCTAGGGTCTGCCCATTAGGCTGGCTATGCTGAGGCACTTGGTAGGTCCTGGTATTGGCATTTGCCTGCTCCACCACACTGGGGCTCAGGATCTCCTAGTAGTTTGCTGAATTGAGGCTTGTTGTTCTCTTACTGGGACTCTTCATGTCCTGTCCTGCCCTGTGCTCCCCTTTTACCTGAGACAGACCTTTCCTGCCAATCATCCACATTTCTTGGGCTAAAATATTGTTTCTCTGTCTTTTTGCTGGTTCTGTTGTTACAGGATATGTTTGGGGGTATTATTTTGTGGTTGTTTGGGAGAGCTACAGTGATTTAGCGCTTACTCTGTATCCCATATTTTGCAAATTAGAAAATGATAACAAAATTTTATAGGTAAAGAGATTTTCTTTCTTTTCTTTCTTTCTTTCTTTTCTTTCTTTCTTTCTTTTTTTTGAAAGCAATCAAGGTTAAGTGACTTATCCAGAGTCACACAGCTAGCAAGTATTTGAGGTCAGCTCTGAACTCAAGTCTTCATGACTGAAGGGCTGGTGCTCCATCCGCTGTGGCACCTATCTGCCCTAGGTGTTTTTCTTTATAAATAAGTATTTAGATTTAATTGAATTATTTTAAAGGCTTGAAGGTTGTCAGATGCCATAACCCTAATTTCTACTCATGGCGGCAGAGAAAGGAAATAATAGCTGTATTCAAGTATTTATAGGGTTGCCATGTGGAAAAGAGATTAATTAGACTCATTCTATTTAGCCCTGGAGGTGGAAAAGAGGAGTCATGGGTGAAGGCAGCAGAAAGGAAAATTTAGCTTAATGGAAGTGAAATGGACTAGTAGAATTGTCCAAGAGTAGTGTGGATCTGGGAAAACTTTTATGAGCTGATGCAAACTCAAGTGAACAATACAAAAATACAAATTATACACACACACACACACATATCATGAAAAAAGATGTGTCTCTCTACAGCTTAACCCATGCCCCTGGTTCTGCCCTCTGGGGCTAAGCAGGACAAAGCTAATCCCATTTCTACATGATTGTTCTTCAAAGACATTCAAACTGCTTCCATATCCTCTCCATCTTCTCTTCTGCATGTTAAAGATCCTCATCTCCTTCAAGTGATCCTCATGTCATCATCTTCAATCTTCTCACCATCTGTTTCATCCTCTTCTTAAAGGCTTCCAGTATTTCTATGCCATTCCAAATCTATGGCAACTGGAAATAAACCCAGTACTTCAGATGTGATCTGATCAGAGCAGAGAAGAGTGGGATTGTCACCTATCTCTTTCTGTATTCTCAACCCAGGGATGTGCCAGTAAATTTTCAACTGACTCTCCAAAAATAAAATATATTTATGGCACAATTTTAAGTTCAATTTGTATTATTAATATATTCTCCATGATTTTATTAACAATAACAAAACAAAAAATCCAGCTTGATTTGTAGAGTTTGTCAATTTCCAAGGTATAACACTGAAAACTTAACAATCAGCTTTCTCTTGAGACTATAGGAGCTGTTTTTAGCGTTTCCCTATTACTATATCTCTTAGTGCTGACTGTGTGAATTAGCTTTTTGGGTTGCCAGACCACATTGTTCATATGCTATATGATGGAAAAAGATAGACAGGTAGTAATTTTATCAGTATGTGAACTCCCTCCATGAACAAAGGTCAAAATCCTCCTGTGATTTAGTAGATAAATTCTAGGAATCTGGTTGAGGCACATGGAAGTTAAGTGACTGATCCAGAGTCACAATCTATTATGTGTTGGAGATAATGTGAATTTTTTTTATTAAATCAATTTTTTTTCCAATAATAGAAATCTGAATACTCTACCTTACACCTCCTCCCCTCCTTCACTGAGAAAGGAAAATGAAACCCCCATTGCAAACATATATAACCAAGCAAAAGATATCTGCATATTGGTCATGTCTCTGTCTGTACTCTCTATCAGAAGGTAGGTAACATGTTTCATCATGAGACTCAGGTGTTGTAGCCTATTTCATGAGTCCACTGCAATCATAATTGGTTATTACTATTGATAAGAGTTTCTTAGTCTGTCTTTACGATAGTCTTACGTTCACATCAATTGTCCTCCACTTCACTCTGGTTCGGTTCCGACCAGTCTTTCCAGGTTTCTCTGAAATGATATTTTTCATCATAATATGCCATCATGAAAACATACCATAACTTATTCAGCCATTCCTTAATAGATGGTCATTTCCTTAGTTTCCAATTCTTTAACACCATAAAGAGAGCTACAATAAACATTTTTATATAGCCTTAGAGTTGGTTTTATTTAGGACTAATCACTCCTTTTACTGTACACTCCCTATTATTCCTCCCTCTCTCTTCTCCCTTTTTCTTTCTATTTTCCTTTTGAGCAAAATTTATTTCTATACCCACTGTAAGTATGTGTATTCCTCCCTCGCTTTGAGAGTGAGGGTTGTGTTGACCACTCTACCTAGCCCATCTTTATTTATGTATACTTCTATTTGCTCGCCACAATTAAGTGAGATAATTTCTTCATCTTTTTTTTTACCTTAAGTCCCCCGACACTGTGTATTTATCTTCTCCCTTTCTTTTCTTAATTTAAGATCATTGAAATATAACAACACTATTCCCAGATCCTCTGTCTAATTAGACTCTCTCTAATTACCATCTCTAATGATGGTAAGGTTATCACATATATCATTTCCCTATAGTCAAATGTAGAGAGTTTATCCTTGTTTAGTATCTTATGACTGCTTGTTCCTGTGTACCCTTTTATGATTCTCTTGACTTCTGTGTTTGCTTTTTAAAGTTTCTACATGGCCTTGGTCTTTTCATCAGCAAACCTTAGAAGTCATTAATTCATTAAAGACCTTTTCCCTCCTCAGTAGGATCATACTGAGTTTTACTGGATAAACTATTTTTGGTTGTGAGACTATATTTATATTGTGTAATGTCAACTTTCAAAAACCTTTATAATTATGGCTATTAAATAATTTGTATCCTTGAATGTGGCTCCACTGTATTTGAATTCTTTCTTGCTCTTTGTAGCATTCTTTCTTAACTCTGAAAGCTCTGAATTTTGCCTATAATATTCCTAGGAGTTTTCATTTTGAGATTTCTTTTAGGAAATGACTTGCCTCCTTGTTTGAAGAGAGCTGGGAAGTTTTCTTTTATGCTTTCTCGAAATATATTTTTAGGCTATTTTTTTATTATGGCTTTCTCAAATTATCTCTTTCCAGTCTGTTTTCTCGGTCAATTGTTACTGCTCTGAGATACCTTACATTTTAAAATATTTTTCAGTCATTTTAGTTTGTTATAATATTCCTCATTATCTTAGAGAGCCATCTTTTATTATGATTTTCAGAAAGTTTGTTATGCTGTACCTCATAATAAACTGTTAATTCTCTTTCCAAATGTTTCTTCCACAACTATCATTTCTTTTCCCATTTTTCCTCTAGGAATCTCATTTCATTTGTAAAAAGCATTTTTAACTCCTTAAAAAAAGCAACTTTTGGAGGGGGTAAGTGGGGGGGGCAGGGAGGGAAAGAAAAATCTAGGTTGTATGGTACTGATTGTGGAACACTGAAAATAAATTAAAAAAGAATTCAGAATCTTAAAAACCAAATGTAACAATATACTTTTGAAGATGGCCAACAGTAAGGCAAATATTGGGCTAATAGAAATATGAAGGCTTAGTTGCTCCAGATGAGTTGAAGACAAACAAACAAATCTAATAAACTTATTAGAAGAAAGTTGGGGGATAAATGAATGTTGAGAGCTTTGTTTATATGAATGAACAGCAGAGTCATTTTAAACTCAGGGGTGGACAAACAGGTCCACCCAGGTGTAATCAAATTCTTTCTTAAACTTGGATAAGTATCCACTCTCAAATGGACTGGACAACTTTCTGTTGGTAGACCACTAGCCAATGTGGCTTCTGTGATCCTGCTTCATCTGTACACCACATGAAATACATATCATTAGTTTGGGATTCTCTTTTTAAAAAAATCCCAATTTTTACTTCATCTATTTCATGAAATTCTAGTTGAACTATTGAGGCTTTGCTTGCAAATATTTTATTGTCATTCTTTTCCTCTGGGTTTCTTTCTTAAGCATCTCTACCACCACAATAACTCTTTATAGTGGGATTCTTTTATGGTTTTCTCATTCTTCAAGTTGATTTCCTGACTTTGGATTTTATGTTAGGATCATATACCCCTGTTGCTTTGAAGAAGGGAGGATATTTTTCATGAACTTATGTCCTCTTGTGTCTTTCTGCTGCGTTCTTGGGAGTGCGACATTATTTCAGGATCTCAGAGAGCACAAACTGGGAAGCAGAAAATTTTCAGTGCTCTCAAAGTAGTCTGATTATTGACCTCCAGGTCTGAGCTTTGCATGTTCCTGAAACAGGTTTGAGTCTAAGTAACACAGCTGTATGTCTGCCCTGATTGGAATTCCAGTAGACTCCTGATATACTCAGCCACTATTGGCCAGATGGAAATATTTGCCAGTTTGGAGTGATGAAACTACAAATTCCCTTTTGATCTGATATTTTTAAAGTAGTTACTCCTTTTCTATTTCAGGCTAGGGCAGAAATTGGAACTGAGTCCCTATTCTGTCCTAGAGGTCAAAGCCACACAACTGCTCCTTGCTTCTGAATTTACCTCTTGCTCAGTAGTATAGTCTAGGGTTTATGACCACTCTTGACCCTGGAATGCCCCCCTCCCCTGCCAAGGCACAGTTCTTCTTAGGTCAACAATGGATCAGTGATCTGGAAATGGATAGTAAGTGACAGAGTTGCCAGTTGGCACCCATTCCTATATCCTACACTAGGTCGGATCCCTCTGTGCCTGACCTGGGACCTCTTCATGTCTTGGTGCACAGTGTTAGCCTCCTTTCAGTCTCTGTGCTAGAACTCTTCATGTGTCAGTTTCTGATTAGATGCTATCCATAGTATCTACATACCTCTGTCTTCCTTTGCTAACCTTGGCTAGGGAAATGAATGATTCACTGTGATTTTCTTTTTCTTGGATTACCCAATCAGGACTTGATCTGCTGCCCTTTCTAGATCTTTGTGGAGGAGGTGTGTGTGTGTGTGTGTGTGTGTGTGTGTGTGTGTGTGTGTGTGTGTGTGGTGTGTGTGGAGAGAGAGAGAGAGAGAGAGACAGAGAGAGAGAGAGAGAGAGAGAGAGAGAGAGAGAGAGAGAGAGAGAGAGACAGAGAGAGAGAGAGAGAGAGAGAGAACTCTTTGAGGACGTGTCTTACTTTATATTTATACCCTTATTGCATAGTACAGTTGCTCACTCACAATAGATGCTTCCTAAATATTTGTTCATTTAAGTTGAATTTTTGTTTCATCCTTTTATTGAAAGTCAAATAGACAAGGTGGGATCAGATTTTGGACTTAACTTTCTCCATCATTGTCTAGGAATGTGTTGCTTAAAGCTGAGGAATACAATGCTTTAGAATAGGAGTTCTTAACTTTTTTGTTTGTCATGGATCCCTTTTTTAGTCTGGTGAAGCCTAGGGGCCATTGCTTGGAACATTATTTTAAAATATATACAATAAAATACATAGAATTACAGGAAGGTAACAATCATTTCTTAACCAGAGGCTATGTATCAGGCATTGTAAGTGCTTTAAGAATATTAGCTCATTTAATCTTTATAACAACCATGGGAAATAAGTGCTATTAATTTCCCCATTTTGCGGTTGAGGAAACTGCAAAGGTTAAATGACTGCACAGGTTAAATGTCTAGCCCGAAGTCACATAGCCAGTAAATATCTGAAACCAGATGAGTTAAAATCTTTCTTACCTCAAGTCCATCCAGTGCTCCATCCATGGTCACCTAGTTGTCTCTAGGAAACCAATTATATTGAAATAAAAATGTGACTTTTTTCCTTTCTAAATGCATAGATCCCCTGAAATCTATCCATGGTCACTTTTGTGGGTCTATGTGTTCTGGATTAAAAACCTCTGCTTTACAGCTCTATTCCTCTTTAGCTATTGTTTTCAGACAGTGCAAAATATAAGAACACAAACATAAATTGCTCATTGAATAACATCTGCTTTTGAACTAAGGGTTCGTTGACTATGACCTGAGTGGCACAAAGTTGTCAGTCTTTTAATAGGAAATCATATTCAGTAGATATTAAATGGCAGTGAGATGAATGGAAAACAGGAGAGGTTGTGGAAGGATTCTGTCTTGTAGTTTAGTCCTTAGCTGATTTTGATGCATTTTTTTCAGAGAATGAAACAGTTACACCCTGCATTTTGAGACTATATTCAGATATTTCTCTTGTCAATTAATTCTTCTTGATTTTCTGCACATGGACACAATGAACTTCCTGAATTAAGCCAGAGTTTTATTGGTGAATGGAGTGGAACTGTTCATCTTCAAACTTCTGTCTTTCCACACCTACAGAGTCCACAGTGATTGCTGGAGTTCTCAAATAACTCCAGGCTGTGGAAACTCATTACATGTTCCTCTGAGCAGTAAAGCCAGAGGGTCTGGTGAGCTTACCACATAAGGGAATCAGGATGCTGCAGATATGAGCTAAGGTTAGAAATTTCTTCAGGGCAATGCCTTTCTGACACTGCCTCTTATGGTAATATCAAGGAAAGCCCCAGTAACATATTCTATAGCCCCCTGCCCTCCAATATCTATAAAACCTGGGGCCATTTTATATCACAGGGTGACTTCTTTGATCTGAGAAGACTGGGCCACACCCTGACTTGCTCTTATTAAAAATAGATAGACAAAACCAAACGTTCCATTCTGTCCCTGCTGCATCCCACCCACTCCCCTATTCCACCCCCAACTTCCAAAGACTGGAGAACCTTGCTGGGTTGCAAAACCTCCTGGAGGAAATCCTAAGGATTTACAACTGGTTGCTCACATTTAGGAACAGTGTCATCAGTGTGGTAGGTGTCCTGAATGTGACCTTGTCCAAATATTTTGAGCCATAAACTATTATTATGGTTTGATACTCTCACTATGGCTTTCTAGAACCAGTTCATAGGACAATTCCCATGAATCACCAGCATCTGGCCTTGGCCAACTATAGATAGTCTTATTCCTAAGCAGTATTATAGGTGCTGTTGTCCCATCAGCTGGCTGGCTGATGCTAAAGCTGCACCCAAGAAGGTGCTGGAGCCAGATCTAACTGGCTTGCATAGCAGTGTAATTTTCAATATGATCATTTATACCTCAGAAATTGGCAGTGCAAATCAGGGCTTGGTTTGTTGTTTTATTGATTGTCTAGAATTAAGAAAGTTTGAATAATGTTGATTAAATTTTAAATTGTGCGTGCTGCATTTTTCTGAGAGAGCCTGCTCGTTAAACATTTACCAGCACACCCCTGTGTTGCTGTATAGACATTGCTTCAGTTCAGCAGAAGCCTAGTGGAAGGCTTAGAAATGAAGTCACCACCACCTGAAGGCCAGGTGACTAGGCTAGTAGTAGTAGTAGTACTAGTAGTACTCTAGTAGTAGTGGTAGTAGTAGTAGTGGTAGTAGTAGTAGTAGTGGTAGTAGTAGTAGTAGTAGTAGTAGTAGTAGTAGTAGTAGTAGTAGTAGTAGTAGTAGTAGTAGTGGAGGAGGAGGAGGAGTACTATAATAAAAATAAAGAAGATATTTCAGGTAGTACTTTGAATTTTACAAAGTTTACATCCATTATCTCACTGGAGCCTCATAACAACCCTACTCACAGCCTTTTTTGTATTTCTCAATTTATTTCTAAGCAAAGCAAACACAGCCATTTGCTTCCTGTGCTACTGTGTGTAGAGGTGTATTCTGTGTGTTTCTGAGAAGATAAGAGGTCATATCTTAAGTTCAGACAGATCCCTCTCACCTCTTTGTTGCTGCTAAGATTCCTGCTCTGATCTCTACCTCTTCTTTCATTGTAACCACTCTCCCCTTTCTCCTCCGTTCACTTTTGTAAGCCTTGCTGTGATGCTATAATAACAGACTATCTCTTGCTGTCACCTTTTCGGGGTCACCAAGAACACATAAATAATGATCATTCTCTTTATCATCAAAATATATTTTTGCAAGAATTATTGCCTACTTATATTCAGCTTCCAATCTATGACAGACTAAACTGAAATATAATCACTCACCCAGTAAAATAAAATCACCAAACAAAACCCTGGATAAATAGCAAGGCCTTGCTATGGCTCTCTCAGAAAAATAAACTCATTCAGGGAGCTGTACACAATCTTCAACCTTTTGTCATTGTAACCATAAATAAAGGAGGGAGAATGCACGAATGCTGCATGTATGTGGTCTTTTCCCTTGGTAGTTGTGTAGTCCAGAGCATGGCTAAGATGAGCTGCAGAAATATGTGTTTACTTACATTGGAAGATGTGGGTGGAGGTTAGAGGGAAGCTCTTGCCCTTTGCATCCAGTTTGGCTCAAAGCCACCTACTGAGGTTACCTAAGGTAAAATCATCATTTTTTTCCCCCAGCACTTGTTACAAAATGTGTTGTATATCATAAGCACCAGCGAGATGTTTGTTGAATTGTGTTGAACGTGTAAATTGTATTCTGAAACACTGAGTAGATTGAGCAGGGACAGGAGTGATCGTATTGGATAGTAGAAAGTCAGCTTCCCAAAGGGAAGTTCATTTAATTGTTTAGCTAAGGAGATTGTTTAATTTTTTTCTTTGGATCCTTGGTCCCTACTTTTTTACCTTGTGCATAAAAGATACCCCACATATATTAGGTGGATTGATTAGCAATGGGTAAACTAGTTTGGAACTAGATTATAGAGATTCTTGAATATGAAATTATCATTTCAGCAGTAAAGAGGCATTGGATATTTTTTTTTGAACAAGACAATAAAGTATAAAATATTTTAAAAAGTTTAATCTGGTAATGATCTTTAGGGTACATTGGAGAGGAGAGAATAGTGGTTCTTGACCTTAGTCTAAGAATCCCAAAGGGGTTTGAGAACAGATTTTAGGGGCTTGTATTACCAAGTCAATATCTACAGCACTGGTGGTGACTATGAATATGCCAGCATAGTTCTCAATCACAAAGTATAACAGACTCTCTATACAGAAAGCAGAAGAAAAACATTTATTCAGACACCAGAAAGCCAAATTCCCAAATCAGAAAGCCAAATCTATCATAGTAGTCAAGAAGTCAATACACATTAGAACTGCAGGGGACAAAGGCATTTCCAAGCCCCCTTCTCCCCACAAACAAACAAATACTCAGGAGCCTAGCTGCCTGCCTGCCTGTATCCTTTCCAGCTCTGACTAGCCTGATCAATTTCCTCCCACTTCTGCTCCATCCTTCCTGTTCCACCCATTCAACAAGCTCCTCCCACCACATGTAGGGGCAGCTAGGTGGTGCAGTGGATAAAGCACCAGTGCAGGATTCAGGAGGACTTGAGTTCAAATCTCACCTCAGACACTTGACACTTACTAGCTATGTAACTTTGGGCAAGTCACTTAACCTCAATTGCCTCTTCCTGGGTCATCTCCAGTCATCCTAATGAATATCTGGTCACTGGATTCAGATGGCTCTGGAGGAGAAGTGAGGCTGGTGACCTGCACAGCCCTTCCTCACTCAAAACAAAGTCAAGTGCAAGTCATGTCATTATTTCTCTGATGACATGGTCTTCTTCAGCAACGAAGAATGAACACACACACCCACCACATGTGATTTAGGCTTCCATGTGATTTAAGCAAGTCATGTGGGCCTATTAATGAATGGGAAAGATCTTCCCATTTAAATTACCATTATAGGACTACATGAATTTAGTTGTAGGAAACGTTTATTTTTAATAAACCTCTAAATGAAATTTAACATTTCCTTTAATTATTTAAAAACATTTTTCTGAGAAGGAGTCCACAGGTTTTACCACATGGTCAGAAGGGGACTTGATATCAAAAATGGTTAAGAATCCCTGACATGGAGAAATAAGAACAGTTGGATGATACCAATGTAGCATGGAAGGATAGAGAAGGAGAAGAGTAGAGAGGAAAGAAGAGATTACAGAGACATTTTGTGGAAAAATAAACATGATATAAGCACTGACAGTGTGAGGATGAAGGTAGAGTGAGGAATAAAAAAACCAAACATGACTTTAATGTTGAAGCCTGAGTGACTAAGACAATATTCACACCATTAACAGAAATGAAAACAGAAGAAAACTGATAATCAGTTTTTGGAGGAAAACAGTTCATTTGACCTTAGATATGTTGAATATGAAGTAATGCTAGGACATTGAAGCAGAAATGACTCTTGGAGATGTAACACTGAAGTTCAGAAGACTGTCCAGGAAAGGAAATAATGATTTGGGACTCATCCACACAGAGGTAATAGTTGAAATTATGAGAGTAGATGAGTTCAAGGGAGACACTATAGTGATTGTTGAGCAAATGATCAAGAAATGATCCTTGGAGATTGCCTGAATTAGGAGATAAGAAAGATGGTAAGAGACAAAGAGAGCAAGGGTATTGCAGTGCTAGGAAAGCCAAAGAAGTAGATGTTTTCAAGGCCAGTATAATGATCAAAATATATTGTTGTAAAAAGGCCATGGATAATGTGGTCTGAGGAAGGGCTCCTGCTTTTGTCGGTTGGGAGGTCATCAGTGACCTTTGGGCAGTAGGTTGTGAGTGGATGGGTGAGAACAGGCCATGTTATAGGATATTTTAAGTAGCTTGAATGTGGTGGAAAGAGTATTAAATTTGGAGTTGGAGGTTCCAAGTTCAGATCTCAATTCCATTATTTACTACCTTTGTCACTTTGGGAAGTCACATCTCTCTTTCCTTGTTCATAACATATGGGACTTCAATTAGATCATCTCATTTAGCTCCAAATCCTAGGGGTTCCAAGAGTTAATATGACAGCCCTATATGGTATGTTGTGGCTTGATTTGTTAAGGCCTCTGAGGAACTAATTAGTAGAATAGAATTATTAACATAGCTTGTTGTACAGATAGACATAAATTATACAAATAGATCAATTAATAAAAATAATGATAGCTAATGTTTGTGTAGTGCTTTCTGTGTGCCAGGCACTGTTCTAAGCACTCCAAATATTGTCTCATTTGATCATTACAACAATCTTGGGAGGTTTGTGCTATTATTATGCCCATTTTATAGATGAGGAAACTGAGACAAACAGAGGTTAAGTGACTTACTCAGGGTCATACAGGGTAAGCATTGGTGGCTGGATTTGAAATCAGGTCTTTCTGACTCCAGGTCAAGTACTCTATCCACTATGTCACCCAGCCACCACTAATCAAGAAGTATTTATTAAATCCTTTGATACAAATGAAAAACCTGAGAGACAGAGTTTCTGGGTAATTAACACCCATTTTGTTAATTAGCCTACCAAATAATCAATAAGGTGATGGTCAGTGGTTTCTCTCAGTAACCAAAGACACCTAATGAAGACACTGAATGCCTTAATTTTGTTTTTTGAAAGGCAATTCCCTTGACATGAGAAATTAACCTTGATTGGTGAACAATTAATAATGGGATGGGTGGTTAAATGAGATGAGCTAAGTCGTCATCTCTTCTTGCTGAGAATGTGGCTTGATCATAAGACTCAGCCACCTCCAGCAATCTTCTTCACTGACACCCTAAATTCTAATGGAGCCGTTCAAGGGAATAGGCGTGATGCTCTAGGACTGGAATTCACCTAGATTAGATTCTGTTTACACTCTAGACAGAAGTAAAGTCACCTAGTTGGGAGGGGGGGCAGTCTGCCCAAGACTGTGAAACGTATTCTCAGATTTTCGGCAATCTCATCTATCAGCAAGGTCCTTCAAACATTTACAGAGTAGTTTATAGGCTGCTGGTCCCTGAATGAGGAAATGAAGAGAAAAAGCCTTAGTTCTCATTTATAATTAGTTATTAATATATTAGAAAAATAATTTCTGTCACCTTTATAATGCTAAAAGCACTGAACTGTGAGTCTTGAGCGAAATAAAGAAATACCTTGAGCATCTTACTACAATCTAGTTGAAGAAAGTAGCTGAATATATATATATATGGAGAGAGAGACAGACAGACAGACAGACAGTCAGGTGATACAACAAATAGAGTGCCTGACTCAGGAAGTCTTATATTCAAATTGTGCCTCAGGTCCTTATTGGCTTTGTGACCCTGGGCGATTCAGTTTAATCCCCCAGCAGCCTCAGTTACCACATCTATAAAATGGGCATCATCATAATAATACCTACCTCCCAGGGTTGTTATGAGAATCAAATGATAGAATATATACTTATATACACGCATATATGTACATATATATGTGCACATGTATATATACACACATACATAAACAAACATGTATATGTTTCTACAGCAAAACACTTTGATCATTTTATATTTAAATATATTTGCAAGCCTTATTTCAACACATAAATGTTATCTTTTATCATTTTTATTTTCATTTAAAAACCTGACAGCACAAGGCACTATATGATAAATGCCAAATGCATGGTTCAGACAGTCAGTGTTTACCGGAGGAGAGTAAGATCATTTGTGAGCTGTGGGAGGGCAGGGCTTGTCTTTTGCCTTTCTTTGTACCCCGAGTTTAGCACGGCATCTGGTACATAATAGGGCCCTTAATCTTACAGTCTTGGGCAATCAGAAGAAATTTCAGAGAAGAAGTGGTAATTAAGCTGGGCGAATATTCAATAACTAATATTTATATGGCACATTAAAGTCTACAAAGTACTTTTCATACATTATCTCATTTGAGTTTCACAACCTGTTTTACAGATGATGAAAGCGAGGATAATAGGTGTTAAAAGTGAGTGATTTGTCTGAGCCTGCATGCATTGAAAAGGCTAGATTCAAACCCATGTCCTTTTGAGTCTAAGTCCCCTTTCTACCTGTACCACTTTGTCTCTAAAGCATGAATATCATAGTAATGGTATGAAACTGACAAGGTCATTCCACTGGTGAGTAGAACGATGGAATATGAATTACTTTCTGAACAATGAGATTAGAACTTCTCTATTGTGCAGCATTTGAGGATGTAGGTAGTCTAGGTATCATAATTTCTTTTATAAAAGTGGCAGTACTTGAAACAAACACATCTTCCTTAAACACCATTCACTTATTACTAGGAGGTGGAATCTATTTCTAACACAAGGGTTCTTGACGTTCATTGTGTCATAGACCTCTTTGAAAGGCTCATGAAGCCTACGGACTCCTTCTCAGAATAATGTTTTACATGCATGAAGTGCTGGTTGCATATACCCCATATGTAAGAATACAAAGGAAACTCAATAATATTGTAATAAAGATGTCACTTTTTTTCTGTATTCAGTTCACAGATTTCCCTGATATCTAAATATAGACCCTTTGATCATCTATAGACTACAGGTTAAGAACCACTGGTCTAAGACTCATCATTTCTGGAGTAGCTGGTAGCACAGTGGATAGAGTGCTGGGCCTGGTGTCAGGAAGACCAGCATTCAAATCCAACCTCAGAAACTTACTAACTGTGTGACTTTGGACAAGCCATTTAACCTTTATATGTCTCAGTTACCTGATCTGTAAAAACGGGGATAACAATAGCACCTCTGTCTAAGGATTGTTCTGGGAATGATTGTAAAACACTTAGCACTATGCCCAGGACGTAGTAAGCATTATACCCATATTAGCTATTGTTATCATAGTATGAGATGGGAGTGGTGGGGGTGTTGTTAACTTTTCTTTATTCTTCAGTTTGGAAGACCTGGGCAGTGGTTATCCTAAACAGTTACATTATTTTATCAGAATATAGGAGCAGCGCTTTTTCTTATGGAGCTGCAGAAAATCGACAAATTCTGATTCCCTGCAACAAATGCTCTTTGCTTCCAAGTCTTAACAATATTGCTACCACAGAGTAGAAAAAAAGGTACTGAGTTCAGCTTCAGAATTCTTTTTTCCGAAGGAAATAGTTATAAATATTGACTGATTATAGCTGAAATAAGACCATTCGTGTAGACTTCAGGTATATTAGGGCTTCTGTGGCCTGTTTTGGGAACCTAACCACAATTTATAAAATTATCTCCATAAGAAATCCAAGCAACTGACTCACAAATTTGAGAGAATAAAACCTATTCATATGTTGGGTTCTATATGCACTTACTTTTCTTAAGAAGTTTCTGATCCTTTGATGTCAAGGTGTTGATAAATCATTACAGGCTAGAATCATAGAATCATCAGTTTAAAATTATAAGGTTCCCTAAAACTCATCCAGCCCCACACCTTTATTTTGGGTATGAGGGAACAGAGGACTCAGAGAGGTCGTTTACTTTGCGTAGGCCACACAAGTTATAAGTACAAAAGCCAGGGCGCAGGTCCTCCGACTGAAAATCCAGCACTCTTTCTGTTACCTGCTGAAGATCAAAAGTATTTTATTTTGTAGCTGTGGGCTTATAAGGCTTATTTTGTCCACTTTGACCGGAGGGATATATGTGCCAGTTGATTATATTTGCTGTGGTACTTAGAGGCTTTCCCAGAAGAGGGAAACTGTCCAGCGAGGCTAAAAGCAGCAGGTCTTTTTTCTAGACTCACTTTAATTCACACCAAAGAACACTTGAAACCTAACCTGAGACACCTAGAGCTATAAGCAGTCAATCAATAAGCATTTCTTAAGTGCTTAGCACGGGCCAGGCACTGGGTCCACTCTTGGACACACACACACACACACACACACACACGCATGCATGCATGCACACACACAGAGCAAAAACACTCTTATGTTGGAGACTACATAATCATCAGTGGATACAAGGAAGATGGAAAGGAAATGGAAAGTAGCCTTAGAATGGAAGGCAGGTGGTGGAACTCAGCAAGACCTGTTGGAGAAGGTGGCCATGAGTTTAGTCTCAGAGGAAGCCAATGATTCTATAAGATAGGGGGTTAGCAGGGAGAATATTCCAGGCATGAGAGACAGTCAAAAGTCTTTGAGACAGCTGCTGCACAAGGGAAAACTGACTCAAAAGAAATGATACATATAGGTATCAACCACCAGAGGTCTCAGTTGTTGGGCTTCCGGTGCTAAGATCTTTTTGGCTGCAGCAAGAGGAAGGGATCTGATGATCTATCAAGAGGATTCCCCTGGCTTGCCCCACCCAGATTGTGCCAAGCTCTATCACTCCTTCTTGTTTGATACGGAGTTGCATACTATCTTATAGTCCATGCCAGACTTGTTAAGTAATTAATACAGATGGATTGGGATTTTATAGGGAATGGCAGGGTCTTACTCAGGTGCATTTCACTGTTTACTCAGCTTTAATATCAACAGTATGCAAGGAAGTGCCAAATATTATCCAGTGAGGTGTGCCTGAATACAGCACTGGGCTAGAAATTTCTAGCATGACAGATTCCACATTCCCAGAAAATGGGGTCAGGCAAAGATGTTCATCAGCAAGGGGGAGGTGGGGCAGGAGCATGTCTAGATCAGAGGCACACAAGTGCACACAAGCCTTAAGAACCTCAGTCTCCCCCCACAAAAGAAAAACCAGGGATTTTTCCCCCTTCATACTACCAGTCTCTGTGTGAAACCAATCAAGACATATTGGTTGAGCATTTTATCTGCATAAGGCATGAGTATATGCATGGATTGTCAAAGGTGGTCTGATGATACCATATAATGACTGTGTGACTCATCACTTAAACAAAACACCCCCAGGAAATCTGGCAATAGGGGCTGCACAAAACCAGAAAAAAAATGTATAAACTAAGAAAAATCCTTCAAGGGGGGAAAATTCCATTTGCCACAGACTGACAGCAAAGTAAACAAGTGAAAACATAGTGCTTGGGGGAATTGAGAGGACCTACAAAAATGCAATCCTAACAGATATTACAGAAGGAAAGTCATAAAATAAAACCCAAAATTCGTCAAAAAATGATGGCTGGCTGCTGTACCAGTCAAGAGCCTGGAGATTGCCTGCCATTGGAGAGAGGTCTAAGTGATAAACCTTCTCCCCTCCTCCCCCTCCCCTCTGTCCCCCAGAAAATGATTGCTGCAATCTGATAGAAGGAAGGAATTGGAAAACAAAATATTTCTACATCATCAGGCAGAAGTGGGTCCCCAGCTTCACAGGAGCACACAGGCCACTTTCAGCCAAGCGATCAGATGGAAGCATCAAGTGTTTTTTAACAATGAATAGGAAAACATTTTTGAACAAAATACCACTTTGCAGGATTTTAGAGTGGTTTGATATTTCAAATTAAAACGCAGGTTCATTTTCTCTCTGGGTGAAAGGTTGGTCTCTTGTTTCCAAGAAAAGGGATGGAGTGGAAGTAGGGGAAGCTTTTGAAAAATCTGGTAACAAAGACTCAGTATTCTTATTACACACATTCCCCCCCCCCCCAACACACATACTCACTCACCCACAAGTGCTACACTGAGGTCCTTTCTGAACCACAGATTATATTTCTTTAGAAATTTATTCCTATAAAATAAAGTAAAAGAGAAAAAGAAAGGGCTGGGGGATTCTTTGTTCTTTCTCTGAATCCATGGGCCAAGTTGGGGGCCCACCCAGGTACTTCCGGACATTTTTCACCTTTTCTCAGTTTTTCCTTTAAATTGTCTTCAAGTTTAGGTTGGGGGACCAGAGTGGGATGACATTGGAGTACCCTTTAAGTATGGCAATTGCTCTGCTCATTGGAAGCAGATGGAAGAATTGCCCAGGGGATGGAAATCTCCACTTAACTTCAAAGGTGAATGTACAACCTTGTCAAGCCTCTGCTCTGGGAGCTCCAGTGCTTTCTACTGCCTCCAGGACAGACATTGGCCTACTTGTGGCTCCTCAAACACTATACTTCACCTCCCATCTCCAGGCCTTTGCACCAGTTACGCTCCCTGCAAAAAATACTCTATTTACTCTCTCCATCTCTGGCTCAGGATTTCCTTGGTTCCTTCTATATCCCTTAAATCCCACTGTCTGTAGGAGGTGTTTTCCAGTCTTCCAAACTGTTGGAGCCTTCTTCTCTTAGATTACCTTCCGGATATATCTTGTATGTACCTGACTCTTTACACACTGTGTACCCCTTTAGAATGTGAGCTCCTTGTAGGCAGGGACCCCACTTTTTCCTTTTCTTGTATCCTCGGCACTTAGTACAGTGCCTGACATGTAGTAAACACCTAATAAATGTTTGTCGGCTGAATAATTATGGATGTCTTTTTGATCATTTGGGTTAATTTAGCTCCATTCTCAGAGTTATATTCTAGGAACAAGAGCATATATTAACAGGATTTCCCTAGAAATCCTCCATATTCACTTTCAGTTGAACTGAATTGACTCTTGACCATTCCATCCAATCTTCAGCTATCAGGGAAGAGTTATAAGTAGAAATTTTTTATGCCTATGGCAAGTACCATAAACCCTTAGTTGAAGGGGCATGGGGGAGCAGAAAAGTCTTACTTAAGTCCGGAGACAGAAACAAAGAGCCAGTGGTGAGGAGGATGCAATAGGAGATGGTAGGAAGGGGCAAAGTGGAATCGGGAAGTTTACCATAGCTTGGTAACTCTGTATTACCCTTGTTAACTAGATTAATGAAGTAAGTTCTATTGTGTTCATACTACTGAAGGGCTGCAAGTCTGGTCTGCACCCTCTACACATTATTTACATTTTGTTTATGTGACAAAACTCTATATTCCCATTGCCCTAGTTACAGCTCCTTATCAGGGCACACAAAAGAATGACTGTTGTCAAGGAGGGTGTCTCCAAACAAGTCTAAATTTCCTATATGAAAATCTCTGTGTTGTCTCTCATGACTTTAAGGAAGAAAAGTGTGATCTAACATAAAGAGTACAAACGAGGAACCGCCAAGAGTCCCCAGTAGATAATCCATACAATTCATTGACAAGTCGGGTCAAAACTGAGCAAACAGGAAATTGTGCTGTTTCGTTCTTTTAGGATCATTTGCCTCCTGGTAGGAGAGGAATTTTTTTCAAGTTGAAAGTACCCTTTTTCCTAAGAACAAAACTAAACCAGATTCCAATAAAAATTCCTATGGAATTTCTCTGTATTGGTGGAGGTTTCTTCCTATTTATTGTCTGAAAAGAACTGTGCAAAAACATCTTTGAAGACTGTGAGTTGCTCTTGACACACCCTTTCCAAATATTCAGACTTTATTATTCTAGTAAAAATGTCCGCAAAGATTTGATGTACTGCTTACTGTGCTTCCATAAAGGTCTTGGTTTTAATCTTTGGAAATTAAAACAGGGTGAATTTTCTGTTATACAAACCTTGTCTTGGAGGCCAATTTATTATGCTGCCTTATTTCTACAGATTTAGACACCAAGGGGTTCAGAAAAAAAAAGTGATGTGGTGAGAGGACAACTGGCCAGCTAGTAGTTGAAGAAATGTTATAAATAAATTCAACATATGATATGGCCCATCTTGTTCCCTTCTTCCTCCTAGAACTCTTTCTTCTCCTCTCCCCTCCCCTCCCCTCCCCTCTCCTCTTTTCTCTTCTCCTATGTCTCCTTTCCCCACCTTTGGTGACTTCTTTATTTTTCTTCAAAGGTGCCCCTAATTTTTTTTTTAAAACTGTAGGATTCTATAGGATTTAGAGCTGAAAAATCGTGAAGATCTTTCTAGCCCAACTCTCTCATTTTATAGATGGGGAGAAGGGAAGTCAGTGACCCATAGTCACACAGTCAACAGAGACACAACTTGTACCAAGATTGCCTCACTCTAAATCTCATTTTTCTTTCTGGAAGATCACAGACATACACAATTGCTTGAAGAAAGCAATATTGGGATGGCTTTGAGGAGAGCTGCATGATATGATTTATCCCAGGTCCTAAATCTTGTAGAGACTACCCTGGTTCTGATGGGATTTGCTCTATTACTTGGGCATATTACTTAATCTTGGTTTCTTCATCTTTGCATGGAAGGAATATCATTCACAGTGCAGCATTATGTACTGAAAAGAATATTTAATAAACAGTCTGAAGATCTGGGTTCACGTCTCAGTTTCAATTGTTTGTAGTGGTCCATTAGCATATCCCAGATCCTTCAGCCTATTCAGTCAATATCATTATCTATCTCACCTATTCAGTCAATATCATTATCTATCTATCTATCTTCTTACAGTCCTCATTATCCCTTTTGCAACACCCCAGACAGGCAGATATAATATAAGCAGGCCCTGCAATATAAGACAGCTAGGTGGTGCAATGGATAGGGCATTAGGAATACCTGAGTTCCAATTTGACCACAGACACTTCGTAGCTGTGTGACCCTGGGCAAATCACTTAACCCTGCTGGGTTCAGTTTCCTCATTAGTCAAATGAGCTGGAGAAGGAAATGGCAGACCTCTCATGCTGACCTCATGAAGAGTCAAACATGACTGGAAAATGACTGAACAAAATGAATGAACAGGCAGATTTGCTAATATCCCAGAAGAGCATAGACTTAAGAAAGGATGAAATGGACAGTTTGCAGATTGTCATCTGCAGCTCCGCCTGGTTTCAACTCTTCAGACCGAGATGGATCACCACCACAGCCCCACCTCCATCCCCACGGTGAGCTCATCACTTAGCATCATGCTACTTCCTTCAGCCTACTCTTTCTCTCCCCTCTGATTGGAGGGCTGAGAGGTAGAATACTAAACTTTCCCCAAAGCTTTACTTGACAGACGTCAGAACTTGGAGTCCCAGCTCAACCTGCTTTCCATCCACAACTTTATTTGGTTTCAACTCCACAAACAAGATGTCTCCAGGTACCACCTGGTATTCCCTCCCTAGCTCCCTTTCTCCAGACGGTTTTTTGTGTGTGTGTGCTGCCTTTCCCCCTTTAGATTGTAAGCTTCTTGAGGTCAGGGACTATATTTTTTTATTTTCATCCCCAATATTCATCATAGTGCCTGGCACACAGAAGGTACTTAATGAATGTTTTGAATTGAATTGAACGTGCACAAACTTATGAAAAGAGAAGTGAACAGATTCAAGGGAATAATGAATAAAATAGTAACAACAGATAACTTTGAAAAGTTTTGGAACTCTGATTAATGCCATGAAAAACCCTAATTCCGAAGGTACCAGAGATGAAGCAGTGATAGAGACATGAGGGACTCAAAATGAGGCATGCATTTCTGAACATGGCCATTCAGGAAATTAGCCTTGATTGACTGTGAATATTTGTTGAGGGTTTTCTTTGCATTTTGTTTGATAGAGGGGTAAGTGGGATGACAGCAATATCAAAGCACTTTAAATAAGAATGCAAAATACCTAACACAGAGGAGAAGGGAGCGGGGAACAGTCCTACCAGCATTTCTCAAACTTCGACTCCCCAAAGGTCCATAAAATATTGATTATATAGAAGGTGTCCTGCTTTTCACTTAGTACTTTCTCACAAGAGTTCATGCCCTGTTCCTTTTTTAAATCTCCAAATCCAACAGAATTCATCCTGATTTTGGAGTGTCACAGATCAAGAATTTGAAGGCACCTCTGAACACATCTAGTTAAACTCTCTATTTTATGGATGAGGAAACTGAGGCTTAGAGAATGACTAACCAACGCAGGAACGCAAAAGTACTATTTGCACTACAAAGAATTCCCTGCATAGAGATGCAACGTTAGGCAAGTCACTTTACCTCTCTGAGATTCTGTTTCCTCAACTGTAAAATGAGGGTAAGGATACATTATCTACCTCATAAGATTGTTAGGAGAAAAAAAATGTGTTATAAAAAATAAATTTCCATAGGAAAAACCTGTGCCTTGCATATTGTATTAGTGGAAATATTTTCCAAAATACTTTTCATTCACTATATTTTCAAGTCAGTCTTGTGAGGAAGTATTTTTATTCCTCTGTAATAAAGGGGAGAATGGCTCAACATGTTGAATGACGAGGTCCCATGACTAGTTTTTAACTCTGAATTTAAACACCAAAAAAAAGAACATTTCCATATAAAGAGTAGAGCAGGAAAAGAAAAGAGGATTGCATAGGTAACTATGAATCTATTTTGTGCCAATAGTTCTAAAAAGAAACTTTATAAGTCTCACACATTTACTTTCAAAACTGTCCTGCTTCTCTGTGCTTCCTTTTAAATTTCCTTCTGCTCTCTTCTGCGCATTTTAAAGGTTTCAATGGACCTTTTTTTAAACATCGCTATTGCTCACCTCCCGCCCTTCTCTGTTTAAAACAAAGAAAGAAATATTTGTGTCATAACAAATACACTTTTTGCATGTGTCCAAAAATGGATTTTTTCCCTGCACCCTGAGCCTATTACCTGTCTTTTAGAAGTGGATGCTTAATCATTAGTCTTCTGAAGATATGGTTGCTTATTGCTTTGGTGAGAATTTTTAAGTCTTTCAAAGTTGCTTTTCCCTTACAGTGTTTTTGTCCTTGTATAAATTGTTCTCCTGGTTTTACTCATTTCATTTTTATCAGTTCATACTAGGAAGGATTCCATGAAATAATATCTTTCAACATTTCTTATTGTGCAATAATATTACATTGTATTAATTTACTACAATTTGTTTATCCATTCCCCATTGATGTTTAACTCTTTATATTCTAATTCTTTTTCTTTTCTTTTTTTCCTTCGCTTCTCTTCTTTCCCTTCCCTTCTCTTCTTTCCCTTCCCTTTCTCCTTTCCCTTTCCCCTTTCTCTTTTCCTTCTCCTTCCATTTCCTCTTATTTCCTCATCCCCTTTCCCATCCCTTCCTTTCCCTTTTTCCTTTTAAATCATTCCCTTTAACATCAGGGCATTTGCTTCCCTCTATGACCGCTTATGTCCCTGCATTTCTATAACAAACAGTTGGTGAAATTGAATTTGTTTGTGTTCAACCCTTTGCGCATTTCAAATAAGAATGAGATTTCTCGTGCATTTTTATATATTCTTCTTTTCACACACTCCAGTTACAAGAAATAACAAGTTCTACTTTCTTCGTCTTTTCTACATTAGCAACTTTCTCCTTTTATCCTCCCTTCTCTTTCCCCTCTTCAAATCTTCAGAACACAATCCATCCACCCCTTTGAATGTGTGGTTTCCTTATTGAACTCCATCAATACCCCTTGGAGACATAAAGACTCTGAAGGGACATTTATTTCTTTTCATGCTGTTATAATGTTAGTACTATATCATCATGCAATTCTTCCTAATTGCTCAAATACATTTACTTTTCTCTGGTTTTGTTTTGGATTCTTATGCTTATATGTTAGCGTTTCTATTCAGCTTTGTCTTTTCATCAAAATGCTTGAAAGTCTTCTGTTAAAGGTCTATTATTTCCCTTTAAGAAAAAAAATCATTTTTTTCTGGATAATAAACCTATCTCTTTTGCCCCTGGAAGATGATATTCCAAGATCCACTCTGGTTTTTAGTAAAAGTTGCCAGGTCTTGCATGATCCAGGCTGTGGTTGAAATTTAATTCCTTTCTGAATGCTCACACACACACACACACACACACACACACACACACAGGTGTATATATAACCTAGCACTTTGAACTTCAAAGATCCAGGGGGCTTAACCCCAGAAGGTGGAGAGATCAGGGAGTGAGACCCAGGAGATCAAGAGTGAGACCAAGCAGGATCTCACTCAATTTAAAGGTTTTCAATGTAAACAAATATTTATTATATAGGAGGCACTGAGAATACGCAAACAAAAAAACAAAATCTCTGTCCTCAAGGTATTCATATTCTACAGGAAGGCAGGGTGCAACAATAATGTAAACAGGTAGGCAAATACAATGCATTTTGTTCTAGGGGCAGAACCTGACCTTGGCACAATGCCAAAGTCTAGGGATTGGAGCTGTAGATAGATATGAGTAAACTAAAGAAGACACTAACTATAAGTAGAGATGCAGATGAAAAAAAAATTTCCATAAGAACTACATGAATTCCTGGGAGACAAGAAACAAGAAAGATAAAATTAAATAAAAGCTCTCTAGCATTTCAGAACAGAATTTTAGGAACCTAGGAACCCTGGGCTCACCTGGTCTGAGCTCCTAGACCCACATGGGTTGCTACCACTTCAGGTAGTTTTCAGGGTTCTTATTGAGAGTTTTTACCTTTCTTGGGGCTTTATGGGGTGCCTCACTCTCATTGCCTCAAGTATTATAGAGTTCTGCCAGCTACAACAATTTCTTGTTCCCCTCTGGGTATTTGCAGTTTGTTTGACTGTTCAGATACTGGCTTTGTTGGCAGCCCTCCTTTCTATTGGATATGAGGTTCTGACTATCTCCTGGTGCTATTTTTAGGTGGAAGAGGTCACTATATTTTCTCACTGGATTTGTTTATTATGTGAATGTGGTGTGAATTACGCGTTTGTGCTGGAGCGATTATGTGGGTGCTGGATATTCTGTCTCGATTCAAGTAGACATCTTGGGAGAAAGTCAAATGGTTCCTCTCTAAATAAAAATGAAAATCCAGGTTTCCTGACTCCTAATGCTGTGCTTTTTTGTATCATAACATACTATTTGGCTTCCTAGTTCATCTTTAACTCCCATGGCCCACATTTTAATTCCTCCTTAAACTTCCATAAGGATTGTTGTTCATTTGACCTCACACTTGCTCACAATTGTGCTAATTATGTGATCCACAGAGTTCTCTCTCCATTCACAAAATCCTCTTTCCACCTTTCCTCTGAATCACTACTCCCAAATCTATTCTTTATCCTTACAGTGATTTCCAGTCCCTCTTCCTCTTCCTGTTTCTCCAATCCATTACCTCTGTTTCTTTCTTTTCTTTCACACACACACACACACACACACACACACACACACTTATCACCATCACTAGAATTTATATAGCACTTCAAAGCTTAAACAGCACTTTATATATGTTTTCTGATTTAATCCTCACAACAACCCTGCGAGAGAAATTCTATTATTCCCATTTTGCAGAATGAGACTGAGAGGGGTTAAGTAACTTGTCCAGGGTCACACAGCTAATGATTATCTGAGGCAGGATTTGAACTCAGAACTTCCTGTCATTTAAGTCTAGTCTTCTATCCACTGTGTCACCTAACTCCACCTCTATGGTTTACTAGTAAAACTATATACATATTCTATCCTCAAATCCCTTGTTCCATTTTTCCCAAAGTCTTAACCCTGGGTTACTCTCATCATCTCCTTGTTCTTTTCTGACTGATGTGCTACAGAATGCTGATTTAGAAAGTCACAAAACTGTCAGCTGAGCCCACAAGTTCATATTATCTATTAATAAATGGTCTCTTACTGCTGCATGGCAAGGTTTTTATTCTTTCATGACTTACTCTCTACCACATTTTCCAAAGAAAAATTTCCAAACATTCTCCCCTTAAGCTGCCTGTAATACCCTAAGGAGCAGCTAGGTGGTGTAGTGGATAGAGCACCAGTGCAAGAGTCAGAAGGACCTGAGTTCAAATCTCACCTCAGACACATGACACTCACTAGCCATGTGACCTTGGGCAAGTCATTTACCCCAATAGCCTCATCCTGGGCCATCTTCAGTCATCCTGATGAATATCTGGTGATAGTATTCAGATGGCTCTGGAGGAGAAGTGAGGCTGGTGACCTGCACAGCCCTCCCTCACTCAAAACAAAGTCAAGTGCAAGTCATGTCATCATTTCTCTGATGGCATGGTCTTCTTTGGCAACGAACACATGCATTGGCAGAGGAACTCATTTGTGACTTTGAGAAAATGTTGTTCTGTCATCTTTCAACTGTGTCCCACTCTCCATGACTCCATCTGGAGTTTTTTTGGCAGAGATACAGGAGTTGTTTGCCATTTCCTTCTCCAGCTCATTTTACAGGTGAGGAAACTGAGGCTAACAGGGTTAAGTGACTTGCCCAGGGCCACACAGTGACTAAGGCTTTGAACTCAGGAAGATGAGTCTTCCTGACTTCAGGCCTGCCTCTGTATCCACTGCGCCACCTCGCTGCCCCTAGACTTTATTAGAGCTTAGTCATTCCCCATGAGTGAGCCACTAAGTAACTGGAATGCAACCAGATATTTATTTATTCACTTGTTCAATTAGCTATCTTGCAGACTGGCTGCTATCACAGCACCTGGCTCATAGTAAGAACTTCGTAAATGCTTGTTGACTGATTGAAACAAGCACAAATTATCACATATTCTGAATTCATGGAGTTAGAATTACCAAACTAAGGAAACATAGAACGTGAGAGCCGGAAAGGTACCTTAGAAATCTTGCTATTGAAATTATTCAATCTGTCCCCTGAGACAAAAGAGACAGATTTGAGGAAATCTGAGTCTCATTTTTGGTGGCACGCAAAGCGGGGGTGAGATTGGGATTTTCTCCTCTGTTCACAGGCTAACAGGAAACCTGGGAGGAAAGGGTGCTGAGACCATTCAGATGGAAGACTCCTTTCTTTCCCAAAGCTCTGACAAGTTTGTTCATGGACTTGGCACTAGGAGAGACATAGGATATCTAACATGGAGTAGTGGATAGAGACTGTACTCGGGGTGGGGGATGGTGGCTTCCAATCCTGCTTCAGCTACTAGGTATGTTACCTGGGCAAGTCACTGAACATCTTGACCTCAGTTTTCTCCCCTGTAAAAAGACTGGACTCCGTGATCTCTAAGTTACCTTTCAGCTCTTAAAACTATGATCTTATGATTCACTCCCTCATTTAATAGGTTAAAGAACTGGCACAGAAAGTTTAAGTGATTTGTTCAAGACTATAAAAGAAATAGGTGAAATAGCCAGGATTTGAACTCAAGTGTTTGATGTTTACGCTAATCGTGTTACTTGCTACCTTCTCTTCTCCTGTACTCTTTGTTCCTATGGATGGACTTTGCCTCAGACAAACTGGGAAAGATCTTAGTTTAAAAAAGACCAAGGTCTCGCTTTGCATTTGGGGCCAACGCCAGTCATCCTGATCTACGTCTTGCCACTGGACTCCAATGACTTTGAAGGAGATGATGAGGCCAATGACTTTGCACAGCTCTATCTCACTTAAATCCAATTCACTTACAAGTCAAGATATCATTGGTCCTCTTTAGTAACAAAGGACAAACAACAACAATTTGTTCTTCACTCCTGTGGTCTAGTAGAGTCTTCTGAGATGGTATTGGTCTGATCAGCCAGTCAGACACACGGGCCATTGACCCCAATGGAGTGACAGCATCTTGGTCCTCTTCCAATCCAAAGACAACCAGCAATCCTCATTCCTCCCACTGCCACCTCCAGAGATTTTTGTTCATTCTTCATTCTCAAAGAAGACAAATGAGATCAGGAGGATGATGTCTTGACTCACTCATGGATTGGAATTAAGTGAGGCAGAGCTATACAAAGTGGTCAACCTCACTCTTTCCTCCAGAATCATCAGAGTCCAGTGGCCAGAGAAAAGTCAAGACAACTGGAGATAACCCAGGATGCAGCAGGTGACCCTGGCCTTTCTATAGATTATAGTGTCATGATTGACAACTGGATTTGGAACCAGAATATTTAGCTTCAAATCCTGACTTTATTATTTTCATCCTGTGTGGCCTTGCAGAAGTCTTTTAACTGGACTTAATTTTGCCATATGCAAAATAAGATATTTGGAAAATGAGGGATTTGAAGGGGATGCTCTGTTAAGATGTTTCCAGAGAAAAATATTCTGCTGATGCTGTTATTTTCATTGATATGTATGGAATTCCCAGGGGTATATGGGACCATGGTCTCTACAATGTAAGCTCTGAGATAGTAGGGTCTGTTTATCTTGGTTTGAAGAGTGTCTAGTAATATGGTAGGATCAGAGATCTAGAAAAAGGGCATTAGAATTCATGTAGTAATAATAATTAGCATTTAGGTAGTGCAATAAGATTTGCAAAGCACTTTACAAATATTAGGACATTTTATCCTTAAAACAACCCTGGGAGGGAAGTGCTATTATTTTTCCAATTTACAGATGAGAAAACTGAGGTAGATGAGGTCAAATGACTTGCCCAGGCTAGTAAGTTCCTGAGACAAGGTTTGAATTAATGTATTCCTGATTCCCAGCTCCCTACACTATCCACCACGGGTCTTGCCTATCTTCAAGATGAGCAAACTCAGGCTCAAAGAAGTTATGACATAATCCCAGAGCTAGCAAGTGAATGTCAGGCAGGATTTAAACCCAGGTCTTCCTGATTCCAAATCTAACAACTAACCCTTTTCCCCCATTATAGCCAATACTAATAATAGTAATATATATGTATGTATGTATGTGTATATATGTATGTGTATATGTGTATATATACATACACACATATACATATACTTGTCCAGGGTCACATGGTGAGATTTAAACACAAGGCTTATGCTTTCTTCCATTGCATCACATAGCTGCACATTCAAAAGAGGGGCTGAGAGAAAGGTTGGTAGATAGGAAAACTGAAAACTTTAATCTATAGTCAAGACTACTGGTTTGAGTCATATAGAAAGAAGGCCTTTTTGTGTGCCAGACCCTCTTTACAGAGCTGTTCATTGCTAAACTGAATTTGAACCATAGAGATTTTTCAACATAGGGACATTGTGCATGACATATAGGAGTGCATATTATTGCCACAAGGTTATTGAATACAATTCCTCACTGAGATTCATGGGAAAGGGCAACTCTAGAATGGTTTTAGAGACTCTGAAAGCTAAAATTCAGTCTGAATCAGGCTAAGGCTACACAGAAGAGGCAAAGCTATGCTGAGACTTGGAACCCTCTGGTCCACACTGCTGGAAGTAGGCTTTTTGTGTTCTCTACCAGGTTCTGCAGTTGCCTTCACTTCACATGTAGAGACCTGTTCCAGCCACACTCTACAATTACTCTAGGGGTGAGGGTGGGAAGGGAGAGAAAAATTTTGCCCATTTGTGGTGTCTAATTTGCCTACTTCATTATTGTAGCATCCAGCAATTGTAATGTGTAAAATTTCCAATGAACTCCCCAAAATAACGTATTTCCAACATTTTATTCTTCAGAGTTCTTTGGGAACTATTAATGTTCTGATAAACATATCAAATCAACAAATATTTATGGAATGCCTCTTCTGGCAAGAATCTATGCTAGCTAGGCACAACCAATTTCACAAATTAGCTATATTGAATAAAACTTACATAACAATCAATGTTATATAAAAATCAATCAATAATAATTATACATTAAATCAAATTCTAAATAAAATCCTGATTAATAGTTAACTATCATTTTAAGTCTATTAATAGTCTTCTGCCAAATTCATTCTCTCTATCAAACCTTCAGGTCCTCAGGAGCTATTCACTGGCTTGTAGTGGAAATCAAAGTTTAAACTTTTCGGTGCCAAATATACCTCAGGATTTAACCCCAGGCTCAGTCCTGCCCAGGAAATATAGATCTGTATCTTTCTTTTAAGAAAAGAAGAATCTAGCAAAAATTTTTTTCCTTGATTCAACCAGGACAGAGGATAAACCTTTCCTTCCTTCCTTCCTTCCTTCCTTCCTTCCTTCCTTCCTTCCTTCCTTCCTTCCTTCCTTCCTTCCTCCCTCCCTTCCAGCATCTACTATGTACCAGGCATTCTGTAAGGCAATGGGGATCTTTTAATAATATAGCCTGTATGTGGAAGGGATCTGAGAAATGATTTCATTGTATTCCCTATTTTGTGTTTGTCCTTAGTTGCCAAAGAAGACCATGCCATCAGAGAAATAATGACATAACTTGTGCTTGACTTTGTCTTGAGTGAGGGAGGGCTGTGCAGGTCATCAGCCTCACTTCTTCTCCAGAGCCATCTGAATCCAGTGACCAGAGATATTCATCAGGATGACTGGAGATGACCTAGGATGAAGCAATAGGGGTTAAGTGACTTGCCCAAGGTCACACACCTAGTGAGTGTCAAGTGTCTGAGGTGAGATTTGAACTCAGGTCCTCCTGACACCTGCACTCGTGCTGTATCCACCACACCACCTAGCTGCCCCATTCCCTATTTTACATCTAGGAAAAATGAGGCTCAGAGAAGATAAATGACTTGCTCAAGGTCACAAAGATAGTTAAAGTCAGAGGCAGGATTTGAACCTAGTTTTGAACTCAATTCAGCAATAGTATTCTTTCCATAGAGAAAAACAAAACCAAACAACCAAATAAACCCACACAATCCCTGCCCTTTATGAAGATTTATGCTAGCGGAGTTTGGAGAGGGTATATATCACAGAGATAAGTCAGTATAAAATAGACATAAAGTAAAATACAAAGTAATTTTGTGTGTGTGCGTGCGTGTGTGTGTGTGTGTGTGTGTGTGTGTGTGTGTGTTTGGAGGAGGAGGAGAATAGCAACCAAAGCAACCAAAAAAAAAAAAAAAGCTTTTGTTGAGGAAATGTCATGAGAGAAGCCTTGAAGGAAGCTAAGAATTCTAAGAGCCAGCTAGCTGGTCCAATGGATACTTAGAATCAGGAAGACATGAGATCAAATGTGGCTTCAGACATGTACTATCTGTGTGACCCTGGGCAATTCATTTTAACTCTCTCAGCCTCAATTTCCTCATCTGTAAAATGGGGATAACAATAGCACCTACATCTATGGGTTGTTGTGAAGATCCAATGAGATGATATCTGTCAATCACTTTCCAAAACCCAAAGTGCTATATAAATGCTAGCTTATGTTATTATTAAGAACTGAAAGGAAGAAGGTAGTGCATTGCTGGACAACCTATCCAAAGTCAAGGAGAAAGGCACTTAAAGTAAACCAAACAATCCAATTTAAGAGCTGGTCGAGTGCCCAAGTTACAGGTGACTAAAATACAGGTGGTAATAGAGGAAAGGCCACTGACTTGGAGATTAGAAAACCTGGCTGGGACACTACTTGTTTCCCAAACACAAAGAGCCTTTCCTCTTTGAAGCTCAAGGGCTGTCCTGGCATTCAGTAGTTAGGTTGACGTTAATCTTTATTGTAGCTCTGAGTGGTCAGCAAATTAAGTCTGCATTCATTCATGTATATATTCTTATATTTTCTCTGATTTCTGTATTGCTATGGACTTGGATAAAGGGGTCACTTTGCTGAAAAAAGGGATTATTAGGTGAAGCTGCTCGCTCCCCCACACACACCCTTCAACCTCTTGAAACCATCATCCTTCCCAGAAAGAATACTAGAGGAAGAGGAGCTATCGCCAGATGAGTTGTAAAGCTTTATCAAGAAAAAAAATCATCCTAAGAGATGTGACAAATAAAAAATCCTAGGAGACAGAATTTCTGGGTAATTAATAATCAATTTATTAATTAGGCTAGCTAATAATCAATTCATTGATTAACACTGATCTCTCTTGACAACCAAAGATGACACCGTGGAGATCCCTGAATGCGTAAATACTTTTGGAAAATGAGGTGCTCCTGACAGATGAAAATCAGCCTGATTGGTGAACAATTGATAAGGAGGTAGACATATTCATGAGGAGGTGGGTTAAAAAAGTCTTCAGCAGCTCCTGCTAAGAATGTGACTTGATCATGAGACTCAGCTGCCTCCAGCAAGCTGGACAAAGGAATCCATCTCTATCCAGACTAATCTGGTTGGTTTTCTCCTTTATAAACTGGGTCACTCTGAATTGTAAAATGGAGGGTTCAAGGACAGGGGCTTATTTCCAAAGGGCAAGAACTCCTCTAGAATGGATTCTGTTTGTAAAGTCTTCCAGTTGGGTAGGGTCCAGTCCAAGATCATAAAGCATGTACCCAGAGGATTTGGGCAATCTCCTCTATCCACAATGTCCTTCAGAGGCTGGCTAGCTGACCATCAAGGGCTAGTCCCTGAATGAGGAAATAGAAAGGAAAAATCTCAATCCTAATTTAATCATTGGTTATTGTTATGTATGGTTTTATATACATGAGCAAAGCAGAATTGAGACAGCACAAAGTAATGTAGGATGTGCAAATTTGGAGTATCCACCCCAAAAGTTCATATGGACTATCTGTGCCCAACCTGTGGTACAGCATTCTGAGCTTGTATTGTTCTGATCAGCCACAGTCGTACACCCTGAAACTTCACTTTATCATGGTGATGTCATTTTGGTCCTCTTCGAAAATGAAGGACAACCACCAACCAACCTATACATATGTATACATATATATGTATACATATGTATACATATGTATAAATAAGATAGAAAATAATTTCTGTCAGGTACTAGAGCCATAATATACCCCTAAAGATATGGTGCTTGCCCTGCCTCCCCTATTCCCTTTGTGACTCCTGTAACTGGAGACCTTTTAAAAATTCATTTGACAGAGGCCTGGGAAGCTATTTCCCCATACTCTGCTACTTCCTCCCTTCTCCCTGTGTCTCTTCCATAACTATTCACTGTTTAATGACACCCTCTGCCATCTCCACCTTAGTGATATTCTCTGTTTGAATGCACAGAGAAGACAAGAAGGAAACAAGGAAAAAGGGAAGAGGGAGGAAAGAGGAACACTGATCTATTAAGGTTATGTGTGGTTTGTCCTTCGTTCTTGGGAAAGACCATGGCATCAGGGAGATGACATGGCTTGCAATTGACTTTGATTTGAATGAAGAAGGGCTGTGCAAAGTCACCAGCCTCATTTTCTCCTCCTGAGCCATCTGAATCCAGTGATTGATCAGGATGACTGGAGGTGGCCCAGGATACAGTGGGACACTTAGGCTCTTTTAAGCTAAGGTCTTTTCAAGAGGAAAATCTAATGAATGCTGAGAATAGTAAGAAACTAATTACTCTGAGTGTTAAACTCATTTTATTTTATTCTCTCAAATATGTTTTTTAAATGTATCTCTCCTTTTGTTTCCCTCCCTCCCGTAAGGGTCCATGCTGATTCCTGCTTACCCTGGGTCTACTTTTACTCTTTCCCTTTGTTTCACTTCGAATGGGGCTCTTCTAAACAAATTTACCTATCCCCAAAGATTCAGATCAAATCCATCCTCCTCCAAATTTTCCTATGTTACCCCAGGCTAGATGAATCTTCCCTGTTTCTCAGTTTCAAAAAGAACTTATTAGAGGACTCATAAACTTAACACTATATTATTTTGCCATCATGGTTGTAAGCTCCCAAAGAGCAAGGAGCATATCAGACTTCTTTTATAAGTCCCACAGCACCAGAACAGTTTTCACCACCTAGTAGGGGTTCAATGAAAACATTTGTTGGTTGTTTGACACAGGAAAATAGATGCTGGGAGAAGTGAAGTAACAGATTGTCTTATGCTTTGAATAGAATGAGGAATTATTCCTTCAAACCTCACTAAAGCAATTTAATTTTTAATTAAAGGATATGGACAGGGCACTATGGCAGGTATTCACAGGACATGTGAAGTTGAGATAAATATTATTCCTGTCCTCACGAAGCTTAGAGTGTATGGGGGGCACAAGATCTAGATACTGATAAGAAACAAGATTCTCTTGCTCATGGCAAAGTGGAGGTCTTAGGAGGAAGGTCACAGAATCTTAGAGAGGGAAGCAACTTCAGAAACCATCTAGTCCAATCTAGACTGCAACAAGAATCCCCTCTTTATGAAGCTTTATTCTCTTCTAATAACCCTCTTTGACATGCTTGACAAGTGGTCATGCAATCTTTGCTTGGCGACTATTAGTAAAGGAAACCCTTTGCCTCTGAAAGCAGCTCATTGAATGTGTAGGTCTAGTGTATGTATAGGGCTAACAGTGAGAAAGTTTACTGCCAGGCTAAATCTGCTAATTCTATCCATTGTTTCTGGTTTTTACACTTGGGGCCCCGAGAACAAGTACCCTCTTCCAGGTGACAGTGCTTCCAACACTGGAAGACAGATATCAAATGCCATTGCATCATCTCTTCTACAGGTTAAATATATGATTACAGAATCATTGATCAACCATCAACATTAACTCTTTGAGTCTGGTTCCTGAATCAATTTCTAAACCATAGGATTATACTACTTACCTAGTCTCTACAGAAGAATAATGTAGAAATTTTACATGAGGCTTCAATGAAATCTAAGTAAATGGTATCTATAGCAGTCACCTGATCTACACATCTAGCAACCTTGTTAAAGAAGGAAATAAGCTTCGACAGACATGATCTAGTCTTGGTCCATCCTGTTAGCTCTTTGATCACTGCTTCCTTCTTAAGTTATTCATTTGCCACTCTTTTACTAATACATTTGAGAATTTTTCAAGAAATCAAAGTCATCAAGCTTACAGACTCCAATCCTGTTCCTTTTGTGAAAAGTCATACGTTTTTCTTTCTCTGAGTCTTCTACTTTTCACAATCTTTCAAAGATATCTGACAATGGTTACATCTGCCAGTTCTTTTGGCAGCCAAAGGATGTACTTTGTTTGGGTCCAGTGATTTGAGCTCATCAAGGTCAGATAATCTGTTCCCTTGATATCTTCTGATTCATCTTGAGTATCTACCCTCGATTAGCTTTTCCTGTTGTTCTGTCATATTTAACTCTTTATGATGCCATTTAGGATTTTCTTGGCAAAGATATTGGAATTATTTGCCATTTCTTTTTCCAGCTCATTTTACAGATGAGCAGATGACGAAACTGAGGTAAAGTTAAATGACCCACTTAGTAAAGTGTCTGAAGTCAGATTTGAACTTAGGAAGATGAGTCTTTCTGATTGCATACCCAGCACTCCATTCGCTGTGTCACCCCACTAGCTCTATCCATTAGCTGATCTGTACTTACTATTCTCTTTGGCAGAGAAAACAGAAGTATAATGAAGGTTGAACAACTCTTCCTTCTCTCCATTATCATCATCCCATTTATAGTGAGGAGTAGTTTTATACCTTCTTTGACCCTTATCTTTACCTCATTCAGGAAAAAAAAAGACTCATGGAGAGGGTTACATTGAAGCTAGGATTTAAAGGTAGGTGGGAGTGGGTGGGGGATTCCAAGCAGGATGATTAAAAAAAAGTACAAGTTTAGAGGAAAAGGGTTTGAATGGTCTGTAGAATATTTGGAGGAGAATAGCATGAGTTGATGTTGGAAAGCTAGGTTAGTTCCAGCTTATAGAAGCATATGTGGCAAAGGAATTTCAGTTTATCTTGATTAACAGTAAACCCCCACTGAAGATATGTGATGGGGGAAATGACCTCATTGAATCCCAGTTAAGGAGAGGGACTAGAATGATTTTCAGAGCTGTAACTAGGGATAGGTTCTCAGGACTTTTCCTAGGGCAGGTGGTTTAGAGGGTGCTGGCATGAAGGCATGTGCTCATTCAACTATGCCCTTCCTCCCCTGAGTTACCATTGCCATCTGTTTTTCTCCTGAACAGCTCTGCCTCTAGCAACGGGCACCATCCTTCCTCCTTCTTCACTGGCTGCTGTCGCCAGGCCCCTTCCAGTTTGACCCAGCTGAATCTTGGCAGTGGCAATGTGCTTCTTCCTCATGGTAGGGCCACTACTGGAGGTGATCCAGGCTGCTCTTTCTCCTCACCACAGAGTTTGTCAGTTGACTCTCCCCTCCCCACCTCTCATACTCACCTACACTACTTGCTCCAGGTGAAAATGTTTCCAGTCTCAGTTCAAATTGCATTTTCTCGAGTTCAGTACATCTGTGAGCAGGATTTTATTTTCCCCTTCTCCCATCTGCCTCAGTTCCTGCTGTGAAATTGGAATATTTTCCCCTGTTCTCAAGCATTACAAATACCGATGGGATATCCATAGGATGCTTCAAGCTCCACAGGGCATATTCTCCCTCATCCCAATCTGTCATGTTGCTGCAAAACATCAATCAGAAATGATTTGCTTAATTTTTGTTTTCCTGTGGTAAAAGAATTTCCCCACGGTGTCTTGAGATGAACTTTTCTTGGAGAGAAGGTTGGAGTACTCCCCACATGGTGGAGGGAGAGGTGCCAACGGGTGCTTCCCATTAAAGGGTTTCATAATAGAACTTCATTTTGCACCAATTTACAGCCACCTCTTGGGATCATTGCTTATAACTCAGTCAGCTCTGCTTCACTAGGCACATGAGGATTTCTAAAAAGCGCCCCTACGGCTCATTGTTTGGGGGTTTTGCCTTGGAACAAAAAAGGTTTTGTGTGCTTGTTGCAGTGTGCCAGGACTCAAATGTTTCTCTCTTTTCTCCTAGAGGCCAAGTTTTTTTTCTTCTCTCTCTCTGTCTCTCTGTCTCTCTGTCTCTGTCTCTGTCTCTGTCTCTCTCTCTCTGTCTCTCTCTCTGTCTCTCTCTCCCTCTCCCTCTGTGTTTCTGTCTCTCTCCTACACTATATGGATTTGCCACAGTCATGGGGAAGCTGGGAGGAAGGTGGGAGCAGGAGGAAAGACGTATGTAGCTTTGACTGTGAGCTGCAGTTCTGGAAAAGGAAAGAGAAAATATCTAAGGGCAATCCTTTTCAGAGTGAAATTCACTTCACTTGGAGCCTCAGACTGCGTAGATAGTGAGGAAAAGAACAGATTCTACCAACCAGACCAAATTTCTACATGATATTATTAAATTACATAAAAAAAGAAAAAGCATAAACACACACAGATATCTCAGTGAGAGATTTGACTTTGTTTACTTCGAGTGTCTTTTGTGGCAACCCCTATATTTTGGATGTTGTTCTTTTGCTTATTAAGGTGCTTCTCATGTTTCTATTGCTTTCCAATTTCTACTCATCAGAATTGCATTGTTAAGAATGGGAACTGGCAGGAGAGTCTGTTCCCCCTTCAGCCAGTTCATCAAGAAGGAAGCAAATGGCTTCTCAGGCTCAGGACTCCACAGAATCGCTTTGACATGCCCTCATTGTGGGGGGTATGGTGGAAGAGCTTTTGAGACAGTTGCCAGACAGCACAAGCAGATTAGAACATTCCCAGAGGGTACCTAAAGACCCCTGCCACCGCATCTCATTTATGATTTCATGCTCCCTCTGTAAGTAGACAGGTTTGAAAGATGCAGATGTAGCTGTGCTTATAAGCTGAGACACAGTAGTAGGCTAAAGAGCCTTTGTGGAAGGGTCTTCATGGAAACCCAAGGCATCCTCTGCTCTTATTTTGGCTTCTGCATTTGCTCTTGGATGTGTTCCTTTGATCATCCTTTTTCCTTTTCTTTTTTTCCTTTCGTCTCACCTAATCATTCTGTTTAAAGATATGCTCAGCTACAGACAAAATTATAATAGAGTACTGTGTTTGCTTTAGAGCAGAATGGTATAGTAGATAAAAACTGGCCTCACAACCCAAAAGACCTGGGTTCAAGTCTCACCTCTTCTATACACTATCTTTGTGACCCTGGGAAAGTCATTGAACTTTTCAGTGCTCAAGATTAGAGCACTTAGAACTAGAATCTAGGTATGTTCTAAGGTGATAAGTTACAGAGAATGTGCCAGCTTGGATTGGCACGGGAAGTTTTATCAACTGAGAGTTCTCTAATAACAGATTTAGTCCTTATCAAGCTATCAGAGCTCACCTTATGGAAAGGACATTGATAAAGTGAGGAGTTTCCAGAGGAAGGCAAACCAGGTTGGTGAAGGGAGGAGATCATGCCCTATGATAATTGGGTGAAAAACCTAAAGATATTTAGCCTGGAGAAGAACTTGAAAAAAGAGAGGGGCATGATATCTATCTTCATGTATTTGAAATGCAGCCATGAAGGGATTAAACATATTTGGCTTAGCCTAAAAAGGCTAGTGGGTGAAAGTTATATGAGGTAAATTTAGATTCAATTCACATAAGAGCTTCCTAACAGTTAGGATTGTTTCATGGATACTGGCTCAGGAACTAGTGAGTCCTCCTTCCCTGAAGGTCCCCAAGCAGACACTACTTGGCCATTTGTTTAGGATGTCACTGGTAGGATTCTTGTTTCAGTGTAGGCTGGACTAGATGACCTCTGACCTTCCTTCAAGTTATTCATTCTATGATTCATATCTTTTCCCATTTTACCCTTGTGAGATGGGTGTGTGTTTGTCCTTTGTTGCCAAAGAAGACCATGCCATCAGAGAAATGATGACATGACTTGCACTTGACTTGTTTTAAGTGAGAGAGGTCACCACCCTCTCTTCTCCTCCAAAGCCATCTGAATCCAGTGACCAGATATTCATCAGGATGACTGGAGATACCAGGATGAGGCAATTGAGGTTAAGTGACTTGCCCAAGGTCACACGGCTAGTGAGTGTCAAGTGCCTGAGATGAGATTTGAATTCAGGTCCTCCTGACTCCTGCACTGGTGCTCTATCCATTCCACCACTCAGCTGCCCCATGTGGCACCCGAGGCTGCCCCTGAAGGAGAACAAGGAGATGGAGTTGAGGAATGAAGGCATTGAAGCCAGAGGCATAGTTTGTGAGAAAACATGGCTTTTCATTCTTTAGTCCTTCATTTTTGAAGAGGACCGATGACATAACAGGGTGATATCTTGACTTGCTTGCAATTGGATTTAAGTGAGACAGAGTTACACAAAGTTGTCACACTCACTCTCCCTTCAAGAGTCACTGAAGTCCAGTGGCAAGACAAAAGTCAAGACAACTGGCAATGGTCTGGGATGCGGTGGATGACTGATGTCTACTGTATCTGACCAAGCTCTAAGCACTCCACGGCACTTACTTCAGCTGCCTTCACGGCTGTTAGAACAAGTTATTCTCCCCTATCAGCTATGCTGGGGTAAGTCTTCACATGCTTGGGAAAGACATCCCCCTCCCCCTCAACTCACTGACAAGTTTGAGGCTTGTTGGTTTCCCCCAACCTGGTTCAGCCTGCATGGGGTCACAGTTTTACCAAGGTGTGGCCACTGTACATGCTCTAGCTTCTCAGAGAGACACATGAGAGTGGGGTGACAGGTGGACACCAAGAGTGGATGAGCAAGAGCTCTGAAAAGAGCTCAGCAAGCCTGAGGTGCTAATCTTCTCTGTGCACTTCATACAGCCCTGTGAGAGGGTGTGAGAAAATATGGGGGTGTCAGATGGAATATTGGGTTGGTTCAGGGAAATGTTCATAGTCAATTTTTACCAGACAGAGTTTATTTAAAAAAAAAAAATGAGGGTATTGGAGTACAGTGGAACATGCCTGGAAATGGAGGTGGGAAGCAAATGGTAGAGAGCCTTAAATGTTAGGAGAAGGGAAGGGAGAGTGGAAGAGCATAAGTGTTTATTAAGCACCAACCATATATGTGCTTTTTGCTAAGTGCTTTAAAAATATTTCATTTGATCTTCAAAGCCTCCCTGTGAAGAAGGTGTTTTTATCATCCTCACTTTACATCTGAGGAAACTGAAGCAACTGCTAGCAAGTATCTGAGGTCAGATTTGAACTACTTTATCTTCTAGGCAATAGACAGTCCCAGAAGATTCTTGAGCATAGAGATGACATAGTCAGATGAACAGGAACAGTCAGCCAGAAAAACAAGAAAGGCACAGGGAGATTGTTACTTGCCCAGAGACTCACAGCCAGTTGATGAAATTACCAGGATTGGAAACCGAACCTTTTCAGACCTAGTGCGTCTTTACTAAGGCCCAGTTAATAGTCAACAAACATTTATTAAAAAGGTACTGCATCAGGTGCTGAAGATAGAAAAAAGAGGTAAAAAACAGTTCCTGTCCTTACAAGGACCTCATTCTAATGGAGGATGAGTTGGAGGTAGTAACAGAAGTGCCTTTTTAAATAGGTAATACATTTTGTTGAAGGTCCTTGAAATAGCTGAGGCAATGTGTTGCAGTGAAAGAATGTTCGATTTTGAGTCTGAGGATTTGGGTTCCAATGCCAGCATTGTCAGTCCCTGTGTAACTTTGGGTTATACTCATCTGTAAAATGGGGATGGGGGTAGCATTTGGAATAGATGATCTCTAAGGCCCTTTCCTCTAAATCTAGGATTCTATTAACTTTTTCTATTCCCAGGGTCCTTCTAGAAAAGGATTTGTGCACCTCAAAGCTTTTAACACAGGACACTAAGGTCCAGGCACAGCACAGGACACAGTGTGGAATTCTATCCATCTGGGGACCATAGTGTCAAATAGTATGAGCTCAGCAGGAAAGAGGGAAGCCTGCTGTCCACTGCATCAATCACACTAAATTAACTTATCAAAGGGAGGGTTGTCTTATAAAATAATGTTGCTGCAACCCTAGGGGGAAATATCAGAAGAATGAGAACATTTCCACTAATTGCAGATTGCAGAAACCTCTTGGCAGAGTAGAACATGCAGTTTATATATATCATCACATATACACGAGGTTCCACTTACCTTTGATCTCACGTTTGGAATCTTCTGGGGCTAGTCTACTCTTGATGTGTTTTTGGAATTCCCATTAGCACATGGAGGGAAAGCAAACAGCGTTTTATAGGATCATGGTATTTAAGGCTAGAAGAGACCTTAGAAATTGTTTAGTTCAAGTCTTTCATTTTACTGATGAGGAACCCAAGGCCCAAGAGAAGGGAAATGATTTGCCTGAGGTCCCATAAGTAATAGGTGGCAGAGCTGAGATTTGAACCCAGAACCACAGCAACATTTTCCTGAATTGGATTCTTCTTTTTTTTCTGAAATACCCACTTTGAGAAAGGCCAGCTTCACAATAAATCATATCTGCCACAAACAACGTCTAAGTCTAATTCCCTCATTTTATTGACGATAAATGTAAGCCCAGAGAAATGATGTGACTTGCCTAATGTCACATAGCTAGTAAATACATCCGCAATTAACTGGTGTTTATTTGCACATATCCACACAAAAACACATAAAAATAATAGTATATTTATATAGGGAGGCAATGAGGTATGATGGGTAGAGGGTTGGCTTTACAGTCAGGAAGATGGTCTCAGGTCCTGTCTGCCTGCCCAATATTACCTATATGACTGTGTCTGTTCCACTTTTTAATTTGTAACCCCAACATATAAATTCCAGAGATACAAATTGTTATGACTGGCATACAGCAAGAACTTAATCTTTGTTTGCTGACTTACCATAGATAAGTAATATCGCTTCCCAGAGTTCCATGCAACAAGTATATGAACTGAAAATGAGTTCCTCTCTAGCCTCAGTGGAAGAATTCCCTACTTTTCATTTCTTGCTGGGCTGCACCAGACTTTGGGACTCCTCTGACTTTCATACTAGGCTCCAGGAAGCTCATTTTGGGGAAAACTTTATTATTCGGCAAGATCTCATTTGCTTTGTCCTCTGGCTCACCATGACCCTCTGTTCTTCTGATTGGATGGTGGGGTTGTGAACTCCCAAACCTTCATTTAAGGAGGAAGCTGAGCTCAGAATATCTCATCTCTCATCTGACCACATCAATCTGGGCCTTCTCTGACTTTTCTACCATCACCCCAGAATTGGGTATTTTCCATGACTTCTCCAGTTATATTGGAAGCTCCTTAATGGCAGGGACTGTCCTTTTTTGTATTTTTGTCTCTAGTGCTTAGCACAGTGTAGATACTTAATACATACTTCCTTTCAGTCATTGTTTTAAGTTGTGTCTGACTCTTCATGACCCCATTTGGGGTTTTCTTGGCAAAGATACAGGAGTGATTTGTCATTTCCTTCTTCAGTTCATTTCACTGATGAGAAAACTGAGACAAATAGGATTAAGTAACTTGCCCAGGGTCACACAGCTAGTAAGTGTCTGAGGCCAGATTTGAACTCAGGAAGATGAGTCTCCCTGACTCCAGGCCTGGCACTGTGTCTGCTCCCCCAACTAACTACCTCACTTAATACAAAGCAGTTACTTAATAAATACTGATTGATTAATTGATAGGTGAAATGACATATCTGGGTCACTCCTTCTCCTCCCCCTTCCACCACATTTGTACTTTCAGCTTTATCAAATGCTTTATATTTCTTACAACAAGCCTTTGAAATATGTACTGTAGGTATTATTAACCCCATTTTACATATGAGAGAGTTGAAGTCTGAGGGCTGAAGTATGTAGTGGCTAAAGTACTCTTCTAAGAATCAGGAAGACTTGAGTTTAAATTCAGATTTGGGTACTTGTGTGATCCTGGATGAGCTGCTTAACGTTTGTCTCTCATTCTCTTCATCTATAAAATGGGGGTAGCATCATAATTTAATGCCTCTTCACTTTTAGGGGGTAAATATACACATCAAATTTTAATAATTATTGCTATTTGTCTTGTCTGTTGAATTTTCCCTGGGAAAGAAAATAAGAAGCCTGACCTAGGTTTTGTAGTTGATACTGACAGACTATTTTAATTGCCCTAAATCAACATATTCCTGAAACAGAGTTAGTATATATATTGTTATCTGTGTCCCAGACAGAAGCTAGGAATGTGGTTTAATCCAGATGAAAGTGAATCCATATTCAATACCCTCTTACTTGGGTTTCTACATCAAGCTGGAGTTTTAAATCTCAAAATATTTCCCCTTGAGGAGAAAAAAAAAATAGAAAAATAAAAGCCATATTCATAGTAACTTGAGTCATTCATCAACCCCAGAATGTTACACTGTTCTGCAAAAGGGCAATGGAAGACAAGTCAGAGAAAGAGAAAGAAGTTTATTACTGAGTAAGAAAAAATCAAAGCTGATTTTTTAAAAATAACATGTAATGTTTTACTTTTATTTTTGTCTCTGTGACACCACACCAGCTACTCAATATATCATTTGGACTAAACAATATCAAATAATTCATTTAGCTGAATTATTCATGTGGTCTGAAGATAGTTTATAAAAGACCAAGTGGCTTGGAGGTCAAAATTGGGTTTATATCCTGCCTTGACATTAGCTACGTGACCATGGACAACTCATGACTTCTCTGAACCTCAGTTTACTTATCTAAAAAATGAGTATAATTATACAAGTAGTACCTCTCTCACAGAATTGTTGTGAGGCCCAAATGAGATAATGTATGCAAAGCGCCATTTAAATGTCAATTATCATTATTCTAAGTTATGAATTAAGTAGTTTATGAAATCATTTTACAATTCCCTACTAGCTGAGTGTAGAGCTCTCAGTTCAGTGGGAGTGACAAGTCTGAATAGAGTTAAGGGTACAAAGAATGTGGATCCCAGAGTGTAGGGTAGGGAATGCTTTCCCAGGCATTGTACTACAGTGAGAAATTCTGCACTGCTAGGTGTAGGGGCTGGTATGAAAGCAATGGGGACCTTCTAGGGTAGGAGAGAGTCAGAGAAATAAAGGCCAAGGATGCATAAAGGAAGAATGGAAAGGTGATAAAATTTCTTATCTTCAAAATTTTTATTAGGTGCCCAATACTGGTTCTGAGCCTTAATTGTATGAGTTCAGTCTGTATAGCCTAGGAGTTCTCCTTCCATAGAATCTAAGTTTTTTTGAGGTCATAGACAATTTCATTTCTGTTTTTGTCTTCCTAGCACAAAACACAATACCTGGCACATAGCAGGTTTTAATTATGATAATAAGGATATTTAAATATGACTTTGAAGCTTGCAAAGTGTTTTATATATGTAATAAGCTGAGATAAAATATTTAAAACGTTTTGTTAACTTTACAATCAACTATAAACCCTAGTTATTATTTTACTTCATTTGATCCTCACATGAACTCTGTGGGGTATGTTCTCAAGTTTTCTTTAAACATCCATCAAAAGAGGATTCTGGGAAGATGATGGAGTAGGTCAGAAAATATCAAACTCTCAAGATTTTCCCCCACAAAAGAGATAAAATAACACCTCAGGGAGAACAAAGTGCAGGTAAAAATAAATAAGAATAGGTACACAACCAGGGTCTTCCTGGGGCAATTTGAGAAGATCAGAAGAAAAATCCTAGGATTAGGTTTGGTCCCTGCAAGAGCAAACACCTCCAGGCTAGGGTTTGCTTTAACAGCAAGAGGCAAGCCCTGGGGTTAGTCGATTTGAGAGGCTGCCTCAGCCCCAATCACAAGAATTTTACACCTGGGATAGTGAAGGGAGTTGGGCATCTGAGCCTGATCAGGAATGTCAGACCCAGCAGTGCTGCAAAGAGTGGCGGAGGTCAAGAAGGAACCAGCACACACCCGGTGAATGCAGAAGACATGGGGCAGAAAGCCCCTGGCTAGAGGCATTTAAAGGAGGTTGGTTGCAGTTGGGACAAGAGGCACTTTCCCCATACCCCAGGGCTAGAGGTGTTGACAAAAATTAAGCTATTAGCACCAAAAAAAAAAAAAAAAAAAATGCAAACGGAAAGGAGGAAGAATCCAACCATAGAAAGCCATTATGGGAGTAGAAGAGACTGGGGTTCATCTTCAGAGGAGGATATTGAAGTAAAGAAACCCCCAAAGAGTCACCTACTCAAAGAGAATTCATAGAAGATCTTAAAAATGACTAAAAATCAAATGACAGAGATGGAGGACAAACTATAAAAAAATAAGAATAATCCAAAAAACCCAAGAAGATTATGAAAGGAAAGTCAACCAATTAGAAAAGGAGATCCAGAATCTTAAGGAAGAATATGACACCTTGAAAATTAGAATTGGGCAAGGTAAAGCCAGCAAAATTATTAGAGATCAAGAAATAATTAAACAAAATATGAATAATGAAAAAAATAGAAGAGAAAGTGAAACAAGAAAAACAACATATTCGGACAACAGACAAGAAGAGAAAACATAAAAACAATCAGACTAACTGAAAGTTATGATCAAAAAAATAATTTTGATACAACAATAAAAGAAATAATTAAAGAAAATTGTCCTGAAACATTAGAAAAGGAGGGAGGAGAGCAGAAATAGAAAAAAAAATCCATCGAAGATCACTTAAAAGAGATCCTATGAGAAAAACTCATAGGAATATCATAGTCAAATTCTGAAACCTCCAGCTCAAGGATAAAATATTAAAAGCAACAAGAATAAAACAATTTAAATATGATGGTGTCACAATTAGAGTCACACAAGACCTAGCAGCAGAGACATTAAAGGACCACAGGTCTTGGAACACTATATTTTGAAAAGCAAAAGAACTGGAGCTCCAGCTGAAAATATTGTACCCAGCATAATCCTGAATGAACAAAAAAGGACATTTGATCAACTCTCAGAATTTCAAGACTTGGTTTAAAAAAAAAAAAAGCGGAACTTAATAGAAGATTTGACATACAGTAGCCAAGAGAAATATAAGGCACATATCAAAGGCTGATTATAAGGGATTCCATAAGGATGAACTGTTTACTTTTTATATATGTAAAATGTACATCTAAGAATCTCATTAATAATTGGGTAGCTCATAAGAAAGATTGGAGTCAACCTAAGTATGACATGAATTTAAAAAGTAAAACCATTTAGGAACAGCTACAAAGAATAATTACTGTCATCATCATCATCATTAATACAAATGAGATGCAAGGGGTAGAATCAATACAGAGGAAGAATTAGATGGAGGAGGAGGGCTGGTAGTTCTGGTAATCTACTTTCATGAAGAATGGATTTAAGAGGGAATGATACATACATACCTATATATATTATATATATATATATTTAGAACTACATATATATGTGTGTATATATATATATATATATATATATATATATATATATATATATACATTTAGAACAATATACAAGTCCTCTAAATTCAGAAGGAATAAAATGGTAGGGGTGTAGGGAGGGATTTTTAGAGGGGAGGGGAGGGAATAGGTAAAAGAATTTATAGAAGGGTGTTTAGATTTATGGGAATGGGAGGAATTCTTGGAGGGGGGGTAAGCAAATAATAGGAGGGCAAGGTAGTAGGTAGAAGTACAGTAGAGGAGGCAGGAGAGATATGCACAAACACAAAAACAAAGATCAGGAGTAAAATATTTTTGGGAAAGTATATGTGTATATACATGTATATATGTTTATGTGTATGTATATATCTACAGCAATAGAGGAACATATCCAAACTTAACTGTAACCTTCTTGGGAGGGGGGGAATTAACAAAGTAAAAAAAGTTCACAACAGAGAACAAGAGAAAACTTCCAAGGAAGCAAAGAAAAGATAGACAGTGCTCAACACGTGTATTATTTATTATACAGATTTTCTTGAAATGAAAATTGATTTTTTACATATTTTTAATCCTCTCTTATGTTCTACTCTGCACATGACATGTTTTTTTTTCTTGCTTTGTATTTATGTTCCAATATTTAAGTTTATGATATATTTTGTTTCTTTTCTCTATTCAGTATTTGTGTTTTGGTGTTTGGGTCTAAAATAATATTCTTTTAAAAAAACCAATCAAAACCAACTATTATCCACTTCTCTCTTGCCTCCCCTAGCCCATGCTATAACCCTCCCCCTTTTCTTTCTTCCTATAAACATTTAGATCTGCTTTGTTCATTTCACTAGTACATATCTAAATCAGGCATTTGGATAACAGAGACAGCAGTCGCCTCCTGGCAGCAAACAAGTCCAGCTGTTTTCTGTAGTGCAAAACTTCAAGAAACCTGGGTGGCAAATGTGCCAGTTTTAACTGTAGCAATGATTCCACATCTGGCAGTGAAATCAAACATTTCAGCTGGTTTATATAGGGTCTCTCTCTTGCTGTATTTTGTTTATTTTGACTTTTAGTTTAATTTTGGTATCAAATTTGGTGAATCATTTCACCACCTTTTATCCAAGCCCACTTTTGCTTCACCTGCACTGATGTGTATGCAGATTGGATACCCGCACTGTTCCACCCTCTCTGTCCTGAACCCTCACATGCCCATATGCACTCTTACACACCTCCTGAGAGAAGGCGAGGCTTCAAGAAAACTATTCATTAACTCCAAACAGGCTCGACTTCACCAAGTACTGTGCTCTTGCATTTTTTTCATCTCAGATAGGAGGAGGGGTTTATCTTTAGATCTTTGAAGCGTGACAACTCTAGAAAAATAACAGTCTCTAAACCATGGTATTTAAAGCTGCACGCCAATACACTGAGGCAGGAAGTCTAAAACAAATTCCTTTTATTATTTTTTTCTGTCTCTCTTCCCATTTTATCTGGGGGTTGGAGGGTAAGCATTTGCTATGACTGTTAATATAGCACTTTATTCTCCCATGTGACTTTGCCATTCATTCCTTCGGAGTATGTCGTCAGAGCCCTCAGGGACCTGGATCCTCAGGGAAGAGATACACAAAAAACCTTGGTGAAATCTGGTCAGTTACAGAAAAAGAGGCAAGGGCAATTGGTGAGTACTTGAAAGTGAAAAACAGGGTGTGAAAGTGGGATGATTACAGAAAAACTAGAATTAGCATGAAAGCTAGAGATGGGCTGGGACCTCCGAACAACACAATATTTTGGAGTAAAAGTCAGAACCATTTTGCAGTCCCTGCATAAGACAGCTACAAAGTCCCCTATATATAAAAATCACTACTCTGTGGTCTGAATTCTGTAAATTAGAGATTAATTCAGCATAATATATGCATCCGGATAAATTTATTCTTAAAATGAAAATAAAGCTATTAGCCAATCACATGGTCATGTGAATTGACTATATCTTTTTTTTTTATACCTGACTGAAGGAATGGGAACTTTGATTATCTAGTGGGGAGGAAAAAAAAATGAGGTGTGATTTTGGAACTGTGATATTTGATAAAAAACACTTTGTCCTCAGCACAGGAGCCTTGGAAGGGCAACTAAGAGGTACAACCAAAATGTGTGAGACATAAGTACAAAGAAGAAAATTGGATGGTACCAAACATATGTACCCATAGCCTGGGAAACCACTAAATCAGGAGAGAACTTAGCAGATCATGTCCTTTACCAGGAGGATATGATGGCTAGGGGTGGAGAATGAATGCAAGAAGTTTCAATTAAATCATCTAGAAAATCAAGTTGTGTCAGACATTTGGCTGACATTTTGGTTTTCTAATCGAGAATACGTCCCTTTGTCCTGCAATTCCAACTTCATCTCAGTCTCTTGAATCTCAAAGCTCTACCACAAATATCTTCCCTGGTCTTTCCATGTACATTTCCTTCCTTAACCTAAGGGAACCTTAGGTTTTCTTCTTAAACCTTAGATGTTTGTTATACCTAAGACAAGTGTTTGTTCCTCAGGAGCCAGCTTCCATTTTCTAGAGGTTAAGTGACCACAGTCAAACTCCTCATTACTATGTATGAGCTGTCCAACATGACATGGCTGCCTTTCCCCTGCCACCCTGACCATGTTCTAAGTGCTTCATGCCACTTTCAGTTAATGTGGATTTCTGGAATGTAGACTCACAACCCCTTCCCAGGTCAGATGGAACTGACTTATCAATCACTTGTGCCAGTTGTCTGTTTCGTTCCAATGTTAAAGGTACCATTCTGTGATCTTCTTGGAACAGATCATTAAAAGATCACTTTTAGCACGTAGAAGACACCCAGGGCATCTTCTTCTTTTTTTTTTTTTTTTTATTAATTTTTTTATTTTTTTTAATGTTTAACAATCACTGCCATACAATTGCGATTTTATCCCTCCCCACCCACCCCCCACTACCTCCCTCCCTCCCCACGACTGCATACAATTCTGTATAGATTCTACATAAACTTTCCTATTGAGTATATTTTCACTATCGTCATGCTGTGTAGTCAGACTAAGATAAATGAAAGAATCCGTATAACAAATCAGAACATGATACACAAACAGATACACATACACAAACATGATCTGCTACATTATGTGAGTGACTTCCATATTTCTCTCTCTGAGTGTGGAAGGCTTTTTGCCTTGAGGTCCACCATTGGGATTTTTTTTTTTTTTCAGAAGTTCTTGTGTTATTACAAAAATCTAAGTCTACCAGAAAAAACTCTCACACACTGTGGTTGTTGCTGTGCATAAAGTTCTCCTGGTTCTGCTCCTTTCACTCAGCATCAGGTCATATAAGTCCTTCCAGGCCTCTCTGAAGTCTTCTTGTTCATCATTTCTTATGGCACAATAGTACTCCATTACATTCATATACCATAATTTATTCAGCCATTCCCCAATTGATGGACATCCCCTTGACTTCCAGTTTTTGGCAACTACATAGAGTGCTGCTATAAATATTTTTGTACATGTGGGACCCTTTCCCATTTTTATGATCTCTTGGGGATATAGTCCTAGTAGCGATATTGCTGGGTCAAAGGGTATGCACATTTTTGTAGCCCTTTGGGCATAGTTCCAAATTGCTCTCCAGAATGGTTGGATGCGCTCACAGCTCCACCAACAATGAATTAGTGTTCCAACTCTCCCACATCCTCTCCAGCATTTATCATTTTCTTGTTGTGTCATGTTTGCCAATCTTATAGGTGTGATGTGGTACCTCAGAGTTGTTTTGATTTGCATCTCTCTAACCAATAGTGATTTAGAGCATTTTTTCATATGATTATAGATAGCTTTAATTTCTTCCTCTGAAAATTGCCTGTTCATATCCTTTGACCATTTATCAATTGGGGAATGACTTGTATGATTATACATTTGGGTCAGTTCTCTATATATTCTAGAAATGAGGCCTTTATCCCCGAGCTTAGCTGTAAAAATTTTTTCCCAATTTACTACATCCCTCCGGATTTTGGTTGCATTGGGTTTGGTTGTGCAAAAACTTCTCAGTTTAATGTACTCAAAGTTATCCATTTTGCATTTCATAATGCATTCTATCTCTTCTTTAGTAAAGAATTCTTCCCAGGGCATCTTCTGAAAGGCTTTGAAGTATTCTATTTGATCAGTCCGTAAACAAATATTTGCTAGGCACCCATGTGCTAGGCACTGTGCTAAGTGCTGGCCAGTCTAAGAAAGGAGAAAACACTTTTTTCTTTTGGAAAAAAATCAACCTCAGAGTTTTATTGTCCCCCACGTAGAGCAAATGCAAACTCATGGTGATTGCCAGATGGGGGGATTCTCCCCGTAAATCTCCTCCTCTAGCATGGGCGTCCTCTTCTCAGGCACCGGTCTGCCCTTCTCCACCCCAAACTTCTCCAGCACCTGCGGGCAGTGACAGTAACCAATGACGGGAGACGTCTCGGAGCGGGGCCGGCATCCCAGCTCTGTGGGGCCCACAGTGACACCGCCACGTGGTGTAACTGACCGTGGGGTGACATCTCCACCGGTGTAACTGACCATGGGGTGACGACATCTCCACCGGTGTAACTGACCATGGGGTGACGACATCTCCACCGGTGTAACTGACCGTGGGGTGACGACATCTCCACCGGTGTAACTGACCATGGGGTGACGACATCTCCACCCCGTGACCTCTGCCGGAACTGGGCAGGAGTCTCCAGCTTCCAGCGGTTAAGCAGAGCGGGACGTGGCCTGCGGCTCCCGCGGGGCCGGGTGGCTGGACCTACGCTGCCCCAAATTCAGTCCGCCCAGCTCAGCACTGGGCTTCTCCAAGGGGGGCCTTCCCGACCACTCCTCCACAGGGGGCGGGTCCTCCGGAGGATGCATGGGAGGTGGCCGTGACGGCTCGGCGTCTGCCGCGGTCCTCCGGCACAGGCGTGAACAGCATCTCCGCGGCCACCGCCAGCCCCAGCAGCCCGCTGAGCTCTCCCTCCCAGCGTTCTCCAGGTGGGACACGCGGCCAGCCAGAGGGTGTTTGCTGCTCGGGCAGGCCTCACTTAGGGGGGCGGTGAAGGTTGGGCTTCTTCCAGCCGTCACACTTGCAAGCACCGTTAGCCTTGCAGGCCGAGAAGACCCCGAGCTTCTCCAGCTTTTTGGCCCGGGGCAGCGCGCGGACCGGCGCCTTGCTGCTGCTGGCACGTGCTGCTGGCTCAGGCCAGGCCACGCTGGATACCTCCCCACTCCCCACCCCCGGGTCCGGTCCCCCTCTCCCTGGGTCGCCTGCCGGCGCCGCGGCCGCGAGGTAGAGGCTGGGGCCCGGGCCGGAGCTCCGGGGCTGCTGGGCCTGGGCTGCGGGACTGAGCGTGGGCCCGGTTTTGGGTTAGAGGCCAGGCCTGGGTCTGGGCTGCGGGACCCGAACGTGGGCCTGGGCCTTGGTTGGAGCCTGAGCCTGGGCCTGGGCCTGGGTCTGGGCTGCGGGACCTGAGCATGGGCCTGGGTTGGAGCCTGAGCCTGAGCATGGGCCTGGGTTGGAGCCGGAGCCTGAGCATGGGCCTGGGTTGGAGCCTGAGCCTGGGCCTGGGCCTGGGTTGGAGCCTGAGCCTGGGCCTGGGTTGGAGCCTGAGCCTGGGCCTGGGCCTGGGTTGGAGCCTGAGCCTGGGCCTGGGCCTGGGTCTGGGCTGCGGGACCTGAGCATGGGCCCAGGTCTGGGTTGGAGCCTGGACTCCACCATGACCTCCCTCCGCTGGGCAGGGCTGCGAGGCCCCCAACAGGAACTCACATTTCAATGAGAAGATGGGATGATTTCTATTGGACTTGATAGATACCTTATTGAAGTAGGGTTTCAGGGTCGAATAGACTTACAGCTGCCTGGTGGTGACCTGTGCACGTCTGACATCCCCTGAACACTGCTTCCCCTCTTCCACTACAGGAATGACTTGGTTATTGGGAGCAGGAGGTGTGGTGAACTGACTTCCCAAAGTGTGGTAGAACTTAGGAATACTTATTGTGAGTTAGGAAGGATGTATTCTCCTTGTGTATCCTTGGGACAGTTTCCATCTGAGTGTACATACCAGCCTGGCACCATGACCGAGTGTCTTTGGGAAAAATATGTTTGGGGTGCTTATTGAGAGAAAAATCTTATGAACAGATGGAGGTGGCACTCTCTGAGTGGATGAAATGCAAAGACATATTCTAGGAACTTGTGGTATTATTTTGACATAGAATCACCTCTTTGGGCATTTGGAGGGAAGTTCGTGTTCTTTTTCTTGGGACCTTTTGGGGTTCATCGATTCGCTTGGTGATAACAAGGGAAAATGAAGAAAATAGGGGATACTATTAAAATTAGAAATAGAGCAGTCATACAGACAGATGTGTAAAGTTGAAAATAGCCATTCACTATGGATTGCCTCCCAGAGATATAAAAAAGTGCTTAGCACTTCTCTTGGCTACTAATTATTTCATTATGGTTTTTAAAAAAGCCTGAAAGGCAATCTCTTGCTGGTTGTGGGAGAATAGGATCAGAATTTAGAATTGGAATGAACCTTAGAGAACATTTCATCTACAATCCTCATTTTACAGCTGAGGAAGCTGGGACTTAGAGAAATTAGTGAAGTATATTATCCAGATCATACATGCAGCAAGTAAGAAAGCCAAGGGTTGAGCTCAGGTCCCCTGTCTCCAGATATAGCACTCTTTCCATTCGTCTATTGTAACTAGTGGCACTTATAGGATATGGAATTAGGGTGCAAATGTTTCTTACCGTCCAGGAGTGAGCACACATGAAAAGAAGCATGGCCTAGTACTCAGTTGAGTGGTGGTGACTGGGTGTTATAGCCTCTGATGTGTATGTTCACCATACAGGGTGCTGATTTTTGAAGGGTTTTAGAATATGGAGAGAATAAGTACTAAGGCTGATAAAGGGCAATACAGTCTACTGAGATTTCAAGCCCCCAAAGGCTCTGTAGGCTTCTAGGACATTCAGCTATAGTAGAATCTCAGCATTTTTGTAGACCCTTGGGACTTTTGGTTGATAAACCCCAGACTTATTCAATATCTGAGACTATCTTCCATAAGGGATGTTCCCCTTAACCACTATCTCTTCAATCTCCCAACGTTTTGATTGTACTGAACAACCATCCCCTCATATTCTTCTTGAAGGACCAGAAGGAGAGTAATGGGGGGTCTAGCCCTGGTGATATTTTCTTAGACATAAAGAAATGACAGAAGAGTAAGATATCCAGAAAAACCAAACCTACTTAAGAGATTTAGATTCTCTTTGGGCTTAATTGAAGAATCATTCTGTCAAGAAGTATTCAACCACATGCATATGTGTGAAATAAATGTGCTTGAAAAATGTTTTTTGATCATGATCCCTCAGCTCTCACTAAACTTTATTATAAAGGCCATAAGGAAGAAAGGACAAGCCTATTCATTATCATTGAAATCTGGTCAGGCATCTATCTCTGTGCCTACACTGGTAATCATAGGTTAGTCTGGAGGGCAATCTGGACTTGTTCTCACTTTTTTGTGTGTATTTATTACCCATGCCAAGTTATGATTTGTGCCAAAGCATCTCACCCTGATGCCAGAGAATAATTGAAGGAGTTTGAGGAATCACCATGCCTGGAGTGATCTCAGAAGAGAATAAACACTCGGTAATCTGAATACATGTGGGAAGTCTGCCTAGAAGTAGGAATGGTGGACTTAAATACTTTTCAAGTCTGATAATTTAATAATTAGTATGGAGAATGGACTAGTAAAGGAGTAAAGAGTTTGTTTTCCTACTCCTACCACTGATGTATTAAGAGACCACATATCCCTGTCCAAATGATTATTCATTCTTCTTTCAATGTGGATACCTCTGATCCAATGAGTTATGGTAAAAAAAATTATAGAAACTTCAAGTTGGAAGGGACTCAAGAGTCCCTTCATTGGCATTTTATGCCAACCTTTCGTCTCTTACCACCCTTCCCCAGCTCAGGCACAACTTCTTTCACATCCCTGAAAGGTGAGCTTCCTGGTTCTGCTTGAAGAGTTCTGCTTGAAGATGGGGAGTTAAAAGTTCCTTTTCTGGATAGCACTAATTAGTGAGAAATACTTCACTACTATGAAGGTAAGTTTAATAAATTCATCACAGACAAGTATTTCAACCAAATTTCCCCTGAGCTGTCATTTTCTAAATCAGTGGTCCTCAAACTTTTTGCTCTCTGGACTGCTATATATTCTTAAAAATTGATACCACCCCCTCCTTCCAAGAACTTTTTAAAATTTAGACTATATCTATCAATATTTACCATATTAGACACTAAAACATCTTAGTATTATTATAAATGTACTTTTGACTTCATAGACCACTTGAAAGCATCTCAGGGATGACCAGGAGTCCCTGAATTATACTTTGAGAACCACTGTTCTAAATACAGATAAAAAAGCATCCTTTTCAATGGTACAATGTTATTCGAAAACAAAATTAACCAAACAAAATGAGGGATTTCTTCTAAATTAACCATACAGAATTTTGTACATATCTCATGATACCTTTTAAAGGAGTTTACTGAATTCTTATTTTTAAAAAATTGATCCTTTGATTTTACTTCATCATCATTCCTAAATATACCTCTTCTTCTTCCCCTATCCATCCAGGCATTTCTTATAATAAAGAATAAAAATTTTAAAAGGGGAGAAAAGGCAGTTTAGAAAAAACCATTTGAGTCGAATAGTTTATATGCAATATTTCACATCCAGAGTCTCATCTCTTCAAAGAAAGTAGAAAGATGCATTTTCCCAGCCCATTTCTGGGCTGTGCTTCTGAAAACAGCAGTTTCTTTTGTTTGTTTGTTTGTGATGTCCATTTACATTGTTGTGGTCATCATGAATATTGTTTTCCTGGTTCTGCGTACTTTATTCTTCATAATTTCAGATAAATCTTCCATGCTTGTATTATCCTGCATTTCTGAGGAGGAAAGCTCAGTACCAGACCACTCTCCCTCCTGAGATGGGCAATCAGCACTATCATGATAACAATAACTAATAATAGATAGAATTGATGTAATGCCTTAAGGTTTGTGAAGCACTTAATAAATACTATCTCATATAAAACCCTTTTAGGTAGGTTCTACTATTATTCCTACTTTCCAGATGAGGAAACTGAGGCAGAGAGAGGTTAGATGACTTGCCCAGGGTCCCACAGCTTGTAAATGTCTAAGGTAGGAGTTTACCTCAGGTTCTCCTGACTCCAGGTCAATCACCACTTAGCTTGATACTAAGTTATGGACCCAGAAAGTAAAGTACAAATGAGAGAGAGTGTAAGGAGAAATTACAGTGATTCATTCTTGGTAACTTTTTGATTATAGGTATAGAAAAAATACATGAATCCTTGTTGTGTTCACACTCCAGATGAAGCACCAAATAATATGGGTTCCCACAAAGAGATGGAAACATCACTTGTTTGTATACTGCTATTAACCATCGTCTATTAACAGTTTTCTCTGGGGTAGAGTGCATTTTGCTCGATGAAACCCACAAATCTTCCTAGCGGTCTGTGTTGTAGTTCAGTAGATGCCATGGATAATATTAGTATGTTAACACAAAAAAAGGCTTCGGGGCTTTTCCTGCTCATATGGTCATATCTTAGAAACAGGTGAATACACTGAATATCTTCAAAGCCTATCTGTGTTTGGTGAAGATATGCAGTAGACTATTTCATTGACACAGAGTTCTGTAACTAGGGTGAGGCAATCGGAGATTTGTACTGCAGTGAGAAAATTTTAAGGGTACCATTGGAATCCTGATATGCTTTCCCTTTTATCTCCGTGGCAGAAATGGCTTGGGTTATTTATTTCTCTTCTCATCACACTGTACTCTCCTTTAGGTGAGCCCACCCGCACTCTCCCTAGCCCCAGGTGTAGAAGTAACTACTTATGGCTCTGAGTGGTCATGGTTAGAGTTTAAAGAGTACTTGTTAGTTAGTGCTACTCATAGTCCCTGATTTTCAATGACTTAACCAGGAGTGAGGAACCTGTGACCTGGAGACCACACCTGGCACATTGTTCTGTGACATTTGGATTCAGAGGGCTGCACTCAAGGCCTGAGAGGGCCACATGTGATCAAGGCCTCAGGTTCCCCACCCCTGGGCCTTAAGCCTTAATTTTCTGATTATTTACAAGAAAAATCTAAAGTTCAGTCAAAGTAGATTATCTTCTTTGCAATCCCACTGTGAGCATGTCTATGAAAACTTGGTGTTTAAGTGTTATGGGGGAGAAATGGAGATTTCTGTGTGGATTTCAGCTTTTGGACAGATAAAGAATGAAAGTCAAGAAGCAGACAGAAATGTTTGGTTCAGTAGGTTCAAGGGGAAATGGTTCTAATCTAAATATACTGGGCAGGCCGGGAAGTAGAGCTGTTTAATCACCTGAAAGCCCAGCCCTGCTGCCACAGCTGGCCATGGAACCTGTCAGTATTCCTTTGCCAAGAAGCCAGATGCCTTCCCTAAAAGAATGTGATTCACAAATTGACACCTGGGACTACTGATGGCCAAAGAGAGCTTCCCAACAGAGGGGCAGGAGCCCCTAAATAAGCCAATTTGTTCCAATTAAGAGGCCTCACTCTTCCCATGAAGAATTTCAGCACGAAAGGAAGCGGACAAGGGAAGGGAGGAATTGTAGACTTTCAATTAGATAGGAGGGTACAGCCATGTCTTACAGGATTACAACATTTCAATACAATTCAACAGGAACACAAATGAATCTGAGACATTTCCTTCCCAAGTTTACTTTTTTATTCATACAGAAATGACTTGGAAAAAACAGAACTATACAAACCGAGTTTATTTTAAGAGCAATGGGGATTCATTTAGGATGAGGTAGCTTTAGAGGAAACCGTGCCCTGCAAGTGAGCGAGAATCGGCTACTAAGGTATGCGTTTGGTGAGAAGGTCTTTTTGACCTGAGCAAAATAAATGAAGGCAAGAATAACCCAGCTGAGTTTTTCAATAATTGATTGTAAATCACAGTTGATTTAATAAACTTTGCTTCACTCTCCAGGATTCTCCTGCAGAGAAAGTGCTTTGGGAAGTCTTTTTCTTTTTTTTTTGTATAGATTACGCATTCTGAGTGGGTCACATATTAGCACATATGCTCAAGACCTGGCCTTAAAAAATAATGACCAATTATTTCTGACAGTGTGCAGATAGGAACGTGTGAAGTAAAATTCTACACAAAAACCAAGGATCACAAATATTCCCTTGTAAAGCCTGAGGTCTTACATACTGAATTTTCTAAGACACTAGAGAAGTTATTAAAAATGGAAGAGATGCTTAATTTGGAATGAAGAATAAAACACAGTCATTTGTTCTGAGTAAATGAGATGCTCTTCTGAGCTTGAATTAAACATATGTTGTTTATTCTGCATTGTGGCTATGTTACCTTGTCAGTGACCAGGATGAGAACACTGCCACAGCTAGGTTATTAAAGCCGTTGGTTTCTTCTTCACACACTGTGGATATTGGCCTTCCATTGTAAAAGAGAGAATTTCTTGTTTCTATTTCACCATACCAGAATAGGTGTACACCACAAAAATATGTTGGAGCTAAGAAAAATAGAAGTGTGAGGTGCAGCCTGGCTGCACAAAATTTGTAACTTGGGAACATGATTTATTTATCAGAATGTCCAACTTCCTTTACTCCCTGTTGTGCTGAGAGCCAGGGTGGAACATTAGATTTAGAGCAGAAAGGGCCATCTTGTCAAACTTCATCATTTTAGGAATGAGGAAAGTGATAGGCCAGAGAGGATAAGTAACTTCTCCAAAGTCACAGGAGTGGTGACCGAACTGGGATTTGAATGTAGGTCCTCTGCTACACTTTCAGTTCTGCCAGACTGCCTCACAGGGAGTAAGTAGGCTTTGAGAATTCACCCCTGAGTTGAGAGTAAGTTGACAAAATCCCCCAGCCCCAGCGGACTGGGTGATCAGTAGTTTAGCACCTTTTCCCTGAATATCAAATATTCAGGTCTCACAGAATCAGCATCCCAACCAGTCATGCATGGATCCACCCCATGCTCCAGTACCATTGATTTCACATACTTGTAGTTGGCTCACCTGTTTGGCCTGTTTTTTTGCTTTGCCACTGGGTGAATGGAGGGCGAAGAAGAAAAAACAATTTTGAACCCATTTATTGTGCTAATATGTTTGGAATGCAAATATGTTTAGGTTCTTTATCACTACATTTGCCATGTTTTTTTTTTTTTTCCTGATGCTCTTGGCAGTAGGAAATGGTAACCAGGAAAGGTTTAAATTCACATTCAGTTTGATTCAACAGGCATTTATTTTGTGTCTATTATGTACAAATATGATGTACTAAGAGCTGGAGATTCAAATAAAAATACAAAAAATGTGAAACTCAGATATTTGTGACGATTCAAATGAGATCCAAATGTGTCTCAGTTTAACACAGATTTTTCAGCACAAGGAAGGATAGATTGCATCATGCTTTTTTATCACTGTATTTTGAGGTAGTGTGGCATAGTGCATAGTGAAATGGCCTAGGAACCAGGAAGACAAGTTCAAGCCTTGCCTCTGACATTTGCTGGCTGTGTGACCCTGAGAAAGTCACTTAATCTCTCAGTATTCTACATTGCAGAGGAGGTGCCAACTTGCCATGGTAGAGTTTCTTTATCGGGAGATTCCCCGTATCAGTAATATCCCAGGTCCATTCCTTGCTCCTATTGATGGGCTATGGATAATAGAGTGGGACATGATGATGGCAGTCAATTTTCAGGTCTCGGTTAGTTCTGTACTGTGATTAGCTGTTATCTCAAGAAGTAGATCAGTCAGAGGATTTAAAGCTATAAAGGGCCATTTATGCCAGCCCTCTCATTTTATAGATGAAGAAAGTGAGGACCAGAAAAATTAAGGTCACATGAGTAGTAAGTATTCTGCTAGGTAACAAATCTCAAGCCCATCATGCCATCTTTGATTCCCATTTTATCTCATCCCAGACATCTACTTAGTTGTTGTTCATTCATTTCAGTCGTGTCTGACTCTTCATGACTCCAGTTGAGGTGTTCTTGGCAAAGATCCTGGAGTGATTTGCCATTTCCTTGTCCAGCTCATTTTACAGAGGAGGAAACTGAGAAAAACAATGTTCAGTGATGTGCCCAAGGTCACACAACTGGTCAGCCTCTGAGGCCAGATTTGAACTCAGGTCTTCCTGACTCCAGGCCTGATGCTGTATCTATTACACCACCAGAAATAAAGAGGCTTTAGTCTTCAAGGTTGTTGTTGTGCAGCTGTTTGACTTTTCATGACCCTGTGGACCACAGCACTCCAATACTGGGCAATGAGATTTTCTTGGCAAAGATACTGGTATGGTGACATTTCTTTATCCAGCGGATTAAGGCAAAGAGAGCTTAAGTGACTTTCACAGGGTTACACAGCTAATAAGTGTTTGAGGACAGATTGGAATTCAGGTCTTCATGACTCTAGGTTCAGAACTCCATCCACTGAGCCACCTAGATGCATGGCTGTTAATTGTAACTCTACAATAACTCTAGAATATAATTCTTTCTGTTTCCTCTACCAACACCCAAGTTTCACACCTCATTGAACAGCAATTGCCATTGTGTCTTAATTAATCTCCCAGACTCCATTCTCTCTTTTATCTCAACATATCTTGTGTACTGCAACCACAGCATTATTTTTAATGCTGAACTTGGATCATACTACCGCTCTGCTCAAAAACCTTTGATGGCTCCCTAGTGCCTACAGAATAAAAGTCCACATCCTTTGTCTGCTCTCTACAGCCTGATTCCAACTTACTTTTCTAGTCTTCTCTTTTACTACTTCACTTCCCCTCCTCCCCAGGCATTATACGCTTTTGTCAAATCTATAATATGTCCAACAAGCCTTTCTTCCATCTTCTGTACGTTTTTTCTTGCTCTCCTCCATGTCTTGTATGTGTCCCCGTCTCTCCACCTGTTGAAATCTTATGTATCCTTCAAGATTCAACCCTGTTGTCATCTTCTCTCTCCCTAGACACAAATGAACTCTTAAGCTATCATGTGACCTGAAGCTGGTAGAGATCCCAGAGTGCTGGTCCATCTGACCCATTTTGCAGGTGAGGAAAAAATGGCACATTTAATGTGATACATTAAGGTTCCTCTTAAGTCAATGCAGTGATTAGTTGGTAGATTAGTTGGGCATTCAAACCAGTGAATGTGACTTGCTGAGGTCTCCCAGTGTCCAAGAGATCATACCATCATAAAGTTAGAGCTGGAGGAAAGGACTTAGATATCATCTGGTCCAACATCTTCATTTTATAGGCAAGGAAACTGAGGCCCAGAGAGATGAAATTACTTGTCTAAAGTCACATGGGTAGTGTAGCAGAACTAGGATTTGAACTCAGGTCCTTTGACTGCACATCCAATTCTTTCCACTACATGTAATTGAGAGGCAGATAGCAATAACTGACATTTCTATGATATTTTAAGTCTTGCAGGTGAATTTAATGATCCCATTTCATGTTTATAAGAACTCTTGAGACTCAAGAATTCCTGGTACTGTTATCTCTACTTGATTTGTCTGTTTGTAGAACTTAGGATTTCATCTCTATAGAGATCTCCCAGTAATGAACTCTGTCCTAAAGCAGATTGGCAGTTTCTCTGAAATATATTAAGGGGTCGCCTTGGGCACTGGGAGGTTAAGGAAGTTGCCCACAGTTGCACAGCCAGTATAAATATAGGATAAGGTGCCATTTAAGGCAGTAGAGTGGATAGAACACTGGACCTGGAATCAGGAGGACCTGAGTTCAAAGTTAATTTCAGATACTTCCTAGCAGTCTGACAGTCACTTAGCCTTTGCCTTGGTTTCCTCGTCTGTGAAATGGGGATAATAGTACCTCCCTCTCAGGATTTTTTGGGGATAAAAATGGGGCAATATTTGTCAGGAGAAGGAACCTTCATAACCTTTAAGTGCTCTAAAAACATTAGCTGTTATTAAAATTATCATTATTACATTGTGAAAGAACCCTGCCATCCGTCAAAAGTGCTCTGCTTAAATCCCTCTTTCAACACTAATAATCTGTGTGACCTTGAGCAAACCATTTAACCTGGTCTTCTGATACCTTTTCTACAAAATGAGCAGGTCAGACTAGATGTGGGTATCCAGATTTAGTTCTGAGATTCAGTGACCCCATGAAGGAGGCCCAAGGACATAAAGCAAGTTCTGTAAGAAGCTTCCTGTCTGGAGCTAAGAGTTTGCTTTGGAATCAGCATCTCTAGTTATTAACAGTTGGATTCTATTCTAATTGCCTTATACTATCTCTTTATTTCTGATGGATGGATCTTCCTTTTTTTTTTTTGGTTGCCCAATACGTACTTAGTTTTTTTCTGTTTGTTCTGTTTTTAGCTTCCTGCTTTGTTTTCCTGAGGGCCCTTTGGTTTGTCTTCCTGATGGTTTTTGACCCTCTGCAGGCCTTGCCCTTCAGGGTCTGTTTGTGCCCTGACTCTTGCTTCCTTCCTTAATTTCAAGTTTGCTCCCTTGTTGTTATCTTTGACTCACGGGTAAGATATGTTGGTAAAAAACTTTGCAACTGTAAAGTGGTATATGCCTGGATGACGGTATTGTTACAAGTGGACTAAACTTAGGTGTGTTTCCTGTTCCTCCCATTCACTACTTTTGTTCTATATCTTGATGTCCTGGTTCTGTAACTGCAAACCTTGTAGTCAGAGAGTCTTTAGAATTTTGGAAATGAACTTTAAGGGTTCAGCCTAGTCCCTCATTTTACAGATTAGAAAACTAGGGTCTATGGAATGGGATTTAGGTTTTTTTTACTTCATGCTCTTTTGACCAATAAATCTGTTCAAGTTATCTTGAAAGGTCAGTCCCGTTTTTAAAGACTTCCATTGTCTAAATCAGCCCTGTATACTTGATCTACTCTCCTGAGACATTGCTGTCTTCTCTCTTACTTCCCATGTGAAATTAGCAATTTAGTAGGCCTAAAGTCCAGGTTTAGTTGGGAATTGCTTGGAGGATCCCCTACCAAACTAAACAAGACATCCTGACAGAACCCCTCAAAGAGCTCAATTTCTAGTTAGTCCGTCGGTTACCAAGCATAGCAAAATCTTCCTGTATTAAAGGTACTGTACTAAGTGCTAGGGGTATATAGGAAAGCAAAAATAGTCTCTTCCCTAAAGGAATTAGTATTTTTTTTTTCTTTTTGCAGGGTAATCAGGGTTAAGTGACTTACCCAGGGTCACAGAGCTAGTAAGTATCAAGCATCTGGGCCATATTTGAACTCAGGTCCTCCTGACTCCAGGACAGGTGCTGTATTCACTGTGCCGCCTAGCTGTCCCAAGTTGGTATTTTCTAATGAAAGGCAGTTAGATGGCTCAGTGGATAGAGCCCTGGGCCTGGAGTCAGGAGGAGCTGAATTCAAATCTGGCCCCAGACACTTACTAGATATGTGGTCTTGGGCAAGGCGCTTAACCTGCGTTTGTATTCATTTCCCGGAGAAGGAGATAGCAAGCCACTCCAATGTCTTTGCCAAGAAAATCCAATGGACCATATGGTCCACAGGGTCATGAAACATCAGACATAACTATATGACTGAACAAGAAAATTTCTGACAGGGGGAGAACACATGCAAATAATTATGCATGTGCAGGATATATACATTGTTAATGGAAGATAAGCTTAGAATGAAGGCTGTAGCAGTAAAGGTACAGTGTGGTGTAGGGTAGGACTGGGAAAGGCTTCTTGCCAAAGGTTATGTTTCCATGAGTCTTTAGGGAAGCCAAAGAAGGTAGGAGGTAGGGCTGGGGAATGAGAACATTCCAGGTATAAGGAGCAATCAGTGTAAATACATAGAGTCAGGGAACAGAGTACCATGCGTAAGGAACACACATAAGTAGGCCAGTATAGTCAGATCATAGATTGTATAGAGAGTCACAAAGAAGACTCTGGAGGTAACAAGGAGCCAGGAATATGAAAGCTTTATATTCCGGAGAGAGGATGTTATTGATTCTTGGGGTAATAGAGAATGATTAGGGATTTAGCACGGGCAATGACATAGTCAGAGCTATGCTTTAGGAAAGTCACTTTTGGCAGCTGAGTGGAGGATGGATTGGTGTGGGGTGGCCAGTTGGAAGGTTCCTTCAGTAATCCAGATGAGAGGTGATAAGAGTCTATATGATAGTGGTGGCTGTCAATGGAGGAATGTGGACATATATGAAAGATGTTGTGAAGGTTGATATGACAAAAGATTGAATGGATATGGACAATGGGTTGAGGATGATATTGAAGATGTGAACATTGTTTTATGGTGAGAACCTTCAAAGTGATGGGAAAGGTGGGGAGAAGGGAGAGATTTGGAGGGAAGATAATGAGTTCTGTTTCGGGACATGTTGAGTTTGAGATGCCCATGCAATTTGTGATGCAGTTCTGATGCTCAGGTAAGGAGTTAGGGCTGAATATATTCATCTGGTAATCATGTGGATGGCAGCTGAACCCACTGGAGGTGATGAATCACCAAGTGAAATAGTATAGAGGGAGAAGAGAAGAGACTCAGGACAGAGCCTTGAAGGACAACCATGGTTACTCCTTGGTTAGGGAAGATTTCTGGGATGGTCAGATTGGTTTTAAGGAACTTGCTTGTTGCTCTAACCAGATTCTCAGGAACTGTATCAGCCCATTTCATTCCAGCATAGTATTTAGGTGCTTGAAGTAGATTCATACCTAATTGGAAACGTCAGTCATCCAGTGTAATGCCCCACATTCAACCTGGACACAAAGCACTGTATGTAATATAGGAACTGACCTTATAATACAATGGCATCCATTCTGTGAATGATCATTGGACTTTGACTTTGTGTGAATCAGTTATAAATATAGTTAATAATCATATATTAATTGAAGATTTGTTTCTCTTTATGAGTGACTGTGGCATCCCCCCCTCCATCAACAAAGGCACGTTTTAGAAGAGGCAATGTGATACAATGGAAATAATGTTAAACTTGGAGTAAGAATACTTGAGTTCACATTTTGGCTTCACCACTTAATGCCAGTTTAACCTTAAACAAGACACTTTGCTGGGCCTCAGTTTCCTCATTTATAAAATGAAGGGATTAGACTAGATGAGTTTTAAGGATTCTTCTAGATCTATGAAGTATGAACTACTTAGGTTTGATTTCAAGTAATATGTAATCTGAAAAAAGTCTAAACCTTAATAATGGGGAGACAGTATAAACTCTAAACTGATACATGAATGCTAGTTATTATTATTTATTATTATCATTAAGTAGTAGGAATACCCTGGAGTCTCCCTACATCTGGACTTAGTATCAGAAGCTTTCAAGCTTGTTTGTATGGAGTTGATCAGGGGTAGGGATGCTGAATGAAACCTCTATTGTTAATTCTTGAGGTTTTTACCTTGGGTGAGACTCTGTCTTTTTATATTATAGATTCAACTGTGATCCCTGTATATTTGGCATGTAATTGCTTCTTTTGAGGTTTTGGGTTTGCAAATGTTTGTAGGAAGCAAATATTTGGCTTTCTTCCTGACCTGTTCTCATTCTAATGCTTCCTCTCATGGAGCTGTTGTAACAGTCAGCCTAGCTAAGAGAAGTACTGTATAGTCATAAACTGTTATATCAATGTGAAATATTATGAATGACAATATTATATATCAACTGCAAAAGCTCCCACCTTAAAGGATCTACTTTTACTTCTGTCTTATATCACCTCCAACTGCCACACACAGGGCAGGGAAACTAGCCTAGCTGAAGCAGCAAGGGACTCTGGGAGAAAGATAGGAGGCAGCATGTCAACTCAAACTACCACCACCCTGACCACATCTTTCATCAGACTCTGATTGGGACAACCCAGAAACCTGAACCCATGAGCTCTAGAAATTTGTTCAATTGTTTTTCAGTAATATCTTCCTCTGCATGACCCATTTGGAGTTTTCTTAGCAAAGATACTGGAGTGGTTTGCCATTTTCTTTTTCAGATTATTATACAGACAAGGAAACTGAGGTAGAGTTAAGTGACTCGACCAGGGTCACACAGCTAGTCTTGAGACCAGAGTTGAACTCCAGAAGATGAGTCTTCCTGACTCCAGGTGTGCTCTATCCACTGTGCCACTTGGCTGCCCTAAAATACCTACCCTGGAAATATTAACATTAGATAATGACATTGGAGAACAACATTGCTGCCGCACCGCAAGGACCATGGGACTTTTCCACCTGATTGACAACTGAAACCTTTCAGTGTGTGTTGACTCCCCATTAGATTGTGAGGTTCTTGAGATCAGGATTTGTTTGTGTGGATCTCTAGCACTTAGCACAGTGCATTGCACATAGTAAGCCCTTAATAAATATGTAATCCATTCATTCTTAATTGAAGCAAGGACCACTGTTCAGTGCATAAGAGTGGCTAATTTGTTTTAATGATCTTCTTCTTTGTGGAATGGAATATCCTCATCTCCAGATTCTGTTAATCTGGATCTAATCTCGTGCTCTGGTGTTAATTAAGAAGGCCTACTGGCTTTATCATCAAGGAATTTCTATCCCAAGAATAACAAGAGCAACCATATAGTGCTTTTATGAGAGACGCTGTTGCATAGAGCCTAGAGAGTGAAACTTGAAGTCCAGGAAACCTAGTTGCAGCTGCCACCTATGAGATATGCTGGTTATGTGACCCTGGGCAAAACACTTAGCCTCTCAGTGCTCTGGGTAACTTTTTGAGATTATTGATTGCAGAGGAGGTACTAACCAGCATTGGTAAAGAGAGTTTCTTACATGGAAACTTTATCAGTGAAATCACAGGTTCAGTTTAGGCTTTATCCCCATAGTGCCAGACACTCATAATTGCTTTTAAGCTTCACAAGATTCAAGAAACTACAAATATACTTAAAATCCTTTTACAAAGAAGGAAAGTGAGATTCAAGGAGTTTAAGTCACATGACTAGTCTGTATTAGAGGCAAAGTTCAAGCCCATGCCTTTCCTGTCTCCAAGCCCAGTATTTTTTCTCTACAACAGGTTGCTTTCCAAAAACAACAAAAATAGACATCAAATATACAAGATATGTGTAGAGTACTCTATAGATCATAAAATACTTTATTTGCATTCTCTCAAGCAAAGACAGGAACTATGAGGCAGAGGCTAGAGAACCTGCCTTGTGGTGAGGAAGATCTAGGCTTAAGTCCTGAAACTGACACAAACAAGCTATACTACCTGAATGTGTTGGGAATTTTAATTAAGTTAAATTAGCTTAATTTAACTTAATTTAATTAAGTTTCAATTAATTTTAATTAAATTTAAATTACAGACAGGGTATCTGTTTGTATTGGTGGAGGGAGTTTCCACACTGGAAGTTCTTTCTACCAAAACAATTTCCTCTGCCTGATAAAAAATTTAAACGATATATTTAAATAAATCAGCCAATAAGCATTTATTAAATACTTGCCTTGTGCTAAGAGCTACAAAGACAGAAACAGACCAGTCTCTACCCATAAGGATCTTACATTCAATGTCCCTAGTTGTTATGCGTTAATATTAGTAATAATGATGCACACTTCAAAATTTCCTGAGGAATTCAGCAGTACACAGTATTGGAACCACACCTTTATCCCAGACTGAACTGTTGCTCTTGTGATTGCTTGACTTACCAGAATTTAAGAACAGTGTAGCAGTTACTGCCACACCAAAGCAAAAAACGCTTTCAGAATATAGAGAGGTAGAAAAGATCAAAATTGCGTGGCAACTGGAGGAAGTGAATATCATCTCTCTTTTCCTGTCTGCTCCTAGAGTTGCACTGAGGACACATTGAGTGTGCCTGTAGAGGCTGAATATACACCCTGTTATTTTTATGCACCTCTGAAAAGTAGTTATTGTATCTCCCTGTGCAACAATCCATAGAACATTAAACATAAAAGAATAATAACTTCTCATTGGCCTTTTGGATCTCTTTTACCATTTGGGTTAGTCTATTTTTTAAGGTGTTTTCTTCAGCATTATTTGGGATCCCTTTTATGAAACAGTTGACTCAGTTTTCATGATTTTCTTGCATTGCTCTCATTTCTCTTCCCAATTTTTGCTCTACTTCTCTTACTTGATTTTCAAAATCATTTTTGAGTTCTTCCATGGCTTGAGACCAATTCATATTTTTCTTGAAGGCTTTGGATGGAGGAGTTTTGACTTTGTCGTCTCCTTCTGTTTGTATGTTTTGGTCTTCCATGTCACCAAAGTAGATTCTGTAGTCTGAATCTTTTTTCCAGTTTTTATTCATTTCCCCAGCCATTTATTTTACTTTTGAGCTCTTTGTTAAGGTAGTTCTCTGCTTCCAGTGGGGGTGGGGGAGTCTACTGTTAGCTGCTTGATCCCCTCACAATCTTGGGGCCTAGAGCTCCAGAAACAGCTGCTACCTCTGCCCTTGCTGCTGCTGTGGCTGCCATGGACTCCTCCACTCCCTCCATCACCTAGGGCTGGGGCCAGAGTACTGTACTCTCTCTCACACAGAGGTTTGTTCACAGGTTTGTTCCACTGACCTTCCAATTTGTCCTCAGTGCTTTGGGGTTGTGAGGTCTAGAAACCACAACAGGTGCCAGAGATTTCAGCCTTCCCCTAGTCCTGCTCAAGTTGAGTCTGTGCTGGTGCGGCCTGCTCTGGACTAGACATTTCCCGTCAACCTTCCAGGCTGTCTTAGACTGGTGATTTGCTTCGTTCCATCATTCTGTGGGTTCCGCTGCTCTAGAGTTTGTTTAGAGTCATTTTTTTTTTATAGATATTTGGCTGGGCTTGGAGGGGAGAGCTTTTGCAAGTCTCTATTTCTACTCCGCCATCTTGGTTCCGCTCCTCCCCCCCCAAGAATAATAATAACTTCATAGTGATTTATGCCAGAATTGTTTCTGTTGGGCCCCATTGAAAAGGATGAGAATGAGATGATGATGATATTAATAATCAATAATATCTACATCCAGTCAGTATTTTATAGAAGTAGAGACCTAGTCTGAATGTTGTATTTTAGGTACCACACTGATCACTTTTTAACTCTATAACAGATTATTGTAAAATATGATAAACGTGTATCTGTAGTTTGAAGCAGATTCCTTTACAGCTAAAAAAATCTCAACAACAGTGATGATAAATTTTTGTTGAACTGAATGAATTTAATGAATTTAATGATGAGATGAATTATCAGTCTTTCTCAGCCCAGAGTTTTATCCCTCAGACTTTACTTATGCACTTCTCCAAACAATTACATAAGAGTATAATAGCTTTCCAGGACAAAACCAATGCCCTTCTAACTACTGTGACCCTCTGCTTCATCCTCCAGCGTGAGGAATGAAGGAGCCATTTCCTTTTTTGGGGAGGAAGTCTAAATGCACATTAGAGATGCTTGAATAGTGAACTGTATGGGCCTTTGTTCTTCCATCAGTGCAAGAGAGCAATCTCTGCCTTGGCTTTGTAAAAACTCCCCAGTGGGAGCCTGAGCTTGGCTGAGGCTCCTCAGAATAGTATTAGCCTTGAGTTTCAGTGTGTGCTCTTTGGATTTGGCTTGGCAGCTCTTAGCCCCAGAGCTGTCCTGTTGTCTTTTGAGCCCTCCTGTGGGCCAGGGTCAGGGACCCCCAGCTTTAAGTTTGATGGTTGCTGCTCACTATCTGATCATTCTTAATGCATCTGGTAAGGATGAATGTTTTCTCCAAGTGCCCAAGGAATATTTGCCATACAGAATTCTTAGTTGTTTTTTTTTTTTTAATCAGGAAAATAGGCTTTGAGAACAAAAACTCATATTGTCTATTTTAGGGGGGAGGGATAGAGAAAAAAATACTGAAGAACAAATTCCTCCTTCCTTTTCCCTGTTGCCCCCCCCTTTGTCCTCTTAACCAAAAAAGTGAAGGCTATGCCCTGCTTTGAATTTTCTCATTTAGCCAAGGGCTCTGGGACTGCTGGGTATTGTTTGTGGTGAATGCAATCAGGTGGACTGAGCTTTATCAGCTGTCCACTGGGAGGCCTGGAGAAAGAGAGATGCCTATCAGAGACTCCTCTTTGGAGGAGAGAGCTCTAAAATGAAATCCAGGTATATTATCTGCCTCTGGTTCCCTTTCCCAGCACCGGATCACTGTCAGGGCTATTATTTGTGGGAGGCATTTGTTTTCTACGCCTCCGTTGTTGCTTCAGGAACTGTAGGGAGCCAACATTCAGTTCAATTCAACAAGTATTTATTGAGGCCTCTAATCAGGCCTCAGCCACAGCCATGAAAAGGAATGGCTTAGTCCCTTCCTTTCCGCAGCCCCTTTCTGCTATCTCTGATTTTATTATGTTCTTAAGTGTCTTGTGAAAATAGAAATGCAGGGCATTTTCATTTGGACAATTATACATCTCATGCTGAGTTGTTTTCTCAATTTACAGACTGATGTTCCCTGCTCTGCAGCCCTCAGAGTCTGGTTACAAGCTGACTCTATGCTCAGGTTAAAAGGAATGTCACCTGTTTCCCGTCATCTACTGAATTTATATAAATCTAAACAGGGGAATGGTCGGGCTCCTGCTTGTCACGACTAGGCTTTTACATTGTGTGCTAGATGTGCAAAATCAAAGCCAGCGCCGATTATGCATCCTATCCTTCAGCCCCCTCGGCCCACCAGCCCCTTTTATTTGGTGCTAGCAAAGTAGTCAGAAATGTTAAACTGTCAACAACACAATAAGGAAACTGAAATAAAATACTCCACCTCAGCCCTGAGACTTTATACTTATATACTGCCTTCCATCAAGACACTTAAAGTGTCTTAGCAACGTTAACCCACTTCCAAGCCCTCCCTGAGAAAGAGTCCACCAAAGCAATTGAATGGTGGATAGATGGCACCCCACTTCCCAGGGAGGACTCTGGAGAACGATTTCTTACCCTGTGGCCTCCACCATCTTTCTACAACCCTTCTTTCTTTCAGTGTACTTTTCTGACTGGTCCTCTATAAAACTTTGCACTCATCCTGCAGATGCTCAGAATCTTTATCCTGCTCTTTAGCTAAATATTAATGCTGATACTGAATAAGTATTATAATATTCTCCCTTGTCTGGCTTCCTTGAAGTCATGGCTAAAACTCCATCTACTATAAGAAGCCTTTTCTTATTCCCTTTAATGCTAGTGCCTTCTGTCCATTGATTAGCTCCAGTTTATGTTGTATAGGTTTTATTTGTATATGTTTGTTTGAACAGTCTTTCCTATTAGATTGTGAGTTCCTTAAGAACAGAGGTCATCTTTTGACTTTCTTTGTATCCTAGGTACTTAGCATAGTGCCTGGTATATAGTAGGTACTTAAAAAAATGTTTGTGGTCTGACTGACTTCCCCTGGGACTATATGCTCTACAGTCCAGGAGTGGGGAACCTATAGCCTCAAGGCTACATGTGGCCCTCAAGCACAGCCGTTTGGGTCCAAATTTCACAAAACAAATCCTCTTAATAAAAAGATTTGTTCTGTAAAACTTGGACTCAATTAAAAGGCTGCACCCAAGGATCTAGAAGGCCACATGTGTCCTTGAGGTCACAGGTTCCTCATCTTTGCTCTAGACATTTCTTGTTTCTGTCTTTCAGAAAATAAAAGAAAGAACTTAATCCATTCTATCAAGGCTCAGCTTTCCACTATATAATGTGATATAAAAATCTATGCTAATGTGTTTAATCTGTGTTCACATACCAATGTGGAGGTTTTTAACCTGAGGTCCTTGGTTTCAATAGGTCTGTGAATTTGAAAGGGAAATATCTTTATTTCAATACAATTGTTTTACTTTATAATCTTATGTATTTTATTTCTTGCATCTAAAAACATTATTCTGAGAAAGGGTCGATAGGATTCACCAGACTTGCAAAGAGATCTATTACATAAACATGATAAGGAACCTGTAATACATTACAAATCTTGGGGAACATTTTTACACTCCTCCAGAACACAAAAGGTATCTTCTCTCAGTGTCTCTCAGTCATGCCGAGACTGTGGGTAGATAGATGAACTGATGACTGGCCTAGCAGAAATTTTATCTTTGGTAGATTTGTTGGGCACACAAGCCAATGAATGTGACTTGTGGAGGTCTCCCAGTGTCTCAGAGATCATAGTATTATAGAGTTAGAGCCAGAAAGGAACCCTAATGGTGTTTAGTCCAACATCCTTATTTTACAGGTGAGGAAACTGGAACCAAGAGAAATGGAGTTCTAAGGTCACATGGGCAGTGTAGCAAAACCCAGGTCCTCTGATTGTAACTCTAATATTCTTTCCACTACATTGTGCTGCCTCTCATGTAATTGGGAGGCAAACAACAGCTGACATTTGGATACTTTGAGTTTTGCAGTTTGCTTTAAATATCTCATTTCACCTCTATAAGAACTCTTGGCGACACAAGTATTCCAGGTCTGTTATCTTCATTTGTTTTTGTCTGTTTGTAGCATCAATGATTACATCTCTGTAGAGAAGTCTCTGTACCAATGCAGACTAGCAGCTTTTTGGAAACAGTCAGTGTTAGAGGGTTGCCTTGGGCACAGGGAGGTTAAGGGAGTTACCCAGCCAGTGTGCTTGCATTACAAGGCATGAACCAGTGTCCTCTTGATGCTGAGGCTAGCTCTCCATTCTTATTTTATAGATGAAAAGTGAGATGTAAGAGTTTAAATAACTTGTCCATGATCTCACAGTAATCCATCACTGTTTAAATCACACTGAATCAGAGGATCATCGATTTATACTTAAAACATATTTTAAAGTCCATTGATTCCAGTGGTTTCTAGTCCAACCCTCAACAGACTTACCCAAGGTCACATAGGGTAATAAGTAACAAGTTAGAGTTCTAATTCTAACTCTAAATCCAATATTTTCTTTTCACTATATGGAATTTTTGATTTTCAGTTCTTTTACCTCTTCCTAATGGGTCTGGTCTTCATCCCAAGACATAGGAAAGCATCTCTACACTTCATCCATACCAGTACCTCCAGATAAATTCCATTGGTTTTATCCCCATTTTCTTGCCCCTTAGCTTTGAAGCCAAAGGCAGGGACCTGTGTGGAAAAACTTTGCAGGATACCAAAAAGAGAGGAGCTGTAGTAACCTTGTTTAGGGGATAGGGGGAAAGGTTTGAAGCTTAAATCCTTGTTGGATGCTTGCGGATGTGCTATACTATTTGTACACTTGAATCAGAATAGAATATTTTCAGGTCGGCCACATGGTTTTAATTCCTTTTTGTTGCTATTCAACTCACTTTAAAGGTCTACAGTCGGCATTTCAGTATTTATAATCCTTGGAGTCCCATAGAACCTCTCCCAATAAAATACCACATTTAGGGGGAGGAACAATAAATAAATTAGCACATAGAAGTGTGAAGAGATCTAGCTGGAATTCATGCCTTCGGATTGGCCTGCAGCAGTTGGAGATAATTTTTCCCGGTGACTTAATGGTCATCCTGGCCTTGACCACTGTATAGTTACCCTCCCACATCACTGGGGTTAAGGGGTGTGGCATATGGAAAATCCTCCTAAAATTTTTTGACCCTCGCTTTGTACCAGAGATTAAGTCTGAATTATTATGGTATTAAAAGATAAAATATGTTGATATTATTAATACTATACATTTATTTTGTGCATTTCTGAGTTTCTGGGCTTTTTCTGTGTCATCTGTTGGCCATTGTGTGTCATCTGCAGCTTCTGCAAAACTCCCCCAAATTCCCATTTAATTTCTTATGCTGACTCACCCATGATATATCAAAACTACAATATGGAAAGTAATGATGTGGGACAGATAACTGTATAGATCAAGTCACAGCCCATGTCAGAATTGCAGAACAAGAGATGGTGAGAACTGAAAGGGACCTGAGCGATTGTCTTTCCAGAGTTTCCGATCTAAAAATGAGAGAACTTTGGATAATGGATGTGCTAGTTCCTTGCTTTATGATTCTGAATTACAGACCAGCAGACCATGCCTGCCCTCTGGTCTAGAAAGGCTTCAGAGAGTGCTATGAAAGCGATCAGAATGAAAGAAATGAAGGAACTTAGAGGAAAAAAAAAGAAGAGGTTGCGGGTTTAGGGATCATGGCAGGTGGAGATAATTTGGACAAAAACTTTAATGATCACCTCAAATAAGGTAAAGATCCTCCCCTAACTATTCTTCCTTCCATACCTTTTACAGCAAAACTTGAATATTGAAGACACCTGTTACCTTGAAGTATGAGTATTTAACTTTAACTTCAAAAGGTCCAATCTTGATCTTACGTAAAGGGTCACCAATATGTATTGAAATAGGATGCAGGAGAGACATTCCTGTGTAAGCATGCAAGTGACATGGGCTCTGTGTTCCTTTTCTTAAAACTGTTAAGAGACATAAGATATATTTTCACTGTGAAGCAAGATAAGGATTTGTTATGATATATTCTCTAGATGAATGGAAATTTCTCTTAAAAAAAATCACATTTCCTTGGCTGAAACTTTCAGTTTTTCTCTGTGTCCATTGGTGGTATCCATTTTCCTAGAGGAAACATAAGATCATACCCATGGTTAGGCCTGTGATTCCCACTACAGAAAGCCTTCTCAAGAGTGGAGGAGGATACCAGGACAGTATTTCACTGGTTCTCAATCACCGACCTTCAACTGACCAAAGTTCCTCTTGAATTAAAATACATCACCTGAGTACAGGAGGTCTGGCTCTCTCACTATCTTTGCTATGAGGTTTTCCTTAATGTCTGATGACAAACCAAATGTGTCACATTCTCCAGTTTTCTGACATCTGCTCCACTATTGGTTAACTTTTAGTGAAGTGGACTAAAGCTAGTCTATGAGCTAGTCTCATCTTAAATTTCTCCTTGTCCAGCAGCAATCGCAGAAATGAATTTCTTTAGCAGCTTTAATCAACCTTTAAGACTGGGGGGAGGGGGAAGTAGAATCAAAAAGATTTCTCAAATGATCTCTCAATTAGCATAGGATAGGGTCTGGACTGTGAGGGATGAATTTTAATTTAGTAAGCATTCAGTAAAAGAGTGGGTGATTTTTTTTTGTCCTGAACATAACCCCCAAAAGTGTAACCAGGGCATCCTAGAATTATCAGATCATGGGAAGCAATAGGGCATAGTGGCTAAATAGCTGGTCTGGAAAGCAGGGAGACCTGAGTTCAAGACACTGGACAAACTAATTAACCTCTCAGTGCCCCAAACCATTCTCTAAGACTTCAAGTAGCAGAAAAGGTGCCAACCTTCCTTATTTGTCTTTTTTCACCCAGAAGTTCCTGACACAAATAAGATTATAGGTTTAATTCCTATTCCTATAAGTATAAAATCTTAACTTTCATGGAATTGGAAGGAATCTTAGAGCCATCTATTCCAACTCTCACTCTATAGGTGAATAACAGTTCATTTGCAAATTGTCTTTAAGATCTTATTCTCTTGCCTTATCAGTTGTCTAGTGAAAACTCAAAGTTTTCATTAAATCAGACTCTAATGAAATAATTCCCAAATACTACTGTGTGAAAGGCACTGTGCTAAAGGTTATGGGAATAGAGTGCATTGGAGAAAGTGCTACTTTGGAGTTGAAGGACATTTTTGGTTATACTTTTTGCTACCGGTATGACCTTGGTCAAATGACTTGGCTTCTGCTGACTCCAGTTTCCTGAGAAAAGGGGAGGTTGAACTAGATGACCTCTGTTGTTGCAGCTCTAAAGCTGTGAGTTCTGCAAATACAGGAGTACAGGATATAGCTTCTAATAAACTGATAGACACAGAGAGAGAGAGACAGAGAGAGAGACAGACAGAGAGACAGAGAGAGAGAGAAAGACAGACAGACAGAGACAGAATGCTACAAGGCAGTACATGATGTGTGGAATGATTGTTATAGAATCAATAAGGTGTGAGGTAGGAAATAAAGAAGGCTTCTCGGTAGACGGGGGTTGGCATAGGCCTTATAGGTCAGTTGGGATTTTGATGGAGAAAAAGGAATGGAACAGGACATCCCAGGAGGAGGCTACTGGGAACAAATTGTATGTTTAGCTTGTTTGGAGGATAGGATATAGACAGGTGGTCTGAAAGGGGTATGAGACTGGAGTTATTAAAACATTTGGTCATTTTTGCCCCCTCTTCATTAAAATGAATTAAATGTTAGGTCTAAAAACAAAACAAAACAAACTTTGTGATGCCTTGCAGATAATTATAGTACTTTGGAGTTTCAGCCAGCTGGGATTAGGAACCAGTGATGGTTCATTACCTAGAAGGAAATATTCGATTAGCAGTCACATGACAAGGAGAGTAGTTGTTAAACTGATGCAGTGATTATACCCCTTCAATGGGGAAATGGGAGACTATAGGTTTGTAACGCTGTCACTCAGGACTGTGTCAGTTCTTTTAGCTTAAATTGTTTTACTTCGTCACAAGGGACAGTTCCATGGGGGTCTGTTGGTGGCTATCAGCAAGTGGTTATGGGATAAAAAAGAGAAGGAATGGATATAATATTTTAAAAAGATGTGTTGTAAAGGGCAGAGTTCTGGATTTAAAATTGGAAGATGGTTCAGATCCTCACTACTGCTTATTAGCTGTGTAACTGTACTTTAATAGGCTGTGGTTATAGCAGCCTCTCTGGTTGCTCAGGTTATGTTTCCTCACCAGTAAGGTGAGGGAGTTAGATGAACTTTTATAGAATTCCAAAAAGATTTATTATTAAGCACCTACTGTGTGCAAAGCACATTGAAGCTAGGTTCTGATCCTGGTTCTGCATACCTTGGCTAAATTGTTTAACCTCTGGGAGTCTCATTTTCCGCATTTGTAAAACAAAGAAATCAGACTAGATACCCTCTAAGATCCCTTTAGGCTTATGTTCTTGTGATCTCTAAAGTCCCTTCTTGGTCAAAATTGTACGAAAATGAATTTGATCATCAGTCAGCACACTCTGAACGTGAGAAGACATAGATGGATCATAAATTCCTATTCATCGACTTGAAGCATGTGGGGTGTATCCAAGCAAATAACAAAAAGAAATTCATACAAACATATTTTTTTTTTAAGAAATAAAATGACCAAAATATGGAGGCAAATAAGTTGTCAGGTTGTTGCTTAGTCTTTCAAACTTTTCCTTCTTAGTCGTGGGCTTATAGCTTGTAAATTGAAGGAGGCAATTATCCTTTTCTTTCTCATGAAAATGGATTTGACCTAAGAAAAGCAGCTCCCTGATAGATGGAATCAATAGAATTATTTACATATGTATAACTGGAATCCACACCAGGATGCTGGTTTTGCTGCTGCAGGAAAGATACACTTGGGTTGTTCTGTTTCTCTCTCTCTCTCTCTCTCTCTCTCTCTCTCTCTCTCTCTCTCTCTCTCTCTCTCTCTCTCTCTCTCTCTCTCTCTCTCTCTCTCTCTCTCTCTCTCCCTCTCTCTCTCCCTCTCTCTCTCCCTCTCTCCCTCTCCTCTTTCTTTTTGACAGTCAGTTAATAAAGACTCAACAATATGCAGCTGCCAGTGATGTCATTTGGGACTTTGTCCACAGAGCTTGTATTTACAAGTACGGAACAACTACAGAGGAGCAGAAGGAACTAACTCTCAGCGAACTTACTCTGCACATTCTGGAGAAGTTGGTGGGTGCTCTGGATGTTCTGGGGAACTCATTCTGCTCTGCTGTAACCACAGCCTCTTAAAGTTTCACAAATAAACAGAGGATAAACTCCGGAGAATTTCTAAGCTGGTGAGAGCCCTTGCAATTCTAATATCTCCAGGACTGTGACATGTGTTGACTGAAGAACTAGCTACAAGTAAGGATTTTTTTCTCTCTCTTCACCCTCCTCCCCAACCCCTGTTCTTACAGTTTATCTTATTTGTACAGCTTGCTTTCCTTTTAAAGTGATATGATTAGGTTAGTGAATTTCTCCAGGCTTTCCCCGGCTACCACAGCAAGTATGCAGTTGTTCTGAATAATTACAGCATTAAAGCTGAACGGGATTTAGGTGTGGAAGACTCATTGTCTCTTCTAACTGGCACAACGGAGAACACATGCTAATAGGATGGCAGAGAGCTACGTTTCCCATGCCAGCTATCAGGAAAGTGGCTTGGAGGGGAGGAGGGAAACCCGCCCCAAAATGTTGTTAGATTGACCTCTAAAGTATAACCAGAAGAAATGGGAAGTTGATCTTTTAGTTATTCTGTTGGGAAAACATAACCTTTTTGCTTGGGTCCTTGTGAGTGAGTTACTCTTTTGGAAAGAATCCCTTCCTAAGAGAGTTTTGCTATGATGAACCATCCAGTGATCTATATTGGTTGTTGCCGATGCTGTTTTTCACCCTCATGAACTCAGGGAATTTCTGGTAGGATATAAATAATGTCTTGAAATGGAAACCATTCTTGTAAGAACCGAGTTGTTGCTTCGTCCCCTCCCCCTTCTTCCCTGGGCTTCTGGGGTAATTGTAAATGTTCCTTTTCATCCTCTGGATTAGTTAGCTGTTATTGTGCCTCTGAAAAGTCACACAGTTTAAAAGTGCAAAACTCACATGGGAGAAGATCTTTCTTTCTCTTAAATATGCCTTCATTTTCTCCACATGCCCCCACGCCCCCACCCTACGTGACCCGATCTGTAGAGAGAATGGGAAGGTGCGTGTCAGCCAGCTAAGAAGTTGAATGAACCATGGTTCTTTGACAAGCGTGTTCTGTTCTAATTTGTTTGGACTGAAGTCAGTTCTGTTAAATGGAGATCCAAGGATCCCCCTTCTTTCGCGAGGCCACAGTGTTTGTTCCTTATCCCCCCAACAATCCTATGACTTGCAGATAGTAGCAAATCACTTACTAAAATGATCAAGGTCTGCCAGCCTTACTGTGTGGACTGGCAAGAAGTGGTTATGCCTGTTACCTTCAGCATAATATGGCCATGACTCATTCCCTGACACATAAGTTTGCTCCTGAAACCAGCTGCTAAGTCAAGCCAGCACAAAAGTTAAAGCATTCACGTGCTACCTTTTCTGTTACAGACTCAGAGAATGTGAGAGCTGGAAAGGAGCTCTGAGATCGTCCCTTTTCTGAATTTAGTGATTGAGCAGAGTGAGGGACCAGAGCTTATCTAGACTCTCCTTCTTTTGGCTGTCAGTTAAGTTCTTTTTGTATTTGAAGTTCAGAAAAAAAAAAGTGTGGCAGGTAAGTGTATGGGACCTGTTTGTAACTTAATATTTCTTCTTCTGTAAAAAAAAAAAAAGTCATCATTTATATTACACAGGAGTAGATTTGAAGTGGCAAGGGACCTTGGAGGTCATTTTGTACAACCCTTTCATTTTAGAGATGAAGGGATCCCCAGGGAGTTTGTGCGTCTTTTCCTAAGGCCACATGGGTAATCCGTGATAGGGCTGGGATTCAAACTCAGATTCTTAAAGTCCAGACCCAGCATCCTTTCTATTGCAGTCTGCAGCCTCTCTAATGACAAAGCTTTACTCTTGACCCTCCTACGGGGTCATTGCCTTGTAGTTTTTGTCCTTCTCTATGTTTCTACCTAAGCAGTGGGATACCTCTGTTCTTACCTTCAAATTTGATAGGGTACAAAATGAGCAAGTGAGTAGTTTTAGGTACTCAAATGACAGGCATCCTAAATGCAAAACTTTCACACTGGTGCCCTTCAGTGTAGCACTCTTTGTTATTCAACAGAATTCCAGTGGGTATAAAGTAGCTTTGTTTTGGGTCCAATCCAAGGATCTTAGTTACTGGCATATCAAAAGGAGTTTGTTTCTTGGTGGTCTCACCTATCAGGTAGTCCCATGGTGTGGCCCCAGGGGAGGGTATTTTAGAGAGGCTCTGATGTATTATCACACTCTAGTTTTGAACCACATAGTTTATATTGTTTATAAACTGAGCTTCTGTAGTAGCAAAACTCAAAGACTAATTTCTAGTCCCATGCCACCTCCCCCCTTTCCTTTCTTTACATAAAACTTTATGTAAAGGAAAGGATTCCCCCACTTTCCTTTTTCTACTGGGCTGCCTATCCGCAGAAGCTACATTTTTGTCCTGCCATCCACCCTATACCTCGTATATATTTTGTATGTGTATATGTGTGCATATGTACATATGTGCATATATATACATGTATGTGCTTATATATACATACATGTATGTATATCTTCCTCAATAAAGTGTGCTCCTAGAGGTTAGAAGCCTTCCACTGGGCATGGACAATAGTAAGCACTTAATAAGTGCCTCTTGGTTGGCAATTGATTGAACTTATATGTATCTTCCCAGTTTAATCCTAGATATATGCATAGAACTCCAAATTTTTAATGTCTGGAAAACAGGATATTTTATGCATGAGAAGAATGGCAGTGACATAGAAAGAAATCACAGTTAAATAAGGAGAACTGAATTGTAGCCCTGATCTGCCAGCCACTTGACCCTGGCAGAGTCACTTAATTTTCTTAGCCCTCAGTTTCCTCATCTGTAAAAAGTGGATAAAGTACAGGTGTTGGACTAGATGTGTCCAAGGTCTCTTTCATTCCTAATGCTCTATGATTCTCTGATATTCTCAGATTTCAGCCCTTGTATAATTTCAGTGCTGTGCTAGCAGAATCATTTGACCTTGGCTCACCTCTAAGAGTCAGGCTGAAATTTCCAGGAGTTTGCACTGAGCCAGTGATCCAGATTCTTGAATCTTTCAGTAATATCTGAAGTCCAGTCCATTTGCTCTTTACTCCTCCCCTCTCTCTTAATAGTAAAGAAGAACAAAGTTCTCACCTTTGGTAAAAAAAAGTCAGACATGAAACTTTATGTAAATTAGCTGAAGTTTATGGATAAACATGAACCAGTAGATCCACTTGCATTGCAGGCCCAGGCATTTGTAAACAGAGCTCAGAGTGGAGAAAAGACTATAATTCAGGGATTCTGGGGGGATTTAGGTGAAAACAATTGGAAACATTGGTTGGTTGTTTGGTTAACCTCCATTGTAACCTTCCAAGGGAAAGGACTAGAACTTTTCTGTTCGTAAGATATAAAGAGCAGGCTAAAGGAAAAGGGTCTGTTTAAGTTTGTTTGTGGCAAGGCATTCAACCAGTGGAATGTGAAGGAACTCACAGCCCTGTTTTTCTCTGGTTCCCTAAATCTACAAGGTTGATGCCTGTGGAATTCGGGATTCCCAAATGTGCTTTCTTTACAGATGAAATAATAAATCTCCAGGATATGTAGAACATTACCCATAGCATTTACAATGCCCCAATACATACCTGTCTAATGAAGTGTATCATATGGGCTTTGGAAGCCTCAATTACATGAGATCCTTCCGAGTTGTTACATAAATTAATCTATATTTTCAGGGCAAGAAAACAAGTCTCTCATGCTAGAAAGTAACTTTTTTTTTTTTTTTTTGGGCAATAATGATTTCTTTGAGTAAAATTTAGATGGCTTGGGTGAGCCAGTGGGCTGGGTTCAAGCGGGAAATCCCAAACCAATTTTGTTTGCATGGGCTGGAAATGATTTGGATCTTGTGAATGGCAGCTTGGATAATAAAAAAGGCAGATAAACATTAGGAGTTGAAAGCAGAGCTGTTAATCCTGAAATGCTAGCCCAGTGCACAAAAATGCTACTCTTGAGCTGGGGCTCTGATAGGCTTTCTGTGCAGTGATAGAGGATTGGTTTAACCTGATTCTGGAAATAAAGAGCCTGACACAGGCTAGCCTAAAAGATATACCTCAAATAGTGTTCTTTCAACAGGACTAACTGATTTTTAATAATTCATTTTCCAAATTATTCATTTCTGCAATTAACCATGTACTCCATTTCTTTGTCAGTCATCAGACAACATGGGCAGAAAGAGTTAATTATTAAGTGTTATGACAACAGTTGCAATTTGGATGCCTACATACAATTTTTCTCTAACTCTAATTGTAGTTAATTACCAATGTAGAGATATAGTATACTAGTAAATAGCATTCATAATTTGCTTTTTTGTGGCTCCATCAATGTTTAGGTCATTGTTAAGTAAAAATAAATGCAATTCACCTTTATATTACTGTACTGTTGATATCGTAGGATGATTTATCAGAGAAAACCAAGTAATAAGGTAACATGACTTTGTGAATAGCTAAATAAGTAGCCACTACAGAATGACATTTTTCCTTCCCCCATTTAATTTTCTTTTCACTAGCCCTTTCCTCCCTGATTTATATAATCATACATGCAAGATAGCTTACTATTTATTATGCATACTTACCATAAAGTCTCTTGAAGGCTGAGCACAATCGTCTTTATAAGATGTCATTATAGAGACGGTCAGCAGAGGGCCTTATTAAACTGAGTTATGTTTCATTTCAAATTCTAGGACCAGTGAGTTAAAATTTTACTTTTTAAGTCATTTTCTAATATTCCTGATGAGTTATAGTGAAACTTACAGAAACACCCCCCCCCCAAACTCAATCTTTTAAAATATCTTTATCCCTCTTCCAGTGGGGTAAAAAGAAAAATTCTACCTTTTCGTCTCCAGGCTCAGTCTTCTTAGAAGCAGCTACAGAACCTGGATGGGTCATTAAGAGACAGAGTCCCAGCAGGAAACTTTGGGCCTTCAATAAGTTCTATTAATTGATTTTAACTTGAACCCTGAGCTCCAAGGTTCTAGATAGTTTATTATCAGCTAAGAAATGCAAAGAAGATATCATCCTTCAACTACCACATCAGCTTAAACAAATGAAACCAAGACAAATAAATAACAGGAAAAAACCCTTACTTTGTCTCCATCTGCATCAGCTTCCATTTGACAGCCATTCAGTCAATAAACATTAATTAAGCATCTACTGTATGCTAGATCCTGTGCTAAGGATTCAAGGAAAGGAAAAAGACAATCCCTGCTTTCAAGGATCTTGCACTGTAATGGTGTAGCAACACAAAAACAGATATGAACAAATAAAATCTATATCTAACTGTATCTCCAGTCATCCTGATCTATATCTTGCCACTGGACCCAGATAGCTGTTGGAGAAGAGAGTGGAGCTGGTGACTTGCACACCCCTGCCTCACTTCCATCCAATTCGCTTGCAAGTCATGAATCACCTTCCTGATGGAAGCAGTCCTCTTTGAGAATGAAGGACAAACAATAATAATAATTAAATACACACACACACCTATAGGTTGAGTTGGGAATAATCAACAAAGAGAAAGCTTTAGCATTAAGAGGAATTTTACAAAAAAGCTTTCTGTAGAAAGTGAGATTTTAACTGAGATTTGAAGGAAGTCAGGGAATCTAGGAAGCAGAGCATTCCAAGGATGGTGGACAGTCTGAAAATTCCTGTAGTCCAGAGATGGAGTATCTCATTCAGGGAACTGCAAGACAGTCAGGTTCATTACCTCGAAGGGCATATGGAAGGTGTAAGATGTCAGAAGCCTAGCAAGGCAGGAAAGGGCAGGTTATGAAAGAAAAAATTTCTGTGAGCCTCACTCTAAATTGAAATTTGTTTTCCCTTACTTTGGTGCTATAAGAGATTTACCATGAATTCTTCTTCTTTGGGGTATGCACTTAACAATGAATAGTTATCATAGAATCTGAGAGCTAGACAGATCTTAGAGATCATCTAGTCCAGTTCACCCATCTTACAAACTTGAGGGTCAGGGAAGTAAAGGGACTTACTCAAGGTTGTACAGATAGTTACTGACAGCTGGGACCAGAACTGAACTCTCATTCATTGCTTTCTCTATTGTACCACTTTACCATTGTTATATGAAACACTACTATTGGAAAACTAACATTGTACCAGTTCTCATGGAATTCTATCAAAAGGGTAATTGCCTTGTTTTTAGCAAGCTACCCATGTTATCTTATGATTTGGAGAGAACCTGTTTATTTTCAGGGCTCCATAAGTGCCCATGTTTGTGAAGACTGCTGAATAGGAGCTCAATCAATACTTGTTGAATGAGTTGTAGTAATGAAGTGAATGAAAGAAACAAAAGAGGAGAAAGGACAAAAGAAAAGAAAGAAGGAAATATGAAGTGCATTTTATTTGGTGGCAAAATAGTCTTTTTTAAAAAATAGTTAAGACAAGTGCATAGGAAACAAAGTAGTAGTTGACCATCTAGATAAGGGGCTCTTAACCTCAAGTCTATCAATTTATCTTAAAAAATAGTAATGACTATTTAAATATAAATGATTTCACTTATAATTCTATGCATTTTTATTTTATTCATTTAAACTTTGTTCTGATGAGTCCATAGACTCCCTGAGAGTGTCAAAGGGATCCAGACCTTAACAAAAAGGTTAAGAACCCATGATTGTTCCCAGATGGACCAGAGAAATACCAATCCTTTGAATCATAGAATAACCTTTACTGGAGAAGTTGGACTCTGTATCACCAAGAACATCATGAGGATTCACTTGGGGGCACTAAAGAAGCTGTCCAAGTTTTGGAGATACCCCATCTGTTACTATTGAGAGGTGCCAATACCCAAGGGGATAGCTTTAGAGAACTGAGGGTAGATAATGCTAGAAATGTGGTTTCCAGTTGTTAGGAGAGAGAGATTGTTAATCTCTTTGTGAATTAGCTCTTGAATGTGTCAAAGAACTACAGTGATTCACTACCACTTTGGCATGAACCAATCTCTTTTAGCATGAACTAACCATTTGGGAAGCTGCCCTGCCCTCCTGGGCAGTGAGTGCTTTCTGTTATATCATCCCCATATGTGGAGGTTTTTCATTGTGCAGCAAATTACATCTGTTTATAGGATGCCCTTAACTTTGTCCTCTCTGCATATCTTTTTGGCATTCTGCAGTTTGCAGTGGATGGTCTCTGTCAATAGCAATAGAATCAGAGATTGAGGTGGGGTAGCATGAGATCAATGGCAGTGCTGAATTTCAGCCTACTTCTCTTTTCTGCCTTCCTCTCTTGCCTTTCACTCTCTATGACTTTGTTGCCCTTTTGTTTCATGTTTCAATCTCCCTCACTCATTTTTCTAGCTATGTAATCTTGGGCAAGTCACTTAAATTCTCTGGGCCTCAGTTTCTTCATCTACAAAATGAGAGGATTGAATTTGACAACATCCGAATTCTCTTCCAACTCTAAATCTGTGATACTATTATATCTTTACTGGGATCTCAACCTGCCCCTTTCCTCCACCTTTGCTTCCTTTTTCCTCTGTCAGTCTTCTCCCATCTATTTTTTTGCTTTTCTTTCAGAAGGGATTATGGTAACTGTGGTTGGAGTGGGTCTCTGATCTGAGAGGAAGAGGAGAGTCATGTAGTCCCCCTCCAACTGAATGACTAGACATTTGCTGAATTTAATGCCACACTCAGTTTCCTCACCTATAAAATGAGGGAATTAGTATCAATGACTCCTCAGGTCCCTTCCTGCTCGAAATCTGTCATTTGTATTTTCTTGCCCTCAAGCAGCCACATGAGCTGTCATTCAGGGCTTACCTCAAGGGCCTCCTCCTTGATGTAACCTTACCTGAACATTTGTCGATGTTCTTCCCCTCCTGAATTTTTCTGGTATTGTATTTGTGGGAGTTTTGTGACTTTCCAGTAGAATGTAAACTACTTCAGGGCTTTGTATTTTTGTATCCCCCGTGCCTTGCAGAAAGCCTTTCACATAATGGTTGCTTGGGTCAGAGTCAGGGGATGCCCTGCCTTACTTACGCATCATTCCTGGCACCTTCAGGAGTCCTCTGCCAACCTATTGTGCTGGAGATATTCTCAATTAAGCACAGCAGTGATGTTAGGGGCTTCTTGATGCTGCTGATCCTCATAACAGATGTTAAAGGATCACTCTTGAAAGGGTGTTTCTCTGGAGCATCTAATTATAACCTACACAAAAGATTAACAGATGTTATAATTGTCTTTATTCTTTGATTAAATAGTTTCTGCATGAGTTGCTGCCTTAGATTTTTCTTTGCCATTTGTAAGGGTTTTATGAAGGCTTGACATGTGTCTTCAATTTTCTGGAGAGAGTTTCTTAACAGGGCTGGTAAGTTCTTTGACAGATTTGCAATTTCTTCCTCTCACTGGCTCTCTTTTTTAAAAAACATGCTAAATATTAGCAGGTTTTTTATGGACCGAGTAGTGACAAAGGCAGGCTGCCTGTGAAATTAACAGGGTGCAGATGAATGAACAGTTCAATAGTTCTCTGTCATTTGCCTATACAGGTGACTGCTCCTTATGGACAGTGTCTGGGGACCTGCAAATGCCAGAGGAGGCATTCAAGAGGGCTTGTGCAATGGAGCAGGTTTTCAGATGCCAAGCTTGAGAATGATTGTGCAAACACAAAACAGAACAAGACAAAACAGCCTTGAAGGAATAAGTTGTCTCTGGGTTTCTCCAGTTAGTGTTTGTTCTAGAAAGATAAGAAATCAACTAGAGACCTTCTTAGCACACAAAGAATTTTTTTCATTCCACTAACTTGGCTGACTCCCTGTTCAACTGAGAGTAAGTCACTTAGCCTTTGCTAGGGTATTTCCTTATCTGTGCAGTGAAGAGATTGTTCTAGAAGATATCTAAGGGGCAGCTAGGTGACCAGCAGATAGAGCACTGGGCCTGGAGGAAGGAAGATCTGACTTCAAATTCGGCCTCAGATATTTACTAAGTGACCCGGGGTAAGTCATTTCACCCCGTCTCAGTTTCCTCAACTATAAAATGGGGATAATAATAGCACCTACCTCCGAGGATTGTGGTGAGGATCAGATTAGCTTCAGGGCAATGAGGGATTTATGTAAACATGGGTTAGAAGTGTCAGGAGCCTTAGAGATCCTTTTGTCCCCTTCCCCCTGTACTTTCTTACTGTGCCACAGAAGCTCAGAGAGGTAACTTGAATTATACAATATCACTTAATTAATGTCCTTAGAGTGTTCATTTCAAATTAATAGGTGCCTTTTCCTAGGCAAAGGATGGACAAAAAAATTTAGAACAAATGGCATGACTGTGAAGACAGGTGTAGAGGGGACATCATGAACATCCCAACATATAGCCTGAAGACCTTGGGTGTATAAAGGTGAATGAATGAATAATGAGTGAATGAATGAATGAATGAAAAAGAATTTACTAAATATTTGCTATGTGCCAAGCCTTAGGTTAAGTTCTTAGAATACAAAAAAGAAAATCGAGATAGCCCCTGCTCTCAGGAAGCTCACACTCTAGAGTGAGGAAGTGACACATATAAGTGAGGTGGAATTGGTCACCGCAAGTGGATAGAACACTGAAAGGGGAGGCAAGAGAGTACTAACAAATCCTTTGTATGACCTAAAGATGTTTTGCCTAGGGAAGGGAAGATTTATGAGAAACCTAATAGTTTTCTTCCGCTTTGAACATTGAAGATAAATTATATACTTATTCTGCTTGGCCCTAGAGGGCAAAACTGGAAGCAATGGACAGTAGTTATAGCAAATTTCAGCTAGAAAAAAAATCCTTAAAATTTTAAGCAGTGCGTTTGCCCCCTCACAGGAAATCATTAATCATGTTGTAGGAGGGATTTCTTTTTCAAGTATGGCTTATAAAGGCCATGGTCTCCTACTGCATCCTGGACCATCTCCAGTCATCCTGATCTATATCTTGCCACTGGACCCAAACGGCTCCATAGGAGGCAGTGAGGCTGGAGACTTTGTACAGCCCTGCCTCACTTAAATCCAATTCACTTGCAAGTCATGGCGTCAGCTTCTAAGGTCATGGTCTTCTTCAAGAGCAAAGGACAAATGATAACAATGTAGATTCAATAAGGTGATCTCTTTCAACTCTGGGAGGTCTGTGACAATGAGAATATCATTATTCAGAGGGAGTGATGTGAGCAAGAAGGATAACTAGATCCATTTTCGTGCCAACTTTCACCCCAGAAACTATTCTGCTTACCAGGAAAGGGAAAGAAATCCTGAAGGGGTTTCAGATTTGCATCAGTTCGTTACGGAGGAAGTGCAACGAAAACTTTCAAAAAGTATGAGCTCCTTTTTCTTCCCATTCTCAAATACTTATTCACTCCACAAATATTTACTGACTGCCAACCATGTGAATAGTACTGTGCTAGGTATTACAAGAGAACTCTAAGATACAGCCCTTGCTGTCTGAGGGCAGTACAACGGAATAGGGCAGAGCAGGCATATACATGGAAACTATCAACAGTATAATAAACTGAAGTCAGTGTCACAAGAAAATGTTGAGAGAAAGGTAACCAGGATGATGAGGGGATTAGAAACAAGGTCATATTTTTGGTTCCAGATCCCTGCTAATGAAACATGCTTCTTTTCCTCTTGGTAGTGTTGGTGAAACACCAATGTGGAACCAGACATATGTTTTCAGGAATGGTCAGTGAGTCTGTTTTGTTTAACTATGTACTTTGTTATGAGTGAGGGTTTTATTGATGGGGTGGATATTATTGGGAAGTGAGAATGATGTTTGTTTTTTAAAAGCATCAATGAAACATTAAAAAAACCCCCAGAAATGAAGCCATATGAGGAATGGTTACATTTAACTTGAAGACTTTGGTGGGAATAGGCAGGCTAGTTGTTTTACAGCTATTTTACAAATAGTTGATAGTTGATGGAATAAAAGAGTTGATAGAATAAAAGGTGGAAGAGTGAGTAGACCTATTTCATAGGTGTGACAACGAGAAAATGATAGGTGGAAGTCACAGGGAGGAAGATTTTGGCTGAATAAAAAGAACATTTCAAAATGTTAAGATGTGTCAAATACATGATGGGCTATCTCCCCAAGTATTGAGATCTCTGTGACTAGAAGTTTTCTGCCCAATACAACATCATAAAAATTCGGAGTTGCTGTATAGTGAATATCTACTCTGGGTGAGAGAGGTGGGATCACATGATCAGCAGTCTTAACAGCTACAGAATTCTAGTTTTCTGTGATAGATATTATGGTATATCAAGTAGGGAGAGATTTTAATGGATTAGAATATTCAGATGATTAGTTGAGAAAATGGGGAGCTAAAGAACAGAGTATTAGAGATGAGAGGCTATTAATTATGTGGGTTCATCAGTAAATATTTTAATTCAGAAAAAAGATACAGATCTATAAAGACTCAAGTTTTCAGGGAATTGTAATGGAGAAGTTGGGTCTTGATCTGATCCTTGAGGTGCAGTTGAAATTTGGATAGGTGGAGAGGACTAGTTTGGCTGGAGATGAAGGTCCTTAGAAAAGGTGTTGCAAAGGTAAGTCTGTGGCACATTTCACAATACTTTAAGGCCCAGGTCAAATGCCAGTTCTTTCATGAATCTTTCAATTACTAATTTAGCATTCACTATTCTCACTTGTATTTGAAATAATGAATCATTGGGTGAATGAAAAATCATTCAATAAGTACTTACTCTGTGTCAAACACTGTGCTAAACCCTGGGATTACATATGGGGGAGAGAAGCAAGACCACCTTTGCTGTCAAGGAGATAATGCTGTAATTTGTGGAGACAATAGACATGAGAGAGTTCAGCTGCAGGATAGGAAAAAAGGCTTAGAAATCCTTAAGTTGTAGGGGAGGGAGCAGATGGTAGTGCCACAGTTCTGGAGGGTTTAAATTCATAGCTGATGGCATGGTCCAGAAGGCCTTAAGACATTGTGGCAGAATAGATAGGAAAGCCTGGTGTTTCACCTTCTATCTCCTTCTTATCTTAGATCATTCAAAAGTCTTTTTCAACGTACTGAATTAAAAGTATGATATTCCTACCATTATTCTAAAGCAGCAATGTTGTGGGATTACTTGAAATATTTTAGTGCTGGTGAAAATGTGGTAAGCAGAGTATTAAATGGAATAGCATGCTTATCAAAATATTTTGAGCTAGAATGAAATGTGGTCCATTTAGTTACCATACTGATTTTTCTGGTGAAGAAAATTTCCCAGATGCCCAGAGTGGTACAAGTTGGACCAGGGCCCTACCACTTTGTATTCCCTTCCATGACAGGCTAGTTTGGAGAAAAGAAAACTGTAACCAAGAGAGTGACTTGCTCAAGAAGAAGTGGATGGTAAATGGCTGGAAGGAGGATCCATGTTTCATGATACATGGCCTATGGGTCCCCCACTGCTTTCTTTTCAACATTTTCCAATGTTTCAAAGACATCACATGGAAAGTGATCTGCCTCTGACTCTTTATCTTGTGTTTTCTTTTATGCCAATCTCTTTTCTATTTCATTTTTGTCTAGCAGTTACACTGCCCTCACAGTTAGTTCCTCATTTTGCTTTATTTGACTATTGTCATGGATGCTTTGAACCCAAACCAAAGGTTCTTGGCATAGTGAGTTCAGGCTTTTCCTTGGGGTTTATGTTTTTTTCCCCAGAATCCCTTAGGCTTAGATTTATAAACTTTCATCCTTCATCATTAGACTTCCCAATTAAACTAATTGATGTTGGAAAACACTATATCAAACCAAAAAAATTCCAGGGAATTTTAAATAGTGATATTAATCTTCCATCCTCTTAAAAGTGAAAGTGGCCCATGCTTGATTGAGAGGTTTTCATGCTATATTCTTCAATTTAGTGTGGTTATTTCTAAGCTGCTATAAATCTCTTTAAGATAAGTGCTTCTTACCTTTTCATCGTTCCCTCTTTCCTCCTAACAAGCTATATAAAAATGTTTTCCTCTGTCTTGCAAGGCCAGCACATCATTTCTTAGGCAAAACTGTCATAAAACCCAATGAATATACAGATAATTAACCTAGAATCTTAGGGTTTCAGGAGATTTTAAAGGGCATCCATAGCAATTCAGTAACTTACCTTATTCAGAGTGGTTTAATGTCTCTTGACTAATTAGCAGAAAATACACAATACAGACTTTTGAGATTGTGGTGAGAGGTCCACCTTCTGGATCTTCCATCTCTTCTACTTTGAAATATATCCATCCTTTAAGGCCCATTCCAAGTTCCATTTTCTCTTTGTAACTTTCCTTGACAAACTTTAGTCTACAGTGCCAGTAAAGGAAGGAGGTAACTGCCTATAGCTCTCCTCTGAAGCCATGTTGGGTTATTATAATTTCACAGCATTCAATTTCAGTTATTTTGTTGTTGACCTTTCCATTTACATTGTTTTGAACAGTGTGTATTTTGTTTTCATGGTTCTGGTTCTGCTTACTTCATTTTGTATCAATTTATAGAAGTTCTCCCTTCTCTGTATTCACTATATTCACCGTTTCTCAAGAGCAGCAATATTCCATCACATTTATGTGGTACAGCTTGTTTAGTCATTCCCCAAATGATCAGTGTTTACCTTGTTTTCAGATGTTTGCTACTGAGGAAAATGCTGATATAAATATTTGTTGTTATATATGAGGCCTTTATTATTTTTTAAGCATTTTTCTCCTTGTGTATGCCTAACAGTAGGATCTCTGGGTCACAGAGTATAGATGTTGTGGCCCCCCCCTTTTTAAAAAATTAATTAATTAATTTCACTTTTAACATTCATTTTCGCAGAATTTTGGGGCTCCAAATTTTCTCCCCCCTTGTCCCTTCCCCCCACCCCAAAACACCGAGCATTCCAATTGCCCCCATCACCACTCCGCTCTCTCTTCCATCATTCCTCTCTGCCCTTGTCTCCATCCTCAACTCTGTCCTGTTGGGCCAAATAACTTTCTATACCCCTTTACCTGTATTTCTTATTTCCTAGCGGCAAGAATAGTACTTGACAGTTATTCCTAAAACTTTGAGTTCCAACTTCTTTTCCTCCCTCCTTCCCCTCCCCCTCCCTTTGGAAGGCAAGCAATTCAATATAGGCCAAATCTGTGTAGTTTTGCAAATGACTTCCATAATAGTCGTGTTGTATAAGACTAACTATATTTCCCTCCATCCTATCCTGCTTCCAATTACTTCTATTCTCTCTTTTGATCCTGTCCCTCCCTGTGAGTGTCGACCTCAAATTGTACCCTCCTCCCCATGCCCTCCCTTCCATCGTCCCCCCACCCTGTTTATCCCCTTGTCCCCCACCTTCCTGTATTGTAAGATAGGTTTTCATACCAAAATGAGTGTGCATTTTATTCCTTCCTTTAGTGGAATGTGATGAGAGTAAACTTCATGTTTTTCTCTCACCTCCCCTCTTCTTCCCCAAACTAAAAAAATCTTTTGCTTGCCTCTTTTGTGAGAGATAATTTGCCCCATTCCATTTCTCCCTTTCTCCTCCCATATTTCTCTCTCACTGCTTGATTTCATTTTTTTTTAAGATATGATCCCATCCTATTCAATTCACTCTGTGCACTCTGTCTCTATGAGTATGTGCGTGTGCATGTGTGTGTGTGTAATCCCACCAAGTACCCAGACACTGAATAGTTTCAAGAGTTACTAATATTGTCTTTCCATGTAGGGATGTAAACAGTTCAACTTTTATAAGTCCCTTATGACTTCTCTTTGCTGTTTACCTTTTCATGCTTCTCTTCATTCTTGTGTTTCAAAGTCAAATTTTCTTTTTAGCTCCGGTCTTTTCATCAAGAATGCTTGAAAGTCCTCTATTTCATTGAAAGACCAATTTTTCCCCTGAAGTATTATACTCAGTTTTGCTGGGTAGGTGATTCTTGGTTTTAGTCCTAGTTCCTTTGACTTCTGGAATATCCTATTCCATGCCCTTCGATCCCTTAATGTAGAAGCTGCTAGATCTTGTGTTATCCTGATTGTATTTCCACAGTACTTGAATTGTTTCTTTCTAGCTGCTTGCAATATTTTCTCCTTGACCTGGGAATTCTGGAATTTGGCCACAATATTCCTAGGAGTTTCTCTTTTTGGATCTTTTTCAGGTGATGATCGGTGGATTCTTTCAATATTTATTTTGCCCTCTGGTTCTAGAATATCAGGGTAGTTTTCCTTGATAATTTCATGAAAGATGATGTCTAGGCTCTTTTTTTGATCATGGCTTTCAGGTAGGCCCATAATTTTTAAATTGTCTCTCCTGGATCTATTTTCCAGGTCAGTTGTTTTTCCAATGAAATATTTCACATTATCTTCCATTTTTCCATTCTCCTGGCTTTGTTCTGTGATTTCTTGCTTTCTCATAAAATCCTTAGCCTCCATCTGTTCCATTGTAATTTTGAAAGAACTATTTTCTTCAGTGAGCTTTTGAATCTCCTTTTCCATTTGGCTAATTCTGCTTTTGAAAGCATTCTTCTCCTCCTTGGCTTCTTGAACCTCCTTTGCCAATTGAGTTAGCCTATTTTTCAGGGTGTTATTTTCTTCCGCATTTTTTTGGGTCTCCTTTAGCAGGGTGCTGATTTGTTGTTCATACTTTGCTTGCAAGTCTTTTATTACTCTTCCCAGTTTTTCCTGCACCTCTCTAACATAATTTTGAAAATTTTTTGAGCTCTTTATGACATTTTCCCAGAACTGATCCCATTGAGTGGGCTGGGATGTAGAAGCACTGACTTCCGTGTCTTCCCCTGATGGTGAGCACCGCTCTTCCTCATCAGAAGGGAGGGGAGGAGAAACCTGCTCACCAAGAAAGTAACCCTCAATAGTCTTGGTTTTTTTCCCTTTTCTGGGCATTTTCCCAGCCAGTGACTTGAGCTCTGAATATTCTCCTTACATCCACCTCGCCTCCTGATCCTCCCAGCCCGTGCTTGGGGTCTGAGAATCAAATGCTGCTTCCCAGCCTCAGTGCTTTGGGTGGCGGCAGGGCTGCTACTCAGTGTGAGATTAAGTTCAGGTGCTCAGGTCTGGGCAGGGCCCCCTCACGGGCTCAGTTCCTTCAGGGGGTTTATGCAGAGACCTTCAACAATGGATCCGGGCTCCTGCCTGCTTGGGGAGCCCTGGTCTGCTCCCGCCTCCGCTGTTGCCTCCTGAGGGGGCCTGAATATGGGGGCACCCCACTCCCCTCTCGACCCACCAAAGAGACCTTCTCACTGACCCCTGTCACCTGTGGGTGGAGGGACCTGCGTGGCCACTGGAGATCCCGTCCCTGAAGTCCGCTCAGATCTTCTCCTCTCGTTGCTGGGGTCGGGGCAGGCCTGGGCTGGGCTCCACGTCCACAGCGTGATGGACCTTTTGCTAGAGGTTTGCAGGTCCCTCTGGAACAGAAATCTTATCTGCTCCGCTGTTATGTGGCTTCTCCTGCTCCCGAATTTATTGGCAGCTCTTTACTACAGATATTTCATGGGCTGTGGGTTTGGAGCTAGCGTATTTGTGTGTTTCTACTCCGCCATCTTGGCTCCGCCCCCCACCGTGGCCCCTTTTTTTAACACAGTTCCAGATTGCTTTTCAGAAAAGTTAGATGAATTCATCTCCATCAGCAGAGCATTTTATTTCTTGTGCAAGGCCAAAATTGTCAATGTTCTTCTTTGTAGTGTGAAGGTATAGCTGGAAAGGTGCTTCAGCCTTGGTCATGGTGATTCCTAACCTTAGGCCAAATCGAGTCAGAAGGATGCACTTTTCAGCTCACTGCCCTACCCCTTTTCTTCTCACCAAGCTCGGCAGAGTTAGTATCTGTGGCTTATTGCCCAGTAGAAGAATGGGGGTTATGTGCTGGCAGAGTCTCTGCAACTGGTGAGAGAGACAGGTGCCCTTAAGTCTGTCACAGACACAGGCCTTTAAGTCATGGTGTATCTTTTCTGTGATAGCATGGAACCTGATAGGGGAGAAGTTCTGAGTTATTGCTTTAAGGATTAGAGTAATCTAGTATTAATTAATTCATGAGGATCTTACCTTGTATCAGTATTTAATTCCCTCTTCTTTATCCTTTGGATTCAGCTGCAGACACTCTCATCTGCTGTGTAATTCTTCTTTTTGAATGGTTAGAAAGTGGGAGGAGTCTGGAGAAAATAGCCAATGTGATATCTTGTTGGTTATGTGACCCAGAAGTCAAATCTCTTTTTAGTGATGAAGAAGCAAAAGGGATTAAGTGATGTGTTTAAGGTCACATTCCTGATTAGGCAGAGTTTGTAACAGAATCCCAAGTCTCCCTATTCACAGTATAATGCTCTTTCTACCATACTATATAGGTAAGGGAAAGGATCTTGAGAACTGGATTTTAGAGGTCTTCTAATCCAATTAAACATAGAAAGATCAAGGGACTTTCCAAAGGTCACACAGCTAGTTCATGACAGTTAGCACTAAAGCTCAGGTCACTGAATCTTGGAGTCTTATAGTTGGAATGGACCTCAGAGGCCATCTTGATTCAATTCTAACCCATACTTGAAATAAGAATCCTCTCCATGATGTCTTTAACAAGTTGATCAGTCCAGCTCCACTTGATGACCTTCAGATCTTCAGATTCCCAGTTCTGAGTTCTTTCTACTACATTATGATGCCTGTTGATTGAAGTAAGCCTAGGTATTGGTTGCAAATATTCCTGTTACTCTTGTTTCCATGTCATTTTTCTTCTGTTTGTCTTAAACTTGTGCTTGCCATAGGTTGAAGTGAGGATTTGAATCAATAGATTCTTAATGTCTATTGTGTAACACTTTGTGAATAGCCTCACAATACCAGACCCACAATCTGTTATTAACTCATCACTTGCCAGTGTTTCCTTTTGCCATGTTTAAAATATACGTATCACAAAATGTGAATCAAATTGAAATGCAGTGTTTTTGTGTGTCCAGTTGTTTGTTTTATTTCAAACCTGTCATTTCCTTATTGTAGGGAAATCCTCCTGCAAAAGCTCCTTCTTCTGATACAGTTGGCAGCTCATCTTAACTTATAGTGCTAGGGAGTTGACTGTGGCACCAAAAAGTTAACTGATTTTTCCCATCATCACTCAGCTAGTATATGTAGCTGTTATGATTTGAATCCAGGTCTTCTCTGGCCCTCTATCCACTTTGCCAGATTGCATTCCAAAATGAACTTGAAACTATTACAACAAAATTCCCCAAAGACAATAAAGGAAATTGGCTTAGTGGGTGAAATGAGCATGAGATTTGGAGGCTTAGATTTTCCATGTTGGCCTGTATATATATTAATTGGATGTTCTTTTATCCACTTTACTCTTTTCATGTATATGTGTATGCTGTCCCATTTGACTGCACAGTATGCTTTTGTCTACCTGAAGGTAATTTGGCATTGGTGGGATAACAAAAGGCATTGGTGGGATAACACAATATACAAACAAGAGCTACAATGTGGCATTTCTTAGATTTCCATTTATATTAGATCTGAGGCAGATGGTAAGAATGTGAGCTAGCCCGCTAAAGCTTTGAAAGCAGCAGACGCTTGGAGGAGGGGCTTCTTAACTGATCCAGCTTTGCTAACACTGACTTGATACCTATTTGCTCTCATCTTGAGCAGAAAATCATTCTAAATGCTGCCCTGCCCCTTCTTGCTCTGTAAAGCCATTTAAAATATGCACAGCACCGGCTGTCTAGACCTGAGAGGCAATTTAGTCTACAGTTTTTGAAATCCAAATAAAATCTAGTGAGCAGTGTTCCACTTATTATCTGTTAATTGTAGTCATCTTGACCCAGAGTCTGGAAATAGCTGAGTTGTTGCCACACTTTCTAATTACACTGTGTTAAAGAAGACTGTTCTCTGGAGCCATCTGTCTGATGCTTATCATTGTGTAAAAATGAGAACAGCTTAGAGAGCTAGCACCAGTACCCAGTGTGAAAGGAAATGGGGTTGACTCAAAAGGTGTTAGGTACAATAGGAGAATGCCATTCTCAAGAATTATCCAGAAGAGGAGCTCCTTCCCTGGAAGCAGCATCAAGCTTCATCAAGGATGTGATCATGGCTCAAGTTCCCAAGGATGAACAGAGACAGACAGCACTTGGGGAATCAGAAGGAAAGATATCTGGGTGGGGTTGGGAACAGAGAAGCCATGATTCAGAGAGAGGGATATTGTAGAGTAGGGTAAGGTACCAAGCATTCTAAGAGGAAGAGGAGCTCAATCAATTATTAGGAGACAAACAAACACAGTAGATCTGCAGACTCATTCTAAGACAATGTCTCTGATGCCTGGTGTAGTTAAAAGAAGGCTAGATTTGGAGTCAGATGGTCTGGATTTGAATTCCATTTTAGCATCAATTAGACATACATCCTTTGTCATGGTTGAAAGAAGGACAGGCTTGGTGTGAGGAGGGACCAGAGTTTGAATCCCACCTTTGTGAATACAGACAAGTCCTTTAATCTTTATGAACTTCAGCTTCACCAAATTTAACATGATGATAATCACACCTGAAGTAGCCACTTCACTAGGGTCATCTGAGACTCAAATGAGCAAAGCTATGTAAAGTGAGGTGCAAAGTTCAAGTCTTACATAAATGTCAGATATCTATTTTCTTTGGGACTTGATTTCCCAATTGGTAAAATCCAGGCATTGAGTTATATAATCACTAATTACATATCATTTATTAATTATAAAGTATGCCATATTATATACTTTATGATTATAAGGTAATATGAATCTGCAAGAAAGCCATCTTTGTTTTAGCCAGCTAGCCCTTTTTGTTGTTTAGCTGCTTTAGTCATGTCCCACTCTTCATTACCCCTATGTGGAGTTTGTTTGGTAAAAATACTGGAATGTTTTGTCATTTCCTTCTCTAGCTCATTTTCCTGATGAGGAAACTGAGGCAATCAAATTTAAGTGACTTGCCTAGTGTTACACAGTTAGTAAATGTCTGATACCACATTTAAACTCAGGTCTTTCTGACTCCAGACCTGGTACTCTATCCACTGTGCCACCTACCTGCCCACAGCTAACTCTTCTCTTCCCCTAATCCTTCAGACAGAGCCATGCCCAGACTGAAAAAAAAAATCATTGTAAGGTCTCACATGAGTTATAACTTACATAATTCACAGCTATACTTTTGAAATTTGACTTGTAGATAAAGAACTGATTAATAAAATATCATATGGGATCTTGAAAAGTAGTGATGCTTGATAATTAAAAAAAAAAGTAAAATGATTATTGAAAATAAACCAAAGTAATGGACTTCCCATGATTGAAAGTATTCAATTATTCAGTCACAAGCCTGATGGCCACTTGTTGGAGATACTGTGGAAAGGATTTATGCCTTCCCTCTTTCCTTCTACCTCTGGGAAATGCTAATTCCTTTCAAGACTTAACCAGCCAATGTCTCCCATGCTTTGATTGCCAGCTCCTCAGAATTACTTTGCAATTATTTTGTATACATCCTGATATTTAAATGTGAACATGCTGTAAGCCCCGTAGAATGTGAACTCCTTGAGGGCAAGGACAATTTCATATTTTGTTTTCATGTCCTGATCCCCTAGAACGGTGCCCAGCACACAGCCACTTACTAAGTGCTTACTGATTGCCTGATTGGGCAGCTAAGCTAAAGAGAGATGCCATCAGTACCAAAATTCATCTTAGGAAAGCTGTCTTGGTTAAGGACTATACAATTCTGCATATTAACCACCAAGAACAATATGAAATAATCATATAGGAAAAACTGGGCCCCTGACATGTTCATTCTTCAATGGGACTTTCATTTGTTTCTGAATTCCAAGGACAGAAGACAGTCTGGGATACAGGATGCCACTATCTGCATTTCTAAGTTCGAGCACAAGCCATCCATAGAACAGAATAAGAGGATAGATGGCAGCCAGGGGGACAGACAACAGCTACTCAGTGATACAGTGCCGTGCAAAGCGGCAGGGAAATTTCTATGGGCAGACTCTGTGGGATTAGGAATGAACCCTTCCCCAAAGAGACAGTAAATCAGAGGTAAAATGTGAGGTGGATGAAGTCATGGCAGCTTTACATATGGTTTGAGGTGCCAGTCACAATAATCTTCTGGTGATCATACAAAGTAAGGGACTACCTAGATGCTTCCAAAGAGATGTGAAGAATTGTAATAGTCTGGAAAGATAGAAATTATTGGGTTGCTCCAGAAAGCAGAACGACTTAACCTGAAGCTGAGAGGAAACATTGCCTACTGTAATTTCAGTAGCTTGATATATTTTCATGACTTCTCTAAATTGAGTTCATTGCTTGCTTGTTTTTGTTTATTTCTTTTGGAGGTGTGTGTGTGTGTGTGTGTGTGTGTGTGTGTGTGTGTGTGTGTGTGTGTGTGTGTGTGTGATTTGATGCAATCTGGGCTAAATGATTTGCCCAGCATCACAAAGCTAGGAGCTGTCCTAGGACAGCTTTGAACTCAGGTCCTCCTGACTCCAGGGCCAGTACTCTATCCACCACATGACCTACCTGTCACTGTTCATTGTTCATATAAGCAGAGAAAACAGCTTAAAAGGACTGAGACAAACCCTTTATATTGTTGCTGTCCAATGTATAAGTATAGATAGATTCTCCCATGCCTCAGCTATTCATCACTATTCAGGAGCTGCTGAAAGTTTCAGGATGCTCATTCTGTAGTTCAGGGGCAGGGAACCTGTGGCTTCAAGTCCATATGTGACCCTCTAGGTCCTCATGTGCAGCCCTTTGACTGAATCCAAACTTCACAGAACAGATCCGCTTAATAAAAGGATTTATTCCATAAAACTTGTACCCGGTCAAAAGGCCGCACCTAATGGAGTAGCCTCTTGTGGCCTCAAGGCTGCAGGTTCCCCCCACTCCTGCTCTGGTTGTTCACAATCACAGACTTACAAATTTAACTACAAATTCATATGGAGAAGAATGAGGATCACATATTTTTAGACGATCATGGGGACTGGCTTAATAAATACTGTGTATGTGACTATATGGGGAATAATGTGGTTGGTGGGAGAAAGGAGTAACACATTGTTTCTCATCAGTTGTACAGGGCTTCATAGAGGAGATGGGACTTAAGGAGTCAGTGGAATCAAGGAATGAAGAGATTAGAAAGTAAAAATATGAATGATTTGCATGACATACACATGCTCCCTCCCTGAATATGAAATGTGAAAAGCACAGAGCCTGGAACATAATGGGCATTTAATAAATACTTATTGGACAAACCTTGTACTCATGAGAAAATTAAAATACAAAGAAGTAGCCCTGGGTGTAGCAGACAGAAAGCTATCCTCCAAGTCAGAAAGACCTGAGTTCAAGTCAAGATAGATACTAGTTGTGTGATTATGAGCAAGTTTCTTTATTTGTCAGGGTCTGTGACAATTCTGTAAGATTGCAAATCAGATGCTGACCTGCTTTGGTAGAGAGTTTCTTTGCCAGGATTTACCTATATTAATGACACAATGACCAAAAGTACAAAGATGGAATGTAAAATGGGACTGCCCTCTAAAACAAAAGACCATCTCTGGAATATATGCATCTTATTGAAAAGCATGTTCTTGGGAGTCTATGCATGAAGTCTACCAATGACCCCAAAGGTTTTTGAAGTTCCTCCTTTGAAATTGGCTTCAGAGACATCCTAAACAACAGAAGAAAGCCGTAATCATGATCTTAAGCCTCCCTGTCAACTTTGACCCAAACCAGGACTTCCCAGCTTGATCACTCACCTTATTTAGCATACCTGATTTGAGTAATTTTTGGCTGTTTTCAAAACACAAATCTAGCTTCAAAGGATAAAGATTTACTACCAGCTGGGATGCTGAAAAGAATGTGTCTTGGGTTCTAAGGGAAACACCCAAAGTGGAGTTCCAGAAATATTTTAAATGACAACAGTATGCTTAGGACAAAGGTTTATCATTACAAAATAACATCAATTAGATAAGTGAGCATTGTTATTTAAAAAAACATCCTGGCAAAATTTTTGCATTCATTATTTTCTCTCTTGCCTTCCCCTTGAACTGTCTCATAATAGAGATTCTAAAAAAAAAAAAAATTGTCTCTACTAGGATTTTCTCAAGGCTTGTTCTGATGTCTGAACAGTTAGAAGACCTGTGGTGAAATCTGCACATATTTTGCATAGCTCTGTAGACTGAAAGTTTATGTTCAGGTAACTTCATTATCTCTGTCCCTGAAGTTCATAATTTCTTACTGCATAAATTAATTTTCATTGCTCATGTTAGTCTCATCTCTTTCAGTTCCACTAATTCACAATCGTTTTCTAAAACAGCTGCCAGATTATTACCTCTGCCCCCACCCCATTTTTTCTGAGTGAATATCCTTTGCTAAGTTTCTTGAACTTGAATTTTGCATGTGGCCAGAGCCATGTGCCTAGGGGAAGATGGTCTGTGTTTGGAGAACATCCTTTATAACTTGAACCCAAAGTGACCGTTTTTCAGTTTGAATGCATCTTATGTTGCCAAAGAAAAGAACTAGCAGATATTATTATTGAATGTATTTCTCTTTCCCTTTACTAACTGTTGAATTGTATTTTTCACCTTTAACTTATCTTCATATTCATTAGAATAAGCTTTATTTAAGAAAAATAAAGTGAGCATAAAGATTTGAATGATTTCTACTATCCTGAAATAAAATTGAATCCCTTGTTCGCAGTACCCTTTTTCTTCACTGGAAGAGTTTTCTATTTATTGGAAATAAATGAAAGACTCACTTGCTTTTTGTCAGGTGTCAAGGAGCAAAGATGGAGAGGAATGCAAATATTTAGTCAAGTGAAGAAGCTTTGAGCAATAGAGAAATTTACTGAATGCCATAGCCTTAAGGCACCCAGACGTTTGTGGTGATCCAGGAACTAGCAGTTATGTGGGGTTTTGATGCTGTTGTTGTAGCTGAGTTTGCTAAGCATTAATTTCTTCTGAGTAAATGTACTGGTGGGCGAGGCCTGGAAGATTAAGGGCAGGATTATGCATGTATTAGATTCTCAATGAATGCAAATTAATGATAATGGATAATGATCACAATCCATATCGTATAAGGTATAAAACTTTGCGTTTCCCTTTAAAGAAAACAGTTAAATGAACTTAGTTATATTATTATATGTGTAACATACTTTAGAAGGATTTTCCTGATTTAATTTTTAAAATAGAAAATATAAACATTCTCCTCAATAAAAGCTTAATAAAATAGCTAGTATTTGTATAGTTCTTTAAGATTTGCAAAGTGCTTTAAAATATTATCTCATTTTGACCTCACAACAATGCTGGGAGGCATTATTATATCCTTTTTAATGATGAGGAAAGGAAGGCAAAGAAAGGTTCAGTGACTTGCCCCAGGTCACATAGTAGAAGTGTTTGAGGTGAAATTTGAACTCAGGGCTTCTTGATACTAGGTTCCAAGTTCTATTTGTTGTACTATCTATACATTTAAGGTTCAAGTCACAAAAAATATATTTAATTAAATCAAATTAATAGAGATAAGAAACTAAAAGACAAAAGGTCCAAATATTCTTAAAATATTTCATAGTGATAGTTGTAAGCCTAGAAGAAACACAAGGGACCATCTACTGGATGGTGCATTTTGCACATGTGAAAAGACTGTAAAACAAGAAATGTAGAGCTGAAAGGTTTCTTTCAGGTCATTAAGTCCAACCCTCTTATTTTACCATTGAAAAAACTGAAGCCCGGAGAGGCCAAGTGATTTGTCTGAAATGATTCAGATAGTCAAAGGCAAAACAGGATTTGAACCCAGATTCTCTAATTTTGAATCTATTGCTCTTTGGACTGCCTCACAACAGAAAGGCAAGAGAGGAGATGTCACTTGCCTAAAAGAAGAGGCAGAGATGAGACTAATATAAGAATGTCTTGGTTTCTAATCCAGTTCTTATTTAACTATTTTGTAACTTATATTTTAAGTTTCTCTAAGACCTACAGGGGTTACGTCTAAACAAACAAAAGTAAAGTATAAAATGGATAATTATAACATTTATTTGATATCTAAGAGCTAAACTATCCACTTTCCAATAGTAATTCTCCTTTGAGAGACAGAAACTCCAAAACTACCATGAAGTATATAAAAAAATGCAACCGAGGAATGACGGAATAACTTCCTGCAAACCAGAATTCTTTGTTCAGAAGGCAGAGGTATGAAGAAGAAAGAGGATGGGTCAAAAGAGGATCTGCATTTGCTAATGTGAGCTTCGTAGTTTATGTGCAAAATACAGATGATAAGATGCATGGTTCTTGATTATGATGAAATGACATTTCAGCATCCTAGCTTATGATCGTGGATGAAGAACAATGCATAGTATTTGTCTCTGCCCTCTGGCTGGAGAAGGGCAGCTCATTTAATACCTGCCAGAACCTTTTATAGACGGCTTATATCCTTCCTGGTAAACTCTCATTTTCCATCAGCAGTTCTGCTTGATTTTGACTCCACAGGAACCCCATGCTTCCTTTACTTTTCAGTTTCCTCTTTGTCTACTCCCATTGGATTGAGAAGTTCTTGAGGACAGGGACTGTTACTTCTTCCCTAGTGCTTAACGCAGTTCCTGGCACACAGTTAGGGACTAGTAAATGATTATTTAATTGAATTGGTTACTTTTTTATTTAGAAGGCTTCATAATTTCAGTTTATATTAAGCTGATACACTTCCCTAAAATGCACTTGTAAATATTTTATTATTTAAGACTTCTCTTATTTTGTTGGTTACATTTCCAACCTCAGAAAGTATTTTATACTACTGTAGGATAATTTGTGAAGCAAAATCAAAGGTTTAATTAGCATCAGTAATGAGGGAAATTCCTTATAGCTCTCCATGTTCACACATTTAAATTTTTCTGTTTAAGTTTTGGAGTTTTTTTTTTTAGATGTTGTTGCTTTGCATGAATAAACATTTTTGTTTTCTATTTTTAAAAATAAACTGTTGACTGTAACATTTAAAAAGGTGGCAATGCTAGTAATTAGAATTAGTCCCAAAGAGGAGAAAACTCTTGGGATTTGTTATGGGGAATTAGGGCATCTGATATGAGTATGCTATAGAATCCAAAAAAGCTAAAGCAATCTTAGCCTACCTTAAGAAAGATAGAGCTTCCCGGAAAAGAGAGGTTATAATCCCAGGAAAAGAGAGGTTGTAATCCCATTACAGTCTGTCCAATCAGCCCACATCTGGAGTGTTGTGTTTATTTCTGATTTTCATGTTAAGATAGAGAACATCCCCAATGGAGCAATCAAGATAGTCAAGGTCCTCCAGTGTTTAGCCCGCAGAACAAAAGGCACGGGGGAGACATAATAATCTCTTCAAATGTTTGATGTGTCTCCAGGTGGAAGTAGCATCAGCCGTTTTTACTCTAAGAGCTAGGAACAACAGCTGAAAGTGGCAGATTTATGTTTGGTATAAGGAGAAAAAACCAAAAAACCAAAAGCTTCCTAACAGTACTTCCAAAAAATAGAGGTGTGCTAAATTACAGTAGTCTGTCTTGGGAAGTAGGAGTATCCCTCATTGGAGGTCTTTAGTCAAAGGCTGGATGACCACTTAAATCAGTTCAGCAGTGGTAGAATCTGATAGCTGCTAACATTCATTCCATCTCCTATTGTATTTAGTATCTCTGGAAATGTAACTACTTGGATCTGAGGAATAAAATATTATATCTACCTTAAGATTTTTCTGATCCTACACTAATTGCTAATATCAAGTTCATTTTCAGTAGAATGATCTAATTTTTCCTATTGACATGGAAAGATAAGGCAAAATGACAATAGTGTCCACTCAAAGTGTATATGTGTGTGTGTGTGTGTATATACACACACACATGCATAATTTTATATATATATATACATACATGTATATACAGGGCAAATTTGTGGACATTTCTTCTTGGTTGCTTTATTGATAAGCATGGAATTACAAAATCTTAGAGCTGGGAGGCAATTTAGATCATACCAGGGCTTCTTAAACTTTTTCCACTTACTACTTCTTTCCACATTTCAGCAGTATTTGTTGGGGTTGCATTGTGTGCCAGTATGAGCAGTGCAAAGTGTGCCTTTGTTCAGAACTAAATCTGCAGTGAAGCTGTGCGATGTAACATGGGGATACATTGTTAGAAATACCTTGGATTCATTCCGTGTTTGATCTTTTATTCATTTTTGATTGTTATGTATTCAGAAACCTTTTATTCTTGCCAAATTTTTCATGACCCCATATGGAGTTGCAATCCACAGTTTAAGAAGTTATACTAGGCTAGATTCTAGTTCAAAGTTCTGTGCTTTTTCCATAAAGCACTCCAACAATTTGGAGTTCACTGTGCCTTCTTAATGAATTGAATTTGAGGATTTACCTAAGACACATTGATTACCTGGAAGGGTCTAGTTGTATATGTATATAAGAAATAGCTAAAGCCAGAAAAAAGTCTCTTACATCAGCTGAAAACATTGGGCAAATCTCTGACCATGAAGAGTGAGAACTCAGAGAGCTTAGGTACATGGCTGGATTTCCATTATCAGATGAGGTTCCATTCAGTGTAAAACTGTCAGAACCAGACAAAGAAATCCATAAATTGAGTGGGAGAAGAGATAGTGCCTCTGATTCAATTGCAAAGGATATTGTCTAATCTGTTTATGGAGGTAGCCAACTTTTTTTTTTTTCCTACCAGAAAGCCTGCAGATGACTTTCACCAGGCTGACCTGTGGTAGCTGATCAAGTCTAGAGAATGATTAACTATCAGAAAAATACAGTTTTCACAACAATGCAATATTTGGCTTTTCTACATTAGAAGAAGCTGGTTCTCAACTATGAAGATGCTTGTCATCATTAAGTTTTGCATGTGGAATGGCTAGGTGACTCAGTGGATAGTGAGCCAGGGCCTGGAGTCAGAAAAACTCATCTTCCTGAATTCAAATGTGGCCTCAGACACTTACTAGCCTCAATTTCCTTATCTATAAAATGAGCTAGAGAAGGAAATGACAAACCACTCCAGTATCTGTACCAAGAAATCTCTAAATGGGGTCATTGAGAGTCAGACATGACTGAAAAGACTGAAAAACAACAAATGATGACAGGATATTCAACTTTTTCTCTCTAGAAAATCTTAGCATGTGATAATGATTAAGTTGTAATAAAAATAATAAAGAATGCTTTTGCGCTTAAAATTAAAAAATACATTAAACGGTTGCTGGTTGTGGTGTATTTAGATTTAAAAGAAATTCATATGAAAAAGTCGGCTTGGTAAAAGCTTTGTCTGAACTAAATGTGACATCACTACTAATGAAACTGAAATTTTTAAAAGTACCTATGATATTCTAGATTCTAAAGTATGTATCTAGACCACTTACATGATATATCATATGATGCCTTGTATGTTATTTGCTATGTGTTAAAATAAATATGGAACCGTCATCAAGATTAGCAGTCATTTCACTTTATTTTTGTAAGACCATACAGACTACATATGTTTAATTCTGGGAGCTATATATCAAAAAGATAGTATTAAATGAGAAAGTGACTAGAATAAAGGATGTATGATGGACTGAAAGCCATATTCTATAAAGGATTCTTGGGAGAAGTAGCAGTGCTAATCATTGATAAGATATATGAGAAAATAATAACTGTCTTCAGATATTTTGTTTATCACCTGTGGGAAAAGGAAGAAATCTTATAGGACAACACAAGGCAAAACTAGAACAAATAGAAATTACAGAGAAACTAATTTCAGCTCAATCTAAGTAAATATTACCTAGCTATTTCTTTTCATGATGGCATTTGTAAATGTCTTTAGAGGCTGGACAGTGGTAAACATTAAAAAATATTTGATAACAGGGCATCTAGGTGGCACAGGAGATAGATCACCAGACCTGAGATCAGGGCCTGAGTTCAAATCCAACATCAGATTCTTACTACTTTTGTGACCCTGGAAAAGTCACTTAACTCTGTTTGCCTCAAAAAAACCCCCATACTGGGTATAGGATCAATAAGATCTTAGTTCAATTTTTACCTCTGCCATTTACTAGCCATGACCTTAGTTAAGTTCTTTAACTTTGATGTGTTTCACTTTCCTCCCGTGAAAAATGGAAATAATTGAATTAATACTGCCTACCTGACAGATTTCTTGTGAATATTAAATGAGGTTTAATATATATATATTTATATTAATGTAAGTACAGTATTTTGTAAACCTTAAAATGCCAAATAATTATAAGCTACATTATTAACTAGAGTTTTCCAGTAACATAATGAGCTGCCTCATCAGTTGGCAAGATCCCCATCATCGATCATTTTCAGTTAAAAGAATTGCAGAATATGATAATTCTATGCCAGCCATATTATAGAGAAAATGCCTGTATTGGGTAGGAGCTTGGATTAGTTGGCTGATAAGGTTCCTTCCAGCTATGATTCTATCATTTTTAGTACCTGAGTGTAAGGTTAGACCAAGAAGAGTTGTACATAAAGCTCCTGCTGCCTTTGTATACCTCGTATCTCTGTAACACCACGGGCACTGTAATAGTCATCTTGCTAGTATAAGTCAGTGAAGAAATCTTGTCGTTTTTTGAACATCTGTCGCACTAAAGCTAGATACTTGAGCCTTTTTTGCGTCCTTGGTCTGCTTCTTGTCCCCTGACCTCCTCCAGCCTTGACCTTTATCCAGGACAAAAGCAAATGGCTAATCAAAATCATTAAAATGTCAAAGTTATTAGAAGCTCTGGTCATTAAGTCCTTCTCGCTCATAACAGGTAAAGATGATAGTGAGAGGATTAAGCTGCCTGACAAAGACATTGCTCTAGCTGTTTTTAAGAAGGGAAGTAGTCTAAATGTCTCTGATAATAGGATACTCATTTAGGTGGGTGGTTGCTCAGTGTTATGTCATTTTATGAGTTTCTAACATACCCCCTTCCTCATGAATGAATAGTACTCTTCATTTAATTACACAAGGAGAGGGCAAGATAAACATCTTAGAAACTTTTCTCATGCATTTCATTTTGACAGCTGTTATTACTTAGAACATCTCTAATGCCGTATTTTACCATTTTATGGTTTATTGAAATCCCTTATATTGTTTTGAGCACGGTAATGGCTTTCTTAAACTTAATCCCTTAATCTTGATTTGATTTGTGTGGCTTTTTGAATTGTTTGCATCACGGAGGTCATTGGCCAACATTCCCAAAGCAAGAGAACAGAAAACTTACCTTAAGAAAGCCCCCAGGTAAAGAAGAATGTTTCAGAACTATGACAGAGTTTTAGTAGAGATGTAACAACTTACAATTTATTTAATTGTATCCATTCCAGAGTAATTTTAATTCCTCATTTATGTGCAAAGTTGTTTTAGGAGAAAATAATAGATATAACTGTGTTTAGAGAGGATGTCACTATGAAGTCTTTGTTGGATTTTTTTTTCATAATTTTTTTATAAATAGTTTTTCTTTAAACAAGTATTTTCCTCCAGCAAACTTTGCAGAGTAGGCAGCATACTCTACCCAACTGGCCCCAGATGGAAACTACTCTCTTGAAATTAGATAGCTTTTTAAGTGTAGCTCTCTATAGCCTACAAGGAAAAAAAATCATAAGCCTGAGCAGAATGCATTGAATAACACTGTCATTTAATTCCCCTAGCATCCTACTTAACTGAGTGTTTTAGCTTTTGGCAGTGGAATTTTTCTAATTTAATTAACTCATTAACGTTAGCAGATGACACAGTGTTAAGATTCTCCTTCCTCAATTGCTTATCTAAATATTCCTCTAATCCACTGGGGTTATAGGCCCATCTTATTTATTTATTAGATTTCTACAGTGGCAGTCCCCTGAAGAGCTTAAAGGCTGTGTATAGACCCTGCACATAATGAATCAGAAACATTTCATAAACCAACTACATAGGAAAAAAGACAGAAAGAGCTAAGCAGGAAGAAATAAAAGCACAAAGGAAAAGAAAAACAGAGAAAGGAGAGGGCAAAAGAGGTGAGGAGCACAGAAAAAGACAGTGTATATACTCTAGTGAAAGTCTCTTATTTACAGTCCCTTGTGTTTTAGACTATGCAGTCTAATTAGATACCAGTGGAATTTGTTTGATAAGCATTTGACACCCTGATTTAGCAGGGCATCGTAACAGGACAACATGAGCAAGCCTTTTCTGAGAACCTCAGCTGGAGCAATCTTTTTTTTCTCCAGATTCATTCATTTATTTTTCATTCATTTATTCAGTTAAATTCATTCATCAATTAGTTCAATTCATTCAACAAAATGACTCCACTTTATGCCTATTGTCTATGTACAAATATGGCATTTACAATACACTGGATTATGTTAGTCGTACATGGCTTTTCTTTCCTATGAGATTGCAAGTTCTTTGAAGGCAATTTAATTCAATTTAGTGAACATTTATTAAGTTCTTATAGAGTAGTCATGGTGCTGTGCTAGTTGCTGGAGATATAGTGCCCCCAGAAGAAGAGATCTTTACCCTTAAGGAGCTTATATTCTGAGAGAAAGTAGTGTTCTATATCTGTGTCCCCAGTAGTGCTTAATACATACTACTGTTGGTCACAATTAAGTACTTAGTCCTTAAATGCTGAATGAAGAAGTGATCATGTCAGTTTAATGTAGAGCACTGTAATGACGGCTCACTTAGAGTTGGAGGAATGATCACCTCTCCCTGGTGATTGGCTAAGTTCATGAGCACTTGGAAAAAGGGAAGATGAGAGCAACCCTTCCTCACCTTATGTTGGTGAATTCTGGCATAGTGATCTTTTGAGATCATTACTAATCTCTCTTGTCTACAATGATTTCCCCTCAGTCCACCCGCAACTTCCCAGCGCACTTTGAAGTTTCACAAACACTTTTCTTGTGTTACAGTGATTTTTGTACAGATCACAGATCTCTCTTAGATTGTGATCTTTACGTAGGTGGCAAATTCTAATTTAATCTTTATGTCTCTCCTAGTACCTAGGACAGTGTTCATTACCTAGTTGGTATTCAATCTCTGATAAATTTGAAGGAGCTTCTTAGGTCTAGTAGGTTTCCTTTTTCTCAACCCCTCAGGTTCTGTTCAGGACAGTCACGATTCGTTTCCTATCTTGCTGCACTGGCTGTTAGTAGGTAACACTTTATCTTTCTCTGGCAAAGATTCTACAAGCAAAACAGGGGTTAAGTGTTTTGGAATTAGATCTTGCTTGAGTTTTCCAGTCTCTAAATGTAGGAGTTCAGATGTCTATTGAAACAGTGAGCCCATAAGGCAATGCTACTTTGGAACTATTTAACATTTAAATAATCATCCTGGGACTGTTGAGTATCCTGAGCATGGAGTTTAATGTGGATGTACCCATGAAACCATTTTCACAAACCAATTTTTATCATCATGCAAAAATTTTCTCCCACTTCACAGTGATGGGCTATTGTGACATCCCTCTGAGACTGTGATGAACAACATCTCATTTGGGAAATCTGCCTTTCACAGCTATTACTGTTCAGTTTTCTAGTGGTCAGTCTGTTTCAGGATGCTGATTGCAGAAGGCACTTCAGTATTGAAAAACCCATGAATTTGAATCTGTTCACTTATGTCTAGCTCCTAAATCCAGACAATTCTCTTTTCCATTTATTTCTGATATAATTGTTTCAGTCTTCTTAAAAATGTGCACTCCACCCATGACATCAGGGTTACAAGCCTAAAACATCCTGTGTGTCTTCTAATAAAACCCAACATGAATACATAAATAAATCTGTGCTTATACATGTTCAGTTGAATGGAATGGGATGGTTTGTCAAAAGGGAATTTAGGTCCCAAATAGTCAAATTAGTAATTGTAAGTAATGGGGAACAAAATTAAAACACATACACACACATCACTCTTCTCTTCAAACCCAGAATCCCTTCCCTTAGAATATTTTCACTCTTTAATTTGAGGAAGGAATGAGGCATATGGAGAGATGTGGAAATGGAGAATGAATTTTGTAAATATTGAACCCTGGTCATAGAGTCCTTTGGACTCTATATAAATCTTTGAACTTTGAGCCCCTATTTATTATAGAACAATAATTCATCCTGAGTGAAACAAAAATTAGTAGAAAAACTATTTAGAATGTAGATCTAACATGTCTTCCCACCGATACATAAGGGGTTTATTTTGTTTTGTTTAAACAAGGCTTCATACATTTTTTTGAGAGAATAACATTAAAGATATAGAGAGGATCTGTAAGTGATTAAGAGGCGGTATTTACATTCAGGACATCCTTTCCTTTCAGGTTTTGAGTTTGGGTATTTAAGTAGCCTTTATAGGGGAATAAGGACCAGTCACACAGCTTAATCTACACTGTAGCCTAAACTGACACTTTCTTCCCACAGGCATATTGGAAGACTCACAAAGAGGAGGGGATGGGAGATAGAGTGAAGGGTAGAGGATTAAAAAGCAGATTAGGTCTTACCTTGTTCTGTCTGAGTCACTGTCCAGAAGTTAGCCCTTCCTTTGATTTAACCTTGTCTGTCCTGGTAGGGTCAAATGTAGGTTTTCCTAAAGAATCTTCTGGTTATCCAATTGATATTTCAAAGCAGGGGAGGAATCATAAATCAGGAAAATGGAAATCAATTTGGATAGAAGATTTGTCTTTATTTTATAATCAAAATGTGCACATATAGACTCTAGGGTGGGAAATATGCCTTGAAGGCTTCCTTTAATAGTATTATTCAATTATTGTTACTTGAATACTTTGCTGCCTGTTAATAAAATTTAAGTGCAAATAGGAATTATTGGTATCATTAGAAATGTTTAAAAAGGCCTATCTAAAGCTTTGGACCATTTAAACTGCAAAGAAAATTACAAGAGAGTTTATTTAGACCAACTCAGAGTTTTAAATATCTGGAAGTGAAAGTTTCATTAGCTAGCAATAGAATTGTAAAGAAAATAATCTAAAGTCATTGTCTTTCGAAAGAAAGCTTAATTTCCTGTTCTTTTATCAGGTCGCTGACCACTTCCATTCTCACTACCAGAAGTGGGTGAGGTGAACTTTCCAAGAATATTGGCTTTAGTCATACATTTGTTTTCTCTTTAACCTGGTGATATAAGAAATCAGTTCATCAATAAGTATTTGCTAAATACTCTATAGGGGAACAAAGAAAAGCAAATAAATAAAATATCCCATGCTCTTCAGGAGGATAGATTCTAGTAGAGGAAACAAGTATAAATAATAAGATACATATGTTGAGTAATATATAATAAGACATATATGTAGTAATAATAAGACAAAAACTGAGTAGATGGAAGTAATTTGAAAGAAAAAGGTATTCATAGCTGAAAGGATTGAGAAAGGCCTGTGAAAGTTGAGATTTGAGTTTGAAGGAAGTTGCAGGAACTAACAGGCAGAAGTACTGGGTCGGAACATTCTAGGCGTGGGTAATAGGGCAGAATCATGGAGACAGGAGATAGAGGGGTGTTTGAGGGGGAGTGAAAGCATGCCAGTGTAGCTGGATCACAGTGTATGTGGTGGGGAGAAAGATGTATAAAAAGATCTGAGTCAATGTCAACTGTTGGGTAGAGGTCAAAGATTGAGAAAAGGTCATTAGAATTGGCAGTGAAGAGTTCATTGCTAGCTTTTGGAAAGGGCATTTTCAGTTGAATGAAGGGGTCAGAAGTCAGAATGTAGAAGGTTTAGAAGGAAATGAAAAGAGAAAGTAGAGGTACCAGTTTTGGCTGCTTTCTCAAGGAGGTTAACTGTCAAGTAGTGAAAATTTATGGGAAAATAGCTGATGAAAAGTAGCTGAGCTGATGACGAAAGGAGAGTGGGAGAGAGTCAGGTGAGCTACTTGTCTAAGACTTCAAGGTCGACCAAGTCCTCAAATTCATCGATGAGGAAGAGAGTTTTGAATTGTCTCCTCAGGTTAATATCAACTGTGAAACAGAATAAAAAGATCGTTTCTTTGTTAATAGTGTTTGCCGAGAAAATGCTAGAAAAAAATTTCTTAAATGAAAAAAATCTGTGTTACCTTCCCAGCACAGCTCTCCTGAGACCTTTCTGGATCCTTCTAGTTGCTCATGCCTTCCTGCCATAATGACATATTTATTTTATATTCATTTTTAATAGTGAGGCATCATCATGTAGTGGGTAGAGCTGACTTTGGAGCCAGGAAGATCCATGTGTCTTGCTTCAAATGCTTATTAGCTCTGTGACCCTGGCAAAGTCTCTTAATCTTTCAGTGCTCTAGCAACTCTAATATTAAGGGGCAGACAAGGTTATCACTTCCACACCCAGCTTGTTTTTGTACTACCAAAGCTATACTGAAATGGAATATAAGGAAGATTTTTGCGTTTTTAAATGCAATGATTTATGAAACCCATTTTCAACTCAGGGGAAATAGGTAGTGGGCTAGATCTGCCTCTCAGGCTATAGTTTTCCAGTCCCTGCCTTACGCCAATATCACAGGTCCAATTTCTTTGCTTATATTTTAAATATACTTCTATTTTTTTTTGCCTCTATAAATTATAACCTGCTCAAGGGCAGGGTTTCTTTGTTGTCTTTGATCACTAGTACCTAACACAGTTCCTGCATATGGTAGGTGCTTAATACTTATTTATTGGTGGGTTTGTTAAGTAAAAAATTCAAATGTTATCATACTGTTTGGGAGGGGTTGCCCTATTTTTTCTGTCTTAATTTTATGTTATTATGGGTAAGCACCTCATAAGTTAGAGTTTGGGAGGATATTTCGGGAACTCTGAGGTGAGGGACAACAAGATGAGACATTAATGAAATTGAGGCAAGGGATGATTGTGATACTGGATAAGTTGTCAAAGACACAGAAATTGGCTTTTTCATCCAGTGATGTTGGTGCAAACTTTCAGCTTCTGAAAGAACTTTGCAATTGTAATTGAGCTAATCACAGAATTCAAGTCTAGAGTAAAAAGGTCCTGGATGCATCTCCCAGTATCAGAAATGTATATATTTTGTGTTGAGAATGATTGTCAGTTTCCTTGAAAGAAACCGCTGTAGATAAACATGTCTGCCTATGGTTGCCCAGTTCCTTGTTGCTATTATGTTGCTCTCTCTGTGTTCATGTGGCTAACTGTAGGCAGCAAACAAGTGTGCCATGAAAAGAGTCACCAGTGGAGGTGGTAAAGAACCTGCCTTATATGTAGTCAGGAGTCATGATTTATGGGATGTTGAGAGGTTTCCCTGTTCCCAGGTAGCCTCCTTTTAATCTAACCTGGTGTGACACCAGCAATTTCTACCATTTACATCAGTACTTAACCATTGAAACCTGGAATCTTAGACATTAAAGAAACTGCCTGGTTGGAATGAATAGGAGAGAAATGGCCTTGACTATTAGGATAAAGAATTTGAATTTTTATTTTACAGGCAATGGGGAACCATGGGGGCCTGAACAGGACAGCAGCATAATGAAACAGTTGTTTTAGAAAAATAAATCTGGGAATAGTATTTAGATGGACACGTTGTAGTCAGGGAGAACAGTCAAGCTGGAGGTTTGGTTTTCTTTTAACCATGCTAGCATTTTTACCATGGCTGCTTATAATTGGTTCTTCCCTTGATTTTCTTCAGTATTTTTGCTCGTGCAAACAAATGGTAGGAAAGAAGGAAAGAGAATGAGCCAATGTCTGTGTCTTAGAATGGAAGATCTTTGAGAATAAGAATGAAGAGAATCCAGAGACCTGAATTCAAGACTTAACATTTACTGTTTGACTTTGGTTTGGTCATTAGTGTGTCTGGGTTTCAGTCTCTTTATTTGTAAAATGGGAGTTCAACAAATAGTCCAGTTCAGCAAACCTCAATGAAGTTCTCAGTGTGTGCCAAACTAGGGGTTGGCAATATAAATATGAAAAACAGGCTTTGTCTCCAAGGGGGCCTACTATTTGGCATTAACACCTAACTATCTTACTCAAGGTGGGACGAAGAAAATAAAACGATGTAAGTAGATTAAGGTGTAAATAATTAAATGCTGTGTACATTGGAGATGATAGCATTATTATTATTTTATTATAACACATTTAAATTTCCAATAAAAATCCATTTATCTGGCACACATTTACCTTGAAATATCTGTTAACTGGGTGTATGCTTGTATCAACAATACCATTATTATTCAAATTTGTGACTACTCTGAGATCCAGAAGTGCCTTTTGGATAATCAAGAAAGATTAAATTATGTTTTGTAGAGTTTTAATGTGAAATGAATTCTAATTTATTTTAATCTTTGAAAATTGGTAAGATAATGATAACAGTTTAAATTAAACTCATCTCTAGCAATTTATGGTTTGCAAAGTTCTTTCCTTACAACAATCCCTTGAGATAGATTTGTTGCCAGTGTGAGTTTCCCCATTTGACAAATGAGGAAACTGAGGCTGAAAGAGGTTAAGTAACTTATCCATGGTCATATATCCAGTAAGTGGTGGAGTCAAAATTTGAACCCAGGGGTCTTCTGATACCAAGTTCAGGAAGAGGTCTTTGGGTAAATATTTGTTGTTGATAATTATACTGTCTGGTTTTTTCCCCCTCCTCAGTCTAGCAGTTGCAAAGGAGTATATCAGATGACACTCATCAAAGAATTACAAGGAATGGAATTTGAAAACTTCAATTTTAATGATGAATTTAACATTTGGGGGTGGGTGTGAGTATTTTGCTTCTCCCTTCAACGAGACGCAGGTAATCTGAGCTCACTAAATTATCAGTTGTATGGGACAGTTTTGTCAATTTGATTTCATGGAATTTGCAGAAAGCATCCATGTACATAGTAACAGAGTGAGTCATGCCAATAGAAAGAAGCTGGTGTGGAACAAGTGTGGCATGAAATGGACTGTTTGTTTTTTTCCACAGTCTGCTGATTAGCCCTGCAAACCCATTCCCCAGCTCTGTTAACAAAACCTATAAAAACACTGGGGCCTCAATAAAGTCAGCCTCCAATGTTAGCAACCCCTCAAGGGTGTGGGGGTTGCAAAAACCCCAGTTCTCTACTTACCATTTGTGTCTGCTTAGAGAGTTAATAACGAATGTCCGAGAAATGTTAACGTGGATAGTAAAACACATGTTCCCTTTTTTCAGTGACCCTGGAAACAGCCTGAGATTTCTTATAAATCACAAAGGAAAATAAATACCTTCATCCATGGAGGGGAAAAGACAACTCGAGAAAAGGGACTTTGGAAAAAGGTTGTCTCTAGACAGCAGTCTTGTGGTAAGTACTAAAATATTCATTTACTGCTTTATATGTTTTGGCTTAAAAAGCATTATTCTTTGACTGTTATTTCCTGAACCCTGTGCCTTTGAAACTACCATTCCAGATACCCCATTAGCAGCATCTCTGGGGATTTTCTTTCATTTATTTTTTACAAACTCAAAAGGCAGCAAATTATAGGAATGTTTGTCTAGTATCTTAATAGGTGAACGTCATAATCTGTCAACATTATATATAATTACTGTAATTCCATCTAAAGGAGACATCACCCTACACAAAAACACCACTGTACAGTTGTTGCTAAATGTAAGGCCTCTATATAGAGCACTCCCATCACACATTTATCCTCATGTTATAGACCAGACTAATAAGAATCTATGTAGTTACAATTCTGAAAGAGCCAGTTTGACTCCTGAAATTTGGAGTTAGGTATGTGGGTTCGTTTAATGGAATATTATGCTTTTTCTTTACAGTTTCTGTGCAGATGTGAGTTGTTTTTTGAAAACCCACCATCTGGTTGGATATTTACTATCATGGAGATTGAGCCTGTCTGTGGAGAGACTCAGCTATTTCTCACTCAGAACTTCACCAACTTTTTCCCTCTTTGGGCCGCATTGTTTCAGCTGATCTTTGCCAATTCCCCGCTCACAGGGAGAAAGAGTTAATGGAATGAAGTGGGTTGTTGCTTTCTCTGTGGACCCAGATAGTGAAATAGAGATGTAGCTCTATTTTTTTCCTCTTCCAGGGTTAGATTTTGTAAATCACAAATTCCAGACACTGTAGACAGAGTTGTTGTGTTCTGAGTCTCCAGAATAGTAATGCCCTCTCCGGGGGTTGTGGTCTTCGCCTCTCCAACTAGTCAAAGAAGGGAATATCTGGGAATTGTCAAAGGTATTAGCATAGAGCCCAGCATCAGGCCAGATCCTTTTCTGAATATTAGATTCAAGCTCTGAATGCGCACACAGAGGTGTGGGTCCGTGTGAATTATACACTAAGCAACACCTTGCCAGTGCACAAGTTCACTGTTTTAGTCTAAACTCTTTGTTTCCCCCAAATAGGACATACTGCCTCTAGTGTGTTTCCTAGTTCTCTCTGACTCCAGACAGAAAGGAGGTGAAAAGTGTGTGCTTGCATGAGGCATTAGAGAGGACTGGGTAGGAGCAAAGGGCAGACATTCAAAGATGTTTTACCTCACCTGCTTGTCACCATCAATCAAAAATAGGAATGTAAAGTAATTTTGGTATGCAAATATAGTCATAAGGACTGTATTTTGCATAGCAAGGATTGATAACTGCTCATACCATAAGATTAGAATTGGCACCAGGAAGGTCTCCTTGCCCTCCATAGAACTCCCTAAATAGATTGTTATTGATGACCTTCATTGACTTTAGGATTATGGCATTGTCCTTTATTAGTAAGCTTCTGGAAAAAAGAGGGCAAGGAAGCTTGCTCTACTTAGAATCGGCAGATGTGGGTTCAGGTGACCTTAAGCAAGCCGCTTAAACTTGATATATCTGGTTTTCCTCATTGATCAAATGGGGATAATGACATTTGCTTTACCTGCCTCATAGGACTGCATTGTGAGGATCAAGTGGGGTTAAAACATATGAGTACTTTGTAAATCATAGAGTGTTGAGATGTCATCATCATCATCATCAGTCATGGATAAGATATATAATATTCCCTAATTAAAGGTCTGTAGCAGGAGTTCATGATGGATCACATGAATAGATTTTAGGGACTCTGTGAACTTGGATGAGAAAAAAATACATCTTTTTTGGGGGGCTAAATGTTTACTTAAATTTAGCATTTATTCCAGTTATGAATGTGGGTGGTAAAGCATTATTCTGAGAAGCAGTCCTTATTTTTTACCACACTGTGAAAATGGTCCATCTCTCCTCGCCTGTCCTCTCTTGCCCTGCCCTGTCCTCTCCACCTCTTTCTGTCTGTGTATGTGTATGTGTGTATATGTGTGTGTATGTGTGTGTGTTTAAGAACTCCTGCCTTGAACCTTCCCTAGTGACAGTTGAAAGCATACCTTAGACAGACAAATCCAAATCATATGCATTTGCTAGGCGTTGCTAGGATGGGAAGTCTGGAAAGGATACTTTTATTAGCCAGCCCACACAGTATTGCAGTATGAAAGCACTCTGTGCCTAAAGTTCAGGGGAGTTGGACCACAGATAGGGGAGAGGACACTGAAAAGGGGGTGGTGGTGGTGAAAAGGTCTTGAACTGAGGGAACTGAGGATGTTTAGTTTGGAAAAGCAAAGACTTTGGGGCAGAGACTTGATATAGCTACCTTTACATGTTTGAACAGAGATTAAATTTGTTTTGCATGGCCTCACACATCAAAACTAGGAGCAATGGATACAAGTTGGAGAGAGAGAGGGAGAAAAAGAGGAAGAAAGGTAGGGAGGGGGAGGGAAGGAGGGAGAGAGAGAGAGAGAGAAAGACAGAGAGAGAGAGAGAGAGAGAGACAGAAAGAGAGGGACACAGAGAGAGAGAGAGAGAGAGCTTAAAAAAGGAAAAGTTCTCTAACAATTAGACCTATCCCCAAAGGCATTGGACTGCTCTGAGGGACAAAAATTTCCTTCTCACTGAAGGTGTTCAAGCAAAAGCTGGATGATTCCTTACTGGATATATTGTTGAGGAGAATCTTGTTCATTCCTCCATTTCTTGATTCCAGACTTTTTCCCTAGCTGCCCCTCCCATACCTGAAATTCTCTCCCTACCTTCTATCTTCTTAATTCTCTTGAAGCCACCAAAGGTAAAATCTAAGCCGCCTCTCCACTAAAATCCCACATTCTGTAAGAAGCTTTTCCCAGTCCCACTTAATACTATTGCCTTCATTCCAAGATTACCTCCAAGTTATTCTGTATATGTCGTTTGCATCTTTTTTTCTTTTGAAACTAGGTTTCTCCATGTCACCCAGGCTGGAAGAGCAGCAGCCTCTCTGCTCATTGTCATGGATGTCTGGGCCTTTGTCACTGAAGGCCTAGACAAGTTTTCCCTACCTTCAGGATCCTCATGGTCCTCTGCTCGCAGAGATTCACATATTGGTGTTGGATGTACTGTACCAATCCATTTAGCCTACCCCAGAATTTCCAAACTGAAGAGATCTGCAAGCCTCAGCCTCCCAGGTAGCTTTGTGCTAACATGCCCAACTCCTCCATTAGAAAAATTGTGAGCTCCTTAAAGACAGAGACTGGTTTTCCCTTTTTTTGTATTGCCAGTATTTAGCACAGCGGTTGGCACACACTAAGCACTTAATAAGTACTTCTTGCCTTGACTCCATGCATGGGTTGTACTACCTGACTTTTGAGGTGCCTAGCACAGAGCGAGTACTTCATAAATGCTTGATGATTGATGCCAAACTCCCCCACTTTGTGGATGATCAGCCTTTTATAAGCATGTGTATGAAGTGTGACTATGTTACTGCTGCCAGCTATTACTTCAGGTCTAGGTTTTTGTTCATACAAGCCCACTGAACAGGCCGAGGGATTCTGAGTTCCTGGTTATCTCTTTCTTTTGGAAAATGAGTATCATTTAGTTGACTTTCATGATTTGTCATCATTGCAAACTTCCATGATAGTGAGATCATGCTGCTTAGCTCTGACTTGAAAAAACAGATTCACTAAAAACTTATGATATTATGTATGAGATTTTTTGTAAAACATCATTCTGTTTTCCTTTAGTTACCTAGAATCAGATTCTCTTGGTGCCGTCTTTACTCCCTAAGAGTGGGAAACCCTGAGATAAAGTATGTTCACACGTAGCTGCATGCCTTCATTAGTATGTAACGGGTGCTTAATAGCTGCCAATAATGGGCAAAATCACTTGCCATGATATGGTTTATGCCAAGTCAGTTTAACATGATTCTGCATGTTATGTGCTGCCCTTCATATAGGAAAAGGTAATGTGGCGTGGCAGAACGAATGCCAGGATGGGGAGCAAGATCTGGGTTTGAATCTTCTGACACTTGCTGTCTCCTGTTCTCTGTTACTCAGTTTTCTTCTCAATAAAATGGGAATAAAAATAATACCTAAATACCTCCTCTTTCTAGTCACTGGGTTCTTTGAGACTCAAAAGATATTTTATATATATATATATATATATATATATATATATATACACACACACATATGTATATATATAATGTATGTATATGTATGTATGTGTGTATATGTGTGTATGTGTGTATATGTACGTATGTATGTGTGTGTTGCTTTATGAATCCTAAAGCCAGATAGGTAGACAGATAGACAAACAGAAAGAGAATAAACCTGTGACTTCATGTCATCTATTTTTGTTGTTATTGTCTGGACCTATGATTTCATTTCATTAAGGCATCTAGGTAGCACAGTGGATGGAGAACCAGGACTGGAGTCAGGAAGACCTGAGTTCAGATCTGGTCTCAGACTCTTAATAACTCTACAACCTTGGGCAAGTCACTTAACCCTATTTGCCTCAGTTTCCTCATCTGTAAAATGAGTGGGCGAATGAAATGGCAAGCCAGTATCTCTGCCAAGAAAACACCAAATGATATCACAGAGTTAGACATAACTGAAAAACAATGATTTCATTAGTATGGGGAACTCCTGATATGGAAAACCTTTCCTCTTATAGACAACAGATCTGTAGACATACAACTGTTCCATAGCTTGTAGCATTAGACAGTTGCTGGGGGGAACTAAGAAATTAAGAGACTTACCCATATATTAATTGACATATATGTCAATTAATCTTTCAGACTCTAAGGCTAGCTTTTTCTTTGCTATACTGTACTTCTTAATTATCATTATTGTTGCTGTTAGTTTTGTTATCAATGGAGTTTGGATAGTAATGGTCTCAAAACAGATTGCTGTACTGTTACTATTCTTTAATATTCGTTATTCTGTGGAGAGGCAGTGCGGCATAATATATAGAGATCAAGCCTTGGAGTCCAGCTGAGTTGAACTCCTGCTTCTCACAGATAGTGGTGTGTTATCCTGGCTAACTCAGTCAAGTGTGCCCTGGACAATTCTTGAAGAGTTTAAACTGCAGAACCGATGCCCATCTGTATTGATTGAGTTGTGTCTCCACAGGGAATTCCTTATATTAATGAAAACACAGATCTAACCCTAAATTCTCCTGACTATTGCAAAAATGGATAAAATATCCACTTGTTGAATTAGAGTATTAGGATAGAATCATCTTCTGCAGGCTCATGGAAAGCATCTCTGAGACAATTCAAGGAGGAGATTGGATGACATGATAAATACTTGATCCTATTCCCACAGGGATAGGTCTCTAGATTTTGAATATTTATTTTTCCATATCAATTGAAAATTATGAGTATTTGCTTCTCTTATTTTCATGGATCAGTATCATGTGAAGATCAGTGTAGGCAACAATTCTATCTACAATAATTATTCAGTTTCATTACCACTTATTTGTGGAATTATCAAGAATATTTTGGGATTTCTTATGTAAAGGATCTTTATACAAGAATTTGTTATCTCAGCTAATGAATGATAGTGAGATGCTGATTCTACTTGGTTATGTATTTCTAATTATTTAATAAATTCTAATTTGTTTCGTAGTCTTTAGTGTTAAATTATACCATTTCCTGTTTCCTGTTGTAAATTGCACCAATCAATAAGTCTGGACTCCTCTGCGATAAACTTTCTGCAATTTTCGGTGTCATTGACCTGGTCTTGCCTCGCTATCGTGAAGTCCTATGCTTCTATAAACAAATCCATGTGACTTAGCTAATCATTCCTTCTCTTTCAATACATTGTTGACTGAGCTCATGGAGATAGGAGATTGGGTACCAGCTTTGACACAACCACAAGCACCATTTGGCTGGACAGTAGAGGAAGAAGTTAAGTAATGTATGTGAGGCTGGAAAGGTAGTTTGAGGAGACCTTGTGGAAGACTTTTAAGTGCCAGAGAGTTGTTTATTTTATTCTGGAGGCCACAGAAAACCACTGGAACTTTTGGGGGGAAGGAAGGAAGGAAGTAATATGATCAGACCTGTGCTTAAGGAAAATCACTTAGGCAGCTGTGAGAAGGATGGATTGGTGTAGGGAAAAACAAGGCAGGGAGGCTAATAAAGAGGTCATTGAAATGGTCTGGGAAAGAAGGGAAGGGGGCATAAACCAGGTTGATGATTATATGAGTATTGAGAAGGGATGAATTCAAGAGATATAAAGGTAAAAATGACCAAATTTGGAAACTAGTTGGATTTGTGAGGTCAAGGAAGAAACAGTAATGCTAGCATTATGAACTTGGGAAACAGGAAGGATAATGAGAGTTCTGGTTTTCTTTTTTGCTGAAATGAGGAAGTTTGGAAGAATAGTGGGTTTAGGAGAAAAATGAGTTCTGTTTTCATCCTATTGCATTTGATAAGTCTATGGGACGTGTAGTTTGAAATGCCTGATGGGTGATTTCTGCTGTGGGAAAGGGGTTCAGGTGACAGATGGAGGCTGGGTATGTGTGTTCATCCTTCATTGCCGAAGAAGACCATGCCTTCAGAGAAATAATGACAAGACTTGCACTTGACTTTGTTTTTGAATGAAGGAAGGCCGTGCAGGTCACTAGCCTCACTTCTCCTCTAGAGCCGTCTGAATTCAGTCACCAGATATTTATCAGGATGACTGGAGATGACCCAGGATGAGGCAGTTGGGGTTAAGTGACTTGCCCAAGGTCACACAGCTAGTGAGTGTCAAGTGTCTGAGGTGAGATTTGAACTCAGGTCCTCCTGACTCCTGCACTGGTGCTCTATCCACTGCACCACCTGGCTGGGTATATAGATCTGTGAATCATTCACATAGACATGATCATTAAACTCATGAGAGCTGATAAGGTCATCCAGAGAGTATATAGAGAACAGAAGAGGGCCCAGGAAAGAGTCTTAGAGAACAATCAGAGTTAAGACATGGGATATGAATGATGGTCTAGGACAGGAGATGGAGGAGTGGTCAGAGAGGTAGGAGGAGAGCCATCTAAACATAATGCCCCAACATCCCAGAGGAGAGAGTAACCAGAATGGGGGTAGTTAGCAGTGCTAAATGCTACAGAAAAGTCAAGAAGAATGAGGACTGAGAAAAGACCCTAAATTTGTTCATTAAGAGATTTAAAGAAAGCTGAATGATGTGACTGGCAGTCAGATTGCTATATGAGTACTTAATGTTAGGTGGTGGTACTGCTGCTGCCCATGGTTCCATTACTGATCCACTTACAGTAAAGTCATTCATTTGGTGTCACCAGGTTGGGGGTCTGGGAAGGAGCTATACTCTGGATTTGAAGTCAGAAGATCTGGTTTCAAGTTCTGATTCAGATACTCCTTAGCGTACTGAGATTGGACAAGTCCCTATACATCTTTGGTTTTCATCTTTCATAAATAGTGCCTAGCACATAGTAGGTGCTTAATAAATGTTTATTAACTGATTAACCACAAAGATTTCTTTCCAGATCTAAATCCTATTACTGAAACTACCTTGAGTTTCCATCACTTCAGAGATCTTGGCTCATATTTCAGAGTATCAGGAGGCACCAGTGATTTTCCTTTACAAATTGTAGTCCAAACCTACAACATACCGTTTTGCCCAAGAACAAGGGCACGATATGAGCTTCATTACATTTAACACATAATCCAATTGCAAAGGGCAGCGTAGAAGTGTATTTTGACGTAATTACATTCTGCAGACACAGGAAACCACAGAATGAAGAACTTTTCTGTACATGTGATGAAATCGCTTCCATTTGGGAATTTGAGCCAGTGATTCTTAATCTTAATTTAAGCTTTGGAATTCATGTGTGTGGCTATATGTGCGTCTCTGTGTGCATGTGAACAAAACAGGCAGGTTTATAACTAAACATATTTTGCTTTATAAATCATTCTTTTAAAGAAGAAAGTACCCTGTGAGTGAAACCAAAATTTAAAAACTATCTGGTGGGGAGAAGGAGAGAAGTAAAAGGAGGAAGTTGAATACACAGAAAACTCTGACTGCAAAGCTGCCACTAGCAGTAGGAGTCTATGGAGTAGCTGTAAATTCGGGGCAAGTACAGTTCTCTCTCTGATGATAATAAAAATCACAGTAGAAATCAAGGTCTCTTCTTGACCCTAGACTGTTCAGCTGTCCCCAGGATACTTTTTGATCAGAAAAAGTCGGTGTTTCAAGCTGTGCTTTTTATTTGCAAGAATCATTCCCATGCTGTACACTCAGTGATCTGACACTTGGAAGCTGTGATAGCATAGAGCCATCAGGAGGTGAGGAAGTGAGCAACTCACGTTCAACAGCAAACATTTCCTCTTCATTTGCAAGAAAGGGAGCTTTCACTTTTAAGTACAGATGGCAGTAATTGTTACCTTGGTGACTGATGGATTCCTCCCAATTCTGCAAAACTCTACAACTGTCCACTGTGTCGGCTGCATAGACATTGCTATTATTCAGGAAACATAATTTGAATTAGAATCGCCGAGGCTGGAAAAGACCCCCAGAGGTCACCTAGTCAGTGTTCCCCTTTTGGGTAAGTTTCATCAGAATCAGTATAGTCATATGGTCCTCAGTTTTTATATGTCAGTGATGCAATCAATGAATATTTACCTCCTACATCCCCAGAACTGAGCTAGGGGTAGTTACATAAGAAATATTAGAGATGGTCCCAGTGCTCATGCAACTTATAATGTAAGCTCCTTATGGGAATTTTATGGTCAAATTTTTTGGTCAGTTTTTTGGTCTAATGGTCATTTTTTTGGGTCAAAGGCTAAGTTGTCTTCTTTAGATGTCTTCTCATGAATGTGAATATGTCCTTTAAACTGACAGTAACTTAGGCAACCAAGTTAAATTCTGGAAAGCACAAGTCTCATTGAACCTTTTGTCAAGTAGAAAAAAAAAGTGGCATTAGTAACAATTGTCAGTTCATGCTGTGAATATTAGAAAAATCAGTCCTTTTCTAATATAGTATCATTTTGTAATTCATGTCACATCACCTAACTTTAACCACTAGAGATGTCTCAGAGTTTATTTTATGATGTTCTAGGCAACCCTCACCATGCAAATTTTGAGTATGCATGACTAACCTTAGTGAGTATTCAAGTTGCAACTCCTCTTTCCCTTTTTCACCCATACTTGAAAAAAAAACAGTAAATTGCAGGGTATTGGCAAATACCTAGTGGTCTTCCTTCATGAATCCAGAGTTAAAATAGCCCCAGTATCATTTATGACAGTGAGAGAGGGTTCAAATAGTATATGCAGTGCTCTTCAGTCACTCTGACTAATCTTCCAGCATGCTCCTTATCCCAGCTTTATCCCATGTTCAGGTAAACTCAGAAGCTCTGGAGTAGAGCTGGGGATAGAAGAATCTAGCTGAGTTAAGATCACCACAACTAATGAGACACAGGCAGGGGATTAAATTTAGAAACCTTAAGCTGGGGAATGGTTGGCAACATTTTTGAAGTGGCATGCCAAATCTTTGTTTACTTCCGAGTAAGTGGGGCACAGATAATGGGAAAAATTGTGATTATTCATGCATATAAGTATAGGGAAGTCTTGTCTACAAAATTCAGGGAAACCTGGGGCATTGGTGCCCATTAGCTTTGAACTAGATATTTTGGAGAAGGAAGAAGATGAGAGGGTGGATTCCCATTTATGTACACATATGGGATTTGTGCCAGGGACAATTTTAGGAAGCTTCAAAGGTTCTCAATTTAAAAAAAAGTCTTCTGGATCACACTTTAATCCCTTATCAGTGTGCTACCATGGTTCCAAGTTGTCAGCTTTGATGTCATTTTCAACCATAATTCCTTCGGAGGGGTAGGACAGAAGATTCCAAGGAGGAATGTTAGTAGTGGGATGAGAAGATGCCAATGGAAAACTCCGTCATATTTATTTGGCTTAAAGCTGCTCCTGGTGATCATGCAAATTTCCTCCTTGACAGCCCCGGTTGCTGGGTCACTAGAAGAAATCATGTAGGTCACCTTTGCCACACGTGTGCTGTGTATGTGAGCTGCTGGCCCATGACCTCGAGTATTAGTGCAGGAGACTTGTTCCCCCTGAATTACTTACATTCACTTAAGTTGTCCTTAATTCTGTTGTGATCTCAGGTAACCTTGCTGTCATTTTCTGTAACCTCTTGTTCTGTTCATTTCTTGTTGTTCAAAGGATAATAAAAGGTATGAATGAGAGCTATTGTACATGCCTTTACAAATGCTACGTTAGAGAAAGAAGATATAAAAATACCAAAACCACTAAAATGGAAACAAGTGCAAATGATCAACGACATTTGTTTTACTGTCTGTATTTTCTTGTGATGCCAAGATTTGCTTGTCATTCTCTCAGTGTTTTGCCATCCTTCAAAAATGAGAATCATCAGATCAGAGGGGTTTCTATGGTTACTGACAAGTTTTCCACTATATCCCTCTGACAGCTCAGAATCATTCTCATAAGAATATTTCTTTGCTTGTGCTTTGTCCATATCAAGAGATGGGGCTTTCACTATTTCCCTTAGAAACTGATCCTTAAGCTAGAAGCCAGAGAGTTATCTCAGATACTTTTTCTCTGTGCTCTTTCTCTCTTTATTTCTTCCTTCCTTCCTTTCTCTTTCTTTCTTTCCTTCCTTCCTATCTTCTTTCCTTCCCTCCTTTGTTCCCTCCTTTTCTTCCTTTTCCTCCCTTCTTCCCTATCTTTCCTTCCTTCCGTCTTTCTTTCCTTCCTTCCTTCTTTCTTTCCTTCCTTCCCTCCTTCGTTCCCTCTCTGTTTTCTTCCTTTTTCTCCCTCCTTCCTTCCTTTGTTCCTTCCCTCTTTTCTTCCTTTTCTTCCCTCCTTCCCTTTTTTCCCTCCTTCCTTCCTTCCTTCCCTCCTTCCCTCCTTCCTTCCTTCCTTTCTTCCCTCCTTCCTTTCTTCCCTCCTTCACTCCTTCCTTCCTTCCTTCCTTCCTTCCTTCCTTCCTTCCTTCCTTCCTTCCTTCCTTCCTTCCTTCCTTCCTTCCTTCCTTCCTTCCTTCCTTCCCTGCCTCCCTCCCTTTCCCCTCCCTTACCTCCCTCTCTGTCTCTTGGTGTATCTCTCTGATTCTTAGATAGCCTATCAATAGAAGTTTATTGAGCATCTCTTCTGTCCATGACCCTGTGGAATATAAAAAGGAATATGTTTTTCTTTCCTGGTTCCCCTTCTCCCAAAAGGAAAAAAAAAACACAATAGCAACATCCTTATAATCCAATTAGGGAAATAACCAAACGACTACAATTTAAATCGTTATAAGATTTAGATGTAAGGTAGTACATATAGTAGGAAGAGCCCTGACTTTAAAATGAGAAGATTTGCTATCCAGAACTACTATTTACTATTTGTATGACATTAGATAAATCATTTTACCTTATTGAGTCTCAGTAGCCTCATCTCTTGAGGCAATTTGGTTCAAATGAGAGAACTCTGGATTTGGAATCAGTGGTCTCTGATTCACATCCTGATCTGAATGTTACTTGACTTCCCTGGGATTCATTTTCCTCCAGTGTAAAGTAAAGATTGGACTAGATGACCTCTGAGGTCCCAACTAGTTTTAAATTGTGGATCTTATGAAGACTTTAAGTAGTAGGAGCTCTAGGAGTTCAGAAAATCAAGATAACTCCTGGATAGAGTGATCAAGGAAGGCCTCATGGAGGAGGTAAATTTTAAAGGAGGATTTTTAAACCTTTTTAATGTCACAGATCCCTTTAACAGTTTGTGAAAGTCTGTAGACCCTTCTCAGTATAATTCTTTTGAAAGCATAAAGTAAAATACATAAGATTATGAAGGAAACCAATTATATTGAAGTACAGTTATTAAAATATTTTAAAATCAATCAAACAAACACACAAAAAACAACTCTATAGACCTCAGACTAAGAACACTGGCTTTAAAAGCTTCTCCTTTTAGCAAGGGTTAGACATACTGTAGATACTGAACAAGAATTTTCACAATTTTAAACCAGGATGTCACTCAGTTTATTGAAGCATTATTTTCTAAATAGTCCCCTGATGTCCAGGGTGGATCAGTGGAGCCTCCAAAGGTGTCCAGCTTTAGACCTGGAAGAATCTGGCTATTGCATTTCCAGTACAGTTACCAGCACATACATCCAATTCATCCATTTACTTGCTTTCCTGATTCTATTAATGGCATCTCTCCCTTATTTGCAGACCAAATGCTGGATATATCACCTTTCAAATTATTTTTGTGTTTTTTCCTATCAGCCATTTATCAGTTTCTAGCCTACAAGCTATGTCTGTTGGCTGTATTTGAGCAACCTGGAGAAATTTTCCTAGTTTATTGCCCTATATTGTAGTTCATTATTATCAATTAATATTTATTAGGTGCCCAAAGGGTTCATAGTCATGCATTAGACAGCATTTCTCATCACTTTATGCTTCTTTTTTGTTAAAATGCTCTGGCCTTGGCAAATCATGTTTACAATGCTTCTGCTTTTCAGAACATGTGACAGAGTTCATTTCTAACCCAATTTGAATTAATATTTCAAGAATAATTCCAAGACACATTGCATCAAATGCTTCACTTAACTCCAGATATATATAGATATATATGTCTATATATTTGTACGTATGTATTACTGCTGCCGTGTCTCTTTCATGCACCAATTTTGTAATTCTGCTATAATAAGGAATCAAAGTTGTTTGAATTTCTCACTATAGACATAAACAGTTGTGGCACTTCTATTATGAGGTGTTTTCTTATTGCCCTACATCTGTACTATTGCAATACCTCTCATTTGGTTTCCTTGAATTGACTCACCCCACTTCAGTCCTCCCACCTATCTTCCAACAGTCCCCAAAATAATTTTCCTACAGTGTAGGTTTGACTCTTACAAAGACCTTCTTACATCTTAATAAGCTCCAGTGGCTTCCTATTACCTTTAGCAGAAAAAACAACCCTCTGTTTACTTTTTATAACTCTTCTAAATATGTCTTATTTCTAGACTTAATAATTTCCTCCATGCAATCTTGGGTTAAGCTAAATTGACATTTTTTTTCCTGTTCCTGAGAAATGACTATCCATTTCCTGTTTCCATACCTTTGCACTAGCTGTCTCTACTTTCTGTGCACTTCTCCATCTCTGAAAATCCTTAGTTTCCCTCACAACTGAGTTCAAGTGTTTCTACAAGATGCTTTTCCTTGTTCTCTCAAATACTGACACTTTCCCCTCACCCTTCCCCTTACCAGAGTTAATGATGTCTCTGCTTTGTGTGTGTTTATATATGTACATGTTACCTTTTCCATTGTGTCCATATCATCAACTAACATACCTTAAATGGTTTTTATATAAGCTCCTTGAGGGAAAGGATTGTTTCACTTTTGTGTTTGTATCTTCAGCACCTACCACAGTACGTGACTGTAGCACCAATGTGATATTCACAGCACCTGTAGCGACCATGAATATCCCAGTGCAATTCTGAACTGTGAGATACAACAGACTCTACACATGGAAGACAGAACCAAAACATTTATTCAGATACCAGAAAGCCAAATCCATCATAGTAACAAAAATATACATGTATAAAAACGATGCAGAGAACAGCATCATCCCCAAGCCTTCCCCCGCTAGGCTTCCCACAGTCCAGCTTCCTTAAACAAAGTCGCAAACAAGCTCTTTCACACACCCTAGCCAGCTATCTGTTTGCCTGCATCCTTCCTAGCTCTGACCAGACTCTGACCAATTTCCTTGCAGCTCTGCTCTAACTTTGCCTATTTCTGTTTCACTCTTACTGTTCCACCTGTTCAGCAAACGCCTCCCACCACAGGCTCCATGTGACTCAGACTTGTGTGACTCAGGCTTCTATGTGACAGGCAGGTCATGTGGGCCTATCAGTGAAGGGGAAGAATCTTCTCATTTAAATTACCATTACACTGGCACATGGTAGTGTAGATACTCAAATATATGGTTTTTGGTTGGTTTATTCGTTCAGAGAAATCTGTTTCTTTAACTTGAAAGATGAAATTTAACCTATGTAATTGGCCTTCTTGAAGATACCCATGTTTGTGTTTGCTACCATGATGTCTTTTAACATTTCTTTGGTTTTCTTGCTAAATTCTCCCTTTTAGCATGGCAGCTTCCTAAGTAGAATTCATTGGTCACCCAAAACCACAGAAAAGCATCAAGAGAAATCAAGGATTATAGTTGGACAAAGGTGGACCTACCTCTCTCTGATCTTACTGTTAGGTAGGACAGAGTCCTTAGCCTAGAGGTTTGGAGAAGAGGGACTACATTCTCTTTCCTTGAATTCATTCAATGGTCAAATTTCTGAGTAGCACAGGGGATGCTGTTGAAAGTCAAAGTTTCCTATGGGAGGCACAGTTGGTTTTCTGGGAATGTACAGTCTCTCTTGACTGGGAATTCTTGGAAAGCTTTGGTGAATCAGGCTTGGCAGAGAAAGGAATTGAAGCAAAGGAATTTGTAGGTATTTTTGTACCCTGATCTACATGTAAGAGACTATTAAAGCATAATCTAGGATCCATTACCCATTTGGGTGAGTTATACAGTGTTAGAGATAAGTGAAGCACCATTAGTTATATGTAAGGTAATAATTTATTAGGTGCCTACCTCATATATCATGGCATACTAGGGAGGCAACTGACCACAAAGCCATGAAGATGTTGGTTCAGGTCCTACTATATGATCATGAATGGACCATTTAACCTCTCAGTTCTCTTGGAAACTCTGAGATTATGAATTGCTAATAAGGGGCTAAATTGCATTGCTAGAAGTTTTCTCATCTATGAGTTCCTTATACCAATGAAGTAACAGGTGATAAGTAACATAAATAATAAATCCTATTATTTAAAAGGATCTCACTTCTTTTGTCAGAAAATGGCCTAAATGTGGCTCCCTTTGTTAAAAAAGAAAAAGACTATATATGACAAAAGAAATCCCATCCCCTTATTTCTCAAATGATAATGATTTGTTTCTTCTTGTCTTATACTGAGGTCAATGTATGTCAACCTTGGTCAGTATAGTATAGTGTATGTTTGCATTTAATTTTCTTTTTTTCCCCTTGGCAACTTAATTATCAATAAATAGAAATATTTCTATATATAAAGAAAAAAATAAGAAACAGAAAGAAACAAGGATTAGAAGCTAAACTCTTACTCAGATGGCACAATTTGCTTATTCCTCTCAAATGATGAAGATTGGGACTCATCTCTGGCTGCTGTGTGACTCTTGTCCATGTCCTCCAATCATTCACCACAGGGGTTCTTCCCAGTATGTTCAAGGCCTTCCTTTCTTTCTCTCTCTCTCTTTCTCTTTCTCTTTCTCTGTCTCTCTCTGTCTCTCTCTCTTTCTTTCTCTCTCTACCTCTTTTCCTTTTGAATTAGTAAGTTGAATTCATAAGAAAAAAAGCTGCATCATAATGTTATTTTTCTCCATGGCATATCCAAGACAACATGGTCTAATTAAAGTGAAATTTATAAGGCTTTTCTTCAGTTAGTCTCTGTGTCTCTTTGCCTACCATAAGGCTGTGCATTTAGGGGATGTTAGTTGTTGATGATGATAATGGTACCCAATGTACTCTTAAAACTTTATCATAAAATACACCGTCAACATCAACAGACATTTAAGTTCCTTTCTCTTTCTCTCCTTCTGATGGCCAATATCACAGTTTAATCTCTCCTCATGTTTGTCTGATTTAGTGTAATAAGCATCCTAATTGGTCTCCTTGCTTCTAGCCTCTTCATTATCCACATGGCTTCTAAAATAATCTTCCTGAGCCACAGATCTGACCATTTTACCTCCTTATTTAAAAAAAAGTTACTCTGGAATAAAATACAATTTCTTTATCTTGATTTAAGATCTTACAAATTTGACTTCCACCTCCCTTTCCAGTCTTATCATACATCATTGTTCTGTGTAGCCACATCAGATTATGAGTTTTCCCTCACGTTGTCATTTAATTTCTTGCCTCTCTGAATTCATGCACCTTATTACCTCCCTGGCCCACCCTGTTTGTGCATGTATTCCAGATTCATTTTGCTTCTTAGGATCCTAAACTGTTTTTAAAACTCAGCTTTGCTCCCACTTCATATGCTTATGTTTACTCTTATCTCAAATTTCCTTTTATTTATTTGCCTGAATACTAGTGGTAGAGGCAGTGAAGGCATTGTGGATAGACTGCTGAGTGAGGCTTCAGTCAAGATCTGAATTCCAGTCTTGCCATGTACACTGATTAATTGGATTTCCATGGGCTACTGCTTGCTTTCTTTGTGTCTCAAGAAACTTATAGATTCATAAATTTAGGGTTGAAAAAGATCTTATAGGATACTAATTCATCTCTCTCATTTAAAAAAAAAAAAGATGACTCAAATAGCTTGAGGTCCACAGAGATGAAGTGACTATTTAAAGTCATCCAGGGACTATGTGGGAAGGCAAATATCTGATAGAGTTAAGTAGTGATTCATTGCTTCCTAAGTTCTCTGATTTCTTATGTGGAACTCTTTCTACTTCATTGTGCAATTGTCTGGTGTTTACCTATGGTTCTGTTACCTACTGGTGCTATTTAGTTGAGTTACATTTCTTCAGTTAACTTTATGTCATTGGGTACCACAGTGTAGGTGGTCAATAGATGTTTGTCAAATTGAATTGAACTTACTGCTTTCTGAGTAACTGCAACAGACTACAACAGATACATACCTACTTGGTATCATTTTTAAAATAAAATAAAATTTTATTAATTTTTAAAAATATTATCTAATTTTCTCCCAGTTTTCCTTCCCCTCCCTCTCCTAGAAAACCATATCATTTAGCAAAGATTTGTTATAAAAAAATTTAAAAAATATCAGCAAAACATGATCAATACATTAAAAAAGTCTGAAAATATGTGGAGCTTCTCACTCTCATGGACCTCCTACCTCTGTAGAGGAGTGGTGGTAGGGAGCCAAGATGGCAGATTAGAAAGACGAACCTGCTCTAGCTTTCCCCCCCATAGTCCATAAAACACCTGTAAAAAATGACTCTAAACAAATTCTAGAGCAGTAGAAGCCACAAAACTGCAGAGTGAGAGAGATTTCCAGCCAAGACAGCCTGGAAGGCCAGCAGGAAAGGTCTATCACACCAGGCTCAGAGCTGAGCACAGCTCAGCCTTGGCTCGTGGCACTGCATGGACAGGACTGAAACAGGCTTCAGGGTGCAGAATCATGGGCAGCAACTGCAGTTTCCAGATTTCTCAACCCACAAATGCCAAATACAGCTTTATAGGTCAGTGAGAAAGCTCTTGCACCTGTGTGAGAGGGGAGTGTGGTCCAGCCCCAGCCCTGGACCCAGGGTGGCAGCAGCCATTGCAGCAGCAGTGTGGACTTTTGGAGCCCTTGGCTTAAAGACCCTGGGGAAATTGAACAGCTCATCTGGGTCTCAGTCCTGAGTGGTGATCTTGGGATGAAGAGGAGCACTGGTGTGGTGGAGCTGGTGGAGGCTCTGGAGAGGGAACCCTACTTGCAGACCCAGGGCAGAAAAGAGTGCTTGTGGTTGCTCCCAGACCAGAACCCAGGCAAGGAGAGGAGTAAACTCCTCTCCCTTTATTGTGCCACCTTGGAGGAACTGAGAACTTACAGGTTCCTAGAGTATACTCTCCACTTGACAAAGGACTCAAAAGTTAAGTAACTGGCTGAGAAAATGGCCAAAAAAGGGAAAAAAATAAGACTATAGAAGGTTACTTTCTTGGCAAAAAGGTATTTTCTTCCATCCTTTCAGATGAGGAAGAGCAAAGCATACCATCAAAGGAAGACATAAAAATCAAGACTTCTACAGCTAAAACCTCCAAAAAATATGCAATGATCTCAGGCCATGGAAGAACTCAAAAGAGATTTTGAAAGTAAAGTAAGAGAAGGAGAGAAAAAATTGGGAAGATAAATGAGAGTGATGCAAGAAAATCATGAAAAATGAGTCAGCTGCTTGCTAAAGATGACCCAAAAATGCTGAAGAAAATAACGCCTTTAAGAATAGACTAACCCAAATGGCAAAAGAGGTTCAACAAGCCAATGAGGAGAACAATAATTTAAAAAGCAGAATTAGCTAAATGGGAAAGGAAGTTCAAAAGCTCACAGAATAAAATATTTCTTTAAAAATTAGAATGGAACAGATAGAAGCTAATGACTTTATGAAAAACCAAGAAATTATAAAACAAAACCAAAAGAATGAAAAAATACAAGACAATGTGAAATATCTCATTGGAAAAACAATTGACCTGGAAAATAGATCCAGGAGAGATAATTTAAAAATTTTTGGTCTACCTGAAAACCATGATCAGAAAAAAAAAAGATCTTAGACATCATCTTTCAAGAAATTATTAAGGAAAACTGCCCTGATATTCTAGAACCAGAAGGTAAAATAAATATTGAAAGAATCCACTGATCACCTCCTGAAAGAGATCAGAAAAGAAAAACTCCTAGGAATATTGTAGCCAGATTCCAGGGTTCCCAGGGCAAGGAGAAAATATTGCAAACAGCCAGAAAGAAACAATTCGAGTATTGTGCAAATACAATCAGGATAACACAAGATCTAGCAGTTTCTTCATTAAGGGATTGAAGGACTTGGAATATGATATTCCAGAAGTCAAAGGAACTACAATTAAAACCAAGAATCACCTACCCAACAAAACTGAGTATAATATTTCAGGGGAAAAAATGGAATTTCAGTGAAATAGAGGACTTGGAAGCATTTTTGTTGAAAAGACCAGAGCTGAATAGGAAATTTGACTTTCAAATACAAAATCAAGAGAAATATGAAAAGGTAAACAGGAAAGAGGTCTTAAGGAGCTCATTAAAGTTGAACTGTTTACATTCCTACATGGAAAGATGTTATTTGTAACTCATGAGACCTTTTTTTCAGTATTAGGGTAGTTAGAGGGAATATATGTATGTACCTGTGTGTATGTGTGTGTGTGTGTGTGTGTGTGTGTGTATACATATAGATATAGATAGATAGATATGTGTATATATATGTGTGTGTGCATATATGTATATATGTGTACATACATACATAGACAGAGGGCACAGGGTGAGCTGAATATGAAGGGAAAATACCTTAAAAAAATAAATAGAATTTACTATTGAATAGAATGTACTAGGAGTAAGAGAAAGGGAGAAGTAGAATACTGGAGATCATCTCACATACAAGAGGGAAGAAAGAGCTTCTTCAATGGAGGGGAAGAAGGCACAGATGAAAGGAAATAATTGAGCCTTATCCTCATGGGCTTTAGCTTAAGGAGGGAATAACACACACTCAAATGGATATGGAAAGACAAGGGGGAAGGGGATAGGAGAGGGAAGACAATAGAAGGGACAGCAAATCGGGGAAAGGGATAATCAGAAGCAAACACTACTGTAGGAGGACAGGTCAAGGGAGAGAATGGAATAAATGAGGGGCAGGATTGGACAGAGGGAAATATGGTCAGTCTTTTACAACATAACTATTATGGAAGTGCTTTGCATTGTTGACACATGTATGCACTATATTGAATTGCTTGTTTTCTCAGTGAGGGTGGGTGGAGAGGGAGGGAGAAAATATAGAACTCAAAGGTTTAAGAATGTATGTTAAAAATTATTTTATCATGCAACTGAAAATTAAGCTATACAGGCAATGTAATATAGAAATCTGTTTTGTCCTTTAGGAAAATAAAGGGGAAGGGGGATGGAAGAAAGATGGGTAATAGAAGGGAGGACAGACTGGAGGAAGGGGTGGATGAGTTGCATGCTGTCCTGGGGTGGGGGCTGGGGAGAGATGGGGAGAAAATTTTGAATTCGAAATTCTTGTGGAAGTGAATGTTAAGAACTGAAAAATAAATTAATCATATATTTAAAAAAGGAGTAGTGGTAGAGAAAGTGTCTTGTCATCTTTGCTGCCCTGCTTGTTCTTTGTAATTTTGTAATATTAACTTTCAATTGTATTGTAATTCTTTTCTATTACGTTGTTGTAATCATTCATTAAGGATATCATTTTGTTGACTCTGCTTCACTTTGCATCAGTTTAATTAGATTTTTCCATGCTTCTCTGTATTTAACATATCCATTTATGCTTTGAGCACAGTAATATTCCATTTTGGTCATGTACAGCAATTTGTTTAGTAATTCCCCAGTGGATTGGGCAAATCTTTTGTTTCCAGTTCATTTGCTACTCCATTAGTGCTACCATAAATATTTTTAAGTATATGAGGACTTTCTCCTTGTCAATTATCTCCTTGTTGGTATAAGCCTGGCATTGGAATCTCTACATGAAAGGATGTGAACATTTTCTAATTTTGTACCCATAATTCCAAATTATTTACTGTAATGTTTGTATTGATTCACAGCTCCACCAGTAATTCACAACTGTGTCTATCTTCCCACAAACCCTCCAATACTGATTTTTCCTGTCTTTTGTAGTCTTTGCCAATTCTCTGGATTTCAAAAAACCTTGAGGTCAGTGATGTGGAAGACCTTTTCATATAGTTATTTATAATTTTGGGGAAACTTTATTCATAATATTTGACCTACAGCGAATCCTGCTGCAGTTGTTCCTAATTATTGGTCTGTCTGGCTCTGAAAAGTCATAAGGGACCAGTAGACCTTTCCAAACTGAGCATTCATACAATCGGTCTGTCATTTTTTTGACGCTATTATTTTTTAGAGTTGCTGTAATAGAGGGTACAGGTTTTCTCCTGGTTTCAAAGGCTACCCATCATTTTAAGTTCATGCTGAATTTGGCTAATATCTGTAAAAGATGCTAAGCCTTCTCATGCTGTTATAGCATTGTTATTTGACTGCTTGTAGTCTTAACCATTAGAATTTTCAATCTTTAATTGTAATTCATTGTTCCCAGAGGTAAAAGGTTATAGCTATATAATCATCTTTATTTGTATATATAATCAATCATCTAAAAATAATACTTAAGAAATTCTTTTTGATAACCTGCCAGTAACCAGGAGTGGTCATTCTGTCATTGTTATTATCCTGAAATCATGAGCAGTATGTCAGTCTTTCATCAGTATTTTATTATGTTGAAATTTCCTCCCAGTCCAACATGAGAGAGCACACCCAAACACCTGTTTGAGAATGGGCAGTTTTATTTCATAGTCTCCAAGGAGCATTTATCCTGATCCAGATTATTAAATAAGCCTGTGACTGACCCTATATGCAGCTTATGAATTCTGTTGACTTTCTGACTGATCTTAGTGGCTCAGCAAGGGTGATAAAGTGATAGTGGGGACAGTCTTTCATTATTTGACTTATGTGTGTCCGCTGTGCACCCACAATAAGCAGTTGTTGATTAATTATAGGAAAGGAACTTAAAGAGAGAAAGAAAAACCTCCCTTCTATTCTTATTGCCTAGTGAGACAAAAACTACAATGGGCTACATGGGATTGATTATCAGCTGCTCCAAATAGCAGAGAAGGAAAGAGGAAGCAATAGAGACAAGTGGCCTTTTGCCAGTCCCCAGGACCATGCCAAGCCTGGGAATTGGTCCAGATCCAACCTCATCAGTTTGTTGCTTGAGAAAACAGACTCCCTGGCTGTTGCCAGGAATCTCTGCAGCATCCTTTGGATGTACCTCTTTGGATGGCATAGCTTCTGTTTTGATCATTTATTGGACACCTATGGTGCATGGCTCTTTAGGAAGAAACCAATGGAACTTATAAATTATGCAGAAGTATCCCAGTTCTCAAATTAATTTACTGACTCTAATCAAGGCCTTAATTTTAGATGGATATCCATTTGATGTAATTTAAGAATCATGAAGAAAGCTTCCTCCACATTCCACCCCCCCTTCCCCAAGTCTATCTGGAATCCTAACTAATATGTCACTTCTTAAATGGCTGTTACATGCAGTTTTCTTATCTGGGAAGGATAAAATATTATCTAGTAAGCCAGTGGCAGGAATGGGTTTGTCCCAGGGGTGGGGAACCTGTAGCCTTGAGGCCACAGACTCTCCACCCCTTGGTCAGTCCTTTAGTACCTTTTGCTATGAAATGGAAAGTACATATCTGAGGGAAGAAGAAAGAGACAGAGTAGGTAAATTCTGATGGTCAGGAAGATTAAGAACCAATGTTTGGAATCTGCAGTGTGTGTGTGTGTGTGTGTGTGTGTGTAAAAGTAAGTCATGACAACCAGAGGACAGCATATGCCTTCTGAGGGCAGGTACTCTGCATGACCACGTGAGTGAAGAATACAGATGTTCTATCTATGAACTACCTATGTTTCTCTGAGTAAAGTCATCGAGTATGAATTCCACATTGTTCTAACTCTTCTGGAAAACCAGTTCTAATGACATTACAGGGTCATTCACCTCATGAATGCTTAGTGAAGAGAGGGAGAGAACGATGGTGCTGAATGACTAAATGATAGTACAAGGTTTCCCAGAACTTCCCTCTATAATCAAGGAGTAAAGGTTAGTGGCCATTCCATCTGTTGTCAGCAAAGGAGTCAATCAGTGTTTCATCTTCAGATCTTTCTATATAGAAATATGCAGTGTGCTTGATGAAAAGTAAGATTTCATTATGCAAGGCCCTCAGTACTTAGTTTTCCTGTTATCCACTCTTTTAAGAAAGAGAGTTAATAAGTATAAAATGCTTTCAAGAAGTGAAGCTTGAAAAGACACATTTCTCCCTGGGGTTTGATTTTTTAAGTCCTTTAGCTTCTGATAAGTACTCACTGAAGGTGTTTGGATTCATGTAGTGTCACATGAGTGACAGGGATAGAAGTGACAATTCCATTTTACTACAACTCCTTTTCAGGTAACAATTTACTCCTTCCATTTTTACCCTGTCAATTAAGAGAACTGATTTATCTAGCTGAATCATGTATCATAGATTTAAAGCTAGAATCGACTTTCTCAGTCCTTAATTTTATGTATCAGGTAACTGAGGCCTAGAGAGATCAAGCAACTTGCTTTGCTTAGAGCCACACAGATATTCAAAATTATCAAATTTCTTAGATGGGAAGTAACTGATACCTTCACAGCTATAGGAACAGGAGAAAATCCAGAGTAAGAGTTAAAAGTAGTTTCTTTGAAGGCAAACTGGATAGCCCAAAAGAAAACTGCTCAAAGGTTTTAAACTAAATAATCAGCAAACATTTAAAAAACATGTCTTAAATATCTCTGTACTTTAATGGTCAATTTTTATTTATACTCTGTACGAATGTATGTTTGCATATGTCCTTTAGTAGCTCTATCTAGAAGATTGCATAGAGCTGTTATCTCTAGTTTTTCTAGAAAGTCGTCTAATTTTATATTTTTCCTTTTGCTTTTATTTATGTTAGACTTGTCCAAAAGTGAGCGTCATTGACTTCTGCCGCTGTTGTATTATTATATTACCCACTTTCCCTTTCCTTTCTCTCTCTTCCTTTCTTCCTTCGTTTTCAGTCATTTTCTATCCAACTCTTTGTGACCCTGTTTGGAGTTTTCTTGACAAAGATACTGGTGTGCTTTGTCGTTTCCTTCTCATTTTACAGATGAAGAAACTGAAGCAAACAGGGTTAAGTGACTTACCCAGGTCACATAGCTAGTAAGTGTACGAGGCTAGATTTGAACTCGGAGGATGAGTCTACCCGGCTCTCCATCCACTGTGCTACCTAGCTACCCTTCCTTACTGACTCGCTTTACTCCTTTCCTTCTTCTTTCCCTTTTTTCCTTCCTTCCTTGCTTCTTTTCAGCACCTAGCATAATACTGGAAACACAATGCCAGCACCTAAATCATAGAATTATTTTCCCAGAAGGCACACTATTTATTGTATTTTCCATCATCTATCCCACCTCCACCACCATTTTAGAAATGAGGAAACTCAAGCTCATAGTGAGTATTGACTTCTTGAATATCAGCAAGGAGAGCTGGGAATAAAACACATATATTAGAGCATCCAGTTTTGTGATCATTTTACTATATCATACCCCTCCCATCTTATTAAAGTCCAGGAGAAGATCGTTATTTTGAATGACTCAAAAGGCGTTCAGTTACTGAAACACCAAAGAGTTGAGTTCTGTTGCAAGTCTATAAGTACAGGAGTTTGGTGCGTAATGGGGAAAGAGGTGCTGAGTGAACAGGTTAGGGGTTAAGTATAATCTTCTTTATTGGTAGTTCATTGGTTTTTCCTTGTTAGAATTCCTGGTGCCCATGGAGATAACCGAAATTGTTTTTTTTTTCTCTCATGTGTAAGTCTTATTTGAGAGGTCATAAGAATAGAAGAAAATGCCTAATCTTCCATCATTCAATCATCAACATATCAAACACTCCTAAACATTACTAACAGGGAAAATACATATAAAACAATTCTGAATTTTTACCCCATGTCCAAAAAATTAGCAAAGATGACAAAACAGAACTAAGGGGTATAGGAAGACACTTAGAAGTGTACTGGTACCCTGTTGGTGGAGCTGTAAAATAGAAGACAATTTAGAACTATAAGTACAAAAGTGTTAATACTGTTGTGACCCAGAGCTAGTATTGGTGGAAGACCAACAATAGAATAAAAGGTCTATATAATAAAATATTTACTGCATTTATACTTTTGGAGGTCACAAGAAGATGAAAATAAAAAAGAAGTGGGTGCCCATTTATTTGGGAACATCTGAAAAAATTGAGACATAAGAATATAGTGGAATATTATTACCTCATATGGAATAATGTGAAGAATTCAGAGAGAGGGGAAAATAATGTGAACTAGCAAGGTGAATCAAATAAACAATAACTATGGTAGCTTCCTCGGTTATGGAAATGAAGACATCACAAGTCAGATCAGCGCATGAACCAGTCCGTGAGAGACTGTGGACACGTACCTTCTTCTTTATAGCAAAATGGTGGCTGCAGCATCTCATGCCAAATACCATTGATGTGTTGGTCAATATGGTTCTTTCCTAAATTGTAATTCTTTGATGTAAGAAAGAGTTTTATTGATATAGTACTAGGAAATAATAGTTATGTCTTGTTGTTAATATGAACAGAATGTAAAAAGGGAGGAAAGAAGGAGGAGAAAGGGGAAAAGAAAGAACCTGAAACCCAGGGAGGCCTTAGAACCTCTACTACCTCTGAGATTGAATACAGATAAATCTAGTTTTAACAGTATCCTACATATGGAAACTCAGACTTACAACAAAAAAAGATATAAATCAGGAGATTCACAAGGTAATTCATTTTACCAAAAGTAATCGATGCATGGGGTAATCACTGAGTCTGTTCTCCTCTCTCCAGTCGGCTCTGGTCTCATGTCTCTAATACCTTGTATGCGTAATCTCCAGGTTTCTTTATTTGGAAAAGCATTTACTGTAATATTTCTTTTTTTTTATTTTTATTTTTTAATGTTTAACAATCACTGCCATACAATTGAGATTTTATCCCCACCCACCTACCCCCCACTACCCCCCTCCCTCCCCACGACTGCATACAATGCTGTATAGATTCTACATATACTTTCCTATTGAGTATATTTTCACTATAGTCATGCTATGTAGTCAGACAAAGATAAATGAAAGAAATCGTATAACAAATCAGAACATGATACACAAACACATACACATACACAAACATGATCTGCTACATTATGTGAGTGACTTCCATATTTCTCTCTCTGAGTGTGGAAGGCATTTTGCCTTGAGATCCACCATTGGGATTTTTTTTTTTTTTGTAAGAAGTTCTTGTGTTATTACAAAAATCTAAGTCTACCAGAAAAAACTCTCACACACTGTGGTCGTTGCTGTGCATAAAGTTCTCCTGGTTCTGCTCCTTTCACTCAGCATCAGGTCATATAAGTCCTTCCAGGCCTCTCTGAAGTCTTCTTGTTCATCATTTCTTATGGCACAATAGTACTCCATTACATTCATATACCATAATTTATTCAGCCATTCCCCAATTGATGGACATCCCCTTGACTTCCAGTTTTTGGCAACTACATAGAGTGCTGCTATAAATATTTTTGTACATGTGGGACCCTTTCCCATTTTTATGATCTCTTGGGGATATAGTCCTAGTAGTGATATTGCTGGGTCAAAGGGTATGCACATTTTTGTAGCCCTTTGGGCATAGTTCTAAATTGCTCTCCAGAATGGTTGGATGGGCTCGCAGCTCCACCAACAATGAATTAGTGTTCCAACTCTCCCACATCCTCTCCAACATTTATCATTTTCTTGTTCTGTCATGTTTGCCAATCTTATAGGTGTGATGTGGTACCTCAGAGTTGTTTTGATTTGCATCTCTCTAACCAATAGTGATTTAGAGCATTTTTTCATATGATTATAGATAGCTTTAATTTCTTCCTCTGAAAATTGCCTGTTCATATCCTTTGACCATTTATCAATTGGGGAATGACTTGTATGATTATACATTTGGGTCAGTTCTCTATATATTCTAGAAATGAGGCCTTTATCCCCGAGCTTAGCTGTAAAAATTCTTTCCCAATTTACTACATCCCTCCGGATTTTGGTTGCATTGGGTTTGGTTGTGCAAAAACTTCTCAGTTTAATGTAATCAAAGTTATCCATTTTGCATTTCATAATGCTTTCTATCTCTCCTTTAGTAAAGAATTCTTCCCTTCTCCATAGATCTGATAAATGCACTATTCCTTGCTTCTCCAGTTTATTCATGGTATCAATCTTTATACCTAAATCATGTACCCATTTGGACTTTATTCTTGTGTACGGTGTCAGGTATGGGTCTATGCCTAATTTCCGCCACACTGTTATCCAGTTTTCCCAGCAATTTTTGTCAAACAATGAGTTCTTATCCCAGAAGCTGGGGTCCTTGGGTTTATCAAACAGAAGGTTGCTGTATTCCTTGCCTACTGCATCTTGAGTGCCAAGTCTATTCCACTTGTCTACCTCTCTGTTTCTTAGCCAATACCAAGTGGTTTTGATAATTGCTGCTTTATAGTACAGTTTGAGGTCTGGTAGCGCTAGGCCACCTTCCCAAGCATTTCTTTTCATTAGTCCCTTTGATATTCTGGACCTTTTGTTTTTCCAAATGAATTTTGATATTATTTTATCCAGCTCTAGAAAGTAATTGTCTGATAGTTTAATTGGTATGGCACTAAATAAGTATATTAATTTGGGTAGAATTGTCATTTTTATTATATTAGCACGGCCTACCCATGAGCAACTAATGTTTTTCCACTTACTTAAATCTGACTTTATTTGTGCAAAAAGTGTCTTGTAATTGTGTTCATATAATCATTCCCTGGGTTTGTTTTGGCAGGTAGACTTCTAAGTGTAATATTTCTTTAATTACTCAGATCATGTCATAAAGTTAAAACAGGGTTTGATTTGGGTTTGTGCAGAAATGTGATTTGCATGAAACATTTTAGGAATATCTCATCTCTATAAAATGAGACACATCTTCACTTAACAAAAGTCCAGCAGTTCCTCATAGAATACACACACACACACACACACACACACACACACACACACATACACATATATATGCATATATATTTGCCTCTGTAGCAGAAAACAGTTTACAGGTGATGTTTTTGACCTGCAGTGTGTCCCCAGGGGTCTTAAGAAGCCTAGGCAGCTTGTTACTGTTGTGCTAAAGAGGTTTCATTTAGTAGGGGATCCAGTGATGTGGAAGGGAAATAGAGGGAAAGAGATTCGACCAGAGCTCTTGAGCATTGGTATTTGACTGTCCATGTCTTTCTCCTTTGTGTCAGTTTTGACAACTCTGGCTGGGCTGATTGACAGTGTGTTCCACAGTTCAGGGTTACTGACATTTTCAAGTTAATTTCAAAGCAGTTCATACATCTTCATAAGCAGCAAGGGACAGTTATTGCATATGGGTCAGTGGAAAATCTTCCATTATTGAAGGATATTTCTTTTACATATGCTGTCTTGTATGTGTCTCCTTTCTTCTCAGGATAGAGAATGTGTCCCTGGGCTTATTTTCACTGGGTAAATAAACTACAGGGCAGCTAGGTGGTGTAGTGGATGCCAGGCCTGGAATCAGGAAAATCTGAGTTCAAATTTGATCTCAGACACTGACTAGCTATGTGACCTTGGACAAGTCAGTTAACCCTCTTTTCCTCAATTTCCTCATCTGTAAAATGAGCTAGAGAAAGAAATGGCAAACTATTCTAGTATCTTTGCCAGGAAAACCCCAAATCAGGTCAGGAAGATTCAGGCATGACTGAAGCAACAGCCAAATAAACTATTTCCCTTAAGTGTCTCTGTGTGGGTTTCTTTTTCCTGTGTCATTCATAATATTCAACTAAAGATCAATTGTTTTTACTTGGTAACTGAATGCAATATAAGGAGTTCTGATCTTGGGTAATAAAGTAGAAGGACATTGCTTAATGAGGTGCTGTTACCTCTTTTTCTTGCTCACTTTTGTCTTTTATGTTTTTAATGTCTGTTATTTGTGCTGAGTAGCTAGGTGGCACAGTGGATGGAGTGCTGGTCTCGGAGTCAGGAGCGCTCACCTTTCTGAGTTCAAACTTTGCCTCAGATACTTACTAGTTGTGTGACCCTGGGCAAATCACATAACTCTGTTGGCCTCACTTTCCTCATCTGTAAAAGGAGCTGGAGAAGGAAATGGTACACCACTCTCATATTTTTGCCAAGAAAAGCCCAAATGATGTCAAGAGGAGTCAGACTCAACTGAACAAGAGCAACATTTGTGTTTTATTTTTTCAAGTAACAAACCTTTTAAAAATTAATCTGCCTGTCTCACTACCCCAAATTATTGAACAGGTAATTTTTTTAAATCCCTCAATACACATCTGTCTAGTTTAGCAAAAACAAATTCCCATATTAATCCTATCTGAAAATATATGCCTCTTCCTGTATTTTTAATTTATGTCTTCTGGGTCATGACTGGTGTATTTCATTTTTATTCTTTTGAAATTATGATTTATCATTATATTTATCAGAGTTCTAAAGGCTTCTTCCAAAGTTGTTTTTCTCTATAATATTGGTAGCATTGTATAAATTATTCTAGGTCGGCTTACTTTGTTCTGCATTAGTTCATAAAGGTCTCAGTTATCTCTGAAATTGTGATATTGTTACTTCATGTGGAAGTGGGAATGAATCACATTTTTTCCATATGGGTGTCAGGTTGCTGTGGCACATTGGCCGATTGAGCAAAGTGATCACCAATGAAAACTCAATGGTTCAGTTCACACGTCTGTTTTTCATTAGCATTTGTCTTTCTAATTCAGCAGACATATTTATAACATCGGTCTACTATGATCGTAGAGCTTTCTTCTAGAGATTCTGAGAAATACAACATTAGAGAGGATATGGCACCTAGTTTCATGGATTTTATTGTCTATTAGATGTAGGACACATGGTCTACTTCTCCCACAACATTTGGAGCGTGTTCGTTCCAGACCTCGATTCCATGATCTTCAAACAGCGATTATAGGAACTTTTCAATTGTTGGCACACATGTCCTACATTTTTTATTTTTGCATTTTAGATGATTTAATAATACATTAAATTAATATAGTAATTTGGAGTTTATACCATTCCTTATATACATTATCTCACTTGAACCTCCTCACAACCCTAATAGATTGATACTATTGTTACATCTATTTTGCGCATGAAGTAACAGATTCAGTGACTTGAACAGGATCACATAACTTTCCTTGACTTTAAGTCCAGAGCTCTATTCATGATACCATATTGCCTCTTAAAGCCACAAGTAAGAATATTATGAAGCAATGAATTGTAAGTACTTAGAAGTACTTACATGAATATGAAATTGTCATATTATGTGGTGTAGTGGATGCCAGATTATATGAAATTCAAGAGAAAATGTCACTACTAACTGAGAGAATCATGTAAGATTTCCTGGAGGAAGGTGTTATTTCAGCTGGATTTTGAAAGATTGGTAGGAGGGGAAAGGGAGTTGGTGACAGGAAATTCTGTGTTGAAAATATATTAAACAAAGATATGAATGTGAGAGTGCAGGATGTTTAGGGTAGATGGGACAGAACAACAAAAAATATGCAAATCCTTACTTGGTTTCTTACTAGCTGTGTAACCTCGGGAAAGTCACTTAACCTTTTAGGTCCTCAGTTTCCTAATCTGTAAAATGAAAGGTGCTAGGTCTGATGATCTCTAAGGTCTCTTCTAAATGTGACATTTTGTAATTCTGAGTCATCCAGTTTGGCTGGAATATAGAGTACAGAGTTGAGAACAGTGGTATGAAATTTTGGACATTTTTGGATGCCTGGCTTATTTGAACTTCATATAGTAAATAATAGGAAATCATTGATGGATTTTGAGCACAGGAATAACATTATAATAACTAATTGATGTTTATTAGTGCTTTAAGATTTGAAGGCTACATATTTTACTCAAATGAGGGTACTACTGCTTGGAAAATTAAATCTCAGAGATGATAAGTGAATCTCCCCATGGGCAAAAGCTGGGAACTGCTAAAAGCAAAATTTCAACCCTCCTTTCTTCTAATTCCAGATCTAGCACCTTTTCCTCTATATCATACCTCCTTTATATGAAGGAGTCTCTAAGAAATTCAAGAAACATTTATCAAGTGCAGCTTAATGATGATTCTATCCATTGTGCTGGTTGGCACAATGGATAGAATGCTGCACTTGGAGTCAGGAACAGTTCAAAACTGGCCTCAGACACGAAACTTAGGACCCTAGGCAAGACATTTAATGTATGCATGCCTCAGTTTCCTCAACTTTAAAATAGGAATAATAGTAGAATCAACCTCCCAGGATTGTTGTGAGGAAAAAAGAGTATGTGATTTGTAAAGAATGTAGCAGAATGCCTGACATAGGATGGGTACTTAATAAATACTTGCTTTTTTCCTTTTTATGTGCAAGAGACTATGCAAAACACTTGGGATGAAAAAAAAGAAGAGTATCTTTCCTCAAGAAGCTTATATTCTATTGGGGTGTAATAGACATGGCCTAAATTTTGCATAGTGTTTGATGTTTTTTCTTTAAGGATGGCTAGGAGGCCATTATCAGTATTTGATTGGTCTAGAATATTAGAAGCATAAAAAGCACAGCCTCTGAAGAGCTAACGATGGGAAGATCTAGTGAAATTCACACTTACCTTTAAGGTGTCTCTTTGACTCGCCATTGCTGCCTGGTGAAAGCCAAGGTAGAAAAAAAGCAATATCTATTTTTGTTAATTATGTCCTTTAATACTTTATTAGGGGTAAAGATATTTTTTACTGCATCTTGTGGTCCACAAGTGTTTCTTTGCATTCCAAACCTGAGTCATACTCACTGGAGTAGCCTGACTTGGGTCTGACTCAGAACATCTTGGCATACTAGGCAGAATTGGATTGCAGTGACTTTGTGGTTCTTGTGGCTGAAGCTGGGGAAGGACCATATGGTAAAAGGAAGTCTTGGGTAATTGGATGGCCAGATGTAAGCACCTGTTATCCTGTAACTGCATTAATTTTGACCACATTTTGGGAGCTCTTTCAATGAGATTAGAAGAGAACCCACACTGACCTTGTAGTATTAGCATGATTGATGCTTGACAGAAGGAAAAGAATTTAAGAATATCTTGAAGGAACAAGTATATTTTTTGCATCAATTGAGATGCCTAGTAAATTAAGGAATTTAAAAGGGATAATCATATTTTAAAAATCAATATTCTCTAGCTCTTACTAACAGTTTAGAAAAGCTGTATTACAAGTGTAAAGAAAATGAAAAATCATTGGTTTTTTACGTGGTATAATTTGAGACAGAGATGCGCAGAGAATATGCACTCATGTTTTATGGATCATGCTTTGTACATATTGAGCTGTTTTATGAATTTAGATGCCACGTGGATGGAAAGGGCTGTACTGATAGGTCTGGAGACTAATAAACTAAAGGTGTGAACTACTGACCATCATCCAGAGGTCTTACTGGAGAATGTGTTGAATCTCACTGAGACTATCGCTGTAAGGTAAGAAAATGGATTCAGTTGTACCTTGAAGGAAGATTGGGAATCTAAGTGACACCAATTAGGAAGCAGAGGTGAAACTACAAATTTGGAGTCATCTCTGGAGGCAAGAGGGCCTCAGTCTTCCTCTATTACTACCCCTATGTATATGATTGCCTCCACAGGAGTATTAGAGTGGGGGACTTTCATCCCTAATTAGCTTAAGAGTTTTTAGGAGAAGTTTAAGCAATAATTTGCTTAGGATATATTTAGTTTTGTAGAAAATTAAAAAGTTGAAGGTTACATATCAGAACTATTCTTTGTCCATCTGTAAACAGTTAATATGGGGAGCTTTAAGTATATTCTCTCAGAAGAATGAATTTTCTCTAATACTGTTTTTCTAATACGGGTCAGCAGGAAAGAGGATGGGATTCCTAAAAGAGATAGGTTTGGTGAATTGGATTTATCTTGTTTCCCTAAACCCTTTATGACTGTTTCGTGTCAAACAGATTCCCTATTCTGGGCAGAAATCAGATTTTAGTTATGTGTGTCTCCCACTACACCATAATAAACCCTGAGCAGACCAACAAATCAGTTTTGAACAGGAGGCTGGGCTAATCCCAACTCCAGGAAAATATGGATACCCACAAAACTAATGCCATGCCACTCCTCATTTACTTTCTTCAGGACTCCAACCCTGGATCAAAAAGATGTCCCTTATGGCAAATGAGGATCAGGTCAGACATCAGCAACTATTCTAGCTACATCTGCTCTGGGCTTTTAAAATCCTCATCTTCTAGAGAACTACAAAATACTGAGGATGGTGTCCTGGCCTCCTTAAACAAAATTATCCCAGCTCATGTAAAGTTCATACTGTCCTTGCAGCATGGTAGATCTAACATGGGTACAAATAAATATGATGCAAGGAAGAGAATGATTTGGTCAAAGGAGAGATCAAACAAATCAGTAAAGAAGTTTCTGAATAGGGAGGCAGACCCAAGAGCTGACATGTCTGGGAAGGCTTCATAGAGATGGTAACAATTCAGTTATAACTTGAAGGAAGATTGGGAATCTAGATGACACAAATTAGGAAGGAAGATGTTGAGTGAAGGATGGTTTACGCAGAGTCATGGATAATATACATGGAAATGAGGAGTTCAAGGAACATCTAGTAGTAGAGTTTGGGGAAAACATGGGTTGAAGGTTTTAGAGTGGGCTCATCATCTTCCATCAATATGGAAAATTAATTTGGTTGTGATATGAAAAGTGTATTGTAAATATATGTGAGTAATGTAAATGAAAAGAATAAAAGCACAGAACAATAAAAACTAAGAATTAAGGAATTATTATCACATATAGAAGAAGGGGCCAGTTTATGAAGGGCTTTGAATGCTAAATGTCTGAGCTTATGTTTGATTCTGGACGTAATGGGGAACTATTGGAGTTTATTGAATGGGGAAGGGAATCAGTGACATGGTCAGAACTGAACTTTAGGGGAATTACTTTGCCAGCTTAGTGGATTATGGAGAGGAATGGATAGGAATTTAGGACTGGAAGACTATTTAGAAAGTTATACAACTGTGAGATGATGAAAGCCTGTGTTAGGAGTGGGCTGACAAGATTTGACAACAGATATGTGAGGGAAGTCCAAGTGAGGAGTCAAGAGTAACACCAGTGCTGTGTGCCCAGATGACTGGGAAAATGGTGACTGATGCCCTCAAACATAATAGTAAAATTGGGAAGTGGGAAGTCATTTGAAGTGACAAAGATGAGAGGGTGGGAATAGTTAAAACTAACACTAAGGTTTTCAACATTGAGACTGGGTGGATGGTATGTCCCAGGAGGAAAACATGAAGGCAAGAGAAGGAGCACATTTTAAAAGAAATGATAAACTCTGTACTACAAGTTAAGTGTGTGATCTAGAACTAGAAGGGACTTCAGAAGCCATTTAGTCCAGCTGCGTCCTTTTTACATGTGAGAAAACTCTAGCTCTTACCCATGCAATCTTTCTCCTCTATAATCTCCCTTGTTCTCACCCCTGCTTTATGTGAAATCTTAGGTTGTCTTCCTGACTTTATTTTATATTTTCTTCAAACTATCTTTCTCAGTGATGTCCAAGTAACCTTCCTATCACTTATGTAATCAGTTTTCAACATGTTGAATTTGAGGTTCTGATAGATGTTACATATCTGAGTCATTAGTGATGTGGATATATCATTGTGAATGGAGGACAGGCCTAGAGAGATAGATAGATAGATAGACAGACTGAGCCATTAGAAATGTGGATGTGTATCTTTGGATTTGGTGATGGTTGAATCCATGAGAATGAATGAGAATGAGGAATACTGGGTCATGTGAGCACTTACATGGAAGAGTAGACATTTTCTCTCATACTTAAGACCTCTTAAACCTCTTCAAAACAAATTATGCAGCAAAGATAAAACAACTTTAGCTTTGTCCATGGTCTAGAATATTTAGAGTCCAAAAGAAGGTTAAAAAAATTCACAAAACAAAATCCATGAACTCATTCAGCACCCCTCCCCCATCTCCTACTCTATAGACGATGAGGCTCCACTCGCCCACCTGAGGACCAGGCTTACAGGCTTTCAACAAAAGTCAGGCCCACACTCTGTCCCCTCTCCCTTTTTATTGCTTCCTTGACACGCTGTGAACATTCTAGTCTTTGGAAGCTTGTTGAAGTCTAGACAGACAGCCAGCGTTAGGGATGCACTCTAAGAGCAGAAGCTTGCTGGAACTGTGCCACATAGCATGGTGGCAGGCAGGGATCTGTGCAGCAAAAGATCTATGCAGGAGAGCAGAGGAGAGGGAAAGGGGCAGGACACGTGTCAGGGCTTGAAATAGGGCTTTACACCACACCCCAGCCCTCCTTCCTCTCTTAGCCTTAGAAACTACAACTATGAAAATCAATCCCATAGCACAAGTACAGCAGTATTTTGAACTGTCCATGCCAGGAGAGAGAACTGAGGAACAGAGGAAGCCAAACAGGATATCAGGACAGGACCCTGTGCTTGAAGATGGAGCTTGTGCAGCATTCCACTAAGCCTAAGGGAAAGAGCTCAGTATCCATCTGGCATTAGTTCTGTCTACACCAGAGTCACTTGGGGCAGAGACCTAGGCTGGTGAACCATGAATTACACTGTGTAGCAAGAAGTTGAAACACTTTGAAATCTGGCCTACAAGAAAATCACCACCAGAAGGTGAGCAATAAGAGAAAATAAGAGGGAGATAGGGGGAGCCTCAAATTACCAAGGATCTCAGGAAAAAAGAAAATTCAAAAGCCTTGAACATAAACTCAACAGGGAAAATATTAACAATAGAAGGAATTAGGGCATCCAGATCTAGTAAATGAGTTCAGGTATCTATGGATAAATACCACAAAGCACAGAAAAATTATTGAACATATTTGATGAGACAGAGGACACTGTGGAATGTAAGAACATGGAACCACATCAAGGTGTGTGTGCACGTGTGTATGCACATGTGTGTGCGTGTGTGTGTGTGTGTGTGTGTGTGTGCGTGTAATAAAAAACAAATTAGAGTTTGCTATGGCAAGTATTACCAAAGAAATGAAAGGGAAAACAGTAGACTGAGAATGAAAATATACAAGAGTAAAGGATAGTCTAGAAGAAGAGAAGCTGAAAAACAATAATACTCAAAGAAAACATGGTACTACCTAAGCAAAATGTACTGATCTCAAAGACAGGATGCATAGAAATAGCGTAAGGATCATTCATCTTCCAGAAGAACATGACGAGATGAACATCATGAACACAATAATGCAAGAAGAAATAGAATAGAACTGCCCAGAACTTCTGAATATAGAAAATGAATTTTTTTTGAAAGCATTTGTAGAGTTTTAGGAATAGAAGCTGGATAACATAGGATTGAGGACTTAGGATGAATAAGTGAAAATACCACAAAGATGTTTTCCAGAAGTTTGGCCATGGCAGGAAGAATTACAGTTTGATGAGAAAGTAGAATGAAAGACAGTGATTGGAGATTATGATTGGAGGGGTTTGAGCATTCTTGAAGACTGAAAACAAAGGTGCCAAGGGAGATGCATGAAGAGGGCATGGAATGAAATACATGAGAAAAGAGACAACTACTAAAACAGATTATTAGAGAAGATGAGATAAAGGGTGCAAATTGAGGGGATTTGCCTTAAAGTTTTGCAGAAGGAATTTAGTCGAGTTTCCAGCAGCCTGTCTTTCCACAGAATGAGAAGTTAGATTTTTTGTGTGTAACATATTGGAATTTAGCTGGAGGATTGCAGAGAAAAAAAATGTTTCAAACACTTTCTTTGGAGAATAAGCCAGGAAATCAATAGGTATAGAAGAGAAAGATGGTTAAAGTGCAATAGGGTCTCAGCTGAGGTGAGGCAGCCCAAATTTATATTGAGTGAAATTGGTTCTATTTTGTGATCTTCTCCAAGAGAAGTTACAGTCAAGGATGGTAGTATATATTGGTAAGCGTAGTTGGTACTGATTCTAGGCACCAGCTCCTACATTTCAAAAAAGAAACCCTTTTGTGAAAAGAGCCTGAAGTAGACTGCTAGCTCTTTGGACATAAATAAATCACTTCATCTTTCTGAGCCTTAGTTTGTTTCCATTGTAAAGAAATGGTACCTTCACTATCTTTCTGAAAAGGGCTATTCAATTAAATAATTTTTAAGTTCTATCCTATTATGTACTGAGAATACAAAGGTAGAAGTGACATCATCCCTGCCCTTAAGGAGCTTATGTTCTATCAGGAGAAATAGTATATACTTAAGTAAATGTACATTAAATGTGAACAAAATAAATACAATAATTTTAGATATTATTATCATCCCCATTTTGCAAATGAGAATACTGAAATTTAGAATGATTGAGTGACTTCTCCATGGTAACACAGCTAGTTCAAGTGTCTTAGACTATATTGAAACCTGTCTTTCTGATTCCAAGTCTCTACTAACTGTATGTGATCCACAGATGTCATTAACTAAGTTTCCAAGAAATCTGAGCCTTAGAATGTGTACTTTCTGCTCTGGAATGTCCTAGAAGCAAGCTGGCTTGTCATAGGTGTCATCTGATATTATCTTGTAATGCTTCTGAATTAGAGAACAAAAGGATTGAGTTACCTGATCATTTGTGCCCTCCCTTGTAACAGTCACCCTACCCTTGCACTTATATTTACTCCATTCAATTCAGCATATATTCATTGAATATTTAGCATTTATCCAGGACCAGTGACTATGATTTCTCTGTTTTGTTCCCTTGTTACTGAATAAAATGTTCCTACCTTTCTTTTTGATCTTTTTGTTTCTGTAATGTCCAGTTTAGCACCAGAAGGCTACAGTTAAGTCTTGGTGGATGGTTCTAGATGTGGTCACTGAATTGTTCATACTGGCTGTATAGCTTCAGGGCATCCCATAAAGATAAATAGAGTTTATTCAGAAAATAACTAAGGAATCACCCAGATATGCATAGATGCATATATACGTCTGTATATATTTATTTGATTAAGACATTGAGACTAAGACAGAAGATAAAAGGGGACTTGATACACAACAATATGCAAATTGGCACAAAAAAATTAATAACTTTAGCTTGTTTAGATCTTGAACTGTAGCAGGGAACAAAAGAGATCTCCAAACGAGAATGTTGGAAGGACCTGTGATATCATCAATGTCAAGAATTTCCAATGTGGCAAAATCACTCTTCCCCAAATCCCAAGATGCTGTGATTTAGTAGTTAGATCTTAGTGAATCATTTAGGCACAGAGGGATTAAATAACTTACCTAGAGTCATTTAGCTAGTGTCAGCAAAGGATTAGAACTCATGTTCTTGACTCCAAGCCTAACACTCTATACTCTCATTCCAGCTCTCTCCCTGAGAATTCTAAGCTATTTGCTTATGTGATTTGAAAAAGGTTACTTTGGGACTAAAAGACTGAGAAGTTTTAGCCTTTATTAGCTTTTTTGAAAGCAAATGTACAGATAAATCATAATTATCATTATTATGCCTTCCTTTAACTGTAAGGTGAAATTGAATATCCTGAAGGCTTGCTGTAAGGCCATCTCTAGAACCTACTGTATAGGAACCCCCTCCTCCCCAGGTAAAAAGATCATGTAAGAAAATCCTTTAAGTACTTCAGTAATTAAATCCTGTTTGATTCATTCAAAATATTGCCTACCTAGATTTTAATGGGATAGGGAAAATGGCGTATTAGAGTAGAAAAATCTCTAAACTGGAACTTAAATATATATATTCTAGTCTTAGCTCTGCAACTTACGGTGTGGTATCAGAGAAATCATTATCATCAATGAGCCTGAATTTCCTCATCTATAAAATGGGGAATAGGAGTGGGGTAAGTGTTGGAAAAGATAGTTACTAGTGTCCCATTTAGGTATAAAATCTTGTGATTATTTGCTGGCACTGTAATATTCAAGGTATTGTGAGGGGCATAAGAAGGAAGGAAGGAAGGAAGAACAGACACATCTATGTTTGTCAGAATAACGAGAAATTTATGTATTGGCCTTAATGAAGGAGATAGATTCTTAAGCTTCAAGACAAATCCTCTTTTTCCAGATTTCTATAGGGAGAAGTATTATAGAAATTTAGGAATGAGAATTGTTTGTACAAATGTCAGCCTTAGATTAATCATACCATCATTTGAAAGTTAAATGGATAGATTGATCCTAAAGGAGGCAGAATGTGATTAGATAAATGCATTAAAAAAACATTACCGCATAATGATGTGCTTTGATAAAAGTATAGACTCCAAATATTTTAGGCTTTTCTAATTAGAAGAAATCTGTGTGGGTTGGACTGTCAAGGAAGGATCTCTGGAAAAGATGAGATTTGACCTGTACCTAAAAGCACAGATCCATTTTGGACAGGGGTGAAGAACAGAGGGCATCCTAGGAAGAGATAGAAAAGAACACTTAAGACACAACACTGAAAATGAGCTCGATGTCAGTCATATCTGTAAAGCAGTTTGGGTCTTGTGAAGGATTTTGTGACTTTCCAAGCATAGCTTTTCTGCTCCTGGCTCCGTTCCTTCTCCCTCTCTCTGTCTTAGAAAAGGGAAGTAATCCATTTAGTTTGTTTTGGACTGGATAGCCTCTGAGATCCAAATTAATGGATATTGTCTGAGTTAAGTACTTGAAATTCCCAGTTCTCAGTCTATGATTTGTTAATGCAGAATGGCTTATCATCTTTCAATTATCCATGCTGTTGGTAGAGAGGGGCTGCTGGGTGGTCCAGTGGGTAGAGCACCAGACCTGGAGTCAGGAAGACCTGAGTCAAATCTGGCCTCAGACATTTTCTAGCTGTGTGTATCTGAGCAAATTACAGCTCTGCCTCAGTTTTCTCATCTATAAAATGAGCTGGAGAAGAAAATGGCCAACCACTCCAGTCGTTTTGCCAAGAAAACCCCCACATGGGGCCACAAAGAGTTGAACACATCTGAAATGACTGAATAACAGCAATTACTGGTAGAGAGACTATGTTAAAAATAAAAAGCTAAGTAGCACACAAAGGAGGTCATTTATATTGGCCCCTCTTTTTTCTAACTTTCTGGTGACTCCTCTAAGGCTCCCTTTCTAGTGTTCTCTCCAATCCTTTCCCCTAGGGGTCCAATGCCCTTATATTTTCTACCTTCCGAAGATATATGTTAGGTACTTTTTAAACCTTCAAATGCTATATAAATACTACTTTTTATTGTCATTATCTACTTTCCTTCCATCCCTCAAAATCTACTTTTTGACAATTAACCTATAAACTCATCCTCTTGCCCAAACTTCAGTCCAAAAGAATGAAGCTTTAATTAACCTGATTCTCAGGTTATTGGAGTTGTGTTTTAGTGAACAGTAGATGCTTCCTGAAATTATATCCCCTCTGAGGTTGGACTTTGTGGATAAATCACAAAGTAGCTTATAAATACAGATGATTGAGAGCTGACTGCATTTACTTAAAAGTCGCCTTTGCTGTTGTCAGGATAGAACTTTCTGACCAATTTGTCATTTTTTTTTGCTCTTCCCACTCTCTCAAAGCTTCATTGTTAGCTTTATGATCACCCAAAGAGTGAATGATGCAATGCTCACGACAATATTGTCTCATTAGACGACAGCTCTTCTGATTTATGCTTTGATAGTATCAGAGCTGTGTGGAATCTGGTTTGCAGACCTCCCACATTTTTTGCTTAATATAACTGTTTTACTTTACAGAATTCAATAGTCAAAAGACATATGGCAACCTAACTGTGATCAGATCATGCTTGTGCTATAGATTATAACATGTATTTCTGTCAAATGTTGTGACTACATGAATTTAAGAGATTTTGACTATAGGAGAAAGCCTCACTAATTTGAACTAATTGGAGTTGACAGCTAGACTAAATGACTGAGTATTTTCTAAATGGGAGTTTATCAATTTTTCAATACATATAATAAATTGAACTAACAATTAAAGAAGGATTTCTGAGAAGAAATTCCCTAGGACCAACTTTAATGAATAAACATTAATTACTTGAAAAGAGCATTTGTTCAATTATTAAAAAATTATTACACTGACATTCTTGAAAAGTTTATTCTCTAAAGTAAGTTAAATGCCACCCTTAGATCTGATTTAAACTATTCATTTTTAAGCATAGTTTTATTTTCTTTTTGAAACAGATACTACAAAGATAAATTTCAATCTATTGAGAGAAAACATTATTTAGTGGAGTTCTTCACCTGAGTATGAACTTTAAATCTCTCTCTCTCCTCATCCCTTTCTTCTTTTCCTTTTCCCTCACCTCCTTTTCCCTGCTTCTCCTCTCCCCATCTCCCCCCCTCCCTCTCTGTTTCTGTGTGTGTGTATAAAATTGTATTTCAATATAGTTGTTTTCCTTTGAGTATGTATATACACATGTCTACACATATATATACACATACATGCACAGATATATATTATATGATATAAGTATATATTATAATTTCCATAAGTATATATTTTATATGATATGAGATATGATAGATAAACTATACATATATACTTTTAAAACATAATTCCAGAGAAGAGGTTTGTAGACTTCAGCAGACTGCCCAAGAAATCCATCACACACACACACACACACACACACACTCTCTTCAGATCCCCAGACTGTGGATTTAGAAATCAGCAGAGACCTGAGTTCAAATTCTCTCTCCTATTATTATTAGTCACATGACTATGGGCAAAGCATTTAACCCCTTAAGCCCTCTACTTCCTCATCTGAAAAACAGTGATAAAAATATATTTGTATCAGAGGGCTGCTATAAAAATCCAATAAGTTAATAGATTTAAAGTTCATTGTCAACCTTAAAGCTACATACATGTCAGCAGCTATCATGTGAAATGAACATAAACTCTAAGTTAGTCAGTTCCAAATTAATGCTGTCTTATTGCGTTTGCTTCTGTAAAACTGTGTGAGTCATTGGTAGAAATTTGTGAAAAATAATTAGACCTGAGTCAGAAATAAATTAGTATCTGATCATAAACGAATTGACCCTGGCACATATGACTTTATTAGCTTTTATGACTCTCTTTCCTGGAAGTGTGTCACGTTTGGTTGGCGTGGCATGTTCTCTGGTGTTGTTGTAGAAAGGGCGATGTAAAATCAAAGGTTGGATGAATATTGAGAGATAAGACAAAGCCTGTCCATCTGGCAGGCATTCCTGTTGCATAGGACTGAAACCATTTGTTGGCCATACTCCACCTGGCCTGTTTCACTTTCAGAATCCATATGTGTATTTGCCTGGAGACTTGCTGAGATGATCAAAAAGACTTTAAACTGAAAAGCAAGGGGAGGGAGAAAACTGCCCAGAAACAAATGTTAAACCAGATACCATACAAAGCAGTGAGTATAAAATACAAAGAAGACTAGCAGTGGATTTGCCCAAAAATTCAAACTAAGTAATAAGGAAGAAGAGTAACGCTGGAGAGGGGAGTGAGCCCTGAATTTGTGTCAGATGCCCCGGGTTCTGGATCTGGCTCTACAGCTGACTAACTGGGTGACCTTGGAAATGCATGTCAATTAACCTTTTTAGGCCTCAATTTCTCCACCTCTAAAATATAAAAGTTTTGATTGACATAAATTGAATCCATCAAATGAAAATGGTTTTGTTAAAACGTTTAAAGTGTGATGATAGAAAGCTTAACTCGTGTTTTACTTATAAAGATTATTTTATTCAATTAGGGGAATTTGAACATTTCATCCCAATGAACAACCATATTGTTTTGTATATTTCCACCTTAAAATTAAGAGATTTTTTTAGTTTTCTAAATTTGATATTCATTGTTCAGGAATAGTTTGCTTAGCAGACATTTGATCATTGCTATCCAAGCAACAATCCTATCTATTCTATTAATTAAAAAAAATTTGTGATCTGGATATAGAGTGTAAGCTTATTGAGAACAGGGATTAGTTTTTGTTTTATATCTTTGTCCTCAGGAATCAATATGATGCCTTGCACATGGTAGGTGCTTAAATAATACTTAAATATTTAATAAATTGAATGAGGTAATGAACTAATGAATCTCCAAAGTCCTTTCTTGTTCTACATATGTATATACATATGTCTACACACACACACACATACACACACATACAGTGACGGAAAATAAAATAAATGAGATTTTTTGTGTGTGTGGTTAATTGATACATTTTTCATTTAATAAAATATTCATTTTCCATTTGCTCTATATATTACCAATTCCCTAAATTCCCACTCCTCTCTATTTAATCCTCTATTGTGAATAAGTGAAACAGTTAAGCAAATCAGACAGTATCTGAGAGTGTGCTACATTCCATACCTATAGTCCCCACCCCTTTCCCAAAAAGACTAAAGTGTATTGTTTTCATTTTTTGTTACTGTAGTCATTATATATTATTCAGTTCTCATTATATATTATTCAGTTCTGCTTTCTTTGCTCTACTTCAGTTAATGCAACTTTTACCATGGTTTTTTGAGTGCCTCCTGTAATCAATTATTTTCCATTATTTTCGTGCCCTGTAATATGTTCAGCCATTCCTTAATCTAGGCACACCTACTTTGTTTCCATAAACTGGAGATTTTTTTTTTAATTTCATTTGTTTATTTATTTATTTAACTTTTAACATTCATTTTCACAAAATTTTGGGTTCCAGATTTTCTCCCCATTTGTCCCCTCCCCCCACCCCAAAACACCAAGCATTCTAATTACCCTTATCACCAATCTGCTCTCTCTTCTATCATCCCTCTCTGCCCTTGTCTCCATCTTCTCTTTTGTCCTGTAGGGCCAGATAACTTTCTATACCCCTTTACCTGTATTTCTTATTTCCTAGTGGCAAGAACAGTACTCGACAGTTGTTCCTAAAACTTTGAGTTCCAACTTCTCTTCCTCCCTCCCTCCCTCCCCACCCCTTCCCTTTGGAAGGCAAGCAATTCAATATAGGCCAAGTCTGTGTAGTTTTGCAAATGACTTCCATAATAGTCGTGTTGTGTAAGACTAACTATATTTCCCTCCATCCTATCCTGCCCCCCATTACTTCTATTCTCTCTTTTGATCCTGTCCCTCCCCATGAGTGTTGACCTCAAATTGCTCCCTCCTCCCCATGCCCTCCCTTCCATCCTCCCCCCCACTCTGCTTATCCCCTTCTCCCCCACTTTCCTGTATTGTAAGATAGGTTTTCATACCAAAATGAGTGTGCATTTTATTCCTTCCTTTAGTGGAATGTGATGAGAGTAAACTTCATGTTTTTCTCTCACCTCCCCTCTTTATCCCTCCACTAATAAGTCTTTTGCTTGCCTCTTTTATAAGAGATAATTTGCCCCATTCCATTTCTCTCTTTCTCCTCCCAATATATTTCTCTCTCCCTGCTTAATTTCATTTTTTTAAGATATGATCCCATCCTCTTCAATTCACTCTGTGCAGTCTGTCTCTGTGTGTGTGTGCGTGTGCGTGTGCATGTGTATGTGTGTAATCCCACCCAGTACCCAGATACTGAATAGTTTCAAGAGTTACAAATATTGTCTTTCCATGTAGGGATGTAAACAGTTCAACTTCAGCAAGTCCCTTAAGACTTCTCTTTGCTGTTTACCTTTTCATGCTTCTTTTCATTCCTGTGTTTGAAAGTCAAATTTTCTTCTCAGCTCTGGTCTTTTCATCAAGAGTGCTTGAAAGTCCTCTATTTCATTGAAATACCAATTTTTCCCCTGAAGTATTATACTCAGTTTTGCTGGGTAGGTGATTCTTGGTTTTAGACCTAGTTCCTTTGACTTCTGGAATATCCTATTCCACGCCCTTCTATCCCTTAATGTAGAAGCTGCTAGATCTTGTGTTATCCTGATTGTATTTCCACAGTACTTGAATTGTTTCTTTCTGGCTGCTTGCATATTTTCTCCTTGACCTGGGAACTCTGGAATTTGGCCACAATGTTCCTAGGAGTTTCTCTTTTTGGATCTCTTTCAGGTGGTGATCTGTGGATTCCGTGAATACTTATTTTGCCCTCTGGTTCTAGAATCTCAGGGCAGTTTTCCTTGATAATTTCATGAAAGATGATGTCTAGGCTCTTTTTCTGATCATGGCTTTCAGGTAGGCCCATAATTTTTAAATTGTCTCTCCTGGATCTATTTTCCAGGTCAGTTGTTTTTTCCTATGAGATATTTCACGTGATCTTCCATTTTTTCATTCTTGTGGTTTTGTTTTCTGATTTCTTGGTTTCTCTTAAAGTCATTGGACTCCATCTGTTCCATTGTAATTTTGAAAGAACTATTTTCTTCAGTGAGCTTTTGAACCTCCTTTTCCATTTGGTTAATTCTGCTTTTGAAAGCATTCTTCTCCTCATTGGCTTTTTGAACCTCTTTTGCCAATTGAGTTAGCCTATTTTTCAAGGTGTTATTTTCTTCAGCGTTTTTTTGGGTCTCCTTTAGCAGGGTGCTGACCTGCTGTTCATGCTTTACCTGCATGTCTCTCATTTCTCTTCCCAGTTTTTCCTCCACCTCTCTAACTTGATTTTCAAAATCCTTTTTGAGCTCTTCCATGGCCTGAGCCCATTGAGTGGGCTGGAATACAGAAGCCTTGACTTCTGTGTCTTTCCCTGATGGTAAGCATTGTTCTTCCTCATCAGAAAGGAAGGGAGGAAATACCTGTTCACCAAGAAAGTAACCTTCTATATTCTTATTTCTTTTCCCTTTTCTGGGCATTTTCCCAGCCAGTGACTTGACTTCTGAATATTCTCTTCACACCCACTTCGCCTTGGATCCTCCCAGCCAGTGCTTGGGGTCTGAGATTCAAATGCTGCTTCCCAGCCTCAGGGGTTTGGGTGGGGGCGGAGCTGCTATTCAGTGTGAGATTAAGTTCAGGTGCTAAGGTGGGGGTAGGGCCGTCTCCCCAGGCTCAGTTCCCTCAGGGGGTTTATGCAGAGACCTTCAACAATGGATCAGGGCTCCTGCCTGCTTGGGGAGCCCTGGTCTGCTCCCACCTCTGCTGCTGCCTCCCGAGGGGTCCCGAGCCACAGGGACACCCCACTCCCTATGTGTCCCCTTGGGCACCCAAAAAGACTCTCTCACCGACCCTTGTCACCTGTGGGTAGAGGGACCTGTGAGGCTGCTGGAGATTCCGTCCCTGAAGCCTGCCTGGATCTGCTCCTCTTGGTGCTGCGCGGCCATGGCAGGGCTGCGCTCGGCTCCTGGCCTGGGGCGCGACGGACCTTTCTCATCAGGTCTCTCTGGAACAGAAATCTTGTCCCCTCCATTGTTCTGTGCCTTCTGCTGCTCCAGAATTTGTTGCTCCAGAATCTTTTTTACAGATATTTTATGGGCTGTGGGTTTGGAGCTAGCATATGTGTGTCTTTCTACTCCGCCATCTTGGCTCCGTCCCCCATTAACTGGAGATTTTAACGTAGAAAAAGTAGATTTGAACACATAGGGAACATGATGACTTGTGGTATACATTTATCTGGAATGTTGTAATAGAAGAATACATTTTGTTTAAAAGGAATAAATTAGATAGAAGGGATGGCAGAAAGGCATTAGATATAACAGAGAAAGCCAGTTATGTGGGAATCCATGAATGCATGGGAATAGGAAACATGGTGTGAAGTATGTTAAATAGAAAAGATAATGTGACCAGAGTATTATTACACTATGAGACAAAGAAAAGGAAAAAGATGATGGTAGATTCTTAATATACATAAAAATGTGGCATGAATAAAGGACACGTAGTTGTAATAAGGGACTTCCACTGTATAAACATCTGCTTGAGATCTCACTGATAGAAGCAATGCATCTCCTACTTTTTAAAAATGTGTTGATCATGTTAACTTTTAGAAGGCAGAAGACAGGATAAATGAAATCTGATACTGATCAGTTACGAGGAAGTGGGTGGCAAAGTAGAAATGATATGAATTTTGGAATAAAATAAATGTCACCCTAAGAGTTCTGACTACATAAGGAAGGGAACATTGAGCATGATCTAACATGTTCACAAGACTTTGGGACAGTAGAGTTCAAGAGGTTTAGAAAAGATAGGTCTGATGTATGTCATGACCTCAGTCTCTAAATGGCCAGCTGAATTAAAAGGGAGTTCTTAAACAAAATCCTGACCAGGTGGTCCCAAATAATTCAAATGTGGCAGGGGGAAAGGAAAGTTATCTAAAGAAACAGTTTGGCTACGCAGTTTATTGATAAGCCCATATTGTCAAAAGATATGTTTAAGAGCTAGAAGTGATGACATATAACTGAGAACAAGTACAAAAAAAAATGAGTCCTGTAAAATCAGTATAGGAAGTATAAACTGAGGTGTATCAGGACAATATAAAAGCCTTTCTTGTGTGTTTGCTGTCTTTGGGGGGTGAGGAGATATACCCTTTGCCTTGCCAGAACCTGGGCAAAGAATGAATAAGGCAATAAGGAAGCAGCAAATAGAAAGTGGTGAGGTTGGTGAGACAACACAACAGTTGTATAAAATAGTAATTACAAAATTCCAAGAAGACAATGCTATTTATCTGAAGGAGAATCACTAATAGAGTGCTGCAGGGCTCTCTCCTTGTTTTTGATCCATTTTCATACTTTATCAGTGACTTAGATGAAAATATATTTGGTATACTTATCAAATTTGTGGAAGACATGAAGCCTGGAGGGATAGGTAGCTTATGTATTAGATGACAGACTTGGGAAGATATTGGCTGGTTAGGTAAAACTCAATAGAGAAAAATGTAAAGTCTTGATATTTAGTTAAAAAACAAACTGCATCAATACACTAGATTAAGTATAGATTTGGTAACTAAGCAATACATGTTAAGAGAAAAATAAAACAGCTCTGGTGGTTTGAGTAGAGTACGGACACAATGGGTAGTTAGGTGGTACAATGGATAGGGTGCAGGGCCTGAAACCAGGAAGACTCACCTTTCTGAGTTCAAACCTGGCCTCAGACACTTGCTACCTGTGTGACCCTGGGCAAGTCACTCAACCTTCTTTGTCTCAGTTCCTCATCTGTAAAATGAACCAAGAAAAACCCAAATGGGGTCACAGAGATTTGGACACAACTGAAACAACTCAGCAACAAACAACCACAGACACAATATGGATCAATGCTGTGAGAGCCAAAAAATGTTATGGGACTTTATCATGAGATCGTAGATCTAGAGATGAAAGAAATCAAAGAGACCATTTAGTACTTTAAATCCTTCATTTTATAGATAAGAAAACAGAGATCCAGGGAGGTTCAGTCACAAGTCCAAACTTCTACAGGTAGCAAAATTGAGGGATGAGATTTAAATCTAGGTCCTCTAACTTCAGAGCTAGGGTTCTTTCCAAAGTAATATGTAGCTACCTTCGTAGAAATACAATTATCAGAATGAAGCTGGTTCTATCGACAATGCAGTCAGACCCTACAACATCAGAAATTTAACTAATGGTTTTGATGAGACAAGACCACTAAGTCCTGGCAGTACAAACTAATAATTGGAGTGTTAATTGGCAGTGAGGACTTAGAACCAAGAAGAGCTAGATTCAGATCCTCCTTCAGACATTAACTAGCTGTTTGACCTTAGTCAAGTCAGTTAACCTTTCTCAGACTCAGTTTACTCATTTATAAAAATGGAGATACTAGCATCCACCTCACAGAGTCGTTGTGAGGATCAAATGAGATAATACATAGATCGATAGACAGACAGACAGACAGATAGATAGACATATAGATATAGTAAACTTTAAAGTGCCATATAAATGAAGCAATTATTTTTAATGGTAACTTCAGAATTAGTTCTAGTATGTGTAGTTTTTCTTGACTTAAGGTAACTGAATACTTCCCACTAGTCTTGGCATCACACCTATAGGTAGAATCATGTAGTGAAATTCACTGATAAGGTTAAGGTAGCCACATTCCAGGAAGAAATGGATTGCTTTATGGCTCCTATGCATAGTCACAGCTATATACTTACGTAGTGAATCATCAGTGCTTGTGAAAAAGTCATGTCAGGCTTCCAGATATAAGCTGCTTCTCGTAGAGTAGCTTTTGTTTTGGCATTTGTTTCTTTAGAACCTGCCCCCTTTCTTCTTTTCTAGTCTCATATATTATTCTCCCACTCTACAGTTCAGCCGTATCAACATATTCCTTATTTTGAATAGCCAAACCTCCATCTTCTGTTGCCATATCTTTGCACATCTGAAATACATTCTCTGCACACCTCCAACTCTTGGAATCCCTGGTCTTTTTTTTGCATACTCAGCTCAAGCACTAGCTTCTGCATGAAGCCTATTTTGATTTCCCTCTTTCTTGTTCTCTGATCCCAGGGACTAATGCACTCCATCTCAAAATTACTTTGTGTTAACTTTGTGTTATGCATACACTTTTTTGACATGTTCTATTTCCAGTTTGGGTGGTAAGCCCTTCTTTAGGTATTCTGGTGACTCCCTTCCCCCCTGATGGTTCATAGGGTTTCACCAGATTTATGCCACACTAGCGCAAACATCAAATTGACTTTTGCCCTGCTGCAGGTCTGAACTCCCAGCAGAAGTGATCCATTGGCCTCTCTCATAGCCAGGTGTATATGCCCTTATACCTGACCATATGTATGCTTGTGTTCATTTTGCCTCCCCTTCTGGGATGTAAATTCCTCACATTTGCCTTAGTATGCCCAATATTTAGCAGAGTGTCTGGTGCATAGTAGGCACTTGAAGTTCTTTGATTTGGCATAGTGAAGCTTATTGATTTCTTTTCCTCTCCCTTATACTCCTCTGCCATAGCTGACCTGAAGACTCAATGGAGACAATTCTTTCTTCCTCCCATAAGAAGGCCCAGTTACTAAACTAAGGTGACTTGACTCTTATGTGGTTTTTTTCCTGCGTGTTTGTCCTCTCAGTATGTCTCACATACACATTTGTCCTTTCCCTGTGCTTGGAATCATCTCTCTCCTCCCCTCTCCTCTTAGAAATCCCTGGCTTCATCCCTTGCTTGATTCAGGCATCACCTTCTTCATGGCCTTTTCTGATCCAAATTGTTAGTGTTTTCCCTAAAACATAATATTTACTTTGTCTCTATATTATATCAATTTGTTTGTGTATATTTTATTCCCCTCCCCTCACCCCAAGCAGAATATAAGTTCCTTGAGGGAAGGGACTTTAAAAAAATTGTCATAGTGTCCTCTAGACCTAGCATAGTGCCTTGCACTGAGTAGGCACTTAATAAAAGCTTGTTAAATTGAATGGAATTAAACTTAACTGAATCCTTTATACATTTGAACTTACTTGTAACAATGATAGAAACTGGTTGATATGTTAGTCAGAAGCATTAAAGGGGCATGCCTGTTGTCTGTGAAGCTCATATGCAATTATTCTCTAACGTATTCTGTGCTCGGAACTGATTCAATATTCCATGGTACCTAAAGCACAGCTCCTAAGATCCCTTTGAAATTAATTCCCTATTGGCACTTTTTCCTCCTCCTGAAATTATCTTTGATTCCCTTTGCATTTGTTATTGGTGTATCTATCTGTATATATGCTGTTTTCTTCCACTAGAGGGTAAATTCCTTGAGGGTAGGCATTATTTTATTTTATTTTTCTTTATTTGCTAGCACAATGACTGGTTAAGGAATTGCTTGTTGATTGCTTCGTTTGTTAGATGACTAGGCATTGACTTCGGTATCTGTTTGGTTATTATTTTCTTCCCTGAAAGATCCCCAGATTGACCAAACTGGCGCGAAATTACAAAGGCTCAGAATTCCCACATTTCTGTTGAGAGATGTTGGGAGCATAGCATTTTATAGCTGGAAGGGACCTTTAGAAGTCAAAATAGATATGAAGCATAAACACAGCTCTTGGAGCCAATGTTTACCTCTTTTTTCAACGTTTAGGACAGTGATACCTGCATTTCTTTCTACCCTGCTGAGGACTTACAGAGGAAATTCCCTATGGTTACTTTTCTGGTATTTAGCAGAGACAAGGGCCTGCATCTGAGTTCCCTCAGCTCAGCTTTGAACTCTTGTTTTCCTTCTGTCTATTCAGTCACAGTTATACATAAAATTTAGGATCATTGAAAATGCTTGGAGCACAGGGGGAGGGACATCTTTCTTAGCTCTAAACATATTTCCATGTGGTTCTGAGCATACAACACAGTAACTGTGGGCAAAGATATACTGTTTGAAGCTGTCTTTGTTTATTTAGAAAAAGTATACTAAATGACATGGTAAATTAGGAAAAGCCAGAGAAGAGGGGCCTAGGGACATGAAGTGATCCCAGACCACTGCTAACTCTCTTTTTGCCTTGCATAATTGCTGCCTAGCTTGGTGTTTTGTGGTCAGTGTTTCCTGGGTGAAACCTTATTTGTGTTAGGTTGATTTCAGCACCATTCATGACTTGCTTTTGACTGAAATCTGGCACACTGAAATCTCAGACTTGATGCCATAGCAACAAGGCTTATTACCACTGTTCAAAATAATCCCGTTGTAATTAGGGGAGTATTAAGAAAATTGAGCTCTACTATTGGTTTGGCCAGAGCTCAAAAATGGCTAGATTGTGTGGACTCAGTGTATGTATTTTTTCCTAATGAAAATTTTGACAATCTTTTATTTTCCAATGTAGGTGAAGCACTTTTGATATTTGGAAAATAAATTTAAACATGTTGTTAACGCTAATCTTTGGAAATTGTCTATTGCCTTTGTTCCAATATCTCCTCTATAAACCAATCAAACTGGATAGCACTCCAAGTTACCATGGGAATATGTGCTACACTTTCATTCAGCACTGAATATGAATTAATCTAGCAATGTGCAGTTACTCTGATAGTCAATATTAGCAGTCTCTCTTGGTAATTAAAAGTATACTCTGGATTGTCTTGTTAGAACAATGTTTTCCCCACTGTTTTCTTTTTTTCAGATATCTAATTTCATTTTGCCTATTTCTTGCAAGGAATTTGTATTTCTAGAAAATTATAAGAAAAGTAAATAGAAAACCTGTCCTAGTGCAGCAGGAGACATATCTAATAAACATTGCCTTTATTAGGCTTTTTTCTTATGTACATTAGAGTTTTGATTACTTTATTCTCCAAATTTATAATAGATACACACACATATTCATTTTCCTTGGGAGATTTGCATTCTGGTTGGAAAGATGCAGTACATAACCAGGAAAGGTTATGATATACTCTAGGATTAAGTCAAGAGATACTGTATGAAGCAAGATATACCCATCTAACAGATAATGTGCTATAATATCTGTAATATCATAGGGCAGTTGTGAGGAGGAAATGAGTCACTATTCATAGAACATTACAAAATTTAAAATGCTGCCTTTAAAATTTATTTTAAAATTTTATTTAAAAATAATTTTTAAAAAGTTAAAGTTGTTGCTGCTGCCAGTCTTCTTTTTCTTGTAGTTGTTATTCTTCTTCTTGAATCACTGAACTACAGTAGAACTTAAAGATAATCTCATCTAATCCTTTCACTTATTAAATTTTAATTAGTGTTTCCTGCATAACTTTTTTATATGCCAACCATTTCAGATATTCATGGGAAAATGATCAAACTAGACCAACTGAGGATCAACATGTCCAAAACTGAACTCGTTACCTTTCCCCCTAAATCCTCCCTTCTTCCTAACTTCCATGTTTTGGCCAAGGGTATCATCATTTTTCCAGTCAACCAAGCACATAATCTAGATATCATCCTTGACTCTTATTCTCTTACCCTCCATGTCCAGTCAGTTGTCAATTACTGCCATTTCTACCTTTATAGCATCTCTCATATATGTGCCCTTTGCTCCTCTGATGCTGCTGCCATCCTCATACAGGCCCGCATCACATCATGCTGGACTGTTTAAGTAACATTTGTTTATCCCCGTCCCCAGACACCACCTCAGATCTCTTCCCACTACTCAGCAGTCAGAAGAATTTTCCTACAGCATGAATCCGACAATGTTCCCCTTTCCTCTACTCAACAAACTCCATTGTCTTTCAGTTATTTCCAGGATCAGATACAGAACTGTTTGGTTGTTAGAGCTATTTATAAACTGCTCCCTTCTTACTTTTCTAATCTTCTTCTACCTTAAAACCTCCCATGGAACTCAGACATCCTTTGACACCAGCCTCATTGCTTTTCTTTACAGAAGACACTTCCTATCCTAACTCCAAGCATTTCTGTTCACTCTCCCTCATGATCTGGAACTCTCTCCCTCCTTTTTTCATGCTTTCCTTCAAGTCTCAGCTGAAGACTCACTTTCTGCATGAGCCTTTCTTAGACTGTTAATCTCAGTGATGTGCTTCTGAGACTATTCCCATTTTCTCTTCTACATATCTTGTTTGTACATAGCAATTTGCAAGTTATCTCATTAGAATTTGACCTCCTTGAGAGCAGAAACTGTCTCTTACATCTTTTATCCCCATTGCTTAGTATACTGCCTGGTTTAATTAATGCTTGTTGATTGTCTGACAGAAAAATCCATGTCTGATATGGTCAATGTACAAAACTCATCTCTCCAGTGACAGGCAAATGTGTTATGTCATCTGTATTTCATGTTCAAGGCTAATAATTACATTAACACTATTATTTTTTTCCATTTTTGTCTTTTTGGTTACATTATTGTAGTCTGTATAGTTTTTTTCTTATTTCTATTTCTATGATACATCACTGTATCATTTTGACATCTGCAATGATTTTTGCAGATTTATTTTATTTCCTTAATAATTAAACGGTCTAAGTTTCCTCCTATATTGGAATAAATTTTCTATGTTTTTCTGATATTTTCCTAAACTAATTCCTTGTAAGAAATAGACAAAATGAGATTAACTATTTAAAAAAAAAAGAAAAACAAAGGGAAACATTGTTCTAACAGGACAATCCAGAGTATACTTTAATTACTAGGAGAGATAAATTTTGTGAAGATATTAATCCTATCAGTTCATTTCTTTGATGTTTCTTTGAACTTGTCTAACAAATTTATTATCTAGTCTGCAAATATGGATGACTTTGTTTCCTTTTTGCTGACCCAAACCTCTCATTCTGTCTAGGAGGAAATGGAGACCCAGGGATTTGAAAATGCTTGGCCCAGTTCACACAGCTAGTAAGTTAGTCAGGATTTGAAACTAAGGTATTTTATTCTAAATCCAAAGTTCTTTCCACATCATCAAATTGTCTGTAAGCAGTCCAGACAGAGAAGGAAATAATTAATAGGTAGGGAAAGTGATCAAGACACTGGGACTTGAACTGGGCCTTGAGCGTGATTTACGTAGAATACAAAAACTTTTTAGCCATCTATGAGGAGGCCACACTTTGGAGTTTTGCCACATGCTGTATTTATCACCCCTTATGATCATCATTTCCCATTTGTGACCATGTTCTTCTCTGTTCCACAAAACATGTCATTGCCTTGATGAATGGATTTAATGATAGGTAAATAATGTCTACTTGATTGTATATAATGTCAGATAACTGACCTTGATTCTTAATATAGTTATTCTGAGAAAGCACTTTGATGGTTATGTTTGAATGAGACATTGGGCAAAACCACTTCTCTAGCTTTTGCTATTGTCAGATTTAGAGTGTGTTCCTTGCTTTTATGAACTCCAAGTAATCCCATGATCTGTCAGAGCAAATGTGTTATTTAACCTAATTCAATTCTTGAGATGTCACAAAACCATGATATAAGGCATGCTTAGAACTTTTTCTGGTTACAGCCTGCAAGAAATGATTTTATAGTGTGTGTTACTGAAAAGTAGCAGTCAGCTGGCTCAGCTGTAGTATAATCAGCATGATAAAGGATCTGATGTTTGAGGAACTGAGTTCAAATCCCAACACTAGCATTTACTGTCTGTATGATCTTGGGCAAGTCCTTTCATGTCACTGGTCCTCAGTTGCCTTATTGACAAGTGAAAGAGTTTGCCCTTAGTGGTCTCCTCCACCTTGAAATGCCTGATTCTTTGACTCAAATCTCTTTTAATCCCCAAACTGATAGCTGGTTCATCCTTTGCTTTTGACTCAGTTGCATTTTTTTTCTTAAAATTTCAGCAGTTGCAGTATCTGATGTTTCTAGGAAGGAGCTGACTAGGCTTGGCTATCAGTCTTATTATAGTATAACCTTAATGTGCTATGTTCGACCTATACACAAGTCCCTCTAACCTTCAAATGACCAGCTGAGCTGTCAAAAGTGACAGAGAGAATCAGCAGTTGTTCCTGAAACGGTAGCAGAATGACTTGTTGGACTTCAAGTCTTGGCCAAGTGTTTGAGACTAGGTTCCTGTTGGCTGGGCATGGTAGGGAGAATGTTCCAATGGGTCATTTCCATTCATGTGCAAAAGACTATGGAGGGAACTGTTTTCTCAATATGATTGTAACTCCCCTTATAGGCTGGTTTGTTTTTTTATTTTGTCTGCATGCTTTTTTTTTTTATTTTTTAATTAATTTATTTAACTTTTAACATTCATTTTCACAAAATTTTGGGTTCCAGATTTTCTCCCCATTTGTCCCCTCCCTCCACCCCAAAACACCAAGCATTCTAATTGCCCCTATCACCAACCTACCCTCTCTTCTATCATCCCTCCCTTCCCTTGTCCCCATCTTCTCTTTTGTCCTGTAGGGCCAGATAACTTTCTATACCCCTTTACCTGTATTTCTTATTTCCTAGTAGCAAGAACAGTACTCAACAGTTGTTCTTAAAACTTTGAGTTCCAACTTCTCTTCATCCCTCCCTCCCCACCCCTTCCCTTTGGAAGGCAAGCAATTCAATATAGGCCATATCTGTGTAGTTTTGCAAATGACTTCCATAATAGTCGTGTTGTGTAAGACTAACTATATTTCCCTCCATCCTATCCTGCCCACCATTGCTTCTGTTCTCTCTTTCGATCCTGTCCCTCCCCAAGAATGTTGACTTCAAATTGCTCCCTCCTCCCATTGCCCTCCCTTCCATCCTCTTCCCCACCCTGCTTATCCCCTTCTCCCCCACATTCCTGTAATGTAACATAGGTTTTCATACCAAAATGAGTATGCATTTTATTCCTTCCTTTAGTGGAATGTGATGAGAGTAAACTTCATGTTTTTCTCTCACCTCCCTTTTTTTTCCCTCCACTAAAAAGTGTTTTTCTTGCCTCTTTTATGAGAGATAATTCGCCCCATTTCATTTCTCCCTTTCTCCTCCCAATATATTTCTCTCTCACCACTTAATTTCATTTTTTAAGATATGATCCCATCCTATTCAATTCACTCTGTGCTCCGTGTGTGTGTGTGTGTGTGTGTGTGTGTGTGTAATCCCACCCACTACCCAGATACTGAAAAGTTTCAAGAGTTACAAATATTGTCTTTCCATGTACGAATGTAAACAGTTCAACTTTAGTAAGTCCCTTATGACTTCTCTTTGCTGTTTACCTTTTCATGCTTCTCTTCATTCTTGTGTTTGAAAGTCAAATTTTCTTTTCAGCTCTGGTCTTTTCATCAAGAATGCTTGAAAGTCCCTAATTTCATTGAAAGACCATTTTTTCTCCTGAAGTATTATACTCAGTTTTGCTGGGTAGGTGATTCTTGGTTTTAGACCTAGTTCCTTTGACTTCTGGAATATCATATTCCACGCTCTTCAATCCCTTAAGGTAGAGGCTGCTGGATCTTGTGTTATCCTGATTGTATTTCCACAATACTTGAATTGTTTCTTTCTAGCTGCTTGAAATATTTTCTCCTTGACCAGGGAACTCTGGAATTTGGCCACAATGTTCCTAGGAGTTTCTCTTTTTGGATTTCTTTCAGGCGGTGATCTGTGGATTCCTTGAATACTTATTTTGCCCTCTGGTTCTCGAATCTCAGGGCAGTTTTCCTTGATAATTTCATGAAAGATGATGTCTAGGCTCTTTTTTTTGAGCATGGCTTTCAGGTGGTCCCATAATTTTTAAATTGTCTCTCCTGGATCTATTTTCCAAGTCAGTTATTTTTCCCATGAGATATTTCACATTATCTTCCATTTTTTCCTTTTTGTGGTTTTGTTTTGTGATTTTTTAGTTTCTCATAAAGTCCTTAGCCTCCATCTGTTCCATTGTAATTTTGAAAGAACTATTTTCTTCAGTGAGCTTTTGAATCTCCTTTTCCATTTGGCTAATTCTGCTTTTGAAAGCATTCTTCTCCTCATTGGCTTTGTGAACCTCTTTTTCCAATTGAGTTAGCCTATTTTTCAAGGTGTTATTTTCTTCAGCATTTTTTTGGGTCTCCTTTAACAAGGTGTTGACCTGCTTTTCATGCTTTTCTTTCATCTCTCTCATTTCTCTTCCCAGTTTTTCCTCCACCTCTCTAACTTGATTTACAAAATCCTTTTTGAGCTCTTCCATGGCCTGAGCCCATTGGGTGTGCTGGGACACAGAAGCCTTGATTTCTGTGTCTTTGCCTCATGGTAAGCATTGTTCTTCCTCATCAGAAAGGAAGGGAGGAATTATCTATTCACCAAGAAAGTAACCTTCTATGGTCTTATTTTTTTTCCCTTTTCTGGGCATTTTCCCAGCCAGTGACTTGACTTCTGAGTTTTCTTTCCACACCCACTTTGCCTCCAGATCTGCCCAGCCAGCACTTGGGGTCTGAGATTCAAATGCTGCTTCCCAGCCTCAGGGGTTTGGGTGGGGGCGGGGCTGCTATTCAGTGTGAGATTAAGTTCAGGTGCTCAGGTGGGGGCAGGGCTGCCTCACGGGGCTCAGTTCCCTCAGGGGGTTTATGCAGAGACCTTCAACAATGGATCAGGGCTCCTGCCTGCTTGGGGAGCCCCTGTCTGCCACCGCCCCATTGCTGCTTCCCGACAGGGCCTGAGTTTTGGGGACACCCTATTCCCCTCTCGACCAGCCAAAGAGACCCTCTCACTGACCTTAAGCACCTGTGGGTGGAGGGAGCTGCGTGGCCGCTGGAGATTCTGTCCCTGAAGCCCGACTGGATCTGCTTCTCTCGGTGTCATGCAGCCAAGGCAGGGCTGGGCTCTGCTCCAGGTCCGGGGCGCAACGGACCTTTCGCGTCAGATTTTCAGGTCTCTCTGGAACAGAAATCTCGCCCCCTGTGTTGTTCTGTGGCTTTTGCTGCTCCAGAATTTGTTGGGAGTTCTTCTTTACAGATATTTTATGGGCTGTGGGTTCGGAGCTAGCATATGTGTTTTCTTTCTACTCCACCATCTTGGCTCCTCCCCCTCTGTCTGCATGCTTTTTAACCATTGGAACACATGAATTAGAGCTAAAAGGGACCTTGGTTTGACAAGTTTGTTTTGCAGACTATAAATATTTATTACAAGAAAATTATTTTTCTTTTCTCCACCCCCACCCCCACAGTAGGATAGCAGATGGAAAGGAGAGAAAATACATTTTTTTCATAAAAAATTGTTTTAAAAAAGTATATGGATAATGATTATATAAATTTCCACTATTATTGTTATTACTACATATGAGGAAAGTGAAACCCAGGGAGTTAATGGGACTTGCTCAGAATCATAGAAGTAGCTTATGGTAGAGTCAGGTTTCTAGCCCACGCTCACTAATTCTGAATTCTTTCACTGCATCCTGTTCTTCCCTTTGAGACCCCTGAAGAATAGTATATTCCACTGGCAGAACTGACTGCTCAGTCTTGTGTTATTAAACATTCACTCTGAATGTAATCAGCAGGCTTTCCCCTGATATTCACCATTCCCCTTCCTTCCCTCTTACACAGGCATACTTGTAGTATGATGAGTCTGATAATATTTAGAAAAATTTCATAGAGCTTTAGACTCACAGATTTTCTAAAGGCCCTTAGAAATGTTCTAGTCCAACTCCCTCATTTTTCAGATGAAGAAAACTGAGGCATGAGCTAAATGACTTTACTAAATTTATGTTTAGTAGATTTTGTAATTTTTTTTAAACAATCCAAATTTCAAAATGAGTAGAAGCAATATATCCAAGTAGTTAATACCTGATGCATGGGAGATGGGCAGCTATAAGCAGAGAAGACAGAGGATAACTTGAAATCCTCCCCTGTGTGCACAACAAAAATTATAACTCAGCCATTTGGGGTGGGAGAGGGAGGGAAGAGACAACAGACTGATCTTCAGACAGCAATGAAAACAAGTCTTGGCTATTTCCATTTCAAAACCTGAAGTTAAGATGATACAAAGAGATGCAAATAGCAAAAGCTAAACTTTACGTATGTCCAATGAGGATAAAGTTCCTCAACGGGTCTCATCAAGTATACCCCTAAACAGAGAGATCAATCACTGTCAGGACTATCATTGCCAAACAGGAAGCCAGTGATTGAATATTCATGTATGGCAAGTCAAAGTACAGTAATTGTTTCCTTGATTTGAAAGGGACATAGCCACATGTTGTAACTATTTCTTGAATAAGCAGACAGAAACCCAAACCTGATGTCTTTTATTTTAATGTTTCCCAGAAAATGAACAAAACCCCTAGGGGTTGTAGCAGCACATTGGAGTCACCAAGGTTCTCACTTTCTGACTAGTATCATAATGTGCAAGCAGTCCTGGCCTTGGAATTGACAGACCTGGGTTTGAATCTCCCCTTTCCTACTTTTTCCTTGTGTGATTCTGGAGCAAGTCACTTAATTTCCGCAGGCCTCAACTTCCTGAGCAGTGAATTTGAAGAGGCTGAACTAAATGATCTCTAAGGTTCCTTCTGGGTATAGATCTTGGGACTTTGGGCCTATCATGAAGCTCTCTATCTTTGACATCAGAGTATAAGCTCATTAAGGGGTGTGACTATTTTGCCTTTTTTCTTTGAATCTACAAATATTTTACCTGACACATATAAGGTGGATCAATTGATTGAATCAGTTTTCCTATGTCCGGTATAAGATATAAGTAAAAGTATACAGTAGAACCTCAGTTTACAAGCAAACTGGTTTATGTATGCTTCACTGGACGAGGAAACATTTAGAATGAACAGAAATTCGCAGTATGAACATCAGAATTTTGTTGAAAAACATCACCCAAATGAGGCTATGGCAGTAATATTTTTAACAATAATGCAATGTCCCATTTCCATGGCGTTCTGAAAAGACCGTCTAAAGTAAGTGTTGTAAGATCCTAGGCAGAAGAGAACATAAAGAAAAAAAATTAGTGAGTCAGAACATGGAAGTGATTCTAAAAAATGAAAAAGAAGTGAAGATACTAGTGTTATTCTTACTTTTAGTGAAAGTAGCATAAGAGAGAACACTCCCAACATTGAAACCCCCAGTGTTCTCATAGAAGGAGATTCTCCTTCCAAACAATAACCTTTCCTCCTCCTCCTCCTCCTCCCCCCTTTTGGCTCCCTCATGCCAGCCATGCCTCTTTTCAAAGACAAAGTGCAGGTTAATTTATTTTATTTTCGGTTTATATTGCATATTAATCATTTCTATTTTATTTCAGGCATGCTAGGGACAAAAAAACTTACTTAGAATTATAAATAACTATTTTTACATGAATATTTTTGGGGATGTGGTACCAATTATCTGGCTTTACATTATTTCCTATGGGAAAATTAGCTTTGTAATATGAACAAATCACATGATGAACAGAATCTCGGAATGAATTAAATTCGTAAATGGAGGTTCTATTGTACTTTTTTTTTCCAATGGACGAGCTTTCTGAGTTGGGGAGATGGCTAAAGATAGTTCTCATTCATAAAAAATGTCTCCCGTACAACTAAACCCTAGGCCTGAAACTTAGGCCCTGCTAGTATTAGCACCCATTCTTTAGCCCAATGTAACTCTCCATGGTACAGTGTAAAAAGCACTGTATTTAGCGCTAGAGAACTACAGTTTAAATCATGACTCTGCGCTGTATTTCCTGTGTGACCTTGGGCAAATTCCCAAACCTTTATGGGTACTAAATTACTCCTCTGTAAAATGAGGGATTTAGAAGACATAAAATCTATTTACCTACAATTTCTTGGCTCTAGTTTGTCTTCCTAATCTTGGGTCCTTCATATCAGTCTCTCTCTGACCCAGCAACTCTGATTCCTGATACTTTCTATATATCTAGATTTTCCTGGTGTTACTTGCTGTTTGTAGTCTCTGCATCTCCATTTTCATATATTCCAGTTCCCTTCTCTGGGCAAAATTTTCTTCCTAATAATATCATGGTTCCTACATAAATCCTACCCCTGTTTGATCAAGTGACACTATCCAAGCTGTCTCAGTCATTTAGTTGTGCCACTACCTGCTCTTTGTAGCTTTGCCTATCCCTATACCATAAGGAGGTAGAAAGACTTGATGCTTAATGTGAACGTGCTGGATAAATTTTCATTTCTGCACAAGATGACTCTACAAATATAAGGGATGATTAAAGTTAAATCAGAAGGATGACCTTCAAAAATTGTTTTTAGCTTTTGTTTTTTTATTACCTATATATCTCTCCTCCTCCCCAAGATATCCATCCCTTGTAACAATTATTTAAAAGAGAAAGAAAAAACTTTTTAAATAAGCAATACTGACCAATATGTAAAAGAAAAAAAACAAACAAATTTTATATTATACAGCTTTTTACATCCCCGGACCCTTCACTTCTACAAAAGAGTGATAGGAGAGGCCTTCTCATATTTCTTCTTTGAGGCCAACCTTAATCTTTATTATTCACAACAGTCATATTAAATTTTCTTGGGGTTATAGTTCTTTCCATTTATGTTATAATAGTTATTGTATATATTGTTTTTCTGGCTTAGCTTACTTCACTTTGCATTAGTTCATGTAAGTTTTTCCATGCTTCTTTGTGTTCATCATGCATTCTATTACATTTATATGTATTAATTAAACAGAACTCTTCAGGAAATTAATGAATAAAAAGATGATTTTCCATTAGCCTTTCAAATTAAATTTTAGAATGTTTATGTGATTTTCCTCAGCTTTTCTCAAACTTTTAAATATAATAATGAAAATGTATTTGAAACTAGTGGGCTTAAGTGATTTTAAAATGAACTACATCTGAAGTTTTTTTTATTTATTAAATTTATTTATTTAGTTTTAGTTTTCAACATTCACTTCCATAAGATTCTGAGTTCTAAATTTTCTCCCTACCTCTCCCCTCCCCCACATCAATACAGTGTATAATTGGATATAGGCTCTACATATATATTCATATTAAATCTATTTTCACATTAGTCATATACAACTGAAGTTTTAATTACATTTATTACTTGCCTGTACCTGGTTTTCTTATATGAGAGTGGGGCAGTAGGGAGGATCCTGGACTTAGAGTTTGAGCCCTAATTTTGATACATATTTAACCAGGTGACTTTGAACAAGTCATGTTGGCTCTTTGAGACAATTTCCTCATCTTTAATGTGTAAATGATGATAATTATTTTTACCTCCTTCAAAGGATTTTTGTGATGCCCTACTGTAAGGTCCTATACTTGAATGGAAAAAAAAAGGAATTAACTTTATATAGGCAAAGTGGAGGCCTGACATTTCATGTACAAACATTTCATCTAAAAAAGGACATGGTGCTGAGGGTTTCAGTAGATTCCAAGTTCCATATGAGTCAACAATATTATCTTACAGATAACAAAACTAATGTGGTTAGGTAATAGTAAGAGGGAGAGCCTCCAGGAGTAAGGAGGGGTTGGTCCCTTTCCATCATGGATTATTTCATTTACTACATTTATATCCCCAATGCTTAGCCCAGTGCCTAACACGTACTAAGCATTTAATAAGTACTTGACAGAATGATTGACTGACCTGGCTAGACCATGTCAAAAATTTTGTTTACGCTGCTAGGTATCTCATTTTGGTAAGAGCTTTGATAAGCTAGAAACCATTTGACAGGTGAGGAGACCAAGCTTCTGAGAGGTTAAAGGACTTGCTCATAGCTTATAAATGGCTGAGTGATGTATGATTCAAATCCAGGATTCTGGAACATAAGTCCCCTACTCTACACACTATGTCATGTTGTTGCCTGGAGGAATAAGTTGGTTTTGACTGGAATGAAGTACAAAAGAAGTAGAATACAATATCCCTACCCTACAAAGTATATGGAGTGAACACATGAAAAAGAGCCATGAAAACTTTAAAGAGATGTAAAACCAATGCCATACAAGTAGTATTCATCACATAAACCCTGAGGGCACAGTGGATAGTCATCCACTAATCACACTCAAAGGAAAGTTTTGAATTGTAGACATTAGGAGAAAGAGAACTTACTTTGGGGAAAAAGAGAATTTCCCTTGGTTTCTCATTCTCTCCAAAGTTAAGTCCTTTCCTATAACCAAGGGATTGCATTTTCCCAGAGCTTTCACCCAGCACTGAGTTTTTGAGAGTCTGCTGAAAACTATGACTTTACTTGAAAAAAAAGAAGCAGGCCCTATTTTAGAACACCCCAGAGGAAAACATTTGGGCTTTAACAGGAACCATAAAACCCAAATTATGAACCCAGAGAATACAAAGCAAGCAGCCAGAGCTTTGGTCCACAAAGGAGCCTTTGATGAAATGAAAAGCTTCTCTGGAATGCCAACACCAGAGAGACTTGGAGTCAACTGACTCATTTCTGTTTTCCCTGGACTGACAGTCGAGATTGTGCCTGGTAGCGACTGGTTGTATTAGTGATGTTGGCTTCTATTGGATGATGGCATATAATGGTACTTCTATTGCACTGACTTCATGACCTTTACACTAAGCCAAACTGGAGGCTCCCTGTGCCATGATTATGTAGATGGTGCACCCTGTGCCCCTGGCAGCGGCTTTCCCAGGGTGCTGATCTTTTCTTGCATCCTCTTTTCCCAGTTCCACCTCTCTGCTATCTGCAGGGTTTGTGGAACCAAGTGATGCTCTTTCAGGTGCTTGCTGCAATGTTCTGTGATTTAGTAATGATGTTGTTAGCTCTCCCTAGTCTATTATCTGCATGCATACTTTACTGTTGTCCTTGAAAAAAAATTCTCCATCCATCACCTCCTCCTCAGTGAAATGGTGAAAAGCAATAGTGAAGCCTGAGGTCATTTGCCTCTATTTTTGCATTTGTCTCTTTTCATTATCTAGGTTTGAGAATAGCACTGAGATACACTCTGATTCAGGATGCCTTGACTTTCTATCATTCTCACTAGAAGAGGAATTTGAATGTTTCTTTTCCAATGCCAAGTAGCTTGGTTATTGCTGTATTGGTAGCCAAGTGAGACAGGGCATCTATAACTATTTAACTTCTTAAATCTGTGTATTTTATATTTACTTTGATGGGGTCAGATTTTTTCTCTCTACTATGGCTATCCAACTGAGAGGTTCAAAACTCTTCAAAATAAGTACTTTTTCTTTTTAAAAAAATTAAATAAATGATCTGCTGTGTTGTTTCTCATCTTTCTCCTTTTCTCTAGAAAGGGATGGTGTGGCAGAATAGAAAGAAAACCTGATATGAAGTTAGAAGACCTGATGAATCCTGATGCTTCTATTTATTACCTCTGTATCTTTGTGCAAGACACTTTATACATATAGGCTTTGAAAAGTCCATTTATAAAGTGAAGGAGTTGGGTTAGATGGCCTTTGTTCTAGCTCTCAAAATATAGGGACATAGTGGAAGTGGCAATAAGATGAGGTACCTATCCTGTCTGTTACTCCAGTTGTCCTGTCCGTGCTTTCAGTGAGCCTAGAGAAAGCTTACCTCCTGACATATTCACTTGCAATAATAATAATAGCCAATCATTTAGTCATTTACTGGATATTCTGTAGTGGAAATTTTTTAAAGGGGCTTGTCCTAAGTACATGATGATGTTTCTCTCAAACCTGAAATTCTGTGGGTCTCTGATCTTCCAGAGGATAGTCTGGCTGTCCTATTCAGGGGCTGGTATTAACAAGCTTTCTGACTCAAATATTACTTTTGTAACACATGCTTTCTTCTCCCTCAGTCTTAAAATATTATAGTCTATCCTCCCTCCACCTCCTAAACCTATTTTTTCCAACAATTCCGTGGATTCCATTTCAGACAAGTCCCCCTCAATTGTATGCAAGAATTCCCATTCCTACTTTTCTCCTGTTTTCCAACTCTTGTCCATTTACCTCAGGAGAATATCCCTTTCTCCATTACATCTCTGTAGTCTCTTTTCATTCTCATTTCTATTTTGTTTCTCTTCCAATCTTCCCTTTATTTCTGTCCACAGACTTTCCCTTTTCCTTTCTCATTCCAATTTGCGGTTTTAAGATTAAGAGTAAAACTCTAATCATTACTGATGTGTAAGAGTAGTGTTGGTGAAACACCTGTTTTGAAGAAAACCATAAATTCTGAAGTGAAATTAAACATAATTATCATTATAATCAGCCTCAAAAACCCTTGAAACTGTTCAGAAATCCCCTTCAGAATTTCCACAGAAATCTATTTATCTCTATAGCCTTCTATGATTAAATCTGATTTTATTTAAACTGTAGCATGCAAGAAAAATTAAAAGTAAATCTTGTTTAATTTTGTTTTTCTGCCCTGTTTAATTACTAGCATTGCAACAGTACTTTTTGCTGATTTTTTTCATTGTAAATATAGAGCATTTCAAATATGCTGTGTGAATTTTCTTGGGGGAGAAGGCTGCGGGAAACTGAGCCACCCAAGCATATTATTTTTTTCTTGATGAAATGTGTTTCCAGTTTTAAGCAACTAATTTGCAAAGGAACTTCTGATTAGAACCCATTTGTTCTCTTTAGGGATTGTTAGCACATCGAACAAATGGCATTTTCATCATTGATAAGCTAAGGATGTGGCACATTCCATCATTCTCTCGCATTCAGTAAACACCGTGATTATGCTCACACACCCTAATGAAGACTGTAGAAAGAATCTGTATAACCGAATAGGACACAGATGAAAGAGTTGCCATAGGTCTCTTTCGTTTCTGTCTACAAAATTGTTATTTCTTGTTGGACAGTTAGTTGGACTTTTTATCCCTTCTCTTCATCAATAAACCTTTCTACTCGCCTGCTTTAATAGTACTCTCCCTTCCAGTTCGTTCACCCCTTCTGTTACAAAGGCCATGATCAACTAAAAAGCATTCCTCCTTATCTTCTGCCCTCCCTGTCACATTTCTTTTGATGTTCTCTTCAGTTTCCCTACCTTTTCATTTTATAGTTTCTTGTTCTTTTTTCCTAACATTTTCTTTGAGTTTCTCCCAGACTTTTATCTCCTATCTTCTTTAAAATCCTATTACTTTCAAGAAACCACTCATGACCCATTTGAAGGTCTCATTTCTTTTCTTTACTCATCTTCTCCCAACCCATAAACCCTGAACCCTTGATGTACAAAGGCTTTTCCACTGCAATTTTCTTTTTAATTTTTTTGTTGTCCAGTTGTCTCAGTTGTGTCTTGCTCTTTCTGACCCTATTTGGGGTTTCTTGGAAAAGGTACTGGAATGGTTTACTATTTCCTTTTCCAGCTCATTTTACAGAGAAGGAAATTGAGGCAAACAGGGTTAAATGATTTGCCCCAGAGTCACAGAGGGAGTATTTGAGGTTGGATTTGAACACAGGGTTTTCCTGACTCCAGGTCCAGCACTCTATCCACTGAACCATCTAGCTACAACTCTCCTTTTTAATCTCCTTTATATTTTCTTATTTCTCTTATTTAACCTGGTATGTGCTTGTATTCAACTGTGCTAGAGTTGTCAGTTTTTGACTTACAGTCCCCAGAGACAAGAGACCATTTATTTAAATGACTTTGTATGATGATACCCACCTCCTGAAACAAAGAGATGATGAGCTCAAGACAGCAGATTGAGACAGTTCTTTTAAGACACAGCCAGTGCTGTAATATGGTTTCTTTGACTGTGTATATTTGTTACAATGACTTTTTTTTCCTAGTCAGGATAAGAGATAGGGAAGGAGAGAGGAGAGACAGAAGGTGAATATTTGTTGATTGAAAACAAATAATTAAAAAAAATATAATTTGCATTCCTGTACATTCTCAATAAATCTTGCCCAGAGAGCCAACTGAGATGATAAAAATTGCATCAAACTATGAGATAGGAGTTCCAGGTTCCAGTCCTGTCAGCAACTAGCTGAATATTTTTGGGAAAAACATTCCCACTGTGCCTTGGTTTCTTCATCCATAAAATGAAGGGATTGAACTAGATAATATTTAAATCTCCTTCTCTTGCTAAAAATCAGTGCTTTTGATATGGGACCGAGAAAAGGCTATTTGATTTGAGGGTAGCTAGATGGCAAAGAGGACAGAGTACTGGGCCTGGAGTCAGAAAGACTCATCTTTCTGGATTCATATTGTGGTCTTAGGTACTTACTAGCTGTATGACCCTGGGCAAGTCACTTAACCCTGTTTGCCTGAGTTTCCTCATCTGTAAAATAGCTGGAGAAGGAAATGGGAAATCACTGCATCATCTTTGGCAAGAAAACCCCAAATAAGGTCATGAAGAGTTGGACAAAACTGAAAAAAACTGAAGAATAGTAGCTTTTGACTTTGATGATAAAGGCCTAGAGTTATAGATGATCTCCGGAGATCACTCAAACCAGTGGCTGCCTTTAAGCCATCCAGGACAAATGGCCAACTCTTCTCCCAAATCTCTTGTGACTATGATACCACAGCTTTCTTCAGTAATTTATTCCAGAATTTTAGCCCCTAAAGACCAATACATTTCTCATTCTCTAGCTGTAATTTAAGCTGATTTCCCTTTGATCTATCCTCCACACATAATTTAACATCATCATGAGCTGCTGAAATTTCTTTCAGGCCCCTGGCTACAGGATAATAGATGATTCAAATGTTTTCATCTATTGTTGGCTTTCCATTTGGATACATTGCTAATTTCTCAGTGGTGTTTATCCATGATGAAATCAAAGAAGAAAATATTAGTGGTATCTTTATACCAGATTTATAATTTCAGATGAAAGGCTATCCAATCTGGTAAATTTTTTAAATACTTTTTTCGTTGTTCTTGAGGTAGGTGAAGGTGTAAGTGAAACTCTGAGCACAAAGATTAATGGATGGAAATATTTTTTCTGTTAGGTTGTTTAACTAACTTCCATTTTTATTCCATGCACAAAACTTCCAATTCATTCACTTTGCCCTGGGGAACAATAACTGTACAATTTGTGGTTTTTCTAATAAAAAGAATTATGACTTTTGAAAGGTTTTGACTTTCTAACCATGTAGTCCATGTATTTATTCCATGATGGAATTCTAGTATGTTAGAGATGGAAGGGACCTGAGGGGTAGATCATTTTAGATCCTAATCCCTTTATTTTCTAGATGAGAGAACTGAGACCCAAATATCAAAGGATTTATCCAAGGTCAAATAGAACCAAGGCTAAAACTCATGTTGCCTGTCTCCCCATTTTGTTTTTTTTCCAGTATAAACCCATTTTTCAGTTTATAAATTTTTAATTTAACTAACCATTTCATTATTTTTAGTATTGACTTATCAAGAAAAGTTTCAGTATTGAAAAGGAATCTCTTCATTGATGGGTATTTATTTTATAAAGTACTTATATTCCTGAGTAAAGGGCATAATAAGTCAGCATGCCTCTTTTAAAAGTATCTGAGGTTTACATTACAAGAAAACCAAAAAACTTTTCAGAAATTGATTTTTTTCATAGATTACACCTATGATTTTGGTGAACAAAAAGCTAATTTTTATTGTTTGAGAGATAGAAGTAAGTTGCTATTCAAAATTCTGAGACCATTTAACTTCATCATTTCTTACTCTTTCACCTGCCTGCAGAATAGGAAAAAAAACAGGTTTACCATACTTCAATAAAAAGAAACAAAATCTCTGGATGGCTTATTTTGATCATTTCAGCCCATATGACAAAGATTTCTCTAATGTATATTGCCCAGTTGTAAAACTTCTCTACATATTATTCTTTCAACATGTGGCTTCACTGACTTTCTTCAGTTTAATTCAACTAACAGTTGTTATTTACCTGCTGAGTACAGAATGAAAGATAGGAGACAGTGTGCAAAAGTTGGCTTTGAAGTAGCAAAGATGTTCCAGTCCTGCCTGAGAAAGTATCTGTGTGATCCCAGGCAAATAATAACTATTTTAACTAATCTCTCTCTCTCTCTCTCTCTCTCTCTCTCTCTCTCTCTCTCTCTCTCTCTCTCTCTCTCTCTCATTCTCTCTCTATCTTTTTCTCCTCCTACTCCGAATGGGGAACATTTCAATATAAAAAGATGACTGTAGATGAAATTGTGAATCTCTTTTCAATTATGTTTGTTTTTAAGTATATATTTCAATACAATACTTTTTAAAATGTCCTGATTGTTAGATACTGGTTCTCAAAGGGTGTGTTATGAGTTTCTTCAGGTATTCTGTAAAGTTTTGGATATTATATTATTATGGATCAAAAGAAAATTTATATAAAACTTTGTTAGTTCAAATCATCAAGCATGTATTAAATTATTGTGTTCTTGATACTGTGTTAAGCACTAGGGATTCAAATAAAAGCAGAAATTTCCCCTGTCCTCAAGGAGATTATATTTTAAATAGAGCAATAATATGTAAATAACTAGGTACAAGAAAGATGCACACACACATGTGTCAGGTAAACTCAAAGAGGAATTGTGGGGCGTGGGGCACAAAAGGTGGGATTTGAGTTTTTTTGAAGGAGGATAGGAGATAGAGGTACAGAGGGAAAATATTCTAGGTGTGGGAGAAAATCAGTGAATGGGAAGACATGGAGATATGAGATGGAGTATCGTATATGTGGAGCAGCCTGTAGCAGTATGGAGTGGAGCAAAATATAAGAAGAGTAGAAAAGTAGGAAGGGTCAGATTTAAATGAATAGCTTTAAATGCCAAATGAAGGGCTTTATATTTGATACTGGAGGTCATAGGGAGTTAATTGTAAAGTGGAATGACATGGTCAGACTTGTGCTTTAAAAAAAATATTTGGGCATCTGAATAGAGAATAGAGTAGAGGTGGGAAAGACTTGAGTTAGGGAGATCAGTTAACAGGCTATTGTAGTAGTCCAGGAAAGAGGCAATGAGGGCCTGAATTAGGGTTTTGGCAGTGTAAGTATCAAGGAGGCATTGCATACATGAGAGACTGAGGAGAGAGAAACACCATGAACCTACTTCAACAAATGTTTTTCCACTAATGGTCATGGATTTAAACTGAGTTTTCCATATTGTAAACAATGACACAATTTGTATTGTGGTCTGTGGCCATTCAGAATTTTTCTGTTTGAAATTAATAGGCACATAGAGTTTGCCCCTATGATTTTGATCTTTCTGAGCATTAGGTTCCAGGCAACTGAGCTGATGTGATGACAATGGTAATATCTGAGCCTCTTCCCTAGTTAGTCTGCAGATTGTCTTGGGAATTATTGGTCAAGATATAGATATCTATAGACCCCTCTAATGAAAATATTCATCTGAAAACTGGCAGTGTCTAATAAGATTCGTTGGGGTTACATCCTAGTGAGGAAATTATTTAGGGAATTCTTGAAACAACTGAAAAACTTGATCATCTACCTTTCTATATTACACTGAGTTAAACAATAGTTGTGGTGTGTAGTAGAAAAGAAAAGGCACTGCTCTAAATGATTCATAAATGCTTCTGTCTGGAGCCAGGATGACAGAGTAAAAAGACACACATACTCTAGCTCTTCCCCCACAGCCCATAAAATACTTGTAAAAATGACTCTCAACAAATTCTAGAGCAGCAGAAGCCACAGGATGACAGAGTGAAAGAGATTTCCAGCTCAAGGTAACCTGGAAGGCTGACAGGAAAGGTCTATCGCATGGAGCATGGCCACCTGGCACTGGGAGGAACAGGACCAGAATAAGGCTGGGGGCAGAATCCCCAGCAGTAGCAGAGGTTCTCAGATCCCTCAACTGACAAATACCAAAGACAACTTCAAAGGTCAGTGAGAGGGCTTGTTCACCTGGGCGAGAAGGGAACAGGATCCTCCCCTAGCCCTGGCACCAGGTGCCAACAGCAGTGGTGGCAGGGCGAGAAGGGAACAGGATCCTCCCCTAGCCCTGGCACCAGGTGCCAACAGCAGTGGTGGCAGCTACAGCAGCTGAGGCAGCAGCAGGTTCATTTGTGGAGCCCTCAGCCTAAAGCCCCTGGGGGAATTGAACAGCTGATATGAATCTCAGCCTTAAGCACGCTCCTGGGGTGAGGAGGAGCACTGGTATGGCACAGCTGGAGATGGTTGTGGAGAGAGAATTCTACTACTCACAGGTTCTGGGCAGAAAAGTTTTTGGTTGCTTCCAGACCAGTGTGAAGGCCAGGAGAGGAGTAAACTTCTCTCCCTTGATTGTGCCACCTTGGAGGAATTGAGAACTTATAGGTCCCCAGAGTATATACCCTTCTCTTGACAAAGGACTCAAAAGTCAAATAACTGACTGAGAAAATGCCCAAAAAAGGGGAAAAAATAAAACTATAGAAGATTACTTTCTTGATGAACAGGTGTTTTCTTCCATCCTTTTGGATGAGAAAGAGCAATGCATGCCTTCAGAGGATATCAAGGCTTCCAAAACCTCCAGAGTATATATGCAATGGTCTAAGGCCATGGAAGAGTTCAAAAAGGATTTTGAAAATCAAGTAAGAGGGGTGGAGGAAAAATTGGGAAGAGAAATGAGAGCAATGAAAGAAAATCACAAAAACCAAGTCAGCATCTTGCTAAAAGAGACCCAAAAAAATGCTGAAGAAAATAACACCTTTAAAAATAGACTAACTCAATTGGCAAAAGAGGTCCAAAAAGCCAATGAGAAGAAGAATGCTTTAAAAAGCAGAATTAGCTAAATGGAAAAGGAGGTGCAAAAGCTCACTGAAGAAAATAGTTCTTTAAAAATTAGAATGGAGTAGATGGAAGCTAATAACCTTATGAGAAACCAAGAAATTACAAAACGCAACCAAAAGAATGAAAAAATGAAAGATAATGTGAAACATCTCATGGGAAAAACAACTGACCTAGAAAATAGATCCAGGAGAGACAGTTTAAAAATTATGGGTCTACCTGAAAGCCATGATCAAAAAAAGAGCCTAGACATCATCTTTCATGAAGTTATCAAGGAAAACTGCCCTGATATTCTCGAACCAGAGGGCAAAATAAATATTGAAAGAATCCACTGATTACCTCCTGAAAGAGATCCAAAAAGAGAAACTCCTAGGAATATTGTCGCCAAATTCCAGAGTTCCCAGGTCAAGGAGAAAATATTTCAAGCAACGAGAAAGAAACAATTCAAGTATTGTGGAAATACAATCAGGATAACACAAGATCTAGCATCTTCTACATTAAGGAATCGAAGGGCTTGGAATAGGATATTCCAGAAATCAAACGAACTGGAATTAAAACCAAGAACCACCTACCCAGCAAAACTGAGTATAATACTTCAGGGGAAAAAATGGTCATTCAATGATATAGAGGACTTTCAGGCATTCTTGATGAAAAGACCAGACCTGAAAAGAAAATTTGACTTTCAAAGACAAGAACCAAGAGAAACATGAAAAGACAAACAGGAAAGAGAAATCATAAGGGACTTACTAAAGTTGAACTGTTTACATCTCTACATGGAAAGATAATATTTGTAATTCTTGAAACTTTTCTCAGTATCTGGGTAGTTGGAGGGATTATACACACACATACATACACACATATAGACAGCACAGGGTGAGTTGAATAGGAAAGGATCATATCTAAAAAAATAAAATTAAGGGGTGAGAGAGGAATATATTGGGAGGAGAAAGGGAGAAATGGAATGGGGCAAATTATCTCTCATAAAAGAGGCAAGAAAAAGCTTTTTCAATGGAGGGGGAAAGGGGGGAGGTGAGAGGGAAAAAGTGAAACTTACTCTCATCACATTTGACTTAAAGAGGGAATAATATGCACACTCAGTTTGGTATAAAAATCTATCTTACACTACAAGAAAGTAGTGGAGAAGGGAATAAGCAGAATAAGGGATGATGGAAGGAAGGGCAAATAGGAGGAAGGAGCAATTAAAAGTCAACACTCTTGGGGAGGGACAGGGTCAAAAGAGAGAATAGAAGAAATGGGGGGGGCATGGAAGGAAATATAGTTAGTCTTACACAACATGACTATTATGGAAGTCGTTTGCAAAACTACACGTATATAGTCTATATTGAATTGCTTGCCTTCTCAGTGGGGATGGGTGGGGAAGGAGGAAGGAAGAGAAGTCAGAATTCAACATTTTAGGAACAAATATTAAGAATTGTTTTTGCATACAAGTGGGAAATAAGACATACAGGTAATGGGGTATAGAAATTTATCTTGCCCTGAAAGACAAGAGAGAAGATGGGGATAAGGGAAGGAAGGGATGTTAGAAGGGAGGGCACATTAGTGGAAGGGGCAGTCAGAATGCAGGGCATTTTGGGATGGGGGGAGGGGAGAGATGGGGAGAAAATTTGGAACTCAAAATTTTGTGGAAATGAATCTTGAAAACTAAAAATAAATAAACATAAAAAATTAAAAAAAAATAAATGCTTCTGTCTTTCAGTGTTAATCTATGATGACTCATCCTTGAGCTGCTAAACCCAGTGGTTTAAAAAATATGCACAAGGTTAGAGGCTTGTTGCTAAATGTGTTATTGTCCATGTGAATTTATACAAATGACATTTGTCATTACTCTTGCCAAAATACACACAGTTAAATAAATAGGTTTTGTCCCCTTGCTATCCTGGAATTTGACCATTATTCATTTAATAAATGGTTCATAACTTGCTATATAAACAAATCTCTCATCCAGAAGTCCAAATTAAAGAATCTAGTGGTAACTCTTTATAATAGTAGTATGAAGGGACAAGAATCAAATCTGGGCCTCAGCCTATGTGGGACATATCTAGCTTCTGTTCTATGAACTTGATATATTCCAGGAAGTTTTGTTGGAACCTAGAGTATCTTCTCTCTAAGGTAATAATGGGTAATATCATATGACATGTAAGGTTCTGTTTTATCAGGGAAGAAATTAGCTATGCCTTGAAATCAAGTCATTGAACAGGATAATCATCAAGATTCTATAATTCTTTCATGTTAGGAAATACCTTTGACAAGTGCTGTAAGTTTTAAAGTATTTGCTCTTCAGTGGGATGATGATGATGATGATGATGATTAGGAAGAAGAAGCAGAATAGAATCAGAGGATCATAGATTTAGAGCTAGGAGACAACTTAGGGGCCATTTAGTCCAATATTCTCATCTTATAGATGAAGACCTGGAGAATTTAGAGAAGTTAAATGAAATGCCCAGATCAGCTAGTAAGTGTTTGAGGAAGGATTTGAACCCAGCTCTCTTGACTTCAAGTTCAGTGTCCTACCCTCCATGCCTCTGAGGCAAGAAAAAAAATGAGTGTTGATATATAGGTGGATTTCAAGTGCCACCTATATGAAACTTTCCCCAATGCCTTTGGATATTACCACTCCACAATGGTTTTGAAATTACTTTGTATGTGTTTTAGATTGATTTATCTATGTGTAGTTGCCCCTCCCCCACCAAAATATAAGCTCCTTGAGGGCAGGTCCTGTTTTGATCTTAGTCTTTGTATCCCTAGCAATTAGCATAGTACCTGGCATATAGTTGTTGCCAATAAATGTGTGTTAAATTAATCCTCAACTGAAAAGTGTTTCTCATTTCCATGGCTGTTTAAGGAAACCAAGAATTTGGACAAGTGTTAAAGAAGTTACCCTTCTAGTGCCTTTGAAATGAATGAAAAGATTGTCATCACCAGCTCTGCTTTTCAGCAGTTAGTAGAGAGTAGATACATTAGACACTTAGAATATTAGCCCAAGTTGATGATGATATTAAATTTAATCTCCATTTCCTCAGGCAGACTTCTCTTACAGTATATCTGACCTGGCTTTAGAGGTCACAAGATGTTGTCAACAAATCACTAGTGCTGCTGCAAATAGTTTTTTATGAGACAGTGATAGTTTTTGCATTAGTGGACTCAAGAGGAATGGCCTCCTCTCTCATGTCAGTATTGAAGTGATATCCAGGCTGGAAGCTAGACCTGCTATCCTGCTAGATAGAACAGAATGGGCACAGGAGAGAATTTCGTTGTCAGTGGTGTGATAAAACACTGGAATAGACAGTGTATATCTCTCCTTGGAAATTTTTAAGAAGCAAACGGACATCCATATATCATGGAAAGTTTAGACATCCTTCTGCCTAGAAGCAGGACACTAAAGCAGGTGACCTCTTGGGGGTCCTTTCCATCTCTCTGACTATGATGCAATGTGGTCTGAAGTGACTTCCCATCTGCCGCTTGGATTGTTGTTATGCTTCATAAATTAGTGCTCACAAAGGTCTAACCAAGAAGAAGCAGTAGTTGAAAACAAACCCATCATTTGATATGCTTGAGTTTAAAAGATGTTTCACATCTAAGTATTTGGTAAATACATATGTACATACATACATATATATATGTATGTGCATATTTACCCTTATAGACTTCTCCTTTTCTACATTTAAATTCATTAATATTACAGTGGCAATAATCGAAGTGTAATTATGGTAAATTCATTGGCTGTTTAAATTATTTAATGTCACGAGGATGCTAAGATTTTTCCAGGTGACAGATATCTCTTATTTTTTTTTTTTTTACCAGTCTTTTGGTTCTAAGATAAATCAATGTCTCACAAGGCTTTGACATCAGAAAAAAAGAAGTCCACATCTATCCTATAGGAGATATTGATTGGTATAATTGGTGTGCAAAGGCATAGAGACAGTAAAAGGATATGGGATATACTGTATGTGAGATGGCCAGTTTGGTTGGAATATTGTGTGAATTCAGGGAATTATGTCAGAAGTATCTAGAAAGTCAGGTTCAAAGCAAGATTATAAAAGACTTTAAATTCCAAACAGAGAAATTTGTATTTAATCTTAGAGGGACTAAGGAGCCATTGCAGCTTCTTGAGCTTAGGAGGCAGTCCTTAGTTTCCCTATGACTTAGAAGTTACGTGATTATGATCACACAGCTAGTATCAGGAACTAAACCCAGTATCCTGATGCATCCCTCAGTCAATCAATAAGCATTTATTGAGCACCCAGTATATTCCTGGCACTATGCTACTATGTAAAAAAAAAGAGGAAATATTCCTTGCCTTCAAGAAGTTTACATACATGCATACATATTTATGTCTATAAATCTCTCGGGCAGGGAGGGGGGAGGGAATAACAAAAGCAAAGAAAAGAAAAAAGAAAGCTACATGGTAAGATTTATTTAAACGGAATTGCAGGTTGCATATGATAGATATGCACTTTCATGTACAATCATATTTTTTCTGTTCTACTGTGTTACAGAAATTATTGTTTTATTTCTTAAGTTCAAATAAAACAAATGAAATGTAAAAAAATCATTATTTGTTGAACAGTTAACAACAAAAAAGGAAAGGGAAAGTAAGGAATAAAGGATGAATTCAAGTTTGCAAACCTATTAAGAGTTTTTAAAACAATATTCATTCATTCTTAGTGAAATGCTTGATTCTTCTTAGTAATTTTTCACATTGCAAAACTGATTGAGTCAAACAAACATATCTTGTTTGGGCAGATGTTATCTCCTCCATTAGAATGTAAGATCCTTGAGGACAGAGGATGGTTTTTGCTTTTTCTTTGCATTTGCCTGGCACAATGCCAGGCACATAGTATAAATTTAATAAATGATTATTAATTGATATTTATATTATCACACTTCAAAATTTTTTAATCACCCTGGATTACTGTTAGGTAGACTTTGATGGTTCTAGGTTATAGAAATTTCTAAGAGCCAACCAGTGTCAAACTAGTTTTGATTACCATTTAGAAAATATTTACCAATCTGGAAAAAACACAACAACAAAAAAAGCAGTGGCAAAACTAAGGATTTCCCAAGAGCAGATGTAAAGTAATGCAGTATCGCTGACGAAACACTTTTTAAGAAAAAAGAGTGGTCTAATTATAGGATTATATGTGGTAGCAGTTTAGCAGGGATTATGTAGAGAAGTCTCACAGTGAACTCTATACTTCTTAGAAGTAATAGGTATCATGCTTAATTTTTTTTTAAACTAGACTGATTTAGGTAGTGTCTTTTGGTTTGAATCCATCTCTTTGCTTTCTCCAGTCTTTCACCTATGAAAGAGATTGACATACTTCCTCTGTTTGTGAGTAGCCATCATGGAAGGAATACTCTAAGAACACTAACAAGAATAACAGTTTCCCTGAGAGGTGGTAGAGAAAATTATTTGGAATCTGGGGTGCCTTGTTATTGTCCTTTATTCTCAAAGAGAACCAAAATGGCATCACTATGCTGGTGTTAAGTTTCAGTGTGTACAACTGTACTCATCAGACCAGTATGAACTTGGAGAGCTCTACCACAGGTTGGACACAAATAGTCCATGTGAACATTTGGGGTGGAATCTCAAAATTTGTGCATCCTGTGTTTCCTTTGAGCTATTTCAATTCTGCTTTGCTCATAGAGCACAGCACCTTTTCTGAAACAGGCACGCCATGCTGAATGGTCCTGTGCCAGTGTTTCCCATGTCACACAATTAATTCCAAAGTTCTTAAGAGATACCTTAAGAGTGTCCTTGTATTGCTTCTTCTGACCATCGTGTGAACGCTTTCCCGATGTGAGTTCTCCATAAAATAGTCTTTTTTGGCAAAAGTACATTTTACATTTGAACAATGTGGCCAGCCTATCAGAGCTGCACTCTCTGAGGCAGAGTTTGAATACCTGGGAGTTTAGTTTGAGTAAGGACCTCAGTGTCTGGTACCTTATCCTGTCAGGTGCTCCTCAGAATCTTCCTAAGAATTCAAATGGAAGTGATTCAGTTTCCTGGCCTGGCAGTAGTAGACTGTCCATGTTTCACAGGCATACAATGAGATCAGCACAACGGTTCTGTAGACCCTAAATTTGGTAGTCAGTCTAATACCTCTTCTCTCCCATACTTTCCTTCAGAGTGTATGGGATGGCAAGATCCCCTACTCAAATTGACTACTCAGAGGCCTCTCAAAGTGGTGACAGGAAGTTTATTTATCCGATTCTTGAGAAGTGGGACAGTCCCTTCACCAGGTGGTCTGGAGCAGGGAAAGCCAAAGACAAAGGCAAAGCAGTGATATATATATATAGACCCTAACGTAAAACCCTCCTCCCACCACTGACCATTATTCTCATTAGCTGAGAAATATGATCTTATATGCTAGACACGAAATCTAGCCAGTCCCCTTTGAAATGAAGGCATCGAAAAGTTATGTAAGTTTTCTCCTATCATTGAGACCCTAATGCACTACGTAGTCTATATCCTTATATGGGAATTATTCCACTCTGAAGGCATTGTAACCTGAGCCTCTCGGTCTCCTTTACTCCTGGGAGAAGAATTACAATCTGAGAATTCTTCACTGAATCTATTCCACTCAAGAGCCTCCCAAGCACTGTGCTAGCTCTGGCAATGCCTGCATCAGCCTCATTATCAATGTGTACATCCCTGGAAAGTACACTACCAAGGTAATTGAGCTTATCCATAACATTCAGAACTTTCCATTTGCTATAAATGATGGTTCCAGATATGGATGGTGTGGTGATGGCCGCTGATGCAGCACCAGTGTTTTCTTGGTGGTATTACTTCAAAAATCAGAACAAGCAGCAGAGAATTGATCCGTACTTTGTTGCATCTCAGCTTCAGAGGCTACACTGAGTGTACAATCATCTGCAAACAGAAAATCATGCACCAATACCCCCTTCACTTTGGTCTTGGCTTGTAGCCTTTTCAAGTTGAAGAATGGTAAATTTACTGGGGTGCCTAAGCAGTTATCAAAAGAAATGTTGGATTTTAGCATTTTGTTCATGTCAGGTGTGGTCATTGGCAGAAGCTCCGTATTTTGCTTCCAAATGACAACATAACTCATTCATAACATTTGTTTTTCAAGAGTCATTTATTAATGCTGTCAGATGACTCAGTGGTCCATCCCAAGCCAACCATCACAATCCCTAGCAGGTTTTGTGGTGTCTTTGTTCTCCCTGGGTTTGCAGGTGCCCATAGATTTCTTCTATCACTTAAAGGTCTATTGTAGGCCAACACTGAGATATGGTGAGGAACTAACTCTGATGACTTTTGTTTCGGAAATAAAAAAGAAAATATTCCTTGGGCAACAAGAAGAACAGTTATGTTCATTCTTTCCTCTATGACTTTGCTCATACAGTTCTCTTTCACTCACCTTTCCTCTTGGAATTCTTGGAATGTTCTTCCTTCACCATCACCCCTTGACCAAATTCTAGCCAGTACAAATTTGACTTTCTTGGATTAAAGCATGTTACAGGAGAAATTAACGGTCCAGTAGCTAGGGTTCCTGGGTTCTAGACCTCCCTCTGACCTCCATCTGGTGCGCTCTCTGAGCTTCCATTTCCTCTTCTGTCACTTAGTCGGTGGTAATACTTAATTAGGTAGTTCCTTCTAGCACTAGCAACAGCTTCATATAGTAAGGAGAGTGCTGACTTGGAGTCAGGGGCCTATGTGTCTCATTTCTGCTTTCGAACTGTGTGACTATGGACAGATCACAAAGCCTCTCTTCTCATATTCCTCATCAATAGATTGGAAGGTCCTTGAGGAGGGGACTCTATCCCATTTCTCTTTGTATCACCAGGGGTCTGCATAGTGTTTGGCATGTAGCTGGTGTTTTACAAATGCTTGTCGAATGACTGTCACAGTTACATCAGTGGTCCTTTGTCTCTTTTCAACAATGTCCATACTGTTGACCTTGAGGCATTTTTATGAGTAGAAAACTTGACAAACTGTAAAGTGCTATGGAAATATGATCTATTCTTCTGTATTCCAGGCTGCACCAATGCTTCTCTTTTTTTAAGTACTGTTGCACCTATAGTAACAATGTTAGATTTGGTATCAGAGCACCTGGTTTTAAAATCCCATCTATTCTTGTTACTATTTGTATAATTCTAAACAAGTCCCAGGAGGCAGCAAGATGACTCAGTAGATAAGAGCACCAGGCCTAGAGTCAGGAAGACCTGAGTTCAAATCCTTCCTCAGACACATACTAGCAAGGTGACTTGGGCAAGTCACTTAATGCTGTTTGCCTCAGTTTCCTCAAGGAGTGGGAGAAGGAAAACCACTTCAGTATCTTCAACAAGAAAATCCCTTGGACAGTGTGGTCAGCAGGACCACAGAGTCAGATATCAATAAGTAACTGAACAACAAACAAGTCACAACTGCCCTTTACCTCAGAATCTTCCTACCTAAAGTGAAGGATTGGGCTAAGGTGTTTTCTAATTCTGTCCTAAAAAATAGTTAAGCTTTTACCTTGGTCATCTCTCCTTTTTTAACCCACAATCATCTGCCAATATTTGCCAACCTGTACAGGGGATTCTACAAGGCGAATGGGGAAAATATAGAAAAAATAGAATACAAAGTTTCAAATGTGTGGGGAATTTAAATTTAGTGAAAAGGAAGAAATACATACAAATGTCCTAAGAATTCCTGTTAGGAAGATGGGAAAGAAGATCAGGGGTGCTGCTGTAATTGGTATAAGGTGAGTGACTGTGAGCTTCCTGGAAGAAGGAAGCTTGGTATGAAGGTGGTGACAGAAAGAATTTAGTGAGAACATGTGGTATCCAGCTGGAAAGAGATGATAGGTGAAATGCGAGAAAGAGCAACACGAGGTAAGACAACAGAAATTGAGAGTTGGAAGGAACTTCAGGGGATGTCTTGTCCAAGCTATACTTGGAAAAAATCATCATGATAACATACCTGGCAAGGGATCATCTAGCCTTTGCTTGAAGACCTATAAGAAAGGGGAATTTTCCTTCTCCCCATGGAGCTCATTCTACCTTTGGACAGTTTTTGATATTAAGAAATCATTCCTGAAATCAAGCTTCAATTGTCACCTTTGCAACTTTCCCCACCGCTGCTGGGTCTGCCCTCTGGGGTCAAACAGAACTCATCTTATTCCCTCATCCAGTTGACAGCTCTTCAAATACTTGAAGATAGCTCTTTCCTCCCTCCTAAATCTTCTCTCCTGCAAGTTAAATGTGCCCCATTCCTTCAATGTATCATCTTATGACAAAGATTCTTCAACTTATCAGTATCCTTCTTGATCAAATGAGATATTTGTAAAATGCTTAGCACAGTGCCTAGTACACAGTAGACACTAGATAGATGCTTATTCTCCTTTCTTCTTAAATAAGAGCATCCAGAACTGAACCTACTGCAGATGACATCTGTGGAAAACATAGTAGAGAACAGCTGCCTTCCTATTCCTAGATACTCTGTCTCTTTGAAGGCAACCCAAGATTTGGTTGTCTTAATTATTATGTTACAGGAGGGACCTAAAGTACAGGCAGTGGAGAATTGAGAACCTTTTCTAAAAGGCCTGGACTACTTGAAATTGAAAGCAATAATCACTCCAGTGTAAATTTATAGTGCTTTATGATTACAAAGTGCTTTCACATACATTATGTTTTCATCATTACTACAGCCTCACTACGTACATAGTGCAAATATGATTGTCCCCATTTTAGAAATGAAGATATCTGTTCTCAGGGTGGTTAAGTGACTTGAACAAAATATAAAGAGTCAGCAAAACCCAGGTTCTCTGACTCCAAGTCCAGTGCTCATTCCGCTGTAGCACACTATCTTTTAAGGATTCCCATAATTCCAGGCTGCTAGGCTGGATTTCCAAGTCTAACAGGGCTATTGCTGCCACCTTTTCCACTGCTGGAAAAGTACAAAGGAGCAGTATCTGTCCACCCCACACCTAGAGGCCAGTGGGAAGATGCCCAGTTGCCATCTAAAGTAATTCAAAGCAGAGGGGAAGATTCTGAGTACCTGATTGACATCATCCAAATAGCACCTTGGGAAATGGGTGCTGGGAGAAGAAGAAGTAAAGTGGCAGTCAGAGAAACTGACTCCACTACTGTTGGCTTCAGTTAGAGAACACAAGGTCATTAGAAACAGGAAGACAGTTGTCCATGAATTCAGACCTCGTGTCCGGGGTATGGTGGGAAAGTTTTCTGAAATAGGTTTATGCAGTTACAGCAGCCACATCAGCAAAGACCTTATTGATTGAAACACTTTACATTGGAGGATCCAGGAAATCTCATGTCTTTTCCTAAAGAAAATATTAATCTATAAATCTAAAAAAAATCAGTGTGACATAACAGCAAGGAAGGAGTTGCTTGAGGATGGGAACAGAAGAACTGAAGAAAACTCATTCCTTTTAAACAATATTAATCATAATTTTTAACCTGATTGTTTCCTCGCCTGATGGATATCCTTGCTTCTGAGGGGTAAAAATTAGTTTTCAGAGTAAATTGAGAATTTTGAGATTAGTCCCCACTATGAAAAAGTAAAGGCACAAATAGATAGTGTCTTGGAAGCTCATGTGCTCTAGGATTACTTATCTACCATTGATAACAGCTCTTTTAACTTAAGAATGCTGTCAGCAGAACGGGCAGCTTTAATTACATTGGCATGAATCTTGAATGTGAGGATGCTTGATTAGAATTGATGAACCTTGGTTAATGAAAAGCCCTACAGGTTATGAGGTTGTATTATATAACCGAAGAGAATCTCAATTATCTAAAAATAGTTTTTTTTCTCCCTGTACTTTATTGCTCAGTAAAAAATGAAAGGGAAATCTGACTTTACATTTCATCCTGCAAAAGATTTTATTTAGGCACTATTCAAAGGGCACTACTGACAGTACTGTTCCATTATTAGACAGACAGGGTCCATTGGTACTTTAGGCTCTGTAGGTAATACATTTGGATATTTTCAGTCATAGAGGTCTGTCTGTGTTCAAATCGCATGTAAGTTGATAAAACTGAATAAATTTAAAAATAGAAAGAATTAGGACAGTGAAGAATTTAGCAATCTGGCTGACTATAATTCTTGCACACAAAGTGTTTGGATCTGCTGTTTGGCTTAGCTATGTGAGAGAAGATGGCTGCCTCTGGGGCGGATGCAGATAACCTCCAATTTCTTAATGCTGTGACTAATTAAATGCATATGAGGAATCACCTGTAGTTTATGATAAGGACATAGTGATTTCCTTAGTCATGGTAATAAATCACAGCCATCATTTCCCCTTTGAGAGACAGGCCGAGAAAATGCAACTTGATGCAAATTCTTTTCAATATTTGCAGTGGGTGTGAATCTAATTCCTGTATTTGGAACAATTTTTGTTCTTTACATCTGTTGGAAACATGGTTCAGCTATGAGTTTCTCTAAATGTAGACAACAAAGCGGTGATCCTTGGGAGAGATTTCTGTAAAAGGAGAATTTCTGACCAACTGAACAAAAATATGATAAGCAGAGGGGAGTTCATGTTCTTCTTGACCTTGTTCAAGTAGCTATTTGTTTCTCTACTCTGAAACAATTTTAGATGCACTGGTCAATCAAAAAGCATTATTTAAGTTCCAACTATAGGCCAGGCATTATGCTAATCTTTTAGGATGCATTAAGCGTAGATAAAATACCCCATCAAGTGGCTTCCATTCCATTCATGAGGGAGATTGAGAAGATCTGTGTACCTTGAGAGCACAGGCTGTTTGTGCGTATGTATGTGCATGTGCGCGTGCACATGCGCGTGTGTCTTTTGTTGTTGTTGTTATTGTTTTGTATCCCTGGATGTTAGCACAATGCTTGGCACGTAGTAGTGGAAGAGCTGAAACGCTCACTCAGGCTTGCTGATTCCACTCTCTTTTCTCTACATTAAGCTGCTGTAGGCTTTAGAAGGGACTAACTAGCTGTCATTTCCCAGCCAACCCCCATGCACACACATCTGACTGTAGATGATCTCTAAGGTCCTTCCCAGCTCATGAGCCTTTGAGTTGTGCTTTGTTGATTTTTATTTAAGACATACTTTTTCAGTGTTTTGAGACATGGCTAAAGTGAGTGTCTGGAAGCATGAATGTGCTTCCTATGTCCCTATGGTCCCACATACTTTTGATGGAAAGTGGCAGTAAAAACCTTCTTTCCTTTTTAGTCACTCTGCAAATATATATTGTTCTGATACCACCAAGCTTTGGTCCAGGGTGATGTTCATGAAGATGAGATATTATCATGATCATTATATTTGTCCTGAAACTTCTATTGAGACCTTTATGAATCAAAACTCTTAATTATCAATTGTCCATCTTGCAAAAGCTTGAAAAACCTAAAATAAATAATAAATAAATAAATAGATTTGGAAATAACCCAATAGGGAATAAGGAATACAATATTAAATTAATAATGTTACCTTGAATTAATTTAGCATTTGGCAGCATACAAAATGCTTTCATACCTTTTATCTCATTAGTACTACATAAGAGGCCTCAAAGATAGGCCATTATTTCCAATTTACAGATGGGGAAATGAAGGCTCAAAAAGAGCAAGTGACTTGCCTTAAGTCATTTTATCTTTTTCAAAGTAGGCAAAACACTTTGTTTAAAAACTATTTCCCAATGGTTCAGCTTTTAATTTCACATTCAGTAGCTGTTATGTCCAAATAAGTATAAGCAAATAATTTGAAACTGAATGTCAAACTTGATCATTGGAACTTAACAGATGTGTCCCCAGTAATGCAACGGGATATTTGGAGCAACACTGTTTTAAAATCAATTTCTTTGGAAAAGCAAATATTAATGAATCACAAAAGGACAAACATCTACCACATGGCCATGTCTTCATTTGCTCCAATATACATGCGTTGGGAGTCACACTCAGACTGGCCTGGAAACCAACCAGAAAGGAAACTATATGATTAGAGGAGGCAAAGCCTGATTTGCATCTAAAAAATGTAGTGCATGCTCATTTATGTGCAAATGTAATGGAAAAAGGCTCTAGGTAAAGTGGCTAAAACCTAAAGAAAACAAACACTTAATTTTCTTTTATTGTACCGTGTGACTATTAATAATATTATGGTACCAAGTCAGAAACATTAAACTAAGCAGGGGAGCAATAAACGTCCCTAGACTGTGCAGTGCTGTTGATATTAGTGGTTAATAGCTTCAGAATTCACATAAAACGCAGATTGAAGTACAAAGATGGTTAGTACAGTCAGCAGTGGTAGTGAACTGTTCACAGGTGAAACCACTGACGAGAGGGCAGACACAGCAGGGGCAGCTTCTGTGAAACATATCAAGAAAGAACTGGGTAAATCACTTCGTCTCCCTGGGCTTGTATGTTTACTTAAGCTAGGGACTTCTTCTTGATACTTAATTACATCCTTCTGGAAGCCTTCCTTTGGCTCTGGGAGGAACATCTTTGCTTAAGGTAACAATGTTGTCCCTCTCCCTTCCGCCCTGCCTACCCATCTCCTTCTAAAACAGAATGGTGAGGTGATCTCAACGGCTCAGAGTTCAGTTAAGTTATGTCAGGAAAAAAACTGGATGCAGATTTCAGTCTTGCTCCTCTCCACTGGTGTATGCACTAGCAATCACGGCACAGGATCTGCCCCCCTGATTTTCTGAAGAATGGAAATAGGACCTTTGGTGTTTCTGTCCCCCAGGGCTGAGAATATGCTCCTTCCTCAACTCTGACTAGTAGAATCAGTGACTTCCTTTAAGGCTCAGGCAAGTACTACCTTCAGCATGAAAGCCTTCCTTATGAAAGCAGAGAACATCCAGGACTTTTGACTATTGAATGTTACATTCTTCAGCAAGCTTTGGAGATTTTCCTTAATTGTGGTTCATTGATATTACTTGTTGTTCTGTCATTTCAGTTGTGTCGTACTTTTTATAACCCCATCTGGGGTTTTCTTAGCAAAGTTATTGGATTTTACAGATGAGAAAACTTAGACAAACAGGGTTAAGTGACTTGCTCAAGGTCACACACCTGGAAAGTGTCTGAGATCACATTTGAGTTCAGGTCTTCCTAACGTCAGGTGTACTACTCTGTCTGTGGCCCCACCACTTCCCTCACTTCTTATGGCTCATTTCCAACAGTACTAAGTCAGTACGTTGGAGGAACATCATGGAGGAGTAAACAGAGTGCTAGACTTGGAGACAGAAAGACCTGAGTTCAAAAGCTGCCCCAGATATTTACTAGTTATGATCCTGGGCAAATGACTTAACTGTTTTATGCCTCCATTTCCATGTCTATAAAAATGGAGAATTGTGCATATTATACACATATTTATGTATGTGTTGTACGTCTACCAATATTTTCCCTAGATCATATGTTTCTGAAGGCAGAAACCATCTCATTTTTGTCTTTATACTTTGTCTTGGGTGCCTGTGCTTGGACTCCAATTCTAAAATCACATTTCTTTCTCCCTAGCCTCAAAACGCTATCCCTGGCAGTTTCTCCCCAGCCCAAGAACAACCTCCTCTAGCGAAACCTTTATCTCTCTTCCTGATACAGTAGCCAGCTACACCTATAGAATTTGTTGGTTTGAACCAGCTATGTCCTGGCTGAACTGGCTGTGTACTGGGTCATAAAGATATTTATGATTCACTGACCTGGACTTAGATATATGTATACTCCCTTACTTTTATCTTGTCTAATAAGATGCTGATGGGTTCAGCCTGGATATTTCTCAGGAATCATTAATTGACTTAGTCATGTTTTAGGCCTAAAACCACACCTCCATGTTGCCCTCCTACCTTGGCCTATTTCCCAGTGAACTCTGGGTAAAATACTTGTGAAGTAGATATTAAAAGTGCATGTTTCTTTAAGAACTAACCACTCCTTAACCTCTCCCTAATCCAGCCCTGAATCAGTATATTTGGCACATGTTTTACTATAGAATATCCTATATAAACTTGTACCCTTTTCAAATTGCAGGTTCCCTAAGAACCCTTGCCTGCTGAAAAACATAACAATACATCTTTACCACCTTGTCTTCAAGAATGCTTGACTCTGTGAATTCTTTCCAGTCGACCCACCCTGTACTCTGGTGTTTGGGGGGGGTCCCAGAATTTCCCCCACCCTACCTTTCCAACCCCCGTTCATATCACTCCCTGTGTATCTAGCACAGTCCTTGACACCTAGTAGACACTTAAAAATATTTGTTGATTGCTTGAGTGAGAGGTGGCTAAGTTACTAAATGATATTATGTGCGAGTCTGTAGTCAGATCAAAGGAATATAGTATTATAGATTTAGATTTGGAAAGCACCAGAGAAACCATCTAGTTCAAACCCCTCCTTTTATAGTTGAGGAAAGTGATAAAAAATAGAAACATGAAAATATATCTATCATGCCTACAAGATAGAATGTTTAGGTAAAAAATGTATTCTAGGCACATGATAGTGGATTCACAAGTCATGATACATATATATATATATATATATATTCATATACAAATACCTTTATATGATTATATAATATATTTATCTAAGGGGCCACTAAGTAGACAGAGCACAGGCCCTGGGGACGTGAGGACATGAGTTCAAATTAGGCCTCAGAACTGGACATTAGCTGTGTGATCCCGGACAAATCACTTAACACTGATTGCTGCCAAAAAAAAAAAATCTACAAAAATCTATAAAAATACTATGACCTATAGAAATAATTATTGAATTAAAGTTCTAAGAAGACAAAAATGTAAGTAGTATGTTGAGTTAAATTAGCATTCAGCTTTGAGAATTTGCATAATAAAAAGAACAGTCATTTATATATTTCTTAAAATTTGAAGAATGTTTCCTATCATCACATCTGAGTCTCAAAACAACCCATGGAACTAAATACCACAGGTATTATTTCCATTTAACAGGTGAGGTAACTAAGGCACAGAGTGCTTGACCAAGTGCACAGTTAATTAATTCTTAAATGTAGGATTTGAACCCAAGTCTTGTTGGTTCCAAGTCCAGTATTCTATTCACTGGTCTATGCTGCTCCTGTAGCACTGCTGGGAATGAAGGTGATGAGATTGCGTTTAGGGTTAATGAACTGCCAGGCCTAGAGGCCTGAGGGCTACCCGAGTCTTACCTTACCTCTATTGCAGGTCTTTGGCTGGCCAAACCGGATAAACGTATGAGAGAAGAGACTTTCCGGAGTCGAACAAGGGTTAGGCTTTATTCGGGGTCCTGGTTACATGTGCAGGGGGAGCTCTTCCTTAGGAGGGAGAGAGAAATCTCCCAAGGAGGCAAAGATCTTACGGTAAGAGATTGGAAGTAGAAGTGTAAGTGGGGAGAGAGGGGGAGGGGAGAGCGAAGAGAGGGAAAACGGAGCCCTATGTCCTGTCAGGGCCCCTCCACGCTAAGAACGCCTTCAGGCTTTCCTGATCCTAATTAAGCTCTCCGGCCGCATAGTTTGCACCTGAATACCGTGCCTGTTAGATAACAATAGGTGTGCCCAGATCCGGGACAGTCTCGAGGGCGGGGATGCCTCTCCCATCACGTTTCTCACGGGAAGAGGCGGAAATACACGAGATTGCTCGGTCTCACTCCTCGATTCCCTGCTGTTTTCTGGGAGGCCTCATGAGAACTCTAAGATTTAGAAGTTCCCACCTTTACCTGCCCGAGACTGTCCACATGGAATTGAGCTTCCACCCCCAACAACGAACCATAATTAAGTAATCATGGAAACTGGCTGAAGAACGTAATATTGAACAAGAGTCAAAGGTCCTGCAAGAAGGAAAAAATAAAACAAAATCCTTTGTTCTCTGATTTCTGGTCAGAGGGATTCCAGAATTAAGAGTTAGATAAGTCACTGGAAATATTTTTAATAAATTTAGTTTTTTACATTGCTCGTAACGTCAGTTTCATCATCATGCCTAGGGACATTTTACATGCTGTTACTTAGGCAGGATTCTTGATTGGTGGAGAGCACGATTAAAGCCTGTGTCACCGTGCAGGGGGTGGAGTTTATACTGGCTTCAGGACTAAGTCCAGGGAGGAGAGGCAGGAATTGGCGATTAATTGACCCATATGAAAAGCTAATTTCTCAACAAATCCTGTATTTCCAGCTCACTTCTCTGGAAACTATTGGGTTTTTTCTTTTATTTTAATTATCTCCTCACAAGGGGTAGAGATGTCATTTATTCTTTGTATTTTTTGGTTTATTATAATCTATTAAACTTCTCTAGTTTGTTATCTTCTTGCATCAATGGATTGACTAGCTATAATTCCTGAAATGTGTGTATGTGTGTGTGTGTGTGTGTGTGTGAGAGAGAGAGAGAGAGAGAGTAAATTTAGTTTTGTAACATTAAGATTCCCTCTTCTCATTTAAGAGGTTTGATGATACTATTGACTTGAAAAGAAAAAAAAGTAATGGGTGGGCCCAAGGATATAATTTCAGTCTAGTATCCCTCTCTTTCTCAGAGGGAACACAGTGGCTAACTTCAAGATCCTTTCTCCTGCCCCAGACAGAAATCAGTCTTTTCTTGCAGAGGACAAGATTTCAGAGTTCCCAATGATGCTTTTCTGTGAACTGCATTTAGACAACCCATGTAGATATACATAACATACACATAAGCTGCATGGGCAACATAGACCTTTCATGTTTCTATGTGGTATTTTAATAAGTGTAACATTGAGGACTGAATATACTACTTTCAGCCTGGCCTTGCACCTATACTCCAGGGAAGCAAATCTTGTAGAGAAGTGACTGGCCAGCTTCTTCTGCAAATGTTTCAGCCCCTGCTTTCTCAATAACTATAATTACTGAAGACCTGGAAAAGAAAGCTACTGCTGTCAAGAGGGTTCAGCATCTGAAGTTGATATGGTTTTGTTAATGGAAATGATGTTGCAGAAGGTACTTTGCCATTTGCTTTGCTTCTGCCCTTGAGCTAAAAATAGTCCTTTCTATCTGACTTGAGACTGAAGCCTCCTCCATGTTTCCTCCTCTTAGAATTTCAGCCTTTTGAGAGTAGGATAGTTTCGCTTTCCTGTTTCACCCCTCTATGCTTCACATATAACAAGCACTTAATTTTTTTTTCTTTAGTCATTCACACTTTTTGGATGAATTAATATTGTATAGAGAATGTGATCATTTGGGCATTTTTGCAGTCATTTGCAGACTTACTTGTATGCATTGAAATCTTCAGAATGGAAGAAACAAACAAGAATAATATCAGCAATGGCATTTTTTTCTCTCCACTCCCCCATCAGGCCAGTGAATCAGATTTGACTCAGACATTATAAGCATAGACTTCTTGCGGGGAGAGGAGGGAGAATTGATATGTAACTATTATTATCTACTATTAGCCAGATTTGAAGACTAATATTAAACCTAATGAAGGTTTTTTTTTCTAAAGAAGATTTCATGGCTATTTCAACTTGCTTTAGCAGCTATTTATTAAGAAAATATCTTTAGTTGTTAAATGCGGCTCTTGTACTTAAAAGCAAATTTTTAAATATTTTATAGGCATAATAACCATCTACTCCCATTAAGTATTATTCTATTAAGAGTATCAATAATTACAGTCCCAAAATATATATAGAGTTTTTTCTATGGTTATATAATGGAAATGTCATTATATGTATTCTTCACTGCTGCACTTGGTAATGAAAAATTTAGAGCAAAATGATTGGTATAATATATTGTCTAAAGCAGGTACTTTACCTCAAGACAAGTGTTTACCTCAAGACATAGTCTACTATTATTGTAGAATCCTAGAACTGTGAGGACACCCATAAGTGGTCATGTAATTTATTGACACATATATGAAGAAACTATGTGTAAAAAGCATCTTCAGACTTAGGGACTTTAATATTCATCTTTATTGTTAACTTGATGAAAACTTGGCTGCACAGTTTCTCAACTTCAGTGACCTTTTTTTGCTTCCCTTGAAGTACACACTCACCCACAACCATACTGCTACTGCAGACAGTGCAGTTTCCTCTTTTACTGGAAAGGTTGACAAAATCTGATATGAGCTTCTTCAGTGCCCATCCTCCTGTCACCAAAGATCCTTAGAATTATCACCAACTCTCTCCTCTGTCCCTTTAGTTGCAGAAAAATAGCTATCCTTATTCTTCCATTAAGCTAATCTTAATCTGGATCCCATGTTCTCCCACCTCCCTCAAGACTTGCGTCATTCACACATCTTCAAATACCTCCTCAATAGCAGATCCTTCCCTTCAACATACAAACATGCCTAATTCTCACCACTCCTAAAAAATGTCTTCTGACTTTTCCATGTTTCTAAACACTATCCTAATGGTCTTTGTGTGAGTGTCTAATTTCTCTCCTATATGAATTTTGTTACCATCAGATGTATTTTCTTATTGATTAAAGGAATCCTCCAGTGCCTATTACAAATGTTCTCTATATAGTAAGCACTTTAAAAATGTCATACTGTGTTTTTGTTTTTCTTGATTGAGTTGCTGAGTTTTGCTATAACAACTATATCCTGCTTCCATGCCATATTAATCTGCATTAAGAACTCATCATACATTTTGGCCCTGTAGTCCATAACATGATTCCACCATGACAAAGCTTCTTTCTGTCTTATTTGATTTTTTAAATTAAATTTTATTTTAACAAAATAATTCTCTCCATCCTACTCCCTATCAATGAAAAAGAAAAGAAAGAAAAATAACTTCCTTATTACAGATATGGGTAGTCAAGCAAAACAAATTCTTGCATTAGTCATTTACACACATACACATACTCATATTTATGTATATGTATGTATATCTATACATACATACATATATGTGTGTATATCTATATCTATCTATCTATCTATCTATCTATCTATCTATCTATCTATCTATACATACACATACATACATCCTCGTTCTGCACTCTTGAGTTCCACTCTCTGTCAAGAGATGGGTAATAGGCTTCATCATGAATCCTCTTGAATTACATTTGGCCATTTGCTTTGGTAAGAGTTCTGACCAAAGTGTTTCAAAGCTGTTTATTTCTCCTGTGATGTTCATTGAAATGGTCTCTACCCCGAAAAGATTTTTGAATTTTAAAGTATATGAATATTTTCTTCCTATATGAAGCTACTCTCCTTTCCCTTCTACCAAATCTTTGACTCATGAGCAAGCTGTATACTTCTGTTGTTGTATTCAAGGCATGAGTTGTATCTCTTCAGTTTCTGGTTCATTTTCTTTATTGCCCATATTCCATGCATTAGTATGTAGCCAGCAAAGATCATTACTGTAATTTCTCCTCCTATCTCCTCATTGTTTTCTCCTATGAATTAATTATTGGTTATCCTGACTGTGATTATTCTTTGTATGATTTCCTTACTATTCTCCAAAATATCTCATTTAATAGCTTTACCCCATCTAGGATTTATCTCTCCCTTCCTGCCTCCCCCCCCCCCCCCCTTAATAGGTATGTAAAGTTCTTCAGTTAGGTTTAAAAAAAATCCAGTGAGTAAGTCCAGGATGGAGGACTCTTGGCTTAACACTCAGTCAAATGAAAAGCTTAGTTGGCTGAAAATTCAGTCTCAGTCAACAGTGGATTGTGGCAGCCAAAAAAGAAATGTAATCTTTGGCTGCATTTTATAGACGTCCAGTGTCCAAAATCAGGGAGGTAATAGTTTCACTGTACTCTGAAACGATCAGACCACGTATGGAGTACTATGTTCAGTGTTCCATGTCACAATTTAAAAGAAACATTGACAAACTGGAGCATGAGCAGAGATGGGTGAACAGATTGATGAGGGTTTTGGAAGCCATGTTTTGAGTAAATGGTTGAAGGAAATGGTTATTTTTAGCCTGAAGAAGAGATTGTGGTGGTTTTTTTTTTCTTTCTTTGGAGGGGAGTATAGGGATGGTTTGATTACTATCTTCAAAAATTTGAAGAGCTATCACAAGAAAGATTGATTCAACTTAAATATCTGATAATCTCCAGAGGGCTGAATTAGAATTGATGGATAGAAGTGACAAGAAGATTTTCATTTCCTACAAGGAAGAACTTGTTAGCAATCTGATCTCTCCAACAATAGAATGAGCTGTCCTGTTAGGTAGTGAGTTCCCTTTACACTGGCAGTGTTAAAACAGAACCCAGATGTTCATATACATCTGTAAATATTCTTCTACAGATGGAACATTAGATTAGATAAACCTAAAGTCTTTTCAACTCTGAGTTTATTTTTATTCTTTCTACTACTCTCTAATGGAAACTGAGGACAACGTGACTATAAAAATCAGACAACTTTATAGCATCCAGAAAAGTTCAGTTTCCTTCATATGCTTCCTTTTTTTTCCATCAAAGAACTGGCTAATGTGAATTTCAATGTTGCCAGTCAACCTCCAGCATAAAAAAGTACTTGAATAAATAAATGGACCAAGAATCACTAATGGAACAGAAGAAGATTGTTAGACTTCCCATATGAATGGAACTATTCCTTTGGCTTATTTGCCAGTAGTTCCTAGAATAGAATATAATTTATATATCACCGCATTGTTATCAAGTACTTTCATATCTATTATATAATATGATCTTTATAGCAAATCCATGTGTGTATGTATGTATATGTATGTATGTACATACACGCATATAAATACATATATGTGTATTTTTTGTGTATGTATATATATATATATATATATGTGAAGACAGAGAGAGAGTATAACCATAATGATCCTCTTTTTGTAAATGAAGTAACAGGATTAAAGAAATTAAGATACTTTCTCTAGATCACAACTTATAAATGAAGTTGGGATTCACATTGTGGTCTTCCAATTCCAAGTCCTGTGTTCTTCCCAATGCACCATGTTGTTTTTCTACAATTTTATAAGGCACACGGTCAGTGATCTGTATTCACAGATAAGATACAAAAATGAGTGCATAGTGATGGCTTCATCTGGCTGAGGGTAATTTGTAAAATAAATTATTTTAATCTGGAGAAATAATCAGCCAGGAATATCTAGGTTCTATCTCCAAGAGAGGATGACATATTACTGACTAAGGCATGGTAAGGAAAGAGGTATCTCCTATTAGGTAGGACAGATTCTGAATTGGGATCCAAGCAAACATAAGCCAAATGACCAGTTGGTTTGTTATCTATCAGGATATCTTTGTATTACTAAAATCTAAAAGGTTAAGAAGAGAGAAAAATTTCAGGAGTATAGATATAGGTTGGGAGATCACTATTGGATCAAGAGGCAAGATTTGGAGGATTTGAATTCACTATCTGTACACTGACTCATAGCTGTAACTAGTTTGAGTGACAGGGGATATTCCCCAGAGTGCCAAAACTTTGAAGATTCTGTCAGCAATTTATACAGTTCAGTCAGAAAAACAAACAAAATAACAAGCAAACGACCAAAAAAAAAAAATCAACCCTGAGATATTACCCAGTTAGCAAAACAGTTAAAATAGAGAGCTAACAAACTGCTTCCACCCTCTAGGTAACCACTGCTGAGGGGAGCTCTTCCCTGGCCTGGACCAACATGTTCCTAACCTGGCAGTAACCTCCCTAACAAAGTCTTTTGGGTGGCTTCTGTTCTATTTGGATTGGGTCTTATGTGGTCTAAGATCTTTCCTTCCAAGGCCAACTCAACGGAATTCATTTATGAAAAGTTTGATTTGAGGGCACAGTTGTGCTATGTGCCCATAATGTCAGAATGCTATTTAAGTTCAACTCCAGCTGTATGCCCGAAGTCTTACATCTTTGGAAAGGCTGTCTGCCTTACCTACCCCTATCCTGAATCAGTGTTACCATGATCATGGACTGCGTCCACTCTGCCACCATCTGACTCAACCATGCCAGTCAGGCACTACATTCAGACAGTTCAGGATTATGTGTCAAAAAACCTTAGTTTTTGGGTTTTTTTTCAAATTAGCTTAGTAGACAAAAGAAGAGAAATTCTCAACAACTGCAAGACTGAGCTGAAGGTAAAATTTATGAATCAATAAAATAAAATGCATGTATCTTTAGATTTGCCAGGATGTACAGTACTGTTCTGTTTGTATATGGTTTTCCTAAAAAAAAAAGGATTTAAGCAAATAATAGTAGAAAGTGCTATTATAGGATTTTTCTTAGAATAAAGAGTTCACTATTCAACTTTTATAAATATGGAGATAAAGTCTATAGTTCAGGAGATAATCTTAACAACTCATTTGTCAACATTGATGAGCTGGCTATTTGAGCAGGTGAAAGTTGAATTTTCCACCATTAGGCCTTTTCTTTCTACTATCCTGATACAGCTCTGAATGATTTAGATATTATCCTCAACAGAAAAGAAAGAAACATTTGCATGTGCCTGGAGGCACTTTTTTTTCTCCTCCCAGTAAGTTTGAATCAAAAATGGTACATAAAATCCACAAGGGCCTGTGTGACACTTTAATTTGCATTCACAGCGAGGTTTGTAAACTGTTAATTTTGGAGATGGAAATTTATTTGGGGGTGGGGTGGGCAGAAGGGAGGGAAAAGCTGGAAAGGAGAGGAATAGCCCATCTCTAAATTCCTACTTCATATGTTTTAGATGGATAGAGGCCAGAAGACTGGAGACAATTCAAGTCTTCACTAGCTCAATGCATCTGAAATTTCTGGCTGCCTGACAGAATATGTTGTTTGCATTTTTTTCATAGCTCTCGAGGCTCAGGACGTGGCCTGTTAAAACTAGAAAAAAAAGCCTTCAGGGAGAAAGGGGGCTTTTCTTGCATTGTTGAAGAGTTTCATCTTCTCATCATCTCCTGCTTAATCCCAGCTACCTCTTTTCCTCCCTAGAGACAAGGAAATTTGTACTAATCTGGTAAATATAACCCAGGCTGATGGCATGTCAGTGTACACTTCAGTAGCAATGGATGGGCATGCTCCAGATTCAATAGAGGTTCTCTTCAACCCTATTTGTTTAGCTTAAATGAAACAAAAACTTTATTGATGCCCACGGAACTCAGAGTATTTACAGTGCTAGCCAGCATACACAATTGCACACCCAAGTCAAACTTAATACATAGATTTATTAGCTAGCAGCAAATGGAATGGATGAGTGACATCAAAGATAGATCACAGGAAGTGGTGGAAAATGTGTGTGTAGACATGTGTGTATAATACACACATACTCCCACCCATTGACTCTAGGATAGGGAAAAGGAAAGGGGCAAAAAGGAAGGAAAAATATGTTTACTTTTGTGCCTAGTATAATTTTCAGTAACCTTGATTTATTTATTTATTTATTTTTGCCATCAAATGGCCAGCTATTTGGCTGCTCAATAGAACAACTTGTAAAAAATAATTAGTGTTTACCTAATACCTTAATAAAATGGAGTGCACAGCCTCATTCTTTAAAAATGGGTTTTTTTTATTTGTGTTTCAAACAAAGCAAAATGAATAAATGCTGCTGAAGAGGAATTCAATTATTTTACGTCTCACCCCATATTTCTGGTATTCTCCTTCATAGAACAACTCATAAATACTATCTTTGATCCATGTTATGGATTGTTCTTAATGAAATTATTTTCATAACATTTTGTTATTTCCAGGTGGTTTAAAGAGAATTATTTTCTGTTTATCTTCCTAGTTTAAAAACCTGACTATTCTTCTTGAATCATCCCTAGTGCTTAGATGTCTCTTTAAAAAAAAATAATATGTAGGTTAGAGCTTCACTGACCTTTTGCCCAGCCTTGTTCTATGGAAGTGGACTTCTGTAAGTACCCATTAAGTAGGCAGGAATTATCAGTGATGATGCTTGATCCCTAATCAAGAAATATTAGGGAATAATATTAAAGAATGAGCTTCACAGGCTAGAAAAGCCATTATCTTAAAATGATGTAAATTCAGTTATGAAATGGAGAGCCTATTACATGATTAATAGAGGTTAATAAAGATCACAGAATGCTTAGACCAGATGAGTTAGTCAAAGGCCATTTAAGACAATTTCTTTGGTCTCTAGACAGGCTTCACTAGCTTAAATGGAATCTCTCCAGTGTTTAGAGATTTCCAAAGAAGACACCAATTAGCAAATGAATGATATGTATAGATATATGCAAGTCCAAAGTCTTGTATTCAGGTACCTGTGATCTAAATGTCTTTGATATAGATATAGATATAGATAGGTAGACATCTTTGATATAGATGCTGTTGCTACCTCTCCGTCAGTACTGGCCAAGCTCATCCGACCCATTTACAAGTATTTATTGAATGCTCATATGTGGCTACCACTTTGCTACATTTTGTGGACGCTGTAAGAAGAGTGAAGGCAGTTACTTTATGTTTGTTTTATAACCATTTGCCAATGAACATATTATCCTCCTCCGACCCCCAAGAAAATGAAAGTGTGTGTTGGATCCTCACCCAGACCTCTCCTTCTAACTGCAGGTTTATCATAACATTCTGATGTGGGTTCACTTTTAACATCCCATGGATTTAATTACCATCTTTATGCTGATGATTCACAAACCTGTCTTTCCCTAACCTCTCTACTGGCCTCCAGTCTCACATCTACAACTGCTTTTCAGACATTTTGAAGTGGACATCCAGTAACATCTTAAATTCAACACATCCCAAACAGAACTCATTCTCTTTCTGCAAAACCCTCCCTCCCCCCAGTTTTCCTATTCCTGTTGAGGCAACATCATTCTCCTAGTCGTTCAGGCTTGCAACCTAGATATCATCCTCATCTCCTTATTATGTTTCACCCCCCCCCCACCCCATATGCCACCTGTTGCTTAGGGCCTGTCTGTTTCATTTTTACAGCATCTTGAATGTGCCCCCTTCCTTCATCTGACACTGTCAGTACTCTGGCACAGATCTTCATCACTTTAGAATTGAAGTATTGCAATAACTGCTCCTGTGTCTGTCTGCCTCAAGTCTTCCCCCACTTCAGTCCTTCCTCTGTTCAGCCACCTAAAGGATTTTCCTAAAGTGCAGGTCTGATCAGTTCACCCTGCCTGTAATCAATAAACTCCAATGGTTCCCTATCACTTTCAACATCAATTATACATTCTTCTACTTGGTATTTAAAGCTCTTCATAACCTGACCATTCCTACCTTTCCATTCTTACATGTTACTCTAAGATCAAATATATAATCCTGTTTAGTGTTCAAAGCTCTTTATAAACTTACTCTCTCCCAACTTTCCAGTTTTCCTGTACCTTACTCCCTGCCTTTATTGTTGTTGTCATTTACATTTTTACTTTCAGGCAATAGGATTTCCTTCTTTTGAATAAAAAGATATCCCCTCTTCAGACTGGTATGATTATCGTAGCAAATCAAGCTTTGCAAGAAATGTAAACCATTTCAATCTTCCAATATCTTGACTCACTTCTAGCCAGCGAATGCCATGACATTGTCATAGTAGTCCAAAACTGAGGAGATAAAAATGTATTCATATCTTTCTAGTAGCATTATTCCCTTTTTGAAATTTCAAAGAAAATATATTCTGAAAATTCTGGTTGACTGATCAGTTCAGAATGGAACCTCTGTTTATAATCTTGTGGAATCTGTTACATTGCAAAAATGTTTCCACCAAAGCTGAAAATAATATATGAAGACTGAAGACATAATCTCAACATATTTGCCCAACTAAAACCCTTCAGTCAAAAATATAGTTATGCCTCCAGATGGATTTTGTACCCACAATGCCCAGTAAGTAGATTGACTCCATATATGACTGAGTAAACAAATATAGCAGGATATATTGACTTTGTATAAAGTCAGTCTTAATCCTCTGGGATGACCTCAGTTAAAACACTTTGAGCACCCCCCCCCCAAATCTGACTCATTTGCTAAAGTACAAATGTAAAAATGTTTATATCCAGTTGGACCACACTGGTATGTCATGTATGACGTTTTCAGGAAGCTTACTCTCAACAAATGTCCTTAAAAGAAAACTGGAATCCAAGTGTAAGGCACAGAACATATTCTTTTGTTTAGGCACATATGAGTTAATTTTCTCATAGTTTGATCTATAGCACTGATTGCTAATCTTGGCACAAGTAAACACTTAAGAAATGGTATTTACTGAAATAATAAGCACAATTTGATGAAGTGCCCATCTTGGGAGTATTCAAAACATTTTTTTTACAGGCTCCAAAATCACATCCCTAAAGAAAGAAGAAGGCAGTTATCCAGTTTTATCTGAGGTCCTAACCCAAATGATATGCTACATGTAATATGTGGCATTAGATCTCTGTCAGCATTTTAACATATTGAAATGCACATATGTGTTGTATATATGGTATTCCAAAAGCAACATTGCCATGTTCCAATTCAATTGCAGATTTCTATTGAGCATCTTTTGTGTATTATCTAAATTTTGTGCAGCATAATGGTATATTATGTTTAGTCATTTTTCAATCGTGACTGACTATTGATAACTCCTTTTGGAGTTTTCTTGGCAAAGATGCTGGAATGGTTTGCCATTTCCTTCCCCAACTCATTTTGCAGATAAGGAAACTGAGGCAAACAGGGTTAAGTGACTTGCCCAGGGTCACATAGCTAGTAAGTATCTGAGGTCAGATTTGGACTCAGGAAGATGAATCTTCTTGACTCTAGGCTCAGCGCTCTATCTGCTGTGCCACCTACTTGCCCAACTGCACACTATAGGTGTGTCGTAAATGTTTGTAGAATTGAATTGAGTCACAGAACACACATGTAGGCACTAGTTATAGGAAGTTCACATGTGCCCTCAAGTTCCACATTGGAGCTACCTAATCAAATTGCATCATATGGTATGTTTTCTCCTCCTCCCTTCTTCCCCCTTGTCATGCCACAAATATGTATGTATGCATATATATAGTATGTATGTATCTGTATGTACACATGTATATATGTATATATACATGTATATGCATGTGTTTTAAATGCCTCTGTTATTGATATGATTTAGAGATAAATTTATAGGGAGTTTTTATAGGATATATACCTTAATTTCTTTAGGTGTTCTCATTCAGGTCACTAAAAATGTACAAATAAATGTCCCTTCTATTGGTTTACAATACAGAGTGACAAAAAAGCAGTTTAATTACCAGAAAATTATTGGTGTTTATGGGATAATTGCCAGCACAAATTAGGATTAATATGAGACAAGTTCCAAGAGTTGCATTATTCTCTGTGAAGTAAGTTTGTTGCAAGAAAATACAGTTTTGAAAACCTGTCTTTGTATTCAGTATTGCTTCACTATTTTTCACATTGTTCTCATTCTTTCCTCTTTACTTTGTACTTTGCCCAGGGTGGCCCCTGGTCACCACTGTTTTGCTTTTTTTTTACATTGAGGCTGGAATCTGTAGCTCACTTCATACTTTTCTCACAGTTTCCCCAGTCTGACTCCTATTATCATTTTACATTCTTTATGCCTTAAAGTTCAAGGCCTTATTTAAATGAGTCTAATTGGAAGTTTTCCTTTATTTTTTTCAGTTGATCTATCTTCTACCATAAATCTAAGCTACATATCTAGGTTTATAAGGATAACCTGATAGAGAAGCCACAGGGTAATGTTTTTGGTTCATTCAATAGAGATTAACCATCTCATATGGGGCAGAAACTAGGTTCCATACAGAGATGACAAAAGACAGGGCAGAGCCTGCCTTCAAAGAGTTTACAGATCTAGTAAAGGGGAAGCAAGACATATACACAGGTAAACCTAATAAGAATAATAATCACATTCAGTGCTCTAAGATTTATGAAACATTTCAGTTACATTACCTTGAATGATCTTCACAGCAACCTTGTACAATGGTAAATGCTATTATTTTCTCCATTATCCATTTTAAGGATGAGTATTCTGAGGCTCAAAAAGATTAAGTTGTTTTCTCAAGGTCCAAGAGCTGATAATATTTACCTGAATTATATTAGAGCAGTGTCTTTTGGTTATACCATATTCATTGTATTGTCCATTAGGTGATTTTATGTGAAAACCATGGATTCCTAAACTTTGTATAAAAATAGCTTCTGTTGAGGGTAAGTGACAATTTCCAGCTTTCTTGAATAAAAGTTTTATTTTGTGTTGGGGAAGGTGGTAAACAAATTGCACCTCATGTTGGCACATGTTGGACAGCAGCCTGAGTCTTGCTTTGCCCCTTGGGGTGCTTTTTTGAGGTTGTTGGGGTTTTTTGGGGGGGATGGTAGAGAGGGTATGAGACTTACCATAATGTTGTACTTTCTCCTTTTAAGTTTTAGCCTCCTTCCACCCAATACAGATAACCAAATTCCACAAACCTTAGAATGCTTTTGAAGTCATCCATCACCCTCCACTTCTCTTTCTCTCCCTCGAAGGATGTATTTTACACTTTCGTTTACCCAGTGTACCTTGTCCTAAGAACAGGGGTACACTTTGAACAGTGGACAGGAGGCACTCACATAAACAGAAGCACCCACACTTAATGTAACATCGTTTTTGAGCCAAGCATTGTGTTATATTTGGCCAGCAAGACGCTTTCTTCTGTGTCTGAAATATTAATGTAGCGGAGTGAGCTGGGTAACTTTGTCTCAGGGGACTAATTTGTCAGATCACCTGCCCTGAAGAGTACTAAACAGAGTCCTTTCTTTGCAGTGCGCTGACTTTATGTGTACAGAGGCTATTCGTGAGCAGGAAAAATTCACTTCTATATTGAGAGAACCTTTTGCAGAAGAGCTAGAATTGATGTTCCTATTGTCTTCTTGAGGCCCTGAAGCCTCAAGCTATTGTATTCTAAAGTTCAGCAGGGGAGAATGGAAAGAGCACTGGGCTAGACAACCCAGGGCTTCTAATTCTGATTGTACAACTCACTAATTAGATATGTAGCCTTCAGGAAATGCTGCTACCTCTTGGAGACTCACCTTCCTCACATGGAAAATGAGTATTTGGCTAGAGGGATCAGGGATTCTTAAACTTCTTCCACTAGCAACCCTTTTTTTGCCCAAGAAATTTTTATATGATCCCAGGTATATAGGTATATAAAAAAGGTATACAAATCAAACACTTACTGATAACAAATCATAAAGTAATTTATTTTAAAACAATATTTTGGCATACACATAATTTTGCCACTTATTAAAGATGAATGCAAATTTTCATACTGAAGAGATGGATGTGTTTGTTCATTCTTACCTAAACAATTAAATCTTGGCAGAATATTTGATAGAGTATTTTCAAAGTTTTTCAGAGTTTATCAATATTTTGATTTTATAATCGTTAATAATGAGAATGCCACTTTGGATAAATACGTAGTACAAAATGGCAGAAGTATGTTCAGAAATTGTTGAAAATTCTGACCTAATCCCAAGTCAAAAATTCAGTTAAAGATTTTGTATGTACAGTAAAAAAATGCAGTTCATAGCATACAATAGTCTTGAATCTGAGCTGAGGTGTTTCTGTCAGCATTTGTTGGTGTTGCGTGGCTGGATGGCATGCACAGTGCAAAGTGCACATGCTTTGTGTTCAAAACCAAGGGTTGATGAAGTTGCACAATGCGGCATGGTCAAGCACTGCCAGAAATACCTCAGATTCATTACATGTTTGGTTTTGAATTAATTTTTTTTATTGCAAGTTCAGAAACCTTTTGTTGTTGCCAGATTGTTCGAGACACCCCCCCCCCCCCCAAGGTTGTTACAAAACCCTGTGTGGGGTTGTGACCCACACTTGAAGAAGCAATGGTCTGGATGACCTGGAAGGTGCTCTACAGTTCTAATGCTCTATCATTTACCTGTTGGCCTGAAGAACATTGGATCAGGTCCAGAGTAAAGAACCATTTTCAGGCTAATTGAATTTAATTGAATATGCATTACTAAAGTTCTCTGCATACAGCACACCATGCAGGGTGCTTAGATGTAAAGATAATTTTGAAGAAAATAGGTTTTCAATTAATTCACATTTATTTTTTGTCCTTCCTACCTCTTCTTCCCAATTGGGGAGAAAAAGGAAAATAAAAATGAAACCCTTGTGACAAATGTGGACAGTCTAGGAAAACCAATTCCAGCACTGGCATATTTCTAACAAAAAATTCAACAGTCCCTGCCATCATGGAGCATGTATTTTACTGGGGAGAAACAACAGGAAAAGAAACAAGTAAATGTAAAGTCATTTTATCGGTTGAGAAAGATCTAAAAACTGGGGGAATCAGTAAAACTTGTAGTAGTTGGCACTTCAGCTCAGTTTTGAAGGAAGCCAAAGACTGCATGAGATGCAAAGACTTTGGGCCCCTTTTGTATCATTCAGCCTTCAGTATATGTTGTTGATAAATGTTAATTGGGTAACTGCTTTTGATCTGCTCTGGGGAGGAAAGACCTACCTTAAAATCAGGTTGAAGCAAGTTTGCTGAAGTACAAGCTGTATATTACCTTGGGGGGAAGAAGTAAGTGCTGCACCTTTGAGTGATCGTTATGGGACTGTGTGTGGCATTCTGAATGGTGAAAAACATCATTTCAAAGCCAGTCAAGGCATTGCAACTCAGTTCTCTTTAGGGAACATCTTGACTTTTACAGATGAAATTGACTGCTGGGGAGGATTGTCCTTTTCAACTGAGAGATAGACCTCCTGCTTTCAATGATTGTAGAATTCAGTTCAACCAGTATTTACTAAGCACCAGCTGTATGTGTGTGTATGTGTGTGTGTATGTGTATGTATATACTAAGACACAAGACAAAAAGATAAAAGATGCAATGTAGAATATTAGAGCTAGAAAATGACCTTCATCACCAAGTAGTCCATTCTCCTCATGTTTGCTGATAACAGAATTGAGGGCAAGAAAAATAACTTGGTCAAGGTCACATTGACAAAGAGAAACTAAGTCAAGTGTAGAAACTAGGTCTTCTGATTCCAAACACAGGGCTCCTTTTGCTACCTAATATTGATAGTCTAAGGGTTCTGTTACTGGATTGAAACATAGAAGGCATATCATACATCCTAAACCCGTCTACACATGGGTAGTAGTGGCCCAGAATCACACTTTTTTTTCCTTTTGTCTCTGCAATTTAAAACCAGAATGTGGTTATCATTTCTAGTGAACAGTCTCTGTGTTGATAGACCATTTGGACTAATAATGATTATGTAAAGGAAAAGAAAAAATTCTAATTAAAGAAAGGTTTGTATGGGTCCAGATAAAGGTGGCTTTCATTTCTCACCTGCTCAGCCCTAGTCCTCTCCATTTGGGAAGTCATTTTTGCAAAGTTTCCTGCTCTCTTGGAGAGCAGGGACCAATTATACCGTAAAGTCTAGCAGGAGTTTATTCATACTGTTGATGGAATGATCAAAATGAATAGTAAAATTGTAATGACTTGGGAAGTAGGAAATATTAAATGAGTATTTTTAAACCCCTAGGAAGGAACATGATTAATTGCTATATTTATTTTAGTGAAAATCCCTCTGATGCTTTGCGACTTTTTATTACTCTCCCTTCAGTGCCCATTGCACCATATCCCTAAAAATCAATTACTTTAATGTAGTTTTACTAGGGCAATATACTTCATACTGGTTGAGGCTATATGAGAAGTACTTTTAGACCAGGGACAGATTCAGTGGTATTCCCAGCACCAGGGATGTCCATGTTGCATATTTCTTTTATTAACCATCACTGATTAGAGAAACCTAATTCCTGGATTTAAAAAAAATTGAAAAACAAAACTTTGTGGAACAGTCAACTCCCCTCTTCCAAGATATCTGTCATGGTCTATTTGTATTTAAGGAAGGGAGAGCTTATAGTCATAGAGAATTTACCTAGTGCTAATTTGTTATAGTTTCCCCCCAAAAGAGATTCTGTATAGACATGTGACAGCTGTGACATATGCATCTGAGTCTCAGAAAGATAGCATGTTGAAATAGGAAGAGCACTGCATTTAGGAACAATCAACCCAGACTGGAACATGGCTGTGCAACTTACCGCCTGTTTGACCTTTAGCTTGGTCAGTTACCCTCTTTGGATCTATATTTCTTCATCTATGTAATGGGGATGGGTGATATAGGATTGGAGCAGCAACTCACTAAACCCTCTTTCATCTCTGAATCTATCGTCTGTGGCCTACTATGGGATACACTGCCACAATTCTGAGGTCAAACCAGAAGCTGAATGGTATAAGACTGACCATAAAAATTGGTCTTGAACTCCAGGATTAACGTTGTTTGATACAAAGGAGTAAACAAAGAGATTTAGCCGTTTATTACATATAACACCATTCAGTGATAAGTAGGCACCTTTGAATGCGTACTCTTGCCCAGTGTACATAGATATTGTCATAATTCTTTCAACTGTCAGTGTTGACACCTATGCATTGTTCAGTTACTATGGCTGTTTTCTTTCTATAAGTTGTTTCTCGATAAAGAGCCCAGTCTAGTCAGACTTTCTCAGCCTTCCTTCTAAAAGGTAGCTCAGTCAAATCCACCAAGATTTCTGGGATCCAAATCAGTCTTGGTACAGTCAGTGAATCTAATATTAATGAATGTCTACCATCTCACCACTGTGGTGCCAGAAATGCTCATTCTTACCCTCAATTTATAATCTAGTTTTAAAAATTAGAAAGTCATGTAAAACAAAGTATACCTAGGTGCCAAACTGTAGAGGAGAAAGATGTCTATGTTGAAAAATTTATTCAGAGCTCTGAGTATTTTTTTATTTGGTTAGCACATTCATTTTTGGAGGTGGGGAGTGGCAAGGAAAGAATCAGTATGCTTATGTACTGCTGGATGTCGTAGCCAAACTCTTCAGCAAGCTGCCCAATAGAGAATTATTAAGGGTCTTTTGCATGTGATTGTTAAGGCAAAAATCATGTAGTAGAAGGTTGGAACCCAGTTGATAAGAGAATAACATTGAATAAGAGGTGCAGAGTGGGTTGTAACAGTGACCTTTTGAGAACATGAGTAGGCTATGAATAGGCTTATAGGGATAGGAAATTAACTATTTTCCACCTAAAAACAAAATTCTCCATAGGAATGACAGTTTCCCATAGTCCTTAAAAATATCAATTTCTACTTTGCCTTTAGCATTGTGCAGTAATGTCAAGTTCTCTAAAAGCAAAACAAAATAATAGCCAAAATAATCCCAATTTGACAGTGGTTTTGGAGTCAGAGGACTTTGGTTCAGATCTTAGCCCTACTATTTACTTCCTCTGCCATCCCAGGGAAGTTATTTCACCTAAGCTTCAGTTTCCTCATCTATAAAGGAGAAGTGTTGAACTATAGAATCTCTGACTTGTATTCCAGCTCAAATTTTTACGATCTTGCAATCATAAGTGCTCATGGGAGTTCAGAGAATGGGGGACACAGGAGTCTGTGAAGGCTTCATGGATACAGTAGGTGAAATGACCCTTATTATACAGGAATAATTTGGATAGAGATAAAGGGGTAAAGAAATTTTAAGCAACATGGGGCAATATTATGTTAAATAATGCTGTCCTTTTTTCTGGAATATTCCTTGGCTTAGTAGAAATCTGATTTCTAAAAAAATTGGTTTAAAGCTATATTAATCTTAGAGGACAGAAAGCAATGTTTATTATACATTTAAAGTGACTGTAATTCACATGAATATGGACTATAAAATAAGGGTAATAAAGTTAACTCCTAAGTATCCATGAGCCCAACCTTGACATGAGATGGATTCAAAGAGACTCATATCTCAGGGATGGACTCATGTCCTGGAACATTTTGAGAGTTAGATGCATTACAGAATGGAATGACTGAGTCTGAGTATGTTTCTATACTTCAGTGACCTTGGTTCAAGTTTTCTGTGTTAAGAAAGCCCAGTCCAACCTATAAAACCTCATTGTTGCTACAAATTCCTTGCTGTCATATTATGACAGTGAATTCCTTGAAGCTAGGCCAGTTAAGCTCAATGAAGACAGAAAGAAATCTTGCCCAATAACCAGACTTTGAACTCAATGGGTCCCAAAAAGAACTCATTCTCTTTTCCCCAAATTCTACCCTTTCCACTAACTTCTCTATTTCTGTGCAGTTCTTCAGAGCAGGGATTGCTATGTTTTTTGGTCTTTACATACTTAGTACCCTGTGGTGCCTGGCACATAGCAGGAATTAAAGAAACTTAGAATGAATGAATAAGACTATTTTTAAAGTAAAAGAAGCTAGAGCACAAGTGGCTGAAACTCTGATTTAAGGAATAACACAAAATAAGAAGCTAAGGTACTTGAGAAACTATAAGTTACTGTTTTGTAATCTGTTAGAACTCAAAGAAAATGTAGATAATCTGGAAACATGAAGCCAGGTTTAAAAAGAACCTCTGGCTTTCTGTGTATTTATAAACTATATATACACATATATTGTACATACACACACACACACACACAAGGCAGATGTACAACACTCACGTTATATTAGAGCTCAAAGGCACCTTAGAGATCATCAATCCAACTCCTCATTTTACAGATGGGAAAACTTAGGACCTGAATGTAACCTGAAAGTAACCTGCCTGTGGCCAAACAACAAGTGAGTAGCAGAGAAGGAATGGGACCTTAGGTCTTCTGAAATCTTCATTAGACTTCCTAGCTTTTCTTATTTCTGATAACTATCTAGCTGAGTTAGATTTCTAGCATCATTCATGCCATTTCATAATTCAGGACCCAGTTGTTATGTGTATGTTGCCCAGAGTTGACACAATGACAACAATGACAATGATGATGGTGATAGCTAGCATTTATGTATTTTAATAGATGTTTTAATAGTGACAAAGTTCTTTACAAGTATCACTTGATTTTATTAATGTTTTAATATATGTTTTAATAATGACAAAGTTCTTTACAAATATCACTTGATTTTATTCCCTTAACAGCCCTGATTTTTATGGAGAAGGAAACTAAGGCAGATGGATTAACTGAGTTGCCCAGGGTCACACAGCTTATAAGTATCTGAGGCCACATATAAACTCAGGTCTTCTTGACTCCACGTACAGTGCCCTATCCACTACACCACCAGCTGTTTCAATATGGAATATTTTGATACTGAATATTTCAGTATACACTGAAACAATGCCTTGGATCCATATTTTCTGCTCTTTTTTTTGTCAGTAAGATTTTTTGCAAGAGAGAGTACATCATTATTTAAGTCAAAACTGTCAAAACATGCAGTCCTAATTTGAGCTTAATTTGAAGGCAATGGAGAAATCTTCAAGAAAACCAAATCAAGCAGTTACATGTGCTACTTTTGTTTTGGACTTAAGTCTTTCTTCTTCACTGGGCAGGAAAAACAATTGGATTACTTGACGTGACTCTGTAAATAATGGATTAGTTAAACGTGGGCTTGTTCTTCCTCCTAAGTGAACTAAATTCATGAGCTTCCCCATGATGAGTGATGCAGAGACAGGCTGGTGGCAACCAGTCTGCCACTGCTTCAAGCTATGCCTCCCTTTAAAGAAAAGAACTAAAGAGAAGAGCAAATGAAACCTCTTCTGGATGAGAATGCTGTCATAGAAGAAGAGATGTAATTGGATAATCACGCAGCCATATTTATTTTTAAATATAAGGGCTTGAACAGGGTGATGCCTTTAATGGAGGATCACATGCCAAGATATTATTTATTTTAGTATCATAGGATCAGAGATCAAGAGTTGAAAGGAGCCTTAAATGTCATCTAGTCAAAGAACCTCAATTTGTAGATGAATACAGTGAGGTCCAGGAAATTTAACTGATGTTCTTAAGGTTGCAAAGGTAGAATGTCAGAGGTTGGATCTGAACCCAAGTCCTCCATCTCCAGAGTCAATAGTCTTTCCACCATACTGCTCTATATCAGTCAGCACTGTGAACAATGGTTCAAAACAAAGAGTCTCCTCCTATTTGAACTACTACTTATCAGTTATATTTTTTCCCCTCAGTTATCAGGCTTTTGCTTCATTCCAACTTTTAAAAAAAACTTTTTTAAAGATGGTCAACAACTGTTTTTGCTTTATCATTACAAGAATTACAAATATAACCTGATGCTGAGTGAAAGGAGCAGAACCAGGAGAACTTTGTGCACAGCAACGACCACAGTGTGCGAGAGTTTTTTCTGGTAGACTTGGAATTTCGTAATAAAGCAAGAACTTCTTAAAAAAAAAAAAAATCCCAATGGTGGCTTTCTAAGGCAAAATGCCTTCCACACTCAGAGAAAGAAATATGGAAGTCATTCGCAGAATGTAGCAGATCATGTTTGTGTATGTGTATGTTGTTGTGTATCATGTTTTGATTTGTTATATGATTTCTTCCATTTATTTTAGTCCGACTACATAGCATGACTATAGTGAAAATGTACTCAATAGAAAAGTATATGTAGAACCTATACAGAATTGTATGCAGTCATGGGGAGGGAGGGGGGTAGTGGGGGGTAGGTGTGGGGGGGATAAAATCTCAATTGTATGGCAGTGATTGTTAAACATTAAAAAATAATAATAAAAAAAGAATTACAAATATAGTTTGCGGAAGAGGCTTTTGGATTTTTAAGTGTAAAGTTCTAAAAGAAACAGAAGAAAAAATAGAAGCATGATTAGCAGGGCATGATATCCTATCTCAACAGAATTGGGGCCCACTCTAAGAAGTAATCCTGGGGATCCAGTTAGAGCAGGTCTCTTGGCCCTGGGCTGTTGAAAATGCACCCGATTTAAAAGTCATCTAAATTTACAGAAGAGATAAAGTAGGGAGTGATTGTTTAGATTACATTTGCTATGGGATTTATGCAAAGTTCCCTTTAATTCCTTGACTAAAGGTAGATAGAGAACAGAAACCTTTAGTTAACATCGAAGCTTTGAAATTTTTACATAAGATTGAAAATGAATCTAATCTCATTAAGTACATTATTCTTGGTGGTTTCTTTCAATTTCTATTATACCTTCTGGTTCTAGAATATCAAGGTAGTTTTCCTTGATAGTTTTTCAAAAGATGATGTCTTAGGTTCTTTTTTTGATCATGACTTTCAGGTGGTCCAATGATTCTTAAATTCTCTCTCCTGGATCTATTTTCCAGGTCAGTTGTTTTCCCAATGAGATATTTCATATTTCTTTTTTACTTTTTGCATTCTTTTGATTTTGTTTGGTTGTTTCTTGATGTCTCATGAAGTCATTAATTTCCACTCAAGGAATTATTTTCTATAGTGAACTTTTGTACCTCCTTTTCCATTTGACCAATTCTACTTTTTAACTGGTTCTTCTCGTCAGTGACTGTATATCTTTTTCCATTTGGCCTCTTCAAGGCATTCTTCTCTTCAGTAGATTTTTGTGACTTTTTTAGGTCTCATTTGGCTTATTTTGTTTTTAAGCTGTTATTTTCTTTAATGTCTATTTGTGTCTTTCCTACCAAATTGTTGACTTGTTTTTCATTCTTTTCTTGCATCACTCTCATTCCTCTATCTCTCTTACTTGATTTTTAAAATCCTTGAGCTCTTCCATGGCGTGAGACCAATTTATATTTTCCTTTGTAGCTTTGCATGCAGGAATTTTGACTGTGTTTTGTTCTTCTTTATCACCATAGTAACTTTATGTGGTCAGATTTTTTTTTCTGTTGTTTGCTCATTCTCCAGCCCATTTCTTGATTTTTAACTCTATGCTCCAGTGGGTTCTGCTGCACAAATGGAGGGCACACTGTCCCAAGCTTCAGGTTTTTTTGTTCAGCTGTTTTCAGAGGTAATTCTGGGGACCTGCAAGTTTTTGGCTTTTTCAAGGTGGTATGATCTAAGGAGAAGTGTGTTTACTATTCTTGTGTACTGTAGCTGTGACCAGGGTCCCTGTTCCTCTGCAGCCCTAAGCTCAGCTGTGCTAGTGCTCCTTCTCACACTGGAACTAAGACCCAGATCCAAGTAAAGGCAATGCAACATAATCCTGCACCTGGTACCAGCAAAGGAACCCCTTTAAAAATGTCCTTCTCACCCATTATCTGATCCTTTTACGGTCTGTGGGCTAAGAGGTCTGGAAACCACCACTGCTACCACTGATTCAGTCACCCCTGGTTTACTGGGGCCCAGTCTGCACTGGCGTGGTATGCACTAAACTGCACTCCTCTCTCATTCTGTTGCAACAGACTTTTCCTGCTGACCTTTTAAGTTGTTTTGGACTGGAAAATTATTTCACTCTTTTTTTTGAGAGGGGGCGGGTTCTGCCTCTCTAGAATTTGTTTAGTGTCATTGTTTAAAGGCATTTTGAGGGGTTCATGAGAGAGCTCCAGGGAGTCCTTGCCTTTACTTCACCATCATGGCAGTGTCTCTGTTGTCTGTATATTTGAGAAATGAGGCCATTATCAGAGACACTTGTGGTAAAGATTGTTTCTCAGCTTTCTGCCTTCCTTCTGATCCTGGCTGTATAAGTTTTGTTTTTGCAAAAGCTTTTTAATTTAATATAATCAAAATGATCTATTTTACATTTTGTAATGCTGTCCATTTCTTGTATGATCATGAATTCTTTCCTTCTCCATAGGTCTGTTAGGTAGATTTTTTCCTTCCTCTTCTAATTTATGGTGTCACCCTTTGTGTCTAAATCATGTAGACCTTTTGACCTTATCTTGGTGTATGGTGTGAGATGTTTGTCTGTATCTAGTTTGTGTCTTATTGTTTTCTAGTTTTCCCATCAGTTTTTGTCAAATGGTGAGTTGTTATTCCAGAGGCTGAGGGTCTTTGGGTTTCTCAGATAATAGGTTGCTATCTATGGTCATTGATTACTGTGTCTTGGGTACCTACTTTATTCCACTCATCCACCACTCTATTTCTTAGCCAGTACCAGATAGTTTTGATGATTGCTGCTTTATAATATAGTTTGAGATGTAGGGCTAGGCTACCTTCCTTTGTATTTTTTTCCTTTCAATTCCCTTGATATCCTTGACCTTTTGTTCTTCCAGATGAATTTTGTTATCTTTTTCTAACTCTGTGAAATAACTTTTTGATAGTTTGATTAGTATGGCACTGAATAAGTAAATTAATTCAGGTAGAATTGTCTTTTTCATGATATTGGCTTGGCTTGCCTATGAGCCATTCACTTTCTTCTTGACTCCCTGTTAGGGAATTAAGCTACCACCCACACCACTCTAATGAAGTTGTCCTCTCAAAGGTCATGATTCACCTGCTTAGCACCCAGCTCCATGGCCTTTTCAAGGAGGTCTTCTTTTTCCTTTACCAAATAGCATCTGAAAGTCTTGATGATTCTCCCTTTGTTGAAATATTTTCATCTTTTCACTTTGGAGACACTGCAGTCTTTTAATAATATTACTGCTTCTTTGACCTCATTTCATTCATTGGTTCCACTTCTTTGTTTCTTTAAAATGTAGATATTTCTCAAGATTTTGTCTTCTCCTGCCATGAACTTATTCATGCGGTGATTTCTTCTATCTGCACTGCAAATGACTCTCAAATCCTTACTTTAAGCAGTCAGTCATACTTAAGAATTTAATCATCTTTAAATTTTCAGCCTTTTATTTGACTTGTTTTTGTTGTTTATCCTTCCTTCCGAAAGGGGATCAATGACATTTAGAGGGTGATGTCCTGACTTGTGTATAAATTGGATTTGAGTGAGGCAGAGCTATACAAAGTCATCAGCCTTGTTCTCTCCTCCAGAGTCATCAGAGTCCAGTGGCAAGACAGAGGTCAAGGGCAGTAATGGTCCAGGTGGCCTGGTCTTTCTAAATTAAGGTCTTCCCCAAGTCTTATTTTTCTGAGGCCATGCCCATTAAATGACTAAAGGTTAGGTAAGAACTGAAACAAAAGATGACCCAAATTACCATCACAAAGATATCAAATTTGGGTCAGGAAGATCCTCTGAGTTTCTGGATAGAGCAAAAACCTTGTGATTTACACTCATACAAGCCACCAGAACCTAAACAGTGAGCTTCTGGAACCTGTGCGAGGGCTATAATTGGCCATTCACTGAAAGCCAGAATGATTTAGGTTCAAAAGGGTGGTCAGGTTGCTCCACTTCAAACAGAATGGGCTTTTGTTTAAAGTCTGTTTTTAGAGAGCTATATTTCAAGAAAACAAAATAGCAAACAAACAGAAAATGATTCTGAAGGGCAAAAAGTTAATCGCCCAAGTTTTTTTTGAGAGAAAGAAGATGGTGAAGAGGAAGAAGAGAAATGGCAGCAGCAGCAGTCGCATTTTGGGTCAGAGAGGGTGGCTGCGAATGCGACTGCTATTGCTGTTCTCAGGGAAAGTCAAGAAAGTGGATAAAAAACACCTTGTCTTAACATTCACTCCTTCCCACAAATACACACAGTGTCCATGGGAAGACTCAGCTTACACTTAGACCAGATTATTAGTGCAGCACAGGTGTACGAAACATGAGGAGCAAGGTTTAGCTCACGTCACCTGCTTTGGGAGCCCCTCTCTGTGCAGAGACCTCCTGCAGAGTCCTTGCTGTTCATCCTTCATGCTTGAAGAGAACCAGCCCCATCACAAGGGTGATGTCTAGACTGGCACACAAGCTGGATCTGAGCAAGGCAGAGCTGTGGAAAGTTATCCAGAGATTACCCACATCCAGCTAGGTGACAGGGAGAATTCTTCACAATATCTTTCTTTTCATCCTCTGTTTTCTGTTCTCTCAACCTTCTTAGTACCTATGTGACCTTAGTCAAGTTAGGACCTCCTCAGACTCTACTTTCCTTATTTGTAAATATGAAGTGGTTGGACCAGATGGGCCAATAAAATTCTGCCTACTTTTTATCTGGCCTATTGCAACAGCATTCTAACAAATCTTTCTGTGACCAATCTTTTCTTTCAGAGCAATTTACTTAAATAAATAAATATTAAGTGTCTACTATGTGCTCAGTGTTGTAGATAAAAAAAGAGGCAAAAGACAGTTCTTACTGTCAAGGAACTCACAAATTAATGGAGGAGATGAGCAAATAAGTATGCACAAACGAGCTATAAGACAGATTAAAAAGAGAATAATTAATGGAAGGAAGGTCCTAGAATTAAGAATAGTTGGAAAAGGCTTCCTATAGAAGATGAGATTTAGTTTGGACTTAAAAGGAAGCCAGTGAAGCCAGTAGGTGGTGATGAGGAGGGAGTATTTCAGACAGAAATAGCCAGAGAAAATGTCTGAAAAGTCTTGTTCAAGCAATGGCAAGGAGACCAGTGTCACTGGATTGAAGGGTATATGGTAGAAAGTAAAGTATAAGACTAGAAAGGAAGGAGGAAGCTAAGTATGAAGGACTTTGAATGCCAAACACAGAATTTTGTATTTGATTCTGGAGGTGATAGAGATTCACTGGAGTTTATTGAGTTGGAAGATGACATGATATTGGAAAAATCACTTTGTTTCCTGAATTGGGAATAGGAGACACTTGATGCAGGCTGACCCCCCAGCAAGCTTCTGCAAATGAGTTCAAGTGTGAGGTGTTGAGGACCTGCTGTACTAGAATGTAAGAGTAGTGTAAGGCAGGATTAGAGTACAGAAGGGTTATACTTGAGAGATGTTCCAAGGTGAAATCAGGAGCCTTTGGCAACAAATTGTAAGGTGAGCAGTAGTAAGGAGTAAGGGATGGCTTATACACGTTGACCCTGTGTTTGTCCTTCGTTTTTGAAGAGGATCATGACATCTGAGAAATAATGACATGACTTGCACTTGACGTTGTTTGGGGTGACAGAGGGCTATTCAAGGGCACCAACTTCATTTTCTCCTCCTGAACCATCTGGATCCAGTGACCAGATATTCATCAGGATGACTGGAGACATCCCAGGATGCAATGGGAGACCTTGGCCTTCTAGGCTAAGGTCTTTTCAGGTACTCACTTAAAATGAGGTAATACCCATTCAGTGAATAGGCCTCTTTTAAAAGTAGTCAGGGGAATGTCCCCTTTGATAGAAAAGAAAAAAATATAAATCATATCAATATAGATATATCAATATCATATAGATGTATCAATAAAATAAATAGATAAATGTTGACCTGGACTGACTAGGGCAATGGGGTTCTCCTCAATATAATAAGGAAGTTAGGAAGTAAGCCACATCTCTGATCATGTAACTCCCTGATTCAGAATTTTTTCTTTTCCTTCCTTATCCATTATCAAATTAAGTTCAAATTTCTTAGATTAGCATTCAAACATTTCCATAATCTGATTTGCAGTATTTCCCATTACAGCCTTACATCAACTTACATTCCAATTACTCTGGGCCATTTGCTATTCCCTGAACATACCTTGCGTTTTTTAAGTTCTCTGCCTTTGTTCACATTTTTCTCCAAATTTGCCTTCCTTTCCACTTGTTGACATTTTTCCTTTACTGGTCTCAAGAATTCTTGATATAGAGATAGCTTCTTGATATAGAGATAGCTCTTCCTGATGATACTTATCGCATACTATTTTTTTTATCATGATGACATGAGTATTTTATCTCTCTTAATAAAAGTATAAGCTCAAAACAGAAATTATGTCTTCTTCAGGTCAGTATAAAAAAAAAAAGCATTGGTCTGGAAGCCTTGCGTTTCCAGGAACACAGCATGGTATAACAAGAACAGTGTTGAACTGGGAGTCATAGAATCTACGTGCAAATCCTGTTCCTGCCTCTTATCATCTGTGTAACCTTGAGCAAGTCAATTCATCTGAGTCTCAGTTTCTTTATCTGTAAAATGAAGCTAAAAATAATGATAGGTAACATTTATTTAGTACTTTGATGTTTACAGAATGCTTCACAAATATTATCAAATATAGATTATAGATTTAATCCTTACCACAACTCTAGGAAGTAGTGCTCATCTGTTTTGTTGTTTAATCATGTCTGACTCTTCGCTACCCCGTTTGGAGTTTTCTTAGCAAAGACGCTGGAATAGTTTGCCATTTCCTTCTCCAGTTCATTTTCAGGTGAGGAAACTGAGATATTCAGGGTTAAATGGCATGCCCAGGGTCACACAGCTAGTCTGAGGCCAGATTTGAACTCAGAAAGAGAAGTCTTCTTGCTCCAGGCCTTACACTCTGTCCACTATGACACCTAGCTGCCTGCTCATCTGTATTACAGAAGAGGAAACTGAAAATGAGAGAAGTCAAGCGATTTGCGTAGTGTAGTATAATTAGTGTATCAGGCTAGATTTGGACTCAGGTCTTCTTGACTCCGTGTCTAACTCTCTATCCTGTGTGCCACCTAGCTGTTTTCTCCAAGGTCCCTAAATCTATATATAATTTTAAGAGTCCTACACTTGGTTCTACCAACAACTCACTATAAGCCTTTGGGCATGTCATTTCTGATTTATGGGATTTAGAGTTGGCTAAGACTTTAAAGGCCATTGAATCCACTCCCATCCCAATAACATTTTGTAGATTAGAAATCAGAGGCACAAAGGCTAAGTTCTATATATCCCTTCCCTAGGATTGTACAATGGGTAAGTGTCTGAGGATGGATTACCATTTCCTCATCTATAAAATGAGGTAGTTAGACAAGAAGATCTATCATGTCCCATCTAGTCCTATATTGGTTCTGCATCCTTCACAACACCTACCATGGTACTTTAAATGTAGCAATTATTCAATAAACATTTGATGAATGAATGAATAAGATTCTAATTACACTTACAAAAAAAAAGACTGCATAGATATCATTTTCAGGAAGTCATTTTGTCATCTTATATAAATTTAGACAAACCCACATCTAAAATTATCTTCAGACAATGTAATATAAGTGAAGAAGGTAAAGGATCTGTCATTATAAGTGCACACTTATGCAGCATTTTATTTATATATATTTTACATATATGTATACATATACATATATGTAAAATATATGCATACATATACATATACACAGTCTTCCTCACAACACCCCCATGTGAATAAATCTGATTGTTTATTCTACTTTGCATCTGCTGCTCTGCCTGGTTGGAACTCTGGGAACAAGATACCCCTCCCAAGATAAGCTCATCATCATGCTGCTAACTCAAGCCTTGACTCATACTGCCTCAGCCTCCTTTCCCCTCTGTTTGGGGAGCTGTAGGGTAGAGTACCAAACTTCTTACAATGTCTTCTTTTATAGAGGGTGGAAACTAGACACAGTCTATTCCACTTTGCATCTCCTGTTCTGCCTTGTTTCAGCTCCGTGGAACAAAATATCCCTTGGTCTTGGTCTCTGCTCTGACCCCAACTTTTGTTCCTCCTTTTGTGTTCTCTCTCCCCTAATTAGATTATAAGGTCCTCGTAGATAGGGACTGTCTTTTTATCAGTTATATCCACAGCACTTAGTACAGTCTCTGGCACATACTTTTTGTTATTGTTTGGTTGTGTCCAACCCTGAGTGACCCCATTTTGGGTTTTCTTGGTAAAGATATTGGAGTGGTTTGCCATTTCCTTCTCCAGTTCATTTTACAGATGAAGAAACTGAGGCCAACAGGGTTAATTGACACGTCCAGGGTCACATAGCCAGTGTCTGAGACTGGATTTCAACTCAGGATGATGTCTCATCCTGATTCCAAGCCCAGTGCTCTACTCACTGTGCTGCCCCTGAGGGCGCATACTAGTTGCTTAATCAGTTTATTGGGTTGGATTAGATTTAACTGTTTTTCTGTCTGAATTCAGTTTAATTCAACAATCCCTTGTTATTCATATGCCATGCAGAAGACATCCTGCTGGGTACTGAGGATACAAGGACGAAATAGTTTCCCACCCTAGAAAAAGCCTATACCTTAATACAAAGGAGAAGAACTTTAAGGATGATACTTTCTTTTCACACCTAAGTGACTAAATCACAAGACAATGTCTATCAACTCATATGGGGAGTAAAAATGCTATGAAAAGTGAGAATCATATGAGCAGATTTAGGGATTGAGGCGACTTTATCTGTCATCACATTCAAACCTCTCATTTGGCTCATGAAAAAACTGACCTCCCACAGAGGTTATAATGATTTGCCCAAAGTCACAAAGGTAAAACATGGTAAAACCTAGAGATGAACTGAGGCCTTTGGACTCCAAAATCAGCACTCTTTCTATGGGTTATTTCAGGTCATCTCCAATAAACCCCTTTAAAAGCTATTTTTTTAAAACAGTACATAAAACGGAACCTAAAGATATCAGAGTCAAGTGACTGTTTGCAAGTGGGTTCAAGGGTATAGCAAGGTGGGGCCAAGTGAGAGGTGTCAGTAGGTATAAGGAAATGAGTTCAAAAGGTTGCAGTCATGTCAGAAGGAACACTGACCCTTGTATATCTGACTCTGATATGGAGTTATTGGAAGGATTAGAACACAAAGAAACAGAAACACCAAACACCTGCAGTGCCATCCAGATAACAAGTGTGGACTGGCCTCTCTTTCATGATCCCTTGCACTTAGATAGTGAGCCTTAACCACAATATCCACCACCACAGGCTGGACTCTCAAAGTTGTTGTCTTTCTTTTCATCACACCTTGTGAGGGAGGGGGAAAGCAGGGCTTATTATTGTCCTCTCAAAATGAGGATATGAAAGAGCAAAGGTTCTTTGACTTATCCAAGGTCATATAGATAGTTCATGGTAAAGGTAGTCCAGGGACTCAGGTCTTCGTACTTCAAGCCCAATATTCCTTCCACTAGCCTGATTCAATGTTTTTGGTATAGAATGTACATTCAGTGACTCTAGGGATACTTTGATTTGTGTAAAGCCATATGGAAAACCTTTCTCATTTCAAAAAGACCCTGAAAACCTGGCAAAATGAACTCTGTGAACTCTTTGAAGAGAATATTTCCATTATACTTGCCCAGAAAGTACATAGATTATGGATGACTTTGAGTTTATATAAACTGGAGACATGGAAGACCCAAAGAAGAGACATGCTTTCTCCCTGCTTATGCAATTAAACCAACAAGTTTTATTTTCCTCCTCTTGGAAAGAAACCATTTTGGGCTTTCTAAACCTTCATCAAATGGGCAGTATACTCTCTCTTGACTGACTAGACTGGATCATATGTCATGGGTCTTACAACTTTACAGGAGACAATAATAGAAAGACACTGCTGTAAGAGTCAGTAGGACCGGGGCCATCAAGCTGTCAGGGATACTCAGGGCTATCCAGTCTAACCTCTTCATTTCAGAAATGAGGAAACTGAGGTCCAGAGACCTAAAGCAGCTTGCTCAATGTCACAAAACTCACAAGTGATAGAAGTGGGATTTGAATCCAGACTAAATCTTGAGACCTCTTTCAATCAATAATTATTATTAAGTGTTCAAGACACTGGGTTAAGTGCTGAGAATAGAAAGAAATAAATGTAATAATCTCTGCCCTCAAGTAGTTTACATTCTGTGGGAAAAAAACAACGTGTAAAAGTATGTCTGAAGAAAGTCTGTAAAATATAGAAAAAAAAGAAATGCAAGGTAACTTTGAAAAAGGAAGCACAAGGATCAGGAACAGGTTTGAGTAGGAGATGACATCTGAGCTGAACTGTAAAGTAACCTAGGGATTGTAAGAGGCAGAGGTGAGTAGGGTAGTTCATTCCCAAGTACAGAATGCAAAAGTGCAGAGAAGAGAGGACAGAGTGAATGTCAAATATGAGGACTGGCAAACACGACTGTTTGGCTGAACCACAGAATGTGTAAATGGTGTGTAATATCATGAAGCTGGAAAAGTAGATTGGATCAAGGTTTTGAATGACTTTAAATTCCAAATAGATTATTTTGTATTTGATCCTCTAAGTAATAGGAAGTCCTGGAGTTTATTGAAGATCTAAGCCTGATCTTAGATCTTCCAGCCTGTCCCCAACCTCCCTCATATATTTTGGGAACTGAGGTAAGTTACTCAATAGCTGTGAATCTTGGGCAGCTAGAGAGCTGTGCAGATAAGAGTGCTGGGCTTGGATTTAGGAAGACCTGAGTTCAAATTAGACCTCAGGCACCTATTAGCTGTATGTCCTTGAGCAAATCATTTAACCCTGTTTACCTCAGTCCTTCATCTGTGAAATGAGCTGGAGAAAGACGTGGCAAACTGTTCATGGACAGTGTGGTCTATGGGGTCAAGAATAGTCAGATGTGGTTGAACAACTGAACAAAAATGACAAGGACACATTGAAGTTAAAAGTAACAGGATGTTTTTGTTCTGTTTTGTTTTTAAGTAGTCAGTCACATCTATGTGGAAGCATTTGAAAAGTATAAAATACTACCAAAAATACAAAATGGTATTTATTTTAAGTTTGAGGAAATCGAAGTGAACAGTGGAAAGAGGAACTTTTGAAAGTTTGCCTCTCCCTTAAGATGCAACTCAGAGTAACCTTATGGTGCCCTGGCCGAGTCAAGGAACTCACATCCTTCTGCGGCTGTAGTCTCTGTTGGTGCGTTCAAGTTTGGCAACAGTAACTTTCATTTGCTTAGGCCCTCTGTCCTGACCCCCTAAATGCTTCATCTGGATTATACTATATGAATGGAGAAGATGCTCTTGCGCAGAATGTAAGGAATGAAGGCACCTGCTCAGAGGAAAGAATAAAACCCTTTAACTCTGAAGGCATGTATGAGAACAGGTGAAACCTCAAGTACAAAAAGCCACAAAAACCCTCTAACAACTGTCAGGGCATGAATAGCCTTTCCACCTAGGCTCCACCTGGAACCTGATGGGGAAGCCTCCCATGTATCATTTTTTTTTTTCCTTTTCCTTCCCTTTCTCTCTGTTCCATATTACATCACTTCAGAGCCTCAGTTTCTGTTTTTTTGTTAGTGGAAGCTAATGAAAGAGTAATATAGACTAAGGTGTTTAATGTCAGATTTTTTTAATTTTGTGAAGTATTTGTATTTTAATAGGGAACTCCAGAAGAAGTACAGAGAGAGAGAGAGAGAGAGAGAGAGAGAGAGAGAGAGAGAGAGAGAGAGAGAGAGAGAGAGAGAGAAAGAGAGAGAGAGAGTCTCTAAAGATGGAATTTCAGGTGGTCAAAGAGACAAAGTTTTTGGGCTGAATTGGGAATGGGAGGAGAGATGACAAGAGGAACTTTCACTCTTAGTGGCTGCCTACTCTGGCCTACCATGTTGCTGACTTCACTATTTGGTATAACAAAGAAGTCTCAGAGGAAGGTAGCAACTTTTTTGTCTCACCTCCAAGAAAGAGACAGGCCTACCCTTCTGGAGCATGAGCAGTCGGAATGTGGACCAGTGACCTTAAATGTGTTGCTTTTTCTGGCTAGAGTTAGTAAAAGTTAGTAGCCAGCCAGTTTTCTTTTAAAGCCAATTAAATTCGGACAAACTAGCAGCACTGTGGGTAGTAATGTGCTTTAAGCCAGACATCTATTTTTACTCATTTTGGGTGGATTTTTAATGAGGTTATTGGATATCCAACTTTTTTCTACATTATATTGCAAAGTAGCTCTTTAAAAAAGAAAACATCGGTTTTTCTTTTCTGCCTTGGATCAGTCTCTTCTCTCCAGTGCATTATTATTATTCTTAACTGCCCCACTTTCCTTACTTATTTCCATAGGGTCCTAAATGAGCAGCTCACAGCTTGCCACAAGTGGATTTACTTAGAATTAAGATAACACTTCTACCCATCAACTTCTGTATAAAGCACATTTTGGCAACCAGAGCTGCCATGAAGTAGCAGGAAGGCCTGCTTTCATCAGATCCACATAGTTGTAGAGAAATACGAATTCACTTTTTTTTCCTTCCAAATAAAATCCCACCTTTCCCACCATCTCCCATGCCACTCAGTTGATCAATGAGCAAATCAATCAACAAATATTTTAGTTGGTGTCTCATATATTATATACTGTGCTGAATAATTTAGGGCATACAAGAGAGCATATCCCTACATTTAGAATGTTTAAAATCTAGGTGAAATGACAGTGAACATATTAGGGTATACATCAAATGGGAGGGTGTGGACAGCTCAATCCAGGGAGGGAAAGTAGGTGGGAGATGTCAGGGTAGGAGGAACCAAGAGTTTGAGGAACTTGATCATAAAAACTTTGCAATGGAAAGAGTTCAAAAAGAGAGCACTGGGGTTTTAAATCAAAACTCTGCACTTTACTACCATTAATACCTACTCTGTCCTTGGGCAAGCCACTTAAACTCTCTGTGGCTTATTATCTGCTTCTGTGAAATGTGGGGACTGGATTTCTTCCAGCTCTAAATTCTAATCCTATGACTATGTAATCCTAATCCCTAGGGGAGGGGAAAACAACCCACCCTAGCACGGAGGCAGGAAATGCAGCATGTGTAATGGTCAGTGAGAGGACCAATATGATAAGAATGGGTCAATGTTGTAAGGGAGTAGTAGGAGAGAAGGCTGGAAAGATGGGGTAGATACAGATTGAATATATGTAAACCTGAAAACAACCTACTCCTCCTTTTGTAACTCTTATATAGCTGTATCTTGAATTGTTTTCTTTAAATGAGTAAACATTTATATTCTCTTCCACTTCCTGTTAAGAAGAAAAAAAAAAAGAATACCCTCACAGGCAATATGGCTAGTCAAACAAAACAAAAATACCCTCATTGTCCATGTTCAAAAATACGTCTTATTGTTCATGTTGAGTCTACCACCTCTCTTGCAAAGGAGAGATAGCACGGATCATCATCTGTCCTTGGATTCATGGTTCGAAGTGGTGTTTATCTTTACAGCATGGATGGTATTATATAAATTGCTAATAACGTTATCAACATTCAACATTTTGGACTCAAAAAGGAAAAGAAAATTCTTTCCTCCTTCCCTTTCTCTGCTTCTTTTGTGTTCTGGAGTGACAGGGCAGGAGTCTAACAGACATATCCTTTAAGGACAATCACAGTAGTATTTATTCTCATTTGATGTCTCAAACTATCATTTGTTTGATGTTAGTGTGAAAGTCTTCAGGTTGCCTCCTGGCATTTTGCCTTTTTATAAATATTACTTGCTCTTTTCTGAGACAGTGCATTCTGTCTGCTTTGGTCTATCTTATAATTATTCTTACTTTCCATTTTTTTTCCATTCTACACATTGTGTACGTGTGTGTCTTATATTTTCCTCAATTTCAAATATATTTTAATTGTATTTGGAGGCAGGGCATGAGTGATACATGATGGAGCTATTACAGCAGGATATACAATACAAGATTGTTACCAAAAGAAGAAAATGCTGCAAATCTTTGAATCAGAATTTGGAGACAACAGAGTAAATTTGAGGGGTGCTGAAAGCAAATGGTCACATGATAAAGGTTAGATGAAGAGCAGGTGTAGACAAAAAGGAAAAGGGGCATTAGAGTGAATGTGATTTGTAATAGCGATGATCATAGATGTTATGTGGGCAGTTTGTTTCAAGAAAATTAAATTGTATCATTTTAAAAATTTTGTCTGCTTATTTTTTTTAACTTTCTCTCACTGAACTTCATCTTTCCTCCCTCCTTGAAGAACAAAATTGTTGTGCATGTCAGGTAGCTGGATCAATGAATTAATCTTCAGTATGATGCTCCGTTGGTCCTTTGTGCTTAGTCTTACTTGGCAAAAGCCTTATATCCAAATTCTGGTCTGACTTCTGGCTGGTCCAGTACTGTATGTGCACCATGATCAATGGAACAGTTCATCATCTGAATGAACTTTCATTTTGAGGAGCTGAGGACTTATATTAGAAATTCCTTCTAAAATTTCATCTAATACAGGATCCTCACCCTTCTTTCCCAGACGCTTATTTTGACATGTTACTTATACCTTCTTGTTTTCACTCTTCCCCATGGCAAAATGTAGAAAATATGAAATTAATATTTGGATTATATTCAGTACTCTCCTCCCCCAGTTTTTAAGTCACTGTATCCAATGGCATTGCTCAGTGGTTAATCTGAGGGCATAAGTAGAAGGAGCAGTGAAAAGAAGTAAAGGAAGGGAAGAGCCCAGAAATAATTCAGATGTGACCAAGTGGAAAAGATACTTTGGGATTTCAGGATAATTAAATCAGAAAATCTTAGAGTTGAAAGGTCCCTCAGTAGCCGTTTAGTCCAAGACATTCAAGAAAGGGGTCCCCACTGAAAGATAAGTGATATGAATAGTGCTATGCATTTCCACATAAGGCACAGCTTTTCTTTGTTCCAGGAATTACAAAACCAGGTAGAAGAGAAAAACATTGTCAAACAATACACTATCTATCCATTTGCCTTAAACAGATTCACTCTTTAAAAAATTAATTGGTTTCAACTAGAACTTAAAGAGACCTTTAAATAACTTAAGTTTTAGGAACAGTATTGCACTGTGCTTCTAGTATAATATCCTTTGACTAGCTTAAGAATTGTAGAAAATTTCAGTAGAATAAAAGTTGCTACCCTTTAAGAGTGAACCGTCTCTAAATACATATATACACATATATGTGCATGCGTGTATATATATACATATATATTTATGTATAAATATCTGTCTTCACGAATCATGCTCTTTGAAGGTGTTTTCAGCCTTCAGTGTTGCTACTATGTGCCAGTGTACAGCTGTAAATTAATTATGTCCCTACTCACTCTTGGATGCAGTGCCCCCTACTGGACGAGTAGCCCTGCTGCAAGATGTCATGGTCAACGGGGGATTGAAGTTAGGAGAGAAAATCCACACATAGAACTAAATCCTTTGATAGGACCATAGGAGTCATTCTCCAAAAACTGCTTCTTGCCTAAAATCCCAGGAACTCTTGACTGTCTGAGGACTTTGTAGGCTTGAGTTCTTATTTTGTTTACTTTTGTTTTTAAGTAGAAATGTGGACAATCTTACCCAGCACACACCCTCCTTCCATCTTTCTCCTGCACCCCCCCCCCCCCAGAGTATTCTTTGTCCAGAAATGTGATTTTATTAGTCTAGGGATGCCATGGTGATGAAATTAATTCTTCTCTTATAGATGGGCAACTTATACAGTTTACCTTCTTAGTTGCCTAAGACATTGAGGTATTAATTGCCTTGCCTAGGGTCACACAGTATATGGGAGGGATAGACTTAAGCACATCTTTCTAACTTCAAGGATGACTATATAATCTATACCAAGTAGCTTCTCAACATCCACATAGAATATGAACATATAACATACCATGTAAAGAAGATCCCCCATCCCACCATTGTAATCACAGAAAGTAAGATCTAGATAACATAAATACCAAGGTCTTTATATGCTAAAGGTGTGTGTGTGTGTGTGTGTGTGTGTGTGTGTGTGTGTGTCTCCATATCACCTTGTGATCCCCCTAAGAATTATTCTCTGATTAAATTGGAAGGGTAGCTGGTCATTGCCTGAGTGAAATTTATCACACCCTTGAAGACCTTTAGAAAATTAAGTCTGAAAAGCCCTGTTGACAATTGAGATCTCAAAAATTCAAGGCAGGAAACAGCTTTGTTGAGGGTGACGCCTTGTATCCCTACTAAAGGCTGGCAGTGGGGAATGAGACCAGTATTTTCTCTCCTTGTCCCAACCACCCTCTTCCCCCATTGACCATGGTAACTTTCAGCAGAATTTCTCACCAGATAGAAGACACCATATCCACCAGAGAGTAGAGACATTCTGTAGAGACACAGATATGGATGGACACAGACACAAAAAGGCAGCATTGAAGCTTTAAGCATCATGACCTCTGGCAGAATAAAAAAAGAGAGAGTTCACCACTTTCACATAGAAGGAACTGGGCCTGGTAGTTGAGAGATGATCAGTGAAGCAAAGCAAATCCAGGGAGCCTAACTGAGCAACCCATGAAGCAGAGATGCTTTGCTCATGAGTGGGTAGTCTTAGGACTCCACAAGAAGAAAAAGGACACTGAGATCCTGTAACTCCAGGTTTGTGAGATGTATTGATCTCACATGTTCCCCTGTGTGTGCCTCATTAATCGTATACTATAAAAGTTTGCCCAACCTTCCTGCAGATGCTTTGTGTAGACCTAGTTTGTTAGCAGGAATATTTTCTAGCTACTTTTCTTATGCCATCTTGGTAAATGCTTTTGCTTTGAGCTTGCTTTTTATTGGCTGACTATTAAAGGGAAGGTCATTGGTGGTGGTTTATGAGCTGCAGTTTTAGGTGAGTAGACTCATATACTCGTTCCCCCTTAAAACTCAAGATAATCCCTTCACACCTTACCTAAGGCCTTAAAATCCTGCCAACCTAGACGGGGAGTGGAGGAAACAAGTATGCAGGGAGATCAAACCACTTAAAGAAATCAGTTCAGACTATTCACTGGAAGGTCAAATACTGAAGCTGAAACTTAAATATTTTGGCCACATACTGAGAAGATGGGACTCATTGGAAAAGACCCTTTTGTTGGGAAAGATGGAAGGCAAAAGGAGAAAGGGATGGCAGAGGATGAGATGGATAGATAGTGTCACAGAAGCAATGCATATGAACTTGGACAGATTTTGGAAGATAGTGGAGGATAGAAGGGCCTGGAATGCTATGATCCATGGGGTCATGAAGAGTTGGACGTGAAAGAATGAATGGACGACAACAAAATGTGCTAGGTACTGTGCTAAGTACTTTACAAATTATTTCATTTGACCTTCTCAACGGTTCTGTGAGGCAGGTGCTCTTATTGTATCCATTTTAATGTTGAAGGTACTGAAGGAGACAGAAGGTTCACACAGGGTCTAAATGTTAATAAATATCTCAGGCTGAATCTGACCTGAGATTTTCTTGACTTTAGGTCCTGTGCCCTATCTGCTGTGCCACTTATTGTGCAGGGAGGGAGGGAAGGAAGGAGGGAGGGAGGGAGGGAGAGAGAGAGAGAAAAATAGGGAGGAACAACCACATGAAACATTCATATATATATATGAAATAATAAAACATCCCAAATAGTACAGAACTCAACACCAAAATGAGTACATTGAAAAATTCCATGACAGTAAACCTTAAATTTGAACAAGCAGAATGTGTATGAGTTAGATGGAAGTGGAGGAGTATTCCAGGTACGTAGAAAATATGAGCAAAGATATTTACTACAGAAATTCGGGTTGTCCATTTTTTCTTGGAGTGTTCTAAGAGATAAAAAGTGGTTGACCATTGTTACTGGTTTTGTAGTCAAAACATTTATATGAATTCTTCCTGGAACTTCCACTTTGAGGAAGGGTCCATGCCCACCATCCTTCATTCATCTTACTTTACTTTTGATTTTCAGGATTTTATCCCAGTGCTGTTGTGTACAGATATCTTCCCCCTACCCTTTTTAGCTCCCTTCTATGTGCTCTTTCCCCCTTTTACAATTTGATTGCATTTCTAACCTTAGTGCTTATCATGATGCCTGGTACATAGAAAGTACTTAATAAATGCTTGTTGACTTGATTGTGTTCAGATCCTAACTCTGTGACTTGTTACTTCTCTGACTGTGGGCAAGAAACTTAATGAATGAAAGGAAAAGCATTTATTTTGTGCTTACTAATTATGTACAAAGTAGTATTGCTAAGTAAAAGGGATATAAGTAGGAAACTAAAACAGTCCCTGCTGTCTCTTAGAAGACCCCTTTCTAGCAGGGGAAAAAATGTATAACAGAGGTTTTGGCTGCTGGTCAAATGGAAGGCCTCTTGGCTTCTGCTATGAAGTAGCAAAGCAGATAGTTACACATTTTCTTTAATGACATTTCCATTGATAAAATGATATTTGCTTCTGATTTTGAACTATTTGACAGTATCAAGGACTTTATTAGCAAGAATTTTCTTTTCTGTGTCTTCAGCATTGTAATCAGAGCTGCTAAGCAGGTGCATGCTACAACACCTGTAAAGGCAGTCACCAGGTCATACCTCCACAAAGGTTGCTCCCTATTGTGATGACTGAGGACTCTCTTGAGTCAGTACTCAAACTTTTTCAGTCAGGACCTCTTTAGACTCTTAAAATTACTGAGCACAGTCATGATGATAGAATAGGAGGGAGAAATATGGCCTGGCTTCCCCGCTAGACCCCTTGCACAAAGCTCTAAAGTCTAGAAAATGTATCACACTAAGTTCCGATTGAGAAAACCAAGAAAAAGCCCTAGTGCAGTTGAGGGAGACTGACAGATCTGCAGGGAGGGAGTCATTTGGGATGGGACCAACCAGGAGTTATGTGCTAGGAACTGAGAGAGCTAAGAACTGAACACCAGGACAGAAAGCTACTGGGCAGGAAGAAACCCCAGGAGATCCTTGAACTAATCCAATGTGTAGGAACAGCCACTATCTTTTAGTTGCATCATCCTTTATTCAGTACCAGGTCAGGCTGAGAAAGGAAGACACACACACACACACACACACACACACACATCTATCGATCTGTCTGTTGTTGTTCAGTCATTTCAGACCTGTTCTGCTATTTGTGACCCCATCTGGTGTTTTCTTGGCAAAGATACTGGAGTTTGACATTTCCTCATCAAGCTCATTTTATAGAGGAGGAAACTATCTATCTCTACATCTATCTATCTATCTATCTATCTATCTATCTATCTATCTATCTATCTCTGTCTATCTATCTGTCTATTTATCTATCTATGTAATCTAATCTAAGAAGAATGATAGCTAACAAGTCCTAACTGGGTTCTGAGCAAGGAGCAAGTTCAGTAGCAAGCAGTAGCTGTGTGGCTCTAAGCCCAGGAGCAGAGTGGGGATTCAGTTCTAGCTTTCAGCCCAGGGTGAAAGCCTTCAGTAGAATGAGCAGAGAGAGTCCTAGACCAAAGGATGTCAGCAGTTCAGTCGATCAGAATGTGTAGAACCTCCCAGTCAGGTAATAGTATCTGAATCCAGCAACAGTCTCCTGGAATGCATAATCACAGATAAGCTGATGCCCCCAAACCTGGGTCAGGACCTTGTAGAGTTCAGCAAAGGTGTCCAGTGCACAGACTTTGCTCCAGATCACCTCACTTAGGAAGCATAGAAAGCTTGTAGGTCCCAGTTTGAGTTATGAAAACAGCAGAACAAAAAAAAAGAAACCCTGTAGTTCAGGACAGAACTTGAAGCTGACATGTTCTTTAAAAGTACACCTGGTTCTTTAAAAGTCCAACTGACACCAGTATTTTTTCATCTTTTTCTAGCTTTGTTAATTAACCTCATTTTCAAGCTCTGAACACAGAAATGTATCCAAAAGCAACCATAATTGGATATAATTCAATCTGGTAGCATCTTTAAAAAAACCAAAGAAGGAAATTCAATTAGGAGTAGCCTCTCTGTTTGAGGGCTCTAAGTCCTCCCCCTTCACTGTTAAAATTATGAAAGATTATCTTTTTGGTTGAAGTCCTGTCAGATGTTTTGTAGACTAGCCCTGGATTTGGATTAATAAAGCCTGTGAGCTCCTGGCTCAGAATTTCTGTTGATGTAATCTATGATTTAGAGACTTTTGAATAAAAGACATTCTATACCCTTGCCTGGCATGAAACATTCAGCTAAAATGGTAATAAGATTAAAAGGCAATGAGAGTGGGCTCCAGGCTTCAGATGAAGATACCTTCGATTCATTTGCTTGAGATGTGCATCAGTCATCTGAACTTTCAATAGTAAATCAACAGTACTGAAGCCAAGGTTGTGCCTTGGACAAGCATCTATTTTTTTGAAAAATCTACGCAGTAGCAATGAGAGAGCAAGAGAGAGAGAGAGAGAGAGAGAGAGAGAGAGAGAGAGAGAGAGAGAGAGAGAGAGAACTCATTCAATTTTTTGGGAAAGACTTCAGTTCCCAAAGGCTATTACTGGCTAATAAGTACATTCCACCAAAGATCAAATCAGTTCAACGATATTTTTACAATTGGGAAAATACAGACTTGTATTTGGGGCTAGAGTTACATTTAAATAGCTTGGTATATTTTACTTCCATAACATTATTCTTTTTAAAACCTCTATGGCCTGGTGTATGGCAGAGTTCATCATAAAAGAGCTTATTTATGCAAAGCTTTTCATGCTTGTTCAGGGAACCTTGCTCCACAGCTCTGTTCAAACAGAAACGCTAGTGTCCCCTGGCATTTCTGTGGAGGGAAAAAGTAAATATTTGTGAGTGGCATGCTGCATGAATATTATCAGCATGCATCCCCCTTTCTGCCATGCTGACAGGAGCTGGCATCCACCACTGTCCATAGTGCACACTGAAACTTGAGGTCTGGCTTGGTATTTTCATTACTACTGAAAGGTACTAGTGAACAGCTAGCATATTCACTGGTTCTTGAATTACAGTGAAGGAAGCTAGTGAGTAAGGAAGTAATAGGGACTCCCTTCTCAGTCAGGAACTCTTTTGCCTCAGCAAACAAGTATAAAATTCCTGGGAGAAAATTGAAATGGAATCTAAAGACTTGGCAGCAGCCTGGAAGATGAGAAATCTCATTTAGGAAAATAGATGCCTTCTACTGAATTGCCACCAAAGTGACCAAGTAGCTGAAAGGGGAATTCTTAAATGCTTCACATGGATTTGGGTGTGTTATATTGGGCTTATTCCAATGAATCAAACATAGTTATTGAGGATAGTTTGTGTAAATGACCATGTCAAGCACAAGATTTAGGGTGGGAGAGCACAAAAAAATTAACAACAGTACTGTCTATAGCTAATACTAAATCTATGCAGATCAATACTATTTCATGCATATGCTGAGAAAAAAGCATGAGACTGTGTTTTCAAGAAGTGTATGTGTTGTCAATTTCTCTCCGACATCAACATATTAAACGTGCTTTTTATCTGCTCACACAAGCCCCTGGGGACTGAATGATAGTCTGCTGGCTGCCAGTGTCTCCCTTATCCTTGGTACTTAGGGGAGGTATTTATTGGGATTTTGAAATCACCATTGTATCCTATGACTATGAAACTATAGCATGGTGGATAGAAAGCAGGCCTCTGAGGAAGGCAAACCTGGATTTAAGTCTGGCCTCTGACCTCTCCTGGCTATGTGACTATAGATGAGAGAGAGAGAGAGAGACAGAGAGAGAGAGAGAGAGAGAGAGAGAGAGAGAGAGAGAGAGAGAGAGAGAGAAACACTAAGCTGAGCAATTCTTCAGTGACTGTGGTTAATAGGGAATGCTTTATCTCATCTAAGTTTCTTCAAGTCAAAAATCAAATCTTAACCTAATCCTTGTATCCTCCATAGAATCTAGTACAATGTCTTGCACATAGAAACTATTCAATAAATATTGATTTTTTTGAGTCTCTGACCTATGGGGAAGATCAAAGATTCTCTGATTCTCAGGAGGGTAATTTCCTTATATCTTGACTTATTTTCATTCATCTCATCAATGACCAAGACCTGACAGACGGACCCAAATTCTGTTAACCCTAGAGTTCTTGACTATGAAATACCATTTGTAAAGTGATTAGCACTGTGCCTGATATAGTGGGACCTTAATAAATGTGTTCCTTTCCCTTTCCTGCCATGTTCCATTTCAGTAATTCTTTTTGGTTTCAAGTTCTTTGAGTTCTTTCAGTTGGGAAGAAAAAATGAAACAAACATTTCCATTCATTGTCCTGTTGTCTTACTGTGTTTTTTGAAAGTGTTTTCTTGTTCACTCGAGTTTATAGCTCCATTTCATTGATTAATGAAGAGATTTCTAAATATGTGTGTGTTTGTTTTTTTCCAAGGCACTTTGGGATTTTTGCGTATAAGAGGTAAAGTTACATATGATGTGTCAATTTAAATGCTGCTAGAGATTAAATAGGCATAAATATTCCTTAGAACATTGTGTTGGGGAAACTTACTCCAAAATCTTTCCACACATCTTTTCTACTCTTCCCTACCATTTCCTTTCTGGATGATTATAAAATAAAATAAAAAACAACTAAAGATGAGATCAGAATTTCTAATTTGGTGCTGATCTACTTAGAGGCTGTCCCAGTAATAACTCCAACAATAAACATAAATTGCAGGCTTATACAGAGGGCATGGCATGTCTATATTAAGTAATTAATATTTTCATTAAAATTAAATTAGATCTCTACTCCCTCTCTTAAAAGTCCATATTGGCACAGTCCAATAAATAATGCTTTTGTCACTGTTGTTGTTCAGTCATTTCAGTCATGTCTAACTCTTCATGACCCCATTTGGGATTTCTTTTGGCAAAGATACTGGAGTCATTTGCCATTTCCTTCTCCAGCTCATTTTACAGATGAGGAAACTGAGGCAAACAGGTGCCCAAGGTCACACATGTAGTAAGTGTCTGAGGTCGGATTTGAATCAGGTCCTCCTGACTCCAGGCCTGGTGCTCTAGCCACTGCACCACTGCTATTCAGACATTATTTATGCTTACATAAAAGAAAAAATACTTTAAAATGTAGGTTTAATTAACAAAGCTAGGGATTTAAAGGAATTCTACTATCTGATGGACAGTAAACACCTTTTTCATGATTTTATATGTCGGGATTTTTATATATCAATTTTTCTCAAAATGGAGAACTTTTAAAATAAATGATATTTTAAAATGATCATATCTTTGTATATATATTATTAAAAAAACCAGATTACTTCACATTCTGTGCAAATAAATCTATTTCTTTAGTAATTATATAATCATAACTTTAGGACTAGGAGGGACTTTAGAAGTTACCTAGTCTATTGCTCCTCATTTTCCATATGAGGAAATGTAATAAGTAAGCACAGCATAAGGAAGCAGCATAACAGTGAAAGAAAAACTGATCTGGAGTCAGAAGATTTGGTTTAAATCTCAGCTCTGCCACTTATGCATTATGTTTGTGACCTTGGATGATAATAATTGGCTGTACAAAAGTGCTATACAAATATTATCTCATTTTATCCTCACAACAATCCTAGAATCCTTTTTACAGATGAGGAAACAGAGGCAGAGTGTAATTGACTTGCTAGGGTTACTATAGCTAGTGAGTGACTGAGGTTGGATTTGAATTCAGATCTTTCTCACTCTAGGTCCAGTGCTCTAGCTACTGTATTATCTAGCTGTCTAGTCATATAATCTCAGTGGACCTTAGTTTCTCATCTGAAAAATAAGGGGACTGGATTCAAAGTCACTTTTAATCCTAAATCTAATGATTCTATGAACCTATGAACCTCAGCTCCAGCCAATAATATTTCCATTGTACTGTGTTATCTTTTCTCCACCTCCTACCCCTCATTTCTATATATTCTGGCCCCTTTTCTCATACAGAAATTTCAGAAAGAGTAGCTTTAGGAAATTGTCTCCAAGGATTCTCTGAACTAATGGAAACTTGAGCCTCTGAAAGAACTGTCCAATTTGCAGGATGGGACTTTGAACATTTCCATAAGAATTACAAACTTGAGTTCACTACACAACCTACATTCTAGCTTGGAGTTTATAAAGACCTTCCTCGATTGCTATTATGCCTCTAAATGTGTTAGTAAAAGTCAAATATCTTTTGGACCTGAAATCATGGAGAGATTGGATGGACTGGTGGCCCTAAGGAACCTAAGGAGCAATTTTCTTAGGACTTAGATTTCTGGGAAAGTTTATTATCATGGAGACATTGTGTCACATCTTCTACTCTCTCAAAGGTTTTGTTGGCCTTAACTCAATTTCCTTCCTCTTGATCTATCAGTACATTGTTAGAGGTGGTGCTGCTCAGATAGCAGAATTTAGTGGAATCTTTCATCTCTGGTATTACTAGTTAAGCTTTTGTAAGTGTAGGATTTCTCTGCTACTGGTCTCTCTAGGTTAATCATTTGCTTACAGACCTGGCTCAGTTCTTCAGAATAACTCATGTATGTCTTCTTGCATCTGCACACTCCTAAAAACCAATCGTCAGCATCCATGAATTCCTAAATGACTATCTGATGATCTTGTAGCCCATTATATAATAGAGGTTACTAGAAGTCTAGAAATTTAATCTAAACTTGTTTCCAAATGTCTTCTTGAATCAGAGAGAGTGTTCTCCAAATAGACTAATTGAAGCTGGTCAGTAGAGTATGGTGTCAGTGGGGTATCAGTTGTCAAAGCAAGGTAAAAAGATTTAAAGGAAGGTAAAAAGGTTGGTAGTCATCATGTCTAATGTTCTCCGTGACTGAAATTTCAATCATTTGAATCAGCCTTTGCTCCCATTTCTCCTCAACAGAAACCCAAATTCATCTCCACTGACCTACTTTTATACATCTACTATTTCTCCTACCTGAAATGGCATCTCCTTTCTTCTCAGTCTGTTGGAATCTTTCTGTTCTTTAAGTCTCACCTCGGTTCTCATTTCTCTGGTGATTCCTTGCCTAATGACTCTAGCCCATATTGAACTTTCCATTCTTTCATCTTCTGTCTTATTTGTATATTTATCATCTCTACTGGCAATCACTTAATCATATACTGGCTCAGTATTATTTTCATCGTATCATATCTTGTCAAGCATTGTGCTGTAGAAAAAAGCATTGGATTTAGAGTCATAGGTTCTGTGTTCAGATTCGGAATTTCTCACTACTTGTGTCAACTTTGGACAAGACACTCTAGTCTTCATCTGTAAAGGGAGTAGGACAAGATGAAATCCTATGTCTCTTCTAGTTCCACATCTATGATTTTTAAAAAATTCATTTTATTTTTTAATTTATGGAAGAAAGTAAACATTTCCATGGCACAGCACAATAAAATATGATTGCACATAAAACTGCAAATTCACTATGCACAACTTGCTATTCTTTTCAAATATACCACAAAATTATCACGTAAATTTCTTTTTTCCATTTTTTTCTTCCCTTCCCACAAATAGTTATATATAATATATATGTAAAATTGTTCTGTACATACTTCTAGTTATCAGTTCTTTCTCTGGATACAGATGGCATCTTCACATATCCTTTGTAGTTAATTTGGATATTTATAATAATTAAAATAACACTCACTCAAAATCTTATAAAAGGTAAATTCTGAAGACGTGAACTATGTCTCGTATTTCAATTACATCCACTCTCCACAGTGCCTAGTACAGTGTGTGTTCGTTCTTGTTGTCAAAGAAGACCATGCCACCAGATAAATAATGACATGACCTGCACTTGACTTTGTTTTGAGTGAGGGAGGGCTGTGCAGGACACCAGCCTCACTTCTCCTCCAGAGCCATCTGGATCCAGTGACCAGATATTCATCAGGATGACTGGAGATGACCCAGGATGAGGCAATTGGGATTTAGTGACTTGCCCAAGGTCACCCAGCTAGTGAGTGTCAAGTGTCTGAGGTGATATCTGAACTCAGGTCCTCCTGACTCCTGCACTGGTTCTGTATGCGCTGCATCACCTAGCTGCCCCATCCTAGTATAGTGCTACCTAGTAAATATATCTCTAGAATAACTTGGCTAATGACATTGAACTGAATTGATTGAATTGCATTGAACTAGCATGGTTTACAGGATATACTCAACATTCAGTAGGTACATCACAAAATAGAACACCTTATGATGTAATCTCTTCCCAGTACTGAAGTAATAGATATTGTAGCAAACCTCTGCTGTGTGGTCGGGGCAAGAAAAAAGTAGCAATTCTGGAGAGTTGTAACAGAGCATCCATTAACAACAATAATGGTGGCACTTGCGATGATGTTGCTCAACAGTAATGACTCACTTATATAGTGATTTAAAGTTTATCGTGCACTTCATATACATTATCTCATTTGATCCTCAAAGCATTCTTTTGAGATATGATGATCCCTATCTCCATTTTACAGATTCAGAGAGTAAAGGTAGTATCTGTGATTTGATTGAAACCCAGGTCTCGTACAGTTTGCCATGTTTTAAGTCAACAGAGGCACTTTCTTTTCTTAAAAAGAAAACCACACTATGGTTTCATATTGACTTCCATTAGCTTCTCTCTTCAAATAACTGAAAATCAACAACTGAGGAAGGAAGGAACCAGGGGAGTTTGACTTTGTATCTGCCAGTGCTTTCTATACCAGTAAGACCATCACCATCAACTAGTCCCATTCTCTTACAGAATGACTGCTTTTCAATTAGACAACCCTTAGGTTCCCTTTAAAATAAGGAACAGCCATCTCTTCTATACTTGGAAGGGATTAATTACCTAAGACATCACAGGTAGTGTGCCAGGCCCTTCTCTCATCTGTTTTCTTTGGATAAGTTGGTCAGATGTTTGGAGCTGACTCAGTGTCTTAATCCTGGTTCAGATGAAGAGTGGAGAGTCTTGTTCTTAAGAATGTTAATTGGTCAAGACTTCTGTCTTGTAATGATAGCTACAGGCATTGGCAATGTCTCTAATAATATGCTGAAGAGTGCCTTAAAGGTCATAGAGCATTCTAGCTACTTCTCACTCAGAAGATCGGAAAGTTCAGATTTGTGGTCCCTGTTAGGCATTTCTGGACCAAACTCGTTATTTAGCTTACAGGACTAGTTCTGTTTATTTTCTTGTTGTTGCTGTTGTTTCCTTTCTTTAAATCCTGTGGGCTGAGAAGAGCATGTGAATAATGGATGAACACTTTTTATTGTTCCTCATGAAAATATAATGATGTTAAGTTTGGTGCATGATACCAATAATATGGTACCATTAGCCCTGCAATTTGACTGTAAACTCCATGACGTTCAGTATTCAAAGTTTAATGAGCTCTTGCTGTGACAAAGGACAACGTTGGAACTTAAAGAAAATCAGGCTTTCTACCCAATTTGCAGATGTTGAGGTTGGGGTCAAAGGAGGATGAGAGACTCCATATTTTAGATTATTATCTGACTCAGGTGTTTGGGGAACATGTGTATTTTTTTTAGAGTCATTTTTTCCCAAATTGTATTATTTTTTTTCTTTTAAGTGGGTCCTTGAAAAATTCTCATGTATCAATATCATCTTTTGGCTTCTTACTTCTATTTTTCTGTATTATTGAAAGTAAATTTTTTATCTTGTTTGCATGCTTTCTCCTCCATTAGACTATAAACTCCTTGAGGGTAAGGGCTGTTTTTCCTTTTCTTCATAAATGTAGTACTTAGCAAAGTGCCTGGTACAAAATAAACACTCAATAAATGCTTGTTGAAGTATTTAAATTTAAACATAACCACCAGTTTATTCTTTTAATGATAAAGAAACATTTTATAACTTAATTATATTTAATTGCTTAGAAAAAAGTAAATTGGACAAACACTAAAATGAAACAGAATTCTAAGTAATTTTAATGACTGGTTTTGATCTGGGAGAATATGCAAGGACGTTACTCTCTCCTTTCAAAAGAAGGATAGGGGACTCTGGGTGTGAAATGTTGTATAAAGACATAGTTAACTGTGTCCTTAGTTTTATGTTCTTTACTACAAGAGAGAGGAAATGAATGGGGGAGAAGTATGTCTGAAAATTAATGTAATATAACAACAAAAGGCATCAGTAAAACACTTTCCCCCCTAATTTTATTTATTATATTCTGAACTTAAATAAGCATTTCCATAAAATGTAATAGGAAAGAAAGATGTGCATGAGACTGCAAGTCTATTATGTGCAACCCACTATCCCTTTTAAAGATATAATAATGTAATCATGTCATTTTTTCCTCTTTTTTCTTTTTCCCCAATCTCCTACTCTGAAGACCACTACCATTAGACATAAGTGTGTGGGACGTGGGTGTGTGTATGTGCATATAAAAAAGTTATATAAACAGTTTTAGTTATCATTTCTTTGGATGCAGACAGCACCTTCTTTGATATGTCCTTTCTAGTTAATTTGGGTATTTATAATAGTCAAAATGACTTTGTCACTTAAAGTTGTTCTCTAAACAGTATTGATACCCAGCAATACCGCTTCTAGGACTATATCCCTAGGAGATCATAGAAATGGGAAAGGGTCCCATATGTACAAAAATATTTATAGCAGCCAGCACTCTTTTTGGTGGCCAAAAACTGGAAATTAAGGGGATGCCCATCAATTGAGGAATGGCTGAACAAGTTGTGGTAGATGAATGTAATGGAATACTATTGTGCTGTAAGAAATGATGAACAGGAAGACTTCAGAGAGGCCTGGAAAGACTTATATGAACTGATGCTGAGTGAAAGGAGCAGAACCAGGAGAACTTTGTGCACAGCAACAACCACAGTGTGCGAGGATTTTTCTGGTAGACTTAGAACTTCATTGCAATGCAAGGACTTAAAAAATTCCCAGTGGTCTCTTAAGGCAAAATGCCTTCCACATCCAGAGAAAGAATTGTGGAATTTGATCGCAGAATGAAGCAGATCATTTTCTTTTGTATTATGTTTTGGTTTGGTTTATGATTTCTCCCATTCATTTTAATTCTTCTATGCAACACGACTAAGGTGAAAATGTATTTAATAGGAATGTATGTGTAGAACCTATATAAAACTGTACTGTGTCTCAGGGAGGGAGTAGGGAGGTAGGTGACAAAGGGGGGTAGGGAGGGGAAAAAATATAAGATATATGGAAGTGATTGTAGAACACTGAAAACATACAATAATAATTAAAAACAATATTGTTGTTACTGTAGACAACATTTTCTTACTTTTGTTCATCATTATTTCATGCAGGTGCATCCATGTTTTCCTAAGATCATCAATCACTTTAAAAAAGTCAGAATCTCATTGTCTGGGAGCTGCTTGAATGAAATAACTGCCTTTAAGATGTTGTAATTTCATAATTTTAGAGTCAAAAGGTACCTTGGATGTCATTTAGTCCACCTCCGGCATTTAACAAATGAGGAAAATGAGTGCAGAGAAGTTAAGAGACTTGCCTAATGTCACACAACTAGCAAGGGGCAGAAGTAGCACTTGAACTCAGATCTTCCAACTTTAAGCAGAGTACTTTTCTCCCCTGTATCATCATGCTTAAGTGTTACCTGATTAAACCACAAAACACCACCCCCATCAAAAACAACCCCAAAACTAACTCTGTCATTAAAGACAATAAAAACTAAAACTGCCAGTAACATTAGCTTTCTCTGAATTTTTAATGTGTATATTTTAAATGGCCTCCATATTTACAGATACAACAATACCAAGTAGTGTTTCAGCAGGTTCAGAATGATGTTCTTTAAATGAAAAGTGAAAACAACATTTAGGGGCCTTCAGTTCTGTATTTTGGACACAGATTTCCTTTACCTCTACATGGGACATAAAATGTCTTATCAGCTTTCAGTAAATTAATTTGAAACAGGATTCAGATGAACAAATTGAAAAAATTCCCAGTTAAGATATGAGACTTGGTGAGGTTGACTGTCAAATTTAAGAGAGAGCTAAAAAGCTAGGCCTGTTGATATCTGTATTTGGCGGAATTATTTTGGACTCTTTCCATATATCAGTGTAAGCCCTTTCATGCGTCCGTTTTATCTGTTTCTTATCATCCCAGAAACAGATATCTTAATTTCCCACTCTAAGGGTCCATCAATCTATGACTCTGATTTTATGATTTTCTCCTTACTCATCCTTATCTTTCCATGAGGCTAAGCAGTATTTCCATGACTGAGTAGACTTGATCTTCATGGTTGCTAAGGAAGTGAAAGTCTTATAGTAAAAGACCCTCTTCTGAGTCTTCTAATGGAACATTTTTCCTTAGCTTAGTAATAACCTCTTGAAGTAGAATATAAACTCCTTGAGGACAAGAACTATTTTTTTAAAATTTTTATATCTATAGCACCCTGTATATAGCTTTGCACATATAGTAAGTAGGTACTTAATGAATACTTGTTGAATTGATTTGAATAGACAGGACATTTTAGAAAACTGCACAGCATACGTGCCATGGAAAATATTATTTCAGCAATGCAACAGCTCTTATTTATTTGGAGATTAGCAACTCTGTCAAAGCCAGAGGTTCTTAAACCTTTTTGGTCATGGGACCTTTTGGCAGTCACATTAAATCTATGGAGCCTTTCTCAAAATAATGTTTTTCATGCACAAAATAAAATACACCAAATTTACAAAGGAAATTAGTGAAAATAAAAATGCATTTTTTTTCCCAGCACAAGCTCACACACTCCCCGTCCTTGGATCAGAGGTTAAGAACCACTGCATGGGACTTAAAAAAAATTAAAAGAAACTATCCCCATAGTATGTAATTTGAAGTGAGAAAACAATAGGCTGCTGAAATATTTCTGTTGTTCTTTAATAATTGTAGAATTTACTTAATCATTGTAGCCACTGTAAATATTTTACCCTGTTCACATAGTCCACATATAGGCAAACAGTTCTAGTAAATGTTTCTGTTTTACCAAGAGGCAGCCACAACAATGAGAATGGATGGCTGTGTTTTAGCATAGTCCATTGTGGCTAAGGAGAGAGGGTATAAAGGGTATACTTGATTTGAAATTACTGCCTATATCCTCCAAAAACTTCTTGACTGTATTACCCAGGAGGCCATGAAATCATTGGCCATGCCAAATAGATTAACTGTCTTCTGGATCATGTAGCTAAAATCCAGAGTGCCAAGAAAGATAAATGACAATAATAATAAGGATAAAGTAGCTTTTAATTTTTCAATGCACTGTCACATAGATGGTCAAACTGTAGATAATGGGATGGTGTGGTTCATTTGCTTCTCTTAATAAACATCAGGATAACCAAATGAGAATGCACCCTTCAAAGTAGTTGATTGGGGGAATCATTTATTTATTTATTTATTTGATTGTATTTATTTCTTTTTAAATTTCAACATTCACTTTCACAAAATTTTGAGATCCAGTTTCTCTCCCCATCTCTCCCCCCCCACCTTATAATACCATGCATTCTGATTCCCCTTCCCTCATTGTACCCTCCCTTCTGTCACACCCCACCCTCATCTTATCCCCATTTTCTCTCTTTTCTTGTAGGGCAAGATAAATTTCTATACCCCATTACCTATGTTTCTTATTTCCCACTTTATGCAACAATAATTCTCAACATTCATTTCTAATACTTTGAATTCCAACTTCTCTCCCTCCCTCCCTCCCTCCCCATCCCCACTGAGAAGGCAAGCAATTCAATACAGGTTCTACATATATGTCATTTTGCAAAAGACTTCCATAATAATCGTGTTGTGTGATACTAACTATATTGCCCTCTATCCTAGCCTGTTCCTTCTGCCCTTTTTTTCTCTCATTTGACCTAGTTACTCACTTCTCCCATTTGCCCTCCCTTCTGTCATCGCCCTTACACCACTTGTCCCCTCTCCCCCTAATTTCCTGTAGTGTAAGATAGATTTTCATATCAAATTTAGTGAGCATGTTATTCCCTCCTTAAGCCATATGTGAAGAAAGGAAGCTTCACTTTTCCCCTCTTACCTTCTCCATTTTCTCCTCCATTGAACAAGGTTTTTCTTATCTCTTTTATGAATTATAGCCTGCCCTATTCCATTTCTCCCTTTCTCCTCCCAGTATTTTCCTCCCTCACCCCTTAATTTTTATTTTATTTTTTTATGGATATCATCTCTTCTGATTCAACTCAATCCGTACTCTGTGTGTGTGTGTGTGTGTGTGTGTGTGTGTGTGTGTGTGTGTAATCCTTCCAGCTACCCAAATACTGAGAAGAGTCCCAAGAGTTACGTTCCACGTAGGAATGTAAACGGTTAAGCTTTAGAAAGTCTTTTATGATTTCTCTTCCCTGTTTACCTTTTCATGCTTCTCTTGATTCTTGTGTTTGAAAGTCAAATTTTCTATTCAGTTTTGATCTTTTCATCATGAATGCTTGAAAGTCCTCTATATCATTGAATGACCATTTATTCCATTGAAGTATTATGCTCAGTTTTGCTGGGTAGATGATTCTTGGTTTTAATCCCAGTTCCTTTGACTTCTGGAATATCCTATTCCACGCCCTTCGCTTCCTTAATGTTGAAGCTGCCAGATCCTGTGTTGTCCTGATTGTATTTCCATAATACTCTAATTGTTTCTTTATAACTGCTTGTAATATTTTCTCCTTGACCTTGGAACTCTGAAATTTGGCCACAATATTTCTAGGAGTTTCTCTTTTCAGATCTCTTTCAGGAGGTGATTGGTGGATTCTTTCAATATTTATTTTGCTCTCTGGTTCTAGAATATCAGGGCAGTTTTCCTTGATAATTTCATGGAAGATGGCTAGGCTCTTTTTTTTTGATCATGACTTTCAGGTAGTCCCATAATTTTTAAATTGTCTCCTCTGGATCTATTTTCCAGGTCAGTTGTTTTTCCAATAGATGTTTCACATTATCTTCTATTTTTTCAAACTTTTGGTTTTGTTTTCTAACTTCTTGGTTTACCTCATAGTCATTAGCTTCCCTGAACTCTATTCTCTCTTTTAAAGAACTATTTTGTTCAGTGAACTTTTGAGCCTTCTTTTCCATTTTGCTAAATCTGCTTTTTAAAGCCTCTTTCTCCTCATTGGCTTTTTGGACCTCTTTTTACCAATTGAGTTAGCTTATTTTTTAAAGGTGTTATTTTCCTCCACATTTTTTTGGTTCTCCTTTAGCAAGCTGCTGACTTGCTTTTCAAGCTCTTCTATGACCTGAGCCCATTTCATAATCATTTTGGAGGTACTGGAGACAGAGGCCTTGACTTCCTGTGACAGGTATGCCTTGTTGTTCCTCATCTGAAAGGATGGGAGGAGGCACCTGTTCACCAAGAAAGTAACCTTCTATGGTCTTTTTTTTCCCCCTTTTTTGGGGCATTTTCCCAGCTAGTTACTTGACTTTTGAATCCTTTGTCAAGAAGAGAGTCCTAGTGCTTCTCCTCTCCCCAGTACCATGCTCAAGGCTGACATTCAGATCAGCTGCTCAACTCCCCCAGGGGCTTTGGGTGGGGGCAGGGTCTCCACTGAGGCCTGAGGTTCAGATCAGCTGCTCAATTTCACCAGAGGCTTTAAACTGAGCTGCTTAGGCAATGGACCCAGGCTGCTTCCACATAGCCACCAGCCGCCTGCTGCTGCTGCTGCCTGGGGCTAGTGCTGGGGGAACCCTGTTCACCTCTCTCCCAGCTGGGAAAGCCCTCTCACACTGACCTTTGGAGCTTTCTTTGTCACTTGTGGGTTGAGGGATCTTGGACCCTCCCTGCTGGGAATTCTGCCCCAGAGGTCTGTTCAGGTCCTGTTCCTCCCATTGCAGCATGGCCAAGGCTGGACTCTGCTCTGCTCAGCGTCCTGTGAGATAGACCTTTCCTGTTGACCTGTCACATTACCTTTGACTAGAAACCTCTTTTACTCTGTTGTTCTGTAACTTCTGCTGCTCTAGAATTTGTTGAGTCATTTTTTATAGGTATTTTGTGGGCTGTGAGGGAAGCGCTAGAGTATCTGCGTCTTTCTGCTCCACCATCTTGGCTCCACCCCTTGGGGAATTATGTACTGTAAAGATATTGCAGTTGTCCAAAGGATTCCTGAAACTTCTCTTTTGGAATAGCTTTCAGTTTCACAGAATCACCAGGCTATGGTGGTACATATATACCTATAAACCTTGCTGTAGGGGAAGTAAAATTGTTAGTAAGTAAGATTGTTTGAGCTTAAGGTTTCTGAATTGTAATAAGATTAAGTCATTTGGATGTTCAAACTAAGTCTGGCACCAATACAATGAGCTTCCAGGAGTAGGGGGAAACTAGAATTGAGAGGGATGAACTGATCCAGGTCAGAAAATGGAACAAGCCAATACTCCAGTGGCCCTTAGTAGTGAGACTGGACCATGAGTGACTTCTAAACTTCCAATCTAGGTGAGATAGGGAGATTTAATTTTTAAGCAAATAAATCAAATCATTCACAGAATCTTCAGTGTTAGAAGGGACTTCAGCAGCTATCTAGTCCAATAAAGACTATTTTATAGTATTTTATACTTGTCAAGAAAAATTTTAGCATTCATTTTTACAAGATTTTGAGTTGAAAATTTTTCTCCCTCCCCTTCCCTCTTCTGAAAATGGTAAGCTGTTTGATGTAGTTTATGTATGTACTATTGTGTAAAAAGTATTTCCATATTAATCACAGTTGTGAAAGAAGAAACATTAAAAAAACACAAGAGAATAAAGTAAGTGAAAAAATACGCTTGGATTTGCATTCAAACTTCATCATTTCTTTATCTGGATATGGAGAACATTTCCCTTAATGAGTTCTTTGTACTTGTCTAGGATCATTGTGTTATGGAGAATTGCTGAGTCATTCACAGTAGATCATCACACAGTGTTGGTGATCATATGTATAGTGTTTTTCTGGTTCTTCTCATTTCATTTTGCATGAATTCATACAATTCCAGGATTTTCTGAAATCTACCTGTTCATCATTTCTTATTATTGCACAATAGTATTCCATTATTTTCACATACGACAGTTAGTTTAATCATTCCCCAATGGATGGACATCCCCTCAATTCCCAGTATTTTGCCACCACTGAAAGGGCTGCTATAAATATTTTTTGCATATATAGGTCCCCATTAAAGACTTTAAATGGAACCTGCCATATAACATCTGTAGCAAGTAGTAATCCAGGCTTTGTATGTGTACTTTCCGCAAAGGGAAACCCCATAACCTCTTAAGACTGCCTATTCTACTTTTGGAAAGCTCTAATTTTTTTTTCAGAATTTTTCTTTACTTGAATCAAATCTGAGTTTTTCAATGAATTTTTATTAAGTGTGTGCAGAGAACTGTGTTACTCACTGAGGATACTAAAGTGAAAACCAGCACGCCTCCCTCCCTTGAGAAGGGACAGCATGTATACTGGATAGGGCATTAGACTTGATGTGAGGGGCATGTGAGTTCAAGTCTATCTCACATCTTTCACTGTGTAACCCAGGGTAAGTCACTAAATCTCTTCTGGCCTCAGTTTCCTTGTCTGTAAAATTAAGATCTTGGACTTTAGCCACTAAGATCTCATCCATTTCTAAATATAGAATCCTATGAAATTGTAGCTTATTGGGAGGAAGGGTTTGAAACACCAAGATGATTTCATTTGAATAGTGAATTTCTGGTGAGTAACCTCTATTTATCAATGTATATACCAGCCCCTTCTTTGCAATTTAGAGTATTTGTGTTCAATGGGATAAAGAGAGGTTAAGGGACTGGACCAATTTCACACAATCAGTAAGTGTGAGAGGGTTTTTTCTTTGTTGTTGTTTTCCCCCCTAGTCATTTTTCATTTATATTCCACTCTTCATGACCCCATTTGGGATTTTCTTGATAAAGATACTGGAGTGAATTTTCGTTTCCTTCTCCAGCTCATTTTACAGATAAGGAAATGGAGGCAAATGGGGTTAAGTGACTTGCCCATGGTCACATGGCTAGTGTCTGAGGTTGGATTTGAACCCAGGTCTTCCAGACTTCAGGCCCCATGCTCTATGCACTGTGCCACCTCCCTGCCCCTAGTGTCAAAGGTAGGGCTTATTTAAACCTAAGTGTCTGAGGGCAGCTAGTTGGTGCAGCTGATAGAGTGCCAGGTCTAGAATCAGAAAAACTTATCTTCCTAACTTCAAATCTGGCTTCAGATATTTACTTACTAGCTGCATGACCTTGGACAAGTCACTTAATGCTATTTTCCCGAGTTCCTCATCAGTAAAATGAACTGGAAAAGGAAATGACAAACCATTCTAGTGTCTTTGCCAAGAACATCCTAAATAGGGTCACAAAGAGTTGTATGTGACTGAACAACATCAACAGTAACAATAAAGGTTCACTCTCTGTGCCATGGTTCCTCTGTGATGTATATGGAGGCAACTTAAAAGTTATGCAAGGAAGTGAATCCCCCTATTTCATCTTTTCTTACCAAAGCCATTGCTGCCTAGCTTAACCTAGCTCCTAAGTCACTGGGTGTATCTCCAGTGACTTTTAACTTCCTCCAAAAGGCATATTCACTCACAAAAGATTTTCTGTCTTGCACTGTGAAACTTCCATGTTTCATCATTACAATAAGGATATTTAATAGAGTTGCCAAAATGTTTTGAGCAAAGCCAATGTTACGGAATAAGTGCTTAGTGCCACTTTGACCCCCCACATTCACTGGAATATATCAGTTCTACTTAATTTAAAAAAATCATTCATTATTTAAAGTTATATTTTTATTAGCACAACCATTCTATGAGCTGGGGAGGCAGGTATTAATCTCACTTTAAACATGTGAAAATTGATATTTAAAAAGATCAAAATGAAGCAACCAAAGTTACACAGTTATACATAAATGAAATCTATAGGTTTGATGAGATTTTAATATTCTTCAATCTGCATTTAATCAATATTCATTAAGTTGAAATCTGTGTTTATTATGTGCAAACTGTGTATCCTGTTTTCTAATAGGAAAAGATATCTGTTGCAATGATTCACTTCACTAAATAAATTCCTGCTTTGTTACTTCCCACTAAGATGTTCTTGCTTCTCAATTCTCCCTCCCTTCCACTGTTCATGAAAAAAAAAAAGATCTACAGTAGTACACACGGGAAAAATTCTGAAGGCTCTGGGCACTGAATTTTTGTGCATCTATGATTCTCTTTTTATATGCCAGTCACTTTTGTAGTTATTGTCCCCCCCTTTTTTTTTTGCCCTGCTTTACACACCAGGATTATCCTAACACCCAAGTAGACACTAACAGTATTTGTGAAATTCAATTGAGATTCACTAAAATGCTTACAAATGCAAACAAAGGTCAGATGCCACCTTGTCTTCTCATCAGAATTACAATATTAATGACATAAATCCATTATAATTGGACCCCAGGAATCCCTGGGCATTTGGTGATTAGTTGTAGCAATTGTACACCATTAATAATGTATAATATCCCTAGTGTTAAATGTGAAATTAAAGAGTGGGTTCAGAAAACTCCTGGACCAAAACAGAAAATCCTCAAGTCAAGATGTGGCTTCAGTGAAGTGTCCAGATGATTCAATGTGTGTTAATTGTATTATTCCAGGGATGAAATTAACCTGGGCAGGATGGATGTGAATGGAAAGTGAGAACTATGCTCTGCCTCTCATAGCTGTTTAATGAAAGACCTTCCTCTCAAGCTATAACTGAGGAGTAGGCATTAGCTATGGATCACTTGTTTTCACTCAAATTATGGAATACCAGTTTAGTGTTTGTCAAAGCCCCAAATACATTGTAGTAAAATATCGCTGCTTTCTGCAGAAACTAGTCTTAAAAACACTTGTGAAAACATGTAATCAGGACTGGAAAATTACCTTAGGAACTTCAACTAATCACAGCTCCTTTAACACAGAGATGTTTCTGAGCTTTGGAAAGCCTCCCAAATTGGTTATGTGGAGATCTCAGGCTTTTGTTTTGCAATTCAGATGCACCGTCAGTTTTGATGGCAGCCTCTCTGACTCCTAGAAGTGGTGTCCAAAGAATGCTTAAAATGAACTGTGGTCTTTGTTCTGGCTGTGAATAAAACTGTTGTAAGAGGTAAGGGAGAGTAAGGAGAAAAGAATGGAATGCATATTGTTGAGAGCAACACTGTTGGTTCACATGGTAAAATTTAATATTACTAGGATTTTTTTTTTTACTTCAAAAACTCTGTATAGATAATGATTTGCAATTTTGTTCAATGCTTTAACTATTCAGTACTGTCCAGTGGCTCCAGGGAGCTTTATTTGTTACTTGTGGTTCTCATCAATAGTTCATTAAGAGCCTGGATATTATGGTAGAAAATCCATGGAGAGATTAAGAGATTATGTGATAGAACCATGTTTACCTTTGACCAAGCTTTTTTCTTCCCCAGTTTAATTCACTTGACCTGGAAAGAGTGTTTTAATGACTCTTCCATTCCCTGGACTTGATCATGGGCCCCAGGCAATCTCTTTTGTATCGTGTGCTGTTGGTCAACTTAGATCTGGAAGACAAAGCCTAAACCAGTTTTTTGGCAACAAGATCTTCTCTGTGTTGAGTTAATATTACATACATGGAAATTTTTGTATCTTCTTAGCTAGAATGCCAGAAATTCCTTGTTCCTGAGCATAGTTAAAATGTTATTTTCAATGAATACTTAGAATTATGGAATTTTAGAACCAATCTACTCATTTTACAGATGAGAAAACCAGAGTTATCCATGGGGAATTGACTTGCTCCATTTCTATTAAGGGATAAAGTTGGGACCCTAAACCAGGTCTCCATACCAGTGGACCAGTACCCTTTTTCTTCTTTATCTTGCATAGCTGATTTAAAGATTCTCACAGGGCCAAGGGCCCCCTGTGTGCCAGGTACTGTGCTAAGTATTAGAGATACAAAGCAAGGCAAAACAATATTTCGAGAGAATTCAGGCTTTCTTCCCACCTTCCCAAATTTTTGTCGGTTATTTGGGTAGATCAGGAGTGAACAAGAAATTTCCCACAAAGGCAGGGTCTGTGTTGTCCCTCTTCTTTCCCATAGAGCTAGTTGTTGGCTCCTTCAGTTCTTTGAGATACCTGAGGTCTGCCATAGTACAGAGACAGTTTTTGTTTTTCTTTGAATCCCTGGCACCTGATGTAGCATCTGGAACAGTGCTTAATGAATACTTGTTGATTGACTTGATTTGACTTATAGATTTTCTATAGCCCATGGAAGACAAGGTTGAGGATCTATTAAAGAAAAAGTAAGCCATCCAAAAGGAGTCATTCATTCATTTGGTATTTATTGAGCATCTGCTATATGGAAGTTATTGTGTCACAGTGCTGGGGAACCTGAGTCATGTGCTGGAAGCAGTGAATGTAAAAGAAAAGTGAAAAATAAAAAGGGAAGAAGAGGGCAATGTGACTGAAGGAGAAAAGGAAGCCTACTGAAAATAGAGAGCATTCTAAGAATGTAAACTACTTTCTCAGAAATGAAGCATGATAATAGTTTTCTAAAGAAACAAACACTATCACCATTTCACTTCACTCTAAGCCAAATTCTTAGGAAACTCGAGCCAACCCTTGGGGGCCGAGGAAATCCTCATTGCCTGTCATTTCTTTTCTAATTACTTAGATAACCATTCCTATCCTTCTTGGCCTGATCATCCACAAATACCCTCTGCCCATGTGTAAAGTACTCTGTGACAACTAAAACATCAGCAACCAAATAGCCATGGAGGGGGTTTAATCAAAGCATCAGTGTGATATAACTGTCAGTTTTTAGAATAAAGAATATTTTGTGACCATTTGACTTGATTTACTTTTATTCCGTGTATAATGGCCTAAAGGATTGTCAGAAGAACTGGAAATAATTGGTATTCCAGGGGCAATGGAGGTAGGATGGTTAAATAACCAATGCTAACACCATTTGAGAGGTTTATAATATTTCGCCAATATGCATCAGGCACACTCACCCTCTTGATATCACAGGGGTGGGATTGAGAGCAGGTGATGTAATCTAACTTGACAAACTAGTTAAATATTGACAAGCAGACAGAAGCACATGGGCATTCAGACTGAAGGAGGAAGGGAAGTTCTGATTATATGATTCAGATCAGAGAGCAGACGCTGGAGGAGACCAAAGTGAATCGCTGCAGTAGTTCTAATAACACAACTGGGGTCACCTTGGGCTTTCCTTCCATCATTAAGAGGTAAGGCTTTTTGCCCTGCTGACTGAAGGCATTGATAGCCATAAAATGTTCATGTGTCTTGGAGGTAGGTTAATCCCAGGGAGTTCTTTCCTTCAGCGAGCCTCATTGTATAGTCTAGGCTGGTCCTGATTTAAGCACAGAGCATGGACAAACTAATGTGGAGAAAGATGGCTTAGTTTTTTCTGTGCTGGAAACTGTCTTCAAATGATTGGGTCTGGGAAGAGGTATATTTTATTTTAAATGCTTAGCTGGAGAAGATGGCCCACAAGAATTCATTTGCAATGAGGATTTTGCTAATGGTTAGAGAAATGCACATCAATTGAATAAGGAGATCTTCATGTAACTTCATGGGTAATGTTACGCCAACAACAGTGTGTCTGCTCCGTGTGTAGGGGCAGAGGCAGGGGAAGGGTGCTTAATGCCACATGCAATATTTTTAGCTTTGATCCTTAATGAAGAAGCAAGAGAAATTTAATTCAAGGGGAATACTGAGAAGCCAAGCCAATGCTGATAGATAGAGAAATAGGCTTAATGTGTTGTCAGACTGTGTTTAGAAATGAATAAATATCAGTGTGAGAAAAGTGCCACATTTGACTTTAGAAAGACTGCTTAAGCAGCCAGCTTATCACAGGCTTCTTTTAGAAAGGAGATAGCATTCTGCTTTCATTATAGTCTCTCACTCACCTTCAAATGGAGCAGGAAAGTGGTAAGAAATAAATAACCCCTAGCAATTTTCTATGAGGGAGCTCTTTATTCTGAATAAACAGTCATCAAGAAAACTGACTATAGTGAAAGGAGCCTTCACAAGGAGTCTGGAGAAGTTGTACCACTGAACAAGATCAAGGCCAAGCCATTTTGCATCTCTGAGTTTTAGCTCCCTCATCTGTAAAATGGGTAGGATCATACTAACACTATATATTTCATAGGATAGTTTCGTATACCTGAGAGAACTACAGAAATGTGAGGTATTGTTAGCATTAAAAAAAAAAACTTTTAGATGCTTGAAAAAAAAATATATGTACCATTTCCCAGAAATTTTCTGCAGCAGATAATAAATAAGAATGTATCCCTGTGAGAAATAATAGCTCAGTATGGGTTGTTTAAGGAGATACTATACTCCAGGTCTCCTTGGTGGTTTCTGATGCATCTCACTCAGTAGTGATCTAAATTATTATTCCTTTTTTAAGATGAAAAAGACATTATGACACAAATCATGCTCATGGAACTTGGATAGACAAAAGCAGACTGCATTAGGGGACCATGTGTCATGGAGAAGCAGAGGAAATAGAAAGGTAGCATCATATAATGAATAAAGCAATCGATGGAAGGGAGATATGTTCAAATCCTGTCTCACACAGACTAGACTAGATCTGTGACTTTAAGCACATCACTCGCCACTCTGGGCCAGTTTCCCCATCTGAAAATGAGAAAGGTGAGCTTTATGATCTCTCAGATCACAGAGCTCTAAATCTGTGATTCTGTCCTATGTTTAATCATACTGACAGTCCAGGGAATGGAGGACCAGCCTAGAAGTTCAAGAGGACAGCTTGGTGGCACATTAGATAGAGCACTGGGCCTAGACTTGGGAAGACTCAGGTTCCTGACTTCAAATCTGGACTCAGACATTTACTAGCTGTGTGACCCTGGGCAAATCACTTAACTCTGTTTGCCTTAGTTCCCTCATCTGTAAAGTGAGCTAGAGAAGGAAATGGCAAACCACTTCAGTATTTTGGCTAAGAAAAACCCAAATGGAGTCACAAAGAGTCAAATAGGACTGAAACAACTGAGCAACGACAACTGGAGGTTCGAGTCTTATCTCTGACATGTATCCTCAGCTCCTAGTCATAGGGCTGAGGAGCAAGTCATTTAAATGATCAGTGACCCTGGGACAACTCTGTAAGAATCTAAATTGCAGAACAGTTGCCTAGGTGTGGGAGCTTTTGCCCAGGGAGTTTCCAGCCTGGATACAATAGTTGGAAACTCATCCCCCAAACAACAGTACCAACCTCACAATCATAGTACAGAGTAAAATATAGGTTGGACAGGTATTGCTATCCCTCTTTGATCATAAAATCATATATCTAGAGCTAGAAAGGACTTGAAGAGACAAACCATCTCTCATCCAAGCCTCAAATTTTACAGATGAGGAACCAGACTCCCAAGGAGGTCAGGTGACTTATTTAAAGTCACACAGATGGCGAGTGGCAGAGCCCAGGTCAGGGCTCCAAATGCCCCCTCCAGGGTCCCCCATAGCCTGAGAGAAAGAGAAAACTGGGGCCCAAAGAGCTGCAGCAGTGTGCTCGGAGGCATGTAGCTAGTGAGGACTGCCAAGGTTTCCTGGATCCCAGCCCATGTCCTTTTCTCTGTCTCTAGTGAATCGACAAACATGAACTCGGGGTTTGTTTTGTCAATCGTACATTTCTCCCTGCAGAGCTGGTGGCTGGCCAACCACCATTAGGATATTTTCAGAGACTTTACTAGGATGATTGAACAAAGCATATCAGCTTCCGATATGTTTCTGCCCCATTCATGCTTAACAGACTCTCCATTCTTCTAACTCTCTCTGTTCCCATTCTTGTACTGTTCCTTATGGCCATGGAGATGGGAAAAAACCAATCAGACCAACTTCATTCTCTGGAGTACAGTTACTCAGAGACCTGATTGCTCTGGGCATGTAGGCGGCACAATGGATAGAATGCTGGAACTGAAGTCAGGAAGATCTGAGCTCAAATCCAGCCTCAGATACTTACCAACCGTGGGACTCTGGGTAAATCACTTATCCTCTCTTTGCCTTGGTTTCTTCAACTGTAAAATGGGGATAATAACAGCAGTACCTCACAGGGTACTTGTGAGGATTAAAGTTTTTCATTCTTTTTTCTTTTTTTAAAAAATTTTATTCATTTTATTTTTAATTTATGAAATAAAACAATCATTTCCATAATAAAGTAGAATAAAAAATGATTGCGCATGAAACTACAAATTTATTACATACAACTTGCTATTCTTTTTAATTATGTAATAAAATTATCATGCACATTTCTTTTTGTCCCTTGTCTGCCCCCCTACCCTAGAGATGGTTCTCATTAGGCACAAGTATGTATGTATATGTATGTAAAATCATTGTATACATACTTCTATTTATTAGTTCTTTCTCTGGATGCAGACAGTGTCTTCCTTCACATCAAAGGAGACATTTGTAAAGCATTTAGCACAATACCTGGCACGTAGTAGGTATTATATAAAAATGCTTATTCCCTTCCCCTCCCCTATAATGTTAATGATGTTCAATTGTGCATTGTGTGGAGGGGGGAACATTCCTTTCAGTGGATAGAAAAACATACATGGTGAGTAGCCCTTTAACTGAACATATTGCCGGCTTTCATTATACGTGTCTTTGCAATATGGAACCCAGGAGCATTGCTTCTGGACTATACATAAAGAAGCAACATAAGCGGATTCACAAGGAGATGTGGCATACTTTTCTGGGCTTATCACATGCCACTCTCCCTTATGTGTTTTAAGTGTCTTCCAGTTTAACAGTCATGTTTGCTGTTCCACATACAAGTCATTCCATCTCCTATCTCTGCGCTGGCTGGTCAACATGCCTGGAAGGTACTCCCTCTTCATCTCTTCCTCTTGGAATTCCTGCTTCCCTTTGAATACCTGTTCAAGCGCTGTCTCCTATCAAAGCAAGTTAATTCTCTTTCCCTGAATATTATTTTGTAATCTGTGTATTAATTCTACCCCTACCCCCATAGAGTATAAGCTCCTTGAGGACAGGAGACAGTGTCATTTTCTTCATATCCTTACCACCTAACATAGTGCCTGGCACATAGTAGATGATTAAGAATTGTCTTTTCATTGAATGAAGTAGAAGAGTGAAAAGTGTCCAAACCCCAGTTGTGTGATTAACCAGCTATTAAGCAAGCTGGGCAAGTACTAATAAGCCTCAGCTTCCTGGTCTATACAAAGGAGATAATAATACTCATATTCTCTGCTGCAGAGGGTGGTTGTGAAGACATTTCCATTGTTGTAAAGGCTAAGGCACTGTGTAAATATGAGTTATCATCCTTACATCCTGGGAAATTAGTGAAGAGCTAATGAATTCTCTTTGAGGATAATACTCTAATGATAGAAGAACTCAGACGTAGAAAGGTTAAATTCCTAGCCCTAAGCCCCATTGCACGTGATTAATACAGCTGGAAATTAAACCCAGGAGTCTGTTCCCTAGTACTGATTTCCAACTAGAAGATCTCTAAAGTAGACACATTTCCAAGCACCTCTTAATAAAATGCAAATGAAATAGTATTGAGCTTATTCTAGCTTTTCATCTTCAAGTGGTCAAGAACAAAAAGATTTCTCTCTCTGTGTGTCTCTCTCTCTGTCTCTGTCTCTCTGTCTCTGTCTCTCTCTGTCTCTCTCTCTCTCCCTCCCCCTCTCTCCCCTTCTCTCTTCCTCTCTCCCTCTCCCTCTCCCTCTCCCTCAGAAACTACAAGCAGTAGTTGCATTTACAATAGCTGGTACCTGTGAAAAACCTTAGGACACTGTAAATTAAAGAAAAAAAATCTCCTTGCGAATATGGGGCCACCAGAGCTAAAGCTCACTTGTAGATCACTTGACCCTGTTCAGATTCTTACTATTCTTTTTCCTTAGTGTCAATAAGACATGTATTTTCTGCACTGGAATATATTGTTCATATTACCTCTCAGCTTCTAAAAAGAGCTATCCTCAGTGTACAGTCATTATAGGGGCAAATTCTGGGGTGTGTGTGTATGTGTGTGTGTGTGTTCATCCTTCGTTGCCAAAGAAGACCATGCCATCAGAGAAATGATGACATGACTTACACTTGACTTTGTTTTGAGTGAGGGTGGTCTGTGCAGGTCATCAGCCTCACTTCTCCAGAGTCATCTGAATCCAGTGACCAGATATTCATCAGGATGACTGGAGATGACCCACGATGAGGCAATTGGGGTTTAAGTGACTTGCCCAAGGTCACTCAGCTAGTGAGTGTCAAGTGTCTGAGGTGATATTTGAACTCAGGTCTTCCTGACTCCTGCACTGGTGCTCTATCCACTGCATCACCTAGCTGCCCCATAGGGGCAAATATAGTGCCAGGAAATGTGGGAGTTTCTATACTCAAATAATCAAATAGATCTATGTGTGGATGTTCCCTCAAATGAAGCACCCATCTATGGCTGTCCTCACTGTGTATGTGTAGTTTTGTCTATTTTGTCCTGTAAATGCACCCCAGGTGGTCTATCCAGTGTGTGAGAGGATTTCATCAATTTCCCCTTACATTGCAAAATTATCAGTGGAGCGTTCTGACTGTTCGCTTGTCTTTCCTTGGCTTCCTTTTTTTTCACATTTTCCTGATGAAATGCTTTTTGGACTTTCTCACTGATTTTATTCTGCAGCCTCTTATTATCTACTATGTCCCTCTGTTAACACACCATTGCCCCATGTGTTAAAATTAAAAAAAAAAAAAACAAATAAATGAACACAATAACAATACAGGTTGGGAGTTAGGACCTCTGTATGCCAGTTCTGGTTTGGATCCCAGTCAATTAGGTGATACCTTGGTAAGTTATCTTTACAAATGAGAAAACTGATGCCCACTTAAACGATATGCCCAAGGTCATATGGTTATTCAGCAACTGGAATTTAGGTTTCCTAATGCCTGGATAAGTGCTCTTCCTGATATACCCCAGCTGGCACCAGTGGCTCCTATACTGGGAATGATTGAAATGCTCATTTTATAGGCTAGGTATAGGTTAGATCTAGAATGGTTATACTCCACCCTCCCCTCCACCGCTCCAAATCGTGGATCCCCTATCCAAGATACCCAATTTGAGTCTCCTCTCCTTAGCTTCCATCTCCATTCAGCCTGATACACTTTGACTCCTCAAGAGGCCTCCTTGTTGCCATGATGTTCTCCTTACTTACTCCATACCATTGAGGTCTCCTCCATTTCCTCAGGGCTAAGCTATACTTCCAAGAGAAGGATTACCTTGTCTGACAAATTCTATTTACAAATGTGCTAAAGGGAGAAAGCTATTGAAGTTCCTGGGTCCTGATACAAAGGCCTTACAGAAGCAATAAATAATAATTATCTTGATATCCCCTTTATAATATGTTTTTATAATTAATGTAAAGCTATAAACAAATGATAAACCAATACAAATGATTTTGGGAAAAACCTCTCTCTCATCAATGTTTGTATGAATGTATATAAACATATAAATACACTTATGTATATGTGTATTTAATATAGATTTTTTGAATACATTTTATTCTAAGAATTACTTTTTTAAAATGACTCCTCCCATAAAAGGTCAGAAATAATTCCAGCCTCACTTTGGCAGTGTACAATTTCCCTCAACTATTCATTTCACTTCTTTGTCCTGCTTTTTCCTTAGCTGAAGCTGGAGGGGTAGAAGGATGCTTCTTCCATTCTAAAATGATATGGAAAAAATAATAAAACATTTAAAGATTCATAAATATTGATTTGCACATTATTTTCCTCCCTTTGCTTTATAATCTCTTTTATTTCTTATTCCTCATAGCAACACTGGGAGATAAATTGGAGCTTTTCTCCCTATTTAATCAGTGATTAAATTGAAGGTCAAAGATTGCATTATTATTCCAAAGACATTAATTTTAGTACCTCTTGTGTGAAAAATACTGTACTTTCCTACAAACAGAGAGAGGCATACTAGATACCAGGTTCGATCCCTGACCTCTTAGAGTTTATCAAGAAAATGGGTTTGTGATACTGATGAAAAACTGTCTTTAGAATGCCAAAGGCGTTCTGAATCTACCAAAGTCATTTACATGCAATCTAAAGAAATAAAATTCACTAAATTCTGAAGTATCTTAGGGAAATTCATTCTAAGAAAGTGGAGAAAACATACTGTTGATATATTTTAGAGCTCAAGAAGAACACATGAATTCTTCCTGCCTATATCCCTGCCTTCCAATAGATTTCCTCTCCAAGTCTCAGACTGATAAAGGGAGTCAGTTTTTAATGGAATTTCTAAAAGGTTGGGTTGGGCCTGGGAAGAAAACAAAAAACTTTGTTCCTCAGCTATCTACTTCACTGTTTAACTACCCTTATGTCAGAAAGTTTTTATTTTTGTTCAGCATCCGTTGACCGTGTTGTAATTCAAATTCATTTTCTTCAGCTCTGTCTGTGCTCACAATGTAGAACAGCTGTGGAAAGTCCTTTCTGCATTCATTGGCTCATGGTCTACTTCTCTCCCCAATCTCTGACCCCCTCCCATCTTCTCCAGGCAGAATAATTCAAGTGCCATATTTAGTCTTTATTCATTGATCCTGTCTTCCATTCCTTTCATCCATTTCATGGTTGCTCCCAACCCTCTAGTTGGAGGCCCAGAGGGATAATTGTTCTATCTTGTTAAAAAAAAGTGCACTGGAACCTTTTAAAAGAGAGAGGTCACAGAGTGCCTGGATTTTACATCTCACTCACAGCTATTAGCATATTTCCTACACCATTCTGGGTCTTTGGTTCAGAGTGGAAAGACCAGTCACCTGCAGTCCTTCTAATAGCTTCCAGGCTTTGACCCTGATGAGCTTAAAAAATTAACCTGGGAATATGGATTGCTATTTGATTACAGGTTGTGACATCTTTATGAAAACAGAGGTCTCACCTTTGAAAAAGCAAATGTGCATGATGCCTAGGGTCAAGGCAATGAGGGGTTAATGGGAAATTGTCATTTGTGATTCTCACAAATCATGAGATGCCAAAAGCACTGAACCTCTAAGAGTCTGGGAGGGCTGAGTGGAGATCTGATTGTCATTGACTGATAAATCATAACACATGATGAAAGAAATGGCTCTGAATCATCAGTAGTTCTAGGAGGGAAGAGAAGTAGCAACAAAACATTTTCTTCACTGATTCCTGTATTCAGAGTAAAATGTGATTTTTCCCCAGGTTCCACATAAAAAGGTAAGATTTGAAATAGATTAATATTTCAGATATTTTAAACTGTAATTTTATTCAAAAGCTAGTGTTTCTCCTTATATTTCCAAATTCTGCCCCACCAGTGGAATCATAAGAATCAAATATCAGGTACAAGAAAGAGGCTTTATAAAATTAGAAGATACTTCTCTAGGAAACCTGTTCTCCTGTAGCCTTTAAAAAAATATATATTTTGTTTTTGGAAAGAAGTTATTTTTTTTTTGTTTTGGTTTTTTATTAAAGAGATGGTCATTTAATGAAAGATTTCCAGAACAAAGTGGAGAGGGGGTGAATTTGGGTTGAATCTTCCAAAAGGTAATTAAAAATAGGAAATTAACCCAGAAAAGGCCTTTAGGACTAGGCCATCCCCATCACTTGAGGACAACAATTCTACTTTTTTTCCACATGACAACAAATGTAGTGTTGAAACCAAAGAAATGTTAAGTAATTAGGCTTACTGTATGAGGTGACTCCAAGCTTTAGCATGATGTTACCCAACAGATATGGCCATAACATCTGCAAGGATTCATTGTGTGAATGTCTGTTTTATAAGCTTCTCATGCTAGAGCTCATCAACCTAATCTACAAGTTCTGTTTTTCACATTTAATGCTCTGATACTTTAAGGATTTCATCTATGTAGATACTCATTCCCATGATACAGTGTTTAACTGCTCACAAAAATCATAAAATGACATAGAATTTCACTGGTGGAAGGAACCCCAGCAGTTATCTGGTCTAATTCAAAACAGAACAAGAATGTTCCTCATAACCCTTACCCAGAGTAAGTAAGCACTTACTCTGTGCTCGTGACAGAAATAAAAGCAAAACAAAGAAACAACCCCACAGCCTCTGTCCTCCAGGAGCTTATGTTTTAATGGGGGAGACAACAAGTCGCTGTGTGTCTATATGAAGGATATATATGATAAATGAAAAGTAATCTCAAAGGGGAGGCTCTAGCCTTGAGGACTGGGAAAGGCCTCTAGCAAAACATGAGAGAGAGCATTTCAGGTACGGGCAGCAAACAACCAGAGTAAATATAGTATCAGCATATAGAATGCTCTATTTGAGAAACAGCAAAGTCCAGTACAGTGGAATTATGGACTAAAGGATAAGAAGACTGGATGCATAAGAAGGACTTTGAGCATCAGGGGATTTACATGTGAAAATGGAGCTAATAGGCTGCCACTATAGTTAGAGTAGGGGAATGATGAGGTTAGATTTGTTTTTAGAAAAATCACTATATAACATGTCAGCTAGCCTTTGATTATAGCACTCCAATGAACTGGAATCCACTACTCCCCAAGATATCTCATTTCATTTTGGGGCATCTTTAGTTGTAAGAATATGATTTTCTTACATCAGGCTGAAGTCTGCTGTAGCATATCTAGTGCACCGGTTTTGTCCTCGGGGTTCTAAGCAAAGCAAATTTAATCCATCTTCCATGTGAAAGTCTTTCAAACACTAGAAGAGGCTATTGTGATTCCTGGAATTCTTGTTTCCATGTTAAACATATTTTGTTTCTTCGAATAATTTTCAGTACCCTCTCATGTCACCTTTCTGTCCTGGTGACCAACTCCACCCCAATTAAATGTTCCTTTTCTTCAAATTAGAGTATGAACTGCTTGAAAAGAGACTGCATTGACTTTCTACTTGCATAGCACAGTGTTTGGCAATAGTAAGTGCTGAGTAATTTCACTTATTCAATTTTTTTCCTCTTTTCTCTTAGCTCTTAAACATGACATAAAACTCAAAGATGCTTATCATTTCCCTTCCCATTGATACAAAAAAAAAAGACAGACTCATCTAGACAGTCATAAAGGCCCAACCACATTCTCAAGTTAATTTAATAGCTATTTATTGTTTATTTTTTTGTGTGTGTGAGATGCTGAGACTACAGAGACAAAATTTGATTAACAAAGGATCTGTCTTTTCAAACTATGCATTCTGTGGAATTCTGACACCTGATTTTTTTCTTTTCTCAAGCAGAATGATTCACCAGTTCATTGAATATTAGAAATATAGCATATCTTGTAGATCGTCTTATTCAAATTCTTCATTTTACAGATAAGCAAATTGAAGCCTAGGTTTTAGAATGACATATAGAAGGTCACAAAGCTACTTGTCAGATTCAGACTAAAATGCATTTCCTGAATCATTATGGACCTTCTTAAGAGATAGGGACATTTGGTGATGATTGTCTCAATGAGGACAGTTTTCCTGGCTCTAGAGTTAACAAGTCTTCTTTCAAAATCACACCTCTGACACACTTTCATTTCTTTTGGCCTCATTTTCTTTATTTGTAAAGTAAGGGATCTGGATTTGACAACCTCTGACATACATTATAACTCTAAATCTAGAATCTGGTGAACATAAATTCCAAAATCACCAAATGAAAATGTTTACTTTTACTCAATCTGATTATTAGATTGGATTTCAACTTATATTTTTAAGTTTTCAAAATCAACCTAAGAATCTTTCAATCTCCCCATGGCAGACATGTTTTATCTTCACCAGTGAAATGATGTTTTAGGGAAGGTTTTAGAGGTTGACTGAATATCTAACACAGATTGCTTGTTTCCAACATACATAAAGATGGGAGTGAAGAGATAACAAAACTCTTTTCTGTGGCCCCATAAAGGTAGAGAACAGTGGTTTCCTGGGAAAATTGGACAAAGGATATAGACAACAACTGTCACTTTGAAGTTAAGCTTTTGTGTGGGAGCGTTAGTTTACCTTAATTAAGGAAGCAGCAAATTATTTGAATGTTTTATAAACCAATGGTCAATGAGACCCCTGATGGCAAAATTCACTTGTTCTAAATAGGAGCCAAAGCTCTTTTGACCTTTCAATGTATTATTGGAGCCTATGATGGTCATCTGGCTAAGTAAGCTGTGGCTGCATCTGGTCTGCCAGCTGGCTGACACACACATGCTGGGGACAACTTGGAGGCTGCTCTTAGTTTCACCAGATGCCCTGTAGAAGTGTCCAGATGATCCCCAAAGCAGTACAAATGATTTTACATTTCAGATAAAATGGTTGTGGTGTGTGTGTGTGTGTGTGTGTGTGTGTGTGTATTGTAGGCATCGCTCCAAGTCCAGATGAAGCAGGCATATTCATTTCCAGACCCACTTTCTAAATGAATAACATGTGGAGAGTGGAGATACTTCCCACTAGGACCCCAAACATAGTCTGCACAATGCATTTTCATAAAAGTACCCAAACACGCAGTGTTTATCCGGGATTCCCCTCAAGCATGAGAACATTAGTAAGTGCACTTGGGTAAAGAGAGAAAAGGGTAATGTCAAGAAGAATAATGGATAAATCCATAGATCAATTAGGTTTATCCATTTGAAAAACAAGTAAGTACACAAGGTTCATATTGAGGGTCAGAGGCCATTGTCCGAGCAGAGCAAAGGGAGAATTGTAGCAACTGATGGTTGACACTACTGAACACTTGAGGGCCCGTTAGCAAGAAAATGCATCTGTCCTTGAGTTGTAAGTGTAATCCAACTTCTGATAGTTTTAGGTCTACCTTCTAACTAATTCCTTATCTGCTTTTCATAACTCAGATCATAAGAAATTCATGCTAGAGTAGTTAGATAGGAAACATCAGCTTCTAGGTTGTAGTCTTAGCATTTGGGCCTCTTTCAGGAATCACAAAACCTAACCAGAACTCTATCGTAAACAAACTGACTTGTTAGGATAGCAGATGCTCAATCATAAATAGTGCAGGAGGCAGTACCTTGTGAAAAGGAAAAAGGACGGGCGTAATGATGGTGACAAATGTAATTTCATTATTGCTGTTAGGGCAATGACCTGAATTCATCTCTACTTTTTTTTTTTTGCCTTATTGGTTTTGCCCTTTATGCCTGGTGATAATGCCAACACTGCATTGCCTTTAGGGTGAATGATTCCACTTGGATAATTCACCATGTGGAAACTGAAGACGACAGTTTATTGTAGGAGAAATGTGTTAGGCTCAGAAAAATCAAAAAGCAGGCCCTATTTGGAATGACTCAACTCGTCCATAGACTATGATGGATGCTTACTGAGAATTCCAACTCAGCAAGTGTCCAGGCATTTCTGATTCTGTTGTGACATATGCGGTAGCTACAAGAGTCCTGATGTGACTTGTATTCCATGAATAATTTCAGAAGCTTCTTGACATCTGGATCTTAATCTCTTTTACATGGTGGATTCACAATAACATGATGTACTTATAACATTGAATTTGCTACAACATGGATTGATTTGGGGGAGTGTTAGCCCATGATCATAACAGTAATATGTTCCGCCAGCCCAAACATGAAGTTTCACTGTCTTCTTGTCAATACCATAGTATTAACTGTAAGGTAAAGTGTGAAAATGAAGGAATTCCAGGAACACAAGAGTCAGCAGGAAAGCTCCATGAAGAAGTACATACCTGCTGATCCTGGATCTCTTCTGCCTTCTTTCTTCCAGCCCCCGAAGGGGACTGATTACTTCAGGAGAAAAGGCAGGCAGCCCTCCATAATATTGGAGAAGACCAAACAGACCCAGAATAGAATTTCAATTAGGGAAGAATGAGTAGAATGGATCGTGAAGCACCATTTGGCTAAGGGTAGTACTCAGGAGATCATCTGTTCCAGGAAATATAGTTGGAATAATGTGGGCCAAAAAGAACTAGATAGTTTTATTCTGCATATACAAGGTGGGGTCCAAATGAGGATACAAATTAGGAGAGAGAAGTCTGGAAGTGGATTCCTCAGATGAATGATGAGTAGTTGTTGTAAATGGAATTCATGATTTTGGTGGAAGATCAGACTGAATGACCTCTGCAGTTCCTTCCAATTCTAAGACTTTATGATGCAATAATTATTCAGATAGGGCCCTGACTAGCTATATACCTTTGCACAATTAATTTATCTAAGTCTTCTCAATTCAATCATTTTCCTATTAATGAGACTTTTTAATTATAGTCTCAAGATAGTGCGTGCTGTGACTTGAACTGTTCCAAAGAAACTTTGTATTCGGATGATTTCTGTCTGTTGTATTCATTCATGATTGTTTCTTTGCAAGGAGGCAATTGCCATGTCAGCCCTTCCTCCATAGCTATATCACCAAAAATGATATTTGATGGGATGGAGCTATATAGACAAAAGGGTGGTTTTTTTCAAATGGCAAAGAGATTGCCTTACTTACGCTGTACCAAGCAAATTAGATATCCCTCTAATGAACAAAAACAAGGAGAAGCGTGCAGCTTAAATGATCATAGTAAACAATCAAGAAGAAGCAGCTTGAACAAGGGCTGTTGTCCCCCTTCTATAACCCTCTGAATCATTCCTAAGTGATCTTGGCTCATAAGCTTGCTGCTGGTTGGCAGCAGACAGAGACATGGCACAAATGATCGAAGCAAACACAGGTGAGGAAGGAGGCACCCACAGCAAAATATGGCTACTTTACTATTCTCCCCAAACCTGACCCTCTTTTCTACTGATTTAGTCAACACAACTTAACATATAATGTCATAGAATAATATGTCTGGAAGAGACCTTGTAGGTTATCTAGTATAGAGGGTCTTAACCGAGGGTCCATGGGTGCCTAGATTTCAAGAGGTTCATGGCCTTGAGTGGGAGAAAAATACATCTTTATGTTCAGTAAATTTTGATTTCCTTTGGTATCCTGTATGTTTTCTTTTATTCTAAGCAGACCAGTGGCTTCACCAAACTGCCAAAGGGGTCTGAATACATAAAAGGTTAAGAAACCTTGATCTGGTTCAATTCATAAAAGGGCTTCAAGTCCAAGCCATATGCAGGTTCTTTGAAGAACCTGGAAAAGACCCAGGGCAGACAAGATAGCAGACTTTAATTACAGAGTGCTAGACTTGTTTCTGTTCGACCTCACAGGGCAGAGCTAGGAGCAATGGGTGGAAGGCAAGTTTGGACTTCATGTGAAGAAAAATCTTCACAGCTCTTGGCTCTATCCCTAAATGAAATGGGCTAACTTGGATAGTGGCTTTCTTCTCATTAGAGATCTTAAGGAAAGTGAATGACCACTCTTCACTCATTGTAGTAAGTATATCTTGCTGAGCATGGTTAGGAATAGATCTCTTCCAATTGGGGAGTCTTCCAAGTCTTAAAGTGTGATTCCACGAGCCACTTATTTTCACAGATGAAAGGAAAATAAGTGTATCCCATTTATAAAAAAAAATTGTTTTAAAATTAAATATAGAAGCATTTATTTTTGAGAATCACTTAATGTGAAATTATCCAAATCAAGGTTGAATAAACACAGATCTTCATTATTTTATAATACAGATGGTAAAAGATAAAGTTAAAGCAAGAAAAGTAATTGTCCATTGTGCATGTATAGTTGGACAAAATTGTGTCTTGTAAAATGACCCTACACACACACACACACACACACACACACACACACACACACTCTCTCTCTCTCTCTCTCTCTTTCTTCCTCTTTCTCCCTCTCTCCCTCTCTCTTTTCCTTTCAACTGTGTGTAATTTGTGAAAAAGTATCATCTCATATCCATAGAAAACCATCATGTGACTGTCCTGAGAAACTGAGAGGCTGCTATTATTTCTCCTCCGTTTTTACCAAGACTTCTTTTAATGTGACTTATGGTTTTGTTTGTGAAATCTAAACTCTGCAATACCTCGCCAGTTGAGTCTTCTTGACCATTATACTCTAAACAGTATTAGCTCTTTGAGTTAGACTTTGTATAATCATAATTGTTATACCTACCATAACCTAGGATCTGTAATGCGCTGTTGTAATTGTTACTACCTTGCTTATAATTATATACATTTAAGCATCTATGATCTCATGAACATGGATTTTCAGTCCATGATGCAGATTGTAACCCTGTTGTTGTTTGTTTTACTTTGTAATTTGGTAAAATTCTAATTCATCTTTTATTTGGGGGTGAAGGGCAGGTCTAGACGTCTGATTTCATTGATGTTTGTAAGAAACTCCTGGAGTGTAATAAACTCCATTTATCTGTTAGGTGGCACAGTGGATAGAATGCCAAGCCTGGAGTCAGTAAGACTTCTCTTCCTCAGCCCAGATCTGGTCTAAGACATTGGCTGTGTAACTTGAGCAAGTTACTTAATACTGATTGCCTCTATTTCCCCATCTGTAAAATGAACTGGAGAAGGAAATAGCAAAGCACTCCAATATCTTTGTCGGAAAACTCCAAACAGGTCACAAAGATCTGGACATGACTGAAACAACAACGTCCCTGGAAGCAGATTCCTTAGCCCCTTCCGAAAGGAGAATATGTACATGTTCACTGTACATGTTCACCCACTATATTAATAATATAAGAATAATGATGATGATGATGATGGATGAAAAATATCTCTCCCTCAAGAAGCTTACAATTTGTATGGTGAGACAAGACAGGCGTACCCGTGAAGGTAAAGTACAGGCAGTTATGTAATAAAGTGTGATATCTTCTTTCTACAGTCCTCTCACTATCTCCATCAACAAGGTTTTGGTTTCTGGCCACACACAGTGTAAGTTATTTTATGACTATCAGGTTTCCTTTTCTAAGTGGTCATAAACTTGTCATTAAATAATCAATTCTAGAGCTTTGCCACAATCAGGGTAAAGTTCATTGCTCTGCAGGACACAGAATTCACATTTTTTGCAGATCAAGATGGTATTTGTGAGCTTCCAGTCTTCTGGCACTTCATAGTCTACCAAATTCCCCATAGATATTATAGTTCAATGATCAAATCTCTATTCATGGGATCTAATTTGTATATCTCATGTAATCTCATCTTTTATTTTCAGCTTCATTTCACCATCTTTGTTTCCTATCTGAAGGTAGATTAGAACATATGATTGCCATTAGCAAAGAGGTCATCTTCTGGAAGAGAAAGGGCAGGCATAAATGAAAAAAAGAGAAAGTACCTAAGAAAATGGATTAAAAACATTTATCAAAATAAGTCGATAGTTTTTAATCTAGAGCAAAGATATGAAAACATGTTATCTAATATAATCCATTCATTTCCTGTTGTAGTTAGGAGTATTATATTGTGTCCTATACATTCTGATCTGGATGAGCATCTTGAGTACCCTCAGGTATGGAAGAGATGGGCCACTCAGTTCCTTTCCTTACTGCTCCTGTTGTTTTCTATTCTACGCACACTTGTGGCTGCTTTAAGGTGCTCATGCCTAGTCACGTTTGGTTAGTTAGTTCTTCCATCAGGAGAAACATAGTGATGGCCTTTCTTGATCTTAAATGTGATTTGGGTTCCTATCAAACAATAAACATTTATTAATCATCTACTATGTGCCAGGCACTATGCTAGATACTAGGCACACTCACACACACACACGCACACACGCACGCACACACATGCACACATACATGCACACACACACACATCAGTCTCTGCCCTTAAGGAGCTCACATTCTATTGATGGAAATAACATGTACACATATAAATATGTGCAAATTAGATTTCTAAACAAAGGTAATTTTGGCAGATAGGACCTTAGCAATAGCAGAGATCAGGAAAAGTGCCCAGGAAAAGTGACATCTCTGCTGAGTTTTGAGAAGTCAAAGGATATGTAAGAGCTGGAGCTGAGGAGGGCAGAGATAGTGGAGAGACCAATGTAAAGGCACAGAGCTAGGAGAGGGTAGGTCATGTGTGAGGACAACTTTGGCTTTCTTGCAAATTCTGTGTTTTAGGAGGCCCAGGGACTCTGAGGACTTCCTTATTTCTCATTATAGAATCACTTCCCATTACATTGCTGAAGAATATTACCAGAAATAGCCATATAGGGGCTATGAAGGAGAGAGAGAGAGAGAGAGAGAGAGAGAGAGAGAGAGAGAGAGAGAGAGAGAGAGAGAAGGGGGGGGGGGGCAGAAACCAAACAATAAAATTATATTATCCAGAAATAAAAACAAAACAAAGCATCTAGAAGTTTCAGAGTTTTGGGGGGTCTATTTTAATTTAGATTTTTGCATTTTACTTTGATACAGTTTGAATCTTTAGAGGACTTTTGTTCAAGACTGTAATAATATGGAACAGATTTCAATAAAAAACTAGTGGGATGGAGCTCCAGGGAAGCATATTCAGAACTGCAGACTCTGTGAATCCAGTTCCTGTTGGTGAGAGGATTCGGATAAGGAGACAATAAATGCTGTAGTGTAGCTTTGGAATATCTGATTGAAGTCATTTGAGGACTGTTTAAAGAAAAAAATATTAACTCCAGAACAATTTTCTTCATTTTATATCTTTAATTCTCAAATAACTCTTCTTTAAAGGACTTGAGATTCCTGCCTAGAAAGATCCTGGAACTTTGAACAGAAATAAAAGTAGAAGCAATGGGGAAGCAATCTGAGAAGGTTGTCAAAGGTACAGCTGACCTTAGGTAGTCATTATCACTCAATTCTTTGGTATTCTTTTTTCCCAGGACCTCAGGCAGCTTACAACGTGGTGTATAAGATGTATCAAAGATACACCTAACTCAAGGGATCCAAATATATATAGAGAAAGCTACCCAGAAATGGGAGACACTTAGCTCTGTCCTGCTCTCCTGGGAAAGCGCTCCTGATCCCCTTTCTGATTCTTTTTAAGGACATACAGAAAGCACTTATGTGCTTGTCGACTGACTGGCTGATATGAATGCAATTTCAATAATGGGTCAGCCACACTGATCAGTGGCAGCTATGTGGTGCTGTAATAATAGAGTGCCAGGCCTGGAGTCAGGAAGACCTGAGTTGGAATTTGATCTTAGACATTTACAGGCTGTGTAACCCTGTCCAAGTCACTTAACCCTGTTTGCCTCAGTTCCTCATCTGTAAAATGAGTAGGAAAAGAAAATGGCTTACCACTCCATTATCTGCCAAGAAGACCCCCAATCAGATCATGAAGAGTCAGACATGACTGAAATAACTGAACATCAGTAACAGACCAATTCTAATTTTAATCAGCATTTTAATATGCAGCTAGTAAGGCAGCCTCAAAGTGGGAAAGAGGCTGGCTGGAGCTGTTAGCAACAGTTACTACCTTTGTGCCCTACAGATCAATTACTCCATCTCATGAGATATTCCTCTGAATTTTCAGGATCCCTTTCCCTCTTTCCATACTTTGTATATTTTCTAATTATACGCCATAGCCATTTTTTGGTGATTGTTACATATTTCTCCTACCAGACTTTAGGCTCCATAAAGACAGAAACCATGATTTATTATTCTTCATTGTCCACAGTGCCTTGTACTTAGCAAATTATCATCAATTAGTATTTTGTGAATCACTGAAGGGAGGGAGGGAGAAAAGTAGCACATCTACCTGGAGCCAGCTTGGTGGTGCAGGCCCAGAGAACTGGACCTGGGATTAAGAAGATCCGAGTTCAGATTGGCTTCATACATTTGGTAGCTGTATCATCTTAGTCAAATCACTTGACCTCTACTTGTCTGTTTCCTCAACATAAGGTAGCATTTACTTCACAATATTGTTGTGAGGGTCAAATAGATAATATTTGTCACAAAGTACTTGGCAAAATGCCTTTAACATTGCAGGAGCTATATGAATGTTATTATTATGTATTTTAAAACATTTTGAATGTTGTTGCAAATTGTGGTTAATTGAATCTTAGAAAAATAAAGTTTTGCTGGAAAGGCTATAGAACTTTAGAGAAAGGCAGTTAGACAACTTTGGGTGAGTCTTGTTTTATAGTTTTTGATATGTTCAGACAAAACCCAAATGGAAATAAGACTTAGTAACCCTGAAAATAATGCTATTATTACATTTCTAAGTAATCCGTAGAAACCCAGTAGACTGATATCTAAACAATAGATTCATCTTTATTGTCAAGTTAAGTAGAAATTCTAAGAAATCCTTATTTTATTTTCAGTTCCCAAATAGGTAACCATGTCTTATCACAGGACAAGTGAATCGATGTTTCCCTTAGGGATGCTAGTCTATAATGGGATCTCTCTGGTTTAGCAAGTACAAAATGGCTCTTGGTAGGTGGCTTTAAGTAGGTATGCTAAGGAGAAGTGAATTGAACCCTCCATTTTCAGCAATAATCTATTTTAAGACTTCCTCCATTTTGAAACAGAGATCTATTGAAGCCTGCAGTAATAGGCATGAAGTGCTATATTTAAGGTAAAGACATTGCTAAAAGAAGAAATCAATCAACACACTTCCCATGTGGCAGATGGTGGAAGAATGCTGTAGAGACAGAATGCCCCCTCAAACTCCCTATACCAGAAAGGGACGGGGACAAATTAAACATAGTTGTCTGCCGTCTTCTGATGAGAGTGTTTGCTGTGCCAAAATCTAAAAGCAGGTCTATTCTATAAAGGTTGGAAAAAGTGTCCCAGCAACTCTGTGAATCTATCAGATGTTCAATTAATTTTTAAGGAAAACATCAGGAACAGTATTCCTTTTTCTATGGCTGTTGTTCTCTACCTATTACAAAGAGTTTGGACTGAGAAGAGAGGTAGTGACCATCAGCAGTGATGTAACACAGCTTTAGGAGCCAGGGGTTGCTACAGTGAAGCAACCCAAAATGGCAGTAGTATGCTGGATGTGGTTGCTATGGACTTCTGGGAATTATAAGAGTGGGGGGCTTACAACAATTGGATGTTTAGCATTCATTATTCTCTTGCTATTGTACATCATTTTCATTATTAATCAAATTAATAATTCAGTGGTAAGAGTATTAATAACTATACATAGCACCTAACATGCATATCTGCTTCTTGGAAAGCCAACACCCTTATGTGAAGGTCACATAATAAGGGTTCGTTGAAACATAACAAGTCTAAGAAGGAAGTGAGGTTTAGCTTCTAAGTGGGGGCTCTGAGCTAGTTTCTGATTGGGTAAAGCCATAAATTCAGGCACCCTTTGGAAACAAACTGGTACTGCCCTGAAAAGAGAGTTGGAACTAAAGGACAGAAAAATTATAAGATGATAACTGGAGCCTAAAGTACCACAGAGGTCATTGAAGTATACATCCCTTACCTTAGACATGAGGAAGCTGAAGCCACAAAAGATTGTCCAAGGTCATAAAAGTCTTAAGTATCTGAGGTTGAATTTGAACTAGGTCCTCCTATTTCCGCACCAGGGCTATTTCCATTAAATCAAGTTCCCTTCCATAGGGAACAGAGATGTCAAACATGGCCCCCAGACTTCATTGTGCAGTTTGAACCTGTCTGAAATGTAATTGGGAAATATTTAACAAGATAACAATACAACAGACTATAGATAATGTTAATGTAAGTCAACATATGGCAACAGGAATCCTAACGTATGGGTAGTGGCCCTGTTTCTATTTCATTTTGATACCACTGGCCTAGAAGCATAGTAGAAAGTGTGGTACCTACTCAACACTTCCACCCAGTGGTGTAGGTGAAAACTACTAGTGTAGAGGATTCCAAACAATCCCTAGATCCTTCAAGCTTCAGAGTCATTAACAAAACTGTTAGTTAGGCAAGTAGAAGATGATCATCTTTCAGTCAGTTCATCAGACTTTTATTAAAATCTTTCTATGTGCAGAGTAATATGCTAGCTGATAGAGATACAAAGCTGAAAACAAATGCAAACATGACATAATCTTGACTCTTTAGAAGATCAAATCTGAGTGGAGATGGACTAATACTTGTTCATATCCAAATAATTATATCAATTAATATATGATTAAGCATGTAGTAGGGGATGAGTGAAGTACCATGGGGAATTCAGTGAGTAAAGACCTTTTCTAAATAGGGCATCAAAGAAGGCATGAGAAAAAAGGCAGAGAAACAGATGGATATGGAGTTAATTTAGATAGAAAAACACCAAAGGAGACCTATTCAAGCCTGTTTTAATAATAATACTAGAATGTTTCCAATCTCTAATATGGTATATATTGATAGCTATAACCCACATAGACAAAAGCTCTTTGGTGTCCTCAGTAATTTTTAAGAGCCTTGAGACTAAAAAGTTTAAGAATCAATGTTTTTGATGTGTTACATACAGTACTTGTATGTAGAGTACGTGAAAAATAAGTCTGGAAGTAGAGTGTGTGGAAGGAATAGAAACAGTTAATTTCAACACCATACAAAAGATCTTTTACTATATTCTTGTGATATTCTAGACAAAATGAATTTTAATTAAAGCCATTTGAGTATTCATATTTTTCAAATACGATGATGACATTATTTGTCATTCATAATCATTGATGCAGGGCATTACAATCACCCATCATTTGTTTCCTTGAATAAATGAATGGTGCAGTGAATTATGTGTTTCTAATAGGTTTAGGCATGTTTTATTTGTTTTAGAAATGAATTCTTACAGAGGTGTTTTGTTAATGATGACCTTTATACTTTCTAAGCTGCCCAGAAGCATAAGATTTAGTTACCGTGTATTTTCTGTTTGATTTATATTTTTTTTGGAAACTACTCAAAAGTAAAGGCTTCCCCTTTCTGTGAAAATTTTCTTTATTGGGAAATGGAAAGTTAACTTTATTAAGTAACTTAAATAATACATTTTCTTCCTTTTTACACAGGAGAAATTTATACCTGGAAACAGAGACATGATTAAATTCAACCTTATAGGTATTTATTAAGCACCTACTATGTGAATGGCATTGAGGTGTGGAGATAGAGAACAACAGCTAAATATTCCCTGCCTTCAGGGAATTAACATTCTGTTGGGGAAGGAGTACGTGTATAAGTCTATAATAATACAATGTTCTTTGCATTTAATCATGTTGAATAAGATATGATAGATCAATTAAAAAGATTTGGACCACCTGGAAGAGGGGAAAAATAGCAACTATATTAGGCATTGGTATCTCTTTCATTCTGTTTTACTTTCATGTCTTCTCAAATACTGTGATTTTCCGAAGCAAAGCCAATTTTATGTATTTAAATTAAATGCAGCCATGAATATGAAGAGTTATCATTTGTAATTACCCTAACTTTAAGTACTAAAGAATGAAAGAAAAAATGGCAAAAACTCAGGTTCATTTTACATTGCTACTTCTAAGTAAAGGAAATAGATAAAACCACAATACTAATAGTTTTGCTTTTTATTTGAAATGATTTCCCAGCTGCTATTAAATTACTTATACTTAATAAACTTAAATACTTCTCAGAATATTAAGTGAAAATACACACCTGACCCAGTCATCAAATTATCCTCAAAGGTAATAACCTATCAGTGAAAAGCAAGGCATGTGTAATTTTAGTATACATTTGACTTATCACATTCTGTGTAAGGGTATAAAAAGGATAAACATGCGTATAAAGGTGTAAGAAATTAAGTGTACTGGTGGAGCTCTGAAACTCTTCTGTAGGTTGGGGGCTAGAGGGTTTTCCAAGGACCTACAAGCTTAAACAACTTTTTCAAGTCCTGAAACTGGACTTAAAACCAAATTTTCCTGGATCTGAGACTCACTCTTTATCATGCCATGCCATACTGCCTCCTGTGTGCATTGTGTACATACACACATGTGTACACATGTATAAACACATAAATGTGGAGAAGAAGGAAAGGAAGAAAGAGAAGGAGATATCGAGACAGGGAGGGAGGAGAGGCAGAGGAAAGATTTAGGTGGCTAGGTGGCACAGTGCTGGAACTAGAATCAGCAGGACCTGAGTTCAAATCCAGCCTAAGACACATAGTTTAACCTTTCTCAAGTCTTAATTTTCTCATCTGTAATACTTATAATAATGGTACTGATATTAATAATGCCTTCCACTGTTATGAGGATAAAATGTTTGCAAAGCACATTACAAATCTCTTAAAGTGCTATACAAATAGCAGCTATTGTTATAAGATTAATTGGAATTGATGTCTGTAAAATTTATTTTGGTGGCCCCAGCGTCTTCCTCGCATTCTGGTCCTCCATTTTTCCCAAGGTTACCACATGAGCAATAGGTTCCTATTCTCTCCACTTTCCCTTTTTCTACTTTTGGAGAAGGCTCCAGTATCCTCAAGTTGTATATTAAATTACAAATGATTGACAAAACTTATTTTCTTAAAACCTAATTTGTAAGCTCCTTAGAGGACAATAACATTGCACTCTATCTGTGTTGATAGAGTTTAGAATAGAGCTTTCACACGTAACGAGTTTTCAGGAAATATTTATAGAAAAGAAACATAGATATTATGGCCTCTAGGGTTTTTTGCATCAAATGGGAAATGAAAGCATAAGTCTTTTAATCATGAGATTACAGGCATTATCAAATATCAGGGTTCTTTTAAAGACATGTTTTGAAGTGGTTCTTTTTCTGCACTTGTGATACATGTTGCTTAGAGAACATATCTACAAATAATACTTATTAGGTACCTTTGAGCATATGATATTATACCAAGATCAAGTGATTAAAATTAAGGTAGAACTATTTATATTTTCAGATGATATAAAATGATGCTTTTATATCTTCAAATTAGGAAACAGTTTCTTTTTGGGGGTGAGGTAAATAGTCCTAACTGTATTGTAAATGTCAAAATCTGTCTCCTGGCTTAGGACAAATACATGAAAAAAAATTTTAGTACAGAGTTATTATTGAAATGTTATTATTCTGATTCTCAGAAATGCTTACAACTTAAAACCACTAAGAAATGCATAAAATTTATTCTAATATTCTAAGTACTTTATATATTCTAATTATTTTAAATAAATATTCTAATTACTTGAATTGCCCTAGAACTTAGATAATTGTTTCATACTTCTGGTTCCAAAGACATGAAACATGCCATACATTGGATTCCTTTAGTTCTTCAGCACATAGTATGATGTTCATTGACTTATTTTTGTTGTTAAATCACAGTGGGTACCTTCACTGAATTTGAGAATTAGAATTCTGATTGACTCAATAGTCTTGTAATTTTTGTTCTGTTGTTATGGTGACCAGCAACGTTAATATGAAAAAATACTTTTGCCAAGAGGTTCTGACATATTTCTATTTGCACCTGTTTCTGATATTTGTAATAAATAATTCTCTAGTGAGAGAAAGAAGCTGCTTTGGTTCCTAATTTAATGGGCAACATTTTACTATAATAACCTTATTCCTAATCATATGTAAAGATTAAACTGTAAAATATTTCAGTGTTTTAGAACACCTCTAAATCATTGCTACCTTAAGGGAAATCAAAATGAATGAATTGATACATTTGATAACTCATTATGTAACTTTAAAACTTCTAGATCCTGGTTTGTTGAAACCTGGAACTGTAATAATTTTGAATTGTTATTGTAATAATTTTGTAAATTGTAAATTGTAATAATTTTGAATGTTACGGTCCTCAGTCCCAAAAATTATAGCTTGATCATTTGTGTATAAGAAAGGATCAGAGACAAGAAGTTGAAATAGAGGAAAGGAGGACTGCAGGGACAAAAATTAACATGAAATATTGATCAGATCTGTGACTTCATATCTTGATAGAATTCATGCAAAAATGAAAGGGGAACCATAGTGTGGATTAAAAAATGGAAAGACTTTTGTTTGCCAAAAATATGTCTTTGCAAGGCATGCAATGTTATAGAGCTGCTTTATATATTTGTGTAGCAATTCAATAGCAGTTGAAAATCTGGTTAATATCAGTGGAGCTTTTCTATTTTCATTCTTATACATAGGCATCTATGTATAAGACAACCAGTTTTCAGTTAGTTTAGTCTATTTAAATTGGGAGATCTACTGAAGTCCTCCAACCTCCCCCTCCATTTCTCCCTTTCATCAGTTTTTTTTTTTTTTTTAATTAACAGAAGCCCGTGCTTAGAAGCTCACACTGGCTGCTTTAAAATGTGAATGACGGTCTGAGTGATGTCTCCCTTTACGTTTGTAAATGTTATTGGCAGTTTCACACTATCCCTTTTAATTTTACACCAAGGCTGTTCTAAGGGGTGTTTTTACTTTCAGAGTTTTGGGGAAAACCATTTTATGGATGAAATAAATGCTTTGAAAGTTTTTAGATGAGATCTCCTAATCTGACCCTTTGTCTATCAAGACAACATTTACAGAACTTCAGGATACCCCCAGCTCCATAGCCTTAGCTTAAATGTTTGCTGTCCTGTTCCCACAATTCATTCATTAGCTATATAACATACCCAAGGGACTCTGTAATCTAACCCAACCTTTCCTTACATCCTTATTTTCCTCTACTCTCTAATTCTGTACCTTTCACTATAATCAGGAGCCAGTGTCCTCATTGTCTCATTAGTACATCATAAGGTCATAGATCATATTGGAATATCATTCTTTCTAATTATTTGGATCTTTAGCTATCCAGAACCTTCCACTCACAGCCTGCATTCTACTCTGAAAACCTGAGTTCAAATTTAACCTCAGATTCTTACTAGCTGTGTGATCTTAGGCAAGTCACTTACTCTCTTGATACCTCAGTTTCCTCATCCTCAGATAATAATATCTACTTCCCAGAGTTGTTATGAGGATCAGAAGAAATAATAATTGTAAAGTGCTCAGCGCAGTGCCTGACTGGCACACAAGTGCTATGTAAATGTTAGTTATTTATGAGCTGTCATGACCCCAATGTCCCTTTCCTCTGAATTCCTATAACATTGTCAGGATTGCACTTTTTAACAGCTGTGATAAAATGTTTAGAATCATTCACTGTTGTTTCATGTGTATTGTTCCTGTCTTTTCTCGCTTCTTAGGAGCAAATTCTATTCATGCATACATTTATACACACACGCAAACACATATACATATACATATATGCACACAGATGTGTATGTGTATATTATACACATATGTGTGTACAAACATTTCTTTTTAAAAATTATTTCCCACAGTGAGGGATGGGCATAGAATAGGTAATAAATAAATAAACAAGCCAATAAGTGGATAAATGAATAAATAAATAGATTTGCCATTGGTTGGCTAGTTAACTGATTGAGACCAATATTCTTAGGCTCAATGTTGAATGCTGCCTTTTTGGTGACATTCAACAAGCGCTTAAGATGTTAGCATTCTCAGTACCTCAAGTACTTTGTGTGTATTCTGTACACAACATATCAAGTCCTCCAAGATGCACACAGCTCTTTCAGTGAAATATAATGAGTCTGAGGACTTTTTTTTAATATCCCCACTCCTAGCAGAGTGTCTTACAACTAGTTGGTACTCAATAAATCATTATCGAATTGAATGGAATTGACATATTTCAGTGATAAAATATCCTTTAAGAAAACTAAGATGAGAAAGGCAAGATGACTTCTTCAATGTTATTTAGCTACCAAGTGGTAAATCTGAGAGTTGAGAACAGGTTTTATGAATCCCAGGGCTACATTCACTTTTTCCATTGATCTCCAATCCAAGACTGGGGTGGGTACTGGGGGGTAGGGGTAGGGGAGGAAATGGCACTTGACATTAGAGTTTGTGAGCATTTGAAAATCTTTTTGGAACTATTTTTATGGCTGTTCTTTTGATATTGCAATTATATTCCTAGCTTACCCATTTTATAAGAACTGCATAAAATCCCTGAACTTTATTATGCTGGTTAAACCTGAAGCAGACATTTTAAGACTTGTGTTAGCTTGTTAGCATTGCTGGTCAGCTCCATTTGATTTTATGGATCTTTGTAATTAAAAAATTGCCATTCCACATTGCTATCATGGGCAATAAGTACCAAAGTTAAGAAAGTCTATGTGTATGTATGGTGTGAGCCTGTATTGGGAGTTGGGATAGGAGGAAAAGGAAAAAAAAGAAAGGAGAAATCAAATACTAACAGTACCTGTTGGATAAAGTAATCATCTTTGTTGTATACAAGAGACCTAGGTTTTAAGAGAAAAAAGATTTAGAGCAGAAATCTTGATTCCAGAAGGATCGTTTTCCAGAAAATTCATAGTGTCCACTGTCAAGTGAATGTTTGCTAGATTGCTAACAACTTGAAGCCATGTCACATGGCTTTTACAGCTTTGCATCCATGGGGGTTGCTGAGTGTTTTGTACATGCTACAGAAGATGCCTAGTGAATGTTAATTGAGCTAGTGGTCCTGGAGGTCCCAAGAAAATATTGTACAATAATGGAAACCTAAGAATTTTAATGTAACCAAACAGTGATTCTCTGTTTTGGGGGGACATTTGACACTACAGATACAAGTTTTCTAATTTTGCTATTGTTTCTACTATGCAGTTCAAAAATTCTGCTTTGATATTTCTTATTTCTCTTTTAAACCATTAAGGAACATCCTGCTGTAGTTTTATGCTCTCTTAGGAATCCATAGGTTTATCTGCTTCATCAGGTGTTGATTCATTTTGCATTGTTTTATAATAATATTTATCCAGAGCTGTCTGGACTCTATTAGTTTATCTGGAAGTTATATTCCATTCTGTTATCATTATCTTTACCATTGGTTTATCTATTTATACTCAAGCTCTTTAATGATTTTCTTTCTCTTGAGATCTTTGGTAATTTCTGGGGTCCCCTCCCTTAATTTCTTCTGTTGGTCACTTTTTTACTCCTTGCCCTTCAATAGTGATTTCCCTGGGGGCTGGACCTCAAATCTGACTCAATTTCTCCCCATGTTTGGCACATTTCACGAGACTCAGTCTGCCACATGTGACTTCTCAGAATTGTCCCCAGAGGGATGCTAGGCTCCTTCCATCTTGCTTAGTGACATGTGAACCCATGTATCTTGCCCTAATTGTCTCTGTTCCTGAACTCTATGACTAAGCCCTGTTGTAGGCAGAGTACTGACCTATAGCTGTAGCAGATTTCTGTCTTCTGGTTTTTCCTGGCAATATTGGTGTATGTGTACAGAAAGGGGTTGATTTCTGTTGTAATCTTATGGGTCTTCTTGCTAGTACTGCTGTCATGGTGTTGGGTGGTAGAGTAAATACATTAGGTGGTGAGATCAGCTTTCTCTGCTGTGTTCATCAGATTTTTACCTTGTTTGGTTTCTTGGTGTCTTAGACTGTAGAGACACCTAAAATTATTTTTATCTTTTGGGCATAATTCCTATTCTGGAAAGGTTTGAGAGATCATGAGGATCAGAAAAAAAAGTCCATAATTTTGTTGTTCACATGAATAAGAAATAACTATAATACAACTAAAAAATTACCCAATAACTCTATTATACATTTCATACAAAGTTCCCTGAAGGTACAGGTCAGAAAATACTTCTTGGACTAAGTTCATAAAAAAAGATTTTGTCTGCTGTCACAGAAACAAGCTGTTTATCTGGTTTCTAAAAATTTACAACCCCTACCTCTCCTTTTGGGTATATTAGAAAGTGTTGCTTTTTTTTTCTTTTTTTCTTTTTTTTGTCAAGCAAAACATATTTCTTTATTAGTGATGTTGAAAAAAATGCAGATAAAGTGAAAAAAGCATGCTTTCCATTTACGCTCAGAATCCATCAGTTTTCTCTCTAGAGGTGGATAGCATTTTTCATCAAGGGTCCATTGAAATTGTCTTGGCTCATTGTCTTAATCAGAGTAGTCGTCTTTCACAGTTGTTCATCTTTATGATATTACTGTTACTGGGTACAGTGTTCTCCTGCTTCTTCACTTTGCATAGTTCATACAAATCTTTCCAGGTTGTTCTGACCTGCTTGTCATTTCTTACACCACAGTAATACTCCATTATAATCATATACTACAACTTGTTCAGCCATTCCCCGATGAATGGAAATCCCCTCAATTTCAGATTCTTTGCAACCACAAAAAAACAGCTGCTATAAAAAACAGATCCATTTCCCTTTTCTTTGATCTCTTTGGGATATAGACCTAGGATTGGTATTTCCAGGTCAAAGGCTATGCACCATTTTAATAGCCTTTTGAACATCATTGCAAATTGCTCTCCAGAATAGTTGGAGCAAGTCACAACTGTACTAACTGTGCTTTAGTGTCCCTTTTTCCCCACATACTCACCAGCATTTATCATTTTCCTTTTCTATCATATTAGCCAATCTGATATTAACCACTCTGATATCTCAGAGTTGTTTTAATTTGCATTTCTCTAATCATTGATAACTTAGATAATCAGTGATAATTTGGATAATTATAAATGAGAAATTTTCATGTGACTATGGATAACTTTGATTTCTTTGTCTGAAAAGTGCCTGTTCATATCCATTGACCATTTGTCAATTGGAGCATTGTCTCAAGCTTCAGGATTTTTTGCACCATTTTCAGAGCTAGTTCTGAGTGTTTGTAAATTTTCAGTGCTTCCAAGGTGGTAGGATAGGGAAAGATGTGGTCACTGCTCTCTTGGTCCGTGCCCTGGTCTTTAACCCAGGAAAGGTGCTTGATCCTTTGCAGTCAAAACTGATTCTGCTCCTTAGGTCTCCTGATTCCCATTGACTGCAAAAACTCCTCTCTCCCCTGCAACTGTGACCGAGAAATGGGTATAGACAATGAAATTGCCCAACAGTTCCTTTTCTTGCACCCTGCTAGCACAGGCTCCTCTATATAACTTCTTTCTGACCAGTTGCCTGCTCTCTTTACTATCTCTGGCTTGAGAGCTCCCAAAGCCAGTGCTGTTGCTGTCACAACCTCCAAGGCCCACAGCTGTTTTTGGAGCCACATGGGTTACAGGCCAGCCCCCATGCCGTTGTCATAGACCTTGCCTTCTGACCTCATAAGGTTTCTTGGGCTGGAAAAAAAATGTCTCTCTCCTACCTTTTGTTGGCTCTTCTCCTCCAGAATTCCATCAGAGGTATTATTTTAAAATTGTTTGGAGGGGAATGTTGGGAAAACTCAAAAGTAATACTCCTTCTCCTACATCTTGGCTCTCCTAAAGTGTTTTTAAAGGTGTCCTTATGTGTTAAACCTATGAGCTGTCCAACTGAAAATTTTATTTCTAACAGTGACATTAAGAAGCAGGTTTTGAAAGGTTTGGCATGTGCCCTGACATAGTCCCAAGGAGATTCAAATTTACTTCAATGACCCATAATGGAGTTTTCATCCATGAATTTGTTTAATCATTCTTTGAAGCTGTTAGAAACAACAGAAGTTCACAGGATAGTTCAAATTTATTAGGAAGTAAAAATGAGTTCTTATATCGTCCATGGCCCAAATTGAGAAAACTTTAAATTTGCCTATGGCATATGCTTCAATGGGTCTTCTGCAGTTGAATACTAGGTAGGATGCGATTGAGGTACAAATGAGGCTACCGTGTGAATGTGAAATAAACTGCATATCTAAGCTTTTTTATAAATAGGTAAAAACTGAGCTGTCAGCTTTAGCAATGAGGTAGAACTAACCAATTCATGAAATTCTCCTGAATATTAGGATTTTGACAAAGACAGATTGTCTTTAGCAACTTTAGCAGCTCAGTTGCTAATAAAGTGAGCATTATGGGTAATCTCTTTTAAAATAATTAATGTTGTATTTGTTTGTATCCTTTGTACAGTATGCAGTGTTCTGGAGACAATAAATGATTTCTCAGAACATAATCTCCTGAGTCTAAGTCCTGCAGGAGACCACAAAGCAATTGCTCTTCACATATAAAATATGACCATTGTTGACCTATGGCATCAGCTTCATATTGTCCATGGGGGCACTTGTTAATACAAAGTCATCTGCTAGGAAATTTCCATGTTCAATTTTTGACTCTGCTACCTTCTGTCCATGTTATTTTGGGGGAAAGCCCTATATCACAGATTTCCACTTACAAAATAAGCATAGTTAAATTACAGAGGGGGACTTCATCTACGTAACAAGATTTATATTGAGCCACACTCTTGGCAGTGAATTGACCTCTATTGTAACATATTTGAATGAGTTGTGGCTTCTATTGAGCAAGTTAATGGCTTGAAGAGAAAAGGTGTGACTTGTGTGAAGCATAAAAGGAAATAAATGTTCCAGAAGAGGGCTAATTAAGGGTAATGTCTCTGTAGATATAAAACAATAAAAAAAATTCCTATTAAATCTGTCTTCTATTGAGGGAACATATGGTAGTAGATAGAGAGTTAGTTGATCTGTGGGTTAGGAAGACCAGGCTTCACATCCATCTCTGATGTACACTGGCTGTTTGACCCTGGGTAAGTCATTTAAGCTCTCGTTTGCCCCCTTGCAATTCACTAAGGCTTGAAATTGCCCATAAGACAGTGGTCTGCATTGGAGAGGAAGTTTGTTGTGGAGAGCTCACCAGATAGGTCCTGTTAAAGAGGAAAAAAAAAAGAGGAAAAAAACCATCAAGAACTAAGTAGCAAGGAAATCTCACAGCCAGGTTACAAGAAAAGGGCTATAAAAGGAGCCAAGAGGACAATTTAGAAGGCCAGAGAGTTTTAGGGGTGGTAAAATATTAATACAGCTATGTAAAATATTAATACAACCATCTCTGGGAAAGAGTAAAGAATCATCTAACTTGGAGAACTGTACAGAAAAAAATAAAAGAAATTTGCAAACTAGACTCTATATTTTCTCTACATTTTCATGTCCAACTTCTGCCTCACAGTATAGATACTATTATACTTTTAAAAAATTGGCCTGAGAGTGTGTTGCTCATGTGCCAAATGAAGATAAAAAGGGGGTGAAGAGAGGACAGGATGCAAGCCTCAGAAGGTGGTAGGATTGGTCAATTGGCTGTTTTCCCTCAAATTTATTAATTTATTTATTTTCAGTTTTCAACAATCACTTCTACAAGTTCCAAATTTTCTTCTCCTCTGACTCCCCAAATTGACTATTTTGTAGCTACATAGTATACAGTGGAAATGGCGGTAACAGAGTCATGGGATCTGAATATGAATTCCATCTTTGCCATTTATTTGACCTTGAACAACTCAAGCAACTTTACTTCTCCAAACCTAATTTTCTTCACCTCTAAATGAAAAGCTTGGACTTTGTGACTTCCAAAGTCTTTCCCAGCATTAGAACAATGGTTCTATGATCCATGGTGTGGTTGGGAGTAGCATCCACTCTTTGGAGTCCTAAAGAACAGCCCTTAGAGATGTGACATAGTAGGTACAGATTCGTTTCCCTCTAGATTTGATGCGGTTTCCAAAAGTGTCCATTACTGAGAGGATTTAGCTTTAACAATGGGGAAATCTGGTTCACCTTGGTAGAGCCCCCTGAGTTATGAGGACTATTCTAAAGGTATTTTTGAATTAGGAGAAAGTATTTTACCTAGAAATAAGGAGCAGAATGGCTTTTCGAAGATCAATTGATTATGATCATTTGACTATCATTTTGAAAAAGTAAAGAAAGTTCAGATGAAAAGAAATGATCAGAGACTTTAAAATTAAGGGGTCTGGAATAAATCTTCTAAGGTTTTTTCTTTAGAGTGGAGGGAATGCCACAGAGAGTGTTACAGATAAAGGAGCATGAGATCAGTCCATTTAACTATTTAAACCTCTCTTGAATGCATTGCTATAAATGAATTGGAGGGTGGGAGGGTAGAGTGCTTTAGAAATAAGTGGCTCATTTAGTAAATTTAATTATCATTAATATTAGGAATTACTCTGAGATAGCAATATAGAACAAGAGAATCTGGTACTCTGAAGTTTTTTTTGTTCACATTCATAATATATACAAATGTTCCAAGAAATGTTATCACTAGAGCAGGAGTTCTTAGCATGAGGTCACTGACCTTTTTATTATTGTTTTGATAGCTACATTTCAATACTTTGTAATTCTATGCATTTTTAATGCATTTAAAAACATTGTTTTGAAAAAAAGAATCTCTAGGTTTCTCCAGGCTGGGAAAGGGGTTTATGAACTCAAATTTTAAGAATCACTTCATTAGGTCTTGCCTTGTATTTTATACATGCAATTATCAGGATGATAACTACCTTAATAATGTTGATTGTCCTGACTTTTGTGAGTTAAGTAATAATTTGATACTTACCTCAGACTATGATGTTGAAAACTTGGGTTGAGGAGTTAGAGGTAATAATTCCTTACTTAATGGCACTCAAGTTTTCATCCAGATTGAATCTTCCTTTTGAAATATCCACAGGTTTTGAATACTTAGTTTTGTTTACTAGAGATATACTCATGGGTTTAAAAAAGTTGAATAGGTTATAATAAACATCATTAGAACGCTACTCTTCACATTCCATTAATCTGCTTTTTGGTCAGTTTCCTTCATTGTCGAATATTTGCAAAGTGCAGACAGGTCCTATGCAAAGTGCATAGTCTCACTGGAACATAGTTGATATCAAACAGCTTATGTCTAGAGAGGGTGTTCTAGGCATAAGTCATAGAGTAAGCAAAGGCATGCAGGTGGATTGGTATGAGACATGAATGGTGAACTACAATGGAAATAATGTGAAATAAGCTTGAAAATGTAAATTGATGCCAGATTGCACACTGTAGCTAAATTTCTGAGTTTAATTCAAAAAGACCTTAAAAACTTACTACTCTGTGTATGACTCCATACTCTGTGCTAGAGACTCAAAGATGTAGAAAGACAAAGTCCTAGCCAATAGATAAAAGCCTTGAACCTGTTTCCAGTGCTGAGATCATCCCAGTATTTTATCTAGAACAAAAGGGGTGTTATGATTCTGTTTTCTACTTACCATAATGGTTAAGCTAAATAGATTTTCTTGGGGCACAACCAGTGTTAAGGAAAAGAAATGGAGAGTGTAGATTTCTTTTGTTAAGCTGCTTTTCTTTGAAGGACAGGATAGTTCCAATGGGGAGGAGTACAATCAATGAGAAGTGACAGTGATGTAAACAAAGAACATCAGTAAAACATGCATTTTAAGAGGAAGAGGGAGACAGGAGGTTGGATATGCAGGCAGTGGTATGGAAGGCCAGACTCTTGATTTGTGATCAATTCTCTGTGACTGTGATATTGGACATATCACTTACTCTGTCCAGACCACTGTTTTTCACCTTCAAAATTAGGAAATTGGGGCAAATCAACTTTCATATTTCTAGTTCTAAAATTCAGATTCTGCAGTTCTGTGATTTGTTACAACTACCAAGCTTCCTTTATCCAGAATGCCATGCAAATGGAAATGTCAAATCTTCTAGGTAGAGATAGTTTCTGCTTTTTTGCAACTTCAAATTTCAACAACTTACTCATCACATTGTACCTCAAGGTCACTTCTGTTTAATTTAAAATTATTTTAAGCCACTTTGTTTTTCAGTTCCTGTCTCTAAAAATAAACATAGCACACACATATATCTTTGGAACATAGCTGAAGTTAGTATGTCACCTGATGGGTGCCTATGAACCATCTGGTGGCATAAAAAGATGATCAGAGGTTTAGCCTTAACCAAAATACCATTTAAAGGCTTAAAATTGTGTTTTAAAAATCATTTCTATTTTGCTCTCTCTTTTCTGATGTGGTTTCTGTGAATTTATAGAATTCGTGAATTCAGTAGAATGCTAGTTCCTTAAGTCAGGACTTTTTGAATTTTTTTCTTTCCATCCCCATCAGTTAGCAAAATGCTTTTGTACATAATAGATGTTTACTAGGTGATCGATGCATTAGGAAATGGCAAAAAAAAAAAAAAAAAAGTGGGGACTAATCCCACAATATTCAAAGATCTTTGAATTTTCTGGTTAACTTTTTTGTTTTATCTGTTGAAAATATTTCTACAATGTTTACTTTCCTATCCTAATAAGCACAATTCTGTGACTATAAATATATCTCTGATGTTTTAAGATAATCATAGCTCATTTTCATATAGAATTTTAAGGTTTATTTTCCTCATACCAACTCTATGAAATAGGGAATGGAAATATTATTTTCCTTATTTAATAAATAGAGGAAGTAAGGTTCAGGAAGGTAAATGTCTTGGTCAGGTATTTGTTATATCAATGGATCTGTGATATCATCCACCTGGGTAATTCCTCCAGTAATAGATCCTGGATCCACGTCTTCTTCTCTGGTAGGACTCATCACATGTCCACGGAGAGTACACCAAAATGCTGGGGAACCTTCTAGATTTCTTGCTAATGTCTAGATTATCAGAAGAGCCTTTGGTTTGTCCTTCTGTTGTCTCTCACTCTAGTCAGTCTTTTTATTATGAACCTCTTGGATGACACAGAGGCTTTATATTGGGTAAAGTAGCCTATTCATATATGCATCACTGTTGTCCTTTGAGTGACTCAACTTATTTAATGCTTCTGAGATTGATGTAGCACTATTAGGAATTGTTTTAAAGAAGAGAGAGAGATAGGTATTTGTTTCAGCTAGAAACTCAGGGTCATTGAAAGGCCTGCAAAATATCACAATGGCAACTTCTGGCCTTTTTTCAGTTAGTTATAGGGCCAGTTCATGTTCATACACATGTCCATATGTTCAGGGTCATGCAGTTATATGTAAATGTCAGAGAAAGATCCTCAGCTCATGTCTTCTACTCCAAGTCCATAGTTCTTTCTACTCAATGCTACCTTCAAGATGTTAAAATTCCAAGTGTTCCAAATATCAGTCATCACTGTACTGGAAAAGAGATGTAGATTTGATAGACAGTGAAGGACTTTGGACCAAATGCTGAGTGAACAGACCATTTTCTGGATGTGGATTAAAGACAATACTTAACATCTAAATTCCTGTTGGGATTTTATTTCTTCATTATTTTTTCCTACAAAAAATTGAATAAAGTACAAAAAAGCCTCAAACAATTTCCAGTGGATAAGATGTCTTAAGTTCTAGTTAAAGTTTTATTGACCTCCTGTCGGCAGATACTGCACCAACAGTATGGATTCCAGTTTCACACTTAATTATATACCATGATGTTTCTTGTCTCCCCAACTGGATTGTAGATCTCTTGAGGATAGAGACTAAATCTTCTTTTTCCTTTATAATGCTTAACATAGCATTGGGTACATTAGGTGCTGAATAATTACATTTTTTATAGCTTTCTGATCTCTTTTTGACATAATGCATAGGGGTTTTGAACCTGGCTTCAGGAATGCCTTGGTTAAAATCTCAACTCTGACTCTTACTAATTCTTTTACAATGGGCAAATCCCTGAGCCTCTCTGAACCATAATTTCCTTATTAATACTGTCTACCTCTCAGAGTTCTTGAGAGTATCAAATGACATATTGTATGTTATGTGGCAATATGAAAGTGCTATATAAATATCAGTTGTTTCTTCTTCTTCTTTTTCTTCCTCTTCTTCTGCTTCTCCTTTTTTTCCTTCTCTTTCTTCTTCTCCTTCTCCTTGTTCTTCTCCTTCTCCTCCTTTTTCTCCTTCTCCTCCTCCTCCTCTTCTTCTTTTCCTTCTTCTCCTTCTTTTCCTTCTCCTTCTTCCCCTTCTCGTCCTCCTTTTTCTCCTCCTCTTCTTCTCCTCTTCTTCTTCTCCTTCTTTTCCTTCTTCTCCTTCTCATCCTCCTTTTTCTCCTCCTCTTCTTCTCCTTCTTTTCCTTCTTCTCTTTCTTCCTCTTCTCTTCCTTCTTGTTCCTCTTCTCCTTCTCCTCCTTTTTCTCCTTCTCCTCCTCTTCTTCTTCTCCTTCTTCTCCTTCCTCTTCTTCTCTTCCTTCTTCTCGTTCTCCTTTTCTCCTTCTCCTCCTCTTTTTCTTCTCCTTCTTCTTGCTCTTCTTCTTCATCATCTTCATTTCCCCTTCCTCCTCCTCTTTCTTTTTCATCATCTTTTGGATGAAATCTCAGTTTCTTTTATATATATATAAAAAAAGGAAAGCCACAAAGATCCCATTGCTCTATCTGCTTTCAGTCTTAAAAAGATTAGAGCCTAGTTTTTGTAAGTTTCCTTCTTCACCATTCCCCTAATCCAACATAAACCATTTGCCATCAGTAAATGCAAAAGAATGATATTTGGTTTTGCCACTACTGGACACAAATCCAACAATAAACATTTTATAGAGAGTTTATTTACCAGGTAGGAAGGTCCAGGCAATAATTTGTCTTACTCTCCTAATGCCCTGCAAGTGTGTGAAGTTCATGACTTAGAACTGAGTGATATGCATTTATAGAATTATTGTTCAAAAAACAACACGGATTTTATTTATTTATTTTTAGAGCACTGAGGTGTGAAATCACATTTTATGACAAATGGAAAGGTTGAGGTGAATAAATGCCACATTCAACTGATATTTTAAAAAAACTAATTTGAGCTAGGCACTATTTGCATATTATGCAAATAAAGTACTGTTATTATACAAGGATTCTTATTATTGACAAGACAGGTCTTAATAGCATGGTTACAGTATCTGGATCTTGAGAAAACCAGGACTTATTTTTCTTGTGCGTCATTCGTTGCTTTATTATTAAGACTTCCTATACCTCATTTATTGAAATAATTAGAAACAAATTGCTCAGATCCACTCTGGCAGGATAATCTCCTTTACAAATTGCTACTCTACAATCATTCCAGCTTGGTCTCCTGAAAAACTTTATCAGGAAGAAAAAAAGAAAATATTGGGTTTTAAATTTAATACTTGATAATCTTCTGACAACAGTTGGATACCACATAATGAGCTTAGCCTGCCTGCAATTAAACCATTCTGAATTGGGCTGAGATAGAATGGAAAGAAGGTTTCATCCTTTTCAATTAAGTACTGGAGGTAGAAAAAGTTGCCGTCACCTGACTGCTGGGCTGATCAGTTCCCAAAAGGAGACCGGGGAGGTTAATTGCACCTGCAGCAAATAAGTTCCATACCCTGTGGGTCATAATTTACATTTACTATAAGGAAGTCACCCTTTCCAAATCTGTCTTCAGAAATGAGATGGAAACAAAATTGGAAAGTGAAGTGGAGGAGATAGGGTTAAATATTAACACAGTCAAAAGAATTAGAGGTCAGGTTAATTGGAATCTCTTCCTTATCTAAAAAGCAGGAAATGGCTCCACTGAGGGAGTAGAATGAACTCAGGATTTCCCAACGAAGTTCCGCAATCCAAATTTGAAGTCAAGAAACTCTTGGTAAAATGTTTTAAACTTCGTGTTCTAATGATTTGGACTTAATGCACTATCCTTATCAGTGATGATTTAGCCCAGAATCTTAAATGAAAACCAAGTTATACTGTATACCTATATTTATGTTTTATATTTAAAAATTAATTTTCACATGATTATCTCATTTGTTCTAAATATCATTGTGAGGGTAGGTAGAAGAATTAGTATTATATTTTGTATTATATATGATATAATTATGCATTTATTCTATCATTTATTATACCATATACATGCCATATATATGTATATGCCTATGTGTATGTATGTATATGCATGTACATATACATGTACACATACATATGTAGAACTAGGTGTGTGTATGTGTGTTCCTCCTTCTTTGCCAAGGAAGACCAGAGAAATGATGACATGACTTGCACTTGACTTTGTATTGAGTGCGGGAAGGCTGTGCAGGTCACCAGCCTCACTTCTCCTCCAGAGCCATCTGAATTCAGTGACCAGATATTCATCAGGATGACTGGACATGACTCAGGATGAGGCAGTTGGGGTTAAGTGCCTTGCCCAAGGTCACACAGCTAGTGAGTGTCAGGTGTCTGTGGTGAGATTTGAACTCAGGTTCTCCTGACTCCTGCACTGGTGCTGTATCCACTGCACCACCAAAGAGCTAGGTAGAGCACTGGATAGAGAGCACTGGGCTTGGAATCAGAAAGACTCATCTTCATAAGTTCAAATCTTGCCTTAGCCACTTACTGCCTGTGTGACCCTTTTGCCTCAGTTTGTCATCTGTAAAATGAGTTGGATAAGTAAATGGTGAACTACTAGAGTATCTTTGCCAAGAAAACTTCTCAAGACGTCACAAAGAGTCAGATATGACAGAAAATGACTAAACAACACATATATATATACATATGCACACACATATGTATGTGTGTATATCTTTGCTAACATCAGAGGAACGCTAGAATTAGGAGGGCAGGGGAAAAGTATTTCCCATATCCAGTAGTTGGTACTTAGGTAGACTGAGTCACAAATTCAAAGAAATAGAGCTCTTCATATGGGGTGTACTGCAGAACAGTTTCTATGCAGATGAATGCAATTAAATGCCAAAACCACTTGAGTGAGCTTGAAACTAGAATCAATCAGCAAGAATTTTTAAAGCATGTAAATTTTACACTCATTCTGTTATTGCATTTTCCTCTTTCCTCTCCTCTTCTAATGTATTTCTTTTTAAAAATAACTCCCCTTTTAAAATGCTGAGGAAAGTAGTAGCATGCTATTTGCTGAAAGCAGGGGGAAAAGGTGGGAGAGTGAAGAAAACCCGAAATCTTTCACTGTAAGGGAGCTGTAGAGGCACCTAGGTACACTAGCTGCTAAAGTGCTGGAGTTGGAGTCAAGAAAGCCTGAGTTCAAATCCTAACACATTTGTTAGCTTTGAGGTCATTAGCAAGTTTCTTAACCTCTCTCAGCCTCATTTTGTCATTTGTAAAATGGGGATAATCATAGCACCTCCCTCACAGGACTATGTCCTCTTTACCAAATCTAACTGGGACACCTCAGTATCTCCCTTTCCTGGCCCCTAGGCTATGCCCACTGTGTAGGGATAAGTGTGAATAGGGAGAGATATGTGTATATGAGACAAATAGACTGTAGAGATGTACAACAATATGTGTGTGTTATTTTAAACTGACTTCATTGTTTAGAAGCACAAGGAGAGTGGTATTTAATATTTGCTTGGAAACAAAGTAAATTAACTACTAATTCTTTTTCACATTCTCCCACTCCTGTATTTTTCACTCTCTGCACTTTTCATTGATATAATGTTTGCAATTCTTTCCAAAAAGTGCTATTTGACATGTGATTTCTCTTTTTTCCCTCAAGTACCATGTTTCTTTGTTTCCAAGCCAATGCAATATGGTCCTACAAAGTCCAAGACCTACATAGCATGATAACATGGGCAACTGAAACATCAATTGTATCCATCATTTTGTACAAAATTGCATCATCCTGATGCTTCGTTTATTTTGTGAACTTTTTTATTCTTTCTCATTTGTTACAGATGGAGCATTTGGCAATGTAGTTTATTTTTTCATATAAATATGTGAAATATATCTTTGGCTTTATTGAAATAATAAATATACAGTTAGTAATATCTAGAAAATAAGTTTATTTCCATAAAAACTAAATGTAGATATTCTGACATCTGGAACATAGGATAACTTTAAGCACTTGCTTCCCTGGATAGTCTATATTGGCCATAAAAGTAAGACCTTGTATGTAGCTATTAAGAGAATATTAATATTCTCTATTGGATGGAAACCAAAAGAATGTGAAGCATGGCTGAAGTGAAAGATAAGGAATTCAAAGCCGAGCTAATGCTGTACTACTACATTTTTTGAGGTTGTCTGCAGTTTTTAAAAGTGTGCTAAAAATAAATAAGCTTCCTAAAAATCTTTTAAACATGCTCCTTTTCCATGCAGTGACATATCATTAAGTCTCGTATTGGCTGGTTTTTCTCATTTTCTCATATAGGTTCCTTCATCCTCATTTCAGACCAATCTTTCTCAACATTATTTTATTTTCTTAGTGAACTTTATGCAGTACTCTTAGGATACATTAGTGTACCACCACTTCTATCCTTGATTCTTCTCCAGTAATGATGTCAGATGGGCGTGTCCCACAGAAAATTGTGTAATTTTTCTATACTCTATCCAGACATTCTTTTCTGTACTATCATTGATTCTTGGTGATTTCCCCTTAAATCAGCTTAAGTGCCTAGTGTCTTCATATTTTCCCTGCTGATTTGGAAGCGGGAACACCTGAGTTTGAATCTTACCACAGATTTTTTATTATCTGTGTGACTCTAGAAAAGTCCCTTAACCTATCATCTTCAGAGTTCCTAGGTATAAAATGGGGGGTAATATTAGAACTCACATCAAAAAAAAATTTGTGACAAGGATCAAATGATTCAATATACAGTAAAGAATGTTCCTCTGTACCCTGTCTGGTTACTGAAGACATACTTCAAATTTTTCTGTGGAATATGCCCATCTGAAACCGTTTGACAGGGATCAGGATCAGGGAATGATGTAGTTGGATACTATTCTAAGAGCAATAATCATTAGCTATTGTTATGTTGTTACTACTACTACTACTACTACTACTACTACTACTACTACTACTACTACTACTACTACTACTACTACTACTACTACTACTACTACTACCAGTACCACTACTACTACTCTAGCCCTTATCTAGACTTGTTCCCAGGGAAGAGTCTTATAAATTCCATCACACTAAGGGGTAAATACTACTAAGGCTTAATTTATTAGCTCTCTTACCTCTTAACAGAAAAGAGAATCTAAAGTCAAGATAGCTAATCTTCCTATTCATAACCTTAAAAACCGACAAAAGTAACTTTAGAAATACATCAGTCTGGAGCCTTTTAGTTTAAAAGCAAACACCTTCAAAGGCCTGCCTGCACTTTGAGGACATCACTAAATTTTCTAAAAGTCATTCTTTTTTTCTAGTCCTGATAAAATAGTCATTATAATGATAAACACATCATAAAGAAAAGGATGAATTAATTTCAGTGTATCCTGTCTAAAAAGATAGGAAAGTGCATAAGGAAGTTTAGAAATATTTCCATAAAATAGAATAATTTTTCAACTGTTATTGCTTAATGGGATAAAATTCAGCTGTCCAGGAGAATCAACTATCCAGAATGATTCATTCCCCAAAAGGTAGGGGTAGTAAAGATTTTAGTATAGCATCATAATTGTTATTGGGAAATCAATGCTCATTATAGGCAGGACATTGTGCTAGGATGATGGGGCTGTGTGTGTTCATCCTTTGTTTTTGAAGAAGACCATAACATCAGAGAAATGATGACATGACTTGCACTTGGCTTTGTTTTGAGTGAGGGGGCACTGTGCAAGGTCACTTTTGCCTCCTGAGCCTTCTGGGTCCAGTGACCAGATATTCATCAATGCATCAGGATGACTGGAGATGGCCCAGGATGCAATAGGACACCTTGGCCTTTTTTGCTGGCCTTTTCAGGTACTCATTTAGAAGGAGGTAATGCCCATATAGTGATATAAATAATTTGCCCATATTAAATAACAAGTTTTCTTTTTCTTTTCTCTTCCTGTTTATCTTTTTATTCCTCTCTTGAGTCTTGTATTTGAAAATGAAATTTTCTAATGAGCCCTGGCCTTTTCATTGGTTGTTGTCCTTCATCTTCGAAGAGGACCAAAATGACATCACCATTATAAAGTGAAATTTCAGTGTGTCCAACTGTGACTGATCAGACGAATATGAGCTCGGAATGCTCTACCACAGGTTGGGCACAGAGAGTCCACTTGGATGTTTGGGATGGATATCCCAAATTTGCGCATCCTGCATTTACTTTGTGCTGTCTCAGTTCTGCTTTGCTCAAAGAGCACAGCAACTTTTCTTATGTGGGCATGCCATGCCTTATGTGGGCACTGTTCCGGTGTCTCCCGTGTTGCACAGTCAAATCCAAAGTTCTTGAGAGAGATCTTGAGAGTGTCCTTGTATTATGTGATCACCTGCTCCATGCAAGTTCTCCATAAAATAGTCTTCTTTGGCAAGCATACATTTTGCATTCAAACAACATGGCCAGCCCATCGGAATTGTGCTCTCTGAAGCATAGTTTGAATACTTGGCAGTTCAGCTTGAGCAAGGACTTCAGTGTCTTCTACCTTATCCTGCCAGGTGATCCTCAGAATCTTCCTAAGACAGTTCAAATGGAAACAATTCAGTTTCCTGTCATGGCGCTAGTAGACTGTCCATGTTTCACAAGCATGTAACAATGAAGTCAGCGCAACGGCTCTGTAGACCTTCAATTTGGTACTCAGTCTAATACCTCTTCTCTCTAAAACCTTTCTTTGGAGCCTCCGTAACACTGAGCTAACTCTGGCAATGCATGTATCAACCTCACTACCAATGTGTACATCCCTGGAAAGTACACTACCAAGGTAGGTGAATTTATCCACAGCATTCAAAACTTCTCCATTGTTGTAACCAATGGTTCTTATGTATGGCTGGTGTGGTGGTGACTGATGGAACACCTGTGTTTTTTTGGTGTTAATTATTAGGCCAAAATTAGCACAGGCAGCAGAGAATTGATCCACACTTTGTTGCATCTCAGCTTCAGAGGCTTCATTGAGTACACAATCATCTACAAACAGAAAATCATGTACCAACACTCCCTCCACTTTAGTCTTGGCTTGTAACCTTTTCACATTGAAGAATTTACCATCAGTATGGTAATTGACCTTGATGCCGTGTTTATCCTCATTGAAGGCATTTGTCAACATGACTGAAAACATCGTGCTAAAAAGCATGGGACCAAGCACACAGCCCTATTTCACTCCATTGGTGACTGGGAAGACACAAGAGCTTTATCCATTATCCAGAACCCGGGCATACATGCCATCATGAAATTGACGTACAATATTGATGAACTTCTCTGGGCAACCAAATTTTGACATAAGGAAGGTCTGGAAATCCCTTTATTTTATTCAAAAGAAGCATGAATAAGATGGGAAAAAGGAAAAGTAAGATGATTCTACATATTAACATGATACCCTTAAGTTATGAAATCTGGGAATCTAGACACCAGAATAGGGAAACATAATGGAGAACATCTGCACAAAGAACAATACAGGCAAAAACAAATAGTCCATGTGGCTAGAGCTATATTCTGACTTTACAATATTGTGTTAGTGATGATGGGGCTACGAATGGATGGAAGACATTGTTCCTACCCTCAAGGTGCTTAGATCATAGTATTGTCATAGCCAGAGTAAGCAATGGTACACATCTAGCTCCCATAAGAAGACAGACAAGCCCAATTGAAGTCAGGCTATAGTGGTACAGCCTGTTTCTGCTTTTTCCTTACCTTTTGACTTTGTTTTCATGTGAACTGGTGATGTGGGGAAGCTTTATTCTGTATCCTTCAGGGAAGTGGTTCACTCTTTTAGACTAATGAGGTGGAGAAGGATAAAAAGTATAAAGGAATATGGAACGGCCACATTGAATAGAGGGCTGTAACATTGTTTCTGTTTCTTTAAAAAAATCATGCTTGATCTATTACTACAGTGTCAGGGACATGTATTCTATTTCCCTTAATCCCCTTGATTAGTAGTTCAGACCCCATGCCTAAAGACCAGTGAGTCCTGTTCAGAATTCTCTGGAATAATGTATATTAAAATGATCTTTCTTCATCATGATTGGCTTTTGGAGAAGGAAAAAATAGAGCCTAACTAGCCTTGAGGAGGACATTCTAGGAAGCAGAGTATAGCAAGAGAAAAAGCAAGGAAGTAAAAAAGCAAAGTATGTTGGGATATGGTGAGTATTCTATTTTGACTGGAATGGAGGATTGTGTAGAGAAGTTAAGAGTGAACACATAGGTTGGGGCTGGACTCTTAGGTATCTTTAAAAGATAGACTAAAGGGTTTGTGCTTTATTATGCAGCCAAGATATCATACTGAGGTATGTCCTGTGGGCAGGATACTGTACCTAGTATGAACTGTGGGCAGGATGCTTTTCTATTATGTGAAACTATTGAAGGTTTTTGAGCAGGAAGATGCTGTGACTTTGTAGTTTCCATTAATTTTCTCACATTTCTCAAGATAAGATGGTAAATAGTTTATATATTTGTAAAGTGTGTTCACATTTGCCTGTCTTTGGTTTCATGCAACCAACCTCAACCTTATTGTCTCTCTTAAATGGTATGTATCACAGAAACTAGCTGACTGTGGGAATTTGGGCAAAGTCTTTCACCTTTCTTGTTCTCAGTTTCCTCATATATAAAATAGGGAGATTGAACAAAATAACCCAAATGGTCCCTTCTAGCATTGTGTAGTTTCAGGATGTTATCTGCATATATCATATGTAGATGAGTGCTTCATAAAGATTTCAGGAAGGAGAAAAGAAACAAGAGAGGCTATTTGCCAATGTAGAAAGCTCTAGATGCCCAAAGTGCATCAGACTTTTAAATCAGTTAGTATATGTGCCCTTCTTTCCCCTTACATGAGCCAACATTTCACCTGGTTCCATGCTATAATGCTTAGGATAATGATCTGAGAACACAAGCAGGCCATCTATATTAATTGTCCTAAAACAGGCACAATCTGGAAAACCAGGTAGTTGGCCTCAGCCACCGAAGTTCAGCATCAATAAAGTTTCATATGTGGATATCCATTACTGAAAATGTAAAAGGAATATGCCATGGAGATATGATCAAAGACTTAAAGTAAATGTGTTAATTGTCATGAGGTAAAAAATGTCCTGAGTGCCATGTCTGCTTAGAGACAGTTAGTTTGACAATATGGAAGCTCAGAGGGGACAAGAGTGAAGTCTAGTATAGATAACTAAATTGAACATGGAATTATACTTTTGACCTCCCTTCAATTTTATGTTGTAATGCTCAATAACTATTCATTATATTGCATTGGAATCAGAGAATCGTACATCTGGATGGGGCTTTATTATTTTTTTAAATTCATGTTTCAGTGAGCAGAAACCCTCCCCACCCACACACTCCCTGAATTGAGACCAAAAGGAAAAACAAAATTCGTTACAAACATGTATAGTCAGCCAGAACATATTTCCACATTGACTATGTCCAAAAAAATTTTATCTCATTTTTCACTACAAGTTTTTCCCCTCTCTATTAGGGAGTGGGGGAGTGCGAGTAGCATATTTCTTCTTTAGTTCTCTAAGATCATGTTTGGTCATCACACTAACGAGTTCCTAATTCTGTCAGAGTCGTTTGTCTTTACAGTATTGTTATCATTGTATAAATTGTTCCTCTGGTTCTGTTTACTTCCTTCTATGTCAGTCAACACATGTCTTCCCAGGTTTCTCTGAAACCTTCTTCTTCATCATTTCTTACAACACAATAGTATTCTGTCTCGTTTATGTGCCATAACTTATTCATCTATTCCCCACTTTAATGGTACCACCTCAGATTTGGGTGAGATTTTAAATATCACTCAGTATATTTTGCAGATGAGATAACTAATACCCAGGAAAACGAAGTGAATTGTTCAAGGTCATGAAGCCATTTTAGATGAGAATCTTCCATCTTTTAGTCCAGCATTCTTGTCATAGTGCCAAGCTGTCTCTCCACTGTGTGCCAATAGGTTCTTTTGATGATAAATTACTAATAATTTTGAAATGATTTGAAAATAACACCAGAAAAATATGTAATTAAATGTTGAACAGTGTGGTATTAAAATTTTTATGGTAATTAGAGTTCAAAGAAGAAAGGAAACTGTGGTTATGGGAGATTTCATGTAAGAGGGGAAACTGTGCTGATAGGATATATAGAGGAGGAGAGAAAGATTCCAGACTAGTTAAATGCATAAGTAAAGACCATGAAGTTAAAGTATATATCTCTATGGAGGGATATTACAATGTTATGGGGTATAGTAGTAATAAAGTTTGACAGGGAGGTTGGGGGATCTTGCCACTATGTGGACTTCAGTGCTGAATATCAACGGATTGACTAAGAACTGTTTTTTGGGGTTGTTCCTTTTTGTTTTGTTTTGTTTTGTAGTACCATAGCAGATGGATTGCCCACACTTTTAGGACCATGTTCATCCTGGATAGAGGGAGGGCAGTACAGTATACATGAATCAGATAATAAATCAGAAGAAATCTCAGTTATGTAAGGTAGTGTGCTACAGTGCATAGAATTCTTTTCTTAGCAATAAGATCTGGTTTCACATCCTACTTCTCAAACATGCTGGCTGTCACTTAGGTCACTTAGCCTTTCGGTGCACAAGGCAATCCCTCTAAGACTGTGAATTATAGAGGAACGTATAGATTTGCATTTGATATAGGATGTTCTATGCTGGGAGTTCCCTAAGTCAATGCAATTACCCATCTAGTTAAAAAGGAGGGGGAGGAGACAGAGGAAATGAAGAAGACGACGAAGAAGACAGATGACGATAAAGATGAAGAAGAAGAAAATGATGATGAGGATGATGACAGGGTGCAGCCAGGTTTTCCAAAAAATACTAACAAAAGCAACAACAATAACATAAAGCAAGGAGGAAGCCGGATTATGGAAGGGTTTTATAAACTGAGTGGAGTATAGATTCAGTGCAGCCAGCAATAGGGAGTACTAGTGGAATCTGGAGAAGGGGAATGACAGCATGATGGAATAGTTTTCCAAACATGTTAGGTCTGAAAGGGACGTTAGAGAGCATTTAGTCTGAACTTATTAACTTACAAACATGGAAATGGAGGCTCACTCATGATATAATTATGAAGCGATAGTTTAGAATAGGATGTTGATAGAAGAAATAGAAGGGTTAAATAAAAAAGCCATTTGTTAGGAAGAAACAAAAGAACTTGGTGTATTAAGAGTAATAGCAATAATAAAAAAAATTGCTGACATCTAGCACTTGGGGGTGCATAAGGCACTTTACACACATGATCTCTTTTAACTTCCATACAACCCCAGGGAGGAGGGGTTATCCCCATTTTACAGATGAAGGTGAAGATGAGATATCGGGGGGACAGCAATAAAGACACTTTGGTTACGTTACTTCTCTCCCCAAATACCTTCAAGATATCAACGCTTCCCCCTTATCTGTATAACATAAAGTTCATATTCCTGAATCTGAAGTTCAAGGTTCTCCATATTCTGATTCTATCCTATAATTCCAACTCTATCTCTTATTATTCCTAAACATAAACTTTTCTCTTCAAATAAACTGGTTTGTCTCTCAAATAAATGATATAAATTGTGACTGCCATATCTGTCCTACTTTTATTATTTTTTCAGTTACGGTTTCTTTCTCTATCTCATCTCCCCTTATCCAATGAGAAAATAACTTAAAAAGTGGTATAGAGATCCTGCATCACATAAGCCCAGTCAAAAAAACAAACAAGTTCCACTTTGGTCATATCCAAAAATACAGTTCTGACTATGCATGTAGGTACATCATTCCTCTCTTAGGGGCTGAGCAGCATTCTTAATCTCTCTTTTGTAATCATGGTTGATCATTTCATGGACATAAGTTTTTAAATCTTTGAGGATTTTTTATTTTTGCATTATTGATGTTAAAGTATAAATTGTTCTCGTTCTGTTCATTTCACTGTGCATCAGTCCACACAAGTCTTTCCCTGTTTCTTTGAAATTGTCTTTTTTCCCCTCATTTCTTACAGCACAGTAGTATTCCATGCCATTGACAGTACAGTTTGTTCAGTTATTGCCCAATTGATTGGCCAGCCCTTTACTTTCCAGGGTTTTTTTGTCACCACAAAAAGAGCTTCTATAATTATTGTGTGTGTGTGTATGTGTGTGTGTGTGTGAGTGTTCCTTCTTTGATCTCTTAGGATTTAGATTTAGCAGTGTTATCACTAGGTTCAAGGGCATGTACTATTTATTAACCTTTTACACATCATTACAACTTGCTTTCCAAATTGTTGCTTCAATGTGTGCTTGCTTTCCTGCATCCTCTGAAACGTTGGTCATTTTCCTTCTTATTGTCATCTTTGCCAATCTGAAGATATCAGATGAAACTTCAGAATTGCTTTGATTTATATTTCTCTAATTATCCATGATTTGGGATATTTTTTTCCACAAATCTATAGATAGCTTTGGTTTCTTCCCTTGAAAAATTTCTTGTTCATATTCTTAGACTATGGGTCAATAGGGAATGGCTCTTCTCATTATAAATTTGAATAAATTCCTTACATATCTTTTAAATGAGACGTTGGTCAGAGAAACTTGTTGCAAAGATTGATTTTTTTCCCAGTTAATTGTTTCTCTTCTAATGTAATGCACTCCAACCTTTTCTCTACCTACCCGGGTCTCTCATCCAGGACCAAGCTTTCCTCCTCATTGAAACCTCCTATCACTATTGCAAACCAGACTGATTTCACCTTCCTCTGAACACATATGTTTGTTCCCCTCATTTGCCACTGAGTCCTTTTTTCCCACTTAATAGTATTCTATTTTTTCCCCAATTACATGCAAAGATAATTTTCAACATTCACTTTTCCAAAATTTGGAGTTCCAAATTTTTTCTCCTTCCCCAAGATGATATGCAATCTGATATAGGCTATACATGCACAATCATTTTAAACATATTTCCACATTAGTCATGTTGTAAAAGAAGAATCAGAACAAAAAGAAAAAATGAGAAAGAAAAAAACAAAAAAAAGAAAAAAAGGAGAAAATAGTATGCTTTGATCTCAGTTCCAAGTCCATAGTTCTTTCTCTGGGTGTGGACAGCAGTTTCCATCATGAGTCGCTTGGAATTGTCTTAGATCTTACATTGCTGAGGAGAATTGTCTTCCACTTAATTTCTTTATTCCTTCATACATTTATCTGGATTTTCAGGTCAGTTTGTCTTGTTCTGACCACAGATTCTTAGTTCTTTGAAGGCAGTGACCCTATGTGATACTTTTCTCCAATGCATAGCACCTTGTAGTGATATATATATATATATATACACACACACACACACACACACACACACACACACACACACACACACACACACACACACACACACACACACACATATATATTCAAGCATTAACTAAGCATTTGTTTATTTGTAAGGTGAGATCATGGCTGTATGATCCATATCAAAATGAGTGTTAAACCAATAAGAGACTCTAAGGAAGTCTCTGCAAAAATTAATGTGGAAAATGCAGAACAAAGACTTAAGGAGAAGGTGTTAGGAAACACTTCTAATTAGGGTATAGAAGGAAAAGTTTAGTCAGCAAAGGAGAAAGCAGAAACAAGAATGTGAAGAGACATGGAAGGCAAGTAAGGAAAAGTCTTCAATGAGTCTTCTAGATGCAGTCCTACAGAAAGGATGAAACCAGTGTGTTCTGAATAAAGATACTTTTATACCAAATAATATGAGGAAAAGTGACTTTCCACAGATATAGTGAAATCACAGAATGTTAGAAATGGAAGGGGTCACAGATATTATCTTGCCTTTTTCTCTCATTTTACAGATGAGGAATTTGAGGTGAGACTCATAAGACTGAGTGGCATGTCCAAGGTAACCCAGATAGTGAGTTGTAGAGCTAGAACCAGAATCTAGGTCTCTTACATTTTTTTCTGGGCAAAAATAATAATTATTATTATTATTTCCAGAAATTACATGGGCCATAAGCAAATAGAAACATACTGAAATTTTTAAAGATGACATTTTAAAGAGCAACAATAATGATGTCACATGGTATTCTTTGTGCCACTGATAGGGCATGTTTTATGTTCTATAGGTTATAATGCCACACATGGCATCAGCATTAGTGGGAAATCTAACCAGATACTGACTTCAAAATCATTCCTCCATCTTTGGAAAATCAAATCATTTACTAAGTACTTCCCAACTTCTCTCCCTAATGGATGTCTCTGCTAACATTTCTTCTTTAAAGAAGAAATGGATGTCTCTGCTAACATTTCTTCTTTAAAGAAGAAGAAGGAGGAGAAGAAGGAAGGAAGGAAGGAAGAATAAAATACATAAACCCTGATAGAAATTTTCACTTATTGTACTCATTAGAATTCTAAGACTGAGCTTTTAATAAATATTTGTTGCTATAAAAACCAACAGCAATTTTTTCACTGGGTTACAGTATTCCCATGAAAATTAAAATAATGAATAACCAATAAGGCAATAGAAAGATCCATTTTGGGTATAAGTAGGCTGCAGCATGTTATCAACGATAATTGTCATAGAAGTAGCATCAAAGATGTAACTGAGAAGGTAGAATAGGAGATAGATTGGTTATATTAATGAGAATAAGATGTTATATCTGCATAGCCCCTAGGAGATTAAAAGAACAGGGGAAAGGTCTCCAGGTTGCTGAGTCAAACATTTATAGAAGGATTATGACAAAATATGAATATTGTTCAGAAAGAGAAAATATGGAAGGGTTGTATGCTAACCCAATGGAGGCAATGCCCATGCCAGGGAAATCAGAGCCAACTAAATATACACATCTTTATTTTTAGTCACAAGAATATTTCTAGATTACATCTCTTGTTTCTCACTGGTGGCTTTCTATTGAAAAGCAGGAGATTTATAGTTTAATGGTCTGGTGATAGAAGACCCGTGTCTTCCTGTAGTCTCCTTATGGTCAAACTGCATATTGCAATACTAGAGGGGAATTTCCTCGACAGAATCTCATTTTTTACTTTCAGGTCAATAGGCGGCTCACTTTGCAGCCTAGCATTCCAAAGGTTACAGTACTCTCTTTGTCATATACAACAGCTTCCAAATAGTATCTTCTTGGAGAGTCATTAGCCAAAAATATAATTCTGCAGATACTCAAGAAAATGCACTTTAGGGGAAAACTGAGGAAAGATGAAATCAGTTTTGATGATCTAGCATTTAAAATGCTAAAAATGCATTAGCCAAACTTTCTAAATTGACTTCATTAACTCCTTGAAATTACACATACAGATTAATAGGATTTTTATTATTAATTCCTCTAATTTGTTTATACCAGGCTTTGAGAAGGGTCTTATTATTTTCTTGAATCTAACTATGCATTGATGAGACTCATTAAGCATAATGGAATTTGGCAATTTATCACACAGATTAAAAGCCCTTTCTCTATAACCTCCATTCACCCTTTATATCTGGTGTGCTTCTTTGACATCAATCAAGGACACAGTGTAATTTCCCAGATTTTCTTAGTAACAGAACCTCAGCACAGTTATGCATGAATTCCTGTCTTCTCTCTGTTACCCTGTACCCTCCTCCCACCAATACTTACATGAATACTTAATTATTTTAGCTCAATGAAAATTACAGAGGGATATATAAAGCTAAGTTATTTGGGTAAATAGAACCTTGGCTTTTCCACAATCTCTTTCCCATAGCTCTCTCAGGTCCTATTTCCTCACTTGAGTCTTGGAATGATAAAGAAAATCAATGCATTTCACAGATGCTGAACATCTCTTCTTTATTATGAAGTGAACATTAACAACCTGAGGTCTCACGTCTTCCCCAGTTGTGGCTAATAGGATTTTAATTTCATCAAGGACTTAGATGACATCAAAACCTATGTAAGTCAAACATTAAGTGGATTTGAATGTCACTTGATCTCAGAGAAGGAATTCAACACAGTTTCTGTTGTTAGAAGCCCCTGCTTATGTTAAACAGTGTAGGCTAATTGAAACAAGTCCTTCTGGACCAATGCATATGTCTGTGATGGAATAGATTGAAAATTATTTCCTATATTTAATTATTTCCCAAATATAATTAAAAGCATTTAATAGCTCATTGGAGTTACAGAAGATGTGATGGAAGTGAAAAGGTACTTGACTTGAAAGAAACTTTGAGATAATCTAGAGTAACACACGTTTGTTATAGATGGGGAAACTGAGGCCCACTGTGATTGTATGCATTAACCAAGGGTGCATGGCTAGTAAGTAGTTTGGATGGAAATTGGATTTGTGTCTCCTTCCATCTGACCCAGTGTTCTATACTATATTATACTATTTAAACTATTTTCTTAATTATCATTTAGAAGCTGTAAAATTATCTATTCCTATATCTACATGAAATTTTGCAAAACTTAAAGCAACATTGAACTATTATTATTATGAGTAGAAACCATGCCATGTCTTTTTGTTCATCTTTGTATCTTCATCAGAACCTTAAACAACGAACAAGTCCCTACTCACCAACTGAGCTAACCATAAATATTGATGGCAAAGTTATCCACCTCCCTTCCCAGTTTTTTCTCTACAGAGATAAATATTGAAGACTTAAATTTTCAGATTTCTCTGTCAGTGTTACCATCATTTTCACAGTCACTGAGTCTTAAATTTCCTATGTAACTCTTCTTTCGTACCCCCTATCTAGCCACTGATATTTCCTTCAAAATGAATCTTTTTAATAGTATTTTATTTTTCTCCCAATTACATGTCAAGGCAATTTTTAGTGTTCATTTTTACAAGATTTTGAGTTCTAAATCTTTCTCTATTCCTTCCTCCTCTGTCCATTCCAAAAAATGGTAGACAATTTGATTGAGGTTATAAATGTGCTGTCATCTAAAACATATTTCCATATTAGTCACAGTTGTGAAAGAAGAAATAGATCAAAAGAAAAAACTACTAAAAAGAGGAAAGTAAGTGAAAAAAATATGCTTTGATCTACATTCAGGGTCCATCAGTTCTTTATCTGGATATTGATAGCATTTCCTTTGCAAGTCTTTGTACTTGTCTTGGATCTTTGCATTGCTGAGAAGAGCTGAGGCATTCATAATTGACCATCACGCAATGGTGCTGATACTGTGTACAATATTTTTCTGGTCCTGCTCACTTTGCATCAATTTGTACAAGTCTTTCCAGGTTTTTCTGAAATCTGCCTGTTTACCATTTCTTACTGCATGGTAGTATTCTATTACGTTCATATACCACAGGTCATTCAGTCATTCCACATTTAATTGGCATCCTTTCAATTTCCTTTATTTTGCCACCATGAAAAGGGCTCTTATAAATGTTTTTGCACATGTAGGTTCTTTCACTCACTTTAGGATTAGATGATTTAGTTTCCAATTAATTTTAAAAGAATATATATAGTATTTCTGCTTTTCTACATTTGATTTTAAGGTTTTTATTCCCTAGTACATGGTCGATTTTTGTGGAGGTGCTATATGCTGCTGAGTAAAAGGTATATTCCTTTCTGTTCCCATTAAGTTTTCTCTAAGGTTCTGTAATATCTAACTTTTCTAACATTCTATTTACCTTTCTTGTTTATTTTCTGGTTGGACTTATTGAGTTCTGAGGGGGCGCAGCTGAGGTCCCCCACTTGTATAGTTTTGCTGTCTATTTCTTCCTATAACTCACTTCTCCTTTAGGAATTTGGATGCTATAACACTTGGTGCATGTATGTTTAGTATTGATATTACTTGTCTATGGTACCTTTCAGCAAGATTTTGTTTCCTTCCTTATCTCTTAATTAGGTCTATTTTTGCTTTTACTCTAAAGTCAAGACTGCTTCTCCTGCTTTTTTCTTTTTTCTATTTTTTTTTTTTACCTCAGATGAAGCATAATAGATTCTGCTCCAGCCCCTACCTTTACTCTATACGTGTCTCTCTGTTTCAAGTATGTTTCTTGTAAACGACATATTGTAAGAGCCTGGTTTTTAATACACTCTTCTATCTGCTTTTGTTTTAAGGGATAGTTTATCCCATTTATATTCACAGTTATGATTACTTACTGTGTATGTCCCTTCATTCTATTTTTTCCTCCTGTTCATCTTCTCTCTCTTTTCACCATTTCCCTCTTCATCAGTCTTTTGTTTCTATCCACCACCTCTCCCTATCTGCCCTCCCTTCTGACAGTCCCACCCTCCTACCCTTTACTTAATCTCCTCCCTTCCTATTTCCTTGTCAGGTAAAATGGGTTTCTGTATTCAATTGCTTGTGTATATTAGTCTCTCTCTGAACCAATGAGATGTATCACTTGGTGCCCATTGCCCACCCTTTCCATCTTCCCTTTTATTATAATAGGCCTTTTGCACCTCTTCATGGGAAATAATTTACCCCATTCTTCCTCTCCCTTCCTTCTGTACCCAGTGTACTCCTCTTTCTTATCTCTTAATTGTTTTATATCATTCATTCAAATTCACCTTATATCCATAACTCTGTCTATGTATGTTCCTTCCAGCTGTACTATTAGAGATACAATTTTTAAGAATTACACGTATCATCTTCCCATATAGGGATGTAAAGAGTTTGGCTCTATTGAATCCTTTATGTTTTCTTTTTCCTTTTTGGTTTAATTCTGTCTTCTTACAAAAGCTTGAAATTCTTCTATTTTTTGAATGCACATTTTTTCCCCTTGATGTACTGTGCTTAATTTCACCAGCTCAGTGATTCTTAGTTATAGTCCTAGCTCCTTTGCCTTCTGGAATATCATATTCCATGAACTCTGATCTTTTAATGTTGCAGCTGCTAAGCCTGTGTAATATTAATTGTGAATTCCTGATATTTGAATTGTTTCCTTCCAACCACTTGCAGTATTTTTTCCCTTGCCCTTAGAGTTCTACAATGTGGCTATAATGTTCCTGGGGGTTTTTATTTTGGGATCTCTTTCCTGAGATGATTGGTGAATTTTTTCAATGCCTATTTTGCCCACTGGTTCCAGGATAGCGAGGCAGTTTTCTTTGATAACTTCTTGAAAGATGTTCTCCAGGTCATCCTTTTAATTTTGGCTATCAGGTAGTCCAGTGATTCTGACATTATCTTTCCTAGATCCATTTTCCAGGTCAGTCATTTTTTTCCCATGGGGTATTTTAGATTTTCTTCTATTTTTTTCGTTCTTTTGAATTTGTTTGATTAATTCTTGATGTCTCATAGAGTTATTAGCTGTCACCTGCCCAATTCTCACTTTTAAGGAGTTGTTTTCCTCAGTAAGCTTTTCCGCTTTCTTTTCTATTTGGCCAGTTGTACTTTTAAACAATTGTTTTCTTTGTTCAAGCTATTGACGTTTTTGTTCATAACTCTCTTGCATCACACATTTCTTTTTCCCAGTTTTCTTCTACCTCTCATATGATTTTTAAGCTCCTTCTGGACTTGAGACTTCCCATTTTTCTTTGAGGTTTTGCCCATAGGTGTCTCAACATTGTTGTCCTCTTCTGAGTTTGTGTCTTGATCATCCTCTGTCACCATAATCACTTTCTGTGGTCATAGTATTATTTATTTATTCATTCGTTCATTCATTTATGCATGTATTTATTTATTGCTGTTGTTTTTTTCCTCATCTTTTTTGGCCTTTTCCTTTGCTTTTACATTTGAGCTCTGCTCCTGGAGTGGAAGGGGCCCCCTCTCGGACTTCTTGTGTCAGGGGTTATAGGCCCTGGCTGTTTACCTAGTGCTGTACTACTATTGTCTGAAGGCCCCCAGGGAACCTTGGCACCTGGTGCTGCACTGAGGGTGGCTAGCATTGCCAGAGACCACAGGAGTCTGGCAGCTTACCTGGTGCTAAGCTGGGGTCCTAGTGCTAGTGTGTGGTGTATGCTGAGGCTGGTGGGGTGTTTTTGCATTTTCCTGGGGACTATGCTGAAGCAAATGGAGTTCTGGCCTAGACTGACTCTTTGCTTGGTGAAGCACTTGATGGTTCTCAGAGCTGGAGTCTGCCTGTTCCCTTGGTTACACTGAGGCATATGGGGGGACCTGGTGTTGGCATTTGCCTACTCCACAACAGTGGGGCTCAGGATCTCCTCCTGGTTTGCTGAGCTGGGCGTGCAGCTTGCTTGCTGGGATGTTTCTTGTCCTTTACTGCACTCCCCTTTTACCTGGGTGAGACAGACCTTTCCTGCTGATCTTCCAAGTTTCTAGGGCTCAAAATTGCTTTATGACATGTTTTTGCTGGTTCTGCTGTTCCAGGATTTGTCTGGTGTTACTGTTTTGTGGTTGTTTGGGAATGAATATGGTAGAGTTACAGCGATTTACTGCTTACTCTACTGTCTTGTCTCCAGAACTGAATCTCTCTTAAAGTCATCATTTAAATTTTTTTTCCCCTCATGCCTGTTGCTTCTTCTCTAGATCAAGTTTCATTACCCCTCTCTCCTTACATGTTATTAGACAGGTCTTCTTGCAGACAATTTTTATATTAGTTCTTCCTACCTCTTCAGTCTATAATAGTAGGCTGTGTGACCATAAATAATTATTTTACCTTGTTAGTCCTTATTTTCTTAATCTATAAAAATGTGGAATTTGGATTGTGATTACATGATCTGTAGATTGCCCTTCAACTCTAATATCATGTTTTTATATTCTCCAACTATATTTGGTTCTTTGCTTTGCATGTAGAGACATTTGCAAATATTTTCAGGTTGGTTGATTTGGTTTGTATTCTTTCTATGCCTACTGCCTTGGTAGTCCTCATAGGATGTCATCATAGCCATTGTTCAATTCATTCAGATGATAATATTTAATTATCTATTAAGTGAATGCTTATTTTTCCCCTTTTTCTCCTTGCTTGCTATTGTTTCTCCTTTGTTTAACATCGTGAATATTATCTAAAGACAGCATTTTTCAATTATACTACCATCTGTTGCTTCTCAGATTTTTGAGCTATTTTGGAGAGAGAGAAAGAGAGAGAGAGAGAGAGAGAGAGAGAGAGAGAGAGAGAGAGAGAGAGAGAGAGAGAGAACCTCAATATGCTATTTTTTTTGCACTTGAAAAGTTGTACAGAGCATAGCTAAGAGTGCCTAGAGCTGTTATAAAAGGCATCTCTTTGGATAAATCTAAGTCTCACCAAAGTCTTGTTTTCCAGTCTGCAGATTTTGTTTTATGAGAACCTATTTTTTATAATGTAATTTTGATTATGTGCTATCAGGAAAGTGCCTATAACTGAAAAAAGAAAGGGGAGTTGTTGAAAAGGCATTTTTTTGTAGAAATATTGATGGCTAGCTCACTAGATGGGTTTTTAGTGCCAATATGGCACACCTACACTTCTTTAATTATTAAAGCTTCTTTTCATGAGAACCATATGTATAGTCAGCACATTTCAAATTGAATGAAATGTTCATTTTTGGGAAACATACATCTAACTGGAAAAATGAGGGGAAAATGTTGAAATACAGAATACCTGTAGAAACAGTGGCAATAAATAAAAAAGCAATATTTAAAATCTATATCTCCATGGCAAGAAGATGGGAGTGTCAGAAATTGATCCACAATAAATGCCTTACTATGGCCTCAACCTGGAGTCTGTGATCTTCTAAATTATTATAATAACTATATTTTAATATAATTGTCTTCCTTTGTAATCCTATCCAGTTGATTTGATGTATTTAAAAACAAACAAAAAAATTCGTTGTAGTTTATAGATTTCACCAGCTGCCAAAAGAGTATATGACGACAAAAAAGGTGAGAACTCCTGCTCTCTTCCCTTTCACTGCTTTGAAGCTCATTAGCATAAGTAAATTGTAAAGGAATAATATACTTCTTTCCTCAGTGGAGAAAATGTCTATCACTTTTTACACATGTTTATTTTTGATACTGTGACTTTGTAATATTAAGATACTAGAAATACATATCTTTGGGTGTCTCCAGAGAGAACTAGAGAAGTAAGCTGTTCTCAAGAGGCCACTTCACTGTCATGAGCTCAGGCCAAGTCAGTCATCTCCATTATGGCAGTGAGCTAAGGACTAAAATAATTCCCAAGGCAAGAAGCAGGAACTTAGAGGTATAGGCAAAATGGCCAGCCATAAAGCCATGGCAGCTCTGAGTGGTTTAAGTAATTTGATTGCCCTGACAGGCTCAAGGAAATAAGGTGCCCACTTTTGAGGCCAGATGGCCAATAAACAGAATTAAAGCAAAAGAGGAGAAGTGAGAGTTGGACTCTCCATAAGGTTTCATTCTTTAGTGAAACTTGCATCAGAAATATGTAGTCGATAAGCTCATGTATTTCTATCACTGGGCATCTACATGCGTCTATGACTTAATCTTTTTCAGTACAAGGTCTTTTTGAAAAGTTAGGCGGTACAGCATACACTTAGGGACCCAGGGAGATGGAAGCAGACAAGGCTGCCTTCAGAACCCAGGCAATTTGAGGCAGAGAGTATTGGGACTCAGGCGGGGTAGGAGGAGGAGTTTGCTATAGCCATGAACTTTTATCCCAACTTACCCCACCCTCTACCCCATGCAGTTTCTTTACACAAACAAGCAGCAATCCCTTAAGTCATTAAAGGTCAGGAATAATGAGATTGTTGGCATGTTAATGAGGGCATGACATGGTTGAATATTGGGTGTAAAAAATGACTGCTTTAACAACATGCCTGAAGAGAAATCAAGATGCAGAATCTTGGACTCTCATAATTAGAAAGTTAGCCTTGAGATGCTCTGATTCAGAGCTAGAGTACCCTGTACAGCATATCTCCATCTGCCCAGTAGAGAGGTAGGAACTGGAATGCCAAGTGTTTACTAATTCCATATTCATCAACCAGTTTGCTTCTTTTTGTGGCAGAATTAAGTACAAAATAAGCCTTCCCCTTACTGTTTCCTCTGCTTTCAGGGAAAAGAAATAATCGTAGCAAGACAAGTCAGAAATTTCAGATGTTCTTCTTTCAGCAGACTGCTGTCATTTCTGCTTCTCTCTGCTTTTACCCTCCCAGATGCCTTTCACCAGGCCTTCACCTTCTGGTCACTGACATTCCACATACGATTGTTATTTCTTTTACATATTGGGCAATGCTACTCTTCCCCTATGCCCTTACCCTTTTAAATTAATTTCTTTTTCATTTTTCTGTTGCTGTATTTCACTCATGTATCCTAACCCACCATTTCTTGATAACCAGCTTTGGAAACAGATTTATTATAATTTATTAAAATTTCAAGTATATTTTTTAACATTCATATTTAGAAATTGGGAAAGAGATATCTGAGAGAGCACTTATTATTCTTTACTCTTATCATCCTTACTTTTCTTTTTTTGAGACTAGTTCTCCCTAAGTTGCCCAGGCTATAAATATAGAGGGCACTCTTGCATCTGAGCCCATTATTGATCAGCTTGGGAGCTTTCCCAGTTCTGTTTCTTTCCTCTGCTGGTTTGCCCCTCCATAGACCACTTAGTGACTGCTGTATTCCCAGGAACCCATCATATTGATAGTAGACTTTGTCTGAATACCAGTTGGTGTTAGCCCTAAAAAATGCACACACATACACATTTACACACATATGTACAATATATGTGTATTGTGTGTATAACATACACATATATACTGTATACACATACACATAACTCTTGAGATCCACAAACTAAGAGGTTTATGAACATCAGTTTCTCCTAGTAGCAGGGATTATAAATGTGTACTACCACACTTTTCTTATTTCCACGTTTTGAAAGATGAAGGTTATGATTTCCAAACTCAAAGCCTTTATAGGAAGAAAATGCTACCTGTAAACTTAAGTCCTTCTATTTTCTTTTCACTACTACATTGCCACTAGACATACTCCCAAATTTCTTCTGACAATATGACCTCTTCCTATATGAATCTGTAGTAGTGAGATGGCATGACAACTCTCATCAGGCTCGCCATCATATATCAGTTGCTTGTTCCTTCAGGGAAATGGCGTATTTCAGAAGTATAAACTGGTCTGATCATTCTGGAATGCAGTCTCAAATTATGCAAAGAGAATGACTAAAATGTCCATACTCTTTGACTGAGAGGTTCTGCTACTAGGCATATAGTCCAAGGAGGTCAGTGACAAAAAAGAAAGGCCCTCATATAAAGCAAAATATTTGTAACAGTACTTTTTCTGTATTATGAAAGAACTGAAAAGAAAGTCAGTTGGGGAATTTAGCACATTATGGTACTTGCTTGTAGTAAAATATTGACATTGTTCAGTTATTTTCAATTGTGTCCATCTCTTCATGGCCTTATTTGGGGTTTCTTGATAAAGATATAGGAGTACTTTGACATTTTCTTTTCTAGCTCATTTTACAGATGAGGAAACTGAGGCAAACAGGGTTACGTGATTTTCCCAGGGTTACATAGCTAGGAATTGTCAGACTCAGCATTCACTGTGCCACCCAGCTGCCTCATAAAATATTACTGAGAAATAGGAAACAATGAACTTGATGAATAGTGATAAAGATGGCATGAATTATATGAAGTAACACAAGATGAAGTAAGCAGAGGCAAGAAAAGAATATGCAGAGTGATTACAATGATGTAAATGGAGAGAAGGAAAGCAGCAAATAGAAAACCAGTGAAACTGAAAGCTACAGGACGATCGTGGTTACCCTTGATCTCCAGGAAAACGCCTCCCTCAGTTTCTCTGGTGGGGCACTACGCATATAGGACATTGAACATACTATCAAACTTTTTGATTATGTCAGTTTTTTAAGTCTTTAAGAGAAGACTCTAAGAGGGTATGATAAGAGGGGTAAAATGGGAAATGGAAGTAATATAGGAATTTTATTGCTCAGTCATTTCAGTCAAGTCTAACTCTTCCTGACCCCATTTGAGGTTTTCTTGGCAAGGGTCCTGGGATGGTTTGCCGTTTCCTTCTCCAGATCATTTTACAGGTGAGAAAACTAAGACAAACATGACTGAGTGACTTGTCCAGGGTCACACAGCTAGTAAGTGTCTGAGGCTGGATTTGAACTTACGATGATGAGTCTTCCTGAATCCAGGCTTGTTACTGTAGCTGGGGCAACCAACTAGCTGCCCCAACATAGCAATAGAATATCTTAATAAAATGATAACTGTAAAATAAATTTAAGAAATAGAAGATGGTGCCTCTTTTGGTCTACACATGCCCCTTAAAGAAGTAAAAGCCTAGAATCAGTTAGTGAAAGTCTAAGGCTTAATTTGAATTCTGCTCTTCCTTACCCCCAAGTCTAACACTGTCACTCCTTCAACGATCTCCAGCTACCCTTTGTACAATGAGCCTTATGCCCTTTTTTAACACTCTAGTACAAGTGTGTATTTTAAGGCAAGAAGGCCTCCCTGCACTCAAATTAGGAAATAGGAAATGGCTGGTTCACCTCTGTGAAATGTGGACTCTGGCTTAATACTTATATACACTTTGCTTCTTACACCTTTTGCATAGCTTCATTGGGGTCATACTTTTTCTCCTTTCCTTTCTCTTTCATGTCACATTCTTCTACTTATCAACCCCTTGACACTAGTTTTGATTTCCCTGGGCCTCCTGGGCTTTTTTTTTTAAACCACCTTCCTTAGATTATTTATTCCATCCAGTTTAATAAGCTTATTCTCTCTCACAAATTCAATCATATAAAGACATTCGTCATAGGTCATTTTAGCTTCTCTCACTGAGCGAGCGCCTTGCATTTCTAGCACCTCTAGCTGATAATTACTTCAGTCAGGAAGACAAGTATAGCATACACTCCCTAATTCACTGAAACAGTTCCTTCTGGGTCTTTTTCTCCTGGATCACAAGGTGAACTATTATACTTTGTTAATCTCATTAGAAAACTTCTCCTGTAGTGTATGTGTTTCTACTATTCCTGCTCACATGTGGCTGTCTCTTATCTTCTTCTCCCAGGTCCCCTCGCCTTGCAAGTTTGTTAACTTTTGGTCATTTGGACCAGTTTATTCTAGCTAGATACAAAAGCCCATGGCTGCTGTATTTCCCAATATTTCTCTTAACTTTTCTAATGCTGACTCCTGATCTGAATTCACACTGTCTTATTTCTCTTTCTTCTCTTCCATATTTCCCTGGATTATTTGACTATATCAAATGATTGTGACCAAAAAGTATGTCCTCTTTACAAATTGAGACATCTAGCAAATGTATGATTCCTGTATGGCCAACGGAGCAGCTAACTTGAAATAAGTTATATTGGTATACTTATTTTTTAATTACATTCTTTAGTGGTTTTATCCTCATTTTCTTTCTCTTTCTTGGAAATGTTTCCATTTCTAACCATTGACATTAGCCATGCATGTTTTCGTGTCTGTCAGTAGCCTGAAGTCTTCCCTGAATGAGTAATGAAAGGGAGATCCATGTGAGCTGTCCTTAGAAAATTATGTGATATTTTAGAGTTTCACCCTTCTTACACCAGGAGAATGAGCTGGAGTGAAAAAGAAATAAATCCATGTTCTTGTTGGCTATTCAGGCCAGACTCCCAGGTATTGTTCAGTCCAAACTCAGTACCCTGACTAACATAACATAATCAATCACATCTTAATCTTTTTTTTTTCCAAAATGGAAGGCAGAATCATAGGGGAAGTATAGCTCTGCGTTTGTCTCAAGTGTAAGGCCGTTGGCTTTAGCTTTTCTTAACTGCATTGAGGTATATGCATTCTCCAGCACGAAAGCTTATGTAATAGCTACTTGATCCAAGCTCCTCGAGTAAGAGTACCCCAAATGAAATCTTAATTATTTGCAAATCTTGTGCTTAAGGTTCCAAGACAGAATTCAGTTGCTTTTCTCAAATGCTCCATTTATTAGAAGTTCCTCTAAGTTATAAGAAATTGAATGCTTCTCACATCGGCAGTGGATTCAATACTTCTCCTAGCTATGCTATTTATAATATGTATTTTACTTACAGGCATTAAAAGTGATGCAGGGAGTTTGTTATAATCCCAGAATTGGGCAAGAAGGGGAAAAAATGAAGGAGAGAAGAAAGATTCCCTAGTCATTAGTGTGGAAAAGGATCTCAAGCACAATAGATTTTCCTCATGACAAATCACACATAATCACCATAGCAACCACACATAATTATGCATACAATTTCAATGTAGTAACAAAACTAAGCATGGAAGGAATTGTAAAGAATAGTAATATAGGGTGAGACAGATGTGGGGAGAGATAGCACGTAAGAAGATTGAAAAGCATCAGCCTTAGAGGTGGCAAACTGCACAAAAGACAAAAAAAAAAAAGGTTTCCAGCATTGTGTTTTGGAGAGTAATGATTAAGTCACTACATTATCTGGAAATTAGAGATCAGAAGCTGAAATATCTACCTAAAACACAGAGGTGCCTGCTAGCACTGCTCTCGTTAAAGAAATGTCAGCATTTCCATTATAAATCTTATTTTCATGGGTTTATAACAGCTATAAAAATTCTCTCTAGGCTATGTGTCGCTATGAACATCTAAGTTGAGAAATTTTTTTTCCTGCATTATTAAAAAATTTACTTGGCCACTTAAAAAAAGTTACAGATGTGTCTAAAATATATGAGTAATGTAAATTTTGGTAAGTACCAGCTGTAGCTAAGATATTATAACTCAAGGACTCTTTGAGGTTTAAACAATTAAATCTTGCAAAAGTTAGCCTGTAAAGCTGACTCAGATTTGTGGGGTTTTTTTTTTGCCTCCTGGGCCTCTTGATATAATACAACGTAGTAATATATTAGAGTCACAAAGCAGGCTACTGCATGCTGACAGTTTTTCATAAGGAATTTTGCCCCCTATAATTTTGGAGAATGTTATATAGTAACTTAACTAAATCACTCACATCAATAAAGGAAATCAAACTGTGAAACTCCCATTCCATGATGTGAAATTTAGAAATGAGATGCTGTTTGTGAGCACCATGGATAGATAATGCAGCAGGCTTATGTTTAAAACATGAACATTCCAATGCCTGGCCCCTTCGCCCCCAGCCACTGCATAGTCAGTGGGTGAAAGCTCAGCGTAAGCCCATTACTGCCCATCCTGTGCATGAAGGATTTTCACTTGAGTTCATGGAAACTCAGCCTGCAGAAGAAATTGACTCTCCAGTTCAAGTAAGCGTGTATGTAACATGGGGTTTTCTCTTTTTATTTTCTTTATAAGTCAGTGCTGTCTGATTAGACTATAAGCGCCCAGTAGGCAGGACCCAAATATGATTAATGTTCTCTGTATGGCTGTAATGCAGCATCATGAGCAAGAAGGGATTTTTTTTTTTTAAAAAACACTGTTTTTGAGTTAATTTGATAACATGCATGTAAAAGTCCTTTTTTTTTTTAAAAAAAAAAAAGTGTTTAGGCACCAGACATTTGTAAGATAAATTAATATTGCACATGCACCTTCATTAATATTAAATGTGACCGTTTTAATAGGCTTTTAAAATGAATATATAAAAACAAAACATTAAACCCTTTGGACTGATTTGGTCATTTCTCTAGCTCTTGGGCAGGAAGTTTGTTTGACAAAAAAGAACCTCTTTCAATTTAAAGGCCCCCCAAAGGGGTAAGATTTTTATTACATCCTTTATTATCTTGTTCTCAAGTTCAACTGTCTTATTCAACTGGAAAGGTCTTCCTTTTGATCTGTTCCATCCTATAAATATGAGAAAGCATTTTTTTCTCTGTTCTCAGAAGGAAATAATGCAAAAGTCTGCCATCTTCTAGCTTGTCTATCTATGATTTGTTTCAGGAAAGATCAATGATTGATTTTTTTCAGTAAGGATCTGATTTCAAATTTTCTGTCTGTTACCTAATACTTCTGTGTCTTACATAAGTCACTTATCTCTGGGCCTCAGTTTCCTCATTTATAAAAACTGAGGCTTGGCCTTTGAGGCCCCTTCCAGCTCTAAATATATGATAGCATAATCTTACTGATTTTGCTCTAAATCTGTAGTTCATGAGGGAAAACATTACTTTTCTGTGTGTTGTCATTTTTTTTCAGTCATGTCTGACTCTCTGTGACCCCATTTGGGGTTTTCTTGGCAGAGATACTGAAGTGGTTTGCCATTTCCTTCTCCATCTAATTTTACAGATGAGGAGACTGAAGCCAGCAGGGTTAAGTGACTTGCCTAGGGTAACCCAATTAGTAAGTGTCTAAGGCAGATGTGAGTTCACTGTATCCACTATACCACCTGCTGCTATTTACTGCTTTCATTAATAGAAGTAAATTCTATGCAGCAACAGTGTTGGATGTATCAGTTAGTGGTAAGAAAACCTGAGAAAGATGACAATTTTTATTTTATATATTTCTCTAACTACATGTACTTGTCTCATTGACTTGAGTTGTACTTGGTTACATACTCTTTCTTAGGACATTTTTTAATAATCATTGGTGATGGATAAGATTCAAGAATGTTGAAAATGAATTTGGTTCCCTGGATCTCAGGACTGCTGTCTCCCCTTCAATCATGCCCTACATTTGGGCTATGACTGAAGTATGGCTATCATTCATTGGCCTCAAACCACAATTAAAAGTTGTACTTTTCAGGTTCTTCTTTTCTCTCATAAAAGCTTGGAGATTTCCCTATTAAGTTTAAAACTTAGTTTTATAGTTTAGTTTGTGCTTGGTTGAATAAACGATTAATTTGACCTCAGATTTCATTGAAACTAGCTAAACTTCCATCTGTTATATGATGTGATCAATCATGTGCATGCCCGAGCCCCACCCTAGTCATGTTATCCACAAATGCTGAATGGGAAGAAGAAACTGAAAAGGAATACCAATTCTGGTTCATTTTATTATTCTTTATATATTTTCATAAACACAGCAAGTCAACAATTTTGTATCCTAATCTTTTCTCTCCAATACCCATGAAATGTATCTTTAGCCAGTAACCCATTATTCTGTTATTTTAATCCATCATCCCAAGATCAAAGTAATTATCTCTAGTACTCTGTGAATAAATCCTGTTAACTTTTCATGTTTCTTTTTATTTCTAAAGGCACATGCCCAGTGATCCAAAGAGATTAAAAATACCAGCTCAGCCCTGAACTCCTTAATTTTCCGACCCTTCACTACAAATGTTTTCAATTTTTCTTCTTCAGGTATCACTTGTCCCCACATAAATCAATAGTAATAATTAATGATTGCTGGGCTTGGTATACATTAACAGTCTTTCAGTTGTATCCTGGATATTTCTCAGCTGACTATATTCATATTAGATGTAGCTAGCTATATCTGTATCCCTGAGCAGGCATTCTATAGCCACAATGATGTAGCACATCCTCCAGGTGACGGCAACATTTTTCTCTAGTGTTCTGGTACATAGGAGTCCTCTTTATTTGTCCTTGGAGTGTGGAGGGTTTCTTCTTCTTTAGAATGTCCGTACCTATCTGGAAGAATTCCAGTGATTCAGACTTCCTTCTCCCTTTTCTTCCCCTTTCTGTAATGTTCTTCCACTCACCAACTTCTGGTTTTAATTTTTTACCTCCAAAGATTATTTCATTACTGGCTTCCATCATATTATTTCTTTAATACTAAGAAGTCTTTAAATAATCTAAAAAGATATAATATAGAAAGATATTCCTTGAATGCTTTCCCCCTTCTTACAAAGCAGGGAGAATATTACTTAGCACATATTTTCCTATAGTTGCAGCACCCTTTTGCCTATAAAATCCAAATTTCTTATTTAAGCCTTCCAGATATTATTTGATATTGAAGCCTTCTAAAGGAGTAACTTCACCTTCAGCTCTTTACAATTAATTCCTCCAACTCTTATTCTAGTTAAAAATGAACTATTCACCCAAGCCTATCCTGTGTTGCTGCCTTAATAAAATTATGTCTATCTTCAAGGACCAACACCCATTAGTTTCAAGGTCTTTGAAGTCAGGGAACATGCCATATTTGTCTTTGTGGCTTCCTTAGTGCCTAGTATAGGCCCTTGTATATAACTGATCAATACATATTTGTTAAATCTACCTGGACACACACATGATGGATGAATGCATGTGGAAAGAATATATACATAGCAGAATTTATCTAAATCACTTGAACAGTCTACATAGTCTGTGTCCTGTCTCAGGATATGAGTCTACAGATATATTTACTACTATTTATGGATTATCCTAAGTATTAACATTATGGCAAATGACCGGCTCTAATTTTGGTAGAAGAAAAGTCAGGTCTAGTAACTCCAAATCTCAGGTGCAGTAGTTTCTGAGCTATTTAATTTGAAACCTTAGAAGCTCAGTTTCCTCACTTGTTAAAGGATAATTATACTCTAACTTAATCTGAACTTTATTATGAGGGAAGTGCTTTATTTGTCTCTAGGAAGGGTAGGTACCAAGAGTTGGACCTTGAGTTGTGCTTTTGTGGTCGAGAAACTAAAAGTGGATCATTGTACTAGGCACATAAAATTGTATGAGAAAGTGAATGAAGGCAGCCCCAGAAATAGAAAACAGATCACAATTGTTACTGAGAAAAATAAAATATTTGAGGCTAACAATCAGACCAATCGTATTGACTCATTTGTTAAAATGACAAACCAGTAATTAACTGTAGCTAGGATAAAAGAAAGGAATTTTAGCCATTGCTAAACATTTTTCATAAGCAGGAAAACAATGAAAACATTGCCTGTTGTGATATGGTATTAACATTTCATACTCTAAGATATTCTGTCTTTTAGTGTGAAGCATCAGAAGATGATTTGTCAGTAGATACATACAGAACTTTTTATTCAACTCTCAGCAATTTTATTTGCATATAAAGTGGCACATTTACACTCGACAATAACTAGCCCTGAAGGAGCTATATTTAATAGAAGAACACAATTATTCCAGTCAGGCCATAAACATTTTCTTTAGGGGAACGGGCAACAGTCTTAGGCTAGCCTCATCATCAGTCATGTAAATTACCTGCCTATTACACAACTGAATTAGGGAAGATTTAAACTGCAAAAATATTATGATTTCATCTAAGTAAAAATGCCCATTTCCACTTATCAACCATTTTAGGAGTTATAAACATAAAGGTCAATGAGCTCTCTAATTTTTATTTCTGCCTCTATGTCATGGCCCCGAACAATCATTTTCACTGCAAACATTAGGAATCATGATTGTTTTATTCCACATCATGTGAACCACACTGGTGCTGCTATATTTTAAAGTGTTATGATGACATTATATAGGAGCTGATTATAATACAACCAGTTAATGAGTCTACAGATTCAAAGCAGACGTTGAAGTGGACTCTGACACCTGCATTGAATGCTTTTGAGCTCACTAGACTAAGTGCTGTTTCCTTAAATTTATGGTATATTTTTCCTTGATAGTTCTCATACTTTGATATTTTTGGAATTAGAAATTAGTCTGTCATAAGAGAAGAAAAAATCAAAGTTCCCCTTTCTCCTCCCTTCTTCACATAGAGCGTGCTTGAATGGAAAGAATGGAGGACCAGGAAATAGCACACCCAAGTGCTTCTAGTCCAGGCTCTGCCACCAACAAACTCTATCATTGGAGGCAAGTCACTCAGCTTCTTGAGGACCTCCCCTATTGCTCAAATGATTTCTAAAGTTCTACGGGGTTCTACAATATTGGGATTCCATGACCCAATTCTATTCCCACAAACATTTAATCCACATTTGCTCTTTGGAAAACAATGTGCTAGGTACTGAGTGTAAGGAGACACAAAAAGATGTCCTTTGATTTCATTCATCTGGGAAGATACAATCCATAAACATATGTGGATAAATGTGATTGTTTGAGGATAGAGAAGCTTTTACAATTAAATGCTAGAAGGATAATAACAAATATACGAGCTAAGCTTTAAATGAAACTAGAGATTCCAAAAAGGGAAAGTGAAGCCTGAAAGATTGCCAGTACAAAGACAGGGAAGTGGGAGATAGGATGCTGAGGTCAAGGAAGTAGTAAGCAGAGCGGTCTGCCAGAAATGTATAATATATAAAGGAAAGGAAAGTGAAATATACATTTTGGGTTTTTTTTAAACAATTATTTCATAAAGTTAAATCCCAGTGCACTTAATTCATTTCATCAGGGATCTCTCCTTCTCAGTTTATAAATCCCCAAACACTAGCTAAAAAAAATTATTACTCCCCCAATTCGACCCAAATTTGTCTGAAATATTACTATGATTTCATTTGCTTCCATCCTCAGTGAATCAGCTTGGTTCCATTTGTGGATCTTACCACTTTAGAGGTTTGATTTTGGTTTGAGGGTTGTATGCTTACTTAGTCACCAAAATGTGCACATGGTGAGAATGATGAGATCTGACTGTAAATATTTCTTTTTGGCTTCTTTTTCATCAACATCTGGACTCCATATCCTGGGCCAATTTCTCAGCATATGCTCCTCTAGAAATTTCAATCAAAATGAAACTGGGAAATGAATTTGGCTGGTGCAGAAAGTGTCTTATTCTGCCATCCCAAATGGTAGGGGTAGCTGACCAGTAGATCCTTCCCTTGTGGTTGCTATGCTGAGTTTGGTCAGTCAGTATCAATCACTGTTTAAAGGAACAGCCAGCGACTAGGTTTCCTGAAATTTGAACATATGGAACTTTTGCCATGTGGAATCCACAAATGGAGCAACATGACTGCAATCTCCGTTTTTTTGAGACCGAGCTAAAATGATTATGGGTTAAGTTCAGTAAGGTAGCCAGTCACCCATTTCTGCTAGAGTCAAGAATCCTAGGGCTCATAAATGATTTTTCAAGAACAAATTTTACCTTCATATTTGTCACTCTTATCTAAATATCCCCTTCTAAAGAATGTTCAGTTATTTTACTGAAGTGCTGCATAGGCATATGAAGAAAGTTGGTCATAGCTTGGGCATAGAGGAATTCTATAATCTGCAGCAAATTGTAAGAATTTCTGCCCAGGACAAGAAGCAGGAGATCCATACTTTCTATAAAGATTCCCAGCTATCATCAGCAAAAACAATAGTAATATAATTTGTAAAAATGCCCATGTTGGTACAAATATAAAAGCATACATTTAGAGCTAGAAAGGAACTTACCTATCAACTTGCAGCCCACAACATTCCTGAGTGTGACCTGAACCAGATTAAAATGTAGCTCCTATCTGTTTTAAATGAGTTGATGTATTAATTTAAAAAAAGAATAAATAGGTATGGTTTTATAAGTTTTGTAAGGGATAGTAGCTCCTCAGTCTATTTGAGTTTGACATAATTAATCTAGTTCAAGCACCTTATTTTGCACATGAAAAAACTGAGCCCCATAGAGGTTATAATTTGTCCAAGGTTATGTGGATGGTATGAACAGATCCATGATTTGAACCCATGTCATCTAACTTCATATCTCCTACTCTTCCCATAGCAACATGCTCTAAGTTGCACTTTTCCTCAAGTCTGGCTTGTCTAAAACTTCTCTGGACCATAATTGTTAAGGGGATGGCAAAAATGTTCATAAAGACAAAGAGATTAATGATAATATGAATAAAAAAATCATTTGACTTCTAGGAAATGCTTTTAAAAACTATCCTAGTAAATATAGATTTTAAATATCATAAATTTTATTGTTCTTGCTACATATCAATATATGTATATAACATTTATACATGTATATATATACCTACATATATATGTATTTATATATATATACATATGTATATATATACACACATATATGTATATTTCCCCTTAAAAGAATTCCTATTACAAGAATTTGGCCTATATTCTAGAGAATGGCCCATTTTAGACCATTGTAGATATCTGAAAGGTATTATCTTTAAAAAAATGTACTCAGTTAAAAATAAATCACCTAAACTATTAAATTTATTAGAAGCTTCTATACACTTTGGTTTCAGAGTCAGTGAACAGTGAGGTTCAAGGAACCTGTCATCTGAAGTTTTCCTTGTTGTCTTATTAAAAGTCAAACACTGTTGGTGTAAATAGCTGATTAGAAATTCCTGGTTACGAAGCTGTTTCTAAAGGTCTTTGTGTTCTATGACAGGTCCTACAAAGAGGAGCCTTAAGCCAAGAAGCCACCCTAAGAATAGCATTCCACATTTAGGATGCAGTAGTGTTCCTACTCACAGGATGAGATTTAAGACTTTCTTTCCTCGTGGGCCAGAAGGGAAACCCAGTAGGACATTAAATTCAGAGCTGGCAAATTGCAGATCCAGCATGACACCAGCCCTTTGCTTTAAGAAAATGTCCTTTACATTCTCAAAATAGTTCATCATTATATCCTTGGGAGCACAGGAAACTTTTTCCATTGGTTCTAAGTTTTTCTTAAGCAACAGGCTTTCTTTCACATCATCTCCCTCTAGTTCTTTTTCTGTCTTAAAGTCCAGCCTGCTTCAAGTATAAAAGGTGAGAGAGAGAGAGTGAGTGTTAGTGTGTGTGTATGTGTGTGTGTGTGAGAGAGAGAGAGAGAGAGAGAGAGAGAGAGAGAGAGAGAGAGAGAGAGAGAGAGAGAGAGAGAGAGAGAAACAAAGACAGACAGACACATAAAGAGACAGAGAGAGCAAGGAGAGGAACAAGACAGAGATAAAAGAGAAAGAGGAGACAGAGACAGAGAGAAGTTCATTTGTCATGCTGTCATTATCAATGCCCTTATTTCTGTTAAGTCAAAAGGAAAGTTCTTCACAACTGAAGACTAAGAAGCAGAGAAAAACAGGGGAAGAGGCTTGGATTTCCAGTTGGGGGGTGAGTGGCAAGAATTAAGTGCTTTGTTTTTTTAAGTTGGGCAGGACAGTAAAAGGGAAAGTGTGGACAAGGAATTTTTTAGATTTCTAAGAAGAGATAAGAGGCTTTGTGCTTTTTTAGTAACATTTTTAGAGTCCTCTTTCTTCTTCTTTGTGTGTATATGTGTGTGTGTGTATATATATATATATATATGTGTGTGTGTGTGTGTGTATATGTAATGTGATTTCATCAGTGTAGGGACCACCCAGTGAGGAAACTGTAACAACACAGTTCTTCAACTTGCAATCTCAGAGAATTGTCTGGAAGACACTAAAAAGGTAAGCGATTTGCCCTTGATTACATTACCAATATTCAAGGCAGCTAGGTGGTGAAGTGGATAAAGTGCTGGGAGTGAAGCCAGGAAAACTCATTTTCCTGAGTTCAAATCTGACCTCAGACCCTAACTGGCTGACTGTGTGAGCCTGGGCAAGTCATTTAACCCTGTTTGCCTTCATCTCCTCATTTATAAAATCATCTGGAGAGAAAAATGGCAAATCACATGAAAACCCCAAATGGGGTCACAAAGAGTTGGACACAACAGAAAATGATTGAAAAATATTACCAATATGTGTCAGAGGTGGGACTTGAACTTGGTCTTCTTGACCAGGAGGCCAGTTTTCTGTCCTTCATGTCACGGAGCCTCACAGGATTTATTCTTCAAACTGCTTTTCCAATGCTTTTTTCCACATCATCCATATCCTTAAAAAGTTCCTCCTTATGAGTTATTGTAGGATGATTTGTGGGGGGATTGAGGGGTTCAGTTCCTGCCAATGAAACACAACAAAGCTAACAGTCTTCAGGAAAAGTAGACCCAGAACATTAGCATAATGGTATTAGAACACTGCCTGTAAGGCTTCCTAGGAACTAAAGAGTATGGACTTATTTTCATAGACTCAAGATTTCTTTTCTCTGGATACTTGATCTGCCCATGGAGATCATTTCTTATCCTGTGAGATTCTGGTTCATGCCTTTCCATAAATCTTCTTTTATTATCTCAAGAGTACCCATAAACCAATATTGGATGTCTAATTGTTGTTTTTAATTCCTTCTATTGTCTAGGGGACTCTTTTTCTGGTTATAGATGGCCTTGATGATGCCTTTTATGCCATTTTGCATGAGCAACTACTTGAGACATACTTTAGACTGCATATTTCCATTTCATTTCTGTCTACTGCCTCTTGTAATTTTGAGTCATCCAAAATAATATTGATCCATGATTCTAAGCCACGCCCTGTTCAGGTATTGTATTATGCCACGGAACCAATCCTAGATTCCTGTACCAGTGAAGTGAAATCTTTATCAAGTTCTCCTGGAACTATAACTAGGGCATAGCAACTAGGACTTCAGTCCCTGGCATGAAAATTGATAACAATTTGATAGGATACAGATTCCCTGGAATGGTATCCTTGTATCTCTATCCATCTCCAATGGAGGCCTTACGACTCAGGCTCCCCACCACTGCTCAGCTGATTTGGTTTGCAAAAGTTAACCTTTTTCACTTCATGTCAAGTAGGGCCAAACTTTTCTTGGCTGTCAAAATTGTTATTTATGCCTCTGCGTTTTAAAACAAACTGAACAGAGTGACTAAGTTCAGAGAGGCTCATTATAAAAAAGATAGCGTCCAAGTTACAGACAGACATGCACACGCACACGCACACACACACACACACACACACACTTACCCCTCTTTCATGGCAGGTATCAGATAGCATAAAATTTTCTCATATTAATGATATGTACATTTATAAAAAGCAACATCCTTAGGATCATATATCTAGAGCTGGAAGAGATCTCAAAACCCACCTACGCCAGCTGCCTCTTTTTGACAAGTGAGGAAACTGGGAATCAGGGAGTGTAAATGATTTGCCCACAGTCCCACAGTTGACAAGTATAGGAAGAAAGGATCATGGAGAATTGAAAGGGAACTCCAGAGATCATCTGGTTCAATTCCCTCATTTTATAGATGAGCAAACCTTCAGAAATATAGAGAGATGAAATGAGTTACCCAGGCAAGACCACACAGGTTGTAAGTAAGAATCAGAGGTGTGACTTAAAGTCAGATCTCCAGACTTGATATTATCCAGTGTTCTTTCCACCATTCCACATTGCCTCTCACAATATGGTATTGTGTCACTTCCTGCCAACTCCCATTCCCATCACCTCTTTATTTTGATTCCTAGGAACTTGAGCCCAGGCTTGACCAGTATTTGCTATATTTTTAAATAACACGAAGATAGTTATTCTGTTCCTTCCATTAGTCTGCCCTACCCTCTAACCACCCTTGTATGACAAACTGTTTTCTAGTCATCTGACTAGGGTGGGAGTGGTATTTCAACCAGAAGACATATTTTCCAGATTTCCTTCACGATTAATTAAAATGGTTTTTTAACAAGAAAAACCTTTTTCAAAATGTCAGTTTATTTAGCGTATTTTTGTTTTTATTTTGGAGAGGGATGGGCATTCAAGAAGTTTCCTGTAAAGCTCCTCAAAAATTGTAATAAAACTAAGTAATGTGTTAAGAAACTTGATGCCGGATATGAAAATTAATGGTTAAAATGGGAACACAGAATTGTTATGACATTATACATGAGAACTTCAGTTTTCTTTTCCCCTGAGTGAGAGGGCAAATCTCTTAAAGGGTAGCCTGACACTTGTTAATTAAGATCATTCCAGTTTTGTCCTCCCCCAAAATAGGTACCTGGCAGTAATCAAAAACTAATTCTCTCTGAAGTATCAGAGGATTTAGACTTGGTGACTGGAGAGAACTATCATTTGCTATTTCTTTTAATGGATTTTTTGATGTAGGTTTTTTCTGTAGTTAGTTTTAAAACTGGAGTACATTTTCTGCAAATCATATAAGGAAAGAAATATTTTAGTCTGGAAAGACCATTGGACTTGAGTTGGAGGAGGACCTGGACTCCAGTCTGACTCTGCTTCTTACTAGCTGTGTGACTCTGGGCAAGTCATTTTATTTCTATGTGCCCCAGATTTTTTTTAAATTTGTAATATGAAGCAGATTGACCCTAGATAATTGTTAGGGACCTTTCTAGCTCCAAATTTCTAGGATCTATGAAATTTAACCAAACAGAGCCTGTTCCAAAGCTCAATTTTGAAGTAGATGAATTTGTTGTTTTTTTTTCCAGTCTGAATCACTGACCCTAGTGTACTTCCCCTTCTAGAGGCAGCGAGGTGATACAGTGAGTAGAGTGCTGGACCAGGAGTCAAGAAGACTCGAATTTAAGTCCAGCTTTAGACGCTTCCTCATTGTATGACCCTGGGCAAGTCACCTAACCCCCATCTGCTTTGGTTTCCTCCATTGTAAAACTGGGATAATAATAGCATCCTCCTCCCACAGGTGTTGTGAAGATCAGATCAGATATTTATAAAGCACTTATAAAGTACCTGGCACATAGTAAATACTTAATATGTTCTATGGGAGTTGTTTCACATAATCATAATTTTAATGATAGATAAAATCTGTACTGTCCTTCAAAGTCTTCAAAATGCTCATCTATGTTAATTATTGTGATTGTCACCACATCACATGACACTATTAAAAAACCATTTTACAGATAAGGAAACTGAAGATATGAAAGGTTAAATCACTTGTCAAAGGTCATGTAGCTAGGAATGGATGAGGCAAGATTTGAATTTGAGTTTGTTTACTCTAAGTCAAGGGCTGTATTCATATAGAAGTATATTTTACATCCTCAGCTCCTAAGCTCCTCAGAGTCAGGAACTACAGCTGCTAATTTCTTTCTGTCTCAAAATGTGTAGATGAATAAAGGTACAAGCAAATATTTGTTCACCATATCCTGATATGCTAAAATTTGGGCATACTTTTGAAAATTGACAAGGGTCAAATAAAACGGAAGTGCTTTGTGGAATAGGCATAATTTTATAGCCTATGACAATGTATAGAATTCTTTCAATGTATGCCATGCCTCAAGTGAATGAGATTATTGAAAGTAATGTCAGAGAATCAAATATAAATATGACTACGGCAAGAATCAAAAGACATTGAGATTGGATGAAATCTGATTTCACAATCCTGTGTTCACAATAAATTGTTTGAGATGGGGCAGACATAGTAGGTGGTTAATGTATGGTTTCTAAATGAATTGAGAGTAATGAGCAGAAGGAAGCTGAGATTATTCCTTTGGGTAATTTTTCTTCTGGACGAAGAATGTGTGTGTTCTTTCTGCTGCTTAAAAAAACATGTTTCTCTTAGTGAAGAGAAAGCTCACCTTGTCCCCCCAAGAAGAGGCTATTGTCATCTTGCCTCTGGCATGTGGCACTCCCTTTTTGCTGGCTTTTTTCTGAAACATGATTATTTGGTAAAGCCGTGGAGCAAATTCTAGGGTAATCCCTGGCAACAGATATTGTTGAGGTCTTTGGTGTTTGTCTTCTTTTTAGCACCAAAGAGGTGACGTAACCAGACATCTATCATAATGGAGTTTTGGCCTCACTTTGGATAACCCAAATTTTAAATAAAAAGACCACAACATTTCCTGAAACATTGTCGAAGTACTCTCAGAAGGTGGCTTATGTCTGCTTCCATTGCCATCAAATTAAAGAATGGTTCCCATCAGACATATGGCCTGCTCATGGGATGGGGTAGATAGCATGAAATGTCAGTGAAATGCAGGTTGTAAATGAAGTGGGATTAGTATTAAAAAACGAAACAAAACAAAACTGGCTGCATTTCAAAATTTTGCACTTTTATCATGACGGTGAATTTGAACTGCAGAATCGCTTTGTTATACTTATCCTATCTCAACTCTGCCCTCCAGTTTTTGGTAATTGTTTCCTCTATTGGTGTCCAAGTCAGAAACCCATCTGTCTTATGAAGAATTAACTTAGTGGTTACAGAATGATTGAAATTATTACTGTGTATGGACAATTTGTCTTTGGATCTCTGTTGGGCCTACTTGTTCAACTAAGTGAACAGAGCTCTGGGCCTGGAATCAGGAAGACTTGAGCTCAATTCCAACCTCAAACAATGTACTAGCTATATGACCCTCTGCCACAGTGTTCTCATCTGTAAAATAGAGATAATAATAGCATCCACCTCCCAGGCCTCTTGTGGGAATAAAATTATATAATCATGTAAAGGGCTTTGCAAATCTTGAAGTGCTGTATAAGTGTAGCTATTGTTAAATCCTTAAATGTTCATAATCATGGATTACTTTTCCTCTCCCCTCCAGAATACAGGACTCCAAAGGCAAAAGTCATCCCATTGTTTATATTCACTATAGAAATAGCCCAGGGACACTGATTCACCTCCTAGTTGATTCACAACATTGGACTTATTCTACCACCCTCACTCTCCCCCACACTGATTTAAGGCTTAAATACTCTATTTAAAGGCAATACATATACATACACATATGTATATATACACACATGTGTATAAATGTGTATACACACATACACACACATACATATTTATCTGCAGGAAGACATTTCTACAGGCAGATTTGTTTTTTTAAAGGATTACCCAATTTTTGGTCATCTATATACCTCAGAGCTCTGGGGTCAAACCAGTGAAACTGTCTTAGACCCTTAGAGGAAAAAAAGAATGAAACTTTAAAATGACTTTCTGGTGCTGAAAATACAACAGTGAGGTACCTCAGTTATTCCTCTGTGTGAAGATGCTAGGATCCCCCCAAATAAGGGCTATACTAAATTAAGCATCTCAATTTACACAAATCGCATTTCTGTTGGGACAAAGAAAAAGGGAAAGGAGAGAGATGAGAGCCTAATTTTATTGCTGGGTATGCCATGGCCTACATGAGTTTGGGTAAATCACATAGCCTCTAAACCACTATGATTATCTAAGAACAGTGGTTATTGGATGAACCTTGCTATGCTAGTTTCTTTTATTCTATGACCAGGAGGACAGCATTGATATGGGTTTCGTACTAAAGGTTCCTTTTCCCCATGAATTTATATAATTTCTCTTAGAATGTTAGAATCTTGAAAGGCTATTTAGTCTAACTTCCACATTTAACAGGTGAGAAAACTGAGGGCCAGAAAGAAAAGTGATTTTTTGAAATGACCTTGTCAGTCAAGGACAGAGCCATGAAGATCCTGGTTCTCTTGATTCCCAGTACAGATTCTTTTCACCAGAGCTCTCTTTCTCTTGAGAGATATCCACGATTTCCTACATTTCTCTCCTCCCCTGCACCTGCTTCTGACTCTCTGAATTTCACCACTGTGCCCAAGCTGCCTTCTTACCCTGAAAGTTTCCTAAAAGCCTGTGTCCCTCCTTCTAAAATTTCCTTCTGCCTTGTGATCCTCTTCTCCCATTGGTGACTTCCTCCCAGAACCTCCTTTTGAGGAAAAAAAAACTTATTTTCCATCCATCATTGCCATGCATTCATTCAGGTACCTCTCTGGCCGTCTATAAACTTCTAGCTCCTTTTTATGTAGTCTTTTCCCCACAGAAAGTAAGGTACTTAAAGGAATTTCTGCTTTGAAATTTGTATTTCCATCCCTGGGGCTTAATTTAACATAATACTTCTTGACTTGACTTGTATTTTTCTACTTGCCTTTCCATCTGTGGTCATTAGGTAAATGCCCCAGCATCAAAAAAATTGTTGAGGGTTTTTTTTTTAAAATTAATTAATTTATTTTTAGTTTTCAACATTCACTTTTTTTTTGAGTTTGAGTTCTAAATTTTCTCTCCTTTCCACTTCCCCCTCACCAAGATGGCATGCAATCTAATATAGGCTATACATATACATTCATATTAAACATGTTTCCACATTAGTCATGTTGTAAAGAAGAATTATAACCAAAGGGAAATAAAACTGTGAGAAAGGGGAGAAAGAAAGAGAGAGAGAGAGAGAGACAGAGACAGAGAGAGAGAGACAGAGAGATAGAGAGTATGCTTCTATGTGCATTCAGACACCATAGTTCTTTTTCTGGATATGGATAGCATTTTTCCATTATGAGTTTTTTTGAATTACTTGGATCCTTGTTTTGCTGAGAAGAGTTAAATCTATTAAAGTTACAGTGTGACTGTTATTGTGTACAATGTTCGCCTGATTCTGCTCAATTCACTCAGTACCAGTTCATGTAAATCCAGGGTTGTGTTTTTTTTTTTTTCTGAAATCTACCTCCTCATTATTTCTTATGGAGCAGTAGTATTCCATAACATTCACATACCACCACTTGTTCAGCCATTCCCTAATTGATGGGCATTACCTCAATTTCCAATTCTTGGTCACTACAAAAGAGCTGCTATCAATATTTTGGTACACATCGGTCTTTTCTCCATTTTTATGAGCTCTTTGGAATATAGTCGTAAAGTGGTTTTGCTGAAACAAAGGATATGCACAGTTTTGTAGCCCTTTAGGCACAGTTCCAAATTGCTTTCCATAATGGTTGGATCAGTTCACAACTCCACCAACAATGCATTAGTGTTCTGATTTTCCTGTATCTTCTCCAACATTTGTCTTTTTCCTGTTTTGTCATGTTTAGTCAGTCTGATATGTGTGATATACCTCAGAGTTGTTTTAATTTGCATTTCCCTAATCAATAGTGATTTAGAGCATTTTAATATGACTATAGATGGCTTTAATTTCTTCATCTGAAAACTGTCTATTCATATCCTTTGACCATTTGTCAATTGGGGAATGACTTACATTCTTATAAATTTGACTCAGTTCTCTATATATTTTAGAAACGAGGTCTTTATCAGAGACACTGGCAGAAAAAAAATGTTTCCCAGCTTTCTGCTTCCCTTCTAATTGTCACTGCATTGCCTTTGTATAAAACCTTTTTAATTTAATCACAGTTATCCATTTTGCATTTTATAATGTACTTCATCTCTTGTTTGGTCATAAATTCTGCCTTTTCCCATAGATCTAACAGGTAAACTATTCCTTGGTCTCCCAATTTGCTTATAATTTCACCCTTTATGTCTGTCTAAATCATCTGCCCATTTTCACCTTGTCTTGGTATATGGTGTAAAGCGTTAATCTATGCCTAGTTTCTGCCATATTACTTTCCAGTTTTCCCAACAGTTTTTATAAAATAATGAGCTCTTATCTCAGAAGCTGGAGTCTTTGGGTTTATCAAATAGTAGATTATTATAGTCATTGACTACTGTGTCTTGTTTACCTACCCTGTTCCACTGATCCACCACTCTTTTTCTTAGTCAGTACCAAGAAGTTTTGCCCAGCCTAAGTTCTTTGCAGCATCAGTGTTTTGGCATCCACCCTGGTTTGAAATGTGACTTTGATGGTAATATCTCCAAATCAGGCTAGAACTATGATGAGGTGGTTGAAAGCACTTGTCTTAGAGTTAGAAAAAATTGTTTTCAGTTCTAATTCTAACACTTAGACTAGGTGTATGAACATGGACAATTCACTCAGCCTCTTCTGAACCTTGGTATCTTCATTTGTAAAACAGACAAATGGAATCTGTACTACCCACCTAACAAGATTTTTTGTGAAGAGAATATCTTAAAGTACCTTATAGGTGTGAATAATTATTACAACATGTCCAAAAACATTTCCCTTAATGTCTTTGCACTTACCTGTTTCTTACTGTCATATTAGGTATGACCGAATGGTGACTTGAAGGCAGTGTCTGATAGTGCCAAGATTCTCTTGCTAGGTCCATTTGCCTTCCCCTTGTCAATGCCTCAAAATGACATAAGATCTATGAGGCAATGAGATAACAGTATTAATGCTATTATAACAAGTTAAATTTATAGAGCCTTTTAAAGTTTGCATAATTGGTGCCTTCCTCACCAATTGTACAAGTGTTCTTTTCCCCATTTTTACAAATGAGAAAAGCAAGGCTAGGACAGGCCACCAGAACTAATAGGTATCAGGGTAGGGCCAGGATCTGAAACCAGATCATTCTCTCTTAACTTTGTACCCAGTGTTTTCCCTAATACACTGTGCTTTGAACATCACATGTACTGTAACATTGATTAAAACAAACAATAATCATTCATTCACATTTATATAGTACCTTAACATTTAAAGGCATTTTCCTTGCAACAAATGAGAAAGTTGAAGTGTGCATATCATTATCCACATTTTGCAAATGAGGAAATAGACTTTGCAACATGAAATGATTTGCACTAGATATAACATCTAATAAGTGGCTAAGGATGGATCCAACCCAGTCTCCTGATTCCATTTCTCTGTTCATTATCTCAGTAGAGAAATCTAACTAGAATAAAAATAATTATTAATCTACAGATGTGAAGCTTGAATAGTTAGTCTTCAGTGTATAGTAAAAGATTCAGGTCAGATTTCTCATGATGCCCATTAGCACATAAAATCCATTTTTGGAAATGGAATAGGATATATAGTATATATTCTAATGTCCTCACTTAGTATAGTAATTCTTAAAGATTGCCATAATTTTAATATTATATTGATTATAGTCATAATGGGAGGAGAAGTGAATTATTTAAACAGAATCTTAATGCTCACTCTTACCATAATACAAAATATGCAAAAGCAAAGATATGTGTACAAGATCAATATAGTCCTTATACTATAAATTGTGTTTAACTTTTTATGACTTTTTCGGCTATAGGTCTGAAGGCGGAATGACATTTAAACTGAAGCAGATTTACTAAGCAATTAGGAACATTAATGATGTAGTTGCCTTTCTTTGGGCAAAAATTCAATTCACCCCAATTGCAAGAGAACATTATGTTACATTTCTATAATCCTCTAGATTTAAAAAGTATATTTCTCACATATCCCTGTTGCATAGATAACATGCATTTCATTATATCTATTTTTTTTAGATAAATAATATTGAGTTTCCAAGAGTTCTGCTGAGTTGTCCAGGGTCATTGAACTAATAAATAAATCGTCGGAAACAGAATTTGAAGCTATATCTCTTTACTTCACGTCCAGTCCATGTTGCTGCTCAGAAATAAGTCCTATTCTCTTTTTTATTTAAAGGAAGATAGTATAGAACAGATGGGCTTCATTATAAATATTCTCCCCTCAGCCAGTCATTGACTGTATCAGCAATGTGGTGTGGCAGACAGAATACTGAACTTGAAATCAGAAGATTTAACCTCTTAGTGCCTCAGGTTCCTCATCTAAATAAATTTGGATTTTAAAATGAATCCTATCACCTGGATTGTTATGAATATCAAATGACATTATACCATTATGGCTTATAGAGACAATACAGTATTTAAATATGAGTTATCATTTGTTTCATGTTTCTTAATGGAAACATCTCAGGAACAAGAAGGCTTTCAGAAATGATTTTCTACAAGAGGCCACATCCTTGTGGTCATGTGAGTTATTAAGATGTGGAGAGAAAATAAAATCTCAGTTAACTTGAAAGAGGGGATAGCTCATTTCAGTTTGAACTGATGCTTCTTCAGCATGACCTACTAGAGAAAGCCAGGAATTGGAGTTCTGCTTTTTTTTATTTCATAGAAACACAGAATTATAAATGGTCAGAAATGGAAGGGACCCTAGAGATTCTAGTATCATAGATTGAGTGCTATAAGGTGTGATCAGCTAATTCAACCTGCTCATTTGGGGAAACCTGCAAAGATCTGAAACCCAGAGAAATTTCATGCCTTTCCCACAGTGACTTAGCTGGTAAGTTGCATAATTAGATACTGAATCCATTTCTTCTCATTCCAAATCCTGTATTCTTTCTATTTCTTATTCTTATTCTCAAGCCTAGTCATGTGTTTGCTATCAGTAAAATAGTCTGCTTTAAGGACATTAATGACACTGAGAATAAATTTGAATTTCTTTGCACCGTACATTCTGCGACAAGGAGCTAGACTCAGGAACACTTCCCCATTTAGACAAATACTGGCATACTGACATATAAAATCTTATACTTGTGAAAGATTTCTTTTTTTATCCTGGGAGTTTTAGTAGTTCGTTAATACAAGAGTTTGTTGTTCTTCCCTATAAGGAATCTAACATTTAGTTCAAGTAACACCAATGTCTGTCTCCTAAAAATACAACAATCTTACTGGAAAGGACAATCAATATGGAGGGGAAGCTTGATAACTAATCCAAAACTATATGTCATTTGATTAAAGAAAAGTATCACTAGGGAAAAGAAAACCATCACTATATACAAGCCCTGAGAAATACCAGTGCCAGTTGATATTTCAAGTGAGTTGCAACTGCTGTGCATAGCTTAGGTACAATTCTCCGAGGAATATTGTTGCAGGAAGCATCTCAAAAGAAAGCAGATAAGGGGCACAGAGAAACTTACCTTTCTGTGTTCCAGATTTCTTGCTGTTGTTGCTTTAAAAAAAATTTAAGGTAGTGAATATAATGAACACTTTATCCATTATCTAAAGTAGTGGTATCAAATTCAAATGAAGAAGATGCTACTGAACCATGCATAAAGATCCCCTCAGGTGCATATTGATTTAGAAAACTTCCTATTATCATTATCTATGTTTTCTTGTATTTTTATCCATTTTTGTTAAAGATCTCCCAATTGCGTCTTAATTTGATTCTGGCCACAAGCAGTTTTGTGGGTCGTTGTATTGGACACCTTCCCTGTAGGGGTGTCATGAGAGTTAAAGCTCTTCCCCAGCCCATAGGCCTCAGGTGGAGCCCATTAAGGGAAACTTCATTAGGGGAAGCTTGTTTTGTAGGAAGACCCACACCTTTTATTAATTTCTAAGGAGGCACTGGGTCATGAGGGTCTTGATGCCCTCCATCTGTGAAAAGTGTATACGTATATGTGTGTATTACTCTGAGGTGAGGTTTTGCTTTGGGCTTACTCCTTGGAAGAAGGTTTGTGTGCCAGATGAGACTCTGGGTAGCTGTTAAGGAACCGGCCCCCCCCCCCCCCATCCCCCATCTATGCTTTGAAAACCCAGATGCTAGTGTTTCTCTCCCTGGTAACTACATATGTATGTAATGGTCAGACAGTTGGATCTGTCATGTATGTATTGCTTGTGGTCAGACAGTTAGAAGCCCTGTCTGTTGGTCTGTTTCTCTGCTTGTATTTTCTCTGTTGGTGTATGTAATTAAAGAAGATTGTTGACCCCTTTTAAGTTGCTTTCCTTAGAAAAGCAGATCTAAGAACCAGTGCTAGCAGGCCATCCTGCCTGTGTTAGGGTGTTTGCTGTTATAAGGGGTTGTGTGGGAAGCAGGAATAGCAATTAAAAAAAAACCTCTTAGAGAAACCTTGTTTAATCATTTATGCTACTTTGTTATATCAAGGGTCCGTGATTTTGAAAGCATGAGTATCCCTTCCATCAATGAAGGCTCTAACCCCATCCACCTCCTTAATAAATAGTATTTGTGAGTTGCTATGGCTGGAAAATTTTATCATCCAGTAGTTAGCCCTTCTGTGAGGAGTCTCATGGAATTTATCTTGTCTGATCCTTCTAAGATAACAGAAATATGGTCTGCCATTGGACCTATACTACAAGTCTTTGCAGGTTGGCAAGAACCAACTAGAAATTGTACTCTGTAGCTATTAAGTGTAGGAACTGGAATAGGAAACAGGTGTCCTAAATTCAGCATTCTATATACTTCACCCTATGTCTTAATCTCATAAAGAATCTGGATTGGGCAACCTATGAATTTACTCTATTAACTTATTCAGGAAAAATAATTTATAGACAAAGTGGTCTAATGGAAGAAAAACAAAACCCTCAGGATGACGAATTAATAGATTTGCCTCCTTCTTCCCCCAACTCCTCTTTTACTCCCCACATACACGCTAAATTCACAAATGGATATATCACAAATTGAGATATATTATTTGTATATTTATATCTTTATATGCACATGCATATATTTATGTATATACACACTTATGTAAGTTGTCTGTGAGAGTGCATATGTTTGCTTATAATGTATTTTGTATATTTAATTTGTATATTATATTTATAATTTTAGATATTTGAATTTTATACTTAATTTATGCATTGTGTATATATCTATATCTACCTATTTGTCTAATTATTCTAGCTTTTGTCTAGAGTCTGGAAGACCTGGATTCAAATACTATCTAATGTACTTACTAGTGGGGTGATTATAGGCAAGTTGTTTAACCTGGCTGAGCCTCTGTTTCCTCTGAGAAATAGGGATAATGATAGTACCAACCTCATAGGTATATTGTGAGGCTCATGGTATCTTAAGATCATAGATTTGGAATTAGACAGAAACTTATAAGGATCACATGTGAATTGTTTGTTACTACTATTGATACCATTGTCATAAAGCCCCATGATGACAATAACCCTCTGCATGCATCTTAGTTAAGGTGAATGCCAGGCTCTATTTGACTGTGGAAACTGGCCAAGGCAAATCATATTGGCCATGTACTCTGCTCTTTGGGTCCTCTTATTGTCTCCTGGAGAGGTGGCTTGTGATCTAATTCCACCTTTCATCTTAAATTTTCACACCTGAAAAGTATCTTTAGAGATAGTATACCTGTCCAAATGTCCAAACCTACTTCGAGATGAATTAATTACCTAATGCCTGGAAAACCCATGAAGGAGCTGCTGGCCAGTATCATGAAAGTGGCCCTTCAGTAATTACTCACGTGAAGATTTAGTTTTGTAGTAACCTTTGTGTTCAGCCTGGCAGTGAGCAATGGAAGAGGGGAAAAAAATCAATAGCTGTGTTACGTAGACCCCTTTATCTTTACCCAGGATCTTCCTGCAAAAAGGACACTTGTACAGAGCTGATGTCAAGTAGCCACCCTCCTTCGTGATAAATGCTGCTCATAAGACTGTCGATCAAGAGCTCATATTTCTAGTCTTGTATTGACAGACTATCTAGCTTTGGACAAGGCATTTAACCTCAAGTCCAGATTGCCTATCCATAGGGTGAAGGAAATATTACATCCTTCAAATTGAAATAAGACCAATTTCTGTGTAAACAACAAAGATATTTTGTAAGGTCCAGGACTATAATGGGGCAAATGGGTCTTTGTCGAAGTAAGGATGCTGACAACTAATGGGGGACGACCCTTCCTCCCCAACTACCTTCTGGGAGTGTCTCACCTTGCCTCAACTATTTTTGTCTGAGATGAAGAAATTTCAACTTACAGCTCTAGTTAGGACCGTAAAACTTTAACCAAGATGTTCTAGACAATTTTTGGTGCAATACATTTTCTATTTAACTGAGGACTAAATCAAAAACTCTCTTTAAAAATTTCAACCATTAAAAATCTTTTAAATAGCTTGTTTGCCTTCCTGCCTTCGTACATATAGGTTCCTTTTTTTTCTTTGGTGTTTATAACTCTTGAAATGCCTCAGAATTATGATCTTGGGATAACTTTGTGCTCCATAAGGCCATAGATGCATACCACAACACCAATGCAAGCTTCTTTGTGTGTGTGTGTTTTGCCTTTTTCTCTAACAGCCACATTGTCCAAATCAATGGAACATGGCAAAGGATTTTGGTAAATTGAGAATCCCAATTAATTGAATTCAGGTTAATTAAGATTTTGGCATATTAAAAAAAAATATACATTTTGAGTTTCAGGGAGATTTATGTCTTTTAGTGGAACAGTTTCTTTAGAGCAGCTTTGAGATATATGAACAATGTGACATAAACCAGGAGAGAAAATGTTACACAGGATAAGGTTTGGTAGGCACTTCCAAACAGCTTGTAAATAATTAAGGTGCTCCTCAAAGACATTGGGGGTTAGTGGACAAAACTTTGCTTTTTTATCTGTAATTCTTCTTTTCTTTGGTTCTCATGTAACACTCAGGACTGGCAAGAGTTTGTATCTTGGTCTTCCTTGATCTGGAAAGACCAAGATAAAAATATTCTAAGAACGTTTACAAATACTGGCTAAAAATAGGTACCAGTGAGAATAAGAAACCTGATTTGACAGTTATGAAAACAGAATCCATCTCACTGCCAGCTGGAAATCCACCAGAGAAACTGTCCAAGGTTGTTGAGCCAGGGTTATTCCCCTCCAATAGTGGGCCTGGGGAGGAGAAAGCCAATACATTCATTTTCCCATCATTGTCTGGAACTGTGCGTGTAGAAACGTGGAGTGCATTGTTCTCTATGACTTTTGATGGATGCATTGCCTTTACCGGAAGGGCTCTCAGGCCTGGCAGCTTTCCAGACCCTTAATGGGCACCTCAGGTGACATCAACTTAGAGGCCAGCTGGTGTTCCAAAGTGTTTTGCCACTTAAAATGGGTCCAGAGTATGCTGTTGATATATTTAAGTGGGGAAACCCATACAGGAGTCCCCAAGATTTAGCGGGGACACAATAATTGGTTTGCTTTCAACAGCAGGTGATGCATTTCCCACTGAAGAGCACAACATCCTGCTGCTTTTTAGTCATAACAGGGAGCAACAGGAGAAAAATGTGCAGAGAAATGGAAGATGTCAAGGAGTTAGGTATTAGAAATTGTATCTTGCAGATACCATTAGGCTCCGTCAGGAGAGAATATGAAAATGCCAATTGACAGATTTAGCTGTGTTTTATTGTCTGTGAGCTGCTGAGTAAAGTCATCGAACTGATACTCTTTAATCATTAATGTAAAACTTTCAGAAAAAAACCTCTCTCAATGGTTTGCCATTAGCTTTCCTCTCTTTTTACAGAGGTGCCTTACCTGCTCTACCCTGCCAGCCAAACAAAGGAATGCTTAAATATTTATATCCAGTCTTGGAACTAATGAAAGTCTTCATCTGTCCTGCAAAAGCATATTAATTAGAGCATTAACAAAAGCCATCTCAGGCAAGGACAATGAGGAGACTCTCTTCTCCCCTTCCCACCCCTACTTTAACTTCAAAGCTAATTTTTGCTACACTCCAAAGGCACAAACATGCCTACAGGCACAAAACATGTTTCCCACATACGTACAATTCTGCTTTTAGGAAGTGCAGAGTCTGTTCTCTGTATGTTATTCCAGGGGGTCTGTTACTGAATTCAGTAAGTCCTAAGAGGGAACACAAAATCTCGAATGCTTAACGCTGTTAAGGGAGGGGCTTGTTCTCATCTTCTGTGCATATAACTGTCTTTCACAACCTTCCTTCTCCCTCTTCTCCCTCCCCCCCCCCTAAAATCTCTGTTCTACACTAAAGACCAGAGAGGAGAGATTGCTTTTACTTTCCTTTATATTCCAAGCACTTAGCAATGCATCTGAAAATTCATAGGTGCTTAATAAATGCTTGTTGACTTGTATTCTTATGTTCTCTGTCCTCGACCTCAGTGGCCCTATGTAAACTGTTGCTTTGTTCAGTGGACCCCATTGTGAAAATAATTTCCTTCACGCTTAACCTGAATTCACTTTATAGACATTTGAACCCAGAAGTTTTACCTTCTGGTGTGTTTTTATGGTCAACAAGTAACCATTATTTATCTCTACTCCACTGCTTTTACCCTCTCTCCCTTCTCCTCCCCCAATGCAGACTTCCTAGGGAGTCTTATGGCCCTCCTCAGTTTTCTTTAGGGCACATTCACGTACTTGTCACTTTAAATTGATTTTGGTTTTGGTAGTTAAAGTCTACCCAGACTTCCCTAGACAATTTCCCACTGCTCATGATCTCATGCTGTGTGAAGTAGGGTTAGAGGGCAGAGCCCCACATCTCTCATGATTTTCTCTTCCTGGAAGTGCTGACCCCTTTGGCAACATTGCGAAGTAGGTCAAGGTTTGTCCTCCTGCTTCTCTTTCTTTTCTCCTTTGGGTGCCCTGAACTAAAGAGTATTGGCAAAAATAAATAAATAATTCCTGCATATCCTTGCTATGTGATAAAAAGAAATTTGGGAGAAATGACCTAAGATCTTTAAAAATTATTTTTTATGGCCTTTCTTTTCCTGTATAATGAAACATTCTCAGTGACCACTAGTATTATCACGCGAAAAGATAAATTTGATCATTCCTCTAAAGATTATCAAGACCCTAAGGGAAAAGCAATTCTGAAGTTATGATTACAGCAAGTTTTTCTTTCTATGGAAGTTCTAACCTTTAATGATTTTTCAGGGCTACTCACTTGAAGTTGAAATGCAAGTTCATTTTAAATTAAAGATTAAGCACTGTGTCCGTCCTTCAAATGATATTTTTTTTCCCCTCACATGTTGTTTTACAATAGTGGCTTTGCATTCCTTTAGCAAGATAACTGTCATCAATTTCACAGTGGTTGGTGGTTTTCCATGTTTCTTATATGCTTTTATTATTTGATGTTTTTTAAAATACTTAACATTCTTTGATGTCAACCTATGTCAAGCACTGTGCAAACTACAAATGTGACAAATCCCTGCCTAGTGGGTATAGGACAAGTTTAATTTGTACATCATTTCCTGTGCATGTATACAGGGTATTTTTGCTTGTCCAATATATACAAGTAATCTATTTACTGTTAGTAAAACATTATATTTTAAACATCTTAACCTTCACAATATCTCTTTCTGATATGCAGAGAAAACTTACAACACCAGCCTCAAAACTGTGCCCTTCTGTTATATTATCAGTTCTCAATACATCACCACACTCATCGTGCTCAGCTACACTAGTGTTCTCTAGTCTCATCAGCTGGTAATTTCATTGGGATTTTCTCTACAGTTGCAGACTCAGAGTTAGTGAGGCAACCAGGTCACACTTGGCCCCTTGCCCCAGAGGGAAGGGAGGTGGATATGTGGACAGAAGTAGTCGGAATGATTGATGAATCCAAAGGTACTAAAAGTACCAAACACCCTAGGAATTGTGTGAACCATGTGCACATCTTTATCTAGCTTGCTCTAGACTGGTCTAGTTACAAAGGTTGCCTGGGATTGTTTACCCTAGACAGGTGCATTTATAAAAGATTATGAATTTCTTTGTTTACTCTTGAGTGTAAAACAGGGTAAGGCCCCAAATTCTGGAGATACATAGTTAAGTTTATAATTCTGGGGAAAAAAAACCTGATTATTTCCTAGTTGAACCTTATAAGTACTCTGAAAAATGTCTTTGAATTAAAATAAGATACTCAGGTAGCTATGGTATAGCCTAGCATATCCTGTTTTTGTATTCTTTCTTTTGAATTAATAAATTATAACTAGGTAAATTTCCTTTAGAGACAGAGTGGCATAATGGACTGAGAGCAGAACAGGAAGCCTGGGCTCAAATTGAGAGGGGAGTATGTATATATTTGTGTTCATACATATCTATAACACATACATCTCTCTATGTGTGTATACACATATATAAAAATACACATATATTTGAAACACAAAGTACTTATATATATATGTTATTAGTACTATTGTGCTTATAACAAATTTACATTTTTCATATATTCTGCTTTTCTCATGCAATTGATTATGGTCATTGTTTTCCCCACAAACTGCTGGAAATTTCATTGCAATTTCACAACTTTTTAGTGTTCCTAGGGACAATGCAATTAGCACAATATTATCTGTCAGTAGTTGCATTAGGAAAACTTTGCCCCTAATACAGATCTGTTCTTCAGTTTGGACTCTGCCAAGATATTTTCCATGACTCTAATGAACACCTTCTGTGAGCATCTGTCTCCCTGTTTTATACCTCACTTGATGTCAGTAGCTAGCAGATCATCCAGTGAAGTTATCTCCATAGACCCATCTCTTATGTGAATCTAATATGGATGGAATTTTCCTTTGAGAAGAGCCTTTGATGGTTGTGTTTTGTGTTCATCTATATATATATGTATATGTATATATGTATATACATATATATGTTTATATATATTTAAAATCAGCTAACAGCACAGCAGTATTACATTTTCTCTACGCTTATCAAGTTGATTTTGTGATCACTGTTGGATACTTTACAAAATACCTGGAAAACCCTGCATCATTCCTCTTTTTTTAATTAGTTATGCATTGATAAATTTTTCTCATAAAGGTAATATGGAGATGATAAATTGATGTATGACATTATAGTGTTAGGTTCCATAATTTCCTTTCCTGTCCTTACAACTTGTACTCTCCTTCTCTCCTTCAGACAGTGAAACCTGGAGATATGCTCAGCTGTCCATGAATCAGATATGTTGTATTAGACAGAATGCCAGTCCAATTCACGTTTTTGTTTGTTCAGTATTGGTTTGTTTTGTGTGGGTGCTACTAGTCACCAAGCTACATACCCCAGCTGCAGTGAGGCAAATACCCATGCCTGTACATACTCCTACACATCCTGATTACCATATCCAAGGATGCCTAGGTGGCACACTTAACCACATTCATGCTTATTTGTGATGCTAAAATACACACCTAGAATGAGCACTTATCATAGCTAGTGCCTCTCCTACATGTTAGATTCATAGACTGGCTTCTACCTACCCCTGTCTTGTATTTTCTGATGCCCCTAAATGCCTCTCTCCCTGCCCTCAGTGGAAATACAATCAAGCACTCTTTTCTTTTTCAGCCCTCTCCCTTTCTCCTCTTCCAAAAGGCAGAGGTTAGGAGGGAGTTGATAGATATTTTCCTTTCTCAGCTCTGCAGTGGCACACTGTCCTGATGTGTGGTCATTGTCCTTTGTTCTCAAAGGGGATCAAAATGACATCACTCTGTTGAAGGTAAGGTACAGCATGTCTGACTGTGGTTGATCAGGCCAGTCTGATCTCAGAAGGCTCTACCACAGATCAGGAACAAATAAATCTGCACTCCTGATGGGCAGTTATTATTAATATCTTCTCAATCCTTGAACTCTCTGTGATCTTTTGGAATCTTACTCCACTTGACAGTGTCCAAACAATCAGTATCAGAGGATATTAATTGTCTCTAGCACAGATTTTCTTTTTCATATATTTGTTCAGGTAGAGTTACTCTTCCTAACTTTATTTTCTATGCTGTACCTTTCCCTTCCTCTCTGTTGTATATTGGATACTGAGAGGGTAGTATCCATTTAGGGTTGTTCCTCTCACTGCCAGTGAAAATAGAGCACTATAAAAATTCCATTTCATTTTATTTCTTTGTTGTTTTCCTGCCAGTTTCTTCTACAAATGTGCTCAGGATAATTTGACTTAACTGGATGTCATAACAAGATTCCTATAGCTTCTTTTCCCTTCAGCTACTTTTTACTAATTGCTGGGACAATGATATATTTTTCTGTCGTCTTCGGGTAGAAAGTTTTACAAATGAACTTGTGCTCTAAATTGTTGTTGTCCTTACTGACTATATACCCCTGCTTGGTGGGGAGATTGAATATTTTCTAAATAAAGTAATTTGTGTGGTCTATTTTTTTTCTTCCTCTATGTACTAATTCCTGGATCACCAAAACTTCCCTTTTGAATTGCACTTTTACCTTTTTAAACTTTGATCTTTTTGTTCATGTGACAATTTATTTAAGCAGGTCAGGTTGTCTTTTCTAGAATTAAATCCAATGTCACTTTTTCATTTTTTAGTTTTTTCTTCTACTTACTGTTTATTTTTTGTTTGCTCTAATTGGTCCATGAGCTGAATCTTAAGTGACTACTGCACCTATAACTAGTTACTTCTTGTCTAATTTGGTAGGCTACTACATTATTTTATGATAGTCATTACTTACTGTGCAGCGCATTCCAATCCTCTTCTTTTTTTTTTTTTTTTTTTATTTTTTTTATTATTTTTTTTTTATTAAATTTATTTATTTAACTTTTAACATTCATTTTCACAAAATTTTGGGTTACAAATTTTCTCCCCTTTTATCCCCTCCCCCCCCAAACACCAAGCATTCTAATTGCCCCTATGACCAATCTGCTCTCTCTTCTATCATCCCTCTCTGCCCTTGTCTCCATCTTCTCTTTTGTCCTGTAGGGGCAGATAGCTTTCTATACCCCTTTACCTGTTTTTCTTATTTCCTAGTGGCAAGAACATTACTCGACAGTTGATCCTAACACTTTGAGTTCCACCTTCTTTACCTTCCTCCCTCTCCACCCCTTCCCTTTGGAAGGCAAGCAATTCAATATAGGCCAAATCTGTGTAGTTTTGCAAATGACTTCCATAATAGTTGTGCTGTATAGGACTAACTATATTTCCCTCCAACCTATCCTGTCCCCCATTACTTCTATTCTCTTTTGATCCTATCCCTCCCCATGAGTGTCGACCTCGAATTGCACTCTCCTCCTCATGCCCTCCCTTCTATCATCCCCCCCACCCTGCTTGTCCCCTTATCCCCCACTTTCCTGTATTGTGAGATAGGTTTTCATACCAAAATGAGTGTGCACTTTATTCTTTTCTTTAGTGGAATGTGATGAGAGTAGACTTCATGTTTTTCTCTCACCTCCCCTCTTTATCCCTCCACTAATGAGTCTTTTGATTGCCTCTTTTATGAGAGATAATTTGCCCCATTCAATTTCTCCCTTTCTCTTCCCAATATATTTCTCTCTCACTGCTTGATTTCATTTTGTTTTAAAGATATGATCCCATCCTATTCAATTCACTCTGTGCACTCTGTCTCTGTGTATGTGAGCGTGTGTGCATGTGTAATCCCACCCAGTACCCAGATACTGAAATGTTTCAAGAGTTACAAATATTGTCTTTCCATGTAGGAATGTAAACAGTTCAGCTTTAGTAAGTCCCTTATGACTTCACTTTGCTGTTCACCTTTTCATGGTTCTCTTCATTCTTGTGTTTGAAAGTCAAATTTTCTTTTCAGCTCTGGTCTTTTCATCAAGAATACTTGAAAATCCTCTATTTCATTGAAAGACCATTTTTTCCCCTGAAGTATTATAGTCAGTTTTGCTGGGTAGGTGATTCTTGGTTTTAGTCCTAGTTCCTTTGACTTCTGGAATATACTGTTCCATGCCCTTCGATCCCTTAATGTAGAGGCTGCTAGATCTTGTGTTATCCTGATTGTATTTCCACAATACTTGAATTGTTTCTTTCTAGCTGCCTGCAGTATTTTCTCCTTGACCTGGGAACTCTGGAATTTGGCCACAATGTTCCTAGGAGTTTCTCTTTTTGGATCTCTTTCAGGCGGTGTTCTGTGGATTCCTTGAATATTTATTTTGCCCTCTGGTTCTAGAATCTCAGGGCAGTTTTCCTTGATTATTTCATGAAAGATGATGTCTAGGCTCTTCTTTTGATCATGGCTTTCAGGTATTCCCATAATTTTTAAATTGTCTCTCCTGGATCTATTTTCCAGGTCTGTTGTTTTTCCAATGAGATATTTCACATTATCTTCCATTTTTCCATTCTTCTCTCTTTGTTCTGTGATTTCTTGGTTTTGCATAAAGTCATTAGCCTCCATCTGTGCCATTCTAATTTTGAAAGAACTATTTTCTTCAGTGAGCTTTTGAATCTCCTTTTCCATTTGGCTAATTCTGCTTTTGAAAGCATTCTTCTCCTCATTGGCTTTTTGAACCTCTTTTGCCAATTGAGTTAAGCTAGTTTTCAAGGTGTTAATTTCTTCAACATTTTTTTGGGTCTCCCTTAGCAGGGAGCTGATCTGCTGTTCATGCTTTGACTTCATGTCTCTCATTTCTCTTCCCAGCTTTTCCTCCACCTCTCTAACTTGATTTTCAAAATTCTTTTTGAGCTCTTCCATGGCCTGAGCCCATTGGGTGGGCTGGGACACAGAAGCCTTGATTTCTGTGTCTTTGCCTGATGGTAAGCATTGTTCTTCCTCATCAGAAAGGAAGGGAGGAAATGCCTGTTCGCCAAGAAAGTAACCTTCTATAGTCTTATTTCTTTTCCCTTTTCTGGGCATTTTCCCAGCCAGTGACTTGACCTCTGAATATTTTCCTCACACCCACCTCACCTCCTGATCCTCCCAGCCCGTGTTTGTGGTCTGAGATTCAAATGCTGCTTCCAGCCTCAGGGCTTTTGGCGGGGGCAGGGCTGCTATTCAGTATGAGATTATGATCCGGTGCTGAGATCGGGGCAGGGCCACCTCTCAGGCTCAGTTCCCTCAGGGGGTTTATGCACAGACCTTCCGCAATGGATTCAGGCTCCCGCCCGCTTGGGGAGCCCCTGTCTGCAGCCGCCTCTCAGCTTCTACCTCCCGGGGGGGGCCTGAATTGTGGGGGCACCCCACTCCCCTCTCGACCCGCCAAAGAGACTCTCTCACCCACCCCTGTCACCTGTGGGTGGAGGGACTTGTGCGGCCGCTGGAGATCCCGTCCCTGAAGCCTGCTCGGATCTGTTTCTCTCGGTGCCGCAGCCGTGGCCGCAGCAGGTCTGGGCTGGGCTTTGTGTCTGCAGCGCGACGGACCTTTTGCGAGAGGTTTGCAGATCCCTCTGTGGGTGGAGGGACCCGCGTGGCTGCTGGAGATCCTGTCTGTGAAGCCTGCTCGGATCTTTTCCTCTCGGTGCCGCGGCCACGGCAGGGCTGCACTAAGCTCCCAGTCCCGGCGCCCAGTCCGCAGCGCGAAGGACCCCCCGCGAGAGGTTTGCAGGTCTCTCTGGAACAGAAATCTCCCTCGCTCCAATGTTCCGTGGCCTCTGGGTGCGGAATTCGCCGTGAGTTACTTCCCTGTAGCCATTCTATGGGTTGTGGGTTCAGAGCTATGTGTATGTGCGTCTTTCTACTCCGCCATCTTGGCTCCGCCCCCTCCCAATCCTCTTCTTGAAAAAGATTCATGACAAAGGGACATAAAGCCTTTGAACTGTTTACAAGGTAAACAGTTTTTGCATTTTCCTAGGTAGTTTTCACTGTTCACCCTTGTGGCTGTCAACACCTATCAAAGTACCTATCAGTTTATTTTACAACATCTTTTCCTTTTTAAATAGAATTTCTTTACTTCTTAATTCCCTGCAATGAATATTAATTTGTTAACTGTAATTATCTTCATGAAGATTGGCCCACTTGTTTATTCTTACAGTGAGAGAAGATAACCAAAAGTCCCTGAAATGCTATCTCTTGAATTTTTTTTTTTTAATATACTGTAAAGCTAATTTGATCAAGTCCCTTATTTGTCTTTCTGAGAACAGACTTTGGGATATAAACACACACGTTTACACACATACATATATGCACATGTGCACACATATATACATATTTATATTTTATATCTCTATATGCAATTTTTTTATGACTTATGATTTCATTTATACTGAGAATGTAATATGTATTATACACACACAGTTCCACTTCTCTAGTTATATGTTACCTTATTAGTGGTTGGACAAAGAATACATGTTATTCATGCTATTAAGTGTCAAAGAAGGTCACCTTCCTCCTGTGACTCCAAGTTCAGAATTTTTTTCCCACAAAAACACGTTACCTATGTCAGGCATTGTTGACATTAGTATTATTATTGGGGGTGGTAGTGCTAGCGGCAGCAGCAGTAGCAGTAATGGCAGCAATAGTAGCAGTGGTAGTAATAGTAGTAGTAGTCATATATTATCTTCACCTTGCCTTGTCCATAATTCGTACCTGGAGTATAATTTATTTCATCTGTTAAAATCTCAGAAGGAAGACAGTAAGTTTAAGAAGGACTTGGAAAGGCCTCATTTGGAAGGTGGAATTTTAATTGTTGATCCATCAAGATAGTGAAGAATTAACACCTTGTGAGAGATTTTATACAAAGCTGGTAATCAATAAATGTATATGTATCAACCTCTTCTTCAGAAAGATAGTCAATGGGTAAGGAGATTTTTTGGCCATGGTAACTCATGAAAGAAATATAAATAAATTTTGTCAATACTCTGTAGGCCACTTTCATATAGTGACAGTGATAAAAATGGCATTAACAGGGACATAGTGTGATAAGAATCATGATTTTTAGATCAGTTAAAACATTAGTAACGATTGATCTATACCCAATATTCTTTGTTACTTTGACTGTTTACATGGAAGCTGGGAGGTCTTTAAGTCATGTCTGTAGATACCTACATGTGACATATAGTTGAACTATATTCTGAGATATTCCAAAGAAAACTGTGTGGAGGCATAACAAACCAAAGAATTATGATTTGTGGACTGCTGATTCATGATTGGACCTGGTCTCTCCAAGCTATAAGCTTATGCTAAGTTAATGCTTTCTGAACTACATTTTTCTAGATATATAGATTCTACTTTTACATGGTAATAAAGGGAGTTCATTGTAAGAGCTATACATCAGGTCAAGATTCATTAAATCCCATTATCTAATAGAAAAGTGATTTTTAGTGCAGAAAAGTGAGATTCTCAAAAAAAAAAAAGTTCAAAGAGGTTGTCTTTCAGTTTTGCTGCCTTACATTATTTTCAGAATGGTAGCAGGGATTCACCTTGTTTCAAAAATAATGACATTCTAGGCAGCCCACAACCCAGGAGCATCTGAGTCAATGGATCTTTTCCTGAGACTATTTCAAAGGTTCAATCTGACTCACAGGGTAGTGAAGTAGATTTTCCAGTGTCTTATGACAAAAACCTTTAAAATATTGTGTAATCCAAATATATATTTTTAAAAAAATTCTTGGTGAGTCAGTGTTCTGTTGCAAAGTGAATTTATGTGCACTGGAAAGACTGTTTGCTCATTACTCTTTAAAAGTGGTATATCCTTTTCCGTCATCTGTATTCTTAACATTCATAAGTTTCTTCACTAGATTCATCTACTTATACAACAGGCATATTTTGTTCTTTATTTCTGACTTTCATGGAGCTAAGGCAAGATTAGTTTATTAAACTCAGCCTCCTCTGGGAATTGTGGGGAAAGAAAGCATGTAACGGTTCAGGTAGCTATTTCTGGGGAGAAGTTTTCCTCTTTGATAGTTTGGGTTTTGCTTTTTGTCCTGAGAGTAGATGCTCACTGTCTTGCTTAATGAACATTATAAGACTGTTTTCAAGTTGGCACTTTTGAACTGGTATGAATGCCTCTCAAAATGTCAAGTCTAGGTCAGCCAAAAACCCCAGCATTGAAGCAAACCTTTCCTCTCGCCCCCACCCCCACCCTCACTCCTGATTTAACAAACTCTATCCACTAATCTCTAGCCCAATAAAATTATGATTTGACCTGGAACAAATCGATGGTTATCTAGACTGTATCTCTTTGATTGAACTGGTTCTGTCCAACTATTTTGCTGATGAATTTACTCATCAAATATATTCCATGAGTAGTGAGACAGCATTTCAGTTAGGTATATACTTTTAAGGCAAGGTTAGCCTTAATGAAAGCTAGTAAATTTGTGGGCCAGTATTTTTTTTTCTTTTCAATTGCACCTGACTCACTACTGTTTCAAATACTGATGGTTTGATTTATGGATAATCCAGAGATGTCATTTCTTTCCCTGTCCTACTCTCCTTAGTGGGACTTAATGTGACCCTTTCAGAGCTCAGAAGCACCTGTAGGGGAAGTAAGGCAGAAATAGACAAAAGAGCTCAAACTTTTTTTTGAAGGGCATTTTTATATTCCATTATGGCTGTAACAAATGCTTTGTTTTGAGAAGCAGGTTGAATCTATTGACAGAATTTTTTTCTGGTCTAGTCATTGTTTTTTTTCAGTTGCATCCAACTCTTCATGACCCCTTTCTGGGATTTTCTTGTCGACAGTACTGGAGTGGTTTGCCATGAACTTCTCCAGCTGGTTTTACAGATGAAGAAACTGAGACCAAATTGAACCCAGGCCTTCCTGACTCCAGGCTGGGTGCTCTATCCACTGTTCAGACAGAAATTCAGTGCTTTAATCATCGGTGGATGATTCATGTTCTTATTTTCCGTGACCACAAGCAACATGAGTGAAATAGAAATGCCAGTCTGATTTGAAAGCATATACTTCATTTCCCTAGTTTTAAAACTATTTACTTGTAATAATTGCACATATAAAAATCAAAATTAGATGTTTGTATTTACGTTGAAAGACCACTGACTTCAGAGTCTGACGACCTTAGTTCACATACCATTTTTGCTCTTTACTATTTATTATTGGAACAGTAGCCAAGACCTTTAGCTTATCTGAGTCTCAGTTCCTCATTGGAAAAATAAAGAGGTAACCTCTCATAATGCTCAAACTTGGGTCTTCATCTTGACTCCTATTGCCAATATGACCTGGAGCAAATTATTTAACCTCTTCAGAGGACAACGTTGTAAAACAGCCTCAGAGTATGTTGGCTGCACACCAAATCTCTGTTTCTTGTGAAAAAATTAAGGGTTTGACTAGTTAGCCTGAGGACTTTTCAAGAACTGGATGTGTGATTCTATGACTCTAGTCTCACCTTCACCTTTTAAAGGAGAGGAAATTAAGGCTCAGAGAAGGGAAATTACTTGAGCAAGGCTTTATATCTAGTTTGAAGTAAAATTGGAAATAAAGATCAAGTAGAATATATTGATTTGATATGCTATTTGCCCCTTGAAAAATGAAAACCGTTTAGAATAATGCCAAATTTTCAACTCTAATCTTTTATAGTTGTAAATAATATCATGGTATATATAGTAGAAAAAGAAGTTAATGAGAGTCAGAGTGCCTGAGTTCTAGTTTAGACTCTTTCTACAGTTAGCTATATGACCTTTGACAAGCTCATGAACCTCTCTGATCCTTACTTTCCTCATCTGCAAATGATAATAGTGCCTGCTTTACTGAATTATTGTGAGAATCAAATGAGTTAAATTCCATGAAAGTGCTTTAAAGAGGTGATAAAAATGCAAGAAAGAATATAATCTCTGAAACCTTCCCTTTCTACCTTAGCCCAAATCCAGCTTTTTATTTTTTATAAATATTTTATTTTTTTCCAGTTACATGTAAACACAGTTTTTAACATTCACTTTAAAAAATTGTGTTCCAAATTTTCTCCTTTCCTCCTCTGTGAAATGGTAAGCAATTTGATATTGATTATATATGTGCAATCACATAAGACATATTTCCATGTTAGGTTGTGAAAGAAGAAACAGGCTGAAGGGATAAAAAAAAGTGAAAATAGCATGCTTCTATCTGTACTGAATTCAGTTCAGTTTAACAGATATTTTTCTAAGGTCTTCAAATTTCTATAATAGTTATTGCTTGAATAATTTTTTGAAAATTCAACATGATTTACCTTATGATATTATTTCCTCTGTTATCTTGTAGAACTGTTACTTAAACTTTGTATCTTTTACCTTTATTTGTGTCAATCTTGTCTTCCTATTTAGGCTGTATTCTCCTTATGAGCAAAAATGGTCTCTCATGCATCTATGCATTTCCCAACAGAACATCTTATACAGTAGAATGCCTTAGTTAATATTGATTAGTTTTATTATCAAATGTATTTGTAATCCTTTTGTCAAAGGTTATCTTTTGACATATAGGGTCTATACAAGCTTTCAGGAATTCCCACTTTTCTTGCTCTTTGCTGCTTCTATGCAGATAATCTATATATTTCAGTATTGGACATTACCCAGAGTTACATACTCTAGAGAGTAGTCACCAGATCCCTTCATAAGTACAAAGGCTAAAAATAGTTGACACACAGACATCGCATTTACCACTTAATGAAAACAGATAAACCCCACTGAATCCTTAGAAAGTAATGATACTCCTTGCCTCGGTCCAGTGAGTAGGGCTTGCCTAGAAACTTGTCTTTTATCTATCTGTAACTGGTCACAAATTTGCTTCATATTTGATCCCAAGTCCCTAGAAAGTAATAATAACCCTCCTTGCTGTGTTGAGCAACATTCTAGCATAAACTTTGATAGTTTCTGTGACTTACAGTATTGCCCTGGTTAGGGTTTCTAATCTTGACATCAGTGATCTTTGCTCTTCAATCTGTACTTTGCTTGCTTCCAAAAGCTCTCACCTCCTATTCCACTTAGAAACAAACCAAACTCCTGCTTCCCATCGCCAGCATTGTCTCCAGCATTGTGCTGCAGGTTTCTTTTCCCAACAATCTGGGTTCATCCTTTTGCCAACAGTGTTTGCCAGCCCTGTTTCCTGATGTTCATTTCTCAGTCCTGTCTACTCTCTTCTGCCTCTGGCTCAACTTGCAACATTCTTCAGTTCCTCAGTTCTTCTTTTCTAGCAGGCGGTATTCACTATCCTTTGCTTTCTATCACTTAATTCTCACTCCTTTTGTTCCTTTCTGTTTTGTCAGTCATTCTCTCCATCTTTCAGGAGAAGGCATTTGTTATCTTTCCCAGGTGATAAAAATTGTTCAGAGACATTGGATCATATTGGGAGGAGTCTGAAAGGCTATGCTTTACATCTCAAAGAGCAATCCTCTTTTGTCCAAAGCTTTGTTCTGTAGATAGTCCTCAAAACACTCATCCTCATACAAGAGTCTTGGGGGAGCAATCATAAGAATCCTGCCTTCTTGCACTTCCCAAGTGAATCGCTTCTTTCTGTGGTATTTAGATTATTGGTTTGATGGTCTTATGAGAAAGACAACACATAGATAAAGGACTTTTATTAAGCCATCTTCAAAAAAAATGGAAGTGTTCTTTTGAAATGTTCAACATGGATCTTCAAGTCAGGAGATCAATAAGGAAGAGATTACAAATGTAATTGATAGCTGCTCATCAGATTTATAGAGATTTAACACAAAGATTACACTGGTCCAAATGAATGAATGGGCCAAAGTGGCTTTTCTGCCTGTCTGACAATAGTTAGACAATCTTGTCTAACAGCCTGTAGCTATTTTGGTTGCAGACCCATAATTAGCATACTTTCTCCAACCTTCTGAATAAATTATAGGTAGGAGGGACATTCCACTGTTTCTACTTCCTGTGGAAGACTGTGAAAACAGTCTCTGGGCCATTGCAAACATGAAGAACATACAAATATGTCTAGAGAGTTAGACTAAGGTCTCTACCTCCTTTTTTTTGTGGTAGGTTTTGGTTGCTCCATGAAGTGACAGTACCTAATAGAAGAGTTTCTCCTAAATCACTTTCATCCTCCATTTGCATCTTCTGAATTATAAAAATGAAAATAAAAATAGGTTATCTTTCTCATTGAATATTCTTATTCTTGATTGTGATTCATTATTATAGCAAATTTAATTTTGCATGAAAAACATGATAGCTAATTACATAAAATTTGCATATTGGAAGGAAATTCACAAAATGTTTGCATAATTTATCATATGTTCTTTTTGACTAACTAACAACCTTATGGCAGTAAATTGCCTTTCTTAATTGGTGTGAAAATTTGCTCTTGCCTAGGTACAGTCATTTTTCATGACACATAGAGATTGAGATATTAAATTACAGGCAACCTCGCACCTTACTTATGCTTGGTTGACATTCTGTCCTTACACAGGGCCACCTGAATGGGACAATAGCCATAGATACTCCCCTAGCTCCCTTCACTGTACCGCTTGGGATCCCCTCCACCCACATACACATTCTCTTTTTCTCCTCTACCAGCTATCCTTATGTCCATTACTTCTTCCCCTCCCTCAGGCTCTTCATTCCTATGTATGGCACCTCTTATTATCTTGCCCTAGGGAATTAGTTAAATTTGGGTTATTGGTAACCTGACTGGTATCTATGAGAAGAAAAAAAGGAAGGGGCCTCTAAATCCTCACATCTGATCCTTTCCCTTTCTTGGCTTCTTCAACTTCCTCCTCCCAGCCCCACTGACTTCCTGATATGTGAATACATCCTAGTGCATACATCCTAGGACTTATATTCCTAGTCCCATCTCCTAGATTCTCTTGAGTCCCTTTCACGTCTATTAGCACTGGGGACTGGAAAACCAGGCTAGCCTAAGTGTGGTTTTCCTCTGAATGGTGATGAATCTCATTTTAATCTTACGAATAGGAAGCAAGCCCATCATCCTTCTCCCCCTCCCCTCTTCCCCCCCAGCCATGTATGATTTTTGTCTTTTCCTTTGGAGTATAAAGGGAAGTGGAGAGGTTGGCACCTGAGTTTTCAGATAGGAATAGGAGGAAAATAAGGGAGACTACCTTTTTTTCTTTATTTTCAGGCAAGGAAAAAAAAGTAAACCAAAAATATCCTTGGAACATCTTTTAAAATATGATGGGTGGGATTATGGTTTGTTTGGGAAAGAGAAAAATCCTGATCCAGGCAACAGGGAGTTTAATCCTACCAAAAAAAAATGAGGGCTCAGTTCTTTACTTCAAGTCCTAAAGTAATGAATTAAGTAGCATCTGTGGGCCCTCCTGAGAACTTAACTACCAAGTATGTTACTGATTCTTATGGGGAAATATTTGAGTTACAAAAACAGATTTGAGTAAATGTTTTGATTGTAGTCCATCTTTAAATTATTGATTGCTTGCTTTTTCTACCTGATCACACAGATTTAGAGTTGAAAATGGACCTTAGAAGTCCTGAGATTATAGTTTCAGACCTGGAAAGGAACTCTGGAGACAAACCCACAATCATCTCATTTTACATATGAGGAAACTGAGCCCATGTTCTCTCAGGCAGTACTAAGTATCAAAAATGGGACTTGAACCTAGCTGCATTCCGAGTCCAGAACCAATGCTCCTTTCCCAGACCCACTTTGTCTCCTTACTGCTGAACTATTGGGGTGACTGATTACCACAGAGAAATCAGATTCTGTCATTTGTGATACAGGCTCTGTATGAAGTGATTCAATCAACAGAAGTGTCGATCCAGTTCTAATTGGTTCTTATCCTATGGACTGAACAGCCACTTATACTCCAAGAGGGTGTAATTAAAACGAATGGCAACACAGGTGCACATGCTGGGGGTATATTTGCCATGAGTTTCACAGACATGCTGATTAAAAAATGGCACCTACATGGTTGGTATTAATGTCTTCCTCACAGCAGGGCAAATAGCTGGTTTTGTATTATCTCAATTAAAGTTGGATTTTTCAAAGGGAACAGAAAAGGCAAGGCCAATAATGTTCCATTTTTCCTAAAGGAAATGGTAAATATGACTTTTTTAAACTGCCTGCCACTCCATGCAAATGGATATGTGCCCAAATAATTAGATTAATTTAAATAGAATGGGGGGGGGCAAAAGAAACCATAAAACTAAATAGCTCCCATGTGTCTCACTTAATGGTATATTAAAAGATCTGTTCTTATGAAATGGATATCCATTTGGTACTGTAGGAACCATCTTGGTCTGTGTGTGGCCACAATCACCAGATAGATGATAGCATCTGACCCCAGTGGAAAGAGATAAATGTCTCCATTTTAAATTATTGTTTCTTTTTCAATATATTAATTGGCATAGATAAGGGAGCTCTAGTAAGGAAATCTTTCTCAGGATTAAAAATGGCCATGTAATGTACCCCTCATTTCAAATTAACCAGAGGGAGATTTCAAGACATTCTATAACCACTTGCCAATTCATGTTTAAATTTTCTTGTCCTTCTAGAGATCCTTTCCTGCCATAAAGAACATTTCTCCCCATCAGAGCAAACTATATATAATTACTGTTCAGACAAGAAAGCGAGTTATTTACTTGAGGCTATATAAGCTCTCTAGGTTGCCACCCATAAAAAGGGATTTTTTAATCAAAAGGAGTGGTCATCATTTGTGCCACTGACATTTGGAACACCTTATAGGGTATTCATCTTACATTCATCAAGATTCAGAGACTGGACTGAAGATCTTGTGGGCTTTGAGTCACTTTCTTCAATATTCATTAAAAAAATTTGCTACCCATTTCATATTTAATTTACTACCATTTAATTTTTCTCCAAGACTTCTTTTCCTCTCCATCCTTCCACCCATATCTGTTCTAGGATCTACTCTGAACAGCTTTTGACAAGTTCCTTAGACTGAATTCCACTACAGTTGTTCAGCTAGGAGACTGATTCATTCCAGAGCCCATTAGTAAAGGCTCAGAGCTTCTGGGTCCAGACCAAGAAGACAGAAAATATGCATGTTAAGGAGGGAATCTTTTTCCTGATTCTGTACTTTTCCTTCTTCATGACTCATGCTTACAAAAATTAACTTAATTGGCTACCTAGAAGGAATTACATTGGGGAAAGTATGAGCAGTCCTAGTTCTAGCCTAATTTTATTATGGAATATCAGAATCTTAGACTAAGAATCTCAGAGATCATTCTAGACCAACTTGTAGCTCAATTCAACAGGAACCCTGAGACAACAGAACTGAAAAACAACAATAATTAATGTTTTTAATATTTTAAGGGTTGCAAAGTGCATATTTGTATGTGTATGTATTCATATATGTTTATGCATATATACATTACCACCCCCCCACACACACACACATTATTCTATTAGCAATCTGGAGAGGATTGGAAAATTTTTTTCCCTCTTTTTTTGATGAGGAAACTCAGAGAGACAGAAGTAACTTACCCACAGTAAGACAACAAGTAAAGGTCTGGATATAGATTAAAACTTAGGCCTTCTTGACTCCAGGTTCAGGACTGTTACTCCACCTAGCAGCTTCTCAATATGATCAATAACTATCCAATTTTCCTTGGAAAAATAGTATTGAAATTAAACACCGTAACTCCTAAGGCAGCCGTTTTGTCTTGTAGAAAGTTTTATTAGGATGTTTTTCATTGTATGGAAGGAATAGTTGGCTCTCCCCAGCTTATAACAGTTGCTCCAGTTCTGCTGTTGTTAGTCCCATTCGTTAACCTAATCTTTATTAAATGTTGACTGTATACAGAGCATTATGCTAGGTCTTAGGAGAGATGTGAAATTTAGATAGAGGTTATTCTTGTCCTCATGAGACTCATACTACAGGAAATGTATGACAAAAACATTATCATAATGGTATACACAATATTACTTGAAAAGGGAATCAGAGAGACATACAACAGCGTGTTATGAGAAGGGAAGTCATTACTGTGCCAAGCAGAAAAGCTTAACAACTCTTCAAGTTCAAATCAAATTCATGTCTTCTAATCTCAACAGGTAGGCAGCTGCGTGGTACAGTGACAGAGCACCAGACCTGGAATCAGGAAAATACATATTCCTAGGTTCAACCCTGACCTCAGATACTTGCTAGCTGTGTAACCCTGGGCAAGTCACTTAACCCTCTTTGCTTCAGTTTCATTGTCTGTGAAAGGAGCTAAAGAAGTAAATGCTAAACCACTCCAGTCTCTTTGTCAAGACAAACCCAAATGGGGGTCACAGAGTCAGATGTAACTGGAAAAAACAGCTGAACAACAACAACAAAATTTCTGCTCAGGTCTCATTGCTACACAGAATGAGAATCCCTTTATTCTCCCTCATTGACTCTCAGTCAGATTCCTCACAGCAGCTGCTCCAGTTCTCTCTCCCTACATCGTACTTCCCTCTCAGAAGACAGACACCATCTGTTTTTCCCTCCCTCTTTTCCTCCATGCTACACCTTAAAGGCCCTCGGTATCATTCCCTATTCCCTCTACCTTTGCTTCAATCAGTAATGAAAAGGTAGCTCTTCTTTTCCCTCATCCAGCTCATCTCTCCTGGTCACTTGCTCCTTCAGGCATCCTGCTACATCTTCAAATTTTCCTTCTATACATGATTTTTCCCATTTGATGACAAATAGGCAAAGGTCTCTTGAGCCACCACCTTAAGCTATCATCCTGTGTCTTTTATACCTTTCTTAGTCAAACACCTAGGAATACATTTCCATTATCTCAACTTTGCTGAGTCCCATGCATCTATCAGTTTATCTCACTTCTGACTCTACCACCAAAGTGAAACTTCTCTCTCAGAGGGTTATCATCATGACCCTTTCTCAGTCTCCATTCATGGTTATTTTTCAGATTTTAACACTTGAAATTCACCTCCTCAGATCTCTTTCCTTACTTGGATTGTGTGATAGGTACTTGTTTCTCTGGGTTCTCTCCTCTGTATCTGATTACTCTTCAGTTTCCTTGTTCTCCCATGGAAAAGGAAAGGAAATAAATATGACCTACTGTGTGTCGGTGACTGTGATAAGATCTTTTATAAATATTTTCTCATTGCCCTGGGAGTTATATTCCCCATGCTGTACTTGGGAAAATCGAGGCAAACAGAGGAATAATAATGATAGTGATACTAATAGTAACATATATATATAGATAGATAGATAGATAGTGTTTACTGTGTGCCAGGCATTATAATAAGTGTTCTGCAGATATTATCTCATTTGGTCTATGTGTCAACTCTGAGAAGCAGGTATTATTATTATTAGGGAAACTGAGGCAGTCAGAGGTTAATTTACTTGTCCAGGGTCGTGCAGCTTGGAAGATCTTCCGCACTTCACATACCGCGCTACCTAGATGCCTCGGTGGGGAGATAGAGGTTCAAGAAGGATTCTGATGAATTGAATGAATGCCAATAAGCTAAAATTCTTCAGTAAGCTTTTAAGGAAAACTAGGGTATTTTCAGAGATAGGGCTTAGACCTATGATACCCTCTAGCTCTCAATTTAAAAAAAATATGTATTTGATTTTTACATCCCAATAATTTTCCTATAAATTCTTTTCTTTACTGTCAGCGTACTACAATATACAATGAAAAATAGTCAATCAAAAGAGGAGCTGTACTGTCTTTGTCAATAACTGTCAGCATCTTAAATCCATTTGAACTTAAGACTGGCTATTTATTTCATTTTTCCTAACAATGCTTTTTGCGTTGTTTTTATGTAAATTATTGTAGCCATTGTGAATAACATTCTTTTAGTTCAGCTTTTTTCACCATGTCCCATTTCATAGGAGTCTCCCATGTTTCTCCAAAGAATTCACACTCTTCATTTCTTATATTCCATTATAATATTAACAATATTCCATTACACTCATATACTCATTTGTTGAACTGTTTCCCAATTAAGGAGCACCAACTTGTTGCCAGTTTTTTCCCACAGAAGTGTGACCATACGTATTTTGGTACCTTGAGATTTTCTCCTCATGCTCCCCATTCTCCCACACTCAGTACTTAATATTGGGAGAAAAAACAAATCCTATCCTGCGTCATGCCCTTTGGTATATCAGAAACAGAAGTTTGGTTGGATGTGAAGATCAAAACTGACCTAGAGACTGCCATTCCTGTTCCTAATGTTTCCTGCCTGTTAATTATAATGACAGTTAGTCACAGTGAGCATTTAAGTTCATTGAAACAAGTCTGGAAAGGTTTAGTACTTAATAAAAAATAATGCATGGTCCCATAAAAGTGAACCTTTCAAGGGATCAAGTGAATAGAATTTTCTAATTAATATTTTATGATCAAGACATAACTGTGACCTAATTCTGAGTGTAAACCCTAAGAAAGGTAGTGCCCAACATACCTGATTCCAGAAGGGCCTTCATTCTTTGCTGTGATTTACTTTTCTGTACATGGTTGACTAATGTAAGGTAAGAGAGAACATGTTCACATCCTCAGTTCTCCTAATGCGGTCAGACTTATAAAATAAAGTCCAAACAGGTTTTTCATTCATATCTAAATATATAATCTTCTAACACTGTTGGGAATGGCCATCTTCCTTAGAGAAGACTTTTATTGATGGAAGAACTTACATTCAGAAAAAAATATATATATATATGTGTGTGTGTATGTGTATTTATATGTATATATATGTGTGTGTATGTATATATGTGTGTATATATATATATATATATATATATGCATATGTGTGTGTGTGTATTTAAGATAGATAAAACTTCTTAAGGTGCTCATTGCCTGAAAGACATTATTGTGGGATAGCTTGCTCACTCAGGTTCTCCAAAAAGTTATTGGCGTCCTGCACTGACGCATGACTTCATTCTTAGTCCCTCAGGTCAGCATGGCAATCTGCTCTCTCTTCCTGCTGTTGCTTCCTATTTTTAACCTTGTTCCCTGAAAACCAAGTAGAAAAAAACTGGAGATTCCAATAGATAGCAAATGCAATATTATTCAGCAATGAGCTGGGACAACCAGTGGGGAGCAAGTGTAATCTTACATTGCATTAATAGAAATATAATATCTAAATAAGGAAGTTCAGACTATATTTAAAGTTTAATATTCAGTTCTGGGCACTGCTGTTCAGAAAAGACATTAACAATCTTGACTGTGACATTATCGATCTGTGGGGATTAGGTACTAGCATCAGTTAAAGGACTTGAAAATGTTTTGGCTGAGAAAAAAATGTATTGGGGGTAGATATCATAACTTCAGATATTTGAAGCATTGTTGTATATAAGAAATAATATGTTTCTTCTACTGAACCTGAAAGGCTAGAACCAATGTTGGAAGTTACTGAAAAGGAGATTTCAACTTCAGTAAGCAGAGAAACTAACAATTAGAGCTGTCAAAAAAAAAAAAAAAGAATAGACTAATGTTGGGTGTATGAGAAAAAATATGAGTTTCCCATAACAGGAGGGTTGAAAGCAGTTTCAACTTATTGGGGATGTTGTAGACCAGTGGTGTCAAACTCAAATAAAAATTGATCTCTACAGCTCCATATTGACTTAGAAAACCACAAATTCACATTATCTGTGTTTTATCATATTGTTATTTATTATATTAAAAACTTCCCAATTACATTTTAATCTGGTTCTGGCCACACTCAGGAGTTTTTTGGGCTATCAGTTTGACAACTCCATTGTAGACTTATGCGTTAGGAAGGAGGTAGATGAAATGACCTGATTATATTAAGAGCTATGGAACCTGAAGTTAGAGTCATGAGACCCCATTCACATTCCACCTTTGATACTTTGACCATGGTCGAACTGTATTATCTTCTGTAAGATAGGAAGAATAATGCTTGTACGACTTGGCTCTGAAAATTGTCATAGCAAAAGGTCTTTATAAACTTTAAAGTGCTATGCACATCTGAGTTGTCATTGACATTTGGAATCACTTCATGCTTTGAGATCCTTGCTTGTATTTCTCTGAACAGGAACAGAGCCACAATTAAGGATATTTTCACCCAAGGCAAAAGATTTGAGGGTCAAAGTGTTTTGGAAGTGGGGTAGGACCCTGGATAGGGAGAATGTCTTATGGGCAGTTGTAGCGTAGAGTAATTTTGTTCTGTGCAAAAACCATGATTCTATCCTTGTTTATGCTAAGGGGAGCCTAATTATAATTTATCTTTTTTTTTTTTTTTTTGAGAGAGAGAGAAAGAGATGTTCCCTTTTGGAATTATCTTAAAATTCTACCTCTGAGGTAGAAAACGATGGCTATGGTTTTATCAGTCTGACCTTCCTTGCAACAATTTGGAGCTCTCATAGAAGACTAGCTTAATGAAAGACAAGGGAGAGAAAGAAACAAGCATTTATTAAGCACCTACTGTGTCCCAGGGATTGCATTAAATGCTTGACATATATGTCATTTGATCCTCCCAACATCTCATGGTAAAACATGCTATTATTATCTTTTTTTTTTTTTTTTTTTTTACAATTGAGAAAACTGAGACAGTGATTAAGTGACTTGCCCTAGGTTACACAGCTAGCAAGTGTTTGAGGTTGAATTTGAACTCAAGTCTTCCTGACTATAGGCCTGGTACTCTGTCCACTATTCCACCTCTAGGTTCAGGGTGTTGCTGTCTAATTCAGATGAAGTAGATTTAGGTTTAAAGCTGGAAAGAACTGCAGTGACCATCTCATTCAACTTCTGTATTTTACAATTGAGGAAACTGAGGCCCAGGAAAACTAAGCAAGTTGCCCAAGGTCATTCAGGTTGGAAGTTTCTTATCTCCTTATTAAGACAGCTGGGTGACGCAGTGGATAAGTTCAAGTTCAATCTTGGATACTTAGCTTTGTGACCCTGGGTCACTCAGTTTTAGTTTCTTCATCTGAAAGAGTGTACCCACATCCCAAAACTTTTGTGAGGGTCAAATGGGATAATATTTGTAAAGATCTTTTCAAATCTTATTGTTGAGTCATTTCAGTCATGTCTGATTCTTCATGATGCCATTTGGGGTTTCCTTGCATAGATTCTGGAATGATCTGCAGTTTCCTTTTCCAGCTTATTTTGTAGATGAAGAAACTGAGGCCAACAGGGTTAAGTGACTTGTCTAGGGTCACAGAGCTAGTAGGTGTCAGAGGTCAGGTTTGAATTCAGGAAGATGAATCTTCCTAACTCCAGGCCTGGCATTCTATCCACTGCACCACATAGCTGCCCTTAAAGAGCTACATAAGTTCTAGCTATGTAATAATACTGTTATTCTACATAATAAGGTGTTATTATTACATAACTAATATAATATAATAATTATATAATAATATAGATAAGGACACGTTTATTATTGTTATTACAGATAAAGAAACTAAGGTGCAGAGAGGTTAAATAATACAAAGAGTTAATATTTGACTTGTCCATTTGGCACCCAGGTCATGAACAGCAGAGCTGGAATTGAAATTTGAGTCTACCAACTTCAAATTCAGAACTTCTTTCTCACTGAATTATCTCAGATTCCATCTAATCCAACCTTCTTTCCCATTATATACATGAGTAATTTAAGGTTCAGAGAAATGAAGTGTTTTACACAAGGTCAGGCAAGTAATTAGGAGGAGACCTAAGGTTAAGGCCCAGTTTCCCAATTCCTGGCCTACTGCTGTTTGTATTACCCCAAATTGCCTCCTTAGCCTCTCTGAATACAGTTTTCTTTATGGTAAATGTGTTATTCAAATGCTGTCCAAACATTCAATGGAACTCATTCAATATTAACGGGCTGGCCCTGGGCAAAATTGTCAATTAGGCAAAGCATATATTTGTCACCCCTACTTGGGCATCACCCTTTTATCTCTTCTGTGTGCTGTCTTCCCTACCTGCCTCTCTCTTCACTCACTGCAGGAAAGCTTTCAGAAGCTCATTCATACTAAAATCTTACTGAGTTAATATTAGGAAACTCATGGAGATTTACACTTTAAAAGATGATCACAGAGAAGACTGTAGTTAATGCAGAAGACAATTCCCCCCGCCCCCAACTCATATATAAATTTTGGAATCTTTTGCATTTTAATTCTGGGATGGGGGAAATGTTTGAGTAGCAGGATCTTTCTATCAGTTCTCATCATATAGGTGATTATCTGATTGGTTGGTTGTTGTCCTTCGTTTTCAAAGAGGACCAAAATGACATCACCATGATAGAGTGAAATTTCAGTGTGTCTAACTGGGGTGATCAGACCAATAAGAGCTTGGAATGCTCTACCACAGGTTGGGCACAGATAATCCGTATGAATTTTGGGGGTAGATACTCCAAATTTGCGCACCCTACGTTTACTTTGTGCTGTCTCAATTCTGCTTTGCTCAAAGAATTTTTGATGTAGGCATGCCATGCTGAGCAGTCCTGTGCCAGTGACTCCCATTTTGCACAGTCAAATCCAGAATTCTTGAGAGAGACCTTGAGAGTGTCCTTGTATCACTTCTTCTGACCACCATGTGATCTCCTTACCCGTATGAGATTTCCATGAAATTTTTGGCAAGTGCATATTTTGCGTTTGAACAACGTGGCCAGCACATCTGAGTTGTACTCTCTGAAGCATAGTTTGAGTGCTTGGCAGTTCAGCTTGAGCAAGAACTTCAGTGTCTGGTACCTTATCCCACCGGGTGATCCTCAGTATCTTCCTAAGACAGTTCAAATGGAAGCAATTCAGTTTCCTGGCATGGCGCTGGTTGACTGTCCATGTTTCACAGGTGATTGTCTACATGTGAAATGAATGACCTAAACTTACTGTTTTCCCAGATACAAGTCTCACATCCATTTCCACTAAGTATTAGGTGTTTTCTTTTTTAATATGCGTTTTTATACTTGGTGAGCTTGGTGCAGAAGGGGAGATGTTTTGACAAATGTGACTTTTACTTCATATTATGACTATATGTACATCACGTGATACATATACTATGTATCTACTTGTCTTCCGTATAAATGTGCACGTGAATGTGAATAACTCTTTAGTTTAAACATTAAACTATTCATCTCAGTTTCCAATGACTGTGAATCATAGGTTAATTATAATTCATTTAATATATTATATCATTTACATAAATATAGAGAGTACAATAGAAACATCTATTTAAAACTAGAAGGAATGTTAGAAGGGTTGTAGTCTAGCTCCCCTCATTTCACAGATGAAGGAACTGAGGCCCAGTGAGGTTAAGTGATTAAATCAGATAGCTAGTTATTTGTTAGAATTTGAACTCGACCTCTGGCAACAAATCCAGCACCCTTTCTACAACAGAAATTTTGCTTCCTCCCAGAATTATAGGCTGACGTAAGAATATGTTGTCTTTCAAGTTCACTAAATACAATATTTTGCTAAAAGTGCCAAATGACTATTGCCACTTTCAGTTGTGAAGTCTAACCTTATTTATTGTGGATCAGCCTCCAATGTAGCATGACTGATTTGGTAGGTCAGCTCAGGTTCAGGAAGACTTGGATTCAAATCCTACCTTGATACAATACTTGCCAGCTATGTGACCTAAGTCACCCTCTCTGAGCCTTACTTTCCACTTCTGTGAAACAAAGATAGCGAATACTTATAACATCTGCCTTTTGCTGATGTCTAATGACATGTCAGTTACTACCATAAGATCCTTCTTATAATCTTAGGGCATCTATGGGGAGAGTAGGTGGTAGAGGTGGAATACTCAGAAATCACCTCATCCTATTCAGCCCTTCCTCACAAACTTGACTACCAGCACCTTCCTCATACCCTTCATCTTCCCTTCTAAGAGGCTTCACCTGCTCCTTGCCCCCAGGTCCTCACCATCAGTACCCTCCATGTCTTCACCAGACAGTTATACATGCGCATGCGCGCGCGCACACACACACACACACACACACACACACACACACACACCTATGCAAATACATCAATACCCACACAGATATGCGTATGTACACACAGATATAAATCCAGTCTCTTCTGAACCACTGTATGTGATCATTTCCCTGCTAATATAATCTAATATATTACCTTTCTCTGATAACCTAATACCTCAGTTCCATGAAATTGTAGTTGCTTTTAGAAATCCTCATAAGGAATAACTTTACTTGTTGGAAATCCACTGCCCCAGTGCCAGTGGATGTTGAATATGTCATTGGTTAAGATTGTTTGCCACTCTCAAATTGGACTGCGAATGTATACTTTGCCTGGACTTATACTGGTACACATTTACCTCGTTTTAATTGAAAGAAATATTGGACTCATTGAATATAGGACACAAACAGCCTTTGAGGCTAGCGAGTCCAAATCTCCTCAATTTAGAGATGGAAAAACTAAGTAACTATTGTATATAAGACATTCTGTCTGTTAAGACACAATATAAACATCGATGGTATCTTCAAGAAATCTTAGCTAGGGAAAGAAAACACACAGAAAATATCTAAATAGTATTGCGTTAAAATGTATGAGTGAATGCCAGCGTGTGGAGGGGCATACAGAATTCTGGATAGAAACTGTATTTCAACAACATAGTGAGACAATGAAAAAAATCACCAATGAGGCCACTTGTCCCTAAGCCCGTTCTTTATCTGCTTTCAGTTGCTAGCCCCTGCCCCTCTCAGCCCATTTCTCAGCTAAACGTGATCAACACCATAAGTTTACCTTGGTTTCTCTCTCCTAAACTGTTGTTTTGGTGCCTCTTTATGGTATGAAAGTGACCCGAGATCTTCAGGGCTCTGGGAGGAAAATACGAGGAAGATGGCTTTGACTATTGGCCAAATGGTCTCTTTATTGTCTGAAGGCTTACGTGCAGAGAGACTAGATTTAATATGAGAAGGATGACCAATACAATATGGATTTTTCAACTTATGGTAGCTCTTGAAATGTGGAAAGCTTGCTTAGTGAAGTAACATTAGAAGTTGAAATAATTTTTGCCATTTATTTTTTTTGTATTTTCTTTAGTCGTTGATTCTACTGACTTGCAAAAGTTTGGAACAAATAGAACTTTTTTGGCAGCTTCACCTGTGTGGAGGCCTTGATAATAAAAAGGAAAAAAAGTATTTATTTTCTTTCCCTAAGTGAATTTGACCACTACATCGTTACACCTCAAATGACCACAAAACAAGCATTTAAAAATTTAAAAGAGGAAGGTTAAAAATAAATTGCTTTTTCTCTTTCATTCAAAAGCTAAGCGTCATTTAAAACTGGTCTCTTAAGAGAGAGAGATACCAGGAGTAGTTCTTTTACCAAGCTGAATGTAATAGGTGTTCACTAGAAATGAACTTTTTCCTGTTGGAACAAAAGCCAGCAAAATGGCAGAACGTAGCTTAATTTCTGCCTTGGCCTCCAATGAACCTTCCCTTGAGGTCTGTGAATTTGGGAAAGGGAGAGTTAGAGACTGAGGAGAAAATACCATTTGCCCTGATGACAGTCAACTCAGGTTGATTTCAAAACTTCAACCCACATTTATTAAGTCCCAAGCATGGGCAAGGGACTGTACTAGAGAAAGACGATGCAAAGAAGAGAAATGACATTATGCCTAATTTCAAGAAGTTTTCGTTGAGTAGGAGGAATAGTAATGTGGATTGATAATGTGAACATAATTAAATTAAGAGAGGGGTGAGAGACTGGACAGGAGAGAATTACAGCTTATTTGGAAATCACTGAATGAAGGAGATGTCAGTGACCAGGGCAGATGAGTTCAAGATCAGATTCTCAGAATTGCAAAGTTGGAAAGTATTTCATTATACTATCATGTAGTCTACATTGCCCTTTTCCACTCCTCCAAAAAAATTCCTGTCTTTATCAGGTGCTTTGGTAAAATCTAGATAAACTATATGTTGGCCCCTAAAAGAGTGAAGTAATATGCTCATTTCTCCACAACCCCTCCAACATTGGGATTTCAATGATATCTGTATCCTTTCAGGTTGAAAGGCTTTCCTGAGGTTTTATACTAGCACCGAGGTGTCTTGCATCTCTGCACATGACTGCATTCGATATATTGAGATAGGAGTTGCTCAAGTGAGTTAAGTAAATGTTACTGAGAGGTTCTTACATGCTGAGATTTCAGTTCTGTAACAGACAACTGAACAAAAGAAAATTGCCCGAATTGTCTTTGTAATGATTTAACATTCTAAAAAAGTTACTAAAAATTTTTAATGTGTGCCTTTTGTGTAAGTTTCCCATTAATCAACTCATTTGTTGTAATTTTGATAAAGGGTAATTATATATATACACATATACATACACATATATACACATATGATAGAGAAAGAGACAGAGACAAAGATAAAGAGGAATAGACCTTTTCCAATGTAAACGCACTTTTTCATTAGGATGACAAAATAATTTCTGAGAGTAAAAACATAGGGTATTTTGTGGTTTCCTAACTGTAGAAATTCCTGCATTTCATAATATTCTAGTTGAGTTGAACAGCTGGCCCCAGCAGCGGTGTTCCATGGCCCAGAGGTGAATTGGGGACCCTGCATTAGTGATGACAGGCTTGTTGACAGAACTTCACAAGCTCTACCATAAATTACCATGATTACAATATGGAGATTATCTTTGGGGATTCTGTAAGCTGCGTTGTAATTATTTATTATATTTCAAGCTGCTGCCAAACCAGCCTTGCTTTAACCCTCTCTTTTTGTCAGACAGTACATGAAATGGACATTTGGACATTTATTGCCTCTACCATTAGTCTTCAAACTGACTTGTTTCAGACAATAGGAAAAGCATTTTAAGTAGGCTTATACTGCATAGGCATGCAAGGTTCAGAATATTTATAAACCTTTAATCGCTTTAAGTGTTTTATGTTAATCATCTTGAAAGGTATGCATTAAGCTAAGGGAATAGCACATTTCCTAAAATATATTTCCAAAACGATTCCAATTTGCATAAGTTTTAGCAAAGAAACAGATGTCTTTTTAATGTTATACCTTAGTAAAAATCCATTTAAGACAAATTGTACAAGTACATTTTCTGCATGAGAGGGATCACTGGTTGACTGTTCACGTTAACCACCGTGGCAGAATATCAGAGATCACTACCATCAATGTATGTGAAAAGTCATGCCCTAGTCAAAGCAGGTTAGCACCAATTTTAAGACCAACCACCACTGTGACAAAGAGGCATGGTAGCGTAGACGATAGCGTACTGGATTTAGGTGAGAATATCTGAGACCAGATCCAATCTTAGATATTACAAGCTATGTGACCTTAGACAAATCACTCTTTTAGTGTTGTCATCTATGAAATGGAATTAATGATATTTGTTGTACCTGCCTGATAGGATTGTTGAAAGTCTCAAATGAGAAAACGTATGTAAAATGCCTTAAAAACCTTAAAGCGTTCTATGAATGCCAATGTGTTATTATTACTACAGGGAACGAAACAAGCATTTGTAAGCCCCTCTTATGTGTCAGACACTGTACTAAAAGTACTTTACAAATATTATCTCATTTGATCTTCACAACAACCCTGCAAGATAAGGGTTATTATTATTATTATTATTTTTTTTTTTTATGGTGCCAATTTTAAATAATTTTTATTCTCCAGAACAAGAATTGCATTTCCACTTGTTTACAGTACTGATAAAGTGCAATGTTGTTCACTTCTCTCCCCTCTGCACACATTCAAGTATTCAGAATGCCCAGATTTATACAGTAGCTTAAATGTTACTTTTAAACTGCCACTGCCTTGGCTACAAATTTTGAGTCCTTCAATTTTTGGAAAAGCTGTGTGGAATGCTCTTTCTTCTGTTGTTTAGTCCACCTCTTCAATGGTGGGTCCAGAAGAAGCACCTCCAGATGGGGCTGCTCCACCCCCAGGGAATCCACCAGGCATGCCTCCTGGCATGCCCCCTGCACTCTGGTACAGCTTGGTAATGATGGGGTTGCAGACCTTCTCCAACTCTTTCTGCTGATGCTCAAATTCTTCCTTCTCAGCAGTCTGGTTCTTATCCAGCCAGTTGATTATTTCATTACATTTGTCAAGGATCTTCTGTTTGTCTTCATCACCAATTTTGCCTTGCAGTTTTTCATCCTCCACTGTAGCCTTCATGTTGAAAGCATAAGATTCAAGAGAATTCTTGGAAGACACCTTGTCTCTCTGCTTCTCATCCTCAGCCTTGTATTTCTCAGCCTCCTGGACCATACGCTCAATGTCTTCCTTGCTCAGACGTCCTTTATCATTGGTGATGGTGATCTTGTTCTCCTTGCCTGTGCTCTTATCCACAGCAGAAACATTGAGAATGCCATTTGCATCAATGTCAAATGTCACTTCAATCTGAGGAACACCTCTGGGTGCTGGGGGGATTCCTGTGAGCTCAAATTTGCCAAGCAGGTTGTTATCCTTTGTCATTGCCCTCTCACCTTCGTAAACCTGAATAAGCACACCAGGTTGGTTGTCCGAATAGGTGGTAAATGTCTGTGTCTGCTTGGTGGGGATGGTGGTATTACGTTTGATCAGAACCGTCATAACTCCACCAGCAGTTTCAATTCCAAGAGAAAGAGGAGTGACATCCAACAGCAACAAGTCCTGCACGTTCTCAGATTTATCTCCAGACAAAATGGCAGCCTGAACAGCTGCACCATAGGCAACAGCCTCATCAGGATTGATACTCTTGTTGAGCTCCTTGCCATTGAAGAAGTCTTGCAAAAGCTTCTGGATTTTCGGAATTCGAGTGGAACCACCCACCAGGACGATGTCATGAATCTGTGATTTATCTAGCTTGGCATCTCTTAAGGCCTTTTCCACAGGGTCCAGCGTACCACGGAAGAGATCAGCATTCAGCTCTTCGAAACGGGCTCGAGTGATTGATGTATAGAAGTCGATACCTTCATAGAGGGAGTCAATCTCAATACTGGCCTGGGTACTAGAAGAGAGGGTGCGTTTTGCACGTTCACAAGCGGTGCGAAGACGGCGAACAGCCCTCTTGTTCTCACTGATGTCCTTCTTGTGCTTTCGCTTGAACTCGGCAATGAAATGGTTGACCATTCGGTTGTCAAAGTCCTCCCCACCCAAGTGGGTGTCCCCAGCTGTGGACTTGACCTCAAAGATGCCATCTTCAATGGTAAGAATGGAGACATCAAAAGTACCACCTCCAAGGTCAAAGATCAACACATTTCTCTCAGCACCAACCTTTTTGTCCAAGCCATAAGCAATAGCAGCAGCAGTTGGCTCATTGATGATTCGGAGCACATTGAGACCAGCAATGGTGCCAGCATCTTTAGTGGCCTGACGTTGGGAATCGTTGAAGTAGGCTGGTACTGTGACGACAGCATTTGTGACGGTCTTCCCAAGATAAGCTTCAGCAATTTCTTTCATCTTGGTCAAGACCATAGAAGACACTTCCTCTGGATAGAAACTTTTGGTCTCCCCTTTGTACTCCACTTGGACCTTAGGCCTGCCTGCATCATTCACCACTGTGAAAGGCCAGTGCTTCATGTCTGACTGTACAACTGCATCATCAAATCTGCGACCAATCAGACGTTTGGCATCAAAAACTGTGTTGGTGGGGTTCATTGCAACTTGATTCTTTGCAGCATCACCGATTAAACGTTCTGTGTCGGTGAAGGCGACATAGCTGGGGGTGGTCCTGTTTCCTTGGTCATTAGCAATGATCTCCACTTTCCCATGTTGGAAGACTCCCACACAGGAGTAAGTGGTGCCAAGATCAATGCCAACTGCGGGTCCCTTCGACATGGTTTCTGGGGAACCGGGGGTCGTTGCTGACCGCTGTGGAGAAAGAAGGGCTGCTGCTGCGCTGAGTAGCGATAAGGGTTATTATGACCCCCATTTTACAGTTGAGTAAACTGAGGAAAACAGAAGTTAAATGACTTACCCAGAGTCACAAAGCTAGTAAGTATCTGAGGCTAGATTGTAAGTCAGATCTTCCTGACTTCAGTCCCAGCTCTACCTATTTATAGTTCTGCCCAATGTAATGTAGGAATGCTAAAAGACAGTAAAATGTGTATGTGGTAAATATCTGTTATTTATTTTTTTCTTATTCCTATGCCACATTATGGCATAGAGGTGACTGAAAATTCTTGAAGGTTATGTCAGCAGAACACAAGCTTTGGCAGGTCCTACCAAGCTAGAACGTGCTCAGATACTGACTCAGGGATAGAAGGTATTTGTCCTCTGAAGACCAGATTAGCTAATTAAATGGAATCCAAAAAGTATTTGTTAGGGAGGCAGTAGAGAGCAGAGGGAAAAGGTAGGTAGTGAAAGTGGATAGAGGATAGGGCCTGGAGTCAAGAAGATCTAAATTCAAACCTGACCTTGGGCAGTTGCTAGCTGTGTGACCTTAGGGAAGTCACTTAACCCCTAGTTTCCTCAGTTCCTCCTCTAAGAAATGTGGACATACTGGAGAAAGAAATGGCAAACCACTGTAGTATCTTTGCTAAGAAAACCCCATGACTAAAGTCTATGGGATCACATGGCGATGGACACAAGTGAACAGCTACCATAACATAGAACTGTAGAATGTTGGATTTAAAATACTTGGCCCTGGATTTGAATCGCTGGCCCTACCATTTACTGCTTGTATGACCTTGGGCAGGCTGTTTAACCTTCTGTGTCTCATGTTCTTCTCTGTAAAAAGAAAGAGTTGAAGTAGACAGTTCTAAGCTCTGTGATCCTAGAATTCCATGTACCTATATGTAAGGCACTGTGGCCGACACTGGAAATAAAACAGCAAAGTGGAAATCCTACTAAATTTAGGAAGAATTATCACAAGAAGGCTGGCTATCCGATGAGCATTTTTTTCCCAGCTGGAATCATTGATAAGCTCTAAAGGTATTCCGATCTGCTTGAGTAAAGGAAATGCCCATACAATCTTTGACCTAAGTAAATACAATAAACATACTTATCAAAAAATACATCTTAGAAAAAAGAAAACCTCAAATATAAATCTCAAGACAAAATTGCCTTGCTTCCAAAAATATCATCAAAACTTGCTACAGGTACTTGTTGGGAGAGTGTGTGTATGAACACTTTAATTATGGTATTGGTTTTCTGGACATAGCATTTTAGTTTCAATAACATAAGAGCGCCATAACTTATGACATAACGTAAGAGAATTATATAGAAGCTTACTTACATTCTTAGAAAGTTGAAAATCCTTGTCCTTCACTTCTGCATTAAAAGCTTCTTTTAATATGCAGAGACTTTAATGTTAAAACACCTACAGCCTTCAGACGGCCTTGTAAATCCCTGGAGAAGAGACGTGTACATTTTTTTTGATGGTTTACCCTTACTGGGGGAGAGAAAAGATAATGCGTATTATCATCTGAGTTTTATCATTGCTTGGCAATACTTGATCCAAGGTAGCTATGAAGACAAGTGTTTGCAAGTAGGTTAAGCAAAACTTGGAGTGTTAGGGTGTTTGCAGGTGTAACTCTTAATGGTGTAGCCAGAGGTAGTATAAATGATTCAATGATGGACACTGAAGAGTCCATGTCATTCTTACATGTCAATGCAGCTCAGTTCCCTTTTGACAAATGTATTCACAACAAAAACGCTAACAAAAAAATAATTTCTACTCTTTATCTGACAGCTTGCTTAATCATATAACATCTGTGTAATAAAATTCTAATAGAGCAAGATAAATTTCTTGGGAGTTGATTATAACAGGATTAGAGCTGTAATAATTCAGTTATAGTCATTTTTCTTTAGCACCAGTTGAATGAAAACATATTATATTATAAAGTGCATCCTTCTGTGACAGTGGCAATAACATGAGTTCGAGATCCAGGAAACTTAAATGGATTTGGCCACTGATTAGCTGTGTGACCTTAAGCAAGTCACTTCATTTTGCCTCTGTTTCTTCATCTAAAAAATTAAACAATTGAACTGAATGATCTCTGTGGTCTCTTTCATTTCCAGGGACTTTTTTTTTTTATCTTATTAAGTCTTTTATAGCTCATATCCGTATTTTGTAACACTGCAAAGACCTGCCAAACTGGGATTGGAATATGTTTTAAATCATCAAGGAAGGTTACGTTAGAAAATATCCAAGATATAATTGTCTAGTTATTTTAAAAATAAAGAAAATGAGGGGCTAAGTAAAGTAACCTGCCAGGATCTAGCAATGCTCATTACAGATGAGTAGAAAGTGTTTCATTCTGATGAAGGATCTCTCTACTCTTTTTTGGCTGTGATGCTCCTGGGAGTTTTCTTTTGGGGAATACTTTTAAGATGTGTCTGGTGAATTTTCTGTTTTTTCTTTGCCTTTTTGTTCTATTTAGGCAGTTTTCTTCATGATTTCTTATATGATACCTAGGCTTTTTTTTTTTTGTTGTTATGGCTCTCAGGTAGTCTAGTGGTGCTTAAATTCTCTCTCCTTAATCTAATTTCCAGGTCAATTATTGATACATACATACATACACATTATACATATATGTGTGTTTGTGTGTGTATATATGTACATACATACATATATATGATGTTATGTATCGTTTCTATCTTTTCAATATTCTGACTTTATTTTTAAATTTTTGTGGTCTTATGGGGTCATTAACTTTTGTTTGGTCTCTCCTAAATTTTGGGAAGTCTGTTACCTGGGTAAGGATTTACAAATGTTGTGCTGAGTCATTAATTCTCTTTCCAAATCGCTCCTCCATTGCTTTCATTTCTTTACAAATTCCCTCTAATGCTCTTGTTTTATTTACATCATTTTAGCCTTTAAAAAAAACCCAAAACCTTTCACCTAATTTCTTCTAGAAATTCTAATTGATCTTGCAGACAAGTTGTGTTTTTCTTTGAGGCTTTACTTGAAGGACTCTCTGGAGATATTCTCCTTTTCTGGATTTATGTCTTAGGGATGTCAGCTCCCTTCCTCATCCTTTTTTTATTCATTCCAGATTAGGACTTTGTACACTTGTGGCAGGAATTGTGTGGCCTTGTGTGCTGCTAGCTTGTCCTATATGGTGTCCTGCTGCTGGTTCAAAGTGACAGCTTCCTGACCTTCTTCTGCTCCCCAGGCTGTCTTTGACGTCCTTTCTTCAGGATTAGAGAGATTGTATTATGGGCCTCTTCTACTCTATGAAGCATTTTCTGACATCCTGACAGTCCCTTCTCCAAGGTCAAAGTGACAGCATTGAGGTCTTCTTTATTTCTGAGGAATTAGATTATAGATTTATCTTAACACTTAGTTGAGCACCTTATAGTAAATCCTCAAAAAATTTTTTTTGAATGAATGAATTATAGGATGTTAAGAGGTGAAAACATATTGGAAGTCACTGAATTCAGCATTATCATTTAGCACATGAGAAAACTTAAGTCTCAAAGAGCTTGTGCAATTTGCACAAGGTTAAATGGCTAGTCACTGTCAGAAGGTAGATCTCTAGGGCAGTGTTTTTTCCATGATGCCAAGCTACTTTCTACTGATTATTTTTTTTCTATTAGAATACACATTAGTGTGGCAGAATTAGATAACCTACAGTATTCAAGCATAAGAAATCAGTATTTCAGAAAGGGAAAAAAAAAATCAGTGGCAGCTAAGGCTATCTTTTTTTTTTTTTTTTCAAATTTCCATGAAATATAACAGTAACTTTTCATGGGCACATTGGCATTATTGCATTCTTTTCTAGCTAAAGCAGTTGAATTGAAAAAAGGCAATGTCTGACTTGGCCTTCTTTTTAAAAATAAATTATATTGATCTTTTTTATCACTTTCATTTTCCAGTATTTCCTTCCTCTAACCCTTCCAAAAAGGTGTCCCTTAAAATCAAGAATAAAAAAGAAATGGGAAAAAAGAATAAAAAAGAGAGAGGAAAACAGTTCAGCAAAGTTAACCAGTATATCCAGAATATCCAGCATTACCTCTGGTGTTCCACATTATTGACTACCCCTCCTTCTAAAAAAAAAAAACAAAAAAAAACAGGAAAGTGCCTTGTCATATCAATTCTTTGGGATAAAGTTCACTTATTATAATTTCACAGCATTTAGTTTTAGTTGATTTGTTAATGTGCTTCCTGTTGACATCATTGTAGCATATATAGGTTTATAAAAATATATATGTGTATTTATACATGTATATATTATATATATTATATACATACATATATGCATACATACACACATAAATATTTGTTTGTTTGTTTGTATGCCTGGAGAGAGGGAGAGAAAGGAAGAAAAAGGAGAGAGAGAATGTTCTTGTTTGTGTTTATTTGACTTTGAATAAATTTATCTTTCTCATGATATTAATAATTTCTTATAGGATACCAATGCTTTAATTACATTGCATAAAACAAGTTGTTTAGCCTTACTTCAGTTGATCTGCATATACTTTGTATCTTTCTATCAAAAAAAGGGCTGTTATAAATTAAATACTTAAAAAGTGTTGGTGTATATGGGGCCCTTCTTTTCATCCCTTTTTACTTAGTTGTGGCATATTCATAGGAATACAATCTCTGGGTCAAAGGATAGGGACATTTAGGTACTTTCTTAACATAATTACACTTTGCTAATTACAGGTGTTTTTGAAAATTATTCGTATATTTTGACCACTTATCCATTGGAGAATCACTTTTGGTCTGTGTATTTCCATTGGTCATCTAGATACCTTAGATACGGAATACTTATGAGGGACATTTGATGCAAAGATTTCTTTTTATCATTCTACCATTTGCCTCCTTATCCTAATTGCTTTAATTTTGTTCATGCAGATGCTTTCCAACTCCGTGTAGCCAAAGTTTTTTTTTAATCTCCTGTGATTGCTTCTGTCTCTTGTTGGGTTAAGAAATCACTCCCTATATATACTTGGGAGGCATATCTGGTCTTGATCTCTTCTAATATTTTTATATTTTTAATATTAATGCCATGTGTTCATTTTTGTTTTATTGTGATATATTGTAGAAAGTGTTGATTTGAGCCTAATTTCTCCCATTTTAAGTAAGGAAAGGAATTTCTGTTACCTGTTACATAAGATTTTTATGTTAATATACAGCAAGTAAGTGAAATATAACTATAGGCATACCATAGTTGAAGAAATCTTGAAAATGCAAAATCTTTCATACGTATTATTTTGAGAATTAGTAGAAGTTATTTACACTAGAAAAGTGTTCATCGCTGAAATCCTTTAAAATAGAGTTTATTTTATGAAAATTTAAATTACACAATCATGTAGGAAAACTCATTAGAACAAAACAAGATACCCCTCTTTGGCATGTTATATCATAAACAGAAAGATGAATTTGCCATGAGATAAAGAAATGTGGAAGTAACACTTTTTTTTGGTCACTTTACCTAGTTATAATTTAAGGAAACCAGTTCCCTATGTAGCCCCTCAGGGCTGGTCTGACTTGGTGGCAACTCTAAAAGAGAATGTTGTATATTCTTATTGAAAACACTTCCTGGTTTTACCTGTCCTTCAATTATGCCTCACTCATCTGCCACAGTTCCATCCACTCTTCTCATCTGACTTGAGAATTTCAATAATAGAATATATCATGATGTGAAAAAATATATTTTCCCATTCCAAATGACAACTTGCACTTCCTTATGCACTTATGATCTATTTTATTTTATTGTTATTGGTATGTCTGTCTATTCTCTCATACTAAAATGGAAATTCCTTGAAGGCAACTTAGCGATTATCTAGCCAAACTCCCCATATTATAGATGATTAAATAATTAGTATAACTCTGATGGCTCCTTTTTTTTCTCCCCATAGGAATACATGGATTCAAATAAATATATTGAGCATTTGCTGACACAATTGGAGGAACAACATCGGAATCTCTGGAGGTAAGTTTAATGAATATACTATTTGACTTCTGTGATGATGTATGGCCACTTTTAGCCTTCTTTGAAATATAACGCATCAGAGAAAAGCAGCCATAGTTGAACCAATTATTGGAGCTGAGGTAGAAAATATTATTCACTTACAACATGACTGTACTGTTAAAAATTGTTTTCCATCAATTCGTATGCATTGGTTGATCATGAGTACAATCATAGAATGAAGTAGTCAGAATGGACCACAGTGTTCACCTTGTCTAGGATAGTTCAGGGAAAAAAGGCCATTGATTGTAGAGTCTGAGTTCTTTAGTTTAAATCTTATTCCTCATGTGTTTCTCTCTGTGTGGCTTTGTTCGTGTTCTGTTGTTTTCAGTTAAGTCTGACTCTTCATGACCCTAAGTCAATTAACCTTCTTTGGCATCATTTTTCTCACGTGTATAATGATGAGTTAGACTTCATAGCCTCTGTGGTCCCTCTGAGTTCTACTTCTATGATCCCTCAATTTGACAAATGAGAAAACTGAGTTCTAGAGAGGTGACCTATCAAAGGATACAGAGTTAAAAGTTCAGTGCTCTGCTTACTATATTTCCTGCCAGATACTTGTTTAGTCTCCTAGGAACCTCTGGCTCTGGACATCTCAAAAGCAGATGAAGTTTTTTTCAGTGTTATACACCAATAATAACTTCTTGAGAATCTATTCATTTTCTATGTCTCTTATCACAGGTAGCTTTATTTTGACCAGAACTGTGACTTAATCTTTGTAGGGAGCTTTACCAACGCAGATCTGCTCCTCACTATAACTAGAGTTTTTGAGGTTACCTGGGATGCTGAGAGCTGAAGTGACTTTCCCAGGGTCACACAGCCCATATGTACCAGTACTTCTACTTGTTCTTTCCTGACTTCAGTGTTAGCATTCTATCCACTCTACCAATCTTCCTCTAACATAACTATTTTGAGATTTTTCTTGCACTGATTTTTTTGAGTCTATGCATGTTAGAGTAGTTTTTTAATAGAAAATATATTATTATAAATATGTGATATTGGATTTTTAGAAAGAGGGTATTGATTACAGTTAAGGATACAGAAGAAGAATATATTTGGGTGCAAGAGGATAAAATAATCAGTGTCAGATTCTCAAGTCTGCAAGCATCTCACAGGATTCCAAAAACAGATGGAGTTTGTTGGTGTAGGGGCAGAGAAACTGGCTGTGAAATCAGTCTGAAGGCTTGGGTCAATATGGCCATGCTGGGTTCAGGTAGATGCTGTGAAATTGATCATTCAATTTTCTGAACTCCTACCATCTTAACTACTAACTTAAGTACCTAATTATATGGTGCCAGGGACTACAGGCATAGTTTCATATACTAGCCTTATCTCTCTAACAAGGCCATAAATTGTCCAAGAGCAAGGATTGAGCCATTTATTTTTTGTAACAACTCCTCTCCCCCCAAAACACACACAATACTGAATATATGTAAATATATCCAAATCAAATATTTGTCATTATGTTAGGCAATACTATTCCTATTTTGTGTACCAGTTAGGAATTGAAATAATTCCCCAAAATAATCTAGTAAAATGAGTGCTATAATAATGCAATAACTAGTAAGAGAATACTGCCTAAAGTATACTCTTTCAGCTATTTTTTTTCTGTTGCATTGCTGTTTTTTACCTAAAAAATTGTCTTTTATCATGAGACAATATGTTGTCATTTCTTATACAAAAATTGTGCTTATATGTATACCCAAACATTCATATATACATGTGTGTGTTATATGTGTGTGTGTATGTATGTATGTATGTATCAGTCTAGTCTCCCCACTAAACAAAAAAGAAGACAAATACATTGAAGGAATGCTATATTATATACACGTAAGTGTAAATACCTACATATGGACATGTGTACAGGTATAAACATATTTTATATATGTGTATATAGATATACATGCATGCATGCATGCATGCATACATACATAGCAGTTCTCTAATGTATTCATCTTATTTTTTTTAAATCACTGGACAGTGAACCGGAAGACCTCATTTCTAGTCCTGGCTCTGCTCCCTCACTAGCTGTGTAACCTTAGACATTTATAATGCTTAGTTATTTAATACTTTTTAGGTATTTAAGAAGGGATTGGACAAGATGATGTTTGAGGTCCTTTCAGTGCTAAAGTTCCATAACTCAAAAGGAATTTTAACATATTATGTTATTAATTGAAATCCCAGTTGTTTTTAGATAAACCTTGTAGATTTTCCTCTTGGTTTTTAATACATATGATCTGACTCATACCATTCAGCTATAGATTTTTTTGTGACTCAGTGTATTATGTTAATTAAATCAACAAAATTATTTTGTGGTCACATGATTTACTTATATCTTGCACTGACAGTTATTGTGCATTTTAAAGAATTTATTGTATCTTCAGTCTTTGGACATGATTGTATCTGTTATGGTGTACATAGAATATTTCACTGATCTATCAAAAAGCACTTACCTACTCTGTGCTAGGCACTGTCTTGGGAACTAGAGATTCAAAGACAGAGTGAAATAATCATTTCTCTTCAGTGGACTTTTTTTTGTTCCTTTCAACATGAAATGGGGATTTTTGGCCACTGAAACCACACAGAACTATTTTTAAAAAAATATTGTTAGATATAAGGGGGAAATTGAGCATATCTTTGACCTAATTTTGATATATAATAAATATTCAATTGAATTTTAATAGAAAAAATTGAAATAGAGAGAAACTATGTTTTTGAGTTGCTTGAAATAACCCAGATGACCCTTTTTGTTCCCTGGCATATGATTAAATTAAAATCTCATTTCAGACATCGATTTAACCTCATTTAAAACAAAAGCTCAAATTTCGGGGTATAATAACTTCCATTTTCATATGAGAAACGGAATTACTACAGTAGGTGAAGTGAATTTTTTATGTGTTGTAGTCAAGGACAGCAGAAATAAGTCCTGTTTGAATAACAATTGATGGCAATTATGATATTTGAATACTTTAAATAACCAGCAGTGAGCGAATGGAAATTGATAGTATTGAAAATAAAATGAAAACCAATAATAGCAGATTTATGTACTATTTACCGAATCATGAAATTACATTTGATTATATTTTGCAAACAGTACTCAACTTGTCTGACTTAAAGAAATACACATTATGATTGGTTTAATGGCATCATTATTAGAACTGTAACAAAATTGTTTTTTGGTGAATGATATATGAGCTACAGTGAGCAATATGGAAAGTCTTTTGTCATTTGGAATAGATGTTCAGAATGCTTTCTTAATGACTAAGGACAGCATCTTCGATCTGTAAAAGATCATGAGAATAGCTGATCATGCACTTGAACACAATTTGATTTCTTGCAATTAGAACCACGTCCCAAAGAACCAGTATAGACGAGTGGTCTGACTTTATCATGTTATTCAATTGTTGCTGCTAGCATCTTTATCTACATTGAGTGGGTCATGCAGAGCCTTATACCTTCCATCTGTTCTGAAGCAGTTAGTGACTTTCTAAAATGGAATATATACATGCCAACGAAATCTGACAATGTAACTTTTTCATTATTAAATACAAATCAACATGAACTTATGACCACTGGTTTAGATGGCAAAACCACAAGCATGGCATGCAGATATCATATCCTCATTGTTATACATAGAATCACAAGAAAAGTAGGTTAGTAGCAGAAATTTAGTTGGAAGGATTTAAAATTTCCTTCCTTATTTTGCAGTGTGCTTAATAGGGTTTACTTCATATGGCATAGCCATCTGTTGTACAACAAAAAAATATGCTATTGTAATCACAGTCTTAAGATGACTAGCTATTCTAGAGTAATGTTGAGTTTTTGACCATAATAAGTATATATAACCAAAGGTTTTTTAGGAAGGAATTTGCAGAGATCAAATACGGTTGCCTGTCAATGAGTACTCATCTAAGACTGACTGATTTTAGTGACAAAAATAAATTCCCTTCAAAAGGAAAATGTTTTGGGAATTCATCTGGAGCATTGCAAGCATCGAAACCAAGTTCAGAAGGTTATCCAGAGGTTGACTAGAAACCTATTTGTTTTTATTGTATTCTTTCTCTCTCTGATGGATAATAAGAAGTAAACACATGGCCCTGTACCAGTTGGTGCAGAATCATTTGAGATTTTTGTAATTGTCTGCATATTTATGTGCTTAAGCATGAGAAGTTAGAAGAGAGAAAAGGGACTTTCCCCTTCCTCCCACTCTGGCTACTTTCTTATATCATCTGATACTTCACAACTTTACTAAATATATCTCTGAGTGACAAGACAAATTGAAAAGAAGCAACAGCTGAGAGCTTCTTTGTCTTAACATTTGACAGGTTATCTTTATCCACATGTAACCTCAAATTATTTAGAAGAACGAGTACTTGAAAAATATAAACAACATACATTTGACAACTAGAATTAAATTTTGCTTTCCATCATGTGTATTATGATATGAGTGGGGCATGTGTTGTATTTTTATCATTCTTCTCTGCTGCTGAATGTTTATATAACAAATAAACCTATGTATGTGATTTGAGTTTCTCATGGGTCTAAATAATACATGACCCAAATAGTGTGAATTAACAGCTCTCCGACTTTGTTGCTTACAAAGCCTAATCCTCCAGTGTCAAAGTATTAATTTCATATTCTCATACCAAAGAATAGAGAAAGTATAATCACCTTGGACAAATGAAGTTACAACCAAAGAGGAATGAAATAATTGGGTAAAATCAAGGGGTGTGTGTGTGTATATATGTGTGTATGTGTGTGCGTGTGTGTGTGTGTGTGTGTGTGTGTGTGTGTGTGTCGCTGATCCAAATAATACAGGTAAACTAAACTCCTCCTTGGATCTGAATTTCTGAGATTGATTGTCCATATTTCCTTTGGTCAGTTTATCTGGTTATAATTTGAAGGAAATCATTTCTGTATGGAGTTCCTGAGGGCTACCTGACTTAGAGGTGGTTCTAAAAGAGAAAGTTATATATTATCATTGAAAAAAAAAATCACCATTTTACCTGTCCTCAGATAATCTCCTCATCATCTGCCACAATTCTATCCTTTCCTCTTATCTGGCTTGAAGTTTCCAGTAACAGAACCATCTCTTTCAGACAGCCAAGAGAGAAGGGGTTCATTGTCTCTAAAAGGTTTCCATTCAGATATTCCTATCTTCCAAAGGCAAGGCTACAGAAAAGAGGGAGAGAAAACACCGCGGGGGGGGGGGGGGGGGGGGGGAGAGACTTAACACTGTAGCACAGATATTTTGTTCATATACAGACTAATCAATCTCAAAGAGGTTGAGAATTAGAGCCAGGAAAGAACTGGAGACAAAATTTAGAATAGAACAAGTGAGGAACAATATTGGGAAAACAGACAAATTTTAAAGGATAGAGGATCAAAGAGACCTTAGAAATAGTGACTGAAGTAATTTCTGCAGTGGTGGTGGGTTCCTGTATAGCAGCAGGAGTGTACAAGGCACTCAGTGTTGAAGATGGTGGTGGCTGAGAGGGGAGAATATGGGATGAATTACCAAAAAAGGAAAGTAGGCAGGTTCAGAAAATGAACTTGACCTTCTGTATAATTTTCCTAGCAGCAGCCCTTTCTATCTCTCCCCAAGCCACCCCTCAGGACTAACTCCATACAAAGAATCTAGAAGTATTAATTTCTTTCTATGAGAATTCAGATAAGGCACCACCTCTTTAGTTTCCCTAAGGAAGTAAGTGATGGTTTGCTGCATCCCCAAAGGAAGTCAGATTATAAAATGTAAAGCATTTATAGATTCTTGTATAATTCTAAAGCACTTATACATTCTTAGATAAAAGGAGTAACAGGCCCTTCTAATGTTCCTTTCAGCTCAAAACTTAAATCATACTGATTTCTTTTCCAGAGGTCTTTAAATAGCAACTTTCATTGATGCCCTAAACCATGCATTTGCTTGTGAATGTATCGGAAAAAATAGAAAAAAACAATAGGTCTCAAAAGTGATTCATTTGTATTCCTTCTCATGCCATTGTCCAAACATCCTCTGCCTGAAATGTGCATATTTAGCTGGAATGTGTAATGTGATTCAAAATGTTTGTTATCATGAACAGAGCAAATTTTGAGTAGTTGTAATTTGAAAAATTATACACACTAGTGATGAACCCATTCATTTTCTACATTGTTTTGTTGTATTTAGCAATCCTTGGGTGAAACTACTGGGCCAAGTCTCTGAGGACTCATCCAATTTGAAGATTCTCTGATTCTAAGAAACAGATGAAATACTTTACAACTTTAGCAACTGTAAATGCAGTTTTCTGCTTAGGGAGAAGAACACTCTTGTTCTCTATACTGTCTAGCATAGATTAATTCTTTCAAAATCAAGACTATGTTAAGCAATATGAATTTACAACATAAGCTTCCTTCAGTGAAGCTCAGTCATTCTTTGAGCACAGATTTTTAAACATCCTGATTTGTATAAATATGTTACACACACATCTCACATGTTAGCATATCTTTATCCTCAAAGGGTCAATACATCCTGATTAAGGAGGTACCAAGCATTGAGCAGGTTGCCTTTGCTGTAATCATGCACTTCCCTTGGGAGTTGTAGTTGGTAATAACTAAAATTATTGTGCACACATTCTTAATGGTGGACACATTAAAATAACAGCCGAGATTTGGTTTGTTTTTTTTTAACCCTTAGGAGATTAAAAGTCAACTTTGGGGAATAAAAATGTAGCAAACAAATGGGGAGCTTAATGCTCTGAAGTAGAAGTAAAAATGCTGAGGAGGGGGCAGAGTTTATTTGATGCCAGCACACACAACAAAGTACTGTTTTCCTCTCTGCCCACTCCTTGATACTTGAACTAATATTAGAGGAGATAAGGGTTACTAGGCATCCATTATGTTACCCTCATTTTAACCCTGACTCAGTTTTTCTAAATTATAGTTGTAGCCTCAGGCAAGTTCAAGTAAATGGGACTTCCTTGAAAACCCATCAGTGCCCCTCTTCAGTCACCCATCAGGAGTTGTTACAAAGAGTTGCAGACATTCTCCAGCCCCCCAACCAGGATAAGTACCCTACCTCTAAGGCTATGCCTTCCTCTCCTGAAGAAAAACAAGAATAAATCAGTGCTCTTAAAATGGGGCATTACCATAGGCTTCAGTAGTCATGACTCAGTAATCCCTTGACAATGAGAAACCATGTATAAACTGTAGTTAAAAATCCAAACAATACTTACTATGCATTGACAGCACACTTTTTAAAGGAGGCTAGCATTAAAACCACTTCTGATAGATAATAAGCCACTGATTAAATGATATCTCTCCCTTGTGTGTGATTACACTGGCCATTGAAACAAAAGCTGAGATATAATAGAGTACAGCTCCCTGAATTGAGTGCATACAACAGAGCCACCCTCTATCCACTCAGACACTTAACTCTGCAATTTAGTAAAGACATTCCACTATGATTCATGGATATTTCAACATGGGGAATTAACCTGTGTTTGAACCCAGGCCTCCTGGAGAAAGGCCAGAGAGAGGACATTTTAAATTTTTATCATAGTTACAAACAAGTTAGGTCAACATATATTTGGGACTGGATAGGGCAGTTTAGAAGCCCTGATATGCCCCACCTCAAAGGCAGTACTAGGAAACCATTTTCTTTCTATTCATTATAACTTAGGGGTACATGAGAGAGATTTCAAGACTCCTGATGAAGGTCTACTTTGGTAATGTACAAGGCCAAGTTTATTTTTCACAATTTGCATATGCTTTACATTGTTGGATAACACACCCACACAGGTATATGCATCCATGCACACACATACTCATATAAACACAACATACACAAATGCACATATAATGTTCCACCCCCCCAAATAGAAAATAAAAATAAGTAAATATAACTAAGCATTTCCAGACAAGGAAATAGAATATTTCACTATCTCTTCTCTTCCATTTTGCTTTCCTATACCCATGGAATCAAAGATAACTATGCCAACGTTATGAGAAAAATCAACCATTCCCTTAATATTTGCCAAACATCTACTCTATTTATAAAATAAAGACTATACTGTACTAGGCAATTTAAGGAACACAAATATAAGACAGAGTTCCTGTATTTAAGGAACTTGCAATCAAATTGGAAAGAGTAAATTAAAAAATAAGTGGCAAGTATAAATTAAGTAATTTTGTGTGAGAAGAGGTAGCACAAAGTAGTACATATTGAATTGCCAATGAGTGGTATAGATAATACACCCTAATGAAGATTGAAGATGGGGAGCTTTGGGCTGGAAAGACTTCCCGAAAGTTGTCGTGTTTTATACAATGAGTGGAGTTTTGAGAGATGAAAAGGAAAAGAAACAAAATTACAGATCAGCAGAAAAGGATGGAGGGAAAAAAGGAATGACCTGGACAAGGATACAGAGATGGGAAAGTACAAAGTTTGTGAGAGGAAAATGAATAAATTAGAGAAGAAGGTTTGTGTAGAGAATGCTGGAAAATAAAGCAAAACGAGAAAAAATGATTAGCTGAGCAAGCAATGAAAATATCAATCCTCAGTTTCCAACTATTCAAATTCATGAATTAGTGTTCCGTCATATCATCATCATCATCATCATCTCCACCACCACCACCATCACATCCAGGATCATAGATTTACACCTGGGAGGAGGTTCTTTAGAGAACATGTTGTCCAAACTCTACCTTCCCCTACTCTTTTGCACACACCATTTATAAATGAGTTATCTGAGACCCAAAGATATTAAATGACTTGATCAAACTCATACACCTAAAGTGGCAGAACCAATATTCAAATCTATGTATTTTGACTTATTATCAACAGATTATATCATTTAGTGTATGTTGAAAACAAGCGGTATATTAAGTTATCTTAAAGTAAAGTAAAAATCAAGATCAATAAAAGTGACACTTTCATCTTATCCTTAAAATTTCATTATGCAGAAAATGACAGACTTCTCCTGAGCCAACAGCTGAGAATTCCTCACATCTAGTTTCCATGGTCTTTTTTGGAGTTCCCACAATTTGGCGAATACAAAGCTATCTCAGTTTGAAATAACAGAAAGAATTTCTATGTCATTCCACCAATTCAATTGGTTTAGAATAGAATGCATTTAGCACATCAATCTTTTCATAAGTATTGATTAATAAGTTCTATGCAAAGTGCTGGAGGCAGGAGATCTTAAATAATACAAATGAGGAAGGAGACAAAGATGTTACCCTTGAGGAACTGGTACTCCCTACTCATGATTAGGCCATGCCAATATGATGAAATGATGTCAAAATTAATTTGTAGATTTAATGCTTTAACATTCAAATTACCTTGAAAATATTTTATTGAATTACAAAAATTAATTACAAAGTTCATTTGGACAAATACAAGTTTTAGAGTCTTGAAGGAAATGATAAGAATAATAGGCATAGTATTACTAGATCTTTACTATGTTAGAGTACAGTGATCATTAAAATTATTTGATGCTTGTTAAAATCAGAAATAGATCAATAGAAAAGATTACATAAAGAAGAAACAGAAGTGAATCATAGCAGAAGCACAGGATGCAGTTAACCCAAGAACATAAATTATTGATGGAAAGACTCCCTTTCTGAAAAGACCTTTTGGGAAAGCTAGATAGCATTTGCCAAAAATTTAGCTTAGACCAGCATCTTGTACTTTATACCACAGTTATCAGAAAATTGATATTTAATTTGAATATAACAAGTCATACTATTTTTAAAAATAGATGATGTTATTCTCCGTAAGCAGAGATCTTTTTATAACTGTACCTAAGGGGAGAATCTTTAACTACACAAAAGAGGAAGTGAGAATTAAATACAAAAAAAATCAAACATTTTGACTTTATAAAATTAATCTTTTTCATAGTTAAAATCAATGAAACAATGTAGAAGTGAAAAGGTAAAGTGGAAAAATGTTTGCATCAAAAACCACCTATAATATATATATATATATATATATATATATATATATATATATATATATATATATACACGATCTGTAATATATGCGCTAGCATATTGGCCAGAGGAAACTTCTTGGTTGAGGCCACAGAGGCTGGCAACTTGTGTCAACTAATCTGTGGACTTCATCTGCCCTGGATTCATTGATCTGGGGATCCTTGACTTGTTAGGAAAATTGGTCTGCCCAAGTGCTTCCTTCTACTCTACCCTGGATCCCTACACTTCACTTCCACTAAGCACAGTCTGATTAAACACCAACACCCAGTTGGATTTTCTTTTAGAGGTATTCTTCTGGGATATTGATGCTTCCTTGTCACAAGACTGATCCTACTACTTAAGGCTGCCACTGCATATGCTCCAATAGATGTTGCCATGGTGCTGGCACTCACAGGCTTCCCAGGACTTTTTTAAATGACAAAGTAGATGCTAGAGGAAAAAGACAGACACACAGAGAGAGGCAAAGATAGTGATAGAGACAGTGACAGAGACACAGGGAAGGAGACCGAAACTGAGACAGATGGACATGGACAGACAGAGAGGCAGGGGCAGGGTGGGGATTAGGGGGACGTGGGAGGTAGAGAGAGATAAGTCAGGTGGTTGAGTTAATAGTTTATAAGGAAGTGTAAGTTTTCCAGTGGGATCTGGATCTTCCATTGTACCAAGGAAGAACACTTCCTTCCTCTACTTCTGACTAGAATAACATCTTATCTTCTCATTGGCTGCCTATTGAACACTATAAACTATAAATATAGGCTTAAAATCACTGATAGGAAGAGAAATGCATAGAAGATTTGCTGGACAGAAACTTTTCTACCAAGATGTCACACCTCAAAATAGACAGAGGATGTTCACACATGCCAAAGTATTTTATACAATCCTCAAGGGACAGGCAGAGAATATATGTATATTGTTGGAAAAGGAGTTAGGAGAAGTCTATAACTGTTACTCAGATATTTTAAAGGGGTACCAGAGGATGGTGGTCCATGCAAAAAATAACATGAAACTATAACACTAAAAGGAATTTCCCCAACAGATGTCATCAGAAGGATATAAATAGCTGTTTTTTTTTAAAGAAGCATTGAAAATTAAAAATAACTACATGGAATTAGACTACAGATCACTAGTAATAAGATAAATTCAAATAAAGACAATTCTGAGGCTTCATCTTATGCCCTGTACAATAACAAGGATTTCATAAATTGGAAATAGTTTTGGAGGGATTGTGGGAAGATGAGTATAATAATGTACAGTGAGTCAAACTGTGAAATGGTTTCATAGCTTTGTATATCACTTTGGAGTTACACAAGAAAAGTGACCAATCTGACCATACTCATACTCTTTGATCCACAGATCCCATTATTAGGCATATATCTCAAAATAGTTATAGCAATCTTTTTTGTGCTCATAAGAAACTAGAAACAATATGGCTGTCCATTGAGTTGGGAATGGTTGGAAAAATAAACTGTGTTATGTGAATATACCGGAGTATTATTAAACATTAAGAAATGATGACTATGAGAAATTCAGAATAAAAGAGAAAGATTTTTAAGAACTGATGTAGAACCAAGAAAACAGTATACACAATGACTACAGTATAAATTAAAAGACCAGAGAAGGGGAAGTTAAACTATGAGTAATTGAAGAATTTCTATTAGAGAAAATAGAAGTTAAAACATAACATTTGATTCACAGCAGAGACACAGGGGACAGACTATTGTGTAAATGGCCAGATATGATATCACTATATCGCATATTTTTCTTAATTTTGTCACAAGGGAAGAAGGTTCAGTCTGGAGAAGGTGATAAAGAGACTATGTAATGGTATAGTATCACAGAAAAACTGCTGGACTTGAGGGTTGAAAACCTGGATATGAATCTGGCTCTTAATAATTGTAGGATTTGGGTTGCTACAGTTTATCTCACCAAAGCATAGTTTCTTTTTATTTATTTTTTTCTGTTGTAAAAGATGGCACCATTTATTGATCAGAGTGATTTCTTGTTTTTAATTTCAATTTATTTTATTTTTAATTTATGGAATAAAACAAGCATTTCCATAACACAGTACAAAAAAAAAAAGCTGATTGCACATGAAACTGCAAATCTACCCTGCACAATTTACTATTCCTTTTAAATATACAACAAAAATTGTCATATAAATTTCTTTTTCTCCGTATGTTTTCTCATATATTTTCATGCTTTCATTTCTATTCTTTTTCTTTTTTAATTAATTATTTTTCGTTTTCAACATTCAACTGCACAACATTTTGAGTTCCAAATTTTCTCCCCATCTCTCCCCTTCCCCCACCCCAAGATGGCATGCTGATTACCCCTTCCCCCAATCTGCCTTCCCCTTTATCATCTCCCCCTCTTATCTCCTTCCTCTTCACTTTTTTGAAGGGCAAGATAGATTTCTGTATCCCATTGCCTGGATATCTTATTTCCCAGTTGCATGTAAAAAGTTTTTTTGTGTTTAGAACAAAGATCTTATTACTGCTCGTATCTCCTTTGCAGTTGTTGAGATTAAGACATTTTATATACCATAAAGCAATATAATAATAATATTTCTATAAATTTTAAAAGGTTATATACTATGCCCCACTTTCTCCTTATAACTGTCCTGTGGGATAGATTCTACAGTTATTAGTAGTTATCCATTTTATAGAAGAGAAAATTGGGGCTAAGATGGATTAAGTGACTAACTCAAGGTAACAGAACTGGATAAGTGTTTTTGGAAGGAATCAAAATTTTCCTCATTCCTAGTCTAGCATTTTGTCCACTGTACCACCTAGTTCCTCTACAAAATGTGAGCAATATTTATTATTATCATTATTCATGTTATTTGAAGAACTTTGAATGTCAGATTAGGGATTCCAGATTTGATTGTGGTAGCTATTATAATTTCATGAGGAAAATAGTCCAGGGTAAAGCAGCAGACACGTTGTCTAGTTATCTTGACTTGAGTCAACAAACATAGACTGAGCACTTATATGCTGAGGATAGGGAACAGAAAATAATAGGGCCCCTGATCATAAGGGGTTTGTAGTCTATAAATCAATGTTGTAAATAATCAGAGCCAGTTACTCAAACACTGCCATATGCCCAAGGCTATTGACAAAACTCTTTGGCCATCTGAAAAACACTAAAACCTTGCAGGTCTGTATTTCTCTGCCTCTATTTTATAGCCTCATCTAACAAATATTATCATATCACAGTAGAAAACCTTGCCATTACTATGCAAATTTACAAAGTTCACCCATAATGAAACTAAGAAGAGTTTAAATATGAGATAAGAGTAGTTACTTAAAGGTGGTTGATGTAAGCAGCAATACAGAAAAAAGAATGCTTATTTTGAAATTAGAGGATCTGGGTTCAAGTTCTGCCCCTGACACTACTCATGTGACTATAGAGAAGCTGCTTAACTTTTTTAGCCTTTAGGTTAAATGAGAATGAGGATGAGAAGACCTCTGGAGTCTCTTCACTTCTAAATCTGTGATACTGTAACTTAGATGTTGCTAAACAAACAAGTCCACCAACCAACTAAAAGTTTATTCCTCCTTGTTCTTGAACATCTCTGTTCCTTAAAAACTTGTCTTATGTCTCCCAAAATTCAGCTCTAATAGGATTTGGGAAAAACCTGTAGACATTAGCCACCACTGAAACTAAAAGCATGTGGCTAAAATGTATATGCAGGATTATTTTTAGATCACTCTATGTCTTAATATGGCCCGAAGCCTAAAATGATTTATTTCTCTGAAATTAAAATAAAGCGCCTCAAGCAAAAGGCATTTCTTAGATTTATTTGGGGTAATAAAGATCACAAATATTCCCTACTAAGTTGAAAGAAGGAAAGCTCCAGCAGGCAACAGTATAAATGACCTTCCCGACATAAATGCATTTATTAAGGCTGAAATGTATCCACAGTAAAGAATGAATGAGTACCTTATTCTAGGAGAAGATATGAAAAGTGTAATCTACCATAGCCAACTATTTAATTTTAATTTAAGTGGAGGAAAATCCACTAAGTTGTTAATGCGTAGAGATACTTGTCATTTTGGGGATAGTGAGAACTTTAAAATGTAGAAAATTGGATACAGTAATTAACTAGGGCTGTCTTTAACACAAAACCAATGGTAAAAAGTTTGCAGTCTTTGAATTCTACGCAAGTGCAGCATGAGGGCACTTTGCCCAGCATATGTATGGGACTGTGTCCCAACATGGACGAGCATGGAGTTAAGAAGAAGGCCCATCTGTTCTTTAACATGTGCTCTTATTTAAGAAAATATGAATCTCTCTGAGACTTCTATGTTCAGATTTTCTTTGGTCCACAGTATGCATAGGCTTCTAAAATGAAGATACATAAAGTTTCGTATTCTCTCAGAGATCTGAACACCCATTATTGTATTAACAATCCAGGAGAATCAATGTATATGATAAGAACAAGTTAATCTTGCTAAAAGACTCTTAACTCTGTGCTTCTGATATACTTATATATAATTTATGAAAATATTATATCTCATTTATGAAAATAAATGCAAAACTCCACAATTGTTCCTATGTGATATATAGATATGTTATATACAAATGCATGTATGTAAATAGTCAAACACATTTGTGGGCACACAACCTGATTATATTGGATACATAGGTATGTAAACATGTACATGTGCACACACGTGTGTACATATGTAATATACATATGCATTCCATAAGACCAATTGTGTAACTTTGTGAGATATAACATAAGGCTAAATTAAGAGCTATGACTTTCTATTCCTTCCTATCTTCTTCCCCCCCTTCCTATTTTCCATCCTTCTCCCACCTGTTGGGAAAGACAGAAGCCCCTGACCCTCTGACTGAAGGTATAGTTGAGCTGGAGGATTGCCTGCTAGAGAAAAACAGTCATCTGGGCCTTGGGTTTGACTGGTGCTATTTAATTCAAGAAACACTTCTATTTTTAGGTGAACCTTAAGGTACATCAAGCAGCCCTCAGTTAGGAATACATTAATTTTAAGTTTAAAGGTTTTGAGTTCACTTATTTTGGTTCTTCTAAAAGGAGAACGAAAGTGAAGGCACTCATTTTTCTCTCTTTTACCACAGGGGGAAAAAATAGGAAACTGCATGTTTTACTCTTTTTTGAATAAATTCAGAATAGCTGAACTGAGTTCCTGAAGACATGGAATTGAAAGACTGTATGCTTCAGAATATAAATATTGCAGTGAATGTCTCCACAGTTTAGGAAGATGATTGAAAGAACCATGAAGTTAACATATAGAAAAGAATCTCTTAATGAGAATGCTTGACAGTGCAGATGTTGGGTTTCACATAAGCATGTTCTCCCTCCAGTTACATTTGGTCTTGGGGCACTGTGTCTCCCCCTGAACTTTGGAATACCCTACCAGGGGTGGGGAACCTGGAGTCCTGAGACCATATGTGGCCTTCTACTTCCTTGGGCGAGGCCTTTTGACCAAGTCCAACTTTTATAGAACAAATCCTTTCGTTAAGGGGAATTGTTCTATGAAGTTTGAATTCAGTTAAAGGGCTACTTGAGCACCTAGAGGACCTTGAGGCCACTATACTATTGCCTGATAGTGATTCAAAAGAATGGCTATAGCCTGCCATGTGGCAGTGGATAGAGCCCTGGCCCTGGAGTCAGAAGGCCCTGAGTTCAAATATGGCCTCAGACACTTAATAGTAGTTTCACCCTGGGAAAGTCATTTAATTCTGATTGCTTTAGTTTTCTCATCTATAAAATGAGCTGGAGAAAGCAATGGCAAACCACTCCAGTACTGGGCAAGAAAACCCCAATGGGGTCATGGAGAGTAGGTCATGATAGAAACATCTTAACAAAACCAAAAGAATAGCCAGGTAGTAGCTCCTTCAACTGATGCTTAAAAAGGAAAAACAAAAACAAAACAAAACAAAACAAAAAACTGTGAAGCTCATATCATATTAATAAAATCAACCTGAAAGAGTGCTCCTCTCTTTTGCCCTCCTGACACCTGCCCCCCCCCTTTCCTTACTCCCATACTCAGTCTTCAGCCTTTATATTATCTTCTTTGATTTCATTTCCTTTTAAGGCTGCTCTTCATGTTCATTTAAATCCCCCTTTATCTAGAGATGGTTTGTGGTATAGTGGACTGAGATCTGACCTTGAAGCTAGGAAGAATTCAGTTCAAGTCCCACCTCTGACACGTATAGTCTGTGTGACTCTAAGCAAGTCACTTAGACCCTCAGTTATTGTCTATAAATTGCAAATAGTCACCTCTGGTCTATAACACTATAAGTTACAAAGAAGGTATTGACATTCATTGTTAGAATTTCCTTACCTTGTAGTTCCCTATGTCAGTGATGTCACAGACCCAGTCCCTATCCCTATACAAAAAAGTTTAAATGTTAAATATTAGGGTGACATGGGTCATTTAGGGAGATTTGGGTATATACTGGAACACAGTATGATTTCCAATGTGCCTTGGATTTTCCTAAGGGACTAAAGATGGCACTGACCCCCACATACTACAGTAGAAAATGTAAGCTTAAAGGAAAAAAAAACAATGGAATGAGTGAATTTGTGTGTGTGTGTGTGTGTGTGTGCTTGCGTGCGTGTGTGTGTGTGCGTGCGTGCGTGTGCATGTACACGAGCACACATGTTTGAGGGAATAAGGATTTGGATGGCCTTTCTGTGTTTTAAATAGCTTCAGCTCTTCAAGTTTAACTAAAGTCAAATGAAAAAAATGTACTATAAAAATAAACACTTGGATGCTATTTTTATTCTGCTCCTAGAGAATCTGTTTTGGACTTGAGTCTTCACATGAAAAATGAACGAATCTCTAATCTTCCTTTCTCTTTTTCTACGCACTCTTATTTAGATCCAAACACAGAAATCCTAGCATTTCCAGAACAAGAAGCTGTGGTTCAGGACTGCCAGTCTTTCAGCAATAGTGAATCTACTTTTTACTTCCTCTAATTGTAAAGATTGCCAGGAATCCAACCACTAGCGTGGCAGGAAACAAAATGCTTGAGCAAAGGAGGCAGGGGTGGGTGGAGATAGTGGAGGAGATGTGGCTGGTGTGACATATCCATCCCTGCAGCTCAGAGACGTTTTCTAGCAGGAAAGGAAGAGTACATTGGCTGTAAGTATATGTAATCCCATTGGAAATTCCTACAAGCCGTGGGTAAAGATCTGTGTTCGTGCCTGACATTCTAAAGTCAACTGGGTCGCACTTGAAGATTGACTGTTCAGTCAGAAACTACTGTTTGGGAACACCTGGTGTGGATGGCATTGCTGCAAGTGTTGCATTTTCTGATGTGGGGCAGCTTTATTGTAATAAAAAGCAGTAACAAGGAGAGATAAAATTGATTCCATGTCGTTCTGTCTCTGTTCAATGATACAGTATCTCTCATACTATTCTTTTGCAGAAGATGGAGAGGTACGGACTAGATATAATACAACAAATACAAACAACTGAATTCATACTTATTTGTATGTTTAGAATCGCAACATAGTTGCTATTCAAGGTCAGCGTGGCAGGATGTTTCCAGGAAAGTACGCTAGGATCTATGTTTGGCCTTGTATAGCTTTGAGATTTTTATCAATGGTTTTAGATATAGGCATAGATGACATGCTTAATTAAATTTGCAGATGGCACAAAGATAAGAGAGAGCTAACACAGTGAATGACAGAATCAGAATCCGAAAGGCTAATCTTGACTGGCCTAGGCTAGCATCAGGCTGAATCTAACAAGATAAAATTCAATAGGAAGAAATGTAGAAAATTTTGCCCTGTGGTACAAAAAAAAAATGAACTTTGCAAGTAGGCATGGATAAAGAGTAGTTGATCTGAAAAAGTTCTGAGGCTTTTAGTGAATTACAAGCTCACTATGAGTCAGTAGTGTGATGGGGTGGCCAAAAACAGTCATGTGATCTTGGGCTACATTTTGAGAGGCAGAGCTTTCAGGAATAGGGAGGTGAGTGATCTACTGTATTAGAGAGCCTTTCCAACTTCATTTCAAGAATTGTGTTTAATTGTGGGTGCCATGGATTAAGAAGTGAACTGATATGCTGGAGCTTATCTAGAAGAGGGCCACCACAATGGCAAATGTTCTTGATGCTATTTCATATTATGTTCAGTTGAAGTAACTGGGAAATTTTAACCTGAGAAAGAGAAAACTCAGGAAGGACATAATAGCAGTCTTCAAATATTTGAAGACCATCATGTGGAAGAGAGATTAGACTCCTTCTATTTGTCCCTGGACCAAAAAAAAAAAAAAAAAAAAAAAGCTGCAAGGAGGCAAGTTGAGGTTTGAGGTTGGGAAAAGCTTCCTAATAATTAAAGTTGTCCAAAGGAGGAATGGCTGTCCAGAGAGATGGGAGACTCCTCTTCATTGGAGGTCTTCAGACAGCTTTTAGGCAACCCTTTATCAAGGGTATTATAGTGACTATTCCTTTGATGTAGGGTCCCATCCACCTCTCAGTCACAGAATGACAAGTGACTCTGTGATTCTTCATTCTCAGTTTACCCCACACAGATGATGGTACAAAATTCTCAAAACAGCAATCCACCCCCCAAAAGTATTTAATTAAATTTAATTTATATTTTTAAAAGTGTTCTTATATTTTTCTACAGCACTTTTTTCCCCCAAAATGTGCTCTGTTAAATCCTAGGGGTAGATATGTGTGTTTGTGGAAAGAGTTCTTACATCAGAGAAATTAATCAACAAGAAATTATTCATTTGCTACATCTGACTGGCACCATTCTAGGCACCAAAATTACAAATCCAAAAGTAAAGCAATACCTATCTAAAACAGGTTACAGTCTTTTGAGGGAAATAGCACATATCTATATAAGTATGCATGTGTGTCTGCATAAATTAATAAAATAAATTCAAGGTTTAGGGGAAAGGAAAAGGGGCCAGGTTCTGGAAAGAGCAGCAAAGCTTTAGTGTAGTGAATGGTATTTGGGAGTTTTGAAGAAAACAGGATTCTCAGAGACAGTGCATTTCAGGAACGACAGCAGGCAATGCAAAACACAGAGGTTGGAGATGGGAGATGAAGTGAACTATGCGACAGACAGCAAGAATGATAGTCTTACTGGACCACTTAGTGCAGGATGGAAAGTAATTTATAGTAATTTATGTAAAATAATTTATAATACATATTATAATAATTTATGATATAACATAATGTATGATAATTTATAATTTGGAAAGGCAGGATAAAGCCTGCTTATGAAGGAGTTAAAAAACAGAGAAGTTTATATTTGATCCTGCAGAACTATTAGAGAGAGCATTGAAGTTCATTGAGTAGGGGGAGTGACATAATCCGATCTTTATCTTAGAAAGATCTCTTAAGTAGGTATCCTGAAGCTGGATTATAGGAGAGAGAGACTTGACCCAGCCTGGTAGGAGGTCATATCATAATACAGGAGTAGTGTGATGAGGGCCTAAATTAGTGTGGTGACTGTAAGTATAGAGAAGCGAATAGATGAAAGATATGCTGTGAAAATAAAAATGAGATTTTGTAATTGATTTAATTCAAGGCATGAATAAGCATGAGGATCAGGCATTATACCCTGCTTGTAAACCTGAGTGACTAAAAGAATGAATGGTGGTGCCCTAGGGAGAGATGGAGAAATTTTAAGAAATGAGTGGGTTTAGGAGAATAGATAATGAGTTCTGTTTTAGACTTGTTGAGTTGAAGATGACTAGAGAACACCTAATTTGAAAGAACTGAGAGTTAGAAATACAAGACTTTTGCTTAGGTGTGAAATATATAGATCAAGGAATCATCTGTATGAGAGTGAGAATAAAAGCTGTGGAAGCAGAGTTCACCAAGTGAGAGCACAGTGAAGAGAAGAGATGAGACTCTGCAGCCTTGTTGGATCCACCCATCATGAAGAGGTGCCATAGAAAAATATTGATGGGTTTTTGTAACACTTGATAAAGTTGACTACTGCTAAGGAAGCCACAAAGCAGAGAAAACAAGGGATTCTCTTATTCTTGCAAATTTCTTCTTGGGTGACTGCTAAGACCTGAGACTGTTGGGCTTATTTTATGTATGGGAAAGAATACTGAAGCCTGCTTGTATGGACTTGGAAATATCTACTGCTCAGACCTCATTCTTCCCCTCCTCTAAAACCACACTGGCTGAGTACTTTCCTCAGTGATATCTCACATAAGAGAAATAACTTCCTAAAACTCATGGCGGAAGAGAAAATCAACGGAAGTGAGAAAGTTTAAATCACCCTGGTTGTTAACTATGTGATATCTAGCCAAACAAATTTTATTATAGTGTAGGATTCCCTTGTAGGAAATTCTAAATGCACTCCACTCACAGAATACTTCCACCTGACTTAAACTTGTCATACTTTCAAAGTTCAGCTCAAGTCTAAGTTCTTACATGAAGAGATTTTTTAAAAAATTAAAGTTTTAGTGTTGCCTCTTTAAAGGAAGAAAACAAGCCTCTATTAAACAGCTACTATATTAAAGGCACTGTGCTAATTGCTTTACAAATATTAACTTGTTTGATCCTCACATCAACCTTGAGACATCAGTGCTATTATTGTCTCCATGTACAGATGAGGAAACTGAGGCAGACAGAGGTTAAGTAATTTTACCAGGGTGGCATAGCTTCTAAGTGTCTGAATCTGGCTTGCACTCAAATTTTCCTGGCACCAAGTGTAGCTTTCTATACACTGTGCCACTTAGCTCCCTCTTTTATATCACAATCATTTCTGGATAAATATCCCTTTCCTTTACTTGAAGTCTTTCTTTCCAGCTCTCATTGATTTCTCTTCTCTAACCCCTATAGTATTTATCTCTTTATGACAAATTTAGCCTTTATCGTTTACTGCAGGCCTGCACAGCATTTGGCCCATGTGCCACTTACGGGCCCATGCGTTAATTACAGCCCACCAAAGAATTTCAGGAGGACCACGAAAAGGTTAGAGGTTACAAATACGGGCCTGCACAATTTAACGCCTGGGGGCCATTGTGCAGGCCTGGTTTATTGTCTTGTCTTAGTTTCATTTTTCTTTTAAGGGTGAGGAAGAAGAAGAAGACATAACTTCATCTGTTTAGGAAGCTACTAGTGAGGAATTGCTTCTACAGATGCAGGTCAGCCTCTTCTCTTCAGGTCATCCTCAGGGAATTTCATGGAATACTTAAAGTTAGAACAGTTTGCTCGTGGTCCTGAAGCCCGGACTTGGAACCTGGGTCTTGCTGACACCAAGATCAGGGCTGCCTCACTTCTGCAGCCTCTCTGCTTCACCAGTGTGTACGTATCCATGCGCAAGGAAATGTACACATAAATATAAATACACACATATATCTTTAAAGTCTCACTTATAATACTTAAGCTTTGTGAATGTAGCTTTTAAGTTTTCAGTGTCTCTTATAATGTCTAAATCAGGACTAGACAAAGAGTATGTACGTACTTGTTGATTCCTTCAGAGGAGCATCTAGAAATTCCATCTTTTGTACTCAGTCACATGCTGCGCTATGCATCTTATGGATGAAGCCCAAATTTAATTGCCCTATCAGACTTTGGAGAAAGAAAGAAAATCTTTGGAGAAATTTTTTAAAATATGGAGAATCGTCCCCCCCCTCCTATCCTGCTCCATTTAGAGATACTTCTATTTATTATTCAGTATTATATTTTAATTTGATTGTCTCCATCAACTCCAACTCTAGTGTTCATGTCATGAGGGTAAAATTATGGCCATTAAAAGTAATGCCAGTTTCAGAGCACCAACTCTGGAATGTCTCCCTAAGTTGAAAAGACTTCAAGGATAGGCCCAGAAATAGATGTGTGTTCAAGGACAATGCCCAGTTAATTGCAGAAGATTCATATAAATATTTTGTTTTATTTTACTGGACAGGACTATAAGAATGGTATGTCAGAGAAATTCCATTAATACAATTTATCTTGATTTTAGCAGAACATTTGAAAAAGTCTTTTATGATATCTTCATGGACAGGCTGTGCCAGACAATTATAGGTTGAGGTAGATTTGGGTCTAGTGGAATGAGTGGATCCAAAGAATAGCTATGAATACAGCACTGTCACCTTAGAGGGAGGGACCAAGTCAAGTCTCCCAGGGATTATTCTTTGTCCTGTGCTGATTGTCAGTGACTTGGGTATAAACATCATGTTTGTCAAATTTGCCGTTGATAGAGAGTTGGAATGGAAAGCTAAAAAACTGGATAAAGTTAGGTTTGAGGGAGAAAATTCTTAACAGGCTAGAACATGTGTGAGGAACCCGCAGACTCAGTGCCACGTGTGGCCATCTTCACATGTCTTCATGTGCAGTCTTTTGACTGAATCCAAATTTCACAGAACACATCCCTTTAATGTAAGGATTTGTTTTGTTAAACTTAGACTCAGTCAAAAGTCTGAACCCAAGGACTTAGAAAGCCATATGTGGCCTCAAGGCTGTAGGTTCCCCACCCTTGGGCTAAAACATTGAGATGACTCAAATAAGATGAAATTTAATTGGAATAGCTATGATTAGAATAGTTATTAAATAGAAATTTAGTTGGAATAGCTGGGTTAAAAAAAGCTTCAGAAAAAACAAAATAGGAGAGAGTTAGCAAATAGTTAATCTGAAAAAAAGATGTGGACATTTTTGTAGACTGCAAGTTCAGTCCAAGTTGTGTTATAGAAGTGAAAAAAATGCAGTCAGTTTACATCAAAAAATATGTACAGTAGTTTGCAGGACCAGGATGTAATTGTCCTGTTGGATTCTGACCTGGTCAGACAACATCTAGAAAACTCTACTCAGTTTAGGGTACCATATTTAAAACAAAAAAGGACATTGATAAGCAGGGCCTCACATATAATGTACAGTTAATTGAAGAAGCTTAAGATGTTGAGTTTAGAGAGGAGACATAAGAATTTCTTCATATATTTGAAATGACGTCATATAGGGAGAAGTCTTATTTTTCTCAATCCTAAAGGGAAGAACCAGGAGCATTGGATAGAAGGTGCAGAAAGGAAGGTTTCATCTTCATTTAAAGAACTGTTTTTTTCTAATAACATAAGTAATTCCAAAGTAGGATGGGTGAAATCAGTGGTTTTATGTCAGCCAATTTGTTAAGCAGGACATCTGAATTTGTATATAAATTTTTGATGAAATGTATTACCCTTTATTGAATGTCTTCAAGTAAAGGAAAGATGATGACCTAGAAGGGACATTGTAGAGGAGATTCTTTGTCTGTAGAATACAGGAGGTGAAGGGATCAAAGGTTCATGTAGAGAGGTTGGTGATGGCAAGAAAGTCCTCATCTTCATCCACAAATTGAGCGAAGGAGGATATGGGAATAGGGGAAGAATGTCTGAATGATGTGAGTAAGGAGAAGGAGAGAAGAGGAAACTTTCAGTGACTAGCCAGAATTTTTTTCAGGAACTATGAAGTGATATCCTCAACAGAGTGGGAGTAATGGTCTGAGGGAATCTAAGTTTTACCTCCTGTATGATACTTATAGACTTATTTAGGGATAAGGTTACAATTAAAACAAAGAGTTCTGATCCCTTTTCAAATGGAGGGGTAATAGACAGTCTACTTAAGCTTCTAAAATTGCTTTGCTTTGGATATACTACAGATGACCAAAGGACCTAAGCAATATTACTAAAATGCTAGGGGCTACATCACCTCTTGATATAAAATACAGTTGATTTCTGGTCATATGGTGAGAAAAACCAAAACAGCAGAGTAGGGGCCAGAGGACTTAGTCCGATTCTGTTGTGTCACTAATAAAATGAGTGACTTCAGTCTCTGCACCACCTGGGACTTTCCATTATATGAAGGGGGTAGACTGGTTAATATTCAAAGTCCCTGCAAATCTTTTTTATTTTATGAATTCTATAAATTCTATAAATAGCCTTGATAGTTATATTGCTCGATGAATGAGATGATGTAAGATGAGCCAAGAGAGGCAGAGATACAGACAGGGAAACACAGAGACAGAGATATTACTCTTTATAGTGAGAAGAGGCAGCCATCCTCTTATAGTATGGTAGTTGTAATTGCCTTGAAGATTTTGATCAGCCCTTTGTCTCTTGGAAAAGAACCATTCAGTGGCAATTAAATGGCTTGCTGGCAGACACAGAGCCCCAGTGCAAGGCTGGAGTTTATAACCACTTGCAAACAGTTGTCCAGGAAAGCATGCGATTGAATAATGTTTAATTTTCCACAGACGCTATGAGCACAGCATGGTGGAGAAAGCCAATTGCACAATATAAAACTCATGTAGCGCTTGGGCGATACTCCTTCTTCGGGGTAATTGCATTGTCTAGCGATGACTTAAGGGTTCTCTGGAGACTGATGACTCTCAGTGCTAATTGAAAGCTAACCATGTTTATTTACATGTCTTTATTAAGTATTTGGTGCTACTTAATTGTCATAGTCCCCAGCTTTGGAAAAGAAAACATGAACAGGTTTGATTATGGGAGACACCATTGAAATAGGCTTGATTTTGAATTAAAAGATTTACTGTCAAAATAGAACAATGTCTCAGCATTTGGGTGAGATTCATATAATAGGGCCACTGCCTTTGCAGTTTGGGAATTCCAATCTGAGAACAAGGTCAGAGTAAGGAAGGGTAAATGGTGTGATTGGTGTTGTAATGTAGGGCTATCAAAAAGCCCAACACCCTTAAAAAATAAAATAAAAGTCCCATCTCATTCTGCTTAGACTGCCAAAAATCACTACCCTTTTATCATAGATATTGAAACTCTCAGATGCTGATAAAATACATATATGATATCAGAGAAAAGTAGCATGCTACCCTATTAGTACCCATTAAAACTTAAGAGGAATTACTTTAATAGATTGGCTTATCTTGCAGATTATGGCCCTAAGGGAAAAAAATAAGTAAATTTTTATGAAGAGGTTAAAAAAACCCACAACCTTCAATAACTATAATATCAAAGTCAAACTCTGCTTAACATGCAAAACCATTGTAATACACATTCAACATGATTCTCCTCTTCTCCCTACCACGAACCCTCTATAATTTATTGAGAATGTCCTGTCTTTGTCCATGAGGTTCTCCTAAAATGCCCTTCCTCTTTTCCCTCTAGATATTCAGATCATATGCATAGGGTGGCTGGGTGGCCACAGTGGATAAAGTGCTGCTTCTGGAATCAGGAAGACTCATTTTCCTGAGTTTAAATATGGCATCAGACACTTATTAGCTATGTGACCCTGGGCAAGTTACTTCACCTGTTTGCCTCACCTGTAAAATGAGTTGGAGAAGGAAATGGCAAATCACTCCAGTATCTCTGCCAAGAAAATCCCAAATGGGATCATGAAGAGTTTGAAACAAGCCAACAACAACTAACTCTGACTTCTTTCTGACATCTTCCTTTCCTCCTTTGGTTCTCAGTGATTTTCTTTTCTGTAGATTCTCTTACATTTTGGTACTTTGACAGATCTGTGATTTCATTAGTGTATCCCCTTCCACCAGTGAACATTGCAAATTCTTTGTGCTGCCATATACACAGAAAGTTGTACCCATGTTTTCCATTAATTTTCCATAAAATGTAGGCCTTCCTTTTCTCAATAAAACGAAGGTCTTCCTTTTGGCAGCTTCCCAGCCATCTCTATACTATGCAGTGTCCACATCTCCACCTCTGAAACCTTAAGCTCTATCCTTGGAAGTTCCCTGGACTCTGATAAGCCTTTTTTGAACTTCACTTACTCAGATCTATGCCTCCACAGCATACTTTCAGACCATTTCTGTGACATTCCCCCAGGTATTCATTCCTCTCCTCTCCCCTACCAACTTTCTATTTCTAGCTTGATTATATATATATATTTTCCCATTAGAAGTTAAGCCCCTTGAAGTCAGGGACTGTTTTCATTTGCTTAGACTTATTGCCAGCTCTTAGCAAAACAGCTAGCACATAGTAAATCCTTAGTAAATAATCTATCTTCTATCTCTCATCTCTGTCTCATGCTTTTTGTATCTCTTGGAGGTGTTACTAAGATCTTTCAGTTTACTTTCATTTTCTTTACATGAATATGGCCTAATTCTTTTTCTGTTCATCCATAATCACAATACATATCATATGTTGCTTCATGCATGAAAATCATATTGAATAACCTGTTAGATTTTACTTAAGTCTAGCATGTATTTTTTCCATCTTCAAGGCTTCTTATAATATTCACAAACCATAGTGTTCCATAATTTGTATCATGTGACGTCACAACAAAATATTTGTATTTTTTTGTATGAGATAGGCTTTTATAGTGGCAAGTATATAGAGAACCATGGTTTCCCAAATGCATCCTGGCTTAATGTCTTTCTACTATTCAATTTGAGGCCCAGCTCAAGAAACATTCCACAAGAAACATTCCAGTTAATCAGCAAACATTTGTTAAGTATCTACTACATGCCTGGCTCTGTACTAAGTGCTGGGGATACAAAAAGGCAAAAGACCATCCCTTCCCTCAAGGAGATCACAATCTAATGGGGGAGACAACATAAAAACAAATATATGAAAGGCAAGCTATATCCTCTCCTTTCCTGTCCTCTCCCCTTACCTGACAGTGCTCTGCCCAAAGGAAGGCACATTTTGATGACTGAAAGCTGCCTCCTTTCTCAAAGACCAAGCCTTAAACCCAGTCCACTCTGGGGCTCATAGATTGGACAACAGTAGGTCCCTGCCCTCCTGGCTTAGAATTAATGTAAATAGTAATGGTTTCTCTCTGGGCCAGCAACCCTGAGAGTCTTCCCCTCCCAGTTTAATTTATTTTTTTAATTTAATTAAAGTTTTAAATAAATTTAGTTAATTTTTAATTAAAAATTAAATTTAATTAAAATTTAATTAAATTAAATAAATTGATTCACTTCTTAAAGAGGCATTACCTCACTCAAAGTGAAAACCTGAAAAGACCTTAGCTTAAAGTCAGGCTCTCCTATTGTATCCTGGGACATCTCCAGTCTTCCTGATGAATATCTGACCTCTGGACCCAGATGGCTCTGGAGGAGAAAGTAAGGCTGGCGACTTTGCACAGCCATCCCTCACTCAAATCAAATGAAGTCATGGTCCAAACACAAGGAAATAATTAAAAGAGGGAAGGCATTGGAATTAAGAAGGCTTAGGGAAGGTTTCCTATAGAATGTGGGATTTTAGTTGGGAAGTCCAGGAGGTCAGTAGTTAGAGTGAATAGGAGAAGGCATTCCAGATATGGGATGTGCACAGCCTGAGAAAAATACTCGAAACTGAAATATCAAGTGTCTTGTTCATGGAACAAATAGGAGATCCGTATCACAGGATCAAAGAGTACGTCAGGGAGTATAGTGTAAGAAGACTGGAAAGGCAGCCATGGAGCTAGATTATAAAGAGCTTTGAGTACTAAACAAACTATTTTGTATTAATCTTAGAGACAATAGGAAACCGCTGGGGTTTATTGAGTAGGGACTGGGATGACTGGGATCCTCACTTTGGGAAAATTGAGTTAGTGACTAAGTAGAGGATGGGTTGGAATAAGGAGAGATATGAGGCCAAAAGACCTACCAGCAAGCTGCTACAGTAATCCTGGTGTCAGGTGATGTGGGTCTGTACTGGAGTGGTGGCATTGTCAGAATAGAAAAGGGGGATGTTGCAAGGATGAAATCAAAAAGCCTTGGCAACAGATTGGATATAGAAGATAATAGATAATGGGAAATTAAGGTTGACTCCTAGTTTCGAGCCTGAGAGTCTGAGAGGATGATGTTGCCCTCTACAGTAAAATGGAAGGTGGGAGTGATGGAAGGCTTAGGGAGAAAGATAATGAGCAAGATTGGAGGTCAGCAGACATAGCTATACATATGTCTGTATATATTGATATACATTGATATGTACAGATGTATTGATATAATTCTATCTCTCATTTATCTATCACTTATCTATCTATATCTTCAATCATCATACTGCCACTTAGCAAATTACTTCATACTGAGCTTCCCCTTGGCTTCCATGACTCTCAACTTTACAAAAAATAAGAAATGTTTGCTCTTAATGGCAATGCTTCGTTTCTTTTGATCTCCTTGTTGACTCAGCTACTTAGCAATAAAATTCTCACATAAATAGTGACACTTAAAGTCATTGCGTATGCTTGTGTCCATTTCCATTTTTCAGAGTTAGTGTTTTGTGGAAGCATGTTGACTTAAAGCTGCTATAATTATATATGGTATCTTCCTATATTTAACCTTAATTCTTATTTTCAATTTACTTTGACCTTTGTTCTTATCAATCAATGGAAGCATATTCTAAAATGAAATAGAGTATATATTCTAAAATGAAGGCTTTTTCTGTGACCAGTTATTTCCTGTTACAATATAGTTAGTTGAATTTTTATCATGTTATTTGATATTCTTTATGACTTTGTGTTTCTTGAAGAAAGTGCTCATAATGTCCACAAGTATAAGACTTCTGAGGAGCATCCAGCCTTTTGGTGATTTTTTTTTTTTTATTTAACTTTTAACATTTATTTTCACAAAATTTTGGGTTACAAATTTTCTCCCCTTTTATCCCCCCCCCCCCCAAACCCAAGCATTCTTGCCCCTGTGACCAATCTGCTCTCTCTTCTATCCTCCCTCTCTGCCCTTGTCTCCGTCTTCTCTTTTGTCCTGTAGGGCCAGATAGCCTTCTTTACCCCTTAACCTGTATTTCTTATTTCCTAGTGGTAAGAACATTACAGTTGATCCTAACACTTTGAGTTCCAACTTCTTTAGCTCCCTCCCTCTCCACCCCTTCCCTTTGGAGGACAAGCAATTCAATATAGGCCAAATCTGTGTAGTTTTGCAAATGATTTCCATGCTAGTTGTGTTGTATAGGACTAACTATATTTCCCTCCATCCTATCCTGTCCCCCATTACTTCTATTCTCTTATGATCCTTTCCCTCCCCATGAGTGTCGACCTCGGATTGCATTCTCCTCCCCATGCCCTCCCCTCTATCCTCCCCCCCACCCTGCTTGTGCCCTTGTCCCCCACTCTCCTGTATTGTGAGATAGGTTTTCCTATCAAAATGAGTGTGCATTTTATTCTTTCCTTTAGTGGAATGTGATGAGAGTAGACCTCATGTTTTTCTCTCACCTCCCCTCTTTATCCCTCCACTAATAAGTCTTTGCTTGCCTCTTTTATGAGAGATAATTTGCCCCATTCAATTTCACCCTTTCTCCTCCCAATATTTCTCTCTCACTGCTTGATTTCATTTTTTTTTAAGATATGATCCCATCCTCTTCAATTCACTCTGTGCACTCTGTCTCTATGTATGTGTGCGTGTGTGCATGTGTGTGTGTGTACTCCCACCCAGTACCCAGATACTGAAATGTTTCAAGAGTTACAAATATTGTCTTTCCATGTAGGAATGTAAACAGTTCAACTTTAGTAAGTCCCTTATGACTTCTCTTTGCTGTTCACCTTTTCATGGTCCTCTTCATTCTTGTGTTTGAAAGTCAAATTTTCTGTTCAGCTCTGGTCTTTTCATCAAGAAAACCTGAAAATCCTCCATTTCATTGAAAGACCATTTTTTCTCCTGAAGTATTATACTCAGTTTTGCTGGGTAGGTGATTCTTGGTTTTAGTCCTAGTTCCTTTGACTTCTGGAATATCCTATTCCATTCCCTTCGATCCCTTAATGTAGAGGGTGCTAGATCTTGTGTTATCCTGATTGTATTTCCACAATACTTGAATTGTTTCTTTCTAGCTGCTTGCAATATTTTCTCTTTCACCTGGGAATTCTGGAATTTGGCCACAATGCTCCTAGGAGTTTCTCTTTTTGGATCTCTTTCATGCGGTGTTCTGTGGATTCCTTGAATATTTATTTTGCCCTCTGGTTCTAGAATCTCAGGGCAGTTTTCCTTGATAATTTCATGGAAGATGATGTCTAGGCTCTTCTTTTGATCATGGCTTTCAGGTAGTCCCAGAATTTTTACATTGTCTCTCCTGAATCTATTTTCCAGGTCAGTTGTTTTTCCAATAAGATATTTCACATTATCTTCCATTTTTCCAATCTTCTCGCTATGTTCTGTGATATCTGTCTTTCTCATAAAGTCCTTAGCGTCCATCTGTGCCATTCCAGTTTTGAAAGATCTATTTTCTTCAGTGAGCTTTTGAATCTCCTTTTCCATTTGGCTAATTCTGTTTTTGAAAGCATTCTTCTCCTCATTGGCCTTTTGAACCTCTTTTGCCAATTGAGTTAGGCTAGTTTTCAAGGTGTTAATTTCTTCAACATTTTTTTGGTTCTCCTTTAGCAGGGAGCTGATCTGCTTTTCATGCTTCTCTTTCATCCCTGTCATTTCTCTTCCCAGTTTTTCCTCCACCTCTCTAACTTGATTTTCAAAATTCTTTTTGAGCTCTTCCATGGCCTGAGCCCATTGGGTGGGCTGGGACACAGAATCCTTGATTTCTGTGTCTTTGCCTGATGGTAAGCATTGTTCTTCCTCATCAGAAAGGAAGGGAGGAAATGTCTGTTCTCCCAGAAAGTAACCTTCAATAGTTTTATTTCTTTTCCCTTTTCTGGGCATTCTCCCCAGCCAGTGACTTGACCTCTGGATATTCTCCTCACACCCACCTCGCCTCCTGGTCCTCCCGACCAGCGTTTGGGGACTGAGATTCAAATGCTGCTTCCCGCCTCAGGGCTTTTGGCGGGGGCAGGGCTGCTATTCAGTGTGAGAATTAAGTTCAGGTGGTCAGGTCAGGGCAGGGCCGCCTCTCAGGCTCAGTTCCCTCAGGGGGTTTATGTACAGACTTTCCACAATGGGTCCAGGCTTCCGCCCGCTTGGGGAGCCCCTGTCTGCAGCCGCCTCTCAGCTTCTATCTCCTGGGGGGGGCCGAGCCATGGGGGCACCCCACTCCCCTCTTGACCCGCCAAAGAGACTCTCTCACCGACCCCCGTCACCTGTGGGCAGAGGGACTTGTGCGGCCGCTGGAGATCCTGTCCCTGAAGCCTGCTCGGATCTGTACCTCTCGGAGCCGCGGCTGCTGCAGGTCTGGGCTGGGCTCCGCGTCTGCAGCGTGATGGACCTTTTGCGAGAGGTTTGCAGGTCCCTCTGTGGGTGGAGGGACACACATGGCCGCTGGAGATCCCGTCCCCGAAGCCCGCTCGGATCTTTTCCTCACGGTGTCGCGGCCGCTGCAGGGCTGCACTCAGCTCCCAGTCCCAGCGCCTAGTCCGCAGCGCAAAAGACCCCCCGCGAGAGGTTTGCAGGTCTCTCTGGAACAGAAATCTCCCTTGCTCCAATATTCTGTGGCCTCTGGGTGCAGAATTCACCGTGAGTTGGTCCCCTCTAGCCGTTCTGTGGGTTGTGGGTTCGGAGCTATGTGTATGTGCGTCTTTCTACTCCGCCATCTTGGCTCCCCTTTTGGTGATTTTCATTCTTGGATCCTGAACCATATTTTCTAACAAAATTTTTATCATCCTTCTTTGTGCCACCTTTTGTTAGTGTCACTAAGTATACTCATAGTATATGTTATTCAATTAAGTATGCCTAATTTATTTTGAAATATTTTATCAAGTTCATAATAGAATTTTTCTATTTCATTGTCTGTGATGCCTTTAAGATGCTCCTAATATTTTCATCTGTTTGATAATGCTTATCACCATTGCAAGGCAAAATGGCCAAGTGCCACATGAGATTCTATTTTCTCTTGCTCTTGAGCTCAAAATGAAACCAACTCTGCCAGTGCCTGTATTTGCAACTCCATAGAGAAGACACAAAACACTACCCATTTAAAGAAATTTTTTTTGTCCATTTCATGGGTTGCATTGATACCCTCAAATTATTATATGGTTTCTAACTTTCTGTTGATGAATCTCTCTGCATTTAGCAAGTCTGGATCTCAGGCATCAGAAAGTTTATTACTGGGATTGTGTGAGAATTCCTTTAAGCTTAACAGTTTAAGTTAAGTTAAGCTTATGTTTTATTTGGATAGTTTTTGTTTCCATGCCATTGTAGGATACCTGAATTAGTACTTTAGTTAGTAAATAATATGTTAAAATAAAAAATGTGTTAATCTTACACAAGTTAAAGATCTTGAATATTTGAAATACTTCTGCGTATAAGAGGGAAATGATTTTTCTACTTTGTTCCATATGGCAGATCTAGGATGGCTGAGTAGAAACAAGGAGCTCAACTAACAAAAGTTGTTTATCTTTTTAAATGATAAGAACTATGGCACAATGTAAGGATGACTTCTGTGTCTGGAGGTCTAGGTGATTAGAGGGATCTTGTAGATAGGATTCTTGATTTGAATAAAGATTGAGCTAGATTGCTTCCAAGTTTCCTGACAACTATATAATTTATACACACACATACACACACACCGCACACACACATACATACATACACACACACGTGTATATATATGTGTGTCCATATATACACACATATATGTTATATGTGTGTGTGTGTGTGTGTGTATATATATATATATCTCGATACTGTGATTGTTACAAGTGGAAGCTTGATGGCCATCTACTAATGATCAATTTGCAAACCTTTAAACTGCATAGAAATGCTAGCAATGATTACCACCACCACCACTACTACTACTTGTGATTGTTATCACTTATCAAGACTGTACTATACTACAACAGATGCTTTTTTTTTTTTGGATGAACTTTGCACTGGATAACTTCTAAGATCATTTCCAGTTAAAAGTTTCCAATACTTGAAGACCATGTCCTTCTTTAATGTTTTCTTCTCCAGCCTAAATATGTCTACTTTCTTGAGCTACACTTTATTTGATATGGTTTCCAAAATCATAGCTACACCAGGTACCCAAGCCTAGACACCTCTGGAGTGTCAACACTTCTATTAAAATGTAAGTCTTTATACTGAACACACATATACATATGTATGTTTATAGTAAGCCTGTTTTATGACAAGAATAACCATAAGAAAAATCCATTATTCTTATTTTAAATTTCTCTTACACCCCAGATCCAAGTTTTTGGTAGCAAGTATTAATAACCTTAGGCAAAATACCTGAAATTCCATCATTACATCATCCATATTCAGTAACCCTTTTGTGTACACAGAGTAAATAAATCATTATATCAAGAAAGGGCAAGGAGTGTTTTAAATTTAGAAATATACCCCACCCTTCCCTGCCCCCATTGGATTCTTTTTTAGCAATAGTATACTGTTTCAGATCTGCTTTATTCCCTAATGTCCAGATTTTATTTATGATTAAGAGATCATCATGGAATTTATAATTCCAAGTGAATTAGATCATTCCTGGTGTTGGTGCAAATTTATGTTATTCTACTTGAGAAACAATTTAGCCCCCTGAAGGAAAAAAGGAATGAGTTCTACATTATCACTGAAAAAGAGTAAAAGTTAATTTAATAAAGGATATGGCTAGAGCAGGAAGGGTAAACAATAGTGACAGAAAAAATGAGAATGTTGCCAGAAAGAGGAAAAATATTAAGGCCTTGAGATAAATTTTTTCTAGAGTGGGTGATTCTTACTAGCAACAGCCATACTTGCTGGCATGATCAACTGATTTACTATTGCTTACATGGAGATTTTTGTCTTTTGAGTTACATTGGAATTGGACATGGAATGATTTTGCATTTTATAGAAAGGATTTTACCTTTTGAAGATGATTTGTCCTTCAATGTTGTAGATCATTTAATTTATGAGCCAAGAAAAACTTAAAAAAAAAAAACTAGAGGTTTGTTTCGACCATTTAAAATATTATTTTTAAAAAATTACATGTTTATTTTTCTGACTCACTGAAAAGCCATTAGAAGGGCAGAAAATCTATTTCTAGAAAGAATTAAAGTGTAACTACTATCTTACTCTACATAATTTTAAAGTTAACATTTGAAAATTACTTTAAACTTATGATAACAGTAGAAAAATGATTATATGTAAAGTTCACATATATCTTCATCATATGGGTGATCACTTCACCATAAATATAGCATAGATTATTATTCCTGTCAAATGACTGTGAGAATGAAGTGAATTAATTAGCAGGCACCATTATCAGAGATCTAGGCCCTGCATGTTAGCCCTATGAAGACTTGTGCTGACATTCTAAGAGATTAAAGGAAGAAATTCAGTCACACGTTAGCAGGCTGATATTTTGAGGAAGAAAGTGACTAGATGAAGAGGGACTAGAATGATCTTCTGTTACGTTACTATTTATGACAGTGGATTCTAGAAAACAATAAATAAGTTATTCGGGGGGCAGTCTAGCCCAAATAAAGATAGGATCGGAGTCTAGCCCAAAAAGCAGGCAGCTAGGCTCATTGCCTATAACAAGTCTTTGGTGAAACTGCTCAAGCTGTTCAGATATGTTACAAGGAAGTATGCTAATACAATTTTGAAAGTTTGTATATATATTGATAAACAAACCACAAAAAGTTCAAAGGTTCACGGTGTCTGGAAGCTTTCCTGACTCTCATCTGAACAACCCTAAGTACAAAGCCTGAATAAATTCTTAAGGAAACTTTCTCATGGGATTTCAAAGCCTTAGTTCCTTCTGCTGAGATAGAAAACTGGAAGCATCGCTTCTGTTTCTGTTTAGAAACAGGAAGTGACATTTTGATGCTTGAGAAAGTCTCATCCTGATTGGATTTTTGATGGGGAGCTAGTCAGTTTCTTAGGTCATCCTCTTACTCTTTATGAACTCTACACATTTCTCATAGTTTCCAATGTGTTGTGCTTTGGGAAAAGAGGAGCATTCCAGGTCATGTCTGCTTTCCCTAGTGCTGTGTATGAAGCTAAGAATTTTCCCACAGGAGCAGACCCATAGGTCTGACAGAATTATCCACTAATGTGTTGTAGAAGCACATGCTGGTGCTCTTTGAGGTCAATTTCAAAGGCTAGTGATTTATCCCAACACATTCCCTTAGTCACTTTTTTGGTGCATTAATTTTTAAATCAAGGCATTGTTAGTTTATTGACAGAGTATTGTCACCTCTTGGACAATTCTTAAGTGTTCCACAAGATTCCTATTCACTCTGAGCAATAGCCTTTTCTTTTCTTAGTCCTAAATTCTTTCAACTTTCAAGGAATGGCCTCTCATTTAAGTATTCTGGAATTTTGGTTAATTTTTTCTAGGGTTTTGTTTTCGTGATTTTGAAGATGTCAATAATAGCTTCATTTTAGTTTTTCTGGACCAGGAGTTCTTAACCTTTGTTTGTCATGGCCCTCTGGCATTCTGGTGATACCTTTGGACTCCTCATAGTACTCTGAATGCATAAAATAACATACATAGAATTACAAATGAAGCCAATTATGTTGAAATATAGATATAATATTTAATAATTTTACATGCTTTATGAGCCCATCTTTTAGATAAGCTATTCAAATATCTCAATTATCTCCTCAAATGATAAGAATTTCTCCAGATGCCGTTCATCAGTTTGCTTGTCCTATGGAAATCTTCTTCACCTACTTTATGTCTTTTTTGAAAGGAACACAACTGCAAATGGAAGCATTGGATTTTGTTGGAGAAGATAAAATTTGCTGTTTTATTTCCATTACTCAAGTATTTTATTAGTCTTTTTGATTATAGAAATACATTGGGCTTAGTTTTTGAAAAAATTGCCTACAATTACTCCAATTTCTTTCTCAAAAGTTCTAACTAATAGTTCCAAGTACATCAGATTTTGATGGAGTTTGGATTACTTTTTATTAAGTATATTTGTGTGTGTGCACATGCGTGTGTGCATGATAATCTACATTAAGAATAATCTACCACTTTTCTGTCTTGAAAGAATTTTCTGAAATTTGTCAGTGCTTTGGCATTTCACTGTCCCTAAATAATTTGATATCACTTGACAGTTTTGAATTTTAGCATAGATAAAATGCTATGAATATGTTCACTGTTATTATTTTTATGTTAAGCAGCATTTCAACAACAGTATGAGCATATTTGATTCTGCCTTTAAGTGCAGGCATTGATTACTGAAGAGGATATCTCCAATATACAATCTTGACTTGAGGTGATCATTTTTTTCTCTTGAAGAAAATCTAACTCCCAACCAAAGTGACTCGAAACTAAAGAACTACACACCTGGGCATGTATATATGTGTGTGTGTCCATAACTGAATTTTTCAAATATGTTCCTTTATAGGTAATCTTTTGTGTCCTATATTAAAGGCCTGGGTTGACTTTATTTGTTCAGTTGTTAAAATTTGATAATTTTTTATAAATTTGTTGCATTACAAAAATGAAATATGTTTCAGTTATGGGAAATGATTCCTTTTTGAATCCATGAACACATGAAATATGGAAAATAGAGGGCCAATTCTGGTAGCCTTCACCTGATCTTATGCAATATAAGTCAAGAGACTATAATTCAAATAGTCCCAAATTAGAAAGCTTTGGAAAAAAATTATTCATCAGGAGTATTGATTTTTTTAATGATCAGAAAATAATTTTGGTTGCAGTTATTGCTACCTATAAAAAAAACAATTTCAGTTTAATTTTTTAAGTTAATTAGCAGAATATCTTTTTTTACATTAAGAAAAGAATGTTTATGACTTCATTAGCCATATATGTTTTATACTATCAGAACCTGAACTTGTTATAATTAAATGGATAGAACTGGAATATTTTGTTACAAAATGTTATTCAGCATTTTAATCATTGATAGTTTTTAAATGTATATATTTCATCTGTTGTTAGGATTGTAGGAGGTGGTTTTCCAAATTTTGTTGTTTTTCAAGCCCCATATTCCTAACATCTGATGGAATGTTGGGATAGAATTAGATGATTAGGTGGCAGACACATTCTATGTGACATGCTTTAAAGGCAACACTGCTTATACCTGGAAAAAAAACAACCCTGAGGTTCAGAAGAAATAGAAAACTTATGCAAAAAGAGCCCTGGAGGAAAGTTGGACAACCATTTTTAGCGATACAAGTGATTTATTGTGGTTTTAGATGTCACTGGATCTCTCTCTCTCCCTCTCTCCCCACCCCCTCAAATTCACTTAGTCAACAGATATTTACTGTCAACTGCTTGTTGAGAAACTACTAGGGAATGCCAAAGGAGTGTAAGACACAGAAATATTGTCTTTGTTCTGTATAGTTTGTGATCTAACCAGAGGGATAGGACTTACAATATACAGAAATAACGCTAAGAAAAGGTAGAATGAGAGGCAAAAGAAAAATACCAAGGAGGATTTTCCCTTTGGTAAAATGAGCATATAATGTATTGTGTACAACAACAATAATGTTTATAAAGTGCTTTATATATGTTAACTCACCTGATCCTCACAACCATGCCGTGGGGTAGATGTTGTTATCTCCATTACAGATAAAAAAAACTAAGGCTTAGAGAAGTTGTGACTCACTCAGGATTACACAGCTAGTAATTAATTATCTGAAACAAAATTTGAACACAGGACATCCTGATTGTAAGACCTTCATTCTCTCCACTGCCCCACTTGGCTCTCCTCTTAGTTTCTTATGTGTTCAAATTAAAATGCCATCTCCTTGGGTATGAGATTTGAGAACAAATTCAAAGGATTTAGTCCACTAAAAAAACATTTAGAGGCAATGAACTGGCTTTTATTCATCATTAAGTCAATACTGCTGAGTAAGTGGCATAGCTAGAATTGTGTCCCTTCATAATTCATTTTCTAGCCCTACTACAATAGCTTGTGCTGCATTGCAGGTGCCCAATAAATAACAATTTTATGAATGAGTAAAATGCTATAATAAAATAATAGATTGCTGCATCTTCAGTGAAGAGATGTAGAAAATACATTGGCATCTGACTTTAATTCTACAGAGCAGAAATCAGTAAAGGGTGGGACCCTTTGGCGTGGTAGCCAAAGGATTTAATTATTGAAGTAACACAAAGATCTCATAATAAGTTAGTTTTTTCTGGAATATAGTTTCTTGAGGATAGTTTAATGGTGAGTATAGTATACTAGGAAATGATAGGAGCTGAATCTGAAATGTATTCTCAAAGCAAGGCGTATTGATCAGGTAATAATATTTTACTATGAACTCATTTCCCCATAGCATAATAAGTATTTAGCCCCATAATATATGGCGTTATGTGCAAAGTATTGTTTCATTCCCCTGGGGCTTAAGAGTCAAACCTGACAGATTAGATAAATCATGGAGCAAGGGAAGGGGAAAATATTATGAATTTAAATGAGATGCAGAGCTCTTGAATTGTAAGTCTTTAACAGCCCTAAAGTAACCTAGACCATGTTCAGAATGCTTCAGGAAAATCCTTTTGGAAGGAGTATATTTTGACTTCTCTTTTGTAGAAGAGTTAGAAATAAGTGAATAGTAGATGGTGATGAGACGATGTCATTTCCATTAAAAAAGGCTCTCCAGCAAACACAAACAGCTGCTTCTTCATAACAATGTCTGTAACACTCTAGACTGGCTTATTAGCCATTTTCTTCCTCTTTTTACTTACTTTCCCTGAATTTACCACCTGTTGTATGAGCCCCACGTTCAGACTCTCACCTTTAATTTTGTCTCTAAGGGCCTACTATTATTTAGTTTCAACCTGCTTTTTACTATCGGAATATTATATACAGATTATATAGATAATATATATATTGTATATTATACATATTATATTATATATAAATACATTATATATAATTATATAAAATATGTGTTATATAATATAATTGATGTTATATACTGATATGTATAATTAAATATTATATTTTACCATTTTTAAAGAAACATACAAAAACAGTCCAAGATTCCACTAGTTTTATTCGTTCCAGCTCTAAGATTAGTAAAGTTTTTAAAAGGACCATTGTACTTGTTGACTATGCTTTTAAATTTTCAGTCAGTTCTTTGAAGATGAGAAATGTTTTGTTATATAAAAGCAGCAAGTTATAGTTGAGGTTGATTAGAGCATGTTACTTTAAAAATAGAACAATATTTTATCTACAACAAAAACTTTATGTTTGAGAAAGGAATATTTGGTTTTAAATGTAGTTTTATTGCTTGCTAAATGAATTTTTAAAAAATATATAAATAAACTAACATTGTTAGCAGACAAAAGGATACACCCTGAAGAACTCTGACATCCATAGTAGGGCACGTATTCTCCCTGTTTTCTCACCTACAAACTGATTCCATGCTTCCTAAAAGAATGCCAACAGTTGGCAAATGGCCAAACATCTTCTCCAATCACATGCCTAATTTTCCTGTTGTAAGCATTATTCCCAAGCCCATACTGGTGCTTACTCGAGTGCTATAAAACTGAAGTCCTTTCAACCCCTACCTGCCAAGGATAAGACTTCAAAGGATTGCTGAAGCTTACAGGATAGACATAGTGATAATCAGATTAAGGGAACCATTCCTTTCCTTCATTAACGGAGATCTGTTCAACCAAGGCTGAAGGTTTGGGGTAGGGTGGGGAGGATGTATTTATTTTTCCTACCAGAAATAGAGGGAGGAAAACTCTACTTCCCCTCCCAATTCCTGCCTTACCCCTTCAGTTCCTCACTTCACAGCAGACAATAGAAGCCCATACAGACCCTTTCCCTGAGCTCCTCTCCTCTCTCCCCCACCTCCCTCCTCTTCCTCCTCGCTACTATCTCACACTGATTTTCCTGACTAACTCAGGCTGCAGGCACAGATTTGTCAGAACCATTCAGTTGAGACTGATTATGATTGCAGCAGATGGGCTGGATTTGACAGCCCCGATCCTAAGCAGTTTCTTATGGGGGGGCTAGGGACAGGAGGGGAGGGGAAGAGGGTAGGGGGCGGGAATTAATGGGCCAGAGTCACAGAGCGGGATCACACACAGAGCATCCCCAGCCGGGCGCTCTCTTGATCTGCTCTTTAAGCTCTCGTCCCCAAGGAAAGTGGCACCTCAAAGCCGAGTGGCCCTCCCCAAACACATGTTAAACGTCCCACAGCCTGAGAGGGAGAGGAGAAAGGGGAGGGGGGAGGAAAAAAAAGAGCCAGTGGAGCACAACAAAGCGGAAGAGGCGAGAGGGAGCGAGAGAGAGTGAGAGGTTTCCCTGTCTGCGGTGGCGGCGGAGAGAGCGAGGGGGGCTAGGGCCGGGCCAGGCTGGGCAGCTGCTGCCAGGGCTCGCTCGGGCTGCCGCCGCCTCCGCCGCCGCCGCTGCTGCTAGCGGCCGTGCGCTCTGGACATGGGAAGTTTGGCAACTCCCGGCTCTCCTGCCAGCGCCTCGCCTCCCCAGACTTTATAGGATTACAGTGTCTGCCCCTGGCTGGAAAGCTCCCCCACTCCACTCCCGGCTTCAAAATGTTTCAGCACAGGCCAGGTAAGGAGCTAGATCCTTGTCCTTCTACCTTCCTCCATCCTACCTAAGGCTCTCCCCCATTCCTCTCTGCCCCCAGCCCTCCATCTTCCTTCCTTTTCTCCCTTCTGGCCTGTGGCCTTCCTCTCCTTTCCACCGGCCCCCCCGCCTCGCCGGTCCCCGCGTCCTCTCTTGCCCCCATCCCTTGATCCCTTTCGTTCCCACTTTTCTTTGCAGAGTCCCCTCCCCTCCCTCCTCTCTCTCCTCCCCTCCTCCCTCTCTCGCATCTCTCCTCCTTCCCTCACTGTCTAAGACCGGCCAGATCTTCTCATCTCCACTCCACCTACCAGTGCCCGACTCTTTTCCCTCTTACCACGCAAGGGGGAGAAGTTGAGAGATGGCCTGAGGTCCCTAGTCTTTGCCTTCGTTATTTGAGGGTCGTGATGGCTCTGTGTGTGTGTGTGTGTGTGTGTGTGTGTGTGTGTGTGTGTGTGTGTGTTTCTCCCAAGACCCCACTCCAGGGAGCCGTTTCCTTCTCTGCCCAGGCAAGAGTTGCCCTTTCCTCGTCCTCCACCTGTGGGTCCTTGCTTTGACACAGGAAGCCTGCTAAAAATCTGAAAACACAAATGGAAACAAACACACGTGTCTGTGTGTTTGTGTCTCCGTGTTTGTGTCTCCGTGTTTGTGTCTCCATGTGCACTCACACATGAACCTTCACTCGAGGGGGCACATCCCACACAACAGAAAGGGGGCGGGGAAGAGTCAGATCCTCACGGGGAGGGGGGGGTAGAGGAGGAACTCCCCAGGTGACTCTGGTGCCACCCAGGCAAAGCAGTGGGTTGCTCCTTCCTCTTGGCATTGCCCTTGCTTTTTGAGGACTTTAGATGATGGGGAGAGGGGGAGATGGAAAGTAGGGAGATTTGACTGACTGGTTGAGGTGGGACCAGAGAGCACTGTGGAGTAAAGGATCTGGAAACTCCCTTCCCAGATGCTGAAGGGCCTGCTGCATCTAATCCATTCCTCCTAATACACACCTCCTGCACCCTCATTTTCCCATTGATCTGTCACTTCCTGGGCTGTACTCTCTGCCACCCCCCTCTCCAGGCCTTCCTCTCTTACACCCCTACTACCCACCCTGTAATGAGTGTGTGCCCTGTTGCTACTGGCAACTGCATGTACCAAATTGCTCTGCACCCCTAAGCAGCTTAATGCTGATTGATGGCCCAGAAATATGATCATTTTCTTTTCTTTTCTTTCTTTCTTTTTTTTTTTTTTGAGAGAGAGAGGGAGAACCAGGAGCAGTCTGTGCACTGGCTTCCCTGCTGAGAAGTGATAGTGACCTTAGTGGTAGCCCACTAGCCTTCCCACCTCCTGCCCCCTCAGCTTTATTCCTTCCCCATTCCTTTTCCAGAAGAGAAGGGACCGATTAGAATATTCTAATCTCTCACATTAAACCCAGTGCCTTCGTTTGTTATCTGGCTGGTTTCTCTCTCAGTGACAGTCTGCAGACCCTGAGCTTCCTTTCCTACTCTTGATCATAACTGCTTCTGTTGAGTCAGATAAATGTGGCTTTTCCTCACCCCACTCCTTTCCTTTCCCCCCACCCATTCTTTCTGTTCCCCTTGTAATTTGACTTCTGTGTTTCTGATTGCCTGGTTCCTGAAACTACCCTCTACTGACCCAGAAAGATTTTTTCAACCTTTCTGGAAACTGTTTTCCAGAAATAAAGTCATTGCAGAAAATCTACTATTTTCAGTCCTCTGCCCCTCTCCCCCATTCTTTTACTCTAGTTAGTAACTTCTTTTTTTCTGTCTTTCCCCATACCCCCCACAGTTCTTGTAAGAAGATACTTGATGAAAATGCTAAGCCCTGATGTTCTTTCTCTCTTAATTTTTGTGTCTGCTCTCTTCCCCTCCTTATCTTTTGAAGTGGGATTCATGTCTAAGCTATAATGATGAAAGCACTCCTCCCCCAATCTATAGCAGTTTAAGAACCATTGCTACTTTTGGAAAACTTCATGTACAGACTTTTTAGAACTGGTACGAAGAAGTGGTGTTGTGAATCTTCTCCCCTCGCTCAACTTACATACTGTCTGTCAGTCATGTAAATTAACCTGCCAAGTTCTTTCTGCTTTGAGAAAGAACTTGGAAAATCATGCTGGTAAACATTTTAACCCCATGTGTAACACCTGCATCAGCCAGGATATCTTGCTTTCTTCTTTAAAAAAAATGTAAAAGAGAATCCAGAAAACACAGCTTATTCTGTGATCATTCCTATTTAACCAAAAAGAAAAGGGGGGAGGGTTGGGATTTTGAGTCACCACAAAGGTATTATAACAAAGAATATAACTTTCTGAAGCAGATTATGAGATATTTTGAGGAATGCAGCTGGGAGTAAGTTACTGGACAGGCATGTAAAAGGCACATTATAAGGAAGACATCATGGGCAGAGATGATATCCATAGAAAACCAAAGATGATCCTGAAAGCTTTCCCATATTTATAAATTATTGCATTAGGTTAAGATTCCCTGCCCCAGTTTACAGTAGAGAAATCTGGGCTTTTGGATCCATCAGTGGCACTAACATGGAATAAAACATTATATTGAAGATGCCTTGAGCCCTGGCAAATGAAACAAAATGAGTAGGCTATGGTGTATCTGTCACAAGGCCTTCTTGTGGAATTTGCAAAGCAGGATACATAGCATTTGAAAAATGTTGCAATTTTCAGTACTTCATAGCTTAAAAAATGAGAGAATACACTGTCTGTGAAGAAAGACATGGTGAGGACAATTTTTCTCCATTACATCAAAAATAGGACATCTCTCTTACTTGACAGAATCTTGTAAAAGGGTAGATGCTTCCTCCTTAGAAAAAGAATCTCCAGAAGGCCTTCCCATAGCTTTGCTTGTCTTCTGTTTTGTTCTTCAGCATGCATGCGTTTCTGCTCTTTCCTTGACTCCCACAGCTGTGAATACCACTCTTGGCTATATTTTGCAAATGGTTTGCAGAATACCAGCTGATGATTATAAATTCTGGTTCATAAATGAGGGTTGGAGAGAAAGAGGTGGAATGCTAATACCCTTGTTTATCATTTTGAAAAGTTTATTAAAGGAATTTTAAAGAAAGGCAGTATTTCAGAGAAAGTGATTTACATCATGAGAGATAGCTACGTACATTGCTAGATTATAGATAAGCTGTAAAACTAAACATAAGGGCATGGTCTGTTATTGTGGGAGACTATGGAGATATGGAGGGACCTTTCTACTGCTTCATACTATTAGACAACGTGGGAATTTTAGAGCTGTAGTTTTTCTTTGTTGTCTTTTTTGCTTAGCTGAAGTTTACTTAAGTCATTCAGCTTTACTTGGGGACTTCATATTTGCTAACCAGTTTGTTTTCATTTAATGCTAAGTTTAAGAGTAAGGACTAGTGTCAAGTCAATGAAAATATACTTGAGCTGTCAGATCTAATGTGGAGTTTTCAGAAGTGATCAGAGGATGGTGAGAGAGTCTCTCCAACAATCTCCCTTCTTCTAAGAGGTGGGTAGGTCACCCAATAAACAGATCACTGGGCTTCGATTTAGTTCAAATTCAGCCTCAGACACATACTAGCTGTGCAACCTTGAACATTCACTTAACCTCTGTGTTTCTAAGTTTCCTCAACTGTAAATAACAGCGCCTACCTCCCAAGGTTGTTGTAAGGATCAAATGAGATACTAATTGTAAATTGCTTAGCACAGTGTCCAGGCTCAGAGTAAGTGCTATATAAAGATATCTGTTATTATTATTTCTTAATCTTCTCCTCTTCCTCCTCATTCTTCTTCTCTTTCTCTTCCTCCTCCTCATTCTTCTTCTTTCTCTTCCTCCTCCTCTTCCTTCTCATTCTTCTCTTTCTTCTCTTCTTCCTCCTCATTCTTCTTCTCTTTCTCTTCCTTCTCCTCTTCCTCCTCATTCTTCTCCTCCTCTTTGTCCTTCTCTTTTTACATCATCATCATCATCATCTTCTTCTCCTCCTCCTCCTCCTCCTCTTTCTTCTACTTTTACTTCTTCTTCATCATCTCCTCCTTCTTCATTTTCTCTTCCTCTTCCTTCATCTTCATTATCATCTCCTTCATCAACATCTTCATCTCCTCCTCCTTTTTCATCATCATCATCATCATCATCATCATCATCATCATCATCTTCTTGTAACTCTTTCTTGTCCTTCTCTTCCTCTTTTACTTCTCCTCCTTCTCTTCCTCCTCCTCTAGGACAATAATTTTCTGGAAAGAAGATTTCTTGGCAAACCACATAGGAACTATAGTGGTTAGGCAGTGATGCAAATATTTCTGCTAGACTCAGGAGTATGCCCTGGTTTCCAAGATACCCTACTCTAGGTTCCACCATATGGGCAGCATGTACTATGCTCTTAGCCTTCCCTCTGCGGTGACCCTTAGAGGAAGAGAGACTTTCTGTGCTGAATAGTGTCCATGAAAGTTAATGTTGTGTCAGTAAAAGCTGGTGAATTCTGATTAATTATAATAGTCTCAATCCTGGGAAGCAGATGATGAGACATACCTTTCAACTCACAAAAGAGGTGAAGGAATATAGGTGTAGAATGTCACATATACTATCAGATTTGGCTATTGTGTCTATTGTTTTCCAATAACTTTTTTTTCAGTGTTAGAAGGGAGGTCTAAATGGGAGAGGATAGATCAAAAAATAAATGATATAAACAAATATCAGTAAAAACACATTTTAGAAAAAACCTAGTTGGAAAAGAGAAGAAAAAACTCAGATATTGAAGGTTTGATTCTTTCCTTGATTGAAATTTCCCAGTTTCATTTCGTGGCTGTAAAATGATCTTCCCATCCTTTCTAGTATCCTTACCCTTGCCCTTCACATTCAGAACAACCAAAAGATAGAAACAACAAAAAAGTGCTTATAAATGAGGAACTGCAAGATAAAAAACCACATATTTAAAGGGGAACTGAATGTTGCCTCCAGCAGAAATGGCACATGTTGAGATTACTCCTTCCACATTTGTGAAAAATCATGACCTAGTTTAAGGAGGACTAGGTCATCCTCTATCAATCTAGGGGGTGGAATGGGGTTCCTGAAGGATAGATTAGGACTGTCCTCCTATTCAGGTTTCTTCATTAGGACATTAAACTGAAGTTGTCATCATTGAACTGTTTCTGAGTCACTGATGGTTAAATTCAATTCAGTTCAGTAAACTTTTATCAAATGCCTATGATGTAGATGGCATGATGGTAGCGGCTTGGAGATAGAAATTTAAAAAGAAAAAAAGCTGTCTCATTGGTTGAGGAACTTACAGTGCTTTGTGAGAGACAAGTTAGATACAAATAAATACAAAGTAACTTCTCTTTGTATCCCACATTGTTCAGCACAGTCCTGTACATATATTAGCTGTTTGAGAAGGGCCTTCTTGATGGATTAGATTGCACTTTAGCATAAAGAAAAGCTTACTGTAGGTAATGGTGTCTGAGCTAAGCTTGAATGGCTAAATGAAGCATCCAGACAGGCATCAGAATAACCTCTTCTAAGCTGCCTATGGTAAGGGTTATCATGAAAAAGGATCTGTCAGTAAAGACATATTTGGTAACAGCAGGTAAATCTGCTTTGGTAGATAGGTCAAGTCAGAAGCCAGATCATAAGGGATTGGGAAATGTTGGATAATAATGGACAAGAGCTGCTTATGGAGAAAATATTTATAGGAATTTGGTAATGAAAAGCAGGATTTCCCAACAATGCCTATGTCCATGCGGCGTCTATTTTTTTTTTTTGCTTTTGTTTTTGCTTACCAGTTTTTGATTAAATTTTTATTTTTTAAATCAGTAAAATTTTATATCCTCTCCCTGCCATCCCATTCCTAATTGAGAAAGAAAGAAAAAGAAAAAGCCCTTACTCTAAGCCTCCACAGTCAAACAAAACAATCTTATGCATTAAAAAGGTATCATTCTGCCTCCTCCCCCAAAATGTCTCCATGATTCATCTCTCTTACAAGGCAATGGATAGCACATGTCATCAAAGATTACCTGGGATACTGGTTGGTCATGATGTTTATCACAATTCTAAAGTCTTTCAAAATTGTCATTATGCTATTGTAGGACAAATTGTTCTAATTCTGTCCACTTCACTCTGTATCAGATCGTCTAAATCTTCTCAAGATTCTTTTAAAAATGGCCCCCTTCATAATTTCTTACAGAACAATAGTATTTGAGAAGCTCAGTGGTATATTGGGTAAGATGACTGACCTGGAATCAGGAAGACCTGAGTTCAAATTTGACCTCAGACACTTACTAGATGTGTGACCATTGCCTAATCACTTAACCTCTGCTTGCCTCAGTTCATCTGTAAAATGGGAAGAGTAATAATATTCATCTTTCAGGATTGTTCTGAGGATCAAAAGAGATACTTTATTGTAAAGTGCTTAGAACACTGCCCAGTACATAATAGGAGAATTCAATGCATAATAGCCTTTAATAAATATTGATTAATTCCCTTCTCTTCCCATTCTTCTTTTAAGATCATTAAAACATACTGTTGCCAGCTCTCCAAATAATCTTTCCCTCAGAACCTTGATGAGAGGCCACGTGTATCATCTCCCCATATTAGAAATTAAGTAGTTTATTCTTGTTTAATCTATTATGATTGTTCATTCACGTTTACCTTTTTTAGGTTTCTGCTGACTCCTCTGTACTTCAAGGCTTATGTACAGCTCTGATCTTTTCATCAGGATTGCTTAGAAGTCCTCTATTTCATTACAGATCTGTTTTTTTCCTCTTTGGGATTATATTCAGTGTTACTGGGTAAATAATTCTTGATTATAAGCCTATATCCTGTGCCTTCCAGAATACTTAGTATCAGGCTTTCCTTTATAGCAGTGGCTACTAAATCATATGTGAATCTATATCTTCAGTGCTTGAATTCTTTCCAGATGCTTAAGGTATGTTTCCTTCTTTGGAAAACCTCTGGAGTTTGCTTAGAACATTCCTGAGAATTTTCATTTGGGGGTTTCTTTCAGGAGGTAACAAGTAGATTCTTTATAGTTTCATTTTTGCCCTCTGGTTCTGAGAGATGTTGGCTATTTTCTTTAAATATTTGGTGACATATGATAACAAAGTTCTTTTCTTTTTGAACATGACTCTCAGGTAGTCCGCTGAATTGTTTTTTCCTTATAAGATGCTTGAAATTTTCTTCTTTTTCAGTATTTTAACTTTGTTTTAATATTTCTTATTGTTTAATAGCATCATTTTTTTCTATTTGATTCATTCTAATTTTTAGGGAGTTTTTTGCTTAGGCAAAATTTTGTACCTCAAATCAAGCTGTTAATTTCTTTTCCAATTCTTTCTTTCTTTTCTAATTTTTTTCTCATATATGTATATATATATGTATGTATATACACACAATATCTATGTACATATGTATGTGTATGCATTTATATATGTATGATATAACTAAGATTGAATTTATATTAAAGCCTAGTATATCATCCATATTTCACAAAAGTCAGTTTATTTTAATTTAGAAGAGAATTTTATCCTTTCAAGTCTTATTCTTATTTCTTTTTATCCCATTTCTTTTTTCCTCTGGAATTTTTTCTTGAACTCTACATAATTCTATTATTATATTTCTATTTTAACCATGAATGACAAACACTTTAATTAAATTCTCCTTTTTTGAGTCATTGAACAATTAAGTAGTTCCTATTTTTCTAAATTTTCATAAATTATGCTTTTGACTCAATGGTTATAGATTTTCCCAAATTCCAATGCTGTAACAATAATATATGTTATTAGACTTGAATTTTCTAGGGATAACCATAGAGTTAAAGAATATGTTTTGTTTCTCCAGGGAAATTCATATCTTAGGGTTAATAACAGCATGGGCTACATGCTTGAATGCATTTCTACCATGAAAATTGTATAATCAAGACTATCTAATTGAAAATATTCTCTTCTTTATCACAGTCTCCACCATAGCATGTTCTGCCTCATTCTCTTATATCCCATCCATTCTACTAGTATGTATGCACCGTTTAAAAAATTCCAGCAAAATTTACAATTTATTTCACCTATCTGGGTCTCAGTTTTCAGGATTAAGTGTCTATCCTAAATCTTTTTCTTTTTTCTATCCTATTAAACTAGGCTAGACATCCTAAAGGTATCCTGGATACTTCTATACTTCTATCCAGTAGGGCTAGAACCCTAGACTGACCCTAAGCAATTCAATAACCTCTTGCTTTCATCTTGCCAGTACTCTAGCCCCCTCCAGAGTAAGAGAAAAGCCTCAAACTAAAGGCCCTTCACCACTAATGATATAGAGACTCAGTGGTCCCCTTGATCCAAAAGGCCAGCTGCATCTCAGTAGTCTTGGAGAGTTCTTCTAGAGCCACTGTTATTTTAACCTCCTCATGCCTTTTAACAAAAATCCTATAGCTAGTCTTATAATACCTGCATCTAAGGTGAAGGAAGGACAGAAATGGATATCTGCAACTATCTCTTTCTCAGGTTGAAATACTCTTTCATTTCCTCTCAAAATTCCCCTTTCCAATAACTATACTCTTGTATTTGCTATGTGCCAAGAGGTTGGCCAGTAATTGACTTTGTTTGTTTATCTTTTGGTCATAGCAACCTATGGAACTATCTCTTTGGGTAGAGTGAATGTTCATACTTACAAAATCACAGATCTTTTGAAGTATTGAAGAAATAATTATCACTATGCTTCAGACTAATTATATCTCTCCTTATGCCTTGTGACTCAGTGTTTTCCAGGACCAATTTGCGGACTTGAAAACTGTATGGGGCAAACAGTTATTATCTTTAACATCATTTAGCAAGTTTCTACATTAGCAACTTAATTGAACCAAAGAGCAACATAATACCTCATATATAGGTATTTCATAAGTATCTTTAAAATTGAATTGAAAATATATTGCATACCAGGTACAGCTGGGCACTTCTGTGTGGTATGATCTCTAAAATATGGTCCTTGAACAAAATTAGCTTATAATCAGAGCACCATACAAAGGGTTTATAGAGGAAGTAACAGACCAAAATTGATTATTTAACAGAGTTTGTAAAGGAAACAAAATAAAATTGCTTCAGTTTAAAATCACAATTCTATAAATATTACAAAGCCAAACAAAATGGAAATGATAGAATGATTTGAGTGAGGAGAGTTGGGTTAGGTGACAGATATTATCAGATGACTTTCTGGAGATGATATTCCAGGTGTTTTTTTTTTCTTTTGCTACAAGGCAGTTTTTCATTATTATAAGTCAATAACATCATTGTTTTGGACTTTCCCTCCCTTCTATGCCTTGTTTACTGTGCTTAGATTCCTGAGAGAGTAGGTAGTCAGTGTGCTTAATAATTGGAAAGTAATAGAGTCAGAAGAAACACATAAAGCAGCAGTGGTACTCAAAGTGTGATGTGAAGACCCCTGAGGATCCCTAAGAACCTTTCTAGGTGTCCACAATATCAAAACTATTTTCCTAATAGTACTAAGACATTTTAATTTCTAATATAATAAAAATCAATTGATATAGCCCATATGAATACAATTTCTTGAGGGTGGTCTGCAGTAATTTTTAAGAGTATAAAAGGATCCTGAGACCCCCCCCCCCCCAAAAAAAAAAAACCAAAAATTGAGCACTTCTGTTCATTCTTGGAACTGAAAGGAAATGAGTTTACAGTTATAAGTTTGGGTGACAATTGCTAGTCAGTCTTAAAATTCAGTGTGTGACATTTTAATTCAGCATGGCAATTGATAACTACCATAGACACAATGTAATTTTTCACAGCTCTCATGGAGATCAACCTCAGATTTTGGCCATTATACTAAAGTACTGCTTACTAAATTTGAGTATAACTTTAAATGTAACAGGGGCAGCATGGTATAATGGAAATAATGGAAATAATGGAAATAATACTGACTAAGAAATCATCCATTCATTCCATAAACTGGAAATATACAAGACAACATGAAAAACAGGCCCTGCCTTCAAGGAGCTTGCATGCTACTAATGAATGGAACTTTTACATGAATAAATAAGTGCAAAATAATGTGAGCAGGGAGAGATTCATATGGCCTAAATATTTTTTCCTAGCTTTCTCAAAAATTTGTTATGTGAAACTGGTCAAAGTAATTTTGATTCTTTGTACCTCATCTTTATCATTTGCAAAATTGAAATAGGACATGTATAACATAGGGCTGTTATGAGAATAAAATGTACCCATACATAGTGTGTCACTTTAAAATTACTATATGCATGAAAGAAGATACACATTTGTTATTAACCTATCATTTTCATAATCATTTCTTACCCATATCACTCCCTATAATCCTGAATTATTTTTGATATTTGAAATATGTCCAGATTTTTCAGTGAAATAGCCAACAGAGTTCATTAAAGTAGTGTGTGGATGGAATTCCAGCTAGTTATGAAGATGTCAAACAATGCCGTCAACTTAACGTTGATCCCTGCTGCATGCTTGTGATTAGGTCAGATACTTAGGAGCCTGGTACTCTTGCCTTTTTAATAAATGTTCTACCTGTGTGAAAATCTTTCCAGATAGGTCATTGAGTTAATTTCGGTAGTAAAATTTCATAATTTCAGTAGATTTTATCTCATATTTTTAGCGAAACCAAGATATATTAACTCCAGTTCATTTCATTCTAACACTCAAGGGGTGACAGTTCTCTGAAAATAAATAAATCAAGTTGTTCTTGGATGATTCTTCTCATCTTGCTATAAATATGAATTACTTAGTAATGTGTTCTTTTTCTGATAAATGCATAAGAGATGGTCTTCCCTCATGTATGTGAGGGCTCATACCTTAATGGGGTGAATGGGGAAAATATAACAGGTATAAAAATAAGTATGCTACCAGGGACATAGCCATTTTTGCTATCCATAAATGAGGAGGATCCTTTATAGTTGCCTTTTGTCTAAGGTTTGAGTGTTTTTGAAGGACAGTCTGTTTCTGGATAGTCTATAGGTACATTTTCTGTATCTCCTAGATTTTTTTGCAACAGCCCCATTTCAAATATTCTGTCCCTTTTTCTCCTTCTAAATCCATGGATCCATAGGCAAATAACCAAATGTCTCTGGTTAAAAAATTGTGTCACAAACATTGTCACCCACAAAAGAGACATGCTATATATTATCTGATATGTCATGTGGGTGTGTATATAGTATGTATGTATGTATGTGTCATGGGACATATAGTAGTTGGGATCTTTGTCTATGCTGTTTCTTATTAATGAAGCCTTCAAGCACCATGTTACATATTTTCATAGCAAAGCTTGAATGATTGCAGAAATGAAACAAATTGTCCTATTTTTTTTTTTGCTTAGAAACTGTATTTACCATATGTGTAGAATGAATACACTTCTCTTGTAATCACCATAAAACAAAAATGTTTCATCCTCTTATTTCAAGTAATATAATGGAAACAAATCTATCTATCTATCTCTATCTCTCTATCTATAGAGAGAGATAGATATAGGAAACAAATGATTTCAAAATAAAATACTTAAAAGAACTCTGGGTGTAGAAACTCCTTCTACAAATATAAGTGATAGTTCCTTGATGACTTAATAAGTAAGTCCTGTAGATTAGAATTATAGAATTTAAAAGCTCATATTACTAAGTGCCAATGGAAGGATTTGAACTCTGGTCTTTTAAATCTGTTGTATTCATAAGGTCATAGATATAAGGCTGTAAAAGACCTTAAAGCTCATCTAATCTAAACCCCTCTTTTTACAGACAAATAAAATAAGACCCAGGTGAGAATAATGGCTTACTTAATGTTACACACATAGTAAGTGATAAATGTAGTTTTTGGACTCATATTCTCCAACTAAAAATCAGCTATTCTCAGCCAAACAAAAGAACTACCATATCCACGTAAAGTCCATGTTGATGATATTTGTCTCATGCATGTTCAGGAAGGACAGTAACAAGCATTTGGTTAAGTGTTTTCTTTGTGGGAAGCACTGTGTTAAACACTTTACAAATATTATCTTATTTGATCCCTATAACAACCATGTGAGATAGGCATTATTGTTATCCCCATTTTACAATTAGGAAAACTAAAGCGGAGATTAAGTGACTTGACCAAGGTAGCACAGCTTGTAAATAACTAAGACTTTGAACCCAGGCCTTTCTGATTTCAGGCCCTCTGAATTATCTACTACTGCATCACGTAGGGCCTTTGAAGGTACTAAAGTGACTCAGTATCTCCCTACTTGTAAATCTGGACTTATATGCTAATAAGACTAGAATTTTTATAATTCTTCAAGAATTTGACTGCAGTGCTGACTGGGGAGGTATTGAGAGGGATCAAAGTTTATGTCATCAAACACATTGGTACCTTCACAGTTTTCCTAAATCAGGAACATCATTGAGAATGGCAATTGGCATACTGGGGAGATCGCTCAAAGGTTGTTTCCATTAGTATCAAATCCATTCCTTCCCTAGAGGTGTAGAGTTTATAACCCATTATAATAGGGCCAGCCAATTTGTGTGGGCCAGATTATTCGTGTGCAGATTCCCTGAGGATCCAATGCATATTTGTTCTCCAGCACCTCATTTGACATAATCTCTGTTAATATATCCAGTTTTCCTGTTGTCTGTGAACTGAGTCCCATAGGATCATAAAAAATAATTCTTCTTGTGAGTCCTAAATAATGGGGATTATCTTTATTCTATTTTATTAGGAAATGTTCTTTTAAAAAAAAAAATGCCATGCATATGCATATAAAATGAATCCCCAATAAATTACTTTGTCTATTTTATGGTTTTATAAAAACTGTTTTTTTAGGCACGTAATATTGAAACCTTAATTTAGGGTCATTTTGAATGATCTAGCTAGATTATTTTCCCTAATATTCACCCTAATATCAGTTACACTTCAACATTTTCTTTTGATGACTTTGAATTTGCTTCCTTCCATTTATGACAATTGTATTCTTTCAAAGTTCACTATAACTTATAAATGAAACAAAACTGATTCTGTCAATAGTGTTGATGTTTCTGATTATTTACACTTGTTTTTGTTTAGAATCATTTGGCCGGACCAGTCAGCTTCTATTTTTTTTTAAACATTATTTAATTATGTTCCATATGGCCCAGAAATGTTTTAGTGATTTGTATTGTGCTTTCCTTTCTTTGGCAGATTCTGCACATTTGTATCTTATAGCGTATGAATAACCTTGTGCCATGTCTACACAGCATGGGTTTGTCAGTGTTGACAGCCAGATAGAAAAATAGAGGTCTCCGCTGAAAATTCAGTTGGGGCTCGTATTATACATATTGGCTGTTCATAACGGTTAAATCAATCACATAATTACCATGTTTCCCCTTCCTTTTGTACTTCATACACAGAGTGACAGTAGGTACTTAATAAATGTTGCTTCTTGACTATAGAGGGGAAAAGATATTTCCTTTGGAGGTCTGTCAAGTTATAACACCCACCATGTAATTAATGCTCTATAAATGATTAACCTCAACTACCTGGTTCTTGAGTCCCCAAGTAAACCTAAGTGGAGGTGACTAGTATCATGAGGGAAAAAATAATGGGCAGGGGAGAGAGGAGAGAATGTATCTGTTTCTCCCAGGGATGTGTGGCACAGGTGCCTTTAAATGACTCTTAATGGTTCAGAGTTAAATCAGAAATTTTATGTATGTTTAATTGACTTGCTGTGTTTTTGCTTCATTATACCCAATAATTACATAGTAATAATCAATATCTGAGTTGTAATTAAATGTCTTCACCAGTTTATTTTGAGCCCCATTCATGTGTTTTCCCTAATAAGACAATTTAATAAGTACATGATGTCTAAAAGAGTTTATATTCTTTATTTCTTCCTTTAAAAAAACACAAAAGATTGAACAACCCATTTTAAATGATACTGAACATGTCTTCTTGCATGGATTACTCAGTATTAATAACCCAATAACAGTTGGTTCAGCACTTGCACTGTGTCAGACACTATATTAGATACTAGAGATGCAAAACCAAAATGAAAACCAAAATCCCCACTCTTAAGGAATTAATATTCTGTTGGTGGAAACAAGTATATTGCAAAATAAATACAGGATTTTGGGGGGGTTTGGGGCAGCTTGTATCGGTAAGCACCCTGGCATACACAGCAGGGTGCTATCACAGTTTCTTTGATCTGCTTTTCTAAAAGGAAAGGCAACTTTCAAGGGATCAACAATCACTTTAATCAAGCACGTGTATTATTCACTTAGTTCAGGGGAAAAAGTCAGCACACTGAAGAAAAATCAGAGAAATCAAAGGGCAACAGACATCCTTCCAAATGTCTGACAGATCAACCTACAGATCCAACTGTCTGACCATAGTTACCAGAGAGGGAAGCACTAGCATCTGGGTTTTCAAAGCTGGGGGCTCTGTAGCCGCTTCCCAGAGTCTTGTGTGGCCAAACACTTCCAGTCAGTAAGCCTCCAAAGTAAAACCCCACTCCTGAGAGTCTTTATACAGTTTTTAGAGCCAGAGGGCATCACAACCCTTTGGAACCAGTGCCTCATTAACAAAAGGTGTGGGCCTTCCTACAAATCTTCCCAGGCCCATTAATGGGTAGGGAAGATCTTCAATCACATTAAAATAATTAACAATACAAATACATATACTGTTTCTAGTTAAAGAAACTCTTCTTTCTATACTATACTCCTAGTAAAGACTCTTGGTTGATAAAGGCAAGATTCAATCAGAGACACTTTATACTAAAACAAAAGCAGCAAAAGATCCTGCTTTGTTGCCATTACACAGCATTAGCTTTCAGGAAGAATTTTACTTAGATGAATTTGAGGTCAGCTTGGAAGGAAGTTAAGAAATTGAGGCAAGCAGAGAAGACATAGGATAGGGAAAAAGCTGAGCAAAAGCAACCAGATGGGAGGTGGATTTTCAGAAACAGAGAAAGACAAATAGATCAGTTTTGAATGTATATGTATATGAAATATACTGTATATAAAGGGAGTAATGCATAGTAATCAGGAAAGATAGACTGGAGCCAGATTGTGATGATCTTTAAATGCCAAACAGACAAAATTGTCTTTTATCCTAGAGGCAAAAGAAGGCCAACAGGTTAAAATACAAACCCCTCTGTTTGTCATTTAAAGCCCCTCACAATGTCGTTCCAGAAAGTATTAATTCATTGTTAGTGTTTAAATTAAGGATTCATTTTTGGGTGTCATGTACTGACTCATATGTGATATCTTATAGAAATGCCCCTCTTATCTATTACATAACTGAGTCCAAGTTGTTGCATATAGATATAGGCATATAGGTTGCATGTAGATAAACACATATCTATTATGCATAATATAGGGAATAGCACTGTACCTCATTGACTGAACCATATGTTCAAGGTAAGGAGACCTGCATCATTTTCCCAATGCTAACTCTTTTCTCTATGTAAAACTGTAGGTAAGTCATCCTGACTTAATGTCGGGGAAGTCATTTTCCTCTTATCCATGAAACCCCCAAATAAGATACCTATCATGTTCCTAGGCAGCTGGGGTGGCTCAATGGATAGAATCCCAGGCCTGAAGTCAGAAAGACTCAGTTTCTTCAGTTCAAATCTGACCTCAAACAATTACTAGCTATGTGACCTTGGATAAGTCACTTAATCCTATTTGTCTCTTTTTTCCTCTGTAAAAACATGAACTGAAAAAGGAAATGGCAAATCACTGTAGCATCTCTGCCAATGAAACCCTAAATGAGTTCATGAAGAGTTGTATATGAATGAAAAAAATTAATTGAACCATGTTCTTATTCTGTGGTAAGTTTTATGAAATCATCCTGTGGGGAAAGGAAGAGAGATCAATAAGTATTTTTGAATTTACATGTGATAATGAATATGATTTGGGCCTGTTGGAAATTTTTCAGGTTATCGTTATAGTTTTTTTTAAATGAAACAGCCCAAAAGCTGGTGTTCAGGTTGCTCTTCAGTAAAACTATATTTTAAGTTTGGCATTTCAGACAGTTTATTTCTTCAAATAGTTATTAGCTTGTATTTCCAGCCTAATGGGTATTGACACTGATTCAGATGGTGTAGTTACTAAAACAAAATAATAGCTTCAAAAAGGAATCTGGATAGTTGTTAGAATGAAATAAGAGTTTAAAATTCACAATTCTTAAGTCACCATGCTTATGAAAACAATAAATTCATGTTTGTTATCACTTCTTGTCAGAAACTGTAAGGAGTGACTTTAAGTTTTGTTCTGTGTGCCAAGTACTCTCAGCATCTTGTAGCCTCCTGCATAGTTGGGAGAAATGAGAACAGGTTCAAAAAATGTTGTCATTGTGACAGCTTGTATTATTGACCTTGTGACCTAAAGGTTATTAGCCACTAAACCTTTCAGGGTTCACAATGATTAGGACTTTCGGATGTTTTACAGAACAGCCTGATACATGTCTTTCTTAGGGGAAAGGGAAAACACAAACAAAAGTGAACATGGAAAGTTACCCAAGGAACCTAAGACCCTTGTAGTTCTTTTGTTTCACTTCCAAGAATTTTAACCTCTCTTCTTCATTTTCTCTTCCTCTTCTATCTCCTCCTCTCTTCTCCTTTCCCCACCTTCTCTCTATTTGCTAGAGTCAGCTCAATGATCTCAACTGAAACTATTGTTAAATTTTCATTGTGAGCATTGGCACCTTGGAAATTACAAATGCTAAAAATTCATTATTTTGTTGATTGGCTAGACTTAAGAAAGTGTTGAGAGAAATGTTAATAAGATAGATTAAACTTAAAAGTATATCTTGTAAACATTTTTTTTTGGAGAGTCACTTGTTAAATATTTACCCTTATATCCCTGATTCTGTCGTATGTCAAGTTGATGAACTTAAAGGTATACAAGTTAGTCATCTAAACCATCTTGACTTGACCTGAAACTGAAGCACCAGTGTTGAAGTTGACTCCTTGTATTAGTAAACACTCCAGCATACAGAGGTAGGCCTGCTATCACATGTTTTTAGATCTGCATTCATAAAAGAAAAGGCAACTTTTGCTGGGTTAACAATCACTTTAATCAAGCTCATGTATCACTACTTTAACCAAGCACAGAGATCATTCACCTACTTCAGGGGAGTCAGCACCCTGAAATGCAAAGAAAATACAGGGAATTAAAAAGTCAACAGACATGGCTTCCTCTGCCTGAATTCAACAGACAATTGCACCCCAACTGTATCACCATAGTTACCAGAGAGGGAAGCATGACATCTGGGTTCTCAAAGCTGAAGGACTCCTTAGCAACTTCCCAGAGTTCTCATCTGGCAATTAAACCTTCTTGCCAAAAACTAAACCTCAAAGTAAGACCTCACCTCAGGGTATTTATACCTTTTTTAGAGTCAGAGAGCATCAGAACCCTTGAGAACCAGTGCCTCATTAACAAAAGCTATGGGTGTTCCTAGAAATCTTCCCTAATCAAACTCCCCACCATGGGCAGGCCCATCTATAGGTGGGAAAGATCTTCTTTAATCGCATTATTCAATCAGAGGCACTTTTAGTAAAACAAAAACAGCAAAAGATCCTGATTGCCATCACACTCCTATATTTCTGTTGGACAAAAGAATGGAAGACAGTGCTGTGTTCTACTTGAAAGCTGATTTAAACTAAATCTGGGACTTAGCTTTGTAATGGCAGCCCATTATAGTGTTAGGATTTGTTCCTTGACAGATCCTTATTCTGATTTGTGTTACTTCTGGGTGTTCAAACTGTAAAGCTGGGAGTAAAAAGGAGAGGAGGGGCTATTCTTATCTATGTTTCTATTAGGACAGCATGAGTTTTTAAGCCTGTTTGAGTTGGACAGGAAGATGTCTTACAGAAGAGGACTGTGTAAAATTTGCTTTCTGAATGTAAGCAAATCACTTAGTCTTCCTGATCCTCAGTTTATGGGAGGTTTGGGGAGGGGGGGCGGTAAACTCCCAAGAACTGTGAATTCACCTGATAGCCATCACCACCTGTAGATTATGTGTTGATTGTCAGTACATGGCACCCCAGTACAGGTGGTCCTTGGGTAGTTCCAAAAGCAAAACAGCAGAGGGAGGAGAGTCCCTTGACCCATGCCGTATCTTGGACTCACTGCAGTACCTAGGGCTGAGAAAGTCTAAAGAAACAGTGGCTAGTCAAAGTCTTGGCTGGAAACCCGGGGGAAGGGAATGGATGTTAAAGAGAATGCTCAGTGGGACCTTTCCTTCCCTAAAGGGCAACAGGAAGGGGTCTATCACAGTGGGTTTGTTCCTGTCCCATGCCTCATCTCTCTCAAGCTGGAGCTCTTCCTCTCAGCTGTAAATGGTACTAGGTAAGTTTGCTAGGTCCCTAAGGTGAGGAGCAAGCAGACAAAAGCTCCCAAACTTTAACCTGGCCCCTCCCAGTTTACCACTTGGAAAAATCATGATTCTAATCCCATTAACAGCTACTCTTTGAATCTCTACTTCCAACCAAGTGTGAATCCAGCAGATTGTATTATCATCTAATCACATTTCTGTATGCTCTCCACAAGAATAGTGTAAGATACTTTTCCAAAAGTTTTTTCTAAAGTCTAGGTAAATGATAGCCATGATTTTCTCTCCCCATCTCCACCTGGAAGTGTAGTAATCCTGTCAAAAAAGGAAATTCAGTTACTCTGGCAGGCTCTGCTCTTGCTGAAGTCATACTAGCTCATTGTAATCACCATTTTCCTCTCCAGTTGTTCACATTTGTTTAAAAACCTAGAATTTTCTAGAAATTGAAGTCAAGCTCACTGGTCTATCTATAGTTTTCATAATCTATTCTTTTCTCTTGTACGAAAATCAGGGCAACCTTTTTCCTTCTCTAATCTTGCACTTCCTCCAATTGTTTTCCATAATCTTTTAAATGTCACTGATACTTAGTAGTGATGTCCTGTGAGTCCTTTCAGGAGAGGAGGAGGAATATGGGCTAGCACAAGAGTAGGCCTACTTGTGGGGTACCCTGAGTCAGAGGCCAAACTGTTTTGGAATTTACAAAGTGCTTTTCTCATACAACAAGGGAAATAAGGCAAGGAAGCAGGGCATAGGTAGTATAAGCATTATAACTCCCATTTTACACATGAGAAATTGAGATTAAGGCAAAGAGCTGTTACACTTCTTGGCCTCGATGTAAATTCAGATCTTCTGATTCCAGTTCCTTTCATCATTACATACACCCCATTGCAGAGGGATGGAAGATCTGTTTTTATCATTTCGCCTAGTATTGTCTCTGTCTGAGGGGCAGTTATATGTGGACACCTCTACTGGGGGGGAGGCAAAAGAAACAATCATCTTTTTCTTTTTATGTACTTACTAGCTCACTAGAGAATATAAAGAGGAACAAATGAGAATACATCAGAGCAAAAGATCATCACAAGAAGCAGACAGCTACATGAAGGAGTTGTATCGCTTAGTCGTCCTGCCTTCTGCAAGATCCACCCTCCCCGGATTGGGCCCAAGAGAACTTAGCTTTCAGGAATAGCTATTGAATGGATACGACAAAAGCTGGACAGAGAGCAAACCCAGAGTCATTGCACAGGGAACGTCATCTGACAATCTGTGCCTTTGGAGAGGGGATTATTAACCAAGGGTTAATAAAAGAAGAGCTTTAGCAACCATAAGCTACTGATGTTATCTAAAACTAGATGACCCCATTTTGCCATTCGGAAGATGCTATCACAATCAGAGAGAAAAGGCCCTGGATATATGAGGACAGGAAGGCAGGCTTCTGCCAATAGTCCTAATTAGGAAGCAGTACTTGCATTTAGAGGCTGTATACAAACGCATAAAGAAGCAGAGAGATCCAGAACTACAGGGATCAGTGTCTTGCTGTAAGATGGTCCACTAGATTTTAGTTATAGAACCAAAAGAGCCAAGTGAGAGCTATTCATGGCAGAGCAATGCAACATTGGATGCCAGATATTCCTAGGTGTTTTTGCTTTTTTGTATGTTCCGAATGGAACATATACATGTGCTGCATATGTCGCTGGAGGAAACAGCATGGCACAGGGGCAGAAGAACTTGCTCAAGAATAATGAAATGTGGGGTCAAAATGTACCCCTGATGTGTGAAGATTTGGGCATATTATTTTATGTCTATGGCTGTTACTTCGCTCATTTTTAAAATGATCATATTGAATGGAATGACCTCTAAGGTTCTTCCCATGTCAAGCTCTAGGATCCTGAGTCTTGTGCAGCTGTCATAATGAACGTATACCCAAGGGATAGGGCAAAGAGCACAGTGAACGGCATTGTGATGGTGACCGACAAGAAGTCAGTAATAGCTATGTGTTTCATGAAAACTTCTCAGTCTTTCCTCTTCTCTCTTAAGCGTGCTTGTGTCATAAGTTGTAGCATCTTTGAGAGGTGAGGTGAAGTACAATTTATTGTGAGAGAGTTGGAAGGGCTCTTGGATAGTTAGGTTGCCATAGTCAGGGTAGGCCTTCAAATCCTGGATTTATTTCCCTCTATAGAAATTCTCTTAACACAGAGATTCTCAGTCAGAAAGACTATGGAAGCACACATCCTTTGTGTGCCTGTTTCTTACCAAAGAAGGAACCCTTGTCTCATCTTTCTAGGGTCATAAGCAAGAAGTCTGGAGAGATTCAGGCAGAACAGACATTGAGGTGAATTAGCCCATGATGAGAAAAACACCAGGAGATCCATCTACCTAATACTTGGTTGAAGCTTCCCTACTGAGACCCTTTCATTTGCTATTAGCATGAATTTGTTTCAGAAGTTTCTGAATCTAGCTCTTGCAAGTCCAAAACTGAGAATCAGCTCACTTGATTTTTCCCTCACTTACAGTGAAATAGTATCAGAAGTTTAAAACAAAGTAACTCTGAAATGTGTTTTGTGTGCTGTTAATGACAACAACTACTTGAAAAAATACACTACATCAGATTGTTTTGAACCATTCACCTGTATTGAAGTAATTCAGCACCAACAATGATCTGGGTTCTTCGTGATGGTCAGATAGTACACAAACAGCAATTTGGACAGCTAATGTAGATAAAATAACAGCTAATGTAGAAAACGTTCGCCCAAATTTTAAGGGAAGGTCAGGAGGTTCTACCTAGTAAGAACTTAGTTTTAGGATTTTAGAAAATGTAGATGAAATCACTACGTTTAGAAGAATAGTATAGACAGATCATGATAGAAATGTGTATTTCTGCTACACAAACAATAAGTCGTAGCCATTCATGGAATCAGTATCTAGTTATCTAGTCCAATCAGTACCTGACACAGAGTTCCTTCTATCATATGCCTTATAAATGGTCATTTAGCTTTTTCCTGGAATATCTCAACTGAGCCTGAACCATTTTTGGTTCATTTTTGTACAGCTATTTTTGTTGAAGAGACCACAGTGGTCATCTAGTTTGACATATACTCAAATAGTAATTCTTCACTATAACATAACCAATACTCAGTCAACTGGTCTCTGCTTAAAAGGTTTTATTTATGGTAACTTTACAGCCTTCTAAAATCATCTATGACAATACACGGTAGCTTTGGTAGAAAGTTTTTCCTTGAATGAAACTTTATGTTTTTCTTTTAATTTTCACTACTTGATCTGCATTCTTCCTTGCATGGCCAAACAGCACATTTAATCCCTCTTCCTTTTGATAGGCTTTGAGATACTTGAAGGGATCATGTACTCCCAAGTCTTCTCTTTTCCCAGTTAATCACCCCCAGCTTCTTCAATTAATTATCATGTGGGATGAATTCTAGCCCTTTTGCCATTCTGATTGCTTTCTTCTGGCTACACTTAAGGTTATTGATTCCTTTTCCTATAATACAGTTTCCATAACTGAACAAAATATTTTCCAAAGCCTAGTTATTTAAATAATTTAAAATGCTAAATATTGAGCAATCTGATGATGAGATATGTAGCCTGCACATGCCTAGGATTTACACTTAACTCTTACTTACATCATTTTTTTTTGTTTCTTTAAGGACGAAAAGAACCCCAAAATTATTTCCTTTTATAAAATTCTAGTACAAGACCTGGGACTATCAAGTGATGAGAAGTATGAAGTATGATCTAATAAAGCCCCCCAAATACATTAAAAAGCCATTAAATATAGACTTCAGAGATCTCTTCTCCATTCCCTACAGATAGGAAAACAAGAAGGAATAATTCTAATCTTAATATTGGAGACCCTTGCTGTACGGATGAAAGTCAGTGACACTGATGGAACTTTCTTCCCCCCAGTTTCTTGCAAAGTCTCTGAACAAAAGAACTTTATTAATTTGCTCCAGCTGGCTTAGATGTAACCTTGTATAATAGATTTTTGGTTACCCTGAGGGTAGAGACTTTAAAGATAGAGAGATAGATAGATAGATTGATAATGGATGGATGGATAGGTAGATACAGATATATTTCTTCCCCTTGTGCCTTGCATATAATATACATTGTATAAATTGAAGCAGCTAAATAGTACAGTAAATAGAAGACTGAGCCTGGAGTCAGGAAGACGGGAGTTCAAAACCAGCCTCCTAGCTCTCTCTGTGATCTTGGACAATTGACTTAGCCTCTCTCTGCCTCAGATTCCTCTATAATAGCACCTACTTCCTACTATTGTTGCAAGAGTCAAATTAGATAATGTTTGTAAAGCACTTAGCATAATGCCTAGCACACAGTAGGAATTTAATAAATACTTATTCTTCCTTTTCTACACTTACTAAAGGTTTGCTGATTCAAGCATAATGTGCAGTGAAAAATATGTTCTATCGGAAGTAGGCTGGGTAGGTTAGCCCACAGAACACCTCAAAAACACCTCTTTGATAGGGCATTAATGAAGTTTCTGGAGGGAAGTGGGCCTGGAGACACGAGTGCCTTCATTCTAATCCCTTCATTTCACAACGAAAATGACTCAGTAAAAGTGACGGAACCACTTAAAGGCAGTTTTCAGACCCGAGTCCAGACTAACTGTAGTTGCTTTTGTTTTTGTTTTTCGCTGCATCAGGTTGTTTTATAATATTTGCTCCTGGTTTTCTCACACCTTTTTCTCACACAGTGAAGTTAGCACTTTACTCTGAATGTCTCACAGAATGTAAAATGTGCTAACTACCTGCTTTCTAAGAAAGACTCAGTAGAGGAGTGGAATTAACTGTATTGTTTAGTCTAACAGGGGGAGAAAAGTGGCTTTATCTTCTATTGCTGATGTTAACAAGAGGTCAGCATTAGTATACTTGAAGCATGGTGCAGTAAAAAGTGCCAAAAATCGGAGCTATAAAAGAGTTAGGTTGAAATCTTGATAACTTCTTGCCATTTTGAGTAAGTTACTTAGTGTTTTGGGGACGTGTTTTCTTCTCTTCTTGTTGTTCAGTCATTTCAGTTGCCTCTGATTCTTAGCGACCCCATGTGGGGTTTTCTTGGCAGAGGTACTGGAGTGGTTTGCCATTTCCTTCTCCAGTTCATTTAACAGCTGAGCAACTGAGGCAGACAAGGTTAAGCGACTTGTCAGGGTCACGCAGCTAGTGTCAGAGGCCAGATTTGAAATTAGGAAGATGAGTCTTTCCGGGCTTAGTGCTCTATCCACTCACTGGACTAGATGATCTCTAAGGGCCATTCCAGGTTTAAATTGTTTTAATAGCTTCTGCTACATGTACTATTTGAAGGTACTACCCAGGGTGATGTAACTAGTGTAGCATGTGGATCAAAGGAAAATTCTTTCAGAATATGATGAAGAACAGCTAAATCTTTTCCTCTACGGGATAAATGGTTCCAAACATATGCAGGGCTATAGTGAGGAATCCACAAAACTTGGTGTATTTTATGAATGATTATCCCCACCATCTTTTCTAAATGAAGCTAATAAAAAGACAATTATGTGTGAGATACAGTTGTCTGTTAATATGTTCAGCCCACAAAAACAACTCCTTATTGACCAGACTCCACCAAATTAGTGGATATCCTTATTTTGTTTCTGCACACATAAATGGTTAATTTTACCCCTAATTGGCCACTTATACCCTGTAAACAAGGAAGAAATGGCTGATTGCACTTGCAGATTGACATGTACTCCTAACTAGCCATTTGTGCATATTGTTTGTTGTTGAATTTTGTAATTATGTCTAATTGTAGACAACAGTCATTCACTTGATAGAGGAAAAGCTGACAATTTGTCCCTTAAGTCACAAAACTCAGCACTACAGAACATTTCTCATCACCATTAAGCATTAATAGTCCCAATTTTATTATGATGATTAAAAATATAGGTCCTGTTATCTGGTAAAATATCTGAAATTTTCATTAAAAATCCACATAATATTGATATTTCAAATATTTTTTTCTGCTCAATTTGGATTAAAAATAAAAGGCACAACTGTTCTTTAAGCATTTCAAGAAATACATTTCAATTGCTTCCTTATTCATCAGAAATGTTGTTAAATTAACAAAACATAACGGGGTTTATATGCTCCTGTTGCCATCTATAAAACATTGGGCAGGACGATTAAACTCTTTGGCCCCAGTTTCCTCATTTGAAGAATGAAGGAGTTGAGCTAGATGTCTTCTGAGGTACTTTCCATTTGTAAAGCTCATAAATTGGTAAAATGATGAATTTAGGTTCTGTTGGGCTATTTAAATTTCACTCTAGTTATTTCATTGCATTGTACTGAGAGGTCAGGTGAGGCATTTTAATATTTTAATCAATTTGGAGAAAGTGAAATATGATTATATAAGTCCATTTAGAGGTATGTAGAATGCCATTTTTAATTATTACTGGCAGGACAGAAAATATTATATCAACTTAGTTTCTTACCTCCATGGTGCTTAGAAATGGAGATTGGCCTTATTTACTTATTTTACTTTGTGACAGTTGTTTCTGGGCAATGTGAAATTTGACTTTACATGCAGCAATGTGAGTCTGTACAAGTCATTTAACCTCTTTGGGTCCCATTTTCTTTATCTATAAAATGATGGGATTGAACTGACTGACTTCTAAAAGTTCCTTCTTGTTCTCAATCTATGGTCTTCCAAATATTGAGAATCTAGCTGTGTATCTAAGCTGAGAAAGCTGTTCCTATATAGAAAATAAACTTATACTTAAAAAAGTTTTACATTTAAAGTTTTAGAATTTAAGAGTTAAGATGGATTATAAGGTTTATATGACTTGACTCCTTAATTTCCACACATCCCAGAGTTCCCCAGTCACCCCCAGGTTCATAGCATTCTTGAGGGGGGTCGGACTGTGGACTAAATATCCCAGCTCACGAATCCCTACTCAGGTAGGGACCACTAGACCAGGAATAGTTGAAAGCAAAATGCAGAGATCATGGTAAAATAATGGGCAAAATAATCCATACCTACAGGGGCAAAGTATCCCATAGATTCCCCTTTTCTCCCCCATAAACTCTCCTGATTTCCCAATTATGAGTCCAGTCCCTGACCTCTGAAGTTTTCTTATTCACATCACAGGACAGTTCTCAGTCAGATTCAGTGATCTCATTTGATCATGCAAAAGTCTTTGCCAGAATTAGACACAGATGTAATAATCTTCAGTTTTTCTCCATTCCAGCTCTCTCTTAAAAAGCTTCCAATGCTTAGATACTTCCCTGTTTTTCTTCCTTTACATACAACTTTTAGGATGTAATATTTAGGTCCTATGCTGAGAAGGCATAGCTCTGCCTTAAAAACTTCATGGACAAATGTAGTTAGGAGAGTCTGTGGCTATGCAGGTATGGGTCTCTTTTGCACATTTGAAGAAATTGGTGTTCAAAGAGGTAAATTGTGATTTGTTCCCATGTGCCAGCTAGCTAGTGGCAAAGCCAGAATTCATAATTACAATCCAAATCTTTCCACTCTCCAGTATTCTTTGTACTCTGTCATTCAACTAATGAAGATATTGTATGTTGTAGCCAAGCCCATTTCTTCTTGATTTTTCTTCTAAGAAGAAAAAAAAATGACAGCTTAGCCATGTATTATTTTTCATAGGTAGTGCATTCAGAATTTTATTTTTATGTCTGATCTTGGAGGATTAGCATAGGTCTAGACCTGTTATTTCATTAGTGTGGAAACTTCCTCCACCAATTCCTATCAGCAGACCCTCTGTAATTTATATTCTTAGCTTCCTTGGGGTGTTGAGAAGTTAAATGATTTGCCAGTGGCCACACAGCCAGTATGTGTCAGTCGTGACACAAACCCAGATCTACCTTATATAAAGGTTGTCCCTCCCTTCACTATGTCATACTGTTCTTCATTTGAATGATTTGAAATAATTTTCCTTAACAAAAGAACAATAGCTCGCACGGAACGTTAGTTTTGCCAGAAGGACCATATGGTGCTGTCATCTGGATGGAATCCCTCCACTCTTTTGAACACCTCAGCAGTAATATGATTAATCAATTAGGGAGTGAATGACATGAGACTTTGCTGCCAAAGAAACTTCATGGAAACTGAACATTAGCAGTCTCCTTTGCTAATACAGTTATATAACAATCTATGTGAAACTCCTTTAGATTTAGGTAGCACACAGCATCGCCAAGCAAGTACGACATGAAACATTGCAGTAATGTCTGGTGAGATAGCACATTTTGGCAGAAGAGAAACCTGCACAAAGGAGTAATTGCAGGTAGGATTCAGACATTCTATGTCAAATTACTTCCAGGTTACTGGGTTTCATCACTAGTTTCAGAATGTTCTGCCACAGATGAAGCATCATACTTCTAATGCTGAAGCATTATTATATAAATGTTTGGTACAACTGTTCAGCATTCCCAGGTGTATGTGCCTCCGTAGACTTCAGGTTTATATTTTATCCTTTGCTTTGGTGAGTGGGGAAGGATCAACATAACTTTTTTTATGGGTCTGCAACTTAATATTGAAAAGCTTCAACAAATTAAAGGGATTTCAGAGGATTACATTGGGTCTAGACAGAAATGCTTTATAGGAATGATTTTTTTATCATAAAAAGTCTTTATATATTTGTGAATGCTTGATTTCTATTGCATCAATATCTTTAGAGGAAGTATTACAAATTAACAAATGTAACACTGAGGTAACTAGGTGGTGACAGACACTTACTAGTTATGTGACCCTGGGCAAGTTGTTTTACTCTGTTTGCCTCAATTCCTCAACTGTAAAATGAGCTGGAGAAAGAAATGGCAAATCTTTAGAGGAAGTATTACAAATTAACAAATGTAACACTGAGGTAACTAGGTGGTGCAGTGGGTAGAGTACTGGAGCTGGAGTCAGTCATCTTCCTGCCTCAGACACTTACTAGTTATGTGACCCTGGGCAAGTTGTTTTACTCTGTTTGCCTCAATTCCTCAACTGTAAAATGAGCTGGAGAAAGACATGGCAAATCCCTCCAAGTATCTTTGCCCAGAAAATCCCTAATGGTATCCTGAAGAGTCAGATATGACTGAACAACAACAAAGTATTAATAATATATTCGTTAATGTGAGAAGCAGCAAAGTGTAGCTGGCTATAGGGCCACAAGGAGCGGGATTTTATTTCTGACACATATAGGCTATGTGACCCTGGGCAAGTCATTTAACCTCTCAGTGCTCTTTATAACTCTTTAAGAAGATGTTATAAAGAAGGTGCTGAGTTGCATTGATAGAAGGAGTTTCCTCACCAGGAAATTCTCTACACCAATGGAATTAATTGCTAGTCCATTCCCTATGCTTATATGCCTCACCACTTTTAAAGCTCCATGATGTAATTAGTGTGTACACACCTTCCATGGAAATATATCACAACCCCTCTACGTATGAGTAGACAATTTATGAATGCTGAACCTGAAAGAAAAATCATTACCTTGTGCTGAACTGAGAGACAAAGGTTCCTACCAGGTCTCAGTGAGACTTCAGACTAGAACATTAGTAGATTGCCAACAACGTAATGAATAATAATGTAAATCAGCCATTGTTTGTCCCCAAACCAGAGGCAGATTGTGAAAAATGAATGAGTGAATGAATGAAATATTTGTTAAGCATTTACTATATCTAAAGCACGGGGCTAAGTGCTGGGGACAAAAAAATGGGAAAAATGATGTGGAAACATAATAGCAGTCAGCTCATTTGAACAATATAGATAATTAAACAAAATTGTTGAACCCCAACATGAAGCAAAATTACCACGATAACCTATTTACCCTGCTCCAGTTCATTAGATGATTTCTCAGACTTCCATTTGCAAAGGCTGGGACCAATTTGCTCGTCACAGGTTTTCCCCATGTATTTGGGTAAAACAAGCATAACTTATTCTTGATATACATATACATAGATGTACACACGTATGTATATATATTTATGTATATATGTAATCTCCCTAATCCTTCCCCAATTTAAAAACCTATTTTACTATTGATATGGTACATATGAGAGTTTACTTGTGTGTGTGTGTGTGGACCCTGACAAATCCTTAAAGATATACTTGGCAACACAATGCTTAAAAAACAGAATAGTCTGATGTCCTTTTGCCCTAACAGGGCAGAAGATAATCCCTTCTTCAGATGTATCCTTTAATCTAAGTCTATTAACTCCAGTTCACTGATCAGTCATTTACTCTGCATTGTATCAATGCTTATTCAATCAGCTTTTAGTATATTATTTTGACTACTAGAAGTATCTGTTCTAATTCATTTTATGAAATATTGAAAGATTAATCTGAAAACAGGGGCAGCTAGGTGGCACAATAACTAGAACACTGGCTCTGGAGTCAGGAGGAACTGAGTTCAAATTTGACCTCAGACACTTACTGTGTGTGACCTTGGGAAAGTCATTTAACTTGATTGACTAAAAAAAAAAAAGATTAATCCAAAAATATTGTTTTCATCCTATCTTTCTCATACTCAAAGATCTGCATTGATTCCATATCACCCAGCTCAATCAGTTCAGAATGCGTGGGAAGCTCAGTGCACATCCCCTCTCCTGAATTAGACTGTCTCTGATCATTGCAGCCTAAAATCACATATCTGATTGTATCAACCTATTTAAAGACAACTTATTGAGTGAAAGACACTGGGATAGGTACTAGGTTGGAAGAGAACAAATAAAGAAATGATAGTTCCCCTCCCTTAAGATGCATATAGCCTAGCACATTATTTCCTTATTTGAGCTTTGGTATTATTTTCTGGAGACATGCACATATACATACACAGGTATATGCACACACATCTATACTCACATCTGTATGTGTATATAAACAAACTTGTATACATATGTGCACATTTGTATATATTTACATATACCTACATATAGTTATATATATGCATGTGTGTGTATAGTTGTATATTTTCTTGTCTCTCTAAGGTTATTTCAAGATCCTTAAGAGGCATGATAGTTTCTTTAACCTTTTTTTATTTCCCATATTTCCAAATGTAGTATTGATTCCAATACTATACTCTTTAAAAGTAGATATCTTTTACTTATGTAGCACCTTTATTCCCAGGGAGAGACTGTGTGTCTTAATGGCTAGGGAACCTCCCCAGATCTGGGAATATTTTGGTTAATGTCTCTCTAAAACATACTGCTGTGTGACTCTTGAGCAAGTCACTTGATCTCTCTGTGCCCGAGAGCAAGCCTCTAACCATATATATTAACAGTGACAGTGGCACCTTGCACTGGTAGATGGAATGTCCTCATCTACGAATTTCTAATGCAAAAAAAACCACAGGTCCAGTTCTTGTTCCTTTTTTTTCTTTTAATCCAAAATAAAACCATTCTTCTTCCCGTACTCAGTAAACCAACTCTGGTAACAAAGAACCGAATAAGAAGAAAAAAGCAGTTCACCAAAACTATTACATTAACCATGCATTATAGAATATACAATATTCCATATTTCTTTCTCTTCATTCCATAATTTTTATTCCATATTTCTATTCTATATTCTCCCATCTCTCCAAAGGGAAGGAAGGAAGAATATTTCTGCAACCTTGCACTGAAACCAAGATTGGTCATTATAATTACACAGCATTTAGTTTCATTTTTCTTATTATGTTGTTCTAATATACATTTTTGTAGTCATATGTGTATATACATATGTTTACATGAATATGTATGTGTATTTGATTCCATTTATTTTATTATGCATGAATTCATATACCTTCTTATGTTTTTAATTCTTTATATTTGTCTAGTGTAATAATATTCCATTTCATTTATGAAGGCATTAATTTAGCTATTTCCCAACTGATTGATATCACCAGAGTAGATTCTTAATAGATGCAGTTTCCTTGGACTTTACTGATAGGTGTTTTTGATATTCTTAGGTTATTGTTTGTGTGTGTGTGTGTGTGTGTGTGTGTGTGTGTATGTGTGTGTGTGTCTTCTGTCTCTCATATTAGACATCTAATTCTTTGAGACCAGGGATTACATTATTTATTTCTGGGTCCTGAGTAATATAAACCTTTAGAAAGGGACTCTGTATATTGGCTGCCTAATTTTGGATGTATGGGCAAAAATAGCATAAGTATATACACTAAGAAAACTTTATGCATACTAGGAGGATGTAACTATTGATGTTAATCATATTGTTGGTAATCTGTCAATGAAGTTTTCATGTACTGAAAGTTTTGAATGTTCAGATAAGGTTGTTGCAGAAGAAGTACGTTTTGAGATGGGATTTGAATGAGGCAAAGAAACCATGAAATTAGGATGTCATACCTCTGCTATTTGGAGTAGGATAAATGAGCAGGAAGTAGTTCTTATATTTGCTCTGTGTCCCAGTACTTATCACAGGGCTTAATAAAATGTTTATTATATGTATGAAGTTGAGGGTTATAGCCATGACACTAGTAATTTATTTTTGGAGTGATAGTCTGAAAGAAACAGATGCAAATGGCTAGATAAAATACAGAACCACTCTCTTCATTTTGCCTCACTCTCATTTCCCTACTTAGTTTCCACAAGGGAAGAATCACTGTCAGACCTCAACATTCTTGAATTGGTAGATCCTCTTCAATAGGAATGATTTAAATGGACCATTGAGATTAGAGAACAGAAATTAACAAAATGAATTTCATTTTGGAAAAAATGGATTAGTAAACAAATACAAATGCAAGAAACTGGTTAGGATGCCTTGAGAAGATTTCAGAAATATTTGCTTCTCTATGGGCATTCTCAATTCTAACATTCTTACATAGAAACACCCTAATAGGCTTGCTAATATCAGTCTAGAGGATCAAGCTGACATGATAGCCTTAGCTTGCAAAGACCTGAGCAGAAGGAGAGAAGGGCTAATATAAGTTGGACTGGTTGAGAACAAATGAAGGTACCTAACATTGAATCACTAAGAGTAAGCAGTAGTTTTATTTTTATGTGGTACTGGGATGAGGGCCAATTGGCCTTTAAAAGATAGTTTCCATAGCTACTACACTGAATCAAAAGAAAATGCTGTAGCAGCATTTTTTCCCCATTCGTATCTTTATAATTTTGATCTAGCCATCAAGACATGTACTTTTCAGTAGATTCAGTTATTGTGAGCAGCTGAAATTTTGTGAAAAGCTTCAAACTAGCTTCACTCTAGACAGTTCCTTTGTTGTGATCCTCTCATCCTGCATACTGCCAATGACTGCTGCTGTCAATCCATTCAGAAGAGACAATTGGGACAGTTCTCACTAAATGTAACCATTGAGCTCTCCCCAAGTAGGAATACTATTTTAAAAGAAAGTACTTTACTTAAATTACTAAAAAAAAAATCTAACCCTAGGATACTCTGATCTGTTCTGCTATAGAAGATAGATACTAGGAAAGAAATTCTGATACTAGAAAGATACTAGTAGTACATCTTAAAAATGATTTTAGGTACATTTTAAAAATAAGAGCACCATAAATCTACTACTTAAGAGAAAGATGAAAGGAACATTGCTAGGTAGTAGTCACCCTTGTTCAAAGTAACACAAGGAGGCATTAAACATGTTGATTTGTTGATTATTCCTTTCATTAGCCTACAGAGAATTCTGCTTATGTGTTGTGGTCATTCACCATTTAATATGAAGAGTGGTTCAAACTGTTGTGCACAACAAAGGATCATATAGAGACACAATTCTTCACCTGGAAAAGTAGTTCAGAGACAGTTTAATGTAACTCCAATTTCCTTTTGCAGATAAAGACTATGAGAGCTAGAGGTAGGACATTACTTCCCAGGTCATTCAGCAAGTGAAGGCTGGAGCTGTGATGAGAACCTAGGTCTCCTGACTTTCATGCCAGTGTCACATGAATCCTATCCAGTGATTTTTATAATTTAAAAGGCACATTGGACAGCTCCCAATAGATCCTGGAAAGAAGGAAAGAATGTTTTTCTTCTCTTTCATTGTTTGGAGCTGGGAGGGCAGTGAATCTTATCCTACTTTCTACACTTAAATGAGTTTCTTTTCCCCTTTCTGAATGCTTATTGGTGTCCTTTTATGAATTAGTGTCCCAAAACTGATTCCAAGCTGAATTTAAACAGATGGAAGTATACAAGGATTATTTCCCAGGATGCACAGACATCTTATATCAATGACATTTCATAGATGTCGTCTAAATTTTGGGGTTTATTTGGGAGTAAATACAAGTGAAATCAAAGTAGATTTTATTTTTTTTAACCAAAGCCTTCCAGGTGTTCTTACTACACATTATGATATTTTGTAAATAAATGCACCTCTGTGATACTGAATGAAGAGTTAGGATACTTAAAGTTTACCTACTTTTTGTTTACATACTCTAAGGAACAAATCCCTTTACCTATCTCTACCTTGATGCTTTCATATGGAAAAGGAAGAGAAAGAGAAAAAGGGGACAAATATTTATTACATGCTTATTGCGTGCCAGGTATTGTGCTGAGTGTTATGGACAGAAATCCATGCAAAACAAAAATACAGACTCTGCCCTCAAGGAACTTACATTCCAGTTTAAGAAGATAAAACAACAGAAAGCCGAAAATCAAGGTGGGAAGCAAGGTTGGGGGCAATGTGAGATGGGGAGGCAGAGAGGGAGGTAAGACTGAAGGCCAGCCTGTGCTTCCCCAGAAAGGGAGGAAATGGAAGCCACAGGAGGAACTCCTCCATACAAGAAGGTACTGGGTCTTTCCCAGAGCTATTCCAGTTTGAGAAGGCCATGGGGTGGTTGAATGTTCTGCATGTGGAAGCCCTAGGTGCTGAAGGAAGTTCTGCCAGTTTTGGAATCCAGAAGCTAGGGATGGGACCAGGAAGGGAATGAGGGGTTTAGTCCAGAAGATCATCCCTCCCACTTCTCCAGGTTTATAAATCTACTGCTTAACACAGTGTCTGGCACAGAGAAAGCAACTGATGAATGTCTTATAAACTATGAATAGCAGGAAGAGGTAGCAAGAAAGTTTCTGAGACTTAGCAAAAGCAATAAATATGTGAAGTAGTCATGTACTTCTCAAAGACAGTGGAATCATTGTGCTATGTAGACACTGGGCTATCTGTCCAAGATGGACATAGTATATTTCAGGGTGAAAGTGTTGTGTCCATGAATTTATGGTTAATAAATCATACTTTGTTAGTGATTCAAATAAATTGCAAAGGTTAAAACAGCTGGGAATCCATTATGGAGATTACAAAGCCAGTTATTGCTGGTAAGTTAGATAGTATTTATAAAATGATTTGAGGTTTCATACAAATCATATTTTACTGCTAAGTAGCAACTACAATTTTCAATGGAGGACTCCTCTAGCATATAGAAAATGAGTAGGTAAACAGTTCCTTGAAGTACTCAAAAAAACCCCATCAGTGATTATTAATAAACATAATATAAGAAAGTTTTGCAAAAAGCAGTTTGTCAGATGAAACAAAATATTTAATTCACTTTCCAAAACTCAGTTTTCTTTGTTTGGCATTCTCAGTGATGAAGGGAATACTGGGATCTGGGTTGGATACCCAGAAATGAAAATGTTAGAACATTTGTAGTTCTCTGATTACGTGCAACTAAGTAAACTAAAGGCATCGGGGTGGCACAGTAGGTAGATTATTAGACCTGGAGTTAGGTAGACTCATCATCCTGAGTTCAGATCTAGCATCAGCTGGGCAAGTCACTTAACTGTGTTTGCCTCAGTTTCCTCATCTGTACAATGAGCAGAAGAAAAAGGCAAACCACTCCAATATCTTTGCTAAGAAAACCCCAAGCGGGGTCACAAAGAATTGGACAACTGAAAAAGAATGAACAACAACAAGTAAGCTAAACAAATAATGCTGCTGAGTATTTCATATTACTGTAGGAGGAAAGGCTTCCCAGGAAGGGAGAAGAGGAGCAATGAAACAAAACAAAATTAAACAGATTTAGACTGTACTGCATGATAAATTCAGAATCATTAGAGTACAGATACTTTTTTTTCAAGAAGTGAATCAGGTTATTCAGTTTAAAAATCAAGGAAGGGAAAGCTATTTCAAATAAAATTATTGGGACCTATTTATACATTGATTATATGTTAAGTGTATATAGTGCTTTAATTTTTAAGTTTTTTTCCTTCACAATAACTTTGAGATAGAAGGTATAAATATTATGTCCATTGTGAAGATGAGAAAACTGAGGTTTAGATCAATTAAGACTTTTGTGTGACCACTGTATTGGTCACTGTCAGAACCAGGACTCTAGCCATGGTATTGTTATCAATATGACAATAGTTGGTTTCATCACAATATACTAATTGCATGGAGAGTCAGAGGAGCAGATCAAACTTTTCATAGCAGTACATTCACCTTCCTCATAAGAAAAAGAAAGTTGAGGATCTAACCCTTCATCAACATTCCATTCCAGTGACTAAATGTAGCATGTGTGGCTTGGGTTTTCAAAGGCTATGCCAGTAGAACATTAGCACTGGTAGGTATTACCAACTTGGAACAGTATGGGTCAAGTGGTTGTCTGTAATTCTAGAAACCAGAGCTATAGCTTACAAGGTAAGGCTATATATTCCTCTCATAGCAACTATAGTCCTTACATTCATTAATCCCCATTTTAGGAGTGAAGACAATACTGCCCTCTTTTGTTATGACTCCACCAATAATTGAGCTGTCTTCTGTTCAATTCATATTCCTTCTCTCCCTTCACATGTTTTTGTCTCAAGTAAAGACATGTCTAGTTATGGCTGTGCTATGACCAGAATAGCTCACCTTACAAATGATCATTACTAGAAAGATGACCATTAAGTGATATACTTTTTTCATTCACAATTAATTAAAATTGTATATGGAGGGATTGAGATCTACATGAATGCAGAGCTTGCCAATGAAATTAGAGATCCTTAAAGTATCGCCAATGGTAAATGGCTAGGTTATTTATGCACAATTGGCTATCATGTTAAATTCCTCATTAAACAAGTTAATCATGGTTTTTGAAATCAGCTGAAGATTAAAGGAAAATAAAAATTCAAGCATGACCAAGTGAAGATCAAAGCTTGCTTCTTAAATATGCCAGCAATCTGGGTGAAAATGAAATATTCATTTAGTGATGGTATCTACTTCCATAGTCCAAATGTTGGATGTTGTATGGAAAGGACGTAAGATGTTGGACTTAATTGTCTGACTTTTATTGATTCATATGATGGCAGGAAGACATTTCCTTAAAATTAATTGTCCCTGCCAACTGGATCTGAAACGCATACTTTATTTTCTATAATTTCCATTTCAATTATGTACTAATTGGACAAGCAAAAACAATCTTTCACCTCTTCCTACAATTTTAAAGATTTATCCTTGACCTATATACATATGTAAACACACACCTGTGTGTGTGCATGCATGTGTGTGTGTACTCACTACTCACGATGTACTGATTAAATATCTTCATTCCATTGTCTGTATTTCTTTTTTAAGTATGCTAGTTTAATTTCTCTAATATCAACTTCCTAGAGAATGAAGACTATATCTTTATGGTTCCCTTTATTTGATGCTTAACTCAGTGATAGCCACAATTAAATATTTAATAAATAACATTTTGGACAAAAATGGAGTTTTCCTTTCTCAGGTGTTGATTAGAAGAGTTCTTAAAAAAAAGAACTCTTCTCCTGATGTATTATAAGTTGGCTATTCTGTTACAGGGCAATCTGACTTTATTTTTGGTAGAGGATGATTAAGGAAAATGTGTCAGGATTGATTCATCTTAATGTGGCAAGATAGAGATTGTTTTGGCAACGTATAATAATTAAATCTAGTGAGCAGAAACTGAAAGAGAATACCATATGGAAACATTGTTAAGGATGTGTGTGTGTGTGTGTGTGTGTGTGTGTGTGTGTGTGTGTATACATTTTCTCAGCAACTGGAAAAATGCCAATGTAATGTATAATAATGTTCTAGTAGTCACAACCAATTTGGATAAGCAGTGTTTCCAAGACAGCATAAAATTCCATTTCTTCAAAACAACCTTGAAAATTAGCTCATGACCAAGCAAAGTCTAAAGAAATAAGGCAGTGGAAACTAAAGAAAATTAGGCAATTGGCCTAAAACCATTTATGTTCTGCATCTCTTTTCTAGTCTGATTTTGGTTTGGGAATTTGTGGTTCTCAGAAAACTAGATATATTTTATATAGGCAGATGCTGTATCCAAATAGTCTGGTAAGTTGGGGAATAGTAAGTAAAGAGTGATTAGAAAGAAAAAAATGTTGTGATAAAATATTGTGAGCTTGTGTTCTAAGGTGCTATGAATATATTCCTTTGAAAATGTGTCACCAGTAATGCTTCAGTGATCAAGTAGTTAGTGAAAGAGGATGACTTCTGTATATTTCATGTCTCTGTGTGACCTGGGACTTGTCACTTTTTCCCTTGTGTACCTATAAAATTAATGGAGCTAAATGACCTTTAAGGACCTTTCAAGTTGTAATATTCTATGATTCTATAATTTTGTACCCTATCATTAGATTGAGGGGTAGTCAGCTGAGTTCAGCTTCATGAGAACCTGCCATGCTTGTGAGTGGGGAAGAATGAGGGTACTTTCTACCCTTGTTACCCTGAGAGTGGGTGAGATAGGAGATTCAGGGTATCCAGCTTACCCAGACACTCTAGGCAAGCTAAGGCCACTAGGAAGGGTTGATTATTGTTATATTCAGTATTCATTATACTTCCCAGAGTAGGGGGAGGAGTAAATCCCACTCCTTCCTCATTTCTTTCAGTGACTAGCTACTAGATCGGAATGAAGACAGATTCTTTGTCCTCAGAACACACTAACAAGTTATGGGAGAAAATGAGCACTTCAGGGGTAAACACAAAGTCATGAATTGTGCCTTGGAAAAACCTGAGTACTTGTGATGACTCTGCTAACCGCTATGTAGTACATTAAAGTGTGTAAAGTGCTAGCATTGGGGTTCTCTGTTAACCAATCTTATTGCCTGAAGACTTCAGAACTTCCCCCATCCACATCCTTATAATCCACACTCTAGCCTTACAATGTTTGTGGCTGCTCAGTTTAGGTGGATAAGCCCCAGAAATTGGCTTAGTAACATACACGCTTAATTGCTCTGTCTAACCAATGAAGAAAGCTTAAGGATATTTTTAATTGACTGATCTACTATATTTGTTCACCAAGAGAAAATGGCTCTGATTTGTCATTTCTTTGTTATGGCAATAGTAGGAGACCCCAAGAAACCAGAAAATGTGAGATTCAGAGTCAGTGAGGCCTGAGTTTAGATATCATGGATTGCATATTTTAGGACTGGGCAAACGAATTAACCTCTTTGATTCTGTGTTTCTTTATTATTAAAGATAATAACTCTAGAACTGCCTACATTATTAATGTTGTGAAGAAAATGCTTTATACATACTTAAATGTTACAAAATAAGAATTCATTATGCTTTTGGTATGTTAGCAGTTGACAAGGTGGTGTATTTTTGTGTATAATACTTGTCTTCAAGTAAAAGTACACAGGTGCTCTCAAGCACCCCCTGAATGTCAGCTCAAAGGGTTGGTTACTCCATCTTAGTTATATTTCCATTAGGCAGTATGTAAAAGAAGTTAAAGATAAGAAGCTTTTCCTTCTAGAATAGAAGTTCACAGTTTTGGGGTATGAATGAATTAAATTTCATTTTTCCTAAGCCTCACATTTACTGGGATTGGGGCCTTGAAGTATATGTGTGTGTTCATCCTTCGTTGCTGAAGAAGAGTATGCCATCAGAGAAATAATGACATGACTTGCACCTGACTTTGTTTCCAGTGAGGGAGGGCTGTGCAGGTCACCAGCCTCACTTCTCCAGAGCCATCTGAATCCAGTGACCAGATATTCATCAGAATGACTGGAGATGACCCAGGATGAGGCAGTTGGGGTTAAGTGACTTGCCCAAGGTCACTCAGCTAGTGAGTGTCAAGTGAATTCAGGTCCTCCTGACTCCTGCACTGGTGCTCTATCCACTGCACCATCTAGCTGCCCCAGAGACCCCTGTTGTCCCGGGCTCGTTTTATGCTATTTCCTCTTTGGCCAGTCTTTTCTCCCTAGGCAGATGCCCGCCTTGGTTTTCCCATATGAGTGTTCTGCTTTGCTGCGGTGTCTCCGGGCTTACCGCCAGCCTTCTGCCTTCGCTTACTTCTGATCCAGGTATTGTGGCTGATGTTGTCCCAAGGTAGGGGAAGAAGGTGGGAAAGGCATTCTACCAACAACTGTGAGGGAAAGGATAGAGGCAACTGGAGGGGGCAAGAAATCCTAGCCCTGCTGCTAGACACGGAGCCTGGCCACAAAAACAGGCTGGTAATCAATTTCATTCATTCATGAAAGAGGTAAGAAAAACCTAATACCTGGGTTAATCAGTGCAGGAGACCTTCCTAAGTGGCAAATTCTGTGAATTATTGAGAGGGATGTGTGGCTAGCAGAAACTAGATTTGTGTAACAAGATATCTACTTTATATTATATAATTTATATTTCTATATCATTTCTATTATATTTATATTGTGGTTACAAAGCACTATTTTATGCATTATGTTATATACTTCTTGCATCTATCCTGGGGTAGGTGGCTCAGGTAAGTCTGGTCCTAATTTTAGTGAGGAGGAAAATAAGGATCAAAGAAATTCAGCAACTTGCCCAAATTTATATAGAAAATGTGGGACAGAATCAGGACTTGAACCCTGATTTCTAGGGGTTTGGTGGTTATATCACTGTACTACCGAGGTGCCATAGTGGGTTGAGAGGACTGGACCTGGAACCAGGAAGACCTGAGTTCATATCCTGCCTCAGACACTTACTAGTTATCTGTCTGTAGCCAAGTCACCCAATCTCTGTTTGCCTCAGTGTCCTTATGTATAAAATGAGGTTAATAACAGAACCTACCTTGGAGGGCTGTTGTGAAGATCAAATGAGAGTATTTGTAAAGTGCTTAGCTCCGTGCCTAGAAAATAGCAGGGCCTATGTAAATTCTTCTTCCTATCTCCCTTTTACATTCATTCCATGTAAGTCTTTGACATCCTGATCTACTGAGTTGATGACTCCTATTTTAGGAGCTCAAAGTCCAAAGCAGCTGACTGATGCAGATATTTGATCCCATAAATGGAAATGCACACTTAAATGATGCTATTGCATGAAGAGATAAGGTGTCAGATCTCTGGTACATACTGATGAAATTGAAATGTTAGCTTTTATAAAATTAAATTTAGTTGATTTGCTGCCTTGAGATTGCCAAAGTCATACACCTGCTCCGAAAAATGCATCCTGCCCTAAGACTATCATTGATGGTGTGGAGCAGACAAGAAGTCTTCAGAGATGGCTTCTGATCAAGGTGACAGAATGTTGTGTTGATAAGGGCACCAGGTCTGGATCCTGGCTGTGCTTTTCCTTACTTTTGTAATCTCAGGCAAGTCATTTGCTTTCTCTGGGCTTCAGAATAAACTCATCTATACAGTGAAACAGGTGGACTAGATGACTTTGAACAGCCTTTAGCCCTCTGAATCAGGATGCACTAGCGAGTAGTACCTTTATTAAACATTTATTGTGTGTCAGACATTGTGCTAAGCACTGGGGATACAAATAGGAGCAAAAAGAAACAGTCCTTTGCCACAAGAGGCTCAGATCTTAATCAGGGAAAGACAACACATAAAAGGGAACTGAAAAGTGGGAAGTGGGGTGTTGACACTCACTGATTCTGCTGCTTGGTAGTAAGACCCAGAGAATGAAGGACTGCCTACCTGGACTCTTCCTTGCAATGGAAGGAACAGGAGAAACTCTACTGGGAGAAAGCTGCTGAAGCATGGTTAAGAAGAAATCTCCAAAATTCAGACTGACTGAAGACAAGGCCAGTCTGAGTTAGTACAACATGTCTTTCTTCCTTAAAAAAAGCAACATGGAATGTATTGCTTTCAAGGACACAGTAACTAGAACTAGACTGGCAATGCAATTGCAGAACTTCTAAACTTTTTTCTTTCTCATAGATCTCTCTGGCTTTTTGGCAAGCTTATTTTATGTACATTTTTTTCAGAATTCTTTTAAATGTATAAAATAAAATCCATAAGATTACAGAGAAAACCAGTTATGCTGAAATACAGTGATCAAATATTTGAAAAATCAATTCTCAGACCCCAGGTTAAGAACCCCATTAATAGAAGTTTTTCTCCTAATTAAGGGGGAAAACTGTTTTGCAATTAGCATTTTTAAAAAAGGCACTTACCAGCTCATAATGTTGGTTCATTTGCTTCTATGCAAACTATTTTTTGAAAGATTTAATGACATCTTGTTCTTTTTTTCAAGATGCTGGATGGTCTAGGTGAAAGAACGGGGAACTTGGAGTCAGAAGTGCTAGTAGTTCTCTGACTGGAAAAAACAACATTTCTGAACTTCTGTTTTCTCTTCTTTGAGATCAAGATAATAACGTTCACACTCAGTACATAATAGGATTGTTTAGATTAAATAAGGAAAATATATTTTGTAAATGTGGGCTTTTCTCTAGTTTTATATAGTCTAGAGGTGACTGTGAAAGTTTTACCAGGTTATATGCCAAGCTGAAAAAACTTTGAACATGGGCTTGGTGACAGACTGTATGTTTGTTATATGAGGACCATCCAAGCTAAGGGAGTAGATATTGATCATCAAACTGGTCATAGGATAATGGAAACACTACTAATGGAAACTAAGCATGGAATACTGGTATTTGTGTAGGTGGAGGGAGTAATCCACACCTACAAAACCAACTATCTTTTAAGTCATGAAATAATATCAAGAAGGTAAATGTTACTTTCTCTCAGGATCTTTTACGTTAAATGTTTCTTCATCAACATTCCTTGGTCCACAGCCTGAACAAATGGAAATTCTAACCCAGCTTCTCTAAATGATGACATTTTTCTTAATTAGTGGACATAAGTTAATGGAACCACCCGTATAATGATGATGATGATAATAATAGTTAATATTTATATAGCTCTTACTGTGTGCCAGGAACTGTGCTGAAGTGCTTTAAAATTATTATCATACTGTTTAAAATTATTAAATTACATCAGATTAAAATTATTAAATTATTTAAAATATTATCATATTTGATCCTCACAACAATCCTATCAATATACCCATTTTACAAATTAAGAAGCTGAGGCAAACAGGGATAAAGTGATTTGCCCAGAGTCACACAGTTAACAGGTGTCAGTGACCATGTGTGAACTCAGGCCCAGTGCTTTATCCACTGTGTCACCTACTATGGTGATTGTTGATGTATTCCCATTGCCACCGTATGAATAAATTCATTTATTACATCAGTTTAACTACATCATTGATTTCATTAATGATTAATTTCATCAATGATTTCATTAAGAGGAATTTCCTTTCGTAGTGTGGATTGACATCTTCTTTATGCCTTGCAGTCTTAGAGAGGTAGAGGTGGGTGATGGAGAAGAAGAGAAGACTGAGAGATTAAATACCTTGCCTAGGGTCACATACCCAGTGTGTATCAGAAGCAAGACTTGAATTCAGGTGTTTTTGATTCTGAGGCTAGCTCACTAGTCAAACTATACAACATGGCTTCTTTCCTTATCACTTTATACATAGGTCAAAAAAGAAAGCCAAGGTCTCCCACTGCATCCAGGGCCATCTCCAATGGTCCTGATCTGTGTCTTGCCACTGGACCCAGATGGCTCTGGAGGAGAGGGTGAAGCTTTTGACTTGGCACAGCCCTGCTTACTTAAACCCAATTCACTTGAAGTCATGACATAACCTTCCCAATGTTAAGTGTATTTTAGTCTATTTAAAAGTCTATTTTACCAGGGTGATGGCCCAGCCTGGAGCACAGTGCAGCTTAGGCTATGCCTAACAAACCAACAGTAGTCCTTGGAGGTGGTTGCAGCTTCAGAATTTCTCTCTGCCCATGGATGATAAGGTGTTTGGACAACTGGCCAGAAGGAGATTACAGGGGGCCCTTTTCTGGCAATGGATGCAGGACCCTGTTGCATGCCCATTCACAGTTCCAGGTAGCAGTCCCAGGGTATAGAGGAATGCTAGTGCACTAGGGCTTGTGGCAACATGGGATGCAAGGGCCCTGGACACAGATCCAGTTTGGAGAAGAGTGCTTATGACTGCTCTCGAGGGAGCAGGGGCCCTGGTCTCCAGTCCAAGGCAGAAAGGAACACTAGTGCTTGTGGCTACAGGAAAGCAGGAGCCCTGGTCACAGAAAAGAGTGCCTGTGGTCATTCACAGACTAGAAATATTATGAACAGAAATATTTATAAGAACTCTTTTTGTGACAGCAAAGAATTGGAAGTTGAGGGGATACCCATCAATTAGAGAATGGTTCACCAAGTTATAGTGTATGATTATGATCAAATGCAATTGTGCTGTGATACATGATGAGCAGGATGCTTTCAGAAAAATCTGGGGAAACTTATATGAACTGATGTAAAATGAAGTGAGCAGAACCAGAAGAAAATTGTATATACTCAGAGCAATTTGTATGATGATCAACTGTGAATGGCTTAGCTATTCTCAGAAATAAAATGATCCAAGGTAGTTCCAAAAGATTTATGATGAAAAAATGCTATCCACCTCCAGAGGGGGAAAAAAACAGATGGAGTCTGAATGTAGATCAAAGCACACTTTTATTATTTTTTTACCTTCATATTTCTTATTTTGTTTTTGTTTTCTTTTGCAACATGGCTAATATGAAAATATGTTTTGCATGACTGCACATGTATAATCTATATGAAATTACAGGGGGAGTGGAAGGGAAGGAGGGGAGAGAATTTGGAAATCAGACTGTAAAAATCAACATTAAATTGTTTTTTTACATGTAAGTGGGAAAAATAAAATATAAAAAAAATACTTATTACTTCTGTGACTTTGGGCAAAGCATTTCATTTTCCTGTATCTGTTCTTTTTTTAGTTGTAAAATGAGGGTATTGGATTGGATAGCCTCTGAGGTCCCTTCCAGATGTATGTGTATAATCCTATGATCCCACAAGTCTTAATTGTAAGATCAGTGCCTACACACAGAGTCAGCAACGACAACAGCATCTGTGCTTGTATAGAGCTCATTAGATTGGTTATTACCATGGCTAAGGAGGGAAGGTTTGGTTTGATTTTGTTCTGTTCTGTTCTACTGAACAGCTATGCTTACATTGAACATAGAATATTGTTATCAGTACGCTAAGCAGGAGACTGCGTCTGGTGTATTTCATGTTATGAGAACCTTTCATGTTGAAAAGAAGCGTTAGTTACTTTCTAGACGAGCTTTGTTGTGTGGGTATATGTCTGTGATAAAGTTGTTATTGATGCGCTGTAGTTGGTTTCATTATTTTAATTGGGGAGGCATAAACACAAAGGTTTTGCATAAAGGACTCCATGATCTTCTAATTAGAGGAGTTGACAGCATATTTTCAGCTACCAATAGCCCCACTTGTAATTCAGATACCCTTTGATTCACTCTAAATAATATACTTTATTACCTTCCTTTCTCGGCTTCTTTGTTTTGAGTCAGTCATAGACAAGCTGTTTGAAACAATTCCATCCCCCCCCCCCCCATTCATCCCCTTTAACAAATTTCATCGGTTCTGTGTTTGATATTCCTAGTTAACCATCTACTTTGTCAAAGCATGTAGTCATCTAAAGAACCCTGACTTCAACTTTTGTCTTGCTGACTTCTGTGCATAGTGGTGGGATAAACAATTACCACATGCCATTAGCTTGCAATTATATTTTAATGTTTGAGACTATATGAACATGGACTTGAAGATTAACTTAGCAGCATATACTGCCTAATGTGGTTAAATGGTTTCATTTCTTTTCATTTCCCTTTTCCCTTTATATTGGATCATTTTATTTTAATTTTACTCTAGTACCTCTAAAAACCCAATTCATTCATTTCAACTGAGCATGAATATTTTCAGAGGTGAAATAACTTGAAATGGCTCCTCTCTTACCTTCCTCCAACTGCCCTAGACTGCTTTAGCTAAGAGTAGATTCAAAAGTAGCCAAACTTGCAGGGTGCTTTTTGCATATATTGCTAGGTATTTCTTATGTGTAGAAAGAAAATTAGCAAAAGACCATATGCCACACAAAATCCAGCAATTAAATCATGGTACATAATATATCTCCTGAAAGAAAACTTTTTAAAACAAGTTTGGATTGGGGTGGAGTGACAAAAAAGAAATGGCTGTGTTTCAAATCTCCTTTAAGTGGATATATTTTATTATAGTGTAATGTGTAGCTATGCAGTATTGCTTATTAACTTTCTAAGCTTATTGTTCACATTAAACAAGTGCTTCTTGTACAATGTATTTTCAAATTTTCAGCACCTGAGAACATGGCAAAAAAAAAAAAATAACAGTGACAAACCACTGTAGAAAACAGGACTTTAGCTAATGACAGTGGCTGCTAAAATCATCAATGCTTCATTGTTCCTTCTGTTACTTTTATTACATTTGACAAGTTTTGAAATGAATTGCTGATTTGGAGAGGAAAGTTTTTAAAGTACTTCCCTATTTCTTGTTAAATATGTATTCTCTGAGAATTGGAAGGCTTATAACTGTACTGGAATTTTGATTCTTCAACATAATTTTTGTTCTTTGAATTTGCCTGTAATGAAATGGAAGCACATAAGCGTCTGAGGTCTGGTTATCAGAATTATGATCCTAATGGGGTTGAGTAGGAAGAGGCTGAGTAATAAGGTTGAAAAGGATATTCCCTGGGAATGATCTGATGGAAATTCTTGGTAATTCAAAAATCCTGAAGTTAGCTCGTTGGGAAAGAAGAAGATTCCAAAATGGATAGAATTCAAGCGAGACAATTTCTATATTAACACAATTTTTACTCTCTCTGACATCTGTCCTCCACTCTTCTTGTCATTTAGTGATGGGTAGAGAAGGAAAGTAGAGGACTAGCGATAGATTAGATGTAATAAAATGTATCAAGTTCTACAGAATGTTATGTGGGTACATTATTAGTGGAACTGTGAAAAGGTTTAGAAAGCAATTTGGAATCACGCAAATAAAGTGATTAAAATATTGTTATTCTTTGGATCATAGATTCCATTACTGGACTTATATCCCAAGAAATCTTTCAATAAGAAAAAAGTCCCCATAAATGCCAAAGTAATAATAACAGCACTTTCTGTGAGAGGCAAAAATTGGAAGCAAGTTTAGATGCCCATCTGTTGGGAAATGGCTAAACAAATTGTGGTCCATGAATGTGATGGAATACTGCTGTGTCGTAAGAAGTAATGTGTCATGAATACAGAAAAGCACGGAAAGATCTATCTGAACTGATACAAAATAAAGTAGGCAGAGCCAAGGAAACAATATACATATTAACTACAACATTGTAAGTGGAAAGAGGCAGCACACACCAAAAAATCCAAAGTAAATGCAACAAAGTTATAAAGATAAACCAGGACTCAAATGAAGAGGTGAGAAAACATCCCCAACCTACCCCTTAATGGAGGTGGAAGATCTACATATTGCACATATTTTTGGATTTTCTGAATGTGTCAGTCAGTTGTGCTGACTTTTTTTCTGTCTCTTCAAAGAAACAAAATCCACTAATTTTTTTTTTTTGTTATATGTAGAAAAGGGGGCTTTAGCTGATGACAGTGGCAACTAAAATGAATACTTCATTGTTCCTTTGTATCTGTAATCTCTCTAATATAGGTATTCTATTCAGTAATAAAAGTCTATGAGGGGGAAAGGAGAGGATATATAGGATACCATGATGATGAAGAAACAGAAAATATCAATAAAAAATTTTAAAAGGATTTCATGTGAGTAATTTGCTGAATTTTAGAGGTTAGTAGAGTAGTTTTAATCACTTTTCATTGAAATTTTGACTTTGGAAACTGAAGGATTGGTGAATGTGATCAGCTCTTTGCTCTAAGATGAAGTTTATGTTCTCATAAACCATTGCATTGATAGGACAAAGACATGGGATATATTAAAATGACTTCTTGGTAAATTGCCAAGTGATCTAGACACTTATTAAGGAAGTTTCAGCCCAAAACACACATGAACAAAAAGGACTCTGAGAGTGTTTCAGAGAGTATAAATTACTTCAGACAGCAGATTTTATCCCTTGGGTAAAAGGCAAGAGATTCAACAAAGTTACATTTTGAATTTAAGCATGTCAGTTTATTGATCAGTGCACCTGGGAGTTCAAGAAGATAAAAAGGATGGTGTCCTTGTTCTCATTCACTGTAGACTTTTGCACAAACAATGTAATTTATACATTTTACCAAGGATAATTCGAAAAACATACACTAAATTTTCTGTATAGGAGAGCAAAGTGAGCCTCTTGGTAAAGAGAAAGTGATGAAAAATTTGTTATTGGCTGCTGAGAATGGGAATATCTTTATTGTGGGTTATATTGAGGACAGAAAATATTAAGGGTCATAGGATTATAAACTGAGAATTTGAAAGGATCTTTTTGGTCATCTAATTCAAGATACTCATTTTATATTTGAGAAACAGAAGCCCAGAGAATTCAGGTAACTTGCCCAAGGTCTTGAAGGCAGATTCAAGGATTGGCACCTGGGAGTGGTGTCAATTCTAATGCTCTTTCCACTGCCCTATGCTGGCCCCCCAAAGAAATTATGCCTCTTGGCCAATATGCATATTCTAATCTTTTCATATATTTTGTAATATTCTAACTAATTTGGACTTAGTGGTTTCCAAACTTACCTTTATTCACCCTTTATCTTGGGCCTGAAATATATTCTTCTAACCTTCGTCTACACTTTGGTAATTAGTACCCTCAACTTGAAGAGATTTCTGTTTTCTCTGTACTGCCATGGAAATTTGGTTGCTCTTTTGCTATACATTGATAACTTAATCAGTATTGTGATATTTTTATATTTGTACATAACAGATCATGTACTCCTTGAGGACTACGCTTATTGTCCTACTGCTCTTTCTATCCCCTCTTGTGCTTACCACTGTACCTCAGCCATGAAGCTAAATAAATATTTGGTGACTGTAAGAATTCAATAAATTAATTACTAAATGGACGAGTACTTAGGACAGCAAGTATCAGTAGTGAAATTAACATAATAATATTTTTAAAAATCACTGGCAAATAGATGGACTGAAGTAGTAATTATTCACTTTTTAAATGGAATCTCCCAGAGAACCTAGTAGGACTGTGCCTTGCACTCATTAGATGCTAAATGCAGGTCGTTACCTTTGCCTTCAACCCACTACCTCCTCAATTCTATTTCTCGAATTCTTCCTTATCTTACAGTGTTCAACTCAAGACTTTTTTCCACTTTAGCATCCCTAACTACTACTCTCCCTTTGGAGATCTTTCTGTTCTCCATACTAGTTTTTTTTCCCCCTTGCCACAGCACTTTGAATCCCTTCTTCAGCTCCACTGAATTCTTCTACCTTATAATCCATTTATATGCATTTAATTGGGTTCAAGCATCCCACATAGGCTACTATGTCTATTATATTAGTTTATATCATGCCTCCCCCAACTGACAATATTAAGCTCTGTGAAGACATCCATTCTTCTGTTGCAGCTGTAATCTCTCTAATATGGATATTCTGTTTTGTAATAAAAGTCCCAACCTGTCCATGTCTGTGACTTTTATCTTCATCACCTAGCATAGTGCCTTGCATATAGTTGGAGCATAACAGAAGCTTGAATGGAATTGATTTAATATTTCAAAAAAAGTGATAGTTATATGAAAGCTGTTTCTTTTCAACTATGACCTTTCTGTTCCTCGGTGATGAATACTGTATAATGAATGCTTTCACCTATCTATATATCTTTATTGGTGGATGTCTAGAGTAGGAGGGTTTTTTTTTTTTTAAATCAGAATGCAGCATTTATTTGCTGCTGCTCAATTCACATGATAGAAAATATTATCGGAAGTGATTGAATGGAGACCCTTCAAGGAAATATTTATCTTCATTGAAAAAATTACCATTACTATGGAGAAGCATTTCCTTTTTTTTCCTGTAAAACTAGATTGTGCACAGAGGATTGTCTTTGCTTTTGAGGCACACACACACATTTTTAACCCGCAGATTGCTTTCTTCTTATGTAAACCATTTTAATATTGAAAGTAGGGTGAGGATCTCTTGTAAGCACAGTGCCAAACAGGACAGTGCCAGTTCAGTTTAATTCCATTTTTCCCAACAATAGGTAATGCAGTATGCATCTGCTCAGCAGCTTGTGTTCTAGATATAACAGCTATCTTGTTTTCTTTGGTCTGGTTTCATCAGCATTGCTGTTCACTTGGAACTTTCTTATCCATCTTTTATTTATTCTGGTTGTGAATTTTCCTTCCTTTCTTTCCTTTCCCTTTTGTGAAGTTGTTTCTGTTTTTGTAACTAAGCAGGTTTTCACACCCAACAGGCTTATTGTATTATCCTACAGGCATTTTCAAGGGAGCTCTCCATTTTGTCTGTGAGAGACTGCTTTAACGAGGCTTCTTTTTCTCTTGGGCTGGCAAGGACACTGCTTATTTTTCTGCCATTGACATTTGGAGTTTGTTTCTGCCCCTGCCCTCTTCTAGGTAGGCTTCTTCTTGATTGAGCAGTTCTTCAAAGCAGATGGATTCTCCTTCTTGAATGGAATTCCCATCTATGACAATCAGCTTTTTTTTCCAGGCTTTAAATGATCAGACCTTCTTGTGTATAGATACCTGCTAAATCTTCTTTCTTTTCTTTTTTTCTTTTAGAAAATGAGAACTTAGAGAAAGCCAAAGATGAGAGAAAACACATGATGCTTTTGTGAACTGTGCTCAAGGATGGCGTTAGCTACAAATCTCAGTTTTGCCATTATCCGCTAGAAGTCCATTCTTTTTCTTTCCTATCTAGTTACTGGGGAGACAATCTTGGTCTAGGGCACAAAGGGCTTTGAAGAATTTCTTTCTCCCTGCCTTTGTGGAAAAGACTGGAATCAAAATCTAAGTGAATAAATCCCTCAAATAAGGATAGATTCTATTTATTTTGAGATTTATTTACTATGTGGGTATGTGCTGTGAAAATCTTAAAAAACTTTATTTTCTGAGAAGTGAATTTGGAGCTCATTATAATCACTAGCCTTAGAAACTGTGCCTTCCCCATCCTCTCCTACGTTTTCCTTGCTGTCCAAGAGAAGTCAAATTAATAACTGTTATTTGATTAATCTTCTTCCTAAAGATAGTATGGATTCACTTTTTGGGGGACAAGTCACAAAGTTTTTTGGGCTTCAGTTCCACATTTTTAAAAATGAGGAATTTTGGATCAGTTGATCTGCAAGGTGCCCTACAGTTCTCACTTATAGAATTATAACGACTTCGTGTTTAATGATATTGAGACACTTATCTTGTTTGCTTTGGCACATAGCAGATATGTGTGTGTGTGTGTGTGTGTGTGTGTGTGTGTTTTCCTGATATGAGGATAAATTGGAATTACATTGTCCCCATCCAACTTATCAATCTAGACAGGGCACACAAAATGTAAAATGCCCAAGAAGGGTGAACCCACACTAAAGCTAACTTATTATGCACTTTAGGGAAACAAGGCTATTCAGCTTTTACTGTAGTTTGGAGTGACTGGGTTAGAGTTCACCAGCTTTTCAGCGGTTCAGACAAAAACAAGCCAAGATCTGACATGACATATTCTATGTGCTTCCTTTCTTTTGGACAGTCAGTTTCCCAAATGTTAAGAACTAGAAGCAGTGGGACCCTCATAAACATGGTATTGTGTGCGCACTCTCCCCCCCACCTTTTCCTGCTCCCTCTTCTTCTCTCCCTCTCTCTCCTTTACCCACAATAGAAATCCAAGAAAGCACAGTGCAGAATTGTTACAGTTAAAACTCCTTAGTTTGATTTTCAGGGACCTTCTCAATTTATATGAAGCCTACATGATGGCTACTCCCTTTCATGTATACCATATTCCACCAAAGTAAATGATTTGTCATTCTTATTTGACACACACTCAAGAGGCTTCTTCCCACAGAGGCTTATACAGACCAAGATTGATCATGGGGAGAGTGGTGGCTGATGCCAAAGAAGGATTTCTTTTTATATCTCACTCATTGAACTTTTTCCATAGCAAAGCTCTAAGGAAATCTCTAACCCTAAACTTAGTATGACTCATGTCTTGAGTCTCACTGAAATGTTGATAAGAGCAGGATCTCTTATAGGAAAGGTATAAAAGTACAATGAAAATTTTAGACAGCTTTTATTCCCTCCACTCATATAAACTGCAAATTTTAGATAGCTCTTTATTTCCTCCACTCATATAAACTTTCCAAAACAGAAAGCATTTGACAATGTCATGATAAATTAAAAAATATAAAACACCTCAAATAGTGCCTAGACTTTTTACTTCCCCTAGAAGATAAAAACAACTTTGAGAGACTGGAGAAAAATAACGTCATTAGCATTCACCTTGGATCTCTGCTGTTTGAGTAACTCAACTCAGAAGGTCTCAACCTCCAGCCAGCCTTGGCGTGGCTTTCTTTAGCCCTTTAGCAACAAGATTAGCTAGTGGTGGCCATCTCCTACTCCAAGAAACTCTTCACTCTATGGTTGACTGATGACTGAATCTCAGATTCAAGAACATGCAGGTTTACAAAGTAGCTGGCAAAGCTGGAAAAATACATATTTCAGAATCAACAGTAGTTGACCTGTCCTTAGAGAAGAAAACAAAGGCAGAAACAAAATGGTAGCCAGTTATGTGGGTTCACCCAGTTCCAGGTTCTGACTGCCATGTGCTTATAGCTGTGTTTGGGGAAGGAGAAAAGAAATCTTCTCTCTCCCTTCTTGGAAATCTAAAGAGTGAAACACCCCAAAGAGAAAGGAAGTGGAAGCATCTTACTGTAATAAACTACTGAAAGGAGAAATTTGTGAATGAATCTATCCTTTTCTGACCCATCTTGAAGGAAATCCTCGTGATTAATACCCCTAATTATGGAAGCTCACAGAAACCAGCCTGGAATTTTTATGTAAGCTGAGCAAACCTCACACCCTTTTCTGTAACAGCCAATCCCATGTCCTTCAGCAAGTGACCTGAGTACAAGTATAGGTGTCCTTCTCTGATTAAAGCTCATGCCTTAACTTTATCAAGTAGATTAGGAGGACTCAGTTGATCAGAGGTCTTCTTGATCAACACTACTAAACCCCCTACTCATACTGCCTTGCCTGTATGTCCTATCCTGTGGTTCTGAATGAATTCTCTCTATTTCTTCCTCTTTCTTCCTGGAAATTCTATCTATTCTTTACAGATCCATTCATGTCACTTATTCCATGAAAACTTTCTTAATTTCTTCCTCCGAATGCTCGTAGTACATTTGGCTTTATTTTCTCTGTACATTTTATGTCCTGTATTAAATTTCCAGTCTCTTGATCATGTATTATTTGTCTTTATATCCCCTTTGTGCCTAAGGCCTTTCTAGAGTAGTTAATCCATAAATGATTATTGAATCTGTCAGGTTGACAGACTGCTGAACATGATTTAGGGGAACTGGGTTATAATCTTAATTTTGCCACTAAATGACTATATGACCTTGAATAAATTGTTATCTTTTTTGAATTTTAGTTTCCTTTTCAATAAATTAAGGTATTAAGGTAGATGGTTTCCATAGCCCCTCTCAATTCTAAAATTGTAAGATTTCTGAGGTGATTTGGTATAAAATATCATGCTTCCTTTTCTAATAAGTGGTCTTTTATTCTAATTCTACTGAGACTGCTATAATAGATGCCGTGACTTCTTTGTAGAAAATAGATTTTTCCCTGATTTCATATTCATGGTTTCCAATTTCTGTACATGGCAGATGGGGAATAAAAATCCACAATAATGGGTGACAGTATCTTCATCTTAACCAGGTCTTATAATGTAAAATTCTTGGTAATGATTTTTAAGTTAGAAGTATGGGAGCCTCAGATTACAGCCACTGAGATAGAATTGTTACAGTGAGAAGAGGGAAATGAATAGATAAAAGCAGGGATAAAGTAATAAAAGGAATTCTAAATAAATAGATTAGAGGTGAAAGGAACCAGGAAGCCAGGGAAAGTATGATCAGTGTTATAAACACTTACTAATTTTTAAAAAATTTCTTCCCTTACCCCGATGGCTGTTCTACTTTCAGTCAAATTACATTTCACATTTATATTAGTCTTTAGGCCTTGCAAAGCACTTTAAATATACTTTATCTTATCTTCATGGCATTCTATGAGGTAACTACAGATGAAGCAATAGAGGGTAAGTGACTTTCCCAGGGTCACACAGCTAGTCAGTATCTAAAGTGGTATTCCAGTCCTGATCTTTTAGATACCAAGTTCAGTGCTTTATCCACTAAACCACTGTGCCTATCTGCCATACTATGTGAGCCTCTCTACCTTTTCTCTTTGGAATTTTGGGAATAAAATTAAAACTGGAAGCTGCAAGTCATCAAAGTGACTGTTTAAAAAACAAACAACAACAACGTAGACATAAAATTCTTGGAAACAGTTCATTGTCCACATTACAGCCTGAACAACCACATCTACGCAGAAAAATGCTCAAGTACGTCTTAGAGGCCATCTTCATCATCCACAGCCTAGGTTGGCTGAAACACCTTTCCAGGCCAAAACCTTTTCTCCTTCTGGACACTACTGTTCACATCTCTAGTGACCACTCTTCCATAGGCAGTTGTAGTATCATTACACAGCCTTTCTGCTACTTCTTCGTTTAATCCACTGGGTTTCCTTCCCTTCCCCCTTTCAGTACATAAAGGATGCCTTTGTTTGTTTTTGTTTCTTCTTACCACGTCCCTAAAAGAGATGATAGTTTTCAGGAATGCTTAGATGCACTTATGTATAAATAGAAAGTTTACAATAATCTCCTTTTGAAAGAATTCTTTGTTTCCCTGCCTGGCTGTTGTGCTCTTATTATCTTAAGAAAACATCTGCTGTTGTTTCCTTACAAATTGCTTTTTCCATCTTCAGTAAATTCCCTTTTCTCTCCACCTTGAGAAGACCCTAGACCATAAGATATTCTGATGCTTTTTTGTTTCTTTGTAATTTTATTCCTCCTCTTAGGCTCTCATCTAGTGTAATGCACATTAATCTATTTCACAGTCTGATTTCAATTCATGAATCATCTATTTGACATTAGGATCTTTGTTTTCTTATCGGGTACTTTCACTTCTCCCGCTGAGGTTCCCATCATTGACCTGTTTTGCTGCTTTTCAGCCAACATCCAAGCTAGGTGCTAATTATACTTTACCTGTCTTTGAAAAAGATTGGATTTTTAAAAGAAGACAGAGGAGTTTCTTTTTCCCTCTGAGCATCTAGAAATATAGTTATTTTTATAGAAGAGGCATACCTCATGAAACTTACAGTTTTAGCCTTTGATCTGATGATGAAATCAAGTGAGAATATAGAGTAAATATAAATATTCTTCAGATTAATAGTTACATACCCTAAAATGCACATTTGAGCATATAGCATATTATACATATTATATTGTGGTGACAAAGTGAGCATTTCTAGGAAGAAAAGAAGAAAATTAGCATTTATTATTAACTTCACTGTGAGGCACATAGTACACTAACAATAAGAAAGAAGATTATGCTAAGTATGAGACAGTATGAAAATGGTGCTGGATATGGAGTTAGAAGAACTGATTAAAATTTTACTTTTGCTAATTATTACTTGGGCAAGTCATTTACCTTTTCTTGGTTTCATTTCCTCATCTGTAAAATGAAAGGATTGAATGAGATGATTTCTGATGTCCCTTTCAGGTCTAAATCTGTGATCCTATAACATACAGGATATAGATAGGTAGAAAGGGGAATGTCTATTGAAAATGTGAGGAAATGGAGGTAGAAAATAAATACAGTTGCATGATAAAATGTTCTTATATAAAAATGTTTTTAAAAGGCAAAAAATGTGGAATATAAAAATTTTTTTTAAAAAAGTAACTTATTTGTAATTACGTACACTCTTTGATGTGATATTGAATGAAAATTAATTAGGAAGGATTCCAGAATGTCAATCTTAAAAAAAATCTATAGGATATAAAAATGTCAAAATCATAATTAAAAATAAGAGAATAAGAGTATAGATGAGTGTAAAAAAAACCCCAAAGAAATGAGAAATTCTGAAAGGAGGAGAAAAGAGAGAGAAAAAATTTTTAGTCCTTTGAGAAAAAAAATTAATAGATCCTATTATAAGTTCTTCTGAGGACCTAGGAAATTGTAGACTTATGCATGTGATTTTGATCATTTTCTTAGAGTCTTTTGGACAGCTTGGTGGCACAGTGAATAGAGCACTGGGCCTGAAGTCAGGAAGACTCATCTTCCTGAGTTCAAATCTGACCTCAGACACTTACTAGTCATGTGGCCCTGGGCAAATCACTTACCCATATTTGCCTCAGTTTACTCATCTGTAAAATGAACTGAAGGAGGAAATGGCAAATCACTATAGTTAGCATTTTTGCCAAGAAAACCCCAAATGGAGTCATGAAGAGCTGGACATGGCTGAAGTGACTGAAGAGCAAAAGGGAGGGGGCCTGGCTCCATGAGTTCATTGATAAAGTGACCTAATTGGGAAAATTCTTTCTAGAAATGCAGTTGGCCATTGTCTATTATTTATAAGTTTAGAGATTTGCCTAAGGTCACATAGCTTGTGTCACAAGCAAGACTTGAGCTCTTGCTGGCTTTAAGGCCTATTTCCTAGGCCTAAAGTAATGGGCTTCTCTTTTTGCCCTAATTCAGTTTAACTCAATCAGCAGTATTACTAAGTGCCAAGCATTGTGTTAAATCTGGGGATAAAAAGACAAAAAGAAAAGTGCCTCCTGGATTCAAGGTACTACATTCTACAAGATACCTTTTCCACTACTTTTTCCACAGATTAGTATGTGCACAAAGTAGGGATTTTTGAAATGTTTTTGGTAGTAGGTAGCCCCTGAGTTGAGTCTTGGAGGAAGTTTAGGATTTTATTTTTCGTTCCAGGCATTCAGTATAGCTTGTGTACATGCATGATGGGGAAAACATTATGGTCATGAGGCTATAGCCACAGGCTCAGATTCTATGCAAACAAGATAGTTTGATTGCATCACTTTTACTCACTAGTTTCATGACAAATGCATTCTTGGTACTAGGTAAAAGAGTGCTAATGAATAAGTCAGTTTAAATAGTTGCCACAAAGGTGAGGGGATGGAGGGGGAAGTATATTACCTATTACTGTGGGTCATTGGTGAGAGTGCTGCAAAGACATCATTCCATTTAACCAAATGTTGTAGATTATACAAGTATCAAAATAATTTAGGGTACTCATATGGTGCTAGTCACATGTAGGTTTTTCAGTTTTAGTTATGCCATTTGCATTATTTGAATAATTTTATGGGGAGCTCTGCATGAGAGTTAGTAGGTCTTAATCATGTTTGTAACTCACTCAGCACTTAGCTCATAGCCTGGTACTGTTAAACACAGTAGGTTTTAAAATATTTGTTGAATGAAAGACACAGTATGTAAAAAGTAAATTCCCTTGATATTCAAGGTAATTTGTAGTAAGAAATCATTTAACTCAAGGGACAGTCTTGTATCGTGGGAAAAGACCTAGTTTCATGTTCTGGCTTTGGTACTTACTAGCTGTTTAACCTTGAGCAAATCATTTAACCTCTGTAGAATTATCCTGTATGCCTGGCGGAATGGCCATAAGGATTAAATTTGATAATGTTAGTTTAGAACTTTGTAACTGTGAAGTAACATGCTAGTTGACTCTTTCTGGTTCCTGATATAATATCTTCAAATAAAAAAGAAAAGTTTTGGCAATAGAATTTATCTCTAGAATTTGTGACTACACCAGGGAAGATATTTTTAAACAGTATTTTTATTTTATAATAGTGACTTTTTAATAGTGACTTACCCAGGGTAAGTATTTATTGAATGTTTGACAAATTAAATTACATTTGATATGTTTTCATTTTGCCACGTTTCCATTCACTAGGTATCACCAATTCATTTCAATAAAAATCAGAAGTCATCTGTTTTTACCTCTGGACAGATGGCCTGATATAGCTCACAGCTAGTATCTTGGGGCCTTCATCATCAGAATACAACCAGAATGAAATTTCTGGGCCACTGACAATAGAAAGCTGAGGACGCTAATTAGTTGCTATATAAGGACTGCTGCCACAGGTGTGTGATACTCCTTGTGAGGTGGCTAGAGACTTGACCAAATCAATGATTTATTTTTTGTGTGTGTGAAGACTTTCCCTTTTAATCCAAGTTTAGATAGTACATACTTGCATGAAGCATTGGTAGTAAAAGATGGTAGACTTCTTTATTAAGAAAATTATATTACATTCCATAAATTCCCTGGGGAAGGTGTATTTCTCTAGTGAGATTTTAATCTAAAAATAAAAAAGACAGATGGAAGAAGGAAATGTTAGACAAATAGTAGGAGATTTTGGTTCAGAAGTCTGAGTTGTTCAGTAGCATCACATCTATCCTTTTTGTTTTAGAGGTTCTTTAGTAAAATAAAAGAGAACAAGAATTTGGAAGGAATATTTTGAACAGATTTTGAAACTAAGAAAGAAAATGCTGTTGTAATAATTAAATTAATAACTTAACAATAATTAAATAAATAATTGAATTAAATAGTCAAATAACTAAATTGCAGAGAGAGGTTTTATTTATTTTTTGGTTTTGTAGAATTCATTTGTAAGGATTTTGAAGAAAAAAAAGTTTAGTACATTTCAGTGACTCAAATAAGAAAGAATAAAGGTGAGAGCCTCATTCATTTTTTTTTTTTTACTGCTTTGAATGTGAGCATGTAAGAAAAACACATTCTATGCAATAAACAAATATAGAAGCCATCTGTTTTCACCCAGATAATGTTCACTTGATCATTCAGATTGGAACTAGGCTAGTGAAGATTATAAATTTCAGAGGAGAAGCAAAGAAGGTTGAGGAAACTATAGGACATATTCATTTATTTACCTATTTAATCAACAAATGTTGATTCTGTACCTACTGTGTGGATTATGATAATAACATTGCCATGTCGTAAGGCTGTGTGATCCTCACAAAAAAATCCGATAGGTAGGTGCTCTCGATGTGATTATTTTCATTTTACAGATGAATACTTGAGGCTCAGTACATGCCTATGGTCACACAACTAATAAGTGGCAGAAATGGAATTCTGCCCAGCACTTCCTGACTACACTTCCAACATTTTATCTCCTATGACCTACACTATCTGTATGGCAACACCTGTGTTGTTTCCAGTGGTGATAAACGTAGACAGAACATAGTTCTTGTAGTGTTGCTCTTAGGGGAACCTCTTAGAACATCTTTTTATTTATATCCCCAAAGGTTCTTTTGCTCTGCTAGTTACAGCCTCCAATTCCATCTTTTGGCTAGGCTTTGGGTTCAGTCACTTGACTTTGGCTCAGCCGATTCTCATTACCCTTATGGAGCTAGAGCAGCTGGTGACCCTCCCTCCTAATTAGCCCTACCCACTATTCTTGTGGTTCCCCACTATGCCACCTTGCTTTTGGCCCTGAAATCTATAGGGCTGCATCTACCCTGAAACATTCTCATGACATCTGGCAAGAAAGAGAATAATCAGCTCTCAAAAACTGAGATAAAAACCAGAATAGGACGAAATCTTACAATTGTGTAATGGACAGGGAACAAAAGTGAAATAGATTAGTTACTCTGTCAGAAGCAGCAGAAAGGTCAAGAAGGATGAAGATGTGGAATAGAGGCCTTTAGCTATGGCTAAAAGGCAGACAACTGAGATGAATTTCATTTTCTGGGTTCCTTTTTCAAATTGTTAGTCCTCTGTTCTGACACATGGATTTTTTAAAAACAGCTTCCATGCTAATCCTTTCTTCTATTTCTTAATCAGCACAACACAGCGTTATTAAAGTTACAGGTCTTGAAATCAGTGGGGTGTATATGTCAACCCCGTTTTGTTTCATGCTGACTATTGGTTATTGCTGAGCAAAATTGTGTAAAGGTCAACAATTTAGAAAGCACTATAAACCTACTGACTTTTATACATCACTGAAGTTAATAGCTTTCCCTAAAGCATGTAATAAAAGTATAGTTTTTGGTATTTTAAAGTTTTAGGACAACACTAGCATTATTTGTAGGAAAAAAAAAAGTTTAGAGAAAACTGCTAATCTAACTCCAGCCTGAAGTTTCTCTCAAGTCTTCACACAGATTGGATATCAGAGGGGACTAGTAATTAAATGATGTGCTTAGGAAAGGCTAATTAATTTAAGCATTACTTTGAAACAGTTGCCACCGGTTCTTCCATCTGTACATTTGACAGGTGCAATTGGCGCTAAGCATTGTTGTACCCTCTGGCGTGTCTGGCTCCCCAGTAGGCCTTAGTGTGAGAAGAGAATGGCTTGTAACCACTCATTCAGCCATGGTCTTGCATCAGTTATAGATTGCAGCCTTACTGTTCTTCTTTTGGCTCATGGTAGAAATTGGAATGATGATGTGTTCTTTTTAATCTTGGCTTCCCCATTCATCAAGCTTTCAGGGTGCTCCTAAAGGTCCCTGACATATGAAATTAATAGTTATTAAAATTTAGATTTCCTTTTGCCATTTTTTGTGCAAAAAACATATTAGAAATTAGGTTCATAGTATTCAGAGCTGGGGTGGGAATGGGAGAAGGATATGGGCTTATCCAACTACTTCATTTTACAAGTGAAGAAATTAAGACTGAGAGAGTGGAAGTTGCTTGCCCTAAATTAAACAAATTATATGCAGAAGTTACAAAATTAAAACCCAGGACTTTTGACTCCCCATCTAGTGCTCTCTTCAGTTAAATAGAGAATTCAAAACAGAACATATTTCTCTCAAAGAAATTGCTTGGTGATTTTCATTCTGTTTTCCTAAAGGATTTTGACCTAACCAGAAACTTTAAGTCAAAAACTTTTTATTATACCCCCACATTTAGGAAACAGTACACACATTGGGGACTTTTATTTTTTTAAGGGATAGTTATTTGACAGAACTTTTCATATTACTAAAGGCTCATCTATGAGATTATCAGTGCAAATATACTTGTATACCCCCCAAAATTGGTTACATATAAACTTGACTTTGGGAGAGAAGATGTTACATGTAGCAGTTTCATAGGAGCAATACTTTTGGGCAAAAATTAACCAGCATGATAGCTGCAAACTACAAGCTGACTGACCTTCATGGGAATCTTGCCACAATGAATTGAATCCTAGCTCTGATCATCACTTAAACATGCAAGTCTGTCCTTGTATGGTTGCCAAATGTTACATTGTGACTTCATGAACTTAAACTAGGGCTTGGCTACATTATATTGATAAGGTTATTGTGAAACATTGTTGTCTGGGACAATGTCTTATAGGCTATGTCTACCTAAAGCACTGGATTTGCAAAAAAACACACAAAATAAATGATTTACATAAATCAAATAAGGAATGCCTTGAAGAAGAGTTGAAACAATAAGTGAAGAGTCATGATAGTACTCTAAACGTGTTAGCCACAATTTTCTTTTTTGATTTTTCGAAACAAGGGAAATATGGACAAAAGCCACTTTGTTCTACATAGGACACTTTTTGGTCTTTCTGTGTGGGGAAAGACAAAGCTCCACAAATTCTAATAAAAGCCAAAATTACCAATGGAGTTGCATGACCACCACATCTTTGAACTGCAGTTTCCTCGTCTGTAAAATAGGAGTTAAACTGTGTGCTCTCTCTGGTCCCTTCCAGATCTAAAATTCAACACACCTATGAAATAATTGTGTTGTATGGGGACATCTTGGCAGAGAAAGTTTCCCGAGTGGTCTTCATGTTATAGGTACTGCTGTGGGCAATAATACAGACCTGTATGGAGCAATAGCCCTGATTCCTACAGTGGAACTGAGAAAAGTGGAATGGAATAATTGGGTGAAAGCAGGAGAAGGGTTTTCATGAGATCATTCTTGCTAGATTTGTGACTATAAAAGCAAAGTGGAAAGTTGATGCTACTGTATGGATAATATTTACAGTTTTTCCCTCTCCTTTTACTACCTCTGCTACTTAATACAAAAAAGGAAAAATATATTTACCAGTGTCAAAGTAAAAATAGGCCCAAAGGAACTGGGGCACACGCTGCACTTCTATGAATATGTCTTTGCTTCAGGTTTTTATTTTTATTTGTAAAATTGGGGAATGGGATTGCACGTACTCTTAAGATCCCTTTTGACCTTAAATTTGATAAAATTATAAAGCAGTAATGGTGACACAAACCTGGATCACTATGCAGTGAATTAAAATTTGTCTTTTGGCATGGAACAGATAAAAAGGTATCTGACGTAAAAGCAAATGTAATAAATACTATCTGATTTTATCAGTCTCTTTGACATTTAAAAAATGGAGGGACTTCCCTTATCTTTGGGGGTTTCAGATATTACTGACTTCTCTATGTGACTACTGCTTCAATAGTAGTAGCAACCATAGTGACATTCCTTCCAGCAACAAAGAACACTCTACCTGTATTTTATAGGTAGGATCCTATATCTAGAACTGGGATGAATCATAGGATCATAAACTTAAAGTGTGAAGGGACTTTATAAGTCATCTAATACAACTTCTCCATTTTATAGGTAGGTAAATTGAGTCCCAAATAAGTTAAATGACTTGTCCAAGGTAATAGAGCTAATAAGAGTCTGAGGTAGAATTTCAGTCCAGGTCTTTCTGACTGCAAGAGCAGATCTCTAGCCACTCTATCATACTAAATCATATCATTCAACCCTTTTAAGCCTCATTTATTCATCTGTAAAATAAGAATGATTTGAACTCAGTTCAGTGCTCTTTGTCTCCAAGTTCAATGTTCTTTCCACGGAACTACAGGGATATATTGTCTGAAACAGCAGAAGTAAAACTAAGAAAAAACTTTTACTGATGTCTCGTTTTACATCCCCACCCTTCTGAATTGTCCTCTACCCTGGCCTCTGCTTGAGCAGGAATGTTTTCTTGCAACGAAGATAAACAGTTAAGCAAAAAGAAAACCCAAAACAAAAAACCAAGGAATAACAGTTACTCATGTCTGATGATGTCCACAGTTTTCTGCCTGATTTCCTGACTCCCTACTGAGAAGAGGGAAGTATGTTTCATTATTTATTCTTCAGAACCAAGATTATTTATAACAGTTTCTCAGAGTTTGGCTTCATTTTTTCTTTGTATTCTTTTATGTTCTGAATTTATGATGTGTATCATTTTTCTAGTTCTGTATATTTCACTGAACACCTATTCATATAGATATTTTCATGTTTCTATGAGTTTATTATATTCATTATTTCTTCCTGAACTACATTCCATTAATTCATATATCTGACTTTGTTCAGCTATTCTGAAGTCAGTGGGTGCCACCTTGTTAACAGTTTCTTACTACCACAAAAAAGTACTATGAGAGAGAGAGAGAGAGAGAGAGAGAGAGAGAGAGAGAGAGAGAGAGAGAGAGAGTGTGTGAACTTTCTTGCTGTCTTTATCCTCACTGAGAGAGATTGATTAGATAGATGGATGGATCCATGAATAGAGGTATTTCCCCTTATGACTAAATCTGCTATATCATCAGTAATTAGAATTGGGTCAAAAGGTATGTACAGTGGAGCCACATTTTTTTGTATTTTTTAAAAAATATACACTTAAATACAAAATAAGAAAAGAAAAAGAAATTGCCATGTGCATAGCAGGACATCAGAGAGGATTCAAAATATGAAGCAATAAATTTTCATTTCAAGAAAGCCTATATAATAAACACTACACATTGTGTTCAGAGCTGTCGTTCTTTACTTCCTTGTAGGTTTTATTTTGTTCTCTGCTGTGCACTTTTTGCTTTACTCTTTTTCTGCCCTTCCTCCCCACCCCCAAGAAGGCTAAAATTAAGCCTCTGTGTGTGTTTATACTTTTATATTTATAAACACACATATATACATACATATATATGTACATAGATATAAGCAAACATATCTACAAACATATACACATGCATACACATGCATAGATATCCATAATGATAACACATATGTACATTCATAGACATCTATGTAAAATCATACTATTCTTGCTCTATTTCTCTGCAGGTGGATAACATCTTCTTTCATAAGGCTTTCCATATTTTTTTCTAAATCTACCAGCTCATCATTTGCTACACCACAGCAGTATTGTAACCTTATATTGTCTAGTTATTTTTAGAGGTTCCCAAAGTGGATAAAACTGCCCCTTGGGGAGTGCTGGAACAATGAGGGGGAGTATAGCCTCAGGTGCAGTTGGGGGACATTGAATAAAAATAAAGGAGTGGTGGAAATATAAGGAAAGAATATAAGAAAATTTTGAAAAAAGCTGTTCATACATGTTTCATCTGTTGTATAACAGTTAAAGTTTTAGTGATTACATTTTTTTCCAAATAAACATATGAAATTCAAGTTATAACTGATCAATGGTCAGTTCTGCCGACAGGTGTTAACAAGCAACTGTTGGCAGGCGAGTGTATTGTGCATTGTTGGGAAGTCCAGAATGCATCAGCCTGAATATGTGCATGTAATGACTTGTTTACAATATGATACTATATAGTCACCTGAAGCAATATCGTTTCATCAAAATTTCAATGCAGGAAACCCCCCCCCCCCCCCCAAATTTACAATAAATTATTAAATTTAAGCCATGCCATTTAAAAAGATACTATATTTTTTAAATGACAAAACTATAAAAAAAAATTAAAAGATTAAAGAAAGTACATTTCCAGGGGGGCACAGTAATTTTTTAAAGGGTTCAGTAGGCCAAATAAGTTTGGGAACATCTGGCCTAAAGCAATATTGATTAATATAACTAACTTATAGTGTAGTTTCCCTATTTTTCTCTTTTGATTCAATCTATTTTAGCTTTAAATTTGTCTGAGAACAGGATTGCAATTCCTGCTTCTTTTTTCCCCCTCATAAATTCTCTTGACTTTTATTTTATGTTTGTATGTATTTCTTATTTCCTATCTCTCCTGACTCCTCTACTTTACTTCTACCTACTACCTTGCCTCCTATTACTTAACCTACCCTTCCTCCAAGAATCCCTTCCTTATCACCTCCCACCCCCTTTTCCCTTTCCCTCTTATTTCTATCTGAATGTAGAAGACTTTTGTAGCCTTCCAAATATTGCTGTTTCCTCTTTATATCATTCCCATGAATCTAAACACACTTCTGTTCTCTCCCCACTGCATTCTATTTCCTCATCCTTTTATTTCTTTATAAATTTAGAGGACTTTTATTCCCTTCTAAATGTATATATTGTTCTCTCTTTAACCAAGATCTGATATGACTAGGATTCCCTCTAAAAATCCCTCACCCTTCCCTATCCCCTTAGCCTTTTATATATACACACACATATATATATGTGTGTGTGTGTATATATATATATATATATGTATATATGATTCCCTCTTTAACTCATTCCCAATGAAAGTAGGTTTCCAAAACTACCAGCCCTCCTTCCCCATCTAATTCCTCTGTGTCATTCTTCCTCTCACCCCTCATTTGTATAAGATAGTTACTCTTTTTACCTTTTCCTAGATGGTATTACTTTATAGAATCACATCATACTCAGCTTTACTCCAATCTTTCTTTCAAACTACCCAACTACTAATTACAATCTTAGACATATAGTTTACATTTCCTCATGTAAAAAGTAAACAGTCTGTCCTTATTGAATTCCTTGTAATTAGTCTTTGATGTTTACCTTAAATTTCTCTTGGATCTTGTACGTCAAACTTTCTATTAAGTTCAAGTGTTTTTTGCAATAAAATCCTGAAAGTCTGGCAATTCATTGAATGTCTTTTTTTTCCATTTAGGATTATGCTTAACTTTTCTCGGTATGATATTTTCAACAACAACTTCAGTTCTTTTGCTCTTTAATATATAATATTCCAAGACCTGTGGTCTTTTAGTGTAGCCACTGCTTGGCCTTATGTGATTCTAATTGGAGTTCTGCCATATTTGATTTTTTTTGTTTGTTTGTTTCTCAAAATAGTTACTTCTTGAGCTGGAGGTTTCAGAATTTAGCTATGATATTCCTGTAGGTTTTCCTTGTAGGACCTCTTTCAAGTCATAATCAGTGTATTTTTTTTTCTATTTCTGCTTTCCTCTTTTGTTCTAACACTTTAGGAGAATTTTCTTTAATTATTTCTTGTATTATTGTATCAAGATTCTTTTTTTATTGCTGCTTTTAGGTAGTTCAATTAATCTTACATTTCTTTCTTTTTGATCTGTTCTCCACCTCAGTTGTTTTTCTTATGAGATAACTTCACATTCTTTCCTACTTTTTTCATTCTTTGTATTATTATTTCTTGGTTTCTTGTAACTTTGCTGGCTTCACCTTGCCTAATTCTAATTTTCAAGAACTTTGTTTTCTTCCTTAAGATTCTGGATCTCCTTTTGCACTTGGGTAATTTTCTTTTCATAATCTTCTTGGCTTTTTTGTATTGTTAAATAAAAATTTTTCCTTAGTCTCATTTGATTTTTAAAGTCTTTTTAAAGTTCTTCTATGAATTCTTTTTAGGCAGGTGACCATTTTATGTTACTCTTTGGGATAGGAGAGGTTTTTTGTTTGTTTCAATATCCTCCTCTGAAAATGAACCCCAGTTTTCTCTATTCGCATAGTAACTTTCCATGGTTGAGTTCTTTCTCCTTTGCCTGCTCATTGTTTTTTATTGTTTGTTTTAATTTGTAGCAACTTGTTCTAATTACCTCTAATCCAAGTGTATGGGGGATGATGCCTCTGGCCTCAGATCCTCTTTCAGTTTTTCCCTGTGACCTCAGTTTCCCTGAAGCTGAGAACTCCCATAAGCTGAAGCTGAGAACTGTTCACAGCCATCAGTGTCCCCACCCTACTGCTTCTGCACTCATTGGGCTTGTGCTGGTTCCTTCTCATTCAGGGGTGCATCTGGGCAGCACAGCTGGGCCTGGTGTCCCATATCAGCAGAGGTTCCCTCAATCTTCCCCTGCTCAGACATCCAACTCCCCTCTCTACCAGGGAGGTGAAAATTCTTGTGACCAGGACCAAGGATACCTCCCAATACATCTAGCCCCAGTTCAGTGGAACTAGCCTGGAGGTGATTAGACTTCACAGGGACCCAACCGTAGTCCTGAGATTTTTCTTCCATTTTTCTCCAGTTGTCCTAGGAAGACCACTATTCTGCCCCAACTCTTTTTCATTTTTTTAACCACCCTACATTCTCCCTGAGGTCCTATTTTGTCTTGTTTGTTGGGGAATTCTGAAGAGCTTGGAATTTTCTGACCTCTCTGCTATCTTCCTGCAGCCACTTTTCTAATGTAATTCTAGTATTATGGTATTGTGTCTGTCTTTCCATAACCCTTTCAAAATTGGCTGTGAAAGTGAAATGTGATATGTGAATGACAGACTGATCTGCCTATGATCATATTATGTGGTAGTATCTTTGATAAGGTTCAAATAGCAAAGGTAATAACAAAATTCAGGAAGTGCCTGAGGTGTGCGGAACATACAAATGTAATAGAATAAACGAGCTGCAAATAGAGAGAAAAGGTAGGGTTGAAATGAAATTGGCTGAGAGAAAACAAACTATTACCTTCTTTCTTCTAAAGTCAATACAGGCTTTATGAAGCAGAAATGGAATTCCAGGAGGTCTTTGAAAGATGGCAATGTTTCAGGACCTTGCACTTTTATTCAGAGACAGAAGACTTCAGCTCTGTCACTGGCAGGTGATTTAGGACAACTTCTGTAGGTCTTAGTTTCCTAATCTGTGAAATACGGAAAGGTTGAATTAGATAACCTCCAATTTATCTTCAGGTTTTAATCCTGTGATCCCGTAATTCTGTTTAGTATTTGGTAAATCTGCTGCTCTAGCCTGGCTGTATGTAGTACACTGAAAAAGGCAAGGAGGAGAGAAGGAAACACAGACAAAGATGATGAAAAAAAATCAGCCTGAGGGGAGATTGGGTAAGACAGTATGGGGAGAAGAGAAGTAGAGTGGGACTCTGTTATCTAACGTAAGACCATGAAGTGGATAGAACAGAACTCTGATCTAGTTTGAAGGATTCTTTCTCTTTCCTTTGGTATGTATGTTAAAGACCTCAGATATATATAAACCTGTATATTAAACCTGGACCTGGACAGATATTGATCTGTTCTCTAATGTCAACCCCCTTTTACAGAAGCTTTTGTGTTCCTATATTTTTGTTAGTTTTACTGATGTGTCTAATGTTTTCTGCAATGGTCATTTTTTGATAGTCAGCCCCATCCTACCATAGAACCCTTTCTTTTTACAAAGAAAGATAATTAAAACAATTATGTGTTCATCTTTGGGATTGAAAATCACAGCCTCAATAGAGGTAATATTTTGATAGATTTTCATCTTTATACTGACCTAGAGATTTCCCTCAGAGTCCATGTGCTTACAACATCCATTAAACACTTTTCTCTTTTTATTTTGAGCAAATATTCTGCTTAGCTCCCTAATGTCCATCTGTTTTTAGAAGATCCTAGGAGTTACTGGTGGGAAAGGCTCTCTAGTTGCTCTTCCAAATCCTTTTCCATAGCACTGTGTTTTATAAGGTAAACTAATAACCTGCCTGTTGTATCTAAAAGAGTGCCTGAGGAAATGTTTCTGGTGTTAAAAAAAATATGCAGGAGTGCTGCACTTTATATGGTAACTAGTGACTTGAAAGATCATAACTTAATGTCTTTGAACTCTACATCTCCCACTAACATCAAATAAAAATTTAACTACCAGCATTTACCAGTGAAAGGCATTGTAAGACAAATCCTTGGCTAAAAATTATCCTTTTACTATTTTTTTATAATTATAGGCTTCCCTATATATTAAACTCCTTTTGGTCCAGAATAATTGAATATTCTGGTTATTTGAATATGATTGCATTAATATCACCACACAGAAAACACATATAATAGCCATTCATAAAACTAAAACTACTCAAGCATAATTTAATCTTTCATCAACTTAAAAGGTTCTTTAGCTCTTGCAATGCCTCAGGGTTGTCTTGGTTATCATCATCAGTTATTTTTGTCAAAAGTTTTTAATATGAAAAGTGGACCTAGAGGAATTCTAAGTATTCTTCCATATCTAAAAAATCTAGGTTTCTATAAGATACAAGTCATTGACTGAATGTTTAAAATATTATTAATGTATTCATTCAACAGGTAATTATTAAAAGTCCTCATATATACAGAGTCATCTCCTAGGAATGGAAGGCAATATAAAGTGGTCCCTGGCTTCATACAACATATAGTATAGTAGGTGGAGATTTTAAAACAGATATCTGTAATACCCCTACTGTGTGATCACTGTTATAGAGAGGTGCCTCAAAAAGTGCTATGTTTTCTTCAAGGAATGTAATTGTCAACTGGGGAGGGAGAGCAGTTAGGGAAGGTGTCAACAAGGAAGTGGCATCTGAGTTGGCATATGAAGGATGAGCAGAAATTCAGTGGGCAAAGAAAGGGAGGAAGGGTTTTCCAGGTATAGGGCACAAAGGAACAGAGCTGGGAAAGCACAGCACAATGTTCAGGAAGCAAGACAGCATGCTTTGCCTGGAGTAGAAAGGGGCTAGAATCCAGAGTTCAGCAGATGAAGATGGAAATGTTGACTGGCGGAAGATTGTAGAACAAATATTCTTAATCATTTTTATGTCATGATGCCCTTTGAAAGTCTGCTAAAGCCTATGGATCCCTTCAGAGAATACAAAATTATTTTAAATACATAAAAAGAAAACACAGAGCATTATAAAGGTAACCAATTATATTGAAATGCATTTATCAAAGTATGTATTTTAAACCATCTTGAATTGTTCACAGATCCCAAGTTAAGAATTCTCATTTTAGAGGATTTTGAATGTCAAGCAAAGAAGTGATAATATGTGATTGTTTTCTTTTTAATCAAGTTGTTTAGTTATCGTTTGTCTCTTTCTTATAAAGTAATGGGGAAACGTAAATCAATCATAAAGCATATGGTAGCAAGCAATAGTTTCAGCTTGGATTACAGAAAAATGAGAGCTCCCTGTGTTCAGTCTGCTTAAAATGAGGCACACCTGCACACATAAGCCAGCTTGTTGCACAGGAATTGTTCATCTCCTGTATTTTGGGGTAATGAGATTTAAAGTGTGTAGAAACAGTTCTTCACAAATGGAGGCTGATAGTAGAAAACCTTATTTGTCACACTTAAACAGAGTGACATTTCTGTTCTTCCATCAGGGGCATCTTAACTGAGGGTAGCCATCTGCCTGGTTTAAGACTTGAGTACACAGTAGTTTCATTCAGAAGATGGGTGGATGAGCTGGCAGGGCTCATTTAAAGTGGTAACATAAACTTGATTTGTCTCCAGACAGGCCTGGCTTTCAACACTCGTGCAACAGATGGCTACGTAGTGCCCTTAACTTTGAGGTCTCCACACATCATGAACTGAGTATATTCCAGTCCAAAAGCTGTTTTCTCATTGGAGAAAGTTTTTTTTTTTTTTTCCCGTGCACAGATCTTTCTGATTTTGGCACTTGGAGGATTTTATATGTTGCCAGCATCCTTGGCTTACACACACCACAAGGAACCATGGACAAAAAATATGGTCTTTGTTTTTAGACAAGTGACTGGTGCTTGAAAATTCATGAATCACAGGAAGAAAAGTTTTTATTTTTAAGTAAAGCTTAAATAGGGATTTCTCCATCTTGAAGGATTTGATAAACCTTTGCGTAACTCTCCATTCAGGTATAAAATTGAATGGGAGTAGTAACAATATTTGAAGGGTCTTCTGTGGGGAGAAAAGAGAGATTTCCATAGTTCCACTGACCAGAGGTTGATCTTGTCATGATCACATATTCTCTACCATTGTGAAAGTTTTTATTCCCTTTCTACTACTCTAAAGAAGAAATAAATAACTCTTGTACCTGTCTATCCTGAAGCATCTGTAAGCTTTTGTTTTGTAATTAAAAGTCACTCACCCATGTTATAGTATACCATTCCAGTTTCTACTAAAACATCTTTAAAAAGCTAAGTGGCAGTTGACACTGTGCAACATGTGAAATAAGGTCTTAAAACAGGATTTGCCATTTTTGTGTCATTTAAGATGTGTAGTTAGTAAACCAGTTTTATACGTAGCTCTTAAAAATAGAAGAAATGTTAGAAGCATCAGTGGACCCACTTGAAAAGAGACGATCAGACTCAAATACAAAAATGTCATTAAAAAACACTTGGTTTCACTCACGTAGGGGAGATAAAGATAGCAAGACCTACAAACCTGAAAATATGACAGTAGGTATCTTTTTCTACTCAGCATCTTCAATCAATGGATACATGTTAACCAAAAGTACCAGCATATTAGTATAGAAGAAAAGGTCCCTCAAAACATCTCCAACACATAATACAGAGAGACACAGATAGATAGGCAGATAGCCACAGACGTTGAGTGAGACAGATACAGAGAAAGACAGAGACAGAGAGACCGGGAGAGACAGGGAAAGAGTTCCAGGAACAGCATTTGGAGAAAACAGAATGTTGGATATAGGCAAAATGCAACTAATGTTCCTATTTTCTTAGAAATTATAGTTTAAATCCAGTTTGCAAATTGTTTATTTTTCAGTAAATTTCTGCTTGAGACTGCTAGTTTGTGCTCAACTTCAAAACCTCTGTAAGAATGGCATAGTTCCTAAACAATTGAACAGTTCAGCAATTCTGTGTGGGTACGTGGGGTGTATGTGTGTGTGTGTGTGTGTGTGTGTGTGTGAACGTTAGGAGACAAGGGTATCTTTTCCAGGAGTGCATGCCTTCCTAAGGCATTCTGTGTTCACATACTACATTCATAAGTATAGTTTTGGACTGACTGTGTGTTCATATTATGTCAATAGTAATGACATTAGTATCAGACATTCCATTGATTTTCTCTGTTTAGCCTTACAATAATTCTGTGAAGTAGGAACTATGGGGATTATCCTTTCCATTTTATGAATGAATAAGGTAAGGTTCAAAGAGGTTAAAAACCCCATAATTCCACAGCTTCTAAGTGACTGAGATGGGATTTGAACTCAGCTCTTCCTGATTCAAGGATCATATCTTATAGACTACATGGTAATTTTCCAGTTCCTACTTTTGTTTTACCTGTCTAATGTTTCACAAAATCAATTATTCAATAATGTTGACACTTTAATGAGTAGCCACTTCAAAGTGATTGGCATCTTCCCAAACTCTAAACTTTAAAAAGGTATAGTTGGGATGGGAGGTAAGAACCAGTAATTTTTATATTTTATTAATAAATTTTGTCCCTAAAAACTCCAGAACAATTGAAATTATTTTTTAAAATGTCTTTTCTCATGGCCTATGTTAGCAGATGACAGCTATCAACCCAATGTGAAAATAGCTAGCACAAGAATTGGCCATCATCTGGGCTAGCTCCTATAGAAACTGAATAGTATCTTCTAATTAATCGTCATATCAGATTAAATATATATGTATATATACACACATGTAGATTTTATGTGTGCGTAAACACATGCACAAATACAGACATGTAATTTTAGCAAGTTCTTTTACCCCCAGATATTTCTAATTTAAGTTAGAGTTCTGTACAACTCATTTTTAGCCTATCACTGGATGGTCCCTTTTTTGTTCTTTGAATATAGGATAATTGGTATTGTTACCAAAGGAAAAAAAAATATTGTTCTTCCCTCAGTTTCTAGGTTTAAAAAAAATTATGTCCCTTAGCATAGTTTTTTTTTCACATAGGTCAGGTTCAGACCTTGCATTTCAGACCTTGTTCTAAAACAAGACAAAAAACAGCTCTTAGAAGGGGAAGAGGGGATAGAGTAACCATTGTCTCCTAGCAGGCCCAGAAACTCTACCTCGTGGTAATTATCTTACGACTTTTCCTGGTTTACTTAACACAGGCAATCTGACCATGCCTCCACATTCCGGGGCACGATGGTACTCATTCTTTAGTCAACACCTTCCTGATAAGATGTCAGCAATACTCAAGCTGATTAAAATTAAAGAGTTCAATCAACTAGCATTTAATGAGCACTAAATGCCCCTGCCCCTAAGTGTGCACTTCTTAGGACCAGGGCTCCTGTTCCTTTTTCTGTGAAACTGCAGAGATCAACCACAGTTAAAGCTGGGGAGGTACAATGAACCTCTGCAGAGAACTGGATGTTTTCCTGGTCCTTGGAATAGTTTGAGAATGTGTATATGTATGAATATGTATGTAGGTATATTCATATGCACACACATATATCTGTGCATATATGTGCATGTGTATGTATATACCAATACATATGTACATATACAATTTAATATAAATTTAAATATATATTTTAAAAAATTGATGTGTGTGTTCATGTATGACCTGACCAGGCATAATGAAGCTTGTACATAGAAGGGTTCACAGAATTAGATTTCATGGCATAATCCATCTTTGTGGCTTTTTTGGCTATTTCACCTGAGGATTAAAAAAAAGTTTCAGTTTTATAATGATAAGTGCAGATGGAGATACTGTTTCAAGTGACTTATTCCATAAACCAGATAAAATTAGATTGATAAATGTATCTAGATTACAGGCCTGAAGCTCCCTATTCTTGATTTTAGGACTGAAATGTAGAATGAATGATAATAGTCCTAGACAAAGGTGACATCTGTAAGGTACAGAGGTTCAGTAACTTCTCCAGGATCTAATAGCTTATAAATATTTGTGGTAGAACTTGAACCCAGGTCTTCCTGACCCTAAGTATGCTGCCTCTTTTCTTCTCCCTCTGTAATGAATTGCTTGAGATAAGTGTGGCACATTAGGGATCTCTTCTTGAATAATCTCAGTTATAACTAAGGGCTAACAATTCTGGGACAACCAGGAAAGCTTCGATAAATCTAAAACTTCCCTGTAGTACTCAGTATGATCTTCACCATAATATTAATAAAGATAACATGAATGAAATTATTTTCAGTTCATTTTAGAGCTGAGACAACTGAGACCCAGAGAGGCAATAGATTGTAATTTGCTTAATACAATTAACTATTGAAAAGGCCAATATTAGACCTGGAATAGTCAATGGCTAATTCCTAGTCCAAGGTTCTTTTCTCTATGCCAGGCGACTTTTTACTAAATATAACTGGAGTATTAATTGGTTGTAATTGATACATTCTGAAAATACAGGTGGACGTCATTTTATGTTCTGAATGGGTTCCTAAAATATCAAATGCAAAAAGCATTGTTAGTATAGGATTATTTTAAATAAACTCAAGGAGTTCCATCATATGATATAAACTGTTGTGTTACAAAGATGTTCTTTTGCAAATCTGCATTTTCATATTTTATGTATCTTGGAATGTAACACATCACATTTTTATGAGTGGAACAGAATGTGCATTCTTTTGTTTGTTGATAAAAGAGGGAAGGGGATAGAAGGGAAATAAATGGAGAAATCTAAATGTTATTTTTTAAAGGTATTAGCAAAATTTGCTGAACAACAGAAAACTGAAACATAGTAAGCAAAGAAACACAATTTATGAATGATATGCCTACCCTAATATGAAGCAAGAATCACATGGGATATATTTAATACTACTTTGTAACCTTCTGATCAGGAGGGGAGATGATTTTACATTTTGTGACAGTCAAGTGAAAACAGCCCAGTTCTATATAGCCCCTCAAAAATTTTATAAAACAAACATGGTCAAGGAGGAGAGCTTTGCCAAGGAGGGAGTAACCCTGGAGATCTCAAACAAATGCAACAGTGCCATGTAACTGTTTCATTTTGTCTGCTCTGAAGAAAATGAACAACTATTCATGGTTTTTTCTTCTTCCCAGGGAGAAGTTGGCTGTGGCTCGACTGCAGCGAGAAGTTGCCCGAAGTAGAAGGGAAGGAACAATGGTGAGCCTGACTATTCTCTTTCCAAATTCTGATTTGATGCTTCCCATTCAAGGGTTTGTGGCTCAGAAAGCATTTTGTCTAATTAAGGAGAGCTCAGGAAATGAGTGGTCTTGCGTCAGACTTAATGATGTTTTGGTAAATGATGTATTCATAATGTAGCTTCGACAATTCTGCTGTTTGCCAAAAAAAAAAGTCAACTACTTTGGAAAGGTTCTCTCCCCCACCTTGATTGTAGGGTCATTTTGTGATGGTCTATTGGATTCTCAGTCCACAAACTCTAGGAACACTATGGTCATAAATGAGCAACATCCAATTTCCAAATTAGGATATTTAACAGTTATTTGTGCTTTCCAAGCTCAGAGAAGAGGGGTGAGTGGGTATGTATGCAGAGAGAGAAGAGAGTAAGGTGCTTGATAATGTTATAATCTTGCATTCTTCTGCACTATCCATTATTTCATTGGTTTCCCTTTCCTTTGCATCTTGTACCATTTAGAAAACTGATGTTACTTTGTTTTGAATTGCTGTAAAATCGATGAGATTGTTTTGGTTCACAGAATCTTCACTTTATATCATGTTTTTTGCCAAAGTAGCTGTTTGTTCACAAATAACATTAAAAATGTCTATTCTGGGACCCACAAAAATGTTGTTTTGTGGATTAACTGCTACTGCTACCCCTGAGACAACAGACCCTGGGGCCCCTTTTTTCTTCCATTTATTACAAAACTAGAGTTTATGAAAGTTTTTTGGTGTGAAATTCTTTTTTCAAAGTGATATTTTCAGATCTTTAATGTCATAATCTTGTGATTTCACGAATGCTGATTAGAAACCCACTATGTTCAAAAGATGCCGAACTTTTGTGAGATAAACATGTCTGAATCCTCAAAAGCAAAGGGCTAAAACAAAAGGTCAAGTTTAGAGGAATGATTGTTCCAAATTTCAGAGATATAGTGACCCATGAAGAATGTTTACAAATATAAAATATGACCTAAAATATACACTCAGATATCTAGAAGTTGGATGACAAGGTGTTAGTAATGACATTCTTTAATGTAGTTTTCTTTAATTGGATACTTTCTATAAGACAAATGGAGTTGTGGATATAAAACAAAAAACAAAACCAAACATAACCAAACTTCACTAATATCTTGGAAAATTTGGTTTTAAAAGACTGGGACAGATATTAAGCTAACCAGTTGATTAATTAAATACACTGCATGGGGAATTTTCAGACTGGACTTTATATTTCAATATAGTAAGAAATGCATTAAATATAAGTCATTATAATATTAAATATCATTATTCATTCAAACAAGTCACTTGTCTCCTCTGGATTTCAGCTTCCTTATCTTTAAAATGAAGGAGTTACATTACATAACCTCTACAGTTCCATCTGGCTGTACCATTGTATGTCTCTGAAATTGTCTTTTATTGAATTAAGATTTTATAGTCACACTCACAGTTATCTATGATGTGCAGCTTGTTCTGTCAATATCTAAATACAACCAGCAAAGAGCATTCAATGCAATTAACCTGTTCTTTGTGTTCATTAGAGATTCAATGTCTTAAAACAAGCCTTGAAAGAGTCTCGCTCTGACTTCTAGAGGTATGGAACCTAAAACTATCTGAGAGGTGGTGCCTATCCATTCTTTTAAAAAAAAGAAAAAGAAACAGGCATAGAGGGGGAAGGAAACCACTTCTATTATTTTAATTGAAAAAGTTTCTTTCTATCACTTGAAAAAATATCTCATAAGAAATTAATCAGTTTCTTATAAATGAAAGGTTTCTTTTCTTTTACTCTTTTTCTTCTACCTCTGCATTGTATTTGACTTGTTCCTCCCACCACTACCCATGATTGAATGTTTATTTCTCTTGTTTTTATCTTTATTTAGTTTTAAGGCAAGTTCTTTATACCTTATATGCCTTTATGCCTTGGATGTCTAATTGGTATCAGTCATTAATAAGTCATTTGAATTTTTGGTTTTTACCTCCAAGAAACTTTTTTCTATGTAGCTAGAAACATTTCTGCAAACTGTTAAAGCCCACCTTTTAAAAACTTGTAACTTCAATCCAGTATTGAGTGTTGTAGGCCAAGAACTACTAATATGGAAATGACTTGTTTTACATTATCAACATTTCTGAAAGTGAAGCTGGTAAGTATCCAGGAATGGCCACTGTTTTCCTTCCAGCATAGTACTAAAATACCCAGTACAACCACTTCCAGCTGTGATACAGCATAAATAAGTTAGTTACCATTTCTGGTAGTTATGGCTAACTTCAAGATTGTGCCAGCTGTACTCATTGCCCTGGAAGCTGGGAGCCATTCACATACACATATAAACTATTTTTTTAAAGAACACTGTAGTCCACAGGTAACATCATGGTGCTTTCTAAGCATTATAAAATTCATTTTCAATAAAAACACTGAAATCAGTATAACTTACTATGGGTCAAACTAGGTTTTCATGGACTGTACTAGGAACATTCAACATTTTCAAAACATTTATATGGGATGTTACATTCTGAATTCCAAAAATTCTTAGAAAACTACTTCAGATAAAAATAGTAAAGTGTCATCATAATGAGTTTCATAACTCAGATGCACCCCTACCAGTGTTTGTCCTAGAGTAGATTCTAGTCAATGAATCCTTGGTGATTATTGGCGGAGAAAATGATTATATGGGGTACCTGAGATGGGGCCAGTAAATAGCCCTCAGGTTGCTACGTAGTATCAGCACAGAAAGCTGACAGGTGATAAGGAGGAACAATGAGTATTTAAATCCATTAAGTCTTTGAGTACTGGAAGTCATAAAGAACCTAAGAGATATGTCTGTCCTTGAAATTGGGAGAGTAACTAGATGTGAGTCTTCCTGACACCGGGTCCAGCATTCTATTATCTGCAGAATGGACTGGAGAGGGAGGTGGCAAACCACTCCAGTATCCCTGCCAAAAAGAAACAAACAAAAAAAACCTAAATGGTGACATAGAGAGTCACAACACAGATGAGTTGGACAGGACTGAACTGACTGAACATGAAACTTGGATGGGGGAAATTTATTTCATTATAACTGGTTTCCTTTCTAACCTTATGTATTTTATTTTATGCATTTAAAACATTATTCTGAGAAGTCTGTAGACTTCGCCAGAGTGCCAAAGGGGTCCAGGACACAAAAAAATATTAAGAACCCCTGTAAAAAAAAGAAATTAGGAGAGTAAGCTGAGGTGGGAATTGGTTGGCTATGGGGTCCTAAGTTCAGGTGGGGTGGAAATGGATGATGGGAGAGCCACTGGTAATGGCAAGTGAGTAAGTTTCCAGCTTCAGCTAAGGCAAGAGCTTTTTCCTTTACTTTTTTGTTCCAGAAGCCAAATCTTATCCTTAAAGGTCTCTGAGGTTTTCTATATGAGGGAAAATTTCTAAATCCATCCATGATTTAGATCCAAGTAATCCTGCCTCTCCCTTTCTTCCATGGTGATTCAGTTGAAGCCTCCTATTTGATCTGATTTACGAAGACCAGAATCCTGTTGATGCCTGGCTTCTTAACTTTGTTTTCATGGTATCCTCTTCTGTTCTCACTAATTCTTATCACTTCTAAATAATAGTATAGAGAAGAGGCAAAAGCAGGACAGAGTTCAGGTTCAGAGACATAGAGAGCAAGCATGAATTTGCTTTTCTTCTTGATATTTTAGGAAACTCCCCAAATGTAGACTAACTGACTTGAAGGCTGTCACAGTCCTTCAGGGAGATAGACAAAGGCACCTCTCTGAGGCTGAGTCCTCAGAAGGTTATGGTGTTATCTGAACAACAGCCTGATAGGATAAAAAGGCAGCCATTCCCTGGCCAGCAGGCAGATCATGCTCCACATGCATCCCAGTTTCAAATCCCATGCCCCCAATCCAAGTGTAGATCACAGAAGTCAAGGATCTGCCCCCAAAAGGAGGAAGAAGAGAAGTGCACAATCCCCATGGATTCCCAGTCAGGTGTTTGCTGCTTTCATTTCACCCAGGTGCGGCGGTGTGGCCATTGTGCACAGGGCTGGGGGAGAGGTGGAAGGTGGAAACTCAGTGGAACTTGAGATTCTGGGTTGAAAAGGGGATGGGAGTGGGGATGGGAGACCTACAACACTAGGAAGGCATGGATGGTAATGGATAGTGAGGGACTGAAGAAGAGTTCAGAGAGGCAGCTGTGAAGAACTTGTATTTGTCTTTAGATCCAGAGTTGTGTTGTTTCCAACATTTTTTATACTTTGGGAGTCATGATATGCTCAGTTGGATAACTTTATCTTAATTCATTCTGTTTAAATCCAATTCCTTTTGTCCTGTCCAATAAAAAAGAGGATTGCTTACTACCTACCCAAGTGTTTAAGATTACTTCTTATATATAGAATTATATATAATTACATCTTTCCCCATTCTTCCTCTGAGTGTAGAATAGAACCTGAGATTCAGATCTCAGATTCAGAATCCTCTGAATAGAAGAAGCAATAGAAATAACCTCTATAGTAGAGCTACATTTTCAAATAAAGAAATATTTTTTTGATAAATCAAACGTCAAGAGAATGAAGTCATTTATGTATGATGTACAGCAAGTGCACTGATAGGAGAGTTATATTTCATCACAACTTTGATCTTAAAGATCTCTGTGACTTTATGCAAGTTACTTAACATCACTGGACCTCAAATTTCTAACATGTAAAATAGAGATAATAATGTTAGTTTTACTTTCCTCATAAGGCTGGTATGAGATTCAAGTGGGAATAAAGTAATAGATCTGAAAATGTTTCAGAAGCTATGAAATAATTATACAAATGAAAGGTTTTATTATCTTGAAAAAGAAGGAGAAAATGCAACTGGTGAAAAGATTTGAATTTGAATCCAAAAGTGAAAGTCAAGAGAAGCTTTGAGCGAGTTACAAGATGATATTGTCTCTTAGATGAAATAGAGAAAGAAATATAAGAAAGAGAGAAAATGTCTGATTTCTTTTTACTCCACTAAAATTGTACAGGACTCTGGCAAGAGGTTTCATGTTGTAAAGTGAATGAGAAAAAAAATTAAGTGTTCTTGGAAATGGAAGTTTAGATTGGGTTTATGTAGATTTTCCTACTAATAAATGGAGGGAAAACTAAGACATGCAAGTATGAAACTTCTATGATGATTGTTCTATAAAAGTTAATCATGCCTTCTATGTTGAACTGAATACAGTTGGATATTTTGATAAATACTTGATTATTGGGAAATATGTTTTGTGATTATATAAGGGAGAAGAATATATATATATATATTTATATATTTGACAGGGATCTCAATAAACCTTTGTACTATTAAGTTCTATTGCATTCAGGGGCTCTCATGGTGTGATACTGAGGTAATGTTAAAATATGCATATTTACTTGAGAGGTTTAGGCATTTCAAGATATTCAGTCCTGCTATACAAAGTAGCAGTCTTGAGTGATCATGGGCTTTTAGAATTAGAGCTGGAGAGGACCTTCGGGATCTTCAGAGATCCTAGTCCAGCCTATGTAATCATACAGAAGGGTAAACAGAGGGCCAAAGAGATGATGTGACCAGTAAAACCAACTCTGAAGGCAGGCTCCTGACACCAGATTCAGTTCTTATTCCACAGCGTTTCATAGGCAGTGGGTCTGGAGTCAGGAAGCCCTGATTTGAAAGCCAGTCTTTGATACTGTCTGTGTGATCTGTAAAGTGGAGATACTAAGAGCATTAACTCTCAGGGCTCATGTGAGAATCGAACGAGATCAGTAGTTATGAAGTGCTTTATCCATGGTAGCTGTTACTGTTGTTATGATCAGTAGTGCTGCTGCTCCTCCTGCTGTGGTGGATGTTACCTTAATCTGGCATAAAAGGGAAAAACAAGTTTTTTGTTTTTGTTTTTCCTTCTCACATTGATGTGGTAGAGGCAGATTAGAAGGAGAATTGGCCTTGGATTGAGGAATAAATGCACTTGAATCCTGTCTCTGACACGTATTATCTACGTGACCCACCAGGTCACTCAGCATCTCAGTGCCCTAGGCAAGCCTCTAACAGTATAAGCTGCTCAGCATTGATAGAAAGAGTTTCCTTTGTGGGATTTCTCTACATTAATGAATTTAAAGGTCTAGTCCAAAGAAAAATAGATATATTGATGAAAGGGGCAGAGATAGTCACTGAACCTTTGATTTCAATGGTGTTATTAGAGAGGCTGGTATAGCCATCACCATGGACCAAAGGGAAATATAAATGTTATTTTTCCTCAAATAGTATTTACATATGTTTCTATGCTGCTGTTTCTTGGTATTAAAACAAAGAAACAAACAAAAAAGATCTTTTTAACTACAAAGGGTTCACTTCTACTTTGGACCAGTTATATACCCCACTAATAGAATCCCTCATAGAAACAATCAAAATACTTGGCTTACCTTACAGGAAAAAAAAAACAAACAAACTGGCCCATTTAAATTAAAGCAGGAATTTAGGAAAACAAAGTATATCTTTAAAAGTATATATTTTTCATTTAAATGTACCATGAATTTATGCGTGGTCAACTTTATTTTGAATCCTATAGCAATGTTGCGAAGGAGAGGTAGTATAATGGATAGAGGACTGACCTCGTTGCCAGTAAGATCTTTGTTGAAGTCTTACCTCTGACCAGCACTAGCTGGGTGACAGTGGGTGAGTCATTTAACCTCTTTGTACTTCAGGCAACTCTTTGAGGGATCTGACTGATTGTGTAGAACTAGGCTAGTTCTAAGGGCAAATAGTTTGCAAATGGGAAAACAGAGCATGGAATAGGAATGATTAGACTCAAGAGTCTAGATGCAAATTACCAATGAATTGCCAACAAGCTTTAGGTAACAGGATTTTCCATGCCAGGAGTTCTTCATACCCTATGAAATTACTGTCTTGAATTTCCCCACCTTCCCAATTAAAGGGGCACATGTGTTTCTAGAGTTCTATAAAGTTACAAAATACTTTTAAAAAACAGGCAGTTCAACTCAATAAACATTTATTTAGTAGTAGACGCTGGAAATGCAAAAATAACTCAGAACCAGACATCAGGAACCTTACAATATAATAGGAGGTTGTATACATACATACATAATACACACAACATGTAAACATACAAACAAATACAAACAAGATTGACTTAGGCAAATGAACGATCCAGATGAGTGCTTTAATACAATTTGAAGAAGCGGGGATCCCTTTCAGCTGATAGGGTTAGAGTGGTAAGTCTGAGAAACCTGCTGTATGGCTGTGATGTAATGTTTACACAGCTGTCTGCTCTAGTAATCTATATGAATTGTTGGAGGGACTAGGGGTTGAAGAAGAAGAGAGAAGAGAAGGGAGTTTACATACATGCAGTGTGAGCATGGAATGTGACAAATATGTACCCTAGAAACTTGGGAGCCTCTAGAGAAAGGGTTTGTGACTGGATAAGAGGGGTATGAGTTGGCAGAAATGGACATGCTTTGTAGGTATTTTGAGCCTTCTGTAGCTTTGGGTTCTGATGTACTCTCTCAAAGCAATGTCACCATTTGCGGCACAATGAGGAAAAGGCTCGGACAGATTGTATAACTAATTGGACCAGTTCTCAGGCCTGAGAATTTGCAAATGGGAAAAGATAACACTCACTGTGATGAATAGACTCAGAGTCTAGATATGATTGTAATTAATGGCAAGTGAGACGTACTTGTGAGGGAGTGCTGAGATTGCAAGGATGGCTTCATGGAGAAAATGGCACCTTGTGTGGTGACTTGAAAGAATGGGTTTAGAACATGTTGAGATGAGGAGGAAGCAGATCTCAGGCATGGAGGGCAACTCCCATGAGTTCACAGAGGAGAGAGAGTACAGTACAAGCTTGGGAACAACAAGTAACCCAGAGTGTGTGAAGTGGAATAGTGGGAAATATGCATGGATAGATAGATTGGAGTTATATTGTAGGGGGTCTCAAGGGCCAGGCTACAGAATTTATATTTTGTTCTGTAGACAATTGGAAGCCTCAGTTTTCTTATCTTGAATATGAAAGGTTGGACTAGACAGCCTCCTTCTGGTTCCAAAAGTATGATCCTAATATAACACTGAAGATTTTGAGTAGTGAAATAGCAAGGTCATATCTGTTTATTAGAAGACTGTTTTAGACAAACTGTATGAAGTGTGTACTGAGGATCAGAAAATCTTAAGGCAGAGAGATTTTTTAGGAAGTCATTTTAATATTTTCATCTCAGAGGAGGTGAGGACCAAAGTGAAAAAGGTGATTGTATAATTAGAGAGAAGGGGTAAGTGTAGAAGCTATGGAATCAGAATCTTGGCAACTGATTGTATGAATGTGGGGGGGGCATGAGGTGGGAGGAGTGAATTGAGAGTCAAAGATGACTGTTTAGTTTCAAACTTGGGTAACTGAGAGGATGATGGTAAGATTAACAGGATTGACAAAGTTTAACTGAAGAATAAATTTGGGGGAAAATGATCAATTCAAAAATGAATGAATATGGTAAGTTAAAGCTCCATCAAGTAACAGGAAATGTGGAAATAGGTTTCATAGTATAAAATGAGAGTTTGACATACAGACTTGTGAGTCTTCTCCATATGTGGATGGCAATTGAAGTAATGGGTGAGATTGAAAGAGAGTGAGAAAGACAGAGATCAGTTCCAGACTCTGTTCCTTTCAGTGTTGTAGAACATTTTACACAAACACACATATGTGTATATACACACATGTATATACATATATATGTATATACATGTGTGTATGTGTATATGCATATATGCATATGTGTGTAGTTGTATGTGTGTGTGTTAGACTAAGTAAGGCATGAAGAGACATGATTGTAGTAAGGAAATGAACCTACCATTTGTGCTTGACTTATGAAGTCAGTCTCATTACTCTAAAAAGTCACACGTATCAGGAATAAGTAGCTCTCTGACTTTTAATGTGTATTTTCCTTTAAAATATCTTAGCCTTCATACCCAGATCCAATTTTCTTTTGCTTATGTGATTAGTTGAATGAACACTTCCTAGAATCTAAAGCTGGAAAGGAATTTAACAACCCTCTAGTCTGAGTCTCTCATTTTGTAGGTGAGGTTACTGAAGTCTAAAGAAGTTAGTTAAATACCTTGCCCAGGGTCACACAATAAGTGTCCAAGCCAAGATTCTAACCCAAGTCTTTGACTTCCATTCTAGAGCACTTTCCACTGGACCACCGTGATACATGGGTGATTTAAGGATCCATGACATGGTTGATATGAATTCTTCTTCCACTGAAGTGTATTGCAACCCCTCTAAGACTTGGTAGACACTCTTTAAAAGTTGCCTTTAAAGGAGAAATCCATCACCCATTGTCCAGCTTTCTGATAATGAGCCTTTCTAAACGTAGCTGGACTGGTTCCAAAGTGACAGATGCACACTTCGTTACTGAATTCTTTATGTGAAATCCTTCCAGCTTAGTAGTAGTTTTCAGAGCTTGTGTTCCCCAGTATTGTTAGAATTCAAGAACTTAGATGTATGTCCACATTCCTTGGTAAAGCAAGAAAGCAGGGCTTTATTGGAGATTGATGAAATTAAAATTTAAAATAATGTGATTGTGTGAAGAGGATTTATGCTAAAGAAGTTCTTTTCTGGAATTTCCTAAAAGATCTCGTTTTCAATAAAATTAATTCATAATGATACAAATTAAGGAAAGTTTGAGAGTGCCTAGCTAACTGGAACCTAAATGAAATAACAGGCTGTATACTCACTTTGCTAAGAATTTCCTCCTCCTTTGTCTCCATCCCACATCTCAACTTTGGTAATTTAACAGTAACAAAATGAAAAAAAAAAAAGAATGAGCAGAATTGAGTATCCTCTCGTCTCCCCTCTGCAAAAGATACAAATGAGCAATTATATCACTATAAGCTAAGGTTCAGGGGTGGGAACCTGCAGCCTTGAGGCCACATGTGACCTTAAGGCCTCCAGTTCCCCACCTCTGAAAGCATTTGGAAAGAAAATCACACAAATAACCCATACCCTAGAAAGTAGTAAGTGCTCATATGTTGATTGTATTTGAAGTTAACTCTAACTGTTGTAGAAGTTCAGTCATCGACTGGTACGGACATTTGGTCATGTTCAGCACGGTATCATGTTTATGCTTCCAACGTTGTAATAATTGTAGTTAGCCCTAAAAATTTATAATTTGGATACCTTTTAAGATAGCCTAGAGAGTTGTGGGGAGGTATCTAATTCAGTCCATACTGAGCTGTTAACATGTAATGCTTCCCTTTCCCCTCTTTCAGACTGAGAAGGAAGCCCAGAGGCTCACTGGATTCTTCCATTTGTGTAGAATCTGTCATCCACATCCAGGAATTTTGATGGCCACTATTTAATGAGTTACTTGAAAGTGTGTTTCTTTTCGATGGTGTTCAGAATAGCCTGAGGAGAACCAACACAGTCTCTTTTGTGATCTCTCCTCTTTGGTTCTTATGAACCTTTGGGGCCTTGGGGTTTTTTTAATTAATTTTTTCAACCAACAAGCTTTTGTTTTCTCTTTCCCCAATTGCCATCTAATTGGACAACAAAACAAATAGCAAATACACTTTCATAACAAATATACATGATCAAGCAAAGCAGATTCCTCAATACTGAGTTCCAAAAGTGTGTCTTATTGTCTATGGGTTCTATTATATTTCTGTCAGAAAGTGGGTAGTATATTTCCTCTAGAATTAATCCTCTAGAATTATAGTTTGTTATTTCTTTGATCAACTTTCCTCCGTATTTTAAAGTTATGTTTCTCAATAAAGTTATTGAATAAATTGTTCTCCTGGTTCTGCTCACTTCACTGTGTATCAGTTCATACAGGCTTATTTTCTGAAACCGTTTCCTCTAGTTTGTTTTTTTTTTTATGTGTGGGGGCGGGGAGGAGAGAGGAGTGGCAATGATATTCTTTTAAATTCTTACACTGTAATTTGTTTAGCCATTTTTCAGTAGATGGACTCCCCCATAGTTTCAAGGTTTTTTTTTTTCTACTACAAAAAAGAGCTACTATAAATACTTCTACACATATCAGATATTTTCCTCTTTCTTTGATCTCTTGGGGCAGCAGGTCTAGTAGTGCTATTTGTGTGTTAAATAATATGTCAACTTTGTTGAGTTTTTAGCTATAGTTTCGTTTTAATGGTTTATACAAATTCCCATATCCACCAGGAGTCCATTAATGTGAATGCTTTTCCATAGTCCGTCTTACAGTTGTCATATTCTTTTGTCATTTTTTTGTTAATTTGATAGGAGTGAGGTAGAAGCTTGTAGTTACTGTAATTTGCATTTCTCTAGTTATCAATGATATGGAACAGTTTTATACAGTTGCTGATAGCTTGCATTTCATGCTTTGAAAACTGCTTGTTTATGTCCTTCGACTATTTATGTATTAGGCAATAGCTCCTCTTCTTAAAAATTCAAAGTAATTCCTCATGTATCTTTGATATAAAACCTAAAGAAATTTGCAAGAAAGTTTTTTTTCCTCTTGGTATGATAAAAATTGATCATTTTATCTTTTTCACTTATTTGGTCATGACCACTTCCCTGTAGATTCAAAAAGTAATTTCTCACTCCTCTAATTTAATGTGACATTTTATATCTGATTCATGGAGCCATTTGGAACTTTTCTTGGTTCATGGTGTGAATATGCTAATCTATAACTAATTTCTCCCAGATTGCTTTGGGGCCCATGTTCTCAGAGGTCTCACTTCATAATGACTAGGCAGGACCAAAGTGGTAGTTGAACATTAGACTTCTAATGACTGGATCTATAAGTGTCTGAAGCAGTTGCTAGATGTATTATATTTTGAAGAATTATTTGTATGTTACTGGGCTACAGTTGCTATGTGCTGCAATTGAATGGATAGCTCAGGGTCATATTCTATGTTTAAGTTTCTTGGATCTGGCTTTCAGGAAAACTTTTCTGATCAAGATGGACTACTATTGGATATACTGTCAGGTAATCTCTCTCCCTTCCTTATTCCATCTTCTGTGCGAAGTCACCTAGGTCTTGAGATTTCTTCCCCTTCACAGAGTTCTGTACAATTTAGAAAAACATTTCAAATCCCCCTAATTGCCCTGTTCAGATATCTCCTTCCTAAAAAGAATTTGGTGAATCAAGGGATGGAATTCTTGGAAGGGGCATTGCTTTTAATGGTATAGTGGAGGTGAAATTGTTTATTTATAAGAAGGGTGAGAAGGAATCTTCTGAAAAAAAGAGGACTTTAAGCCTACTTGGATGGAATTTTTAGTTTTTGAATGAAAGTAAGTAAGAAAGTAATATTCACCAAACCTCAATTAAATCAAAGTGTAGCTCCTTAAAAGAGCCTTCTAAAGGGGCTAAAAATTGGTGCCATCCTGCTGATGAGTTTTTTAGGGAGAAGAGATTTTAACTGATGGACCAGGGAACACTGAACGTATTGCAGTATGAGATGAGTCCTAATATCTACATAGTAAATTTAAATAATTGTGTGCAAGTGACCTACGATATCTTAGGTATTTTAATTTAGATGTTGGAATCCAATGGCAGCATTGGAAATACCATTATCTGTTTGGTGGATCTCAATATTCCTGGTGCTTTTCCTGGCTGTCATAACTATTTCATGCCTAGAAGGATTGTACAGATGGCTTTTGATATTATCCTTCTATTTTAAGATGTTTTATTTTTTAAAATGTATTATTTGTATTAAACTCTTCCTATAGCTGCTGGCTTTAGTGGTAGAATGTGCCCGGCAGAATGAAATCTTTTACCTTTTAAATAAAAAAAAAGATTTGACTTTATTATTCTCCGTGATTCACCACTTTATTTTAAAGATATTTTAAAAATAGATTGACTTTAAGCATTACCCTAAGCTATCATGATATGCATAATAAGACATTTGATAGTCTCATAGTACTCTCATCTAGTCAGATAATATTTATAGTAGTCACATTTAGTCCTAGTCAACAATATTTAGGAAAAAGATTGACAAACTGTGGTGTATCCAGACTAGGTTGACTAGGATAATAATAGGACTGGAGACCATGCCATGTAAGGACCTGTAGCAGAAACTGAGATATTTTTGCCTTTGTAAAAGAAAACTTGGAGACAGCAACTGATAGTGGTGTTAGCTTTCTTCAAAATTGAAAGGGCTGTCTTGTAGAAGTGGGATTAGATAATGTTTCAACTGGAATGGTTAGAACTTGTACCAGTGGAGAAAGAAGAATTACTGCTTAAAATAAGGAAAACTTCCTAATGTGTTAAGCTTTTTGAAAATATGGAGTTAAATTATTTAAGTGAATAGTCACTTGTTAGAAGCATTATGGATGTAGTTTGTGCTTCAAGTAGAAGTCATATGAACTGTTTCCTGAGGTCCCTTTCAATGCCAAGTTTCTGTTATTCTAATTGTACTCCTAATTACATAGTTCCATAGAACAGAAAGCATTTAAGAAATGCTTGTTGACATATTTGTATACAGTAAAGCCATAGATGATAACTTTTAAGAGGAGCATAATATACTTGAAGATTCAGGGAGGAGAGAACATTTGCTTTTGGGGTATTTAGAGAAATCTTCTCATCGGTGTAATTTGATCTAGGCCTTTAAGTAAGGGAAGGACATTCATGGATTAAAATAGTGGGACTGAAGAACACATCATTTAAAGCAGATGAATTATCATCTGTCTTACGTAAGCAGCTGTTTGAAAACCTCTTCATAGTCAATGGAGTTACTCTTCATTTCTGACTCCATGTAGCTTTTTACTGCTTGTGTCTAGAGATCTTGCTGGGATGGGGTGCCTTTTAAACTGGGTTGCCCAATTCTCTGTGATGGAATACTTCTCTTATAAGTTTCAGCTTACTTTAACATCTTCTAAATGACAAATATCTGTCAGGGTATATGGAAGAATATTTCTATTTATTTGTATATATTCATTGGTGGTTAAAAATAGCAGGTTTGGAAATCCAACCTTAGTAAGTAGATGTGTCATCTTGGACAGGTTATATCCTCTCTCTGGACCTTTGTTTGCTCATCTATAAAAATGAAAGTGTTGGATTCTTTCCAAAGTCTCTTACATCGCCAGATATTTTTATCCTAAAGTGTGTGCTCCAAACCTCAGGTGCATCTTTGACTAGCTCATCTCCCTTCTTGCTCATCACAGTCAGTCACTGCATTGTGAGGGGAACAAAGAAACAGACGTTTCCTAGCCTCTGCTATGTACCAGGTGCTTTACCAATATTATCTCCTGTGATTCTCGTAATATTTTGGGAGGTAGATTCTATTATCATCCCATTTTATGGTTGAAGAAGCTATGGAAGTGAGAGGCCAAGTGACTTGCTCAGGGTCATGCAGCTAGTATCTGAGACCAGTTATAAATTTAGGTCTTCTTGATTTCAGGCCCAGTGCTCTATCCACTCTAGCACCTAGTGCCTTATCACATTGTAATGAGTCCTTCATAATGTTCCTCACATCCATTCATATATATTATATATATATATATATATGTATGTATGTATGTATATGTATGTATGTATGTATGTATGTTTATATATATAAATCTGTGTGTATACGTATATATGTATATACGTATACACACACACACATATTCCTGCTGCCAAACAAATAACTGCCCTCATTATGTCATTCTGACCACATAACTGATTTCATTAATGTATGAATCTCTCTAAGAGTAATTTTCTTTCCAAATGTGGATTGGCATTTTTTATGACTTACAGTCTTAGAGAGTTAGAGGTGGGTATTGGAAAAGAGGAGAAAGACTGGGAGGTTACATACCTTGCCTAGGGTCATATTCTCAGTGTATGTCAGAGGCAAGACTTGAATTCAGGTCTTCTTAACTCTGAGGCTAGCTCACTAGTCACTACACCACATGACTTCTTCCCTCATCACTTCTTACATAGGCAAAAAAAGGCCAATGTCTCCCATTGCATCTGGGGCTATCGCTAGTCATCCTGATCTATGTCTTGCCACTGGACCCAGATTGCTGTGGAGGAGAGAGAATAAGGCTGATGACTTTGCACACCCTGCCTCACTTAAATTCAATTCACTTGTAAGTCAAGACATCACCTTCCAGATGTCATTGGTCCTCTCTGAGAACAAAGGATAAACAATACACATAGGCAACCTGGTGGCATAGTGGTTAGAATGTTGGATTTGGAGTCTTAAAGACCTGAGTTCAAATCTTGCTTCAAGCACTTGCTAGTTGTGGGATCCCAGATAAATTAACCTATCTCAGCCTCAGTTCCCATGTTGTGAAGATGAAGATTATAGCATATATCTCCCAGAGTAAAGATCAAGTGAATTAATGTATGCAAAATGTTTAGCAAACCCTGAAGGGCTATACAAGTGCTATATTGTTATACTGGAATTACTGAATAGTCCACAGCTCTGTTCCCTTGCATCTAGGTACTCCTTGTTCTGCCTTATCTGTTTTGTTGCGCCTAAGTTTGTCTTTCTAAAACTCTGTTCATGTTGTGTCCCTTTCCTGTTGGAAAAATATTAAGTGCTCTCCAGTGCATGCAATTGCATTCACGTTCCTAGAAAATTAGCCTCTGTCTAATCACAGTCTTCTCCCCACTACTCGGTTACAACAGCTCTTTGCTCTGGCTGGACCTTAGCTACTCAGAGACCTGATATTCTCTGATGTCCATGGGAAGGTGAGGGATGATAAGGTCAAATGAATCAAAAACATTTAATTAATGCCTACGACATACAAGCTACGCAGGTGCTGGGAATACAAAGGTAAAAGTGATAGAGTCATTACCCCCACGGAGCTCCATTTCCAAAAGAAGAAGTCATACATGCCCATGTGGACAAATTGTTGTAATTCAGTTCTTGCAGTTGTGTCTGACTCTTCATGACCCCGTCTGGGGTTTGCTTTGCAGGTACTAAAGTGATTGGCTTTGTCCTTCTCTAGCTCACTTTATGATGAGGAAACTGGGGCAAACAGAGTTAAGTTACTTGACCTGGGTCACACTGCTTGTAAGCGTATGAGCTGGATTTGAACACAGGTCTTCCTGACTCCAGGCCTGGCATTCTATCCATTGTACTACCTAAATAAATACAGAACATATTAAAAATCAATCAGTCAACATTTGTGAAGTGCCTATTATGTACCGAATGTTATACTTGTTTTGTCACAAAATAAATTCAAATTCATTTATGGGAGGAACGCCATCAGCTACAGGAAATTAGGAAAAGACATTCCATAGAAGGTAGCATTTTTGCTGAGCTTTGAATAGAGCTAGGGAGCGTAAAAGGTGGAGGTGATAATAGAGAGCAGTTCAGGGCTAGAAGTAACAGGGAGCCATTGGACCTTTTTCAACAAGAAAACTTTGTGTTGAGACTGATACTTTAGAATTGTTATTTTGACAGCTATGTGGATGATGCATTAATGAAGAGAGAAGATTTTAGTCAAAGACACCAATTAGGAGACTGAAAATAGTTCATGTAAGTTTCCATGAGACCACAAATGAAAGCAGGGGCCATGTTAGTGGAGAGAAGGGGATAGAAGTTAGATGTATGGAGGAAGAGTCTGACTTGACCCCTGATAGTGTGTGTGTGTGTATGTGTGTGTGTCTGTGTGTCTGTGTGTGTATGTGTGTTGGGCAAATGAAGACTTCGAAATGACTCAGATGTTACAAATCCAGTGGACTACAAGGATAGTGGCACCCTCAATATCTGCAGCATAAAAATGGAACTTAGGGAGACAGATGGCTTTGGGTCAAATAGCTATATATGAAGCATCTTCTATGCATATTATAAGTATTGAGATTTCAAATGCATTTTGTCATCAGAAGCATATATAAGCTTTAAACACCTCTAATGAACTATTTCTTAAACAGTCATTTAGTGTGAAAATTGGAAGTTCCAAGTCAGGTTGCTCTTAGCAACTAACCGTAACAGAGACACCTTAAATATATGTAAACTTCTTGTTCTGCTTCTACCCCAGCTACTTTTTTCCTTTCTTTTTTTGACTCTTTCCCCGTTAAACTGACTTATTTTTCTTTAGTTTTTTTTAATTTCTCTTATCCTCTTAAAGGAGAAAAAGAAGACTAAAACATGAGAGGACGACAGGTGCTAAAATGCACATTTAATATTGTTGTCATTGCATATTTATAATATTTATACGTGCAAATGCAATTTAATTTCCTAGTCATTGAAACAAATATAATTTTGTGGAATGAATTCTAGGACATTCAGTAAGACATTATCGTAACAGGGTTTGATATAGCACTTATATGTTTATAAAGTACATTGCGCACAATGTTGTCAGGAGGCAGGTAGGTAGTGTAGATAGCTTGACGTAATGGAAAGAGCTCTAGACTCGGAGTCTGAGTAGCTAGGCTTCATTTTCATCCCTCCTTCTTCCTACTGTGTGAACTTTAGGTGAGTTGCTTCACTTTTGTGAACGTTGCTATTCTTATCTGTGAAGCGATCTCATAAACCATGACTCTTTTGCATTGTAGACTGGGACACTGAGATGCTGGTAGCTTAAGTGACTCAACCAGGGTCAAGTAGCAGAGTTGGGATGGTCATGAAGAAGATAACTTTTTAGTAGATGCACGTCTAGTTCTACTTTGAGAGACTGTCTTCATGACAGCAAATGATTGTTTTAGTGTGGCATATGTTGGTACACATGAGTCTTGGCAATAAGTCATGAAAACTTTCATGTAAGCATGTATCCAGCTTAAAGGATAAGTATTGGTGATGTCAAGTTTCAGGGAACCTAGAAGGAATAGAAAGTCTTTTGAGTTGCTGGACCTAAAAACTGCCTGAAACTTGCCATCCTTAGACATTGGATCCACACTGCCATTCCCCCTTCTCTCAATATGCTGACTTCGATTCATCCATATTCACAGTTAAGGCCAAGGGGGTTTTCAGAAAAGCTCACTATCTTTGTTGTCTACCATTTCAGAGAGAATGGAGCATGAAGTATGTTGACTGATCAAGCCTTAATTTGTGTAGGCACACAAATATGACATATTCAGGGGGAAAATACCTATAGTTTGTAACAGGAATAATGTTTAGATAACTACATATTTTTACTTCCTTAATTTTAAGCCAATTCTTATACATGTTCACTGAAATCTTGATAGATATATAAATCTGTTTTATGTTTATGAAATGTTTTGACTGTCATTCTTGAATTTATATTGCACAATAAGGCATGCTTTAAAAAATCATTTCTTTATTTTAAAAGAACAGTTAAAGAAACTGTCTCAGATTTAATTAAGGGCAACCAAATTTTTAGTCAAAACATTTTGTTAAGTTGTAAAGCATGAAAATGGTCATGAATTCAGGGTGTTGGTATCATGTATCCCACTAATTTTTAAAATTTGAATATTATTTTAGATGGCATGATTGTGTAGAGCCTGCGGACACAGAAGATAACAGGAATGAGTAAACCTGGAAATTAGCACATTTCATTCAAATGCATGGACAATTTCAAAGGTTCTTACAAAGATATTTCTGTGTATTAAATTTTTTTTAAAAACGAAAATTTCCATCTGTTACTTCCACATCTTAACAAAAATAAATCATTCTCATCATTTAAAAAAACTTCTTTGATTTGGTTGAAAATAAATCACAGCGTCCCAGTGATTTGTTTATCACATGATAAGATGTAGCCTTTCACGTCTGCATGAGTTTCGCTTACAGAGACCAAAGACTTTGATTTGCCGTGTTACCTGCTGTGGCTTAAGTGATGCAAAACGATTATTGTAGCTTCCTTGGAGTGGAGGCCTATTTCACACCTGCACCCTTTTGTTAGGGGCACACCATGAGAACTGGATGTGAGGTCCTCAGAGAATAGACTTCCACCCTCAGTAATCCTTCTCCACTAGATTGATTTATGAACATATCAGAGTCTTTGTTAGCATGCAACCCCCTAATTAATTTAAAGCCCTCTATGGAGAAATTAAACTCCTAGTTAAGATTTTCAACAGTCTCAGATGGTGCTAATAATGGAAAAGCAAGTTATATTAATGGGCTTCAACATGGTCACAGCATTAGTGCTTTGCAAAGAGGCTGGGATATGTGGAAGTGTAGACGTTTTCCTGAAATAAAGGATGGTCCTGGCAGTAAATCACCCAGTTGTTACTCTTAACTCAATTGTTTATCATTTAGGTTCCAGCTTCCCATCTGTTTGTGCATGTGTGTGTATGTGAGTGAGCACATGAACACGTGCATGCCCACTATTATGTGTATGTGTTTCCTAGGGACCCTCAAATCTGTTGGAGTTATATCAAGCTCTAACAAAAGCTTTTGTGACTCATGAATCAGTTACTTGAGCTTGAAAATGTTTAACCGATTGTGTTTTATTTTGCCTTAAAAAAGCAATTCTTGGTCCAGTTCAGAGCAGGAAAAATCAAGGCAATTTTGGAAGTGCTCTGAATCTCAGTGGAAGATACTGGAAATCTCCCGAAGAAGATCTTGTTTCTTTGAAAATATCCTATACATTCACTAGTGAACCTTCGCATCACTCAAGTAAAATCACCTTCAGATATACATACTTCTTTCCTCTTCCACTCTCTCCTTCCTCCCTTATTTCTGACTTCCAGTGCTTAGGCAAATGTATCATTTGAGGAGAGAAAGAATTCTTAATTTCCCTATGCTCATTTCCTCCCCACTCCCGTTTTTCCAGTTCTACCATTCAAACACTATCTTCCATATGGAAGGACAGATAGTATGGCTTCAACCCAAGTTGCTCCTGATAATTCCCTCCCCCATGTCCGCTTTAATAATTTTAGAGTTCATCCACATGGTGTGGTCAGCCAGCGGAGATCAAGCATGTGACATCTGGGCCATTCTGGTTCTCCACAAGGGAGTATACTGTCTGCAGTCCTACTTGAACTTAAACCTCATGCACGGCAGCACAATGCACAACCTTCAGCTTGGGACACTTTTATCTAGAAGTGATAAATTTGTACTGTAGCCCTCCAGCAAGTGGCAAGTCTGGCAATGTAGAAGCGTTGGGGTCATTCAGGAATGGATGTTATTTAGCAATAAATGAAGTGTTAAAAGATGAAACTCGAGAGTCTAAATGGCTCTTCTAGTCTCTAACCATTTCTTATGTCTCTGCAGTAATGAAGCTAACTATTTGTGCTTAATTAAGAAATGGCACAGGCTGTACATCATCCCTGCATCATTAATGTTTCCTGACTTGAAGTTCATACTAAAATTTATTTTTAATTTAGATATTGAAGTACCATTCTTTTTTAGGTTTTTGGCATTTGGAGAGCGTATTAGTGAGCTCTTATGTATCTAGGGCTCTTCTCTTCGTTTCAGACCAAGAAATTTTCTTTTTCAAGTCAATAGAAAGCTTGCCTCCATAAGTCTTAAAAGGATGAAAAATGTTAGAAAATGGAATAATATTAATGATGTTCATTTGAACAAATTCCAGAGCAAGAAGCCTATTAGTTATCTCTGCATCTTATATTTCCAAACTCTATCTACCCCCATAAAGGAGCTACATTAGCAGCACAACATTTTGAAAAATTGAGTTAGAGTATCTCTCTCTCATATATGTATATATGTATATATTATATACACATATATATTCCACACACACACACACACACACACACACACACACACACACACACACACACACCCATATATATTTCCCCCTACAGGGATCAAAAAACTTTTCCTTGTAGTCCAAAGAAACATTTCATATATTTTCACCCCATATGCCTTCTTTTAGAGACAGATTCTACAAAGTTACTTTCCATGATCTGTCTATTCTGCCCCTCTTTCAGAGCACCATTCTCTCCCACCTTCCCTTTTCATGTTCAGTCTGGTCACCAAACTAACCTCTGTGGCAAAATGCATGAGTCATATCAAATAAATCAGTTGCAATGAGTTGATTGTACCACAGTTAGTAAAGGTTTTAGGGGTAGAGATGAATTGTGACTGTGGATTGAATACAATAAGCCAAACTTTGTGGCAGTTAGGGAAGCAGTCTTGGATCTGATGTAAGGATCACCTTTCTAGCATTTAGAACCATTTAAATGTGGATTGAACTGACATGGAAGATACTGAATAACCTCATCATTATAGGTCTTCTGAAAAAGGCTAATTGATAGTTTTTGAGGTTCCTTTCATCTCAGATATTCTGTGTTTCTGTGTATACCACTGCTCTCCCTTCTGTGTAGTTAAAATTATTGGTTCAGCTTTTCTACCAGAAGAGGGAGCTACATTCATTTAAAATAACACTCATAATCAAAACTCAGTTTATCCTTTGCACAGTTGATTTTAGATGTTACATTTGTGACATAGAAGAGGGATGATTCTATCTTTAGATGCAGAAGAGAAACTTTCTTTGGGGTGAGCTGCTGCTTCTTATGAATGTAAGAATGAATTAATCCTTTTGAAAATAAGATGTTAGTCATTCTCAAAATGTAGTACCTGCTTCTGTACCTAAGTATATACTCTGTTGGGAACCACATTTGGGCAAGTAAGGGGGTTGTACATCTTTAATCAAGCATTTAATAATCTAATTTTGATTAAGTAACAGTGAATCGTAAATGGTAGTGTAGAACAAACCATACTCATTAAATTTAACTTTGCATTAGAAACAGGCAAACCAGGCCACACATAAATATCTATGTTTTCCATCTGCCTGTCAGTGTTCATGAAACTTCCGATATCAATAACAAATTTCTTTGAAAGGACACATTTTGTCTCTATTAATCTGACTGTTAAGACGCATATGCCCCTGGAAAAATATTAATTAACCATTAATACTTATTTAGCACCTTATAGTAAATTAGTTTATTGGGCAAATCTTCCCTATTTTCATATTGAAAACAAGTATGACAATGCAAGTAAATGTCCATAAGTGGAAAAAAAAAGATGATATTCCAGAGAATGCCTGGAAGGATAGAACTGATTCTAGCTCTTAAGAAGGGGCTTCTACAGTCAAGGTGTAACATAATGGCCTTGGGTTCCAGTGTTTGGTTAGAGATACTGTAGAAAAAGAAGAGACAATAATAGACAAAATGGTTCAACGAATTCCATCTGCTTCATAGTTTTGCCTAAGTTTTCTTTGCCCATTTCCATTTTTCAGACCTAAATGCAAACACATCTTCCTAAAAATCGGGTAAGACAAATTTGTATCATTATATAATTGCCAGGGATTTTAGGGCTCTCAATAATACTTATTTTTCTTTTTGCATTGTCCTTCTTACAAAAAAAAATAATACACACACCAAACAACAGCTTGTAATAGTATAGTTCTAAGGCTGCTAATGTACTTTCATTCACAGCCATCCTTTGGGGTAGCCAGTATGAACATCATTATCCTCTTTGACAGATGAGAAAACTGAGACTGAGAAAGCTTAAGTTACTTGCCCAGTGTCACACATCCAATAAACTTTGAAGCTGATTCGAATTAATGTCTTATCACTCCATTTACAGCCTTTTCCTCCTATATTATTTTGGTAACCCATTTATTAAATATTAATTTTGTATAGATCTTGGCTAGACACTGTTGGAGATGCAAAGTTTATCAGAAACATAGCCCCTGTCCTCATGAGGCACTTAGCTGACAGTGATTAGACAGCTAGACTTTGAGATAGGAAAACCTGAGATTGAATTCTGCCTCTCACACTAACTGTGTGACCTGAGCAAGTAATTTAACTACTTTAGGCTTCGAGAAGGAAGGAAAGAGGGAAGGAAGGAAGGAAGGAAGGAAGGAAGGAAGGAAGGAAGGAAGGAAGGAAATAAAATGAACATTTATTAAGATTTACTGTGTTCCAGTCATTGCTGTACAATGCTTTACAATATGATCTCATTTGATCTTCACAACAACATTTGGAGTTACTTGCGATTATTATCCCCAAGTTACACCTGAGGAAACGGAGGCAGACAGAAGTTTGCTGACTTGCCCAGAGTCACACAGCTACTAAGTGCCTGAGCCTAGACTTGAACTCAGATCTTACTCATTTCAGGCCCAGCACTCTATCCATTGAACTCTATCTAATTTCCTCTAGATTTCCCTATCTATAGAATGGGGATAAAAATATCACCGGCTCAGAAGATTTTTGTAAAGATCAAATACATCTCTATTTCTCTCTGTCTCTCTCCACACAGATATACACACATATGTGTCTATCTAGCTATATCTGTGTGTCTATATGTATATCTGTCTATATCTATACACACACACACATACTTCCATCCATGTGTGTCGTGCATCACAAACCTTAAAGTGCGTATCATATATATGTAAATATTATATATATATGCACGGAATTCCAATATCATATATGTATATACATGACATCAAATATATGACATTTCACCTTAAAGTTTTTAATGTGCCACACATACATGCATATGCATGTATGTATATATGTATGTGTGTATGTATGAAGAGAAGGCAGCTTGGGGGTACAGTTTTTGAATGTCAGGCCTGGAGTCAGGAAGATTCATCTTCCTAAGTTCATATCCAGCCTCAGATATTTACTAGCAGCGTGACCCTGGGCGAGTCACTTAACCTCTGTCTGCCTCAGTTGTTCATTTGTAAAATGAAGTGGAGAAGGAAATGGCAAACTACTCCAGTATCTTTGCCAAGAAAACCCCAAATGGGGTCACAAAGAGTCAGGCATGACTGAAAAATGACTTGGCATCAACAAATATAGAGAGAGCATTACAAAGCTTAAAATACTATGTCAGTATCAGTTATGACGATTATTGTTAAGATGATGATTGATGGAATACACCTTAGAAGAGGGATAAGAAACGGTATAGATAAGTGATATATAACAGGACGTGATAACTGCAATTACTGAGTTGCAAAGAAAATACTACCAACTAAAAATTTGTAATTATCTATTCTCCCACAAAACACAATTACTTTCTGGGTTAGATTTCTGCTTGAGGAGAGAAGGAAGTATAACCCAACTGTTACTCCACCTGTGACTAGTCTACACTTTTGAAGAACCTGCTCTGTTTTGGTAAGAATTCTCTCCTGCTGTGGTATAGGGAGAAATAGGAGTAGCTTGACTCACAGGGAAATTAAGTGAGGGCAAACCACCAGAAGGAAAGCAGGAGCCAAAGTCAGGTTAAAGTAACTGCAGGTTCTTTGTGCTATATTTGGAGACTACAGCGTGTTTTGGGTTTGCGTTGACTTGGTACTTTTTTTTAATCAAGTGCCGTCAGATAAAAACCCTACAGGCTGACCCATGACAGCAAAATCAAGGAATATGCTGTTTGCTTCCAACCCAACTAAGTTCATTTCATATCAGATTAGTTACTCAAATTCACTATGAAGCAAATCCTATTTGCTGGCAGGAGATAGGTTTCCATTGCCTTGGGCAGCAGCACTCCAGTGGTTAAGTGGAATGAAGTGTGCACATGCACACGCACACACACGCGCACACACTAATAACAGTGAGTAGTGACCACTTTAATGTAAAAGAGTTGAGCTCAGCGATCCTGATAAAGCCTCATCAGAGATCCCTCAAGGCAGCAAAAGGAGGGTGAGTGCTTACAGCAGCAGTACTGGGTTAATACTGTCACAAAACAGAAACTTCGAATAAGCACGCATCCAAAGAAAATAGCAGAAATGTGCCGAGAGGAAAAAATATATGACAAGCAGTCCCACAGATATGCCAATAAAGCACCATGACTCACTGGGTGAGCTCTCTTGAAAGACAAACAGATGTACTGCTTAGCCTGTGCCATTGGACCTAATTGGAAAAGAAAAGATTTCCATCCTGATTAGTGAAAGGGAGATTTACTGTGGCAACCTCTATTGCAAATTCTAAGTTCAGACTAGTATCAAGGTTCAGGGAAACAGCATTAAATGTATAGAGTGTTTGACATGTCACTCTCTGATTTTTTTGTGATGACCTTTGCCAGGCCAAGGTCAAGGAAGATTGTTGAGTCTTGGTAGATTTCGTGAAAAGGTTGTATCTGTGTCTAGATTATTTTAGAATTTAAAGTGTATAACAATGGTTTCACATCCTTCGCTTGGTTAGTTATTGTTATGTACCCCAGTTGTTTAGGGTATGGTATGTATGAAAATATAGGTTTGAGTTATGTTGTGGTCCTGGACCATATGCCAAAGTCCTAACCTCAGTTAGCCACCTCATGATCCCATGTCATTCACAAAGGAAACCAGGCTGATTTCAGGTCAATCCTTGTTCCTAGAAAAGGAATTCAAAGCCCAAGCCTTACTCATAAGTCAATGACTTCACTCATACCCTCATCTCAGCATTTTCTGGAAGACATATACAGCCTAGAAGTTTGTAAACAGTTTCCAGAAGAGGCTTTTTTCCTGTGGAAATGAATACCTCACATATTTGAGAGCAAAAAATTCTGAGTTGCTAATTATGAAAGGTAATCACAGTTAATTTTCTGTATCAGTTTCCTTCTCAGTGAATGAGCAGAAAGACAAATTTTATTCTCAATTTTAGGAAATCTTCATTGAGTTTACATTTCCATCCCTTTTAAGGTTTCAGGAGCATTGCATGCATGGGATACTTGTAGCCCTTCAAGAGGAAATAAGCTTTCTCAAAAGTCCAGTTAGCAACATAAATAAAGCTACTTAGATATTCCAAGACTATATCACTAAGTACCTACTATAGTATTTCAGTGTGTGAATGAGAATTTTTTCCTTTCTTACCCATTGAAAAGGAAACTGATACCAAATATTAACTATGGTTTCCTTTTATAAATAATGACTCAGAACTTTTTTGCTATTATGTTTGTAGGATCAAGGTCTACATACTTTTTTATGTTAATGATGTGATTTGTATAGTCACATATAGTGAAACTGTCCCAAAAGACCTGAAAATGTGATATGAGAGTAGATGTCCAGTTGGCCAATCAGTATTTATTATTGCCTAATAAATGCCAGGCACTGTAACTGTACTGAATGCTGGCAGTATAAACACATATACAAATGCCTTGACACAGCGCTCAAACTAATGGGTAAGGATAATATATGAAAAAAGGGAAGGGTAGAAAGGTATCCAGCAAGGGACATGATGAAAAAGTTGAAAGAAATTCAAAAGAATCCAACCAGGTGGGATGTTAAGGGATGGCTGAATTGGGCCTCCTCTTAAAATAGAGTTTTTGGAATTTATAGCTTTGCACTTCAACCAGAGGGGTGTAAGGTACAAATGAAGTTCAGTGACCAAGACTGATTACTATTGTAGGATGATGAGATTTCTAGGGATGAGGTTTCTAGGGCAAGTGTATAGTGGCATGATGGAGGAAGATGCAGTGATGATATTTCTTTGACTGTAGTACTCATTTCCACAGAGAGAAAAACCTATATGAAAAACAGAGGGACTTGTTTTCTGTCTCTGCTGCTTTCCATAGGTAGAGCCACTGTTCAAGGAATTCCTATGTTGCTTGGGAGTTCATTAAAGAAACTCTACTTTCCCCATTCAGGATTTCAGATCCTTGACACAATTTCATTTGCTGTCCTATTATAAACACTACTCAGGGAAGGGATTTAGGGATTCTTTTTGGTCAGCAGAACTCAGGATCTTTAACTAGTAGAAGATCGGACGTTGTGGTTTGATGATCCACACGCTCAAAGTAATCAAAACCAGATTTGCTAAGGAGAGGGCTGTTTACTGAGAACTTCCAGGCATGTGGATTTGAGTTAATTTTCTATCTGAGTGCAAACATGCAAATCAATCTAAGATGACTTTTGTAGTTTAAGGATGTAATTCTTGAAAATAATCCTAAAAATATATAGATCCACAAAGATTTCTGAAAACAGAATATAGGGTGATGACAAAGTGATACTTGTCATAAGCTCTATTGTATAGACAGGAACTGGAAACTGCCTAACCTATCAGAGAAAAAGAACACTAGAAAAGAAAAGAAGAGAAAAGAAAAAAAAGGCAGTTTCTTCTAACAGTGAAAAATGCTGGCTGTGGATTCAGAGGACATAAGTTCAAATCCCTCCTCTAATATCAACTATCTATGCGGCCTTGAACAAGTAACATAGTCTTTCTCATGTTTAAGTTAAAGGAGTTGGGCTAGATGGCATTCAAGACCCATTCCAGTTCTAGATCCATGAGTGCATGATTTTATAACCTAACAGGTCTCCTAAAGAAGAGATGGCATTAAAGGACGACATACAGCTTCCCTCCATTGTTCTGATTGCTTTGTGCTAGAATTTTTGTGAAATAAAGGTTAACTCCCTCTGAAGACTGGAGGCCCAAGTTACTCATTTTCTATTTCACCTTGTTGCCCCGCACCCCGCCCCTCCCTTTTTTTTTTTACCAGATTGGATGGCATATTGAGATTGCTTTGCTTTGCTTTTTTTTTTAAGTATATGTCAGTCCCTGTTAGTGTCAGAAAATTATCTCCTCAGTTCAATTCAGTAAGCATATATTAAGAGACTACCATGTGCCAGGTACTGTGCAAGAAGCTGGGAATGCAATGCCAAAGAAGGAAATTGTCCTTTCCTAAAGGAGATTATGTTTTACTAGGTGGCAGAGAGTAAGGGGAATGTTGTAGAAAATGGAAAGACAGAGCCCTAACAAGTGGGGGTGATCATAAAAGTGCATATGTAGGAAGTGGCACTTTAATTAGGTGTCTGGAGAGCTAAGGATTCCAAGTGACAGAATTGAGGAGAGAGAACATTTCAAAAATGGGAGGCAGCCTGTGAAGAGGGATGGAGGTGGAAGATGGAATGTGGTATACAAGTTATATGGCTTCAAATGATTTTTTCTGAGACCTATTGCTTTGGTTTAAATCAAGTAAAAGAAGGACACGTTATTATTTCCCCTCCCCCATTCTTCATGCTGGAAGAAAATAATATGTCAATAATTAATTGATTACTATGATATTGTCAAGTAGGCAGCCTCCTAAGAGGCCTACAATGTATATTTATGCCTCTGGTCTAGATAACTGAATCAAAGTTAGATCAATGGATAAGAACCTTTCTCCATTTAAGATCAGTCTTAAAATGTTGTCAAATTGATCTTTACCTCAAGTAATGGTAGGTGATAAATAAAATGTGATTTTGAAGTAGGTTTATTGCTACCCAAAATGTCCATTTGTCTAGTACTCTTAACAGCTCATCCCTCAGAAAGAATGTAAAGAAAGATGGCACTAATCCAATATGGCTCATGCACATTAACAAAAATAGAAAGATGAAAAAGAAAGGCACTAAGGAAGGAAGAAAGAAACGAAGGAAGGAAGGAAGGAAGAAAAGAATTTACCTGAGTTCAGGGTCCCATTGAGTTAAAACTAGATTGAATTGGGGGTATTTTCCTTGTCCATATTTGAAGTTGATAATATATCTATTTTTAAAGAGACAAATACATATCATAAATCCATAAAATGTTTGGGTCAAAAAGGAACTTGGAATTTAATTACACTAATCCGTCATTTTACAAATGAAGACACTGAACCCTGGAACTGTCAAGTGATATACCCAAACTCACTTATTTTTTGGCTGGGTTGATTCCAGTCTCTTAGCTTTTAGTTCTTTCCTTTTGGCATTACAACTTACTCTAAAATAAGCCTCACTTGACACCTGGCCCTAATAACAATAAGACATTTTCAGAGTGCTTTACATTATGATAGCTATCAATGGAAGTAGTTTACTCTGGAAGTTCTAATTGTTAAATGTCAGTTAAGCCACAAGGATATCTTCAGTGGTTTATAGAACCCTGGAGCAGCAGATCAGGGATCTAACTGCTAACTCATAGGTCTCTTCTTGTCATCTGTGGCAGTGGCTTTTATCACTATAATCACTGGTGGTCATAAAGGAAGGATTTAGATTTACTTCCATTTTGTGTCTGTTCTTTTTATTCCCTGAGTGGATTTCTGGGAGGAGGATAAAGATTAGGTGGCGATTCCCTTCACAGACAACAGCTAGTTAACCCCAAGGCTTGAAGGGTGTCACAGTTATAATAATAGTTTTACATTAAAGTTTGACATTTGCTCGTGATTCAGGGTAGCAGTGCTTAATTCAGAGACTGTCCCAGGTAATCTTGTAATATATGTGGTGGCCTGATGTCAGTGATCATAAAACATCTCAAAAGAAAAATATGTGAGGTTGACTGCCAGAGATTACAAAGAAGAAAAACCTGTTTTAAATCATATGCTGAAGAAATGTCAGTTCCCTAAAACCAGATTTCAAGTTTTAAAGTCTTTTCAGTATCTATAGTTCAGTTTGTTCCCCTCTCAATTCAAGTGAGGAGAGTTTTAAGTAGAATTTGAGAATATCTCGAATGGGATGCCATTTTTTATGGCACGAATGATGTGAGCTGTTCTCTTAACTTGAAATTATCCACAGAGTTCTAAAGATGAAACTGATTAAGGTGAACAATAACAGAAAAACTGAGTATTTTCTGGAATGGGAACAGAAATAATAGTTTTGTGGATCTCAGTCCCAGACCAAGAGTTAGTAAATTTAGTGACTTAAACGCTTTGTCAGGAGGTGGGGTAAAAAGCATTTTATTTATTCTCATTTTCCAATCATCATTCTCAAGAATTCCACTTGGGATTCATCAGAGAGAAGCTGTGGCTTCCCAGAAATATAAATTCATTCTAAGAGATGCATACAAGATTTTTCAGTTTTTTGGTGAAAGCAAACATTATTCCATAGGTTAATTTATAAACATGAGACTTAAAGTTTTAAAATAGTTAAAGAAGCTGATGTAGCATGTGTTAACAATGGAAGAGAAAAGACACAGTTCACTTTCTGTAAATGCTTTAGGCCTGAGGTATGACACCTATAGAATATGATTCACTTTATCATAAGCACCTGGATCCAAAGTGTGGTGTTTATTACATGAGAACAAGGATGCACTTTCTCAAGATGCCATGAATATGTATCTCTGGTTGTAGTTAGGGGAGAATTAAGATTGTTGGGAGCAAGAGGAAAGCAGTCACACAGTGGAAGGGGAGAAGCATCTAGGATTATTGTGGCTATCAGAAGTGACAAAAGCAGAATTGAAGCAGAGAAGCCCCCAAATTTGGCAAATGGGACCTGCAAAAAGAAGCCAAGACTAGGAGAAGCAGGCTATGACACAGCATAGAAACACATTATTCATCAAAATTTTTCACTTCTTTCCACATACCTGAGATTTTTCCTATTGGTTTTGTGAATTTGTTTATGTCAAGATTGTGAAGTTCACTTTTTGCAAAGGAAAGAGGAATATAGCCTATTAACCCTGCCACCAGATTCAGGAGTAAGTCCCATTTATTTCCCTTTATGTTTGTATAAATATGCTTTATATTCAAATTGCTTTTTGGTAGGCTTACGTACGTGCAGAGAAACATACTCAAATCTCCCCATAGGTAATCATGAATGAGATACTTGTCAGTATTCTGATAGAGAGATTCATAGATATTTAGATTTGAAGACTTTACAGATTGTTTAGTCATGGGATCATAGGTTATAGATTTGAAAAGGCCCTTCCAGGTCATCACGTTCACCTTACACATTTTATGGATGACTGAATTGACACTCAGAATGGTTTAAGTGACTTGTCCAGGGTCACCTAACTACTGTGTCTAAGGTGGCACTTGAACCCAGGTCTTCCTCACTCCAAATTTTGTTTTACAGGTCAATAAATGAGGGCTCAGAAAAGTAAAGTGACTTTTTCAAGGTCACATAGCTAGTAAGTTGCAACACTGGAATTTGAATCTGGGTTCTCTGACTCCCAGATGCACTACTCTTTCAACTCCTGGATCTGAATGGTGTTGCAAAAGAACTGATAGAATTTGGCTGTTGATCTGATAAGTGAGTGACTTGGACCAAGAAGAAGTTCAACATGTTGAAGCTGTGTAACTGGGAGAGTGATGATTCCATCGATGAGGTCCTGAGTAAGAATCAGATTTTTGGGGAAATGTGGTGAATCTACTTTTAGGCATAGGTTAATGTCAAAAACAGGACAGAATAGAACTTTTCATGTCAAGCATTTAATGAAAATTATTATTTATGGTATCTGTCTCTCCCTTCTATATATACATAAAAGCTTTGGGGTAAAAAATAACTTGGGTATTTCCCCAAACACCAATACGATCATTGATTTAAAAATAACACAACTTTTTAAGGGAACATGATTGACTAGAGGATTGAACAAGTAGACAAATTGTCCATGAAATGATTACAGGAGGAGATAAAAATTGAAAGAATCCACTGTTTATCTTTAGTACCCTCGGTATTCCTTTTCTGCACTTTCTTCCTCTGTAGTAACTATTTTTCCTTTTCATATTAATAATAATAAATCATTATAATAGTAACATGTATATAATGTTTTAAGATTTGTAAAACTATATCTTTTTTGTATGCATGCGCACATATATACATGTATAATACACATATTATATATATTTGTAGATAGCCTTTTATCCTTACAGTAACCCTATTAGTATAATAATATAGTTAACTACTTAGCTTTCTAGCCTCTACTCTACCTTTCCTTCTCCTCACCCTATATGAGATATACTGAACCACCAATGCTCAGAAGAGTAAAACCTCACTCCTCTCAGTCTGTTATTTGAATTCCACTCCCTGTTATTATCCTACTTCACCCCAAATACCCTATTTTACCTGTTACCCTTCCTTTAAAATTTGTGCTCCGGTTTTACCTAAAATCTCGAATGTTTGATCTCCTTCTCCACTATCTCACTTGACTCATATGGTTTCAACACTCCAACTTGGTTCAGTCTCTGTCTACAGAATTTTTGTTCTTAGGATCCTTCTCATGGAACACTACCACATTATCTATGTGATCAACAAACTTCTTCTGTTCCTCTGTGCTTTATTACCTAATTCTCCTCAGGAGGTTTAAGGGTATGTTGTTTTCCAGCACTGGATGGGTGGACTCAAAGCCTTTGGTGCATGGTATCCTCATGCTACCTGTTTAATCCTCTCTTTGTCCACTTTCACTTCATCTACAATAAAAACCTGTTCTTAGGTAAAGAACTAAGAAATTCTTCGATGCAAACAAATGACTGATAAAAACTTAATGGGTTACTTGCACAGGTGACGTTTTCGTTTTAGCTGGCACCAGGTTTACACTAATGCTAATTATCGGGGGTAAGTTATTTGAGGAGAAAAGGAGATAGACTTGAAATGATAGACTGTCAGAGTCCATCTAGTCCAAAAAGTTCCTGAGTAAGAATCCTCTCTCCACCTTGTTGAAGTCTTTACTTTAAGAGCCATAGTAAGGAGGGGAGGCTCTGCCCTCCAAAGAAATCCACTCAGTGGAAAACTCTACTTGTAAATGGAGGTTTTCCTTTCATCAAGCCTAGATTTGCCACTTTACACCTTCTTGCCATTGATTCCTATCCTGCTTTTTTTTCTTTTTGGAATAGTAAGAAGTTGAAGCACTGTTATATGACTGTCTTTCACATGTTTCCAGACAGCTACCAGACTCCCAACCCAAGTTTTCACTTCTCCCAGGCTAAACAATGCCAGTTGTTTTCAACTGATCCACATATAGCATGGTCTCAAAGTCCTTCACCATTCGTTTCCATCCTCTATATCTTAGTCAGGTTTAGTGTTCTTCCCAAAATATGGTGCTCAGGATTAAATATAATTTTCCTGTAGTGTTCTGACTAAAGAAGAGTAGAATTGCAGTGCCATCTCCAGAACAGATGTCTCAGGATGCAGCCCAAGATCATATTAGTTTTAATTTTTTTTAAATCATGCTATGCAGGCCCCTTTCTACTAAGATCAGGACTGGGTACACTGGAATGTATTAAATACTTGACTGGAAATAATTATTAACATATTTTCTGTTCTTAAAGGGCTTAGGAACCACACAAAAACATTGAAGTAGGGTGTGATGGAGGAGAAACAGGTAAAATGCCTCTACCTTCAAACCCTGGGATATGAAAGAGCACTTCATTTTCTTTCTTTTTTACATACCTATTGAATTCAGAGAGAATTTAATAAGCAGCTGCATGGCACTATGGATGGAATTCAGGTCTTAGATTCTAGAAGAGCTCTGTTTAAATCCTTCTACAGATAATAACTGGGCAAGATGTCAGATTTTTTAACCTCTATGTGCTTCAATGTTTTCATCTTTCAAATGAGTTTATTATATTGCTCTAAGGATAAAATGAAATAATACATAAAATGTTTTGCAAACACTTAAGTGACTCTTGTGATTGCTGTTGTTATTGCTGTTATTATTATGTGTCTACTATGTGCTCAGTATCATGGCAATTGATAATCAGTTATATAAAGGAAGGGCAAAACATGATCTCTGCCCTCAGAGTGCTTATGTTCAGTTAGAATGTTAAGACATTATCATATTTAGACTGTGGGAAGTGAAGACTGGGAGAAACGTCAGGGAATGCAGGGACAGTGAGAAGTTGTCTCAGGCACAAAAATGGGGCAGATCAAAGAAGGAATTAGAAATGTGAAGTCAAAGAGGCACTGAGCAGGTCAGAGCAAACAGCAGAGTTCGAGGAGATTCTGTGGGTCAAACAAAGAGGGCCAACAATTAGACAAATAAATTGGCAGCCAGGCAGTTTCTCGATCACAGAGAAGTAGTAGATTAGACCTCAGCAGCCAGGAATAAAGGTGTACCTTGATAATAGAAGTCAAGGCAAGATAAGGAAATAATAGATGGTCAGCAATCATTCAGCATACTGGAATCAGTTCTAGAAAAGTAGCCAGTCAAATTGGCCAAATAGAAATCCAGAAGCACCGGATTCTGGAATACTGGAGGATGAAATAAGACATATAAATAAGACAGGTTATCAGGAACTTGTTGTGTTTGTCCTTCCATTTTTTAAGAAGACCATGACATCAGAGAAATGATGACATGACTTGCACTTGACTTTGTTCTGAGTGAGGGAGGGCTGTGCAGGTCACCAGCCTCACTTCTCCTCCAGAGCCAGCTGAATGCAGTGACCAGATGTTCATCAGGATGACTGGAGATGACCCAGGAAGCAATGGGAGACACTTTTAGGCTAAGGCTTTTGCAGGTACTCACAAAGAGTGAGGTAACACCCTTTCAGTGAATAGGCCTCTTTAAGAAATATGTCAAGCACAGCCCCTTTAATTAGGAAGAAAAAAAATCAAGTTGAGAGGGGAAGACCCTCAGGGTTGCAGATCAAAAGAAAAACTGTTACTATTGACCTTCACTCTATGCCAGGAGGGCCCAAAATACAGCCATTAAGTGGAGCTTGGGCAGGAACCTATTGTGGTGGAATCTCTGAGCTTCAGAGTGAACTGGATTTAAGATTTCGTGAAGAAAGAAAGGAAGGAAGGGAGGGAGGGAGGGAGGAAGGAAGGAAAAAGAGAGAGAGAGGGAGAAAAAGAGAGAGAGAACTGGGCAGCTTCTGGCCATCCAAATCCTTCCTCTGGAGAGGATAAGAGGGAGAGGACGAGCTGAGTTGCCCAACTACCCAGCTGGCTGGGTCCCGGTTATGACAACTCTTTCTCTTCACAGGTTGTGTTTGTCCTTCATTTTAGAGGAGGACCTAATGAACGGAGCAAATATTGGAAAGCAAAGCAAGGTGCTCTGTAGAAAGCCTGAGAAGGCAGAAGGGACCCAGTTGTTGCTGTTGCCATTCAGCCATGTACAGATCTTTATAACCCCATTTGGGGTTTTCTTGGCAGAGATACTGAAGTGGTTTGCTGTTTCCTTTTCCAGCTCATTTTACAGAAGAGGAAGCTGAGGGTTAAGTGACTTGTTCAGAGTCACACAGCTATTCAGTATCTGAAGCCAGATTTGAACTCAGGTCTTCATGATTCCAGGCCTGGTGCTACCTACCTGTCCCTGAAGAACACCGCCCTCCCCCCCCCCCAAAAAAAAAAATCCACACTAAATGAGGATTTCTATAAGGCAGGCAGTCAGGAACCTAGACAGTGTGCTTCTAGCAGAGAGACTGGATAATCAGGCAGAGCTACAGGCCTGCGAAGCTAAAATTGAGAGTATCTTTTGCCCCAGCCAGAAAGTTTTCTCTAGTAGTTTCAAGACTAGGATGTAAAAGAAACTTAAAGCATTTGGAACTGCTATCAACTGAAAAAAAAAATCAGAAGTGAAGATAAAATGTTTTTCATTATAATGTAAGTCAAAGGGAAAATATGAACTTTTAAAAATGTAGTTGATACCCCATTGTTTAAAAAACACATGTTTTCTAAAGTGAAGTATACTTACAGAGAGAAAAAAAAGTCAGGATCTTTAAGTTAGGCATCCTTCTGTATAAGCTAATAAACATTTTGGATTCATATTGCAAAGCTATTTTATCTTCCCAAATTTAGGCCAAGTGATGTAGCCAGCTTATTTTGATTGACAAAAGCAGGATTAAATCTATTCAGTAATATGTATTTTAGACAGGGTTGAGAAATTAAGGCAAAATAAATATTTAACACCTCTTTCCTATGGGTCTAGTTTATTGCTTGCCTTAGGCCTATGAAGATCTTATCCACAGATGACGTCAGTGGGAGTTTGAGCCTCCAGTAAATGATGAATTGAACCCCCTACACTATGCTTCTACAAATAGAGACAATCTAGCTGAACCACAAGAAATGATCCTGATCCTGGAGGACTGATCTCTATGGCACCTGTAGGACCAATCAAACAATACCACAACACAGCCAGGAAAGTGCTAGGATATTTTCATCTGAAGTGATAGCACTTTAATTTCTCTCAAGTGAGTTCAAAGTGCTGTTGTTGGTGTTTTCTTTCGAATTCTCATTTCTTACAGTTTAATCTTGCCTCTTTTTATTGTTTTTAGAAGATATCAAAGTAGAGTATTTTAAAACATTTTTATACACAGCTAAGATGTGGCATGACATGATGGGTGATACTTTTTTTTTTTAACCACTTCTCTTATGGAAGTCAAATCCCTGCCCTTAGTCTCCTGGGTCATTCTTTGGTTCGCCAGCTGAAACTATAATAATACTTTTTTTTGATGATGGAAAGTAATATCTGATTTCTTGCGGGGGGGAGGGGTAGGACTTTGCCCTTAAAGGGTACTTGGCCTATACACACACACATTTGTATATATGTATATAGGAAATTATACGTGTATGCATATATCTGTTATGTATATATGTAACACACGTGTTTATATGATCATACATGTATAAATGTGGCACGTGCATATTTGTACACACGTTATAGACATACACACAGTATAGTACATATGTGTTTTTGCTAAGCAATGCTTTTTAAGAATGGTCACAAATCATATTGAAGTTCTTGAGTCCTAAGTTTGACATAACAGGGCATGAAAATTTAAATTTGGGAACACTAGATGATTTCTAAGGGATTCAGTAAGCTTAAACTGTTTACATTCCTAGAAGGAAAGATGATACTTGTAACTCCTAAGAACTTTTTTCATTATTAGGGGAATTAGAAGGAGTATAAATAGAAGGCATGAATGTGAGTTAAAAATGAAGGGAGTGAGAAAGAGGAATGCACTGGAAGGAGAAAGGGAGAGATAGAATGGGGGTAAATTATCCCACATAAAACAGGTGCAAAAGAGTTTTTACAGTAGAGGGGATGGATGGTGGAGGTGGGAGGGCATGAGAACCTTACTCTCATCAAAATTTGCTCAAAGAGGGAATAATGTACACTCAGTTGGGTATAGAAATCTACCTTATCATACAGAAAAGTAGAAATGATGAAGGGGAAGTAAAATTCTTTTGAGGATGGAAAGAGAGATAGAGTAAGATAAACAGGGGAAAAATAGGACAGAGAGACAATGCATAGTAGTCATAATTGTGAAAAAAATGTTTCCTGCAAGTTTCTCTGACAAAGACCTTATTTCTCAACTATACAAAGAATTGAGTCAAACTTATAAAAACAAGAGTCATTCCTCAGTTGATAAATGGTCAGAAGGTATGAACAGGTGGTTTTCAGATGAAGTCATTCAAGCTATCTATAGTCATATAAAAAAATTCCTAAATTTCTGTCAGTTTTAGAAATGCAAATTTGAAAACTCTAAGACACCACTCCACACCGATCAGATTGGTTGATATGATAGAAAATATGGCTAATATAAGAAATGTTAGAGGACGCTAATAAACTGTTGACAGAGTTGTAGACTGATGCAACCATTCTGCAGAGCAATTTGGAAGTATACACAAAGGGCTATAAAACCATATACACCCTTTGACCCATCAATACCATTATTAAGTCTTTATCTCAAAGAGATTAAAAAAGGAAAAGGACCTATATGTACACAAATATTTATAGAAAATCTTTTAGAGGTGGCAAAGAATTGGAAATTGAAGGGATGCTCATAAACTAAGGAATATCTGACCAAGTTGTGGTATATGATTATTATGGAATACTATTGTATGAGGCTAATAATACTATAATATTGTATATAGTGTAGTAACACTATAGCGTTGTACTGTGCTAGCAATATTAAAGCATTGTACTATACTAATAATGCTATGGTATTACATACTATTGTATAAGAAATGATGAACAGGATTTTCTCAGAAAAACCTGGAAAGACTTAGACAAACGATGTAAAGTGAAATGAGCAGAACCAGGAGACCATTGTATATTTAGTAAAAGCAATATTGTATGATGATCAAGTGAATGGCTTAGCTTTCTCAGCAATAAAATGATCCAAAACAATTCCAAAGACCTTATGATGAAAAATGCTATCCTTCTCCAGGTTAAGAACTGATAGAGTCTGAAAGCAGATTGGAGCATCCTTTTTTAAACTTTATTTTTCTTACTGTTTTTTTTTTTACTGTATTTCCTTTCAAATATGAGTAACATGGAAATATGTTTTGCATAACTGCATATGTATAACCCATATCAAATTGCTTGCCTTCTCAATGAAGGGTGAGGGAAAGGAATGAGACAGACAATTTAGAGCTCAACATTTAAAAAAAATGAATATTAAATTGTTTTTGCATCATGAGACAGAGCCCACTATGACAAGGCCATGGTGGTGTTTCTATTAGCTTTTCCTTTACAAATCTAAGGCTGGCTTGATGAATAGGTAAAGGTTCTAAGGAAACTGAAAAATTCATTGAAGGCTTATATGCCATTATGGATACATAGATCTTCCTTTTTTGCTGTTGTTGTTGTTACAAGAAAGCCATTTAACTTAATGAAAAATTAAATATTATGTATGTTCTTCAGAAGATAAATATGATGTTGCTGCTTAGAGTTTTTCATTTTGGCTCCTTACTTGAAGATGCCATAAGTCTTGCAAATACCTTTTCAGTAGTTTTTTTGTTTTTTGTTTTTTTTTGCTTGTTTCTAAAACAGTTCTCCATGAAAAATTTCCAGCTACAACATGGTAGGCTATTTGCTAGTTTCAAGCCATGAGTAATTAAGGGCTCCATATTTTTTTTTCCATATTTTTAAAAAAGTGCTCCTTTGCTATTCTGACTTTGGTAGGAGTTATTTAGGCCTAATGAAATATTCTTCCTTGGTTCTTTGCTTATGACATAGAATGTCATCTCTGAGGAACCTTCAGATACAGGCATAAAAAATCTGCTTCCACAGTTGTTTATGGCTTAATTACAATCTCTTCATGTGAATCATGCAGACATTCCCAAGATAAGAATATGAAGGGAATGCAAGCTAGTACAAGCTCTGCTTCTAATTGCTGTGTTGAAGATTTTTAGAAAGCCCAGAATACTACATACACGTGTGTAACATTGTTGTGCTTGAGGAACTACCTTGAAAATGTGATCGTTTGGGAAGGAAAAAAGGACACATCTGCAATCTCAGGATTTTGCAGACTCTGTCTTTGGATGATACATTTTTCTTAAATGGAGCACAATAGCTCTACACGTTGTCTAGTATGCTGATGTAAATTAAAGTACATTATATTCTTCAAGGTAGGGTTGGGCTTGTGGATTCAATTAATTTTGAGAAACTGACTCCCATGTCTGTGTATCAGTCCTAGATTTAAAAAAAAGGTTTGCATCTTAAAATTCCCACTTGAAAAACTTGTTTGGATTAAGATAGACTCTTGTGGAGGTCCAGTGAAGTGGCATGCTGATCCTTCAGTTTGTCAACACTGATAGCCTGTTAGCTCTAGATGGAGCCCATTAGGCTTTGGTTGGTAGTTTGACTTTCAGCCAAACAGCCTGAGCATAAACAATAAGAGATTGCACTATAGAGTATAAAGTGTTTACCAGCCAAAGGAAGAAGCAGTTGATGTTTAGAACCATAAACCAACACTACTGAATAAAATGTTCAGGTTAAACTCAAAACACCTGAAATCAGAAATATGCTTTTCTTTCTACTCAATGAAAGCTAGGTCTGTAGCTGACCAGCCTCTTTATATTCATTGATTTTAATTGTTTACAAGCTGAATTAAATGTTGACAAGTCAATCTAGTTATTTAAAAAGCATGTATGATGTTCTTCCTGGATGTGAAATACTGTTCTAGACGCGAGAGATATCAAACCTTTGGAAGATGATTGATGCTTAAAAAAATTACATGAAATTGGCTAATTCTTATGAAGGGTTATTTGAAAAACTTCTAAAGCAAAGCTCACATAAATATGCAGTGTATTGAATAACTCATGCCAATGTGATATAGAGTAAATGAGTGATCAGAATGGGGATTGTTCTAATTCAGGAAGATTTCCAAAAAGAGATGATTTTTTTATTTTTTGAAGTGAGGAGAGGGAATAGGAATTCTGCTGGAGAGAAGTGATATTCAAAATGATTGCAAGCAAATGGGAATAAATAGGATAAAAAAACTGAATTGGAACATAGTGAGAAAAGATGCTAAAGATTTGCTAGATTTAAAAGGCAGTGAATTGAGGCATTTGAATATTATATATATAATCTGTATGTTGAAGTAAACATTTTTAGTAGAATAGAGACAGCACAACTTTGGAATAGAGTCCTGGACTTGGAGTCCGTGGAATTATATGCTACTTATCACTTTTAATTGGCTTTGTGATATTGAGCAAGTCACCCACAACCTGAGATAAGTCCATGGGACTTCCCTGTTAAATAATAGACAGATTGTGATACTTGGGTTTACCACAATATTAGGCTTAATTTGCTCAATGTTTCACAGCCTCAGGATGTATACTCTCTCCTGCCTTTCTGCCTTTCTTTTATTCGCCTGATATGTTTTCTCTTCTTCCTCCCATGTACTGAAATCTTCATGGTTCAGTTCAAGTCCTGCCTGCTTCACAAAACCTTCTTGGACTTTCATCTGTCTTTGATCTTCTTCACAACATATCCTGCCCACCACACAACTAAAGAGTTACTTAACAACTTCCTTGTGTCGATTGCTTCTGCTTCATGTGTGATAGGGTGACTCCTTCAACAGTACTTAAAGTTGTTGACAACTTTAGTCATATTTTAGAGTCCTGAATCTCCCAATCCAGTGTTTCATACAAGGTAGACTCTTAGGAAATATTTGTTGAATCAAATTGATGAATCAAAAAACCTATAGAGTTAATAGGGAGTCAGTATTGCTTCTTGACCAATGATGATTTAAAAATGTACAGAAAGATTTTTCTTGTGACTCTGCATGCCACTAATTCAAGCAGTAAGAAAATAATAGCAGAGAGACTGTCTCAAAAGGACTATCTCAAGAAGACAAGAATGAGTTGATAGGGTAATGTACTACATTGCTGCTATAAATATGGAGTGAGAGAAAATATCCTTCCTCTTAATGTGAAAAGGAAAAACTCACACTAGCATGGCTTTGTTAAAGTAAGTATTTCATAAATACAATGAATTGCAATAATATGTAGCTGAGAAGTAAAATAAAAATAATGACATCCTCATTAGATGCATAGATTCTTAAAAATAAAGTAAAATTTATAGTTATCTGAGACTTCCTTTATGATTACCTAGAAAAAATACAACCACCAGAATTTTGGGGTCCTGGTTAACATTTGCCCATTCTACCCATTTTCTATAAGTTTTCCTATGGCATAGGATGAAAGGATATTAATAACAAATACATTTTATTTTGTTATTCAAATTTGTATAACAAATTTGATTTCAAATACATTTAAAAATATATTTTATTTGTTATTCAAATTTGTCATTCAAAAATGAAAGTTCCAATGAATACCTGCCTAAGAGGAAAGAAAAGGGAGAGAAAGGATGTTTCCTTTTGTTGCCTGATTTCTGTTAGGCCTTAGGCACATGGGTCTGTACTTATCTCTCTAACTACCTATAAACTATTTTGTTTAGAAGGACATGAGCCATTAGGTGAATGGCATAAAATATTTTTATTGTATTTTCTATTACAATCACCCTTTGTTTCTTTGAGATGTGAAGAACAAGTAAACCAGGGGTTATAAGGGTCATTTAGTTAGGGAACTTGGTAGTGTTGTACTCAGCTGGAAAATATTTTGTGCATTGGTTAATATAGACTTTTTAGCAAAACAGAAATATTAAACAATCATAAACAGGCATTTAATTCCAGAGAATACAACCACCATTTTTTTTTATGATTAGATTATAAGTGATTTTAGATTGGGGCCAAGACTTCCATTGCTTTCTTTCCCACGCTTTCCCAACATGGAGATGAAGATGCATCCATTTGGAATCCATGGAATGAAAAGTCATCTATCCATTCCTTGCATGGGGGACAGCTAGTTAAAATGTCTGGAGTCAGGAAATGGAGTGTTGTCAGTGAGGAACGGTAAGGAGATCAGTATCAGTGGATTACGGAATATGTGGAGAGAAGTAAAATATAAGAAGACTTGAAAGGTAGGAAGGAACTAGGTTGTTAAGGGCTTTAAAATTAAAATAGGGGATTTTAGATGTGATCCTGGAATTAATAGGGAGCCAATGGAATTTATTGAGTAGGGACAATGATGTGGTCAAACTTGTTCAAAGAACATTTTTACAGTTGACTGAAGGAGGAACTGGGGTGGGGTGAAGAGACTTGAGGCAGGGAAATGAATCAACAGGCTAAGTCTACACCAAAATGGTAGTAGTAGCAGAGGAAAGAAGGTGGTGTACATGAGAGATGTTATGAAGATAGTAATTCCAAGATTGAGAAATTGATTGAATATAGAGAGCTAAGGGAGAACAAGGTGTCAAGGATAAAATCTAGGTTACAAGCCTTGGGTGACTGGGAGGATGGTAGGATGGTTGTGGCCTTGACAATAACAGGAAAAACAGGAAAAGGGGAAGGGTTGAAGAGGAAAATAATGAGTTAAATTTTGGACATATTGAGTTTCAGATATCAATAGGACTCTTTATTCAGGATGTCTAGCTGAAAGACATTTTGAGTAATGTAGGGGTAACATTGCACATAATGGAATCTCTCTAGAATTTTAGAAGTCTTAGCTTGCTTTGAAGCAAAACTCAGGTGCCACCTCCTTCATAAAGCCAACTTGGCCCTCCCCAGTTATTAGCATACCCCTTGAAAATTTAATTAAATTACTTTATGTGTTCTTATTTGTGCAAATATATCCCCTTGCATAGTGCAAATTCCTTGAAGGCAAGGACTGTTTCCTTTTTGTCTTTATATGCTCATTGCCTGGCACAGCACCTGGCAAATTGTAGATGCTTTATAAACATTTGTTGAATTTAATTTAATTTTATAGATCTTCTCACATTCAGTATATTTGTTACATGTTTCTCCTGTGGGTATAGCATTGCACTAGGTACTAAGCAGATATAAAAATGTTCTTAGCTTAATAAAGAAAGCAGCACAGCTTAAATTTGAGAGTGGAAAGGAATGAGTGCTCTTGTAACAGAAATTTCCCAATGCTTCTGCTTGGTTATAATCAGTGAGCATATCATAATTCAATTATCAGTCTAAACTGCTGGAGTTGATCTTGAAACTCATTAATTCATTATTCTGCTCCCCAAAGTGGGAATAAGAAATATATCTGAAGAAGATGGTTATATAGCATGACTGTGAGAAAAATGTGCTCAGGGTATTGTGTAACATATTTTATCCTTTTGTGTCTTAGCCATGATCAACCTATATTTTGTTTCTCTCCCTTCAAGATGGATTTTGGGGCAGTTGTGTGCAGTGTGTGTAGTTCCCCAGATTGTTTTCTTGTTAAATGATAACCTCTAGGCTTTGGACATATAGATTCTCATAAATAAGTGGCTGTGATTCACTTCAATTCATCAAGTATTTATTGAGTAACCACTGTATGCAAAGCACTCTGAGAAATCTGTGACCTAGAGTTAGTTAATATTAAATCCTTGACAACTTGTTCTGAGTTACCTGCTTCTCATCTTGAAACATTGATAGGGGTTGTAATAGTGTAATGCCTGACAAAAGCATAAAAAGCAGTCCCTCTTGTCAGGGAGCATGTGGTAACATTGAAGACATGATACATATAGATATTTCATTATGACAGCAGATAGTATAACTTTAAATACTAATTGAAAGGAACAGAGAATAAAAAATTTAGAAGTTCAAAGGAAGTGAAAATCATGGACCAGGGTGGTAAAGGGGTATTTTACAGAAGAGACAGGAACTAAGATGGGACCTTGAAGTCTGTGTTAGGTTTTCATAGTAGAAGAGGAGTATGAAGGTTTTATGAAGATATAAAACACCAGTAAATATATGAAGATCAGAATAACCAAGGCATAGGCAGGACAGCCATTGGTGGGAAGACCGTTCTTATTGGATCTGGAAGTTCATGTCGCAGAATGCTGAGAGATAAAGTTTAAAAAGCTATTTTGATCATATCACAAATCTTGAAATGATAGGCTGGCAAAGTAAAGTGATATTCTATACACCAGTTCTTCCACAACTAATTTGAACATAGACAAGGGACATCAGAAGTTTGAAGTATAAGCATCTCAGAGATTATCTCACACTTTGGGGCTTAAAATATACAGATATATATTGATTATAGGATCATATCCTCAGGGTTTTGGGAACATTTTAGAACAAAATAGAGGGAATTGAACCCATTTTCATACTGAAAAATAGTTGAATAATATTGATGTGCACAGAATTTCATCTTAATAATTTTTATTTTATAGGAGAAAATATCGATAGCATTGGAGATTAAAAATACAGAATCCTTATTTGTTTGATGCAGAAAATTCCATGCAAGTTTTAAAAATACTGTCTTTGGAAATATTGAGAGGTATTTAAGATTTTTGAGCTAGAAAACGGCATGATGAGAATGACATTTTAGAAAGATTTGTCTAGTACCAGCATATGTCATGGATTGTCAAGGAGTAAACTAGAAGCAGGGAGAGCAGTTAATAGGGTAATTGAATAACTTGGATAGAATTTGATTAAGGCACAAGCTAAGCCACTAGGATATTGGTGGTAGGAATTCAAAAGGCGAATATAAATAGGATAAAGAAATAATCAATATAATTTAGTTACATTGAATATGAGTGAAGAAGAAGAGAAAAAATTGGCTAAGCATTTGAACTTTGATGACAAATAGGGAAATAATAGGAGTTGAAATCTGGAGAAGATGATGGCTTCAGTTTGGAGCATGCCAAATTTAATGAAACTGCAGGATATCAAAGCAGGTGATTAAAGATATAGAATTGGAGTGTTAGATCAGGGCTAAAGCTTTTAATTAGGGAGCCATCAGCAAAGATGTCACAGTTGAAGTTATGCATTAAGATTATAAAAAAGCTGTATACATATCTATTTTACCTTCTAAATTGAATACAATTTTTAATATGTGAAAATAATATTTCAAATAGGTAGTTAAGGCTAAAAGGTGTGAAGTATTCCCTTTAATTAGATGCAAAGTTTGTACCAATAATTCTGAGGATGAGTCATAGTTTTCTATGTCCACAAGATCACAAAGTTGGTGAGCAGTTCAAATTAAGATCAGAACTATTTCAGCCAGACATTTAGAAGAAATCTTTTATTGTCTGTTTGACTAATTACATGGCAAGTTGTGGATTCTTGATTCCTGAAGAGTCTTGCAAAATAAAGTCATTTTTTTTTTCCTGTAGTGTAAATAATTTGGGGCTATGGTTCTGAATGTGTAAGGTCACAGGAAACTACTATGCAGCTTCTGGAATCTACTTATGTTTGTAGACTGTATGCAAACATGTATGTCTGCATAACATATTTGGCCAATTTAGTGGTACCATAGGTTCACCTTTCCAAAAACAAACTATGCCCATTCAGGGCAAATTAAGAACTCAAAGCCTTATTTGTTACCTTTATGATATATGATTTTTCCTGCCATCTTTAGAAGGATTTTATTCAGGGGAGTGACTCAAATACTAGAAATAAATTCTCAATCAAATTAAGAACATGTTAATTTGACTAATGAATACTAGTCTATGCGGATTTTTAAAATAAGGCAGGATGGGATTATATATAGGGTGCTTGCCTTGGAGTCAGAAAGATCTTTATTCAAATCTCATCTGTGATTAGCATTAGCTGAGTAATTGTGGACAAGTAACTTAACCTCCATTAGTATCAATTTCTTTATATGTAAAATGAAAATAATGATAACACTTATCTCATAGAGTTGTTTTGAGATTCACATAAAATACTGGATGTAAAGCAGTTTGGAAACCTTATGGTACTATGTAAATATTTATTATTATTCCATTAATTTTCATATTTTTTCAGCAGAGTTTATTATAACCTCACCCTTTAAGAAGGTTCAGATAGAGAGGATGCTGCAAAAGTTACTCTTTGGCTTTAAACACACATAGAAATACATTAAATGTTCTTTCTATTATTATATGAATATATAAAATAATTGTTTATTATACTTGGATAAAAATATTTGGATATAATCTCCTTCCTTGTTGTCTGATTAATAAAGCCTAGAATTCTTGATATCTTTTTTTTTACATGTCCCTTTCCATGTGTTTCTCTTTTGATGCATTTATTCAACCTAGCATTGAGATTTTCTGCATCTAGATATTAATATAATATTCAAAACCTTTCTGAGGATTTTCAGTAGATTTATAAAGATTGATTAAGGCAGTTAGGTAGTATGATGGATATACTGGTGGACCTGGAATTAGGGAGACTTGAGTTCAAATCTAGCCTGAGCCACTTACAAATTTCGTGACCCTGCATATATAAATTTGGTTTCCTCAACCATAGAATGAGGATAATAAAAGTAGCTGCCTCCCCGAGGTGAGGTGCAGGTTACTGGCATGGAATAGATAATATATGAATTATATATATAATGTATATAGTATTTATTGATATATGGTACTTCTACCCTGACAGTTTGATGCCTATCACTAAGGGATAAATTTTGATAGCTACATTTTCTATTCTCTGGTTCTTTTCATGGCTGTGGATGCCACACATATTGTTATATTCAGGTCCTAGAATATCTGTGAACTTTTTGTAAAATACTCTGGGTAAATTGATTTATTCATGATAATTAAAGCAGGTGATAATTTTAAAAAATTAATGTTTTGCTATGTTTTGTCTGCTTAGAGGTATTTATGATATCAGATTCAATGAGGGCATTTGAGAATACCAGTCTAAGTATTTCCATCTTCTTTTCAAAATTGTTCAAGATGCTGGTGTCATCCCAAACGTTTCTGGCAGGTTGGATATTTGTATTTATTATTTTTTCAGTTGTATCTTGTCTTCTTGTGGTATGAGAACACAAAGGGGACACCATCCTGCTATTTTCACTGTCAGAGTTACTGTCAACAATTTCAGATAGGGCCAGCCTGCAGTGCTATGGTACCGTGCCAGTGTTTTAGATGTGTAGGAGCAATTTTATGTAACCGTCAGGATATTATTAATCACTGATATTGCCAGAGTCCAACTGAACGGTGTTTCTTTTAAATCTTCACACTAGTATTTCCCTATTTTATCCCTTTATGACATATAATATTAGTTGGATTTTAAGGGGAGTTGTTATTATCTGATTGTCATCTTTTTGGTGATAAAAGAGAATTATATTTCAAGAAATTGTCAGTATCTTAAATCCAGAGAGTAAAATAAATTAAAAGAATCCACTGGTCACCTCCTGAAAGAGATCCCAAAATGAATACTCTTAGGAATATTATAGTTAAATTGCAAGGTTCCCAGGTCAAATGATAAACTATTGGAAGCAGCTAGAGAAAAATAATTTAAATATCTTGGAACCACAGTCAAAATCACACAAGATCTAGTAGTTTCCACATTAAAGGAGCAGAGGACTTGGAATTCTGGAAGGCAAAGGAACTAGAATTCCAACCAAAAATAACCTACCAAGCAAAATTGAATATAATCCTTTTGGGGGAATTTAATGAAATAGAGGACTTCAAAGCATTCCTGATGAAATGACCAGAGCTGAATACAAAATGTTATTGTCAGAAAGAAGACTCAAGAGGAAAGATAAAATTGTAAAGGTGAAAAAAAAGGGAAGTCAAAAGGAATAAAGTTAAACTACTTGTTTCCATATGAGAAAATGATACAGGTAACTCCTAAGAACCTCATCATTATTGGGGCAATTTTTGGTGATGGTCGGTCATTCAGTCATGTACAACTCTTTGTGACCCTGTGGACTATACTGTCCATGAGGTTTTCTTGGCAAAGATAATCGAGTAATTTGCCATTTATCATCTCCACTGCATTAAGGCAAACAAAGCTTAAAGTGATTTGTCTAGGGTCACCTGGCTACTAAGTACCTGAGGGCAGATTTGAACTCAGGGCTTCCTGACTTCTGGCTAAGTGCTCTATCCACTTATACACCTAGCTGCCTCCTATTAGAAGGAGTCTACATAGATAGAGGGCCTGGATGTGGGTCAATGAGGTTGGGATTATCTCCCCTCCAAAAGTATAGGTGTGAGAACGAAGGATGCATTGGAAAAAGAGGGAAGGGAAAGGTAGAATGGCAAACATTTTCTCACGTAAAAGAATTATGCAAGGAAAACTTTTATAATGGAGGGAAAAATGGGAGGGAGTGGTAAGTAATGCTTGAACCTCACTCTCATCAGAATTGCCTCAAAGAAGGAGGAATATGTGCGTACACACAGTTAGGTGTAGAAATATATCTTACACAATAGAGAAATAGGAGGGAGGAGAAGAGAATTGAATATGTTTGTGGGTGTGACAAAAGGGAAGTTGCCTCAAGGGAGCTAGCAGCACAAGCAAAATACACTTTTGAGGAGAGACAGGATCAAAAGAGAGAGAAGGATAAACAGAAAAAAATAGGATGCAGAGAAACACACAGTTAGTAATCATAATCATAACTATGAATGTGCATGGTATGAACTAACGTATAAAAACAGAAGCAAATTGAGAATGGGTTAGAAATAATAGAATCTCACAGTATGTTCTCCACAAAAGACATGCTTAAAACAGAAGACACAGAGTAATAATAAAGGGAATTGCTTCCGTTGAAGTAAAAAGAGTCAGGGGTCTCAATCAGGGTCTCGGCCAAAGCAAAAGTAAAAATAGACCTAATTGAAAGAGAGTAAGGGCAAATGCATTTTGCTAAAAGGTACCATAGACAATGAAATAATGTTAAATAAATTTACAGCAAGTTTCTGTGATAAAAGCCTCATTTCTCAATTATATAAGGAACTATGTCAAATTTTTAAAAATAAGAACCATTCTGATAAATGGTCAGTGGATATGAACAGGTAATTTTCAGAAGAAATCAGAACTATCTATAGTTATATGAAAAAAATATTCTAAATCACTACTGATTAGAGAAAGGCAAAGTAAAACACTTCTGAAGTACCATCTCACACTTAGCAGAAATGACAAATGCTGGAGGGGATGAAGGAAGATAGGTACATTAATGAATTTTTGCTGGAGTAGTGAACTGATCCAACTTCTGGAGAACAATCTGGAACCATGCCCAAAGGGCTATAAAACTACATATTCTCTGATCTAGCAATACCATTTCTAGATTTTGAATCCCAAAGAGAATAAGGGTCTATGAGTACAAAAACATTTATAGCAGCTGTTTTTGTGGTGGCAAAGAATTCAAAATTGAATGGATGTTTATTAGTTGGGGAACAGCTGAACAAGTTGTGGCATATGATTGTGATGAAATACTATTGTGCTATAAGAAATAATGAGGGGATGATTTCAGGGGGGAAAACATGGTAAAATATATTAACTGATGCAAAGTAAAATGAGAAGCAGAAGATCATTGTGCACAGTAACAGCAATATTGTATTGATCAACTGTGAAAGACTTGGTTACACTGATCAGTAAAATGATCCATGATAATTCCAAAGAACTCTTGAGGAAAAAATACTATCCACCTCGCGAGAGAACCGATGAACTCTGAATGCAAACTGAAGTTTACTTTTCTCACTATTTATTTGTTTTTTTTTTTTTTTTGGTAATATGGTTACTATGAAAATATAGTTTACATGTTTTCACATGTATAATTGCTATCATATTGTTTGCCTTCTCAGTGAGTTGGAGAGAGATTTGATGGGTAGAGATTTGGGGTTGAGAGAATCTGGAACTCAAAATTTAAAAAGAAAAGGAAGTTTAAAATATATAAATTATATATATATATATATTTTAAAATCCCTTTTTAGTTATATTTGACATATCCAATTCTGCATACCTACTATCAACCTTGTCTACTGTCCATGGACATAATTTCTTCTTGTTGCAAAAGAATTTCTATAGGATTTTAATCTATGATGTTCTTTAAGAATTCCTTTCAATCCTTTTCCTAATTGGTGAAGAAGCCATGCTAATCTTCTTTTAATTACTTTAGGATGACAGACTCTATTTTGTCAATATTGGGTGAGTTTTTAAAGAAACTTTCCAAATCTATTTTGGACCATTAGCACAGTCCAGAAAATGTGTATTAAGCCTGACATTGTACAGTTCTTGTTATTCTCATTCTTGTTTTTGTTATTTTTATTATATATGAGATGCCTCCTCACATTTACCAAGACAAGAAGGAGTTCTCAGAAATAAGTAGTTGTATAATTCCTGAAAAGTTGATGCATTCACCTGTGGGCAGAGGATTGAACCAGAAGGTCCTTGAAAATATTTTTCCAGCTCCAGCATTCCATGATTCAGTGGGAAGTACCTTAATGTCCCAATTTTGACTTGCATAAAAACTTAAAGCAATTTTAGCACTTAGCTAGAATCCTAAAACCCACAAATGAAAATGAGAGCATTCTGGCAACATTTAATTAAATATAAACCCTTTAAAAGAGCTAATGGAATTGCTTTTTAAGATTTTTTTTTTCCACACACGGTCACTGAAATGTGAAGTCATCCAGTATATTGACTATCAAATTGGTTGCCAACCAATAAAATTTGACATGATGTAGTGAAAATGATTTTCGCATAACTCATTATTACTAGAAGTCAATGCTTTTTGCCAGCAGTTTAGGCTTATTCTGCAAACTTTAGAATGCCAGATTCAAATACAAATTAACTCTGCCCCAGTACCATTTTCTAGTTTTATTTGATCTTAAAAAACATTTCATTATGTTTAATTTAGGGAAATGAGATTTCTTTAATTACTATCAGTAGAAGCTATTAGAAGCTCAATTACATTTGCAAATTCATTTTTAAAAGCTTTATGGTTTTCAGATAAAAATTCCAAGATCCAACTACACCCATAAGAAGTTTTTTTTTCTCCATTTTGTGCTTATGCTTCAAAGAGAATATGTGTTTTATGGCACAAAATAAATCATGTTAGAAGGTTAGGATCAATCTGAGTAAGACCCTGAACAGTATATTTGAAAAAGTTAGATATTTCATTAAAGGAATCATACTATCAAATGTGTTTATAGATTTTTTTCCTTTGCTAGTGAAAATACAACATGTTCTGCTACCTGGAAGGTTAGGAAGTGCCAACAGAAAGACACCTACCTTTGTAGCTATAAATGCAAATGTTTCTCATCCATGTGACCTGTCTGGAAATAGTTTATATTCCTATTATGGGCTGTATATTACTACCATTCTGTCTGGAATAGTGTCTCCATGAAAGACTGTAAAAAAAGTCCATATAGTAGCCTCCAATTTATTAGTCTCTAGAATATTATGAGTGGTTTTAGAGGAGATTCTAGTTTTATGTGTGCTGGGCTTCCAGCTTCACATAATTAAACAGCTATTTGGCAGGGAGAGAGCTTTCTACAAGATGGGTAACACTCTTAGTGGGTGTTAATAGTTTACTTCTTTCTTGGGGGATATTTTTATGTAATTGAAATAATTTGCATTTTAAAATCCATAGAATATTGGCACCTGTAGTGCCACAGAAGGAATAACTCTAACTCATTTCTAATAGTACTAACACTCATAGTTGGAATGAAATAGCCATAGCACCTACCACAGTGCTTTGCACATAGTGAGTGATCAGTAAATTTTGTATGTTGATTTTTTTAATCTCTCTCCTCCCAAACTAGAATTGCCTATATATAGAATAGCCTTAGCTATTGAGTGAATATTAGAGAAAGTCCTGCCACTTGGTGGCAATTTTGAGCTATTGCATAGCTGGAGGTGGTTTATGGTATCCCAGGCACAGTAAGCACCTTTTGAAAAACCTTGGTGTTTGTTTGAATTGCTTCACAGAAATGCAGAACCATCTCTCTTGGCAGGAAACATCAGCTGCTGCAAATAAAAATTGTCAATTGCTGTGTTGCTGTTTGTCATAGATAAATATATGCAAGATTCAAATGATTTGCAGTCGTTGATCACTGAGTAATTTGTTGCTTATAAACATGGAAAAGACAAGGATATGCCCCAACTTACTTGGGATGCATGAGTTTAAAGTGCTTGTTTTGCTGTTTGCTACCGGTGCTTAGACATTCAGTTGATGCTGGCCTTTCAAATACCAAGCTTTCCCAGAATAAGACTTGCCGTCATGGCATTAGAGTTATGCTTTAGGAAACTGACCGTCTCAAGAAGCTCTCTTAGAATGAGGAAGAGAATGTTTCAGTTAGGGAGCGTGGCGGGCTGGGGGACATGTTACTTCTGTTTTGTACCCATTATTGACTCTCAGGAGAATTGGCATTAAGACAGAGAAACATTCAGGAAGAAAATAATTGAAAGACATGAGAAATATTTCTAAGGGGCCACGAACTTTCTGCTTAGAGTGTGTGAAATAAAGTCTCAGTTTCACCTTTCGGCCAGTCAGACTCGTTTTGTTGTTATTTTTTGAAGGATACATGAGATATCCCATTTTTAAAACTGACCTAGAAAGCTCACTTCTTGGAGAATAACATTGTTATTTACGTTCTGTCATCTGATACTTATTTAGACACTGCCCTTCAATAACTTCACCATGAAGAAACTTTAAAAATGAATGTCAGCAGTATAGATGGAAACAGTAATAAAGGACACAGGCATATTACTTGTTCTCAGAAAGCTCACGATTCATAGCTGTCTAATTTCATAAAGTCTTGTTACAGTGGAATGATTCAGCTGTAAGCAGCTTGTAAAAATTGTAGTAAGCACTGAAGTCAGTGGCATCCTTTTGAATTCTTTGGGGTCGTAGTTCTTCATGCTGTCAGAGCTCACTCTCAGGAAGGCAGCATCATGCTGCAGCTGTATCAATGCCTGGGTTTATTTTTGCAAAAGAGTATTGATTACAGAATGAGAAACATTTAGTTTAACAGCAATCAATGAGTAATAGACAAAAGGATGGTGCAACATATGGAACATTTAAAATGAAAATAAATGCACAGTCCATAGAATTAAATTATCAAGAACTGGCAGAGTATTATATGATTGATAAATTTCCGATCTTACATATCCCTGTCCTGCCACAGATTTAGAGTAATACATGTTAATGATATCTGGCAAAGCAAAAGCACAAGAAAACCTTATTTAAAATAAGATAGGCAATAAATGTAAGACTATTTTGGGGAAGGAATTCACCTTTCTCTTCTAATTTAGAGCCCACAGGCTAAGTACCTTTTTCATCTGGTGTTTTTTTTAATAGTTAATTTTTTTAATAGGCTTAAAAACTTGATCATCTAAAATGATGAAAAATCCTTGATGTTTTTGTTCATTTCTACCTCATTTGGTTTCATTACATTTTTGGAATATTTATATTTGGAGCTTAAAAGCATCACCCACGAAGTTTTGTCTGGCGAACAACGTAAACTTATGGAATTATAGAATAACACATTTAGAGATGGGAGAGACTTTTAAGGTAGTAGAAATCTTTCATTTTATAGTTGAGGAAATTGAGAGCCAGAGACTTACCATCACATACACACACACACACACACACACACACACACACACAAATACATTTTTCCATATGTAGATTATTTTAAAAAAAACCTCTAAAATAATCTAATAACATTGTTATAATATTGGCATCCTATACATAATTTTTAAATTAAATTATCTCTTTAATAAACATTGGTAACTAAAAATGGAAATTTCCTGAAACACCAACTGGAAAAGAATTTTTTTTGTAATACAAAAGAGAAACTAAAGATTCATCATCAATGGTAAAGCAAGGGGGAAAAAAGTCCTATAAAACTATAACATGGAGTTGACAGTGGTTGTCTCAGGCATGAGATTTATTCCTGTTACTTGCAACATTCTTAACCAAGAGTTATTTTCCAGAGATTATTGGAACTCATTCTTTTCCACAAATGCAGGGGATGTTTGTCATTATGAGCAAAAGTTGTGACATCTAGGCTTCTTAATAATACCTCTTACCCAGTAACACTTGGTAAGAATATGAATTTAAGCAGAAAAAATTTATTCTAGAGAACTGTGCCATTAAGACAGATTTCTCTTAATGAGATGTCAGCATTTAAAGATTGGAGAAAAAAAGGAAGAATTGCTCACATGTCTAATGGTTTAATTGATATTAATCTTGTCTGTCCAACAGGATTGATTGTGAATTCCTCGAAGTTGGAAACCCTACCTTGACTTCTTTGAAGCTGCTGAAATACTTAATGATAGTAGAATCTTAGAACTTTTTGAACTAGAAGGGACCTTAGAAATGACCTGTCTAGTCAAACTCTTCATTTTACAAAGTAGAGAAGCTAGCCCCAGAGAAGTTAAGGTTAAGGTGATCTTTCCAAGGTTGCATAGATGGTAACAGATATGAGCTTGTATCCCAGGTCCAGTTGTTCTAAATAAAAAAGTTTCTTGCATATCACATCTCTTTGATTGACAGACTAGAATCATGTATGTTAGAGTTGGAAATAACCTTAGGCATTATTTAATCTAAGCGCCTCATTTTAAAGAAGAGAAAATTGATATCCAGAGGAGTTAAATAACAATTGCCTAGAACACCTACCTAATAACAACAATGTGGATTTGAGTTTTATTCTTGCAATGCAAAAATCTAATGTTTGTGCCATGATTGTTAATGATTTACCACCATATTGTTTACACTGACCAATATTTTTTTTTTCTTTTTCTATCCAGCTGATGTCAAGGTCTGTGATAGTTTGGACTGTGACTTTTAATTGAGTTTGCCTGTTGTACCTATAAGTTGATGCATGAGATTTTGAGGATGATTGCTAACAATAAGTTATCATTACTTTATTCATTTGTTAAACTTTTAATCTCTCCCTAATTTAGAGAAGAGACCTAATAGATATTGTACATGTAAACATTCTCTCAGGTAGAGGAATGTGCCATTATATGATTGTTGATGAGGATTGTTGATGACGCAATGCTTGTTGCACTTCAAAGACTAGCTAAAAGTTCTATTTTCTTTTTTTATTTGAATTCATGAAAAGCTTATTTCCATATTAGCCATGATGCAAAAGAAAATACAAACAAAAGAAAGGAATAAAATAGAGTTTAAAAAATCTACTTCAGTCTGCATTCAAAGTTCATCAGTTCTCTCTGGAGGTGTTTCCTCATGGTCCTTTGGAATTGTCTTGGCTTATTGTCTTTATAACAGTGGGTCATGTGTACAGTATTGCTCTCACTGTGTACGGTACACCCCTGGTTCTGCTCCTTGCACTTTACGTGGTGAGTTCATATGAGTCTTGTCAGCTTTTTTGAAACCATCCTGCTTGTCATTTCTTATAGCACAATAATATTCCATCACAATCATGCATCATAACTTACTTGACCATTACTCAGTTGATGGGAATACCCTCAATTTCCAATTCTTTGCTACCACAAAAAGAGCTGCTATAAATATTTATTTATTAAAAAATAGATCCTTTCCCCCTTTCTTTGATCTCTTTGGGATACAGACCTAGTAGGGTCAAAGAGTATGCACAGTTTTATACCCATTTGCATGTTATTCCAAATTGTTCTGCAGAATGATTGGGCAAGTTCACAATTCCATCAATATTAGTGTCCAAATTTTTCAACGTCTTTTCTAGCATTTGTCATGTTCCCTTTTTTTTGTCATGTTAGCCAATCTGGTGTATATGAGGTAGTATCTATCTCACAGTTGTTTTCATTTGTTTTTCTCTAATCAGAAATGGTATGAAACATTTTTTTCCTGTGATAGCTTTGATTTGTTCATCTGAAAACTACCTGGTCCTATCCTTTGACCATTTATCAATTGAGGAATGGCTCTTATTTTTATAAATAGACTCATTTCCCTATATATTTAAGAAGAGACCTCTATCAGAGAAAGTTGCTTCAATTCCTCCCCCACAGCTTTCTGTTTTCCTTCTAATTTTGGCTGCATTACTTTTAATTTCATGTAATCAAAGCTCTCAATTTTATATCCTGTGATGTGCTCTATTTCTTGTTTGGTCATAAACTCTTCCCTTATCCATAAATCTGACAGGTACGTTTTTCTCTGCTCCCTTAATTTACTTACAATATTTATCATTATGTCTAAGTAATTTATCCATTTTAACCCTATCTTGGTATATGGTATGAGATGTTGGTCTATGCCTAGTTTCTGACAAACTACTTTCTAGTTTTTTGTCTAATGTTTTGAGATTTTTTGTTTAACTTTGAGTTCTTACCCACAAGTATCAGATTTTATTTTTATCAAACCTTAGATTACAGTGATCATTTGGTAGAGTGTATACCTAATCTATTCTATAGATCCACCACTCTGTTTCTTAGCCAGTACCAAACTGTTTTGATGATTACAACTTTCTAACATAGTTTGAAATCTGAGAGTGCTAGGCTGCCTTCCTTCATGTTTATTTTCACTGATTCCCTTGATATTCTTGACCTTTTGTTCTTTCAGATGAATTTTGTTACTATTTTTCTAGCTCTATAAAATAATTCTCTGATAGTTTGGTTGTTATGGCACTATAAATAACTAAATTAAATTATATAGATTGTCATTTTTATTATTTTGTCTAGGCCTACCCATGAACAATTAATATTTCTCCAGTTGTTTCAATCTCTCTTTATTACTGTGAAAAGTATTTGTAATTGTGTCCATATAGTTCCTAAGTTTGTCTTGGCAGGTAAAATCCCAAGTAGTTTGATTTGTCCATTGTTATTTTAAATGGAATTTCTCTCTCTTGCTTCTGGGATTTTATTGGTTGTGTATATAAATGCTTATGATTTATATGGGTTTACTTTATGTTTATGTATACTTCATATATAACTTTGCTAGTTTTTGATTGTTTGCATTAGTTTGATGGTTGATTCTCTAGGATTTTCTAAATATATAATAATATCTACAATAGTTTTATTTCCATGTTGTCTAATTTAATTCCTTTCATTTCTTTTTCTTGTCTTATTGTGATAGTATTTCTAGTACAATATTGAATAATAGGAGTGATAATAGATATCCTTGTTTCATTCCTGATCTTCTTTGGAAAGCTTCAGGTTCATTCCTGTTTACAGATAACGCTTGCTTTTGGTTTTAGATAGGTAACACTTAACATTTAAAGAAAGGTTCCATTTGTTCCTATGCTTTCTAATGTTTTTAATAAAATGAGCGTGATATTTTGTCAAATGCCTTTTTTTGCGTCTATTTGCATATTTATATGATTTTGTTCTTTTTTTATTGATATGATCAATTATACTGATTATTTTCCCAATATTGAACTAGCCCCGCATTTCTGGTATAAATCCCACCTTGTCTTAGTATCTTTGTGATATTGCTATAACTTTCTTCTTAGTATATTATTTAAAATTTTCTCACTGATATTCATTAAGGAAATTAGTTTGTAGTTTTCTTTCTCTGTTTTTGTTCTCCCTGGTTTATGAATCAAAATGATATTTATGTCATAAAAGGAATTTGGTAAGACTCTTTGCTTATTTTTTCAAATAGTTCTTATAACATTGGGATAAATTGTCTCTTAAATGTGTGATGGAATTCACTTTTAAATCCATCTGGCCCTGGGTATTTTTCTTAAGAATCTCATTGATGATTTGTTCAATTTATTTTTCTAAGATAGGGTTATATAAATATTCTATTTCTTCTTCTGTTAATCTGGGTAGTTTTTATTTTTATAAATATTCATCTATTTCATTTAGATTGTTTGCTTTAGTAGCATATAGTTAGGCAAAGTAACTTAAAATAATTGCTTTAATTTCATCTTTTCATTTTTGATATCAGCAATGATTTTCTTCTTTCTTTTAAAAATTGAGTTAATCAATGGTCTGTATAGTTTAATACTTTTTTTTCATAAAAATACAGCTCCTCGTTTTATTTGTTTGTTTTTTTAAACTTACAACTTTATTACTCTCTTTGATTTTCAGGACTACCATTTTAGTGTTTAATTGAAGATTTTTTTATTTGTTCTTTTTCTAGTTTTTTTAGTTGCATGCTCAATTCATTAATTTGTTCCTTCTTTCTTTTATTTTTGTATGAATTTAGAGATATAAATTTTCCCCTAAGTACTGCTTTGGATTCATCTCACAAGTTAGGGAATGTTGTCTCATTGTTGTCATTCTCTTTTTAAAAAATTATGGATTGTTTCTTTGACTGGTTCTTTGATCCATTCATACTTGAGGATTAAATTGTTTAGTTGCCAATTAAATTTACTTCTATGCTTCCATGACCCTGTATTAAATGTAATTTTCATTGCATTGTGTTCTGAAAAGGGTGCATTCAATATTTCTGCCTTTTTGCATTTGGATGTGAGATTTTTATGCCCTGATACTTGGTCAATTTTTGTGACAGTGCCATTTACAGCTGAGAAAAAAGTATAATCCTTTATATTCCAATGCATTTTTCTCCAGAGGTCTCTCATATCTAAGTTTTCTAAGATTCAATTCCTCTTTTTGACTTATTTCTTATTTATTTTATGGTTAGATTTATCTACCTATGATCGCAGAGGTCGAGGTTCTTGCTAGTATAGTGTTACTATTTCCTTTTGTAATTAATTGAACTATTCCTTTAAGAATTTGGATGCTCTGCTATTTGTTGTTTATATGTTTAATATTAATATTACTTCATTGTCTATGGTTTCTTTTAGCAAAATGCCTACTTAACCCTTTTAATTAGGTGTCTTTTGGCCTTTTCAGCAGCTGTGGTTTGAAGTGGATAGAATGCTTGACCTGGAATAAGAAAATCATCTTCATGAATTCAAATCTAACCTCATACACTTACTTGCAGTGTGACCCTGGACAAGTCACTTATCCCAGTTTGCCTCAGTTTCCTCATCTGTAAAATGACTTGGAGGAGAAAGTGGCAAACGACTCCAGTCCCTTTGCCAAGAAAACTACAAATGGGCTCACGGAGAGTCATACACAACTGAAAAATGATGGGACAAAGCACCAACTCTTTTTTTGCTTTTGCTTTGTCTGAGATCGTGATTGCCACTCGTGCCTTTTCACTTCAGCTGGTGTGGAGTAGAGTCTTTAGTTCTTTGTGTGACTCCGTTTCTAGTGTTTCTTGTAAAGAATCTATTGGCGAATCTTGGGTTCTGAGCTCTTCTGTTTTACGTTTGAGTTTATCCCATTCACATTTACAGTTTTGATTCCTAACTGTGCATTTCCTTCTATATCATTTTCTTCTGTTTATCCTTATCTCTCTCTTTTCCCAAGTATGGTTTTCTTCCGACTACTACCTTTCTTTTCCCACCTTCCCTTTTATCACACACCCCCTTTCCCTTTCCCCTTCTACTTCTCTGATGGGTCAGATGTCTATTACCAAGGGAGAGAGGGAAGGAGAGAAGGAAGGAAGAGAGAGAGACAGAGACACAGAGACAGAATTTGTCTGTGCTTAAACACAGAGACACACTTATATTTTTCCTCTTTGAACCATTTTAGATGCGAATGAGGGTCATGCGTTGCCTGCTTCCCATTTTTTTCCTCCATGGTAAAAATTTGTCTTTAAATACCTCTTTTATGTGAGATAATTTTCACCATTCTTTCTCTCTTCCCTTTTTTTCCCAGCACATCCCTCTTTCTTGCTTATTTATTTTTTGTTACATCATCCCAAACTAGTAGACTCATTCCTAAATCCTCTTTCTATGTAGAATTCTTCAGATTGCCCTAATAATGATAAAGTTCTTAGAAGATACATTACTCATCTTTCCATATATAAAGTAAACCTTTCAACCTTGTTGAGTCCATTGAGATGTCTTTCCCTTCTTATGCTTCCCTTGAGTTTTTTATTTAAAGTCAAAATTTCTGGTTCCCAGTTATCCACTTCTTATTTTTAAGAAATTATTTTCTTCAGTAATCTTTTGTACGTCTTTTTCCATTTGATGATTTCTGCTTTTTAAAGAGTTATTTTCATCATTGAATTTTTGCACCTCTTTTACCAAGTTGTTCATACTTTAATTTCTTTACCTAATTTTGCCTCTACCTCGGTTATTTAATTTTGAGAATCATTTTTAGTTCTTCCAGAAATTCTTGCAGGACTTGTGTCCAATTCACATTTTTTTTCTTTGAGGCTTGCTGGAAGATGTTTTGACTTTGTTCTCTTCTACTGAGTTTGTGTCTTGATCTTTCCTCTTACCATAGGAGCTTTTTTATTTCTGTGTTTGATCGATTGCTTGTTCTCCATCCTATTTCTTGATTTGGAACTTTATGCTAATGTTAGGCTCTGTTTCCATGGGGAACATGGGAGGCGCCTGTATCAAGTTTCAGGCTTTTTTACTCTGCTATTTGCAGAGCTAGGGGTTTGGAGATGTTTGGTATTTTCCTAGGTGGTGTGATCCTGGGAGAGGATTGCTGTCCTGTTCTGCACTTTTGTCTTTACCCAGGTAGGGATACAGGTCCCTTGGGATTACAAGCAATCCTGTTCCTCAGGGCCCCTGCTCCCCTGGGCCCAGAAAAAAAATTACTGTTCTTCAGGGTTTCTGATCCTTTAGAGCCCTGACCCTCAGGGCTTCCACACCCTGTGGACCAAAAATGCACCTTCCTGCCCTTGAGCTATCACCCAGAAGTGGGTCAATAGACTTCCAAAAAACATTTGATCCTCTGTAGAGTACTGGCACAAGACTTCTCTGTAGCCTCTTTCTGACCAGTTCCTAGGTCTCCTTATTGTCTCAAGTTTGAGAACTTTTCAAAGTTGTCGATATTGCTGTTTCCATCACCCAGTCCCACTACTGGTATTTTATCAACATGAATGGATGACTTCAGGTCAGAAGGTTCCAGGTCAGTGTCTTTTCCCATGTCATAGATCTCTCTTGCTTCCTATGTTTTCTTAACTGGGAAGAGTATCTAACTCTGGACTTTTTTTGCCTCTGTCAGTGCAGAATTTGATTTGACTCATTATTTTTAAGTTATATGGAGGGGAATGTTAAGATACCTCATATTAGTACTTTCTCTACTCGTCCATCTTGGCTTTGTCTCCCAGAAGAATTACTTTTTCAAAACTGTCTCTAAAGATGAGGTGGGGTAAGGATACTTAATGGGACTTTAATACCATATGTTAGTATAAAAAAATTCATAGCAGGGCTAATGGATTTTCTAACCTTATGTATTTTCTAGAGTGGCTTAATTTTCAGTTAATATAATTGGAAAAGAGAACTCAAATTATTTATCAAGATTTTTTTTAAAGTAGGGTCTTCACCAAGCCAAGTGTAGCTATCTACTTGTTTGCTTGGAAGTTTCTTTTTTTCTCCATTGTATACATTTGTAGGTAAACAAAAAACAAATGTATTAGCCATATCCTCTCATCCAACCATGTCTTAATTTATACTTTGAGTCTACCTTACCATCAGTAAATGGTTAGATTATTTCATCATGAGTTCTTTAGGATTGGAGTTAGTTACTGTGTTGAAAAGAGTTCCTAAGTCTTTCAAATTTGTTCATTTTTACATTACTGTTAATATTGTATTAATCATTTTCCTGGGCCTGCTCACTTTACTTTGTACTTGGAAGTTTTAACATCCCTTTTGGTGAAGGGAAGCTTCATGTAGTTGGTGAGAGGGTAATGGCATCATAGATTTAGAAATGGAAATAACCTTAGTAGTGATGGGGTTGTAATGCACAGTTTAATAAGTGCTAAAGGGGTCACAAGTAGAGGAAGTTTAAGAAGCCCTGATAGAGTGAAAGTATCAAATTTAGAAACCCCCCCCAATCGTAAGTTAAAATATGATTGAGAAATGATGACAAAAAATAAATATATAATACAGCATATATAATAATTTGTGGTTTTTTGTGTCAGTATGGAGCCTACAAGAATCAATTTTTATATCACAAATCTAGATGAACCTCATCATTACGGATGGGGAAACTGATGTCTAGAGACATTACATGATTTGCTCCAATTCACATAGGGAGTAAGTGGCAAATCTGGAATTCAAACCAAGGTCTTCTGACTCTGAATTCAGTACCCTTTTCACTGTACTTATGCTTAAAAAAACCCCAAAAGATCTATGAAAATGTAATGTGGTCATGATATCAACAATATATACACATGTGTCTATATCAGTGGTGATTTATAAATTAATTGGAACCTCTGATCCAGCTCCTACGTTTTTTGGAGTTGGTGTGTGTGTGTGTGTGTGTGTGTGTGTGTGTGTGTGTGTGTGCTATTATTACAAAATTATGAAGTCTTTCAAAGTAGATTAGTCAGGTTGAAAATGATTAAAATTTGAATATTACTCAGAAATGCAGGGGAATAAGAGAATGAGAGCTAGTAAATACCTGGGAACATAATTCCTAGAATTCCGCAAACTAAAATGCTTTTAAAATGTATTTAAATATGTTATTTGCAAATGGTGGGTTACCATTGTTAACATCACACTCCTTAATTACAGTTAGCATTTGAATGTTTGCATATGAATTATCTGTAGTTTGGGGCTGTATATTTTTCCTCCTTCACTATTTCCTGAAATTTAGCTGCCTTAATTTCCTTTCTCCCTTGCATCTATGCTACAGGACCAAAGCAATATCTAGCATCTTGTATTTTTTACCTTAGTCATCTCCTCCATTTTTGTGTTCTTAGTATCACAAAGTAATCATTTTATATCTGACCGAGACTATGGAGGCAATTCATTTTATCTAACTTCATTTTGCAAATGACAAACTCAGTTTCAGAAAAGTTAAGGGACCTTACTAGGTAGAGTCTTACTGCTTGTGTATATCAGAGAAAGAATTTGAACTCCATTTCAGGCTTCATGACTCTGAGGCTGACTCTTGTTTGCCACACTAGCATCTGACTTTTTTTATGGATTATCTGTAGTCTGGGGCCATATTTTGTTCCTCATTCACCATTTCCTAATGTAGAATTGCCTTAAACTTCTTTTTCCCCTTTCTTCTTTTTTAGAGGAAGTGGTGACCTTGACATTTAAAAATATGCATTCGTGTATGTTTGATGATGCTTCTGACACTTATTTAGAATATGTAGTGTTTTCATTCAGAACTTCTATTTCACCTAAAATGAACTATTTTCTGCCCTATCCATCAAAGTTTTTTAGAAAATTATTTCTTAAAATACTTTAAACTTCCTCCAACTTTGTCTTCAGTATGAAAATATACTAAATTTTCACTTAATTCCTGTGATCAGCTTCACATCAATTTTACAAATGTGTCTTATGATTCATAGATTATTAAGAGGAGAGAGTTCACATGTACTAATGAGGATAAGAATACATAAGATACAATACATAAGTTTAAAATATCAGATTTTTATTAAACCTTGTTGTAAAAGTACATAAGCTTTCCTTAGATATGGTAAAAAGAATCCAGATATTATCATAGAGCCATGATTTAAATAAATGTTCAAATAGGGCACTCCAAAATGAAATAGGACTCATGATGACATTCTGGTATGTTTTACCAATAATTAGGAAGCTTTTGTCAGGAATTAATATTAATTACTAACGTCCAGAAACGATCTTTCTAACAGTTTTAAAATTTCAGCTCCAGTACTCTGTATAGTCTGTTGTTGACATGATAATTATTCTTCTATTTTAGAAGAGTGGATAATTACCATAGCAAATCCTCTAATTTCCAATACATATAATTACACATATTCAGTAAAAAAGGATAGAGATACAGGAATCCTAATGATGAGAAAAAGTTCTTAATTTGCATAAGCATTTCCCTTTATTATTCTGTGAGCTCTTAGTTGAAGGGTAAAGAGAAGCACAAAGAGTAGAGTTCTAGGACTGGAATCCAGAAGACTAGTCTTCCTGAGTTCAAATCTGGCCTCAGGCACTTACTGGCTATGTCACCCTGGGCATATCACTTAACCCTTTTTTCCTCAGTTCCCTATCTGTAAAATGATCTGAAGAAGGTAATGGCAAACTGCTTCAAGAATCTTTGCTGAGAAAATCAGAAATGAGATCACAAAGAGTCAGATGTGATAGAAAAACCACTGAACAAAGAGAAAGTAGCAAGCTATACTGTTCTACTCAATCAAATCTTGGTCACTTTTTAAAGAAATCATTAAACTCTCCAAATATAATTTGTATGTGGGTTTTAATAGGAGAAAGTGAGCTAATGAGCTTTCAGTTAAAGTGAATGGTTATCAAATCCAGAGGCATGGGAATAAAGGAGAGGAGGGAGGGATGGAGGGAGGGAAGAAATGAAATGATATAGAATTATAGCAGAAGTTCACTTCTTTGAATTATTATAGGACTGAAAGTCACCAAATAGGACTTGATGTGTTGGTGTCTGCTCTTGCGCCCACCAGCCCCTGGAATACAGAGTAATTTGGATGATTTATTACATAAACGTTCTGCATAAATATGAGTGTTAGTGGCTAAGCCCATGTATCACACCCTGAGTGTAATTCAGCTTGGTTTGTTGTGGGTTTTTTTTAATGATTTTATTGATATCTTTTGTTTTTTGTTTTTTTTTTTTGCATAATAACCATCTCTAGATATGCTGGAAAAGTATACCTAGATAGATATATAGGTAGATAGAGAGACAGACAGATAGATAGATAGATATGCAGATTGTGGTTGAATGTAGGGTCACAGAATGGGGGAAATAAAGTATTTCAAGATTGCAGTTAATACGGGAAAAGAAGTAAATTCTTTCCCTTTCATTTCTTAACCCATACAAATATCTTCTAACTCTCTGCCATGTGGTGGATACGGAAGAAGAAAAAAAATAGTGCAGAAGAAGAGAAGGGAGGACTACTGCTGGAGATGGTAAGTGCTCTTGGAGTGGGGTATTCCTAATAGCAGGGAAATGGAAGTCACCCAAAGTAAAACAGGAATGGAAAGTCAGCCCCTTTTCTCAGTTTAAAATCTCTCTCTCTCTCCCTCTCTCCCTCTCCCTCTCTCCCTCTCCCTCTCTCCCTCTCCCTCTCCCCCTCCCCCTCCCTCCCTCCCTCCCTCCCTCCCTCCCTCCCTCCCTCTCTCTCTCTCTCTCTCTCTCTCTCTCTCTCTCTCTCTCTCTCTCTCTCTCTCTCTCTCTCTCTCTCTCGCTGTTGGGGAAAAAACTATGGGTAAGATTTCAATCAAGTGGGAAGATACTTAATTAAATTGACTTCCAAACATCCTCTAGGGGATAGAATAATTAATAGCTACTGTTAATTGTGATCAATTAACATGACAACAGAGAAGAATCTGTGACCAAGGGAAAGGGATGAGTCATTGATTTCTTGTAAAAGTGCCCCTGGCTCATCAAATGAAGCTATAACCACACTTGGTAAGTAAAATGGAGAGCTCTTTTTATTACTCAGATAGTTCATTGGAAAGGTTAGAGTTGAGGAAAAGGCTTAGTGTGAAATTAAACCATTTAGCTGCTTACATTCATCATATTAGAATATCTGCTTAATTACTAAGATTTCCACTTCCTTTTGGCAGTACAAATGCAGTCAAGGCAATCACTAAGTGGAGAATATTTATACCATCAGTTTCTTCAGGAGGCAATGGTGTTAGTACTTAGAAGACCATTTCCTCTAGAATCTGGTTGATGACAAAGAATCAGTGGACAGTGAATGCTATGAATAGACCTCCTCAAAAGTACAGAATCGGAGTGGAACATAAGTAATGGCAGTTAGTGATATCATACAAGTAATTTCTATTTACCTTAAAACTTCCACAGTTCCTTAAAAGTGCCACATCTCCAGTTTTTCTAGTCTAGCCTAAGTATAGAGATTATCAAGATAACATTATGTCACTTAGGGCATAGTTTGAAGGACACTTAACTTAGAAATAGGAAGACTTGTTTTCAAGTCCTGATTTAGATATATTTTAGCTGTGTGACCTTGGACAAGTGACTTTACCTCTCAGCCTCTATTTTCTCATTTATAATATAGGAAAAAAACAATATCTACCTTACAGAAAAAGACAGATAACATATATAAAGTTATTTTAAAATGTTAAAGTGCTATAGAAATGATAGCCATAAGTGTTATTATGGATACGCTTGTCTAAATTTTTTAAATTGTGTTTGTTTTGTCTGACACTATGGATTTGAGACCTAACGAATAGACAAAACTGAGACACAGCATCAATGTGTGTGTGGGGGAGAGGGAGTTTGGGGGGATCCCACCAGCCTGGAAGTAAAGGGAAATGACTCTTAGCTGTGTCTACTTTTGTTGTCCAGATGTCTCGTAGGACAGAGGCTGAGGCCAGGGAAAAGTGAATTCTTGCACATGGTAGGAGGCTGAGACAGCTTTGAGATATAGCCTCCATGAAAGCTGCCATCAAATAGGAATGAGTCAGAAATTAAGCAATATGGGAATATAATGAATTGTTAAAGATCTCAGGAAGAAGAAAATTCTATTAAAGATTTTAAATACAAGCAGATTAGTCAACAGTGAAGATCTTAATAATAGAAGGTAATATGACCTTCAGCAAATCTAAATAAGTTCAGACATCTGTAAATATATATAGCAAGACCAATGGAAATGAATCCACACCTCAGGAGGAAGATGGCTTTGTGGATTTCCAAGTCAGAATGGAACCACAGCAGGGTATTTCTAAGTGATTTAAGAGAAAAATAAGGGTGGTAAAAGTAGAGTTTATGATCTGCCTATCAGAAATAATCAGCAGAATAGAAAACAGCCACTTGAGTTCACAGAAAATTAATTGGGAATGCAAATACATAAAAGTGAAGGGCAGTTTGGGAGAAGAGAAGCAAAAAAAGCAATAGTGTTAAAAGAAAACAAAATCTCTAAAGAAGCGAAACATAATGATCTCGAGATCAGGATGTATAGAAACAACTCAAGGACTATAGGGCCCTCAGAAGAGGACAACCATAATGTAGGAAGTAATGCAAGAAAACTGTTCAGATTTTCTGAACACAGAAGCAAAGTATCAAATGAAAGAAGTAATAATTAAAAGAAAAACTCCAGAAAAAATTAAAACATGCTACAAACTCTAAGACATAGAGTAGTTAAGGTTAATCATCCAAGTGACAACAATGAAATAAGTTACTCATTCCTTCTACACCCTTAAAAAAAAACTAGAAAGAGCAAGCTACTCACGGGCTTCACAAAGCAACAAAACAACAGAGATCATTAAGAAATCTCTTACTTACATGAGAAATGAGTACACAAAGAGAAAAGGGTGAGAGCAGAAATTAAATAGTTGTATAAAAAGGGAGAGAGAATATGTGACCCTAATTAAGTCAAAGTTTAACAATGAAGGAAAAATGTCATCTGTGATTTCTTAGGAAGAACAATTATAGGAGAATGGGAGAATTGGCAAATTGGATGGAAAGCAAAGGAAAAAAAATCTAATTTCAGGGAGTAACAATGAGGGAATAGGAGCTCCTGGCACAATTGACACATGCTAGAGTGTGATGGCCTGAACTCAGAAAGGAAATTTTATGGGAAATAGGGAAAACAGTTGTGAGAAAGGTCAAGCAGATAGTAATGCAATGGACAGTCATGGACGTAAGAAAGTTCCTACCATGGGACAACACTTGTATTTTCTCTATCTCCTATAGCAACAGTATTTCTTTTATTTTTTTATTTTTAATGTTCTACAATCACTACCATAAAATTTAGATTTTTCCTCCCACCTACCCCCTACCACTCCCCTCCCTCCCCAAGACAGCATACAATTCTATATGGGATCTACACATCCTATTGAATACGTTTTCACTATAGTCATGCTGTGTAGACAAACTAAAATAAATGGAAGAAATCATATAACAAATCAAAACATAATACACACACACACACACACACACACACACACACACACACAAATGATCTGCTAGATTCTGCAACGCAAGAACTGAGAAAAAAACTTCCCAATGTCCTTCTAAGGCAAAATGCCTTCCACACTCAGAGAAAGAACTGTGTCCATTGCATTGTTGTACATTTGACTCAGTTCTCTATATATTCTAGAAATGAGGCCTTTATCCCTGAGATTAGCTGTAAAAATTCTTTCCCAATTTACTATATCCCTCTGAATTTTGGTTGCATTGGGTTTGGTTGTGCAAAAACTTTTCAGTTTAATGTAATCAAAATTATCCATCTTGCATTTCATAATGCTTTCTGTCTCTTCTTTAGTCAAAAATTCTTCCCTTCTCCATAAATCTGATAAATACACTATTCCTTGCTCCTCCAGTTTGTCCATGGTATCAATCTTTATACCTAGATTGTGTACCCATTTGGACTTTATTCTTGTGTACAGTGTCAGGCATGGGTTTATGCCTAGTTTCCGCCACACTGTTATCCAGTTTTCCCAGCAATTTTTGTCAAACAATGAGTTCTTATCCCAGAAGCTGTGGTCCTTGGGTTTATCAAACAGGAGGTTGCTATATTCCTTGCCTGCTATGTCTTGAGTGCCTAGTCTATTCCACTTGTCTACCCTTCTGTTTCTTAGCCAGTACCAAGTGGTTTTGATAATTGCTGCTTTGTGATACAATTTGAGATCTGGCCACCTTCCCTAGCATTTCTTTTCATTAGTCCCTTTGATATTCTGACCTTTCGTTCTTCTAGATGAATTTTGATATTATTTTATCCAGCTCTAGAAAATAATTATCTGATAGTTTAATTGGTATGGCACTAAATATGTAAATTAATTTAGGTAGAATTGTCATTTTTATTAGGTTAGTTCGGCCTACCCATGAGCAACTGATGTTTTTCCACTTACTTTGATCTGACTTTATTTGTGCAAAAAGTGTCTTGTAATTGTGTTCATATAGTCCCTGGGTTTGTTTTGGCAGGTAAACTCCCAAGTGTTTTATAGTGTCTACCCTAACTTTAAATGGGATTTCTCTTTCTATCTCTTACTGTTGGACTTTGTTGCTAATATACAGGAATGCAGAAGGTTTGTGCAGGTTTATTTTGTAACCTGCAACTTTGCCAAAGTTATTTATTATTTATTATTTCAAGTAGTTTTTTACTTGAATCTCTGCGATTCTCTGAGTATATCATCATGTCATCTGCAAAGAGTGATAATTTAGTTTCTTCTTTGCCTATTCTTATTCCTTCAATTTCTTTATCTTGTCCAATTGCTACAGCTAACATTTCGAGTACCATATTGAATAATAGTGGTGATGATGGACATACTTGTTTCACCCCTGATCTTATTGGAAATGCATCTAGCTTATCTCCATTGCATATAATGCTTGCTGAAGGTTTTAGGTAGATACTGCTTGTTATTTTATGGAAAGTTCCCTTTATTCCTATATTCTCTAGTGTTTTTAATAAGAATGGGTGTTGTATTTTGTCAAAAGCTTTTTCTGCATCTATTGAGATAATCATGTGGGTTTTGTTAGTTTTTTTGTTGATATGATCGATAATGTTAATAGTTTTCCTAATATTGAACCAGCCCTGCGTTCCTGGTATGGATCCTACCTGATCATAATGTATTATTCTCATGATAAGATGCTGTATTCTTTTTGCTAAAGTCTTATTTAAAATTTTTGCATCTATATTCATTAGAGAAAGTGGTCTATAATTTTCTTTCTCTGTTTTGTGCCTCCCTGGTTTAGGTATCAAAACCATATTGGTATCATAAAAAAGAATTTGTGATTACTCCTTCTTCCCCTATTTTCCCAGATAGTCTATATAGTATTAGAATTAACTGTTCTTTAAATGCTTGATACAATTCACTTGTCAATCTATCTGGCCCTGGAGATTGTTTCCTAGGGAGTTCGTTGATGGCTTGTTCAATTTCTTTTTCTGAGATGGGATTGTTTAAGTATTCAACTTCCTCTTCTGTTAATCTGGGCAATTTGTATTTTTTAAAATACTCATCCATCTCATTTAGGTTATCGAATTTGTGGGCATAAAGTTGGGCAAAGTAATTTCTAATTATACCTTTAATTTCATCCTCATTGGAGGTGAATTCACCCCTTTCATTTTTAATATTAGTAATTTGATTTTCTTCTTTCTTTTTTTTTAATCAAATTGACCAAAGGTTTGTCAATTTTAGTTTTTTCATAAAACCAACTATTGGTTTTATTTATTAATTCAGTAGTTTTCTTAATTTCAATTTTATTAATCTCTCCTTTGGTTTTCAGTATTTCTGATTTGGTATTTACTTGGGGATTTTCAGTTTGTTCTTTTTCTAGCTTTTTCAGCTGCATGCCCAAGTCGTTGATCTCCTCTTTCTCTATTTTATTTATGTAGGCATTCAAAGATATACACGTACTGCTTCTTCCCTCCCTTTTAGCTTCCCTCCCCTTTCTTCCCCCTTCCCCTCCTACTGCCAATAGAGCTAGTTAGGATTATATACTTAATTATTATATACTTTTATACTGAAGTTTATTGTTCCCTCCTTGAGCCAAATCAGATGAGAGTACCCTCCCCTCTTTCCCTCTACTCTAATTTTGTACTTCTTCCTGTGATGTAATTTAGCATTTTCTGCTTCCTCCTTTTCACACCTCCTGTTGCAATCCCTTTGCATACTTAAATCATATTTTTAACATGACATCATTTACTTTATACCTGTTCCCTCTATGTATATCCCTTTTATATTTCATAATAGATGCACAATTCTCAAGATTAACAGGTATCATCTTCCCTTATAGGGAGATAAACAGTTTGCCCAAATTGAGTAACAAGTTTTTTTGTTTGTTTGTTTGTTCCTCCCCCCCCCATTCACCTTTTTATGCCTCTCTTGATACCTGTGTTTGAAGATTGAATTTTTGATTAAGTTCTGGTGTTTTTGTCAGGAAGGTCTGGAAATCCCTTACTTCATTGAATGACCATCTCCTTGCCTGAAATGGTATGCTGAACTTTGCTGGGTAGTTGATCCTTGGTTGTAGTCCCAACTTCTTTGCCTTACGGAATATTGGATTCCAATTCCTTCGACCTTTTAATGTAGAAGCTGCAAGGTCCTGTGTGATCCTCATTGTAGCTCCTCCACATTTGAATGGTTTCTTTCTGGCTGCTGGTAGTATTTTCTCCTTCACTTGATAGTTCTGGAATTTGGCAACGATATTTCTTCGGGTTTTGAGTTTGGGATCCCTTTCGGGAGGTGAACAGTGGATTCTTTCAATGACTATTTTGCCTTCTGGATCTAGCACTTCTGGGCAATTTTCCTTGATGATTTCCTGGAAGATGTTGTCCAGACTCTTTTTTTCATCGTGGCTTTCTGGCAGGCCAATAATTCTTAAATTTTCTCTCCTGGATCTATGTTCCAGGTCAATTGTTTTTCCATTTAGATATTTTACATTTTCTTCTGTCTTTTCATTCTTTAGATTTTGTTTGACTGATTCTTGCTGTCTCATAGAGTCATTAGTTTCTACTTGCCCAATTCTAATCTTTATCAAATTGTTTCCTTCAGTTAACTTTTGCATCTCCTTTTCCATCTGTCCAATTATTCCTTTTAAGGAATTATTTTCTCCAGTTAATTTTTGTACTTCCTTTTCCATTTGTCCATTTTTCCAGTTGGGCTTTGTGCTTCCTTTTCCATCTGTCCAATTGTTCCTTTTAAGGAGTTCTTTTCTCCAGTTAATTTTTGTACTTCCTTTTCTATTTGTTCAATTTTCCTTTTGATAGAGATATTCTCATCAGTGAATTCTTTTTTTATGCTTTTAAAATCATTGGTCAGTTTTTCTTCCATTTCCTTCTTCAGCTGTTCCAGGAGAGCTGTTTGTGCATGCAAGCAGTTCATAGTCCCTTCTGAAGTTTCAGATGGAAGTACAGTCTCACTACTGACCTCTTTGGTATTTGTGTTTTGGTCCTTGACCCCATAGAAAGATTCTATGGTTTTTTTCACCCTTCTTTTGCTTTTTCTTGTTCATGATGGCAATTGTGTATTGTGGCTTCTGGTTCTTTCAGTTAGAAACTGCAGAACTTGGTGTTGAACTGACTTGTGTGAAAAAGCTAAGAGCAGGTTTTTGTTTTGTGTTTCCCAGATCAGCCCTGGGGTTAGCTTGTTAAGTGTGGGGGAGGGGTGGTCTGGTCACGGGAGATCTCCTCAGCGTAACTGAGGCAAAGGCAAGCTCAGGGGATGGTGATTCCAGCTGCCCTATTGTCTTCCCATTTCCCTTGAAGTGCTGAGGCATACCTAGATCCTAGTGGGAGTTTACACCCCTCCTGGGGCTCCTCTCCTGGCGCTGAGGCTTGCCTGGGTACTAGTGCGAGTATCCACCACCCTGGGGCCCCTCTCCTTCCTGTTTGCCCCTGCCACAGTAGGAGGAATCCCCCTTAGCTATTTTCCTATCTTCAGGTGTTATGAGACTATTTGCCCCCTCTGCTGGTCCCGCTGATCCAGGATTTTTCTGCGGAAATATTTTATGGTTCTTTCAAGGTCATCAAGGGGGGAGGAGAGAGCATTTACTGATCACTCCACCATCCTGGCTCCCAGAAGTTCAAGTAGGTGAATTATATACGTTTAATCTGTGGGCTGAAAGTCTCAGGAGCTGCTGGGCTGATATCTGATGCTCAGCAGCTGTCACTCACTCAGCTCTGCTGGTCTCTCACCCTGGGCTGTGGCTCTGCTGGTTCTGCCTGCTGCTGTCTCAGGTTTCCCAGGGCCTTCCTGCTCTGCTGTGCTGGATGTGCTGCACTGTGCACTCCCCCCCCCCGTGGAATAGATCCTTCCCATGGACCTTCTAGTCTGTCCTGGGCTTTGAATCTGCCGCAGTCTGTCTGCTGTTGGATTCTGCACCTCCAAAATTTGGTCAGATTCTCCTTTTAGAGGTATCTGAAGGAGTTTGTCTAAGAGCTTAGGTGAGTCGTTGCTCTCACTCCACCATCTTGGCTCTGTCCCCAGCTGGTATTTCTAAGAGAAAGAGATAACAGAAAATGGAAAGATGGGTATAAGATCCTCAAGACAATAACCTAGAAACCCTTTAGAAAAAGAAGAAACCAAATAAGGAACTTAGAATCTTAAATTTCATGATGATACGGAGCCTAGAGATATAATAAAGAAGTATAAGAACCACGAAGCAAATATTGAAAGCCTAAGAATGGCTAGAAAGAGAAGAAAAATAATGAAGAGAATGACATTTTTGAAAGAACAGAAAACAAAATTAAAAGAAAACCAAAGGAAAACAAGTTGAAAGGGGAAAAAGGAAGAGGGAGTTTACCTCACTACTTAATGAGAAAAAAAAAAGAGGATAAGAATTGCATAGCTAGGTGAAAGGAAGAAAAAAAAAGAATTGATAAGCTAAGCAAAACTTCAGAGATTGGGAAGTGAGTGAAAAATGGGATGTGTGGTTTGAGGATAAAGAGAAGAAAGTTACTGGAATAGTTGCCTTAACACAGATAAAGCTAAAATAACTAAAGAGAGAAAGTGTTATTTGTCAAATGGGATAGTTCTCTGGCCATGAGGAAAAGGAATGATATTGAAGTCTTTGCGATATAAAACACACAAGAGACAGCAAGTAAAAATGTTTCAAATGGGAAAATCAGTGTAAAGTATTTACAAACCTTAAAAAGCCATGTAATTTGTCTGTCCAAAATCACTCATCTCGTTACTGGTTTGGTAAGAACCAGGCCTCTTGTGTCTTTCCACAATATAAAGTAGGCATTTAATAAAAGGTGATAATGAAAATGATGAAAATCTTCAATTAGTGAAAAATGCAGATTTGTTATAGTATATCACTCCTCTCTTTGCCTTTCCCCATTGTGAAGTGTTCTATACTACATCTCCTGGTCCTTGATTTTTAAATTTGTATTCCTGAATTTCTATGGTACCATAATATTGCTTTTCTTTTTCTCTGGTAAATAAATTATCCTAATCCTTGGCTACTAACAAACTGCGTCCTGTCTCCCTTTGTTTCTTTCTTGTTAGGAATGCAGATAGACTATTATGTTTATTCTGAACGTGCCTTTACAATTCACATCAATCCTGATATGTCAAGCCTCAGTTCTGTCATGCTTTTCTGCACAATCTGCCCTAAAATGTTTATCCCGTAAAGCTCATATCTGTCTTCCTCTACTAAGTAATAAATATGTACATAATCTTTGCATACAGAAGATCACTATATAGGAGAAAGTGATTCACCAGTGTAACTTTTCCTGTAACCCAGCATTCACTTTCAAAGTCTGTGTATATACTGAGCGGTGTCAGGTTGTCGGTCTGTTTAGTTATCTGATTTTCTGCACGTCTCTTTTTACCAATTTATTTTTCCCACCAATTGCTTTCCTCTTTCTTTCCTCTCTCTTTTTTTCTCTCCATTTTTAAGTATGCTGCTTTTTTTTGTTTCAGTGAAAGCTTTGCCTCTTGTGGATGATATTATCAGTACTGTTGAGACACACATAGTTGTCTGTATCCTCCAATCTTTATTCTGATTTATATTCTGCTGCTGTTGCCTACAACATTGACTTATTTTTATCAACTCCAGAAGTTCCTATGTGATCCTTTGTTTCCAGCACAGTCCAATCTTCCATAACTAATAGGAAGATTAATGTCGGTAGCCCCATGATGGGGGGAGGGGTTAAGTAAAATACTGAAATCTGCATAAAAAATTGAAATGAGGCTGTAATTAGCAGTAATAGATCAATTTAGATTTATTTTATGCTGATTTGCTATAAAATTGATATAAAAATGCATAGTTCTTTTGAGGAGATAAACAATTATAAAAAGTTGCAGTTTAATGTTACTGTTGATATATGCTTAGTTTGTGGATCTCTGAAGGAATAAAATTTGTTTTCTGTTTTGGTCACAGTTCTGGACTTTGGGGGAAATAATATGATTGAGATAGATCCAAATATATTTACTTAATGTAGTTCACTATGTATTAGGTCTTGGAGGCAATGTATTGTCAGAATTGAGATTAAAGAATTTCAGTTTGTAATTTAGTGAAGGAACGGAGATGGAAAAATACTAAAATAATAAGCATATCCTGCTAGTTTGTTTTATTTCCATATCATTAAATTATTACAATATAGATCTGTTCAACTCAGAATTCCATATTCCATGTACTTATATGATAGCTGTTGTAGGGGTTCTGTGTATTCTCCACATAACTTTGTACTCTGCTGTAGTGTATAGAAATATTCTTTAATCTTCTGTAGCCTTCCCTCATGATACTTGCTTATTTATTGCTGTCTTTAAGCCTCCTCCCCCCCAACTTTGGAAAACTCACATATTCATTCTCTGCATTTTAGTGGTTATAAATTGTTATGCAATGAGATTTATAGTGGCAGTACCAGAACAAATAATCATATCTGCTTTTTTGCTTAATATTTGAAAATTTTTGTGATTTGATGTCAGAACCATTTGGGGAATTCCTCTTTTCTTCCTTTTTTGCATATGTATCTCAAGCCCTAAAATCAGCTACAAGAGACATCAAAATAATATGTCAGACCACAAATCTATCTGTCACATCTACTGTATTTGCAAAACAGACATGCAATATTGTTAACATTATGATGTGCAGTTCTCTTTATCTGTGGGCACTTGAGACAGAAGCTAAGCTTTGAAAAGGGGGAAACCAAGAACTAAGTTGCTTGGTCACTTTTTAATTGGCTTGCCCAATGCTCTCTCACGCTGATGCTTTCAGAATAATCCAATACAATTAGAACCTGGGCTGGAAGTGAGTCATTATACCCATGGCATTGCAAAATAATATATTAATGCTTTGAAAGTTTTCAATTAGCCTTTGGTGCAAGGCATGCAGAGCTATCCATTTAAAATAAAGTCAAATGGTGGTGGAAATAAAATATAATGGCCTTTTGAATGTCTCACAGTGATGAATGTGATGTAAGTCACATTTATGATTAAATTAGCCTGGCTGTTGCATTATAGTATATACTTTGAAATTCAAACTAGTAAAATGACAATTTTTTTGCTTCTTTAAATTATAGATATGCAACATTTTTTATTCAGTATGCAATGACTGGTAAAGGCAAATTCTTATAATATGTTGGCTTAATGAAACTTTATAAAAAGTTTGCTTTCTTACCTTTAAAACCACTGAAAATTAATATATAACTCTGAGATGGATTATTCCAGTCCCCCAATGCTCTTCTCAAGCAGAACTCTGGGAAATGGTGGGAAAAGGAAGGGCACGTGCTATTTTATATTCCTGTTAAGAAGAGGACATTAAGAAATAAGTTTATGAAGCAATTTAACTTACAGAAAAGGAAAGACAAAAAATGGCGGAGGGTCCTTAGGCAAAAAGAGTATATATTGACACAGACATTATAGAGTCTACTATACTGGAGATGTTGAAGCATATAGGAGTGATTTATTTTGTAATGACTTAGGTATATTCTTTCTGGAGTTATAGTAGAACTCTCATTAGATCTGGAATCAAGAAACCTGAGTTCAAACTTGATTTCTTCCATTTATACCCTTTGTGACCATAAACAAAATCATTTTTTTTCCCTGAGCCTCAGTTTCCTTGTATTCAAAATAAGAGGTGGAATTTGATTATCTCCAAAATCCTTTCCAAATCTAACATTTAAAAAAAATTTTTAAGAGCATGGACCCAGCAAGAACCTTGTTTGTTATACAAAGGATAGCTTAGATAAGTTCAGAGAGGCTTATAGCAGCAGCCAATTAGTCAGCATGCATTCATTAAGTACCTGTTGTGTGCCAGGCATTGTGCTAAGTGCTGGCAAGGTAAAGAAAGGTTAAAAAAAATAGTTCCTGCCCACCAAGGAGCTCACAATCTAAGAGGGGAACAATGTGCAAGTAACTATGTACCAACGAGCTATGCACAGAACAACTTGGAGATCGTAAAAAGGGAAGAAATTGATATTAAGGAGGATCATGAAAGATCTTGTAGAAGGTAAAGTTTTAGCTGGGACTTGAAAGACTCCAGGAAAGCTGTGGGTGGAGTTGAAGAGAGAGAGAGAATTCCAGGTTTGAAGAATAGCCAGGGAAAATGACTGTCAGGATTTGTGTTATTGTGTGTGAGAAACAGCATGGCCAGTGTCATTGGATCTCAGAATCTATGGAAGTAAGTGAGTTTTAAGAAAAGTAAAGATAGGAGATCAGATTATGATGTGCTTTGAATGCAAAACACAGAATTTTATATTTGATACTGGCAGTGATAGGGACCCTGGAGTTTACTGAGTGGGAGAAAGGTCTGATTTGGTCAAACCTTTGCTTAAGGAAATCCATGTGACAGCTGTGATGAGAATGGACTAGAATGAGAAAAATATTTAAGACAGGAGGGCCAACTGAAATGCTAGTGCAGTAGTCCAGACATGAGATGTTAAAAACCTGTGCAAGGGCAGTGGCAGTGTTGGAGGAATGAAGGGGACATATAAAAGAGACATTACAAAGGTCTCTTTGACAACAGGTTAGATATGGGGTGGGGGGAGATTGCAAAAGAATGAGGATGACACCTGCTTGTAAGCTTGGGTGCCTGGAAGGATAGTGGTGCCCTTGAACTTAATAGGGAAGTTAGGAAGAGGGCTGGTTTGAGGGGAAAGTTAGTTCTGGATATATTGAGTTTAAATATCTAAAGGACATCTGGTTTGGGATATGTAAAAGACATTTGGGACGTGTAAGATGAATTTTGGAGATTGGGAGAGGGTTAGCTGGAAAAGTAGATTTGACAGTCATTAGCATAGAATTATCATAGAAAATATATCATTAATCCTAGAAATGATCAATCAAATCCATCAGAACTGATGAGATCACTAACTGGAATAGCATGAATGGAGTTAGGAAGATATAGGACAGAGCCCTGGGGAATACCCAGGGTTAGCAGTTAGGATATGAACAGAGATCTAGCAAAGGCTTCTAACAAGGAGCAGTCATGGAGTTAGGAGGATATCTAAGAGAGAGTAGAGCCATGAAGACCAAGACAGGAGATTATCAATAAGAAGAGATTGATCATCCATACGAAAGGCTGCAGACAGGTCAGGAAGGAGGAAGACTGAGAAAAGCAGTTAGATCTGGCAATTTAGTTTTGGTCAAATGCTGAGTTCAGAAGTCCCACTATGGAGAATAAAGAATTAGTGAGAGGAAAGAAAATGAAAATCTTGGTTGTAGATGACCTTTGCAAAGAGTTTAATGACATAAAGTAGAGTGATATGGAATGGTAACGAACAGGAATGGGCAGATGATGGAGGAGACTTGGAATTGTTTGGAGGCAGTTTGGAGGCAGTCAATAGAGAGAGTGATTAAATATAACTGTGTCTGTAAGTGCATCCTAACCAACACTGAAGACACACAATGGCATCTTGGAAGGTTCCTCTCCCACTCAGATGATTTTTTTTTTAATGTAATTCCACTCTTTGAGTCTATGTCCAGTTAGAAAGAATCCTATTTGACATCTTTCCTTTTTGAATAGAATAGGATGAACACACGTGGATGAAGTTTCACATTACTGTTGAAGCACCACCATTGTTCATATTCACAACCTCAATGTCACCTTTACCTACTCCTCATTCTTTCTTATCCTACATATCCAATCATTTGACCCAAATTATTTCTACCTCTACATGTCTCCCATTATTCTCCCTGTTATCTCTCCTCACTACTGATGCAGCCACAACCCTAGTTCAGGGTCTCATAATCTTTTACATAAACTAATAGCCTTCTCATTGAACCTCTTCCTCAAGTTTCTGTCCTTTCTGATCCATTCTCCGCACAGCTATCTCTATGATTTTCCTCAAGCTCATGCTGACTACATCACTCTCTTATTCCATAAATACTCTTTATTCCCTGTTCACTTGAGAAGCAAATATTATTTTATCTTTATCTCATTTTAAAAAATTTCTATTAAGCTTTATGATATATAATTGTTACAAAATATTACGTGTAGATTGTGTATATGTAACGTATGTAAAATTGCTTACCTTCATAGAGAGGAGGGAGAAAATTTGGAACTCAAAATTTCATAAAGTAAGAACGTTAAATTGGAAAAAATAAAACACTATTTAAAAGAAAAATTACATGTATGTAGTTTATAAATAAATATACAAATATGGGGATTTGGTCAACTTTTTTTGCTGATTTTTTGCAAAATCAGAAAGTTATGGGCAGCTATGCTAAGGGACTGGTAGTTTATAATCTACAGGAGATAGAATATCCTTACCAATGAAATCACAGATCTTTTACATGACATGCAGATCAGTGAAAAGTTAAAGCATTGGAGAATTATCAATCGCACATCCTCTTAATAGAGAAATATAGGATTATGGATAAAGTATTGTGCACCCTTACAGGCATGGTTGCTTAATTGGTTTTACCTAACTTTTTCTTTCATATGAGAGGTTTTGGTGAAGATTAAATCAATTAATCAGGTTTTTTCTAAAGCACCTACTAAGTGCAGGGATAAAAGTACAAAGAATGGTAACAATTCCTCCTCTGAATTGTCTATGTCCTTATGGAAGAGATAAGTAAATAGAAATATGTACGTGTATGTGTGTTTACATATATATGTATATAATATAGACATATGTGTATATTATATACATATGTGTGTATATGCACTCAAATTCATCCCTCGTAACTCTACATCCTTCTGTGGATTATTTCCAGTTTATTTCCTGAATGGTTTGTTTATGTCTTGTCTGCCCCATTCGATGGGGAGCTCCTTGTTAGGAGTGATTGTCTTTTGCTTTTCATTGTATCTCTAATTCTTAGCACAGCATAGTGCTTGGTTCATAGTAAACAATGTTTATTTACTAATTATTAAGAATAAATGTAAAGTTAAGAAATACAAGTATATATAAGTAGTTCTTTTAAAGGAAGTTTTAAAGGAGGGTACTAGCAATTCAGTGTTCATGCAAAACATGCTTCCTGAGCAGAATCTTAAAGGAAAAGAAAGATTTGGTGAAGCAGAGATAAGAATGGAATGCATTCCAAAGATGTGGATCAGCCAATAGTAAGAGACAGAGATGGGAACTGGAGTATTACATGGTAGGAACAAAGAAAAGGCCAATTTGGTTAGATCTGAAGTATTGAAAGGAGAGTAATATCCAGTGATGTTGGGAAAAAATAGGTTAAGATCAGACTGTATATAGGTCTTTGCAGAACTAAATAGAGTAGGTTACAGTTTATCCTAGAGACAATGAGAAGCCACAGGAGTTAGCTGGATATGATAGTAAAATAGTCAGTTCTTCACTTAAGGGAAATTACTTTGGTATAAAAATGAATACTGGAAAATTACTGACACTAGGCAAAAGGCCTCAATAAAATATGTATTTTTTAACACCAGCATAGAATGGGAAATATCCAGTGGTAGGGGGCTTTTGACCAGAAAATACCTCAAACCAGCCTTTGTAATCAAACGTGGAAATAAATGCTTAGAAAGGATACAATGATAAGTTAACCCAAGTTAGCCTTAAGATTGTGATGAGTTCTTTCTACAAACATTACTTTCCTGTCACCTCATGGAAACAGCCCATTGGACAATATCCATACATATAGCTTAGGGATATAGGAATCCAAGAGGGGAAAGACAATTGAAGGAAGAAGCTAAGTTGTTATCTTGGCAAGTATAGTGGGGATATTGTAGGTGTGGAATGTAAATGAATCATTTTAAGGTTGTCTCTTTAAGCCCAATGCTTCTCCTTATTGAGAGATCATGAAAGAAATATAACCTTTTGAAAAATACAATCCAGATGTCTATGACATGTTTTACTTTTCTCTTTAGAGCATTATGGTTATAAATTAATAGAGTAATAGTAATAAATTAATAATAATATAAATTAATAAATAATTTAAAATAATAAATATAATTTATAATAATTATAAATTAATAATATAAATAATAACAATTAATAAATAATGACTACAAATTAATCCATCAATAATCAAGTATATACGCACATACATACATATTCCCTTTATTTCTCATAAATTGCATTCTAGATAGAATAGAGAATATAATTTAATATCATGATTTTACTTCTGCAAATACCATGTTTAAAAAAGTTTTATTGCTACATGTGTTTTGTAAACATATGTACCCATGTGCATTCATGTTGTCTCGTCTAATTGGCATGTAAGATTCTGAGGGTAAGGACTCTTTCTCTGCCTTCTTTGACCCTATAGTACCCAGTAGATTCTCTGGCATCTATTAAATACCTTAATTGTTGCTGATTGACTGACACATTTTGTTTTCTAACACAAGAAGTTTTTTGAAACGCTACCTCTTCCAATTTTCCCTATTAGCAAAGAAAAGCATTTAAACAAATTGACCGTGTCTGACAGTTTATGTGACATTGCACATCCCCAGTCCCCTTGTCTACTAAGAGCAGGGAAATGTGCTGTATCATCTGTTCCCTAGGAACAAAATCAGTCATTGCAATTATTCAGAATTTGTCTGCCCTTTTGACTAGCACCATTTTGGTGAAGCAATTAGTACTTCACTTGGGTTTTAAGTCATGGCTTATGTTTTGGAAATAAACTCTAGAAGATGGAAGGAAAAAGTAGGTGATTTCATGGATTATCAGCCAATTGTCATGATGACAGGAAATCTGCCAAAATTTTCAGGGAACCTGCTTTAGATAATTTCCTTGGCTTTTATGGTCTCAACAAATCCTATAATCCTCAATGTGCCCTGATGTAGTTTGTTTACAATACTTGTATATTTTGAATTATCATTAAATAATTGAACAGAAATTACTTTCCTGTTGGAGTATGTTAGTCATTTAGAATTTGAATCAGTTTGGAAGGAAAGGTCTTTGTACTGTACGTACTGAGTAGATCTGTATGCTACATTTTACTATCAAAAAATGTCTATACTACTTCTTGTGCTGGGTTCTCTCTCATTTATAAGATTTGGATTTGACTTGGTTGATTATCTGCCTTTTGCTACCTGTCCCACTATAGCCACATGATGACCATAAAAATTATTTGTTAGTAAATGCCATTGAGTATGTCTGTGTGTGTATCAAAGACTTTATGTTCTGGACTAATGGGAATGGAACAGGGCAGCACTGAGAAGTGAAATCCACATATTAGCTATTGGAGTTCTTAAAATTCTAATCTTTTTTACATCTTTCTTTTCCGGTTTTTTTTATTAAACCAAAACTTATAAGTAACAGGAGGTAAATGTGACCCTCTTACTCTGTTTGTGATAGAAGTAGTGAATGTGAAAAGATGCTGCTGCATTTGAAGGATGAGCATGTGAGTGGGAGGTATGGGTTAGGGAAAGAACTGAGTCAGACCTACAAATGTATTTTGAACATCCACTATATAAAAGACACTTTGGCAAAGTAGCTTAAGTTATAGAGGGAAGAATGAAACACTGGCTGTCAAAAACTTGCAATCTAAGACATAAACTTTAAAAAAAGATTCTTAAAGACGTAAATTAGGTGTCACTGAAGAGTATTATAAACAGAAAGTGTTAGTAGAGTACAGAGGAAAGAGAAATCCTTTTCAACCATGATATAAAGGAGGACTTATGAAAGAAGTAGAATTTGTACTTATTCTTGGAGGATTTGGATGAGAAGTCACACCAAGCAGGAATGCTGTGAACAAGGAGCAGCAGTGGAAATGCCTGAGTGTCACGTTCAAAAGGCAAGGGACCATCTTAGAAAAAAATAACAATATACAGGGTATGGCAGAAGTCAGTGCTATTTTAACTTGTAATAGCTTTCATATGCTTTATTATCTTAAAATTAATACTAAGTCTTTTGGGACACCATGTATAGTGATTTAAGGTCTCCAAGTGCTTTTTTTAGTCAATAATCTTATGAGATAGTGCTAATACTATCATCTTTTTTACAGATGAAGAAACTGGAGCATAAATAGATTAAGCAAATTAGCTGTGGTCACACAACCAACATCAGAAATAAGACTTCTGACGCTAAGCTCAATGTTCATAGTTAGTTGTTACATCTTTGCCATGCATAATGTGAAATAAGACTGCTTCACTTACTAAAACTCAAAGTGATATCAATTCACTGCCCTTCACAAAGGAAGGTGACATTACTAAATCACCATTCAACACAGAAAAACAGTGTGCTGGTTTGTTTTTTTTTTATTGTATGGATAGATTTATGTTGAATCATTCATATTTTTCCTAATTCCTCTTGTAACCCCTGGCACTCTTCTGCAGGGTGATACAGAGAGCTAGACTTATTTATATAATGTGTGGTTATGTAATTCATTATTTTCTCTGTATTAACCTTAATGGACCTTAGAAAGATTTAATCTAGGACTCATATCTCATTAGCATTGTAGACTAGCCAGCTGAATTAACTGGTCCATATGTAATAATGAGTAATCTTCCTTTTTAAATGTAGAAATGCTGAGCAAGCGTAAGAGGTGTTGAGTGTGTTCAGTAATTTTTTGACAATAATATTCCATGCTAATCCATGTATCAATATTATGAAATCATTGGCAAATTTTGCTCTCCAGATTTTAGTTTGCTGAGTCAACACTTTTTCACGTTCTTAAACATTTGGTTCAATACTCCCTCCCCTGGTACACATTATAAATCCTCTGTAATACTTGTTCATGTGGTTCAATAAATCCTTCTTAGGCCAAATTAAGTGGAAGTTCTCTTCATATTTTATGGGGTACCACCAGACCTGAAGCTGTCCATCTAGATCCACTTCTAGAAGCATCTAAAAGTTATACAATTCTAAACCATTTACAAATGTCACTTTAATAACTGATAAATTTGATGTGTGATTGTTGTTCAGTGACATATATTGTCTCACTTTGCCATATGTCTCAAGAAATTCTTCATCATTTAAAACCCTTTCTTTTGTACCATTCCAGCATGAGAAGCTGATACATGAATTGGAGGAAGAAAGACACTTAAGACTTCAAAGTGAAAAACGTTTACGTGAGGTGACATTGGAGTCTGAGCGAAGCAGAGTTCAAATGCGTGGCCTGCAGCAGCAGTTTTCAAGGTATGCTTCATGCACAGTCTGGATAGATCATATCACAAGGTGTCTGGTCTATGAGGTGACAAATTTGAGGGAGAAGGAATGAAACGTGTTCCCAGTGAAATGGGTCATTTGAATTATGTTTATAACTGCATATACTGTTATGAAGTTATGAATTTATCAATATATGAAATTATGAAATTGCTTATTTCATTGAAGATCATTTCTTACCAGGATAGTTTTTTTTGGTATCCACCCCTCTGTTGCTCTGGCTACTTAAGACCATCCTTCTAGTATCATTCAGTAGCATTTGACCTAGGCTTTAAAGTTATAATTCAAATATAGAGCCTGTTACTTCACTGATGCTAACTGATTTTGCCTCATCTGATGTTTTTTGTTTGAGCAGTCTCCAAATTCTGCAAGATTGTACGTATGAAGATTGTATGTATGTATTATATGTATGTATGTATACATTGTATGTATGAAGATAGCAGTTTGGGCATGATATCATAGTCTAGATAAGGTGTGAAAGAATAGGTCCTCTCATTTTGGGAGGTCCATTATTCAAAGCATAGAAGACTAATTTCTGTAGGAGAGGGAAAGAACATCGCAGAGTTGCCCTCTTTATAAGAGATAACATTAATTTGAAAGTGTCTTGAATATTTAACTATGTTTTATCTTTCATTCTCTTGTCATAAAAAAAGTAAGGCTTCCCATCCTTGATAACAGATGACTGAGGGAGGACAAGATGAAAGTCATGGATTGAAGGGAATCAAGTTACAGGGATGGAAGGGACTTTAGAGACTGTCTAAAGTATTTTGGATTGGGTGTGACTGGTAGATGAGAATTGATATTGCTGTAATGTGAGATACTTGTAGGCAATTCAGCAGTTAACAAAAGGAGACATTGAGTCCTAACAGGGGAAGGATCTTCATCAGGGATATTCATTGAGGTTATCATGTGGTTTCAGGTAATTGAAGGTCTCCTGATCGGGAGAGAGAGAGAGAGAGAGAGAATTTCTTTTGTCTGGTTCTACTCAGGTAACCAGGAAATGATGATCCTGAGCCTTTAGTTCTCTATCCAATGAAGTCTTCATGATGGTTTCAATATTTTGGAAAGAGGGAGGGAAATTAGCCAGGAAAAAAAAGTCTTGGGGATGATTTTGACACCTTTTAAGAAAAAAAAAAAACTTGCATGGCAGAAAGGTCTAGGATATGGCATCCATTGTAGCAACCCTCTTATAAATATTGTAGAATTAGAGATAGAAGAAATCTTAGCAGTTTTAAACATGGGGAAACTAAGGCTTGGAGAGTTTCGGTGACTTGACCTGTGTCACACATCTAGTAGTTGTCCAAGACAGGATTCAAGCTGAGGTCTTTTTGACTCCATGTCCAGTGCTATACTCACTATGCCATAATAGCTCTAATCTGCTAATTTTACCAGCGATCAAATGAAAGTCCTAGAAAGGTAAAGAAAGTGTCATATGAAAAATCAAACACATAATGCTTGCTAGAAACAGGATCTGAACTCCAGACTTCTTAGTCTAAACCCTGTGTGCTTTATCTTACAATATACTGCTTGTATTTCTTACCTTAAAAAGAGAATACAAACTTTCCTGAGATTTAACAGACTTGGATTGGATTCTTTGTCTGCCTCCTATTGTGTTACCTTACCCTTCCATGTCTCATCTTTACCACCTGTAAAACCCGTTTCATTCCCTCTCTTGAGAGTATTTCTAATGACAGTGTATGAGGAGCTGTTTTAAAGCCTTACAAGGAAATTGTAAATCAATAGATCCTTGCTATTTTTCTCAGGTAACAAGAGGAAGTGAAGATTGTATTATACTATATTATTGCAGAATGGCTGAAGCCCCTTATAATCAGTTCAAGAAGAAGCAAAGATCAGGGTTAGATTATCAGGCCTTGGTTTCATTTAGGTCAATAATCTGCACTCTTAGTTGACGTGGTTTAGGGACTGGGTTAGAAAGTTTAGTTTATGCCATGGTACTCAATATGATCATTTAACATGCTGTCAAAGCACCTGGTATACCCAAGGTAATGAGAGGTGTTATAGAAATGTCGAGATCAATACTTTAACAAATGTGTGTCTAAGCCCTCCCAGGCCATTACTTAAACAAGGCCACATTCTATTTTTCACTGAGTTTGATGGGCACAATCATGTTATGTCAGCAACTTAAAATAATGTGGGCATTTTTAGGTGACTTCAAATATTTCTTGAGAATAGTTGTCATTTTGAGAATATAGGCAAGGCGAGGGCAGATCTTACCATGCCAGTACTTGTCTAATTGACATGTCTCTATAGTTCCTTTATTGATTTAAAGGGCCCTAGACACCCAGCACAGTAAATTATTTTTATATGCGACAGGGTCATCTGCTGTAAATCATGTTCCAATTCCACACAGATTTAAGGTACACAAAAGAAAAGACCTGTGCCTTCACTAGTAGGGGAAATAATCACACACTCAGAAAAGAAAAAAAGAGACTTGCTTGTTGAACATACTGTTCTTGAAAATACTTTTTTAATATAGTAATTTTTCTTATGTAGAGTTTCATTAAAGTGGAAAGTTCAAGGCCAATTACATTAAAAAAAACTGGAGTAATTCAGTAAAAGATTTTTTAAAAAGTATATGTAACAGATCAGATAATTATACAGTAATTTGAGCATACCCAGTGAACCATTTCTGATACCCTTTCCCATTTTAATCTTAAATTTTTAGACTTTCTAGCGATGCTTATTTAAACAGTCCTTCTGTGATAATTAAAACCTTCATAAAAGGCTCATGATCACAGAACATGAAGATAGTACATCTCCATCAGAGCAGACAACTTTGAAATGATCATTGAAGATAACATTCAGACAAAGAACTTCACAGGTCTTTTTTTGTACAATTGTGGTAGTTATTGCAGCTGTGTTCTCTAAGGGTTGACAATGCCTGTTCAACAGAGTACTGAGAAGGTAGTGAGACAAACCGTGGGTAAAGAAATATAGGGAATACCATGTCAAACAACTTAAACCTCTTACTGAGAGATCAGTAGAAGAGTTTTCCAAACCACCACAATGCCTTGCAATCTCACCATTCGGTGAATGTGTCCAGATTATTGTAGTGTTCAAGTTAATTATCTGAAATAAAGAAAGAAACTAAGGACCAAACCAGGTACTTCCCACATGGGGTGGGAAGATAACATATGAAAAGTCACCTACAGAATTCACAAGTCCTTCCCTCAGGGAAATGAGAATCCAAACTAGGGAGAGAACACAAAGAGTTCAAATGATATTGAAGTAGGGCCGTGGGTTTACATGGATCGGATTCTGTTTCAAACGCCTTTTCTGTTTTGGTTCATGTTGTCATTCAGTATTTTTTCTAGTAACTTCAAGATCTGGGATCCCTGGCCCCTCACATGGTTTATATACTCTACAAAGATATTTATATAGCAGTATAAGAAATAATAATTTAATAGTAATTCAGTATCACCTAAGAATCATAAATGATCTAGGTAGGATGAATCATAGAATATTATTGTTTCTATAAATATATGCCTGTTTGTGTATACACACACATGTGCAAGTATATATGTATGTATTAATGCCACACCTGCTATTTCATGAGTAAAAAGAGTTCCTTGAAGAGGAAATCCTCGCTGTCAGAGCAGATCTACAACTGTTCTACAAGTTAGTCTTTGAAAGTTGCCTAGGTTCAATTGCAAGATTAAGTGACTTGCCCAAGTTCATATGACTAGCATGTGTCATAGGTGAAACTCAAACCTAGATCATCCTGACTCAAAGATTGAGTCTTCATTGTGCCACCCTGCTGCTTCTGCTCGTCACTGATTATAATAATAGTAACTCCTCCTCTCCCTCTCCTAGAATTCCTTTCCAAATTCTACATGAAGCTTTTCCTCATTCCAGTTGCCACTAACCTCACTCCTAAAACTCTTATATTTGTTTTGTGCATTCAAAATATACTTCAAAGGCACAGCCTTAATTGTTAGAGAGCTGTGCCAATAAACCAATAAATCCTTATTTCAAATCCTGTCTCTAACTCCCACTGTCTGTGTGACCCCAGGTTTGTCACTTGGTCTAAGAATACCAGTTTCAGAGAAGATGCAGGCCTACACTGGTAGACAAAGAGTTCTTATTGGGGAAATCAAAGTTCAGTTCTTATCCCTTTCCACATCTACAGATGCTCTCATATGTGGATGTGTCATCTCCATAATAAAGAATAAGTTGCTTGAGGGGAGGGACAGTTTCATTTTTAATTTTGTATCTTCAGTGCCTAGCATGGCATCTGGCAAATTAATGTTGCTTGATATGCAGATAATTTCTCAATTGATATATGTATCATTCATCATCAGTGTACCCAGTAGTATACCAGATACAAATCAAAGCCAACCAAAATGTTTTATTCTGTAAAAAAAAAAATCACATCAGTGATCAACCTATCATGCAATAGAGTTAAGTGTATTACTTGCTGTCTAGAAATATTAAATGTGGTTTATTTCTATACGTAACTGTTTGGTGCAAAGCTAAGTAAAACAATTTAGTGAAGTTCCTTTACTAATTGAGCTCCAGTGGAATTCAAACTCTCCCCCCCCCACTCCCCAGGCATGCAGCCCGTCCCCAAAGCTATTCTGACCTTCTGCTCTTGCAATGTTCTTCACTGCCTTGCAGCTACCCCTTTGCTTACAGGGATTTCTCATATCACAGTTGATTGCTATGAGTAAGTGCAGTCTGTTGTATGCGGAGCCTCAAGGAGACTTAAAAGGAGATGATTTTTACTGCTGAACTCCCTCAGTGGTTGCTGCTTCCATTACTGACTCAGTAAGATTTTATGGAAACTGAGGGTATATTTTCTGCTGTTGTTTTGAAGCTGTGGGCACTTGATATCAGAATCTTTTTCTGTGTGTTTGGGGGATGTAGGGAGTGCCTATATTTGTGTACATATAGGCTAAAGAGGATAAACTCCTCTTTCATGTTCTAGCCTCATAGATTTTCCTTCCTCTGGTTCTATATGCCATATTAAAGTGACATTTGTTTTCTGTCTTCGAAAGGATAAAACACGACAAGATGGGTAATGTGGTCACAACTGACCTTTGGATAGTCAGTGGGTGTATTGTTCTATTTCATTCCTATCTCAAAGTGTTCACCAACTTTCACCTCTACAGAGAGCATCCTCTCCTGAGTGCCTTGTTCTTCCTCTCAATGCATCTGGAGGGCAATTTCATATTGATTTGGAATTGTGGTTTTTACAGTGTCAGCAATATTGCTGGCTGAGGTGCCTTATAAACAGAGACCTCTCATCTCCACATCTGTGTAAATCTCCTAGAACTTTAAAATGACAGAGTAGAGTTGGTTTTATGATAAATTGTTTTTAAAATGCAGCAGATGGAAGAGAAGATTTTTTTAAACAGCAACTTTTTCATGCCTAGTTAATGCAACAGAGCTTGTGTTTCATTGTCATAAGTATTTTTCTTAGCACTCCGGTGCTTAGGCCCCAGTTTATATGAAGTACTATGGAGAGGAGGAGGGAGAGGCCAACTAGATTGAGAACTGGAGAAAGTGGAGATATAGTTGATGTTCCCAGGTTAGGCACTGATTTGCTAAGAACAAGTTCTTTGGAATCTTCACTTCCCAGTTTATTCATTTACACCAGTGGGCAATCATCTGTATTCCTTGTTGAATTGTGAAAAAAAAAAAGATTAGGTAGTTATTCCTAATGAGATAAAATAAACATAATACTTTTAAAGTTTGCAAAACCCTTTATATTACATTATCTCATTTGAAAGAATAATTAATTCATTAAGGTTGTACTTAAGCATATGCCTTATGTTAATCAGTACAGGAAGGGTACTTATAATAACCTTAGTTAGCATACATATGCTTTAAGCCTTGGAAAGTGATTTACAAATAGTATCTTATTTTATCCTCACAGCAACCCTGAGAAGTAGGTGTTAGTATTTTCCCCATATTACAAACCAAGAATCCAAGGCAAATATACATTAAATGACTTGGCCAGGGTAATACTGCCTGGAAGTTTCTGAGGCTATATTTGGAGTCAGATCTTCCTGACTCCAGATCCAGAGCTCTATGCATTGTACCATTTAGTTTCTTTTTATTATCATAATTGTTCCAAGATATTCTTGAATAGGACATAAGAGTCCTAGGTTATAGCTCTAGGCATGACAGTAGAAGCTGTGTTACCTCAGGCAAGCCTCTCAATCTCTCTAGGTCTCGATATCCTAATGTTTAAAATATACGTACTAGATGGAATCTGCTCTAATTGTCATTTTTGCTTCAAGTGCTATTGTAAAATGATTGTAACATGATTGAATAAAAAAGAAGTACTTCGGATCCTTCCCATAATACTATGTTTTCCATGTTTCAAAAGTTACGTTCTTGATGGTTTTTTGAAGCTATTTTATTTTGGTCACTAAGGACCCGGAAACACTGAGATTGAAAGATTGTCAGACACAAATTGAATTCTTGTTGTGGAACACCAAAATAAAATTCAGGGAAGCCTGAATATCAGAATTCCAGATGTGAATATAATCTTACGTGTTCCTCTATTACTAGCTTTGCCCTAGATTTGGCTCACGCTGAACTCACGAGGGAAGAAATCCAGTACAGAATGTTATGATTTAAGGCTTTGCTTTTACTTAAAAATCACCTGTGTAAGTAATGGTACTGCTATGCATGGTAGAAGCAACGACAAAAACAAGCAACCTTGTTCCCACAGCAAATTGCAAATATGAAATCCATTTGAATTCAGCAAACATTTCCACTACACCCAAGATGCTATATTACGTGCTATGAATATGTGAAAAATAAGTAAAAAGTAGTTCTTGTTCTCACGGAACTTATATTCCAATGGGGAAAGGGAGATCCATAAAAAATATAAATCATCTAATATATAGGGGAATCTAAAGAGGCCATCCAAGAGAAGGTATTTCATGAGATGTCTTAAAGGAAGGGATACTTAGGGTGGAGATGAGAAGGTAATTGTACACCAGAGATGTTGCCTATTCAGATGCATAATTATAATTTTGAGGAATGACAAGTTGGTCAGCCATTAAACCAATAATTATTATTTTTTCCAGTGTTGTCCCTGCTGGTTTTTGTTTCTCTGAATGGTATTGGCAGAGGTTATTTTTCAGTTGTTTGTAAATCTGGTGTATATGGGCTACCTCAGCTTAAAATAGTTATGAAATTGTTCGTTGTGACTTTGATAAATTCTCCTCCATATAACTAGTTTATGAATTAAAAACCATACTGTTAGTCATTGATTATTCATCTTTTATTAATTAGTTTCAACCTATGCCTTAGTAGTAAAGGTAGGTTTTAAATATAAGAGCATTTTTTGTTGTAGATGCCATGCATTTTAAATTGGAATTCTTCTTATCATTGATTTAGAGCTGGCATGCCCTTAAAAATAATCCATTTCATCTCCTTTTTCTAAAGTTAGTTTCTTTTAATTTAATTCTTATTTTAATTCTCAATGTTACAAACATAAACAAATGCAAATATATGCACAAACATTTCTAAATACATAGAACAGAAGGAAGATCACAGATGACACTGAATTTCTGATGCATAGAGCTTATTTTTAATAGTAAATATTATATTTAATGACAAAATAGTAGAAACCTCTTCCTTTTCAGAGATGAAGAACTAGAAATAAAGAAACATTAAATGACTTGCTCCATTCAACTCACAGAGGATATACATAGCAAGGCCCAGATTTAAGCAAAGGTGCTTGGACTCTGGATGCAGCATTTCATTCTACCTCCTTCCTACATTCTCCACCATGGTTCACTTTTAGATCCCATGATTAATACAACAGAGACACTTAGACATATACATGTGTGCATACACATATATGTTATAGAAGACAGTAGGTATATGTACATGAATATCCAAATATAATTATGCAAATACACAAAAACATCTGTAATGTTGTCAATGTGGGGGAATTCAAGTTTGGGAGCTGACGGAATTAACTGAGATACATAGAGGTTAGGTGATTTAGCAGGGATCATTTAGCTACTAAGACTTCCTTGATTCTAAATCTAGCACTCTTTCCACTATGATATGTGACTGCTTTTATTATTATTTTTGGTTAATCTGTAAATTCTGTGATCTGGTGATTTGATGTCATCAGTTTGGACAAACCTGGTGTTTCCTCTTTTGCTAATGCAGATCACCAACTTATATATAATTTATATTTCTGCAGAGTAGTCTGGGGGTGCTGAAAATATAAGTTATACTCTAATATAGATAGCATGTATCAGACAGGACTTAAACCCATGTCTTTTTGACTCCAAAACTAATTTTCTATGCTCAACCCTACTCTGCCTCTTGTATTCTGGGTCATGTGCCTTTCTCAATTGTACCATCATTTTCCATGAAAAGTGAGTTGCTTTTTTTGGCTTTTGCCCTCAAGACACCCCATAAAAATAACTCTGGTGAAACTTTCATATCCAAGTATGCACATGCTCTTTCAGTAACAAAATATTCCTATGAGGCTAATGAGTAAAATTACCTATTAATGAGTCTTTTCAGTGAGGCAGCTAAAATATTGAGAATTGAAGTGATTTTCTCTAGTTTCTGAAGTTGAGGGACAGAGGGTGTGGACTAGGACTCAACTGACTGACCATACAGTGGTCTATACTTCATATCCTTTGCCGAGAACCATAAATTGTAATTTTTTGTGAAATGTTTATCATGAGTTATAAGACTGCTGAACGGTCAGAGTAGATTCTTCTGGAATAGACTCATAAACAGCCTCTTCCCCCCCACACTTGATGGCTTTGCAAAACTGTACAGTGCTTAGCAACTTGTGAGTACCCAATAAATATTCATTAATGATGATGATAGTGATTTAGAACTGTGTCTAGGTTTCCAATAACAATCCAACCAGAGGACATCATTCATAGTAATTGCTCTCTTTGGTTGACTGAATTGGTTGACGAATATACAGGAAGTTGATTTTATTTTTCCTATTAAAAATAAAATACATTTTCCTTTTTGTTATTTTTTTCCTCAGTCTGAAGAATCTGAATATGCAGAGCATGAAAATGATGCATTTCATATATACCAAAAAACCATTGTTAATGATGCATTCATAAATATTACCGTAGAAAGGCTGATAATGAGCTAATGAGCTGGGAAAATATATGACTTTATATCTCCTATGATACCTAGCAAATACTTTGTATATAGTAGGCACTCAATAGATATCTTGTAAATTAGTAAACAATTCTCTGTTTTTGCTGAGGCAAGTGTCTTAAACAGCAACACACAGAAATTTGCTTTTATGTCTTTATATTTGCTAGAGAATTCGCAAGATTTCCTAACAGTATGGCAATATACATAGTGATGGAGTTCCTTAGGAGACTATGGAATTAACATCTTATGAGTGTCTTTGAACATACCTTTCAGAAGAGCTAGACTTTCCCTGAAGGGAGAAAGTTGAGAAAGAGAGGAGCCTTCCTCTTATTGGCGCATTGAACATAACACTGATCTGGTCTCAACTATTAATTCCTTGCCTTCCTATTTTATATGAGTTTAACAGGACATAAAATCCTCTCAATTTCTACTTCCTCTTCTGTAAAATGGGAATAATAGTTCCTTCCCTAGATACTTCAGTGAGATATTGTGAGGAGCAATTCAAATGTAGATGTGTATTATAAACTGTTATGTGCTTATGCTAATTTATCAACATCTCAATGGCTATTTTATGACTTATCAAGAATAAAGTATTATTAAATATATGAAATAACTTCCTCTTTGAATCTGTGATAGTTTTTACCCATAAGAGATGAGTTACCGATTCAGAGTACCCTTTGAAAGATTCCCTCCTTAAGGACAGTAAATGGAGCTGGGTACATTTGAAAGAGTACTTCTCACTGGGAAAAGTTCCCTTAGGTAATGTTTATATCAGTTTATGAATGTGTAGGGGATATATCCAAGAGCAGCAATCCAAGCAGTGTAGATTGTTGTTTTGACTATTATTTTGGTCCATTGGCCGTACATTTAATAAATTGTGTTCCTGTAGAGTACATCTTTGAGTACTGATTGTAAATACTAGAAAGAAACATTCTTAGAAATCCTTGGTTTAAATGGTGCAAAACAATTCAGTTAAGATGTTTTTGTTCATATATGCTTACTTCTGTTGCTGACAGACTGCTTCAGGCTGTTAAGGACACTTTATGGAAAGAAAGTGGAGAGTTAGCCTTATTTTAGCTATAGGGATCTGATGAAGGAAATGTGTTGTACTCTTCATTAAATTGCATTATCTTCTCATGACCTGAAGTTTCTCCGGTCATTTGCAATGGATGAAATAATGAGTATTGCTTCTGTGATTAACATGCGTAGAGCAGTGTATATTCCAGTGTATATTCGAAGTTCAACATGAGTTTGGTTCTTGAATTCTTAATTCATTTTTGGGAAGGGATGGAAGGTACTTGAAGCAGAACTGTGAATTCATCAGTGTAGGGAACTCACAGTGTGAAAACTCATTCCTTGATTGCCTATTTGTAAGTCACCTGTTACTTATGGTAATAGACAGTTCCCTGAGGGCATCAACAGGTCAAGTGACTTGCCCAGGGTCACTCACAAATAATTCATTCTATTAGCACTTAGTAAGTGCCTTCCATTTTCTAAGTATTTTCTCAGTAGTTTGGAATATAAAACATCAAAATCAAACAGCCTCTGTCCTCAAGGAGTTCACAACTAATTTATGTTAGAAAAAGAACTAGAACCCTAGCTTTTCTCTTCCAAATTTAATCTTCTGCTCACTGTCATTCTGTTCTAAATTCATAAAGTTATTTCATATATTTAATAATACCTTATTCTTGATAAGTCATAAAATAACCATTGAGATGTTGATAAATTAGCATAAGCACATAACAGTTTATAATACACATCTACATTTGAATTGCTCCTCACAATATCTCACTGAAGTATCTAGGGAAGGAACTATTATTCCCATTTTACAGAAGAGGAAGTAGAAATTGAGAGGATTTTATGTCCTATTAAACTCATATAAAATAGGAAGGCAAGGAATTAATAGTTGAGACCAGATCAGTGTTATGTTCAATGCGCCAATAATTTTAACAATTTAAGAACTGTCATCATACAATAACATATTTAATATATACTCCTTGAACATTTAAAATTTTTGTTTCAATTTAATCCTCATCAGACAGACTAATAGAATGTCATCAGAAGAATTTCTTAAACCTTATCTTCTGTACCAAAAGCTGAATTAGATCAACATATCAGACTGTATCTGAAAGAAGTTTATATTGCCTGAAATAGACAAAAGCCACAAATAATGGCCATCCTACGGTATTAGGGAATAATAGTAATAGTCATCCTGATTCCACAGAGTTTTTGAAGGTCAAACTGTCTCTATAGAGTCTATTTCTACTTTCAGCAGCTAATAAACATAGTCTTGTAATATTAGAGAGTCAGTGCTGGGAGACATCAGTGAATAACTTTTTCAGGCATCTTAACTAACCAATTGTCTGGAATTGATCAGACGGACCACGTGACAATCAAGTTCAATACATTCATTTTAATGAATGCTTATTCATGGCCATTATGGGGCAGATACCATTCTAGGTGCTGGCTTTAGTCAGAGATGCTAGATTAGCCATGCTAGTGATTTTTCTCAAAAATACCTACTCCTCCATTGGAAAGTAAACTTCTTTAGGGGAGACACTATTCCATTTGTTTCTTTATATCCCCAGGAATGTCACATATATACAAAGAAAATATTTGGTTGATTGAGGAGTCCCTGATCAATCTGGCAACTTCTATAATCAACTGTATGTTATAGGATTTAATACTGTGATATTGATATCCTAAGGGCACCTTCTCATGGAGGACAGTACCCCTAATGGTGCACTGCTTGGAGAACACAGACAGCTTATTCAAATTGTAGAAACAAAGCTTGGACTCAGGGAATTAGACTTGTCAGAGAAGCCACCTCACTCTGTAGTCTTTAATGGAATCTGTGACACCAACATATTTCTCTTCCTATGATTTCTAATTCCCTCCTTCCTCCCACTTTTCTTTTTCTCCCCTCTTTTCTTTTTCTCTCCTTCTTTCTCTATCTTATTTTATTCCATATTCTCTCTCTCAGTCCCCTTGCTCCTCCTGCCCCTTTTATTCTTCCTTCTCTTATAACCTTATGATATCTTAAGTGGCTTCAAGCAGACATGTGACTTGGGAATGGGGGAATTAATGGTAATATTCAGCAGAAGGACATAGACAACTTCATGTGCTTCCCTGGAAAATCTGAAAGGGGACTTCCTTGGATTAAATTTCTGTACTACCTTCTGTCTCTTGGTTTCTTTTTCTAAGCACAAGCCAGGAATTCGAGGCTTTCTCAGTCTAAATATGGCCATAACAGAGTCAGTGAAAAAGTCCTAAAGAAGCACAAGACAGACATAGACATGTGAATGGCCACTCAGCTCGTAAGAATAATTCATGAATTGTGTTCATGAGCCCCAACTCCTGTGTGGAAGGTGGGGAGGTTTCTTTTTAAATTCTCTAATCATATGAGCCCACAATCTAATATTTTAGTCAGGGAAGATTTTCTTGGTGGTGCCTTATTCCAAGTTTGAAAGTTCAGGGAAGGGATCTACAAGAATAAAATGGCATTTTTTTATTCATTGAGGTACATAAAAAAAAGGAAAAGGACCATATGCATAATTCTTGTACAATGTCCCAATAAGATAGTAAAGCCAATCATTTTCTTAGACAGAGGAAGGCTAATAACGGTATTAACAGAACATATCTCATAGTTGTGAGGGTTTTTTTGGAAGATGGAATGTCAACAGGAAGAACTAATGACAATTTAAAAGAGATATTTACAAAACTCAGAGCATTATGCAACTGCTAGATGATGATGATAATGATGATAACTTCTTCAGCAGCACCTAGAATATGATCACCTTCCAGGAGGAGTCTAAGTCATTTGAAAAGTGCTATTAGTTTTTGGAAATGGGAAGAATGTGTAGGAAATCTGTAGAAAAGACATGGGGACCACACAAATCTTCTGCGTTCCTATATATTAGCAACAAAGTCCAACAGCAAGAGATAGAAAGTGAAATCCCATTTAAAGCTAGGGGTAGACAGTATAAAATACTTAGGAGTCTACCTGCCAAAACAAACCCAGGGATTATATGAACACAATTACAAGACACTTTTTGCACAAATAAAGTCAGATTTAAGTAAGTGGAAAAACATTAGTTACTCATGGATAGGCCGTGCTAATATAATAAAAATGACAATCCTACCCAAATTAATATACTTATTTAGTGCCATACCAATTAAACTATCAGACAATTACTTTCTAGAGCTGGATAAAATAATATCAAAATTCATTTGGAAAAACAAAAGGTCCAGAATATCAAAGGGACTAATGAAAAGAAATGCTTGGGAAGGTAGCCTAGTGCTACCATACCTCAAACTCTACTATAAAGCAGCAATTATCAAAACCACTTGGTACTGGCTAAGAAACAGAGAGGTAGACAAGTGGAATAGACTTGGCACTCAAGATGCAGTAGGCAAGCAATATAGCAACCTTCTGTTTGATAAACCCAAGGACCCCAGCTTCTGGGATAAGAACTCATTGTTTGACAAAAATTGCTGGGAAAACTGGATAACAGTGTGGCTGAAATTAGGCATAGACCCATACCTGACACCGTACACAAGAATAAAGTCCAAATGGGTACATGATTTAGGTATAAAGATTGATACCATGAATAAACTGGAGAAGCAAGGAATAGTGTATTTATCAGATCTATGGAGAAGGGAAGAATTCTTTACTAAAGGAGAGATAGAAAGCATTATGAAATGCAAAATGGATAACTTTGATTACATTAAACTGAGAAGTTTTTGCACAACCAAACCCAATGCAACCAAAATCCGGAGGGATGTAGTAAATTGGGAAAGAATTTTTACAGCTAAGCTCGGGGATAAAGGCCTCATTTCTAGAATATATAGAGAACTGACCCATATGTATAATCATACAAGTCATTCCCCAATTGATAAATGGTCAAAGGATATGAACAGGCAATTTTCAGAAGAAGAAATTAAAGCTATCTATAATCATATGAAAAAATGCTCTAAATCACTATTGGTTAGAGAGATGCAAATCAAAACAACTCTGAGGTACCACATCACACCTATAAGATTGGCAAACATGACAGAACAAGAAAATGATAAATGCTGGAGAGGATGTGGGAGAGTTGGAACACTATTTCATTGTTGGTGGAGCTGCGAGCGCATCCAACCATTCTGGAGAGCAATTTGGAACTATGCCCAAAGGGCTACAAAAATGTGCATACCCTTTGACCAAGCAATATTGCTACTAGGACTATATCCCCAAGAGATCATAAAAATGGGAAAGGGTCCCACATGTACAAAAATATTTATAGCAGCACTCTATGTAGTTGCCAAAAACTGGAAGTCAAGGGGATGTCCATCAATTGGGGAATGGCTGAATAAATTATGGTATATGAATGTAATGGGGTACTATTGTGCCATAAGAAATGATGAACAAGAAGACTTCAGAGAGGCCTGGAAGGACTTATATGACCTGATGCTGAGTGAAAGGAGCAGAACCAGGAGAACTTTATGCACAGCAACGACCACAGTGTGTGAGAGTTTTTTCTGGTAGACTTAGAATTTTGTAATAACACAAGAACTTCTTACAAAAAAAAAAAAATCCCAATGGTGGTTCTCAAGGCAAAATGCCTTCCACACTCAGAGAGAGAAATATGGAAGTCACTCACATAATGTAGCAGATCATGTCTGTGTATGTGTATGTGTTTGTGTATCATGTTCTGATTTGTTATACGATTGCTTTCATTCATCTTAGTCTGACTACATAGCATGACTATAGTGAAAATATACTCAATAGGAAAGTATATGTAGAATCTATACAGAACTGTGTGCAGTCGTGGGGAGGGAGGGGGGTGGTGGGGGGTAGGTGGGGGGATAAAATCACAATTGTATGGGAGTGATTGTTAAACATTAAAAAATAAAAAAATAAAAAAAAAGATAAATAAAATGAAGCAGGCCATTTGAAAAGAAAAAAAAAAAGAAAGAAAAGACATGGGGAAAAATGGAGAAAAGTTGGCAGTTGCCATGGTGGCAAATCCTAAGTCAAGTTTTATTCTGATGGGTGTGTGTGTGTGTGTGTGTGTGTGTGTGTGTGTGTATGTGCCGTGCGTGCACGCATGCACATGTGCATGAGCCTGTGCATGTGTCTGTGAAACTAGTAGATAGTTACGGGATTTTAGTGTATTTTCTGGAATTTTTAGGGTCCTGTGTATCTTCTCCATATTTTGGATCAAAAAAAACTACCCCATACCTAATTTGCACTTGTTAATCTGAGGAGCTAGGCACTCAACTACCCCATATGGAGAAAAGTTTTATGTATTTTGAAGATTTCCTAGAATAACTCATGATGATGGCCAAAGATCCCATGGGAGAAAATTACCCCTTCAGAGATGATCTCCCAGGATTGAATCCAGTCCAATGTGATGCCAGAGTCTTGGGGCCAGGGAACAGAGCAGAGTGTAGAGAGACCATGGGTTACATCCATATCTTTTGATTTTATGTTTTCCCAGTATGAAATGGAGATTTTTGAATTATATACAGTTGGTCCATCTCCATAGACAACCAAATGAAGGTATCTTGAACTAAATGTGAAGTTTCCAGTATATCAAGCTTGACCAGATATTGATCAAATCTGCCTACACAAGACTTGACTTCCCTTTGTACTGGTACAGACAGAGACTAAGAGGTTAACATTTTTAATAATCTTTCCACCTAGACACTTTTACTCTTCCTTATAAAAGTCAGTTTCTCACTAGCCTTGTAGGACCTAAGTTTGACAGGGGAGAAAACACAAAATGACAATATTGATTTCACTCCAATCCATCTTCAAGGGGCAAGTTCATATATAGCTTACTTTGCTTCAGTCTGGCTTCCATCATTCCCTGGTATCATGGAAAGGGGAAGAATGCCCTGCCTCTTTTTACTATTGTTGTTATGAATATCTAGATTAAATGAGTCAGTTTTTCTGTGAACCCTTTTCCTGAAGCCTTGCAGTCACCTTTGGTGTCAGGAGCACTTTGAGAATTGATTCTCATTCCCCCAGCAATTCGCAATATTGTCAAGAGAGTCCGTGGTGGAACAGTAATATATTTAGTATAATTCCAATATGCATGACATATATAATGCTTGCAAGTCTATTGCCTTTTCACAAACAATCACCAAAAGTACATGAGATGCTATTAGGCAATACACTACGTTAGGCTAATAGATTAAATTTGAACTGCTCATAGATTCTACAGACCCTGATTGTTTTAGGTAGGCCTGATTTTGTGAGGTAAATGGCTAGAAAGACTTCCCCACTGCAGCTGGAAACCTAATTTATTGTGAAGATATTGGAAGCGATTACTAGTACATCTGTAGCCTGATGGAGTCAAGATAAATTAAAGATAGTATCTGCATTCTCAATGACAGACCTGTTTAATTTTGATTGTTTAATAATAATCATAGGTGAAATTTATATAGAATTCAGAGTCTTGTGTAGTTCTTAGTGCAGTTTCTGGCACATAGGAGGTGCTTATGAGTGCTTTTTGACTGACACATTGAATACAGGAATTATTATCCCTGTTTTTACCAGTGAGGAAACAAGTTCAGAGTTAGGTTTCTTGTCCATAATCACATAGCTAATGTGTTGAAGGAGGGATTCTAACTCAGAAGTCCCAAGTATTAGAGCTCTTTTGAGTCCCAAAGGAAAAATTTTAAGAAGATGCTTTGTCCTTTGTAAGTCATACAAAGACATACCTTCATTTTCTATGAATCTGCTTGAGTGAAAAATAGAAAACATGATGTTGTACATCTGTAATGTTTGCTAACTAAAACGTCCTCCATCTTGCTTTGCTTGAACTTGTATACATATAGCAGTTCTCTAGCTGTAATTTTCTGTGGAAATTCAGTAGTGCACCATTTTACTCATAGACTTACTCATAGAATAATTTATTAATGGAGGCCTTGTGCCCTCAGTGTGAATAAGTCAAATCCAAATAGCATAAGAAAAAAAAAAAAGATTCTAAGAGAGACCGACCAATCAGAAGGAGCCACAGGAGCAGAGTGAACTTATAGGGTGAGAAAGCTGCTCTGGCACATGGCAGATATTGGGAGAGTCAGGAATGGAATCCAAAAAAGGAATGAAGACCTTAGTTTGAATTCAGGAATTGACATTTATTGCTTATGTGAGTGTAGATAGCTCATTCTCCCTTATTTAGCCTCAGTTTATCATCTTTAAAATGAGGGGATAGATCAGTTGATTTGAAAGGTTCCTCCTGGTTCCAAATTTCATAATCTCTTTTTATACCAAAGTGAAACAAGTCACTGACTTTTTAAAAAGTAGAGTAATGAGTCTTCAGCAAGTATTTACTCAAATATAGAGACAGTTTAGCTGAAATGAATATTATATGTAAATGGAAGAAAAAAGGACACATATTTCTGATGAAACTTCTTAAAAATGGTCTTTGTTTGTGTAGAAGAACCTTGAATACTAGATAGGAAACCAACTTTGTGTCCCTTGTAATATGATTCCTGACTTGTATCCAATTATAGCCAAATCTTGTCATTTCTACTTCTATAATTCTTCATATCTGTTCCTTTTCTCCACTCGCACAGTCAGTGCCCTAACATAGGCTTTCATCACCTCTTAATTGATCTTTCATTCCCTAGCATGTCTCTTTCTCTATCCAATCCATTCTCTACCCAGATACTCAATTTACATTCCTGAAACATAAGTCAGATCTTTGCAATCCTCCAGCCACCAACCCATCTGTAGCCCAAGAAAGTCTAGTGTTTCTTTTCTCCCAGTCTTTCAGTTTTTCTCTCTCTCTTTCTCTTTTTCTCTCTGTCTCTCTCTCCCTCCCTCCCTCCCTCCTGTAGGTTAAATGCAAAATTCTCTGGTTCTAGTCTTCTATTTAGGCTTACAAATACATTATTGTCTTTTATTTTTTCTCTGTTCCAGTCAAACTGATCTGTTTGATGTTCCTCATGCATACATTCCATTTTCTTTCTCCATACCTTTGTTCGGAAATTTCCCCATGCCTCAAATACATCCTCTTCTCAATTCTACCTTCCTTTCAGTTCAATTTCCACTCCAAACAGGAAGATGTTGTGAAACTCCCCAGTTGGTAATGTCCTTTCCCCAGAAATTATGTAGTCTAAAATTGTATGCTGATTTTCTATGACCATGTTGTTTTCATGTTTAAAAAAATTCAAACTCTTCGAGGGCAGAAAACTGTTTTGATTTTTTTCTTCCTATCCCAGCACCTAGCATAGTGCCTGTCACATAGTGGGGGCCTAATAAGTATTTGTGGAGTGAATGGATGAGTTGGTCTGGCAGAAACTTCATTAGTTAATTGGTTTATGCTTATGATCTTGATAGAATTTTTAGTTAAATCCATTAATTTATGACCCATATATATATATATGGTAGATAGAGATAGATAGAGATAGAGATAGAGATCTATGGTAGGTAGCTCATTGGATAGAATGCTGGGCTGACAGTCAGAAAGGCCTGAGTATAAATCCAATCTCAGACACTAATATTTATTAATCATTGAATACTCTGCTAAGTGCTAGGGATCCAAAAAGAAGCAAGGCATAGTTCTCACCCTCAAGAACTTACAGTCAAATGGGGGAAAGAACATGCAAACAAATATATGCAAAGCAAGTTATATATAGAATAAATGGGAAATAATTACTAGAAGGAAGAAATCACAAAAGAATTAAGAACAAAGAAAGGTTAAGGAAGGTTTCCAGTAAAAGATAGAATTTCAGTTGGGATTTAAGGAAGGCCTACAAATTCAGCAGGTGGAATTGGGGCATGGGAGAAATGAATGGAGCCAAGAGATGGTGCATCTTGCTCATGGAACAGCCAGGAGGTCAGTGTTAATAGGAGGGAACTATGTTATGAAGGATTTTGTTTATCAAACAGCATTTTGTATTTGCTCTTGGAGGTGACAGGGAGTCACTAAATTTTACTGAATAGTGGGTGACATGATTGGACTGGAGTTTTAGGAAAATCACTTTAGTGACTGAATGAAGGATGGATGGGAGCAGGAATAGACTTGAGGCAGGCAGAACCACCACCAGGATATTGCAATAGTCTAAGCATGAGGTAATGAAGACGTGTACTAGAGTGGTAACAGTGTCACAGGAGAGAAGGGAGCGTAATTAAAAATGTTACAAGAGTGAAACTGATGTCTTAATGTCTATGTGACCCTGAGCAAGTCGCCTAACCTGTTTGCCTCAGTTTCTTCAGTTGTAAAGTGGCAATAATAACAACACCTAATCTGTAAGATTGTTGTGAGGATCAAATGAAATGGTACGTGTAAAAAAAAAAACACTTGCATAGTGTCTAGCACGTAGTAAGTAGGCTCAGCATAAATGCGTATTCCATATTTTGATCCATTAGTTCAATAAAATAGACACTTAATAAGCAATTGCTATAAGTCAGGTAGAATTGTAGGCCTTGAGGATACCAAAATGAAACAGTTTCTACCTTTATAAGACATATAAACTATTGTATCTATAGAAAGGCATCTCTGTAGAGCAGGGGTTTGCTATTATATGTTTAACTCACTTTCTGAAGAAAAAAAAAAGTGCACTCAAATATACTCTTAAGTTTAATGTACATTATTATTTTCCCAATCACTTTCACAAGTTTATTAAAAATAACAACTATAAAAGAGTAACTTAGGCCCTAATTTGTAGGGCTTGATTAACTGATGGATTAATTTAAAATAGATGATTTCTGAGGAGCAGATGCTCACACAGAACGTTTAACAATAGGGTATCCAGAGTCATTGCAACTAATTGTAGCACAGACTTGAAACCTCTGTGGAGAGGGGAGTGTAGACTAATGAACAGGGGGGCTTCTAACTTTGAGCCTGCTGTTTTATGACTATAACCTAACCTAATGTTGTCAAAACTGTGCTATAATTTTGTCCTACTATGTGTCTGGTCAAGAGGTAGACTCTTTTTTTCTCCCAGCAGTAGGCTTCATGCTTAGAAAAACATTATGTGCTTAGTCCTGGATGAGTTTGTTTATAACAGTGTTGAAGAGAGGGTTTCCCAGCCTATGATCTGGGAAACACAGTCAAACAATACTTCTAAACCAAGCCACTCAGTGGATGCCCACAGTGCTGAAGTACGTTCTCTCAGTCCTTAGAGTGAGTTTATTCTTACCACAGGATAAGCTGCATTGTGGGATCTGAGAAATCTGAGACTGAAGTTGCACTCCATTGAGTCACATGAGCATGAAATATTCCAGGTTCAATGGTCTCTTCATGATGAAACTCTCTTGGCTGGCTTCCAGCAGCACTGACCACTGACTCAAACCTGGGACTTGAGTAAAATTGGAGAGGAGCCGTTTCTTGAAGGTGCAGAAGACAGGCCACCAGAATTATTTGTGGTAGTCACACTTCGAAGACATAATTTCTCCTGAAAGCACAATGAACCTTGGGTTATTTGCTCTGTGTCAGAAGTCATATCGTGGAAATCTGGCAGATGGCTAAGAACATGTAAAATGATGAAGCTTGAAGGAAGTGAGGATCCGGAGGAATAGGGGTCTTAGATATGTCTGCACTGATTTTTAGACTCCCCTTTCTTCCCCAACTGAGATTGATTTAATGCTGACTTAGAGGCAGATTTTTTTTTTTTGATCCAGACATTGTTCTATAGGTGCCTGTTAATACAGAGAGTGAATAATTGCTCACTATTAATTGTGGATGTTGAGGAAAGGGCTTTACTCAGCAGAGCCAGAGACGCATATTTAATTTTTTCCCAGAACTTTTAACGAAAAATCCCAGCTCCAAAATCTTATTTAGCCACAGGAAATGGACCATGAGTGTTTTGTTTTTCTTCCCATGCTGTCACTGCAAGTTTTTCAGGCTAATGAAGTAAAATGAGGATGAGGTGAGATCTACATAAAAAAAAGAGGAGTCTGAGTCATGGAGATATTAGTATTGTAAGATGTCTAGATGGGTCCTGTCATTTATAGAGATTCAGATGCAAAACCTGGCATGGCTAACCTTCTAGGGTACAGATCATCCCTGTGTAGACTGGCCTTACCCCCTACTGGTTTTTTCTGTAACTGTCAAAATTTCATATTAATTTTTGTGTTTAACTTGTTTTTTCCCATAATGAATATCTATTCCTCCATTTCTCATCTAAGGGAGGACAAAAGTCATGTGAAGTGTTATAGCTATACTTGCAAAATATCTTTGTTCACCTAATATAGCTTTTCTTTCTACTGTATTTCTTGAGCTATGTTATTTATTACCTTTCTGGAATTTTTTTTAAGTTGGGACCACTGTATTATAAAGAAGATGTATGTTTTTACCTGACAGACATACTGGTAGATTATCTCATAATTTGTAAACAGAGCAATTAATAGCTGACATGGCCTTTAAAATGAATTCTAAATAATTCCTTTTCTTCTTTTTTTCTTTCTTTAAAATAATTTAAACAAATCCCACACAAATGAAATGAGTTATTGATCATTCACTGTATATAATATCCTTTGGGGTAACTTGTCCAATCAGCAACCTATTACTGTCCATAACTATCTCTAAGTTCTTATGATGCAAAAATTATTTTTTTGTTTTTTATTCATGTTGAATTGAAGAATTAAAATGAATGGGAGAAATCATAAAACAAAACAAAACATAACACAAAAGAAAATGCTCTAATTCATTCTGTGATCCAATGTCATAGTTTTTGGTCTGGATGTGGAAGGCATTTTGCCTCAAAAATCCTTTGGGAATTTTTTAGGTCCTTGCATTGCTATGAAGTACTGAAGTATTTTTGAAGTATTTTTCTACCAGAAAAATTCCTCACATGCTGTGGTTGTTGCTATGTACAAAGTTCTCCTAGTTCTGCTGCTTTTGCCCAGCATCAGATCATATAAGTCTTTCCAGGTCTCTGTGAAATCTTCCTGTTCATCATTTCTTATAGCACAAGAGTATTCCATTACATTCATGTGCCACAACTTGTTCAGCCTTTCCCCAATTGATGGGCATCACCTTGATTTCCAGTTTTTGGCCACCACAAAGAGAGCTGCTATAAATATTTTTGTACATGTGGGACCCTTTCCCATTTTTATGATCTCTTGGGGATACAGTCCTAGAAGCAATATTTCTGGGTCAAAGGGTATGCACATTTTTGTAGCCCTTTGGGCACAGTTCCAAATTGCTCTCCAGAATGGTTGGATCAGCTCACAGCTCCACCAGCAATGAATTAGTGTTTCAACTTTGCCACATCTTCTCCAACCTTTATCATCTTCCTGTTTTGTTATGTTGACAATCTGATAGGTATGATATGGTACTTCAGAGTTGTTTTGATTTGCATCTCTCTAATCAATCATGATTTAGAGCATTTTTTCATATGACTATAGATAGCTTTAATTTCTTCCTCTGAAAACTGCCTGTTCATATCATTTGACCATTTATCAATTGGGGAATGACTTGTATGCTTGTATATTTGACTCAGTTCTCTATATATTTTAGAAATGAGGTCATTATCACAGACACTAGTTGTAAAAATTCTTTCACAGTTTTCTACTTCCCTCCTAATCTTGGTTGTATTGGGTTTGTTTGTGCAAAAACTTTTCAATTTAATGTAATCACAATTGTCTGTTTTGCACTTCATAATATTTTCTCTTATTTGGTCAAAAATTTCTCCTTTCTCCATAAATCTGACAAATACACTACTCCTTGCTCGATTAATTTGTTCATGGTGTCAGTCTTTATACCTAGATCATGTACCCATTTGAACTTTATTCTTGTGTATGGTGTCAGGTATTGTTCTGTGCCCAGTTTCTGCCACACTGTTATCCAGTTTTCCCAAAAATTTTTATCAAACAGTGAGTTCATATCCCAGAAGCTGGGGTCCTTGGATTTTCAAATAGTAGATTGCTATATTCATTGACTACTGTGTCTTGAGTCCCTAACTGATTCCACTGGTCTATTCCTCTGTTTCTTAGCCAATACCAAGTGGTTTTGATAATTGCTGCTTTATGATAAAATTTGAGATCTAGTAGGGCTAGGTTACCTTCTCTAGCATTACTTTTCATTAATTCCCATGATAGTCTGGACCTTTTATTCTTCCAGATGAATTTTGTTATTATTTTTTCTGGCTCTAGAAAATAATTATCTGGTAGTTTGGTATGTCACTGAATATGTAAATTCATTTTGGTAGAATTGCCATTTTTATTGCATTGGCTCGGCCTACCCACAAGCAAATGATGTTTTCCCACTTACTTAGATCTGTCTTTATTTGTGTGAAAAGTGTTTTCTAATTGTGTTCATATAGTCCCTGGGTTTGTTTTTGCAGATAAAATCCCAGATATTTTATAGTGTCAACTGTAACTTGAAATGGGATTTTTCTTTCTGTCTCTTGCTGTTGGGCTTTGTTAGTAATATATAGAAATGCAGATGATTTATCTGGGTTTATTTTGTAACATGCAACTTTGTCAAAGTTGTTTATTATGTCAGGTAGTTTTTTATTTGATTCTCTGGGATTCTCTATATCATCACATCATCTGCAAAGTGATAACTTATTTTTTTCTTTGCCTATTCTAATTCCTTCAATTTCTTTTTCTTCTGTTATTTCTACAGCTAGCATTTCTAGTACCATATTGAATAACAGTGGTGATAATGGGCATCCTTGTTTTACCCCTGATCTTATTGGAAATGCATCTAACTAATCCCCATTGCATATAATGTTTGCTGATGATTTTAGGTAGATGCTTATTATTTTATGGAAAGTTCCATTTATTCCTATACTCTCCAGTGTTTTCAATAGGAATGGGTGTTATATTTTGTCAAAAGCTTTTTCTGCATATATTGAGATAATCATGTGGTTTCTGTTCATTTTGTTGTTGATATGATCAATAATGCTCATAGTTTTCCTGATATTGAACCAGCCCTGCATTCCTGGTATAAATCCCCTCTGACCATAATATGTTACTCTTGTGATAAGTTGCTGTATTCTTTTTGCTAATATCTTATTTAAATTTTTTGTATCTATTAGAGAAATTGTTCTGTAATTTTCTTTCTCTTTTTTGTCTCTTCCTGGTTTAGGTATCAAAACCATATTTGTATCATAAAAAGAATTTAGGAGGACTCCTTCCCCAATTTTCCCAAATAATCTATATAGTATTGGAATTAACTGTCCTTTAAATGTTTGATAGAATTCACTTTTAAATCCATCTGGCCCTGGAGAATTTTTCCTAGTTATTTCATTGATGGCTTGTTCAATTTCTTTTTCTTAGATGGGGTTGTTTAAGTACTCAACTTCCACTTCTGTTAATCTAAGCAATTTATATTTTTTTTAAAATACTCATCCATCTCATTTAGATTGTCGAATTTATGGGCATAGAGTTGGGCAAAGTTATTTCTAATTATTGTTTTAATTTTCTCCTCATTGGAGTTTAGTTCATCCTTTTTATTTTTCATATTGGTAATTTGATTTTCTTTTTTTTAAATCAAATTGAAAGACTTTTCAATTTTATTGTTTTTTCATAAAGCCGACTCTTAGTTTTATTTATTAGTTTAATAGTTTTCTTAATTTCGATTATATTAATCCCTCCTTTTGTTTTCAGTATTTCTAATTTGGTATTTACTTGGGAATTTTCAATTTGTTCTTTATCTAGCTTTTTCAGCTGCATGCTCAGTTCATTGATCTTCTCTTTCTCTATTTTATTCATGTAGGCATTCAAAGATATAAAACTTTGTTTAAAAACTGCTTTTACAGTATCCCATAAGTTGTGGTAGGTTGTCTCATTATTGTCATTCTCTTGAATGAAATTGTTGATTGTTTCTATGATTTCTTGTTTAATCCACTCATTCTTTAGGATTGGATTATTTAGTTTCCAATTATTTTTTGTCTATCTTTCCATGACCTTTTATTGCATATACTTATGATTATACACACACACACACACACACACACACAATTTTTATTGCATTATGATCTGAGAAGGATACATTGACTATCTCTGCCTTTCTGTACTGGATTGGGAGGTTTTTATGCCCTAGTACATGGCCAATTTTTGTATACGTGCCAATTTTTGTATATGTGCCATGTACCACTAAGAAAAATATATATTCCTTTCTGTTCCCATTCAGTTTTCTCCAGAGATCTATCATATGTACCTTGTCTAGAGTTTTATTCACCACCTTAACTTATTTCTTGTTAATTTTGAGGTTAGATTTATCAAGATCAGGGAAGGGGAGGTTGAGGTCCCCCACTAGTGTTGTTTTGCTGTCTATTTCTTCCTATGACTCCCTTAGCTTCTCCTCTAAGAATTTGGATGCTATACCACTTGGAACATATGTATTTAGTAATGATATTGCTCTGTTGTCTATGGTGTCTTTTAGCTAGATTTAGTTTCTTTCCTTATTTCTTTTGATTAGATCTGTTTTTGCTTTTGCATTGTCTGAGATTAGGATCGCTATCCCTCATTTTTTAAAAATGAGATGAAGCACAATATATTCTGCTCCAACCTTTTACCTTTACGTTGTGTGTATCCCCCTGTTTCAAATGTTTTTCTTGTAAACAACATATTGTTGGATTATGGTTTTTAATCCATTCTGCTATTTCCCTCCCTTTTATGGTAGAGTTCCTCCCATTCACATTCATAGTTATGTTTGCTGTCTGTATCTTTCGCTCCATCCTTTTCCCCCCATTTGCACTTTTTAGTTCTCCCTTCTCCTTTCACCTCCACAATAGTTTTAATTTTTGACCATCACCTCCCTCAGTCTTCCTTTCCTTCTTTCAGTCCCTGTCCCTTTTACTCCCCTTTCCCCTTACTACTTCTTCCCTCCCTTTTAGTCTCCCCTCCCTTTTCTTTCCCCTTCCCCTACCACTGTCTATGGAGCTAGTTAGATTTCTGTATTTAACTGAGTTTGTTATTCCCTCCTTGAACCAAATCAGATGAGAGTATATCTCAAACAATGCTCATCTCCATCTCCTCTTTCCCTCTATTGTAATATATTTTTGTGCCTGTTCCTGTGATGTGATATACCATTTTCTGCCTCCTCCTTTTCACATCTCCCATTACAATCCCTTTGCACCCTTAAATCACATTTTTATCATCACATCATTTACTTTATTCATGCTCCCTCTTTCTGTGCATATCTTTTTTATATATCATGATAAATATACAATTCTCAAGATTAACAAGTATCATCTTCCCTTATAGGGATGCAAACACATTACCCATATTGAATAAGAAGTTTTTTTTTTTCCTGTTTACCTTTGTATGCCTCTTTTGAGACTTGTGTTTGAAGATCGAATTTTCTATTGAGCTCTGGCATTTGTGTAAGGAAGGTTTGGAAATCCCTTATTTAATTGAATGTCCATCTCCTTACCTGAAATATTATGCTCAACTTTGCTGGGCAATTGATCCTTGGTTGTAGTCCCAACTCCTTTACCTTACAGAATATCATGTTACAATTCCTTCAGTCTTTTAATGTAGAAGCTGCAAGGTCCTGTGTGATCATGACTATAGCTCCTCGACATTGGAATGGTTTCTTTTTGGTTGCCTGCAGTATTTTCTCCTTCACCTGATAGTTCTGGAATTTGCCAACAATATTCCTTGGTGTTTTTAGTTTGGTATCCCTTTCAGGAGGTGAATGGTGGATTATTTCGACGACTATTTTGCCCTCTGGATCTAGGAATTCTGGGCAGTTTTCCTTGATGATTTCTTGGAAGATACTGTCCTGGCTCTTTTTTTTTTTTTTTTATCATGGCTTTCTAGTAAACCAATAATTCTTAGATTTTCTCTCCTGGATCTATTTTCCAGGTCAGTTGTTTTTCCAATTAGATATTTTACGTTTTCTTCTATCTTTTCATTCTTTAGATTCTGTTTAGCTGCTTCTTGATGTCTTATAGAGTCATTAAGTTCTACTTGACTGATTCTAATTTTTATTGAATTGTTTTCTTCAGTTACCTTTTGCATCTCCTTTTCCATCTGCCCAGTTGTTCCTTTTAAGAAGCTATTTTCTCCATTTAGGTTTTGTACTTCCTTTTCCATTTGTCCAATTTTCCTTTTAAATTCTTCTGTGATTTCTTTTTTTCATATTTTTAATATCATTGGCCAGTTTTCCTTCTATTTCTCTAATTTGGCTTTTAAAATCCTTCTTCAGCTCTTCCACGAATGATCTTTGGGCTTCAGACCGGTTCATATTCCCTTCTGAAGTTTCAGATGGGAGTACAGTCTCAATGCTGACCTCTTTGATATTCCTGTTTTGATCCTTGTACCCATACAAAGATTCTATGGCCTTGTCTTTTTTGCTTTCCTTCTTACTCATGATGATCATCCTTTTTCTGGCTTTTAAAATAGATCTCTGTGTTGGGGGCACAGGGAACTCTGTCCCACAGTTCTTGTGTCTAAAACTTGAGGCTTTGTGTGTTGTGGCTTCTGCTTCTTTTGGCTGCAAGCTAAAATGCTGTGGCTTACTTGGTCCTGAGCTGGCTGATGTGAGAAAGCAGAGGCTAGCTGAAGTATTTCCAAGTTTCCCTGGAGTTACCCTGGAACTAGCTGTGTTAAGTGTGGGAGAGTGGTGGTTTGCCCCTAGGAGCTCTCCTCTGCTGAGCTAGAGCATAGGCAAGCTCAGTGGTTGGTGAACCTATTTGCGCTAGTGTCTTCCCAATTCCCCTGGGGTGCTGAGGCATACCTGAGGCTCTGGTGTTGGTGTTTGCCATCTCCACCCCCCTGGGGCTCAGGACCGCCTCTGGGTTTGCTGAGGTCAGGCTGTGGGAGACAGCTTTGTTCCTGCACTGGTCCCCTTCAGCCACAGCAAGAGGGACCCCCCTTTGCAATTTCCCTAAGCTTGTTGGCTAAAAGATTGTTTGCCCCTTCAGCTGATTCCACTGTTCTAGGATTTTTCCTGGGGAAATATTTTATGGTTCTTTCAAGGTCAACAAGGGGAGGAGGAGAGCATTTACTGATCACTCTGCCATCTTGGCTCCTGGAAGTTCTAGTGAAAAATTATTTTTCTACATAAAAAAATAAACTGTATATAAGCACATTAATTACCTGCAATTTTCTCACTTTGGGAACTCTACTCATGCAGGTTTCAGCTCATCTATAATTTGGTAGATTAAGTCTTTGACCTTTGCCTGGTATTCAGGGGATATTAAGGAGACTCCCATGGTTATCAAGTAGGTAGATGCCCAGAGTGGAATTTGAAATTAGACCTCCTAGTCTCCTAGCTCAGCATTCCATTCATTACACTTTGCTGGATCTTAATACATTAATTAAATGATCTGACAAAGCGCCATATGTGTGAAGCACCTAAATATAATTAGGTGATGACAAACAAAAGCTATTGACAGCCTTCTCTTGCTGTCCACCAACATGTGCAGCCAGCATGGAGATTAAAATACTATCTTTAAAAATATATGTTATCCCTACATGAGAAGATGATACTTGTAACTCTTGAGAACTGTATCTTTATTATGGCATTTTTAAGGGATATAAATAGATAGAGTGCATGGGTAAAAGTTGACTTTGATGTGATGATCAAAAATTTAAGTAATTAATTGGTAAAAATGGATTGTACTGGGAGAAGAGGAAAAAAGGAGACAGAAAGGGGTAAATTACATTATGTGAAGAGGTGCAGAGACCTATTATAATAAAGGGAAAGGAGGGAAGCAAACGTTTGACCCTTACTCTCATTGGATTTTACTCATAGAGATAATAACATACACATTCACTTGGGTATAGAAATCTATCTTACCCTGTAGAAAGTGTAAGGGAAAGGGGGAAGGACAAGGGAGGGAAAAAAGGAGAGAAGAAGTATCAAGGGAAAGTGGAAAGAAAATGGTGGTGGGCTAATAGAAGGGTGGGCAGATTGATGGAGGTGGTGGTCAGAAGCAAAACACTTGTGAGGAGAGAAAGGGAAAAAGGAGAGATAAAAGCATAAATGGGGGAGGGGATAGAATGGAGAGAAAATAAAATTTATTATAACTGAACGTTTATGGGATGAACTCTCCCATAAAATGAAAGTGGATAGCACAATGGATTAAAACCATAATTCTATAACATGCTGTTTACAAGAAACATATTTGAAGCAGAGAGATACACACAGAGTAAAGGTAAAGGGCTGAAGCTAAATGTATTAAGCTTCAGCTATAGCTCCCCTCCCCCAGAAGAAAAGTAGGGGTAGCAATCCTGATACCAGACAAAGCAAAAGCAAAAAGATACATCTAATTAAAATAGATAAGGAGGGAAACTACATCCTGCTTAAGTGGTACCATAGGCAGTCAATTAATATCAATACTACATATATATGCACAATCGTTTAATATCAATACTACACGTATATGCATATACACAAGTGGTATAGCATCGAGATTCTTAGAGGATAATTTAAGTGAATGACAGGAAGAAATAGACAGCAAAATTATTACTAGTGGGGGACCTCAACCTCCGCGTCTCTGAACTTGATATATCAAACTACAAAAGAAGTTAAGGAGGTGAATAGAATTTTAGGAAAATCAGGTATGGTAGACCTCTGGAGAAAACTGAATGGAGATAGAAAGGAGTACACCTTGTCTCTGTGGTACATGGTACCTTCCCAAAAAGTGACCATTTACCAGAACATTAAAATGGCACAATGCATTGCAGAAAGGCAGAAATATTAAATGAATCCTTTTCAAATCATAATATAATAAAAATTGCAGGTAATAAAGAGCCAGGGAAAGATAGACTAAAGATTAATTGGAAATGAAATAATCTAATTCTAAAGAATGAGTGGATCAAACAACAAATAACAGAAACAATCAATAACTTCATGCAAGAGAATGACAATAATGGGATGACATACCAAAACTTGTAGCATGCAGCCAAAGCAGTTTTTAGGGAAAATTTTATATCCCTAAATGCTTACATGAATAAAATAGAGAAAGAGGTGACCAATGAATTGGGCATGCAACTGAAAAAGCTAGATTGTTGGTTCCTTAGCACAAAGAGAGAGCAACCAAATTCTTTGGGTGACTGTATTTCAACCAACACAATTTCATTTCACAAACACCTGCAGGGGTATGGTTGGTTTGAGCTAATAGGAAACTAGTTCTTGACAGAGAGATGAGTAATGAGCATTGCTTTTTGGGTGCATTTCTTATTTGCTTTGAAGCCCCCTTGTATCAGGTCCAAAGAAATGAGTAATTTGCATCAGCCACAGGGAAGACTAGAATAATTTATTTACTTTAATGCTTACATTTGCATGTATGAGTATGTGGCTACTTGGTAGTGTAATTGAATTTGTGATGCTGGGTTTTGTTGTTCTTCTCCTGAACTCTATTTTAGGGTTCTTCATTGTCTATTTGTCTAGAAATATTGTAACTTTCTTTATTTCTAAACAAATAATTTAGATCCACTGAGGATGCTTAATAGAAATACTACTGGTCACTTTTAAATCTCATATTCACTTGACCAAAAAAAAAAAAAAGAAGCAAAGTTTGAAAGAGATTTAAAAAAAAGAGAACCCCTAAAGTCATCTCATTGTCCTTGGGTGTTTCAGCACATATGGCATAGGTACTTAAAATAATACATGGATTTGAAGCCTCTACAATTTTATTACAAATTCAAAACACAGCAACAGCATGAATTTAAAGTATTCTAGATTGCTACTATCTATATATCTGCAAAATTATGAGAGTGAGTGAGAGAGAGAGAGAGAGAGAGAGAGAATGAATAAAGGCAAGACTAAATTCCCCTCCTCTCTCCACCAAAAACTTGATTGTTTTTAGTGGTTCAGGTTTACTGATCCAATGTCATTCAAAACAGTTTTGAATGCCTATGGTTGTTTGTATTTATTTTGTCTTGTTTCTTTGAAAAATAAAATTAGGTGACAAGTAGTACATATTGATACTTCAGAATAACTTGGTAGAATGTATTGGTTAACTCTTAAATATATATTGATGCCTGAATTTAAAATCTTAATCATGAGCCAGAATATCTCAGATCATATAATGGAAAGCTAAGAAATAATAGCTTGATTTTATTTGAATATGCTTAGTCAAAAAAATCTCTTAAAATCCTATATTACTTAAATGGGCAGTTAGTTAATTTTTTATATATAGGCAGGGAAATTCTGCTGTAAAGAAATATCTTATGTTAAATCTTAATGGAAGAGTAAGTAGTTGAAAGTTATTAGGTTATTAGAAATTTAGAAAAGGAATGAACATAGAAAAATGAAGCAAAATTTGTCTCAAATGTATAAAATGGTGCAATTTAAGAAAGACTAAAATGGCCTTTTAAGAAATAGATAATGAGAAAGGGTTATAATAACAAAATTGGGGTCCTTCAGAAGAGTCATGCATGGCAGAGTTGATAAAAGGCCAATTGTATAGTCAGAGGCTCTGGGTTCAAGTTCCATTTCTAACAATATACTTCTTGCATGACAACGCACATTATCGAGTGTGAGAGTTACTTATAATAATGAAATCACAGATCCTGTCCCTATCTCCATTCCCTTGGTCTCTAATGAATATTGGTGATTTTAAAAATAGACACAATCCTGACATTTATAAATAGAAGGTTATATTGGAACCAATTGTGGCAATTTTAACCTTTAGGGCCATTCAAGTCTCTCTTAAAATCAAAACCAAGATTCTTTTACCATTCCCCCTAGAGGCCCAAGATCTGACATGCACTGAGGTTGGGCAAAGTGGATTTTCCCAGTTGGTGAATAAGAGAAACCTGTGATAACTATGATTCCCAGTCAGGAATATTGAGTAATAATTCATAGTCAAAAACTAGGAAAATAATGGTTGAACTATGAGGCAAGAGAAGCATCAGAGTGAAGGTTAGAACACCTAAAGAGCTGTAATCTAGGCTTCATTGTTTTGATGATGAGATACAAAATAGAAGCATGGATCTGACAAAGTTTCCTCATGCCACATGAGTGTTTTTGTACATAGCCCTATAAGAGCTGTCTTTTAAGTCTCTATTTTTTTATTTGGAACAGGACCACTCTTACCATTACCACTCACAATGATTCTCAAACCAAGGGTCAGTAATTCTCAACTGGAGAGACATAGATTATTATATTGTCTGAAAAGCAAGAGTAAATTAAATTAATTGTATAGCCTAGGGAAGGTAAAGGAGAAACTCAGTTGGGAAGGGAATGGAAAAGAAGAGAAGGGAATAAGGTTTGTCTATATATCAGGCATTGTGCTAAGCACTTTAGGCATAGCTCATTTGATCATCAACACAACTCTGTGAGGTAAGATTGTCCCCACTTTTCAGTTAAGAAAACTGAGGCAAACAGAGGTTTATGACTTACTTGCCCAGCTAATAAGCATCAGAGGTTGGATTTGAACTTAGTTATTTCATCTCAGATATAGAGCTGTATCCACTGAGGTTGTCTTCAAGGTAAATCCTCTATTTTTTTTTTTTAAGAGAATGACTAATTGTTGTTCATCTCTTTTGAAAATTGAACAGGTGGGAATTAAATTAAAAGAGCACAAAAGGTTCATGGTAGATGTGAGATGCTCATATTCTGATGGTGAAGGTGGCTTGATGTAGAATAATAAAATAATAAAATTAGAAAGGACCTTAGAGAATGTATAGTTCAATCCTCTTATTTTATGGGTGTGGAAACTGGCTCAGAAAGATGAATTAATGTTAGAAAGTGAGTTATTGGGAGGGAGGAGTTGAGGTTTGGTTTTGTTTTTTAATGTGCTGTAGCTTTATTTTATTCTTTCTTATTACTTAAAGATAGCCTAGCTCTAGATTACCAGAAGGTCCTTTCCAGCTTCAGAAATGGAAATTTTCCACAGAAATCATAGCCATAATGTGAAGAGATGGGCAGTGACCCCAAAAAGAGTCTTTTTAGATAAGGCACTATGAAAATTGTTGTGTCTGTCATATTTCAAAATATTCATTGTTAGCAGATCCTAAGGTAATGGTGTTGACCAGTTATGGTATTCAGAGAATTAGCTGATGCCTGTCATTGAAATATTAAATATATGATCCATAATATTTTCCACACATACGTATGGAGTTCCTTAAAAATCTACTTTAAGTTTTAAAAAAATGGATATCTTTAGTTTCCATATTGTTTTGTTCCTCTATCCTCTCCAACCTAGCAATTTTTTTTATTTTACTAAAGAATAAAAACAAAATGGTGGGAGCAATTCAGTAGCAATTCAGCAGAACTTACCAATATATCTTTCAAATCTTCTGTGTGTAATATTTCATACCCATGGTTTGCTACCTTAGCATGGAAGGGAAAAATGTACACAAAAATCCAATTTTTAAAAATCTTGGTTTATACATATATAATTAAGGGGAGACCATTCATTTCATAAAAGATTTTCCCATTCATTTAAGTAGTAAGCTCCACCAATATATTTGAGTAAGGATTCAATTTATGTCAATTGTATATAGACAATGGTTCTGTGAAGTTGGTCACCAAAAATCAACTTTAAAAATATGTTTTACTCTTTTTTGCGGCTACAAAGTACCCTTCCTTGAGGATAAGTGGTAAAGAAATTGATTTTGAGATAAACGAAGGGGAACAGTGTGGGGTAGTGGAAAGACCAGAAGATCTAGTCTCAAACTGCAGTACTGCCCCTTAGTAAATATCTATCCTTGAGGAAGTCACTTAAGCTCTCTGAGTCTTAGTTTTGACATCCTTTTAATGAAAAGGCTGAACAAATTGGCTTCTAAGATCTTCAAATACCTAAATTACATGGTTATATAACTTTTTGGGGGAAAAAATACTTTTGCAAAGCAACTGCCTGCATTATTCCGGAGGTTCTTTTCCCGACCTGTTCTCTCTTCTACTGCTACATGAATTGAGACTTGAGACTCAAGACTGCTCCCATCCCAACAATCCCTTTCAGCTAAATGCAGCTGTTCTTGTAACTCAAAGAATTGTAAGATCATCAGTCTGGAGGTAATAAAGACCTTATGTGCTGTTTATTTCAATTACTTCATTTTAGAGATGGTGTAACTGAGGATTAGAGAAGTAAAGGGACTTGTCCAAGGACACATAGGTGGTAGAACTGGAGTTCAAATTCAGGTCCCCTTGCTCTAAGCGGAGTGATATTTTCTGCTGCATTACTTACTCAGTTCCTCTAACCAACTTTGAAATTTCAGCATCATGGAATCTGTTGCCATCACAGAGCACCAGGGGGGAAAATCAACAAATAATTTATTATAAAAAATGATTGTCTATGTATAACTTGTCATATTTCTAGAAACCAGATGAACTCTAGTCATCAAGTGGAGAAAAACTCCACTTGCATGGAAAAGAATACTTTACCCTCTAGGGATTGGCTGAAAAAACACAAATGTTGGAGCCTTCCCAATGTTATTTTTGCTCTGTGCCTAAGAAGAACAGAACCAGGTAACTGCTAACAGTTGACCCAAGAAGCTGCCAACTTTCTGCCACTATCACCTGAAAGATTTAACAGGATGGGCTGGGTCCATCCTGGGATTCAAGAATGTCATATATAGGATACACTAGTGAGATTACATCTTCTTTCTCCCACAATGACTGTTCCTGAGTACTTTCCTTTTTTGGTAAAAAAAAAAAAATACGTGTGTGTGTGTGTCTGTATATATATATACACATACATATATGCAAACATATATATACACATATGTATATTGTGTGGGAGGTAGGGGCAATTACTAAGGGGAAGAAGGGACATGAGATGCATATAGGTGACAAAAGCACAAATAGGGCTATAGTCTGGGTAAATGGGATTTATATCTTATTTCTACTGCTGTGAAAACTTAATATAAATGTATTGAAAATCTTTTTTAAAATAACAAGAACTTTAGATTTAACATTAGCAGCAGATCCAAATTTAAGAGGGGAAAAAAGTGTTAATTAAATCTTCGCTTCGAACCTTCTGCCCACATGCTGACATACTTTGGGGATTATTGGCTGAGTGAAACTGGGTTGTGTCTAACAATAGAAAAAGCTCAGTCTGTTTAGTCACATTACTCAAACAATCTGTCAGCTTGTTGAAAGAGTCAATTACACTAGTGAGGTGGTGCAGTGGATCGAATACTTGGCCTATAGTCAGGAAGACACTGTGACCCTAGGCAAGTCATTTAACATCTGATTGTTTCCATTTCCTCAGCTTTAAGATGGTGATAGTAACAGTGCCTACCTACCTCAGGGCAATTGTGAGATTTAAATGAGTTAATATTTGTGAACAGTACTTAGCACAATACCTGGCAGATTAGGCATTATATAAATATGTATTCCCTGCCCCTTCCTTGTTGTTGATTTGGGATCCAGAGTGCAGGAGGTCAAAATCCACCCCATAGTTATGTAACAGTAAGGACCCCAACATACACAGGAGGGCCTGCTGTACAAGTTCTTAGATCTGCTTTTCTAAAAGGAAAGCAACTTTTGAGGGGTCAACAATCATTTTAATTAAGCACGAATATATTCATTTAGTTCAGGGGAAAAAGTCAGCACCCTGAACTTCAGAGAAAACACAAACAGAGAAACAAAGATCAACTAACAGACTGGGCTTCCAACTTTCTGACTGTAAGCAATCCATGCATCACAGATCAACAGACAGATCTAACTATCTGACTATACATACAGTTACCAGAGAGAGAAGCACCAAGATCTGGGTTTTCAAAGCCAGGGAGTTCCTTAGCAACTGCCCAGGGTCTCATCTGGCCAAACAAATGCTTCCTATGAGTAAGCCCCAAAACAAAACCTCACCTCACAGTATTTATACACTTTTCAGAGCCATAGGGCAGGACCCTCTGACCCAGTACCTCAATAGAAATTAACAAAAGGTGTGGGCTTCCCCTAATCAAGTTTCCCTTAAGGGGAAGGCTCTTCAAGTGGTGGGGAATATGTTTAACTCTCTAATTAACATTACAACGTACTACCTTTGTGACCAGAGGCAAGTTACCCTGCTTGGGCCTCTTTCCTCTCCTATAAAATGAGGGGTTTGGACTAGAGGACCTCTGAATTCCCTTCTAGTTCTTGGTCTGGCATAATATGACCAATTCTATATGTGAACTGAATGTTTGATTCTGTCAAAATGATAAGAATAGACATTATTTGAAGAATTGGGAAAAGGAGTTAAACATGCAGAGGTGAAGAAAGACAAGATAGGTGAAAAAGCATGACTATGAATTCAATAGGAAAGATTTGGTTGAAAATATATATTTAGCCCATGAATTATGTTAAGTCTTTAGCATTTATAATCCTAAGACTAGAAAGAAATAAGAATTTGGTGTGTTTGATTTTTAATTTTCTTCCAAAAATGCAGAGCTAAGAGGTGAATTTTCATTTATTGCTATGTCAAGAGCAAAATCCCAAGCCTCTGATAATGTCTAATGTCTATAAGGGAAAAAAGTAAGTTCACAAATATATTTTAGTGAGACAATAAAGGAATAATTATATTTGGGGTTGGGGTGGGGTTAGTCAAGGTCTAATCAGAAGGAAAAGCGAGAGCAGAGCTAGAAATGCAAGAATGCACAATGGAGCTGAAACAGAAGTCCTTCTATGTGTCCACAGGACAGAAGACTAAGTCTGCTACTTAATGTGGAGAGAACCAGGAATCTGATAAGAAAGCTGTGAAATCCTTAACAGCTCCTGTGTTCTAGCTTTTTACTCCAAAGGTTAATTAATAACAGGGTTCTAATGCAGTAATAGTTAACAAGGAAGTGGGTGAATTCACATCTGCAGGAAACAGGTTAAGGAATACTTAAATAATTCCAATGCATGGAAATCGTCAGGACCTGATGCAATTCATACGGGTGTTAAAGTCTTATCAGAACCAGTGTCAATTATCTTTGAGAATTTATGAAGGACAAATGAAGATAAAAAATGGTAACTGTGTTGCTCCATAATGGGACAAGTGGAAGGAAGCTACAGGGAAGAATAGATGAGTACAGCCTTGTAAATGATCCTAGGTCCTGATCCTAAAGGAAGTTTAGCAAAAGAAAATTTGAATCAGAGTGGAAACTATGGCCCTGTGGCACGGTTATGCTGCTAGAGTCTCATAGTGCTAAATAATCTGCAGTACTAATGTGGAAGGATTAAATGACTGCCTAAAAAAGGTCCAGAATTTGAAATGTCTTAATGTACCAGTCCCACTGGTTTAACGTGTTAAATAACTTGAAATGAAGCAACAGACTAAATTATGGCAGTGATTGTTTCTTCAAATTTCTGAATATCACTAGGCTCTTTATTGGGAAAACAGAACAAAAAATGCATTCCTAGACACTAAAATGGGATATATATGTATATATATGTATACATATATATATTCAAAAACTGAGAACTTTTGGAGAGGAATATACATCATATTCATATTCATACATGGAACAATTCAACCACAGAAGTGACATGGGGCAGAAAAGTTCACCCATGTCTGTCAAGAAGAAATTATACCTTTCACTTACATTTTGCACATATCTACAGCATTTTTCTTCCTCGTTAAATATTTGATTATTCTGCCCTTGTATGGTGAGTATATAATTTTCATAACTACTGTTGTGGAAGTTAAATTCTGTCACAGAGAGCCTAAGGTATTCCCAAAGTCAAGTAAGAGGGTGATGGGAAAAGAAGATGCATGAATCAGTTTTACCTAAATGAGTAAGTGCTGTGGTATTTCAGAACGATGGCATTAATTTTGACTGATCTTGTTTAGGTTTCTTAGGGGCAAATTCTGTTGAGGGCGTTGTTAGTTTTCAGTTGGATGGCCAATGTGCAGTAGAGAGGTAAAAGAGGAAAAGCAGTAGAAAAAAAAACAATTTCATAAGTTTATGAGGAAGCTGAAAAAGATGTGATAAAATATGATGATAGAATTTATGAAGAGTAAGGTAACTTATTCTAGTAAATCCAATGGAAATGTAATTGAGGGAAGAGAAAATTACAAATAAGTATGATAAAAAAATAATCAGTGGGTTCCCTGAAGCTGAGAAACAGGCATAAATCAATTCTTCTTGAGGAAGAATCAATCCACAAGCATTTAGTAAATGCCTACTATGTACCAGGCACTATGTTAGCTGCTGATGGCACCAAAAAAATTTCTCTCTTTCCTCCCCTAACATTTTATTAAGGGAGACAACATGCATATAAGTATATACAAAATAAATCCACAGTATAGAAAAGGCAGTTATTGTGGCAAGAAAACCACTGACAGCATTAAGGTTCAGGAAATGCTACTTGTAGAAGATGTTGCTTGAGCTGAGTTTTAAAGGAAATTAGGGATTATAAGAAGTGGGAGTGAAGTGGTTTCACATCATTATAAGGAGAATTGAGGTTGGTTAGATTAGCAATTATTTTTATTAATATGAGTTGATTTAATTTATTGATATAGATTTGATTACATGCTTGTCCACCTTGTCTCTCCCTTCAGGATGTAAATCCTCTGAGGGTCAGGAACTGTGCACAGTTTGATATTTGCACAAGTGCCTAGTAAAGTGCCTTTTTTCCCTCCAAAATGCCCAATATATACATATTAACTGTGTTGAACTTAAGACATCAAAGGCCAGTGGGAATCATGGGAAAAACTCATGACAAAGGATGCATAGAATATGTGGAGGTTATTTGAGAGAAAATCCAGGCTAGTAACTTATTAGGAATCTTCTCCTCAAGTACCTAACAAATAGTCATTTAGTCGGGTCTTGTAGTAATAGGTGAATGATTAATTATCAAGGCACCTCTTTGAAATTTGGGACAACTTTAACTTTTAAATAGTTTTTCCTTACATCAGGCTAAAATATGCCTTTGCAGCATTTTTCCATTCTCCTGCTTCTGCCATATGAGACTCAAAAGGACAGGAAACATCTTTTCAAATACTTGAATTCAGTTCTCCTATTCTGTTTTCCAATTTCATTTTTTTAAGACTATAAATCCTTAGTTCCTTCAACCAGTTTTCAACTGATTTGACCTAGAGTTGAGTCCTTTCATCATTTTGCTAACCCACATTTAGATGCACTCTCTTTTTTTGATCTCCTTCCTAAAATGTGGTTCTCATAATTAGATACGATATTTCAGGTATGATGTGACCAGGACAGAATAACATAGGAATTCCTCATTCTGAACATTATGCCATTTTAAATAGAGCTTAAATGTACATTAGGATTTTTTGGGGGGATGCCATGCCACATTGTTGAGGTATATTGAGTATTCAGTCCATCAAAAAGCACAGATCTCTTTTTCATTGAGTTGTGTTTAGCGTTTCTACCTCTTCCTTGCATGTGAGTCATGGATACTTTGAATTCAAGCTGTATCCTCTGCATTTGTTGCTGTTCTTAATATGTTGATGGTAATTCTAATCCAGCAATATCTTTTTAAATTCTGACTCTCCCTTCTAGCAAGTTTGTCTTCTATTAACCCCGTTCCCCACTTTTTATCATTTGGAAATGTGATAAGTATGCAATCTAAGCCTTCATTTAAGGTACGAGTAAATGTGTTGAACAGCCCAAGGCCAAGAATTAATCCCTGGGGCACACCATTATACTCTCTCATCAAAGCAACACTAATTTATTAATGATTATATGTTTATATTATATTTAATTATAATTTATTACACATATGGTATATAGTGATATATAACAGAATTAATTATTACTTTGTTAATACCCTTTTTGAATCTACCTGAACCCTTACTAGGCATATCACTCCATATTGTTCACAACCATAGTGTGCAAATAGTTTTTAAATGTTTTGAGTATATATGCTATGCCTATGATATTTCACTGATGCATATGTTTCATAAGCACTGGCTTAATACTAACCTGTTCTAAATGAAGAGATACTGAAGGGGTAGGGAACCTGTGACCTTGATACCACATGTGGCCCTTTAGGTTTTCAGGTGCGGCTCTTTGAATCCAGACTTCACAGAAGGAGACTTTAAAAGTCAGAGGAGTTTCTATCTCAAAGGCAATGGAGAGGCATTGCAGATTCTTGAGTAGGGGAATGGAGTGGCCAGATCTACTCTGCACAAATGTGAAAACTGTGTGAAGATTGAATTAAAGAGAGCAGAGGCTGCATTCAGGGAGACCATTTAGGGAGCTATTACAGTAACCTAGGTGAAGGCTGATGAGAGCTTGGATTAAAATGGTTGTACAGTGAGTGAAGTGAGGGAGGGATGTAAGAGACATTAAAGAGGTAGAATCAACATGTCTTGACAAGTAATTGAATATGGAGAGGGGATGGTAAGTAAGAATATAAGGTTGAGTGGGCCTCCTATGTCATGAATGTGGGAGACTGGAATAACATAGAAGGTAGGAAGGGAGTATTTTTAAGAAAAAAGGTAAGGAATTCTGATTAAGACATGAGTTTTAGATGCTTATGAGACATCGAGGTAGAAATGTCTAACAGGTAGTTGAAGGTGTGGGACTAAAACTCAGAAGAGAAAGGAGGACTGACCAAGGAGATTTAGGACTAATCTGATAGAGATGCTAATTGAGTCTATGGAATTTAATGACATTACAGATAGAGTGTGGGACACACACATAAGAGGTAGTGCATAGATATTGATCCTAGAAAGGAGACCAAGATGGAGCTGTCTTCCTGGTAAAAAAAAAAAAGAAAAAGAAAGAAAGAAAACTGGGGCAGATCAGTGTTTATAAAAACCAAAAGAAGAAAGTATCCAGAAGAAAAGGACAGTCTACATTATCAAACACAATAGAGATGTCAAGAAGGGAAGAAGAAAGAGAGAGAGAAAGAAAATGGTAAGTTGAAGGAAAATTAGACTCCAAGGAGCTTTTGCTTTTTGGTGATTACTTTTAAAGTGTGTGTGAAACCTAAGCATACTTGTAGATATAGGAGAGGAAGACAGTAGAAAAGACTGAAGATGAAAGAAAGGAGTTGACTAATGGAGTCAGGTCCTAGAGGAGATGATCTTCTAAAGGTAAGGGGATCCAGAGGATAGGCTTAGTTTTGTCTAAGTGGGTTCCTAATTCTCTGACAGAGGAGACAATAAAATAATGGAATTAGTCACAAAGATCCCTAAATCAGACTTTAGATTAAGGAATTTCACCATTCAGAAATCCTGCAAACTCTGCTACCTTCCAACCAATATTCATTCATCTTATTCATACTGATAATATAAGTGGTGCTAGGAAACTAAAATCCTTATACTCTGTTTCATTGGAGGACTTTCAGTCTATCAGCCTAAGAGCTATTAACAAAACAACTAAATGAGATTGGTCTGTCATGACATTCTTAGTGAACTCATAATAGTACCTAATTATTACCACATTCTTCTGACCTACTCATAAACAATCTATTTAATTAACAGGTCTCAAATTGTGCTGGAGATTAACATGAAGATTGCTTGTCTCTAATTTAGAGGATTCACTTTCTCCTTTAAAAAACTGAGATAAAATTTGCAGTTTCCCAAATAGTTGTCTAGCACAGATCTTAATGACTGATACTGCTTTTTCATACTGATGAAGACTTGTTTCATGGGTAGAGGGCTCTATAAACTATTTTTAGCCATGTTCTACTTGGTCTTACTAGGCAAGTGTAGACAGAAATACTTTCAGAATGTGATGTGAAGACATAAAAGCTTGATGCTGTGCAGAGAAATCTAGTTTTTCATTAGAGTACCTGGGTTCAAATTCTTAATTTGCTCATGTGACCTAGGGAAATTCATTTAACATTTAAACACATAAGCAGTAAACGTTAAACTCATTTAACCTCTCTGAGAGTCTGAGTTTCTTATTGTATAAAATGGGAGAAGGGTGTATAACATATACAACTCTAAATGTATCATGCTATCAAAAGGAACTCCTAGTTGTATAATAAGCAAGTAGGTGACACGGTAAATAGAGAACTAGATCTGGTGTCAGGAAGCTATTCAAATCCATCCTCTTACTTAGTACATTTGAGGTCCTGGGTAAATTGTTTAATCTCTGTTTGCTTCTGTTTCCTCATTTGTTAAATGAAAGTAATAATGGCACCTACCTCTCAGGGTTGTTATGAAGATAAAAGAAGATAGCATTTGTGAAGCATTTTGCAAATCTTGAAGTACCATATAAATGATAGATATTATTATAATTTTAATTATGAAAGTTATTTTCTCAGTGATCTGTTGTAATCATCAAGCTTCATTTTCTTGACCATAATTCATACCTGACTTTATCTTTGTAAATGGCCATTTTTTTGGGCATTTTTATATGTCCAAAAATAATAGTAGGAGAAAGATAAATGGGAGATTGTGATTCTAAATCTGAAACCTGTGCCAAGGAATTTATTGTAAATAATTGTCTTGAGACAGCATTTTGTTTATATTTGTGAGGTACAGAATCACATGTATTTGAGCTACAAAAATGATCTTTAGTATTTACATTTTGATCAAAAGAGAAATAAAAGCCTAGTAGAGCAGTGTGAGGCATAAGTTATTTTAGCATCTTTGCAATATGTCTGTCAGTTATAAGTTCTGCCAACCTTTGCTAGTAAAAGGGAGGGAATCAGGCATTGCTGTTCATGGAGACAGAAGAACATGGAATCTTGTGCACTAGGCCAGAATATTGACAGGCAAGCATAAGCTTTTCTTTGGAATATTTTAGAGGATTCAGATAATGGGAAGGGAGTCAGTCCTAGTTGGATAAAACCAGTCTAAAAGTGATAATCTGACAACACATGATGAGATTGAGCGGAATAAGTGAAGAGGGGCCAGTTGAAGCTCTGAGGAACGATGAAGCTGCCATACTCGTGATTTTTGTTTCTGAATTGTTTGACCTTTCTGTTTTCATTTTACTTCCATATGGACATTATCAGGTTTCTCATTCATCTCAGACTTGATGTTTATGCTGTTTTAGTACCCATAAATAGCATGCACTAGAATCGGAAGAGTAAATGATGATAGAAGCTCTGCTCCAATCCATTTTAGAACTGTGTATCTCAATTGGGCTACCTTTACTGATTCCTAATTACCCATCCCCAGACTTAATAGAAATGTGTAAGCATGAAGTGCTCTGGGATTTACTCTCAGGGCATCCTTTTCTGGATAATCCATTGGGCCTGATGGATATACTCATTCAGCTCAGTGACAAGCTAGAACCCCAGAATAGAAAACACACTTGGGAGCAAGAAGGATGAAGAGTAACCACTCAGAGATAGATAGCATGAGAGCTCTATGACTATATATCTAGGAGTCAGCTGACCATGGCAAGTTTCTCAAGGTTCTAATATTGGGCATTGCCTCAAATTTAGAGCTCCTTATCATTTGGAACTGTAGTGAATGAGGTATTAGATAAGTACTTATGAGCTGACCAAGATACAGTCATTTGGGCCCCATTCAAAATATTTTTAGTATGGAAGTTCTTATCATCTGAAATAATGGTATAGATATACCTTGCCTCAATGGAAGGTAGAGATAATGAACCTCTCCAATACTGGTTTCAGAAATGCTAGTCAATGGCCCGTCCAACAATTCTTCCTTGACAAATGGATTCTAATTTCAAGGTACTATGGGAAACAAGACAACAGAATGCCAGATTGAAATTGGAGGCTAGGATGAAGTTTATTAGCATGTTTCCCGACCTTGCTATTGTGAGTGAGGAAGAAACTCCGATGGATAAAACCTCAGAATTCAGGCTTCCAGAAACTATGGACTAAAAAAGTTCCAGACATCTACAGGGTTTTGATATAATAACTCTGAGTGTACGTTATTCTCAACAGAGAATAAGGCAAAAAGCCAAAATAGGAAAAGAAGAAATATAGAAGGTCACATTAAAGTAGCCAAGTTAGAGTGAATCAATAGCATGGTGATTCTTTGAAACCAGGTTTGTTAGCCTCTAGTCAGGGGCCATTCTTCTATCAGGGGATGCTTTCTTCTCTAATACTTTTGTTATATAGTAATGCCATAATAACTCTCAAAGTTAAGAACAGCAAGTTTTTCATTGGGCAGAGTCAGACTTCCATAGGACTGTACCTGTCTTACAAACTGGTATACTTGGAAATATTTGAATGCAAAATACATAACCAAGGTAAATTTTATAACTGTTTTTTTTTATTCTTCATAATCTCTTACACAGTTACAAAATTTAGTGAAAATTGCATAATTTCCTGCTTGGTACTGTTATGAAGTCTGTATTGCCTGGATTGTTTTACAAAAGAATTATGATGAAGATTTTAATTATGCTTAAGTGTTTTAATTGCCTTGTTGTATTGTTTAAACATAACTGGACCATTGTGTACTTCATTTATTGTCAGTTTCCTGAAGGGGGAGTTCAGTTGAGTGGATTTTGTTTCTATACTCATTCATCAAAACAATTTACCTTATTTTAAGAAACATATTTATTTTTAAGTGTAACTTAGAAAGTCCAGACTTAATTACAAAGTTTTGCTTGAAATGGGGGAAAAGTGTCAACGACAGAATGAATGGCTAATCGTCTTAATTCCCTTGGAATTCTTTTTAGTGTCATTAATCATGATAAAGTCACTTGATCCTAATACAGATGTAATATCTAATGCAGCAGAGATTCTGCTGTAATTTAGAAACAATAACTGTCCACTTATTGTAAAGTGTTGCCCTTAAACTTAATGCAATTAATTTTTAATGCCATTTGCTCACATTGTACAATATTATGCAAGATTGCAGATGTTGCCAGAATGAAGATTGATGCAGCTGATTAAAAACACATTACAAATTGAAATAATTTCATTTGAAGCGTTTATGGGGATATTTTGGTAGACACAAACAGGATCATTTAGGGGTAGCTTTAAGTCACTCCAGTGCTTTCTTGAGCAAACATTTTGATTAAACAGTTTAGGAAATTAACATTTATATTTTCCAGAACAAATCTTTGACAGAGAACTATGGGAACAGTGCCTAAAGACCTATAAGAGAGTGATATTGCTTATTGCTGTGGAGCTTTTCCAGTGGGAGTTAGTGACAAGCTACCTACATAAGGTAGCATAGTTCAAATAAGTGCAGAAAATGAATGTTCTGTTAACAATGAGCTGTGAAGAACGTGGTCTCTGACAAGTCCCTTGTGAAATGATATTGGTTACCCTGTGTTTCTCAACACTTTTCTTTAATAATTGTCTTCTAATATACTGCCAGTTTAAATTAGAACAATTATCCAAGGAAGCTGTCTTTGTAACACTTCAACAGATTTTCACTCACATGATGGCCCTGTTTTGTTTCCAGCATTCATACGGCCAGGAGACTGTAGTTTTAGAGTTCAAAGGAATGTTAGAGATAATTTAGGCTTGTCCACTTTTTTTGAGATGGGGAAACTGAGGCTAAGAGAGTTTAAGTGACTTATGTATGACTCGCAGGAAGTAAGTGACCTCTTTTCTTCCCATTAGCTTTAGAACAGCATTACTCTGTTCACTTCTGACTATCAAAACCTATTCTCAGGAATGGTTCTAATAAATGAATTCGTGTTTAAAACACTTAGCATGATCCAGGATTTCATTGGTACCTATAGACTTCCACTTGCAAGTCTTTATATCTTCTATATCTCACATGTAAGTTTTGCTGTACATATATGACAGACCATGTAAAAATAGTGTCATTTTTATTTTAAAAGAGCATAGGATTTAGAAATAGGTACATAGGAAACATCTAATCTAGCCATTTCATTTTACAAATGAAGCCATTTCAGCCCAGAGATATTATGCACAAGGACATACAGGTAGTAAGCTGCAAATCCAGGTTTCCATAGTCAAGATTTCTGACTCCCAAAACAGAGATTTTTCTACTACATGCTTAATAGAGCATGACACTGATAATCTAAAGGGACTAAACAGTCACTTCTATATTGTTGACTCTCAGATATATATATCTCTCCCTAGTCTTTCTCATACTTTTCCCTCTAATAATTAAGAGAATGACCAAATGCCCCCCACAAACATAAGCACTGACAAGCAAAATAAATCCACTTATGCACTTAAAAGCTTTATTTATATGATTGCCAGAAAGGTCTTTTTCAAATATATTCAATCCTCTACTAAATTATCCCAAGTTTTTCTAGCTCCTTCTTTGTTATGTTTGAATTATTTGTTATTATTGAAATGTAACTACTTGTTTGTCACCACAAGGACCTTATTGACAGAGAAACCTGTCTGAGATGAATTCTTTCTCTTAGGAACAGAAGTGGAGTTGGCAGGTAGAGTCATGAGTTTAGCTTACATGTATGGGTCCTATAGGTTTTGTCTGTGGATAAAGTCAGTGAGTTAAGATGTATATAGTGATCATGAAATTCTTATTTCAGAAGAGGATATGGAGAGCTTTTCTCTCCCTACAGCCCTTTGGATTCTAGCTTTTTGGAGAGCTCAGCTGCTCACTGGTTCTGATTTCCATGTTGGAATTTGATTTTCGAATTAGGTACAAATAATCATACATACATGTACATGCATAATAATCCTCAAATGTTCTAAATCCCAGTGGGCAGTATAGATGCTTTTATGACTTTGAGTCTTCTTTAGTTGATATCACTGTGCATCAAAAACTTTTTTGATCACCTGCCTGTGTATATTTTCCAAAATATTTGCATTCTGTCACTAATATTTTTTTCTGAAGCAGAAGGTATTGACTAAACAATTGAGTTCGTAGGCATCTTTGTGAGATGATATCTCCTCAAAAAAAAAAAAAAAAAGGCCTCACAGGGCTTTTTGTAACAATCCGGCAAAGTTTCAGATGTGATTGATTCAACACTGATGGAGTCTTTTGGTTTTTAGTTCATGCTTTTACTCTGGATGAGGTTGTCAAAGGTCCACTGGGAATCTTGAATTAAGACCTCAAAGCCATAGAATTGTAGCACAGATTCTGGGATCACTCTCTAAACCCTCATTCATGGCACTATGTTAAGTTCCTGGAAGGCAGTCTAGAGGATCCTGAGGAGTTGTTTCACTGTTATGACTCACAAGCCTCCACTGGTATCATTCTTCTAGTGATTTTCAATCAATATCAATTAGCAAGCAAGAATTAATTAGCTGATAGAATTGAATGATTTAGTAAAAACAAATGGTACAAAAATATTCCCCCAAATTCTGGAGCACCCTCACCCAGAAGTACATGTGGAGACCAAGGGAAAGACGACTCAAGTTTATAGAGCCCATGTTGCTCACAACTCCTGCTTACTATAAGTTTCTCTGAAGAATTCTCATAAAATTTCTCTTCAGTATCCTACTCTTCTACTAGGCTTCTTGTAAAGCCCTAAAGCTGCTTTTACTCAGGGGGTTTAGTTTTTCTCAATTCCAATGCAGACACTGCCCACAGCTGTTCAACTGCAGTAGTACCAATGAAAAATCCAAAATCCTCCAACCTTTGAAATTCACAAAATCATGCCTTGGTAAGGAGAAGTAGGGAGGAAATAGAAGCTCTTCGCACTGTCCCCAAGAAATTTCCTCTCAGGGTCTTGTCTAGAATGGTTTCCACACCTGAACTGATGAGGTATGGGAAGGTCCAGATTCTCAACTGGCTTGCTATTTTATTCAAGACCCACAAAGTATGACTAAGTCCATTCTGTAAATCTCAGTATACTTCCTGTGTGGTATTATTTTATTTCATTTTATGACTTATATTTCTTCCCAGTTTATTGAGAACTTTCCAATCTAGTTTAATGTCTTGAATTGGTTCAATAAAGTTATTCTTACCTTATTAAGATTAAGTAGTATGTGGTGAACTGTTTCAATTGACAGCCAGCTGCCCCACCGAAAGGATTACATTTCTACTTAGAAAGAAACTTAAAGATCTAATGCAACCCTTCTCATTTTGCAGATCAAGAAAAGAAAGCCATAAAAATTATGTGACTTACTGGGATTTGAACTCAAGTTCTGTGATCCCTAACTGAAGCATAATTTCCATTTTACCATGCTACCATGATACCTAGTAATGAGATTTATAGGGGCATATATGTTACAACACAGTTGTTTAATCAACCTGTGTGATGACACAAATCCCAATTTCGTTAGGCAGGATGGCACTGAAATGAAAGCCTCATTTCAGTGATTCACTTAAAAACCATAGTCTAAAAATGGCAAGCTCATTTGTTAGAGAAGAAACTTGAATGGAGACAGAAATGTAACTGGGGTAGAGTGGTTGGTGCTTTATACCAATGTATCGATGTTAAGGGGACACATTTTCTCTCTGCAGTGCTCTGCAGACCTGACATCTTTGACATGAAGCATTTTCCCAATCATCTCATTTCTCTCCTGGAGTTCACCTTTCCCCATATGTACCAAGGAATTTGGGGGTAAGGTGGTCCCTGGCCATGCCTTGGTACCTGCTTAGGGAGATGGGAGGCTTCTCTTATACCATGACTGTGGTCAGTCAGGATAGCCTGTCTTTTCTACTATAAGCATCTACTCTATTTCATATGCCAAAATTCCTAATTGTTGCTCTGAGGAAAGGGAATCACTTTGCAGTGGATAGAGTACCAGGCCTAGAGTCAGGAAGACCTGAGTTCAAATACAGCCTCAGATACTTACTAGCTGTGTGACCCTAGGCAAGTCACTTAACCCTGTTTACCTCAGTTTCCTCATCTGTAAAATGAACTGGAGAAGGAAATGGCAAACCACTTCAGCATCTTTGCCAAGAAAATCCCCAGTAGGGTCGTGAAGAGTCAGACATGATAGAAATGTCTCAATAACAACAATGTGGAATCCACAACAGGACAGACAGTGATGAAGTGTATCAAGTTTCTAGCCAGATCTAACTGCCATGAAATAAAGCAAAGATCAAGAAGTTGAGATCGAACATGTTAGTAAACTGAGTTGATGTTCTGTAGTTGTTCAATGAGTGGATTTAGCCAGTGCACGATATGGAAAATTTGGGTTAAACAAACCAAATTGAAACCTAATGCTAGTATTTCTGAAGTGGAAAATTCAAGCTGCCCATCTGTTAAGCCTAAAGCTCTAGGGTTTATGAGTCTATCAACCCTGAATCTTTCTTTTTTCTTTTGTAATGGTGTAGTGGCAGGATTGCATGGGTGTGGTAAATGCTATTTGAGAGAACCTTCATTCCAATAATATTCAGATTCTTCTCTTTACCCTTAAGAAAGGAAAAAGAAAGCATAGAGCATTGTAATGTGTTTCTATGAGATGTAAAGTTTGTACATTAGTCAGAAGTGGCTTGGCCACATCATTCGATGTTATAGTGTGTTACAAGTCCATGAGAAGAGAAAATTTTTTTTTCTCTAAATTTAACACAATTTAAAAATGTTTTACAGCTTTTTAGTTCCATTAGGAAATAGTTGTTCTCTATCAAGTATTCCAAGTCATAATACAAATATATTAAGGAAACATTAATACACATATAAGTTTTCCTATTTAGAAATGTAGTGTATGTGCATTTAAAGATCACTTGGAGAGAGGAAGTGACAGAATTGAAAAATTCTGTATAGAGAAACATTAGCCCAGTAACTAAAATCAAAATATTTAATATTATTATCTGTATGCATGCATCCCTAAAACTGTCCCTGAGGTTATTTGCTGTGAGATTTTGTGGGACATAATGAAGGAAAATCCCACAAAGACAACTCGTTGTAAACATAATTGACAGCTGTGTTACACACATCATCTTGTACTTTTTGCTTATCAAATGTCTCTTGCTGCTGTTTGATGATCTGCTTTAAGGGACTGGAAATCAAGCATAAATTTAGTTGATACAGATCAGTGAGGTATCTTTAAAGCTGGATCTGACTACAGCTTTCTCTAAGTCTTGATTATTTAACATTGGGTGTGTGATGTGTACACTGGACTGGCCTATATGAACATCCCCATGTGAATTTCTACTCACAGTGGTTATGTCAAAAAAAGAGAAAGGTCTGGAAAATAATCTGGCAAATTGGCTTGTCACTGGTGATTTTAGTCATAGGATAGAATTTTCTAGTACCTGTTATCCTAAGCCATGTAAGCTTCTCAAAACTACTTACTGTTTATTCATAATATGTCTCTTTGTGAATAATTATGACTTTGGAGTTTTAAGTGCCAAGTAGTTAATTTTTCAGCATGAAGCAAACTCGAATAATGTGTATACAGTTCACCATTTTAAGTTAGACCAAATGGTAGGAGGGCAGCTAGGTAACACAGTGGATGCAGTGGTGGACTTGCAGTCAGGAAGCCTCATCTTTCTGAATTCAAATCTGGTCTAGATATTTCCTAACAGTGTGTCCTTGGGCAAGTCACTTAACCCTATTTGCTTCAGTTTCCTTTCTGGAAAAAAGAAATTGCAAACTACCCCAGTATCTTTGCCAAGAAAATGCCAAATAGGGTCAAGAAGAGCCAGACACAATTAAAATGATTGACCCAAAACAATAAATGGTGGAAGGAACAGAACTTTCATTAGAAGAAATCAGCAGGTGGGGGTTTGATGATAGGTGGACGGAGATGAAGATGGGGCAATGATGGTAGGGAAAAGAGGCTGATAGTCATTAATGTACTGGGTTCATCCCACTACTCTTCTGATTAGAAACCTTCAATGGCTCTGTATTTCCAACAGTTGTAAAATCCAAACTCCTTTGCCTGGCATTTAAGCCTTTCTGTAACCTAATTTCCAACCTACTTTTTATGATAATACTACTATTATTCTCACATTGTGAATTTTAGTAAAATTCAGTGACCAGCTGTTCCCCAATCTCAGCCTATTACAGTGTGATAAGTAGGCATAGCATAATGGATAGAGAACCAGCCTCTGCACCAGTCTCTCTTCTCATGTATCTTGCTTGTATCCTAAGAAAGACACTTAAACTCTCAGAGATCTCGTCAACTCTCTAGGATTGGAAGTTGCAGGGAAAGCATCAACCTGCATGGTAAAGGAACACCAAGGAGTTATCTTTACCAGTTGCATTACAAGTTCAGTCCATATTCCTGTTAATATGGTATAGGATTTTCCATTTCTGTACATAACATGCAAGCTAGCACTCACACATGCTTCCTCCCTCCCTCCCTCCCTCCCTTCCTTCCTTCCTTTCTTCCTTCTCTCCTTCCTTCCTTCCTTCCTTCCTTCCTTCCTTCCCTCCTTCCTTCCTTCCTTCCCTCCTTCCTTCCTTCCTTCCTTCCCTCCTTCCTTCCCTCCTTCCTTCCCTCCCTCCCTCCCTCCTTCCTTCCTTCCTTCTTCCCTTCCTTCCTTCCTTCCCTCCTTCCTTCCTTCTCTCCTTCCTTCCCTCCCTCCCTCCCTCCCTCCTTCCTTCCTTCCTTCCTTCCTTCCTTCCTTCCTTCCATCTTAATATCTCTTTTCCTCCTTCCTTCTAAGACTTGGCACATTCTCTCAGAAGGCTTCTCTGATCTCCCATAGCCCCACTTGTAGCTGAAAGTCATCTCTTACTCATCAAAATTTCCCAGACTATTTTGTCTGGGATTTTGTTCCCATTACACCCTGCTCTCCTTACCTCTGTACATGTCATGATGTACATGGTCAGACGTTGTAGTTGTTTTCATCTTTTCATCTTTAGTACTTAGTATAGTGCCTGGAGCCAATCGGTATTCAGCAAGTAATTTGGTTGATTTTATAACTTTCATTCCATAAGGAAGAACCTCAAAACATAAGTGTTCTCCCTCATCTCCATTATTCATGCATACATCTCCATTCTATGACCTAATCATCTTCCATTTCTGTTACTCTGATTAATTTAGAAAATAATGAGGTTCAATTCTAACTGTGTTAGAAAGTGTTATCTCCATGGTAAATGTCTTACAAGCAATTAATAACTGAGATATGCGTCATACTTTACTGTCAAAATACATAGTTAACACATTCTGAAGCTTAAACATTTTGGGGGTAAAATGTCCAAGAAAAATGTTTGTGTGGGCTCAGCTTACATACTTTTAGAATACAGATTAAGTCATTAAGGAATCACACGTTCTCCCCACTTATCAGTGTTTACATACAGTGACATCTATTAATTGATGTGCATGGAAAACACTGATATATCATCTCACCTTATCAGAGGGCTACTCTTGTGTCTTCATCAATATAGTCTGCCTTTAATCCTCAGGACTGATTTAAAAAAAACAAACAAAGCCATTTTTTCCCAGTTCCTTTTTGTCATTACTTGACTTTGTCACTGAATTTGCAGTCTCCTTTAGCAATAGCTTGGGTTTTATAATGGAACAAATGAGTACAGGTCCTGTTAGACAGTCAGCCCTCCCAGCTGATTAACTGTTGGGATAAATAGAAGTAAATTGGTAAATTGGAATTGTATCAGAAGGAAAACAGAATGGGGCCACACATAAGATAAAATAGCATTTTGTTCACTCAGAACTTGTAATTGATATCAGAGATGAAAGAGAGCAGAGGTGAACCATGTTTAGAAATGACATAGCCAAGGGTTCTTCTTGATTTACCTTTTAATTGTTTTTACCACGTACCTTTGAAGAGGCATTCCACATATTTTTATAGCCTTTTCAAGAGATATTTTCATAATACTGGAGTCGTCTTATTAATGAATACATGCATTAGAGATGATGCATTTGGATTCTATAGATGGTCATCTCAAAATCTTCTCACTTCTTATCCTCCTAATTCTAATCTCTTTGTATCTCATTAGTAATGATTTCTGATACTACCATGTCTATGAAAAATTAGATTACTGTGTTCTCATTTCAGCATAATAATATGCATGTGATAATATTTTCACTTGTTTGTAAAAAAATGCAAATAGAATGATGTTAATCATAGACTCATAGAATGTCAGAACTAGAAGGGACATTAAGGAATCCCTCTCGTTTCACAGATGGGGAAACAGGCCTAGGGAGGTTATGACTCGCTCTTATTACTAATGAAGAATTATACTGAGAAAGAGCAAAAAGACATAAATGGAAAAGGAGATGAACTGGTTTATGTAGCAAGAGAGAAGACTAACAGATGGATGAACGATGCGCTACATTTGTAACAAAATAATGTCAAGAGATCTAAAATCTCTTACATATTACATTCCTTTGTTGTTCCTTGCTTTCCTAGTCCCAGTATCTTCATGTGCATCTCTGGCCCACTGCTAAAATGTCAGCGTTAGATCATTCCTGAATTGTATTTAACTTATATGGAAACAATGTAGCAGTTAAATAAGGAATAATGTTGATAATGAAGGCAACAATGATGGTGTTGAGAGACAGTATGCCATAGTGGATACAGAACTGGTTTCAGGGTTAGGAATTCTTAGATTCAGAATCTTTTTCTAGCACAAACTATATGTGTTATCCTGGACAAGTTGCAACTTCCCAAAGCATGAAAGTTGTACCATAACGTGAGATCTCCACCCATGAAATAATAGAACTGGCACCCAAGTAAAACTGATGATTCACCCTTACACAAAATGTTAAAGTTCATATAATTCTTTACATATCTTATCATATTTGGTTCTTGCAACAACGCTTTGATGGGAATGCTACAGTCAATATCCCTTTTTACAGAAACACTGATCTACATTTTATGGATCAAGAAACCGAGTCTAAGAATGGTTAAGTGACTTTCTTTTTCCAGCCTACATATCCCTGTCCTTCAATGAGTTCTTCATTTATCATAGTTTCTGTTTCCTCTATTAATTTTGATTGTGCTCTTCTGGGTGTACTTTAGTTTATTAACATATTGTGACTTGTAACTGATCATATCACTAGTCTGCTGGGGTGATTGGAACTCAGGTGTTCAATTACTATATCTCAATTAAAGCACTCTTTGCATGACAACTATGGCCATTTAATATGAAATCATAATCTATACCCAATATATTAACTTAATATAAGTGATTATAATTTTGACCATCATGGATGCACCCTTGCAGAAAACACTGGCATCTAATAGATTATGTGATTGTAAAGAGAAGAGGCAGACAAGATATGAGAGTGACAAAGGCAATGTGCGGTGCAGAGTGCTGGACTGATCATAGACTTATCCTTTCCAAGCTAAATATTAACATTCATCAAAAGCACTGACCCCAAGGCAAAATGACTGCCAGAAGAATTAGTGTCAACAAATTAGAACTCTCCTATGAGCATGAACAGTTTGCTGCTGACTTGGAGGGAAAGTTGAGCCAACACACAGCTGGCAACAGTGGAGAAGAAAAGGAGTGGTCCATGTTCAGAGATTGGTGTACAACACTGCATTTGCTCATCTGGGTCAGAACACTCGCAAACACCAAGACTGGTTTGATGAAAGTGATGGGGAAATTCAGAAGCTGCTAAATGAAAAATGGGAACTCCACAGGATATACCAGCAGGATAGTTCATCCACCCCTATGAAGGCAGCATTAATTCCATCAAAAGTGAAGCACAAGCAAAGCTTAGAGAGATGCAGGATTCCTGGCTCAGAAAGAAGGCAGATGTAATTCAGTTTTGTGCTGATAGTAACAATCCAAAGTGCTTTTACGATTCCCTGAAAGTTATTTATGAACCAAAAACCTATGGTGCATCACAACTACGCAGTGCTGATGGAACCACATTGATTAGTGATAAGGACATGATCCTAGAGAGATGGACTGAACACTTCCATAGTGTTCTCAACAGACCATCATCAATCAATGCTGAGGCCATTGGCCATTTACCTCAGGTTGAAGTCAATCCCTCCTTAGCTGAACTGCCAACTGAAGAAGAGGTTTTGAGAACCATTTAGGCTCCTTTAATGTGGCAAAGCACTTGGTGCTGATTCTGTCCAGCTGAGATTTACAAGGTAGGTGGACCATTGCTTATACAAAAGCTGACTGAAATTTTCCAGGTTATATGGCAAGAGGAGATTATCCCCCAGGATTCCAAGGATGCCCTCATTGTCCATCTCTGTAAGGGTAATGGGAATAGTTGCCCTGCAACAATCACAGGGGGATCTCTCTCTTAGTCATTGCTGGCAAAATTCTTGCTAGAGTCCTCCTTAATAGGCTGATCCTTCACCTGGAAGATAGTCATATACCTGAGAGCAAGTGTGGCTTCAGAAAGGGCTGAGGAACAGTCAATATGGTGTTCGCTGCCCAGCAACTCCAGGAGAAATGCCAGGAGCAGAACAGAGGTCTGTACACAACATTTGTAGATCTGACCAAGGCCTTTGGGACTGTTAGTCATGAGGGCTTATGAAAAATTATGTCAAAATTTGGTTGCCTGGAGAAGTTCACCAATATTTTACATCAGTTTCATGATGGCATGTTTGCCCAGGTTCTGGATAATGGACAAAGCTCTGTGCCTTCCCAGTCACCAATGGAGTGAAACAGGTCTGTGTGCTTGCTCCCATGCTTTTTAGCATGATGTTTTCAGCCATGTTGACCAATGTTTTCAATGAGGATCAACATGGCATCAAGGTCAACTACCATACTGATGGTAAGTTCTTCAATTTGAAAAAGTTATAAGCCAAGATCAAAGTAGAGGGAGTGTTGGTTCATGATTTTCTGTTTGCAAATGATTGTGCATTCAATGCTGCCTCTGAACCTGAAATGCAGCAAAGTATGGGTCAGTCCTCTGCTGCCTGTGCTAATTTTGGCCTAATAATTAACACCAAAAAAACACAGGTGTTCCATCAGCCACCACCACGCCATCCCTACATGAAACCATTGATTGCAACAAATGGAAAGGTTTTGAATGCTGTGGATAAGTGCACTTACCTTGGTAATGTACTTTCCAGGGATGTGCACATTGAAAATGAGGTTGATGCACACATTGCCAGAACTAGCTCAGTGTTTGGGAGGCTCCAAAGAAGTTTGGGAGAGAAGAGGTATTAGACTGACTACCAAATTGAAGGTCTACAGAGCCATTGCACTGACCTCATTGTTGTAAACCTGTGAAACATGGACAGTCCCTACCATTGCCATGCCAGGAAACTGAAATGCTTCCATTTGAACTGTCTTAGGAATATTCTGAGGATCACCTGGCAGGATAAGGTACCAGACACTGAAGTTCTTGCTCAAGCTGAACTGCCAAGTATTCAAACTTTGCTTCAGAGAGCATATCTCTGATGGACTGGCCATGTTGTTCGCATGCAAAATGTACACTTGCTAAAAAGACTATTTTATGGAGAACTTGCATGGGGCAGGTGATCACATGGTGTCCAGAAGAAATGATACAAGGACACTCTCAAGGTCTTTCTCAAGAACTTTGGATTTGATTGCAACATGGGAGACACTGGCACAGGCCTGCTCAGCATGGCATGCCACATAAGAAAAGGCGGTATGCTCTTTGAGCAAAGCAAAACTGAGACAGCACAGAGTAAACACAGGTTGCTCATATTTGGGGTATTTACCCCAAGTATTCAAACGGACTATCTGTGCCCAACCTGTGGTAGAACATTCCAAGCTTGTATTGGTCTGAGCAGCCACAGTCAGACACACTGAAATTTCACTTTACAGTGGTGCTGTCATTTTGGTCCTCTTCGAAGATGAAGGACAACAACCAGCCAACCAATAATTTTGAAATACCCATGGTGATCTCTACATTTATCGTTGTATTCCTTTTCAAAGAAATGTGACTAATTAGTGAATTAATACATTAGTCTTCTAGACCTGATTTCTTTAATATCACTAGAAGATGCAGATTTAGAGTCATGAAATCATAAAATGGGATCTTGAAGAAAAGAATTCAGAATGTTTAGCTTTGTCTCTAGGCCATGACTTCATCATGACCTCCATTCCAATACTGGCCCAGAGGTATTTCAGGGAACATTTCTTGGCTTTCAGGAAAGGGGTTGTAAAAATATTCCTGAAATTAAGGTATATCTCTTCCACATTAACCAACTATAGCCAGCCTCACGTAAATATCGCAGAGTTTTAAATTTTCATAAGCCATAATCTATAATGGCTCCCAGAGCACCAGCTATTTTCTCTCCACTACATATCATGCATTTTTAACTGTTTGTAATTACACAATTAAACAGTAGACCATTGAAACTCACAGGAGCAGTTAGCTCAAACTCTGACAACTTCCATATCTTAGCACCAGAGATGGCTCTTAGAATCATAAAATCTTAGAGCTATAAGACACCTCAAAGGACATCTTGCCCAATCCCTTCCTGAAACATAAATTTCCAACCCTAATAAGCGGCCACTTAGTTTCCATTTGAAAATCTCTGATGATGAGGAACTCATTATATTCCAAGGCATGCCCCTCTGCTTTTCACAGCTTCAGTTTTTAGGAAATCTTTTTCGATGAATCCAAAGTTCTTTCTCTCTCTCCTTCCTTTCTCCCATTTTCAGCTTTTAAAGAGGTTTTTAATAATGGGATTTATTACCATCAGTGCAGTTTCTGAAGTGGATAACTTCCTCTCCTCTCCTGGTGCCTCATACAAGCATTGGAGCCCTTGCAAGTTTTCAAGATGAAGAGAAGAGACAGGTCTATGTTCTAGCCCTAATCTAAATAAGGACAGGAGAGGAGAGGAGAGAGGAAGAGAAGCTATCAGGGTATTATGAAATAATAATGTATCAAGGAGTGTAGGCTGCACATCCTCTGCAAACTCCAGGGTTCTACTATGAGTGAATTGAACTCTACTAGAATATCCATCAGTAATATCAGAACTGCCATGCCCTGAAACAGTAGATGAGTTCTTTCATGTGAGAGACCATTTATGTTCTTGGAAATTTTGGTTTTAAGAAGGAACAAAGGGTTTGACTCAGCTCCACATATTGATCAGTATCAAAAGTCAAACACGCTATATTCAATTGCAGTCTCAGCACTGCAAGGGATCTCAGAGATTTTTTCCTCATTTAGAACAGGAATTCCTTCTATAATATCTGAAAAAAATAGGCATCAAAATTTTGCCTGGGTTCTCCACTGGTGAGCTCCTCTTTGCCATGAGATGTAGCCCATTGCACGTTGAGGGAACTTCCATTGTTAGGGAGTTTGGGCTTTCAATGAGCTCTTATCTGTTTCTCTGCAACTCCTGCCCCTTATCAACTGTCCTACATTTTGGAATCCAAGTCCCAGAACCTCTGACACAGGCATGTTAGTAGAATGGAGAACTCAGGAGCCAGTTACTGAAGCGCACTTATTGTTGAGCTAGTGACAGATTTGTTGACCAAACTTAGAATTCCATCCAGTTGTTGGACAGTCTAAGACTAAGTGAACACAATCAGACACAAAAAAAAGCCTCTTGTTGCTAGAGCCTGCAGAGCAACATTGACCTATTAACAACGACAACAAAAATAACACTTTAGTCTTTTGCTCTTCCTTCAGAAACAGCCAACATATTCAGTATTATACATATATACATTTATATATATTCATATGTACATATATGCATTCAGTACAATGTAAAGGTCCAATATACACACCAACTCAGAAGCTGGGGCCATATCTTCTTTTATTTACTCTTTGTAGTGAGTATTAAAATGGAAGGCAATCTGGGCTTGTTGTTGTTATTATTTTGGCAAAAACCACTGCCTTCTTGCCCCACCATCAATTATCTTTCTTTTCTAATTGTGGTAATAGGAGGGTCCAAACAATTATAATAATTCTTCTAAATAACAGGTTTTCAGGTAATTGAAAACAGCTTTCATGTCCTCAGTCTTTTCTTTCCTCCAGTTTATGTAGCAGTATCACCTTCAAAAAGATCCTCATTTATCATGTTTTCTTTTTCCTCTAATAATCTTAGTTATCCTCTTCTGGATATTTTCTGTTACATATCTCCAGATATAGCCAAAATATAGATATAGGCCCAGTCTGTTAATGTATTTCTGAAATGTATGAGGTACTTTTCAGATACGATCTCATTTGGGTTGATAGAATGAAACTATAATCCCCCTCATTCTGGGCACCAAACCTATCTCAGGGCAGTCTGCATTTACACTAGGGACCTTGACTGCCATGTCAAAGCATTATCATATGTTGGGTTTGTAGTCCATTGATACTGTCAATGCTTTTCCAAATGAACTGTTATCTATCTATACGTCCATGGTGTCCGTATCTTCTTTCTTGTAGCATTGATAGTTTGATCTTGGAGATAGTACTGACACTTGAAACTTGCTCCTAACATTTCTTACTATTAGCTCCGACTCACCATTCTACCTTATTAAGATATTTTTGAATCTTGATTTTGTCATTCAACAAGGCTATCCTCCCCAAGTTATGCCCCCTGTAAATTTGGTAAATATTTCAAACAACACTCCATCCAAGGCATTGTAGGAAATGTAATCCAGAACAGACCCAAGTGAAGGATTCTGTGCTAAGGATCTCCCTCCAGATCGACTTCAGTCTATTAATCTCATTAGGTCAGGTCATTCGACCAGTTCCTAAACCCTGTACCACTGTCTAGCTTACTTTTTTTCATTTTTTTCTTATGAATATCATGAATATTTTTGTTGAATTCATCGTTGAAATTCAGAAATATTTTATCAATGGCATTCCTGGGCTCCTTCAGTCTTACAACACTGCAAAAAAATGAAATGAGTTTAGTACATATCACTTCAGGAACTTTTCTTGGTGAAATAATCCTGGTTCTCAATGATCACTGTTTTCTTTTTTTAAATATGCCTACAAACCATACTTTTAATATTGCATTCTAGAATTTTGGTAGGAGCTAAAAATGAATTAATTGTTATATACTTCGGAGATTCTATGTCCTTCTCTTTTGCCCCCCTTTTGGGGAGGGGGGGAATCCAGCACTTAACCTAATTCCAAGTCACTGTTAAGAGAGAAAAAAAATAAAGGCAAGAAAACTTCTCTGATAAAAATACAATTCTGTTTGTTTTAAGAATTGTATATATAATACGTGTGTGTGTGTGTATACGCACTATAAAGGGCCATAAAACTGCATACTTTTTGACACAGCAATACCACTATTAGGTCCGTAGCTCAATGAAATCAAAGCAAAAGTGGGAAAAAGATCTGTTTGTACAAAAAATATTTATAGCAGCTCTTTTTGTGATAGCAAAGAATTGGAAATTATGGAGATGCCCATCAGTTGGGGAATGACTGGACAAGTTGTGGTATATGATTATGAAAGAATACTATTATGCTGCAAGAAATGAGCAGGATTGTTTTAGAAAAACTTACACAACTGATGAAATTGAAGTGAGCAGAACCAGGAGAATATCGTAGATAGTAACAACAATATTATAGGAACGATCAGCTGTGAAACGCTTAGCTCCTATGATTGAGACGATGATCTAAGACAATTCCGAAGACCCATGATGAAAAATAGTGTCCATGTACAGGGACAGAGAACTGATGAACTGTGGGTACAAACTGAGGCATACCTGTTTCTAAACTTTCTTCCTTTTTCTTGGATGTTTTGGATGTGTTTTCTTTTTCAGCATGGTTAATATGGAAATATGTTTAGTGTTACTTCGTGTATATAATCAATATATTGTTTGCCTTCTCAAGAAGTGGGGTAGTGGTAGGAGGGAGGAAGAGAATTTGGAACTCAGTTTTAAAAGAATGAATGTTATAATTTTTACATGTAATTGGGAAGTATTTAACAAAAATAAAATATATTTTTAAAAAAGAATTGCATGCATACATAACTTAGCAGCATAGTGCTTTTTATTATGATATTCTCATAATGTTCCAGGTGTCACTTAATATGACAGTATTCATAGTGGCATTCATTCTCATAGAATGTTCAATTTAACTTAACAAACATTTAATAAGCACCAATTAGTGTATTCTATTGGGGTGATACAACATGTGTACAAATAAGTAAAGACAAGGTAATTTAAGGAAAGAAAAGTGCAGTAACACTTGAGAGGGAATAGGAAAGGAGTCTTTGCAGAGAAGATGATACCTGAGCCTTGAAAAGATATTAAGATTCTGCAAGGTAGATATATGGCCAGTGAGCATGCCAGCTATGGGCAATGATCTGTGCAAGTGATGACAGGTGATAGAATTTCGCTTCTAGGGACCATATAGTAGGATTGTTTCCTGGGAATACAGAATGCTTAAAGGAGAATAATATAATGTAAGGTTATACTTGTGACCTATCATTCATTCAAATCAAGCAAGCATTTTTTTTAAGTGACTACTATATTCCAGGTAAAGTTCTAGGTACTGGGGATACAAAGACTTCAAATAACGCATACCATGCCTTCAAGGGACTTGCATTGTAATGGGGAAGACAATAGGCACATTTGTAGTTATGTGCAAAACCTATATTTGGGTATGTATACATACATATGTAACATATATCAAGTAGACCCAAGAAAATCTTGATCAGAACATACTGTCTTCAGTTTATCACTCTATTGGGAATCAGTTTCTCCCATTCATTTTCTCTTTTAAAACTCCTCCATATACCGTATAGCCCCTAATCCAGCCTCACTTTTGTTCTTTCTGATCTCTCCTTTCCCCAGCCCCTCACCTTGACCATTAAATATCCTTAGGAAAAGTCATTAACGCCCTTAGAAATGAATTTTATGTGCAACCGTCTTGTGCCTATATACACACCCCTTTCCAAACTAAGATAATTCTTGAAGTTTCACAACTGAAAATAATTCAACAAAAGCAATAGCAAAAAGAGTAAGAACAAAAATAAAATTTTAAAAAGTGATAAATTTGCATATTGTAAGCATGTTATCTTTGAATGTAACGTACTAAAAGGAAGACAGCTTTTGTGTGTTCTGTAAATTCTGAGTTATGCCTCAAACATTCTGGATCTTTGGTATAAACCAAGTGACTAATCAATATAATTGCCCTCCCCCCCCTTTTTTGTATTTTATTCAGACAGAGATACTGCACATTTTTCAGCCTCTCTTTCCAAGTGCTATAGGTAATAATTACAGGTTAAACTTCCGCTCCCTTAAACCACCAACCACACATTTCATTCCTGCAAATTGCTCTAACAGCTAAGTGTAGGCTCACATATCAAGAAGTATACTTGCATTAATTAAAATAGAGAGCAAAACCTAACTTTATTGCCCAGATGATCCTGTGCAATTCGTTTAACCTCCTTGGGCCTCAGTTTGCTCATCTGTTAAGGGTGAAATAAATAGCTTCCAAAACCTAGCTTTACTGCTTTGATCTTATGCATTTTTAGGTATTTCTGCTAGTGAGTTGTGACCCTGAAGTTAGAATAAAAGGAAAACACTCAGTAAACAAAAGACTGGCCAATAGAGTTTTCATATACGTATGTGTATGTGTGTGTGTGTGTATAACATTTGTGATTAAGTAAGAGTTCTTGGAAAATCCTTTTGGTTTTAATTCCTATTAAAACCCTTTTTAAATAGCTTAGCCGACATTTTAATCTTAGGCAGCAATATTTTATGAACATAAGCTAGTATTTAATATTTCAGCATCCTGTTCCACCTGAAGGTTAAAATTCATCAATCTGCATTGTACATGCAAAAATCATAGGTTATTGAGTTGAATATATACTAATTTCAATGCTACTCTCTAGGAGTTGCTTATTAAATAAACCACCAATATGGCCTTAATTTATTGTTAATGATTTTCTACTGAACACATTGTATGTTCTCCAGTCTACTTATTTGAGGGTTCCAGTTGGATGAGTAATATCTAATTTGGGTTTTATTATGTGTGCTAACCCCCGTACCTTTTATCTCTCAAGTGAATTTACCTTAAGCCAATGTACAATGTGAGTATCTCCCAGTCTAGTTCCATTGTGTTGTCTTGATGTCCTTTATAAGTGTACAGTGCATTTTGCTTAGGTGGTAGAATACCAGGTTTATATCCACTCTGAGAGTTTATGAAACCTGGGGAAAAGCATCAGTGTTCTCCTTCATTGACATTTTTGTACAAGTAAAATGATAATATGAACCTTAAAGACATCCTTAAAGGTGAAGAGGAGACACAAAAACAGTTGAAAAAGTGTATGATATAGAGAGGTCTATGTGAAAGAGGTATTTGATCCACTTTGCCTTGGTGATGTCACAGGTGCAGATGCAGTGCCTGGGGGTAGAGTTATGGAATGATTACACAGATGATTTTATTCACCTCAACTGAAAGAATTTTTTCCTGCCTCCCCAAGATCTCAGTGCCCAGAATATTTGTCATCACTCAATATTGTAAGGATTTCTCTAACAGGAACTTTCTGAACATAAAAGAAGCTAACACAATCTCCTAAAAAAATTAGCTACATAAGAAATGGTTTCTGGTGATACCTTGTGGCATTTTTATCATTTCTTACATGATATGTGTAAATAATTCTGTAGATATTCTCTTCTTTTCAAAGTTCTTTAATCCTTTTATATACATTTCTTCATTGGGAAATATAGAATGTAAATTCCTTGAGGTCACTTTTGTCTTTATGGTCTCAATGCCTAGCATATTTCCTAAAACCTCTTTTTTAACTAAACCTATGATTTCATGGGTGTTGGAAGCTCTGGAGGATGAACTTTCTGTACTAATACATATTAACACTTCCTTTGCAACATATATTCTTAAGGAGTTTTTTGGTAGCACTGAGAAACTGTGACTCACCTATGGTTATAGAGCCAATGTGTTTCTGGGACCGAACATGAACCTAACTCTTACTTTGAGGCTAGCTCAATTTCTGCGGTAGTATACTACCTTAAACAAAGTAAGTGCATGATAAATGTATGCTGTTTGTTGAATCCTTTCAACAGTTCTACTAAGTAAGCAAGGATGACACTGTTATCTTCATTTTAGTGATTGAGCAACTGAAAAAAAATTCTCTTAAATCTTCTCTTAGTTGTACACAATTATAAGATTATGTGACTTAGCCTATGTCCCAAAGATAGTCAGTGACAAAGTCAGGACTAGAAACCAGATTTCCTGAGTCCCTCTTTACTAAACCACAGTTTGCCTTGTGTATGCTATATTGTGTATCTGTATTGGTCTCGTAACCTGGGAAGCAAATACTTGTCATGATATTAGAACTTGTTGGCAGGATATGAAAGATTAGCTGTAGTAAGCAGCAAGAGGCCTCTTCTGTTCCAGTTATTGCTGACAAGAGTGATTATTTCTGAAGAGATGCCATCTGGAATGTGTGAAGTGGTGAGATGACCTTTTATGATCATTTTGGCCCATATTTCTGGAAGAGTGTCAGCTAGGAATACTCTTCCATGGAGAAAGATGTGAGGCTGAAAAATAGATTATCTTTTGTTTCTGTTCTTTTGTCCACCCTCCCCGCTCCCGCTTCTTACCCTCTACCTCCAATGTAGAGAAACTGAAACATCCTAGAAGAGTGATTGGTTTATTTCAGGAGAATGTTCTTGTGCAGTTTGATTTTGAAGTACTGAAAAAGATTAGTTTTCTCATTTGTAGAGTGCATAGGCTATAAATAAATAGCCATTAAGACAGAAACATAGAATTCTATATTTGGAAGCCATCGCAGTTTTCTCATTTGTCTCTCTACCTAGTACATGAATATCCTCCAAAAATTTTCTTCACAAATTTTTAATCTGGCTTCTACTTTAAATCCTTGAATGCTGGAAAATTAACCAATTCATGGGGCAACCCACTGCATTTTCCAGTACTTCAAAATGTTAGCAAGTTCTTTCTTCTGTTGAACCAAAAAACATCTACATTCTGGGACTTTCTTCTACCCATTAACTTTAGCTCTGTTATTTGGAGTCCTATAGAAAAATCTAATTTCCCTTCTGCATGAAAACCTTTCAAAGATATGAAGGTAGCTATTGGTTTTCACTCCCACCCACCCCCTGGCTGAAATCTTCTATACTGTAGGCACAACATGCCCAGGTTCTTCAAGAGACCATATGTGTACTTTAAACATATTCCAGCTTACCGATAATTGTCTTAGTATATGACATCTAGGATTGAACATAATACTCCAGGTGCTGTCTGATTTGTGCAGTGTACAATGAAACTGTTACCTCCATTGTTCCAGTTACACATCTGCATCTTACTCTCTGGGTCATAATAGGCATATCACTTAGCATCTCTGAGTCTAATTGACCTCCGATATCAATTGGAAATCATAATATTTTTGCTAGTAGGTACTTCATAAGGAAATTATAAAAGCACCATCTACAAGCCAGTAATTATCTTCCTCCTCTTCATCATCAACAATCTTCTACTAATGCAGTATAATACTAATACTTTATTTTTAGTGACTTCATATCACTTAATGTTAAATCACTTTCAGTCCATTAAATCACCTATTTTTTAAAGAATTGCTATTTCCACCTTGCAGTTGCAGACTTCCACCTTGTATTTGTGTGTGTTCGTCCTTCATTGCCAAAGAAGACCATGTCATCAGAGAAATGATGACATGACTTGCACTTGACTTTGTTTTGAGTGAGGGAGGGCTATGCAGGTCACCAGCCTCACTTCTCCTCCAGGGCCATCTGAATCCAGTGACCAGATATTCATCAGGATGACTGGAGATGACCCAGGATGAGGCAGTTAGGGTTAAGTGACTTGCCCAAGGTACCACAGCTAGTGAGTGTCAAGTGTCTGAGGTGAGATTTGAACTCAGGTCCTCCTGACTCCTGCACTGGTGCTCTATCCACTGCATCACCTAGCTGCCCTGTATTTATGTAATTGTTTTCTACACATGAGTATAAAAAATTGCATTATTCCAATTACATCCCATTTTATTGTGTGTTAGATTTCACTTTAATTTTTTTAAAATTCTTACTCTAAATCCAAGTATATTGATTACCATTTCCAAGTATATTAATTCCAATAGAGAACTGCCTAGGTCCTTAAGAGGTTAAGTGACTTGCCCAGGTCACCATCAATACGTGTAATATGTTGGAACAGAATTCAGTTATTCCTGACTTAGGGATCAGTTCTCTTTCTAGAATTCCATGGTGCCTCTCTATGTATACTGGACTTAAATGTCTTCTCAAATTTTTTTTGTTTTACTCTTTCTAGTGTGACAGTCATTCTTATAGACAGTGAAGATGGGAGCAAAATTGTAATTATGTAATTCTTCTTTGTCAATATTTTCTATCATATATTCCAAGCAACTCACCCATTGTTTGTTATTAGTGCTCTAATTCTACCTTTAGAAACTCTTCTTTGTCCTTACCATTTTAGGGGAATCATCTTTTAATCTTTTTTTAAAGCAATGCAAGGACACTTTAAGGTCTCTCTTAAGAACTTTGGAATTGATTGTATGACATGGGAGACACTGGCACAGCACCACCCAGTATCACATGCCCTAATAAGAGAAGGTATGCCCTATGAATAAAACAGAATTGAAGTAGCTCAAAATAAATTTGAGATGTGCATATTTAGTGAATCCATCCCAGATGTTCACATGGACTACTTGTGTCTGACCTGTGGTAGAGGATTCCAAGGTCTTATGGTCTGATTAGCCACAATCAGACACAGTGAAATTTGACTCTAAGATAGTGATATCATTTTGGTCCTCTTCAAGAACAAAGCACAACCACATAGATCCGCGTGCATGAACACATACACACACATAATTTGGGGGAAGATTTCTCAGTACCTTCTTTTGTCATCTTAAGACTATTCCTACAAGACAATTTCACTAATTTGTCTTGCCATCCTTTCATACTTTCTGAGTAATTTTAAAAATATGAGCTCAAAGAGCTTCCATGATGTCTATCAGTATCTTTATATGACTCTCCTATTTCTTCATGTGACTCTACCACTCCCTCCTACTTGCTCCAGTTTCCTTAACTATGACATCACCTATTTTTCAGGATTGTAGTAAATATCAAATGAGAAAATACTAGTTAAAAAGAACCTAATTCAGTGCCTGGCCCAGAGTGGGTGCTGTAGAAAGGTTCATTTCCTCTTGTCTTTCCCTTATCGAATCATAACATAGTAGGATCAATCCCTCTATTCACTTTATGTAGAATGAAATTATCAGCAAAGCAAGACAAAAATTTATCAGATGTTCAACTTTTAATTTGTATGGTACATCATGATACAATTTTCCTTAGAATTATTGCAGTCTAGTACTGAGCAACCATCATTTCATGGCATGGCATTCCTAACTATACTCTTTGTGTAAATTAATTGATATGAAAGAATTAACATTTCTTTCCTACACTGAAAATGATCAGCTCCCTCCAATGATGGTAAGAAAACAGCTTATGTTCAGATAGGATCTAACTCAAGTACCAACCTTTAAATTTTCCACATTTTATTTTTCTATTTTATAATGGTTACTTTTCAAGATATTGATAAAAAGGTTTAAATTTATTTTTTTTCATATTGGTGCATTGGATCAAATAGAATATACCCCAAACAAATATAAGTTTAAGAGATGAAGGATTAAGCTGGTTTTCAAATAATACTTTTTGTTCTTCTTCCACATTTATCTGGCTAATTTTAATTTCTTGAGTACAATTTGCATGATTATGCTTTGAAAAATAATTTAATTCATCATATTTCCAGAAATGTATGCTTAGATTTTCTTATCTCATTATAAAACTGACTTTTAATAAACCTTTAAGGGTTATAAAGAACTTCAATACATTACTTGAATGTCACAACCACACTGTAAAATTGGTACTGTAGTTATTAATATACCCTTTTTACACATAAGGAACCTGAGGCTCAGAGAAGGTATAAGGTTGCATAGCTAAAAAGTAGACTGTGGTAGAATTTGAACCCAAGTTTTCTCTAAGTCCAATACTTTATGGAGAATATCACATTGACTCTGAAGGACTGTCACTCGTGGACTGCTCCTGGGACATTCTGAACTCTGATAATAGTTCAACGGTCATTTAATCTGTAGCAGGTAAGAAAACTAATGATGTGTTTTGTTTTCTACCACAATGCGAGGGGAAGGATTAATATTCAGGGAATATAATTGTAACCAAAACTCAACATAATTAACTAATTAAGTTAAATGATTAAATAACAGTTTATTTAGAACTTAAATAGAAAACTGTTCTTGGTATTTGACTTACATGTAAGTGATAAGATCATTGACTCATGGTCCTACATTGGACATTAAGAAGGAATATACAACATTTCTGTTCCATGTGGCAGGGCATATAAACCTACTTCAGCATCTCTATCAAATATCCATAGAAGAGAACAGAGAAGAAAAAAAATGTTTAAAACATTTGACTTAAACTTCACTCCCTGTGAAATTTAGCTAAAATTAACTAATTTAGGTAATTAATTTTTCTCTAGTTTGTACTTATCAGCTTATTTGTCGGGGAGTGAAAGGGGGAGAAGCTATCACTAAAACTGTAGGATGTTTTGTCCACATGCAAGGCAAGGTTCTTTCAAAGCCCCTTGGTGTTTGTGTATATTTGATTCTTTACACCTTGTTGGAAAAAGGTCAAAATAAGTGTCATCTAGTTTATCTTTATTTTCCAGTTAAAAGTGCTGAGACTTGGAGAAAATAAATGTTCGCAAAAATAAAGTAAATCCCAGTTCTTTCCCTTGAAATTATATTGAAATAGCTTATTGTCAGGAAGTGTAAAGACCTTAGAGTCAGGAGACTTGAGTTTTGGACCTGGACTTTTGCATGCTCCTTTGATACCTAAGACAATCTCTGGGCTTCAGTTTCCTCATCTGTAAGATGGGAATCAGATGAGTTTTAAGTTTCCTTCTAGTTCTAACATTATAATATTGTAGTCTGTGTCTTACACAAAGATACTTGGGTGTTGGGAAGTTTAAGTGATTACACACACACACACACACACACACACACACACACACACACACACACACAAATACACATGTATATGTCCTTAAGTCTCTTCTATGGAAATTAAAAATATTCTCCAGGCAGCTAAGTGCAGTGAATGGAGCACCAGCCATGGAGTCAGGAAGACCTGAGTTCAAATTCAGCCTCAAACAGTTGACACTTACTAGCTTAATCCCAATTGTCTTGCCTTTCCCCCTCCGTGAAAAAATGGTCTCATTTATTTTTATTTTATTTATATTAAAATATATATTATATTGTTATACTATAAATACAATTTATTTATTTAGCACTACTTATAAATAAGCCCCTTTATTTTGTTTTTGTTTCTTTGCCTGATTGATCCTAGAATCATTTAACTATAGATGCAGATCTGAAAAAGATGGTACAGGCCATCTAGTCAATCATCCTCATTTCCACATGAAGAAACTGAGGCTCATTGAAGTTAAGTGACTTGTCTAAGGTCATGCACACACAACAAATCGACCTAGGATTAAATCCTAGGTTCTTTGAATCTAAATGCAAAGTAGTTTACCATATAAATGGATCATTCAGTCTTCTTTACTCAACTTGAATTGTTCTAATAACTTTAGGACAGTAGGAAATGCCTATATGAGTTATATGAAAAAAATTTATGTTTTTTGGCGTAAGTTCAACAGTTAAATTTAGCAAGCATTCATTTATTGAAAGAACTATTTTCTTCAGTGAGCTTTTGAACCTCCTTTTCCATTTGGCTAATTCTGCTTTTGAAAGCATTCTTCTCCTCATTGGCCTTTTGAACCTCTTTTGCCAATTGAGTTAGCCTATTTTTTAAGGTGTTATTTTCTTCAGTATTTTTTGGGGTCTCCTTTAGCAAGGTGTTGACCTGCTTTTCATGCTTTACTTGCATCTCTCTCATTTCTCTTCCCAGTTTTTCCTCCACCTCTCTAACTTGATTTTCAAAATCCTTTTTGAGCTCTTCCATGGCCTGAGCCCATGGAATATTTCTTTTGGATGTTTGGGATACAGAAGCCTTGATTTCTACATTTTTCCCTGATGGTAAGCATTGTTCTTCCTCATCAGAAAGGAAGGGAGGAAATACTTGTTCACCAAGAAAGTAGCCTTTTATGGTCTTATTTTTTTTCCCTTTTCTGGGCATTTTCCCAACCAGTGACTTGCCTTCTGAGTGTCCTCTTCACACCCACTTGGCCTCCAGATCCACCCAGCCAGTGCTTGGGGTCTGAGATTCAAATGCTGCTTCCCAGCCTCAGGGCTTTGGGCGGGGGCGGGGCTGATATTCAGCGTGAGATTAAGTTCAGGTGCTCAGGTTGGGGCAGGGCCGCCTCACGGCGCTCAGTTCCCTCAAGGGGTTTATGTGGAGACCTTCAACAATGGATCTGAGCTCCTGCCTGCTTTGGGAGCCCTTGTCCGCTGCCACCTCTGCTGCTGCCTCCCGATGGGGCCTGAGTTATGGAGACACCCCACTCCCCTCTCAGCAAGCCAAAAAGACTCTCTCACTCACCCCTGGCACCTGTGGGTGGAGGGACCCCCGCAGCTGCTGGAGATTCCATCCCTGAAGCCTGCTCAGATCTGCTCCTCTCCACGACGCAGCAAAGGCAGGGCTGGGCTCTGCTCTGGGTCCGGGGTGCGACGGATCTTTCGTGTCAGGTTTTCAGGTTTCTCTGGAACAGAAATCTCCTCTGGTCCGTTGTTCTGTGGCTTCTGCTGCTCCAGAATTTGTTGGGAGTTCTTTTTTACAGATATTTTATGGGCTGTGGGTTTGGAGCTAGCGTCTACTCCACCATCTTGGCTCCTCCCCCCCAAGCATTCATTTATTAACTCTTACTTTGTGCCAGACACTATGATGAGTAATGGGGCCAGAGAGATGAAAAAGAAAAGAGTTTAACTTCAAATGTTTTATTTTCTACTTTGGAGATACAACATGTGAATAGAAAATAAAGTTCAAAGTGAATAAAAAAGTGATTTTTGGAGACTGGAAAATATGCTAGCCACCAAGATAGACTTCCTGAAGCAACTAAACTTTTAAGGAAATTAGAGAATCTGGGAGTTGGAATCAAGGAGGGAGTATATTCAGTTCTCAAGCCTTTGAGACAGCATGGCCAGTTTGACCAGAGTAGAGCACATGTGAAGAAGAGTAATGCAGTGTCTGCAAAAGTGGTGTGGAGTGAGGTTGTGAAAGGCTTAGAAAGGCTTATTTTGTCTTAGGGACAAGTAAGATCCAAAGGAGCTTCTTGAACAGGAGAATTACATGGTTAGGGTTGTGCTTTAGAAGTATCTAGATGTGGAAGTTCATGGACTGGAGATAAGACAGAGCGGAGGCTGGAGGACCCATTGCAGTAAGCCAGGCACTAGTTTATGAGGGCCTGTTGAAGTGGAGAAGTGAAGATGTGGCATATATAGGGTGGTCCTTAAGTTTCCGAGCAATTTTAAACTATTACAGTTTAAAACTGCATCAAGATTTTGGGGATACTTTTTACAATGGAGATAAAGTTGACAAGACTTAGGAACTGGGTAGATGTTAAAGGTTAGAATGGCAGAGAAATTGGGGATGATTCTGAGGTTGCAAACATGGGTAGATGGAAAGTTGGAAAGTACTCTTCCAGAAATAGAAATGAAGTTACACACACACACGAATCTACATATGGATACTTGTTTTGCACATGTTGCATTGGAGATACCTAGGAGGCATCCATTGAGAGAGGTTGCATAGTTAATAATGTAGAATTGGCACATTGGAGTGAAGTAGAACTTGGATTTATCAACCTGAGAACCCTCATTATGGGAAGTAATAGCAGTTCATAAGGAGACTGAGTGTATGGAGGAGAAGAAGAAAGAGGAGCAGCCTGGAGTCGTGGGCTACGCACCTCCATATGGAGGATAGGAGAAGAATGATGACACAGCCAAGGAGACTGAGGAGGGACCAGACAAACAGGAGCAGGATCAGGAGGTAGTAGGATCATCAAAACCTGGAGAGAGTTGTCATCTGTGTCAGCTGCTGTGGAGAGATTAAAAAAGAGTTATTCCTGAAAAAAAGGAAATTGGGTTTAAGAATGAAGAGATCATTAATAACCTTGGATGGAGCATTTTGGATTCATATGATGTAATTAGTGGGGGGAAGGGACAAATATCCAAGTAACTGGGAGGGGGCCAGAGATATGAATAATAACTAGCATTTATATAGCAATTCATGGTTTGCAAAATGCTTTTCAAGTAGTATTTCACTTGAGTCTCTTCCCAGCTGCCTGCTGAGGTGGGTGCTGTGATGATCCTCATTTTGTAGATGAGAAAGCTGGGACATACAGTGAGTAAGAGACCTGCCAAGTCACACAGTTAGTAACTCTCCAGGCACAGTGCCCTATTCACTGCATTACGTAGCTACTTCTCAAGTCAAACTTCCTGGCCTAGCTGACCGGGTTTTTAATGGACTAGGCAATCTGAGGCGCAGATGTTGAGATTGTATTTCAGGAGGGTGAGAAGTATGAGGTCAGAACTTACAGGACATGAGTATAGAAAATTCTTACCAGGGAAGGAATTTTTTTTTAATGGTAGGAATCTGGGAATATTTGTAAATAGTAGGAAAGGAAATGATGGATAAGGATAATTTGAAAATGAGGGAAGAAAGGGATAAAATTGACCGGGAAAATTCCCAGAAGAATTGAGATGAAATGGGATCAGTAGCAGAGGTAGAAGGATTGGTTTTGAAAGGAGGAGTCACATCTTCTCCAAAAATAGCGTGTAATTAAGATAATTTGAAATGTAATGTTGGAGAAAAAGAAGGAACTGACAATTGAAGACCTCTTTTTTTTCAGTGAAGTATTTTTTCACTTTGTATTCTTCAGGGTGATCATTTGCCTACTTTTTATTCGATATTATTCTACCAATTCTCTTTACAGAAAGTGTTGAATGTATGACTGGTTCTTACAGAATTAGGGTAACTTAGATAATCTTTCGTATACATATAAACCACAAAATTGTTAAGATTTAAAATAAAAAGTTTCTGTGGTTGAATATGAAAGTGACCTACACAAAGGAAAGCATTTTGAAAGCAAATTGTAGTCCTTGGTGACCCTTTGAAAAAGGAAAGTTGCCAGTCTAAATTGGGATAATCTATCCTCCTACATGTTGAACAACTTGTAGAGGTGGAGGTGTAACATTGGGGAATAGGTTATTAGACTTACAGTAAAGAAACCTCAGACTTAAATCTGATCTCTGAAACTGAATAGTTATATGACCATGGTTAAATTACTAAACATCCATAAGCCTTAATTTCCTCAAATGTAAAAGAATAAAAATAATAATACTTTTAGTAATCAAATCAATAAGCATTGTGCAGCCATAAACTCAAATTAATACCTTTTTGAGCAGAGAGCAGGGACTTAATAGAATGGAACACTGGATAATTATCTTTTGACAAGGAAATTGGAAGGAAAGACCTAGTTAGATCTCAGATATCCGTTTGATGTGGGGAGTGTTTAATGTGGCATTATGGGCTGCTGGAGACCAATGTATGAGCAGTGTAAAAGTCTAAAAAGAGGGCAGAAGTTATTTAATGCAGACAGAGTTTATGATTCCAGCCAGAGGTTGAGCACTGGCATTAATAGTGCAAGCCACTTAACCTCATTGAGCCTCAGTTTGCCAAACCATTGAATGATAAATAACACCTGCACTGCCCATTGTACAGGGTTATTATGAAAATCAGCTGACAGATTGTATGCAAAATGTAATATAAACGCAGGTACTGTTCTTTTTTAAAAGAAGGCCTGAAGAAGGTGAAAGGGAAGAGCACTGAAGGAAAATCTTTGCTTACCTCACAATTTGGCTGAGTATTGCATTTTGCTGGCCCATTTTCTATGTGGGCTGGAGGGGAAGTAGAGAAGGAATTTCAAGAGTGTCCTGAATATGTCCATTACCATTTAATTCTGAATATTTTATAATGCAATATAACATTAGTTTAGGAAATCTGTACTTGTGTGTGATTCTTTTTTGTACAGCATTACAATTCACATTTATTATCCAATGGAATAAGCATAGAACAGCAATAAGCCAGAGTTTTAGAATTCATGTTTTCAAGCCTAGAATTCAAACTGATGAATATTGTATTGTTTTATATCCAGGCACATCCTTAATTTGCCTTTCAGTTTGATTCACAGGGCATTATTTTCCAGTTATCAGACTGTTAGTTAAATACACAGAGAGTCTTCATTGCTTATGTGCACGTTGCCTATGTTTATCTAGCTCTTGCTAAGTAAAAGGGGGAAGGGATAGTTGCAGAAATTCTGTTGATAAGAGATGTCTTAGCAAATCATTGGCTAGCTGAATGACATTGAAACGTAATCCTTAACGGAATCTATTCTGTTTATAAATGACTAACACAGATATGAATAGGACTCAACCATTGCTGAAGTGTTTCCAAATGTGAATGTGTATATTTTCATATTATCATCTCTTATAGGTGGTTCTCTTTCCTTCTCAAATATTTGGTCAATAAGTTTTTAGAGGTTTACATGGGGACCTAGGAGCTAAAATGTTTATCTTAGAAAATGGAACTGTCCAGGTAATTTGAAAAAATAGATAAGCCAAGAAATCTTGCATAATTTGGCTTTGGAATTTTCCTTTTATTTGCATTTGAATACACTGTTTTTTAAAAGCTATTATCTGCTATGTTCAAGCCAGAACGTCAGTCTCTAGAGACACCAGGATGAAATACGACTCACTGTTTTCTATCTTAATTCCTTCTTAGCAAATATACAAATAACAGGTGCAATATAAAATATGGAAGTACAAATGAGAGAACCAGGCAAAGAACTCTAAGTTTTTGAGGAGGGATATCAGTTATTGAGGTAAGGGAATACCTGAATTGGGCCTTGAATATAGGAATTTTTTAAAATAGACCTTGGGAAAGGATGGTGGATAAGCCTGAGTAAAGACAAGGAAACAAGAAAGGAATTGAAGATTGCTGTCCAGCTTGATTGAAGTATATGTCAGCATGTTAAAAGGAAGAATAGGGGATGAGGCTGAAAACTTAGGTGAGAGTCAGATTGTAGAGACATTCCTTTTCCTTGAATTTCAAGATATGGAATTTATAAGTTGCCCTCCAGACAATGGGAAGTGATCTAAAGTTTTTTGAGCAAAATAAAGATATCGAAAAAAAGGAGCATTAGGAAGATTATATGGGCAGAGATGTGAAAAATGAATAGGAGCTTCATGACCCTGATTAGGAAGATAACCTACAAAATGTTGAAGTTTGCATTGTGTACATATGATACATTCTTTGCAATGGTGAGTAGAGAAGGTTTAGACAGCAAACCTATAGCATCACCAACAGCAAACATCTCTTGAAGTAAGATAAACAATTTTGGGTTTTATGAGCTGTAAGCATTGTAAGAATTCAAAGAAAGAGATCTTTGAGGGACAGGAAAGAAAAGGAAGCATTTATGAGATCAGAATTGTCCTGGATCTTTCAAGAAAAACTTGGATCAACCTAGTGTAGGGTGGAATGTCAGAGCCATTAGAAGAAATAGATGGGCTGAGGTTAAATTGGGAGTCTGGGTTGGGTATAAAATGAAATGATGCTTGGGATGGCTAGATATTTAAGGTTTTTAGGGCCTCAGGCACTTTATTCTCTACTAGAAATCTGCCTTTCTGAATCTACCTGTGAAATTGATCCATAGTATTTTCCTTGGTCCTTCTTTATATGGACCATTTGTTTTCCAAATAAAAATAATCCAGATCCTGATATCTACATTTTTAATTGTAGGCTGATAAATTGAGAATGCCTAAACTCCTTTCCTCACTATCTTGACCCTAATTTTTGGGATCTCTCATGTGCATTGCTCAACTTTTCTTTCTTGGGTTCCTGAAATGGAAAGTAAAAGCTTGATGGCATAGAGCTGGGAATGAAATGGATTGCTTTAAGTCATGGAGGAATTAGGGTGATATAAGGGAGATATGATAAGGAAAATGAAGATATGATATGATAAGGAAGAAATGTTTCAGTATTTAGATTTTTGCCATATTATGAAAAATCTTGAAAGGTAGATAAAAGAGCTAATGTGAGATAATTGCCAGAGCATTGTACTGGAGTCACAGGGTCTTGGTTCAAATCCCAGCTTTGAAGCTAACTACTTGTGTCATGTTAGGCAAATAAGTTAAGTGCCCTGAATCTTTTTTCTCCAGTCTAAAATGAATAAGTTGGACTAGGTGGTTCCTGAGAGCTCTTCCAACTCTTGATATATGATACTATGAATTGGGATTACAAAGTCTTTATAGATTTTTGTGCAACTGATATTTAATACTACAATGTATCTGTGATTTCATCAATGCCTCCTTTGTGCTTAGTAAGTTTTACATTTGAAGAAACTAAGTCAAACAGAAAATTAAGTAACATATCCAGGGTCACATAACTACTAAATGTCTGAAGCCAGCTTTGAATTCACATTTTTCTGACTCCAGACACAATACTCTATCCATTGTACATCATAGTTGCTTTGGACAGTCTGGAGTCAGGGAAAGCACTTAGGTTTCAGATGGAAAATCACTCGATTAGATTGGAAACAAAAAGAAAGGGATAGATGTAAAAATCTTTCCTAATGGAGGAATTTGATGAATTTATTAGGAACCTGCTATGTGGTAGGCCCTGGGATTAAAAGTGCAAATTTTTCAGAACAAGTGTGTCTCTGAATACATGAAATTAAAGAAATAAACAATGTAGAAGATGTCTCTCACCCCTTATTAGACTTCAGCATTTTGAAACCTTGTTTCTGGTGCTTTTGCTAGAACTAGAGAAGTTGAAAGCAAGAACTTAGGAGTTCATTTATAAACACATTGAAATGACATTGAGAAAAGCTGGTCAAAGTGAGCGGTAGTCATTTGAATCCTTGGAATTAGGGCTGGGATGGGAAGTTAGGAAGTCCTAAAATATAATGGGTCCAGTTATGTTGGAGTTCATAATATTTCAAACAAAAAATTAAGCCACACTTTGAAGATCCATCTGAGAAAGAAGCAGAAAGTTAGTCTATTTCCCCTCTTCTATTTCACTTTTAATTTTTCTGTATTCTGTCCCTCATTTTTACTTTAATGCTTTACGAAAGATGTGGTCTTTTGAAAAATCACTTCACTGAGTGACAGGCAAATTCTAAGTGCTAGTAAATATAGTCTGGCGATGCCAAGAAAATGTTAAAGACAACAAATGCTAACGATGAAAATTAACTTAAGAAAGCAAAATTTGCAATTGTTAAATAACAGTTAATATTAACTCCCCACAGAGCATCTGGAGCTGGTTCCAGAATACATCACAGCAAAGCAAAGGTTCTTTTTCTTGGAGAATTACTATCCTTGTTCTGACATTTCTTATTTCCTAACTGCCAAGAGTCCCACTATGGAAATTTTGCAGAGTCTGCTATGAAACATGGCATGATGAACAGAGGGTCTTTTGGATCTATAACAATTTGCAAATTGGAAAAGTACATATTCATATTCCATAACACTGAATGTAAAACACTCAATATCCCCTTCTTTGTGTGATTTTTTTTCCCCCAGTTCTGTTGGTATATCTTGGAGGCTGCTATACTTTTCCTCCTTGGATATATATATTGATTCTTGGGCAAGTGAGAATAACAGTATCTGGTTTACATATTTAGTATGTCTGAAGATAACATGTTACATTTCTTCTTGTGATTTTTAAAACTTTAATTCCCTAAAATTTTGGAATTATATAAAGAAGAGTAAAAGAAAGATGAGATGTCTATGTGTCAAGAAGTGAAATGAAAAGCAGACAAGAGGGACCCTTAATGAAATCACAAAAAGCAAGTTGAAGGCAAGAATTTTTCAACAATGTAAACTACTCTAAAATGAATAACATTTTATATACTTGCAGTAATTTGGTAATTTGATTTTGATTTGTCTTCACCATTTTAATACATGAAAGTAGCAGGTTTCTGTTTCTTACTATTTTTAGGTAGTCCATCTCCTATTCATTAATGAGCTTATATTCACTTTTAATTGTTTTGATAAAATCCTTAGGGGAAAACACATACATGCACCTGTTGTTTAACTTTCTTTTTTCTGCTTTTGACATAAGAAGTAAGTGGAACTAATACTCTTCCTTAGAAAATAATGAGAGGAATTCAAAATGTAATAGTGTGCTATTATAGAGTTGTATTTTATTGAAGCGGAGTGAAAAGGTACTGGATTTAACACTGAACAATTGTTCCAAATTTGAAAATGATGTGCCTTTCTGGTTATTCAAATAAAACTTTAGAACAGGAAGGGACTTACAGTCTGTCCAGTGTCCAAAACCTTTATTTTATAGTTGATGAAATTACTGAAGATTACAGAAGTTGGTATATTCTAGATCACACAGTTACTGGCAGAACTTGGTTTAGAACTAATCACTTGTAACTCATATTCTTTCTAGGGGAACACATAGATATTCAGCTAAGTCCTACAATTTCTTTCTGTGATAATCTAACTCTTCAGGTACCTAAAAAAAAAAGAAAGAGGAGAACAAAGTGGAGAAAAGAAGAATAGATTTGAAGTTAAAGACTATGAATTTGAATCCTGGATTTTCTACCTGTATGAGCTTGGGCAAATCATGTGTTATATCTAACCCTCATTTTTAAAATTCAATTAGGAATCTTCTGTGGTGTTGACCAATTTTTCTTCTATTATCTTATCATGTCAGGTGAATATGAGTTCCTTGACGACAGAAACTCTTTCTGTCTGTCTGTCTGTCTGTCTGTCTCTCTCTCTCTCTCTCTCTTCGTTCCTCCCTTCTGTATCAATAAACACTCCAACATACACAGAGGGGCCTGCTATCACAGGTTCTTAGATCTGCATTCATAAAAGGAAAGTCAGCTTTTGAGGGGTTAACAATCACTTTAATCCCACATGTATCATTTCTTTAACCAAGTACATATATCATTCAGTTAGTTCAGGGAGTCAGCACCCTGAACTTCAAAGAAAATACAGAGAAATCAAAACATCAACAGACAAGGATTCTTCTGCCTGAATTCATCAGACAATTGGATCCCAACTCTCTGAACACTTACCAGAGAGGGAAGCACGACATCTGGGTTATCAAAGCTGGAGGACTCCTTAGTGGCTTCCCAGAGTCCTCATCTGGCACTCGGACCTTCTTGCCAAAAACTGAGCCCCAAAGTAAAACCTCAACTCAGAGTATTTATACCTTTTTTAGAGCCAGAGGGCATGACAACCCTTAAGAACCAGAACCTTGGTTCTCAAAAAAAGGTTTGTTTCTTTCCACAAATCTTCCCTAATCAAGCTCTCCTTAATGGGCAGGCCCATGAATGGGTGGGGAAGATCTTTAATCACATTAACAATACAAATACATGTACTGTTTCTTGTTAAAGAAGCTCTTGTTTCTGTACTTTACTCCTAGTAAAGACTCTTGATTGATAAAGGCAAGATTCAATCAGGCTCTTGGTTATACTAAAACAAAAACAGCAAAAGATCCTAATTTTACTTGCCATTACGCCTTCTTCCCTCCTAGTACATCTTCAATTCATTAATTAGTTTGTATTCAGTTGTAAGTAATTTTAATTTATATTCCTAATTCTTCTTTTGTATCTCTTTTGATTTTTATATTATTAGAAAATGACAAATAGTTTTTGTTTTTGTTTTTTTAATATTTGTTGAGGGGGTTGGAGCCAAAATGGTGGAGTAAAAGCAGGGACTTGCTAGAGTTCTCTCCCCCAACCCAGCCAAATACTTGTTAAAATGACTCTAAACAAATTCTGGAGCTGTAGAGCCCACAGAATGATGGAGTGAAGCAAATCTCTAGCCCAAGACAGCCTGAAAGGTTGATAGGAAGTGTCTGTCATGCTGCTCTGGAAGCAGAGGGCTGTCCAGTATAATCCCTGGTGGTACAGACAGCAGGCCTTGTGGGGTGGGGGGGGGACTGAATCACTGGTACCTGTGGCAGTTTCCAGACTTCATGACCCTAAAATGCTGAGGACAAATTGGAAGGTCTACGGAAAAAATCTGTCAAACCTTTGTGAGGGAGTAGAGTCATCTGGCTCTAGCCCCAGGGTGGTGGAGGATTGGAGGAGCCCGTGTCAGCTATAGCAGTGGCAGTGTCAGCAGCTGTTTCTGGAGGTCTAGGCCACAGATTTGGGGGAGGTTGAGGGGATGACAGTACACTGCCTTAACCCCATTGGAAACAGAGAACTTTACCTTGACAAAGACCTCAAAAGTCAAGCAATTGATTGGGAAAATGAGCAAAAACAAGAAAAAAAAAAGATTATAAAGTCTTACTTTGGTGACAAGGAAAATCAAAACAGGCAACCAGACAGAGACAACGAAGTCAAAGCTCCTACATCCAAAGCCTCCAAGAAAAATATGAATTGGTCACAGATCATGGAAGAGCTCAAAAAGGATTTTGAAAATCAAGTAAGAGAAGTAGAGGAAAAATTGGGAAGAGAAATGAGAGTGATGCAAGAAAATCATGAAAAACAAATCAACTGCTTGCTAAAGGGACCCAAAAAATGCTGAAGAAAATAACACCTTAAAAATAGACTAACCCAAATGGCAAAAGAGATCCAAAAAGTCAATGTGAAATACAATGCCGTAAAAAGCAGAATTGGCCAAATGGAAAAGGAGGTCCAAAAGCTCACTGAAGAAAATAGTTCTTTAAAAATTAGAATGGAGCAGATGAAATCTAATGGCTTTATGAGAAATCAAGAAATTATAAAACAAAACTAAAAGAATGAAAAAATAAAGCAATGTGAAATATCTCATTGGAAAAACAAGAGATCTGTAAAATAGATCCAGGAGAGACTATTTAAAGTTTATTGGACTATCTGAAAGCCATGATCAAAAAAAGAGCCTAGACATCATCTTTCAAAAAATTATTAAGGAAAACTACCCTGATATTCTAGATTCAGAGGGTAAAATAGAAATGGAAAGAATCCACCAATCATCTCCTGAAAGAGATACCAAAAGGAAAACTCTCAGGAATATTGTAGCCAAATTCTAGAGCTCACAGGTCAAGAAGAAAGCAACCAGAGAGAAACAATTCAAGTACTGTGGAAAAACAAACAGAATAGCACAAGATCTAACAGCTTCTACATTAAGGGATTGGAGGGCTTTGGAATATAATAGTCCAGAGGTTAAAAGAGCTGGGATTAAAAGTAAGAATCACTTAACTTAGCAAAACTGAATATAATACTTCAAGGGGAAAAAACGATCACTCAAGGAAATAGAGTCTTTCAAGCATTCTTGATAAATAGAACAGAGCTGAATAGGAAATTTGACTTTCAAATACAAGAATCAAAAGAAGCATGGGAAGGTAAATAGGAAAGAGAAATCATAAGGGACTTACTAAAGTTGAACTATTTACATTTTTACATGGACACTCTTGAGACTTTTCTCAATATTAGGGTAATTGAATGTGTATATACATATATATATATATACATATATATGTATATATATATATATGGAGAGAGAGGGAAAGAAGGAACAATAGAATGGGGTAAATTAACTCACATGAAAGAGACAAGAAAAAACTGTTTTCAGTGGAGGGGAAGAGGGGGAGGTGATAAGGAGGGAATAACATGCACACTCAATTTGGTATGGAAATCTATCTTACACTACAGAAGAGTAAGGGGGAAGGCGATAACCAGGGTATGGGGGTGGGGTGGGAGAATGAAGAAGGGAGGGTAAATGGGAGGAGGGGGTAGTAAGAAGTAAACATATTTGAGAAGGGACAGGGTCAAAAGAGAGAATAGAATAAATGGGGGCAGGATAGGATGGAGTGAAAATATAGTTAGTCTTTCACAGCATGATTGTTATGGAAGTGTTTTGCATGACTCCAAATGTGTAAACTATATCAAATTGCTTGACTTCTCAGTGGGAGTGGATGGGAAGTGAGAAAGTTATTGAAGTTGGAACTCAAAAGTTTAAAAATGAATGTTAGATATTGTTTTTACATGCAAATGGGAGATAAGGAATACAAGTAATGGGCTATAGAAATCTATCTTGCCCTACAAGAAAATAGAGGGGAAGGGGATAGGAGAAGGGAGGGTGTGATAGAAAGGGGTGCAGATCGGTTTAATCAGAATGCATACTGCTTTGGGGTTGGAGGAGGAGAGAGATGGGGAGAAAATTTGGAATTCAAAATCTTGTGGAAAACTAAAAAATAATTAAGTAATTTATTTAAAAAAGAATTAAAATAAGGTTTCTTGAATTACATTGAATTTAACTGAATCCTCTATATACATAATACTTACTACCCCTCACACAACTCTCTTTCCAAATGAGTTTTTTTTTTTTTTTAAGATTTTACTATAATAGTATGGATTCATAGGAGATTTTTTTCTTGGCTCATGTTGCTAGGTAACAAGTAGCCAGTATTTTGCTAAATGAGACATATAACAAAAGAACCTTCAAGCAAGAGGATTAGACTAATGCCTCCATTTACAAAATTATTATACTTCTTAAAAGTGACTTTATTGTTGAATAAGAAATTATAATTATATCTCAATATACACAAGAATTATAGCTGAGCCTGTCCTAGAATGCACAACAGTAACTGTATACCCTAAGATCAAGTTCAAAATTGCCTGATTTTAGTCTGGAGTAAATAGAGGCTCCATATACCAAATTCTCTCGAAGAAAATGTTGTACTTACCTAAGTAAAATCACACACTCACACACACACACTATATGTGTGTATAATTTGTGTTTAAATATATGTGTATACATGCATGTATACATATATGTATTGTATATGTGCACACATATGTATGTTTGTATACTCACACACATACTCAATTGGTAATAGAAATCTATCGTCCACAATAGGAGAATTGTATGGGAAGGGGATAAGGAAAGGGAGTAGTGATAAAAGAGAGGGCAGGCATAAGAAGGTAGTGATCAGAAGCAAAACATATGTTAGAGGGGAGATAGGATGAAAAGAAAAGAGACAAACAGAAGGAAATAGGATGGAGGGAAATGCACAGGTAGTAATCATAACTGAATGTGAATGGGATAAACTCACCCATACAATGGAATCATAGAGCAGAATGGCTTAGAAACCAGATTCCAAGAATTTGCTGTTTATAAGAAATGGTCTTCAAATGGATATATACATATACATACACATATACATATATGTACATATATACATATACATCTATATATACACATACTTATATGTATACATATATACATACGTGTGTGTGTGTATGCAGACACGGGGGGAGGGAGTCTGGAGCAGAATCTTAATTCAGCTGAAGTAAAAAAGGCAGAGTGTAGCAATCATGATCTTAGACAAAGTAAAGGCAATTTTTTGTTGTTGTTGTTCTGTCATTTTCTAGTTTTGACTGACTCCTCATGATCCCATTCATGTTTTTTTGGCAAAGATACATAAGTAGTTTGCCATTTCCTTCTCCCATTCATTTTATAGAGGAGAGAACTGAGGCAAACAGGGTTTTAGTTATTTCAGACTATATTACAAAGTGGTAATCATGAAAACAATCTGGTACTGACTGAGAAATAGAGTGGTATATCAGTGGAATAGATTAGGTACATAATACACAATAGTAAATAAATAGAGTAATCTAGAGTTTGATGAGCCCAAAGATTCCAATTTTTTCATGTAACTCATCATTTAACAAAAATTGCTGGGAAATCTGGAAAGCATTTTGGCAGAAATTAGGCATAGACCAATAACTCATGCCACATACCAAAATAAAGTTAAAATGGATCATCAGTCTTGACATATAGGGTGATATAAATAAGTGAGGGGAGCATAAAAAATGTACCTGTGTGATCTATATGTAAGAGAAGAATACGTAATCAAACGAGATATAGAGAGCATCAAAGGAAGTAAAATGGATAATTTTGATTACATGAAATTAAAAAGCTCTTGAAGAAATAAAACAAATAAAGCCAAAATTAGAAGGAAAACAGCAAACTATGGGGGAAAATTATAGCAAGTTTTTCTGAGAAAGGCCTCTTTTCTCAAATATATAGGAAACTGTGACAAATTTATAAAAATAAGAGCCAATCTCTAGTGATTAGAGAAATGCAAGTTAAAAGAACTCTGAGGTACCATCTCATCTAAAAGACTGAGTAACCTGACAGAAAAGGAAAATGACAAATGCTTGAGGGGATGTGAAAAAAATCGAGACCCTAATACATTGTTGTTAGAGTTGTGAACTATCTTAATCATTTTGTAGAAAAATTTGGAACTATGCCCAAAGGTCTATAAAACTATGCATACTCTTTGACCCAGAAATACCACTACTGGATCTGTATCCCACAGAGATCAAAGAAAAGGCAAGAGTTACCTATTTCTATAATAATATTCATAAGTTTTTTTTTGTGTTGGCAAAGAATTGAAAATTGGGGGTATGCACACTGATCAGCATAAATAAATTGTAATATATGAATGTGATGGAAAACTATTGTTTGATAAACAATGATGAGCAAAGTGTTTCAGAAAAAGCTGAGAAGATTTGTATGAACTCATGCAAAATGAAGATAGTAAGACTAGGGGAACACTGTACAAAATTAAAACAATATTCTAAAGATGATCAATTGTAAAAGACTTGGCTATGTTAATGAGGATAATGATCTAAGATATTTTCAAAGGACCCATTATGAAAAAATGCAATCTACCACTAGGGAATTAATGAACTCTGAAAGAGATTGAAGCATACCTTTAAAAAAAAAAAATCTCTTTTCTCATTTTTTTTTTGTCTGGGTTTTCTTTTCCATCATAGCTAATATGAAATTGCTTTTCATGACCTCACATATATAATTGATATCAAATTGCTTGCCTTTTCAAGAAGAGAAAAGGGAAGAAGAGAAAAGAAGGTTAAATTTTTATATGTAATTGGAAAATAATGGATAAACATTTTTAACTAACCTTACTGAAACAGATTTGAAGGTATTTAAAGAAATAAATTGCATTTTAAAAACAATCTAGATTTTGGATTAATGTCATGTGTTTCTTTGTTTGTTTTATTTGTGGGTTGTTGGTTTTTTTCAGTGTTCTTTATGCAACACATTACCCAACTGGAGCAATGATGAACTGTATCACTTAGTTTTATGTGAGCAGTAATTTAAAACTTCCTTATTTACCAGGTTTTCATGAGATTTTACAACATTCGTAATAGTTCCATGAGTCTATCTGTTATTTGAAATAGCTTTAATGCAGTTTTAAAAAGTTTAACAGTTTTTCTTAATCTGCTTTTTGGTGCTATGACCATACAGAAGTGGAATTATGTGTTCTGTAGCAGATCGGCTTTTCTATTTAACATTCTTTTTGATGCTTGTGTCTAAGGTTTATATAGTTTCTGGTCCCTTTTAGAAAGCTTTCTTCTCAGGGGCGATAGTGCAATGAAATGGAGCACTATACTTAAAATATCAGTGTACTTAAAGTTTTATCTTCCAGTTGTAATTACTTTTGTTTCCGGGGGGCAGACCAATGAGTGCTAAGTGTGATAAAACGTTGTAAATTTGTTTATATTGAGCATAGTTGCCTGATGACATTTTACTCATTGTTTTATAGCTAGCAATCAAAACTCAACTTAAGGAAAAGTTTGAGTTTGGTAGAGTGACTGATGATGTAAGCGTTTTTTCTCTATCCCTTTCCTCAGCATCTTTGTTGTCAGATAAATGAAAAAGGGATTCCTTTACCAGTTATTCTCTATAATTATACTTGATAACTGTGCATCCTGAGTGACTGGGAAGAGAATTAAATTTCTAAATGCCTTCCTCTGTCTGGAGTTTAAAAACCTTCACTTCACATTACTCTTCCTCCCTACCCAAATGAACTACTTGCTGCTTTCACCATCCCCACCCCTGTATAACTGTCCTCCTCCTAACTGCGCTTTTCAAGGGTCTTTTCTCATGTCTGTAATGCTCACCCACCTCTGCCTCTGAAAACTTTGCTTTCTGTAAGGGTCCTCTCAAGCACAACTTTCCTCAGGTTGCTTTTGTCTTAGTTGTTAGCACTTGTAACCCTCTACACCTCTCAAAAAAATTACTTGATGTTTATTTTGTATTTTGTATATATTTTCTATTGATTTATCTGTTAATAATAATGACGGATAAGGTTTTTTTTTTTTTCCTCCATGAGAATGCAAGCTCCTTGAGGGTTAGGAAGTATTTTCATTTTTGTATCCTGAGTACCGTATTACACTGCCTTGCATATGGTAAATGCTTAACAAATACCTATTAAATAAAATTAAATTCAAGATGTATGTGTGTATGTACATATTTTTGGGTACATTGACATAAAGTGTGAATATATAAAGATATGAATATATGAATGTATATGATTTATGGGAGTAGCTAGGTGGCACAGTGGATAGAGCACTGGAACTAGAGTCAGGAGGAGTCTTTGTGAGTTAAAATTCAATCTCAGATACTGGCTGTGTAACTCCAAGGAGATCATTTAACACTATTTTTACCCCAGTTTTGTCATCTATAAAATGAACTGGAGCAGGAAATGTCAAACCAGTCACTGGTCACTCAAGACAAGTCACTCTAGTATCTTTGCTAAGAAAACCCCAAATGGAGTCATGAAGAGTCAGACACAAGTGAACAGTGAAAACAATGATTTATGGTATGTACCAAAGGAGTTCTTGAATGCAGTTATTTAAGCATAGACTGTAGTGTGTGGATCTTGCAAGGGTCTTTCTTATTCTCCAAATTTAACACTTTCTCCTAAAAATAATGCATGTATAGTGCTTCATTTCCCTTGCTTTAAACAAATTGAAAACTTGTCTAAGACAAGGTATTCAAAAGCTGGCAGTAGTTAATTTTCTTCAGTGAATGTTCGTCATGTGATGCTAACACATAATTAGAGGCAGTGTTATGCTTCTAACAGTTCTCTCTGATATGGAAACAATTATGGATGAGAGGGCTGGAAGCACCTAGAGAAGCAAATTGTTGTGCAAGCTCTTTATGATACAATCCAGAAGATTCTAGACTACCAAAGGTCAGCCCCTACAAAGGAAGCTTACACAGGTTTTTGTTTAGTGCCAGTCACATAACCTCTCAGGTCTTAGTCACAGAAAGGCTTTGGAGGAAGCTCATAATCTTTTACCAAAAATTGCTTACCTTTGATTTATGATCTAGTCAGGCCATGTTTTGTAAGCTGTGGAAACTTTTTCCAAGAAAAAGAGAAACTACATACAGATTTTGGTGTGTTGAAATATATGTTGGCAGCTTATAAAACTTCAGATGACTTCAAGAGATTATAAACTGGGGACTCTTTTGATGCTGACTGAATAAACACGTTTGTTGTAAATGATCTGACAAGAGAATTTTTTATTATAGACCTGAAGTTTGACATTTTCAAGCACATCTTCATTTTATTACTGAGGAGGAGAGTAACTCTCACTCCATCTTCTAGGGGGACTTTAGCAACGGTTTTGGAAGAGTTCATCTTCTGGTGAGTTTAATTAATGGGAGGGTTAATCTGATATTTCTCATGTATGGACTGCGTTGACCTTTTTTTGCTTTCCTGGAATAGCATGTGCACTGAACACATTTCTAGAAATTAAATTTGAACTAATATCATCCCATCTACTTTGAAACCTGTAGGACTCTAGTGTAAAGAGGGAAACTTAGGGATATTCTTGGGTCAGTAAAGTGTACCTAAGATAATTAACTTCTAGCATTGCCTTGTAAGTATAACTATTGCTAATACAGTTTGCTCATTTTATTGTGTGGTTATTGAGCATCATGTTCATGGGATGTAAGTTAGGTTATATACATTTTACATACATGATGTTTGTTCTTTGACCTTCATAATATTTTAGGAAAACTTTTCATGTTACTGGACTAAGAAAATAATTTACCAAAACTTTTTGTACCTTCTGCTTTTGCTGGAGAGGTGGGGGACTATGGGTACAGGAAGTTGCAAATGTTGTCCTAGTTGCAGTATTGATCCATTTTTAGTTAACTGTTCTTCTCTGTCAAAAGGGGTTGCTTATTGGGTGGGATGCAGTATCATAAAAAAAAAATTTAAACAACTGTGCTGTCACTTTCAAAAACAGTCTTCTTTTTATCTTTTGTAAAAATTCTTGTAATAAATTTTGCTAACCTGTCATAATGCTAAGGAAGATTGTTCACAGCTTCCATTTTTTGACACACTTACTATTTTCATTTTGTGTTTTTCTTTACTTAGAGTTTAAAATAATACTAACTGCAAATAATTAATTTTATTTTATCTCCACTGTTGCTTATAAGTAGTAAATTTCTCTCGTAGCGCGTGTGCTTCATTACAGTGAGGCAGCTAGGTGCTGTACTAAATAGAGTGTTGCACCTGGGATCAGGAAAACTTGAGTGTGAATTCTGAAATGGACACTTATGAGTTACGTGATCCTGGACAATTGATCATCCTCATTAGTAGTGTGAGGGACTTGAATATGACGATTTCTAAAAGAATTTCATTGCTAAATCTGTAAGCCTAGGATCTGAAAGCTTGCAGGAGAATGCAGTTAAGAATTCACTTATAACAACTGACTTGCTCATTGTAAAGGCATTGATATTGAATTAACATTTATATGTAATATTGACAGTGTTTAATATTCACAAATTTTGACAATATTTAACATTGACAAAATTCATTAAAATCATAACACGAGAGGATGAAATATTTATATAAGAGGAATTATCAGAGAAGACAGAATTCACGTGGACTAGTGATAACTAAGCTGGCACGAAATGTGGACATTCATAAATAAGTGGCCATTACATCCTTTTCTGTCTGTCTTAATTGGAGTGTAATTTGGATGGATAGAAATCAGGGAACTGATTGGGGTGGGTGGGGAACTCTCTCCGTCTCTCTACAAATGTATATGTTATATATGGATGTATATGATTTATCAACAATGTATGTTCACACCTTCCACTCAAATCTAAATTTAGGAACTTAGTCCAGTATAAGTTATCCTCCTCCTAAATGCAGTTAATCCTTAAGGACCTAAATTCCTTAAATTGCCCCAATATGCCTTTCCACCTTGTTTTTCTTCTTACTTCCCTACATATACTTTCTGAATTCTTGCTTTCCTATTTACACACACTTATTCATGATGCACTTTCTGCCTGTAATGCCTTTCCTAGAGAAGCTTTAACTAACAAAACCCTACCTCTCTTTCAAAGCTTTTCTTTAATGCCACCTTTTATACAGAACTTTTTCTAATTACTAAGCCATCTTAAGAAATAGGATCAAACCCCTCTCATTTCTGTGAACCCTGAGGATACTTTTCTCTGTCTGTTTAGGGGTACTTATTATTTATACACACACACACACACACACACACACACACACATACACTTCATTCCACAAGAAAGGAAAGAGAACAAAGGGAGGGCTAGACTTCTTTATGACTGAAGCAGAAGAATTGAGTGTTGGTTTATTAAATCCTTGGATGACAGAATAAGAAATATATACATACACACGTAGATATGTATGTATACATATATACACACACATATCATACATAGGAACCAGTGAGAAACCACTGATAAGTTTTGGGTAAATGTGAGAGTAGTGCAACTCTTTAGGATAAGAAATTCAACCAATGAAAAAAATAGACTTGGCAATTAGTGTGAAGAGTGAATTGGGGCCAAGAAAATGAGGAAGGAAGTACTTTTTAAAATCCAAATATGAATAAGAGGTGAAAAATAAGGCTTCATTTTCCACCCCCTGTTCACTTTTCCCATTGCACTTTTTGGTCCGTCCTTCCTTCCTTTCCTCCTTCCTTCCTTCCCTTCATTCCTTTTTCTTTCTTTCTCCTTGTTATCTACTTTCACTACAAACTAAGCAACAGGATTAAGCAGTTCCAGAAAGCTTCATAGGACAATATAATAGAATTATTATTTAGAACTTGTACCCCACAAACAATGTGTTCCGGGTATACTGTCAAATACAATCTTTCCATGGCTTTCATTAACAAAGAACTTCCATCTCACACCCCAAATAGTTCTCTCTGAAAGTTTGATTTTGGCAAGAATGGCTCTGAGTTAGAAGCTTTTTTTTCCCCCAGGGTCATGGGGCTCTTTACATATCTGCCACTTAGCTGCAATTCCTTTGGCAACAGTGGGAACAGCCAGAACGTTTGCTTGGTGGCAAGGGGTAGGAGAAAGAGAATGTGAAATCCTGGCCTCATGCTTATGCTCTCAATCCAGGGGGAGAATGTGAGAGAAGGCTAGATGATGAAATGTGCCTTCTCCTCAAGTCTCATTTTACAAGAGCTTGTGAAAAACCATGCTAAATTTGGAAGGCAGCCACGAAAGCACAGCTTTTTAAGAAATCGTCATACATCTCCAAAGACAAAAGCATTGTCTCTTCATTCAGTACATACATCACAGGTGAAGTATGACTTCTTAACTAAGATGTATACTTTTCATTTCATAGATCACATCAAAGGAAATTTGGACCATGTTTGAAATCATCATTCAATTTTGCTACATTAGCCCTTGATAGTTTTTAAATGAAAGAAGGGAGGAGGATTATAGGTGTAAGAAAAGCAGATTCAGAGGGAGCTAGAAAATGGCACCATGATGGCTACTTGTATTTTAATCAGTTCTGCCCTTGTAAAACAGATGTGACCAAGCGTTATGAAATCTATTGACAGAGAACCTTTTTGCCTTGACAGTATTTGTATTTGCCAGTGTCTACTTTTTTGAATAATTTGCTTTCTATATGCTGCAATCTTATTCAGAAAATGTATTCTTTAGGGATATTTCAAATCTAGCTATGTTAACTTAACCATTAAGTTCAGCAACAGTATTTTCCAATTTTCCAATTCTTTTCCAAAGAAAATTTCCAATTTTTTTTATTATGAGTACTTCTTACCTGACTTTTGAAAAGACTGCTTGTAGCTTGAAAGAAAATAATATAGTTTGATATGACATAAGGACATGTAAATTTATTTCTGTTTCTTGAGTTGTTGATTTTAATTCTTGATTTTGAAGAGTTTTTTTCTTAGTCATCACTAACGGTGTGTTGTTTTTTCAGCTTTATCTTGATCATTCTTTCTTACGTTACCCAAAAGTTAATATGAGAAGGAAAGTAGACTAGATAACATTTAAGAAATTATAAAATTCTTACAATGATTCTCAACTTCTTTCTGAAATATAGACCCACTATTTTCATAACATCTGGTGATGTTGTAAAGCTTGTAATTTCAATGGAAAATGAAATTGAAGAACCTTCAAAGAGCAATAGATATTGATGGTGAGAAGACTGCAGCAAATTATAAATAAGGAGTAACATAGGAGAAGTAATAAACAAAAGTTTCATCTACGAAATGAAGGGCAGGGAGAAAAGGGTCAATTATATAAGGTAAGGAAAGATTGGTCAAGGGACAGATGACATGATCCATTGGTACTCATACAGTGAAAAAAGGATGAGATGAAATCAACTTAGAATGTTGGGGGAATATGAGAAGAGTTTCACACCACAGATAGATGTAGATGTACTATATTTTCCATGGCTGTGTTACTGGATATATTCACTTTCATGAAATCTTAGATTCATTGGAACTTTGGAATCAAGGCTCTTAACAATTTACCTAAATCCTCAAAGTAAGGGAAATTTCAAACCATTGGCCACCATTGGATTGGACTGATGTGACTGTGTAGTCCAATTTTCCTCCTTCCTCTGCTGTTCTATGTATGTGACACCAAAAGCTGACTTGTTAGTCTAAGAAAGAAACAGCTTTCTCAGATATTCCTGCAACTTTATAATATCATAAATTTTTAAAAGTCAGTTGACAAATTTTATTTTTAAAAACCTAAGTGCCCAGATAAAGCTTTATGTGCAAAAAAAAAAATCTATTATCTGCCAAATGTTCAAACCTGGTGTATTTTCAAGGGAATTTGAGATATGCCATGTTTTTTGTTACTGGTAGCCAGTTAATAATGAATCATTCAATTTAGCCACTCCTAAAATCCTTGTCAATACTATGACTTTTTAAAAAAATATATTATTTATTTATTTTCAGTTCTCAACATTCACTTCCACAAGAATTTGAATTAAAAAATGTCTCCCCATTTCTACCCAACCCCCACCCCAGGACACCATGCACTCCATCCACCCCTTCCTCCAGTCTGTCCTCCCTTCTATTATTCCCCCTTTCTTCCATCTCCCTCCCCTCTATTTTCCTGTAGGGCAAAATAGATCTCTATATCCCATTGCCTGTACGTCTTACTTCCCAGTTGCATGCAAAAACCATTTTTAACATTCATTATTAAAGTTTTGAGTTCCATATTCTCTCCCTTCCTCCTTCCCCACCCTCCCTCATTGAGAAAGCAAGCAATTCAATATGGGTCAAATGTGTAGCCTTGTGAGATACTTTCTTAATAGTCATGTTGTAAAAGACTACCACATTTCCCTCTGTCCTATCCTGCCCTCCATTTATTCCATTCTCTCCCTTAACCTGTCCTCTCACAATCTTTGCTGTCCCTTCTATTGTCTTCCCTCTCCTATCACTTTCCCCCCTGCCTTCCTGCAGGGTAAAATAGATTTCCATATACAATTGAGTGTGCGTTACTCCCTCCTTAAGCCAAATCTCATGAGAGTAAAGCTCATTTATTCCCTTTATTCTCCCCCCTCTTCCCCTCCATTGTGAAAGTTCTTATGTGTATATACACATACACACATACACTCAGATACATATACATACCTACACAAATATAATATATACTTACATATATATACCCTTACACATAGCATATATATACATATATGTGTGTGTGTGTATATATGTATATGTCTATTCCCTCTAGTACTGAAAAAGGTCTCATCAGTTATAAATATCATTTTTCCATGTAGGAATGTAAATGTTCAACTTTAATAAGTCCCTTATGGCTTCTCTTTCCTGTTTACCTTTTCATGTTTCTCTTGATTCTTGTATTTGAAAGTCAAATTTTCTATTCATCTCTAGTCTTTTCAAAAGAATGGTGATTTCATTGAAATTCTGTTTTTAAACTCAGGAATATCATGTTCCAAGACTTTCAGTCCCTTAGGGTAGAAGCTGCCAGATCCTGTGTTATTCTGATTATGTTTCCACAATACTTGAATTGTTTCCTTCTGGCTGCTTGTAATATTTTCTCCTTGACTTGGAACTCTAGAGTGTTCCTGGGAATTTTCCTTTTGGGGTCTCTTTGAGGAGGTGATCAGTGGATTCTTTCCATTTCTATTTTAGCTTCTGGTTGTAGGATATCAGGGTAGTTTTCCTTGGTAATTTCTTGGAAGATAATTTCTTGGCTCTTTTTTTGATCCTGGTTTTCAGGTAGGCCAATAATTTTTAAATTCTCTCTCCTAGATTTATTTTCCATGTCAGTTGTTTTTCCAATGGGTTATTTCATATTATCTTCTATTTTTTCATTCTTTTGGTTTTGTTTTAAAATTTCTTGATTTCTCATAAAGTCATTAGCCTCCATCTGTTCCATTCTAATTTTTGAAGAACTATTTTCTTCAGTGAGCTTTTGGACCTCTTTTTCCATTTGTCCAATCTTACTCTCTAATGCATTTTTCTCCTCATTGGCTTTTTAGACCTCTTTTGTCATTTCAGTTTGTCTATTTTTAAAGGTGTTATTTTCTTCAGCATTTTTGGGGTAAGCTGTTGTCTCATTTTTCATGATTTTCTTGCATCATTCTCATTTCTCTTTCCAATTTTTCTTCTATCTCTCTTACTTGATTTTCAAAATCCTTTTTGAGCTCTTCCATGGCCTGAGAAAATTTCATATTTTTTTGGAGGCTTCAGATGTAGGAGTCTTAACCTTTCTGTCTTCCTTTTGTTGTATTCTTTGGTCTTCCTCTGGTTTTATGCTTTCCTCTTCTTTATCAGAAGGGGTGACAGAAAATACTTTTTCAGCAAGAAAGTAACCTTCTGTAGGCTTATTTTTCCCCTTTTGAGCATTTTCCCAGCCAATTACTTGACTACAGAGTTCTTAGTTCCTGCAAATTGGCAGAGTCAAGAGAGAGGTGTTTATTCCTCTCTTGGCTTCCACTGTGGTTTATGAGCAACCACAAGCACTCTTTTCTGCCCTGGAACTGTGAGTAGGATTCCCTCTCCACAGCCACCACCAGTTCTGCCATGCCAGTGATCCTTTTCATGCTGTGACCACCACTTAGGACTGAGACCCAGATCAGCTACTTGGTTCCCTCAGCATCTATAGGTGGAGAGCTCCAGAAGTGTCTGCTGAAACAGAAGTGACTGCAACCCTGGGGCTGAGGTTGGGGTTGGGGTCCTGACTATGCTCCCCTTTCACCCAGGTGAAAGAGCTTTCTCACTGACCTTTGAAGCTGTCTTTGAAATTTGTGGGTTGAAAAATCTAGAAATCTGCAACAGCTGCCCAAGATTCAGAGCCCTGAAGCCTGCTCCAGTCTGTGCTACATGAACCATGCTGGTCTGTGCTCCACTCCCATCCAGTGTGATAGACCCTTTCTGTCAGTCTTCCAGGCTGTTTTGGGCTGGAAATTTTTTTCAGTCTGTCATTTTGTGCCTTTGATGCTCTAGAATTTGTTTAGAGTCATTTTTTACAGGTATTTTAAGGGCTTTGGGAGCAGATCTTGAGCAGGTCCCATGGTTTTGCTCTGCCATCTTGGCTCCACCCCTATGATTTTTAGTATAATAAAGTTATTTTCTCTTAAATTTTTTAAAATCTGTCTTAATTTTATTTCTTAAGGCTGATATATTTGAATGACTTAGAGATATTTGCTTGTTTTGTACCTTCTTTTTCATAATTAAAGCTATTTCAGTAAATTCAAAAAGAGAAAAAAAACATGCTTCTGCCGAATAAGAAATGGTTCACTGAAGTCCAGACCACTTTGGTCAGATTTTCTTCAGGTTCCTAAAATACTGTCAAGTGTTGTTTTGCATTCATTCAGCATCTGTACAAAATCCATTTAGTGTCATGCTGTTCCCTGGCACAGTCAGATTGGTCTACTAGTTGTTCCCCAAATGAATGGTAATGGCTGTTCCTACTACCATTCACTTTGCCATTCCTCTTCCCTATAATGCACTGTCTCTTCATTTTCATTTTTCTGTCTGTATCTCAAATTCAACATGAGAAAATCAGAGTTTGCCTTTCCTCAATATTAAACCCCTATTTCCACCAAGGATACAAGAATCATTCTAATCTCCCCAGCATGGCAATCTTGGAGTCATCCTTAAAATCTTCACTTTCCCTCAGGAAATCTGTTACATCAGTTGTCTTATCCTATCAATTTTGCCTTCATATTATTTTATATCTGTTCCCTTCCTTTTATTTACATGGTCACCATCCTAGTTCGTATCATCATTATTTCTAGCCTGAACTATTCTGATAGCTTTCTAATTAGTTTCCTTATCCCCCCTTTTGTAGCTCCAGCATTGTAACAGGATCTGTCACATAATAAGTGCTTAATAAATAAATATTTATGAATCAATTGATTTTAGAGTATATGCCCAGAGATTATAATCTTTAGGTGAAAGGCTATCATCAATTTAATGCCTTATTTATTTTTAAAACATGACTGTGAGTTTTTGGGTTTATTTGAATTATTGAATCTGTTCATAGCTCTAACAGTAAATGAATGTCTGTATTCATTTAGTTTTTTTCAGCATTTATTGTTTCTGTTTTTAAAAATCATCCTTTTTAGGTTAATAAGTGATCCCTCTTCTTTCTCTCATCCCCAAAACAATTTCATTTAATCCCATGTTTGTAAACTTGTGGTTGTCTTCAGTCTCTCTCTTTCCCTTAGCTTGCATATCCAATTTGTTACCCAATCCTATTGTTCTCAGCTCTGCAGCGTCTTATTAAATCCACTCCCATTTCTCCATTGCTAGATCTGCCATCCAATTACTCTTGCTAACACTCAGCTTGACAATCATAGCAGATTTCTAATGGGTCTTCCTACCTTTAATCCTTGTGATCTCAGTTCCAACTTTCATAATGTTAAAGGAATAATATTCCTCTGCAAAGGTTTGGTCACATCATTTCTTTGCTCAAAACAGTTCAGTGGCCACAAATTTCAAGAAGATAGCATTCAAACTTATTTGTCCAGCCCTCAAGGTCCTCCACAATCTGGTGCAATCTTACTTTTCCAGACTTATTTCATCACTACTTCCTCCATGTATCTTACGCTTTACCCAAACTAATCTGTATCTTTTCTCTGAAAATGTTGTGTGCCTTGCTCTTTTTTTATATTGCCCCCTGCCTGGAATTGGCTTTCACCTTTTCTTCGTTGTATTCTTAGCCATCCTTAAAGTTCAATTCTAATGCTGTCAAAAATGGAAAGTTTTCCTAATTTTTCCCTGATCAATAATGACTTCCTGCCTTAGATCTCACATAGCACCTTTTTTTACTTCTGTGGTATACCAATCTAATGCTATGTATTATGACTCCATCTGTGGGGAACCTGCTTCCTCCAGTCCACAAGAGGCACTCTAGATCTTCAAATGCAGTCCTTTGACTCCAAACTTCATAAAACAAATTCCCTTAATAGAAGGATTTGTTCTGTAAAACAGACTCAATCAAAAGGCTGCACCCAAGAACCTAGAACGTCACATGTGGCCTGGAGGCCCTGTACTAGACTATGAGTTCCATCAGTCAGGAAGCCATGCCTTATCTGAACTTTCATCTTCCCTAGCATAGTGCTCTGCACACAGAAACAAATTAGTGTATTAATGCTGTATTTTAAATATGTCCAGAGAAGGGTAATATTAATGTGGCTTCCAACAGTTTGTGTTTCAAGAGGAAGTGATGCTTCAATCGAGTCTTGAAAAATGCTTAGGATTTGAAGAGGAAAACAAAAGGGGCAGGACACTTCAGGAGATTACAAATACTTAATCATGGTGGTGGTGGTGTGTTTGTGTGTGTGTGTGTGTGTGTGTGTGTGTGTGTGTGTGTGTGTGTACAGAGGGGAGAATATGGGTGTTATGTACAAAGTATGGTAAAGAGGTCATCTTAATTGGAAAACTTAATTCATGTTGAAAAATAATGGGAAGAAAAGTTGTAAAGGTAGTGTTGAGCACAACTGAAGAAGGCCTATGAAATGTATGATTTGTTTTCTTACAAAGGCTTTACAGGCTCTTCACAGACAGAACATTCATATGTCTTGTCATTAAAAGTCATAAGTAAATATTCTCTAAGGGAACAGGGCAAAACTCAACAGCCGCCTGACCAGATGGAAAATTTGGAGATGTTTCTGAAGCTGTACGTTGCACTAGGAAAATCACTCTAGAAGGACAGGTGCCATTGTTGGAAGAGATACTTTCTGGCAGCCTGGCATCTGGCTGTTGTGATGGCCCTTGGTATGAAGATGTGTGGTAGTTGTAATATAATAAATAATGTAAGAAATGGACCCTGTTCTAACCCATCAGTCTCATCCCTTCTTCTGTGCTCATTTCAGCAGTAAAATTAACTATAATAATTATGTGTCAATTATGTTTAGATACAAAGTTAATATGTATTGTTTGGGATCATTTATGACTATGTGTCTGATCTAATGTTGGTATCATCTTGTAAAACATAATGATGGCAGTCTAGTTTCTGAATGACAGTCATTAACTCTGGTGTTTGTGGAAATATTCAAACTAGACTTGTATCAAGTTCATTTTTGCACTGTTATTTGGTATGATAAGTAGAATGAAAACAATTTAAAAATAGGATAGAAAAGACTTATAAGTGTAAGGTTATAGTATATGGTAATTGTTTTTCATGTAATTCTTCATACAGTCAGGGGTTTAATCATGTTTGATTACATGATAGTGGTGCTATCAAATTGATTATAACATAAAAAGGCTTGGAAAAAAACCAAAATTTGGAACAAAATTAAAAACAAATATTGATTACTTCTTAATGAAAAATAACTGATAATAGACCTATTGACTGAGAATATAGAGACCATCTCATATGAATGTTTTCTCTCCTTAACCTCTTGTACTCACTCACCCTCTTTTCCTCCACTTCAGTTTCAGAGGTTTGCCTTAACCATGCCAAAATTAACATGTGAACCTGAACCATAAAACACGTTCCCCCATTTTTTTGTTTCTTCCTTGCAGTTACTCCCCCAATAATTCTCATCCTCTCTCTCATGGTCTCTTGTATTCTCTCTCTCTCTCTCTCTCTCTCTCTCTCTCTCTCTCTCTCTCTCTCTCTCTTTCTCTCCTCTCTTTCACACGTGCGCGCACTAACACACACACACACACACACACACACACACACACACATATATATAAAAATATCTGTGACATATAAGTATATTGAGTCCTTCACACAAATGGTTGCCTTCTTGTTGGAAAGACAAGATATATACACATAAAATGTATTATGAGCAATACTAATTGTGTGTCGTATGGGACTTAAGAAATAGGATTTAACGTGAGCCTTGATGGGGACGAATAGGATATGATTAGAGAAAGTGAAGATGTTCTGGAAAGCAGAAATTATATGAACAAACACATGGATTTAGAAGGTATTGTAATGCAGTGGGGATCTTAGGAAGACCGAAATGCCTGATCTTTTTTTTTATATTAAGTTGTTTTTTTTTTCAATTTCATCCTGTCCCTTTTCCAACTTCATTCCATCTCATTCCTCTGTTTCCATACTTTGATGAATTTCTGATCTCATCCTATTGCTCGTCCTTTCAACAATACGATTACAAGCCATCCCTTTGAGCCCCCCCTGTGCAGCTCTTGTCCATGTACCCCCATTAATTTGCCATCGGGATTCCACCAAATAGCAGCACTGGGGTTTTTTCTCTACATCTCCTGACGTTGTAAGGATACCAGTGGAACTTACGATTCATCTGTAAGTTACCCTTTGCTTGTGCTACTGGCTCCTCTTTTTTTTTCTAGTATCTTCCAGATGTAATTTTTTTTATATCACTGAAATCATGGGACTTAAGATGAACTTGAATATCATATACTTTTGAATATAGCTCTGATTAAAACTGTTATTTAGCTCAATCTGGAAGGTATAACAAAGTTGTACTTTTTTTTAAATATCCAAAGAATTATTTTTCTGCTGACAATCCTTTATGGTTTGGTTAAAGTCATGTCCTGTTGCTTAAGATTTCCCTAGCCATGCACAACTCTCACTCTTAGCAGGAACCTGTATTTTCAAGTCTATCTTTTGATATTCAGTTGGGATTGATAATATTGGTCACTTTATAGGATTTTCAGTTAACATTAATAAAAAAGTAAGTAGCCTTAATCATTTATGAAATATCTATATTGTTTTGTTGAAAGCCTCTCAGTATGGGAGGAGGGGAAAGGAGGGAGAGAAAAGGAGAGTATCAGACAAGATATCATTGGAAGAGAAGAAATGCTTTTTTGGGGGTCCCAGAAATCTGTCATTGGTATAACCAGGAGAAGGACCCAGTCAGTCTCTACCTTTGATGTCCTTATTTCAGTTGAGCCTATGTGGATTCAACGTACCTTCTAGTATCAATAGTGTATTTGAGAAAGAATAAAAAGAAGGTCCAATTGTAATTAATGTTTTGGTGGATGTTGTGTTTTATAGATAGATTCACATATTAAGACAGCAGTTAGTTTTTAAATATTAAAAGAAAACTGTTTGCTTTTACATTGCATTTCTGTTTGTAACATGTCTGAAAATGCTATGTATTTTAACGTGAAACCAGTCTATGAAATGGTTCCTTTAAAAGAGCCTTTCAGAAGTCTGTGCTCAATTAAATTTCAATGCATTTTCTTGCAAACTCTCATGTTCCCCTACAAACATCAGATTTGCAACAGACACTTTGTATTCTTTGTTGTTTTCCTTTATAGAAAGACAGAGATTACAGTTATAATTGACATTCTTGAATCCCAGTTAAATGCTGCATCTCTCAAATGTACATTGGGATCCTTGCCTTTTAATTTCTAATCTCAATTAATAGAGTATTTTAGATAGTGTTATATGTACAATTTTATTGAGTTGTAAGCTATGTGTTTTTGAACATTCTCATAACATTTGGTTTTGTAATTTAAATGGATTACTTAAGAATTAAGATAAGGGAGAGTTAAAAATTATAGTGTAGCATGCCAAAGATGGATTTTCTTTAGTAACTAAAATCAAAATATAAGCAAAGAAACAAGAAATTGGAACTTCATTTGAAATCTTACCCTATAGGCACCTTAGACATGGGAAAAAATAGAATAAAATAGAGATCAGCCCCAGAAAATTGAAATAAAAATAAAAAAGATTAAATTTACCAATCAAATAATGGCTACACATTTTGCCATGTGATCCCTTTAAGTAAAAAAAATAACATTGAATTTTTATGCATTTTCAATGATTTTGCAATTAGATTTTTTTAAAAGATGGTCTTACTTATGTCTTTTATTTCCACTCCTTGTGCTCTCCAATGTGACTAAGCAAAACAATTAATAAAACCAACCAACACTGACTACAGCTGATGTTATACGAAACATTCTGTTTTCTAAAGAGTTGCCACTTAGCCCCATGAAGCTATTGGTCTGTTATCATTTGCCATTTAACTGCGAAGTTTTAAAGTGAAGCTCTCAGGGTCTCATTTTTACGAGCTGATAATATTCTGGTTTTGGACGCCAATGCTAGTAGCCTTGGCAGTAATTTTCCACTGGTGGATTTTGTTGCTAGCCCATTTAGAAAAAAAAAAAAAAGGTGCCCAAGATTTGGAGTAGTTAGATACCTGTGAGTCTTAGCTATTTCAAAAGACAATAATTAGCATAATTGTCTAAAACTTAATGACAACATGAGGAAATAGGCCAATGTGAGATAAATATTCACACACCAAAAAAAATCCTGCCTTTTACCCTTGTCTTTTCCTCTTCTCCCTATGCACTGCTACAGAAATAGTTGCTTATATACTCCTGTGGTTTTCTCAGTCTTTCCTTTGTAGAGGGGAGCAGTTCTTCCTCTCTTCTTGACTTCTTTCTTCTACTGCCTGAACCCTACCTACTTTCCATCCTAAAAATTCTCTTCCTATTCTCGTTTCTCCCTCAGTCTCTTCCCTCATTTTTCTTTCCCTTCACCAAAGATTCTATGCTCCTATTCTCATGCCCATGTGGTCATGATATGCAACAGAAGATTATTTTAGTATTATGTTGTACATATTCCTATTTCTTGCTAAGAAAAAAATAAAGTTGTTTTCTCTAGATAACCTTTAATTCTCACCTCCATTTTTATCAGTAGCCCTTGGTAGAAAAAAAATCCCATCATTGATTTACCCCAATCTTAAAACTAAAATTCTGTGGTTGGTGTTCATTAGCTGTCTCCTAGCTTCATTTTGCCCAGACTTCGTGGTTCCTTTCTTGGAATACTAATACTGATGAGGAGAATTTGGAGGCTGCACTAGATAATAACTAAGATCCTTTCTGATTTTAAATTCTATCATTCTAACTTGGGAAAATGCTACTTTAAAAAAAGGAAGCTTGCTTTTAAAACACAGTTAAATCACTTCATAGGTGACAAATGAATTGTTTTGGTTAAATATTCATAATAATTTCTAAAATAATACTATTTCCTTTTGCCACCAATGTGAATCAGTGCGATAGGTTCTTCATTGATGTTTGGAGGAGTTAAGGGTAAGGTACCATTGCAGTTCTCCATTGTATAGTATCATTGATATAACCATATCATTAACTCCAGATTAGAGACAGAATTTTTGAGAACCAACACCTGTTTTTAATTTTGACCAATTTATCCCTGGAAGTATTCCAGCTCACTTTCATGTTCTCATTTTCATAATCACCTTTTAATGAAAAGTTTCATCTGGTGAAAATAATTTCTGAAGACCTTTCTGCTGTCATGCACCTATCTTGTATAAAATATTAGAAAGTTATTCTGATTGTAATGAAATGTGATGTCTAAAAAATAAAACCTCTAGGGTTGCTTAAAGAAAAAAAGTTTAATTAGTTAAAAACTAAGTTTAGCAACACATTAGCAGTATTCTCAGAGGACTATGCAGAGGAAAGAATTTGATGTGTGTTTATGTTTCACTACTAAAAGTTTCTGGCTAATTTTATTTCATTCTAAAATAGGGAAAAATATCAGATCATGAATTACCGAGAATCTTGACAATAGTAAAAAGGGAGGAAATATAATCATCTGACTTGCTAAAGTTTTATAATTTCACAAATCTTGGAATTTATTTTAATAATTTTATAACACATTTTATCTAAATATATCAAAACATACTACAGATCATTTGTGAGAATCTCCTTCCTAATATGAAGATTCTGAATATACCTTGGCCTGCCCCTCATAGCTGCTCTCTGGTGCATCTGCCCTTCATCTAGTTGACCCTGGTGAATATTAGGGTTAAGCACCCTTCCACTGGGTGGCCATCAAATCAAACGCTTAGGCTCTCAACACATCAATGTAGGTATATTTTATTTACACAGTAAAACACAATGACCTTTGACTTTCTGCCACAAGGGCCAATACAGACTTTCAGAATATTGTAGTATCTTAGCTGTAGCAATATCTTAGGAGAGGTTGGCAAAAAGGGTAACGATGAGAGTCTGTACATCTTAGTTGCTTAACGGTGTGGCCCTACTCATTGCTTCCCATCCCACTGTTCCATCACTGGTTTCCTCTTATTACTGATAATAGGATTAAAGGAGATAATATTTTAAAAACATTTAGTACTGTGCCTAGCACACAGTAGTTGCGTATTCCCTTTCCTTCTCTCTTTCGAGTGCTCCATGTGACAAGTTTCCTCAGACATAGTTACCCAAGGGCTCCTCTCCTAGCACTAGACCCTTTTATGGTCAGCTTTCCACTTCTCATCTTACCCCTTAGCAAGTTGGAGTAATATAAATTGATCCAAAGTCTCACTGAGCCTCTAGAAGGCCCTGAAAACACCATTAGGGGAGGAGAGAGCAGGTGGCTGCTCACAGCCCAGGCATCTGTGACTCATTGGGCAGGGGTTCAATCTGCCACAACAATGAAGAATCATATCTCCACCACAAAAGCAAGAATTTTTACAACTTGACGTTTTCTTTTTCTTTCTGTGGTTAAAAAAAAAAAAGCAACTAACCAAGATAAAAAAAAAATTGAGGCAAAGAAAAATGAACTTAATGCTGACTGGAGAGGCCATGGCCAAGAGGCATCTCCTCTGAGTTCGTTGTTCAAAATGTTCTTCAGTGCTTCACAAAAAATGTTATAGACCAAGTTCTGAAAATTATCCTGGGTATAAATCTCATTGTTCTCTTTCAGGAAAATATTTTAACATAATAAAATAGAAAACTAGGTGCAGCCTAATGTTCCAGAAAATGAGCGGTACCATGACTTATGTGTATCATGTGTTTTGAATTATAGTTTTATATGTCATACCTCATGCTCCAGACTTAATCAGAAGAAAATTTGGTTACTTTTCTACAAAATAGATTTAGTAAAAAGTATGTTCATTTTATATGTGTGTGTGTATGTGTGTGTGTGTGTTCATGTTCCTCCTTTGTTGCTGAAGAAGACCATGTCATCAGAAAAATAATGACATGACTTGCAGATGACTTTGTTCTTTTGAATGAGGAGGGGTGTGCGAGTCACCAGCCTATATTTATTCTTTCCTCTGAATGTGCTATTCAGTCATCTTGATGAATATCTGGTCACTGGATTCAGATGGCTCTGGAGGAGAAGTGACTTAATAGAATAATATTGCAGGGGGTTTTCAACTAAATTTCATTTTTAATGAATAGAAAATCTTTTTAGTCAATCTTTCTTGTGTGTGTGAGTGTGTATGCACAAATACAAATATATATATATATGTGTGTGTGTGCATGTGCATATGTGTGTGCACGTGCATGCACACACATACACACAGAGGTATATATAAATAGATATCCTGAAGGGGAAAAAAATCATCCTATTCTCTGTTTCTTCCCCAGGCCCTGTCAGACTGTCCTGTAGACAGTAGGATACTCAGATGTATTTTTTGGTGGTTGACTGAATGTTAAAAAAAATAGGGAGATGAATAAACAAGTAAATAAATAAATGATAACAAATGAATGAGCAGATTCTGCCCTAAAGAGGTTTACATTCTACTGGACATAGTGGGGAAAGGGGGAGCAAGCAAAATGCATCTTTAAAAATGAGACAAATGCTTACTTTTTGAATTCATTAATTTGTTTTCAGTTTTCAGCATTCACTTCCATAAGATTTTGAGTTTCAAATTTTCTCCCCCCACTCTCCTCCTCCCTCCCCAAGAGGCCTCAAATCTAATATAGGCTCTGCTTATGCATTCATATTAAACATATTTTTACATTAGTCATGATGTAAAGAAAAATTAGAACTGATGGGAGGAAGTGCAAGAAAGAAGAAACAAAACAAAACAGCAAAAGAAAAGGAGAGCAAATAGTATGCTTCCATCCATATTCACACTCCAAAGTTCTTTCTCTGGATGTGTATAGCATTTTTCATCATGAGTCATTTGGAGCTGTCTTAGATCCTGGCATTGCTGAGAAGAGCTCAGTCTATCAAAGTCAGCCAACACATAATGTGGTGGTTACTATGGGCAATGTTCTGGTTCTGCTCATTTCATTCAACATCAGTTCATCTAAGTCTTTCTGGATTTTTCTGAAGTCTGCTTTCTCATCATTTCTTATGACACAAAAGTGTTCCATTACATTCATATACCATAACTTGTTAGGCCATTCCCAAATTGATATACATCCCCTCAATTTACAATTCTTTGCCACCACAAAAAGAGGTGGTATAAATATTTTTGTACATGTGGGTCCTTTTCCCATTTTTGATGATCTCTTTCAGATACAGACCTAGAAGTGGTATTTCTGAGTCAAAGGGTAGGCACAGTTTTATACCACTTTGGGCATAATTCCAAATTGTTGTCCAGAATGGTTGGGTCAGTTCACAATTCCACCAGCAATGCTCCAGTTGTTCCAATTTTACCACAACTTCTCTAGTATTTATCATTTTCTTGTTTTGTCATGTAGGCCAATCTGATAGGTATGATATGGTACCTAAGGGTTGTTTTCATTTGTATTTCTCTAATCAACAATGATTTAGAGTATTTTTAGATACAACTATATAGCTTTAATTTCTTCATCTAAAAATTGCCTCTTCATACTGTATCCTTATACATTTGACTCACTTTTCTATATATTTTAGAAATGAGGCCTTTATCAGAGATACTGCTTGTAAAATTTTTTTTCCAGTTTTCTGCTTCCCTCCTAATCTTGCTTGCATTGGCTTTGTGCAAAATCTTTTCAATTTAATGTAATCAGAATTATCCATTTTGCATTTCTTAATGATCTTTATCTCTTGTTTGGTCACAAATTCTTCAATTTTGAATAAATCTGATAGGTAAATTATTCCTTGCTCTCCCAGTTTGCTTATATTACCAGCCTTTATATCTAAGTCATATACCCATTTTCACTTTATTTTGGTAGATGGTGTGAGATGTTGGTCTATGCCTAATTTCTGCCATACTATTTTCCAGTTTTCCTAGCAGCTTTTGTCAAATGGTGAGTTTTTATCTCAGAAGCTGGAGTCTTTGGGTTTATCAAACAGTAGATTACTATAGTCATTGATTACTATGCCTTGTGTACCTAGCCTATCCCACTGATCCACTGCTCTATTTCTTTTTTTTTTTTTAAAGTTGAAGAAAGACAAAGTTTATTAAAGATTCGCCATATTGGGTTGACCCTTAAGGAGCCTAAGCATTTGTAACACTTGTGTTCACAAGCAGGCCAGATAGAATCTCAGCTAGACAGAGTGTGAGCTGGATTTAATCTGAGCACTTTCATGCAGGTGAGATGGAATTTATATACAGAAAGTCCATGGGAAAGATCTAGAGGTGATCTAGTGGTCTAGGAGGCGGGTCTGAGAAGAATCTTGATGGGATTGAGGTAACTAGTGTTGCAATCCAGGGTGGGAAATGGCTGGAGGCCATCAGGAGATATCAGACAGTGGAGAGTCTGAGTGGGAAGCAGGTGGGGCAGTCAAGAGGTAACATAAATGACCACAGAGTTGAGTGTGAAAGGCCAGGTTAAGTGGGGAGATTCCAGTAGAATTCAGTTTGTGCATGAAAGGTCAGGTTAAGTGAGGAGATTCAAGGAAAGTTCAAGGAGGTTCCCAGAGTCTGAACCCCATCATTTCCCCTCAAACAGATTGGACCCAAATTCTTTTGGAGTAAAGGGTGAAGGTCTCAGCTTCTTAAACTGCTTCCTGATGGCAAGGGGCGTAGAGCTGTCCCTGCCTCAATGGATCCTGTTTAAGGGGTGTGTAGCCTGAGCGGTCATCCGGAAGTTGATGGCTTGCATTCTGGAAAAAACAAACCTGGCAGACAGGGACCAAACAGGCACAAAAGGAGTATAAAGAAAAGACAGTTACCTGGCATAAAAGACAATTTCTCTGGAGAGAATTGAAAACGACTATGGCAAGTCCAAGAAATAGAAGGGCATGTTTCATAGGGGAGTTTTTTGCTGTCAGATATTCCCTTTCTTTCCAAATTGCTCCGTGAGCATGTAGAACAAGGAAAGCATATTTTGAGCATGAATAAAAACATCAACTCTCTTGGGGTCAGGTGCTGAGGTATGGGTTAAGACTCCCAAAGCCTGTCTTCTCCTGTCATCAACATACAGAGTGAAAGGTTTTCTTAGATTAGGCTTAGTTTTCAAAGTCTCAAAAACTTTAGCCTGGTCTGAGTGAGAGCCTTGAGTAGAGTCATAAAGGGGTTTAGCAATAAAACCAAAATCAGGAATCCAGAGTCTACAAAATCCAGCCATGCCTAAAAAGACTGCACCTTGTTTCTTAGTGGTTGCAACAGGGACAGTGCTTTTGTTCTCAGAGGTTAAGGAGAGAGAGGTGGGCATGATACTTTATGGACTGGCGTGCCTTCTGGACTTTGTTCAGACAGACCCTATAGCCTGGAATGCCCAGGAAATTAAGGGCTTCTGTGGCAGCAGCCAAAGAGGCAGCCTGGGTGGGTCTACAAATACGAATATCATGCACATACTCAATTAAGCTACTACCTGGTAGTTTCAGGTCCTTTAAATCCCTTCCCAAAGTCTGGCCAAATAAATGAGGGTTATCTAGAGACCCTTGGGGGCAACACTGTCTTTGTTAGCTGAGAAGGACTTGATTCCCCTGGAAGAGTCCATTCAAAGGCAAAAATAAATTGTGAGTATTCTCCATTAGGCCTTTTTGTGGGAAAGATTGCAGTGTTGCATGGAGATGAACAAGGGACAAGGATTCTATACTTAAGGAATTTTTCAGTTAAAGATTGTAGTCCTTCCCAAGCTTCAGGTTTAATCAGATATTGACCATGAAGAGGGAACACTTTAGGATCTGGGAGGCTAACAAGGGCTGGGATGGCAGAAGTAACTCTCCCTAGAATTCCAGGATCCCAAAAAATTGCCCTGTCTCCCACACTTTCAAGCAAACATGGGGAGATCTAGTGAACAGAGGCAAAAGGGAGATGGGAGGTTTAACTAGAGAAAATTGGCTCCCAAATTTTACCATCAGCCTTCCCAACCAGAGGGCAGGGCCAGAGGAGGGCATAAGGAAGGAGTGTTTAAACGACAGATCCTCAAGTAGGCTAGGTAGGGGGTATGTCTGGAGACATTCCTTAGTTTCCCCTTCAATGCCTATGACCCGAGGGGTCAAGGGGCCGGTAGAGCCAGAGTTATTGGTTAAAACAGAGAATTTAGCCATGGTAAAGTAGGTAACCTTACCTTCAGCCTTCATTTTTGCCCAGGGCTTGGCATGAGAGGTGGAGAAAGTGGGAGCACTGCCAGTACCTAGGCTTTCCTGTCGTCCCAAGTCTTGAGAAGACTGGAGGACAGGGTACTAGGGGGTGACTCCACTATTTTTCAAACCTGAGGAACAATCTTTCCTCCACTGTCCCTCTTGGTCACATGGACATGGGTGGGACCTGAGCAGGGATTGCCAAGGGGGGAGGGTCATGGGAGGAGATACAGGATAGGAGACATGAAAGGTAAATGAGGGGGGGAATTGAGGGGGCTTCGGGTAGAGGAAAAAGGAAGGGAAATCAAAGGAAAGGGATGACCAAGGAGAGGGAGGCCAGCATTAGGGGAGGTAAAGGAGAAGCAGGAGGCACTGGGGGAGATTGGAGTGGGGATAGGAGTTAGGATGGTGGTAATGGAGGTTGGGATGGAGAGGGAACTGAAACCCTGGGGGTCATAAAATGGGAGTCATCCAAAATGTCCAGTTCACCACCATTGCCCCTTTGTGGGGTGACTCTAGCTACAAGCATCTTACAGTCTTTTCTAAGAATGGGGTTCTCAGAGAGCTTGACAAAGGCCCTTATGTAAGGTATTTCCATCCATTTTTCCTTTTGGAGAAAATATAATTCTAACTGTAAAAGAGTATTACATTGTAAGGTCCCAAAAATGGGTCATACTTCACAGTCTTCCAGGTGATACTGAGGCCAAACTGTGTTGCAAAAGAACACCAACTTTTTCTTTTTAAGTTTTTTAGAGAAGTTAAATTTTTTCCAATTTTGTAAGAGACAACCCAAAGGTGAACTTTTGGGGGCTGAAGAGGATTGACCCATTACAGACGTGGGGCTAGAAGTCCCTCCCTTCTTAAAGGAGGATAGGGAGTAAGCCCTGAAAAAGAAACAAGAGAAAAAAGGTAGCTGATGTTTCCCTAATTCCCTAGCGCCCAGGGAATTCGGAGATTTGTCCTTGTCTATGCTTTGGAGGGTGTGCCCAGGTCCATGGCCTCAAACACAACCATTGGACCAAAAACCTGAGTGCAAGCCAGTATTCTAGCTGCCTGACCTCCTGGGACCCAGGGTCAAGTCCAAAAACTGCTTCCAAGGTGCTTAGAGAATGAGAAGGGGATAGGGAGAGGGAGAGGCTTATATACATACCTTCCAGTCTTGGCAGAAGAATTTGAGATTTGCAGTTTTTCCGGGTTAGGGAATCATATGTTGAGGTTTAGGGGTGATGGGCACCCCAAAATACTGACATGCTGGGTCCTGCTCAAATGACTTTGACACAAGCCTTCTTAAAGTCAAAGAAAAACAAAGTTTATTAAAGATTCGCCATGTTGGGTTGCCTCTTAAGGAGCCTGAGCATTTGTAACGCCTGTGTTCACAAGCAGGCCAGACAGAATTTCACCTAGGCAGAGTCTGAGCTGGATTGCATCAGAGCTACTGCTCTGTTTCTTAGCCAGTACCAAGCAGTTTTGATGATTGCTTCTTTAGAATACAATTTAAGATCTAGTACAGCTAAACCACCTTCCCTTGAATTTCTTTTTATTAATTCCTTTGATAGTCTTGACCTTTTGTTCTTCTGGATAAATTTTATTATTTTTTCTAGCTCTATAAAATAATTTTTGGTAGTTTGATTGGTATGGCACTGAATAAGTAGATTAATTTAGGTATGGTTGTCATTTTTATTTTATTAGTTCAGCCTACTCACAAGCAACTGATTTTTTTTCCGGTTATTTAGATCTGACTTTTTTTGTGTGCAAAATGTTTTGTAATTTTGTTCTCATGTTTCCTTGGTTTGTTTTGGTGGGTAGACTCCCAAATATTTTATAATGCCTACAGTAACTTTTAATGAAATTTCTCTTTCTATCTCTTTCTGTTGGGCTTTGTTAGCAATACATAGAAATGCCAGTGATCTGTGCTGGTTTATTTTATTTTCTGCAACTTTACTAGAATTGTTTATTATTTCAAGTAGTTTTTTACTTGATTCTCTGCAGTTCTCTAAGTGTATCATCATATCATCTGCTGATAGCTTTGTTTTTTCTTTGCCTGTTCTGAGAAATCCTTTTTAAAAATAAAAAGGGATCTTTCTAATTTTTAAACAGTACAAAATGTGGTTGTGAGAATTACTGGGTTATAGCCATTTGAGATCTGGTACTACTAGGCTGTCTTTCCTTCAATCCCACTTTATATTATTTCCTTTGATATTCTTGTATTTCTTACCTTTATATGAATTGTGTTATTATTATTTCTAGTTTTGTTATATAATAACCCTTGTTTTATAGATATGGCATGGAAATGTAAATTAATTTAGTTAGTATTGTCATTTTTATTATATTGATTTGTCATGCCCATACCAAAAATTAATGTTTTTCAAATTACTTAGGTTTGTCTTTATTTTTTATAGTTCCTGTGTTTATTTTGATAGGTAAGCATTCCAAGTATTTTATACATTTTTTATTTATTTTAAGAGAGTTTATTTTGGTTTTTGTAGGTATTATACAGAAACCCTGATGATTTCCATGTGTTTTTTTTTTACTCAAGTTAACTTTGGTGAAGTTATTATTTGATGAATTTTCTATTAATTTTAGTTGGCTCTTTAAGGTTCTTTATAGCATCAGATCCTCTGCAAACATGATATTTTGATTTCCTCTTGGACTGTATCTATTCACTCATAACACAGGAAAGACCTTGGAGCCACCATTTATTATTTATAAAAGGAAGAGTTGGTTGGACTAGACAATATTATCCTCAAAGTTCGTTCCAACTCTAAATTTCTATGATGTTTTGATAGACTTAATTAAGCCAAAATGAAATAATGGAAAGATCACAAATTTTGGAGTTAGGGGACTTGGGTTCTAATCTTGGTTCATCTCTGTGACCTTGAACAAGTCACTTAATTCCTTTGGAACTCAGTGTCCTCTTCTGTAAAATTAGTTTTGAGTTGATGAATCTAAGATTCCTTTCAGTTTTAAATCCATAATCCCATGCATGTGTAAATATTCTGGAGAAGAAATCTTATTATATAATATTATATAAAATTTGAGGAGGTAAAGTGAACATACTAGAAACAAGCAGGGCACATTAAATACTCATGAATTCTCCTGTACATTCCAGTTATTGCAATCTACCCTATTATCTCTCATCTTCTATGTATGAATCTTGTATGTATCTGTTTGTACACATGGTGTATCCTCAGTTATAGGTTATTTAAAGTTAGGAACTATTTTTCCCTAGATTTGTATCCTGCTGCTTAGCACAGTGCCTTGCATAAACTAAATGCTTATTAAATGTTTGTTGATTGTATGGTCAGAGAAGGCAATTGCTCCCTCTTCTGTATTCCTGCAACACTTAGTGTTTGAGCCATTCATTTGGCACCTAACCTATAGATATTGATGGACTTTTTTGTTTTTCTGTTTTGTTCTATATTGTATCTCCCTTATTAGGTTGAAATTCCTACCAGGGCAGCACAATATCCATATTTTCCAAGCTAAAATTTAGTACGCCTGATCTCAAAAGGGATATGTTTTTTACAAAATGTTGATAAAAGTGTATTTCCTTTTCTTGCCATTATTCATTATTTATTGCCATTTTTGCTATACTTACTTAGTATATTATATTTAAAGTTGGAAGGATCCTCAGAGGTCATCATTTTATAGCTGAGATAAAAAGATGGACAGTGACATGCACAGAATCACAAAGGTAGCAAGTGACAGTGCTGGGATTTGAACTTGGGTTCTCTGACTACCAAAATAACCCACTTAGCTCTATACTATGCTGTCACCCACATGGTATCTTTGATGAGCTATACACATAACAGGCACTTGATAGTGTTGAATGATGATGGATGATGAGGAATCAGATATATAAAGGACATGGAGTTGGAATTGGTCCTTGAAGGACAAATAGAATGTAGATAAATAGAAAGGGGGAACTTCTAGGCCTGTTGAGTATTGAGAGCAAAGTAATAAAGACCCAATTGAGTGTAGGGTGTATGAAGGACAAGAGACAGATAAGGCTGACTGGAGTGTACAATATGTTAATTTTCAAGAGGATTTTAAAAACTCCACTCAGACTTTTAAAAATAACTCCCTTAGAACTAATTTCTCATCTTTTAAATTCTTACAAACTTCTCAATAAAATAATAATACAGTATACAATAACCAAATCACCATTGGAATACTAATGCCAGCAAACTTTGCCCTTTCACTTGAACAAATTCTCCTTCAAAGGGCTCTTCTTTTCCAGGAAAAATTAGATGAAGAAAAGCAAATGATAAATCTATTATAATTGCTATTTTGAGATCTAGTGGTTGTGTCAGTTGTGTTCATTTAATTGTGGTTGTTTTGGCAAAGCATCATTTTTGCAGTTCTACTGCAATTTTGTTTAAAGACTGCTGCTACCCACATTTTGGCACCTTTTAAATGCTGTCCTCTACTAAACCCCAAGAAACTCAAATATAAATGTACTTCTTACTAAGTCTTTGACGAATAATTTTTGAAAATCCCTGTAACACTTTCAAAATATGTCTGATAAAATAAAACTGTATTATATTGCTACAATGGTGGCACACAGATACCAGGGGGAACACAGTATAAGAAGTGGATGTTTAAGTTTTAGTGCTGACTCAGTGGTTGTGGGATCTGTAACTCAGTTTCCTTTTCTGCAAAATAATGGAAATGCTTTGAATTCTTTTATTCTAATTTGTATAATAAATCCATTCATCAGGGTTGTGATAGAGGATTGACTTCTGCCATATGTAAAAGTCATCTTCGTGTACTTTTAAATAATAGTTCTAAACTTACTAGAGTCCATTTTCCTGTGATTCATGTAGAGACATGACATTAAATTGTTAGCTTTTTTAGATAGACTCTATAAACCTGAATGCTTTTGGAAGGGACCACAGAAGTTAAAACTAGAAAGAAAGTCATACATAGATAATTGTTTTCAGATGAAGTTGAGACAATTAAAAAAAATTCTTGAAAGGTCTAATGCATCTAAGTGAAACTTTGTTGAGTGCCTTCAGGGCATCAGTGCCATCATTCTGTACATCATTGGATCTTGTAAATGAAATAATGGCAATGATTGTAATGGTGGTGATGATGACAATGATGGATAACATTTACATAATGCTTTGTATAGCTCACTTGATCTTCGAAACAACACTGTGAAATAGATGCTAACCTTATCCCCATTTTTGAGATAAAGATAGAGCTAAGAGAGATTAAATGGCTTATCCGGTGGACTCAGTTATCTAAAGTGTAATATAATTTCAAAGCTCCATATTCAGATATTGCAAATTTCAACTTGGTGAATAATTTGAAAGGAAAGAAAAAACAAGATTTGTCACTGCTGTGTGATCCAAATGAATATAATTACTGATTAATCAGAACGGTTAGTGAGTGTGAATGAATGAATGTTCTAATGTGAATATTGTAAATATTGACTCCCTGGTCTCTCTTGAAAACAAGCTGGCTCGGAAAGCTTAATGAAGTTTTCCTGGAGTGTGTACAAATTTTAAATAATTAAAATTAAATTGAATCAAAGTCCTTTGTAATTATAACTGAGATGGCATCATTATCATCTGAGTAGTCCAAGAGGTGGGGACCAAATTGAGTAATATTGGAATTCTCTTTAAAATAGGAAATTTGGTTTCTTTAAAGATATTCTGGGCACTGTAACACAGGAAGCCTCTTCTGACAGTTGATATTCCTATGTTTACTTTTATACAATCAAAATAGACTTTTATTCCTGATAAGACTCCTATGAACAACCATTCATTTATAGATTTTTTTTAATTAATGAAAAGGAAATAATCTCAGTAACCATATGGTGTAGAACTTGTACAATTTTGCCAGTGCAACTCTCCTTGTCTCATAATTCCTGCAGCACCAGATGAATTGACACTTAATCAGGTACAAATTATCAGGATGTGGCTAGGATCATAGAAGCAGAAGTCAGCTCTAATTTGAAATGTCCATGGAAGGGTGAAGAAGCAACCAGACATGAACATCATCTCTCCGCTATCAATCAGGAAAAAAAAAGTCAGATCTTTCACTCAGAATATCACATTTTTGCCTTCATTATCTGCATTATTCAGTTCTCTGCTTTTCCTTGACTTTGGAGATCCAGCCAAAAAAAGAAAATGCAAAGAATATAAATACTCATAGATAACTGCATACATGTGACTAAGGAAAAAAAGAGATAGATTCCGTAGAATTCTTGGATTCTTATCTTAAAAATATATGAAAGTCTTATCTTCCCCAGGAAATATTCCCTGATTAACCCTCTATTTACTTTTTATTGTTTCAGTAATGTTGTAAAAATACAAGTAAGTTTATTTTTTTCTGACTAAATCTTAAACTCTCAGAGGACATAGCACACACAAGATGGGAGCTCTTTGAATGACACTGAAGGTCAAATCTGAAATACTCAACATCAGCAATGTTCTCTCCTTTGCCACTCTGTTATCACTGATCCAAATGACAGGGTCTGTGGCAAGGCACTTAAAAATGGCAAAATGATGTCACTGTGTGCAGTGGTTTCCACTGGAATGTCAGGAGAAACTTTGACCTTGAAAGTTCCCCTTACTTTGAAGACTTGAACAGCAGTTCAGCCAAGGTTTATAGCATTCCTTGAATGCTAGCATTACCCTCTGTGTCTCTGTGAGGTTGGTTTTTGTTTTTGTTGTTGTTGTTACATTTAGGTAGAATGCTGAATGTTCCATTTATCATAAAATGTCAGGGACCTGGGGACCCATCTTGGTAGATTTGTGGGAAGGGGCTTTTCCTCCGTAGATCAATGTCTGCCACATAGTTAATGTTTATTGATTGGTTGATGGATTGAACTGGGGGTAGTGCTGATCCCCAAAGAAGTTGGGAACGTGATCCTATAGGTTAGGGAGATGCCTTAGAATAAATAGTGAGAAGGATTTTCTGGAGTGATCCATCTCTAAAGCCATAGGCACATTCCAAAGTAGCCTTCTAGCAATGGCACAGTATCTTTCCTTTTGTCATAGAAGTCAATCTAGCACTTTGTGCTAAGTGGAATACTTTGTCCTTTGAGACTCTCAGAAGTAAGCTGACTTAACACAAACTAACTTAAAATGTGAAATTTACCAATATGGCTCAAGTGACATGTGCCCATGAATTTGCAGCAGTACTCTAGAAATGGTCCATCAGTCAGTCAGTCAGCAGGAATTTATTAAATGCCTACTATGGGCCAGGCACTGAGTTACAAAGACAAATATGAAATAATCTCCACCCTCTAACTGTAATTTAAATACTCGGGTATCTAAAAGCCTAGCACCAGTCCCTTTGCTACTCCTTTGGGGGGAAAGTGCTAATTCTCTTTCTGACTTAACAGTTCTGCCAGTCATGTGCAGGTTATAGTAGCTTGCATGCAGAAGATACACTAATTCCAAGTTTGTCAGAGTTAGATTTAGATTTAATTCGTGTCTCAGATGAGTAAGACAGGAAAGACATGCTTCTGTCACTTTGAAGAATCCTATTTGATAAAAAAGCCACACCCTGGGAAGAAGTTTTTTTTATTCCCAGAGAATAACTAGCTTTTCAATTTTCAAACTATATTGAAATATTAATAGCCCACTTTCTCTTGGAAACATTAGTCATCTGGCAAGTAAGTCATTTGACTCTGTCACCGGACCTAGTTTTCCCCATTAATATCTGCTCCTTCTAATAACAATACCATGTATTTTATAGTGCTTTGGCATATATAGTATGCTGGCATTGATAGAGTAAGCAATAGCCAATAAAAAACCCATGATCTCCATTTTGTCCTTGAAATATCTAGATAGCTGCATGAATGCCTTCAGTAAACTGAGGAGACTTCCTGAATTGAACTTAGGGATGCACATGGATGAGAGTTGCATGGGAGGGAAAGGGGGAAGCCAGTGTGCTTAGGTTGTAATTGTATTCAAGAGCAGATCCACGTCCATGAAACAACAGATCATACAGAGTATTAGAATGTTACAGTATTAGATATACTTTTACATACACTAGATCCTCTAAGTCAAAGATACTGCAGTGGGTGAGTAAGAATATGCAGAGAGGTTGAAGGGAAGGAGAGAAGGCAGAGAGACAGAGAGACAGATAGACACTGTATCAGGAAATTACAATCTTAAATGATATAACCATAATATTTCTATTGGAAAATTGTGAAATAATAGATTTGAAATAGATTTTGTTTCTTTTGTTTCAGAAATTGATACAGTCATGATTTTATTGTCATAGAGAACTATCAGTAAGGAAAATCCCTCTATCAATACAGATCAGCACCTGCTCTGTTACATAGAGCTTTAGAGAGTGACTTCCTCTGGTTCCTATAGAGGGTATATCTTGGAGGCAAGATTTGAGTGCATACTTTCCTGAACCAGAACCTTAGTGTCTTTCCACCCTGCTACTCTGCTTTTATTTCATCTGTCCCATTAACATGTAAACCCAGGCAGCTGGATGGAGATCACTGGAAGTCAAGAAATCTTGAGTTCGTTTCTGCTTCCAAAATTTACTAGCTCTGGGACACTGGGAAGATCACACCAAGTCTCATGAAAATGGGGATAATTAGAGTACCTTCTTCACAAGGTTGTTTTGGAGATCAAATGAGATAACATCTGTTACATTTTTTAATATTAAAGCACAGTATATATATTAGCCATTAGGTATTCTTAACGGCTTATATATTTGAATAGAATATTTGGGGAAAGAGTATGTCAAATCTTAGAATACACAGGGATTAGCAGTGTGAGAAGGCTTGATAGTAAAAAACCCTTCTATCCAGATTATTGCTGAAAGAATAACTGGTAGGAGCTCTTCTTATTAATTGCACTAGTGCTGAAAAATCCCTTTGCTAAAAGGCCCACTGCTGACTCTTTTGTTAAAGTTTTGTTGGTTAAAAAAGAATCAGAATCCAGTCCACAGACAGATACACACACATGCACTGATGAACACATTCACGTGCACTTATCCTCATATATTCACATCCACATACAATTATCTTATACTTTTTTTCTAAACATACTTTCTCAGTTCCCTGGTAGTACTTGCTGTCCTCATATCCTTATCAATAGTACATCAAAATTGATGCCAAGCAAGGCATAAATTGAAAGAGGAAAAATTAAAATAAAACAAGTCATATAAATGTACCTGTAGTCTTGTCCTCCTCCTTTTCCAAGTAGTGCACTTTCAGGTGGTGGAAGAGTTGGTAGAATCACTGACATTTGAAAAGGTGGGGAAAAATCTCTAGGTGGGAAGGAGCATGATAAAACCTTTTGTGCCCTTGTCTTCTGTTATAAAAATAATGAAACCTTTAACTAATAGGCATTGATTGCATTTCATTATGAGATGATCCCTTGATAAGTCTGTCAAATGCTGCATAAAAATAAAGCCAAATCAATAAACCACATCATTGGGTAGCTGCCATTTAAAACGTAGAATAGGAGATGACTTTGAAGATTGAAATGCAAGTAGGTAAGGGAAGATGGATTCATACGTCTTGTTAGAGACAAGCCACTGGAATAACCTCAGTCTCCTTCTTCTGTTTTTCAAAGGATACAAATGGAGACAAGTCAGTGTAATTAAGCTGATTGGGCTGTTGCACATGATAAGGGATCTGGTAGAACTTTTTCAGGATGAGTAAAGTTTGCTGTTTGAATCAATGGAGAACAAAGTATTCATATCAATTCGCCTATCGACTCCATTGACTAAATGTTTGAACTAAGATTTTTCTTTGAAGGGCATTTTTCCCATCTCCTTCAACGTTAGGAGAATCATTGTATTCCCGTAGATTTACGAATGCTAACAGTGGACATTTCTACAATATTTAAACTTAGTACTTGAATGCAAGGCAAACTATTTCAGATTTGTCACTTGATAGTATTATGGTTAAGAGTGCTTACATGTTCCTTTTGTGGAAACATTTCAGTTCTAATATTGATCTAATGATTTTATGGAATGTGGTACAGTTCAAAGAATTCTGAATTTGCAGAGGTCCTGATTTTGAATTCAGACTCTGCTGCTTTCTCATTGTTTCACTCTGGGCCAGTCACAATGTCTTACCTCTCAGCTTACTCATCTGTGAAATGGGAGTTTCTGCTATGTGATCTCCAAGGTCCCTTTTGACTCTAAATTAATTATCTTAAATGGGGAATTATAAATAAAAACTACTAGAAACTTCTGATATTAACATTATCACTGAAATATTAAAAGAAATAATGCATCTGTGGTTTTAATTTCAAGATGGACAGTCATTACACTTTGAAACGTAGAGTGAGATTTTTGATGGGAAAAGGTATGATTTGGTTTCTTTTGTTATAGCTACAGAAGATAGGAGTCTTCCTGAAGTGTCAGTGTTTTTCATACTTCAACTATTTGTTATTATTCCTCCTCCTGCAAAGGTTAGAGGTTCTCTAATAAAGTAACCAATAACAAATCTTTCCTTTCTTTGCAAGAGAAGACCAATACTATGTCTTCTGTAGTGCCGTGCTTAAGTACTAGACAAACATGTGCATCGATACAACACTAGCATAATTGATGGAAATATGCATTCCTCCTTGTGTATGCATTTTAAAATCACCATTTCTCTAAAGATACTCATATTCATAAGTCCACATTTCTCATTAAATTAACTTCATTTTAACCTTGTATTCTAAATTTGCACAGCTTAGAAATAATCTAGAAGAAAAATTCAGTATCTTTCATTATTTTTACATTGGGTCTAGAAATGGAAACATAGCACCTAACTAGTATTTTTACTTTTTGTTGGAGTTCGTTGAAAAAAACTTACGGGTTTAACATATTGTGTGATGTAAATTCTCACCTAGTTCTCATTTCAAAGGCACCTAAATCAATTCTCTGTTGTGCACAAACATACTTTATTATTACAAAACACATTTGGGGAGGAAAAGTCGATCCTTACTGAATCTTCATTATTATTTCAAAAATGGCAATATGAAGTCAGAGAATATGACATATCTGAGAGATCATTTCAACCAACTCTCATTTGACACATGAAAACATGAAGCCAGGAGTTGTGTTTTATAGTTCATTAGATAGCTACTAGGTAACAAAGCCAGGATTAGAACTCCTATCTTCTGATTCATAGCCCAGGGATCTTTTAAATATGAAATTTAGGATGCATTTTAATCTTATTTTATTTCTTAAGACAAAAAGTTTTTGTTTTCCCTGGCACAGTTTAATGCATTTCAGTGCATTAGGCTTTTAAAGACTCATACATACATATAACTAAAATGAATTATGAGATCAGAGAATTAGGGAAAATTATGCATATTTCACATGTAGTCAAATGTCCTTATTTTTATGCCATTAGTTCAGTATTTCCTGGAACTAAGATGTTATTCATGCAATTTTGATTGAATTAAAAAGTTTAAAATAATGCATTCTGCTAATATTCACTGTCTTAATCTTGATTAAAAGTGAGTCAGTCAGAGATCAAGCAATTGCTTTGTAATTTTCCTTCAAGGTAAGGATTTAAAAAAAATAAAGGACTTTCAAAATTAAGAGTACCTTCACATCCTAAATCCAAAACATATTATAAAAACTTTTGGTTTCCGATACATCATGATGTCAGTTCATCCTATTGTGAGTTTTTATTTATTTGTAACTCATTTATGTCACATATTGTCTGTACCTAATGTTTGGTGGCTAAAGCATGGAATGAGGTGAGGCTAACAAGGAAAGATCAGAATAACAATTTTTGTAACTATAGTGAGGAAAAGAGGAAGAAAGTGACAACTTGTGCTAAGTGACAACAGAGCAGAGACATGAGTTTGTCCTTTGCTTCTTTCTGCTTATTCTCTGTCTGACAGTGATCTTTGGATGGGAAAGAAAGGACCCAAATCAGCTCATGGGGAGTTGATGTCCAGAATAAGTTAGGACAGAGTAGGGAGCTCCTAGTTGTAATTGATAAGTTCAAGTCCCTTGACCCAGATGATTCAGTTCTTTGGTAAGTAAATAACTAGCCAATTTTGTACCAAGACGGCACCTAGACAGAAAAAGTAGAGCTCAATTCCATCCACTAAACAACAGCTTGACTACTATACAACTTACCCACTAAATATGGTAAATATGAGCCAAATTTCTGAACCTCTAATATCAGCCTTTGTGATGTCATGGGGAAAAATGAGGTACCGTGGGATTAAAGAAGCGAAAATGTCTCAGTTTTTAAAAGGAGTACAAGAAAGGAATCAGTAACCAGCAGGATAGAGAATTTGACTTTAATTACTAGGAAAATACAAGATCATATTCTTAAAGAGGTGTTTAGTGAACATTTAACAAAAAGAGGCAGTGACCATGAAGAACATGGCTTTAGCAAAAATCATATGAGATTAATCTTTTTTGCCTTCTTTGGTAAAATTCCTAAACTGAAATGTTTTAGCTATAGTTTCGCTAGATTTTGATAAAGTCTCTTACTAGGCATGTGAAAACTTGGAGATAGGTGGGCTAGATAATAGAATAAATTTTAGGTAGGTTTGGAACTATTTTATGTTATTGTATATCAACTTGGGAAAAACTCCTTAGAGGTTTTCTGGAAGGACCTGTAATTAACCCTTTTCTGTTTAATATTCTCATCAATGTCTGGTAATATAAAGGAATACATGGCATTCTTATCAAATTTATGGGTGACGCTAAATTTAGAGAAATAGCTGATAGTCAGTCATTCAAGATGAAAAAAGATTATTCATAGGCTAGAAGATTGATTTGAATTAAATGAAATGAGTTCAGGTAAAGATACAGTTTTACATATAAGTTCAGAGATCGGTATCACAAGTACAATATGGAGGCAGTATTGCTTGGTAGCAGTTGGTTGGAACAATTTCTGGGGCTCTGAGTGAACTGCAAGCTCATTAGGAATCAGCAGTGTGAAATGGAAGTCAATCTATCAAGCATTTTAAGTGTCTGTTCTCTGATGACCATTGCACTAGACCTTGGGGACACAAATAGAAAAAGGAAAAGTCTCTGACGCCAAAGTCCATAGCATCTATAGAGTAAAAAAATTATTTGATTATGAGCTTCACTAGAAAGTCACAGTTTTTGAAGATAAGAACATTATAGCCCTGTATTCTACCCTGTATTTACATGGGGATTTCAATATTGGAAAAACGAATTTAAGAGGGCAACTAACAGAATAAATTGCAAATCTGCATTGGCAGATGGCGATTCTGTATGAAGAGTACTTTGTATCAATGAAATCGCATGTCCAATGTCCAAGAAATAGATAATATAAGTTAGAGTATATATAGGGGAAGGCAACTAAGATGAAGAACCTCAAGGTTTGGCTGAAGGAACTGAAAATGTTTAATTTGGAGAAGTGAAGATGTAAGGGGAAATTATAGTTATCTTTAAGTCTTTGGAGGGTTGGTGTTTCTAAGGCATATAGACCTTTTCTTTTTAACTCTAGAGAATTGAGCTGGAAGCAGTGAGTGGATTTTTTTTTTTTGTCTTGATATCACGAACCATTTTTATACAGAAGAAGAATGGGCAATATGAAGAGGGAACATGTTCTCCATCATTGCAGGTCTTGGAGCAATACTTAATGCCTGTCTCTCAGGTGTGTTGTAGAAGAAAATATTTTCAGACATGGTGGGCACAATAGAGCTACTTAAGTGACTCTTCTCCCTGAAATTCTGGGTATATAGTTCTGTGACACTAACAGAATTGTATTTCTTCAAAAATATTATGTCAGAATTTTTTGGACAGACAATCTCTTACACGATCATTTCTAGTTAAGATTTTACCAACGTTGTAATTAGGAAAATTAAGAATCCTTGTTACAGTATTTTCTATATGACTATTTTTTTTTTCCAAAGCAGGGTTCGTTTCTAACTTCCTCCTGATCTAGAAGCACAATGATATGTAATAAAAGACTTTTAAGGCCATTTGGTTACCATAAGTAGCATGGTGGCCAGGAATCTGGCAGATGTCTCCTAAACTAAATAATTTTGTAAACACGGTGCTGAACATAGCTGGGCAAGACATGGTTTCAAAATCATTTTAATTACCTTTTCACTGTAATAAATCTGGGTGAGAAAAAAACCCTTTGTTGTACCATATATAATCTATTATACTGTGGAATGATTTGTTCTTAATCTCACAGTATCTGATCTCATAACTCAATGAATGGAACTGGCTTGTAATTTCTTGTATGACAGTTTTAATAGAATTTGTTTGTGAAAGATTTTAAGTGAATTGGGCTATTGCCTTGAGCTTGTGTGATATCTGAAGCTCACTACTGGATGACTGGTTCTCATTTTCAGGTGACTTATTAAAATTAATAATTCAAAGTTTAAAAGAGTTGTTTCACTTTTGGACTTTATTTTTTTTTTAATTTAAGTAGTTTATTTGTTTTCAATTTTCAACAAACTCTTTCATAAGTCTTAAATTTTCTCCCTCTCCCTTTCCCCTCCCTCCTTGAGATGACTTGTAATCGTATATGGGTTCTACACATACATTCTTATTAAATACATCTTCACATTAGTCATGTTGCATAGAAACATTAAAACAAATACGAGAAACCATGAGAAAAAACAAACCAAAACAAAACATTACACAAGACAAAAGAGTCTGCTTCATTCTGCGTTCTGATTCCATAGTTTTTTCTCTAGATGTGGATAGCATTTTGCCTTGAGAGTCCTTTGGGAATATTTTATTGGACTTATTTTCTTAAACCAAGAAAACCCGTGTTGTTATTATTATTTTTCTATCTATAGACTTCAAATCCCCTTAAAAAGCAGTGCTAGGAAGCTTAGCTACTACCTGTTGTGTAAGACTCCACCAGGATTGTGAGAAGCTAGGAGATCTAAGCTACTTGTACATTATATCCTAGAGTAGATCACAAATTCAGATGATCATAGGTATTAGAACTGGAAGCTACCTGAAAGATCATCTAGTCTAGAGGTGTCAAATTCATGGCCCATGGCCACCTGTTTGTGGTACAAAATATTCCAGAGTATGCTCATCCAGATTAAATTGTAACTGAGAATTATGTACAAAAAATATAATAGAACATAAATAATGCTAATATGCTGTTTTGAGTCAATGTGCAGTCAGTAAGGATCATTTTGTATGGTTTATTGGCCCCTATTTTGATTTGAGCTTGACACCATTAAGTTCATCCAAACTTCTTATTTTACAAATGATCAAATTGAGACCCAAAGAGGTTACTTAGGATCACACAAGTAATAACTGTCAGAGCTGGGATATAAATCAACACCCTCTGATTCTAAATCCAATATTGATTCCACCATACTCCAGAGAGAAACATTGTCAGAAACATTTTTGTCTTGTTGTTCCAGACAGTATGGAAGTCCAGAAAAGATTTGTCATAGGTTTATTGATTTATTGAATCAAAGTTCACTCATTACCCAGTGAGAAAAATCTCACTCGTATGCTATAATCTACAACCACTGCCAATACCTTTATTCAAGTTTCAGTGTCCCATCCCTACAATATACTGTGGGGATCCCAGAAGATCAATTCTTGAAGAAAGAAATGCAGAAATACTGTTTTGTGTCTAATTTTAAACTAGATTCATCAGGGGGAACTGGATAGCTCTTTCCAACCAAAGTAGCATAAAATCACTCTTTATGAACTGTCTTGGTTACCCAGAAAGGTACAACCTCCTTGCCTTGCTAAGGTTGATAAGCAGCAGGTGACTCAGTTGAAGGCTAGGTTCCTATCTGGTTAACAAAGGAAATTTGGCTGTATTTGAAATGGCCCTCAGTTTATAAGTGAAAATTCAGAATGGAAGCCTTCCAGATTTACTGAACTTCCTTAAATAGAAACATATTCTAAACATAGTTATGATTAGTGTCATGAAGTCATAATCGATGATGTGTTTTAAGCACAATTTTAGTAATTTTATTTTCTAGTTTTCTTTTTAAACTACTTCAAGTTAGAACAAAAAATAGAAAAGGTGAGGAGGATATTTACTGGAGGACAAAGCTCACTGGAATCAGCCAGAAATGACTGCCGATCATAAAGGGGGAAATATATTCATACTTCACCCACTTTGAAAATCAGGACATTTACCTTTTTCCACTCTGTTGCTATGTGGTGATAAGGAATTAGCATACTGAATCAGAAATTTTAGTAGTATATATATTAGATTGCAAACCCTGCTTGAAGTCAGGAATATCACTAGCAAATCTTACCTCTGAGATATTGACTATGTGACTCTTAGCCAGTTCCTTAACCTCCCAGTCCTCCAGGCAGCTTTCTAAGACTATGGAGACTGAAGTAGTGAGCAAAGAAGGATCACATTCAATTATATAACTTTTGTGATCAAAAAGTCAATATTGTATGAATATAAGGAGTATATTTTTCTGAGTAATAGAAGTAAATAATGACATAATTTAGATAAATCATTTACCTAGTGGTCAAAAAGGTCCCAGAAAATCTCAAAGGCTAGAAAACTTTATTCAGTTAGGAAACCGTCTTTCCAGATTCACAAAGGAAGAAAATGGCAGAATGAGATAGATAATTGAAACAGGTAATCAAGTTCTTGATATGTGTTGGAGGGGGGGGTTGGTTAATTTATCTTGTGTATAATTTGTTTATACATAGTTGCTATCATGTTGTCTTCTCCATTAGATTATGAATTCCTAAAGGGGAAAAGTTATCTTTTGCCATTATTTGGATCCCCAGCACTTAATATAATGCCTGGAACATAGGTGCTTAAAAATGTTTGATGACTGATCAATGAACTGACTAATAGTCACTGGAGTTTCAAAGACAAAAACAAAATAATAATTCATTTATCCTGGAACAAAAGTTTCATGATGTAATGTGAAATAAGGCAGAAAAACAGGTTGAAGACAGGTTGTGGAGGTCTTCAAATGTCAGAATAAGGAATGTTATTCAACTGGAATTGCAGAACCATTGAGGTGTTTTGTTCAGAAAGACAGTGTCACAGTCAGGCCTGTGCATTTTGAATGTGAAGTTAGCAACTGATAGATTAAGGAATGAGAAGACCAGGTACAGACTGACTAGTTTGGAGGGTATTTCAGTAATCTAGGCTAAAAATTATAAAATGTAAACTTTGACTAGTAGTAGAAGTGGAAAACAGAAAAAAGTAAGGGATGTTTAGGGTTAAAAATCAAGAGGACTAGGTAACTGGTATAGTGTAAACATGGTTATGCTTGGTGTCATGTGACGCCATAATGGATGATGTGTACACACAATTTTGGCAACCTTGGTTTGCTGCATCAAGGGAAGAGTAACAGATGACTCCAAAGTTCAGAACTTATATGCCTTGGAGAATGGTGATATATTCAAAAGAAATAGAAAACTTGGGAAAAGGCACAGCTACAGAGGGAAAGGATGGTGAGTTCAGCTTTAGAGATGTTAATTTTGAGGTGACAGCAGGATGTCCAAAGAAAGATATCAAGTTTTCAGTGGACATGAACTAGCTGTTTACTTTGAAAGTGGCAAGAATATAGATTTGAGAGGTGACTACACTTTAGAAGAGAGAGGAGGAAGATGGATAGAAAAAAATAGATAGTAGGAGGACCAAGAGAGATAGATGTAGAAGCCAAGGGAGGATTGAATATCCAAAAAAGGAGTGACCTACTGCAGAAAGTTCAGTGAAGAAGAAGAAATAGAAAAAGCTGCAGAATTTGGAAATTTGAGGTGACCTTGGTCAGATCAATTTCATTAGAATGATGGGGTCAGAAGAAAGAATGAAAAGAATGGACTGAGCAATTGGTTAGAAAGTGGAGGCAGCAATTATAGGGGATTCTCTCTTGAAACTTGGGAATTGAAAGGGAAGAGAGAGATGACATGATAGCAAGAAAGGATATTAGGGTCCAGTGAAGGTTTTTAAAGTCGCAGAAGACTTGAGCACACTGGTAATCATCTCAAAAGGAGGCAGTACATAGTAAAATTGAAAATGAGAGACAAAGGAATCTTGAAAAACCAAGCTCCTGGGGTAATTGAGAAGAAAGGGGGATTATACTTGCCAAGACAGATTATGAGCTTGTTCTTTGATACTAGAGCAAAGTTGAGGATAGTGGGTGTGAACATAGAGGGTTTTTTTTTTTTTTAGTTGTGGATGATGAGGGAGCTCAGGATAGATGACCCTAATTATCTGCTAATAGCTGAATGTCATTGTGATATATTTAATATGGGTAAGGAATATTGAGAATATATTCTTCAACACATTTCATTTGCCTAGATTGACAAAGAGGATGAAGAGTGACTTACTATAGCTTGTATAATAGGTTGAGTTGGTGGGGAAGTGTTGGTTTCACTATCAATGTCACCAAATCCCAAAAGTCATTATAAGTACCTAATTCCCTACTTTTATTTTTGCAAAGGTAAGGAATCAAAAGAGAATGTCAGGGGCTAAATGAATTCCAATTTTATGTTCTCCTTTGTGACCCCATGGAGAATTATCTCTGTGGCCATTTGAGATTTCCATGTATAGAATACTCATGTAAGCAATAATAACTACTGGCATTTATATAGCACTTTAATGTTTATAAAGTGATTTTATACAGTTTTTGATTTTTACCTAAAACAATTACTGAGAGTTAGTACTTCAGTTATTATAAACATGTTGTAGACAAAAAAACTGAGGCTCAGAATGTGTCCATGGTCACATAGTAGCTGATTATCAGATCTGGGATTCAAACCCAGAAATTTCTGACTCCAATTCCAACACTTTTCAGTATGTCACACGACCTCCAAATCTATTTCTAAAAGGTTAAAAGGATCCTGGATGTTAGTATATCTCTTGGACAGGGCTAGATTAGCTTTACCCGTAAGTACAGTATTGGTAACTCCCTCCCTATCTCCTGAAAGAGAATGAATTCTTATTTACTCAAGAGACTTGAGTTTCCATGTTGGAAAACAAGTGCCACATCTTCTTGATTGATTGTCAGCGCCACTGAAGGTGGTAGGGGAGGAAGGTCTTCTATAGACAAGTGAGAAGCTTATTGCTCAGTCCAAGAACGGACTCTTCATTACAATCTTCTCTTGGGAACCAGCCTTTCTTCTTCCATTGATGGATTATAGAGGAGTCTTAATTGGTTTCTTGACAAAGACCAGAAGCCATTTACTAGATAGATAGAAGGTAAATATATCAGTCACAGCAGTATCTAACTGAAATAAAAAAAGGATATTGCTGGCAGCATAGTAACTTAGAAAACCACAAATTAGCATTATCTATCTTGTATTGTATTTTGATTTGTTTCATTAAATGTTTCCTAGTTAAATTTTAATCTGGTTCCTCCAGTTTTGCAGGCAGGCCCCATGGCTGGCAGTTTGATACTTCTGACAGAGGACTATCCTATAAATAGGTACAGCTATTCTATTGGTATCCATAATCTCTGGAATTCAGGATGAACTGTTCTACTCTTTGGCTGCTTTGGAAAATCTTCTTGAAAACTGTCGTGGAAACTTTCTGATCCTTTTCCTCTTGGATTATTTGTTGTATAAATGTGAGTTTTGACTGTAGATACTATGTGAAATCTTTCTACATTGACCAAAGATTGTATATCATTTCAGAAGATAAACTATATTAATATTAAATTTCTTGTGAAAAAACCAAAATTTCAAAGAAAGTTTGAACTAAATGAAAGGATATCTCACAGGTTCTCCTTGGGGAGGCAAACAAAGGATCTTGAAGAGTTGATTTTATCAACTGTCTAAATTAGAAATGTAATTTAAGCAGAGCATTAGTTACCTTACCTTGCCAAAAGACCACTCTGAGGGTAACTGAAACTTCTGTATGAAGACCTGTTGTAGGGAATGAATAAGTACTCAAGTCAGTCTGCCATCTCCCTGATTTGAAAGGTCTCTCCAATTATAGATATCCTAACTTATCCATGCCTGTGACATGATTTACTGCTATTATTGTCATTATTATTGTTCCAGGTTCCTCACTGGTCCTGTATGACAGGTATTTATGCCTGGCATATACCTTTCCATTGCTTCTTGTGATGCTTCTCTTTAGTGAAGAGGTAGAGAAATTTTATGATTATTTGGACAAAATCTTTCAAATGCAATCATCCCATGCTCATTGTCTTCAGTGTGAAAGTGGAAGCAGAGGAGAAAAACTAGTTTGAAAATATGGCTTAGGTTTGAGGTAGTAAAGAGGACAAAGGCCTACAAATTGAATAGGGTCTTTTGGAGGAGAGATGGAAGCTTATGAGCATTATTGTGCCTTAATAACATCACAAAAAGAGAAAAGGAGCAAGTTAGCAGTGAAGAAATGACTATCAAATATGTGGAAATTCTTTTATATAGTCAGACTGTTAGCTATTTACAGCAATAGCAACATCAAATCAGGAAGGAAGGGATGGACGAAGGGAAGAAAGGAAGGAAGGAATGCAGGAAAGGATGAAAGGATGAAGGGAAGGAAGGGAGGGAGAGAGGAAGGAATAACACTATTTATTATCTTTTAAGCATTGTTCTAAATACTGAGGATAGAAATAGCAAAAATGAGACTGTCTCTATTCAAGAGTCTGTTTAAAGGACACAGCATATACAAGAAGGAATTTCAGCATGGCAAATGGAAAGGCCTCAGTGTCAAAATGTTTCAGTACCGGTGTAGATAGCAGTGTCCAGTGGATGGCCTGTGATCAAAGATGCCATAAATGGAAGCCAATGGTGAAGGACATTCCTGCTGGAAGTTCTTACTACCTACCTTGCCTTCATGGCAATCAATTTCAAAAGCTTCAACCTGCTTTATTAAAATAAAACATAGATGTGAAAAAGTAGAAAGACATTAAAAGACAAAAAAGATTACCTTGCTTCTGCCATCCCCCCCAAAAGAGCCTATATAAAATACCTACCACAATAACGAAAACAGAAGTACCCAGAAGTCTAAGCAGGAAGCAATTCATTTGCCAAATAGCCAAGTGTACTGAGAAATTGGGGAAGGAGAAAGGGGCAAGGAGGAAAGGGAGAGGGGGAGAGGGGAGAGCACGAGCAAGAAGAGCAGGGCCAGCTTAGGGTACAAACTGACTTGTAAAACAGTCTTGTGTAGTGGATAAAGGACCCACCTGAATTAAAGTCCTATCTTTTCCAAATATTGGTATATGATGATGACCAAGTTCTTTAACCTTTCAGGAGCCCCAGGAAATTCTATAAGACTATAAGGTGTATTTAATGTGCTAGTCTATCTCAGTGGAAAGAATTCCTATCCTAGAAACATAAAAAAATCATAGATCTGTACTATGGTGGAGGATGGGAGAAGATTCCAAGCAGTATTTTCTTATAAAATAGTGAAAGGTAGTGGAAACAAAAATGATCATAGAGCAGTGGATATCAAAGTGTGTTGCAGAATCTTCTGAGAGTTTCCAAAATCCTTCCAATGGGTCTGCAAGGTCAAAAATATTTTCACAATAATACTAAGATATTTTAATTTGTAATATGGTAAATAGCAATAGATATAATTCACATAAGCAAAAACTCTTGTGGGGGAGTCAATTTTTAAGAGTATAAAGAGGTTCTGAGAAAAAAATAAGTACCTTTGGTTTAGAGAAAGTTTAAATTGAGACCTAAACAAGCCACAAATTATTGAAAAAAAAATCTTAAATAAACCTTACCAGAGATTGAACAACATGTGGACATGAAGTTGAACAAATCTGACAAATTTTCTAAGACTTTTCATTTTAGTAATCAGTGACAGAAGCACCAGCTGACCTTTCTCATCTGTAAAATAAGTATGACAGTATATTCAGTCCTCTCACAAGGTTATTGTGTTAAAATGACTTTAGGCATTTTAATATGCTATGGAAATAATGAGTTATTATTATAGTACAAAAGGTTTTTTTTTAAACTAAGGTATTATCCCATCCATGGAGGGGTAGGGAGGGAGGACATGTTAGAGAAGTCTTGATATCATAATTATATTAATTTACCTATTGGTGTTATTTTTAAAAGTAATATATGAAAAATTATTTCAGATAAGGCAGACAAGTATAAGATTCCATTGTTTCTCTGACTCATCTTTATAATACATATATATATGCATATAATGTGTATATATATATGCATGTATATGTATGTATATGCATGTACGTGTGTTTGTATGGAGTATAGCTAAATTTGTTGTCACTCTTATGTTTTATACGTTGATGTATAGAGGCAAGTACAAATACTGCACAGCACTGTGAAAACAAAAGGGAAAGGTTTCAAAAAGCTCAGGAAAATGATCACAAGGTATTATGTTATAAAGTATAAAAATTGATATTCAAGAAAAATTCATGGAGATGTGAAGATGCCTGAAAAAACAAGCTTCTCTATGAGTACAAGTGAGGCAGGCACGCTGTTTTTGGCTTACATATTTCAAATCTGATATAATGATGGAATGATTATATAATAAATCGTGTTAATCACTTTCTTGCACATCTGTTGTTTTCAGTGATGAAGAAGATTATAATTGTTTACAATAAGTGTATAGCTTTCCATTACCTTTAGGATATGGAACACCAGAAAAAGAGGGTTTTTTTGTGATCTTCACAGAACATTTCCACCACAGTTCCCTTAAAAATAACTGTAGCTCATTTGTAATATTAAAAATGAAACTTGTACATTGGATTTCAATTTCTTGCAGTTTAGTAACTACATGAAGTAAAACATTTTCACAGTACTTCTGAAATTGTTAAATAATTCCTTTAGTTTGAAATGTTTTGATTAGATGCATAAGAAGACTAGGCGGTTTTTCATTTTTAGCCCATTAACAATTCTCCAGCTAATTTTGTCATTTGTTTACTTCTGGGGATATGTATGTTGAGCAAAAGAGTGTGTTCATTGATTTCCCTTTAATAAAAATAGTTTTGATATAAAGTAGTCATCAAAACAATCGGGTACTAAGAAATAAAGTGGTGGATCAGTGAGATAGATTAGATACATATTGCATTATAGTAAATAACCTTAGTAATCTAGTATATGATAAACCCAAAGATCCAAGCTTTTGGAACAAAAACTCATCACTTGACAAAACCTTCTGGGAAAACTGGAAAACAATATGGCAGAAACTAGGTATAAACCAACATCTCATACTGTATATCAAGATAAGGTCAAAATGAGTACATGATTTATACATAAAGGGTGATATTTACACATAAAGGAGAGCATGGGATAGTTTATTTGTCATATCTATGGATAAGGGAAGAATTTAGGACCAAGAAAATATAAAGCATTACAAAATAGAAAATAAATAATTTTGATTATATAAAATTAAAACTTTTGCACAAAGAAAACCAATGCAACCCAAATTAAAAGGAAAACAGAAAACTGTGTGCATTTGGGGGGGGGGGATTGAAACAAATATCTCTGATAAAGGACTTATTTCTCAGATTTGTAGACAACTGAGTCAAATTTATAACGTAGAGCTCATTCTCCAATTGATAAATGATCAAATGTGAACAGGCAATTTTCAGACAAAAAAATCAAAGCTATGTATAGTCATATAAAAATGCTCTAAATTACTATTGATGAGAGGAATGCAAATTAACACAACTCTGAGATATGCCCCATGCCTATCAGATTGGCTAATATGATAAAAAAGGAAAACGATAAATGTTGGACAGGATGTGAAAAAACTGGAACACTAGCACATTGTTGGTAGAGTTATAAACTGGTCCAGTCATTCTGGAGAGCAATTTGGAACTATGCTCAAAGGGCTATAAACCTATGCCTACCCTTTGATCCAGCAATACCACTTCCAGGTCTGTATCCCAAATCAAAAAAGAGAAAAGGAGCTATTTGTACAAAAATATTGATAGCAGTTATTTTTGTGGTGGCTAAGAATCAGAAATTGAGAGGATACCCATCACCCGGGGAATGGTTAAGCAAGTTGTGGTATATGACTGTGATGGAATATTATTGTGCTATAAAAAATAACGAGCAGGATGATTTCAGAAGAACTGGGAAAGACTTATATGAAGTGACATGAAGTGAAGTGAGCAGAACTAGGAGAATGTTGTACACAGTTACAGAAATATTATACAGTGAAGAACTGTGAATGACTTAGCTATTCTACGCAATACAGTGCTCCAAGACAATCCCAAAGAACTCATGACGAAGCATGCTATCCACCTCCAGAGAAAGAACCAACACTGTCTGAATACAGAATGAATATGGCTCTTTCTTTAGATAAGCCTTAAACGTTTTTTATAAAAAAGACTTTAGGTAGCTAGACATAGTGGCGAGAACACTATCAGAGGAGCCAGAAATCTTATTTGTACTTGAGTATGAAACCTTATAGCTTTGGGACCTTAAGTAAATCATTGCTCTGAGCCTGTTTTTTCTTCTATAAAATGAGGTTGCTAATAGCTGAAGAGGGGGAAGCTCTGGGTTTGCAATAAGAGGACCTGGGTTTGAATCCCCCACTCTTCTCTGTAATGGTGTTTCATGTGTCACCTTGGGCAATTCATTTTACTACTTTTGACATTAATTTCCTCATCTGTAATATGAGAGAATTGAACTAGATAACCTTTGAGGTCCCTTCCAACCATAAATCTCTCATCTTTTGAAAGGCAGTGCATCTTAGTGATGCAGAATGGCCACCTCCAATTCAGGAAAATCTGACAATAAATACACCCTTTGCCGTTTAGACTACTCACCTAACCTCTCTGAGCTTAGTTTCTTTATCTGTAAATTTGAATGAAAAGCAGCACTAAGCAGAAAACCTGCCACAGAATCAAGAAGACTTCACATCCTGAATTTGGTACATATTGACTCTGTAACCCTGGGTGATCACTCAGAACCTCTCGGTGCCTCCTGGAAATTCACAACCCATAAATTTCAGAATTTTGTTCCATCTGCATTGGTGGAGAAAGTTTGCTCAGGTGTGCTTTTCTACACTAATAAGATCACAGGTCAGAAAATGATAATTAAGATGCTAACATTTGAAGTATGTACTCACAGGATTATTTGTGATGACAGTATTTTGTAAACTTTAAGGTACCAAATAGTACAATAAAAAATATTTATTGTGTATGCATGCATTGTATTTCACTACCTATCATGAGTATTTCCATACTGGATTAGACATTTCCTCAATCCTCTAGTTTATAATCTATTAATCTAATGAGTAATAACCAGTCCAGATATAGGTAGATAGATATATAACTAGCTAGATAAAGATATCTGTATACTCATAGGTATATATATATATATACTTACATATACAAATATATGTATGTGTGTCTATATATCTATATATGTGCATCAAGACACATATATTATATGTGATATAGATATATATTATAGAAGATGATTTGAGTATAACCAAAGGAGTAAGTATATTGAATGTGAAGGGGATATTCTGGATTAGTAACAAGTTTCCTGTTGTTCAGGAAGACTAATTCTAGCAGATGGGTTTTTAGTTGAGGATTAAAGAAATGGGGAAGTATTTGGTTAGGATGAGGAGTGAGCTTTCTCAGCCCTATGGAAGAGCTGAAGGGATGGTGAGAGTATTCTATGTGGTGATTACAGCTGCCTGGCTGTGATGAATTGGGCATGGCAATTCAACACCACTGTTACATTGATCACTCTCAAGCACAGGTATTGCCTGATCAGGCTATTCTCCTATTCAAGATGTTTCAAGAGTTCTCTTTTGCTTTTAAGATAAAAAAAAAATTCCCTATATTTGGTATTTAAAACTTTCACAGTCTGGCTCCAACTTCTCTTTATCACTTATCTCACATTGATCCTATTTATGTACTTTGTGTTCCCAACTACTTGCTACTCTCCATACAGAACATTCCTTTTTTTTTTGTCTCATGTTTTTACACAGGTTTGTTCCCCATGCTTAGAATGCAATTCATTATCACCTTCTTCCAGTGCTTATTAGCACAATACCTGGTAGATTTATTGTTTATTTGTTTTCACTTCTGGCCACTCTTTGTGACCCCCTTTTTGGGGGGGCAGATATTCTTGACAAAGGTACTAGAATGGTTTGTCGTTTTCTCCTCCAGCTTTTTTTTATAAATGAGGAAACTGAGGCAGACAGGGTTAAGTGACTTGCCTTGGGTCATACAACTAGTGTCTGAGGCCAGATCTGAACTTAGGAAGAAGAGTCTTCCCATCTTTAGGCCTGGTACTCTATCCACTGTACCACCTAGCTGAGCATTTTATTCATTTTCTGCTGTATACAACTCTTCATAACCTCTTTTGGGATTTTCTTGACAAAGATATGAGAATGATTTCCCATGTCCTTCTCCAGTTCATTTTACAATACTTACTAAGCTCTTATGTGTTAAGTATTATGCTAGGTGCAGTGGACAAAGAGACAAATACGTAAACACTACCCCTGTCCTTAAGGAGCTCACATTCTACCGGGGGAAGTATGACATGCACACACAATAATTTGAAAAGGGAAAAGAGTTCTGTATTTTAGGAAGACCAAGAATGCCTTCTCTTAGGAGGTGGTACCTGAGCATTAAAGGAGGTTAGGTGTTGAAGGATGACTGGCATTCTCAGAACTGGAGTAGAGGAGAGACTGTATCCCCTGAAACCAGGAAATAGGCAAGTTTTGCTTTCATAAACTTCTCTCCCTCCCTCTCCATGACCTCTTACTATCCTTGGCTCTCCTTTTCCATCCATTAACATAGTATGCATTCTCCATCCTCCATCCAAACCTGCCTTCCTCTAACAATATTATTTTCTAAATGCTAGTCAGTTATTTACATTATAGTAAATAAATGATAAGGCTTAATGTATCATTCATCCTAAGGGTGATGAGAGTCATAAATAATCTTGAAAGAAGCCCTTTTTAATTTTTATCTCTTTGAGGGCAACGTTTTATGGTGAGTGAACTTAAAAGTCAAGAAGCCATTTCCCAAGAGGATGAATTGGAGAACTATGGATATTTTATCTTGGGAAGAGATTTGAGTGTGTGGGGAGGGGGACAAGAAGGGGATGGATGATGATGATGATGATGATGATGATGATAGCTGGCAGATTTCCCTTTAAAAATTTTAAACTCAAAAGTTTTAGTGCAGCTTTAAGCTATTAAAGCTTAGAAACGTATTAGACCTTTTATGACACTATGTACATTAAATATTTTAATAATAAGAACCATAAGAGTTAAGCACTATGGTCATTATTGTATTGATTTAATAGACAATGACTTACCCTAAGTCTCACAATGTGTCAGAGGACAGATTCTACTCAATATCTCACCCAACTCTATATCAATTATTCCTCCCCTTATATCGTAGTGTCTTTCTACATTTTATTTTTTAATGGTATTTTATATTTTCCCTTGATTCTATGTCAACACCATATTTACCATTCACTTTTAGAGGATTTTGAGTTCCAAATTTTGTCTTTCTATATTTTAATAAGGGATAGACCTTTAAGACAAAGGGCTTCTGTGGCTAAATGTGTGGCATTAGTATCAAAGTGGGTGAAGAAAAATTTAGGGGTTGGGAAAGCTTTGTTGTCACCTCTAAAATTATTAGTAACAGCACCAACATACCATACCCTTGGTCACTGTTTCTGCATAATTTTAACCTTAGTTCTGTGTCTTTCTGAGGGAAAATGATGTAGTAATTATTATGGCTTGAAATCCAGACTGCCCAGTTAGACATTCAACTTCTGGGTCAAACTCTTTCTATAAAGAATACTTGGCAAGTTGCCTAAGGAACTGGCATCATGGGATAAGTTCCAAGTCCTCATCCTTCTCTGGGCTGCAGAGAAAATCTAATTTGAAGATTTCTGCACAGGTCACTGAGTAATGCTTATTTTTCTCCTGAGGGAAGTATAGACCTATCCAAATGGGTAAGAGACCTATTAGCAAGTGCTTTTGAAATATCTCTTTTTATAACAGTGGTTCCTTACCTCCTAGGCCTCTTTCTTCTTTTACATGGTTGGTCAATTTCTATCCATACCTTATCACATCTTCTATATTATCTGTAACTTGAAATGACAAGTACCAAATTCTATTTCATCTTTGTTTTTACCCCATTCCTGGTAAATGTTATTATACATATTAGGCACTTTAAAAAAATGTTTACTGAAAAAAAAAGACTATACATGAGCTCAGAACAACATAATGCAATTGAATGAGTATTGATTGATAATATATGCTCTTAGTTGTCTACTGAGATGCTTTGAGGTAGAGAACAGGAAAGAGCAGAAATATAAAACACTGTCCAATTTTGTTTGAGAAATAACCATATAAAGACAGGAAACAACTAAATCACAGTGCAAGTTAGCATATGAGTTAGTGACGTTATTCTGTGTGGATACCAACTTCTCCAGAAGTAGAGAGAAAGGAAGTCAGAGTGCTTAGGGTTGAAGGCATCATGGAAAAAATGGAACCTGACTTGTAGAGGAAAGGGGTGCAGCATTTAAATTGTCTGTTTCCATGTTGCCCTAGACTGCCCTTCACAAGTAGCTTTCAACTACTTTTTTTTGTTTTGTTTTCCATTTTCATTAATGGCACAACCCACGAGAAATTTTGTGGCAGATGAGAAAAGTTGCCTCTATTGAAAAATGTTCTTGATGATGAAAATAATTTTCTAGACTATCTCTTAAATAAATCCTCAGATTTGGTTAGTATTACTACCTCTCTAGATAGGAAAAGGCTTGCCTTTCCAGTGCGATTAGAGACAAGCCCGCTCCTGAGGTGAGAGTCTGTATCAAGGGAATTTGCCTGGAGTCTTGTTAAATGAAAGATTTAAAGTGCTAGAAAATGGATTGAGTCTGCAGGCAAGCGTACAGTTCTTTTCTTTGCTCATTACTAATCGAGTTCCTTCAGCTTATGTTTCCATTCAAAAATAAAGGAGAATTACTAGTGTTTGAGTAACTATAATCATGCTATATTTCATGTTCTAAGTCTTGGATAAATTCACCTGGACTTAATTGCAAAATGAAATATGGTGTCTGTGCACAGCACTTTGGTTGTGTATTGAAAAGGGAAGCTTATACATTTCAAAACATTGACCAGACTTTGGTTTGAAGTGCCTTAGTAATAAATAGAGCCTGCTTACCTGAGGATTTCCCTAGGAAAACTCCATGGCCAGACCATAAGATGTTCTAAGGGAGCAAGGTTTCATGTAATGGGAATTAGTTGCCTTCAGAAAATAGAGGAAGGAAAAAGACAAATAGATTTTGACACGAGACATTAGCAGATGGTTTTATATCGGTACAGCTGTATTATCTTAGCACTTGGCTAATAAAAATTCTGCTGGCATTTTTCATATTATGCTTGTCAGGAAACGGTAGCGTAAATAAAAATAGAACATCGGTGTGCAGAAGGAATATAAATATTGAGCACCATTTGCACTGAATATCAATCATTTTTAATGGGGAGCTTTCCTTTGCCCTTTGCCATTATGTTGCTCAATGCAAATTTATTAAGTTTAGAAGCTATTATAAATTTGTTATGTCTCTAAGTTACATATTAAAAGGTATTCTATTTTGATTTGAAATCTATAAATATTGCATCTTTTGTTGCTGAACATCCAGGTTTAGGATTAGATTCCATTTTCTCTTGGTTGCACTCGTAATCCACTTCTCTTGTGTTACTTGTCTCCTTAGCTAGTGCTATTAACTTGCGTCCCCTTATTCCATTAGACTCAGCTGCCCTTTCATCTGTCATACTTTCTTTTAAAAAAACTGCATCGAATGTTATTAGCAAACCGAGTTGCCTCAGAAAGGAGACTATTGTTTTATCATCATTCTTTTCAAATACCAGATAACACTTTCTTTTTCAACATTAATACTATTTAATTAAGGATTCTAGGAGGCCAGGCTTTTTAATGCTGTTCTATAGCTAGACAAAGAACATGCCAAGTCCCTTAGGAGAGTTGCTAAATTATTTCTTAATAGAGGAGTCCTATTAAGAATAGTTTCCATCAGATTTTGGTGAATGATGCCATCTGTTCAGTTAATAGTTCTGGTACCAAAGTAAGTAGAAGCAGAACTTCCTTAATTTCCACTGGGTTTTTGTATCTCATGTGGCTATGGTTCCAACTTTCTCAAATCTGTTACAATGTACTACTTGAAGGTGTGTTTTCTGAATAGTTTCCATAAAAGCTGAGTCTTCTGTAGGTTATAAGATAAAGCCTGTGGGTAGCTAGCATTGACAAGGCTATCATGCAGCAATTTTGACTTTGTCCCATTTTACAGCTTTGCCTTAAGCCCATTCTGTTCTTTCCCCTGTCCTTTTATTTCATTTGGATCCACACTTATACTTCCTCTTCACCTCTCACGCTTATTAAGACTTGCTTTATGGTATACTTCCTATGAAAAGCTTTCCAAAACTTTCCCCCATAGTTACACATGATGCCCCTTGCACAAATGGTCATGTAGATATTTGTAGATTTACATATTGCATCATCCCAATAGAATGCAAACCTCTTGAGGATGGGCTCTATTTTTTTCCTTTCGTCTTTTTCCCCCATTGGCATCTAGCTCACTTCCATGCACATTGCTGGAATAAATGGGATTGGATTAGACTGGTTTGGATTGGTATTGAGCCACTGATTATTCATTTACTCTTTTTGAACACCAGAGTGTTCAGAACAAGAGAGAATTCCAAACTTTCTAAGACAGGAGGAAATGAAGAGAATGAGATACAGAACACGATGAATACGTGAAATATGATAATGGAAGATAGACTGAAAGTGCCATAGAGAAGTACATACTAAGTGTAACGGGAGTTCAAAGGGGAGAGAAAGAGCTTCTCACTAAGGTAATTACATACGGTTTCATGGAGGAAGCAGTATTTCAGTTGGGTCTTGAAAGACTGACAAGGGGAAGGGCATCCCAGGTGGATGGAACAATGTTAGCAAAAACTCCTAAGCAGAAAACCGTAGGGTCCATTCCAGAAAAACACTCCATTTTGGCTACATTGTAAAGTAGTATAAAATTGCTGAAAAGTGGGTTGAAGCTAAAGCATAGGAAGGCATTAAATAACAAGCCAAATGTTTTGAATATAGTTGTGGGGTTTTTGAACAATTGAGAATAGAGAACGATAAGTATTTTTTTAAAATATAATTGAAACTATATTCTTTAGATCATTATATAGTTGTGCTATGTAGGATGGATTGGAGGGGAAAGACCTCCAATAAAGAAACCAATAAAGAAACTCTTGGAATAGTTAAAGAAAGAGGTAATAGGAACTTGAGAAAAAGTTTCAGTCAAGGAAAAGAGGAGGATATGAGGAATATTAAAGAAGATCTCATGGGACTTTATACCTGATTAAATGTGGAGGGTGAAGGAAAGGGAAGAGTCAAATATAGCTCCAAGGTTTTGAACCTGAACAACTAGATTAGTGCAGGCAGGAAAAGGAGCTGGTTTGGGAAGTTGGGGATGATGAATGGGTTTTTTGTGGGGGGAGCAGTTTAAGTTTGAGGTGTTGACATGACATCAGGGTGACGCTGTCCAGAAGCCAGTTGGAAATGCTGGATTGGGCTTCAGGATGTAGATCAGTTCTTATATCCCATGTGCAACAGAATTGGACATTATCTTCATTGATCCTATAGTTAAAGATGCTATAGTCAGGTAGGTGGCACAGTGGATAGAGTGCTGAGCCTGGTGTCAAGTAAACAAATTCAATCCAACCTCAGACATATTCTAACTGTGTGACCTTGGGCAAGTCATTTAACTTCTGTTTGCCTTAGTTTCCTCAGTTGTATAACAGGGGTAATAATAGCACTGTCCTCATAGGGCTGTTTTAGAATCAAATAATATAAAAAATATAGAGAACTTAGCACAATGCCTGGCACATAGGCACTATGTAAATGCTAGCTATTGTAGGTGTTGTCATCATTGCTGTCATTGTCAGAGCTGTGGAAGTGTGTGAACTTGCCATAGGAAAGATGCCTTAGAATAGGATTTTTGGAGAATGCCTACTTTGGGGGTGGAGAGGAGGAAAAAGAAGAAGGATTATGAAATTCAGAGAAGGAATGGCTAGATATCAGATGCTTCCTTGATTTTAACAGTTTTGTGTCAAAGGGAAAATAATTTTGAGAAGGAGGGAGCATCAAACAGAGTCCAGTACAGTAAGGAGATGAAGAAGAATGAGGTTTAAGAAAGAGCCATTGGTTTTGATGAGTAAATAATTTTCAGAAAATCAGTTACACTACAGTAAAAGACAGAATTTGAGTTATAATTGATTGAAGAGTAAATGGGTATTGAGGAAGTGGTAGTAGAACAATTTATATAGACTTTTTCATTAAGAAATGATGGTAAATGATTGTAAAGGGAAAGAAAGATAAGTTCACAGCTTGTGAGGGAAGTACAGTCAAGGCAAGGGCTTTGTTCTGAGGTTTTTTTTAAAATAATTTTTAAATGAGGGTTAATATTTAGACATGGTTAAAGTAGAATTGAGATGGAATTGAGCTAAAAAATTTGTATTATCGATAGAAATCTCAATCTAAATGTTAGTTTCCAAATGTAAAGTCAAGAAATGGAAAGAAGAAAACTATTAACCAGATTAAGGAGGGTAGGAGAATGTCCTAGAAATCAGTAGATAAACATCACAAGGATGGCATTATAAGTTTACACTATTATTTCCCAAGAGACTAGATTATTGGAGATGTGGGAAAAAATGGGAGGGAAAAAGCAGGATCTAATGAAACTGCTCATGCTGGGCCTTTGATCCATGAGAGTGAGAGAAGGAATGGCCTCAACTGGAGAGAATTTGAGGGAAATGGTATCATTGGGGAGGCTAGATTTCCACTGAAATGAGAAGATAGGAGGAATTTCAAGGAAATGATTGGGATGAAGAGATTTTATTCACAACAAGAGTAGTTGAAGGAACTTTTGCTGATCTTCCAGATAGGAAATGGATGGAATTTTTAAAATTATTTTAAGATTGTTTTATGGTAGTTTACCAGGAAAATATCATTGCATCAAGTACCACCACAATAAAAAATCTGAGAAAAAGACCTCCAGGTTCCAACTAGTGGTCCATCAATGTTAAGCAACTTTCTAATCAACAAAGGAATTGTGTTGAAGTTTGCTGTTAAGTATTTAGAATGAAAAGTCAGAATGTCCATGGGGCTTTATGACCAAGCCCTTAGGCAGGAGAAGAGGTCATTGTCATATGCTTACACTATATAGTCAGCATGCTATTTTCCTGGCATTCATTGAGTTTTTGAAATATGTTCCTCCAAAGACATTCTTATCCTTTAGATGGCAAAGAAAATTTCCAGTCAACAAAAAATAAATTGTAGTAATGCAGCTTTGCCAGGCTTACCGTGATGGACTAACATACTGAATGCCGATAGGAGAATGACATTGTAACAAGGATGGCAGCAGCGTTTGAGAGAGGTATGATCACACAGTCTGCCTGATTTTGAACACTGGGATTGCTAAGCCCTGAAAGTCTATTGTGTCACTGCATGCACAAAGTTTCCTTTCTCAGTTTCATGTGGTTGACAACAAAAACAGCTACTTTTATTAACTCCTTTGTGATGTTGAGTCTGAATTCATTGTAGTGACTATTGTCTATATTTGTCCATATCAAGGTTTTATTTACTTGACTTCATTATAAATGTCTTGCTCATAGAAGAATTGCCTATATCATTTTTTAGAGGAACCATTATGTCCTAACAAGATAGAGATAATTGAGTCCTTAGAGACCTGTGTTATTGAAGACCTGTATTCTTACCAGTTATTACAAGATGGACATTTTTGCTCTACTTGCCTATCTTAGGGCAGGCTATGCACTTTAAAATTTAATCTACTTTTCCTTTAGCACAACTTCTTCATTTTGGGGAAAGGGAGTATACGTTGAAAGAAGCCAGAATCTTGCTGCTTATTATTTAGTTTTCTCTATTATGTGTGGCACTGGCGACTAAAGCCATTAACTTTGTTACTAAAGCCTAGCAGGTGAAAGAAAAATATAGTTCTGCACAGTTCATCATACTCACATGTAGGAAAAGGACATCTGCCTTCATAGTTAAGAACCTTAGGCCAAGATGATTTTTAAAATTTTCTTTAAAATAGAAGTATATTATATATATTTCTATATATGATATTGTATTTTTGATTTAGAACACAATCATAACTCAGGAATTCAAGGAAATAAAGGTTGCTCATTTATTACCATGTCCCTTTTAGTGCAGGTGCCTTTTTGGAGTATTTAATTGATGAATAAATATTTACCCATTTTGTATAGTAAACATAATATAACTCCAAAAAGTATGCATTTTCTCATGTTTTACTCAGCAAAGAAAATGAATTCCATGTTCAGGGTAAACTGTGGTGCACAGATCCATCACCCTTTTCTCTCACTTTGCCTTATTTTTCTCCTTTCTTAACATTGACATTGTGAAAGCAGATGATTATTGTTTTTGCCTGAAGTCACTATACTTCCAACATTTTTTTTTGGTTGACAGTGCACAGGAAAAAGGCTGTATAAAAGCTTGTATTCCATGATAAGAAGAAATGCTTCACAACATTCTCTTTCCATTTTCTGTCAGTGTTGTGAATGGCGAACTTGAAAATTATTGGTGTTATTTTGTTCAGAACTTTTCTGTCTCTTTTTTCCTTAATAGTATTTTATTTTTTCCAATTATATGTAAAGATAGTTCTCAGCACTCACTTTTATAGAATTGAGTTCTAAGTTTTTTTCTCCATCCCACCCCTCCTCCTTCCACAAAAGAGCATGCAGTCTAATAGAGGCTTTACAATCATATTGAATATATTTCTATGTTAGTCATGTTGTAAAAGAAGAATCTGAACAAAAAGGAAAAACCAGGAGAAATACAAAAAGAGAAAATAGTGTGCTTCAGTCTGCATTCCAATTCCATAGTACTTTCTCTGGAAGTGGACAGCATTTTCCATCATGAGTCTTGAAATTGTCTTAGATGATTGCATTGCTGAGAAGGGCTAAATCTATCAGAGCTGGTCTTGCACAGTGTTGCCGTTACTATGTACAAAGTTCTCCTGGTTCTGCTCATTTCACTCAGCATCAGTTCATGCAAGTCTTTCCAGGTTTTTCCGAAATCCATCTATTCATCATTTCTTATAGAACAATAATATAATCCATTACATTCATATACCACAACTTGTTCAGCCATTCCCCAATTGATGGACATCCCCTTAGTTTTCACTTATTTGCCACCAGAAAAAGAGCTCCTATAAATATTTTTGTACATGTGGCTCCTTTTTCAATTTTTATGATCTCTTTGGGATACAGACATAGAAGTGATATTGCTGGATCAGTGTACAGTTTTATAGTTCTTTTGGCCTAAGAACTGTTCTATTTCAAGAGCAAATATTAAGGAAACTCTTTTGTGATCTCTCTATGGCTAGTATCCTGTAGACTAATAAAATATACAGGGGGAACCCCAAAAATATTATAAATCAGTGTTTGCATCAAGCTATGATGAGAATAAATACACACAGAGAGACAGTCAACGTTATGTGGAACCAAAAGCAGATTGGTCAGTGTGATGACTGAGGACAGTTGTGTCAGGTAGGGGGCACTGCACTGCCATTACCAGCATGTGGAAGTAGCAGTAACTCACATATTTAAGGAAGAGCTGCTAACTACCACTTCTTGGTAGTTAATTAGGCTGGCCAATGCCTGCTTGTTCCCTTATGAAACAGAATGAGAATTAGACCCAAACAAACCCTTGAAGTTTAGCAAAGGTGCGTATGTGTCATGGATGAGAATATGTATCCCTCCACTGTGCTAAAACAGAGGCAGGCACAGAGTAGTCTGTATTTGTACCAGTATGTAAACTCATCACCTTCCTTATCCATAAAAGAGAAATTTAGACTAGAATATATCTGTGATTCATTTCATCTTCAACGTAGTATGATTCTGGAGGTTTTTTATTTACTTTTTTTCCATCTAACTTCTTTTTAAAATAATTTTTAGTTTTCAACATTCATTTCCACAAGATTTTGAGTTTCACATTTTCTCCCCATCTCTCCAACCCAAGACAGCATGCATTCTGAATACTGCTTCCCCTTAATCTGCCCTCCTTCTCTTACACCCCTCCTTCTCTTATCCCTATCCCCTCTATTTTCTTGGAGGGCAAGATAGATTTCTATACTCCACTGCCTGTACATCTTATTTCCCTGCTGCATGTAAAAACAATTTTTAACATTCGTTTTTAAAACTTTGAGTTCCAACTTCTCTCCCTTCCTCCCTTCCCACTCATCCCCACTGAGAAGCCAAGCAATTCGATATATGTTATACATGTATAGTTATGCAAGACTTCCATAAAAGTCATGTTGTGAAAAACCAACTATATTTTCTCCATCCTATCCTGCCTCCCATTTATTCTATTCTCTCTTTTGACCCTATCCCTCCTCAAAGTGTTTGCTTCTAATTACCACCTCCTCGAGGCCATTTGCCCTCCTTTCTGTCTTCCCCCCTTCCGCTTATCATCTTCTCCCCTACTTTTCTGTAGTGTAAGAAGATTCTCATAGCAAATTGAGTGTGCATGTTATTCCCTCCTTAAGTCAAATGTGATGAGAGTAAACTTCACTTTTTCCCTCTTCCCTTTGGATGGTTTTTAATGAATATTGGATTTGGGCTCAGTTGTTTTGGGTCAGAATAGTAGACCACCACTTAGTGGCTTAGTGGACCTTGGATAAGTGGCATCACCTCTGGCAACCTCAGCTCTTCGTCTGTAAAATGAAGATGTTGGATTATCTTGTCTCTAATATTCCTTCTAGAACTTGATCTATGATCTTAGCACCTGGTCAGCTCCTAAGGATAGGATGAAATTGAGATAGTTGGAGAAGAGGCAGAAGAATATCTTTTTTCATATAGAATTTGAATGCTTTTCACATATCAAAGGATTATGAAGAATGGTAGAAATATATGGAAACTATGACAACCTAATGTTAAATATATTGTCATGATGCTGTCTGTGACATGGAAGTAATTTTAAATTGAGTTCTTTTTTTCTTCCAGTTTTCACTTTTACTTCTTAAACCATACCTTTTAAACCAAACTTCCATACTTAACAGTTTGCAAGGATGCAAAAAAAGCCATTTTAAAGTCTTTAGTGATAATGGATTTTTTAAAATGAATATTAGAAGAAAAATATTTTTTCTCATTAGTAAAATTTGGAAGGTTATTAAAGATCTGTGCAATGGCAAATCACTTCTTTCATTTAAACATATTTACTTTACACTGTATTCCATCGAATATATTTCTGTCACTTGTGGTTTTGAATACCTAACTGTGTATTCTCCTAAAAAGTAGATTTTATTGATAATAGCCATGATAATATCTAGCATTTACATAGCAATTTAAAGTTTTCAATGTGGTTTTAAGATGTCTCATTTTATTCTCATAAGTATCCTGGGAAGTAGGTACAATTATTATTCCTATTTTACATATAAACAAAACCAAGTCAAACAGAGATTATATGACTTGCCCTAGGTATCAGAGCTAGTATCTGATGTGGGATTTGAACTATACTACTTGCCCACACTCTGAATGTCATCTTTAAAAGAGCATTTCTTAAGAGAAAAAAAAGAGGAAGAGAAAAAATAAATGAAACCAATCAATAAAACACAAAATATGATGTTTTATGTGCTGTTCCTTGGCCATAGATACTGACTTCTATAAAGAAGGGAAAGAGGTATTTTCCACATCTTTCCTTTTATTTGAAGTTCTTGATCATTTCTGGATTTAAGTGAAGGAGTGCTGTGCAAAGTCACCAGCCTCACTTTCTCCTCCAGTGTCATCTGAGTCCAGTGGTCAGGTATAGATCAAGACGACTGGATATGGGCCAGCTAATTAAAAGAGATAAGTAGGGAAACTACATTTTGCTAAAAGGTTTATTAGACAATAAAGTAATATCAGCACTAAACATATGTGCACCAAATGGCAGAGAATCGGAATTCTTAAAGGAATAGTAAAATGAATTATAAGAGGATATAGACAGTAAAACTGTACTAGTGGGGGACCTCACTTTACTCCTCTGAAAACTAGATACATATAACCGCAAATTAAATAAGAAAATACTTAAGGAGATGAATATTAGAAAAGTTAGGTGTGTTCAAACTCTGGAGACAATTGAATGAGAATAGAAAGGAGTATACCTTATTCTCACCTGTACGTGGCACTTTAGAAATTAAATAATCTATTGCTAAAGAATGAGTGGCTCAAAGAACAAAGAAACAATCATTAAGTTCTTTAGAGAGAATAACAGCAATGAGACAACACATCCAAGTTTGTGGGATGCATCCAAAGGAGTGCTTGAAAGAAAATATCTCAGTATGCTTAAATCAGTAAAAGAAATCTGATAAATGAAGTGGACATGCAACTGGAAAATAATAAAAAGAACAAATTTAAAATGCTCAATTAAGCACAAAAATAGTAATTCTGAAAATCAAAACAGAAATTCATAAATTGAAAGTAAAAAAATCATTAAACTAATAAATAAAACTGGGAGCTGATTTTATGAAAAAAATATAAGGCTTTGATTATTTTGATTAAAAAGCAAGAAGAAAAGCAAATTAGCAGTATCAAAATGGAATAGAGTGAATGAACCAATGAAGATGAAATTGAAGCCATTGTGAGATGTTCTTTTGACCAATTACATACCCCAAATCTGATCATCTAAGTAAAACAGATGAATGTTTACAAAAATATGAGTTGCCCAGTTTAACAGAAGAGAAAATAGAAGACATAACCCGATTTTACAAAAATAAATTGAACAAGCCATCAATGAGCTCCCAAAGAAAAATCCCCAGGATGGGATGGATTTAAAAGTGAATTTAACCAAACATTTAAAAAATAATTATTTCCAATACTATACAAACTATTTAAAAATAAGTTTACAAAGTCCTACCAAATTCCTTTTATGACACAAATATTTTTTTTTACCTAAATGAGTGAGAACAAAACCAAAGAAAACTATAGATCAATTTTCCTAATGAATATTGATGGAAAATTTAAATAAAATACAAGCAAGTAGAGTATAGCAATATTTCATAAATTATAGATGGTGACGATGGAATTAGTACTATGAATGCAAGGCTGGTTCAAAATTAGTAACTAGAAGCTTAATTGACCATAACAATAAAAATATGGTTGTCTCAATACATGTAGAAAAAGTTTTTGACAAAGTACAACACTTATTCTTATTAAAAACACTAGAAAGCATAGGAATCAATGGAATCTTTCTTAAAATGATAAGTAGTATCTATCTAAAACCAAGAGAAAGCACTATGTGTAATGAGGATAAACTAGCAGGCTTGCTGGGTAGATCAAAGGTGAAGTACAGATTTTTCACCAATTTTATTTTCACCAATATTATTCCATATTTTACTAGATATGCTAGACATAGCAATAAGTCAGGAAAAAAGAAATTGAAGGAATAAGAATAGGCAATGAGGAAACAAAATTATCACTTTGTATATGATATGATAATATACTTAGAAATCTTTGAAGAATCAACTGTGATTAACAACTTTTTTAAAAGTTGCAGGATATAAAATAAACTCACAGAAATTGTCAGCATTTCTATATACTGTCAAAAAAATTCAGCAGGAAGGGATACAGAAAATTCACTTAAAATAATTGCACCAAGTATCAAATACTTGGGAGTTTACATGCCAAGATGCATCCAGGAGTTATATGAACATTATTACAAAACACTTTTCACATAAAGATAGATCTAAGCAACTGAATAAATGTCAATTGCACATGGGTAGGCTGAGCCAATATATAAAGATGACAGTTCTCCTCAATGAATTGCCTTATTCAGTGCCACACTGATCAAACTACTAAAAAACAATTTTATGGTGCTAGAAAAAATAGTATCAAAGTTTAGGTCAAGAATATCAAGGGAATCAGTGAAAAAAAAAAAAGTAAAGAAATGTGACCTAGCAATCCCAGATTCCAAACAATATTAGAAAGTGGTTATCATCAAAACAATCAAGTACTGGCTAAGAAATAAGAAGTGACTAAAGGGATGGATTAGGTATACAAGACACAGTGGTAAACAGCCATAGAAATCTAGTATTTGATAAACCCAAAGATCCCAGATTTGGGAGAAAGAACTACTTGACAAAAATTGCTGGGAAAGCTAGAAAGCAGTGAAGTAGTCATTGATCAGCATCTCACACCATATACCAAGATAAGGTCAAAATGGAGAGATGATTTGGATTTAAAGGGTGATATCATAAATTAAGGAAGCATGGAAAACTTTACCTGTCAGATCCAGGGATAAGGAAGGAGTTTGTGAACAAACAAACATTAGAGAAGATGGTGGAGATAAAATGGATAATTTTGATTACATAAATTAAGAATGATTTTGCACAAATAAAACCAAATGCCGTCAAAATTAAAAGGAAAAAAGGAAATGGGAGAGGAAAAGCAAGTGTCTCTGAGAAAGATTTTATTTTTCTAATATACAGATAATTGAATCAAATTTATAAAAATGAGGAACAGTGCTGTTAAAAGGATAATCAACTATAAAAGGCTTAGCTATTCTTATTAATACAATGATCCAAAACAATTCCAAAGAACTCATGATGAGAAAGGCTGTCTATCACAAGAGAATTGGTGATCGGAATGTAGATGATCAAAGTATATTGTTTTTCATTTTATTTTTCTTGCTTTTTTTTTTGCAACATGGCTAATATAGAAATATTTTGTATGGCTTAACATACATGATGTGAAAGATGGATTTTCTTCTCATTTTAAATACTGAAGTATAGCTCCTCCCCAATTTGCTTCCCCCACAGCAGCTGCTGCCCCCCAAATTTCTTTTGAATGAATGACTATTCACTTTAGTCTCTCTCAGGTTGGTAATATCGAATTATTCTTCCCACTTCTTCATCTCCACTTACCTCAGTATTTATTCAGTTGCTAATTATTGTCAGTTCCCCACAAAGATTCACATATCACTCTACTTCTTTCCATGAATTTATTTCATGTCATCATCACATTTTACCTGGGCTATTGGAACAGCAGAATTGGCATTACTGCCTCCATATGTCTCTTCAGTCCAATCCATTACTGTCGTAGCTCCCAGAATATCTTCTTAAGGAATGGGCCTGACACCGTTGGAGCACTGTTTTGTTCAGAGAATTCCAGAGGCTCCAAAGAAGATAAAATAAGGATTTTTGAGAGTGTTTTGAGAGCATTTGTCATCATTGTGGGGAAAGCAAAAATCAAGACTAGAGGCATTAAGAAATGCCTATTCCTGGAGGATTTCTACCCATCCATTCAGTCAGTCAGCAAATTTATTGAGCAATTTTATATGCTAAGAATTGAAATTACAAAGTATCTCCACAAATGAAAAAGTAAGTTAATATCTTCCCTTCATCAACGAGACTTGGCCTTTCTCATTATCTTGCTTGACTGATTTCTTCCAGTGACCAATTATAGATATTGTTACAGAACTTTATCTTTGCTACGTTCCTTTTTCACATGTGTCAGAGAATTCCACCCATATAATTCAAATTTTATATTAAAAATAAACAGGTTTTATTTTTAAGAAAATCAATAGTGATTTAACATGAGCTTCTTCATTGTCTCTTTCATCATTCCAATCCAGTATGCCTGTTTGAGGTGATTTCTTTAAGCATTAGAGATCAAATTATTGTAACAGCCTAACTTTTTTTATATTTGGGATTTGGGAATCAGCAGCCAAATTCTAGATGAGGTCACCAGTAAAGCTTTACTTTGATTATTTCATGCAAATTGGATGTCCCATTATTGATCACACCTTTTTAATCTAGCCCCTCCCTTGCCTTCTGTGATACTGTATTCTAGCCCCTCACTTGCCTTGCTTTCCACTCCTTCCCTGACTATTCTTCTGGCACTTATTCCTTTCACCCTTAATTGCTGGCATTCCCCCAGGTTTTATTATCAATGCTGTATTCTGTTCTTTCAAATTTTTTTTGTTTTCATCTATCCCCACAACTTTTAACTATTATATGTAAGCACGATTCTCTCTTTTTTCTCCAGGTCCCTAATCTGTCTCCAGATTTTCAGACCTACCTTTTCAACTATCTGCTAGCCATTTCTGTTTGCTGTTCTTCTAGCATCTTAAATTCAAAATGCTCCAAAATAATTTAGTCATATATTCTCCTTCAGTTGCTCTGTATCTTTAAATTTCACCACCATTATGTTATTAATTCTGAGTTATCTTTGACTCCTTCTCCCTTGTTCCCCATGTCAAATTAATTAAGTCCTTTGTTTCTACCATTTTAACATCTTATATCAGCCACTTAAGGAGTGAAAGTCCCAAGTAAGTATGTGTCTTTCTGACCTTCTACCTGTTCTCTATTTTAGGCTTACACAGTGCTGTTCCTTAATGACAGCTGCTGCTTCACTTTAGTTTTAGTATTCCTAGAATTGTGCTTATATACAAGTGCTTAGTATGGGTGCTCAGGAAATGCTTGTTCAGCTAAATTGAATCACTTTGATAATAAATCCTATAGTAGCTAATGTTGCTCAGTCTTTGTATATAATTAAAATATTTATATGTATGAATACCAGCAGTTTATAATAGCTTATAAAATATTCGCCTTATCCTTGTTTCTACATAGGCCAGGGAAAATGTTAAAAATCCATTTTTAAAATGAGGGTCTAAAAAGTAAAAAATAAAAATTCCGGTGACTCTACTTAGAATTTAATGTGCATCCTTGCAAAATATTAACTATTATTATTATTTTAATAATAATTACATGAGTTTTTATTATTATCAACAATGGTCACCTAATGTAGATTTTAAATGACATCAATGAATCTGCGATTTAAAAAAATTCCCCTTTTCTAATAAAAATTTCAAAGTGTTTTTAGCCTTTAATATTGTAGTCATTGATTTAGACTCCTCCCCTCCCCCACACTTTTAAGCTACTGGACCAATCAGGCAGTAATCCAGCAGAAACTGATTGTATAACCTTATTTAGGAAACTGAAATCTGAGTGTGTTACTTTTCACTAGATCTAAGTTTACTTGATTTTAGTTTTTCTTTGAGGAAAATCTGCTGAGGATCATATATTCTATAACTGGAATGGATCTTAGAAATTGTCTAGTTCAGGCATTTTACAACTGGGGAAACTGAGGCCCAGAGTAATAATGCACCTGTCCAATATCCTGAATGTGTATGTAGATGACAGAGCCAGTATTCAAACCCTTGTGCAAATACTTCATTCCACAGTACTCTGATGTCAGACCAACTATTTAAATAGACAAGCAAATTGATCCTACTATTTACTGTGATGCCACATTGCTGTGGCTAGTGGAAAGACCCTGCTGCTGGTTCAACTGAAGGAAAGAAGCCCATTTGATACAACTTGTATATTTCCTCAGTGAACTGTGCAAATGCCCACACTCAGATCATTACCAGGTTGTAATGTTTCCCGTTGAGTTGAAATTCACCTCTTCTGCTCTCTCTTGAAAACATGGGATTGTCTGTCTTCACAAATGAATATGAAATGTCCAAACACATGAAACATAATTTTATATTCTGTTCTGGCTGTGCAAAAATAGTTGAAAACCCCTTGTTAACATTCAGGGGATTCCCTTCAAACCTACATTGTAAATAGGACTTGTTCTCAGTCTGCATTTCATTCTGCCACCTCATTCTCAAAATCTGCTTCTCTATGCAGCAGGCTCACTGTGCAGGATAAGCACAAGCCTTCAGAGGAGAAAATTTATGTCACTTTCTCCTCACATAGAGATGGCCCTGGAGTGAATATGCTGTCATAATTCAAATTGGACTAGCACCTTTCGATCTGTTTATGAATGGTGGAGTATCCCCATGAGTGAAGTAGAGCACTGTGGTCTCTGGGCAACAGTATTATTTTTGCTAAATTTGTACTGAATTAAAAAAATACATCATCTATGAAAGAAATAAGAAATTGGAATGTTCAACATTTATCCAGAGTGGATTTTGGTTTCAGTTCAATTTTAAGTTATCTTAGCTGTAGATTTACTGTTCCTAACTGTTGCAAAGGGGATAAGATGAGATCAGGCTAAGATCATCAGAGCTCTAGCTAGCCTGGGGATTGGCTTTGCTTGCATGCTTAGATGTGCCAGCTTTTCAGGGAGGAGCCTCCTATTTTCCAATAAAACACAAGTTGGTACAATAAGACAGAATATATCCCCAAAACTATAAAATTTCCACATGACCAACTTCCTGTTGGAGTTGAAAATTAGTAAGTTTTTCCTTTAAACTTCAAAATTGAGAAAAGTCTGACACTACAGTTAAAGTAAAGCAATCATTTCTCCTTAAAGGACAAGGTACATGAAATGTGTGTGTGTGTGTTTTTGTGTGTGTATGTATGTGCGTGTGTGTGTGTGTAAACACATTCAAAAGAAACCTGAAAGCTAAGTGTTTGAGTATTGCCGAAGGTATCCTGTATGCAAAGATGAGGCTATTGCCATGGTGATGAACTTGCACTAATCAATAAATCAAGGAACCAATCAGCAAGCATTTAGTAAGCTTCTCTTATGTGCCAGGCACTGAGGATATATGTCTACAAAAGAAAACAATCCCTACTATAAGAAGCTTACATTTTAATGGAAGAGACATGTGTATGCACATGTGTATGAAAATATGCAGCATAAATATAAAGTAAATAAGAGTAAGAATAGCTAATAATAGCTAAAGTTTATATAGCACTTACTATGCTCCAGGTAACTGTGCTATGTGTTTTACAATTATTATATCCTTTGATCCTCACAGCAACCCTGCAAGACTGCTGCTATTATAACCCCCATTTTACAAATGAGGAAAATGAGGCAAAGAAAACTTAAATGATTTGCCCAAATCATGCATCTAGTAAGTGTCTGAGGTCAGATTAACTCAGGTCTTCTTGATTCCAGCCTTGGTGCTCTATCCGCTGCACCACCTAACTACTATTAAATGCAGTGGTGTTTGGAAGGGAGAGCGCTAGCAGTCTCAAGGATATGAAAAGGCTTCATGTTGTGCTAGAGATTTATATTAAAGGAAGAGATGGAATCTGTGAGGAAGAGGTAAAGAAGGATTCCATTCCAGACATGTGGAACAGTTAGTGAAAAATCACGGGTGTGTACGGAGCACAGAAAAAGCCAATTTAACTTGATGACAAGGTGTGGGAGGGGAAGTCATGTTGAGTGAGCCTGAAAGATGAGACCAATGATAGACAGTTATGCAATGACTATGATGAAGGGTATATATTTTGTAGATATGGACTAGAAACTAATTTGCTGACGTAAAGATTATAATAACCATAGCTTCTTTAGAATGGTCTGCCAACCAACTTAGTTAATGGATCAAAGAAGAAACCCATACACATTTGATTGACAAAGATTTCAGGATTATTTCTGGGAGACATTTCGTATAAGAATATTTGTTGACACCAGAGACCAAGGCCCCAAGCAATGAGCCCTCAATGCAGCATCTCAAGACCACTAGCCTCTCCAGTTCCTGTGGCTTGAAGAAATTTGAGCCTTGTCATTTATGACCAAAGAATTTACCTGATAGATCTACATCCCTGGGAAATACCTCTGATATCAAGAAAAGGAATTAGAAAAGAATATATAAGAGCTTGGTCCATGTCCTCAAGTAGCTTAGTTAGGCAAAAATAACTAAAACTCATGAACAATAGAAATGATTATAATTAGTGCGTAATTAAGGGATAAACCAAGTGGTTTGTAAATATTTTCAGATTTCTCAGAAAAGTGAAATCAATAAAGCCTGAAGTATTCATTTCCTGAAAGACTTCACAGTTGATATGGGACTTGAATAGGAAGGAGTCAAAGAGGTATAGGGGGAAATGGTAGAAAATTCACAGGGAGGGAAACAAAATGAGCAAAAACATGGTGACATGGATGAATATAGTATATGTATAGGACAATCAAGAGAGTAGCCCACTTAGAATGGAGTGTGTGCAAGCTCTAATGATTACCTCTGGCATTTATCTAGCACTTTTTGGTTGATGTTTTGGTCATCATGTTTGTTGTTCAGTCGTTTCAGTCCTACCAACTCTTCATGACCCCATTTAAGGTTTTCTTGGCTAAGGTTTTTCCATTTCCTTCTCCAGCTCATTTTCAATGAAGAACTGAGACAAATGAGGTTAAGCAGCTTGCCCAGGGTCACCCAACTAGTAAGTCAAAGTGTAATTCAGGTCTTCCTGACTCTGGGCCCAGCATTCTATGCACTGTGCCACCTAGCTGCCTCCATACAGCACTTTAGGGCTTATAAAGTAATTATCTCACAAGAAAAACCCTGCGAATTAGGTAGTAAAAGTATTATTGGAACTATTTTACAAATGAAGAAACTAAAATTCAGATATATGTCCATGGTCATGCAGAAAATAGTAACATAACTTATATTCAAATCTAGCTATCTTGACACCATGCCAAGTTCCCTCTCCATCATACCATACTTCCCTTCTGGCTTAAACAGGTCAGGTGAATCCATATAGCACAGACTTGAAAAGCCAGCAGAAGTAATTTAGATTTAATTCTGTAAGAAATGGATTTATGAAAGGTTTGAGTAGGGACATGACATTATCCAAGTAGGTTTAAGGACTATTAGTCTGCTCTCTCCAGTCTCCACTAATATGTCAGTGACCTGAAGGTGCCCTGACATTCCTGAATTCACCAGCTGCCTTTGGCCACAGCGCTCTATTTTACCACTTCATAGTTTCGTTGAAGAATACTCTTACCTTCCTGGCTTCCTTCAAGGCTCAGCTTAAAACCCACCTTATGAAGGTTACCTTTCCTGGTCTCTGTCCTTCTAACTTCTCTCTCTTCCTTATAACTTTACCTGCCATTCATTCTCTCTTCCCCTTCCCTCCTCTCCCCTCCCCTCCCCTCCCCTCTCCCTGTTTGTTTTTGTCTCTATCTCTCAACCTCTCCCTCTCCATCTCTCTGTATCTCTATCTAATCTTTGTATGTGTATGTATGTATGTGTGTGTGTATATATAATATATATATACACACATGTATGTATGTATATAGTACTCATTAGTTACGTGTTATCTCCCTCATCAGAATGTGAGCTCCTTGAGGGGAGAAATGATGTTCTAGTGGTGTTTTTTTTTTCAATATCTCAAGTGACAGAGAGAGAGAGAGAGAGAGAGAGAGAGAGAGAGAGAGAATATAGTTCTCTTTGTGATTACAGGTAAAGTTTGTCCTCCCTTAGACCCACTTTCTTACCTGTTTTTTTATATTTCGCCTTTCCCAGACAGAGTTACATTAAGAATAAGAGGAAAGTCTAAGATTCTAGAGAATTTCCAGGGATTCCCCAATTTCCTGATATTCTGCTACTGCCCAATTGTATATAGTCCTTGCTGCTTAGAGCACTGCTCCTGTGAGTTAATGCCCAGAATGATTTTTCCTACCGAGTAGTGGTGCATTGGAGGATAATGTGGTTTATTCAATATATGGGCTAACATCATCATTTGATAATTGTGGTTATTGAATGAGATAATATATACAAAGTATCTTATAGAGAAAGTGCTTTATAAATATCAGTTCTTTTCCATAAATTTGTATCTCCCAAGAGCCTACCATAGTAATTTTAACAGAGTGGTCATTGAAGTTAGTTATTGAAAAAATGGCCACCACAAAGAATTGAAAATTGAGGGGATGCCCATTAATTGGGGAATGGCTGAACAAGTTGTAGTATATGAATGTAATGGAATATTATACTCTGTAAGAAATGATGGGAAAGTGGATTTCAGAAAAACTTGGAAAGACTTACAAGAACTGATGCAGAGTGAAATGAGCAGAGCCAGGAGAACATTGTACACAATAACAACAACATTGTGCAATGAACAACTTTAATATTTGTAGCTCTTCTCAGCAATATCTGAGACAATTCCAAAAGACTCATGATGGAAAATGCTATCCACATCCAGAGAAAGAACTGTGGGGTCCGAATGCAGATTGTAGCGTACTGTTTTCTTCTTTTGCTTGTTTTTTGTTTCTCTTGGTTTTCCCCTTTTATTCTGATTGTTCTTTCACAACATGACCAATGTGAAAATGTTTAATATGATTGTACATGTATATTCTATATCAGACCACATGTTATCTTGAGGAAGAGGGAGGGAGAAAAATTTGGAACTCAAAATCTAATAAAAATGAATGTTGAAAACTAAAAATAAGTAAGTATGTACTTTAAAATGAAGACAAAAACAGAAAAGAAAAAACGGCCACCAAATAAACATCGTCATGAAGCAGCTGCCAAGAAGGTGATACATGAATATGGCAGAAAGACGTACAAAGGATGCAGAATGGTGGTTCTGCTCCTTTTCTCAAAATGAAGGTTCCAGAATGAACTTGCCAGTAGAAAAAGGGAGAGAAAACAAATTCTAATTGAATACTTGCTTTATGTAACTTAGTCAGCTGGCCTCTGTCTACTTCCTAGAATCATAGAATCTCAGAATTGGAAGGCAACTGACAAGTCATCCGGCCCAACCTCCCCCCTGAACCTTGAGTTCCATGTATCTGGCAAGTGAACTTCTAGCCTTTATTTGAAAATCTTTGTGGACTGGGAGGGAGGTCAACATCACACATATCATCCTTATTCTTTATATAAGTATATTTTATCAGTGACCTCTTTAATTTTGGACCATTGCAACTCTTAGCTACAACTTAGTCACAATTGATTTCACCAATTTGATGAACAGAAGCTGTTTGTTTATCTTGTTAGCTATATATTGTCATTTTTAGTGATGTCCAAAGCTTCGTGACCCCATTTGGGGTTCTCTTGGTAAATATACTGTTGTGGCTTGATATTTCCTTCTCCAGCTCACTTTACAGATGATGAAGTTGGAGCAGACAGGGTTAAGTGACTAGCCCAGGGTCACACAGCTAAGTGTCTGAGCCCAGATTGGAACGCAGAAAAATGGGTCCTCCTGACTTCTAGGCTTAGCACTTTATCCACTGTGCCACCTAGCTGCCCTACATGCAGAGCTAGTATTCTGAATACTGAGATTTGACATCATTTAAGCAATATACCAAATGGAATGGGTTCTGGTGCATACATGTCAGGAAATGACATAGCACTCTGGGTCCAGGAAGGCAAGGAGTGCTCTAACTGATGTGCTATGTTATGGTCTACTTCCTTAGTTATTTATTTTGTTGTTTTCATTTTGTTAACTCTGCATAGGACCTCAAAGCTTTGGTTTACATCCTTCCAACCTGTCTTGACAGATCTGAAGCCTGTAATCCTGGGGTGTGTTGAGCTTATGTTATACTAGAGGCCCTAGTAATTGGCTTTAATCAACAGAAGATGACTTTGTTCCATCTCTATGACAGTTGAAGTCAGGGGAATTGATTGCTCTGTAAGCTTACCCTGAAAAAGGAACTGCATTTCATCACATGGCAGCTAGATATTCCCTTTGTGCTTAGGTGGATAGAGTCTGCTAAATGGATGAGATGCTTTTTCATGGATATTCAGCATTAAATCCCTAGACTTTTTAAGGCAAGAAGGCAAACTGGAGTATTGGAAAGAACAATGGACTTAGAATCACAATATCTGCCCTGAAATAGCATCCATATATTTACTGTAATTCCTCATAATGGGGAAGAGGGGGCATGCCTCCATTGAGGCCATGAGCAGATCACTTATATTGCTTAAGTTTCAGTCTCCTCATCTGCAAAATGGGTGTCGCTAACTATACTGCTTGTCACAGGAGGAAAGTACTTTGTAAATTATTATTACTGTTGTTTAAAGGAACATAAAAGGCTCTTTTCTTTATTTTAGCTGCAGGATCATCAGTATCATATATTCATTTGGGGAAAAATGAGATGCACTGAACTTTGACTTTTAGAGTGAAATTTGAAAACTTCATTTAATTATTTCTCTTGCCTGAGAAGTTCCTATAAAGAAGCAAGAAGTTCTGTAACATAGTTGAAAAGAGCCTTATGTTTGAGTCAGAGCAGCAGATTTAGATCCTTGTTACTGCTCCTTATTGATGATATGACCTTGGCCAAGTCACTTCATTCCTTTGGGCCTATCCCAAAGGGTTGGATAGATGATCTTTACAGGCCCTTCTAGCTCTAAATTTGTAGGAAAAATTCACTAATGCCACCAAAAAAAAAAAAAAAAAGATTGCATTAATGCCTGCATTTACAATACATAAGTACATAAGAGAACTGACTAGTACTAGTAATGTTTATAATCTTTTTTGGATCAGGATGTTGTCAAGTAGAACTTCCTTCCTTCCTCCCTTCCCTTCATTCCTTTCTCTCTCCCTCCCTTTCCTTCTGCCTTCCTCCATCCCCCCCAATGCCCTTCTCTATGTAGTCATCTCCATTCATTTAGGTGATGGGATATGTAATGGTGTTGGGCAGATTGTAAACTCCATGAGGACAGGGATTAAATTTCATTTAAAGTTTATCTTTCTAAGGCTCTAGGAAAATGATCTGCATATAGTAGGTACTTAATATATATTGCAGATTTTTAATTTTGTGATGAAGGGCTACCTTAAGAGATTACACAGTTGCTTTTATTTTCTCCTGTACCCCTTCAACTCCACCTCTTAAGAAAAGTTCAGTTATTGCACTTTCCTTGCTCAAATAACTTGTTTTCTTAAAGATGTAAGCTTAGGATTCAAATGAAAAGAAACATGGGGGAAAAATCAATCTGCAAATCACAGCAGCCACTCCTGACAAACTTCACAGTAAAGATGATGACTTGTGCTTTTAGCAAATCAATTTGTTCAGTTCTTGTGGGCTGTCCCCTGATTGAAGGAATTTGGTAGACCTTGGGGAAACTGTGAGTTAATGTCAGTAGATATGCTGAGTAAGTCAAAACGTAATCACATGTTCTTTTGTTTTAAATAAAAAACAATCATTGCTTTCATCATAGCTCTGTCATCAGGTTGAGTTTGTCATACTTACTTTTTTTTGTGAAAGGAAACTGGAGTTTTGCTGAAATGAGAAGAACTAGGGAAAACAGTGTAGTCTAATGTGCTAATCAATTCCTAAAATGCCATTACAAAAAATGAGAACCTGGTTTTCCGGGGATGTGGGGAAACAAACAATACATTCCATTAGCATGTTCCTAGAAAAATAAACAGCCAGCTTCTAGAGTGAGTTATCCAATGTCATATTTATGCATATTCATTTAAGTACTCAATAACTCTTTCATGATCATCTCAATTTCCTAGTTGTAAATTAAGCATTTCTGTCTACTGCACTGGCAGATCAAGCCATTCGTGGGGGAGGGGGGTAGTGATCCCTGGCAAGGATACCATACTTCTTTGTGGACCACCTTTCAGAGGGTACAGAAATGCAATTTGCCTTATTGCTTACTGTGTGAATAGCTCCCTAATGAGTGATTCTAATTATTAAAGATACCTGAAACTTGGGAGAACCTTGAAGACTGAAAGTTTTTGCCTTCTATATTGTATAAATTGACTCCTAGGTGAAATTTAATTGTTATTCACTTCTTATGTTGTTATTTGTCTTTTGATGTCTTTATACCTTGCCCAGAATTCAATCCAACTAGATTGCAAGCTCCTTAAGAATAGAGAATGTGTCTTATCCTTTGGATAATAATAGTTTGTTCTCATGTTACTTTAGGGCAGTTATCTTTAACTTTTTATTTTAATCATACATCCCCATTGTGTATAATTATCAATTAGATATATATGCTACTGTATTATTTTATATATGTTGTAAAACTTACCCAAAAAAGAGACATTTTGAAAAGTACAAGGTACAGATGAAATAATACTTGAATCTTGAATCAATAAAGAGCCTCTGGAGTTTATTGAGTAGGGGAGCGACACAGTCAGACGTACTTTAGGAAAATCACTTTTGGCAGCTATGTGGAGGATGCATTGGGGATGGAAGATACTTGAGACAGGGAGATCAATTAGGAGCCTCTTGCAGTAATCTGGGCAGAAAGTGATGAGAACCTGAACCAGTCTGGTGATTTGTGAATGTAGAGAAGAGCTGTAGAGGAAGGAATGACAAAATTTAGCAACTGATTATATATGTGAGGTAAGTTAAAGTGAAGAGTTGAATTTGAAACCTAGGTTGTAATCTGAAAAAATGACAGTGACCTTGCTATACAGAGAAAAGTTTGGAGGAGGGATAGCTTTTTGGGGAAAAATACTGTAATAAGATCTGAGTTGCTATCACCAGCTGTCAATGCTTGCTCATTTTGTAAGATTCACTCTGTCTAGCCTAAAATTAAAAAGGGGTAGAGTAGCACTCTTATTCATAGAGCACTAGCCCCTAATGTAAAACTCACTCTCCAATAGGTGTCTACCCCAGCCATCATAAGAGCTGTAAAATAAAAGGTGGTTATGCTAATAGAAGGAGGCATAAAAGAGGAGAGGACGGATTTTTTCAGTGATATTTGCCCAGCTTCCTCACCTGTCCAAGACCTTAGTTAAGAACTCTTAGGAACCTACACTTGGCTTAGGAAGAGAGACTGAGAGCTTATGCATTTGAGGGTGGGGGCAGAATTGGAAAGTGTCATATGATAAGTGCGTGTGGTTGTGTTGGGAACAAGACTTGATTGGCTATTGCTAGTAGGGTAGCATGGCACATCTTCCTAATCTATGATCCCTTAGTTCCACACTCCTTGGAGTCAGACCACAGTCTCTTAGGTATCACAATCTCTGTTTTGGAGATTGCTACTTTAGGGAAAACTTCAAAAAATAAAATAAAATAAAAACTCAGCAGTTACCATATCCTTTGATATTTATAGTCACTTTGTGAAGTAAATAAGGGAGGTATTAATTTTCGTTTTACTTGGATCCAGAACTGTGATTTCATGTGTGTAGGGATCTTTTTCATATGGAAATTACCTCCAGATCCAGATCTCAACCTGCTTATAATTTTTAGCCTTAGAGAGTATCCTCGGTCCTTGTAGTGTTAAAAGAGATTTATTCATGTGCATGCAGATGCAGCTAGCGTTTGTCAGAGACAGGCCTAGAACCTGGTTCCTCTGCCCTCTAAAATCAGCTCCTTATCCACTGTATCACATTACCGTTTCTGGTACTGTTTTTACCCTCATTTCACAGATGCCGAAACTGGGGCTCAGGGAGATTAATGCACTTTCCCAAAGCCCCATAGGTAATGTATTGGAGCCAGAATGCAAACCTACTGTTTCTGATTCCAAATTTCAAGTGCTTTCTATTACACTGGGACATCTCTTTTATGTATTCTGCCCAATACCTACCACAATGCCTTGTATGTAGTAAACACTCGATAAATAGTTTTTAATTGATTGAAATTTCACAACTGTGATGCATATTTCGTGGAAAATATTGTTTTCCTGCCTTTATACCTGGCATTTGACACATAATTCAATTACATCCAAAATTTCTGGCACTTTGATTTGCCGGACTTAATTCATTTTTTAAACAATTCAAATGACAAATTAGAGCTTAGTCAGTGACCCTGACTTTAAAATCTGGGTCTTTGTATTTTAAAAAGATAGTTACTTTACCAATATTCAGAGCCTCATAGTAAATCATGCTGGGAAGGAGGGCAATGAAGATGAACAAAAAAAATGAATTAAAAGGAGAGGAGAGAACATAAGATATTGATTTAAGTTGACATTTGAGGAGATATTGTACCAAATAAACACTAAAAAAAAAATAGACAAGTGCCTGAACTGGAGAGAATTGACTTATTTCTATTCATATTTGGACAACAGATGGTATGACTGTGCTGTCTGCATCCTGGTAATTCAAAGCCTCACACACTGACTAAGAAAATGATAAAAATATGTAAAATGTCACTGGGCACCTGATGACAATAAATTCTTCACAGTGTTTGATTATGGAGAAAATAAATAAAGAAGTCTGGCAAATGAGAACTAAAATAAGAGGATTGTACCCAAATAAAACTAGGAATATCTTCTCAGATTCAAAGTTTTTTTGCTGTAATAAGATTCCTAAAGGTTATGGGAAGATGATACAACCACTACTTTTTTTCACCCATGCTATTTGGTTCTAAGTTGTAAATGACATGGGAATAAATTTTTTAATTAATCATAATATTGAGATAGGAGAAAAAATTCACAGTTCTAGAAGTTTACCAAAAGCCTTGGGCTCAACTCCCTCATTTTCTTAAAAAAAAGCAGAGAAATATGTTCTTTGTTATCCAGCATGAACAGAATGCAAGATGAACGTTATAATGTGACAAAGCATATCTGTATGGAACAAATAAATAGAATATCTATTATAGTGAGACTAAAAGTTTTTGAAGATCTTCAAAGATAAATAGCAAAATACATTTTTAGCTGAAGTCTGACATTAAGTAATAGTCAAGCAGCACAAAATAGAAAAGAGTCTGGATAAGTGAGGAGAGGGCTGAAATAATAATTTTTTTTTCAAAAACTCATTCCCCTGTGACTCTTCAAATTTTCATAGTAGAAAGAACCTTGTTCTGGGAGTTGAGAGAGATGCCAAATGTCAGTATTCTCATTAATTAGCTATAACCTCAGACAAACCTCTCAAATTCTCAGTGGCTCAGCTCTACAACAAGGTCATGAAGAGTCTCTCCATGGTCACTTCTAGATTGATACCTTCTGAATTTCTCCTGTGCCCCTGAAGTTACTCCATCCCCCACCTCTGTGCCTTTGAATAGGTAGTGTGTCCTGCCAAAAGCATGCATCTTCCTCACTCCTACCTCTTTGAATTCCTAGATTTCTTTAAGTCCCTGTTCAGATTCCATCTCCTGTGCATAGTCTTTCCATAGCCTCCATCTAGTTGCTAACACTCTTTCCTTCTTTAAGGTATTGTCAGACATGACACACAGGAGCTTTTGAGCTCCACCTTCTAGCTGGTTCATTCTTTATCTGAACAGCCAGAAATACAGCATCAGAGATGTAATAAGGAGTTAATTAATTTATTCTTCTCAAGAGAGTTGCTGATAATGGAAACACCAGCTCCTCCAGCATCTCCTAAGTCTCGATGGGGGCTAGTCAAGACACACACACATTCCAGCTTGAACATTCCTCCTAAGCTTTGATAGGGCCTGGTCAAGGCAGCCACAACATTCACATTCTCACTTATTGCTCAGTGCTCACTTGATTTATAGAGGATCACACAAAGAAGACAATTTGCCAGCAATACCCTCCCAAGTTTACATTAACTTAAGCAATATCGTGGTGACTTAGTGTAGAGCATACAGTAGGTATTTATAACTTAAGCACAAATATTTACATTATCCTAAGATTGTAATATGATGCATAAGCATGGTGAGATTGTTTACAAGCCATGAACCTGCGAACTAGTAGATTATTTATGGGCATGGATCCTGGGAACTAGCATCTTAAAAAGCAAACAAATCCAGCTGACATACAGGTATCATATTTCCTTATTTGTTTACCTGTTGGTAGCCCCTAGTAGTAGGAGTAGAAGTAGCAACAGAAGGACCAGTAATAGCCATAACAATAGTAATGATCTTGAAAAATCCCTGCACTATAAATGCAAATACCAAAATACATTAGGGGTTTCCACAAATAAACTGTACTGGAAGAGGAGCAATTTTTTTTCTAAGACAAAAAAATACGTTTGAAAATAACATTTCACTGCAGGTGGAAAAACTCTGCTATCAACAAGAAGCTTAAAAAATACTTCATCAGGTTGCTAGAATTATACATCAGAAGCTAGCTAATATATGACAAATTTCCATAGGAGAAATTCAAAATATATTGGAGAATTAGATAATTGAACTCTACTAGAACTAGAGTTCCATTATAGATAAAATTGTTATGCTACTTCCTGCCTCATGCCTTCCATGGTCTCCCTGAGTAACTAGTAAGCTTCTCCTTTATACCTCATCTAGGAATTTTTTTGTAATTCCTTGGTACACCTATTATATAATATTACCTTTAATAGCTTTCTGTGTTGGTGTTTCATCCCTCTATTATAAAGAAATCTTGAGAGCAGAGAATATATGGTATCTAAACTTTGTACTTTTTCATGGTTTCACCTCCCCTCCCCCAGGGCCTAATATGGTATTCTGAATACTTAGGAATTTTAAAAATTTATATTTTTTTGTTGTTATAAGAAAAATTAAATGATGACTCTGGGTTTTCAGAAATCCTGAAGGAAAAGTGTGTGTGTGTGTGTGTGTGTGTGTGTGTGTGTGAGTGTGTATGTGTGTGCATAAATATAAATTTAAGTGAATCCTAGGCTCATGTCATCATCACACTTTGATACTCATTTCTACATATTATCTACATGTTAACAGGAATCTACACAAAACTGAAAACTTCCTCTGAAATGCTTTCTTATTTTCATTTTCCAGGATGGAAGAAACAGTACGAAACCTCTTGCAGAATCAAGGACCTCCAGAGGGGAAGAAAGAAGAGACAGTGAATATAATGGTCTACCATGTAAGGCACTTTTTTTCCCTACTTGTCTTAGTGTGAGGTGGATCTTTTTTCCTGTTACTTATATAGTTGTATATCTAGTCCAGGGGTGGGAAATCTGTGGCCTCAAGATCGCATGTGGCCTTCTAGGCCCTCAAGTGCAGCCCTTTGATTGAATCCAAACTTCATGGAACAAATGCTTTTATTAAGGGGATTTGTTCTTTGAGGTTTGGATTCTGTCAAAGCGCCACACTTGAGTACCTAGAGAGCCACATGTGACCTTAAGGCTACAGGTTCCCCATCCCTGATCTAGTCACCCGGATGAAAAAATGAGGTATATATGACACTGTCCTCCTTGTTGTTTTGATAGCTCGAATCACTTCAGCATATTGACTACCTCCACCTATCCCAGTACTTTCCAGAGTCTACCAAATACATAGGTTATAGGCTACCACTTTTCAGTGTCTTCTGTGGCCCAAATATTTTGTTATCCCATCAGTAAACCATACATCTCTCTTTTGGTCTTCAGTTAATCCATCATATCCCTCATTTCATTTTACTAAGGACTATACCAACTGTTGCTTTGATTCAAGAGGTGTATTATTTTCCTCAAGTATCTATGTTTGCTATAAATTCATGTAAGGGAGAAGTGCCATTTTTACCTGTTTTAGATTCATTTTGAATATACCATACTCTATTAATTACATTAGCCTCTTGCACATGTCCAATTCTGTGAGAAGCTGGAGTACTCATTACCCAGGTCATGATCGGCATTCTAGGCCTTAATGTTACCTCATGGCCCAATGTCAGTTGTTCATTCTCTACCGAAGCCCAATATGCAGCTAACAACTGCTTTTCAAAAGGGGTATGTTGAATTAATGATAAAGGGAGTTTTCTAGATCAAAATCCTAAGGCTACATATTAGCTTTGTTGTTTTTGTCATAAACTCCAGTTTGCATATTCATCTTGTACAGTCACTTGTAATTCCACCAGGCCACTTTGCATTGGCCATAAATTTAGGGCCAATTGTATAGTGCCCTTTGCTTCTTTAAAAACTTTACTCTGCTCAAGTCCCCAATAAAATTCATTTTTTTCCTACTAATTTTATATAAGGCTTTCAAAATTTGTCCTACATGTGGTATCCAATATCCAAGTAATCCTATAAACTTTTGGGCCGCTTTGTTGTTGATGGGGATAGGAAAATCCTGAATCTTTTGTCAGGCTTGTGGGAGAATCTCTCACAGCCCCTTATTCCATTGTATACTCCAAAATTTTATGAATTGAGTTGGTCCTTGAATCTTTACAGAATTAATTTCCTACCCTTTGCTTTTTATATGCTGAATTAAAAGCATCAAACTCTTCTCCACTTCTTTTACATTTTTCCCCCTGTATCATAATATCATCTATGCAGTGGGTAAGCTGTACACTAGGTAGCTCTAAGCTCTAATTCATCCAAATGTTCAGCCACAATCCTATGACAAATAGCGGGGCTAGGAAGATATTCTTATGGCAAGCATGTGAAAGTATATTGCTGACCCTGCCAAATGAAAGGTAATTGGTCCCATTGTTTAGAATCTATTGGAATAGTAAAGAAAGCATTGGCTAAATTATTAACTGCATACCAAGTGCCATCATATTTCTGGATCCTTTCTATAAAGGTAACAGTATTTGGAACAGCAGCATATAAGGGAGGATTCACCTTATTCAGTTGTCTATAATCCATTGTCATCCTCCATGTCCCATCTGATTTTCATACTGGCCAGACAGGATTATTCCATCAAGTGGTTGTAGGTACTAAGACTCCTGCCTCAACATATTCCTTCATAGTGTTGGTAATTTCATCTTGCCCACCTGGCACACAATACTCTTTTAAAGTAATTTCTTTAGACGTTTCAGTTAAAATGATTGGGTGAATTTTTATTTGACCCACTAAAACTGTATTAATTCCTATCTTCCAAACTACAAATCCCCCCTCAAGTAAATTTAGAGTCATACTTCTCAATATATCTATTCCAATGACATATTCAAGAATGGGTACAATTAACATGGTATATTTTTTCTTAGATAATTGTCCAATTTTCATTGTTTGTTTGTCTGGCTGATATTTCAGCCCCTTCTAGTCCTGTGTTGGTAATAGGAATTCCATGTTTAAACTTACTAGGATTTCCATATATAAGGGAAACCCCCCCCCCCAGTACCTATTAATGCCCTAATTACAGTATTTGATCCATTTTTCAACTATATGGTCAAATTGATATGGGATCTGTAATCCCATCTGTGCATTTCTTTAATCTGAGCTGGGGCTTTGCCACTCTCCTGTTGTCCCTGAAGGTGTGCCAAACTTCAATACAAGAGTTGAGGAGGAACTGTAGGGGCATTTTTACTTCTCTATTTCATCTCATATAAATCCCATCTTCTTCATACATTCTGTATAGTTCATTACTTGAAATACCATCTCTGTTTCCAAAATCTACCACTGCTCTCAATAGAGCAGTAAATGATTCTTTTCTTGTCAGTCTATTCTGACTTTGAATCTGCTGGCTATTTACTCTTTTCTCTTGAGGAAATTTATCTTTTCCCCAGTCCCCTAAGTCACTTAACTGTGAAATCTTGTCCAGCACCTCCAAAAGAGGGTTTCCTATTTCCCCAATTATTAGAGTCAAAAGTAGGTGTTCGTAAGCAGGAGGAGCCATCTTCACTATGATATTCCTAGGGCACTGCTAAGGGAGTATCTTATTATGCATCTGTGTTTCAGCTCAGTATAGCAGTCTTCATTACCTCCTCCTATAACTTTCTTATACAGTCCCTAAGTGAATACCAGGGTCTGTCTCCACTAGGCCACATAGAGTCAGTAGGATACTGCCTACTGCAGCCTTCTGCAACCACAACTAACAGATTAGTTGTTTTGTTTACTCCTTCAATATTGTAATCTCTAAAGGCTTGCTGTACAAAAGAATCCTGACTGATACCTATAAATTTCAAACAATTCATGCCATCTACAGATACTCCTCCAGCTCCTTCATCATGGATTCTCACCATCCAAGATATTAATCATTCTCCCATCCTTTGGGTGAACTGACTCAAAATATCTGTGATCTCCTCCTGAGTAAAATCCTCAATTATCTCCCTAGATACTGTGTTACCTGCTTGGTTCTCCTGTTTTTGCTTTAGTATGGGCCAAGGTTTGGCCTGAGAAGTCTCCCCCTGTAACATTGTTTCATTTTCCAACTCTGACTTCATTACATTTTCCACCCACACATTCTCTTGGCAGTCATCATTATGGCAGCTAGGCTAGGTTTATATAAACGTTTCATGCACACTTCTTTTGCCAGCCTTCTGCTTCTTCTTAGCTAAATGAATAGTCTTTTCTTCCACCTGAGACCCCCTGACCCTGCTCTTTTAACTGAGAGCCCTAACATTGAGAATTCCCATGAAGACTAGCTAACTCTTTTTCTCTCTGAATGTTTTCCTTCAGTAGCTCATCTCTGTATGGTAACCAGTTAATTACATCCAGCCTCTCCTACACACTCCTGTCGATTCTTTCCCTGTTTTTTTTGTAATTCCTTGCAAACACTTTTTCAGATCTCTAGGTTTCCTCTCCTGTAATCTCAATTTCCAACTTTCACAGGGTACAGTACTTTTAACCCATTCCTTTGCTAGGGAAGAATACTGTAAATCCTCCCATCCTGGGACATGTTTCTTCCGCTAAATCCTTTCTGCCTCCAAATAGAAATTTTATACCCTGCAGTCCTGTTCATGACACCAAATGTATTGCCAAGGCAATATTCACAGCACTGGTGGTGACTATGAATATGCTGATGCAATTCTGAATCACAGAGTATAATAGACTCTCTATATAGAAGGCAGAAGAAAAACATTTATTCTAACACCAGAAAGCCAAATCCATCATAGTAACCCAGAAGTCAATACACATTGTGTTCGTCCTTCGTTGCCGAAGAAGACCATGCCATCAGAGATATGACTGGCAATTGACTTTGTTTTGAGTGAGGGAGGCTTGTGTAGGTCACCAGCCTCCCTTCTCCTCCAGAGCCATCTGAATCCAGTGACCAGATATTCATCAGGATGACTGGAGATGATCCAGGATGCACTGGGAGACCGTGGGCCCTTTAGGCCAAGGTCTTTGCAAGCACTCACTTAGGGTGAGGCAACGCCCATTCATTGAATAGGCCTGTTTAAGAAGTAGCCAGGGCATGACCCCTTTAATGAAGTCAAGAAAAAGAAAGACTTCAGGCTGGGTGGGAAACAGCTACAGTTACAGGTCTAGAGGAGCCCTCAGGCAGGGCCCCAGTGGAGTTACACTTTCAGAGTGCAGTAGGTTTAAGGTTTTGGGAGAGGACAGGGGAGGGGAGGGAAGGGGAGGAGAGGGGAAGATGTCTTTCTTTTTCTTGACCTCATTAAAGGGGCCATGCAATACACATTAGCACTGCAGGGGATATAGGTATTCTCAAGCCTCTCCACCCTGCTAGAGCTTTCCCACAAACAAATGAACATTCACAAGACTAGCTGTGCCTGCTTGCTTGTGTGTCCTCTCTCTCCCTCTGCTCCAACTGCTCTGACCAACTTCCTCCATCCTGTTCCATCCATTCAGCAAGCTTTTCCCACCGCATGTGACAGGTTTCCATGTAATCCAAGCAGGTCACATGGGCCTATTATTGAACGGGAAAAGATTTTCCCATTTAAATTATCATTACTCTTACTCAAGTTGATTCCGCTCTCTTGTCTTCCATGTCCACATTTGCAAAACAAATGAGGTTTTTTAATGGTCTCTGAAACTTCAGATTAAAATCTTTTGATTTTAATAACTTGAAGAGCTACCTTGGTAATGCTTTTCCCATTTATTTAATTGTATCAATTTAAATATCAATATTTAACTGAATCAATTTAATCGATGAGCTTATGTGGGGGAAGAGGTGGAGAAAGCATCATCTCAAGGGAAAAAAATGTAAAGTAATTTCTATATAGATAACTTCCCCTCCAGAAAAGCAAGTCGGATCTGGGCACAAATCCAAACCGATGGGAATGGTGGAGATGACTGTGATAGATCAGAGAAAGAGAAATGGAGATGGCACTGTGTAAGGAGGTGATGGATAACCAGCTATGTAGAGGATTAATTAGAATTCTTAGCAGCCTTGATAAGGCATGATTAAGTCCATGAGACGTTATTCAGGACTGGATAGTTAGGGAGGATAATTTCCTATGCTGATACAAACTAGGGAATATTTGGTTTATTTGTGAATACTCTTCAAAAGCATCAAGTGACCAGAAACTATAGATAAATCAAAATCAATTGCATCATTCTGTTGTTTAAAAAGAAGTATGGCATGGAAATACATGATTGAAATATTTAAGGAAAGACACTTAGAAAGTAGAAGTGACTTTCAGCCTCCTTTATTCCACAATTCTTCTAAACCAGATTATACTGGGTCTAAAAATACGGCCTTCCAAGGAAAGAAAAACAAGGGTAGACAACTTATAATTCCAAGGAAGCAGTCACCTGTTTGCAAAGTGCTTAGTACATCGATAATTCTCATGAATGTGTGCGACAAATTCCCTGTCAGGATCCCAGAATATGGTCTTTATTTGAGAATCTGCAAGTAACTATTTTATGCTGAATTGAGGGCATTTGGAAGAGAAAAATAATACCATTCCAAGACTGAAAAACATTTTAGATAAATTGATGAAGTTATATTTAGCCTTGCAAGCTTATTTTCTTAATGGTTTTGCCATCTTTTCTCCATTATCTTCTCCTCTCTTCCTCCCTTCCTCTCTCTGTCCCTCCCTGTTTTTTTCTCTCTGTCCCCTCTTCCTCTGTCCCCTTCTCTCTCTCTGCATTCTCTTTGCCTGTATTTCTCTCTCTCCATCTCTCTTCCTCTCAATCCACTCCCTCTAGCTCTCTCTCTGTCCCTTTCTCTCTCTGTCCCTCTTCCTTGCTGTCTATTTTTGTTATATAGAGATACATGTGTACACAAAGTTTGTTGAATACCCTGCACACTTAGCAAAAGAAAGTAAATACTGTTCTTTTTGCTATTAGACTTGACATCATGGAAGCTATTCTGAGGGTAGGGTGAAGTTAGGTGGTTGATGTAGACTCTGAAGTTCCTGGAGGAAGAAAATAGACAATTGGTTATTTAAAAAGAGAGAGTGGTTGTGACTCATATGCGTACAATCAATCAATAATATTCCTCCTTCCACTTCACTATTAAGGTAAATTGGGTAGAACTTCTTTCTATCCCCCACCTCCTTTGGGTTGCATGCTGTCAGGTCTTTTCTCAGTTCAGCGTGCCCTTGATGTTAATTTCATCTGATTCACACCTGCATACAAGTGCTAGAGGAGAGGGAGGAGCTTCATTTGTCCCTGCTTCCTGGACCTAGACATAGTTGTATTCTCTCTCTCTCTCTCTCTCTCTCTCTCTCTCTCTCTTTTTCTCTCCCCCTCCCGCCTTCCTCTTTCTCTTCCCGTCTTCCCCACCAAAGTTAATAGCTAACAATTATATTCCATTTCTCTTATATAAATTATCTCTAATTCTCACAACCCTGGACCTAGAGACAGTCCTACATCTTCCTTCCTCTCTCACTATTTCCCACACTTATTAACTTCTCTTCCTCTATCCCTCTTTCCTACTTACTCTCCTTGTCCTTCCTGAGGGTTAGTAGTTAACATTTGTATATTTATATAATATGTATAGAATTTTCAAAACATTCTCTCTATATTATCTCTTCTGATTGTCACTGCCACTCTATAAGGTAGGGTCTGTGCATAGCCTCACTTTATAAATGGGAAAACTGTGGCTGAGGAAAGGTCAGTGTCATAAAACTAGTATTTGAGGCAGGATTTGATTCCAAATCTTCCTGGGTTCCATTTCCATTATATCTTAAGGCAAGTAATAAGTGCTAATAAAAGCAAGCACTTAATAAATGTTAATTGAATTGAAATGAAATCTCCACTAATGGGCAAGATGAAATGGATTCCAATTGTAGCTTATTTGATTCCAGTAACATAGACTGTTCAAAAATACTAGATTGCATTGGGGAAAAACATTATCAATCCTACTTCCCTGGGGGTCATAGCAAAGGAATTCTCTGCCCAGTAGTGCTGGATATGTTAGCTGCAGCTCTCTGGAGATGAGGAATTAGACTCTCATATTCTGTTCCAGCCCAGATTCTATACTAGCTATTGTATGTGAAATTCTGATAGCAAGTTAAAAAAAGGAGTACTTCGTCTGTATCAAATGACACCCAGGACACTCGAAAGAGTAACGTTCCCCTAAAAAGGAAGCTTTTTGCCCTTTCTCATGGGCAGCATCAGCCTGCATAGTGCCTAAATAATTCAGTATCGCTATTTACCTTTACCATGCTTCCCTTTCATGGCTTTGTTTCATAGAGCTACTTGCCTTCATTCTATTCGTCTTTTCTGTTCTTTTAACATACTACTAGCCAAATCCTGTGCTTATAGACATTTAATATTAAAAATGTAATTTATTTCACAAGGCTGGAATTTGCTTAGAGAGGCAGGTCTGCTTCTTAAACTATGCCTCACCACCATCTCTCCACTATAATTTCAGCCTATTCGTTTTGGAAGATTAGCTCTTCCCTATAGGGGGAAGATAATCATTAACCTGTATTAATTCTATATCAAAGCATTTTTTTAAAAGTCATTATTTTAATTGGCCTCAGTTTCTTCATCTGTGAAACGCGGGAGTTGTACTAGGTGATTGCTAGGGTTCAGTCCTCTGCCAAATCCTATGCTCCTTTGGTTAACCTTTATTAATTCTATACCAAGGGATTTTTTCAGTGATGACTTTAATTGGCCTCAGTTTCCACTTTTGTAAAATGAAGGGGTTGGACAAGATGATCCCTAAGGAGCCATCTAGCTTTAACTTTCTATGGTTCTTTGATTCTAAATATGGTTAATAGTGGCAATGGATGCTACCATTAGTGCTATTTATAAAAAAGACAGTGAACACTTTCTTGAATCACAATTTTACTTCAGAGGCTGGAGCTTGTGAGAGAGAAATCTCTATACTGAGAAAAAGCATTATGCTTTAGGGTGTCTAAACTCTGCTCAGACTCATAATACCTATGCTCAGGATTTCTCTGAAAGTATCCAAAGTCATGTATAAAGTTCTGGCAAAGATGTATGGGGGCATGGGTGGAATTAGAAACAGGAGAGACTAGAGGCTAAATTATCTTTAATTTTTCTCTGGGCACCATTCATTCTGCTACTTTAGTCCCTCAACTAGCAGTTCCTTTTGGGCATCTTCTCTTTGTGTTGGTGAAGAAGCAAAGTTAAAATAATCATAATTTTTATCATAATATAATTCACTCCACTTTGTATCTTTTTCCTTGTCCGATTTTTACTCCACAGAATAAGATGGCCCCGCACTGGGTACCCCCTGCTCACTTTCTCGTCTCCTTTTGTGTGTTTTCTCACCCTTTAGATTGCAAGCTCTTTGAGGGCAGGAGCTATTTTAATTTTTATTACTTGTATCCCAAGTGCTTAGAACAATTCCTGGCAGATCATAGGTGCCTCATGAATGTTTATTGTATTTCATCTATTGGACTGGATAAAAATGTCTTATTTGGAGAAGAAAGAAACTGAGCCTCTGGGATTAAGGTTAAAAATCACTGTCCCATCTAGTACCTTCAAGTTATACATTTTGAGTTTTGGACAGTTTGTGCTCCCTTTCAAAATATAGAGTCAAACAGCTTATTAAAGTAACCCCCTGAGTAGATGGCCCATGGGAAATTATTGTAAGTTGAAGTTTCATTGATTTTTTATAAATATTTCCAGTAATCTATTAAATCTAGAATTATACTCTTGATCAGTCCATCAGGAAGCATTTATTAAGCCCCTTTTGAGTGCCAGGCACTATGATAATGTCTAAAGACCTGAGAGTTAGTCTGGCTGCATTAGCGTGCTACTAGTGTTCATATTTCTGAGTAGATTCATCTGTATATGTTACAACAAACTAATTTTCTTATCAGTTAGTATGTTTCTGGGTAGATTGTTAGAGATGTCTTAAGCTACACCTGTCTTTTATAAGTTTAATTAGGTGGCTGAAAGATGTGACTTCTGTGAATGTGAAGGCATAGAATCAGTGAATGTTAGAACTGAAAGGAACCTGGCTGATATAACTTCTTCCCTCTTTTTATAGATCAATTAACCAACCAAAAAAGTACTTATTAAACCCTACCATGTATCAGATACTATACTAGCTACAAGGAGTAGGAAGATAGAAATAATAGCCTCTGTCCTCAAGGGGCTTACATTCAAGTGGAAGAAATAATATACCTATTATATAACTACGTACAAAATATATGCACAGTAAATATTAAGTAATTTCAAAGGGCACTGAAAGTTGAGGAGTCAGGAAAGATTTCATGTAAATTGTGGCACTTTAACAGACTTTGGAATGAGTCATAGTTTCTAAGAGGCAAAAGTGAGAAAGAAGTACATACTAGTTGCTGAGACTAGAGGACAAACTTTGCCAAAGCCTGGAGACAGGAGATGAATTATGAAAAGCAAGTCAGTCAGTTTGACTGAAATGTGGACATCTTGAAGGACAGTAATAAGCCTGGAAAGGTAGGTTGGAGGCAGATTATAAGGACTTTGAATGACAGAGGAGTTTCTATTCAATCCTGACTTCTTGAGCAGGGGAGTGACATACCAAAGCTGTGCTTTGCTGTGGCAGTAGTGTGAAGGATGGATTGGAAAGGGGAGAGACTTAAGACAGGAAGAAAAACTAGGAGAATACTGTAATATTCCATATGATGAATGCCTGAACTGGGACAGTGCTCAGTGAAAGGCAGTGAGGAAATGGAGGTGAGGAAGTTTGTTACTGTTCAGTTATTTTAGTTGTGTTCAACTCTTTGTAACCTCATTTGGGATTTTCTTGGTAAAGATACTTGAGTGGTTTCCTGTTTTCTTCTCCAGCTCATTTTGCAGATGAATAAACCAAGACAGAGTTAAAATAGCTTGATGAGAATAATACAGTGTAAGTGTCTAAGGCCAGATTTGAACTCAGATTTGAACATCAGGAAGATGAGTCTTCCTGATTTCAGGACTGGAACTCTATCCACTGCACCACTTAGCTGTCCAGAGACTTCATAGAAGTAAAATAAATAAATCATAGCTAGGATTTGGGAATGCTAGGATAAGGGAAAGTGAAGAGTTGGGGTCACCCAAGATTGTACACCTGGGTGATTAGGAGGATCTTCAGTAGAAATAAGAAATTTAGGAAACAAGATGGACCTTTGGGGGAGGGCAAAGGAGTAATAGTACATTCTCTTTTGGGCAAAATCATTTTAGATACTTCTGGTACATCCTCTAGATAATTTTCATTAGGCAGTGGGACTAGAACACAAGACCTATTAGTGCTGAATACAGAGGTCTTGGAATCATCTGAACATGCATGAGAATTCAACCTATGAGAAGTGAAGAAATCACTGAGAAAATTGGTAAAAATACAAGATTCCCTGACAATATTTGGATATATCCATAGCTAAAGGTGGAACATACATTAAGAAGATACAACAACTCACTGCTATAGTTAAGAAGAGAAGGTAGGTTCACCTTTCCCCTTGATCAGTTGCTCTTTCTACTATATATCATAAGCTGCTTTTTATATGCATCCTTACCTTAGATCTCTATTAGCTGATACCTTTCTTCTATTTTTTCAATTTGGTATTATCTTAAAACTAAGTTTGGAAAGGTACATTTCTCTGAATTTCTTTCCATTTAAAAATATTTTCTGATGTTTCTTACCTTTTAAATTAATAAATGTACTCAAGATATTCTCTTGTAGCACAACACACTTCTAAAACACCCAAAATATCCCTTTCTAAAATATATTCCTCAAAAAGTTAATCCAATCTTACTAGAAAATACATTGACATCCTTTCATACAGTATCTTTTCTCCCTGACGTCTCAGAACAGAGGCATCATTGTTACAAGCAAAATAATATATATAACTTTTTAATTCTTTGATTTTTTTCATTTTTAAGTGAAAACTTCCATTAATAATTTAAACAATTACTTCTTAATTTTTTTCAACCTTTTTCGAAGTACAATAAAAACACAGATTTGTCAGATACATAGCATCAGAACTTGGCTCTGAGTCCAATATCAAGATAAACAGAAGTAAGCTGACATGAGCTAATAGGTCCTGTAATGTGCTCTTCTTTCCATTCTCCTGTGTAATAGAAAATGCACAAGTAATGGAAACACTGCCGTGATTAGTGCAGTTGGTGACATCTCCACCTAGGGCAGAAACATTTCATTAGGAAGAAATGAAAAACAAGTAAAAGTTATCTCTGAAGGAGTGAAAAATCATCTCAATCTGTCTCTCCATTTCTTATTTTTTTGCTTCATCATTTACTCTGCCTCCTTCTTTCTATCTCTCTGTGGGTTTGGGACTTGTGCTTTCTTAGGTCTGGAATCTTAGGTCACCATTCTCTCTTGAACAAATTAAAACAGGAAAATTTTGCTAGATAAAATTCATTGCTATCAACAAATGAAGGTAACTGATAGTAAAACAATGCTGTTACAGTTAGGAAATGCTATGCCTTGTGATTCATGTCCCCCAAAATGCACAATAAATAAAGAAAACCTTTTATGTATTGGAATAGTTATAAAAAGTGTGTGAAATTTAAAAGCAGCTATTAGTTCTGAGGCTCTAAAATAGAATCATCATTTATAATTTATTTATGTTCCTTGTAGCTCCCTTATGGTAGTTAATAAGGTAAAGAAAGGCATACCTAGATAGCTCTATATATAGATTGAAAACATATATTCAGAGCATCCTTCTAACAGAAGACATAGATGTACTGTTCTTCCAGGAATCTCCTTGGTGACTAAGAGTAGTGAAATTTGTATGTTTGTTATTATTAATAAAGATATCTCACATTTATGCTTTATGAGGCCCTTCCTTAGCATCAGCCCTGGGAAGAAGATAATGCAAGTATTATATCCCCATGTTATAGGTTAGGAAACTGAGACTTAAAGAGATATTTAGTCAGGAAATATCAGATAGAAGACTGGAAGCTGGAGCCTCTAACTTTAAAGCTAGGCTGTTATGTCACATTGTCTCTGCTATGCCGGACTCTGCTGTGCCTAACTGTGTAGCATTCAAGTAAATAATTTTTTTTCTTTTAAAATATTGAATATAATAATAGGTGAGTAGTTATCATATATATGTATATGTATCTATATGTATGTGTAATATGTATATAATATGTTATATATATATGATATGTATATACACACACACACACACAAGTGTTGTTCATTATAATATCCTCATAGTGTATTCCATTGGGAAATAAAAACCCTAGGTATCTACATGGTGAGTACACTGGTAGTGTAACTTTATTTTGGCTTAGTTATTTATAAAATTAATGTACATAGCAGGGCTATGAAGCATTCTTAAAGAATGCCTTTATTCATGTCAGTAGATTCTAATCTTTTAAGCCTCAAGTGGCTTTTATGATTCTGCCTTAAGAAGCAGAGACCATGTCTTTTAAATTGAGATACTTATGGCTGCAAAAGGAGATGGTAGTGTTAAAAAAAAAAGGAGGATTTTAATTCACTATGAAGTTTTAATGGCCTGTACTTGCCCCCTAAAGAATGCAGTTTTCTCTCTTTCTGAGGACTTCATCCTTTAGTCCAGTAATAACTTTGGTCAATGACAGCAGTGACAGTCAATGACAACAGGATTTTTCAGAGACAAAGGGCATGTAGCTCAACCCACTCAACAAAAATCATTTTTTCTCATTAAAAAAAAAAAATCCCAGCACATCTCTCTCCTTGATATTATTAAATGTGCTGTATTACCTGATTGGGGAGGATTGGGGAACAAATCTCCAATCATATATCAGAACTCCAAGAATGACTCCATTTCCAACTTGATCTTGGTTGGATTCATAGTAAGCAGCCTGACAAATAGAGGTGAAATGCTTATACCTTCAGTTCTAACATATTAAAGAATTTTAAATGAATTAAAAATGTTTAAAATTATATCAGTAGGAATTTAAGTGGCTTTCCAGGGGCTTAGAAGACAAAAAATAAGTACTTTGTGTTAAACTGCATCCTTTACTCAATTTCTAGCTAAATCCTGGGCTCAGGATGTTTCTGACCCAGTGCTGAACTCTGACCAAGTAAAAGCAAAATTTGGTCTCCCAGTAAAACCAAAATGTTTCCTATTAACAAAATAGTGCCCTGGAAAAGTTCCTTAACTTTGTGTGGGTGAGCTTGTTATTGCCAAAGTATAATCCACGTACTCTGACTAATCTTAACATTAGGCCAACTATTATTTTAGAGTAGCCATTAAATATCCACAGGGCATGAAGCTGTGCAGAAAACATCCACCAAGATACTACGCTTTTATAAATGTGTCGAGTGTGGAAATACTAGGGCTGCTCCAAATCAGTAACGTATCTCCGTCATTCTTTCCTCAAAGGAAAGAAATCAGCTTAGGAACGGTAAAGGTGAGATAGTGGCAGTGTTTGAACTTTTGGCCCTGTTATCCTGTGCACCTAAGGCTACATCAGGGTGGGTCTGAAGACTTACCTTACGATGCAATATGGCACAGAGATAAAAGAGTCGAGGGGAAAAAATGGTGTTTTGAAACTTGGATGTAATTTAGAAAATATAATATGTCTTCTGTGAAAATCCATTTTTATTACTGGTTTCAAATATGCTAAACCAGGGATGGGGAACCTGCAACCTCAAGGTCACATGTGGCCCTTTGGGGTCCTCAAGTGCGGCCCTTTGACTGAATTCAAACTTCACAGAACAAACCCCCTTAATAAAATGATTTGTTCTGTAAAACTTGAACTCAGTCAAGAAGCTTCACCAAAGGACCTAGAAGGCCACATGTGGCCTCCAGGCTGCAGGTTCCCCACCCCTGTGCTAAACCTTCAGCTCTACTGTTCCCTATTGATTGTGTCTACGCTAAGAGCTCAACGTAGGAACAACGAGGTGCCAGTCAGGGTCTGTGACAGCATTACATGTGTTCACTGATTCAGTCATCGAGTAATCTAGAATTCTAGGATCTTAGATCAACAGGACAGACAAGGGAAAGATCCCTTACAAGAGGAATTCCGTGCTTGCTGGATCTAGAGTCAGGAAGACTTGCTAAGTGAAGGAGTATGGACTAGGTGAGTTGCTTAACTTCTCAGAGCCTCAGAAAACTCTCACAAATTTATCTAGTCTCCTAGCTGCTGCTTTGTGGCTGGGGGCCAGGAAGTGGGGGAAATGTACGTACACACTTGTGAAGCTGAGGTCCTTCACATTTTGCCTCGCTGTTGATGATGGCCCAAACTTTGACTCGAGGTGCTCAGATTGTGGAAATTTTATTATGTGCTAGAAAATAATGACATCATTCCTGTCAAATGGGGAGAACTGGGCTAGATAAGCTTAAAGGTCTCCAGTTCTAATTGTACATGAAAAGTTGATGCTGATTTGAAAAAATGAATTATTTTTGGCATGCCAAAATTGTGACCATAAGGTGATTTTTACTTAGGAAAGGTCAGAGTGAATCAGAAACTGTGAGTTTCTCCTCCAGTTTAGAATTCATCAGTTGTCTAGAAAGAGAAGTCAGCTCTTCTAAAATGATTTCAACCCTGGGCCAAGGGTGCCCTAGTTTTAGAAGATTAGCACTATTATAAAACCGTGAGATTTAGACCTTGAGGGATCTTAGAGCTCATCTAGGCCAACCATGCTCATTTTTCAGATAAAGCAACTGAGCCTTAAAGAGATCAAGTGACCTGGCTATGCTCACCTTGTGGCCCATGCCCGCAGTGGCAGAATTGTTTGAAATAGCATTTGCTTGTCAGGCCATTTGGCCTACCTAGGGTGTGGATAGTACTAAGCTGCTCCTGTTTGATAGTCAGCAATGCTCAGCAGAAGGTATAAACTGTTTATTGACTTTTTTTTCTAGAGATAATTTAATTTGAATCAACAGGAGGGAAAGTTAATCTACATCAGAAAAAAGTCTGAAGTAGTGTATATTTTTGAAGAAGTAGTGGCTTGTTACCTTATAATACATAGCTAGAAATATCTGAGAGTTGCCAAGTCAGGGGCTTATCAGAGAGCTATTTTAATGAATAAAGATCATTGAAATAAGCATATTGTTTTCATGCAAATAGTTGTACCAAACTTCTTGGAATCTTAGAAACATTTATTCCCTTAAATAGATTTAACAATTACTCCACTCTACCTCCCTTCCCCCATCTTGTTTACACTATAAATTAACTTAACAAATTCATTTTTCCTTATTAAGTCAGAACCTGTACAGTAGAGTTAGAAGTAATGAGGTTCTGTGGTTTTAAGTGATGAACTGGGAGCAGTTCTACTTGTAAATGCCCTCCTGTCTTTTTTTCATTTCATTTGTAAAATGATTTATAAGCATATGCTTAAATTATGAATTGAATTAAACTTCTCTTAGGCTGTTAGAGTTAATTTGGCTGTCTTTTGGTGGGGGCTGTTTGGGAGTTCCATGTGCCTTATTCTTTTTTATGTATTTATTTATTTTTGACATTCTTTTTAAAAAATGCAGTTCTAATTTTTTTGCTGCCCTCTAGCTCCTCCCCCAGTCATTGAGAAGACAAGCAATATATCAGTTATATTTCTGAGATAATATGGAACATATTTCCATATTAACCATGTTGTTAAAAAAAAAATCAGGAAAAATAAAGTTTAAGAAGTAGACTTCAGTTTTCATTCAGAGTTCATCAGTTTTCTCTCTGGAGGTGAATAGCATTTTTCATCATGAATTCTTTGAAGTTGTCTTGGATCATTTTATTGATCAGAGTAGCTATGTCTCACAGTTGATCATCAGTACACTATTATTATGATGATTGATGGTGATCTGGTTTTTCTCGCTTCACTCTGCGTCAATTCATATCAATCTATCCAGACTTTTCTGAAACTGTCCTATTCATCATATTTATAGTACAATAGTATTCCATCACAATCATATACCACAACTTGTTCAGCGATTTTCCAGTTGATGGGCTTCCCCTAAATTTCCAATTCTTGGCTATTACAAAAAAGAGCTCATATAAGTATTTGTGTGTATATGGGTTATTTGTTTCCTTTGATACCTGTGGCTACCACAGCAGTGGTATTGCTACGGTATGTACAGTTTGATAGCCCTTTGGGCGTAGTTCCACATTGTTCTTCATACTGGTTGAACCAGCTCACAGCTCCACTTTAGTGTCCCTTTTTAATTTTGCCCCTTACTGTGTTTCTAGATTACTTTTTTATGCCTCTCCTCGTTACTATCTTTTTCACTCTCCCTGTGCCTTGATAATCTTTCTTTATACATTTGAAAATTATGCCTTTAGTGATTTAGTACCTCTCTTCCCCCTGTTTAAATCAATCAATAAAAAATTTATTGAATTCTTGCCTTATTAAAAAACACTATACTGAGTACTGTGGAAAGTAAAAATAGACAATAAGACATGGTCTCAGCTGTCATGTAAATTACAACCTAGTTAGTAAATAAGACAATACATATTATATATATGCTTGGGCGTTTAATACTTAATTGTATCTGTGATCTCACCCATTGGATGGTTTCCTCCATCAATGCCTGACTGTTCTGTGCAACTTTTATCCATGGGTGATAAGTGCCAGATGAATGTAAGAAAATACAAGAATTATAGGAGAAAGAAATGGCTATGGCTTGAGTTCATAAAAACATGTTTCACAAATGAATTGGTATTTGAAAAATATACTATGCGTAGATCATGATTAAATTATCTAGTATCTAGGACCTAGTATGATACTTTTCAAATGCATATACTTAATGAATGGTTGTTAAATGAAAAAGCCTTAGGTTAAACTGATATTTAAGGAATAAGAGAAGGAAGAAGGTATAAAAAAAGAATGAAAGAAGCACTCAGAGGAGGGGAAAGAATAATGAAGGTGTGATATTAAAATGTAGTTAAATGATTTAAGGCAGAAGTACCAAACATGCAGCCTGCACTCCCAAGTGTGGTCCAAATCAGATTAAAATGTAATTGAGGAATAGTTAGCAAAATAAAAATAAATATAATACTGTATTTTAAAAATTAGTCAATATGCAGTTTGCAGGGATCCATATATACAGAATAGTGGTCTCCATTTCCATTTAACTTAACACTACTTGTTTAGAGGAGATTCACCACAGTTTGCTAGAAAGAGTATTAAATCTAGAATCAGATGATCTGTGTTTAAATCTCAGTTCTGCTATTAACAACCTGTATGACCTTGGATACGTCATTTGATCCTTGTCTTAGTTTCCTCATCTGTAAAATGAAGGGGTTAGGCTAAATGATCTCTAAGTTCCCTTCCTATTTGATCCTGTGATTTTTGCTTCAAAAAGAGGTTGGGTGATACTATCTCTAAGATCCCTTCTTATGTGAGGATGTTTTGGTTTTGAAGCCACAGAAAGGGAGAGCTTTAGGAAGAAGGGAGTACTCAAAAGATCACACATTGCAGAGAAAGAATGAAGATTGAGGAAAAGGTATTGGTGTTACTGACTAGGAGATTACTAATGACTTAGAGGAGTTGCTCCTGGATAGCCCTCACTTAGCTAAAGAAGAAAGATCATTCCAAGTTATAAATCAGTTTTGATTAGATAATGATTGCATACTTTTTCTACCACTCCTTCTTGCAACAACACAACATGGACTTTTTCTCACCTGTGCCAAGGGTGCCCAAGGTCAAAACACCCTTTATGACAAAACCAGTGTATTTAATGCCCCAAAGAGATCAAATAAATGAGGGAAAGACCAATAGGAACAATAATATTTAAAGCAGAACATTTTGTTTGGGGAAAAAACTGAAAATAATTGGGGGATGGATGCTCATCAATCAAGGGAAGTCTGAACAGATTTAATGTGTGTTATTGTAATGGCATATTATGAAGTCATAAGAACTTATGAAAGGGATGATTTTAGAGAATCCTGGAAAGACTTATTTGAACTTATGTGCAGCACAGAGAGCATAAGAAAACTTGATATAGTTACAGCAATATTATAAAAATATATTTTTATAAAATTATAAAAAAAGAACTTTGAGAGATTTGGAACTAATCAACGCACTAACTGGTTGTAGTATGTCCAAAGGACTCATAATGAAGCATGCTACCTACTTTCCTAAGGAGAGAAGATAAGCTCAAAATGCAGTCTGGGACATATGTTTCATGACATGGCAAATGTTTAGATTTGCTTTTCTTAGTTTTGCTTGATTGCTGTAAGGATCACGTTTTTCTTTTCTTTTTTTGCAGAGAAGGGGTTGAATAGGGGATTAGGCAGCAGAGAAGAGCCAACAATTTTGTTGCTGAAAAAGGATAGTAAGTCAATGAAACGTTTGAAAAAAATGCATAGGAGAGAACTGAAGGAAGTTAAAAAAGAAACGTTGAATTTATCATATACCTTTTTAAAAAGTAAGCTGTAATATAAATTTGCAGCTTCACATAAAAAGAATTAATTGGTGAGTTTAGAAATGATGCATTTTTTTCTTGATAAATGATTTTTCTTTATATAAGAGTAGAAAAAGAATTTGGAGAAATAACAACTCAGAATACTTTAAAATAGAGATAAATAAGTAGAGGATGGGTCATATTAGCAGCTATAAAGATGGGGGCGAGAGAAGAAGGAATAAGAACTGGGCCTTCAGGGTTTGCAGTAAGGTGAATTTGCCTTTCCTCCAAGTAAAACTTCCCCTTTCAAGTCATGCTTATCTTCCATGATCACTACTATCTCCCTGGATTTAATTAGTATTTGTGGTGTAGTAGACAAAGCATTGAACTTAGAAGCCAGAGACCTAGGCTTGAATCCTATCTCCCAAGTTCACAAGCTATGCCACCATTGGCAAGGCCCTTAACTTCTCAAGTACTTTTCTTTCCTTAACTATAAAATGGGATTAATAATGTTTGCACTCCAACAAGTTTTGTTATGGAGGAAATGTAATTCAAACTTTCAAGATTGTTAGCTATGTAAGTAGTTCCTTGTCTGGTGGGAGTTTAATCTAGGTAGGACAATCACCAGGACATCAGTGAAAGAATGTTTAGATTTTTTCAACCTGGTATCCTCTCATCTGGAATTCACGAATTTAGCAAGCCATAGTGAGAAGGCTTTGAGTGCTGAAGAGAAATGGAGAGATAGTGTTGCCTTTCAGAAACCACTCCTTGCTAGCCCTGAATATGGCATAAGTTTGTGTTCAAGGGTATGGTATGAGGAAGGTTTCCTGGAGCATCAGGAGTTGGAAATGATAGAAATGATGAGACAAAATAATCCTCTTGGGGAGCCATTTGTCTTGGAGATGTTATTTGGCTACGTTTGTACTTGTCAAATGCAGGGGGATTTTCACTTGAGAGAAAAAAAATAATTGTCCAAATAACCTCGGAGGTCTAACCAGTCTTTAGAATTTTACTTTTTATTCACCCCCTTCCCAAAATTATCTCACTGCCTATCTTTCAGAGCCTTCTGTTTTGCTGCTAATTTATCCAAACTTTGTTTCCCCTCTTATTCAAGATGAATCATCTGGCAAGAGAACAAGATGCCTTCACCCAGACCCAGATCTCTCTCTCTCTCTCTCTCTCCCCCTGTCTGGTTTCCAACTGTGTCTGTGACTGCCTTATCAGAACGCACCACCCACTCAGTGGCAATAAAGTTCCCCAAATCACTTTCCTGCCACTTAGAAGGGTTATGGATAAAAATAATGAGTTTTAAGTTGATAAACACCCCAGGAAGAAACTGGTTGGCAAAATACCTTTCTTTCAGTCCAATCTCCCAGTTTTTCCCCTACCAGAAGAAGCAAGTATTATGTAAATCCCCCCTGGAAATAGCCTAATGTTCCTACTTTATTTTTAAGTTTCATTTGAGTTGAGTTAGGTAAGACCTTTCTCTCTCTCCTGACATAAACTCCCAAGAGAATTAACCAGATTATCTGTCTCTGACATTTCAAAAGTATAGCTAATGCACCTTATTGCAGCCTTTCTTTTTGGTAACCCCAGGAAAGAAGAGGGGGGAGGAACAGATTAAGTGCCATGTTCCTATGAAAATTGGTGATAGGTTTCTATGCTTTCAGAAATTTTCAGGAAGTTTTAGCAAAGGGCCACTTTAAACGTTAAAGGTTAATGTGTTCCTTGGCAGTGTTTATGTTTCTTTCTTTCTCCTTCTCCCTCTCCCTCTCCCTCTCTCTTGTGTGCATCATTCTCTCTCTCCCTCTCCCTCCCTCCTCCCTCCCTCCCTCCCTCTTTCTTTCTCTCTCTCTCTCTCTCTCTCTCGTGCATCATTCTCCATTAAAGTATGGGGAAACATTCTCATTTTCTTGAGGGAAAAATCAACTTGATGTGTGTTCCCTCTTTCATGTACATTTCCTTAAAGCTATGTTATTTGCTTTGTGTTTATCATGAAGAACTTCCTGAAAAAGAGCGCATTTACTTCATCTCAGCGTAGTTACTTCAGTACTTTGATAGTTCTGTGAACAGCTCAAAGTGAATTCTCTTTCTTCTTATTCACATCACAATGGATGGATGTCTTCTAATCCCATGTGATTCTTGTCTCTCTCCTTCTACATAACCAACATAGTACTTGAGTCCTTCTCTCATTCTCTTGTCTAGCAATACACCCTGTTTTAGTATTATTTGCCTCTGGTGTGCTTTATGCTTTGCCATTCAGCATCTTCGTCTTGATGACTTAGCCGACCTTTTTCTTTGCAACATCTCCTTAAGTTTTATTGCTTGTCTTTTTAATAAGCATATTTTTTTAAAATGTAGGAAATTATTCTGTACTTAAGTCTGCCCAGTCCACCGTTTGTTACTGTTGTGCAATCATTCCAGTCATGTCTGTTCCTTCAGGACTCTTTTTGGTCTTTACTTGGCATAGGCTTGCCAGTTCTTCCACAGTTCATTTTATAGGTGAAGAAACTGAGGCAAACAGGGTTAAGTGACTTGCTCAGGGTTACACATCTAGTATGTGTGGCAGGCCAGGTTTGAACTCACTAAAATGGGTCTTCCTGAATTCAGGCCCAGCATTCTATCCACCGTGCCATCTAGCCTCATCCTATTTGTAATTACCATGCATTTTTCCATTTGAACCTAAAAATGCATTTAATGGCATTTAATCATAGCTGTAAATGTATCCATTGTTGCATGTTCTTTTACAAGGGAAAGTATGACACTAATATTGTCTCAGGTCAACTATATCACCAGCAACCATTTACTGAACCTGAATCTGTATGTGTTTATATGGAATTATGCTAATCTATAGAGCTATGAAGGGATGCGACGTGATCTGATCTGGATGCACTTAGAGACTAGAGGATCAAATGCAGATTTCTCGCCTAGGTCTTCAAAATTCAAAAGTCTTATTCCAACTTACCTTTCCAGGTTCATGTTATAACCTCCTTCATGTGGTCTTTGTTCAGCCTAACTTGACTACTTTGTTTTTAGATGTACAGTTATGTCTGACTCTTCCTGACTCTGGGGACCATACTGTCCATGGATTATTCATGACAAAGATAGTGGAGTGGTTTCTCATTTCCCACTTTCTTCTTCAGTGAATTAAGGTAAACAGAGGATCAATGACTTGCCCAGGGTCACACAGCTAGTAAGTGTGTGAGGTAACATTTGAACTCAGGTCTTCCCAACTCTAAGCCCAGCTCTTTATCCAGTCAGCCACCTGCCTTCCTCTTACTTAAACAAGTGTTAAGTTACTTGCCCAAGGCTATACATCTGAGGTCAATTTGAACTCAGGTCTTCCTGACTTTAGGCCCAACACTCTATCCACTGAGCCATTTAGCTGCCTCTTTGAGTACTAGTTATTCCCAAACCTTGTCTTTCACTCTTTCATTTCCAGGACTTCCTGTGGCCATCCCGATGCCTTAGAAGCACTTTACCTATACCTCTTTCTCTTTCTTACAGGTACAACTCAGGTGTCACCTCCTCCAGGAAAACATCCCAAATGGCAACAGCAAAAAGAGTTCTCCGCCCTTCAGTTTTCTGATAGCACTCTGCCTAGATGCTTTTGCCTCTTATCACATCCTGTCTCATATTATCTTTTTTTGTGTGCATGAAATCGCACACCACCTTTAGATATCGTAAGCTATTTGAAGGCAAGGATAGTAAGTTTTCACCTCACTCTCCCCAGCTTGTAGCACAGTCCCTTGAACAAAAAAAGCATTTAATAAGTGTTTGTTAAATTAAAATGACTGCAGAGATGAACTTGGTGCCTACCAGAAGAGTGAAATGAACCTAAAATTTATACTGAATTTGAGCTGTTTATTTTAGAAAAAAATTTCTGCACTGTTTACAAAGTGAAGGCTGAATAAATATATGTTAGCTGTGAACTGGAAGAATTTCTCCCAAAGAGATCAAGTTGCATTAAATTTTGAGTAAGCCTAGAATTCTTCCCTGGCAGAAAAAGTTTCCTTATACTAAGGATGTGGCTCCCCAAATTTGCAGATTTTGTTCCCTGTGAGCCACTGTAACTTAAGACTTTGTCATAACAAAGCAAATCAGTCACAGTTAGTAGCCACATAATATACATAATACTTAATAAGTCATTTGTCAACTTACTCATCAGTGTCCTTTACCTAGTAGTTCTGTGCCAGCCATACTCTGCAATGCTCTCAAATTACTTTGATTTCTTTCAGAAATGGCAAAAAGTCCCCTTAATTCACTTCCATTTCATGGGGAATTTTATGCAGTAGACTATTCTTAAAAGTGAGACTTGTAGGAATTTAAATTATTAACCCTTGAGACTTCCCACTAACAATCAAATGCTTTTTAATTTCTGTCTTCTTCAGACAGTTGGAAAACTGTCAGTTTTCAGTTTCAGTTGGAAAAGCCATTAGAGATATAAAATATATGCTGATTTCCTATTCTAATCTTAGCTGTCCAGTCACCTGGAGCATGCTTTTAATTAGGATTAGGGTTCAGTTGTTCGCAGAACTTCATTTCACAGTATAGTTTTCCTTTATGTAAAGTGCCTTTAGAATTGACGTTTTCAAAGGAAATAAGTGCTGCTGATAGATGGAACAGGCAATAAAAGCATGTCTGAAAATTTATTAATGTAACTTTGCAGAGCTAGTCAATATGGAAGATAGCCTGCAATATTTAGGAGTGTTTTGAGTGAAGAATAATGTGTAGTAGATTTAGATTGATAATGCCAGTGGTCATGGGTTCATATTAGAAACATAAAGAAAACCCTTTTTTTCTCTTATCCATCATACATGTTTAATCTACGAGATTTTACTGTATGCTTAGTTCACTTTGTAAGTCAAATCCAGAAATGAAAAAGGGGAGTTTTATATGTTTTGCCTGACAGTAGTAATGTTACACTCTGAACAAATTGGGATGTTCTTCTAAAATCCTCTGATTTATTGAACTGTTCTCTTTCCCCCTTCAAAATTTAGTATGCTACTGCTGAACAAAAGCTACCAGCAACCCTTGCAAACGTTGTTATGGTGTTTGCCAAAGTGCTATCTAAAGTGACAATATAGTCTACACACCCTCTCTACCACTGGAAAACATATGAGTAAATAAATCAAGGAAATAGCTGATGCCCAGTCAGTGGCTGTCGGGCACTATACTGGCCTCTAAGTTCACGTTTAGCTTCAGTAATTCCATACTTTTCCACTGTGAGCTAATTCAGTTATTGGTAACAAGGCAAGTGGTAGTGGTTTCTTAAGCTTATTTCAATGAGAGCTGTCAGGTTTTAGCATTGATTTCTTCCACCCCTACCCCCATCAAAACCCAATGCAGCCGAAGAGATGTCTTTCAGATTTTGGAGAAATGTTCCCAGTCGGCACAGTTCATTGCTTGATGAAGTTCAGACGTTCCTAAATAGAATTCATCATTAAGGTCAGAACTATTTATTCACAGGGAAAGGGAAAGAGAGAGAGACAGAGACCCTACCTTGTATGGTAGGTCCTAGCAAATGGGATTTGTAATGTGCCTCTGTTTTCATGTATTTTCTTCCTACAAAAGTTATTCATTAATTTTGACATCAAGCTCAAGAAGCAACTATCTGGAATTCTGTTTCCACCTTTGTAGCACACTTTCTGCTATGTTCAAATTATTTCATCTCACTATCTGCAGGAGGGACACAACTGTCATCACAAGCCCCTTTTGTACAGATGTTAACCCAGTATGTCACCACAGAAAAAGTGAGGGGTTTGGCATCAGAGTACTGGAGATTTTTGCCGTTTGTGATTTGTGTGACCTTTGACAAGTCACAACCATTCTGGCCTCAAGTTTATTGATCTACATAAAGGAAGAGAATTAGTATAAAGTCCCATAGCTATAAAACTCAGATTCTGTGACAAAAAAGGTATTCCCAATTAAAAAAGTAATGAAAGGGGGTAAAATGGAATAATAGTTACTGTGTCACCACCAGTCTCACATTTCTTTGTTTATACTTGGGGCTGCCACCAAGGAAAATCATATTCCCTTTGGAATTTGGTCACTAGGATGACTTTTGAATTTTTTTTAAGTAGATGCACTCAGAGGGTAAATGTACAAGGCAAAATTTTGTGATAAGATTACTAGATAGTGGATCAAGTAACTTGAATTCTAGTCCTAATTCTGTTACTTACTGGTACCATCTTGGACAAGCCAGTTTATTCTTTTGGAGACTCATTTTCCTCACCCATAAAATGAGCTTGGGGAGAGGTGTGGGAAAGTTATGTGTATTAGATGACCTATAAGGTATATCTTCCAGCAATAACATTCTGTCTTTCTGTGATTTAGGTAAACTCATGTGCATAATATCCAATGAATATTTAGAAAGCCCTTTCTTTAACTCATGCTTAATTCTATTGCTTTTAGATATTTTACAGACAGAAAATGACATTTGTAAAATGAAGGGTTAGATTAAATGGCTTCTGAGGTCAAATTCATCTCTAAAATGATATGAGTCTCTGACAGTACAGTGAGGGAGAAGAGATTTAATGAGGAGAAATAAAGTCAGGCTTTTGGAAGAAAAATAGGCAAGAAGCTTAAATTTGAGGGGGGTGTCTCCTGGATTAAAAGAGACATCATCAAAGAATTTTACATGGAAAAAAGAGAAGGTGAGACAAAAGGGGGAAAGCCAGAGCGCTCCACCAGCACCCTGAAACGTCAAGAGAAAGTAAGGGAAGCCTCCGTCCCAGAGTACGGGGTGGAACCCTCTCCCTCTCCAGTAGCATTTATAGGAGGACTTGGACAACAGTTACCCATTACAGACATGTGCATGGATGTTGATCTTTATCATTGGCTGGAATTTAAAAAGCAGTAAGTTCACAGACTCATCTGAGACAGGCAGGCAGTCAGCAAGCACTGATTATTAAATGCTTCCTCTACAGAAGCTACATGCCATGTGTCCTTGTTGCATAGACTAGCTATATGAAAGCTAAGTAAACCTCCTTTGGCTAGCCTTTCAATGACTTATAAATGCCTTTTTTTGTCCCAACATCCAATCTGAACAAGATGACGCTGTTATTATGCCTGCCTCAAGCATCTTGGCTCAGTACTGAGTTTCTCTTAATTGTTGGCCCTCAAGCAAAAGATGCATATCCATTTGTCAGGTATCTTGTAGCAGGAATTTCCTTGTAGGAATGAATTGGAATGGCCACTGAAATCCCCTCTAATTCCAAAATTCTCTCTGTGGACTCCCATTTGTATCGTACTGAGATAGTTTCTACCTTGATAACTTAGCCTGGAAATCAGGTGGTTCTAACACAAGTAAAAGGACTGGGTGACACATAGGAGTGATGCTTTCCTCTGCATGCTGTGACTTACCAAAAATTTCTCCTTCTACAATGAATACTGCCTAGTTATCAATTAAGAAATATGTTGACTAACCCCAGGCTCCTCCTCGGTCTGTCTCCTTTGGTCTCTGAACGGATATAAACCATTGCTGTTTGTTGATTGATGCCATTTCCCTTAGGCCTGATGGTTCCTGGTTACTTAAGAACAGATGAGCCCCACCCCCAACCACATTAGTAAATGAATCATTATCCACTTGAGAAACTCTTAGCTTTGAGGCTTGCATTATGTACTAACAAGAAAAAAAACCCTTAATTTAAACTCGAATGCTAACTGAGCTCCTAAATCTTTAGTTTCCTGAGCACAGACTGATATTTGTCAACACAGACAAACTTGTGGTCTGAACCTTGTATGAAATATGAAGACAGTGAAAGTTGTTAGTGTAGTGGCCTTGTTTTTACTGCTGATTAAAGTACATAGCAACGAAACTAGGTCACCCTTAGAATCAGCTCATACTTGAACGCTTGGAGGTAACCACCAGTGGACCAGACTTCATTTTCTTGATTTTTTTTTCTTAGGAGTATATGCTTAACATATATGTATATATATATTTGAAATTAGACATGTATTTCTGGTTATATGTTTGTGTGAGTATCCATTATCTAGGTAATTAATTACCATAGGAACTAAAATTGTGATTTAGTTCCTGATTGAAGTGTATCAGAAGTGATTGAATAGGACAGATATATTGGAATTTTAAACATAATCTTATCACACTTATTGTGAGTATATAAATATATGTGCACATAAATTCAACAATTATTCTTCCTAAAGTATAAATCATTATTTACCTAGAGAGACCAGTCACATCTTTTCTTTGCTCTATTTTCCCCTCTTCCCTACTTTTTGTCTTTCTATGCCCCTTTACTTATTTATTTTATCTCTTTCTTTCTCTCCCTTCACACTAAATTTATATTTTAAATGTTGCTTCTAACCACTATCCTTCATTCAGCCATTTACCTCAAAAGGTAGACAGAAGGATAGAAGGTGGAAAAGATAGGTAATTTCCATTTCTTTATGGACCCTTAAAATGGAGCCTGGGACAGTGCATTCACAAAGTATATCTAGTTCTGAAGCAATAAGAAATTCAGTGTTCCATGTCACTTCCTGAGTTTCCTGAAATGAGGACATAGCATGAGCCTTGTCTTTGTCTAATGGTTTTTAGATGTGGCTAAAAATGACCACAGAATATTATGATTTATAGATTTTCAACCTTTCTCCCTGTGTTCTTGAGTCTATCCCTTCTCAATTCCTGTGAGACCTTTCTCCTTCACATATCCCTTCCATTTGGCCAGTAGTATGATATAATGGAAATACACCCCAACTGAAGTCAGGAGGACCTCAGTTAGAATCCCACCTCTGATAATTCTTAGGTATAGGACTCTAGTAGCCAAGCTACTAAACCTTTGTGGGTCTCAATTTGATCATCTGTAAAATGAATGGGTTTTACTCAATGAAATCAAGATTCTCCTAGTTGTAAATCTATGATCCCATGATCTATACTTAGTCCTTTCCTCTTAATTTCAAGTATGCATGTTTCTGGCCTCTTGAAAACAAAAACCTTCACTTGATCCTACTGCCCTCTATAACTATCTTACAATTATCTGCTTCTTGCTTCTAGGCTTTGAAAATGAACTATTTTTTCCACCTTTTCCCCATTTAATTCTTAGCAATCTGATTTCCATTCATGTCACTAATTTCATTAAAATAGTCTTCTTGAAGGTCATTAGTAATTTGCTTCTTACCACATTTTTTTTTCTCTTCATACCCTTTGACCTCTATGTAGCAGTTGACCTGCTTTTTTGATTTTTTTTTTTTTTTGCTTGCCTTGCCAGATACTACATCTTTCAGTTTCCACCTGCTACTGGAATGATACTTACTCACTCCTCTGTTTCCTTCCTTGGATCTTATTTTTTTCCCCTTATGCCCTCTCACTATGAACATTCCTGAAACATTATTCCTTAATCCCTTGCAAAAGCAAAAGAAAAATATCCTTCGAATTCTCTTCTCTCATGTCTTCAGCTATTACCACTATCCAGAGGACTTCCTCCTTTATGTCTTTATCTACCTAGAAAGTCTCTTATCTAAAAATACCTGTAGATATTTGTAGCCATTTTCACTTAGATGTGTTGATATCATTCACCATGTACAAATCCAAAGTCAGTATTTTTCCTTGCTTTTCTCCCCAAATCCAAAAAAAATCTTGCACTGCCCAGCCATTTGTCTCTATCATGGACATCACCATTCTGGCCACCTAGACTCAAAACCCAGGATTAGGTACCCAGTATGTTCCAGGCACTGTGCTAGGTTGTGGGGATACAGAGACAAAAAAAATCAAATAATCCCTATTCTCAATCTTATTTTCTTTCCAACTCTATCCCTCCATATCCAGTCAATCTGTAAGTACTATTGATTTTTTCCTTCACAAACCTCCTACATCTATACCGTCTTCCTAATCCCATGATCTTAGCCTGTGTTCTCATGACCTCATGCTTGAATTATTGAACTATCTCATCTTCCTGAATACAAGTTCTTCCCTTTTCTATTCATTCTGAACATTGTGTCTAGACTAATCTTCTTTCCATTAACATTACTTTCCTAGGATATTACTTTCCTTCTGTGACTTTCAGGGGATCCCTACTTCATCAAGTATAAATTTTTTGCTTGGATTTCAAATCCTCCTTGATCCAGCTCCACTCCAGGTAGCCAGTCTTCTCAGTATTTCTCTATAGATGTTTTCCAACCTAGTTGTATTGACTTCCTCACTGCTAAAGATACCTCTGCCTTTACTTATGTCATCTTCTTTGGATATTCTTCAACTTTCCTTATTCCCTTCAGTTTTTCAAAATCCTACCCATCTTTCAAGGATCTACCCTAAGTCTCATATCCATGGAAGAATCTGTCTGACTACTGGAGCCCTCATGAATCTCTTCTTTGGAATTGTGTTCAGTTCTGAGATCCAAAATGGACACTGTTAAATTGAAGACTGTCCAGATGAGGCAAATTTGGATCATATGTTGAGAACTCAAAGTCAGAGACCTTGAATCCATTTCATATAAAGATTTCTTCAGGAAACCAGAAGTGATTTATGAAAGCCCTCTCTGAATATTTTGAAGAACTGCCATGTGGAGAAGGGAATAGACTTGGTCTGTTTGACTTCATGATCAAAACAAAGAAAAAAATGGTTAGAATTTGAAGAGCCGAATTTGACTCAAGGCCAAGAAGAACTTCCTAATACTCAGAGCTGTTCAAAAATGAAACTGATTGCATCAAAAGTTAATGGATCCCCCCTCATTAGAAATCTTTAAGCAGAGTATAGGAGACTAATGCTTTTTAGGTATGTTGTAGTGGGGGTTCTTTTTCAGGTATGAATGTACTAGAAGGCTTCTGAGACTCCTTCCAACTCTCACCTTCCATGATTCTAATATTCCTATAGCATTTATGCCCTATAGTTCCTAGTTCAGTCCCAAATGCGCATAAAGTCCACACATTGCAAAATCTGAATGATCTATTTACTCATTGATACTTATCTCCCCCAGTTCTGCCCAGAGATTTAAATATATGTTTTGTTTATTTTGTCAAATATTTCCCAATTACATTTTAAAACATTTTTAATTTTTTGTTATTAATTTTGAGTTACATATTCTTTCCTTCCTCCTGTCCCTCTCCCATCCCATGAGAAAGCAAGCTATGTGGTACCAAATATAGGCATAAAGCCATGCAAAAGATATTTGCTATGTTAACCATGTTGCCAAAGAAAACACACACAAGTAAATAAGACATTATGCTTCAATCTGCATGCAGAGTTTATCAGTGCGCTCTCTCTCTCTCTCTCTCTCTCTCTCTCTCTCTCTCTCTCTCTCTCTCTCTTCTCTCTCTTTCTCTCTGTCTCTCAGTGGATAGCATTTTTCATCCTACATCTTGGATCGTTGTCTTGATCAAAGTAGCTAAGTCTGTCACAGTTGATCATCCTTACAATATCACTGTTACTGTGTATAATATTCTCCTGGTTTTGTTCACTTTATCTGCATCAGTTCACATAAGACTTCTTAGGTTTTTCTGAAACCATCTTGCTCATCATTTCTTGTAGCACAGTAGTTTTCTATCATATACCACAACTTGTTCAGCTATATTTTTGTAGAAATAGGTCCTTTTCTCTTTTCTTTGATCTCTTCAGGATACAAACCTATTAGTAGTATTTCAGTCTAGTTGAAAACTGAAGAATGGAGAATTTTGAAATATAATGAGAATGTGGAAACTTTTGAACGGGGTCAGTTACACAGCTACCTCCCAGAACTGTTGTGTGAAAAGCACTTTGAAGTTATTAAAGTGGTCTGTAAAAGGGATCTAACATTAATATGGCTAGTTGGCGATAACTGCAGGTCCTGTAGCTAGAGGGCCTGGGGTGTGTATACGAGGAATGAGAAGTCATAGCAGAATGGATATCTCTATGATTCCTTTTCCTCTGGAAATTAGCAGCTCTCTTTAGCCTCCAGAGGGCAATCAGAGATGGGGTGAGAAGGAAACACCCAGCAGAGATGGAACACTGAATAACAACATTTTATGGCCACCCAGGGCTATAATAGAAATGCTGGAGTGTTGAAAAAGCTCAAAAGTGGAGGTGGGGAGCAGGGTTCAGAACTGCTCTGCTGAGCTGAAGGAGCTAATTGGTTTCAGCCTTCACAGAAGCCTGAAATCACCATAGTCCCAATCTTTCATGATATTACATTTTCCCACAAATTAATTAAATGGTTGGTTGTCCACTGACTTTAATGATCCCACTTTTGAGGAGCTGGGCTGTTCAGAAATCAAAGCTTTGGTGCCGATTTTTTTTATTATTTCCTTTACAGTTTAGTGCACAGCTCAAGGGTAAGCTCCAGTGTGTGGATAAAAGTGGATTAACTACATGACACCACCTGAGGCTTTTGCTAACCAAGTCACTTCTCCAGCTGGGGAGCAGATACCTGCATTAAAAGGTGGTGACCCACAAGCTTGCTCTGTCAGGGGGTATCAGATGGGATGCCTATTGTGTTTGTTAATAATGTAAGTGACATTGAAAATGTTTCCAGTAAAACCTGGCCTCTAGTTGACTAAAGAATGTGTAGGCTGCAGAATGATATAAGCTCTTTATTTCTGGGCTCATTTACTTTTTTTGTGGAGAATATGGAAAGTGATCACACTTTATTAACTTCCGTATTATTGTATAGGGCATCACTATCCTTCCAATCACCCAGGTTCTCAACCTAGGTTGTAATTCTTGACTCCCTTCTATATCTAATATTATTGCCAATTCCTGTTTCTTCTTTGTCAGATCTCTCGTATATGTCCTCTTCACTCCTCTGACACAGCCACTACCTTGGTGGAGGTTCTCATAGCCTCACACCTGGACTATTACAATATCCTAATGTTTGGGAGCTCTGCCTCAAGCCTCTGTTCCTCTAGTGCATCCTCCCCTCAGCAGTTGAAATGATCATCTTAAAGTCCATTTCTGACTTTGTTACTTCCCTACTAAATAAATCCTAGTAGCTCCCTCAAGGATGAAATATAAAATCCTCTGCTTTTTAAGTCTTTCACAACTTGATCAGGTCCTACCTTTCCATCTTCTTATACTTTAATCCCTTTTCCATACTCTGGAATCCAGCAACACTGGCTTTCTTGCTGTGTACGAGTTGATGCCTTCTCACTTGCTGCCCTCCATTCTCTAAGGCTTGCCCTCTTCCTCTCTGTCCCCTGGTCTCCCTGGCTTCTTTCAGTACTAACATCGAATGCAGCTAGATTCAAGAAAACTTTTCTACCCCCATTCCCCCATGGCTCCTGCATTTCTTCCAAGATCGCTTTCAGTTTACCCTGTGCGTTTCTGGTTCACATGTCTTGCCCATTACACTATGAGCTCCTTTAAAGAGGCTTTTGCCTTCCTTCCAGTCCTAACCAGTTCGCAGTACCTGTCACCAAGCAAGCCCTTAATGTTGATTTGATTGTTTTAGGAAAAACTGTCAGAGGAAGAAAGAAAGCACAAAGAAACTTTGGAAGATCTACACATGGTGGTAGACACAGACTCAAGAAGTGAAAGCAGCAGTACGGAGGAGGGGAAAGGACAGACCAAACTGCTGTTAGAACGACTGAGAGTTCTGGAGGTAAGGAGCTGAGCAACTGCACGCATGAGAAAGGGCTCTACTTCTTTCACTGGCGTGGAGTTGCGGTGAGCTATCAATCTTCCCTTTCTCATTCACACACACTCATCTTATGTACTGTTTCCCATCATGACTACTTTGTTGAGGATAAGGAAAAGAAGTTAATTTTTCTTAAAACTGAAAAGGTCTTTCTCTGTCAGAAATTACAGGTAATTTTCATTCACTTCAAGGCTTGTTGGAGTATTACTGCTTGGGCTAGAAAATGATGATACTTTTGACAGTTTCTAATTGATAATTTTCTGATTGCTAAATACTTAGGTCGATAATGACAATAAAGACTGACCCACATTTTTGTTTTTGATAAAGCTTTGGAGAGACCCAGTGAAATGCTTATGTTAGATACATAGGCCCATTTTTATTCTTTAAGATATGTCATAACAACACACTACAGTAAAAAAGAAAGGGGAATTTAGAATCAAACAAGTCAAGGATCAAATTGCAAATTTTCTCTTTGTTACCTCTGTGACCTAGATAAGTCATTTGACCCTTCTGGGCCTCAGTTTCTTCATCTGTATAGTAAGGGCCTTTGGTTTAGATAACCTCTCAGATCCTTTCCAGCTTTATGATGATCATCTACTCTGCAGAACTAGATAGAAGTATTTTTCACTGGTTCAGTTCTAGTGCATTTCTTGGCTATATATTAACTTCAGATGACCTTTCATCTAAAGTCAAAGGCTCAGATTCTGAAATCCACTGTAAATATATCAAGACCCAATAGCTTACAAACAATAAAAGTTCAACTCCCTCATATCTCTTTACTGTGGAGATGATTACCATTATGAATTCTTTTTGGGTTCTGGCCACTTCTAATTTTCCAAAGGATCTCGTGTTAAGTTTCCTTTAGAGATCCTACTTACAGCCTCAACTTTCTTCCCATTCTGATTCCATTAGGTTCCTCCCCAAATTTTCTTTCCAGTTTATCCAGTTGGATATTTGTCATTCTTGTATTAAATCAATTTTGTCTCTTCTGAACTTGATAGAGTGACCAAAAGACCAAATGACCAAAACAAATGTAATTGAAAAAATACCCATGTTCCTAATCAGTCATCATAAAATGACTTATAGCTCATCAGAAATGTAAATATAAATTAAGCCCATTTTGTTTGCCTTTAAAACTACTTGAATTCATATGCTTTCTGAGTGACTACTAAGTAAGGCTGTTTAAATAACCAGCAAAGTTAATCTAAATGTATTTTTTTTTTAAATTATCAGTAGCTCTAATCAGGAGGGGTTACTACTTATCTGAATATTAAGAATTTTTTAAAAATTGCACCTTTTGTGAAAAATGGAAATGCAGGGGACCTGTGGGATCATCTTCTAAGGAATTTGGTTTTTAGACATTAACTTTAATTAACAGCATTTTAATTAACATCAGTATTAACTGGATGATGGACTAAATGCCCTTCTAGAGTTAAGAAGGACTGAGTCATATCTTAGGGTCTTTTTCTTTCTTAGAATCCAATTCTAATAGGTTTGATTATATAAAGCAGTGTGTCTCCATGGGCAAGAAACTTCACCCATCCTGGCCTTCATAGTCGGCACTCAATGATTCTCTTGATAGATTGAGTCTTTCTATCTCAAAATCTTAAGTAACCTATTAGTGTTTACTTATTTTCATAATTAATGTGATTTTTTCTGCCTCTTAGACAAACTTATCAAGATAGTGAATAACTACATTTCTTCTTAAGTGCCCAATTGCACAACCCTTAAACACTCACTGGATTTGTAAAGGAAAAAGTAAACATTATTTTACTCACAGACTATAAACTTGATAAATACTTTCAATCCAGTATCGGTGAGATCACATATGAAGACAGTAAAACAAACTGTGACAGCTAAAGGTCATATTAAATTCCATGACTATAATTATGTAAGATTTTTTTCTCATTAATTTTTTAGCAGAAATATGAGTATTTATTTCTTAAAGGTTTTTAGATATTATATGTGATCCTCTCCCCCCCAAAAATCTTCACTACTCTTTATTCTTGTAGAAAATACCAGGGATCTTTAGCATATGCACAAATTTAGGGGTATGTGTATGTGTGTGTGTGTGTGTGTGTGTGTGTGTGTGTATACATATATGTATGGCAAAATTGGTGTCATTTTAAGGTTATTTTGAAATTCTGTAAGCAGTACACTACTTGATTTTATTTTTATTATTTTTTAATATGTGTTCACTATGTGTTGACCTTTTGGCATATGTTTAGGCAAAATGGCTGTAACTTTTATAGCTTACGGTCTGTGACAGATAAACACACTGACTCACATACTTAAGAAAAAGTCTACCTTGGGAAAATGCAGGGGTGAGTCAACCCTAACAAATTCACAAGCTACAGTGGTGAGGAGCTTTGTTATTGTAAACCAAAGGCTTAGAAATAAGAACATTCTTCCCAATAGTATATTTAAAAGAAAAATACAGCTCGATTTGCAATTAGGGATGGAAGGCTGGCAGTTGGAAAGGGGAACAGGAGATGGTAATTTATTTTTTGTGTGTCCCAGAAATGGAGGATTAAAATTTGGGGGAGGTTCTGATGCAAAAGATCACTCTTCTTTCTCATTTACCCCTGAAAGTGCCAAAAGGTGGAGTATACGTGGAAGGTGTATGTGTGAGGGGAGACTTTTCTCCTATTTGCTACCTTTCCCTTTCACTATTCTTTTCTTTCTTTCATCACCATATTATCTTTTCCCACTTATGGCACTGGTATGCCAACTGTAGGTATCTAATTTTGTTGGCTAAATGAATTGAAGTGAATTGAATTTTCTCTTCTTTTGGTGGATTAGGTGCTTTCTGAGTTAAATGAAGATGGAAGTGGTGTTTAATTTTTACATTGGGAGAATTGTGTTTGTCCTTTTCTTTTGAAGAGGACCATGAAATCAGGGAAATGATGAGATGACATGCAGTTGACTTTGATTTGAGTGAAGGAGGGATGTGCAAGGTCACTGATCTCACTTTCATCTCCAGAGCCATCTGGATCCATTGATCAGATGTTCATCAGGACAGCTAGAGATGGCCCACGACATAGTGGGAGATCCTGGCTCTTTTAGGCTAAGACCTTTCCAGATTTTCACTTTGAGTGAGATAATACCCATTCATTGAATAGGCCTCTTTAAGAAGTGAGTCAAGATATGGCTCATTTAGTTAAAAAAAAAAAAAATCAAATTGGGAGGGGAAAACCCTCAGGGTTGCTGGCCAAAAGAGAAACAGTTACTATTTACATTCAGTCTGGGCCAGGAGGGCCTGTGGGCCTCTCAGGTCACCCTGGCCTGGAAATCTACTCCACTGTGTTGTTCTCTACTTCTGCTGCTCCAAAATTTGTTGAGAGTCCCTCTCTACAGGTATTTTATGGGCTGCGTGGGGAGAGCCGGCAAATGAGTGCCTTTTTAACTCCACCATCTTGGCTCTGCCCCCAATCCTGGATCTTTTAACGTAAATCAAAAACCCTTTCCTTATGTGCATACTACCAGTATGCAGGAGCTCAAGGCAGCTTGTTATCAAAAGCCCAGGAATATGACTTCCCTCTAGCCTTTTTTCTTTATCATTACCACAACTTACAGATCATTCTCCATAGACTCTTAGTTAATGAGGAATGGTCTAATTCGTCCTTCCTAGCAGTCCTTTGCAAGAGAGACAATAACACCATGTTCCCTTCTCCCCTGAATCTTTTCCCACATTGTGGCAAAGCAGGAAGAGAATGAAAAGCGACATAGTAGCATGCTGTCGCTGGTCTGTAATAAAACTGTGTAATCGTCCCTTTCCAATGAGTATTTTCTGTTAGGTCGCTTCTAAGTCACATAAAGCTCCTCTGGCTAGCAGGTATGTACCTGCTAGGAATTTACTGATTAATTTGCATCGTGTGGTTTCCTAGCAACTGTCACTGAGACAATTAGATTTTTTTAAAAAAGGTTCTCTTTTAAAAAGGCTTTATGTTACAAAAAATTTCAGTATATATGAGATATGCTTTTTAAAAAAATATCAAAGCAGAAGATAAAAGGTTTCTCAGCAGATAAAGTGATTTCTCCACATAAGGCTGGAGAGCAAACATTCTTCAAAAATAAGAACCTCAGAAGCAGAAACTGGATGAGTCTATGAGTCTAAGGAGATTATCCAAACTTAGACGAGACAACACAAATGTTTACTTACAAAGGCTTTTCCCACTGACCTCCTAAGCCTAACTATGGCATTCTAGCAAGCCTCTCTACTTCCTGTCTTGAAGTATTTAGGTAAAAGAGTTTAAGTGAGTTACCCAAGGTCACGCAGCTAGTAAATCTCATGGAAGTACTTATAATCAAGGCTTCCTGACTCCAAGTTCAGGCCTCTTTCCAGTGTGTTACTCCTGATAATAAATGATTCAGTCATGATGTTCAGCTTGTTCTTCATTGTGATATGAGGGTGATGCTTTCTTCATGGTTATGTTAGCAGAATGAGAGCTCAAGATAGGTTCTACCATGCTGATAAGACTTTACTTATGAACCATGAGCAGATTTTTTTTCCTGCCTTTCCAACCTAACCATGTAACCAGTAGATCGTCCCTCATCCTTAGACGATGAATTATTTGGACAAAGCAGAAAAAAGAGAAGTATAAATTGTCTTTTAGCCTAATGTGGCCCCTTCACCTTCTTCTGTGTGATGATGGAAGAGGGGCAGTAAAGGGGATGACAAAGAATATGCTGAGAATTACAGTTTTTAGACTGTTCATAACCAGTAACTTAATAGGTACCAATCTAAATGTGAAGCCTTGCTCCAGGGACCAATAGGTAGGTGAGTTACTGAAAGGCCTGAATCATATTAATAATGGCATTATCATCATTGAGGAAATCATAAAATAGTGATAATTGCTAGCTTTTAAATAGTTTCAATATCTGTAAAACATTATATGTGGGTATCATCTAATTTATTTCTCTCACCAACCCTCTGAGCTAGGTGTTATTCTTATCCCCATTTTTTAAATGAGGAATTTTAATCTGAGAAGAGTTAAATGACCTATCTAGAGTTATCTAGATAATATATTTCTGAAGTAAAATATGAATCCCCAATCTTCCTGATTCCATGTGTATTATTACTTTATTAGGAAATTGGAGTTAAGTGCAAGAAGGACTTCCAGATTTTCTTTGAAAAGACAGATAAAGGCATCAGAAGACAAGATTTTATTCACATAACAGAGCTAATGATAAATGTGTATAAATACCCACAAGAACAAAATCTCACCATTGCTTGAACATCTATTGCAGAGTATGATGAGGTTGAGAAATTCTAGAAAAGAACTCAATAAAACCCTCTAAGTTAAAACAACATATGTTCCATGACTTCAGTACAAAAGGGGGCATAGTGGGCATATGAAAAATGTATTGGAAACTTGATTCAGGGGCAAGAAATGAGATTAAAAGTTTGTAAACTGGACAGAAGCTTCACTCATACTTCAGGAAAGGTCAAGAGGTACCGGACATGGCAAACACTGAATAACATCATGAATGTTGGCCTTTATTATATTCTAAATGGCTGCTGATATGTAAGTCATTTCTGAATCCGTTGTCAGTATGCCATCAGACTATTGACTTGTTAGTCTAAAGAACAAAATTAATACCACATTAGAAGAAAGGAGGAAAATGAGAGTATGCAGGACACAATTGAGGGAAACTCCAACCTAATCTATTTAAACTAGCTGTACATATTTTTTTCTTTTGTCTGTTGCACATTTTCACCATTGATACAAACTACTACAGTTTCCTAAGAATGACTAAACTGTTATTAATTCATCCTCACAATGAAGACACCAAAAGATCCTGGAATTAATAATACTAATAACACAATTATGAAGCACATTTAAGGTTTACAAAATGTTTTCTATGGGTTATTTTATTTGATTCTCCCTTCAAAACTGGGCAATCTGCCTCTTCCAGAAAATATTTGATCTCCTTGCCAATGGAAGAAAATATAAGAGCCAAGGCCAACATTTATTAGAATACAGACTTGTTTTTAAAAGCTTACATAGGTTGATAGCAGGAGATTCTGAGTAGTATTATCTGGTAAAACAGTAAGAAAAACTGGATTGGAAAAGTTTACAGAAAGTTAGTTGAGAGACTCAAACCAAATTATCTTTGGGCTTTTAAGCATGAAACCAGAAAGGGACAACAAAAATGAAAGTAGACTAGATCTGTGATGTTTTCTGTAACAAACTCTTTTCTGCATCAATAACAATAGAGGCCCACATTTTTTTTTTTTTACCTTCAAGTCATTCTCTGAAGTGTTGTGCTATGTGCGGAGGTAGAAATATCACTAAAGAAGACAAATATTCTATTTTGAGCTCATCAAAGACATGGACTTTTCACTGTTCTTTGTATCCAAAGTTCTTGGAACAGTGCCTGACATATAGCAAGCTCTTAATATATCCCTGTTGACTTACTTGTTGACTTGAATAACAATTTTTTTTAGATCAAATATACCCAGAGGAGGTCAGTGTTGGAGGCAAGATAACTTTGTGAACATGAGGTTACTTATTATTTTTAAGATACCTGAAAGAAGGAAAGATACCAAATTCTTGGGGTAGAAAAATATTCAAAACTTGTTATTAAAAAAGTGATCAAGAAAATATCAATAGCTATTGATCAGTATCAGTATTGATCAGTATGTTTTCCTACCATGCCAATAATATATGTGAATAATTTACACCTTTTTCAAAGGTATAATTGGTGGAGATATACAGTGAATACATAGATAGGTCTCATATTCTTTAACAAACTGCATCTTTATATTCACATAATTTATTGAATGGTGCAAAGAACACAAGATGTCCACATCCATGTTGGTTGAGTTCATTTTTTTTTTTTCTTAAAAAGTGGTCATGATTTGGTGGAATGAAATGCTGCCCTCTTAGGATCTCCTAAAAAATGTTCTCCATTACAAATATACAAGTCAAACAAAAGTTCTTTAACAACATTGATGACTTTCTTCAGAGATCTTTTAATTATTATTAAGTAAAGCATAAAACAGGGAGAGAGAATGATATTCACCAAAAATGTTTGCTACTGCCATAGAGACTATCCAGAACAGAGTCCAAATCAAAGAATAATTTCCTATTGATAGTAAGGTCTTCTAAATCTTTCTTTTTCTAAAATATATTGTACTGATTGCACTAAGCCCTAAAAACTTAGCCTCCAAAATAAAACTCATTATATTTCAGAAGTTTGGCATCATTATATGCAGAGGAAAAACTAAGTGTATGAAGAATGCCTTTTGTATAGACTATGATATGCAACTGGTTTGAAAATCTACATTTGGTTTGTCAGTAAATGTAGCTTGGACAAACACTGTGAATGTTCAGCACCCTGGACCTAGAATTAAAATAAGAGGAAAGGAGTGAGTGGGTTCATTTTTACTGGGGAAATTGCACAGTGATTTTGATTATCCTAAGATTCTCTCAGAAGCAAAGGCAACTTTTTTAGTGCCATCATCCTTCCCGATATACTATAATGAATGCAAGTCATGTAATACCAGAATCTCTTAACAATTTAAAATTGTAATAGATAACGCCAAGATGCTTGATGGGTGTTAATACACAAACAGCAGCCTATCACTTAAAAAAAAATACATAAAGGATATTATTTGGCTGGAAAATTAGATGAATCAGTTATACAATGAGAGTTAAGGATAACTCATGTACTCCACTGGCATCTACACAATTTCAAAAGATGTAGAGAAAGGACCCTGTAATGTTACATGACCCTATTACTCCCTCCTATCACCATCATGGAGGATTTATGGGAAGATATGGGCAAGAGTTGCGTAGGATAAGGTGTGAATGGTTTGTAATCTTTATCATTGTAGCCTTCTTCCTAGCTATACGACTCTCAACAAGTCACTTGACTTCTGTGTAATGGACACAATAATAATACCTACCTCACAAGGTTGTTGTGAAAATCATACTCAGTATTACTTACGTTGTGCCAGGCACTTTGCACAGTTCCTGGCACATAGCAGGCACTTAATAGCTTCCCTTACTTTTCCCCTTACCCTCCTACTTTCCCTTTCCTTCCTTTCATAGGGAGTATTCATATAAATAGAATCACAGTTTCATTACAATACCATAGAACTTCTGTTTTCTTTTATCCCTAATTTTGAGTCCCACCACCTTATTTCTTTTATGGATTCCCCATCTTACATGGTGGAATTTTAAAGCGCCATGCATTTTGGAAAGATATTTGTTGCTGTTTTGAGTCAGAACGACTTCCCAACCACCCAGAAAGTCAGGGTCTCAAATGACGCCTTCTTTTCCAGTGCTCCTGGGGCACATCTGCTATTGCAGAGCTGTTAGACTTTGGCCTCTGGAAAGCAGGAAGCAGTTTTCCATTTGAAACCCAGTGTGAAATGCTATGTAAATTTCTGCCCTGTTGGGCTGACCCATTTTCTAGAATAGGTAACTGAGGCACATAAGGGCTAAATACGTTTATCAGCGCTCCATAGGGAGCCAGATTCAGAGCCAGAATTAGACCTACCAGGCCCTTCTATTTCCACACTGTTAGCCTGCCTGCCTGCCGAGCTTATTGCTTTTCTTTTATGTGCATACACATTTTCAGTACGTAAAATAATATGGTCAGATAAACATACTAAATTAGATGGGGATTCTGTTCTAGAATCTTGCAGTGGTTACTTATGACTTCCAAAAGAACTTTTATTTAGGAGAACGCTATGGGAAATATGAGAAAACCTATAAATCTAATAAATGAAAATTGTACCTATCTCCAGGATTCTTTCATTAGTTTTCTTATTTTTCCCCTTCAGACTTTTTGCTATTAATGATGGGCCACTGAACTTGCTTGCTGGACCTAGAGTCATGAAGACTCATCTTCCTGAGTTCAAATTTAGCTTCACACACTTATTAGCTGTGAGACCTTGGGCAAGTCACTTGGGCATGTTTGCTTTAGTTTCCTCCTCTGTAATATGAGCAGGAGAATCTTTACCAAGAAAACCCCAAAAGGACTCAGGCATGAATGAAACAACTGAACAACAACAACAAAAAGTAAACCCAAGATTCTTCTTATTTCAGATTTTGTTGCTGTCACATCTGCTGTAAACTGGCCCTTTTGTGTCCTCCCAACTCATAGACTTCAACAAATATATCATCTTTTATCAGTTATGGCCAAATGCCAAGAAGGAAAGAAAAAAAACTTTCTCACTATGAGCTGGAAGCCTGAGCGCTAGAGGTCAGTGAAGAGGTTATCACACTAAGGTCAGATTTTTATGAAAGCTTGTTAAAAAAAAAGTAACCACTGATATTAGGGAATGCCAGTACATCAAGAATTAATCTGCATAAATAGTCTAAGGAGCTATCAAAGAAGAAAAATGAACTACAGGGCCAACATTAATTGTGCCCAGAGATAATTAGAACAAAGTGCTGTTAATTGTGTGTTGGTTTAATGTTATGTATCCTTGGCCTTGTTTTTTCATGGAGGGCATCAATTTTGATGCCAGAGTGTGAAAGCTGGTTGGCTTATTAATCAAAAGGCCTCAGTTTGCTTAGTTACATGCAATTAGCTTTTTTGTTTAAGCTTAGTGTTTCATGAATGTAATTAAAAACTAAAACCTCTTAGGATCATAGATTCTGTGAATCTATGAACTAGAATGAGGAGTATAGATCCTTTAGTTCAATTTCCTAATTTTACATTTAAGGAAATCAGAGGTCCTAAAAGGTGAAGTGAATTTTCCAAAGTCACATAAGTGGCAAGTGGCAGAAGTGAAATTTGAACTCAGGTCCACTGACTCCAAATCTAGTGTTCTTTTCACTAAATCCTAATGTAAGTTTCTGAGAATCTCTGGATTGGAAATACCTAGGGGACATAGCAAAACATCCTAATCAAATAAATTTTGTTCTATGTGTCCTAAAAGCAGTATGATTGGACACATTAAACAAGATGAAAGAAAGCATTCTGCAAGTTCTGGAAGTTCTGACAATTGCAAGCAGCAAACAAACACTCAGCAATCTGAAAGAAAAATAACTCCAAATTAGGGAGCCTTATACATCCCAGAAAATGTCTTCACTCTGTTGCCTACTAGTGCTGAGTCAGTGATATACTATCCTTTTCCATTAGGAAACTTATAAGAAATTAACTTCTTCATGCTGATTTCCAGCAGCAGAGTCTGATGATGGTTTGATTCATTAGTATTCAAATGAGGGTAAAACCCAATGGCTTGCTACATTGGGATTGGGAAATGTACAGTTTTACCTTATATGCAGTGCAGTGTGACTAGAGTATCGTAATAGATCAGTGATTGTAAGATGTGGAGGGGAAAAAACCTATAAGCAGAGGCTGCCATGGGTAGAAAGATAACTGCAGTATTAGTTCTGGTGACTGCTTCTTTGTGTAAGCTATCCACAGTATTTCCCATGGCTTTGTTTGTAAATTTCCCCTTCTAAATGTGAATGTCTATTCCTGCTCCATATTATTAGCACTTTTCTAATTGGAATACACTAGTAACAGTACAATTAGACTAAGCTAACTGTCCCTTTCTAGGGCTCAATTATTAGGTTTTTTTCCACTGACATTCAACTAAGATAATAAAGCTAAGCCCTTCTAGAAAGGATATGCTAGTCTGTCTTTGAGGAAAATATTGGTTGAGACATCACATCAGCAGCCTTGAGGGAAAATAAAAACATTTAGTTTCATAACACAAGACTTTTTGCCCTGTTCAGCTCAAAAAAGATAATTGCCTTTTGTTGTACTGTTTTGTTTTTGGAAAGGACGTAGGCCATATCAAGACAAGCAAAGTGAAGAAGAATTACCTGAGAAGTTAGATCAATAAAAATAACTAATTTATGGAACTTAAATGTGTTCTTCCTCAAGATCAGAGTCCTGGCCACCCTCCTATTATTTGGGTAATATCTTCAACACTTCATTTGTAGTCACAGCCACAGTGATTTCTTAGGAAAATGAAAATCATTCTTACGATGACATCATTACTGTTTTACTTTTGAAGTGCCTGGGGCCAAAGTCAGATTGGTTTTGGTAATCTTGTAAAATACTGAGATAGTCATGAATCCATTTAGGAGAGATTGCATTTCACACAGCATAGTTGCACTCAGGGGAAGTAACAGTGTCACCAACGTCATCTTAAAACGTGAAGGGAATTGTGTGTGTATGCGTGAATAGTGTACAGACCTTGCCAAATCCATTTCCTGTGAACCTCACACTTCTGTGGAGTCCAAGCCAATTTTTTTTTCTTTTAACTCAATCAGACATTTTTTTCTATAGTATTATGAAAAGACATAAATAAATAGAATGATAATCAAGATTTATTTACAAAATCTGTTTCCAATATGTAGCCCCAGACTTTCACATGCCCATCAAGTCTTTTCAGTTTTTGTGTCTGCATGAGTATCTGTTTAATATTTTGATCCTGAGACAATTCAATTCAACAAACATGTATTAAGTACCTTCAGTTTAAAAAAATAAAATGTCCTGGGGATAAAATACCAAAAAAAATTAGTCTTTCCGAATTTAAATTTTTGCTGCCAAGATAGATCAGGCATATGTGTGTGTATACATATACGTATATACATATACATATGTATATAAATATGTTACAGAAAGAATAGGTATAAAATACATACATATTATATATATAATATAAAATGCAATATAAATTGTGATGGTTTAGAATGGGTTAGAAATGGGTTAGAAGTCCAAACTATATGAGACATATTTCAGGAGGAAATGTACATTTTCAACCTGATCAAAGCATTGCAATAAAATAATTTTGAAAGGTAGTTTGAGATAGAGTATATTCTGGGCATGGGCAAATGCACAGAGGTATGCCTTTTCATTCTGAGCCTTGGGAGTAGGTACATTCACTGGAATGTAAAAAACGTAAAGAAAAATAAGACTCAAAAAGTTGAAGCCAGATTGTGGCAGTCTTTAAATGGCATGCTAAGGAGTTTATATTTTATGCTAGAAGCAATAACAAAACATTAAAGGTTTTTTAGCAGTAGCATGACTTGGTCAGACCTGTATAGTAAGAAGATTATTTTTTCCAGCTGTATAAGAAACAAATTGTAGCAATCTGATACACTTTCCTTAATATCAAAGAAAGATTAAATTATGTTAAATATGATTTCCATTGTTCCATTTTATTATCTGCTAATACCTTCTAAATTTGGTGTAGCATAGGAGGAATAAAAATAAAATAAAAGACTGATTTGTTTTAATCAGTGATAACATTTGTGTACCCAAATGACTTGTATCCCTTTCAGAATAGTCAACTTGCAATGCCAGGAACTTTTCCTGATAATACTGACACTTCTTTAAAAAATTTCAAAATTTTTCTTTTGGAACTGCCTCCATAGCCAGTTTGCTGACCTCATGATTTTAGAGTCATACACCATTTCTTTCTGAAAATGTTATTCTCCAGTTGGATCATCAGTGTTAATCACCATGTTCAGTTCCAAATTACTTTTGGGCCTGTCAAAAAATCAAACCTATCCTTGAAGGATGATGATTTGCCATCACTGAGGATATTCAAAGAGTACATCATAGAGTATAAATTTAGAATATCTGGATTTCAACAAGATATTTGATGAAATCTCTTGTTATATCTTGGTGAACAAGATAGGAAGATGTGAGCTGGATGATTCTAGTTCAAAGGGACGTTGGTTTGTGCATTAATGCCCTCCTAGAGAAAGGTCTATAGTATAACGACCCAAGGCTCTGATCTTAGCCCTATTTTGCTTAACATTGTCTTCCATGACCACTAGACAGATGGCAGACATTAAATTTCCTGATGATACAAAAAATAAGAGGAATAGCTAATAATTATGTGAAAGAATGAAAACCCAAAACTATTTTAAGAGGTGAGAATGAAGTACCAAATAGAGTCAGATATAATTATATAATTTAAATTGTAAGTTTAATGCCCTGGGCTTATTTCAGTACTTCTGTTGGCTTCTCTGATTTCATCTGCGGAATATATCTCTAGTGGTACAGATCACAGCCAAGTCATGTGCCTTTATCATACAGGATTCTCTACATATTTCTATAAATCCTCCGTAGAGAGTTCTAGCCCACAATCAGGGGTCCTCTAATATTTTTTTTTTAACATTTCCTGGTCAAAGTGAATGAACATGGTGGTTACATGCCTGTAGTTCCCTACTACTGGAGTAGAAGAGACTGATAGATCTCTTGAGCTCAGAAGTTCTGAGCTGCATTGGCCTAAGACAACCAGGGCTTTGTACTAAGTCCATCACCATTAAGAGAGCATAGATAGGATATTGTTGATTTGTTTCAGTCATGTCCGAGTCTTCATGACCCAAATTGTTTTGTTTTGTGTTTTTTGCAAAGATATTTCAGTGGTTTGCCATTTCCTTCTGCAGCTAATTTTACAGATGAGGAACTGAGGTAAATAGGATTAAGTGACTTTCAGGACCACACAGCTAGTATGTGTCTGAGGCCAGATTTGAACTCAGGAAGATGAGTCTTCGCAGGCCCTGCTCTCTATTCTCTCTGCCACTTAGCTGTCATATATAATATAATGGCTACGAGTACAATATTTTGGCTGTCCTTCTGTTACTCCTTGCTTTCAGTACATGAACTGCTCATATATGTCCTCAGTAATATCTTTTATACCACTACTCATGAATAAGCTATCATGGATTGTATGCTTCATTGGCTTGTATCCAGTCTTCAACTTTCCTTTTCCTTTTGGGTCATCAACAACTTCAGCTCTTCTGAGATTAGGATATTCAGTGGTTCATAGAAATACAACATCATTTAGAAAACATTAATGCTTTAAAAGGGGTGGAGAGAGGGAAGCTTATCAATAGGGAGCATGTTGGAATCATTGACATTACTGAAGTTTTGCAAATATGATTCAGTGTTATCTTCTCAAACTGTTCGGTTTGGGGGCCAGGTTATTGTCTATCTGTAGTGTCACTCAAAGATGTATGGTGATAATATCATCTGTGAGCTTTTGCGTTCTTTTGGAATTGTTGCCACTCTGTGAAAATTGATGCTTAAGTATGCTTAACATTCTATCACTTCCAGCCTGTCTTTCTTTCGTGTGAAATTTTTCAGGTCCTGTAATTATTTCTGATATCATCTATGATAGAAAGAACACTAGATTAGACTGAGAGGACTTGAGTTATAGTCTGGGCCCTATTTCCTTAGTTATATGATCATAGGCAAGTTCCACCACCACTTGTGAATCAACACTGTGATCTGTAAAATTATAGGATTGGATTAGATAATGTCTAAGTTTCCTTCAAGCCCTAAGTCCACATTCCTATTGTAAGGTACCTTTTTAATTATGTCAGGTGGACACAGGGAAGAACAGATGAGGATAGAAATCCTCATTACTCAGAAGGATATGATGCAGAGAGTGGGAATGTTTAGCCTGGAGAATAGAAAACGTAAGAGGATAATGGAAGCTATCATATTTAAAAATCTATCTAAGGGAAAAGGGAAGAAACTTATTCTGCTTTGTCCCAGAAGGCAGTACTTGGAATGATGGGTAGAAGTTGCAGAGTCTAATTTGGGGTTAATGTGGTAATCTTCAAGGAGACAGCATTTGCTATAGGTTAACCCATTACCAGATACTACACGATGAGCTCCACAATTATGTAGTAACAGAATGTCTACCCCATGGCTGATCCTCAGACAGTGACGCCCCTAGGTCAGTGGTCTCTTCTCTACTTCTGAGTGTCAGTTTGATTTTTTCTGACTATGTCATTCTTTCTTACTAAGTTGTAGTGAAGCACATTGGCCCTCGTCTTTTCTGCTACATCACTTTCCTCTGCTCCTTACCTTCTTACTACTTCTAAACATCAGTTCTGTTGAAGATGATTATCACTGTTTTGTCTGGGGCCCTTAAACACACTTCAATTTTAATCAGGAAGATAGTCAGACAGTGGCTTCAGCTATCATAGAATGACTTTATCCTCACAGATATATCTGTCCTGAAAACCTGAACATTGAGTAAATAGCAAGTGTGGCTAGGACACACTTCTGGGCACTTTGTCTGCTGATCAAAATAACAAGGAAGACAGAGAAATGAGCACAGCAGAGAAGGTTCCATATAGCCTCTCATTCCTGAGCCCTAGAGTTTAGAGTGTAAAACTCTTTTACACAGACATCTACCAAAGATATGACCAGGCCCTTATCTATGAGTATCTGTCAACACCATATGTCTTCATCCTTAAATCTCCCAACTTTGTGACTCCCTACACAACTCCCTGGCCTAGGTGAGGCCAGCTGTACTAACTGCTTTTCCTAGGTATAGTGCCTTGCCTCTGGAGGCAGTCACAAGCCCTTCTCCTTTCCGTAGTCATAGTGCTGACAACTGCCAGTTCTATTAGTACTTCTCTGCTTTTCTAATCAGGCAATTACATGGTACAATGGATAGTATGACAGGTCTAGAGTCAGGAAGACCCAAGTTCAAATCACTTCAGACACTTACTAGCTCTGTGGTCCCGAACATCACTTCAAGTCACTTCAAGTCTGTAAAATGTGCTGGAGAAGGTAATGGCAAACTGCTTCAGTGTTTTTGCTAAGAAAATCCCAAATGAGGTCACGAAGAGTCAGACACAACTGCCCAACAATTGTTCTAATATCTTATTTTTTAAAAAATCTTCTATTGATTTTAATATACTTTTCTTCTTTTCCATAGAGCAATAAATAAGACTTTTTATAGCTAGTCAAATGCATATTTTCCTCTCGGCAGCAAACCACCGATCATGGAGTATTGGCAATAATTTTTTAAATATCTGGTCTTTTTTCCTGTTTACTTGTTGCAGGGTGTTCAGGGCCTGCTTTTTCAACATCAGGGTGGGGTGTGTTTAGCAAGACTGAGTTTTACAGACAGGTGACTTGCTAATCAAGGTTTTAATATAAAATACTGTTGATCCTCTCATTTTGAGCACAAGTCCCCAGGGGTACATTATAATTCAAGCTGTCACTTATTTTCTATGTACGAACAACAAAGAGGATTAGTGGAAAGTTGAAATGACTTTAAAAGTTATCTCCTTGCTTATTTTTATTCCAAGACAGGGTTAATACTACACACACACACACACACACACACACACACACACACACACACACACACACACACATACATAAACATTTGTATAAATGGAAAAACTCAGTTCAATAAACATCTATTAAGTACCTCGTATGTGCTGGGCACTGTGCCAAATTAAAAAAAAGATAGTCTAAAATCTAATGGGAAAGACAGTACACAAAAGGAAGCTAGAAAGGGGTAGAGGATGTCACAGGGCATCTTGTTCCAGAGTAGAGAGATGCAGATGGAAAGCAGCCTGAGCAACGAAGTCCAGGTTCTACCTTCTCTCCAGGAAGGCTTTGGGTGACATTTCATGCTCCACACTCCAGCCCTGCAGTCAGAGGACAGATGAGGCTGAGGGAGTTGGAAGGGATGGAGTATGGAAGGTTGAGTTAAAAACCATGATGAGATTTCCCGGGAATGGCTTATCTTGGAGGGGTCATGCTGTTCTGTGATGTTCAGATCAAGCAGGTATGTGGATATTAAGTGGAAAAGGAGAGAAAGAAGTTTTACTTTTTCATTAGGAGAAGGCGTCATTTTTTCTAGTAGGCATTGTTTGTGATCACAATAATCCATTAAAAGTACAAAAGTATATGTTTATATTGTTGGACTTCGGAACACATATTGAGATGTATATTGCAATATGGAATATTGTGAAGCCTGAGTAGCAGTCTCATTATTTGTTGTCCGTCCTCACCCCAGGCAACAAACAGAGCCTTCTTAAGGTTCACCTCCCTTCTCAGTTATCTCAGGAGGTATCTTTAAGGGCAGCAGACGCTTATTAACTACTCCTGTAGGAACCCCTGTCTAGGGGAATGCTGCCTGGAGAGATCCATCTCTCCAGGAAGTGCTAGTCACTTACTAGCAGCCTGTATAGGAGCCTTGGTAGCTGCTCAGGGGAGAGCTCAAAGATGAGTGCAAATTGGGAAGTTGGTAGTTGAAAGTTAGCAATTTGGGGAGGTAACAGGTATAACAGGTATAATTTGCAGATAAATGTAAATTGTGATGATATAAATAATTTCACTCTGGTAAAATTCAAGTAAAGTAGTTTTTTAAAGAATTCCCTCTTCTCCCTTATCTGAGAGTTGAAAGTAGGAAGTCCTTATCTTCATCATATAACATTAGTTTAAATCTTCCACTACATTGCATCTCTTGTACTTTGCACCTTTATACCATGACATTAATCTGGAGTACACGTAAAAACCCTATAGATCTGATGGTAAACCACAAGAGAAAAATCTGTTCTTCATTCTTACCCTGCAGTGAATCACGCAGTATCTGTAAGATCTTTTGTTTTTAAATTGCATTTTATTTTAAATACTGATAACCAAAGGAGTGACAAAATCAGTAAGGTTCTTACCTGTTTTGCATCATTTCTAGTTTCATTCAGCACTATCAGTGTCTACGTGAACCTATCTTGTGTTTTAATCAGAGCTTCTATTCAATCTTACATATAACTTTTGTAGGTAAAGTTAACCATTCTAAAGAGTCAACTTTCTTTCACTCTAACTCACACCACTTAGAGAAGACTCTTCCAAACCATCCCAATATAACCACTTATAAGGGTTCATTTATTATTCCTGGCATCAAACCCTTTTGAACATTGTGTAGAAAACTTTAATATTTTATGTAATGATTGATACCTTACATACAGATGAGAAATAAATGGTTCAGTGGCATGTACAAGTCCTTATAATTCAAAACCATATCTGATTTTCTAATAACAGTCTTACCCTTACCACATTCCCCACCCTCTCACATACCAGCATAATTCTTTGTTACCTACCAGGAGAAACTGCATTTAATTTACTTCACCCATTCTGATCAAATACTTTATAACTCTTACTTACTTTTCAAAATGAATCCCTTATAATTTTCTCCAGTATGTAGGCTTCTGAAGATGATAAAACATTCATGAGGTGGGGCTGCTAGCTCACTTCTTTAGTAAGTTTTCATTTCCTTGTTGGCTTTCAGCATAAATTGGAGAGCTGTTGTTTGGGAGACAAAAATGCAATCAGAACCCTCAGAAAGATAGATGGTATTTTGAGGACAGCTGTCCCCTGCAGTGCCATTATAAATTCCAAAGAGCAGAAAAACATTATCATTACTCATTACCTCTGAATTAAATTTGGGTATTCAGTGTAAGTCCCTAAACATGTTCTGCAGACAGTGACATTCTTACCCATGGATGCCTTGAAGGTCATTTGCCTAGGCCCTCCAGGACCTCCTATCCTGTACCCATGACTGTTTTTTTTCTTCTTGCACAAGTTCTCACTCTATAACTTACTTCAGAACCTGAAGTCTTCTTAATCTGGAACTTTCTTCCCCCCTTCGTAATGGTGAGTTCTTCCTGGGGGTCTCCATCTTGTGGAGGTGCCCAGGAGAACCACCATCATTCCCATTTTACCTTTGCTTCTGACTCTGGATTTTGTCAACATGCTCTTGCACAGTACCTTCTTTCCCCTCTTCCCCTTTGTCTGTTGTCTTCCTTCACTGGATTGTTAGCTTTTTGAAGGCAGAGACTCTTTATTTTTGTTTGTATGTGTTTCCTCAATATTTAGTATAATGCTGGCATGTAATAAATGCTTAATAAGTGTCTGTTGCTTGTCAGTCTTCCAACTGACGAGGCAGTATAGTATAGTGGATGGAGAGCTGACCTTGAAGGCAAAAAAAATCAACGTTCAGATCTCTTTATCACCCACTGGCTATGAGATCCTGAGCAAGTCCTTGGACTTCTTAGTTTTCTAGGCAACTCTTCAAGGCTCCAACTTTCAGAGTAGGTGTAGACTTGCATTGGCATGGGGAATTGTGTCAGTGGGCGCTCCCTATATTGGTGAAATCAAATCTCCAATTCCTAGCCCTATCACTTGTTGTTGTTCAGTCACTTTTTCACTTGTGTCCAACTCTTCCTGACTCCGTTTGTAGTTCTCTTGGCAAAAACACTGGAGTGGTCTGCCATTTCCTTCTCCAGATTATTTTACAGATGAGGAAACTGAGACAAACAGGGGTTTGACTTGCCCAAAGTCACGCAGCTAGTAAGTGTCTGAGCCCAGATTTGAACTCAGGATAATGACTCTTTCTGACTGCATGCCTGTCACTCTATCCAGTGTGCAGCCTGGCTTCTCTAACAAGCATTTATTAAGAACACACTCTGGGCCAGGTTCTGTTTCATTGTTGTTTTTTATGTCCTTCATGCTGGAGACCAAGAAGCAGAAACCCAAAGAATACTCATTCCCGAGGACCTTATGCTCTATTATGGGGAGGCAATGTATACAGACAAGTGAGTATAAAAAATAAAAAATGTCAACTTAGGAATGGAGTGTTTCAGCCTCTAGGGATGGAATACAGGGATCAGTAAAGGCCTGATAGAGAAGATAATACACAAGCTGAATTTTGTTCATCCAAAGAGTAGGTAACCGGCACCCTGGAAAGAGAACTTGTACTTGAAAGATGAAGTACCAGCTCTGTCCCTTGTGAGCTGTATGATTTCTCTGATCATGAGTTTCTTCATCTGTAAAATATTCTAAATAACACCTGCACTACCCCGTTAACAAATTACTGAAAGAAAAAGCAACTTGCAGGTCTTAGGAAGAAATCTTCCCCTGGTTCTTTTATGTCTCAGAGCAGAACAATGTCCTACAGATTTTTTTTTTTTTAGTGGAACAGCTAAAAATGAAAAAAAAAACAAAAAACCCCAACAACCTTGAAGTGGATGTGAGCAATCATACTAAAATGCAAATCCGGGGTTCTTTTTGGTCATCAAAGATCTAATAATGTCATTGGCTGATATTGATGTAGCACTTTAAAGTTCACGCAACATGCTACACGTATTAATTGCTACATAAATCTATATTTGCCTGGTATTAATAAGAGAATTTTTTCTGTGTTTTTTTATTCATTTAAATGTTTGCATTTTAGGTTGCTTTAACATGAACTGATTAAGCACCTTACCTTTGTTCTGCTTTATCAATGAAGACTTTGTTATCTTTGCATGTTTATAAACATCATTGCTATTTTGATTAACAGTCAGATGAACAAGATTGAAGCAATGCCTCAGTTTTCCAAAATTACCAGAAACTACCCCCCCCACACACGCAAATACATCCCATACACACTCACTTATTTGAGATAAACCAGGCAAGTGTAAACTTGATTTGACTTTATTCAGAGTTCATCCTTTCTATTTGATTTTTTTTTCTGCTTTCCCAGCGAGGCTCTGACTGAACCTTTTAATATGCTAAAATGTATTTGTCAGAGGAAGAAAGGTGACAGTGTTTCACCGTGATGCTAAGCAGCCACTGAAGACTTTTGGAGAAGCAAAACCCAACTATTTTAATGACTTTGATATAATCTATAAATTGTGCTCATGCATGCTTTTCCGGATTAAGGCGGAGAAGGGAGGTGGTGGCTTACATTGAACAAAAGTATTTTTATCTATATAAGAATATAAGTGATTTAATTGTCTCCCCCACAGACTTCCCCTTTTCCTTTCTTTTCCTTTCTTTCTATATGATGAAAAGAGACGTGTGTTGGGAATCAAGAAACCTGGTTTTGAGGCTTTCTTTTCTCAGCTAACTGCATACATTTAGGCAAGCCAGTTAAATTCTCCATATTTTGACTTTGTTTTCTGTCAGATTGCACAATAATGCATATCCTGCCAACCTCCCTCACCGCTCTGAGAGAATCCTGTGAAATGATATATGTGAAGAACTAGCCCGGTGCACATTTTTCGGATGTAGAGTCTGAGGTCCTGAGCTCAAGTTGGCTATCTAAGAGACCTTGGCTTCTTTGGGCTTGAATTCCCTCATTTGAAGGATAAAGAATAGACTCAGTGGCCTCTATGGTCCTTTCTGGCTTTAAATCTATGATCTTATGGATAGTAATGATAGCTGACATTTATATACCTCTTTCAAATGTGCAAAATCCTTTACATGTATTATCTTTTCGATCAATCCAATGAGGCTATGAGACGGGTAGTGGAGTTATTGTCCTTTTTGACGATGATGATGATGATGAGAATGAGGATGAGGCATATAGGTGGTATAGTGGATAGAGTCATGGACTTGGAGTCAGGAAGGCCCGACTTTGAATGAATCTTCAGTCCCTTGACTAGCATCTCCAGCTCCTACTTTATTTGGTTGTTTAAAGATCACAGGAAATAATATTATAAAGCACTTCAGAAAACTTAGAGCACTATATAAATGCTAGCTGTAATTATTATATTAATACTAGCAATTAATGTAATAATTATTATCTCCATTTTGTATTTCAGGAAGCTAAGACAGAGAGATCAAGTAACGTTCCCCTAAGTGTCAGAGGAAGGATTTGAATCCATTCTTCCTGACCTTAAAGTCTAATACTCTCTCTACTAATGATTAATGTCCCTCTAGTGAAAAGCCTTTGATTAATAACATAAAATAACTTCACTAATGTATAAACTGTTGTCAGTATAAAAATTTCAGTAATGTCATCAATTAGAATTAGTTTCAATTCAGTTAAATAAGCATTTAAGTTCCTGCTGTGTGCTAAATGCTGGGGATAAAACAGCAACTGTTCTCAAGGATCTTGACGTCTACTAAGAGAATACAACATGTGTGCAGATAGGTACAAATAAGTAAGTACATAATAAATTGAAAATGATTTCAAGGTTATTAATTTCTCAAGATATCTATTACCATATGGTAAAATTTAAGTTGAGTCTTAAAGATAGCTAGGGGTTCAGAAGGTAGAAGCAAGAAGGGAGACCTTGCAGACATGGGGAACAGCCTGCCCCAAGTCCCAGAGGTAGAACAAAGAATGGTCTGAACGTGGAGTAGTAGATAGTCCAGTTTGGCAGAGAGGTAGCATGACGGAGATACATAATCAACCTAGCATAATAGGTTAGAGACAGATTATGTAACGTTTTGACTGCTAAACTGATTTTGTGTCTTATCCAAAATTCAAGAGGCAGTCACTGAAACTTCTTGATCAGGCAAGCAAGATGGTCAGATCTGTACTTCAGGAAAATAGCATTTTTACATGCATATGGGGGATGGATTTTTTTTAAAGAAGTTGGATGAAGTGAAATCAATTACTAGGGTAATAGTACAAATAAGGAATTTTGAGGGCTTGTGTTTTTTATAAGTAGAGAGAAGGTGGGCACAAAATAACAAGGTCATATGAGCAAACAAGTTTAGGAAAACTAAGTAACATGCCCAAAGTCATCCGAATATTTTCCTAGGATCCCGATATGGGCAGGATTTGAAAGTATCAAGTTTGAGATTTTTGTGGGACATCAAGGTGGAGCTATATAGAAGGAAGTTCAAAATGCTGAAGTGGTGTCCCGGAAAGAGATTAAGACTGGATAGATAAATGTCAACATCATCTGCATAGAAATGATAATCAAACCCATAAAAACTGGTGGGATCCAAAGGGAAAGAGTGAAAAGAAGAGGGCCCAGGTAAGAGCCTTGGGGAATGATGATATGTTGGGGTCAAGAGGAGGAGGAGAAGGATAGTCCAGCAAAGAAAAATAAGCTTGGTTGTACAGATCAGAAGAGAATCAAAAGAGTACAATATCATAAAATCCAGGGGAGGACAAAGTATACAGAAGGAAAGGGTGGTTGGCAATGCCAGAACCTTCCAACATGTCATATGTGTTAAGATATTTTAGTTGGGTAATGGGATCAGAAACTACATTGAAAGAGAATTAAAAAATGAATGGGAAGTAAGAAATTGTAGACAGTGTATAGAGGGTTAGTATGTGGTGATGCAAAGAGAGTAGAGAGCCAGATGCCCTGAATTCAACTCCTGGGTCTATCGCTCATTAGCATGTCCTGAAATAGATCAGTTCACTTTATGGTTCAGTTGTAATATCGACAAAATGGATGACATGACCTCTAAACTTAGTTTCAGCCATACATTTATAGTTCTATGATGTTTTGACAACCCTAAAAGGAGAAAAATATAGGAAGCTATCAGAAAAGAAATGGATACCAGCAAGTAAAGGGTTTTTTGGTTTTTTTAAGAATGGAGGAGACCTAGTATGTTGGTAGGTGGTGGGGAAGGATACAGGGAGCAGAAGTGAATGGATTCAAAAGCACAAGCAAAGCAGTGCATTTTAGGGGAGAGGGTCTTATACAAGAGGAAAGAGTGAGGGATAAGAAAGAGGAATTTTGAGAAGAGGCTCTAATTTTTAACAAAGTAGGAAGTTGCTTCTTTCCTGAGGAATAGAGAGCAGGTGCTTATAGAAAGTCTGAGGAAATATGAAGAGGTTTGGAATAGTTACTATTGTAGCGATGATAGATTATCCATCAGGGACGACTAAAAGGATCATCATGCACTTATTTGAGTCAAGACAACATAAATTTGTAATGACGCCAGCCTGCATAGTCATTACATTTCTCCTGGGCTGTTCACTAGCACCCTAGCCGAGAACTGGTCACTGGCTACAGATGGCTCAGGAGGAGAAAGTGAGGCTGGTGACCTTGCACAGCCCTCCCTCACTCAAAACAAAGTCAAGTGCAAGTCATGTCATCATTTCTCTGATGGCATGGTCTTCTTCAAAAACGAAGGACAAACACAACAAATAAAGACAAAATGGATGGTATAGGTAATCCAGGGTCAGGGTTTGGCAAGGCGTGACTGTCAATAGGATAAAGTGACAAAGGATTCAAGGGTAACTGATAAATTTAGAGCCAAGTTAGTCCACTGTAAGGCTAAGGATTGGTAAGCTGTTTAGACTTTTTAAGCTACCTTTGCTTCTATCAAAAAAAAAAAAGGGAAAGAACAGATCAATGAATTGAATATGCAATTAAAAAAAAAACTAAAAGAAAAACACATTAAAGTGTTTCAATTAAACATCAACATAGAAGTCCCAAAGCTCAAAAGAGAGATTAATAAAATTGAAAGCAAATGAAAGAAAAGAAAGGAGCTAATAAAAAATGGAGTGTGTTTTTCTGGGAAAAAAACAATAAAATAGATAAACCATTGGTTAACTTGATGTAAAAAAGAAAGGAAAAAACCAAAATACTGGTATCAAAAATGAAAAGGGTGAATGAGCCAACAATGAAGATAAAATTAAAGAAATTGTTAGGAGCTGTTTTGCCCAATTATATGCCAATAAACTGATAATCCAAGTGAAACGGATGAATACTTAAAAAATATAAATTGTCCACAGTAGCAAAAGAGGAAATAGGATACTCGAGCCTCGTTTAAAAATCCCATTTTTCTATATTTCTTTTGAGGCAGCACAGTATCAGGAAAAGAGCTCTGATCTTAGAAATGAGATACTGAAACTTGACTTTGGATTACCACTGAACTAGCCCTTTGACTTGGGCAAATAACATTTCTGGGCCTCACCTGCTGAATGATGATATTTGCTCTACTACTTCGCAGAGTTATTGGAAAAAAAAGCAATTTGTATACTCTGTGAAGAGTTATATAATTTAAGTCATTATCATTTTTGAAAGAAAAAAAAATATCAAATAAAGCCCAAAGATCCCTAACTTGTTTCCATAACAGAGCCATATGAAAATATCACAATGTTAATTTCTGCCAACTGGCCCTTTAGGAGGGAATCTTTTTGGCCACATTTACAAAACGATTTCCTTCTCAAGGGCCCATCTGCCAAGCTAATGCAACCATGACTGAAAGGAGGCGATTCTTATGGTTTACATGAATTGCCAAAGGTTGCTGTAATCATGAATTCCCTGATCTTATGAAAGTCCTACTTCATGTGTAAAGATACTATTACTTATGCATGAATGAAGCTCAATATGTTCTTCAATACACTACACTGTAATAGTCATAGACAAAGCATAGAATTTGTAGCCCAAGATTTTAATTATAGTGAGCTGCCCTCTCATCTCTCCTAATTCCTAATGTCAAGATATGTTAAGTTTTAATAAATTATGCTTTGGGGAGAACACTGGGGATCAAAAGTTAAATGTTTAAGTGTTTTTCAAAGGTCATTTTTTCCACATCATTGCTATTGAACAAACGAGGAAGCTTGTAAAATTCTTTTCTTACTGTGTTTTTATTACTCAATAGAGGGAAAAATGATTTGATGGCTAAAAATGTAAGAGAACAAGTACAAGGCTGCAGTTTTCTCCCTTGTGCTTAAATCTCAGATCTTTCAGAGAAGCAGTTAAATTTCTTTTTTTTTTTTAATTTTTAATTTTTTAATGTTTAACAATCACTGCCATACAATTGAGATTTTATCCCCCCCACCTACCCCCCATTACCCCCCTCCCTCCCCACGACTGCATACAATTCTGTATAGATTCTAGATATACTTTCCTATTGAGTATATTTTCACTATAGTCATGCTATGTAGTCAGACTAGAATAAATGAAAGAAATCATATAACAAATCAAAACATGATACACAAACACATACACATACACAAACATGATCTTCTGCATTTTGTGAATGGCTTCCATATTTCTTTCTCTGAGTGTGGAAGGCATTTTGCCTTGAGAACCACCATTGGGATTTTTTTTTTTTTTCATAAGAAGTTCTTGCGTTATTACAAAATTCCAAGTCTACCAGAAAAAACTCTCGCACACTGTGGTCGTTGCTGTGCACAAAGTTCTCCTGGTTCTGCTCCTTTCACTCAGCATCAGGTCATATAAGTCCTTCCAGGCCTCTCTGAAGTCTTCTTGTTCATCATTTCTTATGGCACAATAGTACTCCATTACATTCATATACCATAATTTATTCAGCCATTCCCCAATTGATAGACATCCCCTTGACTTCCAGTTTTTGGCAACTACATAGAGAGCTGCTATAAATATTTTTGTACATGTGGGACCCTTTCCCATTTTTATGATCTCTTGGGGATATAGTCCTAGTAGCGATATTGCTGGGTCAAAGGGTATGCACATTTTAGCAGTTAAATTTCTTAGGTGTTGTTTCAGAAAGATGAGTTTTTCAGGTCTCAATTTTATCCTTTCCTCTCATTCATTTTCCCTCCCTACAATTCCCACCAATTTGTCATTAAGCCCCTCTGCTTCTTAAGTAGTAAATGAGTCACAGGAGAAAAAACTGTCAAACACGTGCTTTCTCTTGTTTCTTGGATTTATTTTTCAACCTCAGAATTTTACTCTAGGATCAAGAAAACTCCTCTTGTTTATATAACCTTTTTATTCCCCTCTGCCCCACCCCATTCCAAGAATAATGTCCTAGAAGGACATTTTGGCTTTTAGTAACAGGAAACTATGGTGTGGTTGATAAAATGATGATATTTGGAGTTGGGGTACCTGAATTTGAATACTGAAGCTGTTACTTATTATTTCCATATCAAGAAAGTCACTTCATCTTTCTGAACCCTCAGTTTCCTCAGGAAAGATTTGAGACAAATGCTATGCACCTACTAGTTCTAAACCCCATACCTGAAGGGCAAGTTGCTTACATCTTACGGGCCTCAGTTTTTACATCTTTCAACGGAAGAGTTTAGACCACATGTTATAGTAGAGTTTGTGAAAGAATTTTGTTGCAATCAAACTGACACATAAAATGTTTTTGAGCTGGAAGATCTGTTAAAATCATTCACTCTATCTTCTTCATTTTACTGATTAGAAACTGGAAGCCTAGAGAGAGGAAGTAACAGGATGAGTTAAGGGCACACCTAGTACTAAGTCAAGGTTTTTCATTCCCAATCCAATGCTATTTTGAGTACATCACAGTGCTGTACTATTTCTAGCTTCCTCTAAAAAATGGTCCCAGTCTCACTTAACTGACTGCCAATGGCTAGAAGGAAGGAGGCTTATAGATGAAAACTGAGTCTGACTCAGCAAAGAAAAGGAATCTTAAAAGAACCATGTTGTATGTAAGGAGAAAATGAGCTCTGAACTGAATGAGATAACCAGTCAATCAGTAAACATTTATTAAGTTTCTATTGTGTGCTAAGCACAGTGCTAGGAATTAGGGATATAAAAACAAAATTAACCAGTCAGTGCCCCCAGGAAGCTTACAGTCAGTTGGGGGAGACGAATATAAAATAGTTTCTACAAGATATGTACAAAACAAATAGACTAACTTTGGGAGGGAGAAGGAAGTGAGAGTGCTCACACTTTAAAGGTCTTCTATAGACACTGGCAGTTGAGCTTTAAGGGATCCTGGGGTTTCCAAGAATTGGAGGATAGAAGGAAGCCTATGCCAGGTGTGAGAAACCTGCGGCCTCAAGATCACATTTGGCCCTCTAGGCCCTCAAGTGAGGCCCTTTGACTGAATCCAAACTTTCCAGAACAAATCCCCTTAATAAAAGAATTCATTCTGTAAGACTTGGACTCAATCAAAAGGCTGTACCCAAGGACCTAGAAGGCCACAAGTGACCTTGAGGCAGCAGGTTCCCCAGCTCTGGTATGCAAAGTATGGAAAGGAGAGATGGAATGTCATCCTAAGGATGAGTCACAAGGCCAGTTTGGCTGGATCAGAATGTGTAAAGGAAAGGAACGTATTATAAGGCTGCCAAAGTAGGTTTGAGGTAGATTGTAAAAGGTTTTAAATGCTAAAGGGACCTCCAGGTTCAAATACAAAGAAACCACTGTATTTTTCAGTAGAAAAAATTACATGAGACACAATATATTTGGGGTTGAAATGCCTGAAATCCAATCTCAGCTCTGCCATTTGTTAGACAAGGGACTTTGGTAAGTCACTTAATCATCAAAATTCATCAAATGCCACTACCTCTCCTGTGAAACTTTTCCTGTACTCTTGTCAGAAACCTTTATTCAATCTGGAAGTCACATAGCACTTTGTTTTCTACCCCTTTAATAAGCTTGCCATGTATTATTATATAGTACAGGGGAATCAGAGGACCTGGATAAGGCTCCTGGCTTTCCTTACTATGTGCAGCATGTCACTTTCTGCCTTTTGGGCTTGGTTTCTTGACGTGAATCTGTGCGTGTGTTGTATTTCCCTCTCACCTGCCACCACTATATTTTGAGCTCTGTCTCTCCCTTAGTGCTTAAAACATTCTTCATGAAGCAGGTGCACAGTGGTTGTTGAGTTGAGCCAATGTAAATCTGAAATTATAAGAGAGTATGAAATGTGATTTCTATGCTACATCTGAGACCTAGAAGTTCTTATTGGGTACTGCAGTGTACCGTGGTTTTTATTTATTAAAAATCAGATAAGATCACTGTTTGCAAGGCACTTACTGAGTAAAGGTAGAGATAAGATAGTAAGAAATACAATCAGTTGAAAGAGAAGTATCAACGTGAGTTCAGTAAGGGGAAAGGAAGATTTATATTGGCAAATTGGAGAGAGGCTTAGTTAAGTAAAAAAAAAAAATACATTCCTGTGTAAGGTGGGTTTTTTGTTTTTTGTTTTTTTTTTTCTCTCTTCCTTTTCTTGGTTCCCTTTATCTCCCTAACAAACATAGGACATAGTCAGTTTAAAAAATCCATTTTTTTTCTGATCATCCTGGGTCTTTGTCATGCTGGGTGAATAGTATGTGGTTCCTATGGTTACCATGTTCACCATGAGAATGCTGACACCTAGATTAATAAGCGTTGGACCAAAGAATTTAAAGCTGGAAGGAATCTTTGAAATCACTTATTGTAACAAAGCTCTGAATCCTGTGAAATCATTTCCTTTGATGGATTTAAAAACTGAGGCCCAGAGAGGTGAAATTATTTCATTCAAAGATAATAAGTGGCAGAAACATGGTTTGAACTTAGGGTTTCTCACTTTGCCGTTTGCCTTTTGCCCTTCCCACTATATCATAGTGGTCTTCTAAAAATGGAAATATATTTAATGTGATGATAGATGCTGTTTTTGAAAATAACACAAATTAATGTGTGTGAACATGTCCCTATTGAATAAGAAGGAGCTTTAACTTTGGAAAAATATTTGTTATAATACAAAAATCCCTTAAGAAGATGTCATAACTGACCTCAGGATTGCTGTACTCTTCAGAAAAAAAGTTACTATGTAAATCCACGATAGAGTTGTATTTACTACCTAATGGTTAACAACTTTTACTCCTTTGTGGAATACTTGTAAGTTTCTAAATTTACTACCATAAAATTAACTTTCAGGAAAGGGACATAGGGGCAACAGCAGAGGGTAAAAAATTCTCATTAGCATTGATAGATGGGGGTGAGAAGAGGGAATGCCAGTAGAAAGGAAAGGGGGCAGGGCTTGCCCTAGTGAAATTCTGAAAAAGATTAGGCTAGGCTTTAGTCTTTTTTGGGTGCTTATTCACACAATAGTCTTTTTTTAAAATCACTTTCCACTCTATCTCTTTTCTCTTGCTTCTTATATATACACAAACTTGGGGACTGGATGGGATGGGAGGGGGGGAGTACAGTGTACACTCTTAAAGTGTAACTAACCTTTGCAGCTAGAAAAACTGTGTTTTTATCTAGATTCTAAAACAAATCCTTAAGATGATATGGCAGAGTCTCAAAAGAAGTGCTGTATCAGAAATGCAACTGAGGGTCTCCTATCTTAAGCCAAACCCTCATTGCAAAACTGACTACACCACATGGGGACCATATCAAATGCTGCCACAAGACATCAAACGCTCCCTCAAGATACAGAAAAACTTGCTTTTGTGTCAGGCACTCACAAAAAAGTTAAACAATTAAGTGGTATCCTCCTTAAGCCTCCGGAGTTCAAGTAGGTCTTGTTCCTGTTTTTCCAATTTGTTGGCTATTGATATCGATTTTTTCTTCTCCTTAAATATATAAGTTAATACTGCTGGGACCCAAATTCTGTGAATTATTACTCTCCCCAGCTTTAGTACTGACTATATTAGATGATGCCGACCCCTTGGTGCTAAACAGCTTCTTTAATAACAATGTTTATTAAATAAATTTCAAATAGTGGATTTCAGATCAGAGGCAGACCTAAGACTTGTGAGTAGGAATGGCCAGGTCACTTAGGTGATGATCCAGAATTACAGGGGAAGATCAAGACTACTATCCAGCACTACTTAGGTTATCTTGAAACATTTAAATGATTTCACAGGGGTTGGGAGTTCTAGTTATAGCATCTGGTTCTACTCATCTCAACTAATTGTTAATATCATTATAGTCTGTTCTTTAATTCACCCTTATTGGTCAGTTCTTTCAAGCTTGTTTCCTATTTCTTAAGGATACGAGGGAAAGAGTGGGGGACATTCTTTTTTTTAATTTTTTAAATTTTATTTTAGACTCAAACTCCAGAACACGACTACAGAATAGAAAAAAAAATCAAAAACATATCCTGAACTTAAATATTGGAACTTATACACAAAGCTAAAAAGAGGGGGAAAGCATGTCATATGCACAGCACAACAAAAGAGAGGATTCAAATTGTATAACAATAAATTTTCATTTCAAGAAAGCCTGTATGATAAATAATACTTATGCTGAAAATTGTCCATCTGTTCTTTGCGTCCTTGTGAGTTCTTTTGTTTTCTGTGTGCACATTTTTACTTTGTTCTTTTTTCCCCTTCCCCCCATACCCCAGGAGGCTTAGATAGCTGTAGATATATACATACATTTATAGACATATACTTTTCCAAACATATTCTATTCCTGAACTTTGTTTATATGTTTAAACATCTCTCTTGCTTCCTATCCCTTCCACCTCCTCTATTTTACTTCTGCCCACTACCTTGCCCTCCTATTACTTGCCTACCCCCCTCCAAGGATCCCCCCCCCATCCTCCCGTTCCCATCAATCTAAACACCCTTCTATACCCCAGTGAGGGACATCATTATGGAAGTCCTCACTAGATATAGAACAGAAAACTTTGAAGGGAACCAAATACATTTTGTTTCTAGCCGCTGAGTTACAAATAATTTCCCTCACATAGAATTGATTTTTTCTTTTTTTTTACACAACCTATTAACAGTTTGGTCCATTTGTGTCAGGGATGCTGATTATTCTTCCAGACTTCAGCCTTCTTCACTTTGTAACATTAAGCTTCATTCAGCCTTTCATTTCCCTCAACTCTCATAAGGTTTACATATCTAGCAGTATTACTTGACCTCCGATGTACAACTTGTTTCATAATATAAAGTGGCAATCTGAAAAGCATTCTAAAGTGGCATTGGGATGTGGGTGAATGGGCAGGGGCAGGGGTGGGGGTAAGGGAAAGGAAGCTTCCTAAGTACATGGTGTCTATACCTAAAGAGGATGCTTCCAACTCACTATCATGGTGACATGTTCTGGGTTCTAGCAGTGTGCAAAGTGCTCTGAACCAAACTTTATTCAATCCCTATTGATCGCTATTATTATCTTGTGACTTACCACTGACAAACACTATCAAATATAAGACATTTTCCATAAGGCCCTGGCAACTAAAAGACAAAACTAAAGTAGTTTCTGCTCTCAGAGCTTTTACATCTTATCCACAGGAAGGAGGATGTGCCCAGACAACTGAATTCGAAGTTCATCTAAAGTAAATACAAAGTAATTAAGGGAGAAACATCTATAGATTAATTGATGGGAGGAATCCAAAAAGATTTTGTTTAAGAGATTATACCCGAACTTTGCCTTGAATGAAGGTATAGATTCTGAGAAGGAAATCTGAGGAGGGAAGGCATCACAACTATGAAGGATAGACTGTGCAAAAGCATGGAGTCCGGAGATGAAACGTCCTAAGGAACAACGAATGGGGCAGTGTGAAAGGACAAAGCAAAATGGACTTAACCTGGGAAAAAGTTGGGTACCCTCTCCTGAAGCTGCTCAAGAAGAAGCTAAAAGAGATCTTGTTGAGTATACTGTAGTGCAGAATTATTGTTCAGATATTAATTTCACTAGATGAAATTTGAAATTCCTCCCAATTTTAACAGTTTTTACTAACTAACTGGGGTGTTCCACCAGCTACTCGGTGCTATCCTTCGCATAGACAGGATCTTATGTGGACCCCCCACTGCAGATAATATGTCCAGAGCTCTTCCCAGTGTTTCATCTAGCAGATAAGATCTGATCTGAAGTCCATAAATACACAGTTGTGGGATTATGGGGCATAATTAGAGTCATAGTCTATGAAGATGAAATACTTGTTCCCTTGATAAAATTAACTGACTGAAAAGTAGATAAAAAAGATGACCTTAGATTCATGAATATGTTGTCACCAACTTTGCAGGTGGGAAGGAGAAAAAAGGCACTTGGTTATCTACTTTTTCTGTTTGCCTCTTTCCTGGGTCTTGCTAACAACTTTTATCCCCCTACGGAAAGTCAAATCTCTGCCTGTGTCATGTCTGTCACAGGGTGATAGAGCTGAGTATAAAAACAATCCATCTTCCTACATCTTGATACTGGTACTTATAAGAAGTTCACAGAAAAATGTTTAGGAAGGGAAAATTGAACATAAAATACTGGTATATCCCATTTAAATTAAACTTGGTTAGGAAATCCACATACACAAGAAAAAAATGACATAAAAGAAGTGTTCCTTTGAATTTAATTCATGAAACATTTATTAGTCAACTACTTTGTGCCAGACACTGATGCTAGGTGCTGTAGATACAAAGGCAAAAACAGTAGTCCCTGCTCTTCAGAAGTTTGCATTCTCTTTTTGCAAACATATGGTTTAATTACTATAAATCCATGGGCCCCTTGAAGTGTAAGTCAGCAACTCAAGGGAGAACCCATTCTCATGGCATGGTAGAGAAGTGAATAAATGAATGAATAATGAATGAACAAACAAATAAATAAAAATAAGGTGATGTGAATGGTGTCTTTTGGTTTGTAAGTAAATTGAATTTAAGTGAGATAGAGTTACAGGAAGTCATTGGCCTTTCTGTCTTCTCCAGAATCATCATAGTCCAGTGGCAGGACAGAATCAAGATGACTGGTGAAGGCTCAAGATGTGCTGGATGGTATTAGGGTCTTCTGTATCTAACCTAGCTCTAAGCACTCCACCACACCTGCTTCATGACTGTTGGAACAAATTATTCTCATTTGCCCATTCTACCAGGGGAAATTTTCACATGCTTGGGGTAGACATCCCCCCACAACTGACCAACAGGTTTTGAGACCCCTCAGTTATCCTCAGTCTGGTTTAGCCCATCTGCCAAAACCGTTTGCTAGTGTGTGACTGCTGCCCTGCTACAGCTTCTTAGTGCCACAGGTGAGAGTTAGGTGGATCAGGTGGACACCAAAGTGGAAAGCGGCCCTGAAAAGGGCTCAGCAGCCATCACATTAGAGGTCTTCCCTGAACACACCCTACATCCTTTTCTCATTACATAGAGAACTTTTGAATGACAGATAAATGACAATGCTCTTTAACATCCAGATTAGAAATCTTTAGTTTCTGATAAAAGGCTAGTTAGAAACACTTGATTAATCAGTTTTAACATATATGCTCAATGATGTTAAGAAGAAGATTGGATATATAACTGTATAAAAATCTACTTCTCTCCCAAGAAGCCAGACACAAGAAGATAACACCAGCATGTACAGTCTTTGTATTTTGTGACTTGTTTCATTTCTTAATATTATAAGTAATCTGCTTCCCCATATTTATGTATACCTTTTAAAACTTTCTGCATTGTTCAGTCCTTGAACTAGATTATTTTCCTATGTGAAAACAACTTGATTTTTATAATACAAATGAAGGGGAAACAATTCAATTTGCTGACATTTAAGGAGTATATCTCTCTGATTAAGTGAAGTGTGACATACACAGATTACCTTTCATTCCAGGTAGCCATGAAAGACAGTACGGTATACTGGATATAGAGTGAGTCCCAAAGCCAGGAAAATGTGGATTCAGTCCCACCTCTAATACACGCTGATTATGTGACCCTGGATAAATCACTTAACCTCTCTGGCGCTCTAGGCAGCACTGTAGGTCTATAAATTGCACAGAAAAGTATTGGATTTCATTTAGAGTGGCAATTTTTTCACCTGGAAATTTCTTGTATTAAAAAAATCATAGGTCCAGTCCTCTCCTATTTATACTGCACCTGCCTATCATCATTATCAGAAGTAATTAAGAACTGACTAAATTTATGTTAATTATCTGGTTAATTTTTACTAAAATTATTTTATTAATATCTGGAAACTTTCCAACATAGACTGGAATGAACCTTGTTACAGAAAGGTATTTTCTCCAAAAAACAGTTAGTTATTGGTCATTATATCCTTTAACTTGAATATGGCACTTACATTGACAATTGCAATACATCAAAGTTTTCTTGCCTACGTTAAATGTATTTGTATTGTAGAGAATCTGTACGTTGTACTTTTGGCCCTTTTTTGTTACTTTGTATCACTTCATACAAGGCTTCATTGGGTTAAATTTAGATATCAGTCTCTACTCAAGCACACCACCAAAATCATTTTTCAAGATATAGTAACATATATAATTCTACAGCAGAAATTCTATGGTTACTCAGGTAATCTCAGCAATTAATGCTATTCCTGATTGTATTTAAAGGAAATCTCCATTCTTCCTTTTAGGAATAGCTTTTTAAAAGATCTTAAAAGAAAAACCTTGCAGAGAAGAAACCAGGCTCCTCTGGGCAATGCTCGCTCTTTCACACTAACACACGAAACGAATAGGCAAGCTGTGGATGCTCTCGCCAATTTCTGCTATTCCTGCAGGATTGTGCAATGCCTGTCTTTGGTAAAATTAAAGCTATTTTGTAGCCATTTTTCTGAAAATATATTTAAAACTCAAAATTCCCTTGCTTTTAACTACAATCACCATAATGAGGTTGGACTTCGCATGTATATGTAAATCCTAAGTACCATATTTCTGTTTTCAAATGATTGTTCCAAAAAAAGGAACTCATACATTTTGATCAGATCAGAGTTGTTCCTTTTGATTTGAGGAGTTTTAATCAGGATCATGACCCTACTTAAAAGCTTATTTGCAATTGCTTTACTTTGGTGATTTCCCCAAAGAATAACTTTTACCTTTCTCTTAGATAAAACTAAACACAATTATCATCCATTGCAAAGATGTACAATACTTTGGAGATTTTTACCACTAAGATGAGGGGAAATAATTTTATCCAGTCTTGGAATGATAAGGCCTGAAGCCTGTCTCTCTGGGGAGCTTATCTGAAATCTCTTTCTTTTCTCCCCTTCTCAATAACAGGGCACTCCCATGATTACAGTCATGTATTCATCAAACATCAGAATTGAAAGGAGCCTCCTAGTGTGTCTATCAGGGGTGGGGAATTTATGGCCTCAAGTCCACCTGTGGCCCTCTAAGTCCTCAAGTGCAGCCCTTTGACTAAATCCAAACTTCATAGAACAGATCCCCTTTAGTAAAAGGTTTGTTCTGTAAATCTTGAACTCAGTCAAATGTCTGCACCCAACGACCCAGAAGGCCACATGTGACCTCAAGGCTGCAGGTTCTCCACCCCTGGACTAATTTATGTGTGAAAAATAATTCTCACTATACCATATCAATAATGTAGTCATCCAAACTCTGCTTTTACACCTGTCATGTGGAAGAATCCTTTACCTCTTGAAGTAGCCCATTCCCCTTTCAGACAGTCCTAATTGTTAGGAAGGTTTTCCCGATGTTAAACATACATTTGCTGCTTTGCGGCTTCTACATTCTGATTCTAGTTCTTCCTTCTGGGACCAAATAGAACAAGTCTAAACCTTTTTCTATACACAATCCTTTTGCATACTTGAAGACAGTGAAACCAACATTCTTAACACTCTGGAGCCATCTTGTCTCGAGATTAAACATCCTCATTTTCTTCAGTCAGTGCTAATATGGTATATAATAAAGCCCTTCACCATGGTGGTTATCCCTCTTCTGGATGCTCACAAATTTATAAACATCCTTCTTAAAATATGGCACATATGTCATGCTCAATCCAGTGTGTAATGGACCAATTTTGGCATAGAAGAATCAAGGTCCAAATCATGTCTCTGGCATGTATTACTAGTGTCCCCTTAGGCAAATCAATTTAACCTCTTCGGGCCTCAGTTTCATTATCTGTAAAAAGAGAGAGTCGGAATAGATGGCGATCCCTTCTGTCTACAAATCTGTGATCCATTTGTGGACAAAATGAGAATGAGTCTGATGTCCTTTACCAAATCAGAGTAGAAAGAGACTATTACTTGCACATTCCTAGAAACTATTCCTCCTGCCCCAAATCATACTAGTATTTTTAGCTGATACAGCATACTGTTTGATTGTATCATGTTGATACTCCACTAAACTCCCAAAACTTTATTAAAGTGCTGTGGTACCAATTGCCACCCATCTTGTATATAGGAAACCACTTTTTGAACCCATTTTTATGACTCTCATTGTTTCTTATTAAATTCCATTTTATAAGGTGGAACCTAATGTTTCTAGCACCTGTTTCAGTCATGATTCTGTCATCTCCAGCTAGCTATCCCACTTAACCATGCTACACCTTAAATTTTTATTAAAAGGGTCATCTATGCTTTTAATCAAATTCTGATAAAATGCTAACTCGCACTGGGCCAACCCCTGGATCCTGGGATCCTTTACTGAGACCTTCTTCCAAGGTGACATGAAAACAGTAATGACTACTCTATGAGACTACTCATTCAGTATCTGTTTCCTAAATCTCCATCATTTCTTATTTTCCACAATACTCATATGAAATACTTTATGAAAGACTGACTAGAAGCCTTGTTATACTGTTTATGACATCCTCCTCATCTGCTAGTTTAATAGAACTATTTTAAAAGAAGAAGTTCAGTTTGTCTAGAATGCTCCCTTCTTGATGAAGCCATGTTGATTCTTTGAGACTCCTGCTTCCTTTTCTAGACATATACTGACATTGTCTTTTGTTATACATTCTAGAATTTTACCAGGAATCAAAGTCAAGCTTGCTTGACTATTGTTTGCCGATTCTACTGTATTCTCCTTTTAAAAAAATCAGGACATTTACCCTTCTCAAATTCTATTGTATTTTTTCTATTCTCCGTGATCCCTCACATTTCACTGATACCACAGCTCAGCCATGACATCCACCAGTTCTTTAAGTTTTTGAGGATATAATTCACTGTACTTGGTAGTGTTGAATATCATTCACAGTTTATGCTATACAGAGTAAACAGAATAAGATACTAATAGATCAGGGAAAGTCCTTAAATGTCAGGCTAACTTTTCCTTCCTTTGGGGCATCTCCATAGCACAGAAGATGTTTAAATGGCTATTCTTCTTAAACCTTGAATATTTGTGCTCTCCGTTTACTAAATGCAAGTTGATGGACCAAGAGCCGATATACCCTTTCATCCAATAAAGCAGATGTTTCATCTCTTTCCATTTACCTCTTTGGCCCATTATACACCGTGTCAAATTGAAAAATGTCCTTAATTTTGACTCAAGGCTACCAAGATAGTCAGCTCTCTGTTAACCAAGGCATGTTATATAATTTGTGTTTTATATAAATGCCTTCTGATGCCTGACTTGGGGCCATTCATTCTTTTACTGGAGGAAGGAAGAGGTGATGGGTGGTAAAGTGGGTGAGAAGAGAGAAGCAAAGAAAGAGAGAAAGAAAGAAAGATTTAGTTCATTCAAACTTTGCAGTGTGACCATAAATCCATGGATTATAAGACATCAGAAGTAGACCTAGAAGAAGTTAAGTAATAGACCAATATGAAATTATGTAAACCTTACTTGTATTTTAGCTTAGAGTTTGTTCGGATTAATGTTACATATATAGAGTGAAAAACTGTTGTATTTTCTGTGGAGTATTAATACTAAGAGCATATGCTAGTGATCTGGGGAGAAATGGTGACAGATTTTTTATTAAATATAAGTGAGAAGTTAAAAAAGCAGTTTGGTGGCATAATGGATAGAATGTTGGACCAGGAGTCAAAAATATTTAAATTCAAATCCAACTTCAGGTTTTTACTAGTTGTGTGACCCTGGTCAAGTCACTTAACCTGTGCCTGCCTCAGTTTTCTTATCTGTAAAATGGGGATAATAATAGCACCTACTTCACAGGGAGGTACAATTGAGAGAAAAATTCTAAAATGCTCAGCACAGTTCCTGGCACAAATAAATATAAATAAATATAAATGTGTATAAATGTGAGCTATTAATAATAAAAGCACTTATTGTTATTATACAAGGATGAGATGAATGCACTTTTGTATTTCTGGTTATTGGATTTATAGAATATCTTTGCTCAAGTGGAAGGAAGCTTAGAGGTCAAAGGATCTTTGACCTTTTTAAAGGTGGAATTGACCATCATGGAATCCCAATCCCTCATTTTACAAAGGGTTAAACTGAAGATAAGAGAAGTTAAATGTTTTGCCTAAGTCACATAGCTAGTAAATGCCTGAGACTGGATTTGAATCCAGGTCTTCCTAACTTCAGGCCCAGTGCTCTAGTTTTACAGATGACAAAACTGGTACCCAACTAGGTGAAGAGATTTGCTCCACAGCTAAAGGCAGAACCCATAGTGCCTTAATTCCCAGTCTAGTAATTTTCCTACTATATCATACTGTCTATTAAATTTCCAAATAACATTCCAAATATCAGCATCAGAAATTTCAGTGGAAAAATATGAATTAGTACATGTTGCTCCCTTTGGAGACTTGGAAGCCCTTGCCACTCCTGACTCCCTTTGGAGGGACATCTTCTCAACTGTTAGAAGCATCAAGAGAGTAAAGGGTGTCACCTACATGCAGTTGTAACACCCCAAACTGATGCCCAGAAATCTTGCAAGAACAAGGTAGGTGGCAGAGTGGATAGAGCATGGGCCCTACAGTCAAGAGGACCTGATTCCAAACCTGGCCTCAGATACTTGATACTTACTAGCTGTGTGACCCTGGGCAAGTCACTTTACCCAGATTGCCTAAGAAATATGAAAAGGAAGGAAGGAAGGAAGCTAACTTGTAAAGTTTGCCACTGGTTCAGACTATAAACATATATGTACAGTAGGGGAAAAAAAAACAGAAAACAATGACTTTTCAGTCAACTTCCCCTAACCATGTTTTGAAAGAAGGGCAAGTTTATTTTATGGGACTGTTTAGGACAGAGATGCTATCCACTAAAAAAGGTGAGTGGTTGTAGAATACCTATATGCCAAGTGCTATGCAAGGGAAAGGGAGAGGTCTCCACAATGCACTTGTTTATAGACTTCCATATAACTATGCTTACAAAATTTTCACTTAAGGAGAATTAAGCTCATCTTTTAATCAAAGAAGCTAGGGCACACCTTCATAGTAGTTGCTTCTGTGACTTTTTCCCTATGCCCCATTCCTCCAATTTTCTTTCAGAACCCTGGTCTATCTTTTAAGAACAAATAAAAAAACACACTTTCCTTTGCCTTTGTTCTGTTCCTCTCATCTTCCTGCCATCTTTTTTATGTCCATAGAATCCTGGCTCAGCTCAGAAGACATGGCAAATCTTGTTACTCCCTGTAGTGCTGAGTGCACTCCCCTCACACATGTGCCCTCCCTCATACTGGTTCAGGAGGAGAAAGCAAAAGAGAAGGAAGAAGTAAGCATATCTCTTGCTCCTCCTTGCCAGCACCAGACCATCTTCCTTCTACCAATATCACATATCAACCTCTCCTCCTTTGAGATTCCTTCCTTCAATCTGCATAACACCTTTGCCATGTGGTAGTAATAAGTACCTTTCAGTTTAACAATAAAGTAAGCAAAACTTGAAGAATGGAAAATTTTTCTCTAAAGTAGAACAATGTACTTTCTTTTTAAATGTTATACACACACGCACACAAAAGTATATTTTACTTGAAGAAAGATGATTCTAACTGAATAATTCAGCATATACAGGGTGTCCCAAAAGTTTTGGTGCAGATTGAAGCCATTAAAGCTTAAAACTTAGTTAAGATATCCAACTTAAACTTTCAGAATAAGTTACAAATGTTGAAAATAATGGCCATCATTCCAAATGAGAAATAAAATTTCTTCTTCTTCTTCCTCTTCTTCTTCTTCCTCTCCTTCTTCCTCTTTTTCTTCCCCTTCTTCTTCCTCTTCTTCTTCTTCCTCTTCTTCTCATCTTTTTCTTCTTCTTTTTCTTCTTCTTCTTTTTCTTCTTCTTTTTCTTCTTCTTTTTCTTCTTCTTCTTCTTCTTCTTCTTCTTCTTTTGCTGCTGCTGCTGCTGCTGCTGCTGCTGCTGCTTTGTTTTCCTCCTCCTCCTCCTCTTTCCCCTCCTTTTCCTTCTCCTATTACTGATAATTTAAACTGGTTTTGCCAGTGACCATGCATTCATATGTGTGTGTATGCATGCACACATTTACATATATATATGCTATCCTGTCTCAGTAACATTTTCTCCTTGACCAATTTATTATTTTAGCAGTATAGATAAGCAGTTCTAGCTTTATTCTACTACCCAAACATTTGCTACTTTAGTGAATGAATGAGACAAAATTATCTATTTCATTATGCCTGTCAGTCATAGTAAATTATACCTTTCATGGACAACTTGACACAATCATTTTTTAAAGGTGACATGATAAATAAACTTCGATTTTAATCATTGAAATTCATGTTCAAGGCTGTCCTTTTGACAGAACTCCCTCACCTCACCCTCCATGCCATCAGCATTCCTATTTGTCTGCTTAGGAAATCCTACTTAATTAACTTTACCTGTTATGATCAAATACCGTATAACTCTTACATTAGACAAAAACAGAATCATTTGCTATCACATTTGTCTTTCTGGACTTTAAATGTAAAATTTTAATGAAATTTGAATGTTAACATGGCTGCCTTTTCTCTTCCCTTTGCGTTATGACTTCTTTGGTAAATGAGAAATAATTATAAAGTACTTTCAAAATATAAAAGTATTTGTTTGTAAATATTTTTGGCTTCATGGCTTATCCCAATAAAAAAGAGCAGGAAAGGAGAGAAGAGATGGTGGGGGAAAGAAGATGGAGACAAAAATCAAGAGTTAAATTCTAAAATGTGATCGATAACAGCAAATCCACATAATTTATATTATTTATAATTTACACTGCAGGAGAAACACATTTGAATAATACAGATGCTTTTCTTAAGTGCCTCGAGTGAACCAAGTGGCTATAGATGATGCAGTGGATAGAACAAGGGAGAACCCAAAAGAAGCAGGAATAATTGATGCTTGTCCTTGATAATTTTATCATTTCTTTGATCAGATGAAATAAACACACAAGAAACTAGAGACAAATAATTTAATGCAACATATGAGCAAATTAAGAATAATGCAGTATTATATACACATAAAATAGGATGCACATTATATATATATGTATATATGTGTATGTATACATAGATTACATAGGTATATATAATATAGGATAAGGAACAGCCATGGCTCATGAACAGGTGAAATATGGGAGCTAAACATGAATTGTTCTTTTCCATGTTTTTAGTAATAAACATTAAATTTCTTTTGAAGCCTACAACTTGAGAGGAATTTGCTTCTCCTTGATATTCAGGAGAGCTGAGTTCATACCCCAATTCTGCAACTACCTAGGCTATGAGATATTGAGAAGGTTACCTTATTTCTTTGGCTCTTGCTGTCTTATCTATAAAATGAGGAATTTGTAATCACTTGTCTTCCTGCTCTTGGAGTAAAAATGTTTCTATGGACCTGTGGAAGAACAGACAGCTTTGTGTAGAGCAGGGGTGAGAAATGTAAGGCCTTGAGGCTATCAGCCTGAAGGAAGGAAAGATGGCCAATGATTGTCCTATGTAGAATCTCTTTAGACTTGGTACTCCCACCTTCAAGTGTCCAATCATTCTCCATGTTCTGAGTGGTAGACTCTGTCACAGTGTCATCAAATGAGCCTCCCTTCCCAAACTAGGGCAATAGCTGACATTTCCCAGACTTAGTATCAGATGCTAAGATAGAAATAAACACCTCCAAAAGCATGACAGTGAAACAATGCTTATCTCAAGGAAGCCAAATTGTTGTGGCAGCAGAAAAATCATGACGTGATTCTGAGTTTTATGAGAAAAATCAAGATGGCATTAGGCAGGAAAGTGCAATTAGCAAGGTTGCATGGGTCATGGAAATTTCTACCATGAATGGGCCCTGGCATATGAGATTTCAGAAAGCAGAGGCTTATCTAGTGCAGAGGCAGCCTATCATAAGAGATCATAGGACCAAAAAACTGTTGAGATTTGTTTGGGTATTTTGGACTACCCTAGGATCTTAATTTAATTTATTTTTAAAACCACTAACCATTGGCGGGCTGGCAAATGTATGTTTTCAATTAAAAAAACACAGTCCATATTAGGTCCTAAGATTGTTGCATATACCTAGTGTTCAGAATATGTTGCTTAGCAGATGCTAGAATTTCTTTCTGGTGGCCACCGTAGTTATGAACAAATATGTGTTCCCGTTTAACTTGGACAAAACAGTGGCTTATTTCTGCCCCATAAAACTGTCTTGCTTTGCAAGATGTTTATGATGCATCAAATGTCCTGACTCTGCCTGTTGCAGCTGAGAAACACAGATGCATTATGGTATCAAGAGGAATCTTCTCTCTGAGTGCTATGGTCCTTACTCTGTAATGCGCTATGTGGACAATGAGCTATCATTCACTCCACCAGTTATGATGCACAGCTGTTCAATTTATGTCCTGTGACTCCTTAATCTGTTCCCACATAGGATAATTGGGCTAACTTCCAGCATTTAATCAGACCCTTTCAAGATCTTGTTACAAGATACTTTTTTACGTTTATACGATGTGGTTTCCAAATGAAGAAGCTAGAGCCCTTACGTATAGGGAATTTCATGTTTTATTATTCGTTTTTCAATAATTTTTCCATGTTGTCTTTGGTTCTCTATTGTCACAATTCTCTTGGCCTCTTTTCTCAAAGTCAAAATTAAAACAAAAGGGAGTATAATCACTTTATGTTTTAAAAGTACCTTTAATAGGCTTGGCCTTTCAAAAAAATCACTATCTTTTCATTTCAGCTGAATGTTCTAGTTCCATTTTCATTGACCTCCGTCTTTTTTTTTCCTTGCATCTGTCATCCTTTACAGAGAACCCACAGGGATGACTGTCCAGTATTGTCCCAATTAGAAGAAAAGAAAACATTTCTAGATTGTGATCCGGCAGGAATTGCTACCATTAGGAAATCCTGTCCACTTCAGTGAGAAATGGGGTATAAATAAGGCAATGAGTTTGAATGAAGTTTTTCAAAAGTCAAGGTTAAAAGCTAGAAAAAATAGCAAAAAGAGTACAGTTAAGTCTACACATGCCAAGTCTCTAGGTGAAAGTTGCTGAACTAGTGATTTGCCCTGCTACTGACCCCTTGCACGCAGGCTGCTTTGCAATGTGAAGCCTGGCCGAGTGAGCTGTGATGCAATTGATCCCAGGTATAGAAAACATCGCATATTATTTCCCTCATTGATTTAGTCCAGTCCTGTTCTCCATATCTTGCCATTAAATCAATCAATTAATTTCTAATACTGCTCATGAAAAGCAGTAGAAAATAATACAGCAAATGCTATTTCCTCAGTGATAGGCTATGATTATTCAGTTCTAAGGATTTAAAGAGTAAAATCTTCAGTAGTTCACATTTACTTTGGGGAAGAAGCCATATGTGATTTTCAGTAGTGGAAAGTCTGAAATATAGACTATTAAAAAATACCAGGAGTAATGACACCTAACAGCACTTTGAGATTTGTCAGACACTTCATATATTTTATTTCATTTGATCCTCCCAATATTATTGCTGTAATTGTTGTCGCTTGATAGATAAGAAATCAGATGAGTTTGAGAGTTGCTTCTCCGGATCATGCAGGTAGTAAGTGTCTGAGTCAGACTGCTACTTCCAAATGCAGCTCTCTTATCCACCATGCCACCAACCTGTCTCAGTCGCATTATTTTTAAATACATTTAAAATGTGGGGGATTGATAAGAAGGACTCTAAGGTCTCTTCCAGCTCTAAATCTATGAAGTGATTATCAACATAGACTGAAAACTTACTCTCTGTGTTCCTCAACAATTTCTTCATCCCCTGAAATGTATCTTATGCTAAGTAACAGCAGCTTACTGTAGTACAAGGAGCATAGGATTGAATTGGGAAGCAAGATCTCCCTAGGCTCTGAAATGAAATCATTTTGTGTCCTTTGAAAAGCCAACAGTCTCTTTGGCCTCACTCAGTTTGCCTTTCTTCAAAATACTGGACAAAATTAATTTTATTCCAGGTCTATATCTTAAATAGATTACTTTAACAAAGTTTACTTTTATGACTAACACATAGAGTAACACTATGTCATAGTAAGCCAAGAAAAGAGAGCTGGGTTGAATGTATACTGATTGTGTGGCCATGTATAAGATCTAAAAGTCTCAGTGCCCCAGACAACTGTCCAGGTCTACAAGGCAAGTCAACAAGCATTTGTTAAGTGCCTACTACTAAAGAGATGAAGAAAAGCAAAAAAAAAAAAAAAAAAATAGCCCTTGCTGTCAAGGAACTTATAGTCTAATTGAGGAGGCTATATGCAGACAAGTATGTACAAACTACATACATACACACATTTATATGTGTATGTATATGTGCATATATAGACATATATACCAGTATGTGTATACACACACAGATTAAATTTAAGATAATAAAGAGAGGGAAGGTTCCACAATTAAATAAAACTAGAGAAGGTATCAGGTAGAAGCTTATACTTTAACTGAGGATTGAAGAAACCTAGTGAAGCCACGATGCAAAGATGAGGAGAGAAAATACCAGATATGGCCCCAGATAGTGAAAATTCTTGTAGTCTGAAGATGGAGCATCATGTTTGAACAGAAGCAAGGAGGTCAGTGGAGGTGAATAGGGTATGATTGGAAAGGTAGAAAAGGGGCCAGGTTATGAAGGACTTTGAGAATCAAGAAGAATTTTATATTTGATCCTGGAAGTAATAGAGAGCCAGTGGAATTTATTGAATGGGGAAGGGAAGGTGACATGGTCAGACTTTCACTTAAGGAAGATCAGTTTGACAGCTGAGAGGAAGATGGACTGGACTGGGCCAGATCAGAAGACATTCCAGTAATCCAGGTGTGAAGTAACAAGGGTCTGTACCAGGTTAGTAGCAGTGTCAGAGAAGAGGAGGGGCATAAAAAAGATAGGTTACCAAAACAGAAATGACAAGACTTGTTAACTGATCAGATCTGGGATGGGTATCTGAGAAAGAGTGAGGAGCGGAGAGTAAAACCTAGGGAGAGAAAATGTTCCCCCCAAACTGCCTTGGTGGTTAGATTGCTTCCCTTTGGCTTAGCTTGAAGAAGACAAAGTGTAGCATATTTCTCACAAGCTTAGAGATACGGTTCTTATTTAAAAAACTACCTCAATTCCTTTCAGTCTTCTGGGTCTTGACTATTAACCTTAGACGTATTGTATCTAATAGCTTGAAGAATTGGCACACCACAGGCAGTTATTATTTAAAGTTCATTTTTAATTTTTTAAAACAGTGTTTGCTATTTTGAACTTGATACACAGCATAAGCAAATTATTTCCACAGAATATTGCATATGAAAGTGGGAATCTCATTATGCACAGCTTGTTTTTTTAAAAATATATACTAAAATACATGCTAAATTCAATTGTCTAGTTTCAAACATTCTCCTAGTAAACTGTTTCTTTAGGTCACGTTCTCAGTTGTTTTCAAATTGCCTATGACCAACTGCTTTTTTGAGATCTGCCAGGCTTTTTAAAGAACTGGACCGTTAGGCTCTTGTTGATTTGCTTTTGAGGGTTGTGTATTTAAAGGCAGAATCAATGTTTACATTAATTTACTAAGCTTGATAGGGTTTAGCCCAGATTGACTTGATGTGTATTCAGACAAGTACTTATCAGGGTCATTTAGCACAGACCTTTTCCAGGTGTCTGTTCTTCTCTCTGTGGGCTTCAACGAACACAAATAAGAGGAAATCTTGCAAAACCAAAATAACCAGAAAAATTCTGTACAGCACTAAGCTAGTCCAAGTCTTTGTCTTGTGATGTTACTTATCGTGGCAATACCAGCAGCAACTGAAAAATTCATTAATAAAATGTGCATCGCACAGTGCCCCTTCCTCTCCTATCTGCCTTTCTGTTCCTTAACTTCAAAGCCACCTGCCACTCAAGCTACAGTGTGTGAAAAACTAAACTGTACTTAAAAATTAATACCATCGATTTCAAAAGAATGTGATAAAAATAGATATTTGAAAATTGTTAAATATTTAATGGGGGTACATTTTGTTATAGGATAGATAATAGTAATATATAACAGCAAATTTTCTGAAATCCTTGGCTAATATGAAAGTATATAGGGTGGTTTAAAGATGTAGCTTCATTGTATCAATGATGAGTCAACTACTGGATACTGCTATATGTCTGAAATCCCAGACTATTGGTAGTTTTAATTTATAAGTAAAGGATAAATGAACTTTTAACTGTTAGGAAAACATCAAGAAAAGTGTTCAAGTCTTAGGTTGTTGTTAGTGAAATTTTGCTATTTAAGATAAGAATTTCTGGAATTGTAAAAAAAATTAGTCCCATACCTTCAAAAAAAATTAATGTATCTTATAGTCTGAATTGTTAGCAGTGTTCATATCTGCTCCTTTGGTTAGACGTTACAAATAGCTACTAAATTCCCCATTCACCTTGTGCAATGTAGAAACCGAATGAAGTTTTTCAAAAGTCAAGGTTAAAAGCTAGAAAAAATAGCAAAAAGAGTACAGTTAAGTCTACACATGCCAAGTCTCTAGGTGAAAACTGAACATACCAGTTCTGTCTCATTTGGAAGCATCTTGATTTTTAACAAAAATTATCTTCTTTATCCTTATATTTGAAATCAAATAGCCCACTTTTGGTTACTGGATATCTACGGGTATTTCATCATAATTAATTTGTTGCATTCAGGAAGAGATACAAGCGAGTGATTGTTTCTAGACTCAAAATGTGGAATTAGTCTCTCGAGGCATTTTGTTATCCAAATCATTAGAACCTTTGAATCGTCTTGGGTTATGGTTTGTTGTGGGGGAGGGGGGACAGGTTGTGCCTTTTCTGCCTTAAAAAAATCCAAAGAATTGCAAAACTTTGAGAGCAAGCAAAAAAAAAATGCTATTATTTTTATAATGCCACTGTCATTATCCATATTGATGTTATAATGCCATCCGATTATCATAGTATTATAAGGGCTACATTCTAATTGGTGATCAAATTATCCAATGAATATATTTCATTATTAATATTTAACTACTGGCTATGAAAAAACAACAATTGTGAAATATGGTCTGAATGTAGCATGATAAACATAAAACCTGTTTTTCCTTAAAAAATCTTCCTTGGCAGAGAGGAAATGAATGAAATCCCTTAGAAGCAGGTCATTTTGAAATACCTAAGGGAAGATCTTTTTATGGAAGTACTTAAATATCTGATATCTTCTGTGGAGTAAAATAAAATGAAATTGCTTTGAGTAGTATTTTTCAGAAATAAACCAGACTTTTCCTTGTGGCTCAAACATCAAGAGAAAGACAGTGCATATTTTTTAAAAAGTATTTTGCAACGTTGGTATGCAGTATATTAAAAGAACTTGATTTGTAGTAATTGCTTATTATAAGAAATGGAAACTTTCTTAATTCAGGAATTTTAATGTTTAAAATTTAAGGAACCCATTATAGTCATATCAGTTAAGGTAAACTTATTTTATCCTTCATGATGAAATAACTATCTACAACTTTATGATGATATATAAAAGATGTGGATAGCATTTTAATACTTGTTTTAATATATTTCTTGGCTTCCTTTCCTTCACATAGAAACTGGAGTTTAATGGGTTGGGTAAAGATGATTTAAATTGAGTCTGATACAGAGCAGACATCCCCGGGGAAACCAAATTTTGCAAATGAAAGTGACTGGGCTTTGGAGGAGAAAATGCCAGGAGTGATGACTGAAAGGCTTATAGTTTAGAGTAATACGCTCCAAAGTGGGGACCATTTAATCCCAAGGAAGCATATGATATATTAAAGAGAGGACAGAAGGATCATTTCCACCTCCCCTCAAGAGCCAGTTGTAGGACTTTTCTCCAACAACCACAACTCCTTTTATGTTCAACACTCTCCTATCCTCTCCCTACCTTGTACAATGAATACATTTGTATAGCACTTATTAAGTGCTTGCTATGTGCAAAACATTGTGCTAAATGCTGACAGAAAGAATAGAAAAATAAGAAAATCCTAGCTCTCAAAGTGCTCTCCTTCTAATGAGGGAGAAAGCACAAATGGAACATTTTAGCTGCGAGTCAGATAGGAAAAGAAAAAAAAAAGAACTCATGATTCTTAGAGTGTGGCAGCACAGTATGTAGTAGTGGGTCTTTTTCAATACCATTTCCACTGGTGAGAACATATCAGTTTCTGATGTTGAACCCTTTCACAAGAACTTTCTTCTTTGGGTCTTCAAATGACATAGTGGTAACACCCTTTGGTATATTGGCCAGGCTATGTCTCCAAATTGTTTGCTTCCCTGGATGATGTCTGGTGAGACTGCTCTGAAAGCATTCTTATTCCACTTTTGGGTTCAGGGTCCTAGGCTCTCAATCAGGGTCTGAGTAGATATGATAGTCAAGGTTTGTAGTGGTGGTTTGAACTATTCCATCACCTTTTTCTCCCTCAGGGTATCCTGTTTCTTCAGCTAGGATAGGTAGCCAGTCCAAAGGGTGGCAGTTGGTAACACTCCTCCCTTCTGAGTTGGGTGTTGATGCCATTAGCCTAATCTCTTAACTGATCCAAGTTAGCCCCTGCTCTAGTGTTATTGGGAAAATTCCACCTTCCACCCTGCCCCCACCAATAATACCCAGTACCTGTCCTTCATGTTACCCATGGCTCCAGCAGGAGCCCTTCTTCAAACCAAGGCAGTGAATATTAAGTGCCCTGCTCTCCCTCTTTTCTTTGTGGTTGGCATAGGGTATGCTTTCCTGGATGAGTAGCCATGGATGAATGGGGACAGTTCATAAGATCTCATTATTATAACTTTTACAGCCAAATCACCCCTCTTCCAAATGTCCTTATTGTCATAAAAGAGATCGCTCTTTATTCTTTCTTATCCCATGTATCCGATCAGTTGTCCAATCTTGTTCTTGTCTGCATATGTCTCCCATATGTCTCCTTTTTCTCAGCTCATGCAGCCGTCCCCCCAATTCAGGCCTTTGTTATCTCTTGACTATATTGTTTCGTTAGCCTCCTGATTGGTCTTTCTGCCTCAGCTCTCTGTTCTCGTCAATCCATCTTCCACACAAAACTATTTACTTGTCACTGTGCTATTCAATAAACTCCTCTGCTTCCTTACTAACTCTGATATTTCATCTTTATCAGATTTCTTTTCAAATTTCCATTTTTGTGAAAAAATATACATAATTGTTAGTATATTTTGCATATATATTAACAAGTAAATATATGTTTCTATATTTATATTGGGGGCATTCTTTTTTTGGTGATGTGGGTGTGTGATAAGAAAAGTTTGGAGACTATTGGCATGGGGTTAAGAAAAGAAATTTTAAATTATTCTTTATCTTGTATGTCAGATTAGAATAACTGAAAAATCTTTAAGAAAGAACCTATTGATCCTTGGTAACCCTGCATCTGAAAGTGAATGCATGATGACAAATGGAAAAGACAATGGATTTTAGCTTCCCCCTGCCCCCAAGCCTCTGCTTTCCATATCTTCTGACTCAGTGCAGTATGATAAATATTTTGAGTGTCTACTGTATACTCTTCACTGTAGTTGTGGAAGTTTGCTCCTTGGGGGTTATAAAGAAATAAATAGTCATCATTTTTTTAATGATGGAAGTTTAGGAATAATCTCACCTAATAATCCCATTTATTATATGTCAGGTGAGTACTGCACATTCTGTACATTTTATAAATGAAGAAATTGAGTCCCAAAAAAGTTAAATAAAAAGACCATTGACACACAACTAGTTAGTGACATGACATGGAATAGCACCTGTGTCTCAAAACTCTCAATTTAATATCCATTATCATACACACTGACAGAAAATGTATAAATACTTTGATAAAACTGATCTTATTGATGTGGGAACTCCCTCCAACATTACAGATCCCACCACCCAACTGCACCATCCATGGCAACCCATCTTATACAATTTTTTACCATATCTTCCTATAACACCTCTATACAACATCCACTCAATATTCTAGGGGTCTTTTTTCTCTTGATATTGCATCAGTGTTAAGTGAAGCAAACTGTGTGAACACTGATTATGTTTTGTTCGAATTATTTGACCAACTCAGCTGCTTTTTCAAATATAAAATTCTATGGATAACATCTTTTAAGTCTTTTACCTTCACAATCCCTCCTAGAGTGACAGTCTGCTGTATTAGATAGAGAATAGGACTTGGAGCCAGAAAGAGCTGTCCCCTCTGACACCTACTAGCTGTGGGACTAGGGTATGTCACTTGACATCCCAGTGCCCATAAACAACTCTCTAGGACTTAAAGCAGTTATAAATAGCAGTTGCTCCCTATCTATGTTGGTGACAGGAATTTTCTTTATGGGGATTTCACATCCTGATGAACACACAAGTTAAGATATCATCACCCCAAAAAATCAAAATCTATTTTGAATATTTCTCTTATTCAAGGCACTGTGGTAGATTCTATGGGGCATTCAAATATTTCTAAGACATTAATCCTACCCTCAAGGATGAAAAGAGAATGTAACTTGTGTTTCTCTAAATCATTTAATAAAACCATAGCTAACACATTACTGAGGAAGGAAAGACAACACATTAGACAGCAATTTCAGCCTTACAAAAAAAAAGATTAAAAGGCTAGAACATTGGGCCAACTCTAATAGGGTGAAATTTGATGGGGTTAAATGTCAAATTGAACCATTGGGTATAAAAACTCAACTTTGCATAAGATTTAGTCATTTAGCATTTTGATCCCTTGAAGAGAATCTTGGAGGGGAGGGATGATTAATGAACTACAAGCTAAATCTAGCTCAGCAGTGAAGTTGTAAAGCAATCTTACTCTATACCAAGAGAGGCATCATGCTTGGAGTTGATAGTCTTTCCTCTGTTCTAGTCAGGAGTATATTGTCAGTTTTGGGTGCCATGTTTTAGAAATAATACCAATAATCTTGAGGAAGAAATCTAAGATCGTAAAGGGTTTCCACAAGACGTTGTATGAGAATAGGCTGAAAAACTTGGCCTAAAAGAGAAAATAAGAATTAGGTAGGAATAATGGGCAATGGTAGCTGTCTTTAAGTATTTAATATGATATTCTGTGGAAGGGGATTCAACTTGTTCTGCTTGGACCAAGAAAAGAGAACTAGAAGTAAAAGTTGTTGAAATGTAGTTTTAGGATCGATGTAAAGAAAAGTTCTCTTAAATTTAGAGCTGCTCCAAAGTTGAGAAGAGTGTTTTGGGTGATAGCAAATTTCTATTACTTCCAAGAAGGCAAGATGATCACTCAGGCACATACTGGACTCGATGGCCTTGGAGATGAAGTTGCATCCAACTCGGGGATTCTGACTATATTAGAAATTTCTCAGCCATATCTTAAAAATAATAGATCTATTATAACCAGTCAATGAAATGATAAAAGCCATTAGCCATCCTTAGTCCTGTTAAATCTCTCTATGACACCTCCAAAAGCCAAGCCATCACTCACAAGTTACAGTAGCTTGAAGGCAAAGATCCTGCCTTTTTAGATGCCAAAGTCATTCAGTAGTTTATCCTAGGCTCAGTCTTCTTCACACTGCACGCATCTTAATGTTCATTAAAAAATCAGAAGAGGTAGTATGTAGTAGTAGCAGCAGCAGTAATGGTATTAGTGGTAGTAGCAGCAGTAGCAGCAGCTTCTGCAGCAGCAGCAATGATGCCTTTTTTGAGCTTTGCAGAACATTGTATGTATTGTTCCATATTAACTTCACAATAATCATGAGAGTACTGATAGTATTTTCATCTTACAGATGGGGAAACTGAGACTCAGAGTTCAAATTACTTATTCACAGTCACACAGGTAGTATTAGTATTAGAGGTAGATAAACATAGTGGGTCAAACAGAGGACTTAATTTCAGGAAACTCCTATTTGTGTAGTAGAGTCATGAGGTTTAGAATCAAAAGAAACCTCAGAGATCATTTTACAGATGAAGAAACTGAGGCTGTGAGAGCCAAAATGAATTCTGCAAGGTCACATAGAGAGGTAAGCCAGGATTCAGATCCAGGTCCACTGATTAGTAATGTGATTATTAATCAAAATTAATAAGTAATATAATGCTCTCTCTGAGCCACTGTTATATTTGACACATTACTTTTTTCTGTATCTCAGTTTTCTCATCGGTAGAGGATTAGATGATATCTAAAATCTCTTCTGTAGGACCCAGTATGGAATGTCATGTAGTATTTACACAGAGGTAGGGAGAAGGCATGGCAAATCAAGCCTCCTTCGTGGAATAAAACCAAACCATTTTAAGTAATAGCAAGATGCTGTATTAGAATTAATATATGATAGAAAGAAAGCAGAGCAGTTCCTGCTCTCACAGAGCTCAGAGTCTACTTAAACCACATGAACAATTAATAAAAGGTGCCAGGAATTGAGACTAGGGACACGCCTCTAGAGCTATGCCACTACTGAAACTTTACATGTATTCTCTTGGCTTCAGGGGTGAGTATATAACTTACCTGCTCTTTGACGGATAAATTCTGTAATGTCTTCGTATGCTATTGTCAACATGTATTCTATTATGTAGGCCTCCTTTTTCCATTGTGCATATCACTAAAACAAATGGCTGCTCATTGAATATTAGTTGGTGATTTTATATTGTGTCATAAGTTCTAAGGTCCAAGGACTAAACTCCAAAATAGTCATTTAGGAGACATGTATCTTTCTACAGATGTGATTTCCTATGCATTCATTCTATGGCAGTAAACATCAACATCACAGAACAAAAAAGTGGAACTTTAGGGATAATCTAATCCAAATCATCTTGTTTTACAGATGAGTCCATTGAGAGGTCCAATGATTTGGCCAGTCACATGGGTATTTAGTGGCTGAATCAGAACTTGAATTCAGGTTTCCTGACTCCCAACACTGTGTTCTTCCCAAAATTCTTCTCTGACACTCTTTCTCAGCTAGTTGAACATGAAGCAGGAAGATTTAGTAGTGCATTGTAGTCAGTAGAGTCATGGACCTGGAGTCAGGAAGACCTGGACCCAAATCCTACCCAGAAGCTTCATAGCATTTTTGTCCTAGGCAAATCTTCTATAGGCACAAGTTTCCTCGTCTGTAAAATGAAGCATTAGACTCACCAACCTCTAAGGTATCCTCCAGGTCTAAATCTATCATCCTGCGTTTCTGGGCTACAATTCTGGGTTCTTTGCATGAAAAGCACTACCAAAACACATTATGCTTTCATTTTATTCTTACAAAACAAAAAACATAATTATAGTGAGAACTACCAGATTTACTTCTGTTAGAAGGGGATGGATGATGTTGTGAGGTTATGTTTTAAAAGGAAGTATTATCATGTGAGAACATTTGTAAGAGTATCCAGAAGAGAAAAAAAAAACATTTCAAGAATTAGAGGCCTCTCCCTAAAAGACCAGTGGTGACAATTCTTGGACTTTTATCACCTTCCCTCTTTGAATTTCTGTCTGACTGTGTTTTTCAAGAGATCTTATTTAATAAAAGACTGAATAATGAGTTACATTAACATAAAATTGTCACCGATTTGAAGCATGTGGGAAGGCTTTGTATTAATTAAAAAGATGCATTTCTATGCCTTTTCCCCCATGAGAATTAGGCCCCCTAAATTTTATTAAAAGTTTCTTTTCAGAAATATGACTCAGGCTTCTAGACTTTAAGTAACATAACAGACAGCTAGTATTCACACAAATATGCCATTTGAGAGGAATTAGGCAGACTGCTGCTACTCTGTACTGGGTTTCTATGAGCCAGAATTGATGTGTGCCAAGAAAAAAAGCAATTAAAGCTCTTAAGCTTATTTTTCAAGGTGTACTAAACTGGCAAGAGTTTTAACTATATGTTTACTCTAAGAACCTCAAAAAGACCACGCAGGAAGTAGCACCAGCTGAGCCTATTGGGCTAAAAGGTAGAAGCAAATTCCTTTGCATAAACAATCTGAATTCCATTATCTTTTGGATTCATTTCTAGATTAAAGTTAAAGAGAAATATGCTGATAGAGACTAGAAAGAAAGAAGAATCATAAATAGAACTATATCTAAATTTAAAAAGTATTTTAGGGTGTCTCTGAATGTAGAGTTTTTTTAAATTAAATCCCTTAATATTCATTCAACTCGGCACAATACTATGGAAGGAAATTATGTTAAGACACTGTGCAGTGGGGGATACCGTCTTCTACCCAGATTACTGTTAGCATTCTTTGTGCTCACCCAGCCACAGCCCATTTATCTTTCCTCCAGACAATTCCAGACTTGTCTTCCTCTCAGCCTCCTTTCATCCCCATTACAGTTCTCTTCTCCACAACCGTCCAAATGGTATTAACTTTATCCTTGTACACTGTGTTGATGCTCTCTGTTTCCTGTCCGTGTGGCGTCATGATGGTTAGTTAGGAAAACCGATGTAAAGATGCCAAGGAAGGAAAAAAAGAATAAGATGGAGATAGGAATTAGTTATTTTCAGGTATCACATATGCAACTCAACATGTCAGTCTGCAAGGACATGTCGTTTAGGCATGTGTTCATCATGCACTCATGTGCCTAAAGAAAAAAGTGAGACTATGAGGGTAAAAGAGCAGGAAACAGAGTCTCCACCTTCTTTTGCAGACTCCTAAAGCTTGGAGTGCTGCATGCTCATCCCAAGTCAAATGCTCAACCAGGGCTGACTGTCTGGCCTGATTGGTAGCTTAATGATAATGCATTAGGTGGGTGGGTTCTCAGGCCAGCATGCTTGCCATCTGAGCTATCTCACTCTTATGTTAAGCCATTTGGACTATAAATTTCTTGGAGTGAAGGACACAATCCCTACATAGAAATGTGAAGGGAAAATTGCTGAATATATTTGAAATATTGGACAGCTTTTAATGTACTGTATGGGATATGACAAATGAGTATCTGTGTAAATTAATAAGCCTTTCTTTGAAGGGATTGGCAGTTTTGTATGAATAACAAGGAAATGCACATGGTAACCAGTGCTCTTGCATTCTGTCAGGTGTTTTAAAGTTCACTGTCATAACTCTGTTCCCCTTGACCTTTTTCTGCGATACCTTCCAGATATTTGAGTTGCTAGTTGAGTTCTAACTGGACATCTGACCTATAAACCCTCATTCCTTTTCCCTTTAGTGCTAGATAAATGTCTTCTACATATCTTGCCCTCCTCTGAGACTGTCTATTCCTTAAGTGCCCAACAATTCACTCTTGAATGAAAATTGACCTGTCTTCTTATACTTGAGGATGCTTCATTCCCATTTGGACAGATTTAGATTTTTTTATCCTGATGCTTAAAAATCAAGTTCATTATCATTTTGATTCATGATAATAATTGCCTTTGTGTATGACCATTGATAACTGGAAAACCAGTGTGCTTTATCACTTAGTAATTTTCCAGTTCTATGAAGCTAACAACTCAAAAACTAATAGAAAATGGTCACCTTTGGTTTTATAAAGTAAAATGCATGTCAGCTAGACCCATGAGTCAGTCTTATCTGTACCGTAAAGAAATTAGTTGATTTAGTAGTATTGTGGCTTAGATTTCATGCCAATATTCACACACTTCCACATACCCCTTTCAAACCACTGTATTTACAAGCATTTAATGTACAAAATAGCACTATTATTTGCTTTTTTAAAAGCAGCTTGTTACTTAGGACTATCTTGATTGTTCCTGAAAATGACATTTTAAAAAGTACAATAATTTTATGACAGCTTCATAAAATACCGAATTGAGTTTTTCCTTCCTTTGTATCTTTACATTTTTTTGTCTAATGTGATTTTTCAAATAAAAAAAAATTTTCTTTAGCAAACTACATTTGGCTCATGTACCATACCCACACAAACCTTTTCAGTTTAGTGTGCTCTTTCCTTAATACATCTCAGCACAAGAAAGAAATAACTAGATGGAAATGCATAGTGGGCATTATTTTGCAAATAAGTATCCAGCTGTGCTTCTCGCTTTCTGTAGGGAGCCCAACCTGGATGTGTAGTTTCTTCAGAGGCTCAAAAGACAGTTTTAAAGATATTAAAGGGCTAACTAGCGTCATGCTGTAGGTTCACAATAGAACAATTGTCTGATTAATTGCAGGGGTCTGAACTTAGTCACTTTCCAAGACTGTTTCCTCCATAGCAGTTAGCTGGATAATTGTTTTAATGTATTCTAGTTTCAGTTGGACATAACTCATTGAACTGTATTCATTAAGTTCTAAGCCAGAGCTCGGTGTTATCTCACTTGAAAGGGTACGTCACTATCTACAACTGATGAGAGAAAGAGTAGTTCCAATGAATTTTCAGGTACCATTAAACTTAATGGGCATTCTAAGGCTCAATAATTTTTTTTTTTTTATGAAAAAGATCCAATCTTTAAACGAAAAGTGATCCAGCACAAATAGCATGAAATTTGATGCAAAACGTCACGTTTTTAAGGAAATAAAAAAAACAAGTGCAGAAATTCCAAGTGAAGAGTTCTTATGACCAAAAATTATCTGTGCTTCCTATTGGACCACAAATTCAACATGCTATTTCTATAAAGGCAAGGATGATGCCTAGAGAAGACTAGCATGATGGAATCACTTAGGAATAATAGTTTGGGCCCTGCCTATCTCACAAGGTAATCCTTAGCACCAGATATGATCATATGAAAATACTTTGAAGACTATGAAGTCAAGAACAGAATATGCCACCACAGATTTAAAGATGATGTATTCAAGGGGAAAATCCTCTGTTGAATAATTTTGTTTAATTTTTTAAAAAAGTATGTGTTTAAGTTCTATTAGGAATTTGGTACACAATAAAAAATTCTTAAAAATGTTTGCTGCCTGACTTACTGGGCATTGTGTTAGGTACTAAGGATACAAGGTAAAAAAAAAATAAAGCATTCCCACCCTCAAGGAGTTTACATTCTCCTAGAGCCCTGGTATTTGCCATTACAGAATTAGATTTAAAATGTATAATGTGGCTTTGCCCAGTGAGCTGAACATCCCTGGGCATTCAACCATATCATCTCGGTGAAAGTAAAGGCAAAATGGTGGAATAGAAGAAGTGGTCCTGTCAAACTTTCCCAACATCCCCCTCTGAACTACTTAAAAAAAAAAATAGATCATGTTGTGTTCTGGTGAAGCATAGCCAACAAAAGTTAAGAGAGGAATATTTTTTCCCAGCCAAAAAAGCTTAAGAGACCAGAAGGAGACATCTGTGACACTGGGGTAGGGGTGGGCTGAGGACATAATATCAGCAACACCAGCTGTGGGCTTTGAAAATTGCAGTAACAACAGATGCAGTAACAGTAGCAACCATTTCAAGAGATCTCACCGATAAGGAGATTGGGCTACTTGTCAGAAAGAGATTGCAGGGGACCCTTACATAGGCACTGAGTTTAAAACCCGGGACTACTTGGCAACTCCGTGGCCCATTACACAGTTCTGGGCTGCAACTCCAGAGTGAAGAGAAATGCAGAAAGGGAACTTCCTAATAGTAGTTCCATGGTAGAGAGAGGACACTAGCTCTTACAACTCTTCATCCCCTGGAAGAGCAGAACTCAAAGCTTTAAAAAAAATGTTAATATATATATATATATAGTCTATATGTGTGTATGTGAAAAAGGTCTCCAACCTATATATGTCATGTCACCTGAGTTAATCTGAAAGTTGAGACATTCAGTTTTCTTTTATTCAGGAATCCAGTTTAGTTCTCTTTCCTTTCTACCTTATGTGTTTCTTCATTTTAAAAAGTCCCTTCTAATCTTTCAAACATCTTCCCCCAAAGAAAGAAACCTGGGGGGGAGGGGCAGAGAATCACAAAGATGGAGAAAAGATATGGGATGGGGGATGCTTTTTGTGTGTTACAGATTATCTCTTTCCAAATTGGGTTAAAAGGAGGCAGTGTTGTTCATTGGAAGGAATCAGATGACTTGAATTCAATTACTATTTATGTGACCGTGGACAATTTACTTTACCTCCTAGGTCACTTGTTTCCTTCTTTGTTAAAGTAGTGTAACCTTGAGCAACTTCACCTGCTTATGGCTTATTTTCCTAAAATGAAGGGATTGGAGTTTGATAGCCTGTGAGTTCTTTTTTCTGTCTAACTCTACATTTCATTTTTTGGTGCTTACTAATTGCTTATAGTTAACCTCAGTTCCAGCACTATCTCCTGAAATTTAGGAATATGATTTCCAGCAATGTGTTTCTTCTAGTAGAGTTTCAAAGCAGCCAAGACAGTGAGTATATTTCCCATGGAGTTTACACTGAAGTTATTTTTACTTTCATTCCTCATTGGTCAATCTCTTAGTAGAGGACTTTGTCCACTTTTTAGGACTTCACAGTCAAAGAGAGTTGAAAGAAGCTCCTCAGGCAAACTCTGAAAATGATGAAAGGACTGGGAAATGAAACATAGGAGGAAAGGTTAATTAAAGATATTGGAGTTTGTTTAGCTTGCAAAAAAGGAAGCCTGAGGATAGAGAGAATACATGTTTTTTGTTTTTCTTTTTTTTTTAATCTAGGTAGGCTACTGCTGTGGAGGACTTTAAAATCTAAGAATCATCTTCAAATTCTCTTGAGTGAAAAACCAGGGTAAATAGCTTCTGTTTCAGTCAGGAAACTGTGGAGAGGTAGTAAATGATGTTCATCATCAATTTATGTAATTTCTTACCTGGTTGACTTTGAGAAAAAGAAGATACCCATTTTTCTGAAATATTTTATGAGAAGCTATACCTACAAAACAAGTAACAGCCGCAATCTCTGGAGTTCTTTTCCAACTTCTATACAGATGACTCTGCTTCTTGTTTGGGAAAGAAAATAAAGGGCAAAAACATTCCCTCTGCTTGGGATACATAGAATAATTTTTCTACCTTGTAAAGTACAAAGATTTCTAGTACCAAGAAAATGAAAAAGCTAATGGGTGTTCTTAAGACATGTTTGGTAGCACCCAAGTCTCAGCACCCACGACAGCACTCTCTGGCCAGGTCAAACATGAATATTAGAGTCTCTGAACAAGTGTTTCCAGTCTGCTCCTTGGGTTTTATGAGATTTAAATGGAATTTAATAAAAGAATAAAACTATAATGCATACAGCAAGAATTGTTTTTCTTTTTACACATTTAACTCACTGAGGGGAAAGTTTAATCCTCTAAAGAAAACATCCAGAGGTAAGAAGAGCATGACAGATCAGGAACAAAGAGGAAATAGAGGGGTTTAGGAAGAAGGATTTGCCCGAGTGGACAGTTGTCAGTCTTGGGTGTGATAGTTACCAAGATGTGTACAAAAAGAAAGGGAGCTGGCAGTGGTCCTTAGAGGCACTGTCTTCCCCAAGTTCTCAATCACTCCTGTTAGAGTTCTTGCTTTTGCCTCACTTGTAATCATTTTCATATGTTGATGGTTCATATAGACATTGAAGGTCAAAAGTTTAATGGAGATAGCATACTCTCTCATACTCCCTTGGTTAACTACCCATATCTGATGTCATAGACATCAGATGTCTATGGTGAGGAAATCAAACAGGGAGTGCAAGCATGTGACATGGAAGTTACTAGAAAATGGCAGAGGATGTTTGACAAGAAAAGCATCCCAGGTGTCTAGAGAGCAAGGTGAGCCTTCCACAAGTGAACCTTAGATTTCTCAGAGAAGATCATAAATTCTGGATTTGGGGATGGGCTGGAGGGGGGGCTTTCATAGCAAACAAATAAATATAAACTTGCGTAATTTATGGCCTAGTAATGTAGACTACTGTGGGCTAAGTATAAATCATTCAAAAAAAAACAAACATAGATCACAGAAGTATGCAAACAAACTTACTTTAGGCAATTATTTAATCCAACTCACTGCCTTCATGTAAAACTCTATATTGCATACAATGTTCAAGGAGGACTAGCACTTCTGGTGTGAGGACTTGCTGAGCCCTTTTCAGGGGCCACTCATCAACCTTTGGGGTCCATCTGTCACCAGGAAGCTGTGGGACACTCAGTGATCACCTTCCAGTAAGACTGTCTTGGTAGATGGTCTCAATCAGGTTGAAGGTAACCAAACAAGCCTCAGATCCATCATTGAATTAGGGAGATGTCTACTGTAAACATATGAAGACTTCCCCTTGAATAATGGATGGAAGAGAACAATTTGTTCCAACAGCCATGAAGGCAGGGAGCACTTAGACATCAAAACTGCCAAGGCCGTCCATTCCAGGCCATCACCAGTCATCGTAACTTTTGTCTTAACACTTGACTTTGATGATTCTGGAAGAGAGAGTGAAGCTGATGACTTCATGCAGCTCTGCCTCACTTAAATCCAGTTCATGCACTAGTCAAGATACCATTTGTGATGTCATTGGTCCTTTTCAAAAATGAAGGACAAACAACAGAACTGTATTGTAACTGCTGTACAAAGAGTATGAATATGAGCACAAAAAAACCTCATACTGTGAAACCTCACATGAAGAACAAAAGAATGTAATTTCTTCTAAATGGATTAACATAAATTGCATTATGTACGTTCCGAAACAATACCCTCCCAATTAATAACTAGTTTTTTAAGTGTATAAAGTGATAAAAATGAATGGAATTTTTTCCTCTCTTCATGCCATTTGAATCTCTGCTTGACATATCAAGACTCTCAGTAGTCACTCTTATGTAACAGCAGTAAAAGATGGATAACAGCATTTATATACCTATGAATGTTTAGGAATCATCCAAGCAAAGTCAACCAAAATTGTGGAGAGAAAAAAAAATGAGGGGGGAGCTGTTATTCATATAAACAATTTTACATCCAAACTTCTAGGGTCAAATTTTTGTATTTTCATTTAGGTCTTATAAACATCTATTAAAAAACCCAGACTGAGAAGATAAGAACAACACAAGCTGTTTCTGCACTGATAACTTGAGGAACACTATTCATAATTTTAATCTCAGAGGAAATCACAAACAAAATATAGCTGGACAGGTTAATATGTAGATGGACAAATGATTGTTGGGGTGAGAGCTAGCAATGGTTAGGTAGGTGACCAGTGGCAGATGATAGTGTCATGATTTCCCCCCTCTCCCTAGGAATATCTTCAACTATGTATTCAAAATTTTATACATAGATAAAAAAGAGACCTACTGCTTCAAATTATGGGAGATGATGGAGGTAGTGGATATACTGGATGTGTGTGTATGTGTGTGTGTAATACAGCTGGGGAGCTCTCTTTCTCTCTCTCTCACATACACACACACACACACACATACACACACACACACACACACACACACACACACACCTACCTATCTTACCCAAGAGATTAATAGGAGAGAAAGGGGATAAAAAAAAGGAGGGATGATAAAAGAGGCAGCAGTGGTCAGACACAAAACAGACTTTGGATGAGGAACAAAATAAAAAGGGATAAAGAAGCATACACAGAAAAAAGTGGTATGAAGAAAAGTACGGTTGATAATAAGAACTATGAATGTGAGTGGTGTTACCAGACATATAAAACAAGTTCAGGTAGCAGAATGTATTAGAAACCAGAATCCAACAATATGTTGTTCACAAGAGACACACTCAGAGCAGAAATACACACACAGACTTAAAGTAACAGAGATGGAACAGAATCTATTATGTTTCAGCTGAAGTAACAAAGGCAGGGATAGCAGTCATAATATCAGACAAAGCAAAAGCAAAATAGACCTAAAAAAAGAAAACAGGGAGATGCATTTTGGTAAAAGGTAACATAGATAATGAAGTAATATCAAAACATTTTATAATATTTCTCTGGTAAAGAGTTCTTTTCTCAAGGGAAGTGAGTCAAATTTATAAAAAAAAATAAGAGCAATTTCCCAAATGATAAATTGTCAAGGGAAAAGAATAGGCAGTTTTCAGAAGACATCAAAACTATCTAACATACCAAAAAATGCCTAAATCACTATTTATTGAAGAATTGCACATTAAAATAAGTCTAAAGTACCAATTCACACCTAAAAGAAATAACAAATGTTAGAAGGGAAGATGGAAAATAGGTAAACTAATGAACTCTTGGTGGAGTTGCGAACTAGTCCAACCCTTCTAAAGGACAATTTGGAATTATGCTCAAAGGGCTATAAAACCAAATATACCCTTTAACCACCAAAGAGAACAAAGAAAAAGGAAAATGACTGATATGTACAAAAATACTTATAGTAACTTCTTTGTGATGACAAATAATTAGAAATTGAGAGTATGTCTATCAGTTGGGAATGGATGGATAAGTTGTGGCAGAAGATTGTGATGAAGTATTATTGTGCTTTAAGAAATGAAAAGGGGGGTGGATTCAGAAAAACATGAGAAGGGCCTATATGAACTGATCAAAGTAAAAGGAGGACACCTAGGAGTACTCATTCTTGAAGGAGACCATTATATATAGTAAGGAAAAAATTCAGATGAAAAAATAGTTTGCAAGTGAATTCTCAGCATTCAGGCTCTCCTTTCAAAGAGCAAGCTGGGGGTCTCAGGTGTAAGAAAAGGCTATATATTTAGCTCAGAAGATGAAGCAGAAGACTGGCAAAAGAAGTGTGCATGCAATCTCTGTACAGACCCAGTCTGGTTGCCACAGGGATAACTGCCAGGAGAATACATGGGAGGAAAATATAATGAAATCAGAGTTGGAAAATGAAACAGTGTTACAGGAGGAGACTTCTCAGGCAGAAGCATGCCCAATCTGAGGCGAAAACAGGAGAACCAGGGGGGCAACATGGTATTTAGGGAGATAATTGAGAATTTTACTCAGCAGGCAGTCACAGATATTTTGAGTCAATTCAACCTCAGGGATGGGAGAATCATTAATATCTTGGGTGGTGAGAATCAGTGATGAGGGGGTTGGAGAAGTATCAGTAGATGACATGGATTGCTTGAAATTTATGGGTATTACTCAGAATCCTTTTGTATAGCAAGTTTTTAGAGATTACAGTGTGCAAGGAGGTAACAATACAACTAATCTATGGAGACAGACCCGGTTATTCACTTAGGGACTGTATAAGAAAGTTAAAAGAGGAGTAAATGAATACTGCTATAATGATCAGAAATGCAAATGAGTACTATGATACCCCCTTAGCAGTTTCCCATAGGGATATTGTAGTAAAGAGAGCTCCTCCTGCCTATAAAGATGTAGTTTTGACTCTAATAATTGGAAAAATGAGATTTCAAAATTTAGTGACTTAGGTGACTTGGGGAAAGATGAATTTTCTCAAGACAGAAGAGCAAATAGCCAATGGATTCAAAGTCAGAATAGATTGACAAGGAAAGAATCGTTTACTGCTCCATTGAAAACAGGGGTAGATTTTGGAAGCATAAATGGTATTCCAACTGATGAATTATACAGAATGTATTGAGAAAAGGAGCTTGATACTAGACAGAATACAGAAAGAAGAAGTAAGAACTGCCCGTGCAGATCCTCCTTGTATCCAAATTTGTCGCATCTCCAGGGAGGATAGGAAATTGGCTGAGCCCCAGCTCAGATTAAAGAAATACACAGATGGGATTACAGACCCCATATTGATTTGACCATATATTGGAAAAATGAATCAAATACAGTAACTAGAGCGTTCATAGATACTGTGGCAGAGGCCTACCTTATGTATGGAAATTCTGAAGTTTAAACATGGAACTCCTATCACCACCACAGGACTGGGAGCTGCTAAAATATCAGTCAGACAAGTCAAACTAGCAATGAAAATTGGACAATTGCCTAAGAAAAAAGACCTGAATACATCATTGGAATAAATATGTTGACAGTTATGACTAAATTTACCTGAGGGGAGATACCAATTTATAGTAAGGAAAATAGGAATTAATACAGTTTTAGTGGGCAAAATGAAAATGGACCCAGTCATTTTAATTGAAACTTCTAAAGTAATTACTTTAAAGCAGTATCATGTGCCAGATAGGCAAGGTGAAATGACCAATTCTATAAAGGAATGTGTTGAGGCAGGAGTCTTAGTACCTACAACCATTTGATGGAATAATCCTGTCTGGCCAGTATGAAAATCAGATGGGACATGGAGGATGATAGTGGATTATAGACAACTGACCAAAGTGACTCCTCCCTTGCATGATGCTGTTTCAGATAACACTACGTTAATTGAAAGGATCCAGAAATATGATGGATTTGGTATGTAGTTATTGATTTAGCCAGTGCTTTCTTTACTATTCCAATAGACTCTAAACAATGAGACCAATTTGCTTTCAGTTGGCAGAGATAATAATATACTTTCATATGCTTGCTGCAAGGATATGTTCATAGCCCCACTGTGTGCCATAGGATTGTGGCTGAACATTTAGATGAATTAGAATTAATTGGTGTGCAGCTTGCCCATTACATAGATGATAATATGATACAGGGGAAAAATGTAAAAGAAGTGGGGAAAAGTTTGATGATTTTTTTAGCATATGAAAAGCAAAGGGTAGGAAATTAACCCTGCAAAGATTCAAGGACCAGACCAAACTTAAAATTTTGGGGCATACAATGGAATAAGGGGTTGCAAGAGATTCTCCCACAAGCCTGACAAAAGATTCAAGATTTTCCTATCTCCACCAATAGGAAAGAGGCCCAAAAGTTTATTGGATTATTTAGATATTGGATACCAAATTGAGGACAAATTTTGAAATCCTTATATAAAATTACTAGGAAAAAATATGAATTTGATTAGGGACTTGAGCAGGGTAAAGCTTTTGAAGAAGCAAGGGACACTATACAATTGACCCTGGATTTATGGCCTGTGTGCAAAGTGGCCTGGTGAAGTTACAAGTGACTGTACAAGATGAATATGCCAGCTAAAGAACTCACCTCTTAAATGGCACCTCTTGGGGCAGGGACAGCTCTAAGTCCAATTTCAGCAGGAAATAGCTATAGAAGAAGAGACTTTAACCTCTTACCCCAAGATTTTAGGCCCCATTTATTTGAGGGAGGAATGATATAGGGTATGATATAGGCTTGTGCTCAAGCCCCACCCAAAGATATTGTTTTCTGTGTTTATTTTGTGTGATCCCTATTGTATTGTTTTAAAATTTTGTTGATACCAGTTGCCTCACTGACCTATGTAATGAAGAGGAAAGATCTTGGGGGCTCATGTCATGGTAATTTAAATGGGAAAATCTTTCCCATTCATTAATAGGCCCAAAGCACATGGAAACCTATGTCACATGTGGGAGGAGGAACTTGTTGAACAGGTGAAACAGAAAGGATGAAGCAGAAGTAGGAGGAAATTGGTAAGAGCAGTTGAGGGGAGGAGAGAGGATGCAGGTTGGCAGGCAGACACAGCTGGGTTCATGAATGTTTCCTTATGGAAAGGCTCCAACGGAGGGTTGGGGGGGAAGACTTGGCAGTGACTTTGTCCCCTGCAGTGATAAGGTGTATTGATTTCTTAGTTATTATAATGGATTTGGCTTTCTGATGTTGAGATTTGGCTCTCTGGTGTCTGAATAAATGTTATAAATGTTTTTCTTCTGCCCTCTATATTGAGAGTCTGTTATGCTTTGTGATTCAGAACTACTCTGGCATTTTCATAGTCATCCTCCATGCTGTGAGTATTGCCTGGGTGATACAAGTGCCTAAGATATACTGAGCGCTTAATAAATCCTCTGTTTTTCTAAATATTTTCATTAGGTAAATCACAACCTGTAGTCCCATAGATCTTGAGGTAATAGTGAGAATTTCTTTTATGTGAGTGGTCTAGAATTCAGTACTTCTTAAAACGTGGGTTGCAACCCCATATGGCATCATGAAAAATTTGGCAATAGTAAAAGGTTACTGAACATACAACCAAAAATTAATTAAAATAAAAAGTATAAGGATTCTGAGGTTCTTCTGACAGTGCTTGCTCATGTTGTATTTTATAACTTCTCTGCAGTCTTGGTTCTGAACACAAAGCGTGATTACTTTTTACTGTGCATGCCCTCAGGCCACACAATGCTGATGAACCTGAAATTGGGAAAAGGTATCATAAGTGGAAAAAGTTTAAGAAGACCTGATTGCCAAGGACTCTCTCATCACTTCAACTAGTGCCACATAGCAAGGACTTCTCAGGATCACTTAAATCTCTGGAAAATAAAGCCTTTTATACTATGGCCCGCTGTGGTGATCCACTCCCAAGAACTTGACATTTCTATTTTGCTGACATGAACCATGTTTTTTTTTTTCCACATGAGATCTTCCATTTCCATCAAGTTTGTAGCACAACCTCTCTTCCAATAAAGTAATTCTTTTGTTAAAATCTGCTTCTGTCTGGTAGGGTGATCACTCCATGGACATAGTCTTTTTTACTACCTTCTATTGATATAGTAATCTCTTGGTTCTCTAGTTGTAGCAGTGTTCATTGGTCTAGAATCTTCTCCACTATCTGGATCACCCATGATTTTCCCTGAGCACTTAATTTATAAGTATGGAAGAGTCTTGGAATTCCCCTTCTGATCTCATCAATTTGCAGCTCTTTCAAGAGAGTTCATAGCTTCAGCAATAATGTTTCAGATCAAGGATTTCTTCCCCTAGAGAATTATATCTTCCACCTTTTAAAAACTCACTTGCTGAGTTATTTATTTATTTTGGAGTGTGATTTATTATAATACTATTCATTTTAATTCCACTCGATTTAACAAGAATTTATTGAATACCTCCTCTGTGCCAGGCATTGTTCTAGGTGCTGGGAATTCAAAGAGAAAACAAATGTGATAGACTACATGTTCAAGGAGTGTGTCCTCTACTTGGAAGTATCAGCATGTACACAAATAATCACTTAGCCTCTATCTACCTCAATTTCCTCATCTGTAAAATAGGGATAACCATAGCTCCTATCTCTTAGAGCTTTTCTGAGTACCAAAGGAGATAATGTGTATTTTGCAAATCTTAAAGTAATATATAAATGATGTTTTGTTGTTCTGCTTATGTTATTTGTGTTCTAGAAAAGTCTAAATTAGTATATGGCACTTACTAAGGCTTAACGAGAGTTAAGGGTTCCAAGAGGCATAGGGGTGCAGAGAGAACATTGTAGATACAGCTAGCTATGTGTGTGTGTGTGTGTGTGTGTGTATTATGGGATAAAGCAAGTGGACCAGTTAGGCTGGAATCTAGAATACTTGTGAAGAAGTAATGTGAAACTGCTTGAGAAAGTTAGGTTGGAACCAGGTTGTGAGAGCCTTTACATGTAAAAGGGTTTTGTATTTAGGCAGTAGGGGGCAACTGAAGTTTCATGAACAAGGAAGTGATTTTTCAGACCTGTACATGTCTAGGCCATCCACTATCCTGTCCTAGGATTTTTATGTGGATTATGAGGATAGCATTATAATATATGTTTGTATATCATCACATCTATGATGATACAGTGGATAGAGCATTAGACCTGGACACAGGAAAACCTGATTTCAAATCCTACCTCAGTCACTTAACAGCGTTATGACCCTGGACAAGTCATGTAGACTTTGCCTCAGTTTCCTCATCTATAAAATGGGGACAAAATAATACCTATCACCTAGAGTTGTTTTGAAGATCAAATGAGAAAATATTTATAAAAATGCTTTGAAAAAACTAAAATTATTATGAATTATCATTAACTGCTATGATACAGAACAAGAATTTAGAACCTTTTCTTCTAAAATGTTCTATGATAAGAAAGGAACCAGTACACAAAAATTTAACTTTTTCACTTGGTATGGAGGCCATCATTCTTGAACAGTCTACTTAGAATTCCTTTTTTCACCCATTCAGCGTTTGCAGTTAGTTCCTTTATTTGGATACAACTAGACAAACAATCCAGAACTAAGCTGTAGTGCCTTCTGGGAGCTCTAAAAATTGTAATTGATGATGACCCTGTAAAAAGAATTTCAGTATCCAGCTCCTTTCTTAGGTGTTTTCTGTATTTACAGTTTCTACTACTCTATTAGATTAAAATTTACATGTTCAAATGGCATTGAGTCATGAGGCACCTGGCCAAGACTCTAGTGAATTTTTTCTGATGGTATTTTCAGACAGTGTCCAAAATTAGATAGATGGCAAGATAATTAGGAATGTTTTTTACTATCTTGGATCAAAATTACTTCTTAGCTGAAATCATAATTCCCTTGGCAGATGAGCTGAACCAAGGCATACAGGAAACACCTATGTTATTATAATCTTCAAGTGTATTATTAAAATATTCAGGTGGCACAATGGATAAAGTGTCAGGTCTAAAGTCAGAATGACTGAGTTCAAATCTGGCCTCAGACCCTAGCTACCTATGTAACTTAACCCTGTTAATGCTAGAGAAGTAAAAGGTGAACCACTCCAGTGTCTTTGCTAAGAAAACCCCAAATAGGATCATGAGGAGTTGGATACAGGTATATTATTAAAGCTTTTACAGTGTGGAAGAAACAAGTTTGAATATAATCTAACATGGTCCAAATTGAAGAAGGCCATCATAAAAAAATGTAATTTAAGAAAGTGGTTGGTTGTTTTGTCCTTCATGCTTGAAGAGGCCAAAGTAATATCACTATGTCAGAAATGAAGTATAATGTGTCTAACTATGCCTGATCAGACTAATATAAGCTGAGCAGGGTCTACCACAGGTGGGACACAAATTGCTCCCATAAACATTTGGAGTGCAGATATCACTATATTTGTGCATCTCACATTTCTTTTGAGATACTGAAATTCGGATTTGCTTATAGAGCTTAATACCTTTTGTGATGTGAGCACACCATATTGGGTGGTCCTTCTCCAGTGTCTTCCATGCCTCACAACTGATTCCAAAGTTCTTGCTTCTTCTGATCTTTGTGAATTCAAGAAATAGTCATCAATCACCTGCTATGTACAATGTACAGTGTGAGACATCAGGAGTTAAAATCAATGTCTATATTGTCTTCAGAACTGGGGGTGGGGACATGGTTCTGACTGGTCTGGTACATAGGTGCTTAATAAATGCTAGTTGACTGGTATATCTACAAATAAGTATGTTACATGGTGGTTAGAGTGTAATACAGACAAAGGAGAAATATTCTAGGAAGATTTGAGAAAGAAGAAAATATTTTAATCTTTGGTAAAGTAGAAAATAAATGTTTTCTCATTTGTAGGGCCATCATCAATTTGCTTTTTCTCTTTCTATGTCAGTCTTATAAGTAGCCATGGTTTCCACACATTATGAAACATTTTTCCCTCTAGCTTTCCTACTATGATATTTACATCCTTCCTCAATTTTCCTTTGTGATTGTTTATGTCTTTCTTTGCATGTGTTCTGTCCATTTATTTTCAAAATAACTGGCCTTCAATAGCATTTACTTTCATAATAATATTGCACCTGTTCTTGTTTCTGGTCTAAATGAATGATTTGCTTTGGACAGTTAATGAAAAATAAGCATTTCTTTATTAACGTCTCAGCTTCAGCTCTACCATTCTTTGACCTCAATTTATTATGATTATTTTTTTTCCCTTTGGAATACAAGGCAGGTTGTTTGGGAGTTAGAAGTTTATTTGACTAAACTGATTCACAGAGCAGAGGAATTCAAAAACTACTTAGTCTTTATTTTGCTTCCCTCTTTAAAGACGTAAACAAAAGAAAAATACATTTGTTTTGAAAACTAATCCCTGTCTTATGAAAGGGGAAGAGATATTGCAATACCTCATAAAACCTGAATTATCATTAACACCATAGGATAGCAGTTAACTACCAAAACTGAAACTTTTGTAACTATAACATTTCTGTGTTATTTCCTTGTTCTCTACTCAGGAGAAAAATTAGTAGCATAACGGGGAAGGATATGATGGAAGTGCCTTGCTGTTGGCCACAAGTAGTATGAAACTAATACTATAACATTTTTCCTAAAGGGGGTAGACTCTTAAACATATTTTCCCTAATGAAAGAAAACAAGAAGAAGAATAAATAATTATTGGCTCCCTGAAGCATCTGCAAAAAAGAATAAGAACAACCATCGCTATTTTCCCTCATTAGAAAGTGTGCCCCAGAGCCTAAGCTCTTTAGGAGATGAACCAGAATTGTTATCATCATCATTATTCCTAAAAATAATAATAACAGTGACAATGGTAATAATGATAATCAAAGACTCTATTTCTTTGTTTCATTATAACTAGTGACCCAGCTGAAGTGAACAGAATGATTTTTACCATTTACATGAAGAGAGGAGTAAAATCATAGTATTGGTTAATTTCGTGCACTCCTGGAAAATATTAGTCAATGTTCTGTCTCTCCCTTATTAAATTACACTGATTTCAAATTCTTGACGATTCAAATAATTGGTCAATAAGTATTTATTCAATGTGTACTATCACTTATCAAAAAAACTATAGACATTTAAATACCTGCTGTGTGCAAGAGACTATGCTAGGAACCATGAGGATTCATGATTTATTAGACAGTATCTCTACTTTCTTTATATATATATATATTTACTTACTTATTTGTTTATTTATTTTGAATGTCCTACAGTCACTACCATGTAACTTAGTTTTTTTTCTCTCCGTCTCCTTTCCCCCTCTCCCCTCCCTCCCCGAGACAGCATACAATTTTATATAGGTTCTACACATACATTCCTATTAAATACATTTTCACCTTAGTCATGTTGCATAAAAGAATTAAAATGAATGGGAGAAATCATATAACAAACCAAACTGTAATACAAAAGGAGATGATCTGCTACATTCTGTGATCGAATTCCAATTCCAATTTTTTTAGGTCCTTGCATTGCAATGAAGTTCCAAGTATACCAGAAAAAATCCTCTCACACTGTGGTTATTGCTGTGTACAAAGTTCTCCTGGTTCTGCTCCTTTCACTCAGCATCAGTTCACATAAGTCTTTCCGGGCCTCTCTGAAGTCTTCCTGTTCATCATTTCTTATAGCACAATAGTATTCCATTACATGCATACCACAATTTATTCAGCCATTCCCCAATTTATGGGCATCCCCTTGATTTCCAGTTTTGGGCCACCACAAAGAGTGCTGGCTGCTATAAATATTTTTGTACATGTGGGACCCTTTCCCATTTTTATGATGTCTTGGGGATACTGTCCTAGAAGTGATATTACTGGGTCAAAGGGTATGCACATTTTTGTAGCCCCAGTATCTCTACTTCCAAAGAACTTAGAATGTAATTGAATGATACAAGACTAACCCACGTGAAATTATTAGCACACAATTCAGGGTATCTAACTGATGTTTAAAGTACATAAGCCTGACTAGACATGCTAAGGAGTTTAGAGGGAAAAGATAAATGAGGCCTGACATAGGTGAGGACGGTTTCCTAGAGTTAAATAGGATTTAAGTTGAAATTTCAAGATGTAAATGAGAAAAAGGAGGATATTTTAGATTAGAGGAGCAACACTGTGGGGACATATATAACAATAATATGTTATGCATAACGGGAAGACCAGCTCAACTAAAATACAGGGAGTATATTGGAAATAAAGATGGGCAGGCAAATTAGAACCTACAGTGAATTTAAAAAGCCAAAATGTCATAGGAAAAATGAAGCTATCAAAGAATTTTTGAGCAGAAAAGCTTTACCTTTTACCTGTAAAATAGTTTATCTTAACACAGAACTTAGCACAACAGTATATGCTCAGTGAATATTTGTTAAATCAAAGAATAATAACCATGAGAAAGGTTTTACCAAACACATGAAATGTATAACCAGTATTATAAGGGTAATACCTTGATTCCCAAGAGAAGATCTTCAAGCACTTTAAAAACAATTGTTTTCCCCAATTGATAAATGGTCAAAGGATATGAACAGGCAGTTTTCAGAGGAAGAAATTAAAGCTATCTACAGTCATATGAAAAAATGCTCTAAATCACTATTGATCAGAGAAATGCAAATCAAAACAACTCTGAGGTACCACATCACACCTATCCAATTGGCTAACATGACACAACAGGATGATGGCAAATGTTGGAGAGGATGTGGAAGAGTTGGAACTCTAATTCATTGTTGGTGGAGCTGTGAGCTGATCCAACCATTCTGGAGAGCAATTTGGAACTATGCCCAAAGGGCTACAAAAATGTGCACACCCTTTGACCCAGTAATACCACTTCTAGGACTGTATCCCCAAGACATCATAAAAATGGGAAAGGGTCCCACATGTACAAAAATATTTATAGCAGCCAGCACTCTTTGTGGTGGCCAAAAACTGGAAATCAAGGGGATTCCCATCAGTTGGGGATTAGGTAAATAAATTGTGGTATATGAATGTAATGGAGTACTATTGTACTATGAGAAATGATGAACACAAAGACTTCAGAGAGGCCTGGAAAGACTTAGATGATCTGATGCTGAGTGAAAGGAGCAGAACCAGGAGAATTTTGTGCACAGCAAAAACCACAGTGTGAGAGGATTTTTCCTGGTATACTTGGAACTTCATAGCAATGCAAGGACCTAAAAAATTCCCAGTGGTCTCTTAAGGCAAAATGCCTTCCACATCCAGGGAAAGAACTATGGAATTTGATTGCAGAATGTAGTAGGTCATCTTCTTTTGTATTACGTTTTGGTTTGTTTTATGATTTCTCCCATCATTTTAATTCTTCTGTGCAACGTGACTAAGGTGAAAATGTATTTAATAGGAATGTATGTGTAGAACCTGTATAAAATTGTATGTCATCTCAGGGAGGTAGGGAGGAAGGAGGGAAAGGGAGGGGGAAACAATCTGAGTTATATGGAACTGATTGCAGAACACTGAAAACAAATAAAATAATAGTAAAAAAAGAAAAGAAAAAAGAAACAATTGTTTATAAATAACATGATTTCCATATAAATCAAGGCTGACACTTTTGATGCAAATGATAAATACTTTATGTACCATAAATCTGATTTATTTCTATTTTTCAAAGACCTGTGATTTCACCATTATGGATATTTGCTTTACCAGCTTTGACCACAATTCCCCCATTCCTTAGTGGTCAGTCTGCCTGAATTGCAATTCATTACCCCATGTCCAAATTTATCTAGGCTGATTCCGAGATAATATTGTTGTCTATCCTGGGGCCTGTTCTCAAAGCCTTTCCATCTAGATATACCATAACTGAAATGAATGCTTGGGGAAAAAAAGCATTTATTAAACATTTAGTATATGCATAGCACTGTGCTAAGCATTGGGGATACAAGTAGAAAAATAAGACAGCCCCTTCTCTCAGTGAGCTCACAGTCTAATAGGGGAGAAAGTATTTATAAAAGGTTTCAGGCCCAAGTCAAATGGAAAGGTCACGTGGTTCTTAGGGTCAACAGCAAGTCACGTGCTAATGATCCTTTTTAATGTTATTTTAGTTGATAAAACAGTGTCAATTTGACAGTCTCAAGGACTTTGACAACAAACTTTCTTTTCTGGGTCTTTACTAGATGTATATCTAAATATAGCGCCTTCAGGAACAGTTGCCAGGCTGTGTCTTTATAAAAAATTGCTTCCCAATGTGATGAATGTGGATATTCTGATGGAAGCATTACTGTTTCCAAGGCTCTTCAGTTCAGGGTCCTGGACTGTCTCAAACATTGCTGATACAGTATTCGAAGAACGCTTTCATATCTTAATGAAGTATTTGCTTTAGGAGAGCACCATTCAATATAGTCTCTCATAAAACTTTTTTTCTTTTTTAACATTTAAGAAAGTCACATTTTATACTTCATTTTGGTCAGTTCAAATTAGCATAGGCTCATATGATGTGGTTTTCTGATTATGTTCATTCATTAAAAATTTTCAGAACAGTTAGCAGGGGAAAAAAACAGGTTTTTCTAGATCAATCACCCAGGACCATATTAGTACCAGAGACCCCATAGGTAGATAGGCTATCCTATAACTATTTATGAAAAAACACTTGGATATCTTAAATAACAAAGTGGAATATAAAGCATCACCAATACATTAACTTAGAAACTGTAATTATATCCTTGAGGATTTATTTATTTTGTAAAATGCTAATTTAGAAGTAGAATGCTCTAAGGCTAGCTTTCTGTGATACCCACATTCTCATATTTTCTTTCTTCTTTTTGGCCTAGAATTCCCAGCTATTGTTGGAGTACTATGTGGGTTTTAAAAATCCTATTTAATTAAAGGGCTTCTCCTTTTTTCCCTCTTTTGCCCTATCTTAGTTGCAGGTCAATCCTGAATTCTTAATAAATGTGAATGGGGAAGATAAATTTATGGGTTGAAGATTACATTAATGTGACCAAGATAATTGTTAATATCTTCATTGTCCCTTTGGACATAATGGATTATATCAATTAATTGGTCTTTGGAACAGAATATGTTAACCATGAATGTGTTCATTTTATCTTTACCAGTACACTATAAGTACTTTATTTCCTGGGATCTTATGGATTGACGGAGCAGTAAAAGTGAGGCGAGTTACATAAACTGTGTAATGGTGGTAATTATCTGAACAAATCGATTGCAGTGTTTTTGCTATGTGATATGTCAAGAGAAGCCAGATTCAGGCATCCCATATAAATTCCTTGGTCCAACTTTAATTTCCTTACACATTTTTTTTCTCCAGGCATTTAAAAAGAAACCTCTTTGTACTTACTTTACCATTTTATTTTCTTTATCTCTTACCATTGTGCTTTGCACTTCATATTTACTAAAACAAGTCAACCCCATAGGCACAAAATTTTCAAAGTACAAAAAAATGACACAAAACACTAACTTCTTGAAATTTGAGTTCTAGATCCATACTGTACTGCTGTTACCATGCATACATTGTGTATTGATGTTTCTGAGATTTCACAAGAAGGCAAAATGGTACAGTGGGAAAATGCCTGATTCTGGAGTCAGAGAACGTGGGTCCAGATATCACATTGGACGCTTAGTACCTATGTAACCTTGGGCAAACTGTTCAGCTCCTTTTCCTCATTTGTATTATGAGTGATTTGGAGTAGGTCAACTGTGGGGTCCCTTCAAGTACTAAATCTATGATCCTGTGAGTATGTCCACCAGCAATGCTGAATATAAACCATTCATGCTTCCAAACATTTTATGATTCACATGGGCATGCTCCTGTACTCTTCCACAGGATTGCCTTCTGATGGGTCACTATGTCGCTATGTCCATTGACATTGTGTAGATACCAGTGGATTACATAGGATGCCTCAGTTGTACCTACAGGATAAAACCACATAGTTTTACAGTCTTTTTTGCTTATATCTTTTTATACTACTTCTGAAATCTCTCCTTGTTTCAATATATTTCAATATTTAGAATTCAATATTTAGGCAATATGTTTCAACCTACTCATCCTTACTATGAACCTCTCCTTTGCCCCTTAGGTGACCCACAACTTTAAATGTTCTGAGAGTATGGCACTACATGACTCATAGCCTAAAATTATCAGAAAAATATTGATGTTTAAGAGAAAAGTTTAGGGAGAAGTTTGACTTCTTTAAAGCCATTACACAATTTCCTAAATGCGATCCACCCTTCTCTCATCCTTATTTTCAATTCTGGATTTAGTCTATGGCCCATTCACAGTGTTTATATGTATCATGTTGTATTTCAGTCATGTCCAATGCTTCATCATCCCATGGATCATAGCATACCAATGCTGTCCATGGAATTTTCTTGATGAACATGCTAAGGTATTTTGCCTTTTCCTTCTCCACTATATGTATGTGGATATCCTTTGTGTGATTATAGATCATATCTACAGTGTTTAAAAATTTGATTGAGTTAGCACATTACTTATAAGCAGGAGTGTCTGGAACATCTTGCCATCTATAAGTAATCCTACTTGAATTTGTTCTCTGCCATGCATATTCTCCGTGATTATGACAAATTCCTTGGGTGACCATGTATTTCCCTGTTTTGTGCCTCACTTGATATTAATAATCAGAAGGTCACTACGTCTGTTTTTAAGTCTGTCAACAAATCCTCTATGATTTTGATATATAAATTTGGAGACATCTTAATGAGAGCATTTTAGGGTGGCATTTTGCTCCAACGATTCAAATGCTTGATAGTAAATAAAAAATGCGGCTTTACTGTCATTGATGGAGTAAAGAGTTTATTTTTAAAATCTTGACAGATGTCCCATTTTTATTTGTCTGATTTGTCTCTTTTTTAATGTATCCTTAAAAGGTGTTGATATGTGACTTAATCACATTTCTTGACAGTATTTTTATAAGTTTCTTTGCTGCTACTGATTTTCTATAATATGATACTGCTTATAATTATCACCTCCATGAGAGTTTACATATGACTTTGCATTCTATTCTGCATTGCCTTTGACTAGTAACTCTCTCCAGTTGGTAAGGACATTAAGAATTTTTTGACTGATACAATTGTCTTCTCATTGTGTAAGCAATTGTTACAAATCTGTAACAATACCTATACATTTATTTACTTCCTGTTGTTAAGCAACAATTTATGTAATGGGTTGAACTTGTCTCAAATATATTCCTTCTAATCTGGCATTGATTTTTATCTTTGCTTTTAACAAATCAATGATCTTACTCTGTATATAGACTAAGATTAGAATATGATTCCCACATTAGTATCCAATCATTCCTTATCTATTAAAATATTATCAATTTCATTTCTGGTGAGTAGTTCCTCCTGACTGTCTTCATGAAGAAAGAATTTATGAGAAAGGGGTATGAGACTCCTGAATAGTCTATAAGCTTTTGAGCTTTCTTTGTTTCTTTAATCCTGAACCATGTCTTCCGGTATCTTTTTCTACTCTAATACGTGTTTGTTGTTGCTTTAAAAAACATTACATTAGTCAATTACTATTCTCATCCCTGTATGAGCTTTTGAGGGAAATGAAAAAAGGCATTAAAATAGGGCAGGGAGAATAAAGATATTTAAGCATAGATTAAACCACATTTTTTCTTTGAAACATTTTTGGGTCCAAAAACTGTCCTTTATTTCTCAAGTTCATATGAACATTATCTGTTTGAATTTTAAGATATGTTTTGATGCAGTTAGTTACTTGGCATTCTTTCCTGTGATTCAAGCTTCAAGTAGTGAACTCTGGCAGACCTTAATGAAGTGGGTAGGACATTTCTCATTTCATGTGTTAGTAAAATAAAATATGAATTGTGATACTTTATGAAAAACAACTCTTACCATGATTCATGAATTGGTTTTGTACCTGTTCAGAATACCAACTTGTATATTTTTCTACGTTATAATGTAATGTATTTTTGTGAACAATTTGATAAGACTGAAGTCATTCCAGAGTTATTTATAACAGTATTTATATCAAATGTGTTGTGTGTATTTTTAAAAGATTATTTTGGATCCTGAGGAGTTATGCTTGGTAAATATATTGAATAAGTTGTCACATAACACAACATTTCATTGATTCATTTTTATTATTTTTGTATCTTACTGCAGGCAGAAAATTCAGCACTGGCTTTGGAAAATGAAAATCAAAGGGAACAATATGAAAGATGTCTTGACGAGGTAAGGTAGATGGAAAGCTTTCCCGATAAGGTATCTGACAATTTAGGATTCCCCCAATCTGGTTTTCCTATTGCTCATATTTATGAGAGACTAAAGGCTTTTAGCATTATTTCTCTTTAATGTCAGACAGTAAATGTATGGCAGTCCAGAAGGGCTGCTTTAACTTAATTTTTCATTTGTGAGGCTGTGAATTCCTTTTGATGATTGTTTCATATTCTTATATCACAATGAGAGATTTGAGGAATATTCTTCATTATATGATGAACTCAAAGGATCCAACAACTATAATCCTGGCCTGCAAGACTTTAAATATTAATGTGTGAAAAATAAAACCTGAGAACAAATGCTACCGTGATCCAAGGCAAGTCAGGAAAGTTATGGGTGGATTGTACTCCAGAATGGATAGGATTTGTGTAAAAGAACACCTGGAAATAAGAGAAAGGAGGGGCTTTGGCTCAAATTTTGAAATCAAGATAAAAGCAATAGAAGGGAAATAAGTGAAGAGGAAAAAGAGAAGTGAGGAGGAAAAATTGAGCAGAATATAAGACAGTCCCCTATGCATGAGAACACTCAATAAATATTATTTGATGATAGTGAGGAGATGGAGACAAAGATGTTAGATGTTTCTGAGAAGGGTATAGAATCTTGAGGTCTACATATTGTTCGCATCTTCTTCTCAAGGATTCTTATCACATCGTGTCAGCTCCCACACAGGATAAATTGATGTTGAGACAAAATAAAAGTGGCTTTGTCATTTAGGCAAGAATCCATATTTCCACACACAATGAAGATTTTACCTGAGATGCTGTCTGTGATTTTATTGATGATTTGAAAGGGAATTAATTTTATTAACCAATCATGAAATTTCATGATGTTTAAGGTAGCCTGTCTTGCAGTAGAACAGGGATGAGAAAATGAATGCAGAATTCATAAGCTTTGGGAAAATCCAATTGGGAATCTGAAGTGTACTTTGAATTATTTTCCAAACAGTAGTCGAAGAAGATTTATGCTAAAACAAGCCCACATTCCCTTACTAGGTCTGACCCTGTAACTGATGGCACATTTCTATAATAATTGACAAAGGAAAGGGTGTGGTCTCCATCCATGGAACAAACAGGAGATGATTCCCATGGGGATCCAGCCCATTATCTTCATTACATTGGCACAGTGAGTTAGGCACCAGTATCGTAACCTCCATCTTGATTTTACAGAGACCTAAGACCCTACAATGAATTTCCAAACTGTTTTCCTTCCTAGAGAGAGGCTATATTGATTAATATTCTCAAATATCAGCTACTATGGCAAAATTGGAGCCCCAAACATGTGCTTATCCAGGGCTTAAAGAACAACAATTAAAACATTTCTCCAATACCTTTGGTCCAAAGAGACAGATATGTGATGAGGAAAGATAACTCAAACTGCCTTGATGCCATCCCTGTAGCCCTAACCCCTATATCCCTGACCAAATGCTGCCCTCGAGTTTGGGATGAGAAAATCAAAAGGATCTCCAAATGATTAAAAGAACTAACATCTCTCATGGGTATTTTCAGTGATCAGTATGTCAGTCTCATCTTCTGCATACCAGCTGCAGCTTATTCTGTATTTTAAAGTCAGCTTTTATATGAATCACAGCCATAGAAGAGTGGTTTCTTTTATTTGTCAGTAGCTGACCACCACAGTTCTCCTGAAATCTGCCTACCTTTAAAAATCCCATGATATTTCTTTAGAGGCATTGATATTTTAGGAAATGTTTTCTACTAGGGCTATGCATTGCCTTTTTTAACTGTGGTTCCACCTCCTCCATGACACATGCCCTCGGGCTTCTACACCTCAGGTGAAAGCCCGAATGATGCAAGACAAGCCATCACCCCTGAAATAATCCTGTCACAAGCTCAATTGAGAAAATGCAGAAAAAATTTTAAAAAAAAATAAAACATCCATGTTTTTACAGCAAAGATTTTTTTTTTGTCAAGAGAGTTAGCTTTTACACAAAGAGCCACTTCTGAATGTAGTGCAATGTCACTGCCCTATTTTGCATTCAAGTAAACTGGCCATTGGATTCCCGTGCCAGTTGTTGTTCAACTAATTATATGAGTTAGACAAATATATTTACACATATTGTATTAGAACACCATCCAAGGTACAGCTGATTGCAATAATGATGCCAACTGGAAATTCTTTTCAAGGCTTTTTATACTAATTAAACAAACTAACAAGGTAAAGTCACCCATGTTATTTCCTTGCTCATGGTTGTTGTTGTTGTTGTTTGCTTTTTTGTTTTTTTAATAACCTGCACAGGTGGATAGAATGTAAATTCGAAATAAACTTCAATCCCTTCCGCAGTGATGATTGTTATTTTCCATAGAATTCAGTGAATAGTAAGATTTTGAAAGAGGGGTTAGGGAATGAACTTGGGATAACATCATTGAAATGCTCTCAGTTCTAGAAAAAGAATCCATCAGTCTAATGTAAATACACATGGGTACACACACACACACACACACACACACACACACACACACACACACACACACACACACACACAAATTCCCTGTTCTGAAAAATCAAATGTAAAACCTAGGATTATCCTTTTGTCCCTTGGGGGATTGGAAGCTTACATATTTAATCCTAGTTCATTGTCTAGGTGTTTGACAGGCAGTTTTTTGGCTAGGAGTAGAGTAGTGTTTATTCTCATTATTGCCCTGACTTCGGTTCCTTTTAAGCCTAACTTAAATGTAAAAGAAATGAATGCACAAGCCTAAGAAAAAACAAAATACAAATAAACCCTCCAGTATCATTTTAAAGAAAAGTCTTAGAACTACTGACCTTTTAATATCATTATAAATGTATCTGCATTAGCTAAAATATGAAGACAAAAGCTTCATGAAAGGATATTTTCTTCACTTTTTGAAACTTTAAAAAGCAATTGGCAGCAGAGCATAGAAACCATTTTGATTTAATTTGTAACTCAATAATATCTGTCAATGAAAATCTACATCTGAAAAATTGACTATTCAGAAAAGGAAAGCTAATGCTGAATTTCTTGTAAATAAAGAAGGCTAGGTTGATTTTTTCTCTTGCTTCTCAACCTACCATCTTACAATATACCACAAGGACAGAAGGAAATCAGACATTTGATCTAATGCTATTAGCATAATTCTGAAAAACAAAAGAAACAACCAAAGATTTCTAAAAATTCAAGGCTAAAGAAAAGCAGAGGTTTGAAATAGGTCAAGGAGGCTTGAATTTGCCTCCACAGAACATATGAATGAAATATCCAGACATCATAAGACACTTTCTACTCAAACCTGGACCCAGGACGTTCATTAATATCCATGTACTTGAATGGTCACTTCTCAAGTGACTTTTTAAAATGAAGTTTTTAAGAAAGATCGTCTTACTGGTCTAAGGAATTTGCAAATATTACAGCTCAGTTTGATTTCTCTTCTATTTCCACTCTCTAATGCAAATGAGAGAGAGACAGGGGGAGAGAGAGAGAGAGAAAGAGAGAACAGGGAGAGAGAGAGAAAGAGAGAACAGGGAGAGAGGGAGGGAGGGAGGGAGGAAGGGAGAGAAAGAGAGAGAGAGAGAGAGCACACGAGCGAGCTAGCTCTCACTTATTAAGTACTTGGCACTTGATAAATATTGGGAATTCAAATAGCAGCAAGCAAAGTGGTCCCAGTTCTCAAAGAGCTTACATTCTCAAGGAATTACAATATATGAAAGAGGAGGGGAAATATCCTTGTAATGTAGGTGAGGAGAAAAAGGAGGAGTCCACAGAAATGGACATCAGGCATTCGATGTGAAGCACAGCCAGGGTCATTCCTAAAATCCTCAAAGAGGGGGAGGGAATCATCAAAGAGGAGAAAAGAGCCCCAGCAATTTAGGACTCACTGCTTCCTTCAAGAGTTAGTTCATATTCAGGGATTACAAACTCACTTTTTATTCACCAAAATATAATTTGGAAGGCAAAAACATCATTAGGGATAATCATTCAACACATTTGGAAGTCATCTTGTTGGTTGTGACAGATTGATCATGTCTTTTGATTTATTCATGTCAGTGCTTCAATTTGTTAATACAGATAATTGAAGGGACAACAGAAAAAGGAAAACTTTTTATTAATTTCTTAACCTGGGATCTGTGAACCTGTTTTTTTTTCAAGAAATTTTTTGATAACTACATTTTAATATAATTGTTTTCCTTTGTAATTATAAGGATTTTATATCATACATTTAAAAACATGACTGTGAGAAAAAATCCATAGAACCCAACCAACTGCCAAAGTGGTACTTGACACAAAAAAAGTTTACATACTTTAGGACTTTTTAAATCTTTAAGTTAAATTTAATCCTTTCAATGAGCCAAAGTCTATTTTCTCTTCCTCCCTCCCTCTACTGAAAAAGAAAAACAAAAACCTTGTAACAAATATATGTAGTCAAGCAAAACAAATCCCCACTTCAGCCACATCCAAAAAAATGTATCTGCAACCTGATTTCCTCATGTCTTTGTCATCATCTTCTGGAGTCATAGTTGGTCACTACATGGATCAGAGTTCTTAAACCTTTCCAAGTTGATTGCCTTTTTAATGTTGTTGTTATCTCCTAAAATGTTTTTTCTGGTTTTACTCACTTTACTCTGCATCAATTCGTGCACATCTTCCTAGGTTTCTCTCTAATGCCTTCTGCATTTAAACTCTTCTTTTTCAGTGGTATACTTATAAATACATGTTACACAAATTAGTATTTTGACTTAAATTTCACATTACACCTGCTTGTCAACTTCATGCATTGTAGAGGGTCATTTCCCTTGAGGGCAGAGAGTGCCTCGTTTTCATATTTCTATCCATAGTGCCATAGCATAAAATTGAATTGTTTCAGACTAAAATGGGAGCTTCCTTCCCTAATTTCCTTCATCTACCAGTGATTCCAATAGTCTCAGAAAAAAACTGAGTGGTCAGCAATTCTGTGTCTGTTTTCAAAAAACTAGTGAAAACATAATGCTTGATTGCTTATAGGGAGCAAAAGAATAGCAATTCAATTAAGCAAGCATTTATTTAGTATCCAAGTATCAGACACTGTGTTAGGGAATAGAAAGGTTAAGCCAAAGTGAAAGAATTCCTAACATCAGAGAGACTTCACATTCTACCAGGAGAAAATGCCTGTATACAAATGTGTAAATAAAGGCTGTCTAGAAATACACAAAGTGATTTATTTGCTCCTGCAAATCAAAGGGAAGAAGTCACTAAGATCATGAATTCAAATAAAACTTCTCGTAGGAGTGACACTTGAGTGTAGCTCAGGATCCTGAATGGGGGTGGGGCATAGAAGTAGGAGGTGGAACTTTATTTATTAAGAATAGCAGGTAGAGCAATTTGCTACGATCGTTTGGGTGCTGATCAATCTGGAAGGTACTTAGTTAGATTTCTAGGAATTTCAAGAGTGGGGGTCCCATGCTAAATATAAAGAAAGGGAAAGAGGAAAGGACAAGAAAAGGATCATAGTTTTAAGACTGAAAGAGATTTCAAAGGCCATCTAGTACAACAGCCCTCATTTTATAGGTGAGGAAACTGTCATAGGGAAGTAAAGGGACTGCCCAAATGTGCATATGTAGTATGAAAGGCAGAATTTTTTCCCAGGTCCTTTTACTCTAGATTCAGTCTTCCTTCCCTTGGAGCACACTGCCTCTCCAAGAGAAACAAAAGGAAAAAAACTAGAGGATGAGCCCATAGAAGAAGAGTCATGGATGGACATCTTCACATATGCCAGCAGGGATACCAGGAAGTCTACCACTTGGTGCAATGGAAGGATCTCATTATATTTGGATTCAGAGGCCCTATGTTCAACTCCTCCCTCTTCCACTTGTTAGCTGTGTGACATTGGCCACCTCCTCTTTTAAACCTCAGTGTCCTCTTCTGTAACATAAGGGACCTCTTAGTCCTTTCCAGTTCTTAATCTATAAACCTACATAGTATTAGAGGAACCAAGGTGACTGGAAGAAGTCCTGAAAAGAAAGAAACATGAGAGGTATCTTGCAGTTTGCTCTTAGAGCTTCCAACTCGCCTCCTTGCTCCTCTTTCTTCTGGAAAGCCCTGGGGATGTTTGAAGTAGAAGAAGCGTGGGTCTCAAAGGGCCAACAGCAGCTTCCTTCAGCAGGTGTCAATTCCCCTGGCATCCCTGGCTGCTGCGGCTGCTTTCCTTTCTTAGGAGAGGGAACAAAGCAGTTGAAGCTAGAGTGATTTGTTCTCATTAGCTGGGCCTGTAGGTGTGTTTCTTTGCAACATAAGTGCTGAGGTTTAACACTAAGATGAGAAAAGTAGCTGATTCCAGGGGACTATCACATATGCCTATTAAAGATTTCCAAGTGTACATTACACGCATAGGCCCTGAACAGCTGTCATTTTGATGCACTGGGGAAGATTCTCTGTTAAGAGGGGTGCACTAAACCCCAAGACAGTCTCCATAGACAATACAGAGGCAAGCAGTTTGTACAATCTACTCTTCTGCAAAGAACCCCTGAGTCCTTCTGGGCAAAGTAACCCCATGTCAGTAAGTAAAGAAATAATATATCAGTTGTGGCTTTGTTCAATTTTCAGGTAGAGCAAACAATTGTTTAAAGTACATGCCAGAAGGAACTCTGTCAAATATAGATTCTTGAAAGCCTGTAGGGCAACACACATGAATTGCAAAGATATAACATATTTACTCCTGTGGGTTGTTACAGTTACGATATTAGTCTGTGTCTTCTGTTAAATCATGTATAGAGCTGTTTTATGGGACCACTGTTCCAAGGACTGGTTTAAGTTAGGGCCTGGTTTGGAGGGGGGTGGGGGGAATGGATGGTTGGCAGTTTTATGAGAATGTGAATCAAATCCAAACTTTGGGATTCAATGGAATTGAATTATTTACAAACATGAGTTAGTTTTGGCTTTTTGCTCCCGATTTAGATCACATGAGCAGTTTAAGTTTGCCAACAATAAAAAAGAGAGGTGAAGTGGATTTCAGTTTTTAGTGGACAGTTTCTTGCAATTTGCCATAGACAGTTACAAGCTAAAGAATCCTCAAGGTGACCCTCTTTGGTCAGTTTGAGGGGGATGGTAGAAGTTTAGTAAGAGATTATATACCTTATCTAAATAATACCATAAGGCAAACATACTTTTCAGGGATTGTTTTCTGTATGATAATTCTTGGGTATGTTTGTTACAGTTATGGCTGTGCTGAGAAACAGCTAAGATGTTCAAAAGAAATTAAATGCATATCACTTGCCAGGTTCACTATGAACATTTATTTTCTTTCGCAATGTCAAAAGTGTAAATACGGAAAGACTGCTGGTAGAAAGAAAAATCCCCGTGGTGTATACAGTTCAGCTGATCAATGATATGTAATCTGATTCTAGTCAATTATACCATGTGGTATGGATGCCCTCCAACCACATTTTGATGACAGTCCGTATTTTAATTTTCTGTGGTACTTAATGGTAGCTGGCTGTCATTATAGATGTACTCTTTTGTCAATACTGAGTCAAGAAACAATTAAGCTCCATGAAAACACTCTGACTGTAATCTGTTCCACTGTATTAGACAAGGAGGCAAACACAAACTTACATTTTACTGTCTCTCTTTCTCATGCACACACACACACACACACACACACATTAGCTAGAGAAAAAGACAGATAAAGGGAAAAGAAAAGAATTTACTTCACTTACCTTAGCTTTTAATGGAATGTGGGAAATGATGACATGACCATGGCAGTGAGAGGAAAGGAGATTTCCCATCAGTTAGGATGCTTGGATACTGTGGACATAGCCTCAGTTTCGCTAGTTTTGAATCCTGTCTTGAATAGAAGCAGTTTCTTTCCTACATAGGCCAGAAAGTTTCCTCAAACCAACCTCCTCGCTCTCCCTCCCAGGAGTCTCATTTTATCTCCTGCGATAATGGTGATGCTGGCTGACACATGCTCAAGGGTTATGGTGGAGCTAGAATGAATGATTCTTTGCAAAATAATCTCAAGATCTTTAGACGAAAGGGGGAAAACTATCAGTGTCAAGACAGGTAGGAACACAGGACATTTTATTTTGGGAAATGTTCACAGATGGAAAAAATTGCAAATCCCTGAAATATCTCTCAATATTATAAGCATTTTATAGCTCATCGCAATCAACATATCAAGCAATATTGCTGCCAACTTTCCTGCGACTGTCAAAGGGGAAAATACCCAGGAAAAATAAAGACTGCAGAAAAATCATCCCTTCATATTAGCCTCCGACATCCCCCTCTACACTTTGTCCATACCTTGGACATGTCTTGATAAGCAGTGCTTTGTGCAGTGCAGGCGATTTTAAGCAGTGAAATAAACACTCCTGCAGCCATGAGAAAGGAAGTAGACACAAAGGGCATGGGAATCAGCAGTTTAGAGCCTGTGTACTAATAATCATGAGCTAGCTTGACACTGTATTATCTTGTAGACTCTACCTGGTGCTTTACCTATGAAAGGATATCATGTCCCTAATATGGAAATTTGAAAGCTAAGGTATGAATGATCTTCTTGGTCCAGCTTATTTAATCGGTTACTTTTTAAAACAGCAAAACCTTAGCAACAAGGATTGCTTGACTATTTAAAAGAGTGAGACAGTAGTGCAGTAATGTAAAGGAAAGCAGTATTTGAAGACAACAGAATCCTGATCAATTAATGCAATGAACAATCTTGCCTCTAGAGGACTGACATGGAAAAATCGCTGCTTTTCTTCACTTCCTAAGTGGTGAACTCAAGGTTTAGATTGAGGTAAATGTTGTCAGACGCAGGCAAGGTGTTGGTTTGGCATGCTACTTGTATTTCTCTGTTTAAAAGGAGGAGTAGGGTAGGAGGATATCTCATAGAGAAAGGACAACAACATATGTACACATATATACATACATATATATACGTATATATATATATATATATACATATATATATATATATATATATATATATATATATATATATATATATATGGGGGAGGAGATGGAGAGGAGAGAATTTAGAATTCAAAAAAAGAATGTTAAAATTTTTTTAAAGGATCAATGAAACATTTTTTTTAAGTGAGAAACTCTAGAAAGAAAATGACCAAATGAGAAATATAACATCTAGTACTAAAATGATATTGTGTTCTTGATAAAATAAACATATCTATTAAGCCTTTTATTACAAATTATTTTTTTTTCTGTTGACTTAAAGGTGGCCAACCAGGTTGTTCAAGCTCTTCTCACTCAAAAGGTAAGTCCCTTTCTAGCTGTTCGCATTTGGATGTGCCTTATGTTAGTGGCTTACAATTCAATTTGTCAAACAGGCCATTTTGATGGATAGTTATAATACTTTCCAATCGATTCACTCAGATTGCACCAGTGAATGTTTCAGATGGCATATGAAGTTCCATTCGCAAACCTGCAGAGTTGGAAAGTTTAACATCTTGGTAAAGTGGCAGAAAGCTTTGTGGAAATTAAAGATTCACATCTACTCAGATGAAAAGAAAATCCATCATTATTACTGTCTAGCTTATGTTAAATAAAGTGATAGTCTCTTTCCAGTCCCTGCCAAAAGAATGTATGCTTCCCAGAAATCAAGGAAGCCCCATTATTATTTTGCTCATTGATAATTTCAACAGAAGCCCCAAATTGAATATAAAAGAACTATGCTTTTTAGTCCCTGCCATTCCCTGTCTTGTCCTATCCTGAACATTTTGAGAGCTACTAGCTTTAGAACAACTGAAGATGATGAGTACTGACCCCTACTAGAAAAGTATGAGTGGCTGTTTGCCCAAGTTAGAGCCGTTTGGAAATGTTTCCTGAACATTTCCTATCTCTTTGAAACAGAATTCCAGGGCCTTCAGTTTTGGTTTGTTGCTTTTTTGTTTCCTTCTCTTTTATCTATAATATCTTTCTGAAGTAGAATTCTTCTGAGAAAAAAGAATGTGACCCTCCATATGTCATGAATAGTATAGAAAAGAGTGTGGGTGGGTAATAGCATATTCAATCATAGTCTTTTGATCTGTATTTTAGAAATGTATGTTATTATATTTTGACTGAACCAGTCAGTAGTTGTTTCTCAATTACAGACACTTCATTGGATTATATCCATATTTTATAGCATTAAAGCCACATGTGATGATATATTTTTTAGAATTTCCCAAATACTACTTTTGTCAAAACTTTGTTTTTTCAACTGATCGAAAAACTTCATTTTAACAGTTCAAATAGATTTGAGAGTACTTATGAGAATCACTTTTTTCAGATGATCTGATTTCTCTACTGTTTTCTCCTTCTTACTCAAAACCATCTGCTCCTTTTAATTTGCAACCCAGTTCAGGGTTCAGTTCTTAACTGTTGGAAGACTTCTTATTCCTGATGCTCTTAATGCCATCTCAGGACAAAGACAGGTAGGCAGTCTGGTACAATAAAAAGGAAAGGGGGGTTCCTTCAGGTCAGTCACAAAAAAGGAGCTACACAAATCCAAGTACTAACTAGTAAACAGATAAATCTACTCCTATATAATTAAGCAGGAAAACATGCTGCTGTGAGATAACATAACTCAGGGATACTGTGAAGCATGAAGAGATGTTCTATGGAACCATAAGCCTTCTGGATTTCAATTGAGACTGTAAAATTGCCCCAAAAGATCTAAAATTTCGTTTTAATAAAGTGCATGATATAAGAAATAAAATGGATCCCAATCATATCTGAATGAAACAAGTTCCATAGAAGGCCTTCAATGGCATAAACCAAAAGAGAAAAATAATTTATCCAAGTTGCAGAAATCTTTAAGGTAAAATTTCATGTTTGTTTGTAGTTTTAGAGTAAACGTTATAACATGCACACAGGTTCACTAATGACAAGCTTTTCACTGCACCTCCTTTCCTCAACAAAGAATCTTTTTTGTACATATCATACATCTAGCCAGCTAAAAATTTTATGGTAAAAACATTTTTAAATAAATATTTGGGGGAAGTTATATTTTTCCAGAAACCTTTCCATTTTTCTTTGATTTTGAAAATCATTCATTGTATCTTCAGATATCATAATCTCGATTGTCTTCACCATTCTGGCTGTGATCTTCTGATTGGATGCTTTCCTCTTAGTGATATTCCTGAAGTTCAGAAGTATATTTGAATTCCACAAAATATAAGCCAACTTAAAAATGGACTCTTTAAATCAGAATATGTAGTACCCATTATCAGTTAGGTTTCTTTCTAGTCGATGTGTTCTTCATATTAAAGAATTTAAAATTGGATGACTATGGTAATCAGCACAGGGACATCAGGCATCATAGAAAGGGAAGACAATGGAAACAAAGAGGAGAATGAGAAGGTTGGTGGGGAAAACTTTTTATCACCACCCTTCTTACCTTTTTTGCAATAACTTTATCAAAATCAATCCTGATAGAGGCAAGATTGAATTCCCATGTTAAGTGCATTAATGTAAGTATTACATATATGGACAGTGCTCACATTAGTCTGATCAAAATGACTGTGTTTGTTCAAATGATTAGGTATAAAATTCATGTTATCTGTACCAGAGTTTTTTTAATTTACTTGCTTACATATTCTGCCTTGCCCCACTAGGTGCTTTCAAAATATTGATAATGAATAGATAATACTATAGCAACTTGTAGGTAACGTCTTTTTAAATAAAAACAAAATAGCAACCAGCACAAGGTTCTGACCCCTGGTGCCTCCCAATATGACTTACTATCTTAAAATATTATTCAGCCAACTTTGACTAATCCTCCTGATAATTTGATATCGGATCTCTTCACTAGAAATCCGCTATCTTGAATTTCATTCACTTCAGCTTGAAGCCATTTGTGGTTTAATTGTCATTGTTTCAGGTCGTGTTTTCCAGAATCATGTGGACACTTTTAAGTAGCAGCAAGTATAAAAGTGTCTTCAGTGTCCATCATGCAGGGAGACTTTTTGATGTTACATTTTGTAGGCCCTTTGGGTAAAGTATGGCTTTTGGTCTTAATTAAATATAGTGTTGATTTCAGCAATGAATTATATGCATAGTTCATAGGAAGTAGTTTTCATTCCCATGGGTAGCTGATGTTTTTGAACCTTCAGTATTACTGTGAAGATTGTCTTAGGTCTGATGGTCATGGAGTGGAAAGAACATAGGATTTGGAAGTCAGAGGACTAAGTACAAATCCTGGCTGTTCCACTACTACCTGTGCTATTTGGGAAAGTTACTTAACCTCTCTGGAACTCGGTTCCCTATTTTGTATTGAAGAGGTTAGACACAATCATGTCTAAGGATACTTCAAGCTCTAAATCTGTAATTCCGCAAAAAGCCAGTGTGGATGTTTCTTGAACACTTTACTTTCCTATTCATATGAGGACAGATGTAGTAAGATCTTCAGAAATAAAATTCACTACTAAAACTATTTTTCTTAATATTTCCATGCATGTCTGAGTAAGCATACCTTTGCCTCCTTGTCACTTCATAAGGTGTGGCTTCCTTTTTACAAAACTGTTGTGATGTCATAGGATCATATGTTAAAAGATTAAAGAGATTTTTGGAGTTATCCTATCCAGCCCCCTCTCTTTACAATTGAGGAAACAGATCCAGAGAACTCAAGTATCTTGCCCAGCATCACCAAGGTAGCAAGTGACAGAACTAAAATTTGAGCCTATGTGCTATCTCCCTCCAAGTTCAGTGCTCTTCATTGCACAGAATCTCAGAATCTAGTTCTATAGAACAAATCTCTGTTCTGAGGCTCCTGCTGTCCTTATTGGTGGTTGCCTTATTTATCCATTTCATCTATGAAATCTTCTTATGTTTCTCTTAGCTATCTCCTCACAAACAACTATACTTCCTGGACCAGAAACCATTCCCCATACTCTTGTTTCCCCCAATCTACTTGCCAACTCTGGAGCCAGAATCAAATCAGTTTTGTCATTGCTCCTAGAAAGGGTGTATCAATGACTGCTGGCTGCACTCAACATCTATAATTTTCCATGCAAAAACATTATTTGCTAGTCACTACTCTTTTCTGTTTATTGTCTCCCCCTCTTAGAATGTAAACTCCCTGAAGACAGGGTCTGTCTTTGATTTTGTATTTGTATCATCCTTGCTTAATACAGACCTTGGCAAACCATAAGCCTTAATATATGATTTTCCATTTATTCATTCATTTTGATATTCATTAGGATAGAGATTATGCTCATACTTTTACCTGTGGTAAAAACCATCCCCACACCATTCCAGACAAATAAGAATAAAACCTGGTGTTAAAGGTTACCAAGAATAATGTTACATGCAATCCATCACTCAACGTCAGTTAAGTATTCCTTAGCATTCACTCAAGTCACTCCTACTGCAGCTTACACCACTGTCCTCTTATTCTGACTTAAACCGAGGAGAGTTGGCCACTGTTCTGTTCAAAGCAAACATAGTAGCATGCAAAGAAACTAATGCTAGTGTATCCCGTCTATTACTCTTTTTTCTCTAGTTATAATCCATTCTGGTTAGAAATATTAATAATTGCTAATATTTCTAAAGTATTTTAAGTTTACAAAGTGTTTAACCTACATTATCTCATTTGGTCCTCATAGCAACTCTGTGAAGTAAGGAGAGGGACTGGACCTGTGATTTCATAGGGATAAGGAACTCTTTTTATTTATTTTTAATTTATGGAACAAAACAAGTATTTCCATAGCATAGTATTATAAAAAAAGATGATTGCACATGAATTTTTTGCAAATGTACTATTCAGAACTTGCCATTCCTTTCAAATATACAACAAAATTTCCATATGAATTTCTTTATTTTCTTTTTTCTTCTCTCCCCGCCAAAAACATAAATTACCAAAAAAATTTTACTGAATTGGAAAAAATAATAATAAAATTCCCTTGGAAAAACAAAAAGGCAAAGATATCAAGGGAAATAATGAAAATAAATGTAAAGGAAGCAGATTTAGCAGTACCAGACCTAAAACTATATTGTAAGGCAGTAATTATCAAAACTATCTGTGATAAGGAACTCTTGGGAGAGGAAATTCTCTATCACTATAGTCAGTACCTTCTCTGTAAGTCATGGTGCTTCTAAAGAATTGGCTGAGAGTGCTTTGTCCAAGGTCACATAAATAGTAAGGTAGGTGCTATTATTCCCATTTTACAGATGAAAATAATAGTAGCATTTTCATCTGTAAAATTCATCCTGGACAAAGCACTTCATGTTTTAATCAGGTCTCTAAGATCACCATAGGTTAATTTCATTAACCCAGAAGTAAAGGGCTTCACTTTGGGTCACACAGCTTCTGTCTGAGGCGTTATTCAGCTTCCCCTCCACCCAGGCCCTTCTGACTATAAATGCTAATACTCTTTCCATTATGCCACACTGCCTACCATCATCCACAGAATGGATGAGAAGAATGAACAAAAAAAAAAGACCCGAAACAAGGAAGCAGCACTTTTATTCTATAAAAGCTATTTTTTTAAATGGCTCCCACTTGCTTACCAGTAATAGAAAGTACAGTGGAAAAATTCTAGAACCTTTCTTTCCCCTATGGTACAGTTTGTTGAATGATGCACTCATGAGCTAATGGTGATACATTTGGTCAGGGTTCCCAGGGTCAATATTTTTTCCCCAAGTAATTCCCTTCTACCATATCCTAAGTAGTAGTAATGGTCACTTATATTCTGACACTTACAGAGAACTCTCTTTAGAGCACACTGATTTTTGCTTCTATTTGAGGAACGTGCCAAAGTTGCTTTTCATGGTTTTGCTGCTGAAATCATTGATACCAATATTTGCCATTCATCTTCCCCTGCTAAAATTGGCTAGCCAACATATCTGTATTGGTTTCTTCACCTGAAAATGAAAATTATCATATTTTTCTCTTCTTGCAGGAACAATTCATGTTTACTTAACTCATGGTCAATTATTATTAATTACTTAATTAGGGTAATGAAAACAATTAGCATTCTGGAGCAGAGAGTGTTATGCACACGCTGAAAACAACTATTAGTCTAAATAAGTCACGCAGGGCTTATAACCAGGCAGTGGTTGGTTTTTGAAGTCAAGCAGATGCAGGATTTTAATTGGTTCCCTAACTGTCCTCACCAAATTTTTTTGGGTACACAAGGAGAGTTTTTGGTTTTCCTTTCCTTCTGATGATCTGCATATTTGTCCCGCTTTGGGTTTACCAGCCCTGCATTTCAAATCTGCCTTTGTTAGAGTCAATAAGCTGGAATATATCCTGTGCATACTCTTTCCTTGTTTAGCTGAATGATGAGCTAGCCGTGCAGTGCATCAGGACTTGTTCCTGTTTCTTTGCTGCCTTTAAATGAAATGCATTGTGAGTTGAATGGTGATGAAGGTTGCTGAAGCAGAGAATAAATCTCAATGTTTTTATGAAGGCTTGGCTGGAGCACCCACCCAGCAGTCCCATCTATAGAGCTCCTAAAACCTGTTTCTAAGGAACCCCCTCCCTAAGGAACCCCCTTCCCTCCACTTAGAACTCTTTTTCTTCAGTCTTTCATTCTTTTGCTAAGATTAGTGTACTTCCAAGGGTGTCAGGGCAAAGACCTGGACTACTTAACTTTAAATAATACTTAGTTGAGCAGTCACCCTCTTTATATCATAGTATTCAGGTCTTGAAAAATGGGAATGGCTTTTCCACTGCAGTTCTAATTATAACACCACTCACCAGAATTCATCGTCATCATTCACGTTATCTTCGTCCAGAAAAAATACATATTTTACATACCTATTATGTATAAAGAACTATAGCAAGAAGGCCATCTGTGGAATAAGACCTAGGTCTGAAGTCCTGCCTCTGATGTAGCTAGCTGTAGGCAAGTCATTTAATGCCTCTGCATCCCAGGCAAGTTTCCCAGGGTATAATCTGTTGCCAGTGGTATGCTGGTAAATATTTAACATCTGACTTTCCTGGGGGTTGAGGGAGTTATGTGGGGGCAGTACTCACAAAAATTTTGTCCATCACTTTCTTAAGTCCGGACAGTCAACAACAACAAAATAAATCAAGCCTTGATGTGTATGTAGCACTTGCTGACTTCCAAGATGTAAATGCCACCTGAAAAATTTAAGAATCAGCTCTATCTCACTGGTTCAGGCTGACTGTAGAAAATCCTGACTGCAGCTCGCCTAAAGCTGATCTGCACTGGAGGAAGGGATTTCCACACCAGACCTGCTTATCTGCTGTTGAAATCCTAGGCCTGCCTGGGCCCCACCACATCCTGTCCCTCCCCCTAACAGATAATAAGGCACTCTATGTTTTGTATTACAAATACTAATAGAAACAAAACATTTAGCCTGTTCTGTAGAAGTTTACCCTCTAATTGGGAAGATGTTACAAATGTATAATAACAACTTAAGGAAACAAATTAGCATATGCTGAGTAACCGAGAAGCAGAATGGTATTACTGGAATTCCAAGATGACTTCACTGAGTAGTTAGGGAAGGCTACTTAGAGACTATTTGATTTGAACTTGAATTTGAAGGAAAGGAAGAATTTAGTCAAAGAAAAAGGGAAAGAAAGACAACTGATCAATAAGTACTTATTGAACACCTACTATGTGCTAAGCACTGTATTAAACCCATGGGATTTTTGCTCTCAGAGAGTCTTGTGGCAGAGATAACATGCAGACACCTATGTACATGCAAGCCTTATATAGGATAAAACTGAAATAATCAACAGAGGGAAGGCACTAGAGTCAAGGAAGATCAAGAAAGGCTTGTTATAGAAGATTGGATTTTAGCTGGGACTTGAAAGAAGCCAAGAGATGGAGATGAGGAGGGAAAGCATTGCAGGGATGAGGAATAGCCATTGAAAGTGCCTGGGATCAGGAGATAGAATGTCTTGTTCAAGACACAGCAAAATGGCCAATGTAGCTGGATCAGAGTGCAGGGATGGGGATGAGGAAAAGGAGAGAATAAGGTATAAGAAGACTGGAAGGGAGGACATGTTATGTGGGGCTTTAAACACCAAGCAGAGGATTTTAGTTTTGATCCTAGAGATGAAAGGGAGCCACTGGAGTTTATGGAGTCAGGAGAATTAGGGGGGTGTGTGTGTGTGTGTGTGTGTGTGTGTGTGTGTGTGTGTGTGTGTGTGTGTGTGTGTGTGTGTGTGTGTGTGTGTGTGTGTGTGTGTGTGTGTGTGTGTGTGTGTGTATCACGTCCAGCACTTAGCACAGTGTGCCACTTAGTACATGGTGATTGATTGATTTATGTTTAGAGAACCACTGGCAGGATTATGGGAGCATAGACTTATAGCTTCAAGGAACCTCAGATGCCAAAATTGAGACCCAGAGAGGTTAAGTGACAAACATAAGATCACATAGATAGTAGCTGAGGTTTGAATCCAGATCATCTAACTTTATTTGAATAGAAAGTCAAAAAGTTGAAAATAAGGTTATAAGCATAAGTAATAATTGTGATCCCTCATACTTTTATGGCATTTTGAGCTTTTTAATGTGCTATCTCCATAACTATAAAATGTAGGTAATTCAAATACTGCTATTGCCCCCTTTCGAATGGGGAAACAGAAGCTAAGACTGATTAAATGATTTGCTTATAGTTCACAAAGCCAGGATGGGATTAGATGGAAGAGACTCTTGCCTGTCAGACTATAGAGTTTGGAAATTATCCTGGGATCTATTTTAGATGCCATCAACGAAGGTCTTATCCCTAAAATCAGAGGAAAATAATCTTACCATAAGTCAAACTTACTTAAAAGTATTCTGAATGTAGGATGCCAGTGACTATATCTCATAAAAATGTAAGAGTTAAAATTATAGTCAGTCAGTAAGCATTTATTAAGTTCCTATTGTATGTCAGATTTGGAGATGGCTCCTCAGGAGGCATCCAGTCCAACCATCTCATTTTGTGTATAAGAAAATTTGATCAGAGAGGTTTTGTAGCTTAGACAAGGTCACAAGGATATTCAGTAGAAGAGGAAGGATTTGAACCTTGGTCCTCTAATTCTCAATTCATCACTTTTTCCACTGTACCCTGATGCCTCTGTAAATCTGAACTTTTTTAAACTCCCCAAAATAGATACACTGACAATAATGGCAGAAATGTGATTATCATATGTCCCCATCAGGTCTGAGGCCAGAAAACATGCAAGGAAACTTTAATAGCTTCATTCCAAGGATGGGCAAGTGACGTGTCCTTATTTAAAAACCATGACTATAGTTCTCCCACCAAATGCATCACTGACTCTAATAGCTAAAGTGCTGTAAGTTATCCTGCTGAGCTCCTACAAATGAAAAAGGGAAGCTCCATCAAAACCAATAGTTTCTTTAGTTCATCAAATTTCTATTCACTGAAAAAATATTCTTGTCCTTGTGACTTCTGTTTTATGATTGCTTTTATGAAGACAGTGAAGAGACCAAATATATAGGTGGAAACACAAAATGACTTTATATGGCTAAGATTTATAGTCCTCAAAAATAGCGTACCACATTGATCTATTTGTGATTCAAAGTTTTTTCTTTTTAAAATCAGCATTCCCCACACATAATAATCCTATCAGCCAGTGACTTGTAGTGGAAAACCTCCTATTTGATTTCTTTCTGGGGACTTTGAACAATAAACCCATAAATCTTCGCCTAATATGTCCTGAAACATTATACAAAATAGTGCAAAACATATTTGAGTTTCTCTAACAGCCTTCCCCCCTTCCTTCAATGCGTGCTACAGGACCTGAGGGAGGAGTGTGTAAAGTTGAAAACCAGAGTATTTGATTTGGAACAACAAAATCGAACATTAAGTGTGCTATTTCAACAGAGAGTCAAACCAGCTTCAGATCTGCTCCTTCAGGTATGTACCTACATGGGGAACAATCTTTGCAAATGAAACTTTATTTCTGAAAGGATGCTAATAGGAATGACTCATAAATGCCTGAGAAGAATGTCTCTAGTGTCATGGATTGTGTTGAATTTGATAGAGGTCTCTACCAGGTTCTGACTTCTATGGTGTATCCAGATTTTTTAAAATCCCAACAGAGAATTAGAAAAAGGATCAAGGTAAGACATGGCCACCAGGTATCTTCCAGTAAACTAAACAGAATGGTGGAAGGATCCTACGAGCTGTTGAATAGTTCACAGGCCAGTATTAGCACTTTTCCATTTGTTGATAAACAGTGAATACTTTTATGTGAAATGGAAATAGATTTCTTTAATGTGGTCAGAATCTTTGCAGTATAAAGTACAAATTATAGAAGTTACTTTCTTTTTTCCTTTTTCATGAGGTCAGGCTTGCCAAATCCTTGCAACAAATGTCATCTGAAGGAAAGGATCTCTTTTACAATCAAGTACAATTTTTACGTTCTTAACAATGACAGGGCTTTGTGGAGCTGATCCCAGAAAACTCTTTTTAATAAATAAACCAATATAACTTCTACTTCCTCTGGCCCCTATCTTCATTCAATGCCATTTTCTGTCTATAGAATGTACATTACTGTCTGTCTTCTGCATATGTGGTAAAGAATGATGAAGGGCTGTTCTTGATGTACCAGTCTTTCCAGATTTATGTGGATTGCAGAAATATTGACGTTATTGCCTGTCAGTGAAACCCAAGCGATTCAGGATGCTTCAGGTTTTGTTTTGTTTTGTTTTTTTTTAGATCTGCCATTGTAACATGCATGGTATTATAATAATAACTAATACTCATATATTGTGTTTAAGTTTTCTAACATTTTGCATATCGTATTTATTTGAGCCTCACAGTAACTTTGTGAGGTAAATATGACAGGTGTTACTATCCTTATTTTATAAATGAAGAAACTGAGGCCATCATGTTTTCTTGACTCCAAGTCCAACATTCTGTTCTCTGTACAGTAGGTAGAGTGTTCTATTTATAACCAAAAGAACTGGGTTCTGTCAGTTACTCTGTGTGTGCGTGTGTGCGTGTGTGTGTGTGTGTCTGTGTGTGTGTGTGTATGTGTGTGTATGTGAGAGAGAGAGAGAGAAACAGAGACCTTTGTCAGCTTGTCTCTTTAGGCCTCAATTGCTTCATCTGTAAAATGAAAGCACAGGACTCTAACTACTCTTCTTAGCTATAAGTATATGATCCTATGGCATAATAAAACTTTTCTAAAGTTCCATTAATGTCTTTTTATGACCTATTTCCAACATATTTCCCCTTCTTCCCCTCCTTTGTGACAAAGAAAGTTAAGTAGCATATCACACCATGCCAATACCCTCCACCACCTTTCTACTGAAAAATATGGTTGAGATCTCTCCTGAGGCCTAAGTTGGTTATTTCATTTAATCTGAAATTTATTGCCTTTTACTATTACTTTCACTTACACCATTGTAGTAGTTGTTGTGTGTATGAAAAGGATTACCTACAAAAAGTACATTGCAAACCTTAAAGTGCTATGTGGGTGCTAGCTAGCTATTGTATTTCCTAAACTCTGATCTTTTCATGCTGAACCATTTCCTATGAATCTTACAATATTTCTCTGAATGCCCCATATCCATTATTTCTCACAGTGCAAGAATATTTCATTGCATTCACATACACAATTCACATTCAGTTGTTCACAAATTGCTGGGCACCCAGAGGCGTGTTCTTACTCATGATATCTCTTCCCTCCCCACCATCCATAGGAAGCTGTTTCATCTGCATTATTGCTCCTTTTCCATGTAGCATGTTTTCTTTTTCAGTAGAAATATGCAGCTACAACATTAGACACAGCTGAGCAGCTAAAACTCAATTAAAACTCACCAAAAAACAAAAAAGGAAACAATCTGTAATTTCTTTGGACACTCTCTTCAATGTCTTTTAAAGTGATGCTCTTCCATTCAAAATGGTGCTTCCCTCATTGTATCTCAATCTATTCAAGGACTCTGTCTGCCAGGTTTACCTTAATTGACTCTTAATTTAAGCTGCTTTTGAGCTTTTCCTTCCCCTTCCTGGCTCCCCACCCCCACCCCCAATTCTTCAGACTTAGTTTTCTCTACTCATTCTGTTTCCCAATTGGGGAACTTTGTCCCTGTAACATTTCACTGGATATTTTTTTCCTTCTGATTCTTTTTTGTTTTCATTGCACATATAAACACCTTCCTAAATTCTTCAGTTAATCAGAGGAGTCATGCCTCATGAATTATTTTGAAGCATTTGAAGTTCTGCATAAAACACTAGACAGGATACATCCTTCTTTAGGGTTACAAATATACATCAGCAGAAGGGGCGGGCAAATGTTACCTTTTTCTGTCTCCAAATGTTTTAATCCTAGTGTTACGCTATTTGCTCAAACACATTACCATCCCTCTCTGCTGATGACTGCTCCATGAGTGAGCAGCAGGGCCATCACATCTATAGCCACAGTTCTTTAGTCTGAGCTGAGTTCCAAGGTCATTCCAAAACCTATGATCTCCCAGATGGCAGTGAAATGTACTCTTAATGTGCCACTGAAATGTACAGTAAACATATTTGGGGCCCTCTGGGAAATAATGGGAAGTTGCAGTTTGTTTCAGAGAAAGAAAGACATTTGATAAAGCTTAACATCAAAATGTAATTTGGTCCCCCAAATTAAAATAAAATAGCTCTGTGAATTGCAAAATGGAGCTCATCTCTTAAATTAATTTTCTTTCTGCTTTATTTGTTAGAACCTGATTCATAATTTATGACTCAAAAATAATATGAAAAAAACATTCTAACTTGATTCTTTTTCCTAGGTCAGGCCTACAATAAATAAGTTTGTCAAAGGGGATCTCATATCCATAAAAAGTTTTGTTTATTTTGCTTTCTCATGATCAAGATTCAAGGCTATAATTATTTCTAACAGCTGTAGAAGATACATGAATTCTTCTGTCTTGCTTATTTCAACATGAGATTTTCCTGGGCATATATACATATAGATAGATAGATAGATAGATAGATAGATAGATAGATAGATAGATAGATAGATAGATAGATAGATATACACACACAGACATACATATAAATACATGCACATATATACGTATATCTGTATACACGTATCTATATGCACACATACGTATGCATATGTGTATATATTTGCCTGTATATGTAGATTTATAGCCACTGTAAATGAATCATAGTGACTTTTTTTAGGTAAATACGTTTATGTTTATTCTTTTTCCTTGAAATTTGTAAATATCTTGCACAAGTATTCAGATGTTAGGAATTTATATGTATTTTATCAACAAAAATTTAATTATGTCACTGTGATGTTTTTAGATTGTTTTAATTTTCTTTCTCCAATTTGTAAGACTTGTTTTAACCAGAACTCACTGAAGTCATATTGCACGTCATAAAGGTATTGTGGTCACGTGATGCTATATCGTGTGACCTACCACAAGGCACAAATCTGCCTGCTTTCCAGCAACTCAGATTTCTAAACTGGCCAAAGTAGTGCAGACCAGCTTAGAGGAAAGTATTGGCATACCAGTGTGGAGTTCTAATTATGTAAGCATAGTTTTGAAGCATAATGGTTTGAATTGTTTTGGTACTAATTGATGAATGATTGGAAAGGTAAGTGCAAGCCATTTAGCTCTGGCTGAAATTAAAAGTGCTGTAGATAAAAAGAGAAGGAAAAATTGTGTCTGTCCTTAAGGAACTGAAATTCTAATAGAAGGACTGTGAAACATAACTATGTAAATACAAGATATATCTTGAAACTTCAGTTCAACTTGGTTGAAACTTGTATCAGTCTAACATCTATTAAATACCCACTCTGTGGCAGTCATTGAGCATGGTGATAGGGATACAAAGACAGAAATAAATGTCCCTGTCCTCAAGAAATCTATATTCTGTCAATGAAGGTATATGTATGTATAAGATACACAAAACAAATTCAAGCCTGCCTTGTATTTAATAGGCACTGTTGAATGAATGAATGAATTCTTCAGGTCAGAGAAGTGAGTCTGTATAAACATTCAATGGGAGACCCTTGGAGAGGAGGAAACCATCTTCCTGGCATTTCTGTTTGGGGAGTTGCTGTATAGAGAGGAAGGGCCAGCGGGGGCATGTTCCGATATTCTCTGAACTGTAAAGATGTTGTCACTGCGCCACAGAATCACGGCTCATGGGTATAGAGCTAGAAGGGGCCTGAGAAAGCAATCTAGACTAGGTTTGTGACTTTACAAGTCAGTCAGTCAGTCAGTCAACATGCATTTATTAAACGCTTACTATGTTCCAGTCACTGTAGTAAACATTAGAGAAACAAAGAAAGGGGGGAAAATAGTCCTTCTTATCAAGGAGCTTGTAGTTCAGTGGGGGAGATAACGTATAAATAAGATGCATAGTGTATCAAAAGCATTTATTAAATGCTCACATGTGCCAGGTACTGCGCTAAGTGCTCAGAATAAAATGAAGAGGAAAAATTGTCTCTGTCCTGACGGATATCAAGTTATGATGGGAGGATGGAAAAATAGCTATATATATATATATATATATATATGCAAGATCTATATAGAATAGAAGGAAAGTTCGGAGTGGAGGCTGATAGGTCACATTTACGCTTTTATGCTTTAAGAAAATCGTTTTGACATCTGAGTAGAGGATATATTGAAATGGGGAGAAATATGGGGTCGAGACTAATTGGAATTGGTCATCTTTCAATCCTGCTACTGTAATAGCATGAGTAAAAGGTGATAAGGGCCTGAACCAGGGTGGTGGTTCTGTCAGAGGAGAAATGGGGCCATAAAAGAGAGATGATTTGGAGGTAGAAAGGACAGACTTGTTATGGATTAGATGTGTGAGGTGAATGAGAATCAGGAATGAGAATAAGGAATCAAAGATTATATCAAGGTTGTAAATCTGAACAACTTGCAGGTTGGTCGTACCCTTGACATCAATTGGAAAGAATAAAGAAATAGATGGCAGGATGGTTCAGGTGACTTGGCCAAGGTAATAAATGTCAGTCACAATTTGAACACAAATACTCTGACTCCAGAATCCTTATTCTTATACTTTAATTCACTATCAGGTTTACAAGCAACTTGCCACAGATGGTTATCAGATAGGCAGACTGATTCTTCACATCATTAAATAGGTCCCTACATAGAAAAAATATCTGCTCCCCCTGTTATTTCAGAAAGCAAGTTATGACTATTACCACATAGTAAAGGGGAGAATTGAGTATCGCATGCATGTACACACACACATACACACACACACACACACAGAGGAACAGGCAAAGAAGTCCCCCATTTTCATCACCCTTTCCCTAGCAGATACATGGATAAACATATATAGATATTACTTAAAGCAGATTTGGAGAGATTCACAAGAGATCCTAGGATCTTCATGAAAAAAAAGCAAAATATACCAAGAAACTGAAATCTTGAGACTGACAACAGGAATCCCAAATTGCCCAACTTTGGTATGTCATATATGTAAGGGTTTTTAGGAATCAGACTAGACTATAGCTTCATTTTCATTGTCTGTAAAATGGGGATACTATTAGCCCCTACCTTACATAGCTTTTTTAAATATCCAATGAGACAATGCACATATGTGTTTTATGAACTTTAAAGCACTACGTAAGTGTTAGCTATCATTATTATACTAAAAACCACACCAGTCTGCACTGCACCCCAGACCCGAAAGAGTCTAGCAAGTAAAGAATTAAAAAAACACTTAGTGAAACTGAAACCACTGGAGAGATAGGACCTATATATTGACAAATGCTTAGGGATGGGGTAGTATACAGATTGCTACAGGAGGCAGTGGAATCAATAGAAGGACCATGTTGGTGCACAGACTTCTACCTCCTCTGTGTGTACTATTTTTCTCCAAGTTGGAAACCTGTATGTTTTGCTGCCCAAGCATTATTCTCACATGCCTTTAACCCCGTACCCTTTTAAAAATTTATTTCTTCTTCTCTTTTGACATTTCAGAGGGTCTGCTGTCTATATCCTTGGGGCAAAAGTGAAAGGAGAGGATACAGAAATGTGGTATTCACATGAACTGTTGAGATCTGACAACACAGAACAGAGGTGTGAAACCATTGCTGTCACTTCACTGAGGGCTGTGGCTCCATTGCTTCTGTTTTATTCTGTAGTACTATTGCCCAGGAGGGGAGGGGGCATTGAATTCTCATTTCTTCTTTAATTCTCTATGTTTGCCTTCATCATCAAACTTCAAGTTTTGATCATTCTCTTTTTTCTCTCCAAATGCCAGTCTATCTTCAAGATCCAGTTTAAGTTCCAATGCCTATATTAAGTGTTTCTAGACTATTCCAGCACTATTTAACTCTTGACTTCTGTGAACACTTATAATAAAGCTACTAGTTTGTCCCATACCACTCAGCATGTAATTATACTCTTAACTAATTATCTTTCCAAATAAACTGTAAGCTCTTTCAAACCATGGACTATTTTTCAATACACCCACAAGAAAGACCTACCTAGTAGTGAGGACATAATAAGAATCCAGTACATAATTGTTGATTAACTGATTAATGCCTGAGTTTATATTTAGTGTTTTTTCTAATGCTTTCATAAATGTTTCAGTGTTGTCTTTGTAACAACAAGAAAAAAAATGTTGCATAGTGGAAAAAAAAATCTGGACTTGGTGTCAAGGTTCAAATTTTACCTATGACGTTAGCTGTGTAATAATAAACAATTCACTTAATCTTTCTGACACTTGCTTTCCTCTTCTGCAAAACGGAGATAAAAATAAGAAGTATAGTCCTTACATCAAGCTTATTGTAATAATCAAGTAAGAAGATGTGTAGAAAGTGCTTTATCAGTTTTAAATAAATAATAAATGTTGGTTATTATTTTCCAAGATTTATCTTTGGTTGATCCATATCTTTAAAACTAACTCAATACTATCTAAAGATACTTGGTGATAAGTCATAAACACTGACCATTTCCTCTCTTCTGAAGTAAGGGCAGGGCTGGGAACATGATTTCCTTGGCATAGGGAACTCTAAATGAGTCATCTCCTTCTAATAATTGATGTCAACACTTTCTTTTCAATTTATAACCTTAAAGCACTGCTTAAAGGATTGGGAGATTAAGTGATTGACACAGGGTTACCCAAGAGTCCATGTGAGAGAAAGAAATTGAACTCAGGTCTTCCTTGTTTTGAGGCCGACTCTCCATCTCCTAACTCAGCCGTCTAACTTTCTCTAACTACAATGGCTCCCTTCTCTTTGAATAATTTATTTTTCTTGATAATTGTATTAATTCTTTAAAGTTTGCCAAGATTTTATATTTTATATATATATATTATATTTTATATACATTACATAATTACTTTAGGCTTCACAAGTTATAAATGGTTCTTCAAGTATTGTTCTTCCTTTTGCTATCCCCATCTGTAAATATGAAGAAATTGAAGCTAAGAAAACTATTTAGGGGGCGGAGCCAAGATGGCGAAGTAGAAAGACGCACATACACATAGCTCCGAACCCACAAACCACAGAACGGCAGAGGGGACTAATCCAGGGCGAATTCTGCACCCAGAGACCACGGAATATTGGAGCGAGGGAGATTTCTGTTCCGGAGAGACCTGCAAAGCTCTCGCGGGGGGTCCTTCATGCCGTGGACTGGGCGCCGGGATGGGGAGCAGAGTGCAGCTCTGCAGCGGCCGAGGCACCGAGAGGAAAAGATCCAAGCGGGCTTCGGGGACGGGATCTCCAGTGGCCACGCGGGTCCCTCCACCCACAGAGGGACCTGCAAACCTCTCGCAAAAGGTCCGTCGCGCTACAGACACAGAGCCCAGCCCGGACCGGCGGCCGCGGCTCCAAGAGGTACAGATCCGAGAAGGCTCCAGAGACGGGTTCTCCAGCGGCGGCACAAGCCCCCCCACCAACAGGTGACTGATGGGGGTAGGTGAGAGAGTCTCTTTGGCGGGTCAAGAGGGGAGTGGGGTGCCCCCATGGCTCGGGGCCCCCCCAGGAGATAGAAGCTGAAAGGCAGCTACAGACAGGGGCTCCCCAAACGGGCGGGAGCCTGGATCCATTGTGGAAGGTCTGTGCATAAACCCCCTGAGGGAACTGAGCCAGAGAGGTGGCCCTGCCCCTGACCTCAGCTCCTGAACTTAATTTAACACTGAATAGCAGCCCTGCCCCCGCCAAAAACCCTAAGGCGGGAAGCAGCATTTGAATATCAGTCCCCAAACGCTGGCTGGGAGGACCAGGAGGCGAGGTGGGTGTGAGGAGAACATTCAGAGGTCAGGCCACTGATTGGAGAGAATGCCAAGAAAACGGAAAAGAAATAAAACTATTGAAGGGTACTTTATCGGAGAAAAGACACTTCCTCCCTTCCTTTCTGATGGGGAGGAACAATGCTTGCCATCAGGCAAAGACACAGAAATCGAGGATTCTGTGTCCCAGCCCACCCAGTGGGCTCGGGCCATGGAAGAGCTCAAGAGGAATTTTGAAAATCAAGTTAGAGAGGTGGAGGAAAGACTGGGAAGGGAAATGAGAGGGATGAGAGAGAAGCATGAAAAGCAGATCAGCTCCCTGCTAAAGGAGAACCAAAAAAATCTTGAAGAAATTGGCACCTTGAGAACTAGCCCAACTCAGCTGGCAAGGGAGGTGCAAGGGGCCAATGAGGAGAAGAATGCTGTCAAAAGCAGAATTAACCAAATGGAAAAGGAGATTCAAAAGCTCACTGAAGAAAATAGATCTTTCAAAACTGGAATGGTACGGATGGACACTAAGGACTTTATGAGAAAGACAGATATCTCAGAACATACCACGCAGATTCGAAAAATGGAAAATAATGTGAAATATCTTATTGGAAAAACAACTGACCTGGAAAATAGAATCAGGAGAGACAATGTAAAAATTCTGGGACTACCTGAAAACCATGATCAAAAGAAGAGCCTAGACATCATCTTCCATGAAATTATCAAGGAAAACTGCCCTGAGATTCTAGAACCAGAAGGCAAAATAAATATTCAAGGAATCCGCAGAACACCGCATGAAAGAGATCCAAAAAGAGAAACTCCTAGGAGCATTGTGGCCAAATTCCAAAATTCCCAGGTGAAAGAGAAAATATTGCAAGCAGCTAGAAAGAAACAATTCAAGTATTGTGGAAATACAATCAGGATAGCACAAGATCTGGCACCCTCTACATTGAGGGATAGAAGGGAATGGAATAGGATATTCCAGAAGTCAAAGGAACTAGGACTGAAGCCAAGAATCACCTACCCAGCAAAACTGAGTATAATACTTGAGGAGAAAAAATGGTCTTTCAATGAAATAGAGGACTTTCAAATTTTCCTGATGAAAAGACCAGAGCTGGAAAGAAAATTTGACTTTCTAACACAAGAATGAAGAGAACCATGAAAAGGTGAACAGCAAAGAGAAGTCATAAGGGACTTACTAAAGTTGAACTGTTTACATTCCTACATGGAAAGACAATATTTGTAACTCTTGAAACATTTCAGTATCTGGGTACTGGGTTGGAGTACACACACACACACATGCACACACTCACACATACATAGAGACAGTGCACAGAGTGAATTGAAGAGGATGGGATCATATCTTAAAAAAAAAAATGAAATCAAGCAGTGAGAGAGAAATATTGGGAGGAGAAAGGGAGAAGTTATATGGGGCAAATTATCTCTCATAAAAGAGGCAAGCAAAAGACTTATTAGTGGTGGGATAAAGAGGGGAGGCAAGAGAAAAACATGAGGTCTACTCTCATCACATTCCACTAAAGGAAAGAATATAATGCACACTCATTTTGATAGGAAAACCTATCTCATAATACAGGAGAGTGGGGGACAGGGGCACAAGCAGGGTGGGGGGGAGGATGGAGGGGAGGGCATGGGGAGGAGAATGCAATACGAGGTCGACACTCATGGGGAGGGAAAGGACCATAAGAAAATAGAAGTAAAGGGGGACAGGATAGGATGGAGGGAAATATAGTTAGTCCTATACAACACAACTAGTATGGAAATCATTTGCAAAACTAAACAGATATGGCCTATATTGAATTGCCTGTCTTCCAAGGGGAAGGGGTGGAGAGGGAGGGAGCTAAAGAAGATGGAACTCAAAGTGTTAGGACCAAATGTAATGTTCTTACCACTGGGTAGCAAGAAATACAGGTTAAGGGGTCAAGAAAGCTATCTGGCCCTACAGGACAAAAGAGAAGATGGAGACAAGGGCAGGGAGGGAGGATAGAGGAGAGAGCAGATAGGTCACAGGGGCAATTAGAAAGCTCGGGTTTGGGGGGGGGAGGGGATAAAAGGGGAGAAAATTTGTAACCCAAAATTGTGTGAAAATAAATGTTAAAAGTTAAATAAAAAAAAAAAAGAAAACTATTTAGCTCAGAAAAAGCTAAAACCAAGAAGTCAGATTTGAACTAAGTCCATTCTGATTTCAAGTCTCACCCTCTGATTCCAAGGGCTAGCCCCCAAGCTGCATGCCAAATTCTTGCCATTGTGCTGAAGCTGCTTCCTTTGGTTCCATGATAACACAAGGTTTCCCCAGTGTTAGCTTGCAGTCAGTAGATGTAGGTGCCAAAGGGATAAGTTAAGAAATGTCCAGAAGGTCAATACAAGTTACTCTGTTTCTCCACACTGGTAAAAACTGAAAAGTTTTTTTTGTAAGTTTTAAAATTTGATTAAACTCTGCACCAGTGTGTACAAGCCATAGATTTAGATTCAGTTCCTGTTTGAGGGATTCACAATCTAATTTATATAGACCCACAAGGCAACATGAGGAGCGATCTAGAGTGCACTTTGGGGATTTCATCTAACACTGTGGCACAGATGTTAGAAGTTTCCATCAGTGTTGAATTTGTTGCCCAGCATCATCAGAGGACTTCTGTGGGTTCATAACTGGCATCTGACAGACATTAAAACATATGGAAGGAATTTGAAGAAAGGATTAAGCCCCAAGCAGTAAGTGTTGGAGAAGGCATTAATTTGTCAGAGGAGAAGAAAAAGGTTACTCTGAAATGAAAGGGACAGTTTGAAAGATTATATCGCTCCTACAAACAAAGAACTTTGGATGAGGAACACTAAAGGTTTGCTTGAAATCAAGGAGGTAAAGCAAAGAACGAGCAAGAATCAGCAAAAAAAGAGACTAGATAAGGATATAGACAGGTAAATATCTATATCTATCCTCCTTCCTATACATAAATACTTATCTATATATTTCCATCTATACAGAATGCCCTAAAGGTCTTTTGCCAACTTGCTTTTCTCATTGTAACTCCCTATTTTCCTTTTCTTTTCTGAAAAAAGTGAACACATCTACTTGCTTTTCATATAGCATGACATACTCATTCTCTCTCCTGTGCTATTAATTGTCATTAAAGAAGGTGTATGCTCTCTATTAGGATTGACCCCCCTCTTCCTTCCTGTTAATCAATGCCTCTCTTTCACTTCATACCCAACTTTCAAACTCACTACATGTAATAACTATTTTCTGATTAGTCCACCTGTGATTCACTCCTCATGTCTCATCCTTCTGTTGGTACTTATCTATTATAATGATTTGCATTTAATGGTGATTAATCCTCCAACAAGCATTTATTAGGTCCTTACTTTCTATCAAGTACTTTGCTGAACTCTTAGATTGAAGATAATTTTCTGGTAGTTCTTTAGTTTCCAATAATTCCTAGTCTGTTCTGGAAATGAAAAAAATTCTACCCACTGGCCAAGTGACTATCAATTAGCCTCTCAAGAATAGCATTGATTTTTTATGGTATCATGTTATAAGGAAAAGTGCTACTCTGCAATTACAACCCTCTCTCACTCAAAACGAAGTCAAGTGTAAGTCATGTCGTTATTTCTCTGATGGCATGGTCTTCTTCAGCAATGGAGGATGAACACACACCCACACACACACACACTCTGTAGTTATTTGCTTTTGAGTGGAAGCTTTTGAAAAAGGTAGGAAAGAAAAGATGGGAGAGAAAGGTGACTATAAGGGGTGTGTGTGTGTGTGTGTGTGTGTGTGTGTGTGTGTGTGTGTGTGTGTGTGTGACAGAGAGAGAGAGAGAGAGAGAGAGAGAGAGAGAGAAGAGAGAGAGAGAGAGAGAGAGAGAATTACACTGATATAGGAAATTTTTGGTAAAGAAATTCCCTCTACCAATGCAGATCATCTCCTGCTCTGCCAGTTACAGCCTTAGGGAACTGTGTGGGGCACTGAGAGGTATTTGTCCTACCTCACACAGCCAGTATATGACAGATGAAGGCCTTAAGCCATATCTTCCTGATACCTTATAACATTGCCTCTGAGTTTTAAAGAGAATATTTTGAAATAACTAGAAAGAGGGAAGATAATGGAGGTAGAGTTAGGGAAAGATAACTGCATATATGCATTTATGAAATGGGAGTAGGAAACTATCAAGTTTACTCTGTCCAGACAAAACAGGCTAAGAAGATATTAGAAGATCATAGATTATGAACTAGAAGGATCTTTACAGGTTATCTTCTCATAGAACCACAGAATTAGAACAAATATCAGCGGCTTTTCTACCTTTCTAGCCCAGACAATTGTGAAAAAGAATCCCTAATAAAGTATCCCTCAAGTGGTCACCCAGCCTCTAACTGAAGACCTCTGATATCCACTACTGATTTGATGCATGAGGACACTGAGGTGCAGAGACATTAAAGTAGTTTTCTAAGATCACCTAGGAAGTAAGTGGCAGAAATGAGATTTAAAATCTAATCTTCTGCTTTTAAATCTTGTTCTCTTTTCACTACGGACCAGAACTCTCTCCTCTTATATGATCTTGAACTTTTTTTTATAACCATTTACTCTTCCTGCTTGTTGTTAATAAGGCTGTATACAGTATTAGGTTGCACTACCAAATACACTAATTAACTTTACTCTAAGGCCATAGCTTCGTCTTGCTAACATCAATCAAGAATTTACTAAGTACCTACTGTGTGTGACCTGCTGTGCTAGACATTGGGGCCACTGGAGTTATGCAAGAACCTCCTTAAAGGCTTCCTATTGCCTCCCCACCTCTAATCCATGATGCATGCTGCTGTCAGAATAATCTGATGTCACTCCTCTCCATAAAAATTTCACTGGCTCCCTACTGTCTACTGAGATAAATTTATTAGATGTATCCATCTGTCATTTAAAGCTCTCAGTGACCTGACACTGACTCACCTTTCCTGAATTATACTGTATTACTCCCCTCCATGCTTCACCCAAAATGGACTGTCATCCATATTCCACCCTCTGCCTCCGTTTACTTTGTCCCTCACACTCTAGAATGCTCCCTCTCCTTATCTTGAGCAGCTGAATTCCTACCAAGTTGATCTCTTCTACAAAGTTCTCTTTAATCCTCTTCCATTAAGGACCTTTTACCCCTTCAGAATTCACATAGTACTTTGTTTTGTGAGTGTTTCATTAGCTTGTTATACACTACTGTGTATAACAGTAATCTGTGTTAAAATCTGAGTTTTCTATTAGCCAGTAAGCACCATGTGGGCAGGGGCCCTTTCTTATCCAAACTTGGTTCCTGGAATGGCAGAGTTTTAATGAGTAGTACTTGAATCAGTGGTTAAATTCTCTTTAAGACCTTGAAGCAAAGGATCCTTTCCAGTTTTCAGTGGGCAGAGAATCCGACTAATTGAATTAAAAATTGAGCCACCTGTGTCAGGGGCTGTTTTAAGGAATTTAACTTTAAATGAAAGTTCAAAACCTGAACATAATTGAACATTATATTGCTAGGGAGTATGTGATTGAAATGCAAATTCAGAGAATGTACTTTGTCCCACAGAGAATTCAGGGCATTGTAATTTTTTGGTTTTGTTTTCATATTTCAAATGTAGAGAAGAAAATCTGATTATCTGAGATTTAGTGAATTTCATACTGCAAAGGTTCATCATGACAACTTTAGAAGCTCCCCTGTCAAACTGTTATTAAGTATTATATTTCTGTGGATTTTGGCTAAATTCTAAGTCTTCTAGAATGTAGGGGACAGATAGTACTGAGAAAGGAATGGTTATGTTTACCTGGGGATTTGATTATGCAGATTGGTACATTAATTCCTTGGCACTCGAAGTTTCAGAACGTCCATTGCTGTCAGTGGATGTCACACCAGGGAAATCTTATTCCCGGCATGAAAAGATTAAGTAACCCAAACTCTGACACAAAAGACCAGTGTTTCCAGGAGCACAAAGCAGTTCTGTCTTTGTTCTGTCACCTCTCTGACCATGAGGAGGGTGTGCTTGTTTGAGAGCTGCCCAGTCTCATTTTGGAGCTGTTTGCTGGGAAACTGGCCGTGGTTCTCCAGCTGCCGCAGTATACAAACAGGACTTGGCCATGGAGTTTGAACCAAAGAAGTTGATCTGGAGAACTGCTCTGCATTTTTGAAGCAATAGTTTTGTAGGGAGGAAGAAGACCAAAACAAGGAGGTAAATCATCCCTGTGATCTTCTCAGTAGAAACCTCTAACTAACAGAGTGATTGTCAAATTCAATAACATGAATGCTACTCTGGTACCTTTCCCCTCCCTGACAAAAAATCCACTCACATAAGGCAGACTGTTCCTCACTGAGATAGCACATTGAAGCATTATACCATGCTGGGTACTAACCTAGCCTAGGTGTTGGGAGAACTGGTGTGTTTGTCCTTCGTTACCAAAGAAGACCATGCCATCAGAGAAATAATGGTAGCATTCCCACTGAGTCATTACTTGGCTTTGAGTAACTGTAAATATCTCTTCGATTAACTCATAAACTGTGGGTGATTATATCCTGCCACTTCTATCTCACAAAGGTGGAAAAGATAAAATAAAATCATAACATCTCCATCTCTTTAAAAGAAAGGGGCTGCATCAATTTAATTCAATGGACATTAAAAATCATATTTTCTCTTCATAAGGCACCAGGTGTCGATTCACACAGTGGTGCATGGTGTTATCGTGGACCTTTCTCCCATTTTTAATAATTTCGTCACTCCTTATTGTTCAGTTATCATCTCTATGCAGATGACTCCCAGATCTATATACTTCCAGCCCTTATCTCTCTTTTGAGATCAAACCCACTATCAGCTGCTGCCCATCAGATATTTCCAACTTAATGTTCTATCTACATCTCAAACTCAGCATGCTGAAACCAGAACGAATTCTCATGTCACTAGCCCTATACTGCTATACTTTCAAGCCTGAGACTTCATTCCTTGAAGTCACCTTTAATGTATTCCTCTATCTCCTCCCCCATACCCAGAGAGAATCAGTTCTCTTCCCCCTCCGCCACAGCTCTCCCTTCTAACTTCCCTGATTCTGCTTTGAATGCCCCCATTTTCTTGGGCATCAGAGTTAATTCCTTGAAATAAGCTTTAATATGTCCTTTTATGTAATCTTCCATATTAAAGCTGAACTAATTATCTTTTCCCTCAAACCCTCCTCTTTTCTGAACTGTCAAGGGCACTATTATCCTTATATTCTTCCAGCCTCAAAATCTTGGTGACATCCTTAATTACTCTCTGACGATCACTCTTACATCCAAATAAGTTTCCAGGTCTTTTCATTTATTTCTCCACATCACTCACAAATATACCCCGTTCTCTAGTCACAGAACTACACAGAACTGAAGAATTCATCTAGCACATGGCACAGTGCCTAACATGACTGCTACTTAATAAATGCTTGTTGATAGATTAGTTGATAATATCTTGTCTGAATTATTGCAACAGCCTTTTAATTGTTCTGCCTTCTCCAGATCTCTCCTCACTCCAGTCTCTCTCCACTCAGCTGCCAAAGTGATTTTCTTAAATTGTAGATGCAACCATATCACAAACAACCCCCTTACCAATCCACCTTCTAAACAAACTTCACTCACTCCCTATTACCTCCAGGATGAAATAGGAGGTCCCTTGTCATTTAAAATTAGTCCCCTCCGGACTTCTGCAAAGCTTTCCAGTCTTCTTCCATTCTCCTCTGCTCTGTGCACTCCACGACCCAGCCACACTCAGCTTCTCAGTTATTCTCACTCAGTATTCCATCCTCTCCATTGCTTTTTACTGACCATTTCTCATGACTGAATGTTCTCCCTCCCACTTCAAATCCTTGGTTTCCTTTAAAATTTAATTCAGATACTACCTCCACCCTGAGGTGGTACAGTAGCTAAGCTTTGGACCTGGAATTAGGAAGAGCTCAGTTCAAATTTGGCTTCAGAGACCTAGTAGCTGTGTGACTCTGAGCAGATCAGTTCACTGCTATCTGACTCAGTTTCCTCATTAGTAAAATGGGGATAAAAACAGCTTCTATCTCCCCACGTTCTTGCAAGCCTTAAAGTACTGTATAAGTAGCATCATCATCATCCTCCTCTACATTATCACCATTTCCATTCTCCCCGCAGCTGCTCGGTTGGTATTCCAAAATCATAGGTCTTTTCATGTCACTGCACTGTTCAAAAAAAGCTTCAGTAGCTCCTTGTTGCTTCTAAGATAAGATGCAAACCCCTCCATTTAACTTTTAAAGCTCTCACCTGCCTTTCTAGACATGTGCATGTTGTTCCCTCTTGTGCATTCTATATTCTAGTCAGACTAATTCTTTTTGGAAGGTTTTTTTGTTTGTTTGGGTTTTTTTTTTTTTAATGAGCCAGTATAAATAAGTGTAGGACCAGCAGGTGAAGAATACTGATCTAGCCTAACTACCTTCAGTTGCAAATGAGAACAGAAAGTCCTCAAGTCCTCATGCAAGGTGACACAGATGGTTATTATCAGTGGCCACTAAGATAATAACAACTGTTTATTAAGTACCTGCTATGAATACAGCACTTTTGTAGGTAGATGTCATGTTTAGCTATGATGTCTCTACCTTCAAGAACCTTAAAGCCTAGATCTGGTAACTAGGATCTAATTCTTCTGATTCTCAGTTCAGGGATCTATTATATCATGCCACACATTTTATTTGAGTTATCCTCTTTTGTTAAATTTTAATTTCCCAACTGTCTCCCTCCTTACTTCCCCACCCCACAGGAGAGAAGGCTACCATTTGACACAGATATATGTCTATATAGACATGTATAACCCTACTATGCATACTTCCATTTATCAGTTCTTTCTCTGAAGGTGGATAGCCTGTTCCTCCATATGTCCTTTGTAATTGATTTGAGTTATTTATAATACTCAGAGTAGTTTAGATATTCACAGTTATTCTTCATACTACACATTTTTAAGGTTGCTGGTAGAGGATAGTGGAGAGCTGCCAATGTGAGGGAACAGGAAGGGCCCAGAGAGGTCTTCAGATATAGATTGGAAGTTAAGAAAAGGGTTCAGATAGACTAGCACAAGCACATGATTAGAACATTGACTGGGTGAGTCTGAGAGGGAATAAAAGAAGGAAATGAAATCTACAACACTCTCCACATACTCATAGTGAACTTATACGCTGTCTAGTCCAAATGCCTCATTTAACAGATAAGGAAGCAGTGTAGTCATTGAAAAAACACTAGATTTGGAATCAAGCCCAAATATGGGCTTGATGTCTACTTCTACCAGCTACCAGTTATGTGACTTTAGGCAAATACCATAATCCTCTGCAAGCCTCCATTTCCTCATCTGTAAAAATGAGTTTGGATGAGATGATGTCTAAGATCCCTTCGAGCTATCAGTCTATAATGCTACAGAATTGAGGATCAGAGAGGTGAGGGGATTTGCCCAAGGTCACATCACTAATAAATGGTAAAGCTGAAATTCTAATTTAGGTTTGAGGGTGCCAAATCAGTACTGTCTCCGTTATATACCCTGGGGTAGGTGCAAGTGAATGGAGTAGTCTACAGGTTCAGAAAGAGAAAGACAGTGTCCTAAAAGAAATCAGGTTGGTGGCATGAAATGAAATAAATTGTATTTTTTTAAAAAATCTGCCTCTCTTTGCCATTCTCTTAGGTGTTTGTGAAGATTTGTGTTAGAGGAGATGGGCAGGTGGGGAAAGAAGAAATGCTATGGATAGTTAAGCTGGAAAAAGATCATATTTGCTTTTTTAGTTCATTTAAGTGACTGGCACACTTAAGAAGGGAAAAATGGGTGAACTATCCTGAATTTGGCTGAATACGAATTATCCGTAATTAAACTACCTGTTTACTTTATCAGAACTCTACTGTTGTCCTTTCAGCTTTTACTAAGTAAGTGAACAAGAACTTTGTACACAATATTTTTTTTTTCAACAAAGCTACTATTACTTCAGACCTATTTTGGAAACTTGATCACAGAGTTTTAGAGTTGAATTTCATCTAGGTTAACTCCTTAATTAAAGAGATGAGGGAAATGATCCCTAGAGATTTGAAATGACTTCTCCAGATGCATACAGCTAGTAAAAGTGTGGGACCCTTCTTTTGACCTCGGATTTGGCTCCAAACCTCTGTTCTTCTATTCTGTCGTTCTGCCCTTCAATGATAATAATTGAATAATTATTTAGTAATTTCGTATCTGCAAAACACTTTCCCTACAACAACCTCCGAAGTAGGCAATGCAAGTGTAGTTTTCTCCATTTTATGGAAGGGGAAACCAAATCTTCAAGTGGATATGTAGCTATTCCTCTGACTTCGTCATCCTGGGCTGTAAATTCTCTCAAAAAGCAGAACTGTTTTCAAAGTATTTTCAAATTTGACATTACCATCTTGAGAGTTAAAATATGAAATGCAAGGAATCATGGGATTTTCCTCCCATATACTCATACACATACGAGTTATACAGTCGAATGAAATGAACACTGGGCCAGATATAAAAAACCCTGGGTTCAAATCTTAACTCTGCCATTTATAGCTACATCATCTTGAGCATTTTTGCTAAGGCTTTTTTCTAAGTCACAGTGTCCTCATCTGTTATATGGTAATAATGACACTTGTGATACTTATATCACGAAGTTATTGGGAAGATCAAATAAGATAATTTACATGGAAGCGCTTACAACCTTATTGCACTCCACAAATGTATTGTTGTTGTTACTATATGTGCATTTCGCAGCAAGGTTTATGTTGTGAAGGAAATCAAATTTTCCAAATGAAACCCCTTTTGCTGGGGAATGCATACAGAAGTTTTCAAATAGAATTTTCCTCATTTTTCATTGTTGTGCTTGAAGTTGTTCAAGACAGACATTGAAATCCTCAAATTAGCGTAAAGATCGCATAATGATTTCAGTCCAAAATATCATTATCATTAATGTGGTTGCAGAATTTGCCATAAAACGTAGGAAAGCAGAAATGAAAGTGGTAATCTCCAAGTTGATGTGTTTGATGCAAAATTGTCTTATCATTATCATTTTATTTCCATTGTGGAAACTCACTCTATTAATTCCATATTGAAGCAGAACACTGAAGATGTTCCTTCATGCCCTTTGTACATCTAGATGAATTATTACAATTGATTATTCACAGAGTTATAAGACTATTTATTTGAGTGGGGGAGACTTGTCTGGTATTCTTTGACCAGATTGATGCTCCTCTAAAGACCTCCATCACCTATCTTTATTTTGTGACAGCTTAAAGGTATCTCTAAATTTACGTTCAGTCTGTTCCCTAATTAAATGGAGTTGTTGTAGTCTGCTTAGCCAATGACTCAGGAATCTGTTTTCCTTCATAGCTTGTCAGCTTTTATCATTCTTTTTTATAAGCAACTTGTGGCAAATAGATACCCATGGAGCATGTCACAGATGTCCTTTAAATTTGGACGTTCAGCAGTAGCTATGTACCTTTCAGCAGCAGTTATGTCCCTTTCACAAGATCATAGAATTATAGAGCTACAGCCCGAAAGGATCTCAGAGGTCATCTAGTCCAATTTTCCTAATTTATAAATCAGTCAGTGACTAAGAATTTATTAGGTGCTGCAATGTGCCACTCACTATGCTGCCTTTAAGGAGCTCGCAATCAAATAGGAGAGACAGGTAAACAGATATTTACAAACAAGGTTTGTAATTAATTGTGTATAATAATTAAACAATTACAACCGTAATTAAATATTAAAAGAGGGAAAGAACTAGAAATAAGAGATACTGGAAAAGCCTTATTGTAGGAAATTGAATTTTTGTTGGGATTTAAAGAAAAAGGAAGCTCAGAGGCAAGGATGATGAAGGATAGCATTCCAGGAATGAGGGAAAGCCAGAGAAAATGCCCAGAGCAGAACAACATTTTCTTGTTTGTGGAACAACAAGGAGGCCAGGATTGAAAAGTGTGGAACAACTAATAAGGTGAAAGGAACCTGGAATAGGGGGTGGGCAGCTTAGGTTAGAGAGTGCTTTGAACAGGATGCTAATTTTTATATTTTGTATTTGTAAATTTGCATTTAAACCTGGAGGTGATAGAGGAGCCACTGGAGTTTATTGGGCAGAGAAATGGCACAATCAGATCTGAGCCTTAGGAACATCACTTTGGTGGTTGAATGAAGGATGAATTGGAGTGGGAAGAGACAAGGCAGGCTGACTCACCAGTAAGTTATTGCAGTTGTCCAAGTTTGAGATGATAAGAACCTACCCTGGGATAGTGACAATATCAGAGGAAAAAGAGGAATACATTGAGGATACGTTACAAAGGTGAAATTGCCAACCTTTGGCAACAGATTGGATGAGAGATGGTGAAGAATATAGCATAAAACCTAAGCTGCGAGTCTGAGGGACTGGAAAGATGGCGTTGCCCTGTGTGGTAATAAGGAAGGTGGGAGGAGGGGTTAGAGGGAAAGATGGAGGTCAGTTTTGTACACGTAGAGTTCAAGATGTCTACTGAAGATCTTGCCATGTAAGTGGTGGGTGATGTAGAGGTGTGGTTTATGCAGTCTTCTAATATTCACTAATTTATTGATCTCCTTGAAGACAGTAACCATGTCATATTTTTCTAATCTCTCAAACAATGCCTGATAACAATGCCAGGAACACAATAATGTCTAATAAGTACTTACTGAATTGAACTTCATTGAATTCCAAACACATTTTAATTCCTGTCTCTGCCCCCTGGAAAATATCATAGTGTAAACTGATGCATCCTTTTAGAATGAAAACAGTATTGAAAACAGACAACACTGACATTCAACATCATCTAAACGGCAAATAGTTTTACCGGAAATGAATCTCCACTTTCACATGTTCATATATGAATAAGAAGGACAAAGTATCATATAATACTGGACATGCTATAAAATGAATTTGGTTGAATTCTTGTTATTATTTCTGTTTAACTATTATATGTAATTGTTCATTCCCTTCCCCTTCCCCTCTATTAGAAGAGGATCAAAGAAGACAATATTCCATGTATTCCAGCCCCAGTTCTGCATCCTAACTAGTTGAGTGACCTTGGGAAGGGACCTTCCCTTCCTCTGTCAGAGTTTAAATTCCCTCAACTATAAAATGAAAAGATTGGGCTCAGAGATCCCTTGGAGCTCCATAACTTTTTATACTAATTGCTTTTTCCCATGCCCTTTCCAAACCATCCACTCTTCCTACAGCTTCTCCAGATCCTTTTTTTCACTTACCCCTGTTGTTCTTTACTGTTACTTTTAGTTCAGACAATACATTTTCCTGTGGTCTCATTCTGCCCCTTAGCCGTCAACTACCAGGAAATCATTTGCATTGATTTATTGACTAACAAATGATTTTTGTGTTTTCTAAAATTCTAGCTGAAGTCTTTTGACTTTTGCCTAATTCACGTGTCTCTTTGTGTACTATTCCTAGGCTTGTCCATCTCCATCTTGGGTTTCCAAAATTTCCCCTCTCACTCCAGACTTAAGTCCTTAAAGTCTTCTCATAATTCTAAAAACTCCTAAAAGCAAATTGTTGGTCTATCTAAATTCTGGTGATAAAAACCACTGAATTTTTGCCTTCAAATACTTATCTAACATCAGAAATGGTTTGAGTAGAGAAATGTTTGGCTCCTTGCCCTGTTGGCTGTAAGATGCCTGATGTGTCCTTTCCTCTCTGTCATTTTTCCAGGGAATGCTAGAAGTAACATTTATAATTTAATAAGGTAATATTTGTCACAAAACCAGTGCTATACATAAGCAATTAGGCTGCTGGGAGAGGCATTTGGTACAGAAGGAAAAACACAAGATTTGAAAACAGAGGGACCTCTGCCACTGACTGCTTCTGTGACCATGTGCGAGGCACCTTAACCTCTCTGGGCCTTACCTATAAATGAGGAGATTAGTTCTAACTCTATGATCCTGTGATCCTATTGTGTGGTTTCAGATTCTCTCCCTTTTACTGGCTGGGTGACCTTGGACAAATCTTTTCATCTTTCTGGGCCATAGTTTCTTCATTCTTTGTTTCCTCAATATAAATTTCCTCATTGAGGATATTGATTAATAGTTATTACAAGAAAGAGTTTTTATTTAGGAGAGTGGTATAGAGTAGTGATAGATGTTGAAAAAAGATCACTAATAAAGCTTTTTGTAATATATAGAAGAAAACAAAAAGAAATGCAAAAGACACAAAGAAATTGTGTTATTACCTTATTAAATTATATATGATTTATAAACTTCTTTGGACAGGGAGATGGTGCAGTGGATAGAGTTCTAGGCCTGGGGTTAGGAAGACTCATCTTCTTGAGTTCAAATTCAGTCTCAGACTTCCTAGTTTCCTGTGTGACCCTGGGCAAATCAGATAACCTTCTTTGCCTCAGTTTTCTCATCTGTCAAATAAGCTGGAGAAGAAAATAGCAAACCACTCCAGTATCTTTGCCAAGAAAACCCCAAATGGGGTCATGAGGAGTTGGACACTACCGAAATAACTCAACAACCAACATGAACTTCTTTAAAACCAAATTTTATATAATTGAAATTTTCTGATATAATCCTCTTGTTCTTCTTTGTATAGTGACATATGTATGTATATTGGTTACACTAACCTGAACAGTTAACATTACATTAACAATAAGAAAGAATATTTAATATGACTACAGTTGTTTACAACTCTAAGTCTGTGAGTGTGTATCACTATGATTCTGTGCCTACAGAGTGAGCCTTGAGAGATGAACAAAATACTCTCTTTACCATAAAATATTGCCCCCCAGCCAAGACTGCCAGAAATTCTGTCATTAGAAGTTCCTTTGAATTGAAGCATAATTTCTCTAGAAAGTAGACTATGTGAAGACATTTTCAGTCATCAGGTAGGAGTATTATAGAATCATTGAACTGAAAGTAGATTGATAGTCCAATCTTCCTTATTTTTTAGGTGAGAAAACAATTGCTGGGAGATGATAAGTGGCTTGGCCAGTTCCTGTCACAATGACTTAGACATAGCAGGTCCTGAATAAATGTTTATTGAAATGAACTGTATTATCTAAGGTAATTTAGCAAGTCAATCAGAAAGTAAAAATCAGAACACAGAACTCTGGGTTTGCAAGTGCTATTTCAAACATGTCATGCCCGCAAATGGTTTGATCAGGTATTTACCTGTCATTTGTTATCATTACATTATTATTAATGTTACTATTATGGGAAAGGAGAGGCACAAAGCAGGAGCACAACACCCTCTTCCCAGAGGGCTCACTTGGGTCAGTTTCCATAGCAAGATACCCTAACCTGAGTGAAAACCTTGGAAACTTGAAGAGGGACCAGCCCCTTCGCGGAAGAGGAAGCTGAGATCCACAGTGATGAAATGACTTGTTCAAGACCACATAGTAAGCAGCATAGATAACCTGACTTTGAATTCAGTGTTTTTGTGTTGTTTTTTCCTGCCTTAGCACACTGATAACCTCACAAGGTCCAACTACTTTACATTTTCCAAAGCAACTGACCCTGCTCAGAAATCTATTAAGCAAAAGAAATGAGAGTGATCTTTTGAAAGGACTATGGGCAGGACTGTGCCAAAGGCTTTTACAATCTGAATAGCCATGGGTTAAGTGCAAGGGAGCTGATAATCCTAGGCTAGTTCATTTAGGTTTTTAAGATATATAACAATCATATATAAACTCTCCGTTACTTAAAAATATGCTTAAACCACCTCCCCAAATACCTCCTGCACACACTCACACACGCACACAGACAAACACATCGTTCACAGGAGAAAAAGAGGAGAGAAATGTCAGAAGTGGGGTGCTGGTGCGTGCTCAGAAACACTTTGACATGCCCCAGAGTATTCATAATTAATTTTCATCAGAATAGTTGTAGAATATGAGGATTACAGTTGTAACTAGGATTTTTTTTTTTTTGCTGGAGTTAAATTATTTTGGAAGGTAGGGGGATATAAGGAATGGTGTCAGCATAAAAAAATAGTCCCACCATAGGTATAATCATACCAGGAGCAGAGGAAGTATTCCATCCCTCAGGAAGTTCAGCCTATGTTGTCCTATGGGATAGGGGAAACTTAGGCCCAAAGAGACCTACCAAGTCCCCAAGGGACCTACGTGGGGAGTAGCTGAGCCTCATGGTAGTATGGATCATCAGATCATGAGACAGAAATTGATGTTGGGGATGAAGCATACTCCCATCAGATTCTGGCACCTTGGGTTAAAGCCCCATCCAACCCACCTTCATTATGGCTTTGGTGAGACTGGACAGGTTTAGGAATTGCCAGATTGGAGTTGTGCTATGTTGTGCTTTCTTCTCATTCCATCCTTAGCCACTTTGGAAGGGTAGTCTCATGCATGATAACAGAGCTTCTCATCATCTCTTCACAGTGGTATCTCCTCCAAAGATACTAGGGCTCTCCTTTTGTTCCTAAAAAATATCTCCTTTCTGTAATAGCCTTCCTTCCTCCCAGCCTGATCTGTGAGGTGGGAAGAGGATAAAATAAGTTCCATTATATTCCTTCTATAATAAATCCTTACTAGTCTCATTTTTTTCTGTTAAACCTACATTTTTCTGCTGATTAATATTACAGATTACAAACATGACTTAGACTTAGAAAGGTATACTTTCAGCATTAACACAGCTGGTAAGCACTGGGCCCGTTAATTTAAATACAAGTATAATTTGATGTCATCAGGTCACCTTTTAAAGCCCCTTGGGTTGAAACCATGGAGTGAAATAAAATAATAGCCCCTGCAGGCCTTTACTGAATACAATATGCATAAACAACAGGTGTGCTAGTTAATTGTTTTCTCATCATGGTGCATATTTCACACTCCATAACTCCCAAATGAAATACCAAAAGAATGCATAAAATTAAATGATTCAAAGATTTAAAGGGTGTGTGCTTTTTATGATAAAGTGAGAGCCAAGGAAGCTCTAAAGGGGGCCTTGGTATGTAATGGTTTTTATTAATGGTGCTAAATATGTAATGTTTATTTTTTTCTGTGACAAGCCTTTAAAATGGACACTTAGACCAAAGATGACAGCTACAAAAATGTGTTGTATCACATATGTGCTAATATGCAAACACCCCCAGCTCTTAGATCTTACAAGCAGAGGAAAATTAATTCCCTGTAACACCTCTTGAATGACGGAGCCAAACTTCAGTGGAAGTATTCTATACATAGTGATTGTCTTCCCTTTCTCTCTGGCTAATTTCAGACCTTGATCTTTGACCTTTGGGATGAACACTAAAGCATGATATCCTTATGTTTTCAGTAGTTACAGCTGCTTAGACTTCCATTAGCAGCCTAACACCACTCTCAAAGTATTTCAAGCCAGAAGAATCTAAGTTATATTAAGTGACTTCACACACACACACACACACACACACACACACACACACACACACACACACAGAGTGTGTGTTTTGTAAGATTCTGTGTTACCATCTGCTGAGGAACCAACCCTTTTGCTGGCACCAATACATATTGGCCTGCCTTCTCCATCTATGACAAAACAAAAGATATTAGTTAAAGTGACATGAGATTCTAGTCAAGCAATCCAGTTCCTTTTTATCGAATTTTCCCAACATGCACTCTCCTTTCCTGTGTGACCTGCCCTTGATAACGGTGGTTTGATACTAGTAACTTTCAGGTGCTCATCTGAAGGCAATGACACTATTGACTAAATCTCTGTTGACTTTGCTGAGAATGTGAAATACTGTATTCAGAGATAAAAATCAGCACATAGATACTTAATGCAACCGAAGAGTCCATTAATGCATTAACTCTTACATCCTCAGCTGTTCTGTATCTCTAGCCAAGATCAGGCTCAATGGCTGAGAAATGCAGAAGGGAGTAAATTTTATCATTTGATCTGTTAGAAATGATGCCTGCCTTCACCGTCATGAATTGCATTTTCAAGGGATGGTCATTCCCACAGTTCATATTAAATGTGGTGGCTTGCCTTGAACAGGCTATGTTTCATTAGCTACTCACCTTTGCAGAGATACAGGAAGGAGTGGCAATTTGTCTGTGTCCTCCGTGAGGTACAAGAAAGGGCATTTGCAACATTACGAATTAAACTCTAGCTAAATATAGTTTAGCTATGAAAAGCAGGCTTCCAGATATTGGTAGGTTGGAACAAAAGAATGATTCCATCCATTCCTTCTAGTCTCTTTAGGCCTCTTCCCATCTCTGATAAATGAATTTCATTCTTATTTCCTTTTTGAAAAGAGAAGTGCTGTCCACTATCCTTTGGCCATGCTTCTATCAATGGGAAGAAAATATCATCGAACTTAATCCACATTGTTCAACCTCCAGGCTATAGCACCATCCCTCATATTGTCATTTTACTAGAAGGAAGGACTTCCTAAAAGAAAACTTTTAATATAACCATAAAAGCTTCTATTCTTCTTTCTAATTTTCTTATTATTAACTTCACCGGAACCTCTTAATGGTGGTGCCTGGGGTACTTGAAATTACTTTTTTTCTCTTGCACAGTGAGTGAGACTTCCTTGACAAAGAAAAAGAAAGACTGGAATAGTATAGAATACATTAATTTGGGAAGCTGTAAGATCTTCAAAAGTAACAGTGAGAGTTTTTTTTCCTCTTATTAAAAAATATCCCTTTTCTCAAAATTCCTACAAAATATATAGCATGTTCTTCCTAATTCAAAATATTAGAAAATAGAAACTGTATCCCCCTTCAGTATTAAATACTGATTAGCTTTGTGATCCTGGGCAAGTAACTCTACCTCTCAGCCTCAGTTTCCTTATCTGTAATAGAGAGATAACAACACCTACTTCATAGATTTACGCTGAGTATCAAATGGGATAGTATGTGTACAACGTAGGGTAAACTTGAAAACACCACATAAATGTTAGTTACTATTTTCATTAACCATAACAAACAGAGATTCTTATCAAAGAAATGAATAGGTGCCTCTTGTTTGAAGTGCTGGGCCTTGCTAAAGGCAGATGGTGTAATGTTTATGTCATCTCCCAACCCCCACCAAATATATATTATGTGTGTGTCTGTGTATAATCCTTCTGCCCCTGTCTTTTTATCTCACTCCATCTCTCTCTCTCTCTCTCTTTAATTTTTAAATAGAATTAATGAATGTCTTCAACTAAAAATTCTAAGGGGAGGCCACCTTCTCCAAAGCACTTGGCATTGGACTCTATCTCTAGTTCACTGCCACCTGAACATCCCAGAAATGCAATCCTTTGCTTTATGATCACATATTGATTTGCAATATCTTTCTTAAACCTTGTCTACTCTTTTCTTCCTACAGGCAAAAGGTTAGAGTTAGATGATAGTGTTAATTTTCCAGACATCTGCACATGTTTTACTAGCCTTTTGAAAGCTGGAAATAGTTTTTATGTTAGTCTAGCACAGGTCCAAAATACCATTTTGACCTGGCCTGTGGTAATACGTAAATTCATAGTGGCAGATTCAACTTGGCAATGGGAGGCAAGGGGGAGGGGAGAGTTAATTTCTTTTGTTGGAGATTAAAATTAATTTGATCAATTCTTTACCCTTCCAGGGTCTTGAGCTCCAAGATTCTGAAAGGTAAATAGGAATGCTTTAACACCTGTTTCTTTTCTACTTGAAAGTAAAAGACCCTTACTGCACAGGCTAAATTTAATGGGGTTTAGACAATTTTCTCATGATTTTAAGGATAGAGAGACAGTGCAGATCATTCAGACCTCTAAAAAAACCAAGAAAATGGGTTATTGCCTCAGTTTTCAGCTCCATTTTGCCTGTGAAGATTCAAATAGAGTGACTTGTATTCCTTGAATTCTAGGGGTTATTAGCATGTAGACAATTCTTAGGTTTTGGGTATAATGGGCTCCCTTTGAAAAACTATAATTCTTGTTTCTAGTGTGACCTTGGCAAAGTCATTTGACTTCTTTGGGGCACTTCCACATCTGTAAAATTAAGAAATTGGACAATATGACCTTGAAAGTCCCGTTCAGGGCTGATCTTATGAGCCTTCATAAGATTATGTAACTTCTCCCAGTAAGATGACAGTTATCTTGAATTGATTTTTTTTCTAGTAATGGTGGTAGTTTGTACTGAGATATCCACAAACTTTGGTCCCTTTTGTGATCCATGTTAAGATAATTTAGCAGAATTTGAAGTCTACTCTCAAGGTATGGAAGGGATTTGATTTTTGTTTTTCTTTATAGAAAAAAAAAGTAAGCTGAAAATCATAGGAATTGTAGATTTAGAATGGGAAAGGACCTAGAGATTTTCTTATCCAACCACCACCTTTTACAGATGAGAAAACTGGGACCCAGAGAGATGTTGTGTGATAAGCCCAAGGTCACATGGGTACCAAGTGTCAGAGGCAGAACTCAGACTGAGGTCTTCTGACTCTCCATGAAGTGTTTTCTTCTACTGTACCATGCAGTACAATGGCAAAGTGAAAAGTGCGATGGCAAGGAAGACAAATGATTTTCTGTAGCTGGCTAGTAGGAAAATTGAAACTATCATGTTGGCCTCATAGCTACCAGAGTCTGAACAAACCAAGGATGACATTTAATCTAGAGTCTACCTTCAAATCTTCTATGGAGTGGCCAGAACATGCAAATTTCACGAGATAAAATGAAGAACAACCTCATAGAGTAATATACTCACATTCTTTATAAGTCAAATGTGATGCTTCCTTCAGCAGCACATATCTTAAATTGGAATGATACAGAGAGGATTAGCAAGGTCCCTGTGCAAGGATGACATGCAAATTCGTGGTGTTCCTTTTTTTATTTTTTAAAAATAAAAAGCAGAGAGAAAAGCCAAATGTGATCTATTTTTCCCCCATAGAAAGCAGTTTTAAGGACGCTTTTTGTGAACTTCTTTATAAACATAATGAGTAAAGGTTTGAGAAAATGAGATTTAAAATTAGGAAAGTTTTGATTTCTCTCAATATGCTAGAGGAACCAACTGTGCTTATCCCATTATATGGTGATAAAGCAACCTGTGATAGCCACAGCCTGTGTGATAAAATGATCACAGCAACAGGGAGAAAGAATCTAATAAGGGAATTGATCTACAGATTCCAATTCTGTAGGTGCCAACATTGATCAACATGAATGTCAATAATGAGATCACGCTGAGAGCTGCCTCATTCTCTCAGATGGTTTTGGGTTCTCGTGACAGACCACAGAAGTAAATGTGAAAAGAAAGGGAAAATGATCCAAATCATACCACCAAACTGTGGCAGCTTTCTGTATTCCCAATTCATGTGATAGCTGGTTTTATCTTATAATGAAAATTCATTGGACGATCCAGGAAAATTCAAGGAATTTTTGCATGTGTATATATGTGTATATGATTTATCTAATATTGAAGAAAATATATAATTTGGAGGGAATCAAGTAATGTGATAAAAATCTATATGGTCCCAGGAATGTTCCTTAACTTTTCCAGGTCTTGGCTTCCTCACCTCTCAAATTAGGCTGGAGGATGTCTACTGTCCCTTCCAGCTCTACATACTATGCTCCTTTAATTATTGGTTACTATTTTTGTTCACAGTAATATGCAAATCTATGCTCCACCCTTTAATAGTTACAACGTTGCATTTCAGGCGGGAAAATGTAGTAGACCTATTTATTTTTGGTTCACCAAAATCATAGACAGGGTAGATCCTGGAAGATTAATGATATTGTTTTTCGTGTCATAGAAGTTTGAAGGCCAAAAAGTGAAATTCTGAAATGTTTTGGCCATCCTTCATTTTAAAGGGAAAATCTTAAACTGTCTGAGTTATTGAAGGAAGATAGTGTGACATGAGAATCTATTCCCTCTACTGCTTTCTGCCCAGCCCTCCCTTTGAAGGCTAGGACTAGCTCAGTCTACAACCTAAAAGAAAGAAAATGTAGAAAAAGTTTAGAGGCAAGCCATAAAAATAAGTCCTGAGTACAAACGTAAGAAAATAGAACCTCTAAGAAAAGGTGAAAGAAATTGGGCTTATGTAGCCTAGGGATGTTAAAGCTCATGGATGACTCTTCAGTGTTCAAGTATATTTGTAATGATCAGCTATTTATTATCTTTGCTGTGTCTTTTGTAAGAAGAAATGAGTTTAAGCTTCACCAAGATTGTTTTTAAGTTAAAATGCAGGAGAACATCCTAAGGGAACTGTTACAATGCTAGAACTGTTAGCCAAATAAGTTAAAGAACTGATCCATGGTGAGGATGGGGGCAGGGGAGACAAAAACACCTACAAAACAAAACTCACCATAAAGAGGGTGGAATCATCATAGTATAGTGGGTAGAACATTGGGCTTGCCGTCGGGAAGAGCTGAATTCAAATTTCACCTATCATCCTGATCTCATCTGTACAATAAGAGAGCAGAACAAGACAACTGCTAAATTTGCTTCTGATCTGAGTCTTTAATTAAAGCTATGACTTATTAACTGTGTCCTATCCTTTGTTGCTTTAAGTAACTTCCAAAGTCATCTGATAGGTGTCACATTAGATAGAATACTGGACCTGAAGTCAGGAAGATTAGTATGGCTGACTAATTGATGTTAACTGATAATCTTTGAGTGGAATGCGGAGCTCGTGAGCTATAGCATTAGAAAACCTACTGCTGTGGACTAGCCCTAGGGGAGAAACAGTAATCACTCCAAAGGACCCAGTTTGCCAGTGGAAGTAGAAGTAGAAAGTGTGGCCTCAGAGCATGTGTTATAGCAACAACTATAAGAGGTAGTGACATGAAATACATAGAGTACTGCTCTCCAAACCTGGAAAATCTAGGTTAAAGTTCTAGCTGTGCAGGTTACTGGTTCTTCAGTTACCTCGGGCAAGTTTTAACCTCTCAGTGCTTTAGGTAACTCTAAGACTATAGGTCTGAGAAAAGGAAATTCCTTGCCTAGGAGTTCTCTATATCCACAAAATCATACGTTCAGTCCTATTCCTTTTCCGGAGTCATATAACATTTGCAAAATACTTTTTATACATTATCACATTTGATTCTGACCGAAGCCTTGTAAAATAGGTAATATTATACCCATCTGACAGATGAAGAAATAGATTGAGAAGAATTAAGTGACTTGCCAGGTCACAGAGCTATCAAGAAGCTGAGGTGGGATTGAACACAGGTCTTCCTGACTCTAAGTCCAACACTTTATTCACAATGACACCTACCTATCTCAGACCATTTTCACATCGCTCTTTAGAGTTTCACATACACTGACTAATTTGAAAATTAAATGAATCCAGAAATAGATAAGAAGGCATAGTAATAAGTAAGTAAATGCATTGCAAGGTGGGGTTGGAGTGGGGAGTGGTTGCATTTAAATGCCCATGTCCAGGTAAGGTACAGTAAAGGAAACTGTCATTTTTCATGATACTAAACTATGAAGACTGAAAGGGATTGGTTTTCAGGAGTCATTGCTTTACACTTTGCACCCCATCACTTTTTTGTTGACAATATTTTCTCTTGAAAAAAGACATTCAAAAGCTATGTTATTCTGGGTTATAAACAGTAACAGAGGAGGAATCACCAGATAGGGGCAGTTTGGGACAATGATGGGTCACAGGTCTGGCAGAGCTGGTTACTTAAAGATTGTGGCAAACAGTAAGTTAAGAATCTAGGATGAAAAAGATAAGGTATACAAGGAATAAGGTATAAAAGATAAGAATACAAACTTAATAGAGGCAAGTGTGTCCAACAGGTCAAGAATCTCACTGCACTGACAAGACAGTGCAAGAAATCAGTTAAAAGAACACCACAGATGTATACAAGGCCTCTAACTCAGGAGGTTCTTCTATATTTTCTTATAAGGCAACAACTCCCTCTAGCATATGAGCAGCCTCAAGGTCAAAGTGACTGAAGGGAGTATAAGGAAATAGTTGGATCATGAACCTGAAAGAAACTTTGGCAATAAATCAAATACTCCAGGGATTCAGAAGCTGGAGTCAGGGATCCACGGGTAGAATTCAGGGAATCTATGACCTTGGATGGAGGTGGGAGGATTACATCATCGAAATAATTAGTGTCTTTTGCAATCTTATGTATTTTACTTAATGCATTTAAAAACATTATTCTGAGAGGTGGTCCATCAGACTGACACCAATGTAGTCCATGACACACAAAAAAGTGAAGAATTCCTTATTCTCATTTACCTGCTCCCCCAGTGAGGGTCAGCGACTAGAATGACTTATCTAAAGTCTAATAGGAAGCAACTAGGATTTGAATCTTAGTTCACAAGGCAGAGGATCATAGATTCAGAGCTGGAAGGGCCTGCATAGGCCATTAAGTCCAATCCTCTCCTTTTACAGATGAAAAATGGAGACCAAGAGAGGTCAAGTGACTAGCTGAGGGTCCTCAAGATAGTAAGTACCTTTATATCAGCGCTATGTGTTGACTCAAGTTCCACTTACCACACACTGCCTCCAGTTGGTAGATGGACACCCTGATCATAGACACTAGATATTTGCTATGTCTTTTTTGAGTGTAGCTTTGAACCTGGCTCCTGTGATTGTGATTTCCTGATCTAAGTCTATTCCAAATCATCTGACGTTGCATTTCCAGATCTTATTGAGCAGTCTGTTTTGCTTTGTATTCTCATTTGGCATCTCTTTACCTTCAGCTCTCTGTCTTACAGTGGGGCATCCTACTACCCTGCCTTTTCTAGTCTGCTTTGTTACAAAGGAGCCTCATTTCAGTGCTGATACACAGGTTGCTGTTAAATGTTTCAATTAAGGAGTTGGACTAGATGTCTGTTGTAGGAGTCAGGGTTACCCAATGGATAGAGTGCCAGACTTAAAGAAGAAATACCTGAGTCCAAATTCTATTTCTGGTGCTTACTCACTATGTGACCACTTCTCTGAGTTAACTCACTTCTCTAAGACTCAGTTTCTTTGTCTGTAAAATGAGATTCATACTGTCTGGTATTACTTATGTCAAGGGATTGTTGTGAGACTAAACATAGGAATGAATGCAAAACACTATATAGATGTCAGCTTTTATTATGTGTAATGATAAATCCTATAACGAGACACAGTTTAATCTCATTTAACTAGGCTAGCCTTGTTTGATGAATTGTCTAATAAAGTAAGTAAAGTAAACTGGAAAATTGAGAGGTATGTATGTTTGGGAGCTGGGATAAAGGGAACAATTAGTGTTCATAATAATACCTGTCATTTATTTTGTTCTTTACCAAGGTCAGAACTTTTGTGAGGTACATAACTCCAAAGCACTGATACCATCCTTTTACATATAATAAAATTGAGGTTCAGAAAAGTGAAGCTATTTGTCCATCATTCCACAACTAGGAAGTGGCAAGCTCAAGGTTCAAACTTACTTCTTAATACTCTAAAGCTATTGGGTGTTTTTCTTTTAACAAATCAGAGTTTTCTTTGATGACTGAAGATCAAATACCTCAGGGCCATCAGTCATATCACCAATGATCACTACATATAGGTATAGATAAATGAAAATATGTATATTGAAAGGAATTTGATGTCATGGATAGAGTTCTAGGCTTAGAGCTTCAAGTCCCACCTGTGATACCCTTCATCTATGGGACTCTTTCAAGTCATTTAAGCTTTCAGTCAATCAATAGCAGTTATTAAGCACCTACTACATGTCAGACACTATACTGAGTGCTGGTGACATAAAGAAAGATAAAAGACAGTTCCTAGTGTCACTGAATGTACACACACACACACACACACACACACACACATATATACACACACACGTATTGGAAATATACATATACATATAAGAAATGTGTGATGTAAATGTGTAAATACCCATATATGTATCATACCTATATGTACACAAATGGATATGAGTAAGATATTGGATTGAATATTAACTGCCCTTAAAACAAACCCTAAAGCAAGTTTCTTTATTGAATAAGACCCCGTTATGAAGTCATTTGGTGGTATTCACTTCTCTCCTAAAAGTGAGCTCTAGCAAAATATTAATTGACAATCATTATCGGTTGCTGTCTGTTTAATGAAAGTGTTTGCACCAAGCTGAGCCCATCGCAGTCATTGGAGATTTACAGTTTGGTCTAGAGTTTGACATCAGGTTGGACTGGGTGACCTTTTCAGGCCTGGTCCTGTCCTCTAATTCTGTGATTCAGCTGTCTTTTAAATATGTAAGAAACCTTTTTACATTCCTTTTGAATTTTTAAGCACGGCGTTAGAGGGTATCTTATTTCGTTCATTTTGGATCAACAGAAAAATGTTTATAAAAAAATTGCCATCCCACTTGAAGAAAGTGAACATAAAAGTGGAGATTAAATGTAATAAATGTTCTGAAGGACAAGGAATGGCTTGCATTAGGAAAATTTCAAAGAAATATTTATGATCATCAGTTGGAACAATTCCTTCCAGTCACCCAATGGAACAGTATTGACTTTCTAACTAACTGATTATTAGCAGGTAATCAAAGCAGAAGCTTCATTTGGCAATAATAATAACCTCGGGGGCGGAGCCAAGATGGCAGAGTAGAAACACACAAATACGCTAGCTCCGAACCCACAGCCCATGAAATATCCGTAGTAAAGAGCCGCCAATAAATTTGGGAGCAGGAGAAGCCACATAATAGTGGAGCGGATAAGATTTCTGTTCCAGAGGGACCTGCAAATCTCTTGCAAAAGGTCCATCACGCTGTGGACACGGAGCCCAGCCCAGCCCTGCACCGGCCCCAGCAACGAGAGGAACAGATCCGAGCAGGCTTCAGGGACGGGATCTCCAGCGGCCGCGCGGGTCCCTCCACTCACAGGTGACGGGGGTCGGTGAGAAGGTCTCTTTGGTGGGTCAAGAGGGGAGTGGGGTGCCCCCATACTCAGGCCCCCTCGGAAGGCAACAGCGGAGGCGGAGGCGGCGGGAGCAGACCAGGGCTCCCCAAGCAGGCAGGAGCCTGGATCCATTGTTGAAGGTCTCTGCATAAACCCCCTGAGGGAACTGAGCCCCTGAGGCAGTCCTGCCCCCACCCGGGCAGCTGAACTTGATCTCACACTGAATAGCAGCCCTGCCCCCGCCCAAAGCCCTGAGGCTGGAAGCAGCATTTGAATCTCAGACCCCAAGTGCTGGCTGGGAGGATCTGGAGGTGAGGTGGGTGTGAGGAGAATATTCAGAGGTCAAGTCACTGGCTGGGAAAATGCCCAGAAAAGGGAAAAAAACCAAGACTATAGAGGGTTACTTTCTTGGTGAGCAGGTTTCTCCTCCCCTCCCTTCTGATGAGGAAGAACGGTGCTCACCATCAGGGGAAGACACGGAAGTCAGTGCTTCTACATCCCAGCCCACTCAATGGGATCAGTTCTGGGAAAAGGTCTTAAAGAGCCCAAAAAATTTTCAAAATCATGATAGAGAGGTGGAGGAAAAACTGGGAAGAATAATAAAAGACTTGCAAGCAAAGTATGAACAACAAATCAGCACCGTGCTAAAGGAGACCCAAAAAAATGCGGAAGAAAATAACACCCTGAAAAATAGGCTAACTCAATTGGCAAAGGAGGTTCAAGAAGCCAAGGAGGAGAAGAATGCTTTCAAAAGCAGAATTAGCCAAATGGAAAAGGAGATTCAAAAGCTCACTGAAGAAAATAGTTCTTTCAAAATTAGAATGGAACAGATGGAGGCTAATGACTTTATGAGAAACCAAGAAATCACAAAACAAAACCAAAAGAATGACAAAATGGAAGATAATGTGAAGTATCTCATTGGAAAAACAACTGACCTGGAAAATAGATCCAGGAGAGACAATTTAAAAATTATGGGACTACCTGAAAGCCATGATCAAAAAAAGAGCCTAGACATCATCTTTCATGAAATTATCAAGGAAAACTGCCCTGAGATTCTAGAACCAGAAGGCAAAATAAATATTGAAAGAATCCACCGATCACCACCTGAAAAAGATCCAAAAAGAGAAACTCCTAGGAATATTGTGGCCAAATTCCAGAATTCCCAGGTCAAGGAGAAAATATTGCAAGCAGCTAGAAAGAAACAATTCAAGTACTGTGGAAATACAATCAGGATAACACAAGATCTAGCAGCTTCTACATTAAGGGATCGAAGGGCATGGAATAGGATATTCCAGAAGTCAAAGGAACTAGGACTAAAACCAAGAATCACCTACCCAGCAAAACTGAGTATAATACTTCAGGGGAAAAATTGGTCTTTCAATGAAATAGAGGACTTTCAATCATTCTTGATGAAAAGACCAGAGCTGAAAAGAAAATTTGACTTTCAAACACAAGAATGAAGAGAAGCATGAAAAGGTAAACAGCAAAGAGAAGTCATAAGGGACTTATAAAAGTTGAACTGTTTACATCCCTACATGGAAAGACAATATTAGTAACTCTTGAAACTATTCAGTATCTGGGTACTTGGTGGGATTACACACACACACATGCACACGCACACACTCAGAGACAGAGTGCGCAGAGTGAATTGAATAGGATGGGATCATATCTTAAAAAAAAAAAATGAAATCAAGCAGTGAGAGAGAAATATATGGGAGGAGAAAGGGAGAAATGGAATGGGGCAAATTATCTCTCATAAAAGAGGCAAGCAAAAGATTTTTTTTTAGTTTGGGGAAAAAGAGGGGAGGTGAGAGAAAAACATGAAGCTTACTCTCATCACATTCCACTAAAGGAAGGAATAAAATGCACACTCATTTTGGTATGAAAACCTATCTTACAATACAGGAAGGTGGGGGACAAGGGGATAAACAGGGTGGGGGGGACGATGGAAGGGAGGGCATGGGGAGGAGGGTACAATTTGAGGTTGACACTCACAGGGAGGGATAGGATCAAAAGAGAAAATAGAAGTAATTGGAAGCAGGATAGGATGGAGGGAAATATAGTTAGTCTTATATAACACAACTATTATGGAAGTCATTTGCAAAACTACACAGATTTGGCCAATATTGAATTGCTTGCCTTCCAAAGGGAGGGGGAGGGGAGGGAGGGAGGAAAAGAAGTTGCAACTCAAAGTTTTAGGAATAACTGTCAAGTACTGTTCTTGCCGCTAGGAAATAAGAAATACAGGTAAAGGGATATAGAAAGTTATTTGGCCCAACAGGACAGAGGAGAGGATGGAGACAAGGGCAGAGAAGAATGATGGAGAAGAGAGCGGAGTGGAGATGGGGGCAATTAGAATGCTCGGTGTTTTGGGGTGGGGGGAGGGGATAAGGGGGGAGAAAATTTGGAGCCCAAAAATTCTGTGAAAATGAATGTTTTAAAAGTGAAATTAAAAAAAAAAGACATTCAAACTACTTAAAAAATAATAATAATAATAACCTCCAGGGAATTTAAATGTCTTTGCCTGTCTTCAAACAAGTCTGTTTTCTATCGTGACTATTTATAGTATCCATAACCAATTTCTCTGAAGAATGAGAACCCAGTTTGAGTATTCTCTGGGATTGAACATGCCACGTATGACATAAAATGAAAGCGAAGCTCCAAGAAAGATTACTTTGCATCTTTGAAGAAAAGTTTCCATTAAAGCAGTTTATAAAAATTAATAAGTCTATGGGGATTTGGGAAGAGTGAATAATTTTAGGATTATGGCAACAAGCAAGTGTCTCAGAAGAAAACAGAGAGATTATACTATTTTATATTTGTGCACTAAATAACTGCTTTAATACTTCACAATTTCCACCCTAGGAGATTACAGATTTTTCTTCTCTTCTTTTTCAAAGCCTGAATCTCTAATTCCCAATGTTTGCCTAGTTTGGTTAGAACAAACATCTGCGAGCCAGTAGAATGGGAAGCAGATACTGAGACCATTGTTTTATGTCCTGTGGTGGATTTGCCTTGTTAACTGGATTTTCTGTTGTGTTATAGCTCCCTAATCTTTGCTGCAAACATTTTTAATATCACATCCCTGCACCTTTGTTTTCTTGTTATAAGCTTGTCTAAAAGATTGGTTGGTGACACGCACAAGCAGTTATTAGCATAATGCTTAGTATCATCTCTGTCTCAAATAGTCATTTTTTATCAACTTCTATCCCAAGGATTTTTAACCTTTTTTGTGTGTCAGATTGTTTCTTTGGAAATCTGTTGAAATCTATGGACCTGTTCTCAAAATAATATTTTTAAATTCATAAAACAACATACATAGGATTACAAAGGAAATCCATTTTATTGAAATGTATGCATGCATGTATGTATGTATGACTGTATATGTGTGCATGTGAGTATATGTATATATACATACATGCATGCATGCATGCATACATATACATATACATTTCAGAGACCCCTGTTTAGACATGCACCTCTGTCCAAAGAAGACAAAAGAAGCAAAAAAAAAAAAAAAACCAAAACAAAACGTGGGTAAACAGTAGGGTGGGAAGAAGAATTAAATTTCAGTATGGAATATTTTTTGCAGACTAACAGAAAAATAAAAATAAATCCACTCAACTTGATGAATCCTATGTAATCGCTGGAAACTACCATTTATCAGGAAATGATTTAGCTTAGTGAAATGTATTTTACAGTTAATCCTTTAATATCTGTTTTACATATACCCTCCCCACTGTTACTATGGAACAATAATGTAAGCTGGTAATTTTATGTCTTCTGTTTCAAATAGCTATTAGAAATGAGCATAAACAACAATCTCCAACTACTTGTTTATGCCACCATGAAGTTCCTTACCATGGGGTAGAGCCGCAACAGATTGGGGAGGGCGGTGGATATACTTTGGGGATAAAGCTACAGGAGAATGAGGATGCAAATCTGTGTAAATGAAGCCTATGAGGCAAATTCATTTTACCACAGCTTCAAGTTAGGTTGTGAGGAACTCTAAGGTAATAAATCTGGAAGGTAATGTTCAGCAACTTTGGATTAAATATCATGGGAGGTGAGACTGCAGGCAGTCACTACATATTCAAAGCAGAAATTACTTTTTGTGTAATAGGCCTCCATAAGCTTTATGAAATGAATGGAATCTCCTTGGCCAACTCAGATCAAAATATTAAAGAGTAACAAACAATAGGTTATAATCCATGATAGTAATTTTTAAATAAACATCACCCTTTTCTCTAGTGAGATTTAGTGGCAAGTAAAGCTGTTCTGGTGCTCTGTAATCAAACACCTAAAATGTGTGTGTGTGTGTGTGTGTGTGTGTGTGTGTGTGTGTGTGTGTGTGTGTGTGTGTTGAACCTTGAACTTGGGCTCACCCTCCCCTAGCTTTGTTTGTTACTACCTATGTAAACCTTAGGTAAATCACTCTTTAAATTATTTGTGATAATGTATTTTGCCACAAAATTCATATGTATATGAATATAAGGGAATGAATATATGTACATAATGTTTCATTGCGATCTGTAAGATCTCTTCCAGCTCTGATAATCTAGGATTCTAACCAAGATACTCTAAGGACCAGTGATTTCATGAGGGCAGTGAACTTTCTCCATTACCAAAGATCACAATCTGTATGCCATTTAGCAGCTAAGTTACTTTCTTCATCTGTAAAATGAGACAGATTGGACTAGATGCCCCCTGAGATCTCTTCCACCTCTTGATCAAAGGTGAGGTCTATTAACACTTTTTTTTTTTAAGTTTTCAAAAACTATTCCAATATAATTGGATACCTTTGTACTCCTCTGTATTTTATTTGATGCATTTTCAAGCATTATTCTGAGAAGGGGTCCATAGGCTTTATCACAGTGCCAGTGGGATCCATGCCACACACAAAAATGTTAAGAAACTTTGATCTGGCAAATTGCCTGAGAAAAGTAAAGGTGAAATGACTTGCCTATGGACACCTTGCTCTTGTCAGGGGCAGAATCTGAAGTCATCTTTTCCTGACTCCCAGACCAGCACTTAATCTACTAATCTATATTACCCTTAGGGTCAGATACTTTGCTTATAATAATTCCTTTAAGGATGTTTTTAAAAAGTGTCTATTATGAAAATTCTCAATAATTTAATGACTATATAAAACACAGGCAAGGTATTTTCCAACTTAGTATCACCTTTTAACATAAGAGGGTAGTGGTTTTAGTGTCTCTTTGTTGTGTTTATCTGCACAACCTCAAAATGACACTTTTTTATCATGGAGGAAGCATGATTTAGTGAGGAGAGTACTGGACTTGGAGGGGGCTATGCTGGTAAATGTTTCAGAACCGACTCAGGAGTTGGGGCAAGGAATGTATTTGTTATAAACTTTTAAGTGCATTATTATCAATTTCTCTATCACTTTGTTAAGTCCAGGGAGTCCATAAAACAGTAAATCAAGTTTGCTGATAAATGTTCTTATGGAAAATGTAACATCCAGCTCCTTCCAGCTGACTCTAGCTCACTCCTGACTTGTAGCTGGACGTGCCTCAGATCCTGGCTGTGTAAACCTAGGCAAGTCACCTAATTTCTCCCAGTCTGTTTCCTTATCTGTCAAATGGGTGTGGTAATATCACCAGTCTTTTGGAGAATTGCTATTAAAATCAGATGAGTTAAGTATGCAAAGTGTTTCGCAAACCTTAAAGTGCTGTGTAAATGTAAACTATTTTAATCAACATTGATGAGATGTGGCCCCATTTGAAAGCATACGGATCTGTGTCTTTTGGGCTGTTAAGTGTGAGGATGAAAATTCTTATAAGGAATGGTGTCATATCTTTAAAGATGTAGGGTTTTAAACTCTAGGATTTAAAGGTACATTATACTGAACCATATTTATTCCTCACTGTTAGCAAAAGGTGCTCAGGTAGCAGCCCCTCCCCCCAAAAATTCACATATATTTCTACAATATACAAAAAGAACATAAAAATACTTTAGAGGTCATCTGGTCCAAATTCTTCATTTTATAGGTGAAGATAACTTAGGCTCAGTGAGGTTATGACTTGGCTTATATAGGTATATATATATATGGTTATATAGATAGAAAATAGAAGAAATTTGAGTTAGGACCTTCTGACCCCAAAGCCAAGGCTCTTTCCATTGAATGATACAGTGCCCTTCCCCAGGCAGGCTCCTACCTTAGCACAAACATTACTGTTCACAAAGATTAACATAATGATTGGCCTTTGGCAAACTGAAATTCAACAGCTACACTCTGCAAATACTTATGAAAGGCACTGTTGGCAGTTTGTCTTTCATGATCCCTTTCTTCATTTTCTCAGTCCCTAATCCTCAGTCACCTATAGTCATCCTGTTCTCTTGTGATTCTTCTTCCGCTGAAGAAAGAACAGGACTTAAAGCAAGGGAGTTTGTCAGTTCATTACCTGGTCTTGGGGTGTCTAGACTATTAATTTCATCTCCCATTGTGAAATGAAAGGTTTCCTTCTCTGTTGAAGTGACAGGAAAGCTTCAGGCATGTAAACAGAGAAGGGGGCAGCTGGGTGATGTATGGGGTAGGGTTCTGGGCCTGAAGTCAGGAAGACTCATCTTCCTGAGTTCAAATTTGGCCTCAGACACTTAGAGGCTGTGTGACCTTAAGCAAGTCACTTAACCTTTTTTGCCTCAGTTTCCTCATCTGTAAAATGAACTGGAGAAGGAAATGTTAAATCACTCCAGTCTCTTCGCTAAGAAAACTCCAAATGGAGTCCAGAAGAGTGGGACATAAGTGAAAGGACCAAACAAAAGGTAAGCAGGAACCAGGGCAGGCTGTGAAGGGCTTTCGATGCCTTTTCTGAGAACAGTTGGAAAATGCTTTAATTGCATTTTTGCACCTTATTTGATTTCTTTTAACTTGATCCTTTTAATTAATTTTAATTTAAAAAAATTCTAAGTACCTACTCTTTACAGGAAATTTCTACTCAAAGGTGGGAGGTATAGAAAAATGTAGATAAAGGGTTTCTAACCTCTTGCATCCTTGAGCCTAGTAAGAGGACTTGATATTTGTACAAATGAGTAGAATACAACATAAGTACCTCGTAGAGGGGAAGACAAAATGCTGTGTGATGCTGAAATAGGGCTTTTTATTTATAAATCATTTCATACACTCAGTGGAGACTCCCAACTAGTGACTAGAGTTCACCTCAGAAGCAGCCGCCTCTCACACATGGGGTATGTGACTTTTGCCAGTTCACTCACCCTGTCAAGGTCATTTGCAACTCTGAGTTACAGAGCAAGGGCCAATCTGCATTGGTAGAGGTAGTTTACTTATTGGAAATTCCCTATACCGATAAAATCACAGCTTTGCCACCACCAAAACAACCCTGTGAGGTATCACAGACCTTGTCATCATCATTATACAAAAGGAAACTGAGATTTAACCAGGTTAAGTGATTTGCCCAGCTAGCATCAGAGGCAGAATTTGAACCCAGGCCTTCCAACACTCCCCTGAAGACACTAGGCTGCCTTTCAAGATTAAGAAGGCTTTAGTGAGAAAATGCAAGGCATCTCAGACATGCTTGTGAAATAGAAATATACCCACTGATTGTTTGTATTCAGGGCACCAGGCTTTTCCTTAAACAATTTCATTTGGGAAGACAGTGTCAAGGTAAGCACAATTCATGAATTTGCTAAATTATTCTTTTCTACAGCAGACATAAGAGTTGTACTTTGTAGCTGTAATATATGCATGCACACACACATATACACACACACTCTCCTTCTCTCCCTCCCTTCCTCCCTCCTTCTCTCTCTCTGTCTCATACACACACACACACAGACACACACAGATGTCAAGATTTGAGGCTTAATCCAGTTTATTTGAAGAAAGATTTTGTGTAGTGTTTGTTAGTGTTACTTTAGCTTTTACTTGTTTTCTGGATGCATTAAAATTATAACTGGCTATCAGTTTTTATAGACATAGAAATCTCAATGGGAGGGAAGGCATTAATTCACTGTACAACTCTCCTGGAGAACACTGAGTGTAAACCATGAGAACCACGTGCCTACGTAGGACCAGAATTTTCCCAAGGCACAGAGCAGTGAATTGGTATGTGGGACTCAAATATATACTGTCTAGCCATTATGCTTTTTCCATGTTCAAGTTATCAGCCCTTGACCCACAAAAAGGGGATTAAAAAAGGGAAGCTTAGGCCGAGCCTCATAGCAGGCACTAGGCAGTGAAGCTGTCCCTCACAAAATTATCAAGTACTTGCTTGTGCTTGGTCAGGGATGACTTAAAATATAGCAATTTGCACCCTCTGACCAGTCAGCACATCTGGAAAAGCCTGAGATATGACTCAGGCTGATGAAGCATTTGGCTTTATCCATACCCATTTGTACCTGCACATTCACCTATTTTTAGCCATTATTTGTGCAAAGAGGCTCTCAGCATCATTCCATCCCCCTTAAATTTCAATATATGGGGAAAGATGAGGGGAGGGATATTATATCTGTGTAACATTTCAGAGGATAAAGAGCCTTGAAAATTCAGCTAAATTCAGACTTATTAATAAGCCTGTATTATGTGCAGAGGCACACTGTGTGCTAGGCACCAGAGAAAAGACGAGTTTAGATAAGGAGTTTACCATCTGATAAGGGCTGGGACACACAGTTAGCCAGGTAATTATAGCTAAATAAACAAATGAAACACAGTAAGTAAAATACAGATGTGTAAATGAAAAGTTATAGGCATTTCAGGTGGAAAAGGTCACCCTAGTTCAATCACTTATTAGTCATTAGTCAGTGAAATAATTTAATCTTTCTCAATTGATGAAACATTGAATAAATTCTTAACATATGCTAGACATTGTGCTAAATTCTGAAGATACATATAAAAGTAAAAAAAAAAGCCTTCAAGATGCTTACATTTTAATGTAAGAAGACAGCACACAAAGGGGGCTAGGAATCAGAAAGGGGTAAGAAGAAAAAGATACTTCATCAGGAGCATGACTGCAAAAAGTTGCATGGTTCTTGGTTCCAAGCTTGATAAGACAAAAAACTAACCTCTCTGAGGGTTGTTTCCTTATTTAGAAAATGATTATAATAATACCCACCCCCCCATCTATATCATAAGGTATTTGTGAGGATCAAAAGACATGATATATGTAGAAGGGTTTTACTAACCATAAATCCTACATGTTTATAATAATACATGATTGTCTATCTCTCCTCCTACCCCCCGTAAGGGGTATAATGAGGAAGAAGCTTGGAAAGCTAGAAAAAGGTTTCTTTTGAATGAAAACTCCTTGAGGCATTTGATAAATGTTTATTGAGTCACACTGAACTGTTGCGTTCCTTTTGTGCTCACTGTACCAAATACCTTGGCCATTAGTTGATAAGAAGGGGAAGAAGAAGGAGGAGGAGGATGCAGATTCTGGGAGCTTTTGGAGCTGATATAACTCTCCAGGTCAGGATTACTTGGTACCTGCCCCTTCTACCACATTTTAGCTCCAGCTGGGAAAAGGAGGGAAGAATGTGTGTGCACATAGGGTGTTAACATAGTGAATGAATGAATTAATGCAAGAAAAGTAATTTCTTAAACTTTTGCTATATGGGAGACGTTAGAGATACAAAACCCAAAAAGAGACAGTCATTGCTATCAGGAAACTTTAATTCTAATAGGGAAGACAATACAGGTGATGGACAGAGAAAGGAATTTGGGTCTGAAAAATCACATGGTTATGAATGAAACCATTGGAAAGTGAATTGTTGTGCCCTTGTCTGTTTGTGTTCATCCTTCATTTTCGAAGAAAACCACAACATCAGAGAAATTTCTACTTGCACTTGACTTTGATTTAAGTGAGGAAGGGCTATGCAGGTCACCAGCCTCACTTCTCCTCCAGAGCCATCTGGATCCAGGGACTTGATATTTCTCAGGATGACTGGAGATGACCCAGGATGCAATGGGAGACCTTGGCCAATTCAGGTGTGCCCTTGTATTCAGGGTAAGAGATAAAAGAACTGTCTAACTTATTGCAGTCTTCCAGGCGTGCCCCTGATGAAGTACCTTTTTCCTCCTTACCCCTTTCTGATTCCTAGCACATGTGTGTGTGTGTGTGTGTACACACTTTCTGTGTTGTCTCCTTCCATTGGAATGTAAGTACCTTGAAGACAAGGAGGGTCTTATTTATTTTTATATGTATCTTCAGAATATCGCACAATGTCCAGCATATGTTAAAGATGTATTCAATGCTTTATCTAAAAAGCAAGCTTGTTTGGGTGGTAAAATGCCCAACTAGGGCAGATTTCCTGTTGGCTGACTAAAATGTGCGAGATAGAATGAATTAGGTAGCTTTGTACTCACTCACCTGTCAGCTGGACAGCTCAGTCCCAAGAATTAAAAAACTGAGTGGCTTTATTCAGAGGACTTGGTCTCAAGTCTAGTCTTAGGTCTTTGTTCCAGGTGAAAGAAAGGAGAATTCCCAGTTTTTTGTATTCATTTTTTTAAATCAAGTCATTTCTAGTCTTCTCGTTTTGTTCACACTCAGCTGCTGCTTCTTGCTTAGGCAGGGTTTCAGAAGACCCTGCCAGGATGCCATCTCAAATGGAACATGCCATGGAGACTATGATGTTTACATTTCCTAAGTTTGCTGGAGACAAAGGCTGCTTAACAAAAGAAGATCTAAGAGTTCTCATGGAAAAAGAGTTCCTCGGGTTCTTGGAAAACCAGAAAGACCCTTTAGATGTAGACCAGATTATGAAAGACCTGGACCAGTGCCAAGATGGCAAAGTGGGCTTCCAGAGTTTCTTTTCACTAATTACCAGACTGACCATCGCATGCAATGACTATTTTCTTGTACACATGAAGCAGAAGGGGAAAAAATGAGCCCAAACCAAGGAACTCCCCCCAGTCCTAATCCATTGCAGTGTCCTGAGTTGTCACTTTTGAGATATTCCCATATAGCTCCCCCTAAGATGAGGCAGCTGCATGAACAGACTCAGGCCCTCAGAATGTACAAATGAACTCCATGCTTACAGTTTAACAGCTAGGGAAAGAAAATGCAAATGTATGTCAGATAAGCTTTTGATTTTTTTTATATTATATGTGCCCCACAATTAAAAATAAGAAAAGATACTTTTTTAATGTCAAAAAAAGTCATTTCTATTCATATTTAAGGGACATGAACTAGGTGGCAGAGGCTGTCTGACTAGTTTCAAACTCAAGTAAACATTTAAAAAGAGTCTTTGTGGGATGGCTTTACATTGTACTTTTGTGGCAGTTCCTCAGGCATGATGGATTTTAACCAGATGGTTAACAGATAGCATGTCAAAGCTCTGTCTGAAACTTTAGGTTTGAAATTATGATCTTATGTTGAACACAGTCTGTGGGGAAAATGTTTCATCCTTGAACCTTCATTCATTCACTTATATATGTTTATGTGTATGTATGTATGTGGGGCAGCTAGGTGGTACAGTGGATACAGCACCAGTGTAGGAGTCAGGAGGACTTGAGAACAAATCTCACCTCAGACACTTGACACTCACTAGCTCTATGACCTTGGGCAAGTCCCTTAACCCCAGTTGCCTCATCTTAGGTCATCTCCAGTCATCCTGATGAATATCTGGTCACTGAATTTAGATGGCTCTGGAGGAGAAGTGAGGCTGGTGACCTGCATAGCCCTCCCTCACTCAAAAAAAAAGTCAAGTGCAAGTCATGTCATCATTTCTCTGATGGCATGGTCTTCCTCAGGAACAAAGGATGAACACACACACGTATGTATTTACTCATTTATTTATTTACTAGCAATGGTGTTTCTAAATCTAAATCTTGTGATTCTGTTATTTCTCTTCTCCCCTCAATATATTGCCTATTCCATTGTCATGTCTGTATCTCCTTAGTCTGGTAATTTCCTCTCACTGGCCCTCAGTTTCTTCTAATGTAAAATGAAGGGGTTAAAGCAGAAAATCTCCAGGGTACATTACAATTCTAAAGTCCCATTTCTTTACATAGTTTATGAGACAGTGCAGCAGAATGGAGATTCTCATGGTCTTTAGGAGCCAGCATTTAAAAGTGATTTGGTGAAAAGGAAAAAAAGAAAATCTCTGGTTGTGGTTGTTACATATGCCTTGATCTGCATTCTGGGAAAGGACAAGACATCAGTATGTTGGGCTCTCTTTGTGACCTCAGCGCTTAAGTGGTACCTGGAATATAGTAGGCATTTAGTAAATGCTCATTAAGTCTTGACTTGGGACACATATTTTCTGAATAAGGACTGCAGCTTGGTTCCCATTAGATTAGTTCAAAACTGAACTCCCAGAAGTAGCCACATATATTTGCATACATATTGTCTGAAGATTTTATTAGGTAAAACTTGGCAATTGTTTCAGTCTACTGAAAATATGCAGTGTAAATTTGAATAATGTGACCACCACTGTTTGCATTCATCATGACCTCGCTATAGCCTTGGTTGGATGACTCACCAGGATGGGCCTCCTCTTCTCACCTGCCAGATTGAAAAAGAATAATCTCTGGTTTTGTTGTTCAGTTGTTTCAGTTGTGTCCTACCTTTCATGACCCCATGTGGGGTCTTCTTGGCAAAGGTACTGGAGTGATTTGCCATTGTCTTCTCCAGTTCATTTTACAGATAAGGAAACTGAGACAAACAGGATGAAGTGATTTACCCAGTAAGTGAGTGATGGGTTTTTAAGTCACAAAGATGAGTCTTTCCTACTTCAGGCCTGGCATTCTATTCACAGCACCACCTAGCTGCCCGCTACATTTCCAAACCTAGGATATATTGCTCCTTTTCATAGGCTCTGTTCCATTCTACAAACTGTTTTTTTAATTGTTCTTCAAATGCAATACTCTGTCTTCCCAATCCATGTCTTTGTGTATAGGCTGTCCCTCTATTGAAAATGTATTTATTCCTCATCTCTGCCTCTTAGCGTCTCTAGTTCCCTTCAGGGTTCCCAAGTGCCACCTTTTATAATAAGCCTTCCCTTGGCCCCACAGCTGTTAGTGACTCCTTCCAAATGACTGCAGTGTCTTTGGCATTAACTTACATGTGTAAATGTTGTTTCTCCCATTGGATGTAAGCTACTAATCTTTATAATACCCAATATCCAACACAGTATCTGGGACCTAGTAGGTGCTTAATAAATGCTGGCTGATGGATTGATTGAAGGTCCTAGCTATGGAGACTAGAATAAGCAGCTTGAGAAAGGTTTTAAATGACACAAATGGAGAAACAGGATGCCCTCCAACTTGGCCAGGGTAAGAATAGCTAAAAGACCACCAACTCCTATGAGAAGATTAAAAATGATTTCAGTTGAGACTAGGAAAATAGTCACTTAGATTAGGTTAAAGGTAATCATTTGTAAAAGTTGAGTCAAAGAGTAAAAGTGCTATATTGTGCTTGCAAGTTTATGTTTCTTTCTTTCTAACTATTTATTCATTGTGCCTCTTGGTACAGCCAGCAATTTCATTTGGATACTTCAGTTGTTGATTTAGAGAAAAAGCAACATTAAATAAATCATGCTATTTAGCAGGAGTCAGATGGTATAATGGAAAGAATACTGGCTCTGCAATCAGACCACTGGGTTCAAATTCCACCTCTGAATCTTACTACAAGTGTGGCCTTGGCCAAGTCACATAACATCTCTGGGGTCAGTTTCCTAGATTGTAAAATGAAGAAGTTAAATTTGATGACCTCTGAGGTAATTCACAGATCCACCACTGTGATGCTATGATCAATACTTTGAGGAAGACCCTAACTCATTGGTCATTTATTCCATTGCAATCCAACATGCAATCCACATTCTGTGGACCTCATGGTAGAATTGTAGAAATCATATCAAGAGCAGTCTCTACAGGACTAAACAGCCTGTTATGGCACTCCCAACTCTAAATGTATAACCCTGTGACTTGTTTTTCAAAACCAACTGCACTAAAAGATGAAAAAGTTAACACCACATTCACCTCCTTTGTCTTCATTAAAATACCTTTCAAGTCAAGTCAACAAGTATTTATTAAGCACCTACTGTGTGTCAAGCACCATACTAAGTTCTGGGGATGCAAAGAAAGACAAAAACCAGCCGCCCTCTCAAGGAGATTACCGCCTAAAAGAGGGGACAACATGCTAACAACCATGTAATAACAACAATAAAAATAGCTAACATTTGAATAGCATTTAGCTGTGCTAAGCACCTTATAATCATTATCTTATTTGATCCAACAACATGTAGACTAGACAAATTGGAAATAATCTTGGGGTGGGGGAATTGTACTAGCCTTAAAAGAGAATGAGGAAAGGTGTTATGCAGATGTTTTTAGCTGAGACTTAAAGGAAAATAGGGAAGCTAGGAGGGAGAGATGAGGAGAGAGAGCATTCCATGTACAGAGGATATTCAAAGATAATGCTTTAAGATGGAAGAGTCTCATGGAGAGAGCCAAGAGTTTGGATTTCTTTTTCTTCTGACTCTGAACAGCAAAACATGAAGAAACACAATGATTTCCCTCAAAGTTCACACAAGCAGAGAACAAAGAAGGCTGCGGAAGTCCATGAGAAATAACATTTTGTTTGACAGCTAAAAAAAGAAACTATAGGTAGTACAACAAAACAAGGGCTCATTAGAAAACACTTGTCAAAGTACCAGTCAAAGTAATTAATGTTAAAATGGAAATCTTGAGTTGCTTCAGGATCTTTTTTACTACCAAGATGACTAGCTTGAATCTAAATGAAATCTTTCTCTCCCCCCCCCACCCCCATCAAAACCCAGCCAAGTAGAAAGCAGAACATTCCCAAAGTTCTTAAGAAATGACAGGCAGGCAAATGAGTTTAAACTTAGCTCTTAGTTCATCTAACCTGTGCCCCCAGAACAAATACTTTTCTGTACTTGCCTGTAGATCGTGCTGTGTTTCAGACCGTTCAGAACGTTCCCAACTCATACTCCCCTCAGTTATATGTCTAATTGGCATAAGTGAGGGCTTTCCAAAGTGATTTCTACATCTCCTCCCCCTCCACCACCCCCACTCCGCTTCCTTAGGCTTGAGCACAGATTTTAGGGACAGTGTGTAATTCCCCTATTGTAGGTGTTCTCCTTGACTTGTGGGCTATTAGGAGGTTTAATCAGATATTGTCTTGTACATACTTAGCTGCTTCCTTGTCTTCCATGTCCATGATTCTATTGTCTCCTTTCTTTACCTGAGCTATATCATTTGGTTAATTTGTTTTGTAAATTCATTTGGATTTTCCACCGTGCCCAGATAGTACGTCCATAGGATTGTGGAAGGTGCATTAGACTAAATGACTGAACAGCTATATTCTAGTTTTGGCTGTGTACCTAAATAACTAGGATGAGTCATTTAACTTGTTTGGTCCTTAACTGTTCACATTTGCAAAATGATAGGGTTGGATAAGATGATCTCTTAGTCCCAACAATAGTATTTTGTAACTTTCACCCCCATATTTTAAAATAGAATGACTCATTTTTGAAATATCAAATTACAAGCATTCTCACATGGCATTTTATTATAAGAAATTGTTGATAAAATAAACATATGATTGGATTTATTTTCAGAGAACCTTGGCTCAAAATCTCACTCTGTCCCGTACTGCCGTATTTTGGGCAAGTCACTTTTCCTCTTGGAGCCTCATTTTCCTGACCTGTGAGATGAGGTGGTTGAAATAGATGATCTCTAAAGTTATATGGCTTTATGATCCTTTCTAATAACTAGGAAGTCACAGCCCACAAATTGAACAGCAGTTGTTAACCTTTTTTTGTCATGGCCCCATTTGACAGCTGAAGCATATGTACCCCGTTCTCAAAATAATGTTTTTAAATGCATTTATTAAATGCATTAAGATTACAGAAGAAACCAATTATATTGATGTAAAGATGGAATTTTCCCTGGTTCCTATACCTCCCTGAAATAGGTTCACAGACCCAAGGTTACTAACCCTTGGTCTAGATAGTAAATTAACTAATAAACTTCCTGTGAATCTCCCCACAGAGCCTGGTAAATGGTTCCATGGGGCAATAGGTACTTAATAGAATGGTTTTTGCCTGATCAATTAGAATGGAACCCCCTCAGGGCAGAAGTCACTTCTCCTATGCTCTTTTATCATACCGAAATTCTAAGTGTGACTCATGTTGTGTTTCTTTAACACAATGTTCGAGAATTCAGCAATCTATAGCAGATGAGGGCATTCTATGTATATACCACCCAACAAGGAAAAGCTGTCTTCTTGGGAAAGTTGCTTTGCAACCCCAGTTGAGATGGAGGTACTTTTGACAGAAGATTTAGACCTTTTCCTTCAAATGATTTTGACATCGAAAGCTTTCTGCAGAGAAGAAAAAGAAACTGGGACTGTCCTAAGGCTACTAAGCACACTTAGGGCATTGCAAAGATTGATATGAGAGATGAGTGTTAAAGTTGACAAGGGAAATAATTACACCGTGGAATAGTGGATAGGTGGATAGTTTAAAAAAAGGATTAGCTCTAAAAATTTCTGACAGAGTAACATCTCTGAATTGAGATTAGGTAATGATGGACATATTTTTAAAAGGTCTTTAGGAAAATAGTGAGAAGGTGAACTCACTTCTTGTCATTTCAGCAGGTTGAGTGAATGTCAGATATTATGGTTTTTCTTTACATCCCCAAATGGAAGTGATGGCACAATTAATTAAACATTACCTTTCATCCAAAAAGATTTTTTGTCCTCAGCTCAAATTTTGTGACGATCCAAGAAATGACCATATAACAGTTATATAATATGTAGTTATCTAATATTCAGTTATATAATAAATACTTAATGGAATCAAATGAAACACTGTGAAATGTGAAACAGGGGTCTCCTACAGTTCTCTCCTGATGGCATCTGGAAGGGTAGGTGAAGGCTCACTTCTCTGAGTAAGCCAGAATTTATAATGTATAATACACGAACAATATAAAATCTAGGGAAATCATTTGGCGATTAAAGCTTCCTACTAAGCAGTTATCTAAATCATTTTCATAGCTATTTAAAAAATTTTCCATGTACTTCATTTTAGTATCCTCAGCACATCCAAAGCCTCTAGCTTTCCATCTAATTATTCAGAAAGCATTCTTACAAATGGTCCACACATGAATTGATAAGCATTTATTAAGCACTTCCTATGTCCCAGACACTTTACTAAGCATAGAGCATACAAAGACAAAAATAGTCATTTCCCTCAAATAACTTACATTCTGAAGTGTGAGATATGCAAATATGCAGAGTATATGCAGAATAAATACTAAGAAGCTTTGGGTCAGAGGGCGTTAGCAGCTGGGGGATAGAGAAGTTCAGGAAAAGATTCATGTAGGAGGTGTCCCATGAGTCTTGAAGGAAACTGGCTATTTCAAATATCAGGGAAGGCAAGGGACAAACCGCTAGTGGCAAAGCAAGCAATGTACAGGAGAAATAGGAAATGATTAACAGAGGTAAGACACTACAATTAAGAGGAGATGCAGAAGGATTTCTGTAGAAAGTAAGATTTTAATTGAGACATGAAGAAAGCCAGAGGTAGTCAGGGCAGAGGAGGATCCCAGGTGAGCTAGCAAGGGGCTAGCAAGATACAATACCCAGAACCAAGACAAGAAGTGTCTTCTTCATGGAACAGATGGGGGACAGTATCACTGGATCAAAGAGTATATGTGGGTGAGTAAGGTGTAAGACTGGAAAGATAGGAGGGGACTAGCTTCCTACTATACCATTCTACCTCTCTTTCCTTCTCAAAACTTGGGAAGGGGAAATGTAAAAATAAATACAGCAACCACAAAACTCTCCATTTGATTTTCCTATATAGATGCTAAAGGGCCCTGATCTTTCTTTTTTTATTATTAAATTTATTTACTTTTAGTTTTCAACATTTATTTCCACAAGATTTTGAGTTCCAAATTTTCTCTCCATCTCTCCCCTCCACCCACCCCAAGACAGCTTGCATTCTGATTACCCCTTTCCCCAATATGCCCTCCCTTCTATCACACCCCTCCCTTCCCTTATCCCCCATCTTCTCTTTTTTTGTAGGGCAAGACAAATTCCTGTACCCCATTACCTGTATTTCTTATTTCCCAGTTGCATGCAAAAACAATTCTCAACATTCATTCCCAAAACTTTGAGTTCCAACTTCTCTTCCTTCTTCCCTCCCCACCCATTCCTATTAAGAAGGCAAGCAATTCAATATAGGTTATACATGTGTAGTTTTGCAAAAGACTTCCATAATAATCATATTGTGAAAGACTATTTTTCCCTCCATCCTACCCTGTGCCACATCTATTCTGTTCTCTCTTTTGACCTTGACCCTCCCTAAAGGTGTTTACTCTTATTACTCCCTCTTCTCATTTGCTCTCCCTTCTGTTATCCCTCCACACCTCTTTATCCCCTTCTCCCCTAATTTCCTGTAGTGTAAGATAGATTTTCATACCAAATTGAGTGTGCATGTTATTCCCTCCTTAAGCCAAATGTGATGAGAGTGAGCTTCACTTTTTCCCTCTTACCTCCCTCCTTTTCCCCTCCACTGAAAAAGCTTGCCTCTTTTATAAGAGATAATTTGTGCCGTTCCATTTCTCCTCCTCCCGATAATTCCTTGCTTACTCTTAATTTTATTTTTTTAGCTATCATCCCTTCCTATTCAACTCACCCTGTTCCCTCAGTCTGTATGTACATAATCTTTCCAACTACCCAAATACTGAAGAAAGTCTCAAGAGTTACAAATATTATCTTTCCATGTAGGAATGTAAACAGTTCAACTTTAGTAAGTCCCTTATAATTTCTCTTTCCTGTTAACCTTTTTATACTTCTCTTGATTCTTATGTTTGAAAGTCAGATTTTCAGCTCTGGTCTTTTCATCAAAAATGTTTGAAAGTCCTCTATTTCATTGAATGACCACTTTTTCCCCTGAAGTATTATTATTATACTCAGTTTTGCTGCATAGATGATTCTTGGTTTTAATCCTAGTTCCTTTGACTTTTGGAATATCATATTCCAAGCCCTCCCATCCCTTAATGTAGAAGCTGTGCTAGATGGTGTGTTATCCTGATTGTATTTCCACAATACTCGAATTGCTTCTTTCTAGCTGCTTGCAATATTTTCTCCTTGACCTGGGAACTCTGGAATTTGACTACAATATTCCTAGGAGTATTTCTTTTCGGATCTCTTTCAGGAGGTGATTGGTGGATTCTTTCAATATTTATTTTACCCTCTGATTCTAGAATACCAAGGCAGTTTTCCTTGATAATTTCATGAAAGATGATGTCTAGGCTGGTTTTTTTTTTTATCATGCTTTCAGGTAGGCCCATAATTTTTAAATTATCTCTCCTGGAACTATTTTCCAGGTCAGTTGTTTTTCCAATGAGATATTTTACATTGTCTTCTATTTTTTCATTCTTTTGGTTTTGTTTTGTAATTTCTTGGTTTCTCATAAAGTCATTAGCTTCCATGTGCTTCATTTTAATTTTTAAAGAACTATTTTCTTCAGTGAGCTTTTGAACGTCCTTTTCTGTTTGGCCCATTCTGCTTTTTGAAGCATTCTTCTCCTCATTGGCTTTTTGGAACTCTTTTGCCATTTGAGTTAGTCTATTTTTAAAGGTGTTATTTTCTTCTTCATTTGGGTCTCCTTTAGCAAGCTGTTGACTCACTTTTCATGATTTTCTTGCATTGCTTTCATTTCTCTTCCCAGTTTTTCCTCCACCTCTCTTACTTGATTTTCAAAATCCTTTTTGAGCTCATCCATGGCCTGAGACCATTGCATTTTTTTTTTTGTGGAGATTTTGGATGTAGAAGCCTTGACTTTGATGTCTTCCTCTGATGGTATACTTTGTTCTTCCTCATCCAAAAGGATGGAAGAAAATACCTTTTTGCTAAGAAGTAATGTTATATTGTCTTATTTTTTTCCCCTTTTGGGGGCACTTTCCCCAGCCAGTTACTTAACTTTTGAGTCTTTTGTCAAGTGGAGGGTATATTCTGGGGACCTATAAGTTCTCAGTTCCTCCAAAGTGGCACAGTCAAGGGAGAAGAGTTCACTCCTCTCTTGACCTGCACTCTGGTCTAGGAGCAGCCGCAAGCATTCTTATCTGCTTAGGATTTGCGAGTGGTGTTCCCTGTCCACAGTCACCACCAGCTCCACCACTTCAACATTCTTCCTCACCCCAGCACCACCACTCAGAACTGAGACTCAGATTGGCTGCTCAATTCCTGCAGGGTCTTTAGGCTGAGGGCTCCCAAAATGGATGCTGCTGCAGTGGCTGCTGCTGCCCTGAGATAGGGGCTAGGGCCAGACCCTGCTCCCTTCTCACCCAGGTGAAAGAGCTTTCTTACTGACCTTTGAAACTGTCTTTGGTGTTTGTGGGCTGAAAAATCTGGCAATAGCAGCTGCCACCCATGATTCCAAGGCCTGAAGCCTGCTTCAATCCTGTCCATGTGGTGTGGTGCGTCCAAGACTGGGCTGCGCTACTCTGAGCCCGGTGTGATAGACCTCTCCTATTGGCCTTCCCAACTGTCTTGGGCTGGAAATCTCTTTCACTCTGTCACTTTGTGGCTTCTGCTGCTCTAGAATTTATTTAGAGTCATTTTTGCAGGTATTTTATCGGCTATGGGAATAGAGCTATAGTTAGTCCTTCTCCTCTGCCGTCTTGGCTCTGCCCTCCTTGATTTTTCTTCAGTATCACAGAAAAGACTACCCAAGTTCTCCAAATTTGGTCTGCCTTCCAACTTACCTTGTATTATTGAATGGAACCTTAGTGTTCTATCAGGTTCAGCAGTCACTGAGTTCAGCAGTTCCCACAGTAAAAATGCGACATTTTATTGTTGATTCTACATAATTTGGTATCTTTCATCAACATTGAACATTTATTGAGTGCCAAGATTTTTTTAAGTTACCCTCTCCATTGTGGTTCAGTGGAAAGTAAACTAATGCTCTATTCTGAGGATCTGGATTCAAATCCTGCTTCTGTGATGAGGGACTTTAATAAATTCCCTTCTCTTAATTTCTCACCTATAAAATGAAGGGGGTAGAACAGGTAATTTTTAAGTTTCCTTCCAGCTTCAAATCTATGACCCTGTGATTTGAAGTGACATAAGCAAGGCAAAAACAAATATATCCTAAACAATCTTATTAAACTATACTGCTACATAGTATACTTTGAGCACTTTGAGGATCTGATGAGCAGAATTCAGTTCAATTCAATAAGAAATATATGTGTTTATCAGATACTAGTAAGTCTCTAGGGATTCAGGAAAAGAAAACTCATCCCTCCCAACAAGGCTGCTACTCCTTTCTCAGAAAAAATATCATGTCTGTAGTTCTAATCTCCTGGGAGAAGAGTCTTCAGTCATTCCATTTCTGAGAAACTCATGACATTTTCATCCCTGCAAAATCAAGGACAATGAGTCCTCTAATTCATTGCATGGAGGGGGACATTTTTTCTGCTTTGAATTACAGACATGGAATTATGCAGAGAAAACAGAGCTGGGTGATTGATGTCAATTAACTCATCTGATATCAGAGTGTGGTTTGGCACTGACTGCCCTGGCTTTGACAAGGTCCTGGAAACTAAGATTTGTCTTTTGCATTGTTACAAGGCCATGAAACAAGGATGTGTTTTTCTGTTACTATATAAACTCTGTTGCCTAGTGTCTGTTTTCATAGATTTAGTCTTTTTTTAATACTGCACCTGAGATCTAATCAATATGTGGAAGTTTTATATATTAAAGTTATTATCATAGAGACAAACATCCAAATTACATAGAACATCATTACCAGCAATGAAATTGTAACAGCTATACTCCAATTATTCATGGAACACACATAGACCCATGTATTCTAAATACACTAAAAAAAATACAAAGCAGTTGCATACATAAAAATATACAAATTCCCCTAAACAGCATTGCATTCAGTATTTCTTTGTTTGAAAATGATGGAAAAACAAAAAAGCTATAATGAGCGATCACACTTCAATTCACCAAGTGTTGCTTAATCATGTATTATGTCATTCAGGGATTCTAAGAAAGGAAAAGCAACTGATATGCTCAAGATATGTGACAAGAGCAACGGATGAAAAGTGGATAACCAGAGTGTTCATCTTTGATTCTAGGAGAAATCCAGAAAGGCCTTCATCATATTGAGTGAACCCCCTGTGCAAATCTTTAGGGATAACATGAGCAAGTCCCATAGGATGGGCAGGGTTGGACAGAGGAAAAGCCATAAATAAGGGTATGAATCTGTTGAGTTTGAGATACTACAAGCATATGCAAGTGGAGATGTCCCATAGGCATTTCAACATGCGGAACTAGAAAGAACTCAGGTGAATTCAGGGCTGAAGACATACATTTGCAGGGCGTCATTGATTGCTCAATTTGTAAAACAGGATCAGTTATGAAAAGGCCAAAGTGGAAAGATATGAGAAAAAAACCATGTATTTTAGTCCTGTGTTTCCTAGGAGATCCCTGCTTCTTCTTTACATTTGTCACTCCCCTTCTCACACCCTGATCCCTCCAAAGTGACTGCCTTGCTTTTCCTCACATAACCTATTTTATCTACCATCTCTGTGCATTTGCCCATATTGTCCTTTATGCCTGCAATTCATTCCCTTCAGTCATATCTACCTCCTAGAATCCTTGGTTTCCTTCAGACATCAGCTTAGAAAATATCTTCTATATCATGTTTATCTTGATACCTCAGCCTAACTAGTACTTCTCCCTCCACAAACTGCCTTGTAATATATACATACATACAAACAGACAGACAGACATATTTGTGTACAGGCATACCTCAGAGATATTGTGGATTTGGTTTCTGATCACTTCAGTAAAGTCAATATCACAATACAGCAAGTCACACAATTTTTTGTTTCCCAGTGCATATGAAAATTGTTTCAATTCTACTGTATCTGTTATGTATATAATAGTATTGTCTTAAAAAACCTAGTGTATATTCTTTAATTAAAACATACTTTATTACTTTAAAAAAAATGCTGACCATCATCGGAACCCTCATGGAGTTGTAATCTTTTTTCTGGTGGAAAGTCTTGCCTTGATATTGACAGCTGCCCACTGGTCAGGGTGGTGGCTGCTGAAGGTTGAAGTAACTGTAGCAATTTCTTCAAATAAGACAACAATAAAGTTTGCTTCTTTTCACTCGAACACCTGGAGGCCATTGTAGGGTTCTTAACTGGCCTAATTTCAATATTGTTGTGTCTCCGGGAATAGGGAGACTCAGGGAGAGCAAGAGAGATGGGGGCATGGCCAGTTGGTGGAGCAGTCAGGGCACACACAACATTTGTCAATTAAGATTGCTGTCTTATATGGATGCAGTCCCAGATTCCCCAAAACAGGACATGGTAACATCAAAGATTACTCATCACAAATCACTGTAAGAGATACAATAATAACGAAAAGTTTGAAATATTGTGAGAATTTCCAAAATGTGACACACACACACACACACACACACACACACATCTGCAAAACACAATAAAACAAGGTAGACTGTACATATTATCTCCTCCTATCAGAAGTATGATCTTTGAGGGCAGAGTTTGTTTAATTGATTATCTCTTTGCTCCCACTACCTATCCCAGTGCCTGGCACATAATAGGTGCTTAATAAGTGCTTGTTGATTAATTACTTGCTTCCTCAAGGATGAGGATTGTCTCCTCTTTCTTAAATGTTTCTGAAGTGATCTGTAAGTGTGTGCACGTCTTACTTGACATAGTCATAGGATGTGTCCATAGATGAGGCTGTGCTACAAAGTATCTTTGCTAAGATGGGAATGAAATAGATAGCAGTGAATTACTAGCCAGCTGGCTAGGAACAGAGAAAGCTAAGAAGGAAGCAAAGTGTATAATTGATCTCCAAAAGCCTATGAGTCAGGCATATAAGCTATGTTAAGTAAAATTTCATGGAAAAAATAGAGAAATAACTCTAAAATATAGTAACCAGTATTTCATACAGGGACCAGGAAAGAATTTCTACTCATACTGGGTTAGCTTTTGTATTCTATTTTGTAAGATACTGAAAAATGAATTTGGGTCTTTAAAAAAAGCTTGATTTCTAAGGGCCCTTTTTTACTCTAAAATCCTTTGAACAAATATATTGATATAAAGAATGAAAAAAAATGGAACCTTAGAGGCAAATACTAAAGAAGATGGGGTTATTTACTGTGGAGAGGTAACAGTGAAAAGTGACACATAACATTTTAGGAATTCAGTCAGTTTTAGCATAATGATACTTACTATATTATCAGTAATGAGCTCCTCCAAAGTTGCAACAGTTTTTGCTTTTCTCTGTATCCCTAGCACTTATTACAGGGCCTATCATATAGTAAGTATTTAATAAATGGTTGTTTATTGATTCTCCATCTCCAAAGGAAGACTTAACAAAAATTAATAAATATCATTATAACAAAATTTAGTACAGGCCATCCAGGAGTGGGTGGACATTTTCTTACTTTGATAACTTCTGCTTATCTTAATACTTTCCATTTCTTCAGAAACAAGTCCTTGCTGGACCTAGTGAATATATTTCAGAAGCCTTATAACACCAAATAAACTTCATGAATTACTGTGGCTGAAAAATTCATAATCCTATAGCGCCAAAGTGATATTCACAGCCTCTGTGGCAGCCATGACCATGCGAGCACAATTCTGAATCATGAAATACCGCAGACTCTCCACGTGGAAGACAGAACCAAAACATTTATTCAGATACCAGAAAGCCAAATCCATCATAGCAACAACAATCTATACACAATAACAATGCAGAGGACAACACCATCCCCAAGCCTTCCCCCTGCTAGGCTTCCCATGAACCATCTCCATTAAGCAAAATTACAAACAGGTTCTTTCACTCACGCTAGCCAGCTGCCTGCATCTTTCCTAGCTGTGACTGCTGTCTGACTAAATTTCCTCCCAACTTTCCTCTAGCTCTGCCTCTTCCTGCTCCACCCTTTCCTGTTCCATGTGGTGTGACTCAGGCATCCATGTGACCCAGGGAGGTGAGATGGACCTATTAATGAATGGGAAAGATCATCCCATTAAAATTACCATTACCAACCCTTAAGCTAACCTGATTGCTTGGTTGCCTGATGAGAGAAACACATAATTCATTGTTGAATGTATGTCAGAACTTACCAAAGTTTATATTTTTGTTCCTAGAGCCTTTAAGAACCTGCCTAGACTTACTTTCATGCCAAAACAAATGAAATAACTTGCCCAAGATCATATAGCAAATAAATCATAAAGTCAGGATTCAAACCCAGATCTGGTTTGAGTTTGGAAATTCTAAATTCTAAAAATGTTTATAATTTGCATAAATTAGAATCAATATCTATTTTGCTGAAGTATTAGATATTTCTTTGTTAAGGTGATAACAGGAAAGTTCATTAAATGTTGCATACCTGGCATTCTTATATTCTTGAGCTATACTTATAGTGCATTGGTTTTCAGGTAGTTACTTGTGAGTAATGTTGATGAATTTTCTTTAACTAGGTCTATGATATCATGGATATAGAGAGATCTTAGGGAGGCACTTGCTTTACCAATGAAGATCAGACATTTTCTTTGCTTTTTATAATCCAGAGTAGCCTAGGGACCCTGATAGGTGATTTGCCTCAAATCATAAAGCCAATTTGTATCATAGGAAGAATACTTGAACTGTGGTATTTTTGACTGCTAGGTCAATTGTTCATTCTTTCCTTCAAGCTCAGTTACATTTGTCTAATTTCTTTAAAATGAAGTTTTACAATACTAGTTTAAAAAAAAACTGTTGAATTGAATTTATTTGTTATTAAGTAGTAAGTTGAATTGGATAAAAGGAGAGATAAAATAAACCAATATTTTAATGGAATATTTTAGTCTACTAACCAAAAGAGGAAAGGAAAGATGAATTCCTAGTACATAGAAAAGAGTTAGGATATAGTTGATATACTAGGGGAGGTGAAATTATTAACATTGAAGGGATAATGTCAGTTTTTTAGTTATTAGCCCATGTGTGACCTCCTATAAGAAGACTTTTTTGATCCCTAGGTTTTAGTGCTTTTTCTATGCTTTCTAAGTTATCATGTGTTTATATGTTCTTTATTGTACAGAACTATTAAAATATAAGCTCCTCTAGGGCACTATTTTCTGTCATTGTATCCTTAGTAACTATAGTACAGTGCCTTATATATTATAGATGCTTAATGGTTTTTGGAATTGATTATTAGATTAGAAGACACCTTTAAAATCTCTGGTATTATCATCATTTTGGGACATTCCACTGTAATCAGCAGCACACTAGAAACAAAATGGGAGTGGAGAAGGATGTTGATTATTCACTCACTGTTTGCTGTAATTTTTGGCAGACTGTAAAACTGCTGAGTAAAAAGCAAATAAATTATGATCTTTGATGTAACCTTTGATCTCTGAAATGACCCTAAAATTAATTAGTGTTACCAAATATATGAAACTGTCTGGATCAAAGCCAATTTACAATTGAGCTATCTTAGTGAAGAAAAGGAAAGTCATGTAGAAGAGTATATGTGTACAAGAGAACGAGAGGGATCAAGGGAAAAAGGGAGAGGAAGAGAGAGAGAGAGAGAGATTCTGTGTGTGTGTAAATGTGTGTTAATTTGAGAGATTGGTGGTGTTTAAAGTCACAGAAGTAGTGTCCAGGACAAACCAGACTGTAAATATAATTTCTCTCTCATTTTTTAGTCATCAGCTTAGAAGAAGTTAGGCATACATCATGAGGTTTATTGTATTTGCAATTAAACAGATCAAATTTAATGTGTGCAGAAAGCCCTAGTAATTAGTATACAAATTAATATGGGGAAATGGCGCTGCTTTAGCAGTCCTCCCAAGCAAAACTGAAGTAAAGAATTGAGTATGTAATCGAACAGCATGTGAATATTAATGCACAAAATCCTCTGAGTCCCCAGCTCCCTGATGCAATTATTTTCTATTCACATTAATTGTTCCTAACAGATGACATTAATGACTTTGAGTTAAAAAGTGTCCAAGGGAAGATTCACAAGATCAATGCTGTTTAGAAATAGGGTCACTTTTATAATCATTTTGCTCAAGTTTTAACCACAGTTTAACACAGCAAGTTAAAATGATGGAGCGGGGGTGGGGAATCTTTAAATGTTTATATGAAACATTCATTTTAACGCCTTTCATTATGATCCCCTTGAATCCTTAAATAAATGTCTCTAAATATTTATATTTTTCTCAGTATTAATTTTCCAGCATATCATGTGAGAGGGCGGCTAGACTCTCAAATGAGATTCATTAGAGTAGTTTTTCATTGGTTATTTTATTATCAAAAGTATTTTCTGCATCTGTGGCAAGCTTCCTCATTAGGAGACTCCAACTTCATGTAAAGATTGGGCTTCTTGAGCTCTAAGGTCCCTTCTGCCTTACGCGTCTGTGATTCTTTAACACATGCAGTTTAATCAGGCAGTCACCTTTCCTTTCTACAGTTTTGCTGTCCTAGATGAAATTGTAAAACCAGCTATTATTGCTAACTAAGCTTCTTTGGTTTTTCTTTATCATGGCTTAGAAACTTCACTCACGCATCTTGGACCTTTCATCAGGGGATTTACTTTCAGAGGCAGAAAGAAACCAAAGTCTGATGCAATCACGAACAGATGTTGACATCCATGTGAGTCTCCCTACTGCTTTCTAATCACTTGTTTCTAACATATTTTCTTTTCATCAAGGATGATGTCACAGGCGTACTATTAAACTTCTCCTTGAAGGGTTGTAAGGCAGGTAAAAATACTTTCCTTTCTTCTGTTCCTTGAAATTCAATATCATGTCCCTGGTTGATATAGTAAGCAGAAAGTGTCACTCTGGGCAAAAAAAAGCATAAATCTTTGCTGTGTCCCCAAGATACCTTTTGGGGTATTGATTACATCTCAGAGTCTCTGAGAAATGGTCAAGGAGCTTTTTATTAAAGCCTATATACCATATTACTCATCTGACTTTTATGATATATTATGTATGAACTTTGAAAAATTCATAAGCTCTGCATTTTTTTTAAATGTAGGGTTAGTTTTGTGCTTATTTGGCAAAACTTTAACCAGCATGGCTACTAATGCTCATTTATGTGAAATAAGGTAACTTAAAAACAAAAGCTAGATAAAAATAGGAAGAAATGTAAGGACATTAAAAACTGACGGCTGAATACTTAGAGATAACTTGCCCTTTATTTTACTGTATAATTTTGTCGGTCAAAATGTGATAGCCTACATCAAAGGTAAATACTTTTAAGTTAAGTTGGAATTAAATTTTAGTGGAATGCCATAATTTTACACATTCATAAAGATACTAAGAGCATTCAATCTGCAATATGGCCTTAAGGCCATATTATTTAACTGCGTAGATTTCATCCAAGAAATTCTTGGCTACCATTCTTTGATGCTTTTGTGTCATAATTCACACAGTGAGATTTTTAAGTGCATGAGTTGCTCAAGGTGGTAGTATAAAAATAAAGGATGGAAAAATTACATATTCAGTGCAAAACTGCAAGCATATATTTTTCAAATTAACATAATATAATTAAGATAACATGGAGATGTTAGTACGCTGTTTTGTTTTCTTTTTAAAAATTATTTACATTTCATCGAATGCCATTATCTCTGAATAGACATCTTAGAGATCATGATAGCAATGTAACAGGAGGTGGGAAAGAGAGATTAATTGAATGCCAGCCATGGCCATGACCATTTAACCATCCAGTCATCCATCCTGAGTCAGAGTGGATGACCACATGGGCAAATGCGGTCTAATGATTGAATTCCATATTTTAAAGTGCTTTGTCTACTTCATATCAATTAGTAATGACACGGGCATAACAGTAAGATAATTAAAATTCACATATACTGCTTATTTTGTAATTTCTAAAAAGCAGTGAGATTGTAAGTACATAAGTAAGCTCAAAATAGCCCTACGAACTATTACATGTGTACTATTAGGCCCATTTTATAAATAAGGACTCCAAAGCACATAAATGTTCAGTAATTTGCAAGAGTTAGACTATTGGTACATACTAGAATTGAGTTGCTAACTTTGGTCGTTCCCTTGCAAGACTATTGATCTTTCCAAACAATCAGTGGACGAGTATTTATTAATATACTACTGTGTACCCAGGCACTGGACTAGATGCTGGGCAGAGAAAAATAAAATAATACCTCCCCTGGAAAAGCTTGCGTTCTTTAAGGGAAAAGAGCATATACACAAAAAAAGCTTATACCAAATATATGAAAGAGAAATACAAGGATTTTGGGGGGGAATGGACCATAATAACATAGGTTTAGAACTAAAAGTTCTTCAGAGATCATGTGGACCAAACCCCTCATTTTACAGATGAGAAAACTGAGACCCAGAGAAATTAAGTAACTAACCTTAGGTCAAACAGATAGTGAATATCTGAGGGAGATGGCACCAGCAGTTTGTCAGATGAGAAGAAGCTTCATATAGAAGGTTTCATCTGAACATAGTTTTGAAGAAAGCAGAATTCTCAAGGACAAAGCTGGGGAGGGAGTATATTCTAGGCTCGGGTGACAGCCAGTGCAGAAATACCAACATGAAAGATAGAGAATCAGCCAGGAGGCCAGTGTGATTAGACTTTCAAGTACCAGAAGGTGAGTAATATGATATGTTAAACTTGCAAAAGTAGGTTGTGAAGGACTGTAAAGCCAAACAGAAGCACTTTAATTTGAACCTACAGGTGATAAGGAGACAATGGAGTTTATAGAGTAGGGGGTAACATGGCCAAACATGGAAAATGACTTTGGCAGTCAGGTTTTTTTTTCCCCATAACACTGCTCCTTATTCATTCCTGCTTCTTTCCTTAAGTTTTTGACGTTGGAATCACCTCTAGAGAAAAAATGATACCAGTAGAGAAATATAACTTCAGAATGCTGCCATCATGTTCTTTGAGAGTGACATTGTCTGTGAATGTCATATTGACTCCAAATGTTTTTTATACTCAACAAATGTTTACTGATCTTCTACTACCTGTGGTACAATAATTTATATGTAGTAAAAGGACCTGAATTCAAACCTGGCTCTAACACTTACTTCCCACGTGATCTTGGACAAGTCATTCAACTTCTCCTGGACTCAGTTTCTCCACATGTAGAATGAGAATCTACATGATCTCTAGAGTCTCTTTCAGTGCTAAATCTGTGATATTGAAGTGTTTGGCCCTATGCCAGGTACTAAAATGCTACAAAGAAATGTAAACCATGGTCCCTATCCTAAAGGAACTATAGTCTGATTAATGGGATAAATAATATGTACATGAAAGGATCGCTAACAGTACCAAAGAGATAGGGACTGGACCAAAGGCTTCATTGATATAGGAGCTCCTAGATGAGTTTCCTCTACTAAATCAGATCTTACTTTCCTAGAAACTTTTAGTCTTAACGAGTTTTCTAGAATACTGAGAAGCTGAGACTTACCCATAATCAGACAGCCAACAGAACTTGAACCCAGATTTTCCTGACTCTGAAGCTAACTCTAGCCATTATTCTACCCTGCCAATACAGCATTATGCTATAAAGGCCAAATTCCAAATGACCACTACAAATAATTGTATTGTAGAAACAGCATAGGTCCCCTGCCACTTTATAGCCTGTGATTTTAGAAGAGAAGGTTAGAATCTACTTTTAGGTAGGATGATCACGGGAAACTTCATAGGAAAAAGGAAATGGGATTGGATCTAGAAATTGGCATGTAAGTAGGACTTGAATGGGGATAGATTAGAAAAGTGGACCAGAAAATTCTAGAAAAAGGAATCAGCTGTTAACAAAGGTATAGTCACAGAGAAGTGTGAGATACATCAGAGGGAAAAAGAAAATAGCTGTGTGACTGGGGCAGATAGTTCTTGAAGCTATTAAGCCCCTGAACATATTATAATTCTGAGGCAGAGTTACAAGTAACAGCAGCAAAGCATTCTGCCCTCTGTCCCTATAAAGGGTTGATGTAGGGATGGCCTGTTTAAAAAAATATTCCTTTATCTCCTTGTAAATTGATGGATTCATATGAAGATTTTTCCGTCTGTGATACCACACAGTATCATTTATCCAAGAACCAAAACTGAGGGGTGGATTGCTTGCCAAGTGTGATGATATTCCCGGTTTGGGCTCCTGAATTATCTACTCTTTCTGTTTCTGTCTTCTTCTACCCTTTAATGTTTTGTCTTGGTCTGTGTTTTAATCTGTAAGCCTATTGAGATCTATAAATAATAAATAAATAAAAGGACTAATCTTTACATGTGCACAGTGGTTACAGATCTATTTGTCATATTTAGAGCTGTATAGCTCTTATACACACACTGGTAGCAGGATAGTAAGCACCTCTTCCTTAGTTTCTCTGGTACAAATGTGCCTGAGTTGTCAGAGCAGATGAAACTGTTAATAACCACCACTGTGTTCTTCACTCAAACAGTGAAGTAATAAAACATAGGGTGTCAAGAAATAGGGAAAATGAAAAAGCCGTAAGTAGATATGCTGCTCAATATAATATTTCTTAAAATTTGTCATGAGGCATCATCGGGATTTAAGCAGCCGGTGAATCTGCCTGGTAGTTGTACCAGCTGCTTATGTTTCATATAATCACAGGTCTGTTATCTTCTATTGAGACATATATATGAAAGCATTCTTCTCAACTAAGCTGCATCAGGCAATAAGCAAAATCAAAAGAATCAATAAATATTGCTTAAAGCTAGATCTGGAGATGAGTTTTTACTTTTAATGAAATTCGAGGCTGAATTTCAAAAAAACCCAACACAATATGCTAGTGAGATGCCTTGGAATCTTAGATCATTTTAAAAACCAGCTATGTAGCAAGGAAGAAATACCAACTGCAATCCATATGCCTAATGTTAGAGAAGATCTAATATTATTAAACATGTGAGCATTGGTTAGAAAACAAATTAAACTTATCCTGGATATTTACTTATACAAAGGTTTAATATTTTAGCAAAAGTACTTTCTGGTCTTCATTATTTCGTTTCTCAAAGTTGGAATTTATTCACAGTCAGCTGGAATTGCATTTGGAGAAGGGTGATAGCTACTCGAGTACCAAAGGCACCCATAAAGTGTCAATAAATTGCATAAGCAAGAGGCTTTGGCTGTGTACAGGTGTCACAAAGATGGATTGTTCTACGTCAAAGAGTTTCTTAGGCAAAGCTTCAGACTAGATAGGAAACTGGAATTCAAAGGTAATGGAGAGATTCCATTCTCAGTGGACGTTGCATTTGGGACACTAAATTAATTTACCTTGTCCAGCTCATGGGGGGCTCATTTGTTACCTTAGAGGACTATAATGCAGTTGTCATGATGTACTTGGACTTTCTACAGCTTAATCTGTCGCATTTTGTCATAGCCCGTGCCTAATGCAGATGCAGTATAATTTAAACAGTCTTGTCACTCCTCACCCAGAATCCAGAATTCTGCAGCTGACTAAAGAGGGGTTTGATGTCAATTCAAAAATAAGCATTTATGAAGTCCCTACCATGTGCCAGGCACTGCAATAAGAACTGCAGATGCAAAAAAGTCCCTTCCCTCAAGGAGCTCACAATCTGATAGGGAAGACACATGCAGACAACTGAGTAGGAGCAAGATATATACAGAATTAAATGGAGATAATCAATACCAAGAAGGTAGTAGTAGCATTAAAGGGGGCAAGGAAGGGCTCACATTTGGGCTGAGACTTGAAGTGGAGACAAGGAGGGAAAGAGTTCCAGGTGTGAGGTTCATGATCACATGAGAAATAGATTGTAACATCAAGTGTGTATTTTTTTTAATAGTGTGATCTTGTTATGTAATACTGCATTAGGAAATGGGGAAGTACACACACACATATTTCTTAAGTGCTTCCTTTCATTCTTTTAAAAGAAGAATGTTTAAAAGATATTATTTGTTAAATACTGTGCTTGGTTCTAGAAATATGGTTTCAAAAATTAAGGAGTTTCCTGTCCTCAGGGAGATTTTATTATAATGGGCTGAAGGAACAATACATAAATACATATGTATGTACATACATAGTATACACATATATATGTATATATACACGTATATGCAAATATACACATACATGAAAATACATATATAATGTATGGATATGTGTATGTGTGTGTGTGTGTATGATAATGGGGGAATTGTGAATGAGAAGCTGATCTATAGAGTAGCCAACTGACATATTCTTTCCAAGAACAATATTAGTATTATTTGATTATTAAGTCCAGGGCAAGAAGAGGAGAAACTAAGGGCCTGTTAGAAGTGACTTTCCCAGGAAGGCCATGGAGCTGGGTAGTGACAGAGTCATACTTTGTACCTTTATTTCCTCTGCTACACCATGCTGCCAAACCCATAGTATGGAAAGCTGCTTTATTATGAGGTGCTATAATCATGCTTTAAGATAACTGCATTTCCCCAACTGATATAATTAGAATGAGGAAGTGCCATGGATACATTAGCTTTGCCGATGAGTTTGGAAAAATTCATAGGAACCAGTCAGTCAATTAATGCTTGTAGACTAGGACAAAGTAAACTTACATTTTCTTTCCTAAATAGATTTACATTTCAAGGTGTTGGTTTCCCCCCTCCCCCCCTTTTTATAGGAATGCCAGCTAAATGCGAAATCTGGAGTCCCTGTCCCAAAGTGCCCTGCCTTGAACGTGACTAGCTCTGGACGGCTCTGTCCTCGGAACAGCTGCAGCAGTAGTGAGCTCTCTTTGTCTAGCACATGTAGTGAATATTCCAGTGGCTCCTCCTACACTTGGAATGATGGGAAGACTCTCAGTAAAAGGGTAAGACCAATATTCCAGGCACAGTAGCGGCATCACAGTGGCTTGAAAATATCTGTAGTTTTGTGAGGTGGATGATAGAGTGTATGGATCAGTCATGGATTAGAGAGAAGTTTCTATCTCTAACCACCTCAACCTAGAGAATATATGTGGATATCATTAGAATGAAAGCTCTTTAAGAGTGGAGGTTATTGTACTTTGTATCTGTTCCTCAGCACCTAGGAGAATGCCTGGCAGGCATATAATAAAATCTTATTGATTGATTGATTCTCAAAATAAGCTGAGATAGACAGACTTATCCTATGTCCTAAAGTGGTGAGTGTTGAATTCCTTTGGCTGGTTGATCTCTATCTACCTTTCTTTGGTTTGAACTGTTTCACCAGTTGTACTTTTAAAAACCAGTGCATTTGGAATAAAAGAACAAGGTGTGAATCTCAGCTCTGACATTTACTGACTGTGTGATTTTGGACAAGGTATTTAAACTAGCAATGTCAAACTCAAATAAAAAAGGGGACTATTCAACTGTTTATGCAGTTTGTGGTTTAGAAATTAGTACATATTAACATTATCTATGTTCTATTGTATTTTCTTTATTTTGTTAAATATTTCTGAGTTACATTTTAATTTGGTTCCTGGGGAATCATCTGGGGGAATCTTGCAGACTACAATGCAACCTACAGGCTGTGTGTTTGTATAATCATTTGATCCAGTGAATGACTGGATCTGGAGGGACACGTCAAAGCTGAGAAGAGGGAAAAACTTTGCTTGTATGTCTTGGTGTTTCCTGTTAAGTATAGAACATTATTAAAAGATGAAAAAAGAAACCACTAACTGAGCAAATCCAGTACTTTTCAGGGACAGCCAAGATTAATTCAGCAGTTTCCAGTTTGTATTATTCTCAGTCCCCATCATGTAGAGAAGGGATTAATAAGTGTGTGAGTTTCCTTCAGGTAAAACATGAAAATTGAAGGAATGCAGAAATTCTGGAACCTTTCAATCTAGTATTGTGATGGAATGGCAAGTATACAAAGGTGGTACCATCCATAGAAGCCAGAACAAAAGCTAAACTACATGACTATTTTGTTGCTGTTCTCTCTATCAAGGAGAAAGATCATCAAACTGGGAGGGATAGAATAAAAACTGACAAATAAGAAATTGAAACCTGAGATAGATAAGGAGACAGACACACAGTTGCTTTATTTTATGTAATCTGGTCCATATGAATTGCAGCATTGAAAGAACCTGTTAATGTGATTAGAAAACCAGAATGAAGAAATGCTTTTGAATTCAAAAAAGATTTTGAAATTTAAAAGTTGATAAACGACTTCTATCACCTCAGATATTCCCCCATTCAAGAAGGAAAGTAGAGAATAGTTGGAGCCAGCATGGATTCACTAAGCTTAAGTCATACCAGGAGAATATCATTTCCCCATTTTGACAGTTACTAATGTGGTAGGTCAGAGATATTGCATATATATGCCCATGCATATATATGTATATGCATGGGCATATATATATATGCATGCATACATAAACATCCACATGTTATATATATGTATATATATGTACATATATGTATAGATATTTGGATTTCAGCAAATATTAAAACTATTATTACTCATATCCATGAGGGCAAGATGAACGCATGTGGACCAGATAATGTAGCTGGTTTGATTTGTAACTGATAGACCGTGTACAAGAATGTTGACTAATAGATTTGTTACTGTGAAAGAAGCTATCTATTAATGTGCAGTATTATTTCCTGCTTTTTCCAAAAAAAAAATTAATGATTTGATGAAAACATGGATGTTTTTGTTTATCACGTATACAATTTCAATGAAGCTGGATGGTTGGTACTTTAGTTAAAACAATCAATAATCCAAAAGACTTAATCAAAATGATATTCTAGTCATTCTAATGATACAGATTTTAAAAGGATAAGTGCAAAATCCTGCACTTAGATTTACAAAATAAACTAAGATAAGAGAAACATAGCTAGAAAATATTCCTAATGAAAACAGAAAGGAATATTTTTTTTTTGTTTGGTGACCTGACTGATTAATTTTTTATAAAGCACATTCATATTGGGCTAAATTAATGAATGCTAAGTGTTCAGAACAAAGGAGTTGATTATCTATTCTCTTCATTGGTCACACCACACCTGGAACGCTGAGCACTACGAAACAAACAAACAAAAAAACACATGAGTAAGAGGATAAGGACACTTCAAGTCATGTTTTACAAGAATTGATGGACAATTTTGGAAGTAGTTAGCCTGACAAAGAGAATGCTTAGGGTAAAGATGATACCTGTCTTCAAAATATTTTAAGGTCTATCATGAGTTAAGTTCATTAGACTTGTGCTTTGTGCTTTCAGAAGACAGAAATAGGACCACCTAGTAGAAGTTATAAGAAAGCAGATTTTGTGAAGGTAGGGAGTAATTTCTTGCAAGGAATATCAAAATTGCTTAGATGGTCTCTAGGGTCCCTCCTAATTCATATTTGTTATTATTAAGGGAATTTGAAGAATTTCCCTGCTCCTTATTAGGTCCATGTGACCTGCTTTGAGCTGTGGCAGAGCCCACAGCCTCAGTCACATGGAGCCTGAGTCACATGGGAGGAGCTTGCCAAGCAGGGGGGGCAGGAAGAGCAGAGCTGAGAGAGAGGGAGGTGGAGCTGAGAGAAGCACCAGACAGAGCAGAGGAGAGCAGCTAGCCTGAGTGAGAGAGGGGCATTTTGCCTAAGGGAGCTTGTTCGTGGGGAGGCCTGACAGAAGGAAGGCTTGGTGATGGCAGTGCTCCCTTTATTGTTAATGTGCACACAGTTCCTGGTTACCATGGTGGAATTGGCTTTCTGGTATCTGAATAAATATTTTGGTTTTGTCTTTGAGGAAGAGAGTTTATATTTTGCAAATTTACCCTGGAAATATACCTGTATATCCATAGCAGCTGCCGTGGATATCACATTGGCACTGAAATATTTTATCATTCTATGATTTCAATGAAATGACTAAGATGCAAAGGGGACAAGTACTATAAGAGATGTACACAAAGTACTACCATTCATAAAATGAAGAAATCACTTCCAGGTGGATGAATGATGGCATGTCTTTGTGGTGTTGGGATGGTATTACGATTGGGCCTTGAAACATGGGTAGGAAGTCAATAGGCAGAGATGGGAAGTTGTACAGTGAGGGATATTTTAGGATTCTCTTTAGCTCTATAGGTAATACAGGACCCAGGAAGGAAAATAACATGTTCTTTCTTGTTTCAGAATTACAGAAGTCTCCTCTTAAGAAATCTCTTTATCTAGAGGATTTACTAGACGTAAAACATAAAACCCTATAGCATAAGGGGACAAAGACTTTATTCTAGTCCTTTCCCATATGCTAGGTTTTCTTTAGGGCAGCTAAGTGGTGCAGTCCATAGAGCACCAGTGCAGGAGTCAGGAGGACCTGAGTTCAAATGTCACCTTAGACACTTGATACTCACTAGCTGTGTGACCTTGGGCAAATCACTTAACCTCAATTGCCTCATCCTTGGTCATTTCCAGTCATCCTGATAAGTATCTGGTCACTGAATTCAGATGGTTCTGGAGGAGAAGTGAGGCTGGTGACCTGCACAGCCCTCCCTCACTCAAAACAAAGTCAAGTGCAAGTCATATCACTATTTCTCTGATGGCATGGTCTTCTTCGGCAATGAAGGATGAACACATGCACAGGTTTTCTTTAATTAGTCACTTAACCTCTCTATACCACACAGATCATCATCTATAAAATGGGCTTGAACAACAGGCTCCATAATGAGGTTCCGTAACTATCTAGAATAGGTGGTGTGATTAGGACATAAAAAGGATGAATTATTAAAAGAAGTATAAGAAAAATTATACATTCAGAGGAATTTAGTCCATTGCAATGTAGTCACCTTAGTAGTCTACATATTATTCCAAGGATACTGCCATTTGTTATACTGCAAAACTTCAAGAAATTTTCTTTTGGAATTGCCTTTAGCGCCAATTTCTAAGCCATCCAAGAAAAATATTCTCACTATTTTATAGATGTATACCAGTTTGCATATATTCTCCAGCTGGTTGACCTATCTTACTCTCCATATTGGGCTCCAAGTAGGTTTTTTTTTTTCCTAAAATCAAATCTATCCTCAGAGGATGGAGACTAGATACTTTTGAAGAAATATTCTGAAGGCAGTTTTAAAGAAAGAGTTCTAAAAGTGTTTGACTAGGGGCAGTATCATTAAGCAAATATGCAAATTCATTGAAAGGGACAGGATTTATTTGGATGTATAAACTTTGGTTCATTTCAAAATCAGTCACTATTTTGTAATGACAACTCATGTAAATGAATTCATATAACTCATATGAAATACTTAAAAGATCCACAGATGTATTTATAAATATTAGAAGAATTATGCTAATAATGATTTATAAAAGACCTCTCCCAATTTAAAAATTTTTCCTCTTTTGCTTTATTTTTGGAACAAGTTCTGGGTGGTAATACCTCTGTGTCTTTTTCATAATATTCTACTGCTGTCTACTTTTAAGCCTCCCATTGGGCAAGTCTTATCCACTCTATTTGCAATAGCTATTTTCCAAATTGGAAGCAAAGGGAGAAAAGCGATGAATGGACCGCAGCAGAAAGTATTACCTGATGATGTTGAGGAATTTTTATTTCATCCATATGGATTTACTTTAAGGATGAGAACCAAAAGAACACATTTGCCTTGATAACTACTAGAAAATAGATATCAAAAGGCAGGCCCACCATAATCTGAATGGATATTATCAAGATCTGGAAAAAGATTTTAAGCCTGAATATTAAATATTAAGTCTTTTTTCCTCTTGTGATCTGATTCTTAATGCAACGTGCTATGTTCGGTGCATTACCAAAGTTGCTACCATCAAGTAGTTGTTCAGTGATCTGAACAATGAAGTGAGAGTCTGAGGTCTTGTCAATTTGGGAAGTGAAGATTAGTGATGTTTTCTGTCTCTCAGGTGGTTTCATGAACTATCTAGTCATATCAGCCCCTGCATTTTTTACTCACTCCTTTTCTCTCTTTTTCCTTTCTTCTGCTTTGTTTTTTATCTAGGCAAGGCTACCTTGTAGCGCAAACTGCAGTACGCAAAAGAGATCTTTTCCCTGAGTAGATATGAAGATTTTAAAGAACCTTTATGCAGTTTGCCATCAGATAGTTGGTTAATAACATTTTAAGGGGCCTCACCTTACAAGTTTGTAACATCGAAGACATATCCCTGGTTCCCAAGAAAGTATCAGGAAAAAGTCATGTATTCATTCCTACATGAATACAGAGACATAAAATCATGTAGCCAGATTTGCTGTATTCTTTTGTAAAGTTGTTTTTGCATTGTGTAGAAGAAGATAGAGTGAGAGTAGGAAACGTATCAGACTTATGGCATGTCTGTCCCACTGCCCCACCTGTGTTTTGAGTTATTTTCCTAGTAATGAAGATGGGTGTGTGCTGATTCCTCCTCACTTCCCCCAAGTCCTTCTTATGACTAAGGACATGTGCAGTTATTCATTGGAAAGATTGGTTAGGGTTAGTGGCATATCTGTTGATCAAGAAACAGGAAGAAACCTAGTCCTTTTGAGATGAACACAAGACACTGCCCTCATTAATGCTTTCTTCTAAGCAAATAAACAGTGCGACTCTAATTCTCATTTCTGTCTGCACATATGGAGAATTAGAATTGCCTAATAAGACTTCAGGTTCACTACTTCTTTCTTCTGCTAAGAGTGTAAGCCTTTTCTTTCCTTACCTTTCCCTCTTCCTACCTTTCTCATTTCCCCTGATCTCAAATTAATCCACTGACCTTTTTCCAGATTTTGAGGTCAAAACATTGCTTATGTGCTTTTACTGGGAAAATCTTACTCTATGGTAGCTTGTTCTATTTTGGGAAAAAAATCACTTATAAAATATATAGAATTTGCCAGATAATGCGCTAAGTACTAGGAATAGCTATAAATGTAAAAGTGAGATATACCCATTGCTCAGGGAGCTTCTAACATGGGGAATAAATAACCCATGTAGGAGGGTACAGATGCAGGGCAGAAGACAAGGAACAGTGGTTCTCAGGATGCAGCAGCAGGGTAGATGGCATGACTGTTCATTTCTCCCAACAACCTTTCTACTCTCTCTAGTCTTCACTCAGCCAATTCTTAAATATGTAGTAAGTAAGGAATATAAGGATATAAATGTACCGTTAATAAACTTAGAATCAAATTGAAAAGATGGAAAATAGGGACTGCACCTGATATTTCACTGGTTTGGGGAACTTGCAGATGAGAAGATTTCTTCTACCTCTACAAGTAAGCAGTTTCTCTGCAACGTATAGTCTCAGAGAACTGACTAGGGCACTGGGATTTTAAGTGACTTTTGTGAAGGTCATTTTACCAGTACATTTTAGGGGCAGAACTTGAACCCAGGGATTCCTAGCAGGCACTGAAGTCAACTCTTATTCCATAGAGACATGCTGCCTCCAAGTTGAAGAGATAAGAACCATGAAATAGTAAAACTATATATACCAAGTTAATCATACCTCCCAGTAGACCATAAGGTCCTTGAAAGCAGATCGGAAGCCATTGTAAAGCTGTTTCTTCTGAACCTAGAAAGTCATTTGCATAAAGCAGGTACTTAGTAAATGTCTGTGGAAACATTTGTTAAATTCAAGATAATATAAATTCCGGGGGGGGGGGGGGGGGGGGGGAGAAAGAGAGAGAGAGAGAGAGGCAGGCAGGCTGTGAAGTAGAAACTTCAAGGAAGGCTTCACAGGAGGTGAGGTTTAAATTGGTTAAGGGATGCACAAAATTTGTAGTTATTAGCCAAAGTAGAGAGGTATTGGCAGAGAATAAATTGAACAAGTCTGTAGCTTGAACAGATCTGGCATTTGCAGTCTCTCATAGACTGTTTTTTTTCTAGTCTCTTTTTGTTCTTGTGAATATAACTAGCAGGATCATGGACAGGCTTAAAATCCCCAAGCTGTGACAGCTTTTTCACTGGTAATTCTGTAATAGCTGTGACTCCCTAATGGGATCTCACTCTTTTTCTAAGGATTTGGGTGAGTAGAGAAAAGGCCACTCAAGAACACTGACCTGCAGCATCCTCTTTTGTACTAGTATTAGCTTTTTTAAATATTACTTATATCATGTAGTTTACACACCTGCATTTTATTTTTATAGATGAACCGGAAATGCAAGAAAACATTCAAAGCTGATTTATAAGCACTTGAGATTATTATAGAAACCTCAAAAACATCATGACTCTGGTCTGTGTTGTCATAAATATACTATGAATCTCGTGTGTGTGTGTGTGTTTGTGTGTGTGTGTGTGTGTGTGTGTATGCTTTTGGCACATATTATTGTGTGGTCAATACTTGTTAGAAGACCGTATCTGATAGAATTTAATTCTTTGCACTAAGCATTAGACATTTGATCTTTCCCAGAATGAAAAGGTAGACTACCTATACCTCATTTAAGTTTTCCTAAGTGTCTGGGTATGATCGTATTCTTTCAAGTTTCATTTTTTTTAGAGAGGGAGCAGGATACTCCTCCTACTCCACATTTGGTCAAAAAAGAGGAAAGTACAGAGGGCATAGATCCAACTACTAAGCCTTCTAATTGTAGCCAAATGTCTCATTCCTTTAAAAGGCCAAAGAGATATATTTTTGTAAGCAGTGGGGTGGGGGGGGTGGGGGTGGAATACGATGAACTCCCAGACTGCCAAGAATAGGGAGCAGGCCTTTCCTGTGTACACTGCACATGGCAAGTGCACTCAAACTGATTTCTTCCTGGGGACTTAAGTCTGCTCCAGAGAGGCACTGAAGAAAAGAGTTTTAACTTATTCAGGTCACTAATTACATTAAAGTACTAACCACACATTTCTGGATGTCTACCTGACTGTTGGGAAATTATTTTTAAAAATCTTGAGGGATTTCCCAGTGTTAACTGAAAAGCTCTATACTTCACATTTATCTTAGCATTCAAGCCCATCCTTGACCCCAACCTACCCTTCAAGCCTTACTTCCTTTCCTTCTGTCAGAATTATCCATTTAGTGCGATCTGTATAGACCTTGTGCCTTTCTGCTCGTGGTATTCTTTCAATGTCTCCCTCTTATTTTTCCTTATATTTAAAGACAACTCAAATTGTAGCTCCTCCACGAAGCCCTCTCTGTCACTTTGACCAGAAATAATCCCTCCCTCTTCTGAATACCTCAAACACTTTATTTCTATTTTTACTTGATAACATTGTGCCTTGTTGTATTCATGCCCTTTCTCCTTTACCAGAATGCAAACTTCTTGAAGACAGGGACCTGGGGTTCCCTTCAGTGCTTTTCCAGTGGCCTTGCACAAAGTAGACACTCAACAAATATCTGATTAATAGATGAGTGAATGGCTATATCACCAGGACATGACAAGCTCATTGGCTACTCCTCTTTTTCTTTTAAGGCTATTTCCAACCTGTTTACTTCGTTGTTTTATAATATTGACTTTTTTTTCCCCTGACAGTCATCACTTAACTGGGACAAAAGGATTAGCATTGCCTCATCCCTCCCAAGTGACTTTGCTAGTCCGGCAGATGAGCTACCTACAACACGTGTTAAGGAAAGCCACATTTTGGAAGGGCTAAGGAAACTGCAGAAACGAAAAGTATTGCTTGAACCTCCTTCTGTAATAACCAAATGGGGTTATAAAGATTGCATGAACTCAAATGAAGGAATCTATTCCCCAGGGATTAAATGTGGCAGCCATAAGGAGCATCCTCATTGTATACCAACAGAAACAGGAAGCCCGTGCAAAAAGCACCCAGAGGCATTCACTTATGACTCTGATTCCCATGATGATGCAGATGATGAAGCTTCTTCTCTGGCCTTGCTCCATGAAATCCCAAGCAAAGACCACAGGGTGCACTGTAACAAGTTAACTCACAGTGTTTCTGACAGTCTATTTGGTTGGGAGTCCAGTGGGAAAAACTTTTCAGAAAATACTTCCTCTGCTGATTTCAAGGAAAAACCTGAAAAATTGACCAATTTTGATAGCAACTGCCTATCAGAGGGAGAATTGTGCTCAAATAGGCAGTTGAAACAAGAAAAAGACCTGCCTGGTCTAGGCCATATGGACCTTAATCTACAGCTTTCTGATACGGATGACTGTGAGACCCTTGATGAATTACATATAGAAAGCAGTGATGAGAAGAGTCCTTCTGACTTGTTGGTAACTCCTGGTACTCAGACTTTTGACATCCTGATGGGGCACGGAAAATCTCAACTTGTGTCTTCCCGTAAAGAGGAAAAACAAATGCCCATTTCCTCAGATAGCAGGCCAAAGACATTTAGTTTCATTAAACAGCAGAGGGTCATCAAAAAGACTTCCTCTGAAGAATGTATTACTGTAATATTTGATGCTGAGGATGGGGAGCCTATTGAATTCAGCTCACATCAGACTGGAGTTGTCACTGTTACTAGAAATGAAATTTCAATCAACCAAGCTCCAACTGGGCCCAGTGCAGAGTACACTGAACTCTTACCTCAGGGAATCACTAATTTGCAGCTAGGAATGAATGCAAGAGACTACACCATTTTAAAGACACCTGAAGATGAAAGAAAGAAAAGAACTCACAAAGATATCATTGAGACTGGAAATACAGGTGTTCTTGCGATGCCCACAGAGTCTTTAAGCCCTGGAAGATCAATACTAGAAAATACTCAGCGACAAAAGGAAGCCAAATCAACACATAACATAACATACCGAAGCAATTCTGTGTCTTCCATGTCCATGGGTATGAGCCACAAACAAAATCTGACTAAAATACCGAGCAGGGGGAAGTCTTTGCCTCAGAAATCAAAGGTAACAGATCCTGATGACACATCTGTAGCCTCACCTCCTGGCTCCATGGCCCTAGAAAAATCACCAGCCTTGCCTCCTGTAAAACTCTCTAGGTTCCAAAAAGCCCAGAGCCCAGTACATCATTTGCATCCACAGCCTGACTCCCATATCCCCAAACAGCCAAAGCTACTTCCTCACGGCTTAAAAAATTCTGTCAAGGGTTCTAAAAGCTCTCTATTACTGCCAAGACCCCTTGTTGAACCTACTGACTATGGGGAGCCTCCAACCAAGGAGAAACAGTATAACTTGGGACCAGAAGAAGTGGTCAAATCTCCTTCTCCCCCTCCCCCTCCAGGCAGGTCGGCTTCACTGCTGATCAGGCCTAATTATGAACATTCATCACCTTTACCCAGCAGGTCAGGAACAGGTGTCTCTAGTGAAATGGCAAAGACCACACTAAGATCCTCCCCACCGAAAGCATCCCCCAGTGCTAGCATTTCTTCCAATCAGGCTATGCCTGAAGTGCAAGGGAAAAAAGCAGTCATGGTACTCAAAAAGCCTGACTTCTCTCACCCTTCATCTAATGAAGAAAAAATAGTCCAAAGCCGATGTGCAAGTCAGCTGTCTTCTGGTACATTTGCTATGATTGGCCCAGGCCCTCCAAAAGTTTCTCCTAAGAAAAGTTCTACGAAAGTCTCCAGTCACCAAGCTTCTGGAAATAATCAAGGACTTCCTGACACAGGCTTACAGACAACCAAGAATATTCCCTTAGGCTGTGGACCTCTAGAAATGCCTTCCTCAAAAAGCTCATCTCCAGGAAGGAGAGGACAGTACACTGACTGTCTTTCCAAATCACCGAAGTCTCACCCTGTTAGTGGGAATGAATCAGTGTCATCTCAGGTTAATAGTCCCTCATCATCCCCATCCTCTAAAAGTCATGAGACCACAAACAACATCCAAGGTTCTCATGACAAAGGACTGAAAACTCGTCTCCCTGTGGGACTCAAAGCCCTTGTAAAATCCCCTCAACTGCTCAGGAAGAGTTCCACTGTGCCAGGGAAACAGGAAAAGGAGAGTATAAATGCAGCTTCCAAAAGCTGTGCTGTAGCAAGCAAGTCCAAGCCCGAAGAATCCTTAGATCTAACAAGAATTGTTACAAGTGGTGAACTAAATGTGTCAATGGTGGATTTAGACATGAAAAGCAGTTTTCCTTCAGGCCTTGCCATAGAGAGCACCCTTCCACAGTCATCTGAGAACTGCCACACAGAGGCTGACAGGGGAGATGTGTTAGAAAACAGATTTATGAAGAGGTCCATATCTTCCAACAAGCCACATTTAAAACCAGCTCTAGGAATGAATGGGGCCAAAGCTCGGAGTCAAAGTTTCAGTGTTCATTCTGGAGAAAAGCCTTCCACTGCTGCCTCTGAAGGGCTTGGTAAAGTACGGACTCAAATCATTACCAATACAACTGACAGAGGCAATTCTCTCACACGCCAGAACTCTGCTACTGATGGATTCACAAGCAAGACAGCTTCAGGGTCGATCACAGAGAACCTTTCAATATCTGCTAAACCATTGGAGGATTCCTATTCTCGGCAAGGATCTCATGGAAGTACAAACAGTTCCAGCAGCCATCATGGTAGTCCAAGCAAATTGCCTTTCAGGATTTCTCCCAAAATGGAAGAGATTCAGAGTGTATCCAGGGTTGAAACTCACAGGTCACCCTCTCAAGGAGACTGCCCAACCTTAACTATGCCTGAGGAACAAGGCAATGGCCTTTACAGATGCCTTCCATCGCCATCATCACCCAGTCATCTTTTAGATCAGGCAAGTTCTCTTCAAAGTCCAAGGAGAATTCAATGCCTAGGTCATCTTGAAGTAAGCCCTGCATGCAAGCAAGAAATCCCTGGGAAACCATCAAACAGTTCTGAAATAGGAGATTTAAGCCAAGATGTCCCAGTCCCACCAACAATAGAAGAAAAAGTCATGCTCTGCATACAGGAAAATGTGGAAAAGGGCCAAGTGCAAACTAAGTCTCCCACTATGGAGGCTAAACAAAAGATGGGACCCTCTATTGCCAGCTGGTTTGGTTTTCGAAGGAGTAAACTCCCAGCTCTGAGTGGCAGAAAAATGGACATCTCCAAAACCAAAGTGGATAAGAAAGATGCAAAGAGTTTGGGATTTGGAAACAAACAGCAAAAAGTAGAGAAAAAGAAAGACAAAAAGAAGCTTGAACTGCAATGTGAAATAGAAAATGAATTCAACAGGAAAACAGAGACAGGAGATGTTCCAGACAATGTCTTCAAAAGCAAGAGGAATATGAGAACTCCACAAGACATTCATGTCCAAATGAAGTTTGAACACAAGAATAGACTCAGTCCTGCCACATGTTCAGCAAAAGATACCTTTATGAAAGAACTTTTAAACAGGTAATTCATTGATCTTCACTATGTTTATTTTATTTTATTTTTCTGGAAAGGAGACTTTGGGGGATGATAAATGCAATGGAAGCATGTTTCCTCAACAGAATCCATAGTAACAGTCTTTTATACATTAGCAAGAATTTAAAATTAAAAAAAAAAATGTTAGCAATAAAACGATAATTTGGTTCATGCTACTTTGTTAACCAAACCAATGGTCTTTGAAATTAAAGAATGGTAAGTTTTATCAAAGTTGATAGAAATTCAGCCTACCCCAGGAACCATGAATGTACGCATATGGCATGAAATAGAAGACAATTATGCATACATTTTTTAATGTATGCCGATTTCATTGATTGTAAACCAGAAAACATATACTTGGTAACTTTCCAAAAGTAATTATATTTTCCTGCTAACCTTAGGCCAGGGGGGCCATTTAACAATAACTATACATAGTTTTCAGTTTGCCCGTTAGCAATTTTCATCATAAAAAATACAGCATTCAGTGGGCAAAAGCTAAATTAATCCACTACCTGAAACTGTAAGCAACAGATCTTGGAGAACTGGTTCAAAATATTTATCATACAAAGGCATAGAAACAAAAAGGTGCCGGAAAGTTGTTTTAAACACTAAAGAAATGGGTAAAGTAGTGTGAGTGAACAAAGACAATCTGATCTATCAGAGGAATCCCTTTCTACCTGCAGAGTTGATAAGAAAGCTACACAACAGACAGAAGGTGGATCAAATGTTTCCTACAGGAGTGTGTCTAAGGACAACTCCCAAGGCTCCACTCTTCCCGGCAACTCGATCAGCGCTCAAGGAAACCGCAAGAAAAGCAGCAAAACCAAAGCTGATGTGGAAACACCGAAAGAAACCTTGGTAAGTTCCTTCACATGCTGCATCAGCCTGATTGTATTTCTGTGTTCTGAACTAGGATAGGGCCTTTCCATCCAAGGAGTCTAGCAGCACTGTAGCTGTTTGATAACATAAATATAGAGTTAAGAGACTGGGGGTGGAAGGAAAGGAGGGAAGGAGGGATGAGAATCAGTAGAAGAATCTGGCAGTTTGATTACAGACTGGGCAATGCTGCCACTTGGAATGATCTTCCAGTTTCTGCTGGTGACTTTCTCCAACTACATATGCAGAATGATGGCATAACCACAGTGTGTTCCCATCAAAACACACCAGTGTACTTTCCTAAAATTATACCCTTGTGTTGGAAATTCTAATGTTGATCATCTCCACCATCAAAAATGTAAAAAGGAGCAAATTTGGTTGGAGAAGCAGAAATGATGAATATTAGCTCTGGCTGATGTCTTGGGGGTGCATCTCATATCTTTTTTAGGACTCACATATGCCAATTCAAGCCACTCCAAGCTGGAAGTGCTATAAAATTTGAGGAAGACTATTTGTACACATCATTTTTTTCTCTTACTGTTGAAATGAAACTATCAGTGAATAGTTTCCCTAAAAGAAAGCCATGTATATCTTCCTGGGGTGTGGTAACTTTAACCAGTATTTATATTTCAGATTGCATTTGTATCCACATCCCATCCCCATAGTCTTTTTTCACTCAAATAATTGATTTTGTCCTATTCATTTGCTCTTCATGAAGGATTTGCAGCATTTCTACAAAAATTCTGCTTTTTATTGAAGGAATATATCCATAACTTTTTTTATTCTTATAAAAGAAGGCTGTAAAAATATGGCAGTTGCTACCATTTTCTGAGAGAAAATTTGAAATATGAAGCAATTATGCATTTCTTTGGGAGATATATCAAGGGAGGAGAATGTTTCAGGCATAATCATAATGGGAATTGGAAAACCTATTAGCTTCATTATTGATGTTTAGAGTTCTTAAGGTTAAAATACCACAGCCATACTTAAAGTTTAAGTAAATGCACATTTTTATTTTTCATTCAAATAACTATCTTGACTCAAGGCAGATGCAAGGTCATTTTTCAAACTCTCAGAAACAGTATGCAGCCTGTGTACTTTGCAAAACTTTTTTTTCTTTGCTCCTGGCTTGCATGGTATCATCTCTTCTTTGAAAATGTAGATGTCCCCTGCATTATAAGACTACAAATTATAAGCATATCTAAGGCTGCCCTTGTAGTGTCACTGAAAGGAAAAAAAGAGAGAATGAAAGTCTGGAAATGTGCAATATGCCAGAAATTCAATCCAGCTGATCTAAAACTTTGATAGCACGGTGGAGCCCTTATCAGAGCCACTCAATTTAACTATGCCCCATTTAATATGGTTCTGACAGCTTAGGGTATATCTTCACTGTACAGAAGTACAAGAAAGGAAAAAAAAAGACACAAAAATCCCTGTACTTTGCTTCTACAATTTCATCTTTACTCTCTTATTATTTCCTAATGCTGAAGTAATTTGCCATGCTTTTTGTCTCTCCCCCTACAGTCTTTCTCAGGGTAACAATAAGAGTCATTTAGACCTCTTAGAATATCTTTAAGAAGCAGTGCACTTATTTTTCCTGTGAGGGACTAAGATTCCCCGAAGTATACATAAATGATAGGGATGTTAATTTTTTTTTTTTAGTTAGCTATTAAGGGCAAATTAATCATGTAGGGAAGCTTTTCCATACACAGTAGATGAAGTACTTTGTTAAGGTGAATACCAAACTATCTAGTTTCTTTCCGAAGGTAAATTATATTGTTTAAAAAAAAATTACCTCTTTAAACCTTAGTATGATAATCCATGGAAATTATTCAATTCCAAGAAAAGTAATGATTGTTTTCACCTAGAACAATAGTGAAAACCTGTTGTACATTTTGAGCATATTTACAGAAAATTGTGAAGTAGGACCTCACAGCCAAGCAGTATGGCAGAGTTGCAAAACACTGGAGGAAAAGCCAGGAAACCGGGAGTCTGACTCTAATTTAGTCACTAACTTGCTGTGTGACTTGGAGGGAGTCCTTCACTTAATCTCCCTAGGAATCATTTTCCTTATTCACACAGTGAGGAAGTTGTACTAATCACCAAAGTCCCTTTTACCTCTGCTACTCTTAGAGGTTGTATCCTTAAAGAAGATAACTGGTATTAACAACAAATGGCCTGAGCATACGTAGTCACTTAGCTCTCTGTACCTGTTTCCTCATCTCTAAAATGGAAACAGTTATACTTGTACCACTTACTTCATCAGGCCACTTTTTTGCATTTTGAAAGTGCTTTGTAAATATGAATAATGATCAGTCAGTTCAGTAACATTTATTAAGCTGCAGGCTTATTAAGTTCCAGGCAGATACGGGGTGCGGTGAAGAGAGTGTTGAGCCTGGAATCAGAACGACTCACTTTCAATCTGGCCTCAGACACTTCTGAGCTAAGTGACCCTGGGCAAGTCACTTAACCCTTTTTCCTCAGTCTCCTCATGTGGAAAATGAGCTGGAGAATGAAATGACAAACCGCTCGAATATCTTTGCCAAGAAAACCCCAAATGAGGTCATGAAGAGTCAGATGCATCTGAAAAATGACTGAAAACACTATGTTCCAGGGATTATGTTAAGCACCAAGCACACAGACAGAATAAGAGGCCCTGCCCTCAAGGAGTTTGCGTTATATGACAATGATTCTATTTCAATGCTAAATTCAGTGAAGTAATACCATAAAATAACAACATCAAGCAGTTGTATAATACCTTAAATATAATGATTTTAATATAATTATAATACAATACAGTAATGTTTTATCTCCTTTTATTCTCATAATAACTCTGGAAAGTGGGTGCTGTTAGATGAGAAAATTGTGACAGAGAGAAGTTAAGTAACTTATGAAGGGTCACACAGTAAGTTACAGAGGCAGAATTTTACTCACATTTTCCTGTCTCTATCATAGGTTCCCAAAGTAGACAAAAGAGCCCCTGGAGAGGGCTCTGGAAAGATGGGGGCAGTAGCAGCCTCAGAAGCACTTGGGGCTGGGTGCTGAATAAAAATAAGAGGACAGTAGAAGCATAGGGAAAGAAAAAAAGATAAGAAAATTTTGAAAAACCATTCATACATATTTCATTTATTGTGTCAAAGAGTTAAAGTCATAATGATTACGATATTTCCCAAATAAATAGACAAAATGCAAGTTGTAACCAGTGGTCAAGCCCTCTGACAGGTCTTTGGACATTGTTGGGAAATTCAGCATGCATCAATAAGAATATGTATGTGTAATGACTTGTTTATAATACAATACTGTATGGTTACATGACTCAGTATTGCACCATCAAAATTTCAAGCTGAAAAAACCCCACAAATTGACAATAAATTATTAAATTTGAGATGTACCATTTTTAAAAATATATAATTATTTTATTTTTTTTGAAGTGGTGCAAATTTAAAAAATTAAAGGATTAAAGAAAATAAATTTCCAGGGAGGTGCTGAATAATTTTTTTTAAAAGGGGGGAAGTAGGCCATATGTTTGGGAACCTCTACTCTAGATTTAGCACTCTATCCATGGAGCCACCAGGTTGCCTCAGTTTGAGAGATTTAAGTTGGATGGTCTTATTTTCAAAAATTTGAGAGTTTGATATCTGCTTGTTTTAAATTTTAAAGCATGATACAGAGAATTTGTCATAATGCTTTTTGCTTGGGAACTCTAATTCACACCATATTTACTTCAATTTAAAAATCTAATGACTCATGTTTAATTGAGAGCAAAAAGCAATATAGTGTAATAAAAGAGGACTGAATTTGAAGTCCTGAGGATCTTTATTTAAATATTCTAGCTCTTCTACTTCCTGCCTGCATTACCTTGGCATATACCTACCTGTATTACACTTAAACTCTCCAAACCTCAGTTTCCCCATCTGTATAGTGAAGGTTATAGTGTAAGTGGTATGTAAGTTATCTCAAAAGCCAAATCCTATGTTTAAAAACCATAAACTAAGGTGTATGACCCCCTGCCTCAAAAGAAGCTTCCATCTTTTCAGTTCATCTTTTTGTCTGTGTTGTTAGTACTGAAAGATTATTTCTGTATTACAGACACATGCATGTAGTAAGCCTTTAGACAGATAGTAATAGTAAGTTCATTGTCAGCATTAATAGACATGTATTACAGAATGTACAAAAGTTCATTAATGCTTTGCACAACTGAATCCTTTTCTCTTTCAGAGTGGTAATCAAAGAATTATGTCTTCATCATGCTATCACAACTCCAATTTTTATATAATTTATTCAAAGGTTATGTTACCTTGTACTGTTATTTAAATTAAATAAAATTAGAAGTCTTGTTAAGAGGAAAAGAATGGTATTCCCTTGATGAGTTATACCAGAATCATGGATTTAAAGCTGGAATGGACCTGAGGCCATCAGATCCAACCTTTTCATTTTACAAATGAGGAAACTGAGGCAGAGAGCTTAAATAATTTATCAAGAGTTAAAGAAATAGTATGAGCATTAAGTAAATAAGTCAGAGATTTGCGTACATTGTTTTGAAGCCAGTAATGTCTTTCTGTAAATTTTAAAATGTTTCAGAAACATAAAGTCTCAAGGAAGATTGTCCCAAGCTCCCATCAGACCCACCATTGGCTAAGTTAGCAGAATTAGTAAGGTGATTGATAGCTACAGGTATACACATACACATACATACATATACATATATGCATGTATATCTACATATGTAATATGCTCAAATATACACATATGTATCATGCAGCCGAAGAAATGTCATTTTATTACCTCTTTTTTGATTCAAATAATGTGCAGTCCTTTACCCACTGGTATTCTATGTTCTGAAAAGATAAAGTGCTAATAATAAGGCAAAAAAGGAGCCATCCCATGAGGATAGTGCTGCCCAGATATAATAGTGTAGACAAAAATTGCACATCAATCTCCTCTTATTAAGTCCTGTAAAACATTGTCATTCCAGCATTCTCAAGGTGAAAGATACAGCTCTTAATGCTTTTTTGACACTAATCATAATCCTGCATTTTTACCCTTCAACAGATTTCTAAATAACTTAAAAGGCAATAACCCCCAGGTTGTTTTTTTATCTTTCAAGGATACCCTACAATCCAAGGTATTTTATTTCTCCTTCTTTCTAAACAAACATTAATATTAGGTGACTTTGAGAGAAACTCTTAAATTTATGGGAATTCCAAGAGGAGATATGTAATGAATTCAGCAAAAGAAACAAAAATAAGAGACTTCATCCAAAGAGTTATCAGTTCATTCATTAAACGTTTATTAAGTTTCTCCTATTTAAAAGCATGATACTAAGTCTGGGAGAGATTCAAAGATACAATTAACATGGTCACTGCCTTCATGGTTCTCACAGTAAGGAGAGTCAGTAAGATACACAAAGAGGTAAATATAAAACAACTGAGAATGTAAATGTATTAGAAGACTGCAGAGTGCTATGATGCAGAGAAAAGAACTCTGTAGTTGGGGTCAGGAGGTATGAGTCTGATCTACTGTTTGACTCTCACTTTGACAAAGGGCAATCACTTAATATCTCTCAACCTCAAGTTCCACATCTAGGAAATTAAGGCAATACTATTTGTACTATATACCTTTTGATCTTGTAAGATTTAGATATAAACTGCTTTATAAAACTATATTATATGATATGGGATAAAGACTAGTACTACCCAGTTCAAACAATGGGTACTTTGCTGGTGTTCTATACTCTTAAAAAAAAACAGAAGTGTTAATTAAAAAAAAAAAAAGAACCATCCCATGATCATGGTGTCTCCCAGACAAAATAGCATAAAACCATGAAACTATTTACACATGGCTCTCTTATTAAGTCCTGTACAGTTATCATTACATTCTCTGTAAAAGATATACCTCTTAATGCTATGGTGTAAAGAAGGACTTCTCTAAAGGACATATTCAAGTATCCTAGAACCTCCCTTAGAAAAAATACTAATTTTTAACATCAGCAGCCAAAAGGAACACTGGCAAACACTACTCCCAATTACATGGGTATTTTGTAATTTGACTCCTACCCCTGGTCATATTTAGTAATATAACTGATTGTACTTTCCATCTGGGAATAAAAGTAGGAGCTAGGAAAATGTCATATGGGATCCATAGTCCTCTTTGAGCTCTCCTTTGATTTGTGCCCTAGTCAGTATTCTCTAAGCTTATTTACACTTATATTGACCCTACTATGCATTAGCCTCCAGTCTTACCCCTTGGTTCATATGCTGAAAATTATCCTTGGCAATTCTCCCTCATCCTCTGCTCATCCAGTTAACTCCTTATTACCACTTGTCTGATTCACTGTGTATACAAAGAGATTTTTTGTTGGTATCCCTTCTTCCAGACTCTATTCCATCTTTTATACAGCTGCCAAAATAATCTATGCAAGAAACAGGTCTGATCCTATCATTCCCTAACTCAAAAGCTTTCAGGCTTCCTATCCCATTGCCAACAGGAAAATACAAGTTTTTTTATCCTAGCATTTAACAAATACCACTACTTATCTCCTGTCTGCCTTTCCAGCTTCACCATATACCATTTCCCTTCATGAATTCTCCATTCCTACCCAAAACAAACAAACAAAAAAAAACTACTGTTTCTTTCCTATTGTGTCCAACTCTTCATGAACCAGTATCTTAGCAAAGATACTGGACCAGTTTGCCATTTCCTCCTCCAGCTCATTTTTATGCATGAGGAACTGAGGCAAACAAGTGACTCACACAGCTAGTAAATATCTGAGGACAGATTTGAACTCAGAAAGAGTTCAAAAGAGTCTTCCTGACTTCAGGCCTGTCACTTTATCCACTGCACCACCTAGCCATCTTGAAAGCATTTGTTGTTGTTAAATCATTTCCAACTCTTTTTGACTCCATGGACCATACTGTCCTTGGGATTTCCTCGGCAAAGATACTAGAGTAGTTTGCCATTTCCTTTTTCAGTTGTTTTAGGCAAACAGAAGTTAAGTGATTTGCTCAGGGTCACATACCTAATAAGTTTCTGAGACCAGGATTTGAACTCAGGCTTCCTGATTCCAGGCCCAGCACTCTATCCACTGAGCCCCTAGTTACTTAAAAACTACTACTGACTCCCCAGAATTTGTAGTCTATCTCTCACCTCCATGCATTTTTACAAGCTGTTCCCTAACAATCAAACAGAAATCCTTTACTGAGCATTAACTATACGCCAGATACCGTGCTATGTTGGAGATACGAAAAACAAAGCAAAAACAAACCAACAAAAAAAATTCTCTGCTGTCATTGAGCTTATATTCTGATAACATTCCACATGCCTCATGTCAGAATCCTTGACTTCATACAAAGCTCAACTCTAAGTGTGACTTCCTCCAGGGAGCTTTCTCAACCTTCTCTTACTCTTCCAGCAGTTAGTGTTCTCTTTCTCTTCGATTTTCTTTCCATTATTTTTATTATGTACCTGAATTTATCATGTCCACTAGAATGTAGGTTCCTTCAGAGCAGAAATGCTTTTTATTTTGCCTTTGTATCCCCAGGGTTTAGCATCATGACTTGTACGTAGTAGTCCTTTGTCAACACTTGTTTTCTTGAATTAAATTATTTATGGTGGCTCCTTAACCCCAAACTGGCTCCCACTCACCACTCAGTATGATCCCTGCAACCTCCCTGTGATCCGGGTGATCTCATCTGGAGCCTGTTCATGAATGCCAACTAATTTTAATTTCAGTTTATGAATAATATAATTAGTAAAGGGAATCTGCTCCCAAAATAAATTATAGCTGTCATCCATAGCCAATTAAAAAAAAATTTTTTTTTAATTATCTACTGCTTTCTACTTAGGCCTGTTAGCACAAATACGTCAGGTTGACTGAAGAAGTCTCGTACCGTTATGTCATTTCACTTGTCTGTTTCCTATTTTCCACAACTCATCACTAGTACTGAATCTCTTCTAGGACCTAATATGCTGTGTTATCCATGGGATGCTTGGAGACCTAGTGATTATAAGCCTTGTTCTTCAACCCTGTTTCTATGATAAGTTATCTAACTACAAGTAGTTGGGCCAGTATAAAAAGTATCTGACTGGGTTGGGATGGTTGTGGCATCCTAGTGCTTTTGTGTTCCTACTCAGCTCTAAAAGGCTTTGTGTCTTACTTAGAAGTAATGGTAAGAGTCAGTCGAAGGGGAAGGAGTAACCTTAATTTGCAAGGAAAACAGCAAAATGTAACTAACCTGAAACTAAAGTTTATCAGCTCCTGGAAAGCTGTTTAAAGTCCTGGCTAGCACAGTACAATAAAGGCATCATGGAACTGGAGAAGGTCTAACATCAAAACTAAACCTCTCTAAACACAACTGTACTATCAAGGGTGGGAATGCTTCTTTAATGCTACAGACTAGAAAGTTTAGGGACAGAGAGGAGTCATACAGAAAGGGCTCGACTGAGTGTCAGATCATGAGTTTCTAGTCTCCTAATTTTTTTTTTTAAAACCTTTCTTTGGAATATGTTAAGAATTTCAATCAGTAGTAATTCTTTGGGTAATAAGTTCAATTTTCCACTTGCATTGTAATTCAATTGAAGAATTCATTGACCATTTATTAAGAACCTATCAGGGCGAGATGTTGTGCCAGGTACTGGCTAGACAGAGATGAACAATATGATCCCTACCTCAAACACTTCACAGTCTAATCAGTAAAATACACAATGTGCACAAATAGATGTAATTCAAGGCAGAATGTAATTGAGGGCAAAAGGAAGCACAAAAAAATTGCAGTTTGAGAAAATTGTGGAGGAAGACCAAGTAAGGCTTCATGAAATTGATATCACCAGAGCAGAATCTTTAATTAAGAAAAGGATTTAGAAAGTTTAGATGAAGGAGTACATTCCAGGTATTGAGACTGGCCTGTGTGGGCCACTGGTAGATCTCTTTCTAGCTTCCTTTGTGACCTTAAACAATTTCCATAACTTCTTTAGACTTTGGTTCCCTCATCAGTAAAATGAAGTGGTTGAACTAGATAATTTCTAAGGTCTCTGCTAGCTCTTAAAAAAATCTTATGAAGCTTCACATTTTGTAATTCTTTGGTTTGGAAAGATGAAGAGAAAGTGATTGTGACTGAAACATAAGTAAAGGAATAGGGCGAATATGGATTGTTCTCGTTATAGAATTGGGGAACATCCCCTTAAATCTGAAAAAAGTAAATGTAGGACAGTATAAGATATGATTGTACATGGTATCTCTCCCATCTGTCCCTTTCTCTTTGTTAAGGTTCTAAGCCTCGCTAATTAAGGCTGTTGCAGTAGTCCCCTTACTGCTCTTCCTGCCACCTGTACAACTCCTTATTTTACCCAGCTACTAAAAAAGCAGTCTTCCTAAGGTCCAGGTCTGACCTTTCTCTGCTTCATATAGATATACATATATGTATGTATGTATGTATATGACAGACCAGCCCTTCACAGCTCACCACTTTCTGGTTCCAGCCACTTTTCCAACCTTTTCCACCAACTGTACTACTAATGGGTAATTGTGTATCTGTATATATGTCATCTTCCCCACTTAAATGCAAACTTCTTGAGGTCAGGTATTGTTTCAAATTCATCTTTGTACTCTCAGCACCTATCACATAATAGGTGCTAATAAATGATTACAGGTACATAAGATCATAGATTTAGAGGTCTTCAAGTTCAATCTCCATAAAAAACTAAAGCCTACACTTTGCTAGCTTCTGAAGCTAGATTCGAACCTGTGTCTTTGGGGGATTAAAAATTCTAAGCCCAGTATCTGTGCTCTGTAATTGTTGAGTGATTGATCTTTTACTTCTATGCACTCACATAGAGCAACCTCAGTTACTGGAATGTACTCCTTCATCGAAATTTTCAAAATTATTTTCTTTATTAAAGATTCTACTCTGGTGATATCAATTCCATGAAGCCTCACTTGGTATCTCCCCACAAATTCTCCCAAGAACAATTTTTTTCTTGCTCGTTTTTGCCCTCAGTCACATTCTACCTTGCATTACATTTATTTATGTCCATGTTATATTTCACCAATTAGATTGTGAAGTGTTTGAGGGCAGAGATCATGTTGTTCCTTATCTCTGTCTGGCCAGGGCCTAGCATAATGACTTGCCATAATAGGTTCTTAATAAATGGTCAATGAATTCTTCAATTGAATTACAATACAGGTAGAAAATTGAACTTACTATTATCAGAACTACTGATTAAAAATATCAATCTATTCCAAAAAAGATTTTTTTATAAATCAGGAGGATAGATCCATAATAGAATCCTCATTAGAGGAAATTGGTATGTTTAAGGACAAATCTCTAATTACATTTAACGATTATTTTGACATCAATGGAAACATGCTTGTGACTTTTTCTTGATTCCACAACGAGAAACAAATTGTCAGGTTAGAAGGAAATACTGGTCTGACCTAGTAAGATAAATCCTACATTTTATACCTTTAGAGGTCACATCAGTGAACTATTTCTTTTCTGATACAAATGTAGATTTGCATCACAAGAGGCAGAAGAGTCCCTATGTTGCCCCTTTCTTTTGGAGGCGCTAATAAGTAATGAAACATCCCCAAATCTAGTAATAGAGTGAGGTGAGGAAATGAAAGTACTGGCTCTCCATTCCCTTATCAATTTGCATTACTCAGATTGGAGGTGGCAGACTTAGAGATGTATTTCAATTTGGCTTCTTTTGATAATCCACATTGGACCAATTACTCACCAATTACATTCTAATATTAAAACTATGGTCATAAAATGTAAATAATTAGTCTTATTCCATTAAATATGAGGAATGGGAGACAAAAAAAGCAGGAAGCTAAATTGAGCTCAAGGTCAGCACACATTGGCCTGACTTTCTACAGTGCAAATATAAAATAATGACTCCTTGGCATTCCACCCAAATCCCAGAGCAGAGCCACTGGCAATTAAAGAACATATGTGTATAACTAAGATTCTTATTGCATTACCCATTTTATATTATTGCCATTGTCTTTCTAGTTGACCAGATAAAATGTCTTTTAATTAGAGCACTAAAGGTACTATCCAGAGTCCAAAAAAAAACCCACCTATGAATTCACGCTGAAGCAGCATCTAGACATGCAGAGTAAAATGGAGAATTTAAGTAATTATCTGGGTAATTAATTACCTCTCTCCCTTTCCCCACATCCTTTCCAATTATCTAGTTATTACAGGTAAAAGATTAGGGAGGGGTTTGTTTTTGCTTGAATTATCTAAATAACCAACTCAATTCTCCAGGTCATTGATCTCATGTTGAGGTCACCTTGTTGTTCTGTCCTAGAATGAATAAAACACAAAAATCTCCAAGACTCATACCAGTAGAGACCTGAATGTATTTCTTTATTCTTATTCAAATAAATTGTAGTAGAAGTCATTCCCTCCAGAGAAATTACACCTCCTTAAACCTTAATTTTTCTTGACAGCTGTGTGTTACAGACTTTATTAAAGGTACAAAAACCAAAGCTGGGTGTACCCTATAAATTTTCACTTTCAAAACTAAGGTTATGTGTCTGAAAATAATTTGTTATAATTAAAAATAATAATGAATCCATTCGATACAGTTGAGAAAACATACACATTTGCTGTAGGAAGCACCCTTTTTGCTGAGAGTTGCTAAAGATAACTTAGGGAAAGAATTTTCTGAGTTTTCTTCTTTTTACAGATAAAAGAGGTCACTGAAAGCCTTCAAGTGGATGAAGAGGACACCATTATGGAGAGTGGAGGACACTCTCCATTTCAGAACCACATAATAGGTACTAATTAACGTTTTCCTACTACTTTCCCTATTGTGTCATTTGTCTATGCAGAAGAAGTCCCTGCTTTTGAACTCGATGCATTCCTGGAGTCCAGGAGTCCATGTCTTAATGCAGCTCTTTTTAAGCAATCCAGCCAGCACAGGCACTTTTACTTCATTTGCTTAGACAGCACTGGAGACCTTGGAGGGAAAAAGTAAAGGTGGTAAGATGTCAAGATCTTTATTAGGTCTTTATTAGGGAGTGTGGAATGAACAAAGCAGCCGAATACCAAGTAGAGGAAAATTTGAGTTCCCAATAAAAAAAGGAAGTATAATGTGTATGTTTCTCATCTAATATCGCCAATCGTGTACACTTGGCAGATTTCACTCAAGAAAGCTGACCATATGCTACATTAACATTTCACATTTGGACCCCAAAAAGAATCAATCTAAATGTAAACTCATTAAACATATAGGCTAGAAATTAATCATTTGATCTTTACAAATGGAAATTATGTTATATTTTAATATTAGAAAAAAAACAGACAGAGGCAGCATGGTACGGTAGACACAAGGTCACACTTGAAGACAGAAATACCTGAATGCAAGTCTTGCCTTTCATACTGATTGCATGGCCCCAAGAAAGTTATATAAGCTGTCATAGCCCTGGTAAACTTTCTATGACTATCAAACATAGATAAGTTGTGACTCTGCATCAGCGAACGTAGGCTTTTTTGTTGTTATTTTTTGTTAGGAGTTTCTTCCACTAAATAAATCACAAATCTGTTCCAAAAGTAAATAAAATAAAGCCCAGTGGATTAAAGCCATATTTCTCAATTTCTTCCCCACCCTCAGGGGAAACAAAAAGTAAACTTGGAGATAGGCTCTTCTTGGTTTTGAAAATTCTTCAGCCCACTCTCTTCTCTGTAGTAAAAGCCTCATTATAAAAATCCCCATTTCTTAAATGAATTTGTCTTATCAGCTACTTCTTTTAATTGTGCAGAACAAATGGAGTGTAGAAACTATAGTTCCTCAAGACAAAAGGCCTTTGCTGACACTTTGAGAATGTCTAGTAACGGGTGGTAACCAGGAGATTGAGGAGCTGTCAGTGGCTGTGATCCTAATAGGGAGATACACAAGATAATAACTTTAATAGTGCCTGATGATCTTGGGGAAAATGCAGAATATGTTGCTCTTAGAACTCAAAAGAACTTAGAATTTGGGCATTTGAGGTATTTTGGTTTTACCAAGGATGCCAGTATATGACTGAATCCTTTCCTACAGACCATATTCAGGCACATTAGAGATAATCTCGACTACCCTATTGCAGTGGCATGACAGCTCTCACAGCTTTCTTGTTTCTGAATTTAATCAGCATCTGTTGCTCCTGTCCTTTCCTGAGAATATCTTTGCCTGCCAACTCTCAGCATCCACTCCTGCTGTCAGTTCCTTGTTGGTATACTCTGCGACCAGCTTCCTAGTATACACAGCAGTCATCCACAAACTGTAATTTACAGTTTATCAGAGTGAATTGTTGTATCCCCACACTTCATGAGACTGGCTCACCATTGTCATTCTCTTCATTTGTAATTGGGGAGGAACAAAATAGATCTGAATGAACATAGTATGAATAAGATTATTATTCCAGAAAGACACCCTTTATTATGGTTGTCAACGCAAAATGCTTAAATTGGTATCAGTTCTGCATAGTTAGCTAATGTGCAAGTTAAATATTATTTAACAACCTTCAAACTTGACACTATGGAAACAATGAAGAGTTGCCATTTTTCTAAAATTAGGTGCTCGTTGGACCTGTAAAATTAGTAGCAATGCATACGTGTTTGTTAGGAGCTGATCTTTTTAAAAAACTACAGTGATTAAAGTAGATTTAAATAGATTGCTGATTCTGGATTAGAGAAACAAAATATATCTGGACTAGATTTTCACTAGAGTGAACATTTTTGTCTTCAAAGAGCTAAAGCTACTTTAAGCTGACGAGAACACTGTCATTTAGTCTAACTGGCTGCTCCCAAGGCAAGGATCCAACTGAGCCAATAAATTTATTTTTTAATCCTTTTTTCCCCCTCAAAACCTATAGAAACTTCATATCTAATTGCAATCACAGTGAATACTTTCTTGGGGAAAAGGAATGATAGCCCACCACAAAAAAATATTTAATTATCAGAAAACACTGAGACTTCCTAATAACCATTTTCCGTCTATTGTGAGGTTTCCAAGTAGAGGAAACAATAAATTAAAATACTGTGGCTAACAACCAAGTGCTGACTGATGTCAGCCACAGGCAAGAGCGATTAACCAATTCATGGATTAGAGTTCTATTTGCATTTCTATCATGAAGGGTGAGCTTGTCTTAGATTGGGCAAAACAATTTTGCTTAATTAGAAAGTCATTATAGAGAAGAGTTGACTGATCAGCATCCCTGATGTTAAATATAAGATATGTGAAATGAAAACATATTTATAGATATTAAAACATATTTTATTCTTAACAATTTTAATCAATATAGACCCTCATTTATGAAAAAGAGTTAATCTAGATAGTGTAACAGATGATACATTTGCTCACTCTACTTCTGTGGTGTTAAACTATGTCAGATCATGTTTATCAAATACAAGTTGTCCTGGAAATCTCAGTGCAATTTTAAGCATTAAGCATAGTATGTATCCTCATTGGCTCAGTACTCCACTCTACCATAGCGCTAGAAAGTTGAGTTTCTGAAGAAGCCAGTGCTGCTATTTTCAGAGTTCTGGGGGTAACCCTTAGATGACCATACTTCTAACACAACCTCCACTGGTGTACTTCCCTTGGCAATCATCCTATTAGTTCTTCAGCAAGGACATTTACTCCACTAGCTTAGCAAAAGCAATCATTACAATGAATCATATCCTAAACCAGAAGTACACTCGCCCACCAATACAAACGCAGAGTCACAAAGAGGGAGCATGGTATAGTGACAGTGAGGCACTCATGTAGGTAATATGTGTAGGGATTGCAGCTTACTGCCTGGAACCCCAGAGCCTCAGTGTTCTTTCTTCATTTTCTAGTAGATCCTTCCAAGATTCACTACAGGCGTGTTATCAGTGATGAATGGGTCAGTCCACTGGCCTACTGGGCTTTTTTCTAGCGAGGGGACATATCTGGGCTGTATGGGTTAGTCTGCTTCTGGACTGGATCTAGCACATCACATGACTTCTGCTTCTCTTGGGCTGGACCAGAAAGGCTGTTGTACATGGCTGATCCTGACAGTGGACTCAGCTACTGAGGACTGCTACCAGATTGAGACACAACAGACCATGTGGTCATTGAGAAGCTGCTACTGGAATAAGTCAGACAAGCTGCTCTCCTTCTGGTCTCTTCTCACAGTGCGTTATTTCTGCTGCACATGCTGATTCACTGCTTTTTTTGGACATCCTCTTTGATAGACACCTAGAATCCTTTACCACCTTCAGCCACTGGCTCAGCTGGATGGTACTGCAGTCTCTTTAGGTGGAATGCTGGGGTACTCTTTTCAGCTCGAGTGCTATGTTGCTCTTTCAGCTAAAGTAAGGGTTCTGAAACTGAGATCTATGAATGTTTTTTAAAAAGCATTTTGATGACTTCAATGTATTTGCTTTCCTTTTGAATTCTATTTGTATAATTTAAGCATCTAAAAACATTATTCTGAAAAGGGGTCCCTAGGTCTCACCAGACTTCCAGAGGGGTTCCTGACACAAGGTTAAGAATCCCTAAGGAAGGAGAATGAACTCTAGCCTAGATTGGCAGGAGCCAGTCTTAGATTGGCTTAGATGAGGTCTTAGATTTCCTCAGAGATGAGCTTCTGAGGTTCATCACCTCAAGGCAAAAGTATTTTCCTGTTCAATTTCTTCTTCCCCTCCCAGATTAAAATTCCCTAGTTCTGGATTCCATATTATGAGTTATTTCATTCTCTCTCCACTTCTACAGTATATGGCAATTTGTTAACTAATGAGCTAATTCATGCCAATATTACAGTGGATTAGCATGTTGTTTCATTTCTTAGGTCATATGTTTGTATTTTAGCAGTAGTACTCTTGAAACAATACCGTACTTCCAGCGAATTTTGCTATTGGTGAGATTTTTTTTTTTTTGCTTTAAGAGCAGATCACTAAGACTGGATGGGGAGAGGGGCAAGCAGGGTTAGGTATCTATCAAACTGCACTATGTAGGTTTCTGGCTCTTCTGGATGAGTGCAGCATTGCTTAGTACCATGAACACTGATCAGAGGAAACAGGGTTATGATGGAAAATGTTCTTTCTCTGGCATCATCCTGACTTTGAGATATGCCATGCGTCAGGCAGGCATCAGCAGGAACCTCACAAATTGAAAGACTGTCATGTGGAAGAAGAAATATACTTGTTCTGGTTGATTCCAGAGGGCAGAACCTGGAGCAATAGGTAGAAGTTGCAAAGAGGCAAATGTAGTCTCAGCATCATGGAAAATTTCATAACAATTAGATCTATTCAAAAGGGAAGTCAGTTTTCTTAGACGTTACTGGGTTCCCTCTCAATGGCCACCTTCATTCAAAAGCTACGTGTCACTTGTGTAGTTGTAGTAGGGATTCTTTTTCAGGTGTGGCTTAGACTAGCTGGCTACTGAGGTCCCTTTCAACTGTGAAATCCAGTGATTCCATGAATAAAATGGAACACAAAATAGAAGAAACTGTTAGGACCACTGCAGACAGTGAAGGTAAAATTCTATGCCTTTGTAGCATGTATAACTCCTGGAAAACTCACACTGATCAATTAGCAAGCTTTTATTGAATTCCGATTTTGTACCTACTCCCACATATGCACTAATAGGTCCACAAGAAAAGAAAGAAACATTTGAGTTTACACTCAAATGTTTTTCATTCACTCATTCTTTAACAAACCAAACTCATTTTGAAGGCAAGCACATGGTGTAGCAGATTTCTTATGGAAAGGACCAGGATTTGGATAATTCTAGAATGTGGAATTTGATGATAAGGACAAGGTAAGAGCTTAATATACTTTCAAATCCTGTATTTGGATGTGGATTAAGGTCTGGAATGATCTTATACTGGAAGCTACCATGAGAGGAAGGAAACAAGGCATTATTTATTCACCATCAAAGTCCTATAGAAATATGGTCACTTTTCCCATTATCCACCTGTGATTTACATACTTAGGATCAACCACAATAATGGATTATGTATTTTTATCTCATATTGGCTTTTCCCATCTACCTAGTACACATTTAGGCTATTTCTGTCTACCATCAATGGGTATATATTAAATTAAAGAAATGCAAACTCATTTTCATTTTAATCTAAGAAAAACATCAGAAAGTAAATCTTCTGGGGAACAAATATTAAAATGTACTCCAAATTCAAATATAAATTGTTTTTATTACGCTCTTCTTTAAACCACTGCTCAACTCCAGTGGTAGAGATAATCAAGAATTTATCATATAGGAAAATCACTTGTGTTTTGAGCAAATTGTCATCTCCATCTTCATGATATTATTATTCAGCAACAAAGAATGCATAAGTTTAAAGGAATCCTCCATGGAACAAAAGTTATACCCTTTGGTAAAATGTATCTAATACTTTCCTACTCCTAAAATTAAAATACATATTCAAATCAGAAGGACTGATATACTGTAGTTGCCAATCAATTAAAGCTCTTGATGATCATCTGTCTTATTAGAGAAACAATACAGATTTTCCCTAGTGAGAATTATTTGGAAAGAAGTTTGGGAGGTTTTTGTTTTTGCTTTTTGTAAATAGAATGACAATCTTATTTTCTTTTCATTTAGACTTTCAGAACTCCAGAAATGGAAGATTATTTTAGTTAAATGTCATATTTTGAATACTGTGCCCACACACTAAAGTTTAATTATACAAAAGAAGGAAATATTAATAATCAAAACAAAATGTGGATTGCAAAGTAAAAATTTTGATAAGCAGTTTTAATAAAGTTATGTTGACTGCTGACTGGCACCAAACTTGGATTTGCTAATGAGAAGCCAAGAGATTTAAAATGATTTAAGTTCTATCAATAAATCCTAAAATGACTTGATTTCAAATGTTTAATCACAGAAGAGCCTCAGAGTGGTATGGTGCAACCAAACTTCCCCTTGTTTGATCAGACTTCCAACTATTTGTTTCCTGCTGGTCCCAGACAGAGTTACTTTTGACATTAAATAAATATAAAATTGTTTAACATAAACTTGTCCCTGGGGCAGTTTGAGTGGAAATGAAATCATCTGTTTCCTGATTAGGAACAATCTAGGAGAAATAACAGCCATCCCCTCCCTCCTAATTTTAACAGCCTTCTTGTTCAGACTCTGTTTCCATAATCTATCACCTTTGCATTTGGCCCCCTAATTTCCTCCACGTAGTGTTAGAAATTGGACTTGGCAGAGATTCCTTCTTTAACTGATATTTTAATTCCAAGTTAATAGATTAATAGAGCAATTAATAGATCAGTTTCTTCATTTCCCAATCCATTCTTCATGTGAGGACTACATTTTTTGAATTATAGATTTCAGGAAAGCCATGTATAGCTCAGTCACTCTGCAAAGCATCCCTAGATTTGGCCATTACTAAAGAAGTCCTCATTAGGAGGAAATAATTCAACCCTGGTTCATTCATCTAATGGCTCAGACAAAGGGGCACTTACTGGCATCTTTTGAGGATAATATTAATTCATTGAGTCATTTTTTTAACTCTTACTGTGTGCTATTTGGCACTGTACCAGTTACTAAAGGGATACAATTGGGTTAGAAGACATAGACACTTCCCTTCAGGAGTTTATGGTCTCATTGAACCATAACTTGTCTGGTTCTATCAACTATTTGCCATAGTTAAATAAAATACACATACACACTCATGTACACATGCACACAGATACAAACACACTACATGTAGCATCTACATGAAGTGCTAAAATTTGTTCTTACTTTCATGATTTCATTAGTGTAGATTAAGCCTTCTTTAATTCCAATATACTTCCATACCTTAGTAAGTAGTCTTCATTAGTTGCTATGGCATGTTGCTGTGGCTTTCTGGTAAAAAGCCTTCCTAAAATTAACCAGGCTGATCCTCAGACCACAGATCCACAGTCCAACACAGGCCTCATATTCAGAGCCTTTCTAGATTGGTAAAAACAGCCAGAACTTGTGTTCCATGGATATAACTTTATGTCCACAGACAACCTTGGGCAATCACATTTATATGACATGATGTGCTTCATGGTAGGACTATATGAATAACAGACATTAAGTCTTCTGGTGTCAGCTGCTGATGCTACAGTTTAAAGGCAGCTGTTGCTTATAAGAGTGATGATGATAGGAGCAAGTGAGAACTGTCCAGTTGTAGCTAATTTAGAAGGAAAGGATAGCCTCCTATTTGCAATCTGTAAAATGCAAATAGACTGGATAAATTTAAGGTACCATGTATGTAGCTCTAACCTATCATCTTTTAGTATAAAAACACATTTTCAAGCCCTAGAAGTTGAGTGTTTCAGACTATGTTGGGTTTTGTATAGAACCCAACCACTCTCTGCTGTCTCTGTATTGATACTTTATTCCTGACTTTCCAGAACATGGCTCTTCTGTATCATACCTTGAACTCCACTAGGTCCTAGTAATGACCCACACTTCTATTTGGGCCACTTTTACCCTTTCTGGTCACTTGTTTTAGAACTTCACTTCTCCAGTAACTAAATTCTGACTCCTCTTGAATAACTCAGTGTTTCTGGTTCTTTCTGGAGTTAGAATCTTCCAGCCTTAGCCTTTTTTTGTGGCATCTAACTTGGGGAGGATGCTTAGGAAGACGTATCCACAGCCCTTCCACAGATTGGAAAAAGAAGAAATGTTACATGTAAGAGTTCAGAGACAGGAGAAATCCATATTGCGTAAGATGGTTAGAGGTTTTGTGAAGGAGGTGGAACTTAAGGTAGGACATCAAGGATGGGTTTGAAAAGCTAGAGAGATGAGAGATGAGCAGGAGAACAACGTATGTAAAGGTTGAGGTCTCCCTCAGGGAGAACCAGCATGGCCTCTGAGGTCCTTTCAGATAAATCTATGGTCCTAATATGTTTTAGTAACTGGTATTATGTTATGGGAAGGAGAAATGGAAGGGGAATTTTTGGTGAAGGGTTAGGATAAGGAGGACATACTCCCAAAGCCAGGCTAATCTTTTATGAGAGTGTTTGAGAATCGTTCATTTGTCAGAGACAAATATGCAGAACTTAGAAGTTTAGGAAGCCAAAATGCTGGGAGTGCAGAGAATTAATATGTTCCCCAAACTTAATGTTCTTCCTAGAAACTTGGGTTTTTAAAGGATTCTGATACGCTCTTGACAATGTGAACTCTCCAGACAAGGTTACACTACTGTGTCTGTCTGTAACCAGTGAAGGCCATAGCTCACAAGCCATAACCAGTATGTTTACCTTTATTAGTCTGAGCACAACTAGTTCAAATAAGAGACATTTCATGAAACAAGATCATAAAAAAGTAGCAGTAAAACATTTCCTTTACAAATCTGGGGCAGCCTTCTAAAATCCCATGTGTCATCAAAAGGAAGAGTAAATACACTTGAAGAACATACATAAAGAAATATACACATATGGAAGACATATGACCAGGACATGTACATGGATGGGCGACTCAAATCTCCAGTTCTATGGAGTTATTGGTGTTTTCTGGTGATGTCAGTCCATTATTCCTACCAAGCTTCTGGCTGATTTCTTAGAGTTTCTTTCTGCCACTGGTTTTAGCTCAAGTCCTTGACTTTTGTATTGCCTTGCACATACATATCTGCAAAGAAGTACTTGAAATTACCCTTAGTTACTGTTTTGGGTTAAGGCATTTAAGGCCCTCTTTAAAGTGCAAATAGACACATTAAATTCTTGCAGGCAATTAATAAAATGCCCTAATAGAAATCCATTTGTCAAATGTTTAAAGTATGGAAGAGACAGAGATAAAGGATTGTATAAAGGTGAGATGTAGTGTTTACTGGGCAGATAAAAGGACAAGATGAGGGTACTAGTCCTGGCAGGGCAGGGTGGGTACTAAAGGAGAAAATAGGATGAAAGCCTTTTTTCCTTTTTCATAGTTTATAAATGAGGAAACTGAGGTTCAGAAAAGGGAAGTGATTTATACAGTAATTTTCAGAAATTGAATTGAACTCAGGTCTTCTTGGCTTCAGATTTATTTATCTACCAACTATGACAAGTAGAAACACAAAGGCAGAAGTCCCTCAGACCCAATATATGCAAATTATCCATAATCACAAAGATAAAAACTGCTGAATAAAAAAGCAAAGCCCTTGGATAAAAGAGCTTGTATTAAACTGCTCAGCCCACTATAGCAAATCTGTAGGAGTTCAACCTGACCACTACCATGAATCATCTCTTAAGTATTCAGGGACTGGTGAGGCCTTTAGTGATTCCCTGCCACATCAAACATTTCTCCATCCCCATCCTCCAGCTGCTCACACTTCAGCTGTGTCACTTATTAGCACCTCCATCAGAGGTGTGCAGGTGGGGAATAGGGAAGGGAAGGGACATGTCCTGCTTTCCCTAGACTCTAGTTATTCTGGCCAGAGGCTTTAGTGGTGAAAGAGGAGGTTAAAAACTAAGGTTTGCTGGTGATCTGAACACTTCAGTCTGTCCTATCTCTGAGTTACTACAGACTTGACCTTAGACTTTCCTTACAGAAGAGCTGTAATGCCTGTGGTTTAGGTGTTGTTGAAGCCAGCAGCTTTCCATCTGCCTGAAGGGAATACAGATGATAAGAAGCCAGTGGCCCAGAGGTAGTGATGAAAGGGCCTCAGGGACTGCTATTCCTTGAAGGGAGGAGTTGGTAGTTCTGCAGAAGCTCCACAATCAAACTGTTCACAGAACTTGATCATAGACACTTAATGAAAATCCACCCAGAGCCATTGGGAATTTATAGTATGATATGTCCATTAAGTCTGACATGTTTGAATAAATACTTTTGCTTTAGAGAGGTTTAAAGTGCTTGGAAGAGATTAGGTGAGGACTACAACAAATTATGAAGATAAAAATGGAGTTCTATAATGAAATACATGTCAGAGGAAAGGAGGTAAAGAAATTGATCTTAAGAATGGAAGTGTCCTTTATTTAAGGAAATCACCATGGAAGCAAGCATGTGAGAGGGCGAGGAGGGGAGGAAGAAAAAACTCACTGATGTATCTGTCCAGATGTGATTTCATTAAAGCTAGATGTGTATAAAGAAGTCACATCCAACCAATAAGGGTTTAAACTACTTCTGAGAAAAGCATCCTGCAGAAATGCTAGTGCCAAAGAAAATAACTCATTCATGTCAGTCTTGATTTCTTTCATCAGACCATTGATGAAAATTGAGAAGAGTCATTTGGCAATCATCTTATCACTGAAATAGTGCTTGATCCATTCATTTTACACACCATCAGATAATCAGACTATATTTGCTTTATCTTTCATTCACTGACCAAAGGAAAATGCCAAGGGTTAAATGCCTTACCGAGGGGGGAGGGAAGATAGGTACAAGGAGGTGGAGAAGAAGGGGAAGAGTAGAGAGTTGACAATTTATGCAGCATTGTCCCAGGCAGGCCCATAGCATTGAACCAGTTTCCAATCTGTTTCTCATGTTGTTAAAGCTCATACTCTACAGATGGAATTGTTTGATTAGAGGAGCAGGAAAATTCTCAGGTCCTGGCTAAACAGCCACAGCTTGTAACTCAATTGGGTCAGCTCCCAAACCAAAGGAAATTATGCTTCAAGTTGACTTTTCAAGCACTGGCAAATCTGTCATAGATTTCACCCCCCAAATCTACTTGTGAATCAGTCCTAAGCACAGGAGACCATTCTAAGAGGAGACCAGCTTCTCTTGTTTGTGATACATTGCAGTTCCATAGGTGCTCCCCATCATTGTAGCCATTAAAGTGTTGTTCTAGTGTCTAGGAAATATATGTTTGACTCTGCATTAAACATTTGCCTAAGGCAGCAGCTTTTCCATGAGACTTACAATATTAATAGGTAGTTTGTTCCTTCTGGGTTTAAGATTCAACCAGATAAGTATGTCGGGGAAGGAGAGGAGGATTACTTGTACCACCAACCATTTGCTCGGGTCCACATTCTTCCAGCTTAGTAAACTGATTATAAAAGGATACCTCATTTATCTACCAGCTTCAAGGCAGGACTTAAAAAACCATCAGTTTCTCTTGTCATATGTGTAATTAGTTTCCAATTATGAAACCAGACTTAAAAAGGACCATTGGCTCTGGGACAAACTGAGTATAGAGGAAATTACAAGAATATCCAGGAAAGTAAGCAGAACTGGTTACCTGAGCAAAAGTCATTCATTGCTCTGAGGAACTATCTGTCATCTCTGCTAGAGGTGTCCACGAAATAGAAAACAAGAACTTTCAAAGAGGAAAAAAAGGTCAGTACATAGGCAGCAATGGAAAAAGGTAGCCCTGGGAAAGGGAGTCTGAAACAATGAAAGCAATGATCACTGATTCATATAGTCAGACAGAGAACATGGCCTGCTAGGAAGAATGAGCCATAACTAAGGGTCAGTCTTGAACAACAGGGCAAGGAACCAAGCTTCACCGAAAGGATAGGACCTACCATAATAACTAACTACTGAATTTGCTTCAGGCAAAACAAGAATATTTTATAAACATTTATGAAATGCCTGCTGTATGCCAGGCATCAGACCACATGCTGAGGATACAAAGGTAAAAACAAAAACAAAATAACAAAACAATTTCTGTTCTCAGGAAACTTCCAGTGGGGAAGACAATATGAACATAAATAATTATATACAGAATAAACACAGGGTAGTTAAATAATCTCAGGAAAGTCTTCATGTAAAAGAAAATGTTTCAGCTGCATTTTGAGAGAAGTGAGTGATTCTGTGAGAAGGAAGTAGATGAGGGGCATTATGGGCAGGAACATGGCTAATACAAAGGCATAGAAGAGGAATATAGAGTTGTGTGTTGGAGAGAAGACCAATTTTTGGTAGGGGAATAGTGGGTCTTGATTCATTTGGTAATCTCTTCTTGACTTCCTAGATAATGAGGAAGGCACCTGCGTGTCAGCTCTCTAAAAGTTCTCCCCATAGGTCTCAATCTGGAGAGATAAGTAGGAGCACAGAGACCATGAGCAAGACTTTCAAGGAGACAGAATCATTGATATCTACAGTCAAAGTCAAGGAGGCAAATAGGAAACCAGCACAAAAAAGCATGACTCACCAAATTCTTCCATGAGGTCAAGAGAGATGGGATGAGAACCCAGGAGAAATCTATATTCCTTATAGGCTGCCTTGATGCTCATGGCAGCCAAATAATGAAATGCTTTCCATAAACCATGAGTCCCATGTTAAAGGATAAAAGGTTCTCAGTATCTGGGAGAGCTAAGAAATTTAGTCTTACCAATCCAAAACCCACCCCAGTAGCAGTGGAGCTTGGAGAGACATTGAGCACAGATAGGCCTGAAGCAAAATGAGTGAACACACACACACACACACACACACACACACACCGCTAAAAGAAATCATTTATTTTCTCTATATTTTCTGGAAAGTCAGGGCTAATTTTCAAGATTTCTGTAAAGTAATAATCACCTTTCTTAATCTTACATGTTTGGGTATTATTGCTTTGTAGTTACTAGAAATAAAAATAATTAACTTAGAAGAAAATAATGAGCTTGCTTCCTTTGGGGTCACCAGGTCAAGGGAGAAGTTGAGAACCTAAGTCTACTTCCAAAGGAGAAAGAGGAGTGGAAGGAACCCAGGACAACAGAGGAGATGATGGTAGCACTTACCAAAGGGAGACCTTCAAATAATCCATGAACTTAAAAGTAGAAGAAATTCACTTAGACAAAGTTACATTGAGGTGGAAAGAAGCAAGCCTAGTCCACAGCAACGTATTGGTTTTATATGATGTTTTATAGTTTTCAAATTGTTTCATGTGTTATCTCAGTGGGTTCTCACAGCAGTTTTAAAAGTAGAGAGGCCATCAAATATTACTCCAACTGACACATAACACAAATGAAGCACAGGGAAGTGAAATGATTTGCTTACCATCATAGAAGTAATGGCTAAATCAAGGTTAGTACAGGGCACTCCTAATTCCCAAATAAAAGCATGAAACTGTTCTGAAAGTCAGTGGTTATAAATTCTACAAATAGAGAGCTATGTCCAAAATCTCAATGTTGTCTTCCAAGTTAGAGAATCCTTAGGGTTGAAAAAGTTGGCCCTTCCATCCTCCCAAGAATGTAAAGTCTGCTGCTGTAGTTTTATGGAGAGGACCATAGGTTTTTCACTAGAAAGTACCTCAAAGGTGATCAAGATCAATTCATTCATTTTAGAGCTCAAGTGGCTGATCCAAGGCCATACAGGTAGTAAGTGGTTAGGGTGAGATTTGAACCCAGGTCCTCTGACTACAAATATGGTATGCTTTTCTATTACATTACACTGTGATATCCAAAACTAAGCGTGTCATTCCAGCTGTGGTGTGACTAGGCTCACAGTATACTAGAACCATCAGTAGCCTTTACGATCACCATGCCTCTTGGAGCTTGTGCTAACAATGGCCTTTTTTTCCAATTTATTTATTTCTGGTTTTCAACATTCACTTCCATAAGTTTTAAATTTTCTTTCTCTTCTCCCCTCCCCCTTCCCAAGATGGCACGCAATCTGATATGGGCTCTACATTCCTGTTAAACACATTTTCACATTAGTCATGCTGAATAGAAGAATTATAATGAAGTGGAGAACAAAAAAGAAAATAGCCTGCTTCGCTCTGCATTTAGACTCCATAGTTCTTTCTCTGGATGTGGATGGCGTTTTGCATCCTTAGTCCTTTGGAATTGTTTTAGAACCTTGCATTGCTGAGAAGTCTGTCAAAATCAGTCATCGCACACTGTGACTGTCCTGGTTCTGCTCCCCTCACTCAGCATCAGTTCGTATAAGTCTTTCCAGGTTTTTCTGAAGTCAGCTTGTTCAGCTTTCCTTACAGCACAATAGTATTCCATTACATTCCTGTACCACAACTATTTTTGACAGCCGTGTCACACTATTGACTAGTTTTGAGCTTGTCATCTAGTAAAACTCCCTATATCTTTTTCAGATTAACTGCTATCTAGCCACATGCACTTGTGAGGTTGTTGGGTTTTTTTACCCTGAGTATATAACTGTACCTTTATTTCTCTGAAACTTCTTTTAATTCTGCTTCGTCCTTGTTCTCACCTGTGGAGGTCATTTTGGATCCTGGCCTTCTCCAGGATAACAGAGTCAATATGCTATCCCCTCCAGCTTCATGCCATCTGAAATTTGACAAGCTTGACTTAGAGATTCAAGTCATTGAAGAAAATATTGAACTGCACAAGATCAAGATTATAGCCCAAACGCAGTGCATATACTGCCTCTGATTTACATTATCTTGTTTTGACAAGACAGGCAACAGGCTGCTTTCCATCCTTTTCTTCCTTGGCATCCTTTGTGCTTATGCCCATGTGTTATATACCTTGTATTGTGAGGGTAAAAAAGAGAATCAGGAAAGATCTTCTGACTCTTAGCAGAATTAGCTGGGTTGGTGTCTTTTGGGGGCATTCAAACCCCAAGGCAAACCTGGAAGGGATTTACCACTCATCTATTGAGTGCTGTGCTCCAGAGCCAGGATTCATGTTTTTCATGTCACCAGCACACTATTGGAATGGAAAACTTGCCTAGTTCTATGAGGCAGGCAATCTCACTGTTCTGTTGTTTACATATTTTCTAAGTCTTGCAAAAAAAAACACTTGATGATTATAGACAGTGTTGTCACATAAATAATCAGGAATTTACATGCTTTCGTGATTCCCAAATTACAGGAACTTATTCTTTCTGACATGTTGGAAAAGACAAATAATTTCTTTTTAAAAAATATGGTATGCGTAATATTGTTTAAATGCTACTGCTCCTATGTGGGCTATTTCACAGAAATCAGGTTATCCAGGTGGTTCAGTGGATAGAGCACCAGGACTGAAGTCAGAAAAACTGAAGTTCAGGTCCAGCCTCAGACACTTAGTAGCTCTGTGACCCTGAGCAAGTCACTTAACCCTGTTTGTTTCAGTTTCTTCATCTGTAAAATTAACTGGAGAAGGTAAAGGCAAACCCCTCTAGTATTCAAGAGAACCCCAGATGGGCTCCCAAAGATTCTGACATGATTGAAACAATGACAGAAGGGATCTTAAAGATCATTTGGTTCAACCCCTCATTTTTACAGATGAGGAAACTGAAGACCAGATGAGGGGAAATGACTTGTCTAAGATCACGCAGAGTATAAAGAGCAGAGATGGAATTTGAACCTAAATCCTCTGCCTCAAAATCTTCCATTACATCTGCCTTGGATTCAGCTGGGCACTTGTGCCAACATAAGGGTCAGAAGACCTCAGTTATCATTTCAGTGCTGGCTTTGGAGTCAAGAAACTTGAATTCTAACTATATGACCTTGGCCAAGTAACTTCACTTCTATCATTATTTTCCTCTATCTACAAAAAGAGATCAAACTAAACAATTTCTAAGGTGCCCTTCAGAACTAACATTCTCTAAGTACATGGCAGAGATCTGAGTACACTTCTAGCTCTGAATCTATATCCCATCATCCTACAATACAGCATGAAAATCTTAACAGACTATACAAGCCAACATTTAAAACTGGAACTGTAAGAAAAATCCTGGTTGGCAGGAAGATTTGTTACATGTTCTCTTAGACTCATTAAAAATATGTAGAAACAGATAGCAAATGGTGCTTTTTACATAGTAGGACCCAAACAAATGTCTGTTGAGTTGAAATAAATGATAATTTTACTACTTTGCTATATCTATAACTTCATCTGCCTTTTGATGCACACCTCTTACGTAGTATCTGTCTCTCTCTCTGATTCTGTCTTTTTCTTTCCCTGTCCATGTGTTGTCTCTGTGTCTGTCTTTCACTTTGTTTCTCTCTGTCTCTGTCCCTATCTCTCTGTGTCTGTCCATCTGTTTCTCTCTCATTATCATGTCACTTCCCATGAGTTCATTATCATCACCATTTGGATGACTATCAAATCTACATATCCAGTCATTATCAAGATATTCTTTTTCTCCACCTGAATATCTCTTAGGCACCCAGGTTGAATATATACACAAAAGAATTTATTGTCATCTCAAAATGTAGCCTTTTTCATAACATCTTTATTTCTGTTGAAGAAAGCACTCTCCTTCTAGTCACCCAAAATCATAACTTCAGTTATCCTGGACTCCTCAGTCTTTCTCACCCTTCATATCCAATCATTTGCCAAGTGTTTTCGATGCTATCTCCACCACCAGTCTCACCTCCCTCTTCATTGGAGTCTGGATACAATCCTGGATGAGCGGAGGAATGATGGTACTCTTGACAAGAAAAGGGAGATTCAGAAGAAAGCTGATTTGAGGGAAAGATAATCAGTTCTGCTTTGGATATGTTAAGTTTGACATGCACAGAGGACATCCATTTCAAAATCTTCAATAGGCAGTTATTTGTACAGTTGTGGAGCTCAGGGCAGACTAGGGCTGAACGTATAAATCTGGGAGTAATGTATGCATGTACGATAATTGAAATCATGGCAACTGACGAAGTCACTCATAGTGTGTGTATCTGGAGAGAGAGAAGAGATCCTAGGCCAGAGTCTTGGGGTGCATCCCCAGTATAGAGGTAAGATAGGATTGGAGATCCACCATAGCATCTGAATTTTCATTATATTAACAGCCTCTGTCTCTCATCTTATTAGCTACTCTCGTGTTTATAGCTCTTTATGGCATACAAAGCACTTTCTCTACAATAACCTTGTGAAGTAACGTAGTCAGTACAAATACCATTTATTATTCCCATACTGCAGATTTTAAACCTGTGGTTCACACTCTGTGCAAGTCATTGACGCACAGTCACAACTGTGTCAGACTGTCAGAGGCAGGATGGGATGGCGGGCTCCATGCTTACTCTACTGTTGTTTCCAATATACCATGCTGAATTATAAACCTGTTATCTCTCAGTCCTGGCACTGGCTTTCCAAGTGGCATGCTGAATGGCTTTGGGTAAGTCTTTTAGCTCATGTCTTAACCTCAAAAAATGGAAACACTCTCAAGTCAAATACCACAATATTGCTGATAATCCAACTTAACGATTCTTCTATAGAAAAATGGCAAAAGTTTTCTTTTTTTTTTCAATACAGTGTGTTCTCTAAGTGCTGAATAACAAGAATGTCTGTTGAAAAATTGGCACATGTATATCATAGGGTATGTAATTAAAATATCATGCCTTTAAGTGGACCCCCTTTAAACTGGGTGTACTTTGTGTCATGAACTTATTAAAAGGTCATATAGACTAATGTGGAAATGTGTTTAATATGACTGTATATACATAGCCTATATCAAATTGCATGCCATTTGGGGAAGGGAGGGAGAAAAAATTTAGAACTCAAAATCTTATAAAAGTGTGGAAAATTATATGTATAATTGGAAAAATAAAGTGCTGTTAAGTGGGAGGAAGAAAAGGTCAAATAGGCAAAATGTATCCTGAAAATGTAAAAAAAGTTTGCACTTTTCATTCTTTAATCATTGTAGTGTGTCACAAATATCAACTCCTTGATTACATGTAATTAAATTTTAAACAGGATAATTAGAATATCAGCTTGTTAGGAGAATCCAAAATGCTGTTGTCTGCCAAAGTGCCTACAGGTTCCATTTGCTTCATCCCGTTTAAGCACTGCTGTCCTGAAAGAACCCTCAGTTATCAAATGGGGTTTGAAGAATAAAGGTGGGGGTAGGGGAGACCTTCAGTTCTTTCTCTGCCTGGTGTTCACATGCATGCCAATATCCCATCATTGGCATTTTAAGCGGAGTTACCATGAGGGCAGAACTAAGAGAACCTGCTTTATTAAAAGCTTCATTTAATATTTATGCACCTCTCATTTTATCTCCCTGATTTTATGTGAACAAACGCTACTGGTGATTTTTACCAAAGTAAACCTGGAAAGAAAACTCTATTCCATACATCCAAGGATAGGGTGCATTTTTCACAAACAAGCCCTGCTCACCCTGGGTTGACACTAAAAGCAGGAGAGAGCCCTGGGCCGGGGAGAAAGGGCAGCTTCATCACAAAAGGCTAAGTACCCACACATTCCATATTTATTCATTAGACATTAATGGATCTCTATCAGGGAAAAAAAAATTTTCTTTAATAGAGATCTTCTGCTAAGGGCAAAAATGATGACTTCAGGCGTGCATGAGCTACTTCTGCTGAAATCAATGGGAGTTACTTTGGGAGGAGATAATCATGATGGCCACCAGAATCACAGTTTGCAATTAAAGAGAAAGACAGTTTGCATGTTATAGCACTTTGAAAGGAGACTGGGCTTTGCAGATTTCTTTTAAGGCATGTAATACATCGAATAGCTGGGTCCACTCAAGGAAGTGTATGTGTTTTTGTTCTTATTTACGTAGCTTGTTTACAGGTGACGACATCTTCAGCTTGTAACTGAATAGAGGAGCTGTAGTGAAACCAGAAGGAAAATTAGGAAGCAAGTTGATCAGATCAGTCCATGTCACCTAATATGATGTGAGGACATGTTTCAAACAATCATAAATCGGAGGTTATAGAAAGTCTTTGGATGAATTGGAGTGACTGTTAACAGGAAGAGTGTTCGGACTAGCTGAGAAAATTTGGTTATGTCCCATGAGCTGGCTACAAAATAGAAGACCAGTTCATATCTCACATTATTTGAGCATCTGTAGAAGGAGATGAATTAAGAGTAATTATGATATAGGAGAGAGCATTCCCGCAAAATCCCTGAGAATGTCCTACTTGAAGGGTGGGGTGATGGGTCATAAGGACCAAGAGTACCTTGGCTTTGGCCTTGCCTAGGCCTCCTTACCCAGAGAAGGATATTTCAGGTTTCAAAGGGTCCAGATGATTACGGACTTCCTATCTTCCACTTGTCATCCTAATGTCATCACTTAAAATAGAAGTGACCAGTATCAGATTCTCCAATGGGAGCCGAGAATAGACTCCACAGATGGTAGAAATGTACATAGGTAGTCCTGCAATCCTACGTCCATGAACTCTGGGTTTTGGTTTTTGGTTTTTTCCTGAATCTGAACCTAATGCTTTTTCTATTCTACCATGTTTCTTCTGTGATATACCACAATATCTGACATTTAGCTGCCTGACCTTAGTAAAATCACAACCTACTTCCCCCATTTCTCAATTTCCCTCTCTGTAAAAAGGCATAATAATACTTGTATTACTTACCTCTCAAAGTTGTTAAGAGAACACCTTTGTAAATCCTAAAGGGTTATATGAATGTGAACTAATACCACTGAGTTTTATCACAAGTGAACCTTTACATCAATCATCTTAGGCCCTCTTGAGCTCGGGAAAGTATCTTATGACACAGCTGGCTATAGAATTCACCATCTCATTCCAAGGTAAATAGCACAAATAAGCTAATTTCATGTACCAGGACAATTTGGAATGCATTCCTGAACACAGAAATAGCCAGACCTAGAGGCTACGACAAACTACTCTGTAGATAGATTGCATGGAAAGTTCAGCCAGGAGCATCCGGATAGAAATTCCTGCTAACTCTGCATTCAAGTGGGCCTATCTTCTGTCTCCTCCCCTTCAAACCACCTGCACTTGAACTAGTTCTTCCTAACAACTTAAGTTTCTATAAGCTTTTTATGGCTTACGGAGTATTTTCCTTCCCCAAATTCCTTTAGTTAGGTAGTGGATTATTATCCCTGTTTCACAGATAAAGAAACTGAGTTCTAGTGTGATGAGTTAACTCATCTAGAGTAACAAAGCTGGAAAGTATGAGACCTGAGACTCAAACCCAGGTCTTCTGACACCTGGTCCACTTCTTTTATTTGCACTATGTCACCAACTCCTATGACCTGTTCATACTTCCTCCCTTCAAAACCAAAATCTCTGTTCCTGTAGAACAATTTCTGTCAAACTCAAATAGAAAAGGATCCTACTTATCTATACGTAAGGATCCCTGTGGGCCGGATATTGACTCGGGGTTTTATCTCTACTTAATAGTATTTTATTTTGTCCAATTACATGTAAAAATGGTTTTCAACATTCGCTTTTATAAGCTTTTGAGTTCCAGATTTTTTCTCCCTCCCTTCCCTTCCCCCTCCCCATGGCAGCATGCAATCTGATATAGACCATACATGTACAGTCCTGTTAGACCTATTTTTTCATTAGTCATGTTGTGAAGGAAGAATCATAACAAAAGATACAAAAACTACAAGAAAGAAGAAAAAAAGAGAAAATAGTGTACTTCAATCTCCATCCAGATTCCATAGCTCTTTCTCTGGATGGGGATAGCATTTTCCATCTTGAGTCTTTTGGCATTGTCTTAGATCCTTGCATTGCTGAGAAGAGCTACGTCTTTCAAAGTTGGTCATCTCATGGTGTTGCTGTTACCGTGTACAGCATTCTCCTGGTTCTGTTCACTTCACTTTGCGTCAGTTCATTTAAGTGTTTCCAGGTTGTTCTGAAATCTGCCTGCTCATCATTTCTTATAGAACAACAGTATTCCATTCCATTCATAAACCACAACTTGTACAGCCATTCCCCAGTTGGTGAGTATACCCTTAATTTCCAGTTCTTTGCCACCACAAACAAGAGCTGCTATACATATTTTTGCACATGTGGGTCTTTTCCCCTTTTTTATGATTTCTTTGGGATACAAAGTGGTATTACTGAGTCAAAGGGTATGCACAGTTTTATAGTCCTTTGGGCATAGTTTCAAATTGCTCTCCAGAATGGTTGGATCAGGTTGGATCAACTCCACCAACAATGCAATAGTGGTCCAATTTACTCACATCTCCAGTACTTTTTGACTCAGTTTTAAAATGGAGTGTCTGGGTAGCACTTAGGAGTGTTGCCATTCATATATCACAGGATGTGTATTTGACACCTCTGTGTGGGATATATTTTTTACTCCACTCTCCTTCATTTGGCTCTTTCCTTGATTTCAGTTCATCTTCATCTAATTCCTGATGTTTTCCTATGATCTTTTCATAGGTTTTGTTTATTTTTGGCTTGGTTTATTTTATTCGTTTTTAGTCATACCCCTTTTACCCAGTTTCATTAGTAACCTTAACTCTTTAGATTATCCCCTCCATTTCATCATCTCCCCTCAGCTGAGCCTCTGTGAAGCTCTGCCAGTCTCTGCTGTGACTCTGTCAGCTAATCAACTCCCCAGTCCCAGATCTACTCATCTCATTCCTGTGTCACCTTTATAAAATGTTTTATTTTTTCAATTTAATAAGTATTTATTTTCTCAGCCTTCCTGCCTCTCACTCCAACTCCAGGGAGACGGAGGGGGAATGAACTTGTAACAAATCTTCCTAATCAGGCAAAATAAGTTCCTGCATTGTCCATGTCCAAAAATGTATGTCTTATTCAGAATCTCCTGTGTCACTTTAACTTGCCTCCTCCCAACTCTTTCCTCTCCAGCTGACACTCCCCCCAATATCTTTACTTCATTTCCTTGATTCAGTTTCTCTTCCCTTGAGAATCCCTCAGCTGCACCTCCTCATCACCACTAGTGCCAATTTTCCGTACTGGGGCCTAGGTGGCCTCCCTGTCCTTAGTTAAGTTCTTCTGAGCTTCTTTCTTTACTTTCTTCTCATTTTTTGCTCACTGGGATTCAAATTGCCTAGAGAATCAAGCATACATTCAGTATTACTTGATATACAGTACTGTTAGCTTATGCTGAAAGGTCAGACTTGTGAAGGTTGACCTTAATGGTACCAACAGGTGCTCCTGACAATGCTTTTTGAAATGTTATTTATTGCCCATGGGTCAAAAAAATATCACAGATCCCTACTGAACTTTCTGAAAAGTTCTGATTATTTTCATAGAAAAATTGCAAAAACCAAAGGAAACCTAGTGAAATGGAATTTATTTTTTAAATAATATTTTATTTTTCTCCAGTTATGATTAAAACAATTTACCATTTTTAAAAAAAGCTTTTAGTTGCAAATTCCATCCCTCCCTTTCTCCTTACCCACCCCACTCCATGAAATGGAAAGCAATCCTATATAGTTTATACATGTGTAGTCATATAAAACATTTCAATGTTAGTCCTTTTGTATAAGAAGACTTAATGCAATAAAAAACTAGAAAAACAACAAATTGAAAATCCCCAATTAAAACCAAATTGGCAATCCTGAAAATCAAAGGAGAGATGAATAAAATTGAAAGCAAGAAATAAACTAATGAATAACTTCTATAAGCTGGTTTTATAAAAAAGCCAATAAAATAGATAAATCAATGGGTTAATTTCATTTTTAAATATGAAAGAAGATAACCAAATTACCAGTATAAAAAATGAAAGGGTTGAATTTACCACAAATGAAGAAGAAATTAAAATAATTGTTAGGAGATATTTTGCCCAATTATATAATGATAAATTTGACAATCTAAATGAAATGGATGAATATCTACAAAAATATAAATTACCCACATTAACAGAAGAAGAGATAGAATACTTAACCCCATCTTTGAAAATAAATTGAACAAGTCGAATGGAATTTAAAACAGAATGGCCCGTAGAGCTCATCTAGTTAAGACTCTTCATTTTGAGAAAATTAATGTCTTCACTTATGAAATAATCTGCCTCAGGTAACAAAGTGATAAGTAACAGGACCAGGTTATGAATACAGGTATTCTGGCTCAAAAACTAGTGTTTTTTCTATGAAATGCTATGTTCTTCCATAAAATAATGTAAACAGAGTTAGAAACTTTTAAAAATGAACCCCTTTCATGGTCACCATCTCAGTAATCATTAGAATTGTTCCTCTAAACCATTTCCCCATACATGACTTGAACTCTTCTGATTTCTGAAATCACAAGGCACTTTCTTATTTGATTCTCTCTTTTGACTATGGTCAAAGCATAGAAGGCTCTGTAGGTACTGAGTAGACATTTTCTGCCAGAACTGCCTTTCCTTTCAGACATATTTGTGAAGCCTTTGACTTAGAAATTCCAAAAGAACAGTCCTGCCCATGGGACTTTTTCATCTGTATTCTAGAGCCAGGACTGGGGATTTAGTTTAATAACAAGATGATAGCAGAGATAATAATCATCATCAGGATAAATAATGAGAACTAGGTGGCATAGTGGATAGAACACCCTGGCCTGGACTCAGAAACACCTGAATTCAAACCCTGCCTCAGACACTTTCTAGCTGAGTGACCCTGGGCAAGTCACTGAATCCTGTTTGCCTCAGTTTCCTCATCTGTAATATGAGTTGGAGAAGGAAGTGGCAAACCACCCCAATATCTTTGTCAGGAAAATCCCAAATGGGGTCATGAGGAGTTGGACGCTACTGAAAACAACTGAACAAGAAACACCAACAAGCATTTACGTAGCACTTTAATGTTTGCAAAACACTTAACACATACTGTCTCATTTGATCTTCAAAGCAACCCTGTGAGATAGATATTTTACAGAAAAAGAAACTGAGTCTGAGAGAAGTGAAGTGTTTCACCCAATGGCAAACAGCTAGAAAGTAACAGACTTTAGGACTTAAATTCAGGGAACCTGAAAAGCAAAGAGAATCAGATTACCTGGATTCTGCTTTTGGTCCTTTCACTTGTCAGCTAATGTGACCTTGAACATGAAAAAGGTATTTCAGTTTCCCCATTTATAAAATGAAGACTTGGACTAATGAACTCTAAGCTTTCTTCTCGTTCTAATGATCTGTAACAGTGGTTCTCTAACTTTTTGGTTTCAGGAACCATTCATACTCTTAAAAACTATTGAATACCCCCACTCAAAAAAAGAGTTTTGTTTAAATGAGTTGGATAGTTTGATAGTCAATATACTAGAAATCAGAACATTTTAGTATGTTTTGACCTTACACACTTCTTGAAAAGGAATCCAGGGACCTTGGACCACAATATCTGATCGACAGTTTTGTGAGATGATACAGAGCCCATGGTGGGGAAAGGGAAATGAAGCAGAATGAAGATGGGCTAATTCTTCTGTATTTCATCAGTAGTGTGCCATTGGAGAACTGGTGAATAAGTGATCATTGAACTGAAAAGTGTCTGAGGAAAAAGCTGAGTTTGGAAAGGAGGATGTGTCCTCCAGATGATTATGCAGCTTGGCTCTGAACTAAAGGGAGGAACTAGTATAAGAAGCCAATCATGAAAAGGTGATGTTGGTTAAGTGTCATGGGGAACATCCTTGTCCAGAGCAAACAGAAACTGAAGAATCTTTGACTCAGTCTAGGTATCCAGCTGCAAAGTATCCAAGCTACTTATGTGAGGAGAATGCAGGACAAACATCTAGAAATCTGAGAGAACTCTTCACTTACTTCAAAGGTTACCTGAAGGTCCGATCCCAAGCCAGATTCCTGATAGTCAGGATTTCTGTCCCTTTCTGCCATATAAAAGAAGTTATCAATTAACATAATGTATTCAAAACACCTTCATGGAGCCTCTGTCTTGAAAACCCTACTTATGTGGGCTTTTTATCAAAATTCTAGGACCAGCACTGGTTATTGATTCAATGACAGGATGATGGCATCAGTGATAATGGCATGATAGTAGTATGGTAGCAGCAGCTAGCATTTTTTTTTCAGTTCTTTAAGGTTTACAAAATGATTTACATGTTAACTACAAACGTACCTGGGAAACATTGCAGTGGGGTTCCGCACCACCAATAAAGCTAGTCACAAATATTTTGACTTTTTAGTACCTATGAAAGTTACATTTACATTATGCTGTAGTCTATTAAGTGTGCAATATAGTATTATGTCTAAAAAAAAGTGCAAGTAAATACTTTATTACTAAAAAGTGCTTACCACCATATGAACCTCTAGTGAGTCATAACATTTATACTGGTAGAAGATCCTACCTCAGTGTTGATAGGGGAGAATTGATTAGGATGGTGGTTGCTGAAGGTTGAGGTGGTTGGGGCAGTTTCTTAAATTAAGACAACAATCAAGTTCACCTCATCATTTGACTCATCCTTTCACTTGCATGCTTAGAGGCATTGTAAGGTTATTAAATGGCTTAATTTCAATATTGTTGTGTCTCAGGAATATGGATGCCTAAGGAGGGGAAGAGTGATGGGAGAATGACCAGTTGATGGAGCAGTAAGAACACACAAAATATTTATTGATTAAGTGGGCCATCTTAAATGGGCACGGTTCATGGCACCCCAAAATAATTACCATAGTAATATCAAAGATTACTAATCATAGATCACCATGAGAGATAGTAATAATAATGAAAAAAATCTGAGATATTGCAAGAATTACCAAAATGTGACACAGAGACAGAATATGAGTACATGCTGTTGGATAAAATGGTACAACAGATTTACAACACTCAGGGTTACCGGAAACTTTCCATTTGTAAAAACGAAACAAACAAAAAAACCCTATGAAATCTGCAAAAATGCAGTAAAGCAAAGTGCAATAAAACAAGGTATGACTATATATAAATGCTTGCTGCCATTATTATCCTGCTGGTAGATTCTAGAGATTTCTTGCATCACTCCCACTTTCTGACACACCTAATGACCTCTGGTGATGCCAGAGAACCACACAGTTCTACCGTGCCTGCAGGCTAACCATGGTGCTTTTCTCTCTTGACACCCAGTAAATATTTGTTGTCTAAATGAGCATGCTGTTATTGTGGCTACCTATACTGCAAATGCCCGTGCCCTGGTGGGTTTCATTTTTTTTTCTCCTATTATCCTCCTGTAGGGATTGCCTCAGGATACTAGATAGTGAAGAAAGCAATCAAAACAGAAGCACTGAGCTTATTTTCAAACTTCTCTCTTTCACACATGCTCTGACTCCAATAATATAACAGAAAAAATTTGCAACCCTTAAATATACACATAGAATTCGCCCTTTGCAATTATAAACCTTGCCAAGCAAGTTAAGGGACATCAGACTGAATATATATTAATTAATGGACTAAACTTTAAAGACTCCACTTCGTTCTTCTATTCTAATTCAGGTTGGAAAAAATAATTAAAATTGATGTGAATAGCACAGAAAAGGAGAATGATGTCCATGAACTCTAAACTCTTATCCTCCTGAAATCTTTGATTAAGAGTGGTAATTGCAACAACATCCGTGTAGGAAGACTTGCTTTACAATTGGAGATTTTAATTGGCAAATTTTAATAAACAAGAGTAAAAGACAACATATAGCCATCTTTAATGTGAATGCTCCTATAAATAAATTATCTCTCGAAAAATTGCATCAATTACAGAATCCTTGCCTTTGGATCTCCAAAACTTCACTCTCTTCTTTCAAGTCACTTCCATTTAATAGTATCTATTAAATACCTCCTCTCAGCATACTTTTGATGCCATCCCCTTCTGTCTTGTCTAGCAAATCTCTCCAACAGTCATCCCCTCTCTTTCTGATGACTAGTTTCTCCCTAGCTACTTGTTTCTCTCCTGACACCTACAAATATGACCAAGTCTTCTACATCTTGGGGTATGGGGAGAGTGAAGTAGGAGGAACTTATTCCAGTATCCCTGCTAGCTGGTAACCCTTAGTTATGCTCCCTTTCTCCTCGTCCCACATAGCCAGTCAGTTACCAGATCTTGTTGTTTGTACCATCAAACATTTCTCGTAAACATGCATACGATCACCCTAGTTCAAGCCCTCGTTCCCTGATTACCTCGACTCTTGCAGTAGACTTTATTAACTCCCTATCTAGTTCATCCTCTTCATAACCACAAAAGAACTTTTCCTGAAATACACGTCCAACCATTTCAACATTCTATTCAATAAATTTCAGGGGCCCACTATGATCTCTAGAATCAAATGTAAACCTCTCTCATATTTAAAACTCTTCCCAGCTTGGTCTCTTCTTACTTTTTCAGTCTTGTCACACAATATTTCCACCCGTGGATGCTATGGTCCAACCATACTTATCTATTTGCTATTGCTCAGCTAGGTCATTCCATGTGCACTATCACTGTGCCTTTGTACTGGGTGTATCCTCACCTGGATGCACTCCCTCCTCCCCTCTGCCTCAGAGAACAGTCACTTTCCTTCATAACCCAGGATAAATTTCCCTTCTGTGTGAAGCCTTTGTTCATCCTCCTAAACGTGAGTGCCCTCTATTCCAAAACTACTTCGCCTTCACTTTGTATATATTCTGCACACACTTCTATATGTACATGATATCTCTTCTGATAGAATATACGCTTCTTGGAGGCATGGACTATTTCACTTTTGCCTTTGTATCTCCAGTGCCTGGCACTTAGAAAACACAGAAGAAATGCTTGTTGATTGGTTGATACATGTAAAACATTGTTCTAATCACTGGGAATTCAAACAGTAAAAGAAAAAATACTCCCCAACTCCCTCAAGGAGCTTATGTTTTATAGGAGGGCTACAACATATAGAAGTGTCAGTTAAACTGAGGAGGAAAAGAACACTAAAAACTGGAGGTCAGATTGGGGAAGAGAAATGATAAATGCCTCCCCTAAAAACTGATACTTAAGTTGAACCTTACAGAAAGCTAAGGCTACTAAGTTGTTTTTCAATCATTGTCAGTCCTATCCAACTCTCCGTAACTGTGATTTGGGGTTTTCTTGGCAAAGATGTTTGGGTGATTTGCCATTTCCTTCTCCAGCTCATTTTACAGATGAGGAAACTGAGGCAAACAGGCTTAAATCACTTGCCCAGAATCACGCAGCTCATGCTCAGGAAGATGAGTCTTCCTGACTCCAGGCACAGCACCACCTAACTGGCAGGATACTAAGGGGATACTGAATTCTAAGCTTGGGGGCAGTCTGTGCAGAGACATGGACATGGGAGCGGCAATGCTAGTTTCAAGGACAGCAATGAGGCGGCCAGTTTGTCTAAAATAGAGAGTCATAAGCAATATGTAATAAGACTGGTGTCAGTATGTGGGAGGCAGAGTTTAAAGGGCTTCAAATGCCAGCTCTAAGAATTTGCATTTTCTCACAGAAGCCATAGGGAGAAATTAAGAATTCTTAGGCAAAGGTGTGATGGAGCCAGACCTCTGCTGTAGGACTCTCAGTTCAGCACTTGTGGAGAGTGGATGGGTTGCAAAGAAGAATTGTTAGATAGGGAAAGCAAACAGGAAGCTGTGATACCATCCCAGATTAGCAGCGACAGTGGTGATGGACAGAGAATCAACAAAATTTAACAACTGATTAGATATGGGGGAGGGGTGAAGAGAGGAGGATCACTGAAATTGTAGCCCTGGCTAACCGAAAGTATAATCATGCCCACAGCAAAAATAGAGTTAAGCTTAGAGGCATAGCCAAGGTCAAAAGAAGAAAAACAGAAAAAGAAGAAGAAAAAGTCCTACATATCCCCAAAGCAGCACTTTTCATATTAGCAAAGATCTGGAAACAAAGTAGGTTCCCATCTTGGACTAAATAAATTGTAGTACATGAATATAATGAATTATTACTGAGCTATAAGAAACAATAAATATGAAGAATTCAGAGTCACATAAGAAGACATATGACCTGATGAAGAGTTAATGAGAAAACAATATGCCCAAGGACTGCAGCAATATAAATGGAAAGAGAGAAAACACTGACAGGGAATATTACGTAAATATGCCCAAGCTTGGCCCCCCAAAAAGAACTGAAAATGCACCTCCCTCCCTTCATTGAAGAGATGTGGGAATATGGGTATAAGGTCACTGTGTAAGTTTTGTTCATCTGCTTTTTTTTTCTCCTTTTAAAATCTCCTTTAGAAGGGCATAGCTTGCTGGGTGGGAGGCGATTGTCCTACTTGGAAATGAATGTGGTGTAAAAACAAAACAGAAAAATAAAATGCATTTTTTAGAACAAAAGAAATGGGAAACCAAGAAGAGGAGAGCTTTTATGTGTATTGGGAATGGAGGAGAGCACATCGTCAGTTCCCTTTTTGATATTTTGAATTTAAGATGTCTACATGACATCCAGGTAGATATGGTCAGCTCTCAGATGAAGAAAGGCCTTTTATTAAGCACATTATTCAGGACAGTCTGTTAAATTTCTCTCCTTATTTTCTAGGTTTCCTTCCCTGAATAATATAAAAGGAGATCAAAAGGTGAAGAAAAAAATCAGAGGAAATTGTCCAGCTAATTAAGGCAACACTTCTTCTTTGGAGGAAAGGAGGTTTAGGAAGAATTTAGCCAGATTGGTTACCTCTGTTCATTAGCTCCATCCCATATTACTCACCATTTCATTTCACATTGCCTGTATTGATAGAGTAAAGGTGCATTTAAAGGAAGGGTAGGATCATTGAACTCGTAAGTAAGCATAATTCTTTTTTTGTGGTGAGGGAGAGAAGTAAATGTGACATGCTTTCTGTGAATAGAAATCAAGACTTATTAATCTACTTACTCAGACTAAAATTCTTCAAATAATCATGTGGCCAAGGAAGAACCATTAGCCATAATGCATTAGACTTTTAAAAACCTCTTTAAAAGTTCCACACTAAAAGATGCTTTAAAATTTTTTTTAAAACTAGGTTATTATGGGATTAGAGACAATGTTTTCTTGTAGATAGTTCTGGTTCAGATGCAGAAAACAATAGGTAAGGATAAACAAGTATTTCCCTTGATAGAAGAATGTCAACTGTGAAGTCCCATTGGGATTGTATTAGGGACAAATTAATTGAACATTTTTGTAAATGATCTGGAGAAAGTAATACACAGTGAATTTTCCAAATTTGCAGAAGAAATTAAGCACTTTTACATGGTGAAATGCCAGATTGATGAGAATAAATGGCTGGAAAATTTCAAGTCTAGGTGTGTGGGCAGAAAAGTAGCAAATGAGTGCTAATGTGAACAAGTAGAAAGTAATATATTTACAGGAAAATGATCTCTATCATAGTTATAAAATGATGAATTCTGAACCACAAATTATGAGCCAGGCAAGAGACCCAAGAGTCATTCTAGGAGTCATTCTGAAGGCATCAGCCTATTTTGCTGCTCCACAAAAGGCCAAAAAACAAAGGGGACAAAGTATTGAAAACAATAAAAAAGGCACTGTGCTACTCTTGTAAAATATCCACAATGTTCCATGTGGGTATGGCTGTTTCCTTCCTTCCTACTTACCTTTCTGGTCACTGCTCTTCAAATAAGACAGTCTAGCAAGAATAAGTATAATGAACACACAGATTGAAGAGCTTATATGTGAAGACATAATCTACCAACCCCCCAAAAGATAAAATTCTTTAATTTAAAAAATTAAAGTTGAGAGAACATGTGGTCAAATTTGATAAAATAATGAAAGTCATGGAAAGAGTTAATATCCCTACCCTGTATGACTGGGATAGCTCTAGAAACTTGGAAGAGAAAGTTTTCAAATAAATTTTAAAATAGAGTATTAAGCGGCAAGAGTATATTCTACAGGGTCATATGAGCTGCAAATATAACCAGGGCCAAGAAGGTTTATATAAATTCACAAATAGTAGGTTCATGAATGGCTACCAGAGACAGATCTCTAGCTAGCCTTGTCAAGTCTATATGAAGAGTGTGACCTAGTATGGCACTTATGTTCTTGTGAAAAACTAGTGCTTTATACAGGATGTGACATAAGATAGTAACACAACCCTTTACAGAGAAGCTTCAAGTTTCCCTATTTTTCTTCTGTGTTCCTTCATATATTCATTCTCTGATTTCACAGTGGTAACAAGATACAGAAGCAGGATTGTTGGGATTGGAGTTAGGAGCATGTAGGTTTAATTTCCACCTCTGATACCACTTCTGTATAAGCCTGAACAAGTCATTGAACTCCCACGTGTTTGGGGCAATTCATTAGGATTTAACTAGTAAATTATAGGTAAGTTGCCTGTCTTTGTAAGGTGAGGGATGGGAGTTCCATAGATTGACACAATCACAGACCCTTCATATCCTGCTTACAAAGGAGTTGCCTATTTTTAACATGTGTGTATTTTCTAGCATGATCAGTATTCAAAGTAGAGGAGGCTTTAATCCAATTGAATTTAGAGTTTACCCATCCCCATCCATTCTAAAGCTATCACCCACCATACAATTCTTATTTCAACCAGTGGATTGGTTAAATTTCTGATTCTAAGGGTCACTGTAGGCTTTACTCTTCTTTGGTTAATTAGATACATTTATGGAAAAAAATCTAGAATGAAACTGACATTGATATTTTTTTTAAAAGCTTAGTTCTGTAACTTGGCTCCATCCTGCAAATGAAGAGAAGGATGTGCAAATAAAGAATTCTGTTCTACCATCTGTAGTCTTAGGTTCCTCTTGCCAATACCACATGTAACCTAAAGATGTTTATGAACCTACAGAACGATCTTGCAAAAACTTATTTACACAGGAAATCACATTATGAAAGAGAAGAGAGAGCTCATTAGTAATTTGGCATGAATATTGGGGGAAAAACAGTCATCCACAAGAGATTCTCCCTTTGAAGCTAACAGGCTATGCAATATCATCTGTTGCATGCTTTGCTGAAACTTTTTATAGACGTGATATAAGTTTCCAAGTCAAAATATACTTTGAGATTTTAGCGTTCTGGTGTTGCCCTCCTTTTCTTAAGGTCACTAGAGAAAGAACCTATTATTATCGACACAGGTCAACATTTAGCTTCCTCGGGATGGTCAGTGTCTTCTTTGCTTTTGGTTTTTAAATCCACCGAGCATCTAGCTCCATGCTTTAGAGTTGGCAGGAGTTCATTAATGTGGTTGCTTGACTGTCCACCAGGGAAAATTGTAGCCAAGAGTGGTTGCTTAGGAAGGGATCTTGCTAGCACACTAATCACTCTGATGCAGGATCTGGTAGAAGGCTGGGATTCCATCACAGCCTTTGTATCAGTGACCTCCCAGAACTCTCACATCAGGCTGTGAACACTGAAATGCTTTCCAGAAAGCAGGATCACTGAACAAAAGTTTCCCAGAGCTAACTGCAGCATGAAATCATTTTGGAGTACTACTTACATACCTCTATTACAGTTCCTCAGGAGGAGGAAATAGTTCCTTACAATGAGAGATCTTACCTTTTTTTGTCCCCTTCCTATGAAATGTTCTGAAAATACAATTTAATTGATCTTATATAGATCATAAAGAGAGACAGCATGGAATAATAAATAAGGGTGGAGTCATGAAGACTTGAGTTCAGATCCTACCCAACACTTTGTATGTATGCAGATCACAGCTTCACTGAGGTTGCCACAAGAAACTCCCAAGGTTGTAAATTATGAATTACAATCTGCCTCAGAAGAGGGAGTATCCCTACCTTTAGAATCACAGGACCTTGACTTGTCTATATCTTTTTATTAATTATCTGGAAAGTCTAATATTCTTAGTTTAACTTATAAAATTCTTCTAGATAGATGAATTCGTGTATGTAAAAAGCAGCACAGTGTGAATGATTACAGCATTATAAAATAGTTCTGAAGAAGGCTGAGGAGCGATTTGTGACCTGCCTTGCAGACACACAAACACCTTATTAACAGTGATTCTGCTAATTTGGGAATTTGTGATTGTTGATACTCGAGCAAGCCTGAATTGTCCTTTCATGCTATCTTTGAAAGAGAATATTTGCCCAGTGAAATGATAAGGGGAATCCGATTCCCAGAAGCATAGTTAAACCCTTTAACAAAACAGCTTTGTGTAAACCCTACAGCATAGAAAGTGTTTATAAGTTAGTGGGTGCTGCAAATGAAGCAAGCTCACCAAAAACTTTTCATCATTAATTTGTGTTTAGTCGTGTTGTTATTCATTAGTATTCTTTTTCAGGTAGAACGAGCCCTTTTACAAATGAGATGCTAAGGCGGTGAATCTGGTCCGTCATTTCAGTGGTGTCTGATTCTTCAAGACCCCCCTTGGGGTTTTTGTGGCAAAGATAATGGTTCACCATTTCCTTCTCGAGCTTTTTTCGGAGATGCAGAAACTGAGGCAAACAGCGTTAAGTGACGTGTTCAGGGTCACATGGATAGTAAGTGTCTGAGGTTAATTTGAATTCATGAAGATGAGTTTTCCTGATTCCAAGCCCAGTGCTCCATCCTTATGCTACCTACTTGCCTAAAAGTGGTGACCCAGCCTGATCTTTTAATATATGGGGCAGTGTGGCAAGGAATCACTCACTGCCTCTTGCAAGAGCATTCACGAGTAGTGACTGAACACCATTGAAACAACAAAGATAATCCTTCCATGCTACATCAGTTCATGTATGTTATAGTTTTCTAGTTTTATCCTATGTGAGTCAAAGTAAAGACTTTATTTCTATTTAAATATTCTGTAGTCTTTCACTGGTTCAGGAAGAATTTTTTCCACTTATTTTGATTTCCACAGGGGGAACTAGCAGCATGAACTGAAAGGCTGTGTGAATAAACACTCGAAAAAATAGGAAGATGAGTTGCATTCTACCCTACCCCAATTGCCAGTCACAGTCTTGCATCCATCCTAACTTTGCCACCCTTTCATCCCTTGTTGCTTAATTCTACCCTTCTCCGTCCCTTCCCATCTTTGACTTCCCATGGTTTTGCTTCAGCATTAGCCCTTAAAGCAGTTATCTAGCCTAACCAGGCATCTGAAGCTATGAAAACAAAATATTTCACCTTATGCTCTGTTGCCTATATCTCTTTGTAGCTTTTAACTCTCTTAGGTCTGGAAAACCCATCCACGAGGCCATCCTATCCTAAATGGGTAAGTGCCTCACCAGACCCAATAATTCAGGCAGACCTGAGTCATGCTTCATTTCACTCACTACCCTCTAGCAGTTGTCAGGACAGTCTCACCAGCAGCTTTGCCTCTTTTCAACTATCCTCCCTAGTTCTGCAATCGTGATCAAAGCAACTCTTTTATGGAGACAGTCTGTCAATCTACTCCTCTGTGACCTTACTCTCAATTCCTGGTAACATATTAATCAAAAATACTCTGTGCATATTGTCCTCACTTACTGAAATACAAACTTCTTCAGGGCAGCCAAACACTATGCTAAGAACACAGTAAGTGTTTAATAAATGCTTTTTCATCCATCATTCTATGCTTAAGGCAATGACCTTTTTCATTTTTGATAGGGCAGAGTAAGTTGCAAGGGATGAGTCAGTTTGTGAACTGCATTACAGATCTCATTACATCATCACTTCCCCTTAATCAATACTTCTTCCTAAATTCCCTACTGGAGTTGAGGATACCATTGTCCTTCCAGTTCTATAGACTTGGGACAGGAGTATCACTCTCGACTTCTCCTTTTCCTTCACCTCACATACACAATCTTTTTTCTATCTCTGCTATTTCTCTTTCAACTGTTCCCTTCTCTGCTCATACAGCCAACCAGTTCAGGTCCTTATTACCTCTTATCTGAACTATTGTAATAACCTTCAGTTTGTCTCTCTGCCTTGAGTCTCATTCCTCAAATTTCTTCTCCAAACTGCTGCCAAAGGAATTTTCCTAATTTGCAGGTCTGACACTGGTGCCAATCTTTTGCTCAATAAGCTCCAATGGCTCTCTATTAATTTTGGGATCCAGTATTATTTCAGCACTGTTTTATCCTTTAAAATTTCTATTCTATATAGGTTTTATAATACACATGATTATTACAATGAAGTCGAATAGGAATATTACTTATAGATAAGTAAATACATAGATTCTCAAAATTATTTTTTTTTACATTTTTTACCAATGGGAGGAATGATTGAAAGAATTTGGAGAGCTCTGCTATAAGGAACTAACCAGATTGCAGCAAATCCCCCTAGGAGGCAATAGAACATATTTCCAGTAATCTCTAGGTCATCCTATATTTGATACATTTTTTTAAATTTGAGATGGGAGTAGAGATGAGTAACACCACTGGACTGTCTTTGGATAATCCATGTAACTCTTACTTCTGGTGTTGCTCACATGGCTTCTTCTATCCGGAAAAATTCTCTCTACTCATTGATTGTATTCTTACTGGAAAGAAATCTTACAAATTTAATGATTATAGAAGATTTTTATATAATGCCTTAAATTTCAACATCAGAGAATTCATACCAGTGAGAAGCTTTATACAAGTGACTGAGAAAGTCTTTGTCAGTGGTTGCACTAACTCTTGTTGACTGACTGACATCTTATTGTGTGGCAAGACTACTCAGAGTGGAGAAAAACATCACAAATGAAATATAAATTTTCTCTATCCACATCCTACATATTCTTCAGTTCACAGTTCAATGCCAAATTCCTCTATGAATTTTTTTTAAGACTGCTCCAGCTCACAGTGATTTCTCCCTCCTCCAGTCTTCTGAAATTATGTGCGTACTTAGCCATGTTACCTTATATGATTACTTACTGTTTCACGTGTGTATCTCTGATCTCCCCAGTTATACTATAAGCTCCCGGAGGACAGTCCCCATTTCTCATTTCACTGAGAACATGCAACAGCCTTTGCACAAGTAGGTATTCAATAATGGATAAATTTATACATGTAAGTTCAGTCTGTTTTATGGAAGTTCTGGAACTCTGACCATAGGAAGTCGCAGTTTGACAAATCTGAGAACCTTATAATTAGGAGATGACTGGAGATCCCTTCTCACTTTAAAAGAAAAGGTAGTCTGTGCTTGGAATTAACATATGGTCATCTTCCATATTCAATGAGAATCCTCCTTATCCTTCTCTCTTATTCCCTGTTCCCTACCAGTAGAACACGGACAATTTCTGACTGTGGTGAAGAATTTGCATTTCCTGCATCCCCCTTATGACTAAAGTTATACCTGCTATTACACTAGGGTATAGACGAGGGCTTCTTCAGCTTTTACCATTTGCAACCCCTTCCATTTAAGAAGTGCTAGAAATGGCAGTGGTTTTTGGCCAAAGAGCAAAGAGCCAGAACTGGAACAGCTGAGCTGTAAGTGCCTATTATGTACCATGCAGCGGGCTAAGAGTCGGAAATACAAGTACAAGCAAAAATAACAACAATTCTGTAAATGCTATTATTATCTTCCTTCTAGTTAATAAAGTTTAATTGACTTGCCCAAGGTCACATACCTTGTGCGTGTCCAAAGCCAGACTGGTTTTCAAGTCCAGCTTTTTACCTACCATGCCACCTGTGATCAAACTTCTCACTTACCTTTATTACAAAAACTAGTGTTGCATGTCATTCCATCATGCCTAAATTTCTATCTTAGTACCCTAACCAATTCTCCCTATCCCCTTCTCACTAGTCATTCCAAAGATTGCAAATATGTCCATGAACCACAGCCCAAGTGATTGGTCTCCATTGCCTATTTCCAGCCATCTGTGATGCTGTCTGTGTGTTTGCCTGAACTTCTGCCAAATCAGTGCCTACCACTATACCACCATGACACTGTTCTCTGCCTGCCTGATGGATTACTCACTCATTAGTCGCTTTTTGCTGGCTCTCCCTGATATTGACTTTCTATCTGCCTGCATAGCCACCTATTTCCTAGGGCCAAACTTTCTTTAGCCTTTCCACATATATCTAAACTTACTAAAAGCTCCCATTGATAGAGCCTTTCCAAATTTCTGCCCCATCCAGCTGGTTCTATCTAGTCTTCAGGTCTCTGTATCCCCAGTCTAGATTTTTCTCTTACCCACAAATCCCCAGTACTGATAGTTCCTAATCCCAGAGACATATTCATTCCCTGTTAAAGGAGGAATGAATCCTAAGCATGGCTAGTTTAGAGCATGTAGGTAGGAATAAATTAAATACATAAAGTGTCTGCCTGGAATGAGGAATGAAAAGACAGAAAGAGACAGTTTCTGATAATACGTTCTCAAGACAGTTGATGAGGGCTAAAGGTCTAGTCTGTGGCCATGGAGCAGTACAAAACCTACTGACTCATACAGAGACCCAATCCATGACCTTTATTTCACTAGTCCAGTCTCGCCTACTGGGCTTCCCAGCCACAAATATGAGCATATACACTTGGTAAGATTAGGAATTTAATAAAGTTATTCAGGATACAAGAAGGTTTATGATGACTAGAGTTCAGTCCCCCCTCTCCACTTTGGCTACGTGATTATCTTATGACTCCCTCCAATTTCCCAAGAAAAACTGCCTTCAACAGCATAATATCTCACATTTTTTTCAGTTATAATGTTTCTCATGAACTACAAGAATGCTACAACACCTTCAAGAAACTATATAAAGACTGTGTCAGCATTTCCAATATAAGCTCTTATTTCCAGAGATTTATATCTTCAGGAGAAAAAAAAAATTGCACTTGAGGATGAAACTTGGCATATGCAGTCAGAGACTGAGAATGTCTTCCTGTACCTCATATCATAGTTACTTACAGAAGAGTCCTTTCAGCATCAGTAACAAAAGCAGGCGTTAATAGCAGGTTCTCTCTGAGCTTGATGGCAGTGCACGCAATTCTCTGGGAGTCTTTGAATACCAATCATTTCTTTTTGTCTTGTCAGGTACCATTGTAACTATATTGCATGTTTTCTAGTTCAAGAGAGAAGGAATGTTTTAAATGAACGGATTCTAGGAGAGTCTTGTACCCTCAATAGAGGATCAAAATTAGACCAGAATCCTCATTTGCTTCTCTCTGACCATCACGCCTCCCTGAAGCCTTATCCCAATCCGTGAATATGCCCCAGTGACCTTGAGGCACAGGCCACTCTGTTTGCATGCTAGACTTTTGATGCTCTTATACTACCTACTCTCAGAAAAATTACTAGAAATATACCAGCCTAGTTAATTTTCCCTTCTAGGACCTCAATTTTTTCATATGTAAAATGAGAGAGTTGGACTAGATGTTCTTGAAGATCCTTTTGTAGCACAGGTTCTAGAGCTACTCTCTCAAATCCCCATTTGCCCCGGCAGAATGGGTCCTCAGAGGGTAGCTACCTGATTCTCCACTTAGAGTTCTAAGAGACCCCAAGTTGCTGAGGGCTAGATTTTGAAAGTTATAGTTCAGTCTCCCATTGGTGTGCTTTCACTCACTGATTATCAGCCATCCAGACTTAATTCACTTTTTATGGTAAAAAACAAAAACAAAAAAACAACAAAAAACTGTATAACAAAATTCTTCCCCCTCCCCCAAAAAAGTCTATAATACAGTTTCCCATAAGTACATAGAGTCTAGTAAAAAAATGGACTCAAGCTTATAGAGCTCGTTTGACAAAGAAGTGAACTAATAGCTCTTGACTATTGGAAGTCTTTTTTTCTCCATTGTAGAATTCTTTGGGGCACTGTATAGCTTTCTATTGGACTTCCTATAGAGTTCTGAAGCTGTGTGTTCTTCAGTGTGTCCATCTCATTCAATGGAGACACTGCTGCCAGTCATTTCTTGGGATGCTGGGAGAAGCATGATGAGAAGCCTAAATCCTCCATCCTTCCAAAGTTCATAAAGGCTCTCTTTGATCGATGAGAGGGAGGAAGAGATGAGGCTTTGTCTCTTTCCTCTCCCCTCCCCCCAAGCAGTTCTCTCTCAGAGGCTTAACTGGAATGGCACTCTGCTCTAAAATGCAAGATAATCGAATGCTAGGTTTCAAATTGACTTGCTTTTTTATAGAAGACCCACAGGGCATGGCCTAGTTTATGTGCCATTCATTGATTGATTCAGGGGATATCTAGACTTTCTTCACATCTAGTCCATCTCTCTGATCCATTTCAGAATTTTGGATGAACCTCACTCTTATGTCTTACAAAACTAATATTCTGTCATTCCCTGAAACTAATCCCATTGTCAGGCCACTTATGGATTACACACAGAACATGTCATCCATGCCCAGCTAACTGAGAACAGTTTATTCAATATCAGATCATAGGCCAAAACTGGAAAGGATGTTAGAGTTAGTCTAACTGCTTCATTCTATAGATGAGGAACTGAGGCACATGATAGTTTCTTGACTTTTCCACTTTTTCATAGGTAAGCATCAGAGGAAGGATTTAAACCCAGGTTCTCTGACTCTAGAGGCAGTTTTTTTTTTTTTTTACATTGTATGCTTATCTGCCTCCTTCTCCCATAATCTCCTCTGCCTCATTTTATTCACTTCTTATGGGCACTTGAATTTTGGAGAATATGAACTTTAAGGGAGTTCTGCTAAAGATTCCAAGATCCCTAGCTTGGAACTACCACCCCTGCTGAGCTCTTTTCAGGGCTGCTCATCTACATGTAGTATCTACCTGGCACTCAACCCTCAAATGTGGTTCTAAGAAGCTGTAGCATAAGCAGTAGTCACACCCTGGTAAACCATCTCAACAGTTGGACTAAACTAGGTTGAGGGTGACCAGGGTCCTCAAACCCTTTGGTGAGTTAGGGGGATGTCTACTCCAAGCATGTGAATGCTTCCTTAGGTAGAATGGGTGAATAAGGATAGTTTGTTCCAACAGTCAAGAAAGAGGCTGAAGCAGGCATTGTGGAGCACTTCGGTCAGACATCAATGAAGCCAAGGTCATCTGTTGCATTCCAAGTCATCACATCCCCCACTGTTGTAGTAAAGCTCATCTCCTCACTCTCCTGGAGCATACTGTATTCACATAATCCCTAGCCATACATTCCAGCCTTCCATCTTCCCACCTAAGAATGCTTTCTTCCTCCCCCCTCCCACCTCAACTTTCCCTAAGTCCCTTCTATCCTTTAAGACAAGGATACCTTGTCCCACCTTGTCCAGAAGGCCTCACAGATCTTCCTTCCTCCACCTTTTATTTCCATAGCAATTACAGTCTGTGACACGTATTTTAGTACTTAGTTATATTCTGCTTGTGGTGTTCATTGTTATTTTATGTGAGTTAGACTTCCCTTCTTAATTGACTATAAGTGTCTCAAGAGCTAGGGACTAGGTCTTATGCTTCTGTTATATGTCCCAAGGTGCCTAGCACCAGGCTGAGAACATAGTAATTACAAAGCAAACAAATGGTTGATTTTCCATTTTCAATCAATCAACCCACATGCATTTATGTGCCATGTACTGTACTAAAGGCTGGGAATGCAAAAATATGGTTCCCTGCCCCTAAGGAGCTCACATTCATTTTTTTAAATGTCATTTTTTAAATGTCATTCAAGATGATTCAAGTAATACAAATACTAGATTTTCCTAGTTTGCTGATAAAATAAGATGCTTCGTTCAAAGAATTTCTTCTGTCTAGGGTTCATTTTATATGACAGCTAGGTCTTGGAAGCAACTAATCCAGCCACTCAGGACAAAAAAAAAAACAAGTCATCGTTTTGGGATTTAAATTTGTAATTATTTTTTGGATATTATTATATATGTATGTATATGTATAAGTATATAGGTATATGTCTGCTGTATACCTCAACATATATGTATTTCTGTGAATATGACATGTTTGGCAAGGTAAAATAACCATCAATGAAATCTTCTTTTGATGTTTCTTTGTGACATGGAGATGACCCTGGATTGTAATCACACAAACTCAAAAGTCCGATAGAGCTGGAAATCTTCAAGTGCTAGACTAGGGACAAGCTGTATGTTGTTTGAAGGCTGGCCTACTGAAGTTCAGAGAGATTCATAATCATAATAATGTTGCTAATAATAATGCTTTAAGCTTTGCAAAGCACTTTACATATGTTTTCTCACTTGAATCTGATAGCAGCCTTGGGAGGTAGAAGCTTTTATTGTCCCCATTTTACAGATGAGGGAATCAAGGTAGATAGTGGTTAGATAATTTGCCCAGGGTCACATGGCTAGTGAATGTCAGAGGCCAGATTTGAATCAGGGTCCAGCTACTTAAAAGCAGGTTGTTGGGGGGTTTTGTCTGTTTTTGTAACCCCAGTGTTTAGTATAGTGCCTAGTATATAGTAGGTGCTTAATAAAATCTTATTGACTAAAACTGAATCACTTAGCTCCTGGAGCTCTTTTCAGCTGTAACTCTTTTGGGGGGATCTTTTTATTTTGTTTATATTTCAATTTAATTTAATTTCCGTTATATTTTAAGTTCTGAACTGTCTCCCTGCAAAAGCATACTGTGCATGCTTCTGTTACTTCTTTCTGTGGAGGTGGATAGCATCTTCCTTCATAGGTCCTTTTGTTGTTGATTTGAATATTTGTAATACTCAGAATAGTTCCAGGGGTAGGGAACCTATGGCCTCAAAGCCATATGTGGTCTTCTAGGTCCTTGGGTGGAGCTTTTTGATTGAGTCCAAGTTTTACAGAACCTTTTACAGAACCCTTTTAAGGGCATTTGTTCTGGGAAGTTTGGATTCAATCAAAGGGCTGCACTTGAGGACCCAGAGAGTCACATGTGGCCTAGAGGCTGCAGATTCCCCACCCCTGGAAGTCATTCACAATTATTCTTCTCTTGATTCTGCTTGTTTCACTCTTCATTATTTCATGCCAGTCTTTCCATGTTTTTTTTTTCTAAAATCATCCTGCTCACCATTTCTTACAGCATTGACATATTCCATCAGCATCATATACCACAACTTGTTTAACCATTCCCCAGTTGATAGACATCCCCTCAATTTCTAGTTCTTTGCTGCCACAAAGAGAGCTGCTATAAATAGTTTAGAACATGCAGGTTCTTTTGCTTTTTCCCTGATCACCTTGGGAAGCAGACCTAATAGTGGTATTGCTGAGTCAAAAGATATATAACACTTTGGACATAATTCCAGATTGTTCTCCAGAAATGGTTAGGTTGGTTCATAATTCTACAAATGATGTATTCCTGTCCTAATTTTTCCACATCCCCTGCAATATTTGTCATTTTTCCTATCATTTTAGCCAATTTGATAGGTGTGAGATGATATCTCAAAGTTCTTTTAATTTGCATTTCTCTATTTCAACCATAACTCTTAAAGACAACCTACTAGGTAGCTGAGAGGTTATAATCTTCATTGGCTCAGATTGTTATGCCTCCACCTGTGAAATCAATGGATTCTTGAATAGTTAGGGCAAAGTGAAACATGTATACATATATATTTCAAAGAAAAAGGAAGAGTTTGGGGCAAAGCATCATGACATAGGAATTACTTGTCTTGATGAGGCGAATAAAAGAAGGCCAAAGGATGCCATAAATTTGATTATATGATTAATAATCATCTAGGTAAAAAGAATGCAGTTATTTTTATTCATATGTCAAATTAATTTGTATTTACACATAGCTATCATCTCCATTTCAATGATAAGTTTTATCTAATTGGTAGATGTAACAATTTTTCCAAGATCATAAAAGAAGAATACAAAACACTTTATGCTCTCCAATTAATTTTCCTTTTCTGTAGAAAAACTAAGGATCATTAAAAAGTCTTAATTCTTCTGGTTTGGCTTTACTTCCTCAATACTCTTTGAGTGGAAGCTTCCCATAAAGAAATAATTCATGTACATCACAATGGAATTTTCTTTATAACCGAAATTATTTTCTGAATATTAATTATTTTTCTTTCCGGAAAGACTTTCTTCCCAGGTGCCTTTTTCCCCACAACAATCATTTTTGCTGTGTTTCAGCTCCCTGTTTCTTTTTGTCTTGACCTTCCTTATCACACAATTTTGTTTTATTTTAGAGTCTAGCTGCCAGATGAGAACACTGGACAGTGGGATAGGAACCTTCCCACTCCCAGACTCGGGAAATCGTTCCACTGGACGGCATACATGCAAACCAGACACCTCTGTGGAATCAGAACCTTTCCTGTCTCTCCAGGAAACCCTTCCTTCAGCTCCCCCAATCAAAGCCAAAACGCTTGAGCGAGAAGTGCCTTCTGAAGCAAATAGCCAGGGCTCCTTAGAAAGCATCATTGTTCATTCCACATCTGATCCCGTCATGACTGCCAAAGGTATTCGACCTTTTCAAAGTCGCCTCCCCAAACCAGCTTCCTCAGGTAAAAATGCCAATTACCTTTCAAATTAGGTTGCTTTCCTGCCCTGGTGTCTGGTGTTATTAACAGATATACCATAATAATGCACTGGTTGACAAAAATGTAAAATATGTTGCAGAAAAGGTTCCCAGTATGTTTGTCTGAGGTGAACAAGTATGTGACCTAGACCAGACGGAAATGTTGATGCTCAGAAAATTTAGCTATAGTCTAGAAGGTAAAACAAAATGGCTTGCATAAGGTCATGCCAGTTGCTTCTAAGGAAGATACAATCTCTTCTATTAAATAAAAACTTGATAATTGTTCCTACCATACAAGAGTAAAACATTAGATACACAGTATAAACATAGATAGATGGAGAGATGGATGGATAGATAGACAGATAAAGAGACACACATATTTATAGATCTTTACTTACAGAACTGAACTCTGAATATGGAACAGTTTGGGTTCGGGACATAAGTTTAATTCAAATGTTGTTTTCCCTTTAAGTATAAACATATGTCTTCTGACATGTTCTTATCCCGTACAAATATATTTATGTGCCAGATCATAAAAGGTTTGTTTTGATGTAACAGCAGCGATTGTACATTAACTTCAATCGACTGAAACTGGAGCTTCCCCAAAATGTGTAGTTCCATGGAAATTGCAGTCAATTGAAATCAGCTATTATGATTAAAGGCAGGAGTAGTTTAAAGTTCAAAGTTTTTTCATCACACATTATAGATTAAACATATTTATTGCAGTCCAAGGTGACGCTAAATGATTTTTAACTTGTATGGTTTATGATGCATTCCTCACACAAGTAATTGTATCTAGTCAGCAAATGAAGTAGAGTATTAGGTTGAAGAGTTTCACCCATGATTTGGTGATTAAAATGGAACCACAAATACAGGCTGCATCACAAGTTTGTGAGAAATTAGAAGAGAAAGCTTTTAATTATTTATCTCTGAGTAAATTTCACTGCAGTATTCCCTGAACAGAATCTTGCCCATCTACAAGAATGCAAAAACTCCTTCTCTGCTTCACTGCAAACTCTTCTGCTCATTTCAACCCAAAGCCCCACTTAAGAGGGTTTTAATGCATATTATTAAAAAAATAAATGCAGTTAATTATTGGCACAGCTTCCACAGATTCAAAGAAGAAATCTCAGTTATAGATTATGTGCTCCATGCTTGAACAGTCACATGTGTGACCTCAATTCAGCAGTGCACTGTAGACTAGACTCCATGATTAAACACTGTCATTATAACAAATTGAATAGAAACTGCAAGCACTGAATTGCTTCATAAGAAGGGGAGAGCAGGGAGATCGTTCTGATCATCCTGCTAATATTCACTGCACTGGCATTCTAAGGTTTGTGTCTTAATTAAATTGTCATAAGAAGATGTTAAAAAGTGGTATATGGTAGAATGTTAGGTGAACACATTCCCTAGATATTTTCTTCTCACCCATTCCAGCCCTTTCTCTCCACCAAATAAAAATTGCCATTGAATTCCAGAAGCATTGCGGATTATATATGTGTGTGTGTATAAATGTATATGTATATATACATATGGGTGTGTTATTATGAAGGCTCTCTCTTCCTGGTTTGTGTGTTTGCCTTCAGATTGATTTTTATCTTTCCATGTAACAGTATATGAAGTCACTGCACAAATCTTGTGGTTGTATTCAAATCACAATTACTATAACTTCCCCTTACATGCCGATTGTTTCAGAAAGGCCTTTCGTAACCCTTCATCTTGATAGAGGTCAAAAGGGAGGCAGTAAATTTTTTTCATCTGATATTTTCAAGGACAAGAATCCTCAGAGACATTAGCATTGTTGGACAAAAAAGTATAGCTTATTTTAAAAAAAGACATTGAGTTAAAATCCAAAGCTTCTTGGTAGAAGTCTTGGGTTTACTGTTATGGCTTTCAGCAAGCTTCTCTAGGCTTCAGTTTTTGTGAAATGAAGGGTTTGGAAATAATGATGTCTGGGGTTGTTTTCTCTAATGGTATATCTTTCTGTGATATCTTATAGGCTGCTTTAGGATTTTTCAGTGCCTTGAGTTATCACTTTATATTACTTTGTTCATTGTTTTATGTGTCCACATATTGTATTAGCTCCCCTCCCCTAGAGAAGAAGGTAAGTTCCTTGAAGGCAGAGACTATTTCAGCTTTGTCTTTATATCCCCAAAGCCTAGCTTGAAGTAATGGAATCATTATGGGTAGTGGTTATTGTCATACCCTAACTATGCAGAATTTCTAAGAAGTAGAGATACAGTTGATAAAATGCCAGGTATGCCAGCTAATTTTGACAGAATTTTTGTTATGCCTTAACCCAACTCCTTTTCAAAGACATTTGTAAGATGGATGTTGACCTCAATCAATCAGTAAGCTTTCATTAAGTGAGGCAGAACAATGCTAAGTGCTAGGGATACAAAAAGAGGCAAAACAGTAGTCCCGGCCTTCAAGGAGCTTATTGTCTAATGACCTGTAATTTTAATATCAATTTCTTCATTCAGGAATAAATAACTTGCAACGGCAAAATGAAACAGAGTTAAGCCCTCAGACATCATTTGAATATACTGGGAAAACAATGGAAAATGAGACAAATCTCCCTGACTGGAACAGTGACAAAACAGCCAAGACTCAGCAACAGGTAAGATGAAGAGAGAAAATGTTCCTATAACCAGCAAACCTAATGAAAAAATATGGACGCTCTAACAAAAGGTTTTTTAGCCTTTTTTAAAATTATGTGTTTTAGTTTGCAATCATTGTCAGTGTTTCCTTCTCTGGTGATAGCAAGAAGAAATACAAGGATAATAAGCCATCATTTCAGTATCATGCATGCAAATCATATTAACATCTTGGTTTTCTCTAATCTCACTCCAGATAGCCTGGAGAATCTTCACTGTCCTTAAACCAGAAAGGCACAAATTCTTCCCTGAACAGTGTAGGGACTGTGGAAGCTCCAGAGGGTACCACTTACAGGACTGACTTGGTTTCTGTCTTCCTCACTTATGTTTACATCACCTCTTAGAGATAGGTAGGGCAGGCATGGTGTCCCCATTTTGTAGCTGGGAAAACTGAAGCTGGCCCAGCATCAGGTTCTTTGCTTTCATTAAGGTATTAAAAATTTGACAGCTGAGAAGCTACAGGAGCAGACAAGCCAGCCAGCTGCCTTACAAACATCTATAATTGGGGGGGCTTTTGGGGGGAGGCTCTTTCAGTGTATGGGCTTCAGACACATTGTTTACATGAGACAGAGTCCAAAAGAGTGACAGACAGCAGACAGGAGCTAGAGTCACAAATCAAACAATCTTCCTGTGTGCACAGTAAAGAAAGACTGTTCATCTGGCCAAGTTCCCTTCAGCTGTATCTCCACACACATGGAGTTATCACTGTCAATAGCATCTTCTCTGAATCAGAGTATATGGGTGTTTGTGGTTTGGGAGGGAGAGAAGGCTTCTCAGTCATCTCTATGGTCATAGATTATACCTAGCTTGCCAATTTCAGTTCTTAACATAGTTTTATTTTCCGGCTGACTCCTGTCACCTTAGGGTTCAGCATATCCCACTTCTAACCCCCATATTTCTGTATGTAAGGAAGGACAAAAAAAAAATGTTGAGCCAAGAAAAGTGATCAACTGGGTCAATGTTTACTTTTTTGTTCCCAAGGTTAATTAGTATTTTTTTCTTTTTTTTTTTCCTTCTTAAATACCCTTTTGATGTACTAAGAGTCCCTAATGAGGACAGTTAAATAAACAAACTATCAGGCTCAGAGGAGCACGAATAATAGATACTTGGGAGAAGTCGGTCCCTTTAAAGAAATGTTCAGAAGGCTGAGCTGGTGACTAGAGGGACTTCCCATCACCCAGAACAATGGCAGTTTGGGGTTGATAGCTTAATTACTTTACCGGCCATTTCGGTAACCTTGCTAATTGAACATGCTAAGGGAACTTATCTTAAAGCAAATGACCAACTCACCAGTTTTTCTTCTTGAGGAGGAAGGAGAGAGGAGATGGGGTGGGGCATGGAGGGCCATAAGGAATGGAATTTGGAACTCTTTGGACACAGTGACAGGTGAAAAGGAAATTTTCCCATTCTTATGAAATGTTCTACCCCATTTGGATTTATGTGCATAATCTTAACAGTCTTGTTTTACTCATTTAGGACAAAGTATCCAGAGTGGATACTTACTCCACCAGCAGTAGCAGTGACAGTGACAGTGAACCAGATTATGAAAATAATGATTTTGGAACTGGAAGGGAAAAGTTAGGGCATGTGATGCACATGGGGGCCATATGTGGAGCAGCTAATGATACTTGTCATTGAGCTGGATCCTGTTGAACTTCCCTTTGAACTCCATGTTCCCCTTGAGATCTAGTCTGCTAGTGATTGGAGGGATTTGTAGGTGCAAATTGCCTACGAACACCAGTGTATTTTCCCATAACATGCTTTTGACATTATCATTCTATCTGTAAGGAGTTTATTACTGCACGTGGAATTTCCAAAGAAGTCCCCATTTGAGTTATCTCAGTAATAAAGGGATAACTTAGTTCTTAATTACTTACCTTGGTGAGTTAAATCATCCAGTGAACTATGGACAGAGTTTTCTAAACTCTATATTATAGTCATGCTGCTGTGGCTATGGACCTGTTAACCTCCCTTCTACAAATGGCTCTGTTTATGAAGTTGAAACGTCCTCACTATACTTTGCTTTGGGCTGAAATTGGCAAAGAAAATCTTCACTCAGAGACATTAAAAAAATTATAATAGATTCATTTGGCAATTCCTTACAGATATGATGGAGAGGAGAAAGAAAGCTGTCTCAAAATATGATCTGTGTTCCTTTACTTTAAAATACATTAGTGAATCTTGAGAGGTTTTTTTAGTGACATGATAGGCAATAGTTATTATACACCACTCAATTTTTTTCCTAGCTTACCAAATTAAGAATTGGAAAATACAGCTATGATTTTCTTTTTCAAATGAGATGTGACATGTAATTTGAAAGGGAAAAAATAACAACATCTTTCTCATTCATTTCCAATTTACAAGGATTCTGGGTATTTGTAACACCTCAAAGGGAGAACTTAAGTTTATTAGTGGCCCACTAATCCAAAGTCACTACCTTGTTTCTTGTTTCTTGGCATTCATCTGAGGAGTTGTCCTGATAGACTAATCATACAAACAAGCTACACTAATATATAAAAAAAAAAGAATGAAAGATTTCAGAGCAAGCAACATCTCTTAAATCCTGACTTTAGTAAAGTAGTAAGAACTCATGGGACTCACACTGTTTAATTAGGCATTGGAGGTTGAGAACTTTAGGCTTGACCATCCATATTTCTTAATTGTTTGGCTCGTAACTCTACTTATATTTGAAAGCGATTAAAGAAGGGAAACTTTTTTTTCCATCACAAGGCTTTCTTGATAAAGATACAGGACACCTGGGTTGTAGTTCTAATTCTTTCACTAACATATTATGTAATCTTGGGCAAGGTACTGGATCTTACGTTGCTCATCTATAAATTTAGCAGCACTGGAGATGATCTTAAAGGTTCTTTCCAACTCAGACATCCTAGGATTCTATGATAGTCTAACTAAAGGTAGAATGAGACAGAACCCTGAAAATAGTTCCTTGTTTTTCAACTGCTGTGTTCTAAATGTTCTTGGATCTGAAGGCAATTTGAAACTGCCTTGTGAAAGAAAGGAAAACTTGAAAAATTTAGTACCCCAAGATGGAAAATAGTATCAGCACTTGCATAAAGAATATTTAAGTTTCCTCTTAAGAAATAACATAAATGTTCATGTAAAATAGGTTTGATGAAAATAATATATTAATATGGATATTAAATCATGGCCAGAGCACTCCGTTACATATAATAATGAATTTGTTTTTCTTCTCTTTTCTGAAGTAGAGTCAATTTCAGCCAAAGTTTTGAACTTTTTCTTTCATTCTTCCCACTCATACCCTTAACTTTTCCACTTGACCCACCTTTACAAGAGTTTTCTGTTGACCTGTTCTTTCTCCCACTGCAACTGAAATATTTGTCCAGTAGCACTATAGAAACACTCAGTAATTGTGTGATATCACTAAATAGCTTTCTTTTGTTGACAAAGAACAACATCCTGAAAGGAAATCATGTATGAGAAAGGCTGTGTCCATCTTGGACTTAATACCAACACAGTCTTTGCATCTAGTTTAGAGAGTATAGTCCAGAACCATGCTTCGTTATTACAGCTTCCTTGAGCATCTGAGTAGAGTTTCAAGTAAGGATGAGAAGAGTAAAAAAATGCCTAACATAAGGGAACACAAAGTTCATGATATTCCTCTTTCCCTTCCTTCTCTTCACCCAACTTTGAAAACTCATCACATGCTTAGGCCTTCTTCATCCAAAGGGTTGGTATATAAACCCTTCTTTCTGCCAGAAATTTTATTTTAAAACCAAGTCATAAGTATAATGGTAGAAGAATTCCATTGAGAGGAAAAAAATAATAGCCAACATCTATATAATACTGTAAGTCTTACAGAGCTCTTTACAAATATTAACTCATTTTATCATCACAACAACCCTAGGAAGTTGGTGCTATTAATATCCCCATGTTAAAGATGAGTATGGAGCTCCATGAAATGGAGCATGAGGTGGCTCAGTGGATAGAGTGCCAGGCCAGGAGTCAGGAAGACTCAGCTTCATGAGTTCAAATATGGCCTCAGATATTTACTAGCTGTGTGGCCCTGGGCAAGTCACTATTTTCCTCAGTTTCCTCATCTGTAAAATGAGTTGGAGAAGAGAAATGGCAAACTGCTTTAGTATCTTTGCCAAGAAAACTCCACATGAAGAGTCAGACACAACTGAAAAATGACACAAAAACAAAAAAGATGAAGAAACTGAGATAGAGATGTTAATGGACTTGCCCAGAGTTACAGAGAGCTAGTAGTGTCTAAAGATTTAAACTCAGATCTTCTGACTTCATGCCCAATGCTTTATCTATTCCTCTGTCTACTTGCTTCAGAACATGTCATCCATCATGTTTAATGTTGCATGTTTTTCTTCTGTTTATGATTGCTTCATTTATTTATTCCTATAAAGAGCATTCACTAATCGCCTACCACATTCAAGGCACCAAATTCCAGTACATTTGGCTGATTTCATTCATCCTATAGTTTATACTAACTAGGGTTATGTGTAAGGAATGATAACCAATATATTCTTGGACAGAGCTAGGATACTTGCGCTCAATGACTGGGAAAATTATCATGTTGGCAGTCAACTGGGTAAGACTTACTGGAGAGTAGTATTATAGCTATGGGCAAAACATAGGTGCAAGCCCAATAGTTAGTAATCATTTCCCCCATCCCCACCATTTTCTATTTCATGGGCCAATAAGCAGGTGCCCTAAAAGCCATCAGGGGAATAGCCCATTTCATACAGAACTCTGACAACCTCTCTTTGAAAAGAACAGGAAAATGGTTGGCTTCATTTAATTTTACTACTTTGGCATCTAGGCAAATGGTTCAGTTTTTGAAAGAAAGCAGGAAGGCTTGAAAGGGATAGCCCCACAAGAGGTATGAGCAAGGCTTTTTTATCTAACCAGGAGTAAGATCTCAACTTTTTTAAAAGTTATGTAATGTCAAAGAAATCTCATCTACGTATCTTGAATAATGGGCTTTATTTTAGTTCATAATGTCTTGCCCCAGAATCCCAGAGAGTGCTTCATCTACATTGATCGATGATGATAGGTGAAAATGTTTTCAACAATAAACTGATAAATATGTGATTTCATTTTAAAGTACATTTTAATATGAACTGTTCAGTAGGTTTAGGCCCTCTTACTAGTTTTTATTTTAACTCTTGACAAAACTGAGCAGCAATTAAAAGTTGAATGGCAATGGTGTGTTCCTTGAACTTCAAGGGTAGGATCTGGGGGGCAGAAAAGAGTCTATGAAGTCATATAGGGTTTATGGAAGAGTCTCCTCTCTCTGAACTACTGTTAATATGGTCATCTCTAGCTCTGAATATATTCCAGAATCCATTCTGATATCCTTTTAAAATGCATTATAGCAAGGAAGGAAAGGCAACATGGTGTAGTGGATAATTGGGATTGGGAGACATGAAGACTTACGTTGAAATTACACCTCTTATATTAACCAGCTGTGTAACCATGAGAGTCAACTATGAGGCTCAATGTCTTCATCTCTGAATGGGAATAATAATAGCTGTAGTAGCTATCTCATAGGGCTGAGATGATAGATATGAAGGACTTGGTGAACAGTAAAGCTTTATGCAAATGTAAGCCTTTAAGAGCCAACCTTGCAGTCTTCTATCATATATCCATAAGGCAATGTCATTACCACTGATCTTGCTCACTCACAGAAATACTGCTTGGATTTCTAGTGGAAAAGGGAATGTTTGCTCTCACTGTTGCCTCCTCCCTACTTTCACTCCTCCCCTGGGATTTTACTGTCACCATTTCCCCTGATGCTTCTGGAGGGAGGAAGAGGGAGAGGTAGGGAAGCACGTAGGTGGTACAGTAGATAGAGCTCTGCACCTGGAGTCAGGAAGACCTGGGTGCAAACTTATCTCCAGACACTTACTGGCTGTGTGACCCTGGGCAAGTCACTTGACTTTTATAGTTTCCTCCACTGTAAATGGGAATTATAATGACAGTTATTTCACAAGGTTGCTGTGAGGATCAAATGAGCTAATGTTTGTAAAGCCCTTGCTTGTTACCTAGCGTGTAGCAGCCATTTATTTCTTGTCGCTCTGTTTTCTCCCCCCCCATTCCCCCAAAAATGAGGACTCCTGATTTACAAGCAGTGAGTGGCTTTTTGCCCTGCATTAAGTGCCTTGTGTCTGCTCATTTACGTTAAGCGTATTATGGTCCCAAACCATACATATTAACTCATAAAACACTAATGGTAGATACTTGTCTTCTCTTTCAAGGTTGGCTTCTTTAGCTTCACTTTGAAAAATGTTTGGAAAAGTCCAGTTTGTTAACACCAAGTCAGCAGAGAGAGCAGAATTTAGGAGCTATTTTAGGGAAGCCAGCGGGTGAGATAGCAGGGAAAATTAATTTTGTAGCTTCATTTCCTCACTAATTTGCCAAGCTGGGGGGAAAAAATAAATGCACTCTCCCTCTTCCTGCTAGCCACAGCACAGAGGTGGAATTGGCCTAGACAAAGTTGATAGGCAAAGAAGAGCTTGTGGGAACCCTGGGAAAAATTCAAGTCGAGGAAAGGCAGTTTAGGGGATGGAATGGAAACAATGAGACCTCAACCTCTGGATAAAGTAAGAACAGGGGGATGCCAATCCAGGAAGTTAGCACACAGCACAACCAGGGAAGGAGGGGAATTAGTACTGACCCAAGCAAAGTAGTAAGTAAGAATTCAAATGATTTTTAAATGCTGAAACTCATTGGGATTAGGGCAGTCCTGGGGGCAGGAAATATTGAAAAGAAATATAAAATATGATAGGACAGCTAAGTGGTATAGTGGATAGAGCTCCTGATGAGGAGTCAGAAAGACCTGAGTTCAAATCTGGTCTCAGAAACTTACTAGGTGGGCAAAATACTAAAACCTGTTTGCCTCAGTTCATCATCTAAAATATGAGCCGGAGAAGTAAATGGCAAACCATCCCAGTATCTTTGCCAAGAAAACCCAAATGAGGTCATGAAAAGTCAGACATGACTGAAATATCTGAACCACAGCCACGTAAAACATAATCTTTGCCCTCAAGGAGTTTATAGGATTTTTTTTATATTTGAGAAAATAAAACACATTCTTAAATTCTTTTTTTTTATTTTAATTTATTTATTTAACTTTTAACATTCATTTTCACAAAATTTTGAGTTCCAAATTTTCTCCCCATTTGTCCCCTCCCCCCACCCTAGAACACCGAGCATTCTAATTGCCCCTGTCACCAATCTGCCCTTTCTTCTATCATCCCTCTCTGCCCTTGTCCCCATCTTCTCTTTTGTCTTGTAGGGCCAAATAACTTTCTATACCCCTTTACCTGTATTTCTTATTTTCTAGTAGCAAAAACAGTACTCAATAGTTGTTCCTAAAACTTTGAGTTCCAACTTCTCTTCATCCCTCCCTCCCCACCCCTTCCCTTTGGAAGGTAAGCAATTCAATATAGGCCATATCTGTGTAGTTTTGCAAATTACTTCCATAATAGTCGTGTTGTATAAGACTAACTATATTTCCCTCCATCCTATCCTGCCCCTCATTGCTTCTATTCTCTCTTTTGATCCTGTCCCTCCCCATGAGTGTTGACCTCAAATTGCTCCCTCCTCCCAATGCCCTCCCTTCCATCATCCCCCCCACCCTGCTTATCTCCTTATCCCCCACTTTCCTGTATTGTAAGATAGGTTTTCATACCAAAATGACTGTGCATTTTATTCCTTCCTTTAGTGGAATGTGATGAGAGCAAACTTCATGTTTTTCTCTCATCTCCCCTCTTTTTCCCTCCACTAAAAAGTCTTTTGGTTGCCTCTTTTATGAGAGATAATTTGCCCCATTCCATTTCTCCCTTTCTCCTCCCAATATATTTCTCTCTCACTGCTTGATTTCATTTTTTTTAAGATATGATCCCATCCTCCTCAATTCACTCTGTGCACTCTGTCTCTATGTGTGTGTGCGTGTGCGTGTGCATGTGTGTGTGTGTAATCCCACCCAGTACCGAGATACTGAATAGTTTCAAGAGTTACAAATATTGTCTTTCCATGTAGGAATGTAAACAGTTCAACTTTAGTAAGTCCCTTATGACTTCTCTTTACTGTTTACCTTTTCATGCTTCTCTTCATTCTTGTGTTTGAAAGTCAAATTTTCTTTTCAGCTCTGGTCTTTTCATCAAGAATGCTTGAAAGTCCTCTATTTCATGGAAAGACCATTTTTTCCCCTGAAGTATTATACTCAGTTTTGCTGGGTAGGTGATTCTTGGTTTTAGTCCTAGTTCCTTTGACTTCTGGAATATCCTATTCCACGCCTTCGATCCCTTAATGTAGAAGCTGCTAGATCTTGTGTTATCCTGATTGTATTTCCACAATACTTGAATTGTTTCTTTCCAGCTGCTTGCAATATTTTCTCCTTGACCAGGGAACTCTGGAATTTGGCCACAATGTTCCTAGGAGTTTCTTTTTGGATCTCTTTCAGGAGGTGATCAGTAGATTCCTTGAATACTTATTTTGCCCTCTGGTTCTAGGATCTCAGGGCAGTTTTCCTTGATAATTTCATGAAAGATGATGTCTAGGCTCTTTTCTGATCATGGCTGTCAGGTAGTCCCGTAATTTTTAAATTGTCTTTCCGGGATCTATTTTCCAGGTCATTTGTTTTTCCAATGAGATATTTCACATTATCTTCCATTTTCTCATTCTTTTGGTTTTGTTTTGTGATTTCTTGGTTTCTCATAAAGTCATTGGCCTCCATCTGTTCCATTCTAATTTTGAAAGAACTATTTTCTTCAGTGAGCTTTTGAACCTCCTTTTCCATTTGGCTAATTCTGCTTTTGAAAGCATTCTTCTCCTCATTGGCCTTTTGAATCTCTTTTGCCAATTGAGTTAGCCTATTTTTCAAAGTGTTATTTTCTTCAGCATTTTTTTGGGTCTCCTTTAGCAGGGAGCTGATCTGCTTTTCATGCTTTACTTGCATCTCTCTCATTTCTCGTCCCAGTTTTTCCTCCACCTCTCTAACTTGATTTTCAAAATCCTTTTTGAGCTCTTCCATGGCCTGAGCCCATTGGGTGGGCTGGGATACAGAAGCCTTGATTTCTATGTCTTTCCCTGATGGTAAGCTTTGTTCTTCCTCATCAGAAAGGATGGGAGGAGATATCTGTTCACCAAGAAAGTAACCTTCTATAGTCTTATTTTTTTTCCCTTTTCTGGGCATTTTCCCAGCCAGTGACTTGACTTCTTCACACCCACTTGGCCTCCAGATCTGCCCAGCCAGCGCTTGGGGTCTGAGATTCAAATGCTCCTTCCCAGCCTCAGGGCTTTGGGCAGGGGCGGGGCTGCTATTCAGTGTGAGATTAATTTCAGGTGCTCAGGCGGGGGCAGGGCCACCACTTAGGGCTTAGTTCCCTCAGGGGGTTTATGCATAGACCTTCAACAATGAATCCGAGCTCCTGCCTGCTCTGGGAGCCCCTGTCTGCTGCTGCCTCCCGAGGGGGCCCGAGTCACGGAGACACCCCGCTCTCCTCCCAGCAAGCCAAAAACACTCTCACCCCTGGTGCCCGTGGGTGGAGGGACCCATGTGGCCACTGGAGATTCCATCCCTGAAGGCTACTTGGATCTGCTTCTCTCGGTGCCACGTGGCCAAGGCAGGGCTGGGCTTTGCTCTGGGTCTGGTGCGCTTTCGCGTCAGGTTTTCAGGTTTCTCTGGAACAGAAATCTCGTCTGCTCTATTGTTCTGTGGCTTCTGCTGCTCCAGAATTTGTTGGGAGTTCTTCTTTACAGATATTTTATGGGCTGTGGGTTCAGAGCTAGCGTATGTGAATCTTTCTACTCTGCCATCTTGGCTCCTCCCCCTACATTCTTAAATTCTTAAATGCAATATGATGAAGTGACACCCCCCACCCCAAGTTCACCATTGTATTACCCTGCTCTGTAAGGTCTACAGGTGGGAGCTATAATTCTTATTTCTATAGGATAACCACATAAAATTTAGTACAAGTCTCCACATACAAAATGCTTGTTACTTTGCTAAATGGTTACCAAGCACAGCAAATTATCAGAGAGGAAAAGTTCAGTGTTTTTCCAAGATGAAGAAGAATGCATCTACAAGACCCTAACTTTCAAGTCCTCTCCTAAAAATGCACAATTTTAGTAAAAAGTATAGTACCCAGGAACACTCTTTTAAGTGTGATCTACGTGGTGCAGAAAAACCACATGCCCTAGACAAGCTCCCAAAACAAAACTTCTGTGGCATCATTTTGAGAAGTCTGTCCAGTCTTTGCTTCCATATAGCAAGCAGACTAGAGCCAATACTATCAAATAAACCATCTGCAGGTATTTATTAAGGGCCTACTACATGTAGACACTCTGCTGAGTGCTAAGAATACAAAGAAAAGAAAAAATTCCCTGCCTTCAAGCAGCTTAAAAACTAATGTATGCGATAAAACAATAGAAATAAGTAGAAATATGCGAAGTACAATGGAAAGAGTACTTCTTTTCCTGCCTCTGCAACTTAATAGCTGTGGGATATTTGGCAATTCACTTAATCTTCCTGGCCTTTCAGGTTTCCTCATTTTCCAAAGGAATAGTTTGGTCTAAGTGGATGCTAAATTTCCTTCTGAGTCTAGGTCTATAACTCTGTGATCCTGTGAGTAGGAGACTAATGTTAGAAGAAAAGGTTTAAGTGGCTAGGGGAGCTAGGAAAGGTCACTTCCCTCCTGAAAATAGTATTGAGCTGAGTCTCTGTATAAAGTTAAGAATGTCAGAGATGGAGATGATATGAGAGAGTATTCAAGGCAAAGGTACAGAGTTGGGAGGTGGAGATATTTCTATATGAAGACTAGGAAGTAGAGCAGTATCACTGGACTGTGAAGTGCAAGGAAGGGTAAAATGTCAGAAGACTAGAAAGGTAGAAACTGGCCAGGTTTTAAGAAACCACACTACACAGATGACTTTATGTTTGATCTTGGAGGTAAGAGGGAGCCATTAAAGTTTACAGAGAAGAAAGGTGACATGATCATACCTATGCTTTAAGAAAATCACCTTGACCACTGTGTGAAGGATGGATACAAATAGGAAGAGACTTGAGACAAGGAGACAAATTAGAAGGCTATTATGGAACCCAAAGAACTCTTGCATTTTCCATGGCCATAGAGTATCTTCCCATGATCTTCTGTGCAAAAGGGCTTTGGGGCCTAGTATCCCTCCTCCATTCATTGCATTCTGCTGCCTCATAGCAGCCACCCAGAAGCTGCTATTAAGGTTTACATCATCCCAAGAAGTAAGAATAAGCAACATGGCAACAATACCATTCAGCAGTTCAACCCATGATTGCTGCCAAAGGTAACTGGGTTCCACTTCCATCAACAGCTACTGGGGAAGTGTGTGCTGAGTACTCTAGGGATGCGATTCCCCTGCCATCCTGGTCTTCCAAAATCAGACCCAGGCCATTGCTGAGCAAGCATCTTTGTTCCAAAGTGAAATCATCTATTCATGAGAACTGAATTGAAATCCCCAGAGCACTCAGGAACTTTCTAAGCTGTTCATGATATGATTCCCTGTAACCTGCTTTATAATTACAAGACCATGAGGAATTGACATGTTATGAGCCCAGCAAAACCAGTACTGGACTTTCTTCCTCGATGGTAGCCCCTTCCCTGATGCTTTGACTTCTGAAGTATGCCGAATGTCAAAGGACATTTCTCCTCTAGTTTCCCCTAACCTTCCTTTTCCCACTTACCCCATAGATCAGGCAAACTTCTTAAATATAGAAGTAGTTGTATTGTGTAACTGTTTGTGTGTATGAGTGTGTAAAGGAAGACAAAAGCACGATGCTAAAAATAAATATTAGAAACCATATTTTAAAAAAATATCCAAGTCATCTGTGTATATTCCAACAGCCTTAGTAACTTTATTTACTTAGTAGTGAAGAGAAACTAACAAACTTTGAGCAGCCTTTAAAAAAGAAGAGTATTATAATAGTCCAGCCAAGAGATAATAGTGTCCCGAATGAGGTGGTGACTGTGTGAGTGGAGAAAAAAAAGGCACATATTTCACAGATGTTATAAAGACAGAAATGATAAGAACTGTCATTTATATTTTGTCAATATATGGGATGAGTTGAGGAGGACACTGAGCTTGTGAACTCACCAGTGATGGGGACATTTGGAAGAGGGGAGGTTTTGAGGAAAAGGATAATAAGGTGTGGTTTGGACCATTATGTTTGAAGTGTCATTGGGATAGTCAATTTGAAATCCAATATGCAGTTGGAGATGGGACATTAAAATTCAGAGCAAAGACCAGAGCCCCTTACAAGTTGAATAAGTATAACCCATGGCTCAAAAACCACAATTCTGGATTTAAAGACACCTTGTTTGGTCTTGGAGAAAACTAAATCAAATCTCTCTCTTTTTAAAATTTTTCTACCTAGATTCCTCCCCATGTCCCACCACGGATGGACATCAAAATTTAGATCATCTCTAGTTTTATATAGACATCTGTACCAAAAATGGAGGGGCAGAGGAAGTAAGATAGAAAACCCTTAACTTCCATATAAACACTCAAACTGGCAATATGAGTGTATGATATGATGAGTATAGGGTAGGATTTATTTAACCAAATCAAAATTGCAAGATTCACCCCTGAGTCCATAAACAATTGAGATACTTCCTCTTTCCTCTCCAGTGGGTCTCTGCTTTCCTCAGGGTCCTATATAGTCCTTCAAATTTACAGTGCAACCCTGAGTACTCATTGCCATCCCCTGCAAGCAGAAGTACACTTGTGGTAGCTAGCAGGTCAAGTAACCCTTTTTCTCCAATAAGCCTACCTGCTGCAGCTTCTGGACACAACCAAGAGACCATGCATTCTCCAGGTACTGACGTCCTATGGTTGAAGTCCCAGACTGGGGAAGCAGTGAGTATTTCTGGAGTTTATTTATGTAATCTACATAACTCATATTATCAGCAAAGGCAGTTATAGGCCAACTACCTCATAATTGCCTATCATAGTTGTATATTTCATTCTTCCTCAGTTTTAAGTCCCATAGGTGTGATGTATTTCAGCTTCAACCAAGTCTAGGTCCTTAAGTGTGGCCATTTGACTGAATCCAAACTTCACAGAACAAATCCCTAATAAAAGGATTTGTTCTGTAAAACTTGGACTCAGTCAAAAGGCTGCATCTGAGGACCTGGAAGGCCTCGAGGCTGCAGGTTCCCCACCCTTGTTCTAGGAAATCCTCAGCCCAGCTGTGGTCCTTAACCTTATCAAGTAGTTGTGAACTTCGTCTTCCAAAGGGTGTCAATAGGGTAAAGGAGTAGTTACTCAATATTGAAGCATTTTCCAAGACTGGAAGGAAGAGTGTGCTTTGGTACTCCTGAGGCATGTGCAGGCACACCCAATACATCATCCATCTCTACTTTCCTAAGCAATAAGTATACTTTCTTCATCTGGAAGTTATTATTTACAACAGAGTAAAGAACCAAGTCAGTTGAGATAAAAACAATTGGTTTTACCGTAATGAGGAACACAAAGAAAATGATGACTATGGAATAATATTAAAAAGGGATGCTGAGGGATCACAGTTCTACCTTCCATCTAATTTCTTAGTTTGAATATTTAGAGATTCACAACTAATTATGCAGAGATGATGAATTTTTAAAAAAAAATGCTGCCATCCTGTCTTCTCAAGGCCGAGGACTTTGGCTATTAATAGAGCAATCAGTTTTTGCTGTATTATAGAAAATGCACCCAAAGTTGCATCTATTTTAAAGCATTCATCTGGCACATTACTTAAACATGACAAGTCTCTGTAATATGCAAAATCAGCATTAGGTTACACTGAAACTAAACTCATAGTGGTCCCAAGCACAGAAGAAAAATTCCCTGTTGGTAGGTAAGATTCATCCACAGCACTGGCCAGGTCTTTCCTTTTTTTTTTTTTTTTTTAATGGTTTGCCTTTTTTTTTCTTTTTTCAAAGATTTAAAATACTTCTGTCAGCTTGTTCCAGCTTGGAGTAAATGGTACAAGTAGAATAAAACACAAGGGATTTCCTTATTAACATTATACTTTTCAGGATGACAAATGAAGAGCACTGACCATGAAAGGCATGCTGGCCCTAAGCTACTTGCCTAGAGTCATTGCAAGAATGCTTCTCCCCTGCCATCCCTTCCCATTGTCAGAAGATCTCCAGTCTATTCCATTTGGACCATGTTGATCTTTGAGAGAGAGAGAAAGAGAGAGAGAGAGAGAGATTGTCATGTGAACACACACATGGCATCTAAAAGCTAAAGGGTCTAATAGTTAACTCCCAGAAAGGACCCACTGTGTCTCCAGACAGGCATTGATGAAGGAGGCTGGAGTGTGATCTGAATTTAATTATTTAAGCAGCATATTGTGAGGCCCTTAAGAAAGCAAATGTCATGATGGACAGAATGAGTTTACCCTGCTGTCAAAAGAGCAGTGTGGCGTGGCTGGCCCTTAGCTCAATTAAATTGTAGTCCAAAGCACTAAGGAGGTGGCAGCTACTGCCCAGGTTCCCTAATGAGACATTTTGGAAGGAAGGGCTGTTAATCTAGAATTGTCAACCAGTGATGGGCCCTCTGACTCTTTCCTTCCCCCACCCAACCAAATCAGTGCTGGGGTCACCCTCTGAGCTCACACTCACATAGGAGGCCAGAGACATATTGAAGAAAGGACTGGCAGGAAGCCGGATTTCCAAGTTGAAAACAAATCAGGGGATGAAGATGGAGAGGAAAAAAAAAAGTAACACTTTTGGGAAAGCCGTAGTCACTGTCTGTCATTTTGTTTAAAGCCATGCAAATTAGCATCTGTTCTGCTCCCGGGTCAAAAGAGAACCAAGAAGCAGAACTGAAGAAACTTGAGCAACAAAAGCAGGTGACATTTAATTCATGGAATGGGTGCCTGATGGGTTCATTGCAATGTGTGAGATGGGGAGTGATAGGGGGAGTAGAGCCAGTGAAAAGTTCGAGGCCCTGGGATGGGGAAAGTAAGCAGAGCATGGGTTTCAGTGCTTCTCAAAGCCATGTGGACTCAGAGTATTCTCAAAGAGGCCAAAGTTGGTTTAGACCTGTTTTAGAACAGAAGCATTTTTCCAGAAGTTTTCCCTTGATCTAAGTGATGGCTAAATGTAGTTTAATTTTTTCCTTTATCCCAGAGAAAATATATTGCCTTTCCCCTTCAGAAATGTTCAGTAAAGGAAATAGAGCATCAAAAGCCTTGGCCTCCAAGCGCCTGTAGCCACATTCACCCATGTGCAGAGCAGGTGTTGCAGGCATTTCTCTAGCTATTTAACTCGGTTGTTAGGAAGCAGTTGTTCAGTGGGGCTTTGCAAAGGGAAACTCACCCTCTCATCTGGGGAATTTCAGACTTTGCTATTGGTTCTCCCAGAACCTTTGTCAGAGTTACTTAGACGTGCAGACATTTGGACTGTTAGCACAAAGGGTTGAGATCATTTGAGGCTGCCGTGCATTGTCTTTTAGCATTTCATTTATGTCTCATTGAGCACATTTGCCCTGAAGAGCTTAAAATCCTTTACAAGCTTGAAAGTTACCTGAGGATGGTTAATCCTCCCTGGGCTCGAGGGAGCTGAGGAAATTGCAATTAAATTTATTACATGCAAAAAAAAATGAAAGAAAAAAGTCAACAAGTATTTATTGAACTCTCTCAGGGTCATATAGTTCCTCATTTGGCTTAGGGCTATGTAAGTAATTCTCAGACATGGCCTATGCCCTTGTCATCTAAATGGACAACACAAGGCATACAAGCATATCATTAACATAAATATTGATATAATTAGGAAAATTCTGTTGAAGGAGTAGGCTTGGATGGTAGTCAGAGAGTGGTGGGAAGAGCTTTGGATTTAAAAATGGATGTCCTGCATTTGGGTACCCTGCTCTGTCACTTAATAGCTGCCTCAGTGACTTGGGGCAATCCATTGAACTTCACAGACTCTGTTGCCTCATTTGGAAAATGATGATAATAATATTTACCCTATCAACCTCAAAGGGTTGTTGTGAGGATCAAATAGGAATATCTATATCTATCTACACATTATATGTATACACACATTTTATATATACATATCATATGTATATGTATATATTTTAGAGAGAGAGAGATACATAGATAGTATACACATATAGATATGTGTAGATTTAAATGCACTTTCCAAATTCTGAAGTACCATATAAATATACAAATCATCATCACTGTGTTATTGTTATGTTGCTGGATAGGACACTGAGTTGGTGACTTAAGAAGGGCTTACTGAAAGATGTAAGTCCCCTGCTCAGCTTAAATGAACCTGGAGATGAAATATCATGAATGGGTGGATAGCAGGAATTTCCAACATTTAGGACAAAGTTGCCTCAATGTTCATGGTGGACCCTAAGTTCCAAGGCAGAAGAGAGAAGGACTAAGAACCAGCAACTCACTCTCCCATTTTTTCACCCCAAAACTGCTACAATGATATACAAACACACAAAAAAAGAGTCCAGGGTCAGAAAAAAACAAGATAGTAAAAGAAAAAAGGAAAGAGTATGTTCTCCTAACCTAATGCCAGAGGAAATTAATAATTAACTTTATAAGCCCTATTCAGGTAGTTTTACTATCACCATTTCTCAGTAGAAATCTGGGAGCTCACAAAAGCCAACACCAACAGTCATTTGGTCTGGTATAATGGAAAGAAAGCTGAATTGGAAGCCAGGACTTTACTGGATTGCAGTTTTGGTTCTCTTATTAGCTGACTATATTGTATTACGGTTCAGATAACTTTTTGTTGTCTTGGTTTTCTTATCTGTAAAATATAGATAATGCCTGTTCTACCTATTTCTATATGTTGCAAATGTCCAGTGACATTTACTGTAGAATGTTAAACAGATATGAGTTACTGTAACACTACTGTAATACTAGGTGAATTACACCTAGAATTAATTACACTATTAATTATATTAATCTAATTACACCTAATTAGACCTAAGGAAGACTTGTCTCTACAGTTTGGGTTAGTTGGGAGCACTGATTAATAGAGAATCATGGACCAGAATGAAAATGGGAAGCCAAAGCCATATTCCATGTAAATCCCTCATGTAAATGGGTTTTTTTTATTATAGAATCCATTGCATACCCATTGTTTTGAAAATGAGCTGGATGTTCTTTCCATCCATATTGCTAAATTTAAATTTAATTTGTAAAGAACTGATACAAGCTCCCCAGAAATAAATATAAGATCATTCTCCAGGCATGCTATTTATCCTTATGATAAATAGCAATGTCCCAAACTATCTGCCAGTATCATTGTTTCCAGATTCAGTTACATAAGAATCAGAAATATGATGAAGCCCTGGTAGGTGAGAAAACTCTCATTTTTAATTAGACCAAAATTTTTATTATAACATGAATAAATCAGCATACTGTTAGAGGAATTTAATTAGAAAGCAAGATAGCATCATTTTCATGTTATTGACCAAACTAGACTTTGGTTGGTACAAGTGGAAGGAAGACTATTGAGATGATCCAGAGCACTGGGGGAAAGTCCAGCTTACAGCAGTGCCTGAAGAAGTCTTAAAGGCTTTTCTTAAACAGGATGATTAAACTGGTAGATCAAAGAAATGTTGTATACATAATGTGTCTGGATTTAAGGAAGACACTTGACAAATTTTCTCATTCTATCCATGTGGACAAGATGAGATGTGGGCTAGCATACTTAGGTGGATTAAGGATGAGTTGAAGGACTGGACCCAAAGATTGTTTATTAATCGATTGATCAACATAAACCTGGAATAAAGTTCTAGGAGAAGGTTACACGGCTCTGCCCTTGGATCTATTCTGTTCAATTCAATTCTATTCATCAAAAATTCAAGTACCTTAAATTCCTGTTATTACTCTGGGTGCTGGGGATACGAAGACAATGACAGAATTGCTCTTCACAAGGAGCTAACACCCTACTACTCTGTCCAATATTTTTATTAATTATTTAATGAAGTCATGGCTCACATGCTTATCAAATTCATTAAGTTAATGAAGAAATAAGTGGCATACTTATAAAAATTCATGGATGACCTGAAGGTGAGAATAACTGAAAAGCTGGGTAGCAAATCTTGACAGGTAGACTGATGGTTAAAATGCCAAAGGATAGACTTTAGTGGAGAATAAATAGAAGTCTCTGCATTTGGGATCAAAAAATGAACTGTACACTTCCAGGGTGGGAATGGATAAGATCGCGATTGTCTCCACAAAATCTGAGGACTTCAGTGAACTACAAGCTTCATTTCAGGGAACACCCTAGTGGAGCAGCCTAAAAGAATTTGGTCTTTGGCTGAATTCATAGAAATATAGTGTCCATACCAGGGGAGGTCATAGTACTTTTCACTTTGCATCAGAAATGTTGCATGAAGTTATATTAGGGAAATTTAAGGGGAAATATTGGCAAGTTATGAGGTTTTAATTTTTCCATTTTTTGTTCAATCAGAGGAGAGAGTGGGAGAAAAAGGATTTAATGCTTATTAAATAAAAATTTAATTTAATTTTTAAAAATAAAGAGGAGTATTGGCAAGCTAGAATGCCTACAGGAGGAAATATGACCAAGATGGTGAAAGGATTCAAAATGATCTCATATGAAGAGAGGATGAAAGAACTGGATATGTTTATCCTGAAGAGATTTAGTGTTCACATCACTTCTTGGTCTTCAAACTTTTGAAAGGTATTACCACAATGCAATCATTAAATCCGGGGGACTTCCCTACCACTCTTTGTTTTCATCTTCAGTTGGGTTCCCTCCTAATTCTATTTACTTCCAATAGCTGGGCTCCCTCCACCCATACACTCACAATATCAAAGAGTTGGTCAAAAAAAAAACCATATATATATCTACATATATCTATGTATATATATCCTCTCAACAATAATAGTACATTTTATATATTACTTTGAAGTTTAAACATTCTTTCCTCACAACAATACTCTGATGAAGGTGAAGTATTAATATCCCTATCTTACAGATGAGAAAACTGAGGCTTGGAGAAGCTGTGAGTTGCCCAGGATCAAACAGCTAGGTGTGCAGTGGATGAAGTGCCAGGCCTGGAGTCAAAAAGACTCATCTTCCTGAGTTCAAATCCAGCCTCAGAAACTTACTAGCTGTATGACCCTGGGCAAGTCACTTAACCGTTTGCCACAGTTTCCTCATCTGTAAAATGATCTGGAGAAGGAAATGACAAACCAGTTTAGTATCTTTGCTAAGAAAACCCCGAAATAGAATCACAGAGTCAGACATAACTGAAACAATCAAACACAAAAATCGCTAGTAAGTGTCAGAGCTTGTTCTCAACCTCAAGAATTCTGACTCAAAGTCCCATTTTACCTGTCTGCAAATGTGCTTACTCCATTGGACCACATTAGATTTACCTGTTTCACAGCGTCTCTAACAGTTGGTCAATCAGACTCCAATAACTGAAAGATCACATGCCACAAGGCAGACCAGTTCATTTCAGGATTATGCTAACTCTTTGGGTGTTTCTCCTTCATATTATACTTTCTTATACCAACATGCTCTTTGGGAAATTCCTGAGTGTTCTTTTCTTTCCAGTTCTACTCCCTCTTTGTTTTATGAATGAGAATGATTTTTTTATGAAGGAGTAGTGATGAAGGCTCTACTCCTTTTGGGAACTGGTGTCTTTGAAGCTCTGAGGACATCAGGTCCATATTACCTTGAATATTTGTCAGAGCTCAATTTCTGAGCCCAGAAGACTAACGGAAACTTTTTGAGGAGTCAAATGAAAATAATAATAAAGGTTGACCTTTCATATCATACTTTGGAATTTACAAGGTTTTTTCCTCATGTCTGAGAGATTAATAGTGCAAGTGTTCATGTTCCCATTTTACATAATGGAAAACTGAGGCACAGAAAGACAAAGCGAACTGCCCAAAGCCAGACAGAAGTGGAGCTCAACTTCTAAATTCAGTGTACTTTGCCATAAACTATAAAGAATATTGTAGACCTTTCTGTTCCTACCACAAATCTTTTAACTTCCCAGCGTATTTAGCAATATTGACAACACAGGAAGTAGTCACAGTTCCTGGAGAATATAATTCCATCACTGAATACCTAAGGATATATCCAGAGTAAATCAAAAATAAATTCTTGGTCCTTGGTTTAAAAGCGAAAAAAATAAAAGAACCTTTACAAAAATTGCCATTGCAAAAAAAAAAAAAAGCCATTGCAACACTGCATAACGTTCTCTTGGCTCCCCTTGGAGCACGTTTCATACACATAATACAGTCAAATTACAAATGTTATGCTGTATAATGCCAGTTGAATCACAAGATGAACAAAAGTATGGACTTAACAACATCTCTTAGAAATTTTCCATCTTTATAAGAAGAAAAAGCAAAATGAATTTAATTCCTTAGTTATGAAGTGGGGTGATATGTAGTCTAAGTGACACTCATGGATTTACAACAAAATAGATAAAATACACTTTCCTTTTCTTCCCCCTTTGAATTAATTGTTATACATTACACTGCTGAGTATAAAAGAACTTGATAAAAGCTTATGAGGTTTTGCCTACTCAGAATAGGATGCCATGCTACTTAGGATCACTACTTAGAAAGATTATGAAAAAGTGACAAAGTAGTATGTTATGATTAAAGGGAATTATATATTTAATAAGAAAAAAAAAATGAGTTTTGGGTGAACAATAGCAGCCATCCTCCATGGAAATGTGACCACTGGTGAACAACATGATTTGGAATTTCTTGGTCTAGGTCATAGATTCCCAAAGTGGGTGATACTGTCCCCCTGTGTGTGCTAGAATGATCCAGGGGGACAGTAGTAGCTTCAGTTGCAGTTGAGGGGCATTGAATACAAATAAAACGACAGTGGACATAAGGAAAGAAGAGAAGAGAATTCTGAAAAACCATTCATACATGTTTCATCTGTTGTATAACAGAGTTAAAATCATAGTGATTACATTGTTTTCCAAATAAACACACAAAATGCAAGTTCTAACCCGTCAGCGGTCAAGTCCCCCAACTTAACAAGCAAGTGTTGGCAGGTGAGTGTTTCTCACATTGTCGCGAATGCATCAGTAGGCATATGTGCATATAACAACTTGTTTACAATGTGATACTGTACCTTTACATGACATAACATTGCATCACCAGAATTTCGATGCAGGAAAAAACCCCACAAATTTACAAGAAATTATTAAATTTAAGATGTGTCATTTTTAAAAAATTTATTTTTTGAAGTGATACAAATTGTAAAAAAATTAAAAAGTTAAAGAAAGTAGACTTCAGGAGTGGGGGGGGGGTGTTGAGTAAATTTTTTAAAAAGAGGCGGTAGACCAAATAAGTTTGGGAACCTCTGGTCTGAGTTCCAACACAGAAAGTCAAAATCCCAACACCTTTGAAGGATTTTTCATCCTATCCTCTTCGTCACATCTATTCATGTCACATTCTTCATCATATACTATCCCTCCCATTTTCCACCCTCTTTCCAACTCATAGTCTATCTTTTGAATTTATAATAAAAAAAAAATCAAAAGCCATTTTTTTAACAAGCCCATCTTAGGGCTTCCTCAGTCTTTGTACTGTATATTTTTAGCTTCCAGACCATAAATACAGCCCAAGATACTTAAGGTTTGACCACGTGTAAGCCACTCCACAGCATACCATTAAACTACCTTTTCCTCTTGCCTCTTGTTATCCACAGCCATTCTTTCCCTTGCCTTTCCTACCTTACATTTCAGCCTTTGCTTTTTCATTTTTTTGGTAACACATGAACTTGAATGTGATGGGACAGGTTAGGTGGGGAAAGGTTTTCATTAAGTAGGAATGGGACTGCAAGTAATTGTAAGGCATATGAAAGTCTGGATAACTGTGGAGGAGTCTAGGGAACCAAGACATGGCAGGTGCCCTGTAAATGTGAAACCATTGACATCTTCTGAGAGTACTTGAGTTCAGGGGGATAGCTTTAGGGAGTAATCATATCTCTTGAATTCAGTAGGTTTCTCTAGGTTAACCTATTCAAGGCTAGCTATTCTTACTTCCTCACTCCTTTCCCCCAAAGTTGCATATAAATGGTCTTTCAGTCCCATGACAGAAAGAACAGGAGGCTTCATTTCTTTCTGAGCTCTTTGACTTGCAGGAACAGGATGCCAGGTTCCTGCTGCTATTGTTAAGCACCATCTACCATGAATGATTTAAAATTGATGCGGGCTGTGAGGTCCTTGGAGAATGTGCTACCACTGCAAGAGCTGAATGTGTTTTTATTTTCTGTGTTATGCAGGAACACTTTTTAAAGATCAACCATCCTTGTCTGCATTCAAGTAAATGGATTCCCTGAAACAAGGGACTGTTAAAGTCACTGTGACTTTAAAATTTACTATGAGATTCACTTAATTGAAGAGCGTTATAGACTATTTTTCAAAAAACCTGACAGATGAGGCTGTTGTGAATTATGCCATAGCACAAAGTACAATCATTCTCATGTCATCTGTCATCATATATTCTTCATTCTTCAAAGTTTCCAAATGGAACTTTAGGTTGGCTTTCTGTATTCTTTCCATTGCTACCTGGAAACCAGAACTATGTTTTAACATAATAGTTGGTCAGCACTAGGAAAGTACGTTTAAGGGGAGTTATCATTCAATAGTTAAGATAGAGTTGATTGAGGGTGGTGTGAGCTGCTGGAATACCTCATTTCAAATAGTCCTTTTTTCTTTCTGGCCAGTGTCACATTCCTAAAGAAACGCAGTACTACATGGTGCCTTTTGTCGTCATATCTACACAGAAAGTAAAAGTTTAAAAAATATGAAAAATGAAAGTTACATATGTTGATCCTGGCCTCTTTCCCATAATGATCCAGGAGTGTCTGAGTAATTTAGATATGGGAGAAAATAACTATCTTAGCATCAGTCAGGTTTATTCACATCCAGGGATTAGGGGGAGAAAGAGAGAGGGAGATCATACATAGGATTAGAGATTGAAAGGACTGGTGACCATATTACCCAACTGGTTCATTTTACAGATGAGGAAACTAAGGTCCTGATATGGTAAGTGAATTTCCCATTGACACACAAATAATAAGTATCAAAGGTGGGATTTGAACCTAAAGTTTTTTGACTAAAAATCCAGTGCTCTTTTCACTATATTACCCGGTAGGAACATAGGATCATGAGTTCCAACACAGAAAGTCAAAATCCCAACACCTTTGAAGGATTTTTCATCCTATCCTCTTCGTCACATCTATTCATGTCACATTCTTCATCATATACTATCCCTCCCATTTTCCACCCTCTTTCCAACTCATAGTCTATCTTTTGAATTTATAATAAAAAAAATCAAAAGCCATTTTTTTAACAAGCCCATCTTAGGGCTTCCTCAGTCTTTGTACTGTATATTTTTAGCTTCCAGACCATATTCTTAGTCATTTATCATAATCTGAGGTGATCATTGGATATTTCCAGTAGTGTACTAAATTTATGCTTCCCACTTTAGCATCTTCTATTCACATATCAGTTCCTAAGAAGAGAAGTATAGGGTTTCCACCTGCAGATTTTCACTTACATACTCTGGCCAAGTATGACCCTGACAAGCCATATATCTTATGAAATTCATCCTTCATGTATGTAGGTTAACTTACCTAAATGATAGGCCATCTAAAACTGCTAGTCACTTTCATCAGATCTCTGAAAATGGTTCTGTTACATTCTTGGTAAAAGTCAGGTCATGAGTCAAGTCCAAGATACGGGGATTTCCCATGAACTGAAGTGATTAATAGTGGTCACATTGTCTTTCCTTGTTGATAAACCTTGACCCAATGAGTATCAGGTTCTACTGCCAAAAAATGCTTCTCATCTTGGGCACAAAGGAGCAGACTTAGAATGTAATTCTCATTTTGTTAATCCTATACTTCCCTCAAAGCCTAAAAGGGACAGGAGGAGGACAGGAGGACATAATAAACATATCGCCAACAGTAGAACCCCTAGTCCTGACAGACTTTTTACATTGTCTATCCAGAAAAAAAAATGGTTACAAAGTACATAAAAGAGTTCTTCCGTCTGAGTAAGACAAAAACTGAGGCCTGCTTTCTTCTCTCCTTTGGGATTATTCTGCTGACTATCTGGCCTAGTACAGTTTCCATTACCCTAGTGCCTTCTTCCCTTTGGTATCTCCTTGGAAATGGGGCATCTTGGGTAGAGCCGGGGTCTGTCCACCTTATCTTACCTGACACTAGAACAAACTAACATTCTTGCTGTGGTGGATCATGATGACTCTCAAATTCAATATACAGTTTTTGAGAGAGAATTCCTTTTTAATCATACTCTTGTCACTCCCATATATTATTTTTAGCTTACTGTATAGACTTCTCCTACTATAATCACCCAGTAAGATCCCTGTCCTTCCCAATTTAAATCACTGGCTATTGCAAAATGTGCCTGTGCTACCAGAACACCATTTTGCATTATACATTTTCTATCATAGTCCCAAGTCTCAGTCTGTCTTAAGTGGCCCAGCAGTCTTACTAGTTTCTACCTGAAATATAGTTTATACAAATGTGACATCCTCCTGATGAGTAAAGTATATAACATAGCAGCCAGAAAAGCTAATGCTCTTCTACACTATATTAAGAAAGGCAAAGTGTACTTTGTTCCACTCACACCATCAGTGGATTATTTTATTTAGTTCTGGTGACTGTCTTTTAGAGAGGACAAAGACAAACTTGAGTACATCCAGAGAAAGTCAAACAGGTTGACCAAAGGCCTCTGGCTCATGCTATATGAAGATTGATTGAAGGAACTAGGGTTGTTTAGGCTGGAGAAGAGAAAGCTTGAAAAGAATGAGAGTTTTCTTCCACTAACTGAAAGGTTGTCATGTGAAAGAGAAGTTTGTGCTATTCTGCTTGCCACCAGAGGAAACAGCTAGGAGAAAGATGGTGGGAGTTGCAAAGAAGCAGGTTTTCACTCAATGTAAAGACACATTTAGCAAAAATATAGCTTTCCAGAAGTAGAATAGCTGTCTTAACACCCACTCAGTGGAATTTCCCTTACTAAATATTTTCTCACAAAGGTGAGATAACATCAGTAATATTGTTGAATACATTCTGAAGTCCTTTTCAACTCAAAAATTCTAGGATTCATACATTCCTAATTTGGTCAAACTAGCATATTGGTCAGTGATCCAAAATCTATCAAGAGGTACTTGCTATCCTTTAGACAGGGTCAGCTAGGTGGTGCAGTGGATAGAGTTCCAGGTCTGGAGTCAAGAAGGCTCATCTTCCTGAATTCAAATCTGGCCTCAGACACTTACTAGCTCTGTGACCTGAGTAACTCATGTAACACTGCTTGCCTTATTTTCTTCATCTGTAAAATGAGCTGGAGAAGAAAATGGCAAACCAATCCACTATCTCTGCCAAGAAAACCCCAAAGCCAGTCATAAAGAGTAGGACACACCTGAAAAGTGACAACAGTCCTTCAGACAATCCTAGGGAGCACCCAATCCATATACATGGTTCACTTGTACCCATACACAGTAAACTCAAATCATTCACAGAGTGGCTGCTCCATGCCTCTCCCCCCTATTCTACCAGTCCATGGTAAATGCGTCTGGAAACAATATAGAAAATGAAACCAAATTTAATATTTATACACATGAAGGAGACCCCTTTTTCCTGTCGAAGGAAGTCATTCATTATTTAATTATCCTTTTTATCCCCAAATCATGAAGTCATCCCAATTAAAATGTAGGGGAAAAAGGTAGAAAATAGGGAGCTATTTGCCAAGCCATTCTCCCATCTTACATCAGGCTCTTGTGTGTGTCCTTCATTGCCAAAGAAGACCATGCCATCATAGAAATGATGACATAACTTGTGCTGGACTTTGTTTTGAGTGAGAGAGGGCTGTGCAGGTTACCAGCCTCACCTCTCCTCCAGAGTCATCTGAATCCAGTGACCAGATATTCATCAGGATGATTGGAGATGACCGAGGATGAGGCAGTTGGGGTTAAGTGACTTGCCCAAAGTCACACAGCGAGTGAGTGTCAAGTGTCTGAGGTTAGATTTAAACTCAGGTCCTCCTGACTCCTGCACTGGTGCTGTATCCATTGCATCACCCAGCTGCCCCACATCAGGCTCTAGATATCCCTTGAACCTATGCCCTATATAAAGAGAAAATCTTCAATAAATAAATTATAATAGAGGAAATGCCATTGAGTGTCTTTGGAGTCAGAGTACTTGCCTCACTTGCTTACTATCTGTGAACTCTCTGGCAAATTGCTTCATCTCTTTAATCCTCATCTGTAAAATAATGGGGTTACATTAATTATCTATAAAATTCATTCCAGTTCCACATCTATGAATCTATGAGCCTGTGATTATATTCTGATGTACAAACTTACAGAATTAATATAGATTATCAACTTGATTAATTTGGGAGCTAAAATTTATCATCCTACATTGGCACAGCATAAAAAGCAGAAACTTTATAATCACCAAGCCAATTTGTTTATACAAAGGGTATACATTTTATACAATTTACTGTATCCAATTTTGTATATCATGTACATTGCATATTATGTCCAATTTATACAAAGAGTATAAGTGAATTTAAAATTCAAATACATAACCATTCCATTTCCCCCTTTTTCTCTCCAGCCTGCTAGAATTTCATTTTTGTTCTCTTTTTCACTAAAGATATTGGTCTTATTCTCCTTTTCACACACACACACACACACACACACACACACACACTTTCAGAAATCCAATATCTTGCTTTGATACTTTGAGATAGACAGAATAGTTTCCCAAACCAAAATAATCCCTGTTGCCTTAACGTGCATACACTTAAATGAATTCATAAACACGTTTTCCTTTTTTTGCGGGAGGGTGGAGATACACATACATCAACATAGATTTAACACTGAATGATAAAAGTATTCAAAGTAACCACTTGACTGAGAGAAGATACCAAATCCCTCAGATGGATATAAAACTGGTGATTCCTCAGCATGAAAAACTGAATCAACTTTTCTAAAATTATGCCTATATCTCAGTACCTATGAAATCGAACTCACATCATTAGGATGACCCTTTTCCTTTTCTAGAGATGTTTGGGATGCTCAAAAGCACTATTTACTTTCCGAATTTCCTTCCCCTACATCTTTAGAAGTATTATTCCATTTTTATAAACCCATCTTTAAAACATACAATTGGTTTTTGAAATTTCTAGTCTCCAAGATTTCTCTATTTCACTTTTGGGTAATTTTTTCATCCCTCTATAGAAAGTTCCAGTCTCAGGTGTATTCACATCACCCTTCTCACATTCTAAGTTTGGGTTTTTTGTTTGTTTTTTTTCCTACTCCATCTGCTCCTTTAATTTCCAGTTAACTCTGGAAATTGCCATGATGCCTAACTGACACAAACACATTTTATCGCCATCTCATGTCTTTCAGCACATTCTTATATCACCAGTGACTTCCTCCTAGAGCCTATAAAAATATCCTTTTCTTTTTTCCTTTTGAATTTCATCTTAGATATAAAGACTGAATCCCTATGCCTATTCCCAAAGATCTCCTAACCAGACCTTGGTTTTTCATAGTGGCTGTGATTGCAGTGAAAACCTGATCATTCTTGCCTAACTCCAATGTTAGGCCAATGGAATTCACCTTGCAGATGATCAGTACATGCCAGGAAACTTGAACTTCACAACTGCTACACTAGTATCAGACTTTGACTGTGTCACAAAATCACTTCCAGGAGAAAATAGCCGCTTTACCCTCAAACAGAAGTATTCACCACCTAGACTGGCAAAGATAAAGGAGCTATAGGGAACTTCAGATCTTTATAAGTTCAAAACCACCACTAGCCTCAGAAGGCTTTATAAACATATGTATATTATATACATATATATGCATATCTATTTCTATATCTAATCTATCTATATCATATATATATATATATATATATATATATATATATATATATATATATATATATATATATATATATATATATATATATATATATCAATCCAAGGATTTAAAACTAGGAAGCATGTTGAGGATTGTCCAGAATAAACACCTCATTTTTATAGGGCACCACCTATACTATAGAGGGCTTAAGTGTTTTTTTCAAGTTTTTTTTAAGTGGTTTCACTAACTAATATCAGTAAAACTGGTAGCAAAACTAGAATCTACAAGACATCTAGCTACATTTCCAATACACATGCTGCTTCTATCCTGTTCTCTTCTGATTCTCTGGCCATATTCCATGGCCTACTGCCTCCTCATTCTGTTCCACTTCTTTCCAGCATATTTTCTTTCCGTCTTTTGGTCATCCTTTAGAACAAATACTTGTTGCTTCTCCACTTGAGGTTCCCTCATCTTTTCGTCTCAGTTTATATAGGTGATCCATTCATATTTTCATTAACCAACTCCCAACGCAACGGGAACAAAGCAGGTGGTGTAGTAGAAAAAACATTGGACTGACAATCAGAAGGCTTTTTTTCTAGTTCTAATTCTAATAGTAAATAGCTTTTTAAGCTTAGAATAATTGCTTAAAATTTCTAGGCATCCATTACTTTATCTAAAAAATGAAAGGGGCGGGGGGCAAGGCACCAGTTAGGTGAGTATACAGCTATATGATCTACCTATCCCACTCTACAGTGTCTATAATTATGTAATTGGCCATTATTCTCATACATGATCAGCACAGCAGTTATTGATTGTTTGCTTGATCATCCTTAACTCAAAATTGGGAGGTAGGACTTCAGAATGCAGGTATCTAAAAACATCTCTACTGACTAGACAAAAGACAAGCCACATGATAACGGGGCTCATCTAGCATATAGTATACTAGAATAAGAAACATACTTGACTGATAGTATATCTGAATGCAGAAATAAAGAGCATTGTTGCATTAGAAACTACTAGATATTAGCATTGCATTTAGAGGTAGAAAAATTTATGAACAAGATAGATAAGTATAACCTGCCTATAATCTGATGGCAGAATGAGGAGACTTGGATTCTAATCCCAACTGTCACATTAAATGCATAACGTTTACTCTTTCTCAGGTTTATTTTGTCTCTAAAATAGGGAATACAATATCTGTTATATCTATCTCATAAAGTTATTTTGAGGATCAAGTGAAATGTGTGTAATTTAAATATACATATATAGACACATTTAAAAATTAGTTCAGTATTGCTTGGAGCTGGGAAATGAAGAGATTATTCTTATTTTCTGGGGTTTAAAAATATATAAACTCCAGAAATATGGCATCATAAAAAAAGAAATGTAGATTTATAACCATAAGAAAATTTATAATTCAACCATGCCAACCCATCATGTTACCAGTGAGGAAATTAAGGTCCAGAAAAAGGGGGTGTGATTTGCCTAAATTCACTCAGGTAAAAAATGGCAGAATTGGGATTTAAATCCAGTTTCTCTAACCCCAGATTTATCTTTTATCATGTGTCTCTCTTTTGCAGTGAGAGACTATTGAGAACCTTTTTTTTCCTTTGGAAGTTTTTGAATAATTTATAATAACAAAAGGGTCTTGTGATCCAGTTGGCATTCAACTACCTAGTGAAATGAAAAGAATGATATCTTTCCCATACTATGGAGGATTAATAGTGTTCATCTAAAGAACATGGTAATTAGGGAGTTGAGTGCTATTTCCCCAGGAGAATTTGAAACCATTATTATAATTTCTTTGTGGAAGAAATGATAAATGATATAATATAGTGGATAGAAAACTGACCATAGAGTCAAGAAGACATGAATTTGAGCCCTAGCCCATGAGCAAATCACTTTACTTCTAGTTATCCTAGAAGCTTTGTAAGATTATGTTACGTATGAGTAGCTGATTTGCATCAGTTCCCATACTGAGTGTTTTCCTACATTGGTGAAGTCACTTCTACAAGCTATTTATCTATTTCTCTATCTATACACACATACAAGCACATGTATGTGCTTGTTCATATATAAATATATGTATGTACATATGCATATATATGTGCATGTGTGTATATTATATCATGTACTTTAATAACCTTAAAACTTATGAGTAACTATTTACAAAAGAGAATAAAAGTAGAAGTTCAAGAAAAACTTTTCAATAATCAGAAATTTCAGAACTAACAAGATTTCCATTTTCATATTTCCTCAGGAGAATAATAGCTATTTTCTCCTCCCTCCAAGTCTTTTCCCTTTCCCTATGGGTTCCAACTTCAGTTTAAATGAAAAGGGATTTCCTCATTTCATACAGTCTGGGAAAGAGGTCAGCTATGGCAGAGTGAAAAATACCACAGTACATACACTCAGATTCCTTTAGGACATCGAAATAGAGAAGAGACCTCAAGCTGACCCATGAAAGCTATTGGAAAGGTCACCAAGGCTCAAAGTAAAACAGTGATGCTGTTTCCCTTTCTGCTTATGTTAGGGTGCACTACATTGCTTTCAGTTCCTTGTTAAATCATCCAGTTATTGGTGCCAGAGAAGATCATGTAATGTGACATGCCTGTTGAGCATTAAACAGTCTTAATAGCACTGAATGACAAAGATGATTTGGGAAGTTTGTAAGTTACACCCATGCAATTTAAATGCCTTTTAATAACCTTTCACAAAAACTCAGAAGAGTGATATAAACTTTAGTGGCACATTTCACAGTCCTACCAGCCTGAACTGACCTCCATTCATCACCAAGAGGCATCCTGACAGCTAGACTCTCAGGTCTGGCTTCTCCAGATTACTTCTCTCTTAGGTAGAGCATTAATTGAAACTGAAGAAATTTTAGATGGTTTAACAAAAAAAAAAAAAAAACTTGCTTTACAGCGCACTTTATGATAACTAACATTTCTTTAAATTGATTTAACATTTGCAAAATACTTTATATCTGTCTTCTCATTTTGTCCTCAAGAAATAGCCCTAAGGCATAGGTACTATTATTAGCCCCATTTTACAGGGAAGGAAACTGAAGATGAGACATATTAAGTGACATGCTCAGGGTCACATTAGATGGAAGTCCCTCACTGTGACAACTACACCACAGAGCTTCCCCTTTTGGTACTCTGTTCGCTTTTGCTTAAGAATGGTTGATGTGATCATAAGAAGTTGACAGATGTGTCTAGTATGATTCATTTTATTCTCTCTTTGAAACAAGGTGTATGTGTTCATTTAACTTGGTTAAAGTGTAATGATAACATGGACAAGATGAGAGGTTTGATCTCCAAGTGGGCTAATCAGTGTGGCTCTGTCCACAGATCTGGGGATCAACCTCTACTTAGCAAGTTTCATAGAGATATGCAGTTGGTCCCAAGGAGAGTGCAAATGGCCTGATGCAGATTCATCCCCACTAGTGAAAAAGCAAATCACGTAAACGACAGTGTCAGTTTTGCTTGTGGAAATTAGTGTACTTTATTTCATATCTCTAGTCACATAAGTAAATATTCACATATGGTATGAGAAAAATACAGGCACAGTTACATTCACTGTAAAGGACTTTTACTGGATCTGATGTTTTTTTAAATTCAGATTTTAACATGGATGGATGGGATAGGTCGGTAAAAGTTAACAGCTTATTGCTATGTGGCATTTTATATGAGAAGCATTTACTCTTCAGAGGGACAACATATTTGCTGCAAAACTAGGAAAAAAGATTCTGAAATAAGGGATGCATTTAAATATTTTTCTGGAGTTGAAACAAATAAACAGCAATTGATCATCATGAAGGGCATAAAGCTATGTGGTGTGCAACTGCTTGCAAGAGTTCAGAGGGTCAGATGGGGGAAATGCAAATTTGCAAGACAGAGACATTGAACAACTGAAACAATAAAAAGGATCATTACTGTTCTTCATACAAAGTAGGTACAACTTTCTTGCCATAAGACTTTTTATTAAAGGCAGTTTTTTGCTTTTCAAGGCTTTTTCTTTCTCTGCCCTCCCTTATGTACAAAAGGTAACCTGGAAAATAGAGATATACTAAATTTATAATTTGTAGTACAACATAACTTAGCTGTATAATTTACAAGCAATGGCCAGGATTGAGTAAAAAAAAAGACTAGAGTGAAGTACAGAGGAATGAAAGGTCATGTCTTCTTAAAATTATTTTATATGCTATATTTCTATCTCTTCTACATTAGTGAAACTTTCACTGAGATGGTACTATAGTCAGACCTTTCTGAGAAAGTGCTATTTCTCATCCCTGCAGAATAAAAAGACCAATGGACTGAGTTAGGAATCCTAAAACATTATAACAAGATAGAACTTTAAAGGTCATCTACTCCAACACATTTTACAAACAAGAAAACTGAGGTTCAGACTGAGGACATGACTTCCCCATGCTCACTTCACTCATGGTATCAGAGCCTAGACTCTGTCCCATCTCTTGATTCTAATTTCAGTGTTTTTTCCACCTTGGTCTTGGCAAGACCTGCTTCTGCATCAGATGAGATGTTTGTAAACTGCTTAACACAGTGCTTGGTGATAGTAGGTGCTTAGTAAATGTTTTTCTTCCCTTTCCCCCACCTCCTCCCCTTCTGAATGACTTTGGAGAAGTCACTTAAATTATTGGAATGGTCATTAGTTTCATCAGTCAAATGAAAGAGTTGAACCAGATGGATTGCTTCCAGCTTCAATATCCTATAATTTTGTTTTTACTAGGAGAGTAATTAATGACCATTTCTAGCATAAAGTAGATGTGGTCAGGACTAAGAAAATAAAGGAAAGTACAGGTGAGTAAAAAGGGCAACTCTCTCCTAAAATTACTTTATATACTATAATGTTTCCTCCCACCTCACCAATCCTTTACTGAGATAACATTTTAGTTGGACCTTCCTGAGAAAACAACAGCATTGCACATCTTGGATCTCCTGAAGAATAAAAAAGATCCGTGGCTTAAGAGTTAGGAAGCATGGAACATTATGGCAAGAAGGGACTTCTATTCCAACACGTTCCTCCATTAATAATACTGCCACTCTAGTCAGATCCTCTGAGAGTATTTTCAGATTATCCTGTGTGTGTGTGTGTGTGTGTGTGTGTATGTATATATCTTGTTTATAACTATTTGCATTTTGTTTCCCCCATTATATTATTAGCTCCTTGAGTGCAGGGACCATTTTTTGTACCCCTCAGCCTTTTACATAGTTCTTGGAATATAGCAGGTACTTAATAAATCTCAGTTGATAAATGCTGACTTGGACTGCAGTCTAATATTGGCCGGTGGTTTCGGACCTCTTCTCAGATCCCTGAAAATCCTTACCCCCAAAAGATGCATTTTAGTTACTCTTGCAGGTTCTGCTAGACCCTGGAGGAAGGTTATATTGCCTGGGATCAGCATTTACCTAAGTCAACCTAGCTTCTGTGAGAAAATAATGACTTCATGAAAAGCCATCTCAAATTATATTTAATTTTGGAAAAATCTCAAGAATGGAAGGCTGGTCATATTGTGTTCCTTCCACCAGATGGTTCCACAGTTGGAGCGTGTTTAGTTTACTCGGTAGCTCACTGACTTGTTTCATTTTGATCCCTAAGAGAACGGAGGAAGTCAATCCATTTATATCCCTAGCCTGCCAGGTACACTCCCTTAGCATATTGTTAGGAGAAGTAGTCTAGCTGGGAGTTGATCACTGGGCCCTAATCCAAAACCGAACAATTTCACTAGGAAATTGAGTGTGATCCCAATTTTAGAAAAAGAAAAACTTTGGGACTCAAACTTTACAGTTTTGGCCAGAGTTCCCATTTTTAGGGAAATGCTAATTGAGACTCTCCCACAAAAGAGGAACAAGTAAAACAAGGTGACTAGTATAATTTAACAGCTCTAGTTTTCTACTCTATGTATCAAAAGATACTTTTCCTTGGGTGTTAAATATGACATTCTTTTCTTGAACAAATAAGTTGGTTCTAAATATAATCTTATTTCTTTTCTGATTATTTTACCTTTTCAAATGAGGAATTTTAAAATGTTTTACTGCATTAACGAAATCATAATTTCATGAATTCATGTGGTATTCAGTTAAATAATATTTTTTTAAATCACAGAATTCTATAAAAAGAAAAGGCTAATGAAAAAGTCTAACTGATGAACACGTGCCTTCTTTCTACCCACTAGTAACAAAACTCACATGCATTTATTCTGAAAACCTGGAATTTAAGTGTCTTAAAATGTCTATTATTAATAATGAAGAGTATCCTGGAATATACCCAAAAACACAGAGCAAGAAGTAGTGGGATGAGGTAATTAAGTGCCATTTAATGAAGCTTTTTAACTTTAACCTACAAGTGAGAGGAAGTTAGTCAGTAAGCACTTATAATGCACCAACTATGTACCAGGCTCTGTCTAAGCCCTAGGAAAACAAAGGCAAAGTACCACCCTTGCTCTCCAGGAGCTCACAGTCCTAACAGGAGAGAAGCAACTTTGATCTGAGCATTTTTTTTCAAGACCCTATCTACTACAAGAGGAGCCACTCCCATCTGGAATCCTTGGAGATCACTTAGGCTAAACCTTTCATTTTGAAGATGAGGAACTGAGGCCATGGGAATGAGTTAGATAGTTAGCAAGTGTCCGAGGAAGGGTTTTAAGAAGGGGGTCTGACAAGTCTTCTGGTATAGCTACACCTGCCAAGTTGTGGATGAATGCAATTCAGACAGTCACTGAACCTGAGGAAAAATTGTCTTCCAAAAAAAGAAAAAGAGGTCCAAAGCATGAGTGTTAATTGAAGTAAGTCTGAATCAGGTTGTGGAGTGAAGGTGGGGGAAAAGACAGAGAAAGTCAGACAGAGACAGAGAGCCAGACCAACAGAGAGATAGAAAGACAGAGAGACAGACCAACAAAGACAGATGGAAAGAGAAAGAGGGATGAGGGGATGGAGAGAGAGAAAAAGAGAGATTTGTAGTTTCTCCCTATGGATTCTATGAGAAAATGAAAATTTGGTAAATCCTTGGTACCAGCCAAGGACTCACTAATCAGAAGAAAGGTTTATAGAAGTGGAAGCATTTCCAGGATAAGAAGGCAGCTGATAAGGAAGGAGAAAAGGTCAGAGAATCAAGAGTGGAACTGGGAGAGAAGGTAAGGAAGGAGCAAGAAGCCAGGGATCGAGAATGGAGGGTTACAAGGCAGGGAAGCCTAGTCTGATAACAAGAGGAATGTTATCCAAGTGTTAACTCTATGGATCTGGATGTGTCACAAAATCACAGAAATTGAAGAGCTAGGGGGAAAAAAAACCTTAGAGAACATATGATCTAACCCATTCATGAATAATAATCCCTTCTACAACACATCTGATAAGTGGTTATCCAGTCTTTTTTTTTTTTTTTTGAAGATTGTTGGTAAAGAAACCCCTTTGCTGTGAAGGGATTCTATTCCATTCCACTTTTTTTTAAATAGTTACTGTCAGTGATTTTTTCCCTACATCAAGCCTAAATTTTCTTCTTAGTAACTTCTGCCCTCTGAAACCAAGAAGGAAAAATTCTTATCACTTTTCTAAATGAAAGTCCAAAAATTTTGAAGACCACTATCATCTATCCTTCAATTCTGATGATTTCCAGAGTAAACAGTTTCCCTTCCCATCAGTAATCAATGGCTCCTAGAAGAGCATGGATGGTGCTGGACTTGGAATCATGAAGGCCTAGGCTCACATCCCACCACTAATCCTTACTAGTTATGTGACCAAGGGCAAGTTCCTTTGTCTCCCTGAAACTCAAGTACCTACAAAAGTAGATAATGACAATGTAGAAAGTACCTCATGAGGTTGTTGGGGCTCAAATAAATACCAAGTGTTCTGAAAAATTGAAAGCATTATATATCAGTTATTTTTACTACTACTACTAATAGAATGTTTGATGTTGAGGTCCTTCACTATCTTGACTGCCTTCCTCAGGACATCCTCCAGCTTATTTATGCCTATTCTAAAACTGGATTTTCCAGAACTATATGCAGTGTTCCAAATTTAAACTGACCTTGGTAGAGTGCAACGGGACTGTCCTCCACTATCCTGGATCCACACCTTATTTAATATAGTCTAAGACTGTTTTTGGCTTTTTTTAAGTGCCATATCACACCATTGACTCACCATCCTCTAGTAAAGTCATTTCTTAATCATGTACTATATACCAGGCACTATGATAAGTTCTGGGGATACAAATCCAATCCAATCAACATTTATTAAGTGCTTACTGTGTGCCAGGTAATGTGGTAGGGATACAATTAATAAAAAGAAAAATAGTCCCTGTCCTCAAAGAATTTACAATCTCATGGAGAAGACAACACACAAAAGGCAGCTAAAAAGAGGGTTGGAAAGAGATGGAGAACGTGCAGTGGGGAGTCAAGTCCGAGGAGTATAGCTGGTAGGAAATGGAGAATTGCCAGCCTATGAGCCCTTTTTACATGGAGGCTTTGGGAGGAGTTCTTCCCTCTACCCTTCCTCCAAAAAAAGGCATAGAGGGTACCAAGGATACTGATGAGGTTTGAGTACCAAAGCTGATGCAATCTCATAGGATGATGGGTTTTCTCAGTAATAAGGTTTTCTGGGAACATGATCATGGTGGAATTTAGTTTGAGGAGTATAGCTTTTTCTATTTTCTTCAGCTGAATAAAACTCTAACCATGCCTCTCTAATCTTATATTAGAAAAGGTGATTTTTTTTAAACTTGTGTATGACTTTTAATATTTATCCCTTTTAACTTTCATCTTAACTACATTTTAGCCCCATGTTCTAGTCTGGCAAGGTCTTTTGAATATGGCTTTTGCTATCAAGCATATAAGCTGGGCCTTCTAACTTTGAGTCATCTATAAATCTGATAAACATACCATCTATACATTTATCTAAGTCAAGCAGCAAAAGGCCAAGAGCAGATCACTGGGCCATTAAACTAGTTATCTCATTCCATGCTGATATTGAACCCAAGCATGTTCTGGTAAATAATTAACAACTAGCTCTCCCCTTACCAAAAACTAAATAAATAAAATGCATTCACAACACAGTTTTTCAGTTTAATGTATGCTGTTAGCATTTTCACCATCACTTTCTTAAGTCTAGGTCATCAACAGAACAACTCAAACCCTGATTTGTAGCATTTGCTTATTTCTGAGGTCTAAATTCTCACAATGAAAATTTCAAAATTGGGTTCAAGTTGGCTCCAGCCCACTCCTAAGTCAATCATTCATATCTATATTTTAGGTTTAACCATTCAATCAGTTCCATATCCATCTAATGGTACTTTCATCTAACCCACATGTTTTCCACAAGAACAGCATGAGTGATTTCATCAAATGCCTTGCCTACAGCTAGGTATATATTCTTGTGATGAACCCCTCCCCAATGCCTAACATGAAGCCATTACCTTTGTTCTAGTGGGTGGCCTCAGAGTAACATACTCACCTAGGTTGAATGCAGCTACTAGGGCTACCTAGGCCCAGTCCTTGGGGATCCCCTAGAGGTGGGAACTCATAAACAACTTACATTGGACTAGGACTCTTGATAATTCCTCTGCCTTCCTAGGAAAAGAGCTTGGAGCTGTGTGGCTGCCAATAGCAAAGACAGATGATTTCCAGGGCCAGGAGTTTGCTTTCTGCCAAGTGGCAAATGTGCTTCTGAGCATAGCCATTTCCTCAAAGATTGGCTCTAATTATCCCCAAAGCTCCAGTATTTTTGGAGCTCCCCACTAGGAGATTTTCAGTGGGGCAAATGGCTTGACCATTGTTTGGGACAGGTTGTTTGGATGGGCAGCAGACTGTTGGTGGGGCAATAACACATGCCAGTAATTAGGGAAATCAGTAGGTCTGTGAGGAAACCTTCTCCTGGGGAAAAGACCATAGGCTCCACATAATTCAGAAGGTCTCAGGATGACAAACCTAAGGGTTCAAGATATAAGTAAGAACCTGGGCAAGCTTTTCAAGCCAGGATGGTGAAATTAGGAGGCATATGACCAGGAATATCAACAAAATGGCTTTCTGTGATACACTCTACTTCCCTTTCCATGAGCTTCCAATGGTAATTGTGTAATAAGGAGCCAAATGAAGTTATTAAAAGACCATATAGAATCTGAACAGAGGTAGTATGGTGCTATGGGAAAAACCATTTGATTTGGAATCAAAGGATTTAACAATCAGTTCATTCACTACAGTTTTCTACCACTTAATACCTGTGTGACTGGGCTGGTCATATAACTTCTTTGAGCCTCAATTTCCACATCAGGAAAGTTACAGTGTTGAAGTAAATTATATTTAAGGTCCTTTCCAATTATACATCAATAATTCTGTTGACAGAACATGGGATGGAAGAAATTTTTAAAAGGCCTAGGAAAGAATAGAAAACCACTGAAGTTGACATTTCACATTAAAGAGTTCCTTTGTCAATTAACTTAACTTAGGTAATGACATCACCTACCAAGTTCCTAATTCATAAGCAAAATCCTAATTCTCAATGGTATTTCACCTTGTTCATGTAAATTCATTTAATTAGAAAGGTATTAGGGGAAATGGGATAAATTCCTCAACTTAATGGGGACAACTAATTAGTTGCCAATGCTACTCAGTGTTTAATAAGTGTTTTATACACTGCACAGACTAAGGCAATGTGACCTATTGTGTATACATATATGAGGACGGTGGCACACCACTCAGTGCTTCTAACAAGACATGGTGACATATTAAAGTGTAAAATTCACCACTACAGCAACGTGACGCATACAACTGTCTGTACAGTAACTAAAGTGGTAGCACATTATGCAGAGTATAAATACCTATGCAGCATAACCTATATATATTTACATAAGTAAGATATATTGGTGTATATAACACAGAGAGAAGCAGTGTGAACTAGTGGATGGAGAAATGACCTCAAAGCCAAGAAGACTTGGGTTCATGCCCCACCTCTGACAAATTCTGGCTGTGAGGCCTTGGGCAAGTCACTTAACCTCAGTACCACAGGCAACCCTCAAAGATTCTAAGTAGCCAAGAAGATGTGTCTGACCTGCATTAATAGATGGGTCCTCATTCAAGAGTTCCCAAAATCAGTGAATCCACAGGTCCAGTCCCTATGTCACATTACGGTGGACATTTGTCATAACAATGCCATATTTAAGTTTCTAGAATATATATGATTCTACCACATATTCAAAACCACTGCTTACAAGTCCCCATTTTCCAGATCTCTTCCTGACCTACCAAGAATTAAACATGTGCCATCACAGTAGAGCAAAAGAATACTTACTTAAAATAGAGTACAAGGTAAATTATAAGGAATTAAAATAAGGATCACCCACTCCATCTTCCATTTCCTGAAACTACCTGCTCCCATGCCTCTGCTCCTTAATCCTTGTTTGGCCTTATCAGCACAGTGCTGAAAGCTGAGGAACAAGAAGTGTGGAATGATTTGCCCAACTAGGCCTGAGAGGCACTGTGGCACTAAGGTCTAAAAGTCTATCACCTGGACAACACAGGGGAGGGAACCTCCTGGTAGAGGACATAGGAGTTAAAGGAAGATAGAGAGCAACCTCCTAATCCTTGTCCATTTTCCTTTCTGAAGTTCATTCCTCCTGCCTTGGCTGTGTACAGTGTCCTCCTTTCATTTTTCACTAGCTCTCTCCTCTGCTTTCATTGCCCAAGCCTTCCTACTTTGGGTCAGTCTCCTCAGGAGAGCTTAAAGCATCTCACTGCAGCTCCGATAAATGCAGGAAGGGGTGGGGGGGTGGGCACAATAAAGAGGAGATGAACTTTGCCCTTTTTTAAGATAATAGTGCATGTACTAAGAGAATGTGACACATTATTCATCAAGTGATCTCTTTTACCATTAGATCAAGATTTTGTTTTACTTTTGAATGCTTTTGTAAATCATTTCAAAAACCTAGAGCAGATTCTGTGGGTAAGGACAAGAGTTGGGCATTTCTCATTTCCCTCTCCCCTCCTAGGAAAACTATGGTGGACCTTAAAGAGGCTATCTCCTTGTGCCAGCATTGGGTAGGATCTCCTCTGCCTTTGAATTTCACTACTGAGGATGCGCTGAGAACCATTCAACCTTTCCGTCCCTTTGACTCTTCCATGTTCTCTGTAGAGTAAGCCAGAAGGGCCATATCTCAGGGGCCAAATCTTTGAGTTGGCAGCCTGTTATGTGATTAATTTAGATTGTGCAGTCATGTCCGCCCAGCTGTGGTACCATTTAATATTACCATTTAATTACAACCTTATGCCCCTCATATCACTAAATGCTCTGGAGATATCACCCAACAAACTGATCAGACCCACTGACAGGTGTTTCCAGTGGTAACATCTGGGTTGGGCTATAATGTGAAGCCCAGAGTCTTTTAATTTTTGAAGGGAAATTAAACCAAGTCACTGATATGTTAGTGGTAGTGGGTGATGGTGGAGCCATCACCCAACAACAACACCAACAAGCCTCTGACTTTTAAAGGAGTGGCTTTCCAAAGATGTGGCCCCGAAGATCCCTTCCATTCTTCATCTTTTAAGGGCTCAGAAGATACCACCATGATACTAGCATAATACTTCCCTACAACATGGCTTTGCTAGAAGGTCTCTTTAATTATTCCTCTGATGTGTGTGTGTGTGTGTGTGTGTGTGTTGTTAGGGTCAAAAGGGATCAGGATATATTTAATCAAAAAAACCCATGAATTTGGGGACTTTTATCTTCCTTTGTCAATACCTCTGGGTGAATAATAAATTGTTTACTTAACTAATTCAGATAGCAATTTATATGATCATTACCAGAAAATAAAATCTTTTTAATAGTTTTTTTTTGTTTCTACTAGAATAACAAGTTCTTTTATTATTCAAACAAGGCTTACTTCCTGGTGTTTCCAATACGATTTTTAATAAATATGTAAATTTAAAAATTAATTTACAGCATACGTTGGGAAGCATGATTTTTGAACTGACAAAAGTTTGATTGATTGTAAAATTATCCACCTAAAAATCATCAGTCATAGTAAGCAGAATTTATCAACCTCTGGTAATTTTACAGCTTTTTCTTCATCTTATCTTCTGTTAGGAACTCACTTAAAATTGATTATAAAACAGTATATTTCTTAGGCCATAATTCATTCCCAGATTAATTAGATTTTCAGTTAATATCCCATCATTGTGTGGGATATGAGCCAGTGGAGTGTTTTTCAGTTGTTACAGAGCTGCAGGAGAGAAACCTTGATTACTATCCCCATGTGACCAAAACTACCAAGACTAATCACTAATCATATTCAGACCACATAAAATGTAACATCCTTCATAGCATTTATTTTCTAGATGACTTATAGTATGAGATCTTTATTGACATAGGAAGAGAGGCTGAAATGTACTTAGAATAATGGTGTGGGGTAATTTTTTGTTTTACTTACAATAAGCTTCTTTCAGCCTTTCTGTGGAAGAGTCACAGATGTGTAGTGTGTGTGTGTGTGTGTGTGTGTGTGTGTATCTAAATCTTCCTCCTTGCAAATCTCCTAGGATATGGGGGCAAGGGTAAGCGGGGTAAACGGAAAGAACAAGTCAATTGGCTTTATAGCTTTTTAAAAAGTACTTATGAAATATAATATCCAACAGGAATACTCAGGACAGAATTTGTTCACAAATGCTTAAGCAGAGATTTTTGTAGATGATTTAAAGGAAGTATACTTTTCTTATTGCCATTGGACTGTATATAAACATCTCTGAGAGAAAGAAATAGCAGTCCTACTTAGCATTTGACAAACTGGAACTCTAATTCTTTTTTTAATGTTTTTAAAAATTTAATTAATTTGTTTGTTTTCAGTTTTCATCAATTACTTCAATAAGTCTTAAATTTTCTCCCCCTCCCTCTTCCCTCCATCACTGAGATGGCATACAGTCTTATATGGGTTCCACACATACATTCTTATTAAACACATTTTCACATTAGTCATTTTGCATAGAAGAATTTTAAAAAATGGAAGAAATCATGAGAAAAAAACAAAACATAACACAAGACAAAATAGTTTGCTTCATTCTTTATGGAACTATAATTCTTTTCAGGGGCAGAGGTCAAGGAAATAGACTTCAGTCCCCTTGTTGCTTACAAAATTTAAAACTTTTTCATTCTGCTATACCAGACCAGGAAGCATACTATGAGCACTGAGTCATCCAAAATCTCTAGCACCGACCCTGAAAATTTCCAAACCTTTCCATCCCTCCTCAAACCTCTCATGGCTCTCCTTTCCCCTATTCTTTTAACTGAGAACCTTGCCTCATACTTTACTGAATGAATTGAGGCCATTCACCAAAAGCTCCCTCTTCTCCCCTTCTCCTCATCTCACAACACTCAAATGCATTCTACTACTATCATCCCTGTTTCACATAAGGAGGTGGCCTTTCTTGTCAAGGTTAACCCCCTTATATGACAAGTGATCCCCTTCCATCTTATCTTCAAGAGATGTCCCCATCTATCATCCCCACTTTTCACTTACCTTCAATCTCTCTGTCTACTAGCTGTTTCCATACCACCTATAAACAGTTCCCTAGTGTCCTTCATTTCAAAAAAACCTCATTTGATCCATCTATCCCTGCTAACTATCATCTCATACTTTTCTTCTCTTTTGTGGCTAAACTCCTTGAGAAGATAGTCTACAGTCGATGGCTTCATTTCCTTTCCTCTTGTTCTCTTAACTCTCTACTATCCAGCTTCCAACATCATCATTCATCCAAAATTCATCCAAAATTCTCTCCAAAATTACTAATAATTTCTCAGTTGCCAAATTCAATGGCCTTTTATCAGCCTTTATCTTTTTGGACCTCTGCAGTCTTTTGGCGCTTTTCTTCATTTTTTTTATATTTTATTTTTTGTATTTTTCTGTATATTTTATTCTCCTTAGGCTTTCATGACACTATTCTCTCCTGGTTCTTTTCTTATCTATCTGCCTGCTCTCTCCGAATTTCCTTTGCTGACTCTTCACACAAAGCACATCATCTAACCATGAGTGTCCTACAGGACTTCATCCTCAGCACTCTTCTCTCTATACTATTTCACTTGGTGATCTCATCAGCTCCCATGGATTCAATCACTATTTCTATACTGATGATTCTCAGATCTAGTTATCCAGGTCACTCTTGCACCTCTACCTAACTATTAAACATCTCAAACTGGATATCATATAGATATTTTAAACTCCCAATGTCCAAAACTGAATTTCTCATCTTTCCTCAGGAACCCTCCCCCTTTCCAAACTTCTCTAGTGTTATTGTAGGTGCCACCAACCTCCCAGTTCCCCAAAGTTTCCAACCTAGGTGCCATTCCTGACTCCTCATCCTCACCCCTCCATCCTATGTCCAATCTTTTGCCAAGAACCATCAAATTTACCTTCATAACATCTCTCATCTATCTCATTTATCTTATCTGACACTGTCAGCAGGCTGGTACAGGACCTCATCACTGAACACCTAGTCTATTGCAGTAGCCTGTTGGAGGGTCTGCCTGCCACAGGTCTCTCCCCACTCCAGTCCATCCTCCACTCAGCTGCCCAAGTGATCGTCTTAATGCAAAAGTCTGATCATGTCACCCCCTTAATCAAACTCCAGGAGCTTACTGTTACCTTCAGGATCGAATATAAAAGGATCTGTTCGATATTCAGAATCCTTGATAACCTGTCCCTCTCCCTTTCTAATCTTCTTATATTTTTTATCCCACCAAGTACTCTGCTATCCGTTAATGATGGCCTCCTTGATTTTCCTCAGACAAGATTCTCCATCTGTGGACTTCAGGCATTTTCAGTGGCTGCTCCACATGCTTAGAGTGCTCTCTCTCATCTCCGCCTCACTCCAGGCTTCCCTGGCATGTTTCAAATCTCATCTCAAATTTCGCCTTCCACAGGAAGCTTGTCCCAATACTTAATTCTAGTGCCTTCCCTCTGTTGAATATTTCCAGCTTACACCATATATGGTTTTTTTGTACATAGTGTTTATATGTTGTTCCCCCGTTAGATTGTAAGCATTTCAAGGGCAGGGACTTTTTTTTTTAGCCTTTTTTTATCCTCAGTGCTTAGCCAGTGCCTGGCAGATAGGAATCTTGACTACTATTTATTGGCTGATCAACCTACTTCTAGAGAATATAAAATATAAGCCACCCCAGAATGATCAGTATCTCTGTTGCTTTTTAACATATTCAAGGAAGGCTGTACCCCAAATATCCCTTTTTCTTTCTTACCCACTGATAAAAAGTACTAAGATCTATCTCCCCAATTCTGTCTTTCTAAAGACAATATAGAAAAGACATGCACATGTAATGTAGTTATGTATCTCTCTACATACGTATGTCTAACTTTCCATATATATAATAAGATTATGTATGTATATAATAAAATGACTGACATACATATATGTGTATATATGTATACATAGCATGTGTGTGTGTATATAAAACTTTATTATGGGAGAACATGATGCCACACAGTGTTCTACATAATGGTCAGGAAGCCTGGTTTTCTCAAAGAGTATTAAAGAATGTGAAGATATGGAGGTACTATAAAATTCATGACCAGTACCTAAGAAATATAAAAGGAATTTGACTCTATATAAAGATTGCTCTTAGGGGCTCAAAGTTCTTCCTTTTGAATTTTCTGGTAGTTGATTAAATAGTGTGTGTGTGTTGCCTATCTAGTACACTGCTGATTTTTTTTAGGACGGTGCTGACAGTTTTCAATTCTATCTATAAAACCCTGTATCATTTGCGTTCTGATTACTTTTGAGATTGCTTCTCTACCCTTGCCCCTGTATTGTCATTTGAAATGACCGGGGAAATCCTGTTAATTCCTGGGTTTGACTGTATCAAGGATGCTTCCTTTTCCTTTCCTTCTCTCTGCTCTTTCTTTCTCTTTTTGTTTTCTTTTCATAAGAGACTCTGTGACTTTGGGATTTCTTTCTTTCTAAGAATTAATTGTTAGCCTAGTCAGTACAAGACAGGCTAACTTTTTCGAATCTGGCACATCAACACTGTGTTTTTCCAAATTGCCAGAAATAAACAGCAGAAAGCCTACATTCATGAGCTTCATTCATTTTAGGTAATTAAGTCAGAAGTGGGGAGGCCAAAATGGGCTCTGTGTGCTACCTGAGAAATATCATTTCTCCAGCATCTTCAAAATAAGCCTTAAGTGTCTCCCCCAGATCCTGCCAAAGCCCCTAACTTCTTATCCTCTGTTACATAAAAACACAAATGTCATTTGGTTTCACATAGAGCATACTATTGCCCATCCAGTGATGAACATGTTGGTAGTTTCAGAAACATTTTATATCTGTGCAGTTTTTCCTTGAGGCAGGAGAAAGAGACCTTCTCATTATTTATCTTGAGAGTTTGATAGGCTTCCCTTGAGAAGGTCATTGTCTGCTACAGCAAAATAATCGTGGAATTTCTGGACAAGCTGGCAAAAGAAAAATGATTCATTATTTCAAGAATTATTTTACCTTCAGTCCCCCAAAATGGATGAAGGCTTTTGATAATCTGGAAGGGAGAACAAAATTTAACTTATTATATAAAATCCTATGCTTTAAAAAGGGGGGCAGGGGGAGAGGGAAAAAGGGAGAAAGTGCAAACATTCCATTTTTAGCTCCACCATAATGTAACAAGGGTCATAGATTTCTCTTTCACCCCTCTAGTCTCCTGGATGCTATTGTACAACTCTCTTCTCTTCAGCAACTTGCCATTTCACCTTCCATTCTCATCCATTTCAGTAAATAAAATGGGGAAGTACTTAAGGTTCTCTAAAGCCATCATGCCCAACTCTTGGCTTCTTTCCTGGCATCTAATGGAAAAGCCACCTGTCTGTCTATCAACAGATTACAAAAGCATGATTCTTCTTGCTCTGCCAGAAAAAAAAAATCATGGGGTTTCAAAGTGTATATTTTACCGAGGGGAAAGGAATTGCATAATTGTTAGCATATAGTGAAGTATACCAAGGGGTAGTTTATAATACAAATAGCATATCTATATCACATAGTGAGACACCTATTATGCTGTGTTATTTTTACAATAAAGTTTGTTTGGCATAAGCACAAAGCAGATACAAAGCATGAGACAGCTTGACTGATGAAGACACTGAATTTCTAAATGTAAACAGAAGAGGCTGCGATCAATATGACCTTGACTATTTGCAGGCAAAGTAACTTGTAGAAAATTGGAATATGGAAGACTCATGCACTATTTTGCATGACAGCAGGATTTTAAATATTGTTTTTTAAAAAACAAAGGCAAACATACCCTGGACCTCCTCTTAAAGATTGGATCTGAGAGGAAAGACCCTGAGTTACACAATTAACTATTGATTTTGTTGATCCATATTTAATTCTCATAGCAATTGAGTTATTTTTACACAATTGTGTTTTCCAAAAATGCTTCACTGGGAGCAATGTGCCTTTCACTTTTACATTAATTTAAAAACTGAGCAACTAGACCTGGAATTGGGAGTTCAAATCTGGCCTCAGGCACTGACTAGCTGTGTGATCCTGGGCCAGTCTCTTAACCCTGTTTGATCTCAGTTTCCTCATCTTGTAAAATGAGCTAGGGAAGGAAATGGCAAATCACTCCAGAATCTCTGCCAAGAAAATCCAAAATGGGGTTACAAATTTAAAAATTAATTGCTCTGTACACATGAGAAAAAAATGTTCATTTTTATAGGAGTATGTGGTTGACTTAGCCTCATAAACCAGTGCTAACTCAGCTTAAATGGACTCCAAGAAAATGTTTTGTCACAGGATGGTTAGTTTGCCCAATACATATCTTGGGGGAACAAAAATTATCAACATGACCAATGGTAGGCTGCTGTAATGAAGCAGCTATGATTCAGTATGCCCACAGATAAATTTCTTGATTTGTTAGTGCACATATGGGTGTAGTTTTATCATCTTCATAGAGGCATAGGTTTTAGTACCCCTTGGAATGTCATCGATATGACGCTTCCACTCTAACTTGGGACAACTGAAGCACATATCACCCTTTCTCAGCTGTCTGAATGAGATAGGAATCTGAATTAAAGTAAATTGTCTGGGACTCTGCCTGAAAGAGACAGAAGCAATGTTTGGTAGCTGAAGGAAGCATTTAAGGGAAGGGGGCAGAGGCAATGTCTGCACCATTTATCATGCCTGCCTTTTTTTCAATAACTGTTTCACCCCCTGGACAGCCTCTTGCAATAGTTATTCCTACTAGATTTCCAGGGAACAATGGCAGCTGCTGTATTACCTCATGCTGGCCAAGCTGGGCTGCAGGAACACGTAAAAACCACAGATGGTTTAGAGCATGGCTGCCAGCCCACCAGAGGGGACAGATCAGGGTGGCCTTGGGATAGGAGTTCTTAGGTCAAGGCCTTTGGCAGGAAAAGGAAAACTGCCTCTATTCAAAGCAATAAATGGTCAGATATCAGTTATTCTGAGATCCTGCTCCTCAGCCCCAATTCATCCTGCTGCCTGACAAATATATTTGGGTGCCATTAAATAGTTTTGTCAGGGCTATACATTCACTGTCTTCAGTGACACAGACAAAACAGTGGAGATACTCTGATTTTTCAGTATGGAAAGATGAAAGCTAAATGAAAATTATATTTTATAAAATTATGAGGTGGATAGAGAATATGAACATATACTTAGCAACAAGAGCAAAAAATTTAAAAAAAACTGTTACTGAGTATCTATTATATGCAGAACATATATTATTACATATTAGATGCTATGATACAAAGACATGGATGTAAAACATGGTTCTTGCCCTTGAGGGAGACAGAACAAATTGGAACATGAATTTGGAGGACACAGAGAACTTTATGTTGTGACAACAGAGGACATCAAAAGCCTTGAAAGACAGTAGGATTGAATTCAAGAGAGGAGTCGGGAAGGAATTCTAAGCAGGGGGCATACTATAGGCAAAGAAACAAGTGGGAAAGTTTATGGGATTTTTAGAGATGATAATTAGACCAATCTGGCAGAAGTAGAGGCCTTATGTAAGAAACTAAGCTGCAAGGGTGGGGAACCTGCAGCCTCAAGGCCACATGTGGCCTTCTAGGTCCTTGGATGCAACCTTTTGACTGAGTCCAAGTTTTACACAATAAGCCCTTTTTTTTTAAGGAGATTAATCCTGTGAAGTTTGGATTCAGTCAAAAGGCCACACCCAAGGATGTAGAAAGCCACATGTGGCCTTGAGGCTGCAGGTTCCCTGGACCTGTGGTCTTGAGGCTACAGGTTCCCCACCCCTGGTAAGGAGAAATAAGCTTGAAGAAGTGGTTTGAAGCCATACTGGATGTGGCCTAAAAGCCGGCTAAGTTGGAACTTTATTCTGTAGGAGATAGAAAGCCTCATTTATTTATTTCATGTAAGAGGTTAACATTGGGGGAAGATTAACTTTAATATTTTGGGATAGACAATATGGCTTATTAAATAGAGATCTGGGTTTCTAGTCAGAAGACCTGGCTTTAAGTCCCATCTCTGACACATATTGACTGTGTGACACTGAAAATCATTTAACCTCTCAACGCTCTAGGCTAGTGGTTCTCAAACTTTTTGGTCACAGGACTGCTTTACATTCTTAAAAATTATTAAGGACCTACAAAAGGCTTATTTGTATGGGTTATAGCTGTCAACGTTAACTGTATTAGAAATTAAATTGATGTATTTTTAAATAATTTATCACTTTATTTTAAAATAACAATAAGCCCATTACAAGATAACTTAAAATTTTATGAAAATCGATTGTCTTCCAAAACAAACAAACAACAAAAAGTCAGTAAAAAAAAGTGGCATTGTTTTACAAATATCTTTCATGTCTGGCTTAATAGAAGAAAACTAGATTCTCATATCTGCTTGTGCATTCAATCAATTTCATTATTTTGTTTCAGTGGAATTATATCTGGCCTCTTACAGATAGGTGTTTGGAAAAGGGAGGATTATTTTAATATACCAATAACATCTAGATATTATTACAAAAATAGTTTTGACCTTGTACACTCTATCCTTGAAAGGGTCTCAAGGATCTTTGGATGCTGAATCCTCAAAACACTATGACACCAGCAGCATAATTCTAAATTAAATCTTTGTAAAACTCAGGGTCCACACTTGTAGTGATGAATCAGAGATTTCACTGTAAATTGTGGTAGAGCCAAGAGATTGAATATAGCATGGCACCTAATTTCCATTTGTACTCTCCTAACTATAGTACATCTTTCTATCCTAACAGATACCAGATTCATCCAGTAAATCCAAAGCATGAAAGTGTCTTTAGAATAATTCCTGTGTGGAATATTCTCCTCTAGAGAACTTTTGTAATGGAACATATCACCCTATCTTAGTTGGCTTAAGACCAGAGAGACCAGAAGACCACTCTAAATCCTATGGCTTTGTAATTGTAATGTTCAAGTGTAAGACCATGTTGATGCTGACATCTAGAGTAGAGCTCACTTCCCTTTTTCCTGCAGGAGGTTACCAAGGAGCCATCTATAGTGAGTACTCTGGTTCAAATTCAGCTATTTGAAATGAAGACATAAGACTAAATCGCCTAAGTCCCAGTTTAAAGCTGCCCCACATTTGAGGCTGCAGTGCATCTTGTGCTCATAAGAGCAGCCCTTATCCATAAGCAAAGCCACTGGCTGGTGCTAGATCTGACACATGAATTGCATTAGTGGATGAATGGCTCAAAGAGGAGTAAAGCTAACATCATTATGTCCACAATAGATCAGTGTGTTCTTGGGATATGCATTGGTTTATAATTCCATGGCTCTTGTAAACTGCCTAATAAACTGGGAACCATAATGCATTGTGAATTCTAAATGGTCTCCTGAAGTCTACTTATAAGTGATTCCATATTAAATAACTATTTATGGGGGGATGAATTATATAGTAGGCTTTTTCCTTGCTTTTAGGTACCCACATAATATTTCACTATAAAAATTTAGCTCCTTCAGGTAAGGTTTTATGATGTCCACCATTAAAAATTTGTTAGGTGATTTCTTTTGGAAAGAGGCTTCCTATGGAAAATTGTATAACCTATCTTTTTCCTCCTCTCATCTGCTTCAAAAATAAAAAAGAATATGTGTTCTTATCAAAGCAGCAGGAAATGCATCACTCTAAAATGCAAATATAATTTTGTAATATCAGAAAGTGTAGTTGGTTTTTATGCTGAATTTGCTTTAGATAGTGCACGTGTTCTTTATCATACACTGCGTGCTAGAAGTATATTATCACCTAAAGCACAAATGTGATGAAGAAAGGTAGATAGATGGGTATTACATGAATTATACTGAGTGATAGAGAAGGTAACCAAAGAAACAATCCTCTCAATCAATCTGTCAGTCAGGAGAATGTCAGATATATTTACTTTTGTTCATAAAGGCACTAATAAATTAGGCAGGAAAAGTATGATGACAGTGACAACTAGAACCAATGACAACACTCAAATATTTAGTTAGTGTATGTGTAATATGTCTTAAATTGTTTCAGATAGGTCAAAGTACTTCAGCCATCTCAAATGCTACCATATCTCAGACCTTAGCAGAGGTAAGCCTAGGATTCTGTTCCCAAGATGCTTGACAATAGTGGGAGCCCCCAAGTCACTGGCCCTGTTTCCCGTCTCCCTTCCCTCAGCCATCATCCAGAAGAAGGACACTTAAGAAGACACCCCAGTGGGATGCCTCAGTAGCTAGAGCTATTGGAAACCTAGAAAAGAAAGGTTTCACTGCCAAAATCATTGGAACTATTAAATGGTTCTACACCAGAAAAACAGAATTTTTAATGAAAATTACAATAAAAGATGCATTACCATCTACTTTGTGACTCTAAGGATCATGGGTCCTTTTCATTTGACTCCATATGTCTTGTCTCCTATTAAAATGTGAGTCCTTGAAGGCAAGAATTGTATTGATTTTATAGTCAAGTCCCAGCATTTTGCACAATACTTTGTATATATTAAGTGCTCAGTAGTGCCTTTTCATTCATTCAAAACTGGGGGCACACTCTCTCAGGTCCCCTGGGAAAGTGGACTCAAACTTATCAGACTGTTCTTGTAGTAAAAATGACACATGTAGAAAACACATGTAGCAAAGAAGGTGCCTCCTGCCCCTGGTTACTCGAAGTCCTTTTCTCCCTTTCTCTAATCAGCATTTCCCTTAGGTGTAGCTCTCTGCCGGCCTCCAAGAGCTGGTGCCGTTTTAAGGTCCATAACTTACACTTGCTGTTCATCCTTCATTCTCAAAGAGGACCAATGACATCATGAGGTTGATGTCTTGACTCAAGAGTGAATTGGATTTAAGTGAGATGGAGCTGTACAAAGTTATCAGCCTTACTCTCTCTTCCAGAGTCATCAAAGTCCAATGGCAGGACAAAAGTCAAGATGATGGACAATATTACCACCATGAGGGGACATGATCCTTTTCATCTGCAGGCACTTCATCTGTTAACTCTGTTAGCCTAAGTTTCCTCATCTGTAAACTCTAACAGTGGCTCTAACAGCCACTACTCCTGGTGCCACTGGATTCTACCACTGACTCCAGTCAGTTGTGTGTTGTGACCCCTGATAGTTGTCATGGGTATCCTTGGTTTGCATAGTCATCTGGGAAGAAACACATTGTCTCTCTCTCCTACCACTGCCACCCCCACCTCAATTTCCTCTTATGGGCTTAGACAGAGTTCTTTCACCACTGTTGCTGGGATGAATAATTCCAAACTGTTGTGTTGTGTTACTGTCACAGGCCCAAAGGAGTGCTTCTTTCTTTCAGCCAATTACATGATATTTATTGTGGGACATCATCAATTTTATACAATGATCACATCATGTTATTCCTCTCAAACTGATTAAGGACTAATTTGCACCTAGTTGATACTTTTGATTGAATGATTTAAACAGAAGTCTTAGTCTTAAGTGATTACATTAGGTGGTATAGGGGTAGAAACACTAACCCCAATACTAGCAGACCAAAATATCTCGGTCATTTTTCCTCTAGTTGTTTTTCATCTCAGATAAAGCGTGTCCCTCTATTTTGAGGGAGGGGGAAGGAACAGAAAGAGAAAGCAAGATTGAGCAGTGAGTGGCAAAGGAGTGCAAGAGTTAATGAAATAGTCATAAATGTAAATCCTGCCTGAAAATAAATATTTCCTCTGATCACGATCGTTAAAGTATTCTTGTTTTGCCCTCTAGGACAGAAAAAGATTTCCCAAGCCATCCATCCGGGGAACACTGAGTTCCCTCCTTGCTGAAACACATCTTACACCCTGTGGTTGGACTGAGATAGTGGTTCTCTATTACCATTGCTGCACATTAATTTTTTAGAAGGGCAAGTGAAGAATAATGTGTCCAGTTGAGGTTACAGAGGGATTTTAGTACAGGGCAAAAGTAATTATCCAAGTTGAAATTTGACTAGGTTACCACAGTTAGTGCCAGAGTCTTGTAAAAAGCATGAAAGGGTCTTAAGCAGTCACCAAAGGTCATCCACTCCATTTTTTAATGTCTCATCTCCAAAGCAGCACTTCCAACATGGCAATAAATGATTATGTAGGGAGAAGATTAAATGAGGAAAGAGAAGGAACCACTGCTACATCTTTCTTGACTCTTATGGATGACCTGCCCCTGCCAGTACTATTTAGAGTAAACCTTAAAATCAGGCAGGGACTTTTATCTCAGAGCTTCTTGTCCACCTCCAGAGAACTTAAAAATAATAAGTGATTCTTCTCTGGTTCTGTCTTTCTAGTATGTGGAATCTGTGAATTGGTAAGAGGACCACCTATAGGTCATATCTTCAGCTTTAAGCAAAAGTCCAGGATTGAATTAATTGTGCCCATGTAAATCATTCCAAGATCGGTGTAGTAAATAGAGAGCCAACTTTAGAGACCAAAGGACCTGGGTTCATATCACTCTTCTGATGTAAAGTGACCATGGTAACCCTGGACAGGTAGCTATTTAACCTCTTATTCCCTCAAGAAACTTTCTTGATCTGTAGATTCCAGAGCAGGTACCTATCTCCATTGGTAAAGGGACTTTCCTCACTGGGATTTTTATACCAGCAAAATCAGAGGTCTGTTCCATACATCACTCATGTACCTCCACATACATTTTCTTTTGAGAGCTGCCTCTTAATCTCTTGTCCTCCACTTCTTTTTTGTCAATTAATTAGTATTTATTTTCTCTCCATCCCATTCTGGCCCATTGGGGAGAAGGAAGGAAATAAGGAAGGAAGGAAGGAAGGAAGGGAGAGAGGGAGGGAGGGAAGGAAAGGAAGGAAAATCTTACATTTCAATCTCAATTCCAGCAACTATGATAGTATGCACATCCCTTTCCTCAGTTGCTCCATTTGTAGAATAGGTGAAAAATCTTCCTTCCTTACCTCAGAGGATGATGTTAAGAACAAAATGAAATAAGAGATATAGAAGCACCAGACTGATCATTAATTTATTAACAGCTAATTAAAATTTCTATTTATAAAGACATTTATCTGTATGTATAGTCTCATTTGAGTTTTATAACAATCTTCTGAGAGAGAAACAATAGGTGTTATTAGGGATAGGCAGTGCTATTAAATAGTGGAATTCTTACACTCTATCCAAAAACTTGACTGTGGTTCTTATTAACTGTGGGTATATATAGTTTTCTTTTCATGTTCTTCTGAATATTTGTTCATAGTGGTACTATTTTCAGAACATATGTTCCTAGAGTTTAGATTCTTGACTTAAAAAAAAGTATGTACTTTGCACAATACCTAGGCCAGTTTCATACATTGCCAGGTACTATATGATGATGCACTCCCTAAATATCCAATCTTTGGTTGAATATCTCCAGTGAAAGGAAAGTCATTGTCTAATTAGGTTAATCTAATTAGGTTTTTAGGCAGCTAGATGGTACAGTGGATAATCTACCAGGCCTGGAGTCAGGAAGACTCATCTTCCGGAGTTCAAATCTGGCTTCAGATACTTGCTAACCATGTGACCCTGGACAAGTCACTTAACTCTGTTTGCCTCAGTTTCCTCTACTGTAAAATAAGCTGGAGAAAGAAATGGCTAACCATTCCAGTATTTTTGCCAAGAAAACCCCAGAGGTGTCACAAAGAATGGGACGCAGCTGAACAATTAAACAGCAACTCTAAGACCCTTAAGTTATAGGAAAGATGACATGCTGCATTGGGGGAAGGAATGTCCTGATCTAGGAGTTTTCTAAATCATTGAAATCACAGGTCCAGTATCTGTTCCTAGTAATGCCTATTCCTAATAACAGCTATTATCTCTATCAGAAGATTGTTGAGAATACACATATATATGAAGTATCTTTAGACACATATGTGTGTATGCATGTGTAAAATACTTTCCAAACTTTGGAGTGTTGTGTCAAGGACAGGCAGTGTGGTTTAGTGAATAGAGCGGGCCTCAAACAGTCATACCTCTAAAACTGCTTGTGTAACTCTGGGAACCACACTTAACCTCTTTGCTTCCCAGATATCTCTTTAATTCAGTGGGCCCTGATAGAAGAAGTTTCCTAACTTGACATTACCTACACAAATGAAGTCACATGCCTGAGTAGAAATAAATATCTATTTATTATTATATGCATGTTAATATAAGTATCTCATATTTTCAAGGAATTAATAATTCCTGGTTAGGGATTACTCGGACTTTATTATGTTTATTATATTATTATTATTATTATTATGTTTGGAGACAAGATGGGCTAGAAGATCAAAAGGCAGTCCCATAGGCTCTGAAATGATACTCCATCAGTGGAATATCTCTTGATACTAGAATTCATCCCAATTAATCATTCAAAAATTAGTTATTGAGAATATCCTTCACTGTGTGTGATATTGGGGGAGGATATACAAATGAATATAAAATTAGGGACCTGTGCACATACAACTGATCATACCACTGGAGACACAAATAACAGATATTCATGAAACAATTAGAGATAAAAGCAGTATTGTGAAGTACAAATTTGAGCAGTACAGACAGTAAGTGTTATAGGACATCATGAAGGGAATGGAAGGAAGGCTTCAAGGAAGAGGTAAGACCTGAGATAAGTCTTGAAGAGGAAGTAGGAGAAGAATAAGCAAAGGTGGAAGAAAGCATTCTAGAGAGGAAAATGATTGCAGTAAATGCTTATGAAAAATCAGGTCAGCAGGATGTGTGTGTGTTCGTCCTTCGTTGCCATAGTAGACCACACCATCAGAGAAATAATGGCATGACTTGCACTTGACTTGATTTTGATTGAGGGAGGGCTGTGCAGATCACCAGCCTCACTTCTCCTCCAGAGCCATCTGAATCCAGTGACCAGATATTCATCAGGATGACTGGAGATGACCCAGAATGAGGCAGTTGGAGTTAAGTGACTTGCCTGCCCAAGGTCACACAGTTAGTGAGTGTCAAGTGTCTGAGGTGAGATTTGAACTCAAGTCCTTCTGAATCCTGTATGGGTGCTCTTATCCACTGCACCATCTAGCTGCCCTGCAGGATGTACTAGAAAAAGCAACAGCAACCAGAAACATTTATTAATTGCCTACTAGGCACAGACACTGAAGAAAATCTGAAGTCTTCCTATGACCTGATCCTCTTGATGGAGCTTACAAAATAGACTAAGACACAAACACAAATAGCTGTCATATACAATATTATATGGTCAGTTTACTAAAGAGTTGAAAAATATACTATGAATCTTAGGGTGAAAGTTATTACCAATCAGGAAGCTTATGGAAGGCTTCCTGAAGACTATGACATTTGACTGGGCTTTAAAATACGCCAGAAAATAAAAACAAACACAAAACAGGAATTTAGCAGGTGAACAGGGAGAAAAAAGGACATTCTCAGAGTAGGGAATTGTGAACAATGGTAGGTGTCTGGGGTCACACAGTAGTAGTCAAATTTGACCAAAGTAAAGAGTGCATGGGAGGGAATTATTAGCTAAAACTGGGAAGAGAGGTGGTCCTAGAGATTGTGAAAAATATTGAAGGCCAGGTAAGCGTTTGAAATTTTCTCACTCATCAATAGGGAGACATTGAAGCTTTCTGAGCAGTCCAGATCTGTATGCAAGGGGGGGAAATCCTATAAAGAAGAAAACAGTAGAGAAGACAGAAGGAGATATTAGTCTAAGCAAATGCCAATAAACAGGAGTGTGGTGACAGTGGGCATAGAGAGGCTATGGAAGAAATAGATGAGGTAAAACTGTCATGGCTAGGCATGGGAAATGAAAGAAAAAGTCACAAGTAATTCCAGGATTGTGACCACAGAAGAAAAGAAAAATGGTGGTACCATAGATAGAAGTATCATTTCTAAGGAAAATAAGTTTTCTAAGAAAAAAGAGGAATAATGGGTTAAATGAAGAGGAGAGTGACAATCATGGTACAGTGGTGAATTTGGAGTCAGGGCACCTTCCTTCACCACCCAACTCAGGTACTTCAGACCTGTGTGACCTTGGGCAAGTCACTTAATCTTTTTATGCCCCCATTTCTTCAGCTATAAGATGAAAGGAGTAGAACAGATGAATATTAAGATCCCATCCATATCTAAATCCATCATGCTATAATGATGAGCTAAGTTTTGGACATACTGCATTTGAGTTAGTGAAATATCTACAAAAGTGTTTGTTAGGCAGTTGAAGATGAGTCTAGAACTGAGAAAAGAAATCAGGGCTAGAAATAGAGACATGGAAATAACTTACAAAGAAGGGGTAGTCAAAGCTATTGAAGTGAATGAAACTGTCAAGTCACAACATGTAAAGATAGAAAAGGAGAGCAAGGAGAAATCATCGGGGAACCAACTACTCAGATAAAGGAGAACCGCAAGAGAATCAGGAACTAGTGAAGACAGAGCAAGAGGGTTTATAGAGATAGAACCAAGTGTGAAATGTCTCTGGAGAAGAGAGAAAAAAGTATCTCGAAGATAGGTCAACAACAGTGCCAACCGCTGTAGAGGTCAAGGGGGGTGAGCACTAAGCAAAGGCCATTGGATAGAGTCATTAAAAGCTCTTGGAGACTCTTAATAAAGCAGCTTCAGTGAAACACTAGAAGTGGAAGCCTATTTCAAGGCATTGAAAGAAAATTAGATAGTGAAGAAAGAGAGGCATAATATGTAAATAAGTTTTTGTGAAGCAAAAGGAAGAAGAAAAATTCGGACTATTGTTGGAAAGGTTAATAAGACAAAAGGAAGGTTATTTTTATGATTAAAGGGAGGGCTGAATCTGTTTTAGGCAGATAAAAGTCTTGCAGATGCAAGAAAGAAATTAAATATACATAAAAGAAAAGGCATGGCTGTTCAAGCAAGGTACTAGAATAATTAGAAGAAAATAATATTAAGGAACCAGTAAAGGAATTAGTGAGGGATAACTTGTCTTCTGTAATGGAAGAAAAGGAAGCAATGAACTTTCTATTTAGAAGACTTCTGTAAATTCCCAGTTCTGTCATTTTAAAATTATATAATTCTGAGGACTAACTTGACTTCTCTGAACATCAGTATCTTCATCTGTAAAACAGGAATAAGAATATTTGCTCTAATAAGCTGTAGAGTTGGTATGAGGATCAAAAGAGATAATGGAAGGAAAAACATTTTTAAAATTGTAAAGTGCTGTAAGTGAAATCATTGATTCAACACAAGAGTTTTCTAATTATTCTGACAAAGATATATATGTATTTTGATAAAAAGTCCTTTCAACGCCTTCAAGGATGTGAGTGGCACCTAAAAAATTTAAGTGAAGTTACTTCCTTATTACTGTGCTGCTTTTCTATAATTACCCGGTAATTCTCTAATCTATTATATTAACCTGCTTCTGGCTTCAAGGTAGTCATTTGCGAGAGAAAATTAGGTCTTTCTGTAATACTACTTACTATATGTTGTTAGAATCATGAACTATCCAGCTCAGTGCTCTGTTTATTTTCTCCTGTGGAAACATATTACCTTACTAAGCAGACCTAACTATTTTATTATTGGTTATGGTTTCTGAAAATTGGATCTGTTCAGTGGGAAGAAGCATGGTGGTATGAAAAGCACCTTTCCTCTTGTAGTTCAGTAGAAAGATCCCTTGATTTAGAGTCAAAGGACCAGAATTCACATTCTGGCCTTGCCATTTAGTAGGAGTGTGACTTTGAGCAAGTAACTTAACAGATCTGGACCTAAATTTCCTCATCCATAAACTAAGTGTTGAACTAGATGACTGCCAAGATCCCTTGCAACTTGAACTAATGGAGTCTATAGATGTTGACCTTGGAGTCAGAGGGGAGAGGTTCAAATCCCAGCTCCACAATTTACTACTCATATATCTAGAGGCAAGTCATTATAACCTGTACAGGTTTTAGTTTCTTCATATACAAAATGGGAGGGAAATAAACTAGATTTCTTCTGGCTCTAAATCTAGTCTCATATGCCTTGCTATTTTCATGGCTCCCCCACCTGGAGGCTTACAGTATTTCATCCTTCTAACTCAGATGTAGCCAGGAAATATAGAGTGATTGGACTGGTTAGTTTTGTTATGGACACACAATTCTATCACAGCAGCGGATCAAAAGACACAATGAGTAGACAAAAAAAGGCTATAGAATATCTGTCCATTCAAGTTCACATAGGCGATTACACCAGGCAGTGCACACTGAATATGGTTTAAGGATTGGGTTCTCATTGGCCAACCCCTCCCCCCCCCCTCACCTTTCCTTATATTTATTGGGCTCATGGAAATACAGAGCCTTAGGTCATTTTTCTTTTTCCTAAGTCAAAAGATCCTCCCTAAACTATGGATTCCAGGTCTGGTGTGCAGTTTTCCACTACATTGTTCCCTTACGTTCTCCTTTAATTTACCTTGTAACTCTGATTAATAGAGAAATTTGTGTGCAAGGGAAACTTTGATCAGGATAGTGAAATTTTGTGGTCAGTGTTGTTAATCAAGGTACAGGGGTGGGGAACCTATGGCCTCGAGGCCAAGTGTGGCCCTCTAGGTCCTCAAGTGTGGCCCTTTAACTGAATCCAAACTTCACAGAACAAATCCCCTTAATGAAAGAATTTGTTCTGTAACTTGGACTCAGTCAAAAGACCAAACCCAAAGACCTAGAAGGCCACATGTGACCTCAAGACTGCAGGTTCTGTGCCCAGTTACTTTTAAATCCCTAAACAAAGCTTTCATAAAGGACTATTTGTTAATTATAAAATATTTTAATCACTAGAATTTTCATTCCCACTTCTCCCTTTCCCTGGTGTGGAGGTAACAAAAAAGTGGTTGATGTGGTGGGGGAGGGGCAGGGGACAAAAGGGACAGAAAGGAATGTCTTCTAGATTCTAACTTCCTATTACCTTATCATGTCATACCCACTCCCCCATCCGGCAGACCAGAACTATAAGGGCAATTGACTATTCAAGTTGAGTCACTGATCTACTTCAAGTTTAGAGCATTTCACTGAAAGGGGGACTTTTTTTTTTTTATAAAGGTAGTGTTTCAGAGAGACTTAGTACTCTCCAATTATATTCCACAATTTTCCCTAGCTGAATTAAGATGTACAGGAAGATAGAGGCCCTTTCAAAGTCTCACTACTGTGCTTTCCATCAGGGTTTCTTTGAGACTTGTCAGCCTTGAAAAGGAGGGGAAAGCATTTTAGAAGCTATATGAACAGGAATCTTGCTAGAAATTAAATGTGCATGTGTGCAAGCACATGGACACGGGCCAGACATGGTATATTAGACACAGAAAATAAGAAGCTATTTCTGACAAGTGAACATGTATCTAAATTTTATGGCAGCTTTATAGAGTTTATGCTTTTAGGGAAAAAAGACCCATAGAAGTTTCTAACTTTTGGAACTAATCCAACATCCTTTCACGTGTGGAAATAGTTATCCAATAAAATTAACTGAAAAGAAGTCAAAAACTCTGATTAAGAAAAATAAGGCAATTTACATGAACAAATTTCAAATTCAGCCATTTAAAATGAAATTAAGTGGCACTTAACTGTTTTGCAAATTGGGACCTATTTGTCTCAGTAAAATGATTAAAGCCCTGATTTATCCCCCAAAATTGACTTCATTATTACATCTAATTATGCTGGAAGATAGTTAAAGGCTTGTAAGTGCAATCTATCCCTTTAAAACTGTACTTTGCCCAGACAATAATTGAATATTGGAGAATATAACTTGATTTTCCCAAGAAATATGTTTCTAATATTTTCCCTTTTTTATTGCAGAAATTGAAACAACTTGAAGAAACAAAAGAAGATTCTGAGAATAGATTATCTAAAATTTCCCTGGAGTCTCTCAATAAACTTAACAGCAATAGTGTGATTTTATTAGAAAAAGAGAAGAACTGTCTGAATAAGGTTGAAAGACAAAGGGAAGAAAAGGGAAAAAATGAAGATGCATCTTTAAAAGGCTCCAATAGGCCCGGCATAGATAATTTGGAGTCTTTAAGTGATTCTTTATATGATAGCTTCTCTTCCTGTGCAAGTCAAGGTTCAAATGATGTATAAAAGACTTTTCCCCCCAGTGGGCTGTGAATAGAGCACTTAAGGAACTGGGAAAAATAAAATAAAAGATAAGATATTCTATTGAAGCAACACAGCCGAAATTTTAAGATTCACAGCAGGCTGCTCTCTGGCTAACTTCCATGACACAGCAGTAAAGATAGACTGCATTTGTTGTGGTGCATGAGAAAAAAAAGAAAAACACACGGGACACAAAAGTCTTAATTTTGCACTTTTTTGAATACTTGTACAGAAGTTGTAAATTTTGGAGGAAAAAATTATATTTGTAGCAAAAAAAAAAAAATGACAGCAATAAATTGGTGCCATGCTCTTGAAAGAACAGGTTACTAACTTTCTTAAGCTGATATTAATATTAACAAAAACTTTTAGTTGAAATTTTTAAAAAGTTTATTCTTCTAGTCTGAAAACTGTATGTAGGGACACTGCTTAAACAAGAAAAAAAAACTGAGCCTCCTAAAACCACATTAAGAAACATAGTAATTTTCATTCTGAAATATTAATTTGATAAAAGTTTTGATTTTTGTGCAATTTCAAAGTTGTTACTGGGGTGAATCAAGCTCTGAGTTACTATATAATTATCCATATTTCTACTCGAACTTGAAAAGGGGTCTGGAGTAAGGCCCTCATTGAAAAGGACAGATGTCTGAAGTGACCTAGTACTGTTTCTAATAGTAATGATAATTAATAATTACCTGTAAGTTCTCCTTGCAATCTCCCAAACATAGTCTTTTTTTCAATGTTTCTGAATATGTTTTTATTTTTACCTTCAGCTCCAGTTTGATCTCAATTCAGTCAATTCTGAGCTTCCAGAAATGAAAACTCATTTTCAATTTATACTTTTTTAATCAAAAATAATGGTTGGTGCTAAAAAAAAAAAAAACCTTTCATATCCATTTTTTTTCTACAAAGACTGTTTATATGTAAGGATAAAATCTATTTCAAAGGTTATGTGTATTTTTTTCTAGATGTGAACTATTTATAACTGCTTTTGTACATGAACCTGTAAACTAGGTATAATGGAAATATTTCTAGGATCTATGTGGTTACTTTAGCACATGTTCATTTTAAAAAATATATATATTGTATGATCAGTGTTATTTGATTAATTTGTGCAATTTATTCTATTTGGATTTTGTCCCAAGTGACAATTGTGTAATTTTTCTTGTCTTTCTGACTTTTAAAAAATTCTTTTGCATTTCATTTCTGAATAAAAAGGCCTATCATACCCAGCTGCACAGTGACTTTCAAAAGATCTTAAAGAACAGACCGGATCTATCTGAATGATGACACCCATGCCCTCACCATGAATCCCATAAAGAATATTGGCCATCTTGCTCCAGAGATAGATAAGAATGGAGCCAATGTCTAAATGCATTTCCATTTCCCAGTGGGGTTAACCATCCAGGAATAAAAGGGAGGGGGCGCCGAAGAGAAAAAGAAGAGCCAGGTACCGAGGAGCTATTACCAGACGAATTACACGAAAGTAATTTAAACCCAATTTAAAACCTGCTGGTCACACCAGATGGGGAAAGAAATGATCAACGTCCAGGTTGTGGGCACCCCCAAGAGATGCCCGGAGGGGAGGGAGGGGACGGGAGGACAGCAGAGGAGAGAGGCTATTTCCAGGGAAATCGAAGGGCCCTGGGGTTTTCGGAGGAGGAGGTGGAGAAGGAGGAGAAAGGGGGACTGGAGAGGGGCGTCAGACCCTGTGCTGCGACAGGAGCAAAGACGCGAGCGGGGTGCAGCCAGCCCGCCCCGGAGAACCGGAGAGATGGATCTCCCGGGGTAGGGTGGCCCGGAATGCCAACCCGCCCTCGCCAATGGCAGCCTGGAGGGGACGGAGCCATCCAGGAGGGCGGCTGCTCTTCTACAGCCCTTTTCCTTCTCTACTAAGGGGGAGCGGGACCCCTGGCCCTAAGGACTCAGGGAAGGAGGGGGAAGAGAAATGACCTGCCCTAAGTCTCCGCCGCCCCCGCCCCGGGACTTCAGGCTAATCGTAGCGGGAGCATTTCGGGTCTGCAGACCGCGGGCTCCCGAGCCCGGAGACGCACGGAGCGTGGGGGGCTCGGAGGAGGGGGGACGGAGCCGGGGGTCCGTGGCAGGGTCCAGACAGGGCGGGCTGGAGGAGCAGGAGGGGATGGGGTAGGCAGCTTGGGCACCGTAGAACCCTCCCCTGCCCTTTCCGAGCCTGTCCCTGGTGTGCGGGCCGTTGTCCGGGACTCTCCCCAGGACGTGCCTCCGCCTTTGGGCACGCACTCCGGGACCCTGTGGAAGGGCTCGGCCGCCGGGCCCCCAAGAGTGGAGGGGTGCGGGCCCCCAGCCCTGCCCACCCGCTTCACCGTCGGGGACTGGCGGCCGGAGCTTCACCTGCTGCCTGGGGTCTACCCACCTGTCCATTCCCTTCTCAGGCCCCCGGCTTTTTATGTCGGAAACTTTCACCGCCCCCCCCCCTTTGGGAGGAGGGAGGAGAAGGGGTGGGATAGCGCCGGGGCTCCCGCGCCCCCGCCCCCGCCCCACTGCCGCCGTCACGTGGTGCTTGTCGTGGGAGGTGGGAAGAAGAGGCGAGACTTTTCTTCTGGGGGCTCCGGCTCTCCGGGTACTTTCCTTCACTCTCCCCGCAAACTCCTGAGGCGCGGGAGAGCCGAAGCGAGCGGAGCGCGCCGAGCTGGGAACGCGAAGCTCGGAGCCCGGAGCCGCCAGCCCGGAGCCGCCAGCCCGGAGCCCCGAGCCCCGAGCCCCGAGCCCCGAGCCCCGAGCCCCGAGCCGGGCGATGCGGGCGCTGCTGGCCGCACCTGGGGCTTCTCTCGGCGGCGGCTGCAGCGAGGGCCGGGGCCGAAGCAGCCGGGGCCTGCTCTGATGCACCTTCCGCTCCCAGCCCGCAGGCTCCGGGAGGATGTGGTTCCTCGGGATCGTGACTACTTTTGGGGGACTGCTTTTGCTTCCAGGTAAGACACGCACGCTGCCTCCCTCCCGACTCTCCCCCTCTTTGGTCAGCGGCACCCACCTGCTCCTGATCGCGTTCTGTGCTCCAGCCGCGTCCGTTTGTCCAGAGGTGCTAGACTGGGAAAGTCTCCAACTCCCTCACTGAGGGAGGAGAAGGAAGGGAAGGGAAAAAGGGGGAAGAAATGAAGTCCGTTGGGCTCCCCTGCATTTGTTTGGGGTTGCATTTGCTGAGCGTCAGGGGTAGGGTTCGGGGGTGTGGAGGGAGAGAGTGAAGCTGGGAGTGAGGAAATTGCCTCATCTGCAATGGTGGGAGGAAAGAACCCCCCAAAAAACCTCCCCCCCCCCAAGGTCCTCAAACCGTAGCAAAGTTATCCTTCATTCAACAGCCTGTGGGAGTAGCGGAGCCGACAGGTGAGCAAAGCACCGCGGACCCCCTGCCCTTTGGGCTCCTGGTCTGGATTATTGCATTTGGAGGAAGAGGGCTTACATGGGGCGGGGGGGGGGGGGGGGGGGAACGTACCGTAGTAGGGCTGCAGGGCTCATTTCCCGTGGGCAGCGAAGTTGACCACGTTAGCTAGGCGGTGGACATGGCGAGACGACACCGTTTCCCTCTTTGCCCGATTGACTTCGTTTCCAATCCCCTGTGACCCCCCCTCCCCCCCCCCACAAACCTCTGCCATGGAGGAGCTCCTTTGATAGCGGTCTCTTGGACTGTTGACCCCATCAGCGAATGTGCCCTTACCAGAGGGGCGGCATCGCAGAGGCACCGGGAGGAGAGGGCTGGGTTGCCCAGATGCACCCCGCAGCCCCCAGACCCCCACACTCCGGTCCCGGACTGTGAGCTTATCCCTGTCGCGCTGCAGCGCCTCAGGATGCCGGAGGATACATCAACTAGATCTCTTAGTAATGGACAATATAGGGAGCCAATCCCCTTTATGGGACCGCGGGGTCTGGAAGGCAGCGGGACTTGGGGGACCGACGGGGGCGCTGCAAGATCGCTACATGGAGCCAAACCTCTATTTGCTAGTTCCTGGGGGTGTGGTGGTTTGAAATTCCCTCCGAGTGTGACCTTTGAAAATATATGTATGCATACATATACATGTATGTGTGTGCATATACATATATGTTTTGAGTCATTCTGCACATTAATGGTACAGAAGGCAAAACAATAATTAAATCCTTTGTAACCAATTAGCTGTTAAATGAATTGGCACTGAGTGGAGACTTGCTACCCCTCTCACACCCTACTCTATCCAGACCCCAGTACCTCCTTTCTCCCTTTGATGGCCTTTTCTCCGACTTTAAGAAAGGAGTAGGAGACCTGAAATGCTGAAGGGGGTGGGGATGGGGGCGGGGGGCGCGGGGGAGAGACCTGGAAGATTGACCTGCTGGCACCCTGGGGCAGCCACCAGGCTGCCTCCTGGCGGCTCAAGTCGCATCCCTTCATGGTCCTCAGGTTCTTCCGAATTAGATCCTTTACTTTGCTCCAGGGAAGGAGAGAATTACTTTTTTGTTTATTTGGGCTCAATCCCTTCCAGGGGGTGACAGACACCTTGCAGTATTTCTTAGATTGTGATTTTCTGTTCGTCCAGGTTTCGCCCTCCAGATCCAGTGTTATCAGTGTGAAGAATTCCAGCTGGATGATTGCTCCTCCCCAGAGTTCATTGTGAACTGCACGGTCAATGTCCAAGACACATGTCAGAAAGAAGTTATGGAACAAAGTTCTGGTGAGACTTCAAAGACTCTCTGTCTCCCCACATGCAGTTCTGAAATTACCATAAGGGGGACTGCCTACGATTTAACTAGCTCAGGAGTGGGCAACCTTCGCCTTCTAGGTCCTCTAGATCCTCAAGTGTGGCCCTTTGACTGAATCCAAACTTCACAGAATTTCTTTGTGGTTATCACAGATTTGGTTTTAAAAGATGGGAGAAAGAATAATTGGAAATTACTTTAATCTCACTAGAGTTAATTACCAGGGCTTTTCCTCTAGGGACTTGGGAGAGAGAGTTTATTTATATTAGTGGCTCTTTGATCTTGGTATTTATTTAGGTGGCCACCCTAAACTAAAGGATGATCACAAGTCAGAGAAATATATAAATAACCCGGTTTCTTCCATAAGCAACTAGACAGTGGGATGTGAGACATGTCAGGCTGAAATATAGAGCCAGTTGAAGTTCCCCAGAGGTCAGTGCCTGAAAAATGAGTTTTGTCATAGAAACACACAATATTTCTTTGAAGAAAGCTGTAGGATCTTTATTTAATTTTAGGACTAATGCATCAATTTCCAGTCACAAATTGCCAAGATCTTTCAGAGAAAAGCAGTTCTCAGCCCCACCATGATTGCTGTTGATAGATTGATTGCAAAGAGCCTTGTAAATTATTAAAGGAAAGGGGGAAGGGAGGATCCTGTTTGGGGAGCCTTTGACTCCGGTGTTGAAATCTTTCCCACCTGTTTTGTGATTAAAGACTCTTGGGTTAGAAACCATTCCCTCCAAATCCTCTAAAACTTAACAGAAGCATTGCTTTCTTGCCCTGGGTGGCTAAGGTTCCTTGCTGAGCACCTGACACTGCTTGAATTCCCTGAAATTGATGTGCTAAAACTTGGACCCTTTTAAAGAATATCATCAAATCCAGTCTTTTATAAGAAATTTAAGTGAGTCAAACTCAGTTTAGGAAATTTTATCTTAGAGCATCATTGACAAGTAATAGTTTTGGTGAACGTAAGTACGAAAATAGCTTTGTAGGCTTTAAAGTGCTTTAGAAATGTGTTATTAATTAATCTTATATCTAACTAATTACTGGCTACTATCCCCTTAACTGAACCCTTTATAACATTTTCTTCTCTGGGAACCATGGCCCCTAAATTTGAGGGGAACTGAATGACAGGAAAAAATATGACTCTCAAATGAAAATGAAAGGCTGATGATTTGAAACTAAGTTGGGGGGGGGGGGAGAGAGAGAAGAGTGCTTCCAAGGAAGGAATCTCTTGTCCAATTATGCCCCCTAATCCAATCATTTCCTGGCTTGTAGTTTCCATGATGATAAAGTACATATGTAGTTTCCTAAGTACTTGATTCTTATTCTTAGTGACAGCTGAAATCCAGGTTCCCTCCCCCTCCCCCAAAAAATAGCGTTTCTAGAGACCCTAAGAAAAAATTTCTGATGTAAGAAATATGTCCTAAGAAGGGGAGGCTGTTGAGTTTTGTGGTATTCAGTTTCAGGATTTTGTTTTGTTTTAAAAATTACACTGAGAATGAGTTTCTAGCATAATAGGTCATTTTTGATAAAGTCATTTGTGTTTCGCCAGTCATTGAACATTTTATTTGAGAAATAATTTGCCATTCTTGTACCAAAGGAGCTTTGGTAACTTTAGATGGTGTCACTAGCACTTGACTCTCCTCTGGTACTTACAAACATTTCAGAGCTGTAGTTCGGAGTCTACCAAAATTGTGTCTCTAGTGGAGGCAGCTCTTCAGTCTCTTAGAATTGTCTCCTTAGGTACTGAATCTGGTTGAGAAAGAGATTAGAGAGAAAAGAGGAAAGCAACCTTAACAGAAACAGAACTACAAAGGATATCCCTTTTCAATGAGAAGTTGGTATTCCCATAAAAGAAGGTCCAAGGATACTAATTTATATTTGATGACCAGTGTGCTTCATTTCATTCTCATGACTACCCAGAAAGGAAAATGAGGCCAATGTTATAAACCATGTTCTAAAGATATGGAAACTCTGGTCCAGAAGAAAGTTAGACAACTTTATGGTTAACAGCAGAAGCAGAATCATAGATTTAGGATTGGAAACGCAACTTAGAGGTCATCTAGTCCATTGCCTTTATTTTACAGACAAGAAAACTGAGAACCACAGAGATGAACTGGTTTGCTTAAAGTCACACAAAAAGGAGGTAGAAGACCTGGGACTAGAACAGGGCCTCCGGCTTCAAATCTAGCATTCTTTCTACTATACTATGCTAAGGCAATTTCCCCCTTCCCCCAACTCAGGTTGTTCTATAGGTTTTCTTCCTGGGTTTGTGGATGTGGAGCATGGGAATTAGAACTGGAGGGAATGATGGGGGAGCAGAGGTTCAGAGATAAAGGGAGGACAGAGAGAGGGAGAGAGAATGATATGAATAAGTAAAACCTTCCTGCTAAGATTCTTAACCATATGATCTACTGCACAGTTCTGTAAGAGAAGTTTTTTGTTATTATCTATTTCCACCATTAAGCTAGAGAAAGTCAAATAAATTCATGGAGTCAGAGGTCCAAGTAGTTAGTGGGGAAGCCAGGACTAGGTCTCTGTACACAACAATGAAGCTTTTCAGGAACCATCCCAAAATTAAGTTTGAAACTTGAATAGATGTAGTCTTTCTGCATTAAATGATGAAAAAAGGCAATGAAAATGTCACATAGATTTCTAGGCCATCCATTTTAACTTAACCAGGAAATTTTCACATACTAAATTCCTTACAGTCTAACCCCAGACACCCTTTCACACATGCAGCTCATGCATATTTGGTTTTTGGTTATCATTAAGAAACAAGATCTTAGAAGATTTAAAAATAGTACCTAAACTTACATAAAGTTGCTTTAAGAACCATAAAATGTGAAGGCTCCTTAGAGATCTTCCATTCTGAAACCATAGTCTTACAGATAAAGAAACTGAGACCCAGAGTGTCTTGTCGTAGGTCACCTACATAGCCAGTGGCCAACTAGGTGCTGGAGCTCAGTCTCTCAAGTGCCCTCTGAACTACTCTGAATCGTCAGTAACCTTTCCCATCAACTTGGTTTAATTCTGCCCTGTTGTACCATGAAGTTGTGGCAACTTTGAGAATTTTAACATTCTCCAACATGGAGGTCACTGGATTTATTAAACTGACTGGTTTTTTAATCCTTCTGAGTACATGTAGAAGATGCAATTTATCTGGCATAAAGAAGGATATGGCATAAAAGAAAATGAGCAACCCCAAATGGATTTGAAAATTGTGTTTGTTGTACACAGCCATCTTTTTAGGGATAGAGACTAAGATTCTAAGTAGACTAAATAGAGGGAAAGTGGAAGACTGTAATGAACCAAGCAGGTTTGACATTAGCAGTAATGAAAGAATTTCCCTTTCACAAAATATTAATGCAATATATTGAGCCTTTCAGTTAGTCCTCTCTGGATTAAGTCTGCAAACTCAACTCTTAGGAATTTTGAAGCTGCGACATTTCCTTTTCATTTGGAAAGTATATCTAAAATGAAAGTTAACCTTTACCTGTTCTCCAGAATGACATTCCTATTAGGTATTGGGATTATTTTTTTCTCCTGATCTTTTTTCCCCTTTACTCATTTTTTGAGTCTGATGGTACTGTGGCATAAGATCAGACAAAGGAAAGATGTGGTTCCTCATTTTTTATTGTTTTGGCTAATTGGTATTTAAATTTTTGCATAATAAATGATTCTCCCGTATAGTGTATTTAATAAATTAACATCTCCTTACTAATGCATTTAATCATTTCATTTCTTTAGTTCATACTTACTGAAAGCTGCAAAGTATTTCAAATATTGATTTTCGTTTCACAGAGTTTGAATTTTTAACCCAGTGTATAAAGGATGTGAATTTGCATTTACTTGACAGTGTAATCTTGTAATTAGAGTTTTTCCTCTTGACTAGATACAGTGAAAGGGGTATAATTTAATTTTTATAGACTAGCCAATTTCTGCCCTAAGTAAAATATGGCTCTATCGGAGAGCAAAATGATACAGGTTCTCCTAAGCCTTCTTTAAAGGTTAAGTAATGGTATATTGAGAAGAAAGTCCATGGACAGAATTGGTAACCCAATCGATCTCTTACCCATCCTTTGCAACATACATTAATCTATTTGTCTGTTTTGCAATAGAAGGGTCACTGATTTACATGCTCTGATGTGTTTACATTATAGCTGTATAAGTAATGGGTATTTTCTGTAAGAATTTGTTAGTGCTCATTAAGCCAAGCAGGGACCATATTTTTTAAGGTTCTCTCAAACACTATATAAGGGAGAAGCCACTATAAGAACATCATTCCCATGTAGATACTTGTTCCTTTATTTGAAATAACAAGTCCTGTGCAATTGATGCATGAAACTGGAAAGATAACTATAGCTTGTTCTTTATACCTTGCCCTCTGTAATTTCCTAAGTCTTAACATAATAGGTTCTCATTTCTCATTGAAGAAAAAAAGTGTTTTAGGCTTTTACGGGGAAAAACATGGCATGAATGAATCTTAGAATACAGCCTCTTTTTAACTGAAATTCTTTCTTTTGAAGTTAGTCAGAGACAATTTATCTAATACCTGTAAGAAACTTTAATTTCCAAAATGGGGAGGGAAAGTCTACTTCAGTCCACCCTCTTAGATAAGTTCTCAGAATGCCAGTTACTTAATAGGTTCCCTGTATGTGCAAATTTGTTCGTAACATTTTCTCAGAGCAATTTAAAGGATATTCCTATTGAAATCTATTAATCTTCCTGTTTTCCTCTAGCCTTCATTGCCACTGCTTTTTCTTTCCATCTTTCTTTGCCTCTAGCTCTGTCCCCTTCCTCTTCTCACCCCACCCCACCCCCTTCCTAAATATACTCTGGTTAACCCAGCTGACAAAATTCAAAGGAATGATCTGTATCTTCAATTTGGTAAGGAAGATTAATGTGGCCTTAAAAAAAAAAAAACAAGAATTCAGATGTCAAGACATATATCCTTCCATATTCATGCCAGTCTTATTAATTAGATATTATTGTCTTACACAATAAAGTTACCGATTGCATGAGACTAAGATTCCACACCGTGTCAGCATCCTTATCTTGTTTTTCCTGTGGGGTGAGAAGTTGTCCCCACTAATTTGCCTCTCAAGATGGAAATGAGCATTCTTTCCCTTTCTTTATGGGAGAAATAGCTGGCTTTGGGAGAAGAATCTGGAGGCAGAATATCAAATGCCTTTAATCCCAAGGACTCTCCTATAAGGGATACATTTGCTTACGTTCATTTTGCAGCTGGAAAAAAGCAGCCAATAATGACCTCCAGCTTCCATAGACGAAGCGTTTGAAGATTGATCCGTATTCTCCCCTAACACTAATTCCTCCCACAAAGATTTCATGAAGGCATCAGTCATTGATGGTTTTCATAATGAATTTAAACAGAGAGGCTTCAAAGCTGCTCCTTTCCCAAGTGCAAATGGAATGAAGTTAAGAAAACAAAACACACCATCCTCTTTTAACTTTGGAAGCAAAATCTGCCTCCCTTATGTGTCTTTAGGAAAAACCACAAGATCTGTAATAATACCTCTCTCTTTGTATGCCTTCTGAAATGTTTAACGATGATATAGGCTGTAATCCCTACATGGGGCAGTTATATTTCAGGCCACTACCCCCTCCTTCCCCCCATCTCAAAACCACTGCTTTTTACCTCTCTAGTGGAGAGAAGGTAGAGGCTGTCCTTAATTTATAAATGGCCCATATATCGAAAAAATGCCTGCTACTTGTCAGCTGTCCATTACTCACATGCACTGTTGTTAAACTTGGAACTTTTAGAGGTTCTGTGAGGTCAGAAATGGGAAAAGTGAAGGAACTGTGGGGAGGGGGGGAGGGTCGGTGGTGGAGGTAAGGGGAGGGAATGAATAATCTCTTCTGGGGAGTATGCCAAGAGAGAGTAAGCCTCAAGGCAGGGTCAGCCTATACAGCTGCTGTTTGCCTACCCCAAAATAATTCCTTCCAATTTTTTTCACTTTACTCTTCTCAACCTGAAATTCTACCAATTAGGGATTCATTTGAATTAATAAACATACTCTTTTAAAAAGTGAAAATACCCCTGGGCGAGTATTCAGAGTCGTTAGTCATTTAGCTTCATGTAAATTAGTTCATTTGGTTTCCTCTCCTCCCAATACCTCAATGAGCTCACTGGCACTACAGAAATGAAAGTTTTGATGGGATGGAAGGAAGGTCATTAATTCTGAAGCATGGAATACTTTGGAAGGGGTTGGTTAGGTCAGCAAGATAGCACTGGAAATCTGATCATCTGGTAGATTGAATAAAAGAGGGATGTACAAGATTACCTCTATTTCAGAATTGTTTTCGATGGTCAGCTCTGTACCCACAAAAATCAGTGAGCAGCTTCCTTTATTCCTGCATTTATTGGTCCTGCTCCCAGCACCCAAACGTCTTGGAGGTTTCAGCTATGTTACAGGTTAAATAGCCTGTTGTGGGTGAACCTAGGAATCTAGTATATATAACTATGGTTATATAAATATAGTTGAGTATGTATAAAACATGCTGTTGTTTAAATAGAAAAAATTTTCTAAGTTTCTAATAAACAACATGGGGACAATTTTGTAATATCCTGTACTCAGCAAGGAAAAAAGAAGATTCGGTTTCTAATCCTTTCTCAGCAGTAATTTTATTTTATCTTAACAAAATCACTGAAAACTGAGCCTGGGTGTCCCTGAGACAGCCTGGTGATGTAGCAGATAGAGTACTTAACCAGAAGTCAGGAAGATCTGAATTCAGATGTTACCTTAGATACTTAACCAGCTTTGTGAACCTGGGCAAATTGCTTAGTTTCTCTCTGCTTTTCTGTAAACATAGAGATAATAATAACATTTACCTCACAGGATTGTTGAGAGGAGCTCATGAGATGAGTGATGTAGGTAAAGTATATTGCAAACATTTCTGTAAATTAAGGAAATTTACTCATACATGGGAGAATACATTGGGGTAGTCTCAAAGGTCTCATCTAGTTGTAAATCCTATAATCCTTTATGGTACAAGGAGTAGAGTTTGTTTTTTAAGCTAATCACGGTATGAGCTTAAGGAAATGAGATGTTTCAGTTGTAACCAGTCCAGAAAGACCAATCTGCAAATTTAAAACCAATAGGTATCCCTGGGAGTCATTTCTTGGGCTATTTTATGGACATGTCCTAGAGGTGTTAGTTCCCTTATACAAGGAGGAAACTAGATGGCTTAGGAGGGTTAGGTGGCTCACTGGATAGAGTGCTGGGCTTGGAGTCAGGAAGATCTCAGTCCAAACCTGACCCCAGACTCTTAGCTGTGTGACTCTGGACAAGTCACTTAATCTTTGTTTGCCTTAATCCACTGAAGAAAGAAATGGAAAAGCACTCCAGTACATTGCCAAGAAAAACCCTATAATGGGGTCATGAAGAGTCTGTGGAATCTATGACACACACACTCCCCCCCCCCCCACTAAGACAGCTGTCAATCACGTCTATGAAACCTGGACTGTGGAAACAGAACAGAGCAATGGGTACAGCAGAAGACATTGCCCAATCAGCTGTTTCCACAATTTAATTAAATTCCTGAAGTCCCCATATTATATGTGAATGTAACGGCAAGGCATGTGCCCCCCCTTAGCAAAATAACTCTCTTCTAATATAAATCATATATATATATAAAACCTCTGTTAAGTCACACCCACCTTGTAGGCATGTAGCAGGCCCCCAAGGCATCGGCTAAGCCTACACTCATATAAATAAACTTAGTTGACCCCAAGGTACCTCCTGAGCTCACTCTATGTATATATCCCAGATAGACCTCCTTCCCCTCCTGTTACACCTGGTTAAGCCTTCTAAAATTGTTTAAAAAGCCCATGGTTTTTGTCTTCCTGTCAGCCAGCTTAGTCACTAAGGTTGACTAGTTAACAGGACCAGGAAGCCCGCTTGACTCTGCCCAAGGGGAGCCATGATCTGACCTTGCTGGTTGCCTTAAAGGGGTGATCTCATACCCTTGATGTTCAGTCTGTCGCTTCCTTTCCTCATAGGGAGAGTAGTGACCCCGCTTTGCACTGTGATGGGACCTTTCCTACCCCTATAAGTGCAGTCACTGAGTAGTTTTCCTAAACCTGACCTCGGGCATTTACACCTGCTGTCATAATAAGCATCTTGTCTTGAGCATCATTTTCCACTGGACCTGAGTTACTCCTGCACTAGCACCCCACATCCCACACGTAAGATGCAACTGCAGGACTGAACAATGGCACATAGACCCAGAGCACTGGACTTGAAGTCAGGAAGACCTAGATTCACATCCTGCTCCAGACATTTGGCAGGGTGACACTGGCCATGTCACTTACTATCTCTGAGTCTCAGTTTCCTCCTTTGTAAAATGAGGATCGATTTCTGAAGTTACTGCCAGCATTTCCTCTATGATTCTGTGATACTACTACTTCTCATTCAATTTTTGTTTCCACATCTGAGGGAGTCAGTGTGTGTGTGTGTGTGTGCATCTAGAGAACGCTTAAGTTCTGCAGACTCTTCCCCAGGTTAGAAGGACGGAATGAAATGGGGCAATATTTAGTGACTCTAAGTATCCCTGCCTGGGTCCCCTTCTAAGCCCCAAACTGATCAGATTTGCTGAGTTAATTCCTACAGTTTCTAGGATCAGAGCAGGCATCCCTAAGGATTCCTAAAACCTTATTGCATGATTTCCTGGTAACTGCTTTTGCTATATTGAATTGATTTATCTCCCTTAAGATACAGTGAGTCTCTAGGCTTATGACTGCCTTCCTCAGGATGACCAAAAATCTGAGGTCAGTGATCCCATTCAAGGCATCTGACCACACCTAGAGCCTGTAGGAGCTAAGTCATTCTATTTCTGCTGCCTCAGCTGAGAGAGGCTGAAACAAGAATCTTCTGTCCTGCCAAAATAAGAGTTTTAGTTTGAAAGAGGCATTAAAATAACATGTTTTGGTTAATGAAAGCTGATTTAATAATCTCTTTCCACATCTACCTTGACTTTCCTCTGCCAAATCATTATCTTGATCACTATGTAGAAGAGTAACTGACCTCTTTAGAGGTGGGAAATGAGACTGTCCTATGTGCTACATGCTTTACAGTTGGACCCATTTACTGCCGTAGTAAAGCTTCTACTCAGAGTGTACATCTATGTTTCTATTTCAAGGGAGGAAAAATGCTGTTAGAAAAACATCTGTATTTCCTATTCTAAGGGCCCAGATAAAAGACAAAATATGCAACCTGCCTGCTTCATGTAAATCCATGATGAATCAGCTTGCAAGTGAACAAAAGAGTTATGGCGTATGCCGTTAATTCATTCTGTATGGAGTAAACTTGGGTCTTAGCTGCATTACAAATCAGAAACTGCTTTCCCATGCCAAAGCTGTAGGGCATGTTCTCTTATTAATAAATTGTTTCCAATCTTTCGATTGCCTCCAACACTACAAAGCAAGCAGGAGACGAACTGAATGAAGTGGAGAGCTTGTAATAAATTGCTTCTTTTTTTTTTTTTTTAGTGCTTTTAAATACAATAAAGCCATGATGACTCAAACAGTTGATTTCAAGTGGTTTATGACTTTGCAAACCATGAAAAGGATCCAGATGCGGAAGTGATGAAGTGTTGTATTATTTTAGGGAAGTTGTGATATTTGGTCCAGTGCATTTCATTTCTCGCTGGACATGGACAATAGCTTTTTATGTTTTTCTATTTCTTGGACTTGTTTGAGAGAGATGTGGAACGAACAGAGATGGTGCCAGAGGCAGGTGACTCCTAACACGAAATGCTTAGACTGCCATAGCCTGGCACACATTTTTTAAGTAATGAATATGAATTTCCAGTGTAGTTTACTGTGCCCTCCACTGAGACTTCTACAAAGAGCATCAACTGAAGCAGGTGTATTAAATGACAGTTTGCAATGGGCTTTATGCACTATATTTTATTGCTTATGCAAAATCCAGCAAATCACTTGGGTCTCAGGGTAACTTCAGAGAGCTCTTGCAACAAGAAAAGGCTAAGAAGTTGACTACTGAGGCCATTTCCCACCTCCTGAAGGGAGTAGAGGGGAATCTCAACATCAAAGTCAGGATATGCTTCCTTAGAGCATTTTCTTACTCTTTGGAGGGAAAGATAGAGGGTGGGAGCAGTGCCTAAAGAGTGATGACTTAGCTAAGTTTCTTTGAAGGGTCGAACAACTTTCCACTTGGTCCTGTCATTGTGTATTGGAAAGGCAAGACGGATGAAACAAATAAGCAAGCAGGCATTTTAAGTAAGGTTAGGATTGGGGTGCTGAGCAGAGGTGTTTGTACTTATTTTTTAGACTTTAACCTGGGTCCAGAGATAAAGAAAAATCAAATGCCTTTCTTATCCTTACCAGTCAGGAAGTTGGCATTGATAGTTAACCTTACCTGACATGTATAATGAGTTTAGTGAGGACAGTGAGGAGGTTCTCTGGCCACTTGCTCTGTGTGGTATTCCCTAAGCCAGTGGTTTCCTAAATGTTGATGCTACACCTCTTAGTATTTCTGAGGAGTCTCCATTAATTGGGTTAAACAGGATTGTTTATTTTTATTTACCCTGCTCGTTTGGAACCCACCCAGCACCCTCACTTCACCAAGAGCAAGTGCTGAAAGTTGATGACCTGTTGATACACTCAAGTATGAATGTACTTGTGTCTGAAATCTAGTTCAGAACTAAGGTGGAGATTAAAACAGGTGGATTTATTGCTGTAACAACTGAGCATATCTGTTTTAAGGAGGTTGTACTGGGAAAAGGGAGTTACAAACCCCAGGACATTTAAACTTTAGAATGGTGCTGGGGGAGGTTGAGCACTGAGCTTGCTCCACAATGGCAGTAGTAATGTCCACAGTTTATGCCACTTATGAATATCTGGCATTTATGGATCAACTGTAAAATGAACCTCTTCCCAAACCCTAGCATTTCCCAGTGTGCTCTACAAGGCAAACCAGCTGTCATTTTGAACAGAAGTGTTTCCAACTGATGCATGCAGATGTATGTAGTTAACAGCTGTGGTTATGAATGGGCATGTACACACACACACACACACACACACACACACACACACACACACACACACACACCCTATCTATTTGAAGATGTTGCCACCCAAATAACATCACCATTTGAAGGTTTTTGAGCCTCTAGAGGAACTCTAAATTGCAAAATCATTACATTGTTTGGAACCTTATTATCTTAGGTCAGCATTTTCCTGGGCAAAAAGGAAATTCCTGTAGAAAGAGTCACCTCTGGGAATCCTCACACCTATGGGACAGTGGTTTTGAGCATAGGAGTTGAAAACTGAAGAGTGACCTGTGGCATAAGTCCTAGTGGGAAGGAAAGCTTGGGAATCATTTCATTCGCTAACTCATCTCTGCAGCAAAAGAGAGTCATTTCTAAGTAATCTCAGTGGGGCTATACATCAGAAGTGAGATTAGGGCAGAGAGTTCTTCCCTCTAAGGTTTTAAGCTTCATGTTATGCTTAGAGGCAGCTGGTCAGCCCTCTCTCACTCAAAACAAAGTCAAGTGCAAGTCATGTCATTATTTCTCTGATGGCATGGTCTTCTTCAGCAACGAAAGACAAACACACACAGGAGCAGCTGGTGATAAGAATGCTGGGCTTGTAGTCAAGAAAACTCTTCTTCCTGAGTTCAAATCCAGCCTCAGACACTTACTAGCTGTGTGACCCTGGACAAGGTCACTTAACCCTGTTTGCCTCAGTTTCCTCACTTGCAAAATGAGCTGGAGAAGAAAATGGCAAATCACTCCAATCTTTGCCAAGAAAACATGGAGAGTCAGACACGACTGAAAAACAACTAAACAACATCATCATCATCATCCTTTGGGGAATATCATGAGGTTCCAAGAATACCTAGAACCATAGAATCTCAAAATACTGGAAAGGACCATAGAGAGTATTTGGTATCCAGCTCTTATTTTTAAAATGAAGAAGCTAAGACTGAGAGACTTAAAGTGACTTTTCCCTGGTTAGTGGCAAAGCTAAGTATATAACCCAAGTTTTCTGACTGCTCCTAGTTTAGAAGATTCTCTTACCCTACACATTCCTATACCTTTAAAATGTTGGCATTTAAGGCTGTTTTTTTTTTCTTCAAATTTAACTTGAAACCACTATTCTACAGTCCTGAATTCCTTGGAGAATTACTTATTTTTTCTTGCTGCCACATTCCAAAATTCTTTAAGAGAGAACCAAAAGAAGTACAGATTTAGGGATAGAAATTACCTCAGAGACAATTCAGTCCAACTTCTTCCCTCCCCCACTTTTTACAAATGAAGAAACTGAAGACCATCAAGGTCAAATGATATGCCTAAGGTCACCAAGGTGATGGAATATTTAAGTTCAAATACAGTGGTCTTCATACTGTAAGGGTTCAGGAGCAATCCTCCCACAGATTATCCACTCTTTCTGTGCCTCTGCTATCCTTCTTTCCTAATCTTGATCCTTTAGGGAGCTGTATACACTGTCCTTTAGTCAAGAATTTCTTATCTTCATCTTTCCAAAACCCAGTGTTCCATTACTCTTACCTTCCACCTCCTTTGCTTTCATTTTTACATTCTGCCAAATGAAAGTTAAAGAGTAATAAAGCTCTTATGACTGGTCCATCTCAAATTTGTTATCTAATCTGAACTTCGCCTTCATTACAATAAGATAGTCCTATTCCTCCTCAATTTGGTATTTATTCCACTCACCACCATGACTATTCCAAACATTTTCTTTTCTTCTTAAGCCCCCCACAACACTCCTTCCCCTACCTCCTCAGCCAAAGACTTTGTCTTATATGGAAGCCATTTGCCTCAAACTCTGTCATCTCCCTCTCCTTATCACCTCACCCCTGACATAATTCTTTACTATCACCACCCTTTCTTTAGTTTTTTACGAAAAGTAATCTCTCTCCTTGCCAAGGCTACTCTCTGTCTCTCTGCCTTCCTGTATATCCACACCCATTTCCCTCCCTGCTTATTTTTCTCTGCCTCTCTCTCTTCCCCCACCATGTGTCTCTAACTCCATCTCTTTTCTCTGTCTGTCTCTGTGTCTCTATCACTCTTTATGTCAGTCTGTTTCTCTCTGTCACTCTGTGTCTCTTTGTTCTCCTTTGTATGCCTCTCTATGTGACATTCTGTCTCTCCATGTGACTCTCTCTCCCTATTGTGTGTATGTCTCCCTCTGTGTATGTGTCTTTCTCTCCCCCTCTCCCCCTGCTGCCTACAAATATACTAATTTACCTCATCCTTGGGGAAAATAATTCACTATATCCTATCATGATTCCCCTATCTTCCTTTCCTATCTAAACTCCTTGAAAGAGCCATCTGTACTTAGTGTCTGTCCTTCCTCTCCCTCTCTTGTAAGACATCTGAATTTTGGCTTCTGACCTTATCACTCAACCGAAACTTCTCTCTCTAAACTTGCCAGTAATCTCTTAATTGGGCAGCAATGTGAAGCAGTGGATAGAGCACGGGGCTTGGAGTTAGGAAGACTCATGGTACTAAATTCAAATCTGGCCTCAGACACTAGCTTTGTGACCCAGGCAAATCACTTGACCCTGTTTGCCTCAGTTCCTCATCTGTAAAATGAGCTGGAGAAGGAAATGGCAAATCACTCCATTATCTTTGCCAAGAAAGACTCATTTAGAGGAATGAGGTCAGGAAGAGTCAGACACAACTGAAAAAACAACTGATTGAAATCTCTTAATTAAAAGATTTAATAACCTTGTCTCAGTTCTAATCCTTCCTGACCTCTCTGCAGTATCTGACACTGGTAATCATCTCTCTTCTCTGTAAATTTTTGTGACATTGCTGTCTTGATTCTCCTACCTGTCTGATTTCATCTTTAAAGTCTCTTCATTTGATTTTTATCACAGTAGTTGTGGATATACTCCAAGGCTTTCTCTTGGACACTCTTTTCTTTTTTATGTTCAGTTGTCATTTCCATGCAGATAACTCCCAGGGCTACTATGTATCCCACCTTAATATCTCTAGCTTCATATCAGCAAACCTGATATTATTTTGGAATGAATACCAGGGACTAGGAATCTGCAGCCTTGAGGCCACATGTGGCTGTTAGGCCACGGGTTTCCTACCCCTGACCAATATATCATAGGAATCTCAAGTTTAATTGCCCAAAATATCTTTACCTTTCTCCCAAAACCCACCCCTCTTTTGAACTTGCCAAGTACTCTCCTAGTTACCCAGGGTTTATAAGCTCAGTATCAACCCTTAACTTTTCACTCTCTCCTTACATATCTAATCAGAGGCCAAATCTTATCATTTTTATCTCCACAGTATCTCTCACTTAAGTACCCTTCTCTCCACTTCCACATTCAGGCCCTCATTGTCTCTCCTGATGGCCAGCATAACTCATTTCTCCCTGTTTTGATCTATCTTCCCCACAGTTGTCAAAGTGATTTTCCTAAAGTATAGAATTGACCACATCACTGTCCTACTCAATAAACTCTATTGTCTCCCTATTTCCTCCAGGATGAAACGTAAACTCTTGTCTGGCACAACCTGGCCTCTTCTTGTCTTTCTAGCCTGTCTGCTGTTTCTTGTACAGGACGTTCCAATTCCCATTCAGTGCCTTTGCACTAAAAGTTTCCTTTTTCCCAGGATATCCTTACTTCTTTCCTCCACTACTTAGAATCCTTACATCCTTCAATACTCTACACCAGTAATGCCTTCCATAAGAGGCTTTTTATCATTTCTCAGCTGTTGGTCCCTTTCCTTTGAAAGTTATTTTTCTGTTCACTCTGTTTTGTATACATCTCCATATGTACAAAACTTCCCTATTAGAATATAAACTTCATGAAGACAGGTGCTATTTTTGCTTTTTCTATGTATCATCAGTGCTTAACATAATACTTGGTATGTAGTAAAAACTTAATAAAGACTTCTTGACTTATTGATTAAACTAGGATTCAGTCACAGGTCCCTTGCCTTCAAATCCAGTGGTCTTTCTACTACCCCAGATAATCTGTAGTTCAGAAGCCATCCCCTTCAGTATATGCAAAGGAGTGGTAGGACATTGCTAAAGAACCCTGGAGTAGAAGGAAAATTTTCCCAATTTCCCCCTCCCCCAGAACTGAAAGTATCTACATCAGTGAAGTAGACAACTGAAGTGAGAAATAAGAGTCAAAGTCTGGGACTTTGCAACCTTATATATTGCTAAGGGATTTCAGAAATAGAATATAATGTCATATAATGTCCTTTTTACCAGAAAGTGGTTAGCACATGGCACTCTGAAGATGAGGACAAGGAGGAGGAGAAGCCTTAGGTTCACTAGAAGGTCAATAAAAAGAGATAAATATATCCATGATCAATTTATTTATTTTTCCAGGAAAGAAATGGCATTTTCAGTGACAAATAGAAGACAACATAGATATGTTTACAAATGCTGTTGACTCATCCTGTCTGTCGTAGTTGTGCCATCAATGATACCTCTTTGATTCTCTCCAGATTTCAGTACAATTTGGATGCAGAAAACAGTGCCATAGTGTCATGAGTTCAGAACAATAAACAGAAGAATGTCAAGTTAAAAAGAGAATAGAGCAGGTCCATAAATCATTGAAGGGTATTGCTAATGCTGAGGTAATAAGTCATAAATATCTGGTCCTCTGAATCCCCTGTGCTAAATGGAAGAACAGAGTGAAACTGCAGTGGAAAAGAAAGTGATTCTGAACAAGCCACCTACAAAGTTATAAACGAGCCAAGCAGCCTAAATCCAAAGTGAGACTAAAACAAAACTAACAAATGGCATCATATATTATGGGCGGGTTGTTTGTTTGCTATAATTAAGGTGGCAGTGATGGTTAACAGCCTTGAAAATTAAGCACAACAACAACAAAAAATCTTTTGAAAGGGGGTAATCAAAGGCTTCTGAGTAATGAAGTTAACACATCCATATTATCAGGAAAAATAATGCCTTCATGAGGCGTCATTTCATCTCCTGTGTGTTGTTTGTAGAGTGTGTGTGTGAGTGTAGGGTGTTATTCTTTACAGGAACATTTCTTTTTTTCCCTTGGGCAGCTTTGCAGTTCCTTAGCATTTACTCCTTATATCTTCTTCTGCTAGAGTAACAGAGATGGGACAAACATTCAGGAGAATGAAACCTATGCTCTTTCAGAATCTATTGCCCACATCTTGTTTTCACCTTCTGAAATACCCTTCTCATCATCCTCATTTTGTTCCTGCAGTTTCATGTTGCTAAATGTCCTTAAAATAGCTTTCATCTGAAAGGTAGAAAATACTTAGAACATAGGGCACAAGAACTCTCAGAAAAGAACTATCTCCCGAACCTTTGACATTTCTTGTGCCTGACAAACTGTGCCTATCACCGTAGTAACCAGGCAAAAGTACAGATAAGCTTCCTCTTCTCAAGTTGTTCTGATTAGAATTCAGAGACAATCAAAATTCCTTGCATGGTGTTTAAAAAAATGCTGAGCACATGGGGGACAGATCGAAGATTTTCTTTTTTTTAGTTTCTTTCAAAGCTCAGGGAAAATGCATATAATTCATCCAAACATTTTCCTTTGAGGACTTGTACCAGTCCCCACATAGCATATTCAATGTGATTTAACTCCAACTATGGTGCAGTAAGTGTTGGTCATTGATTGGGTAGGGGAAGATTAGGTTCTCTTTCAAAATCATACACACACAAGAGACAGTTTGATGTACAAGCTGGACTTTCAAGGCAAATATGTAACATGGGGTAAAACATAGTGGACCATTACAGCTTCTTGCCAGGCCTAGAGGCCTGTGGGCTACCCGAGTCTTCCCTTACCTCTATCGGAGGTTTTCGGTTGGCCAAACTGGATGCTCGTATGAGAGAAAGGACGTTCCAGAGTCGAACAAGGGTTGAGCTTTATTTCAGGGTCTAGTTACAAGTGCAGGGGAATTCTTCCTTAGGAGGGAGTGAAGAATCTCCCAAGGAGGCAAAGATCTTACAATAAGAGATTGGAAGTAGAAGTATAAGCGGGGAGAGAGGAGGAGGGGAGAGAAGAGAGAGGAAAAGCGGAGCCTTGTTGTCCTGTCCGCTCCATGGTATTCAGCATAGTTTGCATCTGAATACCGTGCTGTTAGATAACAATAGTGTGCCCAGATCCGGGACAATCTCGAGGGCGGGGAGAGCTCTCTCCCATCACGTTTCTCATGGGAAGAGGCGGAAATACACGAGATAGCTCGGTTCACCTCGATTCCCAGTCGTTTCCTGGGGGGGCCTCGTGAGAACTCTAAGATTTAGAAGTTCCCACCTTTACCCGCCCGAGACTGTCCACCTGGAATTGAGCTTCCATCCCCAGAAGCTTCTGTTTATAAATTTCTGTCTGTGCTGAGAATGAGCAGGAGACTATTGGGAAAAGAAATGAATGTTCTCAAAGAGGAAACACCAAACATTCCATGCCCTTTTAAAAATTATGGTGTCAGCAAAGATTAAGATTCTTTAAGTAAGGGACCTCCCTCTATACCCAAAGTGATAAAAGCTACTGATAGGTGTTTTTAAGTACATACTTATCATTGAGAAATGGTGTGGTTGAGTAGAGAGAGAGTCAACCATGAAATTAGGAAAATCTGGGTTCAAGTCTTGCTTCTCTACATTACTGCCTGTGTGATCCTAGAAAGTGACTTAATCTTTTGTGCTTGAAGTAGTTCTTTCTTTCTTTTTAGAGGAAGTCAGGTTTAAGTGACTTGCCCAGGATCACACAGCTAGTAAGTTTCTGAGGCCAGATTTGAACTCAGATCCTCCTTACTCCAGGCCCAGTGCTCTATCCACTTTACCACTAATACCCTAAGTATTTGTTAAGACTGCAAGTTGTGAGATGGCAGAGTAGAAAGATGCACATACTCTAGCTCTTCCCCCACAGCCCATAAAATACATATAAAAAATGACTCTCAAAAAATTCTAGAGCAGCAGAAGCCACAGAACAACAGACTGAAAGAAATTTCCAGACAAAGGTAACCTGGAAGGCCCACAGGAAAGATCTATCCCATGGGACACTGAGAGGAGTGGAGCCCTGCCCTGGCCCTGCAGGCACCAGAAGGAACAGGACTGGGATAGGCCTCTGGGACAGAATTCCCAGCAAGGAGGGTCTCAGATCCCTCAACCCACAAGTGCTGAAGAAAGCTTCAAAGGTCAGTAAGAGGGCTTTTCCAACTGGGCAAGAGGGGACTAGAGTCCCCCCCAGCACTAGCCCCAGGGAGCAGCAGCAGGGGAGGCATGTCTGCAGCAGGGGTGGTGGCAGCAGGGCAAGTCCATTTGTGAAGCACTGGGCCTAAAGCCCCTGGGGGGACTGAGCAGCTGATCTGGATCTCAGCCCTGAGTGCTAGGACCCTCCTCTTGACAAAGGATTCAGAAGTCAAGTAACTGGCTGGGAAAATGCCCAAAAAAGGGAAAAAAAATAAGACCATAGAAGGTTACTTTCTTGGTGAACAGGTATTTCCTTCCATCCTTTTGGATGAGGAAGAACAATGCATACTGTCAGAGGAAGTCAAGGCTTCTGCATCCAGTACCTCCAAAATGAATATGCAGTGGGCTCAGGCTATAGAAGAGCTTGAAAAGCGAGTCAACAGTTTGCTAAAGGAGACCCCCAAAAAAATGCTGAGGAAAAAATGACACCTTTAAAAATAGGCTAACTCAATTAGAAAAAGAGGTCCAAAAAGCCAATGAGGAGAAGGAGGCTTTAAAAAGCAGAATTAGCCAAATGGAAAAGGAGGTTCAAAAGCTCACTGAAGAAAATAGTTCTTTAAAAATGAGAGTAGAGTTCAGGGAAGCTAACAACCATATGATAAACCAAGAAGGTAAAAAACAAAACCAAAGCAATGAAAAAATAGAAGATAATGTGAAATATCTCATTGAAAAAACAACTGACCTGGAAAATAGATCCAGGAAAGAAAATTTAAAAATTATGAGACTACCTGAAAGCTATGGTCAAAACAAGAGCCTAGACATTATCTTTCATGAAATTATCAAGGAAAACTGTGCTGATATTCTAGAACCAGAGGGCAAAATAAATTTTGAAAGAATCCACCTATCACCTTCTGAAAGAGACCTGAAAAGAGAAATTCCTAGGAATATTGTGGCCAAATTTCAGAGTTCCCAGGTCAAGGAGAAAATATTGCAAGCAGCTAGAAAGAAACAATTTGAGTAGTGTGGAAATACAGTCAGGATAACACAGGATTTGGCAGCTTCCACATTAAGGGATTCAAGGACTTGGAATAGGATATTCTGGAAGTCAGATGAACTGGGATTAAAACCAAGAATCACCTACCCATTATACCTACCTATTATACTCAGCAAAACTGAGTATAATACTTCAGGAGAAATAATGGTCATTTAATGATACAGAGGACTTTCAAGCATTCTTGATGAAAAGACCAGAGCTGAATAGAAAATCTGACTTTCAAACACAAGAATCAAGAGAAGCATGAAAAGGTAAACTGGAAAGAGAAAGCATAAAGGACTTTCTAAAGCTGAACTATTTACATTCCTACATGGAAAGATAAGATTTATAACTCTTGAGACTTTTCTCAGTATCTGAGTAGGTGGAGGGATTATACATACACACACACACACACACACACACACATACACACACACATATAGATAGAGAGCACAGGTTGACTTGAATCAGAAAGGATGATATGTATAAAAAAAATTAAGGGGTAAGAGAGGAATATATTGGGAGGAGAAAGGGAGAAATGGAATGGGGCAAATTATCACTCATAAAAGAGACAAGAAAAATCTTTTTCAATGGAGGAGAAAAGGGAGGAGGTGAGAGGGAAAAAGTGAAGTTTACTCTCCTCACATTTGACTTAAGGAGGGAATAACATACACACTCAATTTGGTATGAAAATCTATCTTACACTACAGGAAAGTAGGGGAGAAGGGAACAAATGGGATGAGGAGGATGATAGAAGGGAAGTCAAATGGGAGAAGGGAGTAATTAGAAGTAAACACCTTTGGGAAGGGACAAGGTCAAATGAGAGAATAGAATAAATGGGGGATAGAGTAAGATGGAGGGAAATATAGTTAGACTTGCACAACATGACTATTATGGAAGTCTTTTGCCTAACTACACATGTATAGCCTGTATTGAATTCCTTGCCTTCTCAGTGGGGATGGGTGGGGAGGGAGAGAGGAAGAGAAGTTGGAATTCAAAGTTTTAGGAACGAATGTTGAGAATGGTTTTTGCACACAACTAGGAAATAAGAAATACAGGTAATGGGGAATAGACATCTATCTTGCCCTACAAGAAAAGAGAGAAGATGGGAATAAGGGAAGGGTAGGGTGTGATAGAAGGGAAGGCTCATTGAGGGAAGGGGTAATCAAAACGCAAGGTGTTATGGGGTGGGGGGAGGGGAGAGATGGGGAGAAAAATTGGAACTCAAAATTTTGTGGAAATGAATATTGAAATCTAAAAATAAATAAAACTATAAAAAAAGACTGCAAGTTGCAGAGAGAGTGATAACCTTCATTGATAAACAAGAGTTTTCTTACTTGTGAGTTCATTATACCAGTGAAATCATGGGTCCAATCCTTATCTCTATACTTACATAATTTTTATATAACGGACCTATAGTCATGGAACATTTAAGTTTATATAAAGGTCATATACTATAGATCCAGTAAAAGCTCTGTGAAGAACTTTGCAAAGGTATGCCCTACCTCCACACGTAGTTGCCAGAAATAGCCTAATCTTTCATCTTTGAGTTGTCCATCCCCTCACCTGTTTTTCAGAGACCTTCAGTTCTTTCAGGGGCTATTTAAGTGGTAGCTTATGTAGAATGCTCCAGCTGATATCATTTCTCTGCTTCCCATCTTTCCCCCACCACATTGCCATTATCAATGTCATCTGGAAACAAAGCATCTTTATTAAAAACCATTGAGTTGAAAGTCACATTGAAATGTCATCATATCCATCTCTACTCTGGAAAATATCTAATGACACATTTATTAGGACAATGTTAATTTAGAAGAACCCTAGGGATGGAAATTTTTAAAAAATAGAATAGGAAGTAAAAGAAATATCATAGAATAACATTCAAGTTGAAAAGGACAATAGAGTTCTCATTGCCAAACCCCCTCATTGTATAAATGGGGAAGATTTGGATTGGACTTGCCCAGGGTTATACAGGTCAGAGCCAGAGGCAAGTTTACAACCCAGATCTCCTGAATTAAAGTCTTCTCTTCTCTGCATTATGCTGTCTCTTCAAGAAGAGCACAATATTCTTCTCATTCGGGATCTTTTATTGGTAACTTCAACAATTTCTATTCACTTACCCAAACCTGCTCTGCTTACCTAATGAGGAAGTAATATTTCTCATTCTGTTTCCCAGACTCTAAGGTCTCTAATAATTCTGGAGCAAAGAAATAGTCAATAAAAGCAAGGAAAAAATGAAGATTCACCTAAGTTCAGTCAAATTGATTTCAACTCATAGGTCTTCCTTTTGACAATGGTAAGGGACCACTTGTCTGGAAATGGCATTTTCCATAAGAAAATAGATGATCAAAGATACAGAATTTGACAGAGGCATTATTAAGCACATTCTCATTAAAACTGTAGCTTGGGATGGTTTCAGGAGTACATGATACATCATAGACTCATTACATAGGATTTCTGAAACTGTGTGTCTAAAGATATGATTTTCATGAGCAGAGGAAGGAAGGAGACAAATATTAAGTGCCTACTATTGCCAGGTGCTGTGCTAATAAGCACTTTACATGCATTTCATTTGATTCTTACAATGACCCTAGGAGGTAGGTGCAATTATTACCTCCATATTAAGGCAGACAGAGTTAAAGTGATTTATCCTTGGCTACACAGCTGGATTTGGACTCAGGTTTCCAGATTTCAGGCTTGGTGCTCTATCTCTGTCTTCAGGTTTACTGAAGAAAAATGATCGTTCTCTGAAAACGTGATGCTGTCAGGCTCTGAGTGAATACCCAGAAAGTCAAAAACATGTGAGACTTTCCAAAACATATTGGGAACCACCAATTGCAAAATCAGATTCAGGTTCCTTCTGCTTTTTTTTTCTTTTTTTTTTTTTTATTAATTTTTAACATTTATTTTCACACAATTTTGGGTTACAAATTTTCTCCCCTTTTATCCCCTTCCCCCCCAAACCCAAGCTTTCTAATTGCCCCTGTGACCTATCTGCTCTCTCCTCTATCCTCCCTCCCTGCCCTTGTCTCTGTCTTCTCTTTTGTCCTGTAGGACCAGATAGCTTTCTTGACCCCTTAACCTGTATTTCTTGTTACCCAGTGGTAAGAACATTACATTTGGTCCTAACACTTTGAGTTCTAACCTCCTTAGCTCCCTCCCTCTCCACCCCTTCCCCTTGAAAGACAGGCAATTCAATATAGGCCATATCTGTTTAGTTTTGCAAATGATTTCCATACTAGTTGTGTTGTATAGGACTAACTATATTTCCCTCCATCCTATCCTGTCCCCCTTTACTTCTATTTTCTTATGGTCCTTTCCCTCCCCATGAGTGTCGACCTCGTATTGCATTCTCCTCCCCATGCCCTCCCCTCCATCCTCCCCCCCACCCTGCTTGTGCCCCTGTCCCCCACTCTCCTGTATTATGAGATAGGTTTTCCTATCAAAATGAGTGTGCATTATAGTCTTTCCTTTAGTGGAATGTGATGAGAGTAGACCTCATGTTTTTCTCTTGCCTCCCCTCTTTATCCCACCACTAATAAGTCTTTTGCTTGCCTCTTTTATGAGAGATAATTTGCCCCATATAACTTCTCCCTTTCTCCTCCCAATATTTCTCTCTCACTGCTTGATTTCATTTTTTTTTAATATATGATCCCATCCTCTTCAATTCACTCTGTGCACTCTGTCTCTATGTATGTGTGCGTGTGTGCATGTGTGTGTGTGTGTACTCCCACCCAGTGCCCAGATACTGAAATGTTTCAAGAGTTACAAATATTGTCTTTCCATGTAGGAATGTAAACAGTTCAACTTTAGTAAGTCCCTTATGATTTCTCTTTGCTGTTCACCTTTTCATGGTTCTCTTCATTCTTGTGTTAGAAAGTCAAATTTTCTTTCCAGCTCTGGTCTTTTCATCAGGAAAATTTGAAAGTCTTCTATTTCATTGAAAGACCATTTTTTCTCCTGAAGTATTATACTCAGTTTTGCTGGGTAGGTGATTCTTGGCTTCAGTCCTAGTTCCTTTGACTTCTGGAATATCCTATTCCATTCCCTTCTATCCCTCAATGTAGAGGGTGCCAGATCTTGTGCTATCCTGATTGTATTTCCACAATACTTGAATTGTTTCTTTCTAGCTGCTTGCAATATTTTCTCTTTCACCTGGGAATTCTGTAATTTGGCCACAATGCTCCTGGGAGTTTCTCTTTTTGGATCTCTTTCATGCGGTGTTCTGTGGATTCCTTGAATATTCATTTTGCCTTCTGGTTCTAGAATCTCAGGGCAGTTTTCCTTGATAATTTCATGGAAGATGATGTCTAGGCTCTTCTTTTGATCATGGTTTTCAGGTAGTCCCAGAATTTTTACATTGTCTCTCCTGATTCTATTTTCCAGGTCAGTTGTTTTTCCAATAAGATATTTCACATTATCTTCCATTTTTCGAATCTGCGTGGTATGTTCTGAGATATCTGTCTTTCTTGAAAAGTCCTTAGCGTCCATCCGTACCATTCCAGTTTTGAAAGATCTATTTTCTTCAGTGAGTTTTTGAATCTCCTTTTCCATTTGGTTAATTCTGCTTTTGAAAGCATTCTTCTCCTCATTGGCCCCTTGCACCTCCCTTGCCAGCTGAGTTAGGCTAGTTCTCAAGGTGCCAATTTCTTCAAGATTTTTTTGGTTCTCCTTTAGCAGGGAGCTGATCTGCTTTTCATGCTTCTCCCTCATCCCTCTCATTTCCCTTCCCAGTCTTTCCTCCACCTCTCTAACTTGATTTTCAAAATTCCTCTTGAGCTCTTCCATGGCCCGAGCCCATTGGGTGGGCTGGGACACAGAATCCTCGATTTCTGTGTCTTTGCCTGATGGCAAGCATTGTTCCTCCCCATCAGAAAGGAAGGGAGGAAGTGTCTTTTCTCTGATAAAGTACCCTTCAATAATTTTATTTCTTTTCCCTTTTCTTGGCATTTTCTCCAACCAGTGGCCTGACCTCTGAATGTTCTCCTCACACCCACCTCACCTCCTGGTCCTCCCAGCCAGCGTTTGGGGACTGAGATTCAAATGCTGCTTCCCGCCTTAGGATTTTTGGTGGGGGCAGGGCTGCTATTCAGTGTGAGAATTAAGTTCAGGTGGTCAGGGGCAGGGCCGCCTCTCAGGCATAGTTCCCTCTAGGGGTTTATGCACAGACCTTCCACAGTGGATCCAGGCTCCTGCCCGTTTGGGCAGCCCCCGTCCGCAGCCGCCTCTCAGCCCCCACCTCCCGGGGGGGCCCGGGCCTTGGGGGCACCCCACTCCCCTCTCAACCCACCAAAGAGACTCTCTCACCTACCCCCCTCAGTCACCTGTTGGTGGGGGGGCCCGTGCCGCTGCTGAAGATCCCGCCTCCGGAGCCCTCTCAGATCTGTGCCTCTCGGAGCCATGGCCACCGCCACAGGTCCAGGCTGGGCTCCGCGTGTGCAGCGCGACGGACCTTTTGCGAGAGGTTTGCAGGTCCCTCTGTGGGTGGGGGGACCCGCATGGCCGCTGGAGATCCCGTCCCCGTAGCCCTCTCAGATCTCCTCCCCTCAGTGTCGCAGCCGCAGCAGGGCCGCACTCCGCTCCCCTCCCCGGCGCCCAGTCCGCGTCGCGAAGGACCCCCTGCGAGAGGTCCGCAGGTCTCTCCGGAGCAGGAATCTCCCTCGCTCCAATACTCCATGGTCTCTGGGTGCAGAATTCGCCCTGGCTTGGTCCCCTCTAGCCGTTCTGTGGTTTGTGTGTTCGGAGCTATGTGTATGTGCGTCTTTCTACTTCGCCATCTTGGCTCCCTTCAGGTTCCTTTTAGAAGCAGCTGTCCAGCTAGTTGGTCAGCATTGCCAAAGGATATGGTCATATTTTCTTAAGAGACTTTGACTTAAATGAGAAGGTGAAAGCAATTAGCTGAAAGGCTATTTAGGGAACTCACCCCACCCCATCCCCCATTCATGCTTCTGGGGTTGTTGAAAGATTGACTCAGCTCTAAAAAGTGGCTCCACCTTTACAATGTTTTCCTTTCCCTGTTGTCCCCACAAGGTGCATGTCTTAGAAACCAGGTCACTAAGGCTATTGACATAAGTGCCAGGCCAAAAGCAAGACTTGCAGTGCTATAAAGTTTTGGGGATGTGATAGAATGTGGGGAAGGAGGGAAAGAAATATATTGGTGTATAATATGAAGGAATACACACACATATACATGCATATGTGTGTAGATGGATGGATATGTGTATATATATATGTGTAAATATGTATATAAATTTATATATATATAAATTTATATCTATCTATCTATATCTATATCTACACACACACACACACACACACACACACACACACACACACACAATATGTAGCTTCAGTCCCCTTCTCTTCCCACTCCCAGAGTGTCTTATCCATACCTGGTTCCCATGGCAGTTCTTTTCTTTGACAGATGTTCTTCTGTAAATGACCTTTAAGAAAGGTCTTTAAACCTTTCCTGGAGTCACATGTAAGGCAAGAGAATAAAGGTCTGCTCTCAAGGGTGAACTTCATATGCAAGAATGATGGGAATTAGGCATTCAGTAGAAATGTGAGTACCACCCAAATGATCTAAATCAGGGATTGGGAGAGATATGAGCACCATGATCTATTTTGCACACAGTAGGTATGTATTGAGTAATAAATCTACTGGGCAAACAATCCATTTCCTTTTGAACAACGTAATTGTGCTCTAAGAGAAAATGTGATGGCCTCTCATGACCTTACTGCTTTGGTTCCAAGTCCCCCACCTTCTTAGATTCCCCAGGATGGTTCTATGACATTTATCTGATGTTGGTGATATTGGCTGAGTATTCACTGAGATCTACTACAGTACCAAGGCTCAAACAGTGAAGAGACAGTAGGTGTCAGTTATACTCATTTATACTAAACTGAACAGGTGTGACACGAATAGGAAGAAAGGCCAGGGAAGATGGTTGAGGGAAAGAGCTAGGTTGTCAGGATGACTTTAGTTACATCCAACTCCAGAGGGCATATGTCTTCTGAGACTACCTGGAAACTGCAATGTTGCAGGAAGCCAGGTTGGCCAAGGGTTTTCTTTTTGAATACTATGGGACAACTTAAATTTGTGCTTATACTTCTTTGCCAGAGCCATGATTTGGGAACTTAGAGTACCTGCATTTACTTAGAGAATAGAGATTTTTTTTCCCAGAATATTTTATTCAGTCCTTGGCTATCTTCTAATCAAGTACCTAGTGAAGGATGGAGAAGTGAGTTTTAGTAAAAGTGACAGAAATGTATAATGCAGAGGAATTAGCACATACTTATTGTTTGACCAAACTGATCAACTTATCTTTATCTCAGGGACTTTTAAAAGAAAAGATACTGTTTAGTTAGACTAACATGAGTGTTTGCAGTTGTTATTTTTCCCATCTATTCCAGAAAACAATCTGTCTGTGGAGGAAACTGTGACCCAACCAAGTAGAACATGTGGGAAAAAAATCAACACCACCTCAGACTCAAACAGAGAAAACATGTCTTCTTTCTCCCCTCTGTGTGTAATCAATAATTTAGTTCTGAAAAGCAAACATACTTTCTGTAAAGTCAGTGCCCTCTTTTACATAATTCTCCAACCCTGCTAAGCACAAACACTCCCCCATTCCCTTCTTTTTCTCCCTCTCGTCAACACAAGTGCTCTTTTTCATTCCTTCTCCCACCCTTCACCATCTCCCTTTATTTCTATTTTATAACTTCCCCTAATTCTGTCTTCATCAGTTCAGCACACTAGCTAGAATGTGACCCTAATATATAACATCTTGTTTCAGGAAGGAATTGATGGGGAAGCCTGGGACTTGATAATGGGATACCAAATTAATCCAGACCTCACCTAAGAGTGTTACCTTCAAGGCAAGGCTATAACACTGTGTATATGCAAGTGACTGTTTCTAAATATTAGGAAAGGAATTGGATGAAAATATCCACTTGGTAGATGGGAAAGAATTTCTTTATTTGTAAAGCAGAGAAAATATTGTCAAATAATTTTGGGCCAACATTTTCATATATTTTTATTTTAATAGTGCTTTGAATTTGATAAGCAGGAAAAAGGGAGGGCCTTATTCTAAATTTGGGAAAGGAACCATTCTGTTTCCCTTTTTCTCCATCTCAGTTTATGTCATCCCAACACTTGATTATATTTCCCCTCTCTGTAACATTACCACCTCAAGAAGTCTCTGGAGATCTTTCCTCAAGAAGCAATGTTAACTCACCCTCAGACATTGAGAGGCCTCTGGGGATTAATGTGGTGTACAGATGAATCAGTCAACTAATGCATTACTAGTACAGGGCAGGAGAGTCAAGGAAGTACAACCCTTTCCTACCTTACGATGACACTGTCTTTTCTTTTGTCATGATATTCATTCCTTTGGCAAGATAGTGGGACATTGGTCTTTAAGAGAAAAAAGAATCCCATGAGCCTTTGGTATAGTTTGTATATATGTGATTGAGAAGAAATCTGTCACCTGAGTAACAGACTTTAATAGTTAACTCTTTAAAAAATATATCTTGCATTTTTACATGAACTTTATTTCTGAAAATAAATGCCCACTTGTATCTCCTCTACCCAATAGGCCATCAAGAGTAAGAATGAAAAAGAAAGGAAGTGCAGTTGGGCAAAACTAGCCAACACATTACCTGAGCTTCACAATTCATGCACATGCATCCCACACCCAACTCTCCAGGAAGAGAGACTTAATTTTTCTCAACTATTTTCCTGGGCCGACCTTGCTCAGTAATTTCACAGCCCTCAGTTTCACTCTTTTTTATTTCCATTAATATTGTTGTCATTGTACACATTGTTTTCCTGGTGCACTTATTTCATTCTGCATCAATTCATTTGTCTTCAAGTGCTTCCCTAGATTCCTCAGTTACCTTCTCTATAGCACAGTGATGTTTCATTACATTTGTATAGTACATTTTGCTTAGTCATTCCTTAAATAATGTGTATCTATTTTGTTCCCACAAAAAAATATAACTATCTCTTTTCACAAAGTGACAATTCATAGCAAATTCTAGCCAAAATTATGTCTTTCTATAAGTATCATCAGTACCAAGCCACTTAGTACACAGAGGACATTGGAAAAGTCATTTAGCCTTTTTTGGATCCCGCTTTCTGCTTATGCAAAATGAGAGAATTAAATGAAACGTTCTCTCAAGATCCGGTTCCAGTTCTAAATTTGATAATCCTGGGTCTCACAGACTCATAGACTAAAATTTAAGGGCTGTCTAGTCTAACTCCATTTTACAGATGAAGAAACATCTAGAGAAGTCAGATAGGTCAAATAGAGAGGTCAAGGCACCACAGCTATACAGCAGCAGAATTGGGATAGAACTGGAATCTCCTGTTTCCCATCTCGAGGCTCTTTGTATCAGACCACTTGCAGTGTTCAGAATAAGTGCTCCAGATAATAGATGAGGTACGTAGCAATACTTACCGTTTCTCCAAGATGCTTTAATGTTCATGATAGAACATTGCTGTTTGCAGATGTCGTCATTGGGGCACTGAGTGGTTAAGTGATCTGGTGATGATAGATATACAGTTAGAAAGTGGTAGAACCTAGGTATTTTGACCTAGGGTTCAATTGTCTTTCCACTTCACTCTTCTGTAGGAGCAGTTTTACCTGAAAGAAGAATTTTCTAATCTTCAAAAAAAAAATAGACCAGTAATCTCTGTAGTTCTAAATGCCCTTCAGTAGTGTCCGCCCCACCCCACCCCCTTCGCTGCTTTTTAAGTGTTTAGGATTATGGGTTAAATAGAATCATCTGAACATGTTATCCTAGATTTAGAGCTGAAATAGACTACAGGTGATTCAGTCCAATTCTCTAATTTTTTTCAGATAAGGAAACTGAAGCATTGAGATTGACTCCATTAAATTTGGTAACTATTCATGTAGGTGTAGATTGCCTTTGGGAACTGGTAGAAAGGGGTCTAATGTTGATAGAAAGGTGGTACCTTCAGATGAAGAAGGGTTGATGGCATTTGAGCCAAGCAGCTTTAATTGACAGAGACAAGTGACTCAGTTAATCCAAACAGATGGACCTACCAGAATTCATTTTGGCTTTTTGTGCTGTGCATTTCTTTTTGTTTGATAGTCTTTTCCTTTCTGTCACAGAAATATACTGTAACATTTCTACACAGGATAAAGGGTTTTTATTCATCTCAGAAGCAAAAGTTTGCTTGGTAATGATTCTTACCTGCTTCTGATCAATGGCACCTCTCTCCATGTCTTAATAGATATTAAGAAGCCAGAAAAATTCAGCATCTGATGGTGGTGTTTCTGAACTAAGTTAGATCGATCCTCAGGCCTTTATTCAGTCTTTCTAGTTTGGTAAAGCCAACTAGTTCTTGTGATCTCCTTGAATAACCTTTGAAAACTCACAGTTTTACCTCCTTATTATCATGTGAAATTGAAGTAGGTGGTGAACCCACTACCTCCACAAGTGTCCAGAAAATAGGCAAAAACAGCCCTGGATTTAGAATACAAGGACCAAAGTTGGCTTTCTTATTACTTGTGTAGATGTGACCAAGTTGTGCAATATCTTTGGGCCTCTGGGCCTTTTAAGCACATGGACTGTGACATGCCCCAGGTGCAGAGTTAGTAAAGGTCAGAACCATTTCTTCTGATCTCAAATTGAATCTTTCCATTCTATCACAGCTGCTTCTTTCAGAATGAAAGTAGTGATTCTCCCCTGCCCCATGACCTTGTTTTTATTTTTTTCAGCTTCTTTACATACATGTTGTCTTTCCCTTTAGAATGTAATATCTTTGAAGACAGGAATGCTTTCACTGTTCTAGCTATATTCCCCAGTACCTGGCACATTGTAGGTGCTTAAAAAAATACTTGGCTGATTAATTGCCTGGAGATCAAATTCGATGACTTTTAGCTGTGATGACTATTTGTGCGTACAATTGTTTAAAATTTACTTTGCCCCTGACACTCATTGTATACTCACCAAAAAGAAATGTTTTGAGTGTTTGTTTTCACTTTGAAAATCTGACAAATAATATGCTAGTTTCTTTCTGTAGTCTTTGTCCTGAGAATGAAGGAACTCTAGGAAAATGGCAGATAGCACTTCCAGATGACCCCTTCAGTGGCCTGAGGAAGTTCATGTTATTTGCACAGGAGGCTCATCGAATCCCAAGAGTGAACATATCCAATGCTTGGCACAATCTGATGCACTAAGGACAATAGTTAAAATACATACATGCATGCATATATACATATATACACACATACATATATATAACATGTATATTGAATTATGCATCATACAAGACTACAAATAAATCACAGTATTTGTAACAGCAAAATAATCTTAAATGTTTTACAGTACAAAAATTACATCATGGTCTCCATAACCCTTTTATTCAGTTGGATACATTATCTGGTTTGAGATAAATACATTTTCCTCTCAATATTTTGTTGGGAAGAAGCATGATGACGTATTTTAGCAAATCTGCAAGTTTCAGGAAAGCACATGGGACCAAACGACTTGGTCAGGTTGTCCAGGAGGTCTTCAGTGGTGGGGGGTGGGGGTGGGGGTGGGGGGGAGGCTTTAGATTTGGTATTAGCCAATACATGGTCACGGAAGTGTCTTTTGGTTTTGTGTTCTAGGAGTTCTGTATCGCAAGTCCTGTGCATCGTCTGCTGCCTGCCTCATTGCCTCAGCTGGGTACCAATCCTTCTGCTCCCCAGGGAAATTGAACTCAGTCTGTATCAGCTGCTGTAAATCCTCACTCTGCAATGGGCCCCGGCCCAAGAAAAGGGGCAGCTCAGCTGCAAGGCCCAGGGCAGGGCTCCCCACCACCATTCTTCTCTTGAAACTGGCCTTCTTCTCAGTGCACTGCTGAAATAGAAGGATGCTTCTCTCACCCCCACCCTGTTTGTTTGGCTCTCCGTCCTCCCGCAACCCCCTTGATTATCTTCTGAAGCAACATTTATATAGCAGGACCTTGCTGTTCTTTTTTTCTCTTTGTGTCCTTAATGAAAGAGCAGTGTAAAAAAGAAAAAAAAGCAAATTCCAGAAAGAAACATTTTTGTAATCTATGACTGAATTTTCAATGTGCACTTAAAAGTGGGTGGGGGATAAGAGATGAGGAATTGGAAATCATTCGTTTCCTTTGTGTTACTAGAAACCAGATCTTTTTCAAAATTGGCACTTAACGACATTAAGGTGGATACATTTATTTTTAAGCCTCCCAACTCCTAACTTTTTTTCATAGTGTTTTTGTTTTGTTTTGTTTTAAAGGGTTGTGAGGGTGGGAGAGGGTGACTCAAAGATGACTGCCTTATGTGGAATTCATACTTCATTTTCCCTCAGGTTGTTCTCTGCACCTAGATGGGGCTCTGGAGCAACTTCCCGTGGTTTGCTTTCTGAGTTGGGCTCTAGTGATTCAAGACCCAGTTGCTGAGGCTCTGAGTCACACTTGTCCTCACTATGAAAAGTTTTTAAGAAAACCTTGTTAGTTCTTCTTGCAGAGGCATGGCGCCATGAGGAAATCAAGAGCAATGGGCGTGCAGAGCGACCACTGCTGGTTGTAGAATTCAAATGGGCCCGGAGGAGTTTCTCTTTGTTGGCATGCTCAAGAGTCAGGCGACAGCAGAGAACTTGGATGAACACCTTGCGGAACTGCCGAGATGAGATATTGTAGAGGAGTGGGTTGATGACAGAACTGAGGTAAAAGAAGGTATCAGCAAAGGGAAGGAGAATCATATATGCCTTGAAATAGGAGTGAGTCCAGTCCTGCTTTGGTTTTGCTGCAGCCATGAGCCTTCGAATCTGGTTTGGCATCCAGCATACTGCTAGAGTCACAACAATCAGTCCTGAGTGTGTAAAGGGGAAGAAACAGAGAGAAAACAGCATGTGAAAAAAAATCATAAAATATTTAGTCTCTCAGTTCTGCACTTCCCCGCTAGGAAATGGTATCAATTGTTCAATGTCTTGCTTGACAGATTTTTCTGCCATTAGCCAAAAAAAAACCCAAAAAAACCCAACACTCTTTCCAGGTCAGTGTAGTTGGCTATATCAAAAAACAACAACAAACAACAACAACGTTAAATGGGGCTTATTTATACCTGTTGATGTCTGTTCATTTTAAAATGGTTTCATTGATGTTTATAACCTTGGAAAACATTTTTTGTGGTCTGTGAATTTGATTTGTTCTTGTTTCCTTCTTTTTCCTTTTAAAAATATAGCCATATTAGATTTGGCAAGTCTGTAAAAGACTAGACTTCGTATTTTACAAGATGTAGAGTTGGCATTATTTTTGGCAACCTCAGAGAGAATATTTTTAAGCCGAAAGGAAGTGTGTATAAGCATATACCCTTTTGATGGGGATGGACATACACTTAATTATATTGGATTATTATTAAATTCAAGTAGAATCAGATTTTTGAATGGTTTATGTCATGAGTATATAGATGCCACTTAGTGCTCAATATTCACTATCTTCATGGTTGACATTTTGTGGTACATTTTGTGTTTTCATAGCACTTTCCCAGTCATTATCTCCCTCTCCCTAGAAGAGGATTTTTTTAATAGCTAACCTTAAAATCAGTATATAACTTGGCTTGGGACTTGGGTCTTTCATAGGTCTTTAACCATGCTTCTTCCCTCTCAGTTCTGTAATCTAGAAAAATAATGGACCCTCAAGGAGGAGAGAGTGTTCATGCAACTATTTAGAAATTATAATTAATTATAAAGCACCCTCTGGTATAATCAAAAGCTGTATTTATATCTATACATTCACATATACTCTCAGGGCCCTTATGTATATGACCATTGATCGTTATGCTACTTTGATGGAGCATGACATGTGCTATACAATATGTTTAACAACAAATGTCTTGACTGCTTGTCTAGATTGGATAAGTAAAGCTGAAGGCCACTTATCTTCATCGAGGCCCTTTCTGCTGCTAAGGAGACATTTAGCCATACTGAGAAGAGTCCACACTGCTATGGTATTTCAGAATGCTTTCCTCAATCCCATAGCTAGTTCAGGAGCAAAGACTTGAAGCTAGGTCTTCTAACTCTGCCCTATACCAGGCCATCTCTCATGAAGTGATAATGGAGTCCTAGAGGCAACTCCCGTTGGAAGAGAAGCATTTCATAGAAGTGCTTCATATGGTTTTTCAAAAAGGTTCTTTCTGTTGTTATGTTTCTTTGCATTTGGATAACACAGCAAAAGACAAGATTCCTTATTGCTTTTCAAACATACCAGTCCACTAACAAGCCATAGGGAAACAAATGCTGCTAATGGTCTCTTCCTATTTGAGATAAAAAATGAATATTTTCTATAATAAAAACTGCTCCAGGAGAAGTGAACACGTCTACTAAAGCCAGAAGTGGCAATCCCGCTTGGGTGTGTCTTGGCCTCTCTTTGCTCAGTAGTAAATGTGCCTTGGGTGGGTTCTCAGCAGTGATTCTGAAAAGCACTGCTCACCCAGTAGTCAGTCCTTAGGGAATAAATGAATTCAATTGTGAAAAAAATGAGTCAATGATGACTTTATTTCCTAGGTTCCTTGATCATTTTGTGACCATTTTAATTTTTTACAGTTTCTGATGTCAAGTTTTATTTCCAGTGAGGTACTGCAATGGATGAAGCATCAGGCCTAGACTTAGAAAGACCTGAGTTCAAGTCTACCCTCAGACACTAGTTATGTGACCTTAGACAAGTCAGTTAACCTCTTTTTACCATTAATTTTGTCATCTGTAACACGGAGGTGATAATGGCACCTACCTCTCAGGACTGTTGTGAGAACTAAATAAGATAATAATTGTCGTGTTTGACAGAGTGCCTGGGACACAGTAAGTGCTATATAAAAGTTATTATTATATTATTATTATATTATATAGTATTCTCTACATGAGAAGTGCCCCCCAAACACTCAATAATTCTAAATATAAAACCAGGAAACAATTAAACATAATGATATGATTTTTAAAAGAGGAAAAGAAAACACTGTGACCCAGACAGGCTGAATTATCTAATTACATATAATGGACTTTAAAAAAAAAAAATCACTTTTTTTTTCTAACTGAGGAGAAAGGTATTGCTTACTTTGAAAATAGATAGCATATAACCACTTTGAGAAGCACTGGGGTTTCATGTATTCTGTTTATCTTACTGCTTCTATAAAGTTATTGTTTCTGTCTCGGCACCACTGCCTGAAAGGTTCAGATTATTAATTGTGAAGAAGACAGGAGGCCTGCCTTGTTGAAACAGAAGGTACATTCCTTGAAAAAGTAGGTTCTTTCCCTCCATCATTGATTTTCACAGGGCCCATGCACAACCATCTTCATCTGACAACTGATTTCCCAGAATATGAAAAATTGAGCACATAGTTTTAGTGTGTTGTGCTATGTTGTGTGTAGTTGTACAATCCAGGAAATGGAAATCCAGTGGGGGGTGGGGAATGCAAGCAGATATGAATTACCCATAGCGCAGCATTTTAAAGCTAAGGAAAAGGAGTTCTGAGACTAGAAGAGGAAAACATAGTTGTGGGACAAGGTCAGAGAATGAAGGTGGTTATTTTATTTCAGTATTAACTACTACTCGTTTTCTTAGACTTTTTCTTACAAGCCCCTTTTTAAATGGTCATGGCTCTTGTCCATGACCATTCTATCATAAAAGACCAATTTTTAGGATAGACTTCTAGCACTTTGGCTTCTTCCCTTTGTACCACCTCCAACCTCAAACCTCCATCACCACCATCATGCCCTTAACCTTGACCACACACACACATGGCACTAGTCATTAACTATACATCAAATGACATTATCAAAAAAGAACTTAGGTTCAGTTACATATCGTCTTAGGCTCTCAGTCTCTTCATCTCTAAAAGGAAGGGATTGGATGACTTCTAACATCCTTTCTAGCTCTCAATCCTATGATCCTCTGACCAGGAAGACCTAAAAGAAGCTTCTTCCATAGTCTGAAGATTTCCACCTCTGATTCTTGTAGTCCAGAACTTTACTCTGTAGGACTTGGCATTAAGAGAATAAGTCCATTCCATATCGTCATGTAAAGATATATTAGGTAATTCTAGATCCCACATCTGAGGCCAAAATAATAAGCACAAGATTTGGGTTTTGTTGTTTTCTGTTGTTACGAATCCCTGGCTATGTCAAAAGAACCTATCTGCACTTGAACCCCTTGGCAAAGATGACGCAATTACCTCTGGTCTCCTGAGAGTGGAAAGGATAAATTAGTAACTTTGCTTGTATTTTCGAAAGTAATTTTTTTTTTTCAAGGAAAGCTAAGCATTAAGTATATAGGTGCAGTCCATGACAAATGTGAGACAGGTGCCCTTGGGCCATGTGATGAAGGTTAGTGTTTCAGGGAGAAATTTAGTTCCCTTTATGAAGAATTTGTCATTTTTATAAAGACAAGTAAGTGCTCAGTTTTATGCATTGAAACAATAGGCATTATTTTCTGTGCCATGCATTTTTATGAATGAGTACCTTGGTCACAGCCAAATTCTTAGCTACTGTGCAGCTCCAAGGCAAAGCTGTACAGTCTTGTTCATGCTTTAATATGGCATATTAAACATTTTGGTAAATCTGAGTTGAAATGCAATCAATTTGGACCTGTATATTACCTTGGGAAAATCTATAAAGTCTTAGTCTGTGTTATGTAATATGTAAAGTACACTCAACTTTAGGGTGAACTTGAATGAAGATCAGTGAGCCAAACTCACTCATGTAAAACAGGTAAACTATTCAAACATCATCGTTGATAAATATGTATTGTATTCTAAATAACCTTGTACTCTGAGTTAAGAAATATGTTTGCATCATAGTTGTTTCTCTGCATTAACTACTTTCATTTTTTCATCCTTCATCAGCACACTAAAATGATAAGGACTATTAGAGGATAAGACAGATTTACTCTCAATGGAATAATGTTTAGAAAACAGAAGTAATGCAGATGTCCAACAACCTACTTCAATGAAGCTTGAAATTTCAACAGCATTAGAATCCATCTGCTTGGTTTAATCTTCAAAGGTGCATTAAGCTATACAATTTGACACTTGGTGGCATTGATATATATTTTATTCTGTACTTGGATTTTTTTTCCTCCCAACCTTTAAGTGAGGATAAGTGTTTGTAGTTTCCTTTAATTCATCTGAGAATCAAAGAATGTTGGGGTGATAAATGAGCCTTAGAGGGTCTAATCTTATTCCTAAATTTATAGATGATAAAAATGAGGCCCACAGAGGTGACATGCTATGTCCCAGACTTAGTTGGTGACAGAATCAGTCACAGACCTCATGTCTCTTGACTCGCATAAGTCCATTGCTAATTCCATTATACAATGCTGTCTCTATACCTTAGGTTCTAATCTCAGATTCACAGCAGGCCGCAGGACTGTCCCATCACCCTTCTTAATTCCTTTTGGAAAGAAGAGAAAATAATTTCCAACTTTCCCCACCCCCCGCCCCCCCTTGAAGTGTCAGTATAGCCTTGGGAAAACATTTTGCATTGAAGTAGTAAATAACTGATATCCTCCCAGTACTTTTCAATGTTCAGTTGCCCTTAGTTTGGAGCTTACTGAGAAAGACCTTCTGGGATGAGTCAGTTATATTGAGGGTCATATGTAAGGGTTTGGACCACATAAATTGCAACATTCTGTATAAACCCAAAGTACATAAATGTTTCTCAGAAGATTTGCAGAATCAAGTCATATTTGAGTTATTGGTTTCTTGTAAACAGTAACCACAGATCTGAAGACTATTCACCTAAGGAGGTAGCTCCCAATCAGATTTTATTCTGATGACCAGAAAAGCTTTGGCAGTCCCATGATTTCTTTCTAAGAAAATCCACTTTGTAGGACTCAAAAGGCTCCAAGGCATTGTTCGTTTGTTTTTAAACCTTGCTGTTCCATTCCTATCTTAAAGAGTTGGGTTTGTGAAAATTCAAAGAGAATTATTGTAAAAGGTAGGGAAAATGGGGACAAGAAAGTAAGATACACTATTTATTCTAATGCTAATTCCAAAAAAAAGAAACAAACCCTGATTTTTAACTTTTCTTCTGGCCCTAGAAACAAAATATTCCCATTCCTCCTCAACACTGATCTCTTATCCTAGGAGTTAGCCATAAAAAAGATTTGTAAGGAATAATAGAAATCAGAAGGATTATGGGTACTTTTAAGCAAAAGTTGGCAGGGTTAGAATTGTGAGGAACTGGGAAAAGCATCACACTTTTGATGACCATCCTAACCAGTTCTTGATAAAGAATCAATGAACCAAGCCTGGTGTGGAACCCAACACAGTCACCATTGGATTGATCAATTGGTGGATGTGACTATTAACATACACAGCTTTAGTTTATTTTTTTTTCCCTAGAATTTAATTAATTTACGTGTGGGAGAGTGAGTAATGAAACACTTGGCTTGTCAGCTGACTCTTAAAGATCAGTTGAGAGGGAAAATCAAGTGTATATTTAAGAGTCACGAGTCAAAAAGAGAAAAATGCATTCAATAAACTGTTGGCTCTTTCTCAATTTCTCTTTTTATTTTGATCTCACTGACCTTGCCTCAGTTGAGGGATTGTGTTTTGTCAAAAGGTAAACAAGGAAGTAATCTCTATCAACATCCACCTTAGTGGAATTTCTAACTATCCAAGCTTTAAGAAGTTCACGCTGACGTTGTTTATTAGAAAATACTTTGCATTTGTTCTGGTCACCATCCATTTACTTTACTTTTTTTTTCAGTGTATTACAAACCAATTGTTTAATCTATCTTTTTAGCCAAAGTCAGCATTGACTAAATTCCCTGAAGTCCTCCAGGCCTTACCATCGGCACTGTGGGTCATCTAGGCGCTGCTATCTGATCTGCTGATGGACCTAAAACACTGAATATTGTCTTCCATCCTGTGGCTGAACATTTAACATTTCCAGGCTTTTCTAGTCTACCCTGCAGCTGAATTCTCTTATTTTCTCCTCCAATTAAAATATTAATTCCTTGAGATCAGGGAATGTCTTGCTTTATCTATTTGTATGCCTGATTAGCACAATGCTTGACACATAGGAAATGATGAATAAACGCTTTTATATTCGTTCATTCTCTCCTTGCTCCTGTTGTCTCAAGTATCCTTTTCTTTTTATCACTAGACCTCCTCTCTTCAGTCTTTCCTTTTTTCAATTTTCTCCCTTTTTTTCTGCTCTTCTTCCTTCTTTTACCTCATTCTCTTTCCCCTCTATTCCATTTTCTCTCCTTGAATTTTGCCAAAATAACCATGAACCAAGCAGTGCACAATAAGGCCTATATTGCCAACCCACCCACTGTTTGCTTGGATGGGCTTAAGATAATTGGATCAGCTGCAGGCAAGTTTCTTAATAGCTTACAGGTGGCCAGCTATCTTAACTGGTAGGATTGCTGCCAGTTTTGCCAAAGAAACCCTCAAAAGAGTTTTGAAAACAAAACACTTTGGATGCTGAAGATACAGGTGTGAGATACAGGTGTAGGCTACATAATGGAGTTTGGGTCTCATCAGGGAGCCACCTCCCATTGCCCCCTGCTTTTCTTTCCTGGGCTTCAGAAATGATAAATGGGGTAATGCTGTTGGGGGTGGGGGGTGCAGAAAAGACATGATAATCATCCTCTCTCCTGAGCTGTTCAGTCACAACTGTTTAAGCAAACCTGTACCTCTTTTCCTATTAAAAGACTAAAACAGAGGGGCAGAAGAGCTATGTGAGAGTTTTCTTTCATTTCAGTTTTCAAATTCACCAGATGGAGCTCAGGCCCATAGCTTTAAAAACAAATGTTAATCACATGGATGGTTTCTTCTGCTCATGGAGATAGATTGCATGATGATCTGTTTTGGCCTCAGCTATTTGGTCTAGTTCAGTTAGGGGTTCCATTACCAATATGGTATCATCTACCATATTGAGGCCAGAGGTGAAGGGGAGATCAGAGCCCACACAGTAAATATTAGTTCCACCTAGTTTTACTCCATCTGTACCTGCAAGCTTCCATGCAAGAGAAAAGACTAGATAATTAACTAAGATAACACATGTTAATAAAATAAATAACCCTCGCTGGGAGCTTTAGAATACCACTCTACTAGAAGTAGGTGTCATTGGGGGCAGCTGCTGTCTAGTGCCCTGTCATCCCTTTAGTCATGCATGGTAAATGATCAATTGAAATCTGTTAAATAAATATTTTTCTATGTGGATTTGTTGTACATAGCTTTGTGACTTTCTATGCAAACAATTTATTGTAAAGCACTGTATAAGCTGTCCTGAAATTAAAGGTCTCAAGTGTTATAACTGTTTCTCACTCTGATAGGTAAAGCCAAATGTTTCAACTGTGACATGTCAAAAATTCCAATTGGGGTAGGGAAGGAGGTGAAATGGTATCATGCAACAGTGTTGCCCAAGGGTGTTAATTGATAAACACAACATCTGGGTGCTAATAAACATTGTAACCCTCAAAGTGAACTAATTTCTATCATCCCAACATTTTTTCTCACACTTACAGACCCTGATTAATAATTGGAATAGGCATTTATAGTTTCTAATGGAAGAGTATTAAGTCAATGCACATGCAAGTTGGAAAATTAGAACTATATTGTTATTATTATCATTATTATTATTAGAAAAGGGATCGAGACCAATCTTTCATGTTACAGAAAAGGAAATGGAAACCTAGAGAGAAGTAGTGTGTCTACCTGTCTAGCCAGTTAACAGCATAAAACACCCCACTCTTTGACCAGGCACAATTTTTGCCGAGGACCAAATTGGTGATTTATTCCCTGGACTTTGCCAAGTGGGAACTCCCCTGAGAACTTTGCCCCTTTCACTTCCCATTTCTTTAACAATCTGAGGCATAGGAAAGCTATGTAGGCTGAGTTCCAGGTACCTCCAATCCAAAGAGGCTCAGAGGGCTATTTTAGAAGGACCTTCCAGACTAATGAAGGACTCCTGGAGAGGGAGTAGGGAAAATGTAAGATGGTGATCAAATGTGTTGCCTACACTCAATACTCTGCTCCAGAGCCAAGGGAAAGATCTGAGATTTACAAAGAAGCTCAGAGTTGGAAGGGGCCTTAGAGATCCTATAACTTAACTTCTTCATTTCATAAATGCAAAATCCAGGCCCAGCCAACTTAAATGATGAAATAGAATGGCACAAGAGTGTTCAAATCAGAGCCCACACTAGAACCCAGTTCTGTTTGTCAATCCAGCATCATTAGGCTATAAGGGTCTTTTCATGTCATCTAACCCAACTCCTTTATTTTTGAGATGAGGAAACAGGCTCAGAGATCAAGTGACTTACTCAAGGTAACACAAGTATTAAGCAGTGGACTTGGAAATCAAACCCAGGTCCTTTGCCTCCAAACTTGATATGATCTCCATATTACATATATCATACTACTAGTGTGTCTGACATGAAGGCTAGACTGGGCCTGGTGTCCCTAACAACAATGGTTGTGTGTATCCATCATGTGGCATGGGAAGCTAGGTGGATAGAGTGCCAGGCTTGGAATCAGGAAGCTCTGAGTTCAAATTTGACCTTAGACCCTTCCTAGCTATGTAACACTGCACAAGTCACTTAACCCATTTACCTCACCTTCTTTATCTGTAAAATGAGCTGGAGAATGAAATGGCAAACCATTTGAGTATCTTTGACAAGGAAACCCCAGATTGGGTCATGAAAAGTCAGACATGACTGAAACAGCTGAACAACCACAACAATTGTGTAGAACACATATATCAGAATAAACGTGAAGCACAAAACAGTATTTCTTTAAGTATCTGTTACTGAAGCTTTTGTGTATAGGTGTTTTGAGAGAAAGGGGCAGAGAAGAGAATTGGAGAAATCAGGTATGACGAGATGGTTTGAATGGCCATATGATCTAAATAAGTCATGCAGCATTGTTCCTTTCAGAAGGAATCCTTCTCAGCCATTGCACTATTTACTACCTTACAAATACAATTATTTCTTTTAAAAAATCAGTCAACAGTAAGCTCTGATTATGTGCCCCTTATATTAAGGATACAAACAGACAAAAGAAGTATAAATAGTCTCGGCCTTTAGGGAGCTTATATTTCCAAATGGGGGAGATACTATGTATTACTTGTAAGATACATATAAAGTAGATGTAAGTAACCTTAAAGGGGGAGACAGTAGCATAATGGCTGGAGGGGCCCGGAAAGACTTCTTGCAGAAACTGAAACTTAACCCAACTTTTTTGAAGCAAGTCAGAAATTATAAGAAATGGAGCTAAGGTGGAAAAACATGCTAGCCAGGAGGTACAGCTAGGGCAAAGCTAGGAGACAGTGTGGCATGTGCTGTATGAAGACAGCAAGAAGCCCCGTATGGCTGGACTACAGAGTCCATAGAAGGGAGAGCAGGATATGTCAAAGGGGCAAACTTTCCAAGGATTTTCAATGCCCAGAACAGAAGCTTACATTTGGTCCTGGAGAGGATAAAAAGCCAATGGAGTATACTGAGTAGGACAGTAACATAGCCCCGGGGACCTAGTAGAAATTTCTTTGGCAGCTATTTGGAGGATAGATTGGAGTGGAAAGAAACCTTAGTATGGGAGACCAATTGATAGTAATATAGAAGTTCAAAGTAGGGGTGGATTTAGGGTGAAAATGATGAAATTCTTAGAGGCCATCTAGTTCAAAATGTCCAGTGGACATTTGGTGATGCAGGATTGACTGGAGCTCAGGAGAAAGATTAGGGCTAGATAAATAGATCTCCATGTAGAGATGATAATTGAACCCAAAGAAGCTGTTGCCATGGCTAAGTAAAAGATTACAGAAAAGAGGAGAGGGCTTGAGGTATACCTATAGTTAGAAGATCCATCAAAGAAGGCTGAGGAGTGGTCTGACTGAGCACTAGAAGACATCAGTGCTACAAAAACCTAAGATGGGAATGTCAAGTGCTGCAAAAATAAAATGTCAAGAAGAATGAAGATGGAGAAAAGACCAAAAAAATTTGCTTGCTATGTTTCAAAGCCCATATGTTATATAATTCATGTGATTTATTCATACATACACATACACCCTTATTCCTACCTAGAAGCTACTTTGTACACAGTTCAAACAAATTTGGTTACCTTGTTCCCTAGTCTACAAGGTAGAAAGAGTAACAACTCCAATTTACACAGCATTTTAAAGTTTGTAAGTTAATTTTTACTGTTATCTTTTGTTTTTAAGTCACTTACATTTCCTGATATAGCACTTTCTTCCTCCAATTCAAATATAAGAATTATTAACTGCCTATCACATAGAGGCCCTTGAGAAAATACAAAGTTAAATCAGACATGGTGCCTGCAATCATTAAACAGTCTAGTAGGGAGAATGCTATTAAAATACAAGTAAATATAATACAAAATAGATCATGATAAACATCTAAGTGAAATGCACAGAGATTTCTGGGCAAGGTGTAAGGAAATGTATCATTCTGAATGAAAGGATTAAGGAAGACTGTGGAGAATGTGGCATTTAAACAAGCTTTTGAAGTATGGGCAGAATGTCAACTCACAGGTTTGGGAAGGGAAGAATTCTAGATAGAACAACATGAGCAAATATGTAAGACATATGAAGTGCATGTGGATGTGTATAAGAGACATTTAATTTTGGTTCAAACACAAAATACATTGAAGGGAATAGTGTGAGATAAGGCTGGAAAGGTAAGGTGGCAGCAGATTGCAAAGAGCCTTGAATGCCAGAATAAAAGTTTTATTTTTATTCCATCCATGCTAGAAAACTAATGAAGGTTTTTCAATAGGTATGTGTATGACATGTGTATGACATGATCTGACTTATGCATAAAGAAGATTAATTTGGTATCTGTGTGAAGGCAGTTGAAAGAAATATTAGAAGCAAAAAGATCCATTAAGAGACTATAATAATCATAAACTTGGTGGCATTGAGAATAGAATGGAATTGAATTATGCAAAATATTATGGAAGTTGAATCAATAGGACTTGGCAACTGAATTGAAATTAGAAGTGAAGGAGAGAAAGAACAAAAATGGTATTTTTTAAGGAGCTGTAACACGAATGGTCAAATAAATAGTGTGTGTGTGTGTGTGTGTGTGTGTGTGTGTGTGTGTGTATTTGTCCTTCATTGCCAAAGAAGAACATGCCATCAGAGAAATAATGACATGACTTACACTTGACTTTGTTTTGAGTGAGGGAGGGCTGTGCAGGTCACCTCACTTCTCCTCCAGAGCCATCTGAATCCAGTGACCAGATATTCATCAGGATGACTGAATAGTACATTCAGAGGAAGGAGTAAATTTGGTTTGAATGAGGAAGTAAGAGGTTCAATTTTTAACAGATTGAGTCTGAGGTGCTGGTAGGATATCCAGACAGAGATAAATGATGACTGAAGATTCAGACTCGGTAAAGATATCAGATCTGAGTTATTTGCAAAGGAGAATTATTTTAAGCCCTGAAAGTTAATTCTATTGCTGAAACTGTACTGAGAGAACAGAATAGAGAGAGAGAAAGAATAGAAAAGTGCCATGCACAGAGAACCTTGGAGCACATATACCTCAATGAATCAGAGAGACAATGAAGAACTGGCAGGAAAGTTAGAAAGAACCAGGAGGGGAGATCATATCCAGAAGATGGAGGTGATTACTAGTGTCAAATGCTGCAGAGGGGTTAGTGTCAAATGCTGCAGAAGTAAGATCGTTGGATTTGACCCTTAGGAAATCATTGATGATCTTAGAGAGAGCCATTTTGAGAAAATTATAGATCAAGAACTAGGAGAGACCTCAGAGTCTGTCTAGTCTACTTCAAGCCCCTTCATTTTTTTTTTTTTTGAGAGGTAGAAGCACTGTATTAAAGACCTAAAAATACAAACATTATATAAATATAATTCAGTTCAAATTAACTGTTGGAATTTCATACACATAAATAAGGTAAAAATTACATTACTTTGTCAAAGTAAAGAGAAACTCATGGTTTTCATCAGTGCACTAAAACGCTATCCATGCCAGAGGTACTGTACAGGTTTGTCAAAGAGTTCAGACCATGTTACTTAAAAGGATTAAAATAATTTTGTTCTGGAGAATGGTTTATTCAGGTATTCAAGTAGTTAAGTAACTAAAACAAAATAAAATACAATATTGGAACCATTTCCAGAAGAGTTTTCAGGTAACTTGTCTAAAGACTTCCAGGCCTTACTATTTGGTAAGCTGCAAGAACAGAATTTGAAATGAAAAATGCCCACCCAGGTTGAGGAGCCCCCATTCACTTATGAAAAAACAAACCTGATTTTTCATAAACTTGATGTAGAAAGCCCACATCACTAACAAGCATTTAGAAGATCAACCTTGGTTTGGACCCCAACAATTTGGGAGAGCCCTTCTCATTTTCCAACACTGGTTCTTTTTTTTTTTTTTTTTTTAACTTTTAACATTTATTTTCACACAATTTTGGGTTACAAATTTTTCCCCTTTTATCCCCTCCCCCCCCCAAACCCGAGCTTTCTAATTGCCCCTGTGACCTATCTGCTCTCTCCTCTATCCTCCCTCCCTCCCTTGTCTCTGTCTTCTCTTTTGTCCTGTAGGACCAGATAGCTTTCTTGACCCCTTAACCTGTATTTCTTGTTACCCAGTGGTAAGAACATTACATTTGGTCCTAACACTTTGAGTTCCAACTTCTTTAGCTCCCTCCCTCTCCACCCCTTCCCCTTGGAAGACAGGCAATTCAATATAGGCCATATCTGTTTAGTTTTGCAAATGATTTCCATACTAGTTGTGTTGTATAGGACTAACTATATTTCCCTCCATCCTATCCTGTCCCCCTTTACTTCTATTTTCTTATGGTCCTTTCCCTCCCCATGAGTGTCGACCTCGGATTGCATTCTCCTCCCCATGCCCTCCCCTCTATCCTCCCCCCCACCCTGCTTGTGCCCCTGTCCCCCACTCTCCTGTATTATGAGATAGGTTTTCCTATCAAAATGAGTGTGCATTATATTCTTTCCTTTAGTGGAATGTGATGAGAGTAGACCTCATGTTTTTCTCTTGCCTCCCCTCTTTATCCCACCACTAATAAGTCTTTTGCTTGCCTCTTTTATGAGAGATAATTTGCCCCATATAACTTCTCCCTTTCTCCTCCCAATATTTCTCTCTCACTGCTTGATTTCATTTTTTTTTTAATATATGATCCCATCCTCTTCAATTCACTCTGTGAACTCTGTCTCTATGTATGTGTGCGTGTGTGCATGTGTGTGTGTGTGTGTACTCCCACCCAGTACCCAGATACTGAAATGTTTCAAGAGTTATAAATATTGTCTTTCCACGTAGGAATGTAAACAGTTCAACTTTAGTAAGTCCCTTATGACTTCTCTTTGCTGTTCACCTTTTCATGGTTCTCTTCATTCTTGTGTTAGAAAGTCAAATTTTCTTTCCAGCTCTGGTCTTTTCATCAGGAAAATTTGAAAGTCCTCTATTTCATTGAAAGACCATTTTTTCTCCTGAAGTATTATACTCAGTTTTGCTGGGTAGGTGATTCTTGGCTTCAGTCCTAGTTCCTTTGACTTCTGGAATATCCTATTCCATTCCCTTCTATCCCTCAATGTAGAGGGTGCCAGATCTTGTGCTATCCTGATTGTATTTCCACAATACTTGAATTGTTTCTTTCTAGCTGCTTGCAATATTTTCTCTTTCACCTGGGAATTCTGTAATTTGGCCACAATGCTCCTGGGAGTTTCTCTTTTTGGATCTCTTTCATGCGGTGTTCTGCGGATTCCTTGAATATTTATTTTGCCTTCTGGTTCTAGAATCTCAGGGCAGTTTTCCTTGATAATTTCATGGAAGATGATGTCTAGGCTCTTCTTTTGATCATGGTTTTCAGGTAGTCCCAGAATTTTTACATTGTCTCTCCTGATTCTATTTTCCAGGTCAGTTGTTTTTCCAATAAGATATTTCACATTATCTTCCATTTTTCGAATCTGCGCGGTATGTTCTGAGATATGTCTTTCTCATAAAGTCCTTAGCGTCCATCCGTACCATTCCAGTTTTGAAAGATCTATTTTCTTCAGTGAGCTTTTGAATCTCCTTTTCCATTTGGTTAATTCTGTTTTTGAAAGCATTCTTCTCCTCATTGGCCCCTTGCACCTCCCTTGCCAGCTGAGTTGGGCTAGTTCTCAAGGTGCCAATTTCTTCAAGATTTTTTTGGTTCTCCTTTAGCAGGGAGCTGATCTGCTTTTCATGCTTCTCCCTCATCCCTCTCATTTCCCTTCCCAGTCTTTCCTCCACCTCTCTAACTTGATTTTCAAAATTCCTCTTGAGCTCTTCCATGGCCTGAGCCCATTGGGTGGGCTGGGACACAGAATCCTCGATTTCTGTGTCTTTGCCTGATGGCAAGCATTGTTCCTCCCCATCAGAAAGGAAGGGAGGAAGTGTCTTTTCTCTGATAAAGTACCCTTCAATAATTTTATTTCTTTTCCCTTTTCTTGGCATTTTCTCCAACCAGTGGCCTGACCTCTGAATGTTCTCCTCACACCCACCTCACCTCCTGGTCCTCCCAGCCAGCATTTGGGGATTGAGATTCAAATGCTGCTTCCCGCCTTAGGGTTTTTGGCGGGGGCAGGGCTGCTATTCAGTGTTAAATTAAGTTCAGGTGCTGAGGTCAGGGGCAGGGCCGCCTCTCTGGCTCAGTTCCCTCAGGGGGTTTATGCACAGACCTTCCACAATGGATCCAGGCTCCCACCCGTTTGGGGTGCCCCTGTCTGCAGCCGCCTCTCAGCTTCTATCTCCTGGGGCGGCCCGAGCCATGGGGGCACCGCACTCCCCTCTCAACCTGCCAAAGAGACTCTCTCACCTACCCCCGTCAGTCACCTGTTGGTGGGGGGGCTTGTGCCACCGCTGAAGATCCCGTCTCTGGAGCCTTCTCAGATCTGTGCCTCTCGGAGCCGCCGCAGGTCCGGGCTGGGCTCCGTGTCTGCAGCGCGATGGACCTTTTGCGAGAGGTTTGCAGGTCCCTCTGTGGGTGGGGGGACCCACGTGGCTGCTGGAGATCCCGTCCCCGTAGCCCTCTCGGATCTTTTCCTCACAGTGTCGTGGCCGCGGCAGGGCTGCACTCTGCTCCCCGTCCCTGCGCCCAGTCCACAGTGCGAAGGACCCCCTGCGAGAGGTTTGCAGGTCTCTCCAGAGCAGAAATCTCCCTCGCTCCAATATTCCGTGGTCTCTGGGTGCAGAATTTGCCCTGGCTTGGTCCCCTCTAGCCGTTCTGTGGTTTGTGTGTTCGGAGCTATGCGTATGTGCGTCTTTCTGCTTCTCCATCTTGGCTCCACCCCCTCCAGCACTGGTTCTAATACTGCTCAAGAAACTGAATACAGAGAGTGCTTTTAACACACCCCTTGAGATCACAGCCACTAATTAAGGCACATTCTGCATGCACAACAAAAAAATGCAACTCAGCCTTATCTAGGAAAAGAAAAAACAAACCAGAAACTCAAAACATTTCCATTACTGAAAAAATTGGTAACTGTAGACAAATAGGTAAAAAAAAAAAAAAAGGTAAACGTCACATAAACATAAGTTTTTATTATCTGCTTAAAATTCTCCTAGAAGTTACACTGGAAATTCTACAAAGGATTTATTTACAATAAAATGAAACTTTTTTAAAGTAAGTTCATTGTGCTTTATCTGGTGTTAAATTAATAGTTTTGCAAAGTCCAATACAATTGCTTCGGTAAATTAGTGCAACGTGAAATCTGTTGGAAGGAGATCAAGCATGTAATCACATCAGATCAAATCCAGGACTCCAGATAGAGAAGGGCCAACTTGTTATCCCTTTAAAAGGTATCTGTCCCTTTCTGGATGCACACGGCCTGAGCCAACCTCACCCCAAGAGACAGACCTGCCCTTTCCTACTGTGTGCCTCGCGCATTTCCTGGCAGTCTGAAAGCAAACTTTGAAGGAGACTCCACCTCCAGCTGCATCTCCCCTACTCCAGGAAGCCCTTTCATTTTACAGATGAGGAAAATGAGCCCCAGGGAGTTTATATGACTTACCAAAGGTTTCAAAGATCCTACGTTTAAGATGTGGGTCTGGAACCCTGGAGAAAGATCAGGATTGGAAATATAAATTTGAGAGTCATCTGAATATAAATTTAAGCTATGAGAGTGAGTGATCTTGCCATGAGAGAAGAGGCTATAAGGAGAATAGGAGGTGGACAAGGCTAGAACATTAAAAGAAAAATTTGTGAAAGGGAGAAGTTGATTAGACAGCTATGAAAAGAAGAAAAAAGGAGTCGTTATAAGAGTCAAAAGAGCAGAACGTATCCAGAAAAAGGTGTAGCTGACTGTTTCAGATGCTACAGAAAGGTTAATAAAGATACTAAATGAATGGGGATCTTTAGAAGAAAAGTTTCAGAAGAGTTGTGGAGAAGCCAGATTGCAAGGAGTTGAACAGTGATTACATAGTGAGAAAACAGAGGCCGCAGTTAGGGTTTTTCAATAAGTTTAGCAGTAAAAGGTGGGAGAGAAAGGAGAGATAATAGTTCAAAAAGTCAAGGAAAGGTTTTTTAGGACTAAGGATTCTTGAGCACATTCCTAAATCAAACTGGAGAACATTTATATTGCTCTCTACTTGGTGTCCAGGGATCAATTCAATTCCATTCTGCCTCCTTAGTGTGGCTAAGGTAGGACAAAAGGGGAGAAGGGAAGAGATATTATTAATCCACATTCTGGGTTTTTTTAAATCTGGGATCCATGAGCATAATTTAAAAATATTTTCAATAATTTTATAATTATTTCAATATATTGGTTTCCTTTGTAATCCTATGGATTTTTTCTTTTCTGCACTTAAAACCATTATTCAGAGAAAAAGTTTATAGACTTCACCAAATTGCCAAAGGAGACCATGATACATTTTTTAAGATGCTAAGAATCCCTGATCTAGAGGCAAACACATCATCTAGAAACAGCGGAAGGGGAGGCTCAAGTCTATACATATGACTACAATATCTCCTATCTTTTGTCTCCTAGTTGTTATAGTTTTCCTCTTACCATTTATATAACTAAGTGTGAAGAAGAAAGCATAAACATATAAGCTTAAAAGAGAACCCCCCCCCCAAAATGGTATAACCACATTGCAGCTAGTGAACAAATGAATATCTATGACAAATAATAACAATAAAAACCTGACATTTGTAGAATGCTGGATTTCCTCAGGAAAACTAATTGCAGTAAAGAAAAATCTTATTTCTATTTGTTCTATGACTCATGAAGACTTGCACTCTCTCCCGAGTGCAAGAAAGACAAGCCCATATTGTTTTCTTCCTGAAAGCCCTATGAAACAAAATATTTCCCAAGTCTGACTGATGTTCTAACACTCATTCAAATATGGTAGGATAAAACTCTGTGCCCTTTACGTCAATTGGTCCCAAATTTGACAATTTCTAGTAGGTTTTTTTTCCTTCTTAAGACACTTGGCAGGTTTTTCAACCCTGGGCAAGTGACTTAACATCTGTCAGTCTCAGTTTCTTCATGTGCAAAATGGGAATGATGATAAGCAATGCGTTATTGTGAAAATCATAGGAGATGCTAAATACAAAAAAATGTGCCAACCTTAAAGCACTCTGTGTTAGCTTCTATTGTAATTGTTTTGAGAGAGTGAAAGTATCTAAAGCAGTAAGTAGTGAGATTCAGTACTGGTCTCTCTCTCTCTCTCTCTGTGGACCTCCCAGAGGACTCTGCTCTCACTTTTCCTATGCAGACATCCTAGACTGTTTTGCATTATTTGTATATGCCTCCTGTCTCAGTACTAGTCTGTGTAAGTTCCTGAAAGCAACAGTCAGGTTGCTTTGTACTTGTACTTTGTACAGGTCCGTACTTGGAGTCCTAGGACTTTAGTTGTGATTCCTGGGTCTTGTCATGTCCTATTTTCTGTGGTCTTGGATAAGTTGCTTACCTTCTTTAGATCTCAGTTTCCCCATCCATAAAGTAAGGGGAGGGGTTGGGGGGAAGGGTGGACCAGATGACCTCTGAGGTACCTTCTGCTAGAAAGCTGTGGGCTTATGGTCCAGCAAAGTCAAGAGCTATGTCTTACCTAATCCCTGAATCTCTCCCAGTAGCTAACCAATATTCTATATATACAATTAGCACTCAAGAAGCATTTGTTGAATTAAATCACATCTTTTCTTCCTGACAATACTTATAGTACTTACACTTTGTACCACAACATGAAACATTTATTTACTTATTGTCCTGTATTGTTCTACAGTTAATGCAGGGATGTATATCTTATTTCCCAAACTGGAATCTAAACCCTTAGACATCAGGAACAATGTTTACTTCTTTAGGAATCCTCCTCCCTCCCTCCTCCCCCCTCCCCCCCACCCCCACACCCCGCCCTGTGCCTAATTGTATGAGTACATCTTGTTAAATGAATACCCATCATTAATGATAATCAAAGGGATTTACTTTGACCAGTATTTATTAAGTGCCTACTAAAAGTGAGGAGCTATTCTAGACACTATGAGTACAAGACAGAAAGAGTCTCTTCCCTCAAGGAGCTTCTGTTCGCGGGGTATGTACAACATGTTTCTCCCATTACTGTCAGAGTACCCGCTCACATCTGCCACTTGGAAGTTTAACAAAAAACAAACTTTTTTTTTTTTTTTAACAAATCCTGACAATGCCTCCTACCATAGCTTCCCTGGGTAATCATACAACTTTTCCAAAAGAATATTCGAGATGATGGGACAATCTGGAACAGAACAAGAATGGGATCTTGTGGATCCCAAGACTCAGCAGGCAGTGCTAGTGGTGAGTATGGAATGTGCTACTGAGTTGAAGGAGAGAAGAGGCAGGTAAGAGTGACTTATAAATCTCCCTGGAAATGTCAGACTCACTTGTGTAATCCAAGTAGTTTCCAGAACTTCTCTAAGAAGTCTACCTTGCAAGTTTACAATTATTGGAATTATTTACAATATCAAGAATATTGTGGATTTGGTGGCTTTTTACCTATAAAAATATTTTCAGAAACTCGTCTTCATGTCCCTCAGGTGAGATAGCTAGTCCCCTGGAAAGGGAATTCACAGGATCTGGTGGCAGCAGACAGACCAAAAGAGAAAGCAGAAGGTGATAAGAATCATCTTGCTGGAGGAAAAGAGAAGTGCTGAGTTACACAGAAGAGTGGGAACCAGGAGCAGAGGACAACTGATAGAATGAGATTTGAGTGGCAGGAAATAGAAGCCATGAAGAACAGTATTAGTAGTGAGAAAATCACTATCTCATGGGAGGTAAGGAAACTGCAGGGGAGAAATGAAGGAGAACAACAGATGGTAGTGGCAACAGGGAACATTTAGTTACTGGAAGCGTCTGCTGGTAAGGGCGAAGGTGAGAGCTGCTGAGAGCAAACAACATGACAAAGGCAGAGAAATCACTGATTGAATGTAAAGTCCTTGAATTCATGCACTATTTTGTTTTTGTCTTTATGTCTCTGGTGTCTGGCATATAATAGTCAATAAATCCTTGATGACTGATTTATTGAAAGAAATAGCAACTAGAAGAACAAGGGCCAATTGCTCCCCCTGGGCAGTAATACTAATGATGATAATAATAGTAAGTGTAGATGACATCTCTATAACTCTTTAAAGTTTGGCAAGCATAATATATACATTATATCATTTGGTAACTACAAAAACTCCAAGTATTCAAAGTCAATCTAAGTCCTAGGGCACAAGCATCATCCAAGTCACCAGAGGAGGGCTATTCATTGTTTCTTTTTGGGGGCTCAGATGTAAGCCCTATCCGTTTCCACTAATTAAATTAAAGAACACTGATCACTGTTTGTGTTATGAGCTCTGTGAGTCCCTATGCTTTAAGGGCAGCCAGTAACTATCCATGGGGAAGTGTCTTACTGAGTTCCCAGATCTTCTTGGGGGGAAAAATGAGCCAGAAAGATTTGAGTTCTCCAAACTATATCTGGGTCCTTCTTGTCAGGAGGGAGCTTCCAACACAAGGTTCAGTAGATTCAACAAATATCAGCTCAATTCCCATTGAATGCAATATACCTTACCAAGCTATGGAAGTTAGGATACAGGGAGTAGAAACAAGATGGTGGAATAAAAGGGAACCTATTTGACAGGCTCTCCCAACTCTCCCAACTAACATTTTTAAAGCATGCTGAATCAAATTTTAAGTGGTATAACCAACAAAAAGTCAGAGTGAGTCATTTTTCTGGCCCAGGACAGCTTAGGACAGAAAGAAAGGTCTGCATCAGTACGGTGAGGATAGGCCAAGAGCACAGACTTGCAGAAGTAACACCAGCTGTGGGCCTTGGAGGGAGCAGTAGCAGCTGTTCCAGGAACACTCAGTACCCAGAGGCAGTAATGGGATTGAACACCTAGTCAAAAAACACTTACAAAGGACCCTTTTTCTGGTACTGGGTACAGAACCAGGCATCAGTTGGCACCATTGCCAACTACCCAGATTTTGGTCATAGCTTCAGGGTGGATAAGAGCACTTATGGTCACAAGAGAGCAGGGAACCCTACAAGGGTAAGGACCAGAGCACAAACCAGGAGAGCAGTGACCACATATATACCATCATACCATCTTGAAAATACCAAAAACACGGAAAACAATAGGACACTGAAGGTTGGGACAGATACCACCATTCCCCCTTTTCCTCCCAACCTGATAAACAGAGGCTAATTCTGACACAAAATTCAAAGTCAAGAAATAATAGTCTAGAAAAATGAGTAAACTCTCCCAAAAAAATTGTTCATAAAAAGCTACTATGGTGACTGGAAAATTCAAGAAGACAAACACAGAAGAAGCCAATGATATGTAAACATCTATAAGCAAAGACTCAAAGAGAGAGATGCAGATTGGACACAAGCCTAATAAGAATTCCTAGAAGAGTTCAAGAAAAAGATAAAAACTGCAAAAAAAAAAATTATAACCAAAATAAGAGCAGTATAGGAAAATTTAGGAAAGAAAATGAGAGTGATGCAAGAAAATTTTGAAAAAAGGATTAACACCTTGATTAAAGAAACACAAATAAAAAGTGAAGAAAATAATACCTTAAAAAACAGAATTGGCCAAATAGTAAAAAAGGTACAAAATCTCTCTGGAGAAAATAGTTTCCCCAAAATTAGAATTGATCGAGTGGAAGCTAGTACTCCATGGGACATAAAAAAACCCAATAAGAAAGTCAAAAGAATGAAAAAATAGAAGAAAATATTAAATACCTCACAGAAAATGAGGATATAGAACTGAAATAGGCAAAGAAACTAGACAATTTCTCTCTGGGTTCCCTTCTCCCCCAATTCCCTTTTACACTCACACACACACACACACACACACACACACACACACACACACTCACTCTCTCTCCCCTGCTGCTGCTTCTCCTTCTTCTTCTTCTTCTTCTTTTCTCTCTCTCTCTCTCTCTCTCTCTCTCTCTCTCTCTCTCTCATTGAAAGGGAGCTTGTAAGTTTCCAATTCTCCACCTCAGCTTTTCTCAAACTGCACTTAACAGAGAGTTTCTCAAAGAAATTGAATGGGTTCCTAGAGGAATCACAATTGTAATGGCAGACAAATACACCTAACAATGCCATCCACTTTGCTATTAGTGTGTCAGTCACAAATAATATATCAATTCATGTGGAGAATGATTACTGAAATCCAAGAATCTTACTGGTCTAGAATCAAACATTGAACTTGCCCAGTAATATATGATGTGGACTCAGTCCCTAGTCTGTGTGTGTGTGTGTGTGTGTGTGTGTGTGTGTGTGTGTGCTTAAATGATAGCCAGCTGTATTTTTAGATTTGTTTTGTTTTTACAAAAAAAGATTTAGAGTAGAATTTTACAGAAGTTGGCACCATTAATAGATGGTATTTTAAAATAACTTAAATCTATTTTATTATAGAATTTTTCCAAACTTTTTTTAAAAGTAAAGGATTCTACCCCTACAAAAAAATTGAAAGAGCACTGTCCTACCAGACTCCACATCACTGACCAGTGACCATCCAGCCTTGGTCTGAACTCCTCCAGTGGTGGGGACCTTAATACCTCATTACCTCCTGAGGTAACCCATAGCATTTCATGACATATCTGTTAGGAAACTTCCTTACTGTGAGCCAAAATCTACCCTCTTGTACCTTCAAAGGAGTGTTATTTCTAACATTTTGAGCCATGAAAAAGTAATCCCATTTCCACATGATAGTCCTCTTTAAAATACTTAGGTAGGTATTCTTTTCCTAGCCTTGAACAACTAAGTCTAATGGTTTAAGTCCTGGATACGGTAAGCACAAGTTATCTGAAGTTTATCTTTTGATAGATTAGCTATAACCTTCTTTCTGCCAGTGCAGCTCAGCAACTGTTTTGCACCTCATAGTCTTAGAGAAAGCACTAAGGGTTTTAGTGACTACCCAGGGTCCTAAAGCCTCATAAATAGACACAATTTGAACCCACATCTCCCTGTGAGTGGGCTCAATATCCATTATATAATAAGAGAGAAAAGAGATTTTTGCTTATTAAAAAAAAAGCAAATTCAATTTTAAAAATATACTATGCCATAAGATTTCAGATTCCAAATTAAAGTAATTAAATTCAAATGACCCTAATTAGTGAAAAGCGTTAACTTTCACATATCTTTGTGAAGTATTTGAGTGCCTGGGTTGTAATAATAACAAGAGCAACAATAGTAAATATTTCTATTATATATCTGTGATAATGAAAGGTGCCTTCATAAATGGGGGCTTTTCCCATTTAAAGTAAACACAATAAAGTTTTCTATTACCATGGGAGAAACCTGATGAAATTCATTGCAGAAGCAAACTAGTTTTGTAGTAATGTCTCTCCTTGGCAGAATCATTTCCTGCAGAATAGCTGCATTTGATTTATTTTATGATGAGCAGAGTACCTTTTCCTCATGCCCTGGAGAAGCTCTAGGGAAAAAAATACTTTACTATGAAAATTCATTTAAATTCAGAGTTGAAATCAGTTCTTGCCTACTCTACCCCTCCTCTTGAAATATGCAATTTAACTAAATTAGAAATTTAGCTCAGTTCCAAGTTATCTCTTCATCTTATACAAGCCAACGATGAAATCCTCTGAACAATCTATAGCCAAACATCACAAGGGGAGGTAAAATATGAGATCAACTGATCAGAGAGATACCAAAGAGGCACACAGACAGCAGGCTCACCTTGGATTCTCAAGAAAACCAACTATCACAGCTGGAGTCAACAAAACTCTCAAGAAAGTTGAAGAAATTTATTTGACTTCTAAGAGGTTTTGTATTGAGAAGAATCAGGTAAAAAAAAATGTCCTCTTTAAAATGTGAAAATGAAACTTTTTGGATATGAAAGGATTGACATAGAAAAGATGATTCTGAGGTATTTTTATTAAGTCAGGGGAACTTTGATGTGACATTATTGGTGAGGTGAGAAAACTGAAATGGAGCCTTTCCCAAGCCGCTATCTTCCTGGGAGAATGTCCCCGTCTTTATTTCAAAATCCTAACTCATTTTCCCTCATCTTGTCTTCCTTTACTTGAGTCTGTGATGAAAAGGTTGTTCTCCTTACCAAAGTCAACCACCTACTGGTACCCCCAGTTCTTTGTCTATTTCTTTTTCCTCTTTTACCTTCAATTAATATTTTTTCTATTGGCTCTTTTCCTATTTAAAAACACAATCCAGCCTATTCCATCTTTGACTAAAATGCTCACAGGACTCTGCTATCTCCTTAGCTATTATATCTCTCCTTGCTTACACTGATAAATTTCTTGCAAGAATCACTTAAACTCACTTTACTTCCTCATCTACTCACTTCTCAAACTCTTGCAATCTGTTCTATCCCAGATTACCAGTAACTTCTTAAATGCTGAGTTCTTATTTTTCTTGATGTCTCTGCAACTTTTGATGCTACTGACCATCCATCCTTTCTCCTAACCAACCTTTCTCTTTCCATGATAGTACTTTCTCCTGGTTCTCTTATCTGTCTGATCTCCCTCTTTCTGGGCAAATTACTTAATCTCTATGAACCTCAGTTTCCTCATCAGTTAAATGAGAAGTTTGGACTAGGTGACTCTGAAGTCCCTTCTAGTCCTGATTCTATGACTCCATGATTCTCAGTATCCCTTGATCCTTTGCTGGATTCACTTCTTTCCCTTAAAGCAAGTTTTTCTCTGGGTTCCATTCTCAAACCTCATCCTTTATATGTCTATATGCTTTTATCAATTTCCATGAGTTCGGGTATCTCTCATATACAGAAGACATACTTATAGATCTAGTTAGAATCTCTCTAATTCCAGCCATGAATAGTTGTCTGATAGATATTACCTCCTGGATGCCCCATAAACAGCTCAAACTCAACATGTCCAAAATGGAACACAACATTTCCCCCTATGTTCCCTCCAAATTACCCTTTTCCTATAGGGGCTACTAGCTACTCAGGCTTATAGGCTAGGAGTCACCTTGAATCCTTCCCTCTCCCTCAGTGTCCATATCAAATTAGTTGCTAAGTCTTATTGATTCTACTTCATCAACCTCTCTCATATCTGTCCCTTTCCTCTTTCCTTACACAACCAGTACTCTAGCTCAGGTTCTCATCTCTCATCTACACTGTATTATAATTGTCTCCTGATTATAATCTCAGCCTCTCTCCTCCCTAATCCATCCTTCTTGGAACTGCTTTGGAACTTCCTGAGGCACAGTTTTGACAAAGTAAATTCCCCTCAAAAATTTAGTGGCACCCCATTGCCTAAAAGATAAAATACAAACTCCTCTGCCTGCATTTAAAGGCCACCACAATCTGTCTCCTATTTCTCTTTCTAGTCTTAATGCATTATACATGCTTTCACAAACTCTGTATTCCAGCCAAACTAAGGCACTAGCCATTGACTCTCCTTGATATGTCATGTCCCAAATCCAAGAATTAATTCCCTACATAGTCTCAATGCCTTCTCAGCTCAACCTCTGTCAACTCTTAAGTCTCAGAGCAGATACCCACTTGTTTGTGAAAACTTCATAGATCCTGAGAGTAGTCAGTGCTCTGTCCTTACTATATTTATTTGTGGATGAGTTATGTCCCACCCCTATTAAAAAAGAAATTCCTTCAGAGTAGAGACCATTTCATTTTTGCCTCTGTATTCTCGGCACCTGGCATGGTGCTTTGCACATATTAGGCATTTAAATGTCAAACTGAATTGGAAATATCACGAAATAAGTAAATAGCAGGTACACATTATTTTTTCAATTTTGTTTTCAAAATTGCTATCATATCTCTTACCTAATTTTTTTCCTGACCACAACCCCATGAAGAAGGTACATCTTTATTATTAATCCAAGTTTATTTATATTAGAGATGAAGAAATTGAGATTTCAGAGAGGCTAACTGATTTATTTCAAGTCTCCCAGAAACTAAAGGATGTTAGTCCCATCTCCATGATCTCAGTGGTCTTTCTATCATGATACAAAGGAGAAACCGAAGTTGTTATTAACAAAAAAAGTTTCCTCAGTTGCACAGAATGCTATAGGGAAAGACAAAACCATATCCCCAGTTACATCATGCTCCAATGCTACCTAAATAATCAAATAGCTCATTACCATAGCCTAATCACAAGGAATGGGTGAGTCTAGATGGACCAGGCTGTCTTATATTGGGAGATATTCTCTGTTAGAAATCTACAGTTAATGAGACTCTTTAATCTTCAATGTTCCAGAGTTCCTCATCTCTTAGAGTCAGGAAATATAACATAAACCCCTCTTGCTGCAAAGTAACTACATTTTCTTCTACTCTGTTCATTAAAAAAAAAACTGCTACTTTTTCATCTCTATAAAATATAGGTATTGTAGCATAGTGAATAAGGAGATCCAAGAAGACCTAAATTCTACTTCTCAATTTGACACATACTGGCTGTGTGATCCTGGCCAAGTCATAACCTCTCATTACTCTAGGAAACTTTCTAAGACTATGAGTTGAAGAGAAAATTTCAACCTATGTTGATAGAGAGAATTTCCTTATCTGAGTTCCCTAAATAAAAAAATCAGAGGTCTGGGTACTATCCCTATAAAATATATGTGAGGATGATCTAAGGCTCATCTGAAGGTATCCCTGATGAAAATGTGAAAAGGAAACAAGATTTTCTCAAATATTTTCTAAAGAAGAATGAATATTTACAGGCACATTGCTGAAAGAGGTCTACAAACATAAAATCCTGTTTTGTTTACTGGTTTTTGATTGCAAACACAAAAATCATCTGACTTGGCAAAAAAAAAAAAAAAAGGTACAAATTGAAGGGATGTTTCCGATCAAGGTCTCTTCCATGGATATATGAAGAGCACACAACCACAGAGATCATTTTGGTCTATGATCCTCTAGGTAGGAACAAGTGAATTGAAAAATCACCAAAAGTTTTTTCCAGTGTCATAGAGGAGGTCCTATTCAAATTCCAAGTGAAAGAGGAAGTTTTAGTCAACAGTGAGTTTCTCAAAATGCTCCTATTTGCACTGAAATTGCATTAAGAATATTACAGGGCTTCCTCAATGAAATCTGTGCTCACTCTAAACAGATCAACAATCCAAACATGAAAAAATACATAGATGAGGAATGCAAATGATTTGCATTTGGGTTCATACTCCCATTAGGTTACTTCATAAGTACATATTACCTTGTACTCACCTTTGTATTCAACAAATCCCATTCAACAAAACTTTATTACACACCTCCTATTATTACATGCCTACTTTATTACATACCTACTAGGTCCTGATTGCAACAAAGAAAAAAAGTTAAATAGCCCTTTCTCTCAAGGATCTGACATTCTAATGAGACAATGAGCTGGATCGAGAAGTAAACAGGAAGAGCTTAGGCTGGATTGTGTAGACCTTTCACTTACCTTCAACTGCTTTCTGCTGCAAAAGCCCATTTATTTACATCAAAATTCTTCTATTGGCTACAAATTCTGTTGTACAACAGAATCATGGAATAACATATTCTTTTCAAAGAATCAAAATTGCAAGTTAACAAAATGGCAGTGGAAAGGTCCATGGTGGGTGTAAGTAGGCTTAGGAAAATTGATGTAAAAGACTTTATCACATGTAAAACTGAAAAAAAAAAAATGAACTGGGCTGATCATGGGGTAAAAGTAAGAGATAACATATGATAAGCCAGCATACTTTCCTAGTGTCTCCGAAAACCTGAAAGAAACTTAAGACCTCTAACATTTTGGATCATGCCTCTGTGGAATATTCATGAAAAGCCAGGGAAAAGAATGATACAGCATGAGATAATATGCATAGGTTGTGATCTACTTTAAGAGTCAGATGGTGTAATGGATAGAATACTGAGCCTGGAGTCAGAAAGACCTTAGTTCATATCCAGCTTCAAATGTGTCACTTTGTACAAATCACATAACCTGTGTGCCTCAGTTTCCTCATCTGTAAAATGGGAATAATAATATCACTTACTTTCTAGGCAAGGATCAAATTAGATAAGATTTGTAAAGTGTTTACCACATCGTCTGGCAAAGAGTAAGAGCTAACTGCTGCTCCAGTTGTAATCATCACTGTCACTGTTACATTAGTGGAGGAAATAGCCTTCAAAATATCAGTATAAATAGCGGCATTTTGATGGTTCTCATACCATTCACTGCCATGTACTTCAAGCCAATAATCAAGTCCTTCTCAACTTTCTCTTCTGTATAACAAAGAAGCCTGGACTTTTCACCATGAAGAAATTAATTTAAATTTTTAAAAATTTAGAACATTTTAATTTAAAACAGAAATTTGAACATTTCACAGAAATTCAGAGTTGGAAGAGGCCACTGAGTTCAGTTTGCACCTGAAAAGGCATCTCTTCTACATGATCCCATATGAGCTGCCATCTTGTTAGTCCACAGGATCATAGATCCTCATAGAAGGGACCTCAAAAGCCATCAAGTACAACCTGCTCATTTTATGGATGAGGAAGCCCAAAGAGGTGAGAGATGGGGATCCCATTACCTCCTGAGGCAGCCCACTTCCCTATTGGACACATAGTACATAGGGTCATATAAGCCTGGATCTTGGGATGGAAGAGACCTCAGGAGCCATCTGTCTAATCCCTTCATTTTACACATCAAGTAATGGGCTCTAGGAGCTTAATTAACTTGCCCAAGATATCATACAAATTAAGTATTAGAAGCAGGATTTAAACACCTGTCCTATTGATCTAGATCCAGGGCTTTTCCTATTTTATCATGCTGCCTGTCTTTCTTCATATTTTACCCACTGACCTCAGGAACTAAGGAGAAGAATTCTAATCCTTCTTTTACCTGACAGATTTTCAAATCCATAAAGCAATGATCATCTCCTCCCCCTCCATCTTCTCTTTTCCAGATGAAACTGAAAATAATAGATGATGCTAGAATTTAAGACATGGCCAAATTCTTAATTAGAACATTTTCTGGCATGGTGTTCAATGTTCTCCCCATCCCTGTCACCCTCATTTGACCCCACTCTCATGTGCAAATGGGGGGGGACCAGAATTGAGCACATGTGTCTCAGTGTATTTAGAATGAGCAGAGTAAGAAAGGACCACCCACTGCCTGTATTAGACCCCCTGCCTTTCTTGATGCAACCTAAGGTTGTACTGGCTTTTTTTATTAACCAATAATAATTATATCCAACAGTGTGGAACAATTATATTTTATAATTATAATTTTATAATCTATTTAAAACTTGTAATTTCTAAAAATATAATTTATAATTTATTTAAAAGTTTATAATTTTATAATTATATTTTTATTATTAGTCATATAAAACCAATGATAATTATATTCAATAGGGTGGAAAAAGAGACTGTGAGGTTTGATATGATGTTTCAATTGTATAAAATGAAGTGCATCCAATTTCTTTTATTTAGTGTTTGCCCTCATTTGAAATCCTCCATATTCACCCTAGTCCCTGCATTCCAACCCCTCTTTTGCTGTTAGCTCTTCCAAAGCACCTTCTGACATCCATCAGTCGGACCTATCTTCTCCAATGCCATTAAGCTGAATTGCCTTTGAAAAACCTCCTTTATACCTTCTCCTCTTAGTAGTTTTTCTAAGGAGGAAAGGACAGGAACTGGTTGTGTGTGACAGAGAATCTGTAGCCCCTGGCAAACCTGTTATCTCTAGCCATGGTAGGCTGGGAAAGGTTGATTTGAGTCATTGCTTTGCAGGGAGTGAGTTCATTGAATTTTTTTCCTGGAAGATGGCAATCTTTTTCCTCCTATTCCAAGCAAGGATACATAAAAATCACTTTTTAAAAAAAATCTACAAATGACTCAAAACAAAAATGTGAGTATTCAGGAGCACAACTGTTCTCCTTTCCTCCCTCTAGAAGGCTTTGGCACTCACTTTCCCCTTTCTAAAATCATCTTACAGTGGTTTCATTCTGTGCTTTCATTATTCTCAGTTTCCTTAAATCCTAATTTCTAAGGTATAAATCAAATGCTTTTTTGGACTTCCATTCAGATAGTTGGGCTGCTTGGACAAGAGTGGTGGAATATGGGAGGGGAGAGGATAGCCTTTTTCTCTTCCAGCTATCAGAAAATTTCTTGTTGTCATATGTGTTCCTAAATATTCTAAGCTATAGGGGAGAAAATAAAATTCATATCCTGGGAAGATCCAATTCCATTTGACAAACAAAAACAGTTGTAAGAGGAATGTAACAGTAAGTACCCCATCGTACACAGGGGGAGGCCTGCTATCACAGGTTCTTAGATCTGCATTTATAAAAGGAAAGGCAACTTTTGAGGGGTTAACTATCTCCTTTAATCAAGCACATATATCATTCACCTAGTTCAGGGGAAAAAGTCAGCACCCTGAACTTCAGAGAAATCATAGATCAACAGACATGGTTTCTGTCTGACTATATTCAACACATATATCACAAATTGATAGACAGGTCCAACCACCTAACCACAGTTGACAGAGAGGGAAGCACCAACATCTGGGTTTTCAAAGCCTGGGGTCTCCTTAGAGGCTTCCCAGAGGCTCATCTGGCCAAACAAAACACTTGCAGTCAGTAAACCTCAAAGTAAAACCAGTCAGAGTATTTAGGGCATCACAACCCTTGAGAACCAGTGCCTCATTAACAAAAGGTGTGGGCCTTCCTACAAATTTTCCCAGGTGGGGAAGATCTTTAATCACATTAACATAATTAACAATACAAACACCTATACAATTTCTAGTTAAAGAAACTCTTGTTTCCATACTTTACTCCTGGTAAAGACTCTTGGTTGATAAAGGCAAGATTTAATCAGAGGCACTTGATTATACTAAAACAAAAACAGCAAAAGATCCTACTTTACTTGCCATTACAAGGAATTATAACGAAACAATCAAATACATGAACTTATTAGGGACTATGCCTACATCACAAAGAGACCAAGCTCTACTCTGGATTTAGGTGAGCAGGGCTGCACTTCCTTACTGGACTAAGCAATCTTCTCCCTCTTCACCACACTTCTGACTTCAGATGTGGAACAGGTCACAGCCTGCCTCCTTCGTAGACTTCCCAACTAGAAAATAAGGCTAGTCTTAACATTACTAGGTTTGACCCACTTCATAGCAACACAAGTGGGACAGTTGAAAGTTTACACAAATAAACTTTGAAATTTATCACCTGTCTTCCTCTTTACTGTTACTAACATCTTCTGTTACTCTACCTGGACTTGTTCCCCAAAGGTAGGCATAGTCCCTTCCCTTCCCAGTCCATGAGAGACTAAAGCCCTGGCTATGAAAGAACAATCCTTACTCCCCAAAGTCCAGTTGTTTTTTCTCTTCGGTGCTATCTACCTAACGCCCCCTCTAGATCTGACCTTGCCTTTCATTGTGCTCTCTGGAATGCCTTCTCCGTAATTAACACAATTACTTTTATCCAAACTTTCCTTCATTCGTACTTTTTCCAGCTTTGGGAATTCACTGAGACTAGTTTACTCCTGATTACATTTCTTCCATTACCATCTATCCTAGTATTATTTGCACTTTCATGCAGACCCCCAACTCTTTGATTTTTGGGGTAGAATCAAGGGAAAAGGTAGGGGAACAAGCATTTATTAACTACCTACTGAGCACCAGAGATTGTGCTAAGTGCTTTTCATATGTTATCTCTTTTGAATGTCATAAACAAACTTGGGAGGTGGGTGCTATTATTGCCCTCATTTTACATATGAAGAAACTGAGGCAGACAGCAGTTAAGTGAGCTGCTCAGAATCACAGCCAGAAAATGTCCGAGGTCACATTTGAACTTTCTTATTCCAGACTCAGCACCTTGTGGGGCTACCTACGTGCTTCAGAACCCTCCTTGGTCTCCTTTACCACTTATAAATTCTCCCATTACCATCATCACTTATCAACCTTTACTTCTTTGAGATTCATCCAAATTTATCACCCAATTTAAATCTTGCTGGTTATTAGCTTCTGGTCTCCAAGATAGTTTTCCTCCTTTTTCTTAAGTTCAGTGCTTAGCTCAGTTTTTTTTAGGGTGTGTGTGTGAGGCAGTTGGGGTTAAGTAACTTGCTTAGGGTAGCACAGCTAGTAAGTGTCAAGTGTCTGAGGCCAGATTTGAACTCAGGTCCTCCTGACTCCAAGGCTGGTGCTCTATCCACTCTACTACCTAGCTACCCCCCACAATCTTTCTCTTCACATCAACTCCTTCCTTCATTGTAGGGGACTTCAATGTATACATTGATTTTCCCTCAAATACTCTAACTCCCAAGTTCCTCCATATACCCAACTCCCAAGATCTAATCCACCATTCTAGCTCAGCTACACATAGAGATAGTCATGGCCTTGACTTATCATTATGTATAACTTTTCTAGTTCCCTGTTCAAGATCTCTGAATTTTCTTTATCTGATTTTAGTCTTTTATCTTCCCATATCTTCCTACGCTTTGCTCCTCCTAAGCCAGTACTTTTCATCCTTACCATGGCTTCCAAATCTCCACCTATCATTACTATCCTAGACTTTCACTGCCTCTCTGGCTATACTCTCTTACTTTCCAAGTCTGATCCTTTGTCGATCTCTTTCAACTCTACACCATCCTCTAATCATGAATCCTTGATCCTTTGTCCTTTGACTGATCATCCCCTGCCAAACCTTAAGTCTGGATTATGTCACAGGCTGCCTCCTTCACGTTTAACCAAGTGCTGTTGAAAGGAACTAGAGCAAATCACAAAACAGTTCTGATTGGATCTACTAAAAGTTTACATGAGTGAGTCTCAGATCGGTCCTCAGGTTACCCAGGCAATCCTCTTTAACTGATTCCTTGTCACACTTAAGACAACAACTGTTTCACATCTTTTCTTCATTTCTCAACCCTCCCACAACACTCCTCTGCTGAGGACCTTACTAAGGCCTTGAATGTTCTTCCTCCTGATCATGGACTTTTAGGCTTCTTGGCTTCCTTCAGGACACGGATCAAGTAACCCTTGCCCCCTTGCCCCCAGGAGGCTTTTTCTCTGCTAGTGCCATCCCTTCCATCTTTCTTGTATCTTTTGAATTATATGTGTTATCTCTCCCATTAATCTGAAAGTCCCCTGGGAGCAGGGACTGTTTTTGTTTTCTCTTTGTATCCCCTCACACTTAGCACAGTGCTTGGCACATAGTATATGTTTAATAAATGTGTGCTGATGAATTGATTGACCTAAGATTCTAGGCTTCATAGCCTTATCTGTTAATAGCTATCTAGGTGATTCAGGGGCTAGAGTGCTAATTTAGCCTCATACAGTTATAGCTGTATGACCCTGGATAAATCACTGAACCTCTGTTTGCCTCAGTTTCTTCATCTGTAAAATGGGGGTAATGAAAGCACCTACTTCCTAGAATGGTTGTGAGGATCAAATGAAATATAAGTTGCAAAGGGCTTAGCACAATGCCTGGAATTTACTAAATGCTATATAAAATTAGTTATTATAAGCAATTATTATTAATGGGGTGGGGACTAGATGACATCTGAAGGCCCTTCCAAAATTTGACCCATGATTTCAGATTATCTTCAAATACTATATTAGAAGGTGCTCTGATAGCGAGCTTATACCAGAAAACTGCCACTGTCCCAACCCCCACCCCATCTCTTTCTCCTCCAAAGTGGAAAATTATATGGTAAGAAGCAAAGCAATAGGAAACAAGTCCCAGTCGCCACTTAAATGAGCTGATGTTTCTGTTTTTAGGCGTGAGTCTGAGTTCCTTGCTGCACTCTCTCCATGGAGCTTCTATTGTATCAGGAGCATAGGACAAGAGGCCATTAGTACAGGATTAGTACTGAGCAGCTTAGAGCCAGTTGGAGCCACCACCACCCTGGCTTTGCTCAATAGCCTGACCTGGTGTGGAGAGTCTTTCATTCTCTTGTGATAGTAGTCTGACTGGAGAGATGGTAGAAAAAGGTCCAGAGGTGCCCTAATTTCTTTTTCAATACAGAATATGACCTCTCTAGCATCTTAACAATATTCTGTCTGTACCCACAAGGGAGTTTAGGGGTGGGGGATGAAATCATATCTACCACTCTGATTCTCGTCTTCAATTCTTGAGTTGAATAGTGCTTGCTTGTGATTTTTAGAGTTACCCTTCAACTTAACATGCTTTCTGAAAGTAACTTAGGAATTGTTTTAATGACCGGGGTGGGGGTGGGGGGTGGGGCGGCAACAAGGAGATGGTACAGGAATCTGTAAAATGAAAATTAGAGAAAGTCCAAATATAGGCACTGCCAGCCTCCTCTCTGGCACACTCTTTACTCAATGTCTTCCCACCTCCCCTATAATATTAGTGCTGGTGATCACAAAGTCAAAGTAGGGAAAGGGGTTCTATATCCCCAGACTTTCCATGGGTCAATTCTTCCCCATGCCCAAACAGGACCTGCTCAGCAACTCTCACCCACACAGGAAGGCGGTGGTGTGCTTAAAGCTTTGCTCCTTGCCCCCTGCTAGTCATAATAGGAGCTGTGCTCTCAATCTATTGTCACATTTATGATCAAGAAAGCCCTAATTTCCCTGCAATAATCCAAAGTGACAATTCATGGCAAGGCATACTTTAATGCATTGTAATGCTCCTGAAGCAACATCTCTAAATTATAATACAGCCTTTGAAATGACTAGTCTGAATGAAATAGAGAATGAGCGACTTGAAAACTAAATGAAAATCTAGCAAATTGATCTAAGCTTGAAATTATGAGGTTCAGCGAGCTTCGGCAACAGAGTTGAGGCTGGAAAACATAAAATCAGACAGTTAATTTGGGAACCTGAGCTAAGGTATTGAGTCACAGGTCCAGAAGTAACTGGACAGTATTCCATATCTCTAGAATGGGAGGCAAGAGGTCTGAATTTTGGTCAACAGCTCTACTGCTGACTAAGTCGCTTTCTTACTCTGAGTCCTAAGTTCTTCACCTGCAAAATCAGAGGAGTGGAATGGACGATCTCTAACATTCTACGGATTCATTCCGTTTCGATTTTTTTTCCCATGAAAAGATCACCTTGTTATAGAGAGATCTGTTGGCCTCTTAACCAGCCATGCTTCTTGCTTATATTTAAGTTTGGGGTGGGGAAGTAAACCTTCCCAAACATACGATGGAATCATTTCAGCATAGCTTTGGGACCTAGCCAGATTCAGCTTCCATTCTGCCATACTCTTTTGTTTCGATGGGAAATCAAGAAAAGACTTACTTTGGAAGCTTTTCCTTAATGAGGGAAGGGGGCTTTTTTTCTTTTTTAATACAACTTTTCACTAACTGATAGCAATGACAAACAAAAGCCACTCCTGTCATCAACCACCCTCCCTATCATTTGTTCACTGAATATAGATGGGAAAATGGGGAAAAGAGCCGCAAGGTAAGAATTTCAGGCGCAGGAAGGGATGAGGCAGAGAGAAGGACTGCCCTCTTTTCTTGGAGCTCATGTCAAGTTCCAAATTATCAGGACGTATTACAATTTCTTACCTATCTCCCTTGACCCTATATCCCCAGATGACACCTTTTTTCTCCCTCCTAGATTAGAAGGCCTCAGTCAGATTGTGAAGTATGACGTCCCTTCACGTCCTTCCATCCCTTACTGTAAATAATAGGAGAAATAGTAATAGTTAGAATGCACCTAGTGCTTTAAGCTTTGCGAAGTACTTAATAAATATTATTTCACTTCATCTTCACAACAACCCTGTGAGGTAGATCCTATAATGATCCCCATTTTACAGAGGAAAGGCTGAAAGGTTGAGTTGTCTAGGGTCACAAAACTTTGTAAGTATCTGAGGCAAGATTAGAACTCAGGTCTTTCTGACTTTTAGCCTAGAACACTATCCACTGAGTGACTGAAATGACTTAATGAGAATCCCTCTTTCACTTTCCCTTCAATATGTCTGGCTCCCTATGTGGCCCTACAGACAACCAGAGCTCATTGCTGTGACAATCTACCCCTAATCACTGTTTGGTGCCCTGGATTTATCCCTCTGTTCTCTCTCCTTCTTTTAACTGATTACCGATGGAATGACTTTTTACCAACCACTATACACTAAAATATTAATGATTCACAATGTCTCACTCTGTTATCCCTCCCAGGAGTAGTTGTATTTGCACCTTAACAGAGTAGTGCCTTCCTTAACCCAGTGGAATGGAGCTATATGTCAATGTATCAGGAAAATAATTTGATCAAAGGCATCTGTTTGTATCCCTTAAATCATGTCTTGGCTACCTATTCTTCTCATCCTCGAGACAGCCTGCTTAAAGGCTGTGGATCAGAACTCTGAGAAACCCTACAAGAGAAAGGGGGACCTTTGAAGTGGAGCTCTAACAAGCAGAATTTTTGTTAAAGAGAGAGTATCTGATTGCCCCCTCCCAGTAATGACTCCATTGGAGCTGCAAGCTAGAAGCAATACTGCTTTGTTTACCTATTTCTAGTGGGTGGGAGGAGGTGAGAAAGTGTTGCTACAGGTAGTGATTTACCAGCATTTTTACAGGTACTTGAATTTCAGGGACTACAATCTTACAATATACTTGGTCTCCCTGGCTCATTGATCCTTTCGTGTGATTCTCAAGACAGCTGGTATTACCACACCACAACATCATAAACATGATACCTCCTCCACTGGGAGTTCACTACACCAGCTACCAGATCTCAACAGGACAAGAGTGTGTTTTTTTTAGTTGAGAAAGTTAACAAGAACTGATAAGTCTGAGAATTCATATAAAGTCAAAGACAAAGAAGAAAAGGTTTTCAAGGTGAGCCTTAAGGAAAGAAAAGAAAAGAGTTACATTCCCAGCAGAGAAGAAGACAGGCCACAGGGACATGCTCAAATAATTGCCATCTTCACATTATTGCTTTCAAAATGTGCCATGTAAAGTTATCACTGTTGCTGATGACAGAACATGAAAAACAGAAGAATTTCCCAAACCAGGGAGTTTTCACTAGGTTCCCACAGACTTGATTAAAAGAATGGGGCCTGACAACTTGAAAATGTACCACTCAGTACTGGAAGGAGTGATCTCAACTAGGGAAACCAAAGAAGTGGGGGCCTGGAAGGTGAGAAATATAGAAGTCTAGGGAGAGCTTCTCAAATGAAAAGAGACATAATTTGATTCTAGGGAAAGAAAGAAAGCCACTGAAGGTGACAGAGGACTGGGATGATGTCGTCTTGTTTCTCAGTGCAAGAAAATTATCCAGTCCAAGTAGTCTGGAGCCTCTGGAGCTTAGGATAGTGATTTCAGTCAGGGCAGGGGACTATAATTCTAGGTAAAGACAGTGAGATGAAAGCCAGAGGAGCTTCAAGGAAAAGAAATATTCAGACCATCTTCAGATTGTGGGTAATTTCAGGTTTGGAGTTTTAAAAGTAAACTTGTGCAAGTCTCTGCCTGAATTGTTGGTTGGGATGTCAGCAGGGCCAAGAAGGTGACTGATGAACATTGGTTGGTAACATTGGTGGCATTTCCAGAGAGAACATGTCTAATTTGGTAGGCATTCATTATTCTTTACAGTAGGCATTGTACTAAGCTAAGTACTTTTGGGAGATGAGAACTGTTTAAAAAAAAAAGTCTATGGCAAGGAATCTTAACTGGAGATACATGGATGGATTTTCAGTAAGTCCATGTGCATGAATGGAGAAGAATTGCATCTTTATTTTCATTAATCTCTTACTGAAATTTATCATTTCCTTCAATTATGAGTTGGCAACTAACATTATTCTGATGTAACCCAGAGCCAAGCCTATTTTATACAGGAATCTTCTCTCTGGGAGAGAATGATTATTCAGTGCTCTGTGCCTGAGTAGTTGAGTCTCTCTGGGACGAGCAGGATGGTCCTATTCTCTCGCTCATCTCCTGGCAGAGGAATTCAAGGTTCCCTTAAAGAAGGGCAGTTGAGAAGACACCAAAGATGTTTATTTAAGCCTCCCTTGAAATCACATCCAGACAGACTCTTATAATCTACACAAAACTCATACTCTACGCTGAGAAAGGGATCATAGGTTTAACCAGACTATTAAAGAGATCCATAGAATCTACTGGAAATGACATGGACACATGTCTGGAACCCAGTTTCTACAGTACCTTCTGAGTCCTTGAGTGCTGAGAGCCAGAGAATCAGTGATGACTTAGGGTAGAATAAGTTTATCAGGGAAGACCTCCTGGGTGAAGTAATCTTTATACCAGTTCTGGAAGGAAGCAATATTGGACAATGTCTCTGCCCAAGTAATTACAAAGTTCAAACTTTAGAGACTTCAGCAGCTCTCCAGAGAATTTCCTGATAGACAGTTGTTTGTGTCAGACCAGGGACTGTGCTTAGAAAAGTTTAATTAAACTCTATTGAAATATACAAATGGAGCTCTGGTTCTGACCCATTCCCCAGCCATAGTCGGGGGCTTCTCATGGTGGTTTATACTTAGTGGAGTATATGGAAATAAAGAATAAATCAAGGGACAGTGGAGACTAGACTCCCTAGTGGAGTTTGATGTGGAGAAAGTCCTTTCCCTGAGTAATTCTCACCCTTCTCAGTTGGCCCTAAATTTCAGGCTGCCAAGCATGATTAGAAGTTTGTGACAGATTAAATAAAAAAAAAAAGCTAGGTGAGACAGGCCTAACAAATTTGGCAGTGACTCATTGAAGTCAGGAAGAAAAAAATCTCCATGGGATAAGATCATCCATTTAAGAATTAGAAGGGAATTAGTGGTCATCATGTCCATTCCCTTACCCATTTTACAAATGACGATATGAGACCAGAGAAGGTCAATGGCTTGCCCAGAGTCACACAGCTAGAAGTATGTGAGGCAGGATTTGAACCAAGTCTTCCTGAATCCAAGTCAAATACTGCCTTCATAGTGCCAAATTGGCTCTCATTAGTCTGTATCAGGGGGCATCGAAGGAGCCACCAAACTAGCTGTGTGGGAAAAATTCAAACTTGTGTTTGAAGTGTGTTCATCCATTGCCAAAGAAGACCATGCCATCAGAGAAATAGTGACATGACTTGCACTTGACTTTATTTTGAGTGAGGGAGGGCTGTGCAGGTCACCAGCCTCACTTCTCCTCCAGAATCATCTGAATCCAGTGACCAGATATTCATCAGGATGACTGGAGATGACCCAGGATGAGGCAATTGGGGTTAAGTGACTTGCCCAAGATCACACAGCTAGTGAGTTTCAAGTGTCTGAGGTGAGATTTGAACTCAAGTCCTTCTGACTCCTGCACTGGTGCTCTATCCACTGCACCACCTAGCTGCCCCTTGTGTTTGAAGTAGAGGAGCAAATAATCCACTTTAGCAAGGTAGAACTGCAAGGCAGGAACATAGGCCTGAAAGAATCATGAAGGCCAAGAACTCCCAACTTCTATTCCCAACCTTCACAGCATCTTAGCCCCCAAGACACTTAAATCAAAGTACACATAAGACATTTGCTAACCAGAAAAAAACATACAAATTACATACCAAGAATTGTCATGGTGCAGATGGATGATGGGGCTGACCTTAGATCCAGTTTAGGCCTTAGGCTCAAGCACTGTCTCTGATATATGCTATCTGTATGCCCATGGGGAAATCTCTTAACTTTTCAGTGCCGCCAGGTGATTCTATAAGGGACAAGCAAGCCTCCCAGACTGAGACCTCCTGTTCTGATTGTGATGATGTATTACTGTGTCGAAGAATTCAGGTAAATGCTTTGAAACCAAGGTCATGAATCCATAGACCTCTCTGACTTTAGCAATAAACAAGAGGGAATACTTCAGTGCATTCAATGTCAGTGCCAACATTTTCACATATCTGTGTGCAGCTCTGAGGCTTGTGTTTTTTATCACATCAAAGGACGTTTCTATCAAGCAGTGACTTGGCCTGATGCAAGTAGTGAGTTAACAGAATGCAAGATCTCACATCACTCCTGGGGAAGCTAGGTGGTGCAGTGAATAGAGCTCCAAGAGTCAAGAAGACTCCTCTGAGTTAAAATCCAGCTTCGGACACTTACTAACTGTGTGATCCTGGGCAAGTCAGTTAACCCTGTTTGCCTCAGTTTCCTCATCTGTAAAATGATCTGGAGAAGGAAATGGCAAACCTTTCCAGTATCTTCACCAAGAAAACCCCAAATGTGCTCATGAAGTGTCAGACACAACTGCAAACAATCTAACAACACATGCTGCCAACCCCAAATTGACTCCCTATTTCTCTCAAGCCCTCAATGTCTTCCTATTTTTTTCCTCCTACTCCCAAGGTTTGGAAAGTTAGATTCATCCTTCTCCTTTATGTCCTATATCCAATCTATCACCAAGTCTTATCTATTCTTCTCTTGAAATATATTGCATTGTTCCCTCCTCTGTATTCTCACTTCTATAACCCCATGCTAGACCCTCATTACCTTTATATCTGTATTACCAGCTTAGCCTCCTAGCTGATATCTCTACATCAAGACTCTCCATGCTTTGAAATGTACTGCACAGAACTACCAGATTAATCAGTACACGTTCCTAGATTTGGAACTTGAGGGAAGTTAGAGATAATTTAGTCAATGAAGTTGCCATTACCTCCAAACACTAAAAGATCCCTGTTATATCCCTTTACTAGGCATTTGAATAAGGAAATTTATCCAAATATATGTCCTTTCCCTCAATTCATGAACCAGGAAAACTGATGGCTCAGTGGAAATACAAAAGCAAATGTCCAGTCCCTCCATATCTTTTCTCCTTCCTGGCACCCATGTTATAGGTGAACAAACTTAAAATTAGAGAAAGGAAATGACTTGCCTAAGGTAACACAGGGCGTAAATGTCAGATTCAAGATTTAAACCCATGTTCTCTGGCTTCAGATTTACTACCCTTTCTATTGCACACACAGACACACACATAAAGTTATCATTGTTACTGATGACAGAGAGAGAGAGAGAGAGAGAGAGAGAGAGAGAGAGAGAGAGAGAGAGAGAGAGAGAGAGAGAGAGAGAGAGAGAGAGAGAGAGAGAGAGAGAGAGACAGAGAGACAGAGAGACAGAGAGACAGAGACAGGGAGGGAGGGAGGGAGGGAGGGAGGGAGGGAGGGAGAGAGAGAGAGAGAGAGAGAGAGAGAGAGTAGTTAACACAATGTCTGGCATAGAATGGACACTTAGTAAACGTGATTGACTGAGATACACAAAGTACCATATTCACTGTGTCACTCCTTTATCGAGAATTTAGAGTGGCTTTGTTCTTATCTGCAAAACGAAATTCACACCTCTCAATATAGCATTTCAAAGCTCTTTGTAATGCAGCTATAGTCCCCTTTCATGGCAACTTCATCTCTTCACTACACACTAACACAAATCTTCCTTTGCTCATTGTCCCTTACAAATACCATGTTCCTCCATCTTTGTTTACGCCACCACTTTGTTCACACTTCACTTCCTCGTTCCTCTTCCTTGCTCCTTGCTTTTAAAAATTCTGTACTCCTTCAAGGCCCTGCTAAAGTTCGAACCCATCTTGTGACTTTGCTCCTGAATGAGATGGGGCATATTAGATCTCTCACCTCTGAAGATCCTATTTCTAATAATCACTTACATTTCCATACCACTACTTATAAGACACACCCCATGATTTGTCCTTTTTCTTTGTTTTATCATTGTTTCATTTGAGCCACGCAGAATCACAGAGTTGGAAGGACCTCTGAAACCAACTAGTCCAACCTTTGCCTGAACAAGAATCCTATCTTTAATGCACCTGCCAACTGGTCGCCTACCCTTTGTTTGAGGAGGAGCTCAGTGCCACCCAAGGCAGCTCATTCTACTTTTGAAGAGTTAGGGTTGTTTGAAAGTTTTCTCTTTAAACTGAGCCTCCATGTGCCTTTCTGTGAATTCCACCTATTATTCTTATTTCTTCTCTTTGTGGCCAAACAGAACAAATCTAATATTTCAAATACTTGACAATAACAGTTTTCTTTGTGTTTTGCATTCTTTTTATGTAATATATTCTAAAGACCTTTCCTAATCTTGGTCATTCTCCTCGGGGTGCTCTATAGCTTATTAAAATTTCCTTTTAAAAATGTAATTCCCAGAACTGAATATAATACTCCTTATGTGGTCTGATCAAGATCAAGTACAGGGGGAAACTCACCTCCCTAATTTTGAGCACTTATTTTCTCATAATGCAATCTAAGATTGTACTAGCTATTTTGATGGTCATATCTCACTATTACTTTATATTGAATATGTTAGAACACCCAGTCTTTTAATCACAAATAGATTAACAATTCCTGGAGGCTGAAAAAGACCATGCCTTATGTTCCTTCTGTATCCCTCATTGAGTTTAGAAGTGTGTCTCATATTTAATAGGTAGTAGATAAGTGCTAACTGAAGGCTTCATTATGTAGGAGTTCATTATGGTCTCTCTTTGTCCCAGAGAAGGAACAGAATTTTTTAAGGGGCTGGTCATAATTGCTCCTTCCTTGAGACTTAGCTTGGAAAGCACCAGGGGTTAACTTGTAAAATGTTAAGAATATATGAACATCTTGCACAGGTCTCTCCTGTCTGAAACAAGGTTATGAGGGATCACCATATTTCTAAGAAACATTCAACACTCACTTTTAGTTTCCACAGAAATCTCAATCTGTTCTTCAGAACATGTTTCCCCACAAATAATGGGAGTACTTGTCGCGTAGGCTGGAGATGCATGGTGAATTGGAATGAGTTGTAGATCTGGAGTCAGGAAAATCTAGTTTGGAATCCCAGATCTGTTGTTTGCTACCTATTCGACCCTAGGCAAAACATTTAACCTCACTGAGCCTTAGTTTCTTTATCTGTAAAATAAGAGGGTTGACTAAGTTCCCTTCTAGCTCTACATCCATGATCTAATGAAAAATGCATGCAATTTGGATAAAAAGCTAAGTGAGGGAACTCTTCCAATGACATACCTTCAGGTAAGTATGAATATAAGTGGGTGGCAAATATATTTTTTAAATATGAAAAAGCATAAAGTGTTTCCAATGAAGCCACTTTAGTTACACAAGCCCTGACAATATCTACACCATAACTGCCAAGCATTACAAGATCCCTCTTATGTCCATTTACTATGCACTTGAATAAAAGAATTTATCCAAGTACATGTCTATTTCCCTCAATGAATACAGGAATTTATCCAAGTATATGTCTATTCCCGCAATTACTGAGGCAAAAGAACTGATGGATGGATGGATGCACAAAAGTAAATTATTGGCCCCTCCCTAACCCCTTTCATTTATAGATGAATACTTTCAGACCTATAAGGAGGAAATGGCTTGCTCATGATCACATAAGTAGTAAATGAAGCCTTGAAACTATGTGGTTTTGCTCCACATTTAGTGTCTTTTTTATCACACACACACAGAAACACTATATATGGGTACATGTATACACACATATATGCGTATATATATATTTCATTACATAGGTACATATGAACATGTGTATTTCATTGTGTCACTCCCTATTCAAGAATTTACAGAATTATTATAAGAATTTTTACCTGTAAAATTTAACTCAAACTTCTCAATCTAGCATTTACAAATTCATAATCCAGCATAAAATGTTTTCAATGAAATTGCCATTTGAACGATGTGACCTCTGATTACATCTATATCATATGCCATCAGACATTAAAAGGTTCCTGTCATATTCCTTTACCATTCATTTCAATAAGAGAATTTATCCAAGTAAACAACCACCACCCCAGTCCCTGAGGAGACACACTAAATAATCCCACTTGTTGCCTGTGTGACCTCCAGTATGTCCCTTAACCTCCCCTTTGCCTCGGTTTCCTGTAAAATGAGGTAATTGAACTTTTGAGGTCTTTTCTAGCCCTAGCTTTCTCCATAGATCATGCTCGGTCACTCTTCTGAATTCTAGGTGACCAAGTGGAAGCTGGGGGAGGAGGGCAGTCTTGCTTTCAGCTATATATGATTCTTCAATAAGAGAAATGGTGAGGAGTTCTCTAGCTGGCTGCCGAGCCAGAAGAGCTGATTCCTCAGTAACTATACAAAAGGAAATGACCAGGTCCTCTGTCTCTCTCATTTTCAGTGCTGTGAAGGATGCCTCCTATGTGCCAAGCAGTGTGCTAATTGCTTCACACAGATTATCTCATTTGATCCTCACAACGACCTTGGGAGTTAGGTGCTATCATTATATCCTTTTTACATCTGAGGAAACTAAGGTAGACAGAGGTTAAATGACTTGCCTAGAGTCATACATAGAGTAAGTATGGTACAGTGGTACAAATCACTAACCATTCCCTTATGCAACCAATACAAACGGGGTCAGCTCGATCCAGGATACTTCCCAGAGTAAAAGGCTGGCCTGAGGCTTGAAGGAGGGAATATGCGAAGAGCAGTCAATCAGAGCTAGCCAAGATGGACCAGGACTGATTCCACTTAAAGTTTGTCTGATACCATAAGGTGGCCAAGCAAGGAGTCCAGTTCAGGGAAGTCAGGCAGATTAAAAATTGAGGGATACCATAAGTCAATCTAGGTAATTGAGGTCAAAGGACAGAAGGTCAGAGAGAGAGTGAAAGAACATATTAGAGCCTGATGGGAAAGAAGAAGGAAAGAGAAAAGGAAGGAAGAGAAGAATAGAGAAGAAGAAAATAAAGGAAGAAAAGGGGTGAAAGGGGAGAATAGCTAGAGGAGAGTACAGGACCAGAAGAAGGACTGAAAAACAGGACTTGTGAACTCTCATCCTAATATAGAAAGTCTCTGCTTTTTATTCTGTTGTATGCAGCTTGCCAGGGATAAGTAACCCTGGGTACACAGACACCGTTAATAGTGTAGTGAGAGGCACACAGGGAAGCTTTGGGCTCAACAATGTTAGGGACAAAGCTAATGGGCATACCTCATAGGACAGACATGAATTGTCCAGAGAAGCAGAGAGGCAATCCTCAAAAAAGCAAGGGAAAGTGTACACCCCTTTTTCTTTAGATCTTCATTCCTTTTGTCTGTGTTTGGCATAGCACAAATGTGTTCCTGCCACTTGCCACTGACTGTCTCTCCTGAGTGGTACAGATCTATTATCTGCTGACATGTGCCTCCCCACCCTGGCTGAGTTTCAAATCAAAATCACAGACACCTTTATACAATTTCTGGTACTGAAAAAACTTCCTCTCCAAACACTCTCCCCCTCCTTTTTTTTTTTATTTTTTATCAGGAGCCATTTGACCCTGAAATGCTCTGGGGTCTCCTAAATACCATGGAGATATCAATCATGAAAACATAGCTCTGCACTGGGTCTCTCAGTAATGAGTTACCTCATGCCAGGAAAATGCCATCTCAAGTTTTCATTGATTCAGCCCATTCTCCTCCCAGCTGTCCCACCACACTTTCTGATTGGAGTATTGTTTTTCTGAGGCAAAACTGCCGAGTGAGCTAACGGTTTCTTTGAAGGTAGTCTGCCCCTCCCCATGATCTTTTCAGGCCCAGCTGGATGTCCCAGAGCAGCCAAAGAATCTAAAAAAAATGAGTAAACATAAATGAGTTCTGTCAGCTTTCCACCAGCACACCTGAATATTTAGCTTAGACCCTGTTAGCAATAGCGGACCCACAGACGTCCCATCATGGAAGAGGAGGTCTTACCGTAACCCGTTTGAATTTCCGAAATGGTGGTGTTTGCTGCTGAAGAATCAGAAAAGGCTCAGCTATAAACTACATAGCCCAGTGATAAAAGCAGCAAGGGAGCTGACGTTATGGACTCCGAAAACAACAGGGAACTAAGGAGGTTTCTATTCAGAAAACAGAAAGCATGTCCCAGGATGAGGCAGGTTTTCTTATGAGTAGTGACCAAGGCTTCTTTTGCTCAAAGGATCTGCTGAGTTTCTTAGCTATCCTACTCATGGCATGAAATTCCAAGGATCTTCTCTCTTTATATAACTGAGGTAAAGGGTCTAGATGTTTTTTTTTTCTTTGCTCATGTAATTAAAACTTTAAGAACTGAAATCAAAGTGAATAAATGTGTCAATGTCAGTGAATGACTTTTACTTCTGTTTTAAGTGATGGGGATGCCTTCTCAAATCGCTGATCTTTCACTGGGGGGGGGGGGGAGGAGAGGTTTAATTGCATAGAACCCTATATCATATTCCCCTTCTCCAGAGATTTCATTATGGGTCTGAAATCAGAGAATTGCTTTGCCACCTCTTGCCTTCTCTCCCAGCTATTTCTGGGTTTTAATAATCATTCATTAATTGCACACTATGATAAGATCCTCACTGTTTTGAAACATTTTCCCTCTGGCCTCCACACTATTAAAGACCCTGATTGCCTGCCAAGAGTGTAAAATTAAAAATCAAAGCACTATCTCTGAAAGGTTTAATACATGTTATATTGAAAGAATTTCTGCAGCTTGCAGCCATTTCGTCACATCATCGGCTAGCAGGAAGGCACAGCTACATGTTGGATATGTTTGCCTTTGAAATGTGAGTCAACAGGACAAACAATTTAGGAGGTTTTCTCATGACATCCTTTATATCCTTTTGTACAATTTGGTCCTCACATCCAAAGACGTTCCTTTCACAGCTAGACTTTAAAGGCAACTTTGCACAGTAGGATAGTCAAAGTCCACAAGCATTTATGTCTATGTGCCAGGCACTGTGCCAAACACTGGGGATTCAAAGAAAAAACAGTTAAGGGACTTACACCTTATTAGGAGAAACAAAGTGCAAACAAATATGTAAAAACAAGATACAGAGAAGACAAATAGGGATAATCTTAGAGGGAAAGACTAGCATTAAGTGGGATTGGAAAAGACTTGTTGAGGAGTGAAGGATCTTATCTGGAACCTGAAGAAAGACCAGAAATGAAGAGGAGGAGGAGGGAAAATATTCCAATCATGGCAGATAGTCAATAAAAATTGAGAATTGGACTAGGAACAATCACAGAGCATATGGAAGGATGGAAGATGTAAGAAGACAGAAAGGTAGGGGTGGCTCAGGTTATGACGGACTTTAAAAGCCAAATAGAGGATTTAGTGTTTGATCCTTGATATAATAGGGAGTCACTGAAGTTTGTTGAATGGGGGTGATGAGAGTTAAAATGGTCATTCCTGTACTTTAGGAAGAGAATTTGGCATCTGAGTGAAGGATGAAGAAGAGTAGGGAATAATGTGAGGGAGACAGACCAACCCAAAGGCTATTCCAACAGTATAGGGCCAGCATCAGGGTGGGGACAGTAACAGAAGAGAGAGTAGAGTATATGTGAGAGATACTGTAAAGGCAGAACTGACAGACCTAGACAGCATATTGGATGGGGTGTGGGGGTGAGAGGGAATGAGGAAGCAAGGATGACATCTAGATTGTGAGCCTACATGACTGGAAAGATGGCATTTCTCTCCACAATAATAGGGGAAGTTAGGAAAAGGGGACAGTTTGGAAGAAAAGAAATGAGTTGAGTTTTGGATATGTTGAGTTTAACACATATACAACAAGCAATTGTAGATGAAGGACTCGAGGTCAGATAAGAGGTTAGAGCTGGATAAACAGATAGGAAAATTATCTAAACAGACATGATAAATGAATCCATAGGAGCTGATGAGATCATCATGAGAAACAATATAGAGGGAAAAGAGAAGTTGTTGGGCAGAGTTTTGTGGCATGACCTGGATGAAGATCCAAAAAGGAAGATTGTAAAGGAGTAGCCAGATATGTAGGAAGAGAAACAGGAGAGAGTGAATTAAGAAAGAAAAAAAACCTAAGAGAGAAGAGAGTGATTGATCATGTCAAAGGTTGCAAAAAGGTTAAGAATGAAGACAAAGAAATAAGCCATTTGATTCTCCAGTTAAGAGATCATCTATAACTATAGAGAGAATAATTTCAGTTGAATGACAAGCTCAGAGGCCAGACTGCAGGGAGTTAAGAAGAGAGTGAAAGGAAAAGTGTGGGCACCCGTTGTAGACAGCCTTCTCAAGTGTTTAGTCACAAAAGGGAGGAGAGATCAAAGATGAAAACTACTAGGGATCAATAAAACAAGAGAGGATTTGCGGGGGGGGGGTGGGGTGGGGGTGGAAAAGACATGGATGTATTTGTAGACAGAAAGGAAGCATCCAGGAGAGAGAGAGAAAGAGGGAGGGAGGGAGGGAGGGGGGGAGGGAGGAAGGAAGAGAGAGAGGGAGAGAGGGAGAGAGGGAGAGAGGGAGAGAGGGAGAGAGAGAGAGAGAGAGAGAGAGAGAGAGAGAGAGAGAGAGAGAGAGAGAGAGAGAGAGAGAGAGATATGGATGAATAGTGAGGGTGAAGATGAGAAACATAAATCCGCTGGAGAAGACAGGATACAGTAGGATCATTTGTGCTGAGATGTCTTTTGATTTTTACATTGGTTATTTCTTCATATATACCCTCCCCATCCCCATCCTCAGAACTGAATCATTCATTATAACAAAACCAGTTAAACTAAAGTAACTGATATCATGACTTCATCTAGCAATTATGCAACGTTCTGCCCCTGTGATCTGCAGCCTCTCTGCTGTGAGGAGGAGGTATGTTGAGGAAGGCCCACCGGAAAGCAGAAGGCTCTAAACAACTGTGATCTATTTTTACCATCAGATTTGACTTGCCAAATACAAGAGTTAAGCAAGAGATATAAAGAACTGAAGGTGGAATTATTGAAAAGCCCAGAAACTTGTTCTTGTTTCCTGCTTAACTCATTTTCATTCTCCCAAATACAAAGGCAGAGCAGGAAAAACATATTTTCAGATAAGACACAAAAAAAACCAGTTGCCTTTCCATTTGCCAATTTCTCTTTTTTTAATCAAAGTCAAGAAATGCAAATTGCCCTCTGCATCTCTCAGACTGAGGAGCCTCACTGGGATGTGCTCAGAGAATCACAGAGCCCAGACTTCTGAGCTCCAAACAAATGTCCAACAGTGAAAGCAAATTGCTACCTAATGAAGAGCCCGAGCCTGCTTCTTCTACCTCTGGTGCCTCCCTTGGCTCCTGACTCGAAAAACATGAGGCGGGGGTGGGGGGGTGGGGGCTGGAGCCCCATTCTCACAAATATCGGTACCACTCCTGAAAGCAAACAAATAACATCTTCTCTGTAGGGAAGGGAAACAGAAAGGTGGTATGAACTAGTCTGTATGGAGAAAGACTAATCACAATAATGACAGCTAGGTGGCAGGGTAAAGTGCTGACCCTAGAGTAGGAAAGGTACATCTCCCTGAGTTCAAATCCAGCCTCAGACACTTAGGAGCTGTATAAACCTGTTTACCTCAATTTTATCATCTGTAAAATGAGCTAGAGAAGAAAGTGGCAAACCACTCCAATATTTCTGTCAAGAAAATTCCAAATGGGGTCAAGAAGAGTCAGACACAACTGAAACAACCGAAAAACAACAACAAACATTCTTACAACACTTTAAAATAGGTAGAGAGTGCTTTACACACACTATCATTTGATTCTCACTAATAGTTTTATGAGGCAGGTACTACAGCTGTCATCATACCTATTTTACAAATGGGGAATCTAAAGATGAGAGGTTATTTTTTTTAACCTGTGCTCATACAGCTAGTAAATTTTGGAGGCAGGATTCAAACCCAAATATTCCTAAATTCAAGGTCAGTACTTTATCCACAAATGCTTCTCAGATAAAAAAATTCAAGGTCTGTTGTTACAACCCTGTCTTGCATCACTATTAGGATCATTCAAAAACTGTCATTGGTTTCCCAATGAAGGTAAAACTCAAGCCCTCATCATTTGAGACCCTCCACAATGTATCCCCAACCATATCGGCAAATTTGTCCCAAATGGAAACCGCCAGCAAAAAGCCTTTGCCAGTCCTCCTTAATCTTAGTGCCTTCCTTCTGGCATTATTCCGCATTTATCCTCCCTATATCTTTTTGGTATAGTTGTTTGCATTTTGTTTTCCTCATTAGATTGTGAGCTGCTGGAGGGTAGGGACCATGGCTTTTTTGTTTTTTGTTGGTTTTTTTTTTTTTTTTTTTGCCTTTCTTTTAATTCCCAGTGCTTAACACAATGTCTGGCCCTTACTAAGTGTTTCATGAATATTCATTGACTTGAATTTGGCCAGACCAGCCTTTTGCCTGTCCTCTGAATGTCTTCCATATTTCTTATATAAGTTTTTTACTGATTCTGTTTTCGCCACTGGGAACATCCTGCTCCATTCCTTCTGCCTTTCCAAATCCTTCCTCTCCTTCAAAGGCCAGATTACATCCCTACTTATGGCGAAGCCTTATCTAAAGACACAGATGACTCTGCTCTCACCCTCCTCAGAACTCCTGTAACACTTTCTGTACCAGTCTTTTGGCAATTACCATAAGGTGCCTTGTCATGTTTCTTTCTTTATGTACGTGATTTGGATCTCTCCAACTAGCTTATAAGCTCATTGTGGGCAATGACCAAGCCTCACACTCAAAATGGCACCTTCTGCATGTGCCTTGCATAGGACTGACATATACCATATGAACTATCAACATTTTTTGACTGACATTTCCTATTTGCTTTCTAGAAAACACTTCTGAGCAGATCCACAAAACTAAGATAGGTCCTTCCTCTTTCTACCCCCCAGAGTGCTTGTTTTTTTTCTCTGCTTAAGAATGGATGAATGCTAGTCATTGAATGTCACCTAAAATTGAGAAAAATCAACAAATATTTACTAAGTACCAACTTCCTGCTAAACTTAAATTATCCCTGACCTTGAGAGGCTTTTATTCTACTGAGGGATACAGCATGTACCCAGAGGGGGTGAGAAATGACTAAAGAGACTGTGATACATGAATGTAATAGAATATTATTTTACCATAAGAAATGATGAAAGAGAATCCTTGGTAGTATGACCTGATAGAGAGTAAAGGAAGTAGGACCAGGAGAGCAATTGATTCAAGAACAACATTGTTAATGAAAAGCATTTATACTCACTGTGTATAAAACACAGTTCTAAGTATTGGGGATATTAATAGAAAATTAAGACAATGCCTGTTCTCAAGGAGACAATACAGATGGCAAGTTTCAGTTATAAGTCAGACAGAAGAGTCCCATGATCCTTAGGGCACAGCAGCAAAAGCAGATGGTAAAGTTTCTTCTTTAATGTCAGTTCCACTGATAAAATCACAGTTTTAGGTGTTGAACCATTTAATAGTGCCAAGGACTTTGGTGACATTAACTTTCTTTTCCGAGTCTTCAATAGCTATGGTACCTGTAGGCATCTCCACAAAGGTTGCTTCCCAGAATTGCTGGGTTAACACCAGGCTGAAAGCATTGCTTTTTCCAAAGACTTGGGTTCAGGCTTGGCTGTCTAGGTCAGGGAGTGAGAGGAAAGTATGGTCAAGATAGTGGTAACTTTCCTGGCACATGTCGCCACCTCCTGTCATCCCCTGAAAATGTCTTGCCACTTCAACTAAATTGGTTTACCTGCCCTATGGAAGACAGCTCTCTGGCAATTGGTGGGAATGGTTGACCTTATCTCTACAGGAGATTCTTCCCTGGATAATGGCTGGGCTAGGAGCAAAACTGATGGTCTGGGTAAGAGGGTTGGGATGCTGTCAGACTTAGAGATCTCCTGCTTATCAAGCTTGGTGGCAGCTAGTTAGCAATTGTTGCTGTTGGTGAAGAGGAAGGTGAGCCCCTTCTCTATAATGATTTCTCCCCTCAATGATGTTTGTGGTCTGGTGGTTTGGAAGACACTGCTATTCCTAAGGTTCTTGGGTTCAGTGTCCTGGACTGTCTCCATTAGGGTGTGAGGGGAGATGGTAGCCAAGGTGATGGTGGTGATGCTTTGATTTGCCTGACACCTACTGCCTCCCTATTTCCCCCTTAGGATGTCTTGCTGCTTTAGCTAGGCTAGTTTACCTGTCCTGCAGGTAGAAGTTGGTGCAGAGTCATGGTGCCATATGCAACACTCCTTTTCTGTTCCTCTATCCTGGTTACCTGGGTGAAGAGGCTGGTAGGTGGCTTGGCAACACAAGATTATTTTCCTGAAGTCCTTCATTGCATGATTTTTTTATGTTTAATTTCCAAATTTAATTAAAGAAAAACAAAGGGAGACATATACACACACACATACACACACACACAAGGAGAAAGTGTGAACAATGGAAGTTAACATGGAAAGTCTTGAAAGAAAGGTAGAAAAAAATCAATTATTTGGAATCAGAAGACCAAGGCTTGAATCCCACCTCTGTGACTTATTATCTGTGCCACCTTGGGCAAGCATTTGGGCTCTGAACCTCAAATACCTCACTGTCAAATAAAGGAGTTGGATTTAATAATCTCCAAGTTCACTTTTAGTTAAGTATAGTGGAAAGTGTTGTATTGGGAATCACTGGGCCCGGTATTTACCATCACTTACCTGAGCCTTGACATGTATCATCAATATGACCTTGGACATTCATTCGTTATCTCAGTGTTTCAATTTCCCCAACGCAAAATGAGTAGATTGGATTGAATAGTTACGAATCCATTTTAATGTTGCATAATATAGTGGAAAGAGGAATGGATTTGGTGCCAGAGGGCCTCAGTTTTAAATTGAGCTTGTTGTCATTCAGCCTTTCAATGATGTCTGACTCTTTGTGACCCTGTGAACCATACGCCACCAATACATATTGGCAAAGATAATGGAGTGATTTACCATTTCCTTCTCTAGTATATTAAGTCAAGTAGAGGTTAAATGACTTGCCCAGGGTCACACAAGTAGTAATTGTCTGAGGTCTGATTTGAACTTATGTCTTCCTGACTCCAGGCCCAGAACTCTATCCACTGGGCCACCTAGCTGCCTTCACAGAGCTCACTTACCTCTAATATGACTTTGGACATCTCACTTACTATCTCTGGGCTTCAGTTTCCTCATCTATAAAATCATGAGAAAAAACAAGATGATGTTATCAGCCCTAAGTCTCATGATTCTAAGCTCTAGTCTGACCCGGTTATGCCCATATTTTAAGCCTGCTCTTTGTGTTGAACAGAGGTATGTAGAAAGCATGCTACATACCCAGCCCACGTTCTGGTGTGCCTAATGACAGGGTCTCAGTGTTCAAAAAACTCCAGCTGTGTGACTCACTCATGAGTTCTGGTTTTCCTACCTGTATTCTTGGTGGGCAGTTTCTTGAAAAGGGAGGAATATCTGTACTAGCCTAAAACAGCTGAGAACCGGAAGCTCATCAAAGACCCATAAAAATGAGACAAATTGTGTCTCAGTCAACATCATTGACACCCTCCCTGGTGCACAAACAAGACCACTGGGATGGTCCTCAGAAGACTGCTTCTAGTCCTGAAATTTTCAGTTTTTAGCTGTGTGACCTTGGGCAAATCACTGCTCCTCTCAACTTCAGTTTTCTGTCTTGTAAATCAGTGATCTCAAAGGTCTCTTTTCCCAGCTGTAATAATCTATGATGGATCTAAATCCCAGACACAGTGATATGAAAGGAAATAAAGATAATCATGTTATAATAAAACCCTGCAGTCATCTTCACCAAAACTCTTTCACATCCTTTAACTTATTTTACTTCAAAATGATCTGGCATTCAAATGATGGGTATACAACTCACTGGTACCTCCCATTCTATGTAACCCTTGCATAAATCCTACAAATCATCTAAATGGAAGGAGCCTACTCAATGTCCTGGAGACTTCTAATAGACTTCTTGATGTTGCTTGGGAACCAATGCATTTCATGGGGTGTCAATCTGCTACATTCCACCTTAGCTGTATGACTTTTTCTGTCCATACATCTTTTTCCTGATATTCTTTACGTTGTTTTCTGTACATGTCTCATCATTGGTAATATGCTGCAGCCTATTTAATCTCTCCATGCCTCACTTTATTATCTTGGGGTGATTCAAAATTTTAATTCCTTGGAGATTATGATGTTTCATGATTCTCAACCATTCAATACCACTAGAAAAATATTGATGTTAAATAAGATGAGAATGTGTTTTCAAGAATTTTCAGGATCTTTCCCAAATACAATCTCACCCACTACTGATGAGTCCTATCCAGGAATATTTTATGCTCTTGATACATACATTTGAGAAAGCTTATTGTCCAAAAAGTTTTTAGGACTCATTTTGATTTGCCAACTCCATTGTTTTGTTATAGTCAACAAATAAGCACAATGGAATTTGTATTCTCTCACATTTCATTCAGTTGAGTGACTAAAATGTGCTCTGTTGTAGAATACAGTCAGCAAAAACCTGCCAATTTCTTTCTTACATATTTTCTCAAAGGTGCCCTTAATATATGTACAAATGACTATGATCAACATTTATAAAGATGAGAAAATGGGTATATTGGCTAATAATTATTGATATTCTCTCAATTATATTTCCCTGAAGTTAAGCTATCTTTTCCTCTTTCAGATATGTTGAGAATTAATCTATCAGCACCATCAAAATAGTGTAACCTCTCTCAAGGACATTCTCTGTGTCATTGATTCTTCTCCAGCTGCTCTCCTTGGATTTGTTTCCTTTAGTGTTGTTTCTACTTCCTTACATAGCAATCAGAGACTCAGATATCCAAATAACGAGAGTTTGATGTCATTGTTGCAGAAAAGAGTTCACTATGGAAATCTTGAATTTTTTTTGCATTTTTAAGCTTCTTATTCTGCTTCCAATTTTATTCCTCCATACTCTTGGGATAACCTAGCTTGATTGGAGCGTGTACCAAGCTTTCTATAAGTTTGTTTTCCCTAAATGCTCACTGCTGTATAAGGTGATACAGCTCACAATCAACCATGATCCTCCGTAAAATACTATTAATGTGTTCATATTAAAGTGTTGTCTTTGGCTATATGCCACAGAGAGATCGTGTTCACTGATTGAGAGTTTCTAGGGTCTTTTGACTTCATTGTTGAGATGATCACTTCACGGGAGGTATAATTCTTATGAATTAGTTATAGTCTGTCAAAATTTGTTCTTTGTCCATTTCTCATTTGTTTTTCTCTTCATAGATAGCTTGTTTAAATTTCAGGTTAGAACTATCTTGGTTGTCTGCCCATATCTCTTCATTTTTATGCTTTCTTCTAATTTGATGTTGATTTTGATCTTTGCTCAAATAGGATAGTAGTCTGACTGGACACAGACAGCTGATTCAGAAATTAATCCCATGTGGGAAACTAGTTGTTTCCTCTCTAAGCATTTCATGTAATATTATTTGTGTTCAGCATCTCCCAATTCTCTTTTTGAAGAAAATATTCACTTTAACATGTGTATATGTCTGTGTGTATTATATAAGAAAGGGGAGAAGAAGGAAGATAGAATGAGAGAGAGAGAGAGAGAGAGACAGACAGAGAGAGAGAGAGAGAGAGAGAGAAACTTGTTTTAAAATTCATTTTTATTTTATACTCAGGTCTGAATCCTTTCCCTTCTACCTCCTCCCCTTTCTTTTCTTGATACTGAACCATATTTTCCAGTTGTTTTAACTATTCTTTCCTCTGTTTACTTCTGTCCTTGTCATTAAGTTAACAGTATTAAAGCAGACATTGATTTCATTTAGAGGATATTATTAAGTTCTCAAAATCTTCAGTGAATTTCTCCATATACTTTTCCTCTGCAATGGATAATGGCACATAAATTTCAATTATCTTCATGGTAGTCTTTTTACTTAGGTTCATCATCTTCATCGCAATTCAGGATAAGGACATATTCCTTGAAATGCTGTCTCTGTTGCCTTTGAATATATGGTAGAATGAACTCTACCCATTCCCTTGTTTGCCTCTCTGAAAAGATCCCAATCCAGTCCAACATCCAATAAACATTTGTGAAGCACCTACTATGTACCAGGCACTGTGCTAAGCACTGAGGATACAATTAAGAAAAAAGAAAGACAGCCCCTGCCCCTAAGGAACTTATAATCTAATGGCAGGAGACAGGACACCAAAAAAGACAGGAAAATGAGGGGGGGACACTAGGAAATACCCAGGGTGGGGTCATCTTGTTCCATGGAGTTGCAACCAGAGAAGCAGGGAAGCAGATATAGAGTGGGATGCGCTGAAAGTCCGGTTTCTTCCCACTACCAAAGAATGCCTTAGGAAAAGTATAGTACTCTACTCTCCAGCCATCCAGTCAGAGGGGAGAGGAGTCTGAGGGAAGTGGTATCAATTAAACTCACGAGTCATTCTTTCACTTAGCTGTAATTTGCTTATATTTTCTGGTTTAATTTATAGTGAAATTGTCAATTTTTATATGAATCCATTATTCCAGTAGTATGTCTATTTGTTGGTCTTTGGATAACGAGCTTACATTTAGAGTGCCAATGTTACTTAAGTTTACTGAGAGACTGGTGACCATGTGATTCTTAGCCTGATCTGCCCACCTTAGCACCACTCTGCCATCATCCCTGAAGAATTATCAAGAGACCACACAGAATTAAGGGCCATTTTAAAACTCTTATTTCAAGGTAAGGGATAGTCAAACAATTAATTACCACATGGCCAAACTGTAATGCTTTCTCTACTTAGTGAAGCTGAGTATTGGAGAACAGGTATAGCATGCCATCAAAATCCCACATTAAGCCTTTCCAGAATTGTAGGAACTGCTGGAGCATGTAATTATTTAGCACAGTCTTTGAGAACCTTGGGTCAGACTTCTGGGTTACATGATCAACAAGATGAAGAACTGGCATTTTCTCTAATTTCCATAACTTCTCAAAAACCTCTCCAAATAGAAATTCTTTGCAAAAGATAAAGCAACTTCAGTTGTCTCCATAGTCTATGATACCCAGAATCCAAAAGGTAAAAATAAAATCATGAACTGATACCTACCCCGAGCTCACTTAGCACCCCCTCCCCAACCATCCAGCCATCTATCAGAATAGGGCTGCACTAAAACTGAGGACCTGACAAACAGGCTTGCAAGAAAACCCAACCCCACACTTTGGTCCCCCATCTCTCTTTCCAACACTATGGATATTGAGGCGCCAGACTACAGAAATTTGCTCAGACCATTATAAACAGATAATGCTGCCACTGCAGCATTTTGGGATGCAAAAGTTCCCTGCAGGAGAGAGAGAAACTGAGAGAAAGGGGCAGGACAAGTGTCTGGGTCTAAAATAGAGCTCAGTTCCATACTCTACACTGTCTTCCAGAATTTTGGAGCTCCAAACTATGGAAATCAAGTGTAGCACCAGCATGGCAGCCACCTGAAGTACTGGGACCAGGTCAGAAAACTAAGGAACAGAGGGAACAGGTAAGAACATCAGGGAAGGACACTGTGGTGGGGTGGGGGTGAGGAGTAGTTTGAAAGCTCCACAGTATGCCACTAAGTCCAAAGAAAAGAGTTCAGAATCCAGCTGGAGCTAGTTTTATCCCAAAAGTTACTTGCGACAGAGATTTAGGCTGGTGAACCATGAATTGTGCTTTGAGGGAAGAAGCTGAGAAACTGTGAGATCCAGGCCCAGGGAAACTACCATCAGAGAGGAGATGCAGTCAAAAAGTGAGCAAAGGGAGAAAATAAAGGGAAAACAAAAGAATGAAATTACCAAAGATCTCAGGAAGAAGAAAACTCAAAGATTTTAAACATAAGCAGATAAATCAACCAGAAAAACAATAACATCAGAAGAAAATATGCCCTGCAGAACTACGAAACAAATTGAGGCATTCTTAAACAGAGGAAAAATGGTCCAATATTTGATGAGACAAAGGATCTTGTGGAATTTGAGGAGAAAATAGAACAACATAAGTCATTACAAAATGATTAAAAGAAATGAGGATTATAAGAAAGGAATTTATGTTCTACACTAAAAATAATGGGTAGAATAGAAAATTTTGAATCTGAAATAATCTTATCAAAGCAATAAGACAGAATGAAAGATTAGGAACACAAATACAAAGAAGTAAAGGGCAATCTAGAAGAAGAGAAGCAAAATGAAATAATATTAAAAGAAAAATATGACCAGTATTCAATCAAAACATTCTGATCATGAAGACATACATACTACTATATACTGTATATGATATACAGTCCAAGGATCATAGGTCTCCCAGAACATGAAAGGACAAAAAAAAACCCATAAAGCAAAAAGTGATACTAGAGAACTGCCCAGAACTTCGGAACACAGAAAATGAAATGTCAATTTAAAGGATTCATATACTGCTTCCTAGAAAGAAACAAACTAAGCCTGTAAATTCTAAGATACACACAGTTAGATTTAACATTTCAATTGAGAAACAAGTTCTGCAAGCAATCAAGAGAAAACATTGAAATACAAAGGAAAGGAAATTTGAATGACACAAAACTATTCTGAACCTATCAGAACATGGAGGAGGGGATGGAATGATGCATTCTAAAGAGCAATGGTTCAGACAGAATTCAGTCCAGGGCTACCTATCCTGAAAATCTGAGCTTAATCATAACTGGAAAATGACATGTGTTCAATAATAAAGAGGTATTTGAAACATTCTTAGAAAGAAAACCAGACCTAAAGAGATTATTTGCCTCTCGAATACTTCAGACAACAGAATGCAAGATGGAAAGATACCGCAACAGAATGACAGAGAGACTAATGAGAAATTTTTCTAAATATACGCCAGGAGATGGGGTAAAGGCGAAAGTCGAGTGGAGGTAACAGTGAAGAGGTCGGTACAGAGCATTATGGAGAGAAACTAGTGACACTGCCTAAAAGTGAATCATTGTTTTTTTGTTTGTTTGTTTGTTGGGGGAGCAGGGATGCACTATAAAATGGAAAGGTTCATGAAAGAGGAACAGGAGGATAGAGGGGAGTGTGTAATGTACCCAGGTTAAATCAAGAGCTAGCAATGAGGGGAAGGTGACCTCTGTGGTGTCCAAGAACTTGCTGGGGAGGGGGTGAGGAATAGGGGGAAAGGATTAAAAATGGAGAGAAGAAATGAGGAAACTCTATTAATGGGTGAAGAGATTCTTTTATGAAGGGAAATGGAAGCCTTGTTCTAGGTGTGGTCTAGGGCATCTGGTGCTTGAAAAAACTGTTCATCCAAAGGACAAGAGTTAGAATTTCTTGGGGCAACTGGCACCTGAGGGAGTGGGAGGGCATGGACCCAGAAAGTAGATTTTGAGACAAATGGAGGAAAAGGGAACCAGGGGAAGAGTATAAATCAGTGATAGGCTGGATAATTATGGATATGATGGGCAAGTGGGTGAAGGGTATCCTATCAGAAAGAAATTGGCATTGTTCTGGGAGTGTGGCATAATGGAAAAGGCAAATCTATGAGAAATGTTTTACTAGGCTGTGACAGAAACTGCCCAGAGAGGAAATCCAGAGAATGGATATCTCAGAAGTATTGATTCCAGTCAGAATAAAGGGAAGAGGAAAGGACAGGAGTGGACAGGAGAGGAAATAATTATAGGAGTCATGAATCAAAGAATGAGGGTCTAGAGTAAACCCTCAGACTTCAGAAAGAAAAGATGGAAAATGGAACAATGAAGGGACTGAGAGGAAAACCTCTCTGGGAAGGGGCACAAAAATTAAAAATTTCAAAACTTATGGACAGTAGAAGTATAAGAAGAGAAGGGGAAGAAGAATCTACTTGAATGAATGGGGGGAAGAGAGGAAGAATTAAATAATGAGATAAAAACAGAAAAGAAAAAAGAACTAATAACCCATAAACGATATGAACACAATTATAAAACACTTCACACAAATAAGGTCAGATATAAATAATTGGAAAAACAATAGTTGCTCATGGGTAGGTTGAACTAATATAATAAAAAATGACAATTCTACCTAAATTAATTAATTTATTAATTATTCAGTGCCATACCAATCAAACTACCAAAAAACATTTTATAGAACTAGAAAAAACAATAGCAAAATTCATATGGAAGAATAAAAGGTTCAGAATATCAAGGGAATTACCAGATGTTAAATTGTATTATAAAGCAGCAATCATCAAAACTACTTGGTACTGGTTAAGAAACAGAGTGGTAGATCAACGGAATTGGTTAGATATACAAGACACAGTAGTCAATGACTATCCAAAGACTCCAACTTCTGGGATTAAGAACTCACTATTTGACAAAAACTACTGGGAACACTAGAAAATAGTATGGTAGAAACTAGGCATAGACCAACATCTTGTACCCTATACCAAGATAAAGTCAAAATGGGTACATGATTTAGATATAAAGACTGATATTATAAGCAAACTGGGAGAGGAAGGAATAGTTTACCTGTCAGATTTATGGAAAATGGAGGAATTTGTGACCAAACAAGAGATAGGGAACCTTATGAAATGCAAATGGATAATTTTGATTAAATTGAAAAGTTTTTATACAAAGCCAATGTGATCAAGAATAGAGGGGAAGCAAAACCTCAAAAACAATTTTTACAACCAGTGTCTCTGATAAAGGCTTCATTTCTAAACTATGTAGAGAACTAAGTAAATTTATAGCAATACAAGTCATTCCCTATTTGATAAATGCTCAAAGGATATGAAGAGGCAGTTTTCAAATGATGAAATTAAAGCTATCTATAGTCATATGAAAAAATGCTCTAAACAACTTTTGATCAGGGAAATGCAAATCAAAACAGCTCTGAGGTACCATACCATATCTAACATGACAAAATAGGAAAATGATAAATGTTGAAGCAAATGTGGGAAAATTGGAACACTAATGCATTGTTGGTGGAATTGTGAACTAATCCAGCCATTCTGGAAAGCAATTTGGAACTATGCCCAAAAGGCTATAAAACTGTGCATACCCTTTGACCCAGCAATACCACTTCTAGGTCTATATACCAAAGAGATCTTAAGAACAGGAAAAGAACTCACATGTACAACAATATTTATAACAACTCTTTGTGGTGGCTAAGAATTGGAAATTGAGGGGATGCCCATCAACTGGGGAATAACTGTACAAGTTGTGGTATATGAATACAACAGAATTGTTCCATAAGAAATGAAGAGCAGGCAGACTTCAGAAAAACCTAGAAAGACCTACATGAACTGATGCCAAGCTAAATGAGTGGAATTAGAACATTATAATGGTAACAGCAGCATTGTGTGATGACTAACTTTGATAGACTTATCTCTGCTTAGCAATGCAAGGACTGAAGACAACGCCAAATTACTCATGATAGAAAATACTATCCACATCCAGGAAAAAGAACTATGGAGTCTAAATGCAGATCAAAGAATATTATTTGCACTCTCTCTGTCCCTCTCTGTCCCTCTCTGTCTCTGTCTCTCTGTCTCTCTCTCTCTCTCTCTCTCCTTTCTCATGGTTTCTCCCATTGGTTCTAATTCTTCTTTACAACATGACTAATGTGAAAATATGTTTAATATGAATGTATATGTAGAGCCTGTATCAGATTGCATGCCATCTTGAGATGGGAAGAAGGGAGAAATGGGGAGAAAATTTTGAACTCAAAATCTTATGGAAGTAAATGGTGAAAACTGAAAATAAATAAGTAAATCTGAAAAGGAAAAGTCAGGAAATCAGGGAAAAGGGGGAACTAATAAGCAAAACCCCAAAGGGAAAAGGAGAACAAAAAAGAAAGGACAACTGAGGGTAAGGGGGAAAGAGCCAATGGGAATAGGACCATGTTAAAAAAAATGTCAAATTAAAATAAATGAAGAAATACAATACTGTGTATAGTAGAAGAGAAAAAAAATCATAACGAAAATAGTAGAGATAAATGAAGGAAAAGATATGCCTCATTCATAACTTTTAAGTGTGAATGGATTAAGCAATCCAATAAAATGAAAAACAATGACAGACTGGATAAGAAAATAAAATCCTACAATCTGTTGCTTGCAAGAAACATTTAGAAAACAGAGATACACAAAGAGATAGAAAAAAAATACTACGCATCAAGTAATTTTAAAAAATCAGGAGGTAAAATCATATTATCTAAGAACGTAGGGCTGGTCACCTCTATGCTTAGGTGGCACAGTGGACAAAGCACTGAATTTGAAATCAGGAAAACTTGAGTTTCCTCATCTGTAAAATAGAAATTAATAATAACCTTTGCCTTACAAGGTGGTTGTGAATCAAATAAGATATTTGTGAAGTGAGTAGCATAGTACATGGTACCCCATAGGTGCTTAATAAATGCTTATTCTATCTAGCCTCAATGAAGGATTTTTACAATTAGGGAAGGTGAGGCTTAGAGATGTTAAAATGGCTTTTCTAGAGTCATCCAGCTAGTTAGTGGTAGTTAGAACTAGACCTCTCAGTCTCTGACTTTTTGCCTATTGTTTTTTCTGCCACATTCCACAGTTTCAACAGTCCCAAACCCAAGGTGCTATGAGATAAAAATATGAAGCAAATGATGAACGTATCAACATGTGTAAGAAATAATAATAACAGCTAACACTTATGAAACATTTTGCAAAGAGCTTACCCTATATTCCCTCATTTGATCCTCACCATAACTCTATCAGGAAAGTACCATAATTATCACCATTTTACAAATTAGGAAACTGAGGCTGAAAGATGTTGGGGATGGAAGCTCAATTCCAGGTGGACAGTCTCGGGCGGGTAAAGGTGGGAAACGACTGGGAATCGAGGTGAACTGAGCTATCTCGTGTATTTCCGCCTCTTCCCGTGAGAAACGTGATGGGAGAGAGCTCTCCCCGCCCTCGAGATTGTCCCGGATCTGGGCACACTATTGTTATCTAACAGCACGGTATTCAGATGCAAACTATGCTGCTGGAGGGTTTAAGTAGGATCAGGAAAGCCTGAAAGCTCTTGGGCGGAGGGGCGCGGAGCGGACAGGACACAAGGCTCCGCTTTCCCTCTTTCTTCTCTCCCCTCCCCCTCTCTCCCCACTTATACTTCTACTTCCAATCTCTTATTGTAAGATCTTTGCCTCCTTGGGAGATTCTTCGCTCCCTCCTAAGGAAGAATTCCCCTGCACTTGTAACTAGACCCTGAAATAAAGCTCAACCCTTGTTCGACTCTGGAACGTCCTTTCTCTCATACGAGCATCCAGTTTGGCCAACCGAAGACCTCGGGATAGAGGTAAGAAGACTCGGGTAGCCCTCAGGCCTCTAGGCCTGGCAGAAAGAGGTTAAGTTTTTTTTTTTAGGGTCACACAGCTAATAATTGTCTAAGGTAAGACTTGAATGCAGGTGCTTCTGCCTCCAGATTCAGTCATCTAACCACTGCACCAACTAACTGCCTTCAATAAATACAAAATAATGTGTCAATGCAGAAGGCTCACTTGCTGGAAGACAGAGAATGTCAAGACTGGGAGGTACATTAGAGATCATCTAGTATAGCCCCCCCCTTTTTTTTTACAGATGAGGAAACTGAGCCACCAATCTATGAAACCTTTTAACTTTCCCAAGTTCTCAGTCATGTCAGTGGTAGATTTGAAGCACCTATATGAGCTATGCTCACTACAAACCTTGACCATAACTTTCTGGAAGACCTTTCCATTTCTGATCCAGTGGTCTCTTCATATTGGAAATGTCTCTACTTCTATGGTCTCTTCATCTGATTGATGAGCTCCTTCTTAGAGCATCTATTTTAGGAAGCTTCCATACCAGCCATCCTCACTTTGAATCTGACCATCCCGTAATTCCTCAGACTACTTCTCCACATGGGTCCAGTCCTGCTTTTCATCTCCCTTTCTTCTCCCACTAGAATGTTCGCTCTTTGAGGGAAGGTACTGACTTTCTTTTAGTTTGTATTTGTCTTTCCAGCACTTAGCACAATTCTTGGCACAAGTAAGCACTTAATAAATGCCTTATCTAACTAAAGTATTGCTTTATTGTAAAACTAGACCCCTGACTTACTCTAAATCTATGGATCCTTCTGTTTCTAGAAGCAGAATGTCTTGATTATTAAAACCTTAGACTTTGGGGAGTTGCAATGTTTTTGTCCACTGGTTAGCAGTTTGAAAACAAATTTATTCCCTGATAAAATAGGCCTCCTCTGGAAAGAGATTAGAATTTCTCTCACTAAAAATGATTGAAAAGAAACACATACATACATACATATATACAAATATTTATCCTTTCATTCTTTCTATTCCATCATCTTTGAATCTCACCTGATCAGTTTGCCCAACATCTCCTCATCCTATCTACCCACTTCTCACTTTGGAATTTTCCTAGGTTTATTTTTTTATCAATATTTAGAATCCCAAATTAACTAGACCAACTCATTCTTACTTCATTTAAGTAACTCCACAACCCCTTCTGAACTAGGGTGAAGAGGGATTACACATAAACTTTCTCGCATCCTCTCTCAATTCCTGTATTTCTAGACACCAAGTTGGAGTCAGCAAAGTTTGCCTTTGGGCCGCATTGCTTCTTTTTTTCCTGTACACTCTTGCCCTATTTGTTACACCCTATTCTATCTCTCCTCCCCACTCATTCCACCAATAAACCCAAAGCTCTCAAAAAGTCCCTATCTCTCTAGTCACAGAAGATCGAATCACAGAATCACAAAATCTCAGGGCTGACTAGTACCCCAGAGGCCAGCTGGTCTAGCCAGTCCTAAAATATAATTCCTTCTACAACATCCTTCACAAGGAATTATCCAGCCTCTGCTTAATGGCAACCATAAACTGATCTGACCAAGAGGAGAAGACATAAAGCTCCACTTAAAATCAACTCATTCCATTTACACTGTTAGTGTCGGAATAGGGTACATTTTAAAAGACCAAAAGGAGAGAATGACATTTAATCCACAGTGTTGTCCAGTGGAAAGAATGCAGGTTCTGTCACTTCCTATTTGTGTAAGCTTGGTTAATGAGTTTCTTTATCTGCAAATAAAAAAGATTGCACAAGATGACCTCTCAGGTCTCATCCTGCTCTTTGTGAATGACCCTACGATCACTTTTGATGTGGTCAGGCATGGTGGCAACAATTTTTCTGGAGCAAGAAGGCATTCATGGCTCTTCTCAAATTATGGCACACAGATGATTGTCTGATTCAAACCAATATTGATATCACCTGTCTCATATACATAATCTAGCTTCAGAGCTGATTAGACAAGTGACTATTTAAGAGATTTTAGGCAAGGATCACCCCTTCCACACTCAAAAGCTGTAATGAGAAAATTTTTCACTAAGGTCAGAAACCACTATAGGAAAGGGTATGTGACCATGATAGATCATAGGACCTATCTGATCTCAAGTTCTGGGAAAGGGGGTAGTTAAGCCCTTGCCCTCTTGAGGCAGGCCATAGGAGAAGGGCAACATATTACCTTTATCCTGGCAGTGACAATCCTGTCTAGAACTCACCTTCCCACTCAACCACTGTAGGATCAAGAGCTGGACTCCTCCCTCTCTCTCAAAATAACCGAATCCATGATCATATCCATGATCACAGGGATTCAGGTCAGCAGAGGACTTCCTGATACAGTATAAGAGTGGGGGTCCCCAAAGGAAGCACATGAAACCCCCAGCTGTTAGCTCCCTGAGGTTTCAAAGCCCATTAGGCCCAAGCTAGTTCTAACTGCCCCCACTCCTTATAAAGCTTCCAGGCCCTTTCAGATTTGCCTTCATAAACTGGTTTCTACTCTCTTTGTAAATTAGTGCTTGTTAGATTGTTTGCCCCAAGTAGGGTTTACTTCTTAGGCAATGGGACCAGAAAGGAAACAAAACTGTTCCATTCTACACCCAAAGCTTTGGAAGACAAACACACTAAGTCGAAGTAAAGGCAGTGTCCATGAATGCATTGGTAGAAAAGGCAACTCAGTGTCTCAACTAAACTTCAAACTAAAAAAAAAAAAGAATTCTATTTGACTCATAAAACAATCTTCTTGTCCATGCTGCCCTGGACCAATGCATCTCTTGTTTAAAGTGTGCAAGTGAAAATGTTCTGCTACTCAACTGGCTGTACATCCCTCAGGGATTCTTAATGGATGGTAATGCACTTCTGCATTCATTAAATTCTTCTGCCAAACAGCATCAGCACTCACCCAGGAATGCTCTCCTGCTGTTAAATTGAAAATACAAACACACACACACACACACACACACACACACACACACACACACACACACACACACACACACACACTGGGGCAGGAGAGAGGAAGGGGGTGGGGGGTTTCCAACAGGTCTTTCTTTCCTGTCAATTTCCCATTATTTGCTCTTGAAAAATATCAGTCCCACCAAAAAACCTGGAGGCTACTGAGAGGACAGAAGGGAGGAAGGAACTCAATCAAAATGACCACAGGGAAATTTAAGTCTGTAGGGTCATAACAAGAAAAACTGGGGGCATTCATTTTCAGAAAAACTTTATTTGTGGATGGTCCTAGTGAAACTAGACCGTCTGGTAGATCCAATTTATGAATATACACACCAAATTAGCATCTCTGTCTTCCTTGAGTTACCTTATTCCATAGGATTAGAAGAGGAGAATGGAGGTCCTAAAGACAGAAATGGATGAATCCATAACTAATCTGACCCTTGGTCAGCCTTGACATACCAGCAATCCTTTGTTTCCCCTACCTTGCTGCCCTGTTTTGCATTTTGCCACTACTGAGCTAGCCCACCACAAAACTGACTAGATCTGACTGAAACCCACCCTGTTATTCACAGACTCCCCCTCTCCAAATTACAATAAAAAAATCCTGCTTCTATGTTCTAGTTCTTTCAGGAAGGGATTGCCCCCTCTCCTCTACCTAGACCTCCCAACTACACTGCAACTCACAAATATCTCAGGTTCTTCCTGCAGAACCAGCCTCCTTTGTACTCTGTGTAGAGGGATCCCAGAATGCATGCCTTTTACTTTCTCTTGTAATAAACTAAGATGCTCCTCAACCTGGTTATAATCTCATTTGGACTTTTGAACTCTGGTCCACAAACTGACCTATTCATTTTTTGTCAAGCTCACAGCTTCCTGCCTCTATGACCTTGTTCTTCTTTTCTCTCCTCATGTTTAAGGTTCACCCTTTCTTCCAGATCCAACTCAAACTTTGCCTCCTCCCAAAACCTTTTTCCTAATTGAATCAATCCTTTTATATCTGTCCCTCTTTTGAATGCCTGTAGCATCTTCATCACTCATGTAGCACTGAGGATCAGAGGCATCTAAAGCTGGAAGGAACCTTAGAAACAGAAATGGAAACTGAGGTCTACAAAGGTTAACAATTTACAAAATGTCTCACAGATAAAACTAGTTTGATAGGATTATCAACGCTTATCAATATTATCTCCTTCCATATATCTCCTATCTCCATGACTAGAAGTAAGCAAGCGTTCAGAACCATCTCTTACACAACTGTTTGTACTCTCCACATTTATATTTGTGATTGATATTGGAAACAAACCCCTCTTCGTATCTCTAACTTTTTAAAATTTATTTTTTAATAGAAATGATTTATTTTTAGTTTTCAACATTCATTTCCATAAGATTTTGAGTTTTACCTTTACTCCCCCTCCTTCTCCTCCCTCTTTCCCAAGCCAGTGTGCAATCTGATATAGGCTCTAGTTATACATTCATATTAAATGTATTTTCACATTAATCATAATGTAAAGAAGAATCAGAACCAATCAGAAAGAAGAAACACAACAAAACAACAAAAGAAAAGGAGAGCAAATAGTATGCTTCCATCTTTCCAAAGTTCTTTCTCTAGGTGTGGCTAACATTTTTCCATCATGTATATATCTAACTTTTGATATTTCTCTGAACTACAAATTTATAAAGTTGTTTCTTTGTACAGTAGCAACATGGCAGAATGAAAAAAGCACTCGATTTGGAGTCAGAGGTTTTGAGTTAGAATCCTAACTTGGCTATTTTTATTATCTATGAGACACACTGTAAATCATTTATGCTTTCTGGTCCTCAGTTTCTACATCTGCAAAACATGGAGGTGGACCAGATTATCTCTAAGGTCCCTTATACCTCAAAATTTATCCTCAAGCGCCTTTGAAGTCATTTAAGCAACCAATGTTAACAAATGTGTAGTTGGATCAAGGCGGAGATAACTTGTTCTCTGCCCGAGAGAGAGAGAGACAAAATTAAGTACATAATAATATACAATGCACTAAGAATAAAATAATATAATATAAATATACAATAATAGCTAACGTTTATATTTTGTTTGTGTTTACTTGTTTCTGACTCTTTAAGACTCCATTTGGAGTTTTCTTGACAAAGATACTGTCTTGGTTTGCCATTTCCTTCTCTAACTCATTTTACAGATGAGGAAACTGAGGCAAACAGGGTTAAGTGACTTACCAGGGTCACACAGCTTGTAAGTGTCCGTGGCCACATTGGAAGTCAGGAAGATGAAGGTTCCTGACTCCAGAGTAAACATTCTATCCACTCCACCGCCTAGTTGTGACACTTCTATAGTGCTTTTCTGTCTTAGGCACTGGGCTAAGCACTTTACAATTATTGTTTCAATTGATTCTCATGACAATCCTGTGATGTACAGACCATTATTATCTCCATTTTACAGATAAGGAAACTGAGGCAAACAGAGGTTAAGTGAGGTTAAGTGACTTACACGGCTAATAATTTTCTGAGTCTAGATTGGTACATAGGTCTTCCTGATACCAGGCCTGCCTTTCTATCTATTCATGCATGCCACCTAAGCCAAGCACTCTTTCCTGAGGAGGAAAGTCCTACGTCAGTTCTGATCCTACATGCACAATCATATGTGCCATATTTGGTTTAAAAAGGAGAGGTAAGCACTACAATGACTTTTTTTCTCCTTACCACCAATCCTTGGCCTTAACGAAGGCTGGAGGAGTGAGAAGGAAGGTCTTGATAAGAAGAATGTCAACATTTGCAGCTTTTGATGAAGGGCCCTTGACTTCAGTGACCTACCAGAATCCCTGTGCTCATTCTCTGACTTAGTTTCCATTTTGGCGAAGTGGGGAATACCCTGAAACATGTAGGCAGGTCCCCAAGCCCCTCTCTTCCAATTCTTTAAGAGTTTTATATCTGAAACTTAGGGCATGAATGTGAGGAGCTGAAAATAAATAAATGATCATGCACAGCATCCAAGAAAGGCTGGGTCATTATACCCTCCCAAAAGTACATTCTAGAATGAAATACTCATAATGTTTGGTTTTTTTTTTTTTAAGTAACTATGTTTTTAAATGAGGAGTCAACCCTTTTAAGACTTCCTCAGAGTCTTCCCTTAGCTAAAGCATAGATAGCACCAAGTAGATACAGGCCTGTTTTCTTCTTTGGGGTTCCATCCCCATATGAATGCGCCTATTTCACTCAGAATAAAACTCTGTTTCTCTTAAAGCTAGTTTTCTTACAAATATATGTTAGGTGTATAAAAGAGGGGCCAGGTTGAGAAAGTATGGGTGACTTAGCACAGACCATCCCTGCTGTCTCTTGAAAAAACATCAAAACTGCTCCATCTTTACATAATTTTTAAAATTTTATTCCTAAGGTCCTAGAGCAAGGGTGCTTAACCTAGGATCTATGAACTTGGTTTTATTTCTTTTTATTATTTTGCTAACTCTTTCAATGTAACTGGTTTCTTTTGTAATTACCATTTATTTTACACATTTAAAAACGGTATTTTGAGGAAGGATCTGTAGATTTCACAAGACCACAAAGGGGATCTATGGCACAAAAAAAATATTAAGAACCGCTGTTTTAGAGAGAAAGGAAGCTTCAATTTACCTCTTAAAGTGAGGTAGATGAAAAGAGGTTATGAAAGGCTTTGCATAAATGGAAGTTGCTGTTATCTTGTCATTGTTTAGTATTATAATGGAAAGCACATGGGTCTTGGACCGAAAGGCCTGAGATCCAACATTTACCAACTGAGTGACCGTAGTCTAAGCATTTAACTGCTTTGAGCTTTATTTATAAACTAGGGATGATCATACCTGCACTACATTACCTCTCAAGGCTGTGCAAAATGTTTACAAATGTTAAAGTATGAGTGTGTATCATTAGGACTACATGTATGAATAATTATTTTGGTTTTGAACAATAGTTTGTGTTAAATTAGCCATATGACTCTCCTTCTGTTATCCTTTATGTCTTTGTAGACCAGACACACTATTTCATTAGCCTTTTCCATCCTGCTGCATAGAAGACATTCAAGAATGTTAAGTTTCCACACAAAGCTGAACATCCTAGGTCTATCTGAAGTTACTGATTGAACAGAGCTGGAACTAGGAAAGGTTGACCAGGGCTTTGTCCAGGACCCCAAAATTCAACCCTTTTCTTCATTCAGAAGGCAGAAACAACTGAGTGCAGCATTCAGGTAGCAAGGATAGATAGAAAATAATCAGATAGCTTACCCTCTTCTGCTACACTGCACTGCAGGTAAATTCCTCTTTAGTCCTGTCCCATCTTACTTCCTTCTTTTTCCTATAACTTGTCTCACTCAGTGATCTATAGAATAGGTCTATATGATAGAAAGGTGTCCTAGGGTCTCTCCCCCTGCAAGATCTTGCATCTCTATATCCATATTCTCAAAGAAGATCATTTGACCCAACTATACCACTACAAGACCTATGTCTAAGGGAGATTAAAGAAACAGGAAATGGAAATTTCTTTTCAGTGGTGGTAAAAAAAAAAAATTGAAACTAAGAAAGAGTCTATCCATTGAGTAATAGTTCAATAAGTTATGGTATATAAATGTGAAAGACTACTATGTACTGTAAGAAATAGATTATTTCAAAGAAGCATGGAAAGATGTATGAACTGATACAGAGTGGTATAAGCAGAACCAGGACAATTTATACTATAATTTCAATATTATATTTATAAAAATGAAGAATTTTGAGGATTTGTATAAAGTGATAAAGAATGAAATAAGCAGAAATGAGAACAATTTACACAATAACATCATAACTGAAAAAAATTGAAAGCTGTAAGGAAAGTCAAGAAACTCACCATCTATGATTCCAGAGGACTGATGATAAAACATGCTATCCAACTGACATACACACATATATATGTGTTATATATATATATATATATGTATGCCTATATATATTACACAACCAATGAAGGAATTTATTTTGCTTAACATTTGATTTACTTGATTTGACAAGAAATTTTAAAAATTTATTTATTTTTAAAATAAATTTATTTTTTATTTAATTTAGTCTTTTTAAAAATTTCCAACAAGGTAAGAAGTGTGTGTGTGTGTGTGTGTGTGTGTGTGTGTGTGTGTGTGTGTGTGTGCGTGTGTGTGTGAGAGTGAGAGAGAGAGAGAGAGAGAGAGAGAGAGAGATTTTTGTTATTTTTTAAAAACAACAATAAGACAGGGTGCTAAAAACATACAGATATGGAATATTGTGTGAAGTTTTAGATGAAGTCAACATATTGTTAGTTTTATTCAATTGTTTTAGTTTCTTATGAAACTTTTTGTCACTATAATGCAAAAACAAAATATATTCATGAAACTTTAAAGAGATTTAGAACTGAAGGGGACTTTAGAGTTCATCTAGTCCTACAGGTGAATAAACCGAGTCTCCAAAGGTTTCAGTGATTTGACCAAAGTCATAAAGGTAGAAGTGGCAAAGCCAGGCTTTGAACCCCTCTCTTATGAATCCAAAACCATCACGCTGTCCACTGAACCATGCCCTCTCTCCCCAAACATCTGTTCTCAGCCCCGTCACAACTTAATTGGTCTTTAAGGGTCAATTTGAGGTATTCATCATGGTGCTTTCTCTGAACTAGTTTCATATTGTTTGTGATTCTGGGGGTCAGAATTGCTAGTTATGGCTCTGGCTGTTGATTCAATCATTCTAGGGAAAAGAGTCCATCAAATTCTGCAAAAGCAGTATTTAATCAATTCAAGACTCACAGTGTTCAACCATCATAATAAATGAATGAATGACTATTATTTGGCTCACAATAAATACTTATTGAATGACTGAATAATTGAGACCATAAATGGATATGTAAACGTCTGCTACCCACAGAGTTAGAAAAAGTCAGGTTCAAAATTATAGCAGGAGAGATAGTTCTCAACCCCTAAATATGAGTGGTTACAAAGACTAAAGACCAGAGGATCACAGAGTGAGATATTTAAGGAATTTCAGAGTCCATCTGGTTCAACTTTCTCATTTTGCAAATTAAGAAACTGAGGCCCAAGGAGGGTAAGAGACTTGCCAAAGGTAGGAAAGATCAGAGGTGGACGCACATAGTATGATGACATAATTTAACTCCCCTCTAACCTGCCTCGAGTTCTTCTCATTCGTCTCTGACTTGCTGGACGTTGTATAGATTTGTTTCAGCTCAGGTTCTTTACCAAATAACAAAGCAGTAAAGGGAAACTGCTGGTTGGTCATTCTCAGAGTGAAGCCAAGCTTCAGGTCGTATCCTTTGATTATATGCAAAATGTTGGAAGCAGTTTATGAAAGAGTACCCATTTCCTACTCTTTGCAATTGGATTCTCCAACATTCATGACTCTTCAAACTCCTGACACTTCAAACTCTCCTTATCCACCAAGTGTGGTGATATCATCAGATCTATATAATTAAAATGACATAGTCATCTTGCTAATGACCATTCAGCATGTAGTCCACTATGGCTCCCAGATTCTCTTCAGTCATATGTATCAAACTCTGACCAAATAAAAAATCCTTCATTATTCTTTAAATACTTAGTCTCCAAAAAAAGCTAATCCCTATGCTGTCAGAGTTTCTCTGGACTCCAGAGCACTATACCTCTCAGCCTCATTTGGGAAAAGTGTATGAAGTACAAATTAACCCAGAGTCATCAGTTATTAATTGACTATCTTCCCCAGGCTAGCTTGACTGGGCCTCTTTAAGTTTAGCAAATGGAGGTAAGGGTGGGGGTGAGGGGGAATTATTTCTTTAAATATACTTTAATCCCTTTCTTCTCTTGAGATGACCAAGTCAGGGCATACTTGGTGTCACATGGGTATGTAATTAGGTGCGCTTCGTTAAAAGCCAAAGCCAAATGAGCCCATGCAAAGCAAGAGAAATAGTGTAGGTCAACAAGGACAGGGTGGCAGCTGAAATTTACTTCAGCACTAACTTAATGAGCCTTCTTATAACACCGAGAAATAAGGGATGTGCCCCAGGCTCCAAGGAGAAGGATAGAGATGCCAAAAAGAACTTTACCTTAGAAATGCAGAACAGGCTATGTGATGGCTTGGCCTGTTACTGTTGTCTCGGATCAGGGAGCTGACATTATGTGAGGGGAATAGGATCAGAGCTATCTCTGTTGCTTTTTTTCTCCTCTCCTCCCCTACCTTGCATACCAGTCCAAACTGCCTTTTAACTTAGGTGTCTGGAAATAAAAGGCTTCCAACCAGAGCAGACTGCTGTCTTCTGCCAGCCTGGGTTTTCTGAGTTTGGCTGAGGGAAATAGTCACGTAGCATGAGAGATGGCCAAGAGTCTATAGACTTTAGGGGCTTCCTCCAGAGACATGAAGCTGTTACCTTCCCTGCTACTGGCACTTGCTCCCTTCTGATCTTTCCAGACTGAGACCTTGAAGGAAGGACAAAAGGGAACAAACACAACACGCAGGTAACTAAGAAACATCAAAATGCCTTTCACCAAACTGGCAGAATTCAGAGCATATCAATTAAGCCACCATGGGGACAACTGTAATTTCAGTAACTGCTATTCAAATCAGTTTTGCATAAACAAATTCCACTGGGAAACAGAGAAGATAAAAGGAGGGAGGGAAATAGAAAGGGAGAAGAACAAACCATAATGGTAAGATGGAAATGGCATGGAGACAAGAGGGAGGAAGTAACAGTAATGAGGAGGACAGAAAGGGAGAGAGGGAGGAAAGGAGAAAGGAGGAGAGAGAGAGACAGAGAGAGAGAGCACTCAAGCAGAGGAGAGGGATAGAGGTAGAGAGTAAAAAACAAAGAAATAAGATGAGAAAAAAGGAAAGAAAATAGACTGAGACTACAGAGAGAAACAAAATAGAGAGAAAGAAAACAGAGAAGACAGAAAGAGGAAACATTGGGAGATGGAGAAGAAAAAGAAATAAAACAGGAAGAGATAATAATGGGAGGTTAGAAGGCAATAGAGAGAAAACAGAGAGAGAATAAAGCTGGAAAACAGAGAAAATGGAAATAAATAGGAGAGGGAGACCAACAGAAAGATTGCAGAGAAATAAGGATGGGAAAAAACCAAGGTAGAGGTAGAAGAGGTAGAAAAGAACTCACAGAAAGAAATAAGGAGGACAAGAGAGAGATGGAGATAACAGAGTGGGAAAGATGACACTGAGAAACCAGGAATGGATTACAGAGAGTGTCAAAAGAAAGAGAATGGAGGAGAAAGACAATAGAGAGAATGAAAAGAGAGAGAGCCAGGGAAAGACAAAAGAGAAAGAAAAACAGATGGAGAGATGATCAAAATGGAAAGTGGAGGGAAAAGAGAAGGAAGGAGAGAAAGAAAGAGAGAGAGAGAGAGAGAGAGAGAGAGAGAGAGAGAGAGAGGGAGGGAGGGAGGGAGACAGAGTCACAAATGCAGCAGGCCATTAAAGAGTCTAAAGGAAGCTTCCAAATAGCAGATGCATGAGCTCTAGAAAATGTCGTCCATCGTTGCTATTTTTTCCTTTTCTTCCCCACAGGTTTAGAGGCTAAAAGAGTGAATGACACACCAGGTTGATCCAAAGATGCTGAACATGTGATTCAAGTGAAGCAGAAAATGAAATGGAGTCTGGAATACCCTGGTGTTGAGGTATTAGAGGCTGGCATTGAGCATCCACCTGCTAGATAATGGAGCAGCCTAAGATCCTGAGTAGAAATGTGTCAGAATTTACAAAATTTGTTTTATATTGACTATGCATATTAGTTTTAAGGTTTTGTTCTTACCACTCTTAAAAATGCAAAACCATGAATATAGCATGTACAATCTACTTTAAGTATATAATAAATTTGTTATGTTATTTTCAAAACTGGCCTACCTATTCCCTCTGAACTGTCCTCTCTTCCATTTTTGAACTTCCTTCCATTCATTTTTAAGATGCCTCAGTGACAATCCTTTGGAGGAGGGGAGAGCAGGAATCTATTTTCTCCTTCATTAGCCCTCAAATAAAAAGGATAAGATGCCAACATGGTAATAAATAAGCCTATTCAAAGCAGAATAAATCCACATATGTGAATTTTGTTAAGTCCAAACATACGTTTCCTTTGGCACGTTGAGTCCATCACCTTCTCTATCAAGCGATATGTCCTCTGAAGTCACAGTTGGTCATTGAACTGTGCAGAGTCTTAAGTCTTTCCAAATGTTTTTCTTTATAATGTTATGGTTACTATAAAAATTGTCCTTGTTCTGCTCACTTCACGCTGCAACAATTGACACAAGTCTTCCCAGGTTTCTTTCAAATCATTCTTCTTGTCATTTCTTATGGAAAAATGATATCTCATTGCATTTATGTAACAATAATTTGTTGATTCATTACTGTATTGATGACTATTCCTTTATAATTCTGGTTCTTTGATACAACATAGAGAGCTACTATAAATATTTTTTGTACATATAGGTCTTTTTTTTCTCTTTAAAAAAAAGCTCTTTGGGGTACAGGTCTAGTATGGTTTTGTGAGCTTGATAGCGTACTTCTCAAATTGCTTCTAGAATGGCAGGACCAAGTTACAGCTTTCCCAGCAGGACTTCAGGGTGTCTATCACTCTATAATCTCTTCAACAATGATCATTTTCCTTTATTTTCACCTTTGCCAATCTGATAGTTGGGAATTGTTTTAATTTGCATTTCTCTACTTAACAGAGATTTAGAGTATTTTTTCCTATGGCTATTGATAACATTCATTTCTTCCCCTGAGAATTACCTATTCATATCCTTTGACTACTTGTCTCTTTCAGAATGGTTATCATTCTTTACTTCTTTATTGGAATGAGGTGTGTGTGTGTGTGTGTGTGTGTGTGTGTGTGTGTGTGTGTGTATGTGTATGTCTTGAATCTTAGGCCTATATCAGAGATACTTGCAGCAAATATTTTCCCCAGTTAACTGTTTCCCTTCTCATTTTAACCATATGCCTTTTGTTCATACACAAACAATTCAATTTTTAGGTAAGCAAAATTATATATTTGATCTTCTCTATACCCTCTCTGCTCATAATTTCTTCTCCCATCCATAGCTACGAAAGATTTTTTTTCCTTTCTTCTCTCATTTCTTTTATATCTAGATATATATCCATTTGGAACTTATTGTGTATATCTTGGTGTAATGTGTGAAATCTTAGTCCAAATCTAATTTCTGCCAGATGATTTTCCAATTTTTCCAGCAGTTTTTATCAAACAGTGATTCTTTACCTCAATATTTGCAGTCTTTGAATGTACCAAATACACTACTATATTATTTTGTTTCTGAACATTGTGTCCCTAATCAGTTACATGGACTAACTTTTCTACTGTTCAGTCAGCACCAAATAGTTTTGACGATTGTTTCTTTGTTGTACAGTTTGAGATCTAGTACTATTAGGTTGCCTCTTCTCCCATTTTCCCTCTCTTTGCTGTCCTTGAGAATCATGACCTAGTGTTCTTCTAGATTAATTTTGTCATCACTTTTCTTGCTTTCCAAAGTAATCCTTTGGTAGTTTGGTAAGGCATTGAACAAGTAAATTAATTTAGGCAGTATTGTCATTTTTATTATATTGGCCTGGTCTACCCAGGAGTAATTAATCTTTCTCCATTTATTAATGTTTGTCTTCATTTTTGTAATGAGGGTTTTATAGTTGTGTTCATGTAGTTCCTTTATGTTACACTTTTTTAAAATTCATAACAAAACAGACTCATAAAGAACGCTGGATTTAATGTTAGCAAGCCTTCAGCTCAAATTTTGCCCAAGACACTTGTTATGTGACCTTGGACAAGTTATTTATCCTCTATCTGGTCTCTGTTTCCTCATCTGTAAAACAGAGGTGTCCTACCATTAAAGGTCTCCTCTAACTCTAAATCTCTGATCCTATGATCACTGAAGATAAAATATAATTGATATAAATTATTTTAATTTGTGTTGTCTTATTTGTGAATGGGGGCTGCAAAGAGTGAGTGACCCAGCGAATATTTGAGAATAGTATAGAGATTTTTAAAAACACCAAGGTTTATACCTGGGAACAAGCTGTCACGTCTTTCCTTGGGTGAAGGAGAAGAACCAAAGGAGACTATTATGGTTTTGATATAAAATAATAATAATATCACAATCGTAAAGAAAAATTAAACATGAGCTCATACCACATGCTAGGTAATGTTAAACCATGAATAAGGAAATTTAAGTTGTGGAAGGAGCCTTGACAAAAAGCAGGAAGCTCCCTTCTGAGGCAATTAGTCTAGGCAATTTTAATTCCCCTATTGATTAGTCCCCAGCCATCCAAAGGTCTCCATCATTGTAAGTGAGGGAAGGAGAAGAGGCATTGACTAAAGATTGGGAAAGAATGGTGCTACCCATATTTTAGACAAGAAGGACAGAGAACATAGCTGATTTGCCTGTGATACCAACCTTTATTCCTCACAATCTCATAGTTTCATTGGGAGAAAGACTAGAAACAGATGGAGAGAGAACACAGAGATAAAACAGGGAATAATATCAGAGAAGACAGAAAGAGACAACAAAGAAGAAAACAGACAAACCACAGGACAGAGAGAACATGAAGAGATGACAAGAGGAAAGGAGAAAAAATGACAAAAACATCAGAGACAGAGAAAATAGAGAGAAAAAAGACAGAAAACAGAAAGACAAAACAGAAGAGAAGAAAGAGAGGCAGAGGTAGAGAAAAACAGTAGAGAGAGGCAGAGACAGAAAAAGGCAGAGAGAGAGATGGCAGAGACAGCAGAGAGAGGGAAAATGGGGAGATACAGAAAGAAAACAGAGAAAATCAAGATAGAAAACAGATGCAAAGAAATGATCGAGGAAATGAAAACAGAAAGACAAAAAATAAAGAGGGAACTACAAGAGGAGAAATAAAATGAGAGAAGAGATGATGGATAGAGAACAGATACAGAGAGAGTAGGTAGGATAGGGAGACAAATGAAAGGAGAGAATGGTAGATGGAAAGAAAACAGAAGAAAATGACAGAAAAAGTAGGGGGAGGAAGAAAGGAACAAGTGAATGGAGAAATGAATTGAAAAGCAAGAGAAAATTCATGAAAACATGAAAAAATCTAGCAAACATATGCTGGATGTGTTTCGGAGAACCCAGTCATCAGCACTTTAAAGCCAATTTAAATAATGTCTCATGGGAGAAAATACACAGGTTTTTCATTAAACCAAACTTTCCTAGTTGCTGTTGGGGTTTTTTTTCTTCCCAAATGAAATTAGTCTCAACTGCCCTAATGAGGCTCTTTTTCTTTCCATTTTCTGGGGTGGGCAGGCTTGGTGAGGGAGCTGCTTCCGTACTACAGAGAAGATTGGCATCCTTGCCCAGGAACAGGACAGTTTAGCTCCTGTGACAAGCCCAGAGCAGAGTTTGCCGAAGAGCCCTAAAACTCAACTATTAACAGCATCCCCATTTTGTGTGTGTGTGAAAACAATCAAGTGGGAAGAGCCTGCCAAGGGAGCCTGCAAGCACAGTTATAATTAAAGTTTCCTTAGCATTTCCATTAGAAACCTGCTTTAGTGGTTTATAACTCAGCAGTAAAAATCGGCTCCGTGCTGGTGCTCTCAATGCATGGTCTTGATAGGAGTCAGAAACTGACTTTGATTTTGTTTTTTAGGGTTTTTTTAATTGTATACAACAAAAGTAGGCCCATAACGTGGAGTAATTGCTTCTGGAGAAAGAACTCATTCCTTGATCTTCAAGAACACTCAGAGCTGAGGCAGAAAAAAAAAGTAACGTTCTTTCTTTACCCATAAGAATGACATCAGTAGAGAACGTGCTTTGAGTTCTTTTCCGTGGTCTTGATGATTTCATGCTGATCCATTTATACCCTCTAATCCAGATTTCTTGGTAAGCCAAGGCAGAAACTTACTGCTTGTGACTATGGAACACAGAAAAGCCACTCATGACTCCCCCTCACGTCTCCCACACTTACCCCAGTGTGAATAAGCTCAGGAAATGAAGTTAAGTCATTGGACTCATAAGCGCAAAGATCTATCCTGGCTAAAGTACAGTGTGATGGAAACTGCACTGTATTTGAAGAGAGAGGATTTGTATTTGAATCCAGACTGTGCTGCAGTCTCTTCTTGTATGACCTTAGGCAAATCACTTAATCTCTTTGGTCCACAGTGTCCTCACCAGCTAAATGGGAGGTAGGATGGGGGAAGAGGTATACTCTGTGCGAAGTCTTGTCTGGAAGGAGGGAAATGAGATGGGGATGTTCTCAGTGATCCATTTTTATGTGGGAGAGGGCAGGGCAATGAGAGAAAGGATGCTAGATTTGATTAGAGGTCTGAGACTTTGAGCTCTGTTTTAGCAGGGGATAAATATTACTTATGTGAACTGGAGCCAAAGTCACTTCTGTATGAAATATCACTGTTTGGGTAACTCATATGTAAGTTAAATATATGACAGAATGGATTGGAGGAGACATAGTGAAATGAGAACAGAGCTACATTTAGAATCAGAAGACCTGAGTTTGTAATCTGTCTGCCTCTGTTGCTTACAACCTGTATGCCCTTGGCTAAGTAACTTTTTACTCTCTGAGCCTCAGTTTCCTAAATGTAAAATGTACATGTGGGCAGGTATGAACTATAAGACATGTGCAATACCTTCTAGTGCTAAATCTATTATCCTATAAACTCTAAAGTGCCTTCAAGTTCTAAGCCTATGAGGTATCCAAACCTAATCATTTGTATTTTAAAAATTCATCTTCACTTCATGTGTTGTCTACACAAAATAAGATTAAAAAACGTATTTGTTCATTCTGGGGGGAAAATACTCTGCTTTCATCTGAAATATTGAGGCAATTGAAACCAAAGTATTGGAGGAAGTGAGAAGAAATTTTAATAGCTTGATATTTGTTTTGATTCTTTCAACTCAATTAAAAAAGAAGATACTGAGCTCCTACCAGGTGCTCTGTGGGATACTCTCTGGGGGCGTACAAATATCCGTCCTTGAAATTTGGCTGATGAGGAAACTGAAGTTCAGAGATGTGAGATGATTTGCCTTAGGTCAAATATCTAGTGAAAGAACTGCAATCACAATCCTATACAGTGGTCTTGTCACTACTGTGACTCATAGGTCTTTAGCGTGTGTGTGTGTGCGTATGTGTGTATGTATGTCCCTGCTTGCCCGTAGTCTAGTTTTGGGGTGGAACAAGATAAAAAATATATTAGAACAAGGTATAAAAATATCCATTATTTCAATTTAAAGAAGACAGAGAGAAATGTGAGGTAAAATAACCCAGGAATGACTTCTATGACGAAGTGGGACTTGAGGTGAACCTTAAGGGATAAATACAGTTTATATGGTCAGAGAAGAGGGGCAAGGGCAAGAGAAATATCTAAGGTCTGAACCTAGTTTATTGTAGACAGTCTCACAATCAGCTGATCACTGCACAGCCACGAATATCCAAGTTACAAAGGCATGCTTTATCTTGCCATTCAAAGTCCTTCTCCATCTGGTTCCGAGCTAGTATTCCCTCTCTATTTCAGTGTTCTCCCCCATGCACTAAGCTCCCTAAAGTGACCTACTCATCATGCCCTGCTTTTCTCTTGCCATCTTTGGGTTTCCTCTGTGCACACAAACCTGAAATGCACCACAGTCAGACCTGCTGAGCTTCTTCTCTTCCTTCCAGCACCAGCTGAGATGTTGCTACTCCATAAAGCCTACCCTGAGGTCCACAATTGATAGTGATTTCACTTTTTTTTTGTATTTTTATAACATATTTTATAGATCAATAGTTCTAATTTAGTAGTTCAAGAATACCTTCAGGGTTCATGATGGTGGTGCAAGGGAATTCAAACAAAATTTTTTAATGGTGTCTTAAGCAATATATAACTGTTTTTAAAAAATTATAAATAGTGTATTAAATTATCCTGAGAGGTTCACAAGATTGTTTTTTGTTTTTTGTTGTTGAAAGGGATTCAAGGAGACTCTTTCTTCTTTCCTCTCCAAGCTCCAGCCCTGCCACCGGCAACATGGCTAAATGTACCAAGAAGGTCGGAATTGTTGGTAAATACGAAACACATTATGGTGCATCCCTCAGAAAAACGATGAAGACAATTGAAATTAGCTAGTATGCCAAGTATACTTGCTCCTTCTGTGGGAAGACCAAAATGAAAAGATGGGCTGTGGATATCTGGCATTGTGGATCCTGTATGACAACAGTAGCTGGTGATACATGGACCTATAGTACCCACTCTGCAGTCACAGTCAAATCTACCATCAGAAGACTGAAGAAATTGAAAGACCAATAAAATCTGCTTATCAAATATGTGTAGCCCATAGTCCAACAATAAATGGGTTAATTTATGTAATAAAAAAAAGAGATTCAAGGAAAAAAAATCATTGGGAACCGCTAGTTTAGATCACTGCTTCCTAATCTTTTTGTGTTATGGACCTTTTTGGCAATCTGGTGAAGCCTATGGACCCCTTCTCAAAATAATATGTTTTAAAGCATAAAATAAAGTACATAAGATGACAAAGGAAAAAAATCATTTAGCAACACAATTATCATTAAAAAAAAATTCAGAGACCCCAGGTTAAGAAGGAAATAGAGAAACCCTTCCTTTACCCTTATCACTTTCTATTCCACATCATACTTATTTATGTGCATGTCTTTTTAGACTGTGTGCTCCTTGAGGGCTGGAAGTGTTATTGTAAATCCTTGTCTTCTCAGAGCCTGATACAATTCCTTGTACATAATAAATGTTTATGGAATTGATTTGGGCACTTCCTCACACTTATCCTAGTTCTCCAATCTGGTTTTTAGCAATTAAACCAAGAGGCAGTAGGGGGTAGTGGAAGGAAACTTGTATTTTCAGGTGATCTCATAAGTCTCCAATGGCTTTATTTAGCGTCTCTGTGCAGATGCCTCCCAGATCTATATATTCAGACCAGTTCCATCTCCTGAGCAACAATTGTTTCTTTTTGGATATTTCCCACTGGATGTACCATAGATATCTCATACTCAACATGTCCAAAACAGAATTCATATATTTCTAACAAATGCCAACCTTCTTCCTAACACCCCTGTTTTGGTCAAGGGCATCACTATCCTTCTAGTAACCCAGATTTAAGACCTTGGAATCAACTTGGTACCGCAGTCTCCATTACCCGACATACTAGCAGTTATCAAGTCTTATTATCCTACCTCCAAGACATTTCTCATATCTTTTCCCTTCTTTCCACTAAAAAGCTCAAAGCTCAGGTATGGCCACATCATTCATGAAGCAAATACTAGAATAAAATACTAACTTCTCTTTTTCACACTTAAAGCCCTTACAAATTGACTCCAGCTTACCTTTCCATGTTTATTGTATGTTACTCCCTTTCATGTACTCTATGGTACAGTCAAACTGATCATCTCCTATCTCTATTTCTTTTTCGAAGCTGTTCCAGTGCCTGGAATGCATTCCCTCCTCACTATCACCTTAGAGAATCTCTAGAGTCTTTCAGAATTTTCCTCAAGTAACTCTTGCTACATAAGGCATTCCAGATCTCCCTCCTCAGCTTCTAAGGCCCCTTCTCTCCTCGCTCCCAGAATTGCTTTGTTTGCATTCTATGCTTACTTGGGAAGTATAGAGGAGCTGGGAGGTACTAAGTGGGCTATTCAGCCCAATCCTCTCATTTTGATAAGGAAACTGAATTCCTGGGAGGCTAAATTACTTGCCTATGGGTTTACTGGCCTAAACTCATACAGATAAGGATCAGAATTCGAGTCCTCTGACTTCCTATTCAGTGTTCTTTCTCCTATACTATGCTGCTTCTTTAGCATATGCTGATTCCCAGATAGAATGAAAGTTCTCTGAGGGCTACAGCTGTTCCTTTAGAGGTCTTTGTATCACTAGCCCTTAGCACAGTGCTTGGCATATAGCAAGTGCTTATTGATTGCTTGGTTAATTTCCACTAATAAAATCTATCAAGCACTGTCTCTGCCACTTATTATCTGTGTGACCTTTGTCAAGTCACTTAATCTATGTCTCAGCTTTCTCATCTTTGAAATAAGGGGTGTCAGACTATATAACCTCTAAAGTGCTTTCCAACTCTAAATCAAGAGCCTATTATTTAATTTATTTAGAAGGCTGAGCTGGACAGCTACAAAGCTTGTTCAATAAATATAATCCCTGAAAATTACTGTGTCAGAGAGACTGTAGCAAATCAGGTATAGTAGTGCATTATTGGTAGAACTGGAAATTGGTCCAGTCATTCTGGAAAGAAATTTGGAACCAGCCCCAGAAGGTTATCAATCTGTGAATATCTTTTGATCTAGCTATACCTCTACTGAAACATGCTCAAAGAAACAAAAGAAAAGAGGAAAGAAATCTATATGTACCAAAACATTTATAGCAGCTCTTTTCATAACAGCCCCAAACTAGAAATTAAGGCAGTGTCTTCATATGTATTTCTCCTTTTTTGCTGAAGAAGACCTTGCCATCAGAAAAATGATGACATGACTTGCACTTGACTTTGTTTTTTTTTTGAGTGAGGGAGGGCTGTGCAGGTCACCAACCTCACTTCTCCTCCAGAGCCATCTGAATCCAGTGACCAGATATTCATCAGGATGACTGGAGATGACCCAGGATGAAGCAACTGGGGTTAAGAGACTTGCCCAAGGTCACACAGCTAATGAGTATCAAGTGTCTGAGGTGAGATTTGAACTCAGGTCATCCTGACTCCTGCATTGGTATTCTATCCACTGTACCACCTAGCTGCCCCTTGTCTTCATATTAGGAAATGGCTAAACACAATGTATATGAATGTAATAGGAGATGATGATATTCAATTTCAGAGGAAATTGGGAAGATCTCAATGAAGTAATACACAGTGAAATGAGCATAACTATAATACTATACACAATGATCAATCATTCAAGCAATAAATAAACATTTGCTATACATCCACTATATGTCAGGCACTGTGCTAAGCACTGGAGATACAAAAGTAGGAAAAGACAGCCCTTATCTTCAAGGAGTTTACAATCTATTAGAGAAGACAGAGTGCAAACAAATATATACAAAGCAAGCTACATACAGGATAAATAGGAAGTAATTAACAGAGGGAAGTCACTGGAATTAAGAGGGGCTGGGGAAGGCTTCCTGTAGAATGTGGAATTTTAAATGGAATGTAAAAAAGCCAGGGAGGTCAGCAATCAGAGTTGAGAAGGGACCGTGTTCCAGTCATTGGGGTCAGCCACAGAAAATGGCTGCATCCAAGAGATGGAATGTGTTGTTCATGTGACACCCAGGAGGTAAGTGTTACTGGATTAAAGAGTATGTGATGGAGAGTAAGGTGTAAGAAGACCGGAAAGGTAGGAGGGGGCTAGGTTATAAAGGGATTTAAATGCCCAAAAGAGCATTCTATATTTGCTCCTGGAGACAATTGAATTTATTGAGTAGTTGGGGGTGAGGCGAAGAGTGGCATGATCAGACCTGTGCTTTAGGAAAATAACTTTGGTAGCTGAATGGATGGTGAACTAGAATGGGAAGAGATTTGAGTCAGGAAAACCCACTAGCAAGCTATTCCAATAACCTGTGCACGAGATGATGAGGGTCTGTGCCACAGTGGTGGTAGTGTCAAAAAAGAGAAGGGATCATATTGGAGAGATGCTGCAGAGGTAAAATCAACAGGTTATAAGAATAGATTGGATATGAAGGGTGAGAAACAGTGAGGAATCCTGGATGACTCCCAGGTTAGAAGTCTAAGGAACTGAGAGGATGGTGTTACCCTCTACAATAATAAGGAAGGTAGAAATGGGCAAGAGTTTAAGGGGAAAGATAATGAATTTTGTTTTAAACATGCTGGTTTGAGATATGCCAGCAGAAAGATTGGGGCAGGATAGATAGATTTAAGAATTATCAGCATTGAAATTGTAATAAATCCATGGAAACTGATGAGATCCCTAAGAGAAATAGTAAAGATAGAGAAGAGGAACCAGGGCAGAACCTTAAAGGACATCTATGGTTAGAGGGCATTGTCTGGAAAATAAACCAGCAAAGGAGATGGGAAGGAGTGGTCAGGTAGATAGGAGGAGAATCAAGAAAGAGTGGTAAACCAAAAACTTAGAGGGAAGAGACTGTCACAGAGGAAAGAATAATCAACAGTGTCAATGGCTGCAGAGTAGCCAAGGAGAATGAAGATTGAGAAAACACCAATGGATCTGGCAATTAAGACATCATTAGTGACTTTGGAGAGAGTGGTTTCAATGAAATGATAAGATTAGAGTGGGTTAAAAAGAGAAAGAAGGAGAGAAAGGAGAGAAGACAAAGGAGAGGACAGAAAGTGGAGACATCAATTGCAGATGACCTTTTCCAGGAGCTTAGTTAAAAAGGCAGAGGAAATATGAGATGATAATGGGAAAGGAAGGATCAAGTGAAGAGCTGGAGTCAGGAAGACTCCTCTTCATGAGTTAAAGTCTCACCTCAGACACTTACTAGCTATGTGAATGTAAGGCACTTAACCATGTTTGCCTCAGTTTCCTCAACTGTAAAATGAGCTGGAGAAGGAAAAGCAAACCACTCCAGTATCTTTGCCAGGAAAGTTGCAAAAAGGGTCACAGAGTTAGACACAAAGAGTTAGAAAATGACTGAACAACAACAAGGGAGGTATAGCAGGATTGCTTAGTGGAAATGAGGAGCCAATTAAGTTTGTGTGATATAAATTTGTAGAGGACTCAGTCAGGATGGTTGGGTGATTTTCTTCATTCAACATGTGTAGAAGCAAAGGCAACAAATGGTGGAAGTGATCCAAACCTGAGGCAATATGACAGCAACATTGTTGAGAAAAATTGCTTTGAAAGATTTTACAACTCTGATTTAGAGAGAATTAGAACTCTGATCAACATAATGATAAATTTCAAGTCCAAAAGAATAAAGGTGAAACTTAATACTCACCTCCCAAAAGAATGATGAACTTAAAATGCAAAGAGACATACATTTTCATACATGGTTAACATGGGAATTTGTTTTGCCGGATTTTGCAGCTACATATTCAAAGCTTTATTCTTTTTTTTTTCTTTTTTTGCTTACTTGGAGGAGAAAGGAAGGGGAGTAGTGAAAGTGAAAAAAATTTTAAATGCTTTTTAATTGAAAAATAAAAATAATAAACCAGAAAAAACAAAAAAGGTACAACCTACATCTTCTAAACATTTACAATCTATATTCAACTTTTAAGAAGAGCAATATCAAAAGAATAGAGAAAACACATGATTTCTTTAGGTTACTGCATACTGTCCCCCCAATACCTTCTTTTATATGATCTGTTTTTCTTTTGTTTTTTTTTTTTTCCTTTTCTCCAAACTCCTCACTTGCAGGATTTTTATTTCTGTTCTGATAGGAAATGTGTGATTTTTTTAAAAGTCAAATTTAACACTCTTAGAAAATTGGGAAGAAAGGGATTCTAGGTAACTAATGACTAGAATGTGGTTGATTTTTTGAAAGTCAAATTCAACACTTAGAAAACTGGGAAGAAAGCGATTCTAGGTAACTAATGACTAGAATGTGGTTGGAAATAAACTACAGTGCTTGGCAGAACAAAGTGAAGGCTCTCATTTAACTCTCTTGCTTAGCATTTTATAAAATCACAAAATGTTGGAACTAGAAGAGACCTATGAAATCACCTAATCAATTTCCTTCTTTTACAACATAGAAACAGGGTCCCAGAGATGCAAAGTGTCTTTCTTAATGACAAATATACCAACAATGTCAGAGATTCAGACTTCTATCTTCTGATTCAAAGTCGTGTTTCTATTTCAGTTTTCTCTCACTTTACTTTTTCCGTCACTTTGTTCCACAGTTACTCTCATAGAAGCTGACCGATTTTGAAAATATTCAGTATTTTTTACTATAGGTTAGAGGTATGTGTAATTTGTGTTTAAATTTATCATTTTTTAAATGGAGCCTGCAAAGTACTCAAGTGGACAGGTGTGATTTTTCAATTGATTTAAGTGAAATTTTTCATTTGGGTAAAATGAGGCAAAGATATGATACTCTATTATGTCAGGTTTACAGTTTGCAGGTCATACTACTAACTTGATTTTGCACATATTTTGGTTCTAGTAGCTTTCTTTAAAAATAAAAAATTACAATATAATAACATCTAGCATTTATGTAGCATGTTAGGATTTGCAAAGCACTTTACATGTTATCTCTTGTGAGTCTCATTACAACCTTGACATGTAGATTAACAACTCACAGAGAGGCTGAGTGATTTTCTCATGGTCACACAGACAGGGGGAAGGTAGGGTCCAACCCGGGGTCTTCCTGGCCCCAAGTCCAACATTCCATGTACTACACCACCTAACTGATTAAATAGGGAGAAATGAGTAAATAAAAAAGCATAGGGGGAAAATCATCATAGGAATATTATAAATAATAAAGAATAACATAGATAATATAAATAACCCCAATTTGGCTATCAGAAGATAGGGGTTTGAGTCCCAGCTCTGCCGCTAATCTTGATCTGAGTAAATCACTTCACCTCTATGTCATTGGTTTCTTCATCTACAAAATGGAGGAAGGTTTAAGTCATCTCTAAGGTCTTACCTAGTTCTAACATTTTGTAAAGGGTTATCAAGTCATCCAGAAGCTGAGATAATAATGAAGTCTTCTGTTATGTATACATTGACTTAAAAATAAAATTATGCTTCAGTTTTATATTTAAAAATCAATATCAGTAAAAATCAAAAGAAAAGAAACATTCAGAAAGTGTATTTGTACTAAACACATAAGATAAGGTCTGACATCCTCAATCTATAAAGAACTGACAAATATGAGAGTAAAGCATATCACCCTTGAATTAATGGTCAAGGGACATGAACTAATAATTTTCAAAGGAGAAAATACAAACTGCTAATCACTACATGAAAAGAAGCTCAAATTCTCTAATGAGAGAAATGCAAATTAAGACACCATTAAAGCCACTTTATCTTAATAAAGTAAGCTAGTTTCAAGGCCTAAAATACTGCAAAGTTATCTACTTTACATGTTTTTAATTTTCTTATATTTATTCTGCATATACTTATATCTAATATATTATGCATATATCCCCTAGTAGAGTATAAGTTCCCTGATAGAAGGGATTATTACATTCATTACATCTTTATCACCAGTGTCTACTGCACTGCCCAGAACTGAGTAGGAACTTCATAAATACATTTGGATTGATTAAAAGACAAGGAGGGAAAGGAAAGATAAACATTATCACCTTGTTGTAGGATGGTAGATTTGCCTAAAATTTTGGAGACTGATATGACATTATACAAATTACAAAATAGATCATATCCTTTGCCCTTACAAATGCATTTCTAAGATTTTATCAACTGTGCCATGAAAAGGAAAAAAAAGATCTTTAAGTATAAAAACAAAACTTTTTGTTATGGAAAACCCAAAATGAATAACCTACACAAGCAACAATTGGAAAAGAGATAATTCAATTATGTTGTAATGGAATACTACGGTACTATAAAAAAAGGCAAATGTGAAAAAAAGATGGAAATCTAGAAAGAACCATATGAAATGATATGAAACAAGATCAGCAGAACCAGAAAAGAATATAAATTGGCTATAACTATATATAAAAAATTTAAAGCAAGGCTAAAAAAAAAATCAACTTCAAATAGAATTAAAACTAGAACACATTCACCTTTTGTTTGTTGTTTAATGATTTATTTTATTAAAATATTTGATACAATGTGTTAAGGATTTTATGCATGATTTTATTCCCTATTTTGAAGGCTATTTGTTTTATAGTTTGGAATAATGGGTGGCCAACCAGTGTGTGACCCTAATGTCCATGTAATGTCAAAACAACTTTCTTTCCAAGGAAGGTCAGTGGCACCTTGGACAGCACCCTGTAGCAAATATATGGGATGATAGTGGATATGCATAAGAGTGAGACAGCATGGTTGGAATGGGTGGGTTGTAAAATTTGTGTCATTAGGAGAATCATCTAAAATATGAGAGAATAAATTAATTGGATTAATGGAGTCTTAAATTCATCATAATCATTTTAGAAATTACATATGTCTTGCTGTACCTAAAATTTTTTAAAAATCAGTACTCAGTTTTTGGACGTATTGATAGTCTTAAGTGGTGAAAACAATGAAAATTAATGAATGCATTGTAAGCAATGTCCTTACAAGTGAAATACAAAAAACAAATGGCCTCACAAGTTTTTCTGTCACCGTAAAGGATTCTTCATCTTCTCCGCGGCAAAGACCTTCTTGGAGCACAATATAGAGTGCTCTTTGATATGCTGAATATGCAAGAGATAGCTAGTCTAGATAAGAGATCTGGAATGTAACTCAAAGAAGAGAGTTGTGCCTATTAGTTCAAATGAAATTAGCTTAAGGGATATGAAAATTTTATCAGATAAGCAAAATTAATTGAAATTACATCCTTGCCTAGAAGATATTATGCATAAGAAAAAAAAGATCAGATATATGTGACAATTAAAATCCCATTATTTATTGAGTCCCTAGTGTTACATGGGAAGGCTCAAGAGCTCAGGGGATTGGAAATAGGGCTGTTCAACAATAAGTCCGTGTTTTAAAGCAAGAGTCAGATGGTGCAGAAGAAACATGGTTACCAGGTAACCAGATGAGTTGGACAGCAGCATTGAGGCAAACATCTGCCACATGATCAGGCTTACATTTAGGACACACAAACTCATGCTTCTATTTAGATATACTAAATATCAATGCAATCAACTGAAAAGGGAAAAACTCAAATATTTTTAATTAAATAAATTTATGTAGTTATAGGAAGTAGTTATGTAAAAGAAGCAAGCAGAGTTTATATAGTCCAGTATGTGTTGCTGGACAAGTACAGGGAGGGGAAGTCAGGGAAAGAGCATACCTTTCAAGGGGGGAATTTCCCTCAGTCCTTGAAGAAATGAATACAACCTAGAGTTTCCGTCCCAGTCCTCTACTCTGAAATGCTTGCAAGGACAAATAGCTTACCTTCATTTTGTCCTTCTCTGTCTTGGTTCAGACCTTTATTCATTTTCTTTTTTTTGGATTGCTGATTCTGTGATTTTTAGCTCAGTTTAATAAGTCCCAGACAGGGTTGGGAAAACCACCTCTCTAATGCTGCTGAGTCACTCTTCCTTTTCTTTCAGTCTTTGCCAGACTGTACGCATCTCTCTAAGAACTCCCAGGCATGACTCAAGTCTGTCTTCCAGCTCTGAAAGTGCAATAATCTCAAACTGCTGACAGGGCTCGGAGAGAATGCTTGTCCTTCTGAACTGCAAAACCCAAGATGTCATTCAGCTCTCAAACCTCCATTCTAATAAGATCATAGGCTTAGGAATGGAAAGGACCATGGAGACCATCTTATGCAACCCCCTCATTTTACAGCTGAAGAAAATGAGACCCATAGAAGTTAAGTGACTTGTCCAAGATCACATAGGTAGAAACAGAGCTGGGATAATCATGGGATAGTACAGAGGTGTCAAATGTATGACCCACAGCATTCCCAAGTATGGCCAGATTAAAATAAATTTGGGAAATATTTTTTAAATGGAGGAAAAGATAAAATATAATTTATATTATAAAATATATAACAAAAATATAGTAAATGTAATATGATATATAAAAGGAAAATAGAATAAAACAACATTACCTTTTAAAACTAAGTCAAAATGCAGTCCATGAGGATTCTTTTATATAGATTAGTGGCCCCCACTTCTATTGAGTTTGACATCATTACAGTAATAGAAAAATGACTGTATTTAAAGTTAGAAGACCTGGATTTGAATCCCAGTTCTCCTTATTATACTTGTGACCTTGGACAAGTCATTTTACCATTTTATGGGTTCAGTTTCTTTATTTGTAAAATGAAGTAGACTAGATATCTTCTAAATTCTAAAATCTTATGACACTAATAGTTATTAGTTGTTTGGACCTTTTTTGTATACAAAGCTTAAGTCAGTGTTATTGTTTACCAGTTTTTCTGGCCCAGAATCATCCTACCCACACTCTTAAAAAAGGTATCAGAGCTTCCGAATTTAATGAGGAGAGAGAATGGTACAATGGAAGGTAAGCCATCTTCACTCACCAAAGCAGTTTACCTTAGGCTTTCCAAAGCATCCCTTTAAATCTACAGCTTTCTCCCCATTTAATCTGTCTCGCCAGGGTACCTCTCTATTATACCTTTCCTTTCTTAAAAACAAACCTGAACATGTCTGGTGAAAGGCTGGAGTCTTGTAATTCCATGAGATCTCATCTATTTCAAGGTCTGACCTCATGTGCTCACAAAGAAGGTAAACTCTTGACTTGTGAGCATTTTCCCTGGCTGTCTCCTATGCCTGTAATGCATAGGAGACATTTTCCCTGGCTGTCTCCTATGCCTCTTCTCATGTCTACCTCCTGGCTTCCTACAGGTTTCAACTAAATCCTACCTTCTGCAAAAATCTTTTCCTGATCTCCCTTAAAGAAAGTACAATCTCTCTGAAATTTACTCCAATTTATCCTGTATAAATTTTGTTTGCACATCATAACTTGCATCTTGTCTCCCCTGTTGAACTACTGTAAACCCTCATTGTCTTCAATATAGGACCATAAGCTTCTTGAGGCCAGGCACTGTTTTTGTCTACTTCTAGCACTTAGCACAGTACCTGGTACATAATAGGTGCTAGTTGACAGACTGATCCTTTGAGGGCAGGTTTATCATACCTACTAACAGTTGACTTCCTCCAAATCTATTTCCTGGCCCTCTTCTCTTCCCTCTCCGTACTCTTTAACTGGCTATCTCTTCAGTTCACATGGATTTAATTATCATCTCTTTGTACTTCACTTTCAGATTTACATATTAATCCTAAATCTCTCTCTTGCACACTGTCCTAAATCCCCAAACTAGATGCCCTACAGACATCTCAAACCCAATATTTCCAAAGAAAAACTTGTATTTCCTCTAAAACCCACCCCTCTTCTAAACTTTCCTATTTTTGTTAAGGGTACCACTATCCTTCCACTCTCCCAAGTTGGAAACACATATCTAATCAGTTGCCAAATCGTGTTTCTACCTCTACAACATCTCCTACATTTGAACTCTTGTCTCTACCTATATGGTTACTAAATGAGGTGAGATGCTCATCATCTCTTTCTTGGATTATTGCAATAGCCTCCTATCTGTTCTCTTCCTTTCAAACCTCTTCTTTCTCAAACCCATCCTCCATACAGTCACTCAAGTGATTTTTTTTAAATTGCAGATCTGATCATGTCCTATCCCCACTCTCCTCAATAAACTCCAGTGGTTCCCTATTCCCTCTAGGATCAAATACAAACTACTCTGTTGGGCATTTAAAGCTCTTCATATCCTAGTCCCTTCCTACCTTTCTACTCTTCTTACACATTACTTCGCTCATCTCCTTCTATGATCAAATTATGCCGTACTTGCTCTTCCTCATATAAAATGCTCTATTGCCCATTTGCATATCTTTATGGAAGATATAAAGATCTCATGGGACATTCCACAAGCCTGAAATACCCTCTCTTCTTACTTTCACCCCCTTGGAATTCCTGGTATCTTTAAATTTCAGCTCAAGTGTCAACTTCTATGTGCAGTCATGATCTCTACCCCAGAATGTCAGTGCCCTCCCTCTTAAAACAGTCCTGTATTGTGTATATATTTGTGTGTATATGCATGTGTGTGTGTTGTGTATATATCTGTGTAAATATATTGCATGTATGGGGGGCAAACAAGAACTTATTAAGTACTCACTACATGCCAGGCACTATGCTAAGTGCTTTACAAACATTATCTCATCTAATCCTTGCAACATCTCTGAAATGTAGGTATTGTTCTTACCCCCATTTTGCAGTTAAGGAAATGGAGGCAGGCAGAGGTTAAAAAATTTATCCAAGGTCAGAGAGCTAGCAAATGTTGGAGGCTGAATTTGAACTTGGGTCTTCCTGACTCTAGTCCCACAGTGCCACCTCACTACCTCTATATATTTAATATATATTGAATATACAGTACACATGCAAATTTATGTACAGGTTATACACCCTTAAATGTACAGGTTGCCTTTCCCACCAGAATGTAAATTCTTTCAGGGCAGGGACAGTTTTCACTTTTGCCTTGCTACCCATAGTGGTTAACAAAGTACTTAATACATAGCAGATGCTAAATAGTGTTTCTTGGTTGTTTGTCCTTGTAACCCCAGTGCCAAGAACACTACCTGGCACAGGGAAAGCAACTAATAAATGCATTTTGACTGACTAAATTCATGATCTTGTAAAAGGTGGTTTTTCAGCGAACTGTTTTTGGCACAATAGATCTTTCCACTCTATGTGAGTCAAATTTTAATTACCCACGTGTTTTATCCTTGGAATGTTTTGGTCCCAAATTGTTTCTCCCTACAACTTAGCATCTACCTGGGCACTTCTACCAATGAGATTATGTCAGGGAGTGAAAACTCACTTTAATATTAGACCAAGTGAGACATTATTAGAAAAACCAATTCTATTTAATTTGTTTTTAAAAATTAACATATTGCATTCCACAGTCAATTTAAAAATTATTGTCATTATCCATCCACTAAAGCCCTACCCTGATATTTCAACATGGGCTGGAGATGACCTTAGGTTCTGGTACATTAGGACAGAAAAACACTAGCTGTAGAGGTCCTACAAACATGGAAAGGCTTAAAGCATGGGTGTAGTGACTGAAAATGAACCAGCCTCCTTACATTTGAAAATAAACATCCCCAGAAGAATGCTGTTAGGGGATTAATATTTCTGTCACAACATTTTGTAAACCATCCACTAGGGTGGAAGAGTACAATTTGTATAAATGGGATGATAGCACAGATTCTTGGAAGGATTAAAATAGCATGTTATCTTCAACTTGTACTCAGGATGTTGATCCTGGTCATTGGTCCCTTCTGTTCATAATACAGAATTCATTAACTGGTTACTTAATAAAAAAATAAATAATTCATCATATATTATCTAATCCTCACAGTTGCAGTTCTCATGCAGTCCTAGTTCCATCTTACTTCCAGCTCAAGCTCTGATATAAATGATTCCCGACCTGGTCTCAGTGGTTCTTGTTCCCAGTTCTATTCCTATTACTTAGGCTAGCCTTGCATAAAGTTAGCTAAAAGTAACAATCATAGAAATAGCCCAGAGAGGGAGTGTGTTGCAATGGGTAGAAAGCTTCCCTTGAAATCAGGCATGCCTTCTTTCAAGTTCCACCTCTAACATGTATTAGATGTGTGAACTTGGGCAAGCCAATTACCTTACCAGTGTGCTAGAAAAGCCTTTAAGATTATAAGTTGCAAAGAGGCATTGCCCTGAGTTGATAGGGGAATATCCTCCCTTAGGAGTTTCCAATGTCAATAAAATCCACTATAAATACCATATCTCTATCCTAGAAGTAGGCAAAAATCCAGAGACTACTTAGTGTTTCACAAAATTGTTGGCTTTCATTTGTTTGCGTTCCTATTTCCAAAGAGTTCGGTTTTGTTGCAACCCTCAGAAGTAAATAATAACTAGCATTTATATTGTGCTTTAGGGTTTGCAAAGTGCTTTATCAATATTATTGCATTTGATCCTCAGAGCAACATTCTCAAGATAGGTGCTTTTATTATCCCCATTTTACAGTTGAGCAACTGAGGCAAACAGGGATTAAATGACTTGCCAAGTGCCGTAGAAGTAGTAAACGTTTGAGGCAGAATTTGAACTTGGTTTTCCTTGGCTCAAGACCAGTATTCTTTTCCCTGACCCACCTAACTGCCCAGCTCAATTATTGTTCAGAATTACAACTTTTGGCACACCCATGATGCTGCTGGAGTACCACAGTGCTCAGCAGGGAATAGTGCCAGAGTTCATCTGAATGCCTTTCTTACACTTTTCAACTCAGTCAACTGTGAGTCAGTTCCTTATTTGAAAGAAATCTTGGTCAATTTCACATTACTAACTGAAGGAACTAATGTCAGGGATCACTCTGAGCATCTTTTGAAATTATTTCAATATTTTCCCAAGTCTGGAATTTTATCAGTGTATGCACATCCCGCCAATGCAAAGTGCAACTGACACACACTTTTCTAGATGGTACTATATTAGAACTGAAACTCCTGATGATTCTGGGAAGATGGCAGAGTAGGTCAGAAAACTTTTGGCTCTCCAAATTTCCTCCATAAAAAAATAAATAAAAGGATCACCTCAGAGCAGCAGAAATAAAGACGGGTAAAGAAGCTGTTCTCCTAAGGCAACTTGAGAAGATCCCAGGAAAGACCTGACCTCCTGGGGCAGAGATATGGCCTGAGTGAAGTAAGAACACCTCCAGGCCAACGCTATAGACTCAACAATCAACAAGCCCTGGGGGCAGCTGGGATTGAGATGCAGCCTCAACACTAGAAATTTACTTTCATTTCTTGGACAGTGTGGGGGGTCTGATCTCTGAATAGGAGAAGATTGAAAGACCTTCCATTGTCGAGGAACACCAAGCATAGTGGTGCTTATCTGAGGCATCTTGGACTGTACTGCTGTTGTGGAGAAGGAGCTAGCACACACCTGGTGAGTACAATAGCAGAGAGGTGGGGATCCTGCTAGCTGTGAGCCCTTGTGGGAGAGCAGAGTCCCTGGTTTCAGTTCCAAATTCCTTCTTGTAGAGTTGTAGTTTGCAGCCACAGGGAGTGAGATCATTTGAGGGACAGACAGAACAATGGGGGCTCTAGTTGTGGCTTAAGAGTGAAGAAGAGAGCCCAATCTTGAGCCTCAAAACAGAGCTCAGAAAATAACAGTAAGAAGGACCTGAGGCTTGGGGCATTATTCCCCATATCTCAGGAATAGGACATGATCACAACAATAGCTGCTAAAAACAAACTAAAACAAACAAACAAACAAATAAATATGAGCAAGTAAAGGGGAAAGAATCCAACCACAGATAGCTACTATGGGGATAAAGAAGATCTAGGTTCGTATTCAAAGGAAGATAGTGGTATTTAAAGAGTCACGCCTTTTTGAATGAAAAACACCAAATGGTCCCAAGCAAAAAAAGATTTCTTGGAGGAACTTAAAATGGACTTTTGAAATCAGAGAGATCAAGGAAAAATCAGAAAAAAAAAATAAGAGCAATCCACGAACATCAAGAAAACTATGAAAAAAAAGTCAACCAACTTGAAATTGAGAATCAAAAACTTAAGGAAGAAAATAATTCCTTGAAAACTAGATAACTGGGCAAAGGAAAGCTGAAATTCAAAGACAAAGAAATAATAAAACAAAATTTAAAAAAGACAAGAATGTGAAATATCGCATCAGAAAAACAATTGATCTGAAGAACAGATTGTGGAGAAGTAATATAATACTTGTACTGCCTGAAATTTATGATAAAAAAGAATCTTGATACAATATTACAAGAAAATATCAAGGAAAATTGCCCTGAAGTTATATAAAAAGAAGGCAAAGTAAAAAAAAAAATCTACCAATCACCACTTGAAAGAGATCCCAGGAGGAAAACTTACAAGAATATAATAGCCAAGTTTCAAAGCTCTCAGGTTAAGGGGAAAATGTTAGAAGCAACAAGAAAAAAAAACAACTTAAATACCATGGGACTACAATAAGGATTACAAAGACTTAGCAAGCTGCTATGCTGAAGGACCACAGGTCTTGGAATACTGTATGTCACAGAGCAAAAAAACTGGGGTTATGACCAAGGGTAGCTTACTCTGAAAAGTTAAGTGTAATCCTGAATGGAAAAAAATAGACATTTAACAAACTGAAAGACTTTCTGGTATTTGTGAGAAAAACAGCAGAACTTAAGGGAAAATTTAACATATAACATTAAGGTGAAATATAAAGTAAACATTAAGGACCAATTATAAGGGACTCAATAGAGTCAAATCATTTATTTCTTATATATGAAAATATTATTTTTCTTTTATGACTGTCATTTTTATTTAGGTAGTTTGAGAGAAAGGCTTGAGCTCAAGTGAGCAAGATGGGGTGATTCTAAAGAAAATAAAACTGTAAGGAGAGAGAAAAAGGAGTAATTATCTCATACAAATGAGGCAAAAAAGGAAAAACTGACATGGAAGAAGTTAGTTGGGGGGGGTCAGGAAGTACTAAACCCTTACTCTCATTAGGAATGAGTTAAGAGGGAACACCCTACATATCTAGAAGAGTATAAAAGTCTTCTAAATTCATAAAGAAACGAGAGAGCAAGGTGATGGGGTGGAGGTGGGGAGAGGATAAGGGTAGCTTTCTTGGAGAGATGGGTATGTTAAGGCATAGAAGGGTAAGATAGTAGGTAGAAGTAAAGCAGAGGAGTGAAGAGGAAAAAGTAATAGGGTGAGAAGGATAGTGAGGGAAAATAGGAAAGGAGAAAATATACTAGTAATTATAGCATAGAATGTGAATGGGATAAATTTACTCATAAAATGGAAACTGATAACATTTAAAAATTTGAATTCAACAATATGTTGCTTTCAGGAAATGCTACAAAAATAAGAGATATACAATAACAAAATAAAGGTCAGGTGTAGAATTTATTATGTTTTTTAAAAAAAGCATGGGTAATAATCATTTTCTCAGATAAAGTTAAAGATAAAATAGATTTAATCAAAAGAGAAAAATAGAGAAACTATACTCTGTGTCAGCCATATTATTCAATGTTTTTTAAACCATTTAAAATAACTAGACAGTATAAAATAATGGAGAGTATACATGCCAAAGCAGTCACAGAAACTATGTGAATATAAACATAAAACACTTTTTATACAAATAAAATTAGATTTAAATAACTGAAGTAATGTTTACTGTTCATGGGTAGGTAAAGTCACTGTAATAAAATATTTACAATTTTACCTAAATAATCTATTCATGCAATGCCATCCCAATTAAATTACTAAAAAATTATCTTACTGAGTTAGAAATAGTAATAACAAAGCTCATTTGGAAGAACAAAAGGTCAAGATCTTCAAAGAAACCAGGGTAACAAAGATATAAAGGAAGGAGATTTAGACCTTAAATCACATTATAAGGTGACAGCATTGTTGAAGTGTAAAGTGAATAATTTTGATGATTTTAAATTAAAATTTTCTTGCATAAATAAAAAGTATACAGCCAAAAATAGAAGGAATGAAGAAAATTGGGGAAAAGCTTTCATAGACATTCTCTGAGGGAGAATGGGATTGGGTTTGAATATGGCTGTGGTGTAGGAAATGAGTTGATTGACTTAGCAAAACACAAAAAGATGTGGACTTATGAAGGAAGATGCTATCCGTCTTCAGAGAAACAAATGACAAGTGTATATAAGCATAGTACGGTCTTACACATATGTGTATGAGTACATATGAAAATGTGTGTGCATGTCTCCCACGCTTAATTATAACCTTTTTTGGGGGAGGGGAGGGAAAAAATAAAGTAAAAAATAAGGTAAAAAGTGAGTGACAGAGAACAAAAGAAAGTGTACCAGAAAGCGAAGGAAGGCTAGACAGCTTTGAAAACAGTGTGGAGTATTTATTATATAGGTTTTCCTGAAGTGGAAATTTACTGCTTTATATCGAATCCTCTCATGTTCTCCTGTGCACATGGCAATGTTTTTTTTTCTTGTTTTGTATTTAAGTTTAAAATAAAATTAAAAACTAAAAAGACAAAAATTGAAACTCCTTGGGATTTTTTATTCTATGCATTTGTACCCTCAGCACCTAAGCACAGTTCCTGGCAGATGGCCTCGTAGGTATTTAAATGCTTGTTTATGGATTGACAAATTGCAATAGCAGAAAATACTCATCCCCCAGACATTTTTTCCCTATATAAACATTTACTTAATTTTCATATTTCAATAGGAAAATATGATTCAATATATAAATTTCTATCGTACAGACAATTTTGTAGTAATTTATCCGTAATTTGAAAGCTATCCATGTTGTCAAACCTCACTTAATATCTCAAGCCACTCATGTCCCTGATTACTTCCCTTTTGGATATGAAAGTTCATTTAATGGAGAGAAGGCATGATTTCTTAAGTCTTATCCAGCTCTAAATCTATTGTCCTAGGACTAAGAAACCAACTAGGTCACTGGTGCCTAGAAAAGATGGAAATAATAGAGAAGTGGCATTTTCCAGGTAGGAAAAAATATAAATAAAGAATCAAATTCAAGGAGTAATAAGCTGAGCTTTCCACCACCTCTGCATTCATTGAGCCTCCCTACAGGGTCATTAGAAACATAAAGGAAATCACACTTGGGTCCCTAAAGGTACAAATTAAAGGTCTGAAATGAGTTACCTCCATAACATCTGTAATTATTAGCTTGAGGAATATCACTGCCTGGCTGAAATATGGAACAGGCTGTTCATCTGACTTCCAGGAGTCCAGGACCCTTACTAACCTCCACTCACGAAGGCATGAACGGAAATGACTAATTTGTGCAGGACTTGCTGTGATCTCCCCAAAGTGAACTTCTGGAGAGTGAAGTACTGTGGGCACCAGGGGAGGAATGCTGGGCCTCATAAAGCAAATGGTTCACCAAGTTTCTGCTAAGGGGTGAAAGGGAGGAGTTGATGTGGCAGCAGGGTGGGGATGGGAGGGAGGCTGGGCAGCAGTTTCAAACTCTCAAAACATGCCAGGTCTCCTGGTCTTGTCACTGGATCATTTTACAATGGGACCTTTTGAATAATTCATAGTGTGGGGTCTGTGTGCTGGTGTTGTACTGTCAGAATGGCTAACATACTGCTCTAATCTATAAATACTGACTATAAATGTTGCAAGTGGATAGCTTTATTTTATATTGCACTGCTTTTTCTCTTCTCTTCCCTCCCCCTTAAGTGTTAGAGAAGACAGCGAAGATATTTTACTGTCTCTCTTTTAGGAACACCAAATGCTACATTAGTGTTATTAACATATGCATTAGCTCAAGCTGATTTGCTCTTCCAGCTGCTGTTTCCAACTCCCAATGAGAGGCAGCAGCAGTGAATCAGATAACACTAATGAGTGCGTTAATGAAGTTTCTGCAGTGGAATTTGTCGCTTAGAGAGGGACATTAAAAAACACATCTTGTACCCTTGAAATTTTTTTTTAAAAGGTTCCCTTCCCAACCCCTCAGTAGCAAAGGTTTGTGTCTCCATTTTCCTCTTACACACACACACACGCACATGCACATGCACACGCACACACACACACACACACACACACCTCTTTTGTCCCCAAGCTCAGCTCAGGAGGCCAGTTCTTTTCTGGGGGATGTTGGAAAAGAAGCATAAGATCAGCTCTGGAGGAGTGATAACACCTTCAAATCCATTTCCAATTCAGGAGCAGCGGTTTGGAGTTAATTAGGAAAGCCATTCCAGCTGGACTTTTGCCAGTCTCACTGGACCCCTGAAATAAGCCACCAGCCCCAGTTTGTGGGGCACGAAACATCTTTCCACTTTTTCCTTTGGCTTTGTCCTCAGCAAAGTCCTTTCCTTTGCTTTTTAAGCTTTAATAATGTACCCATCCCAGTGCTGACCTGAGTCAGGATCCTTATTTTATGGAGTTTAATTAAGTTCAACATCATAAATTAGAGTGTGATTCCTTTGGTAAGAAGGAGGGGGAACAGTATTTTCCAAAAGCAAGAGAAAAATAAGGTATGTAGGGAGATAGAGAAATGAAAGAAGAGAAAATAGGAGAGAAAAAGTGAGAGAGCAAGATTGGGGGAAGAGGAGAAGAAAAAATAGATAGAGAAGGTGAGGGTTATAAAGGCAGGAGCCTGAATTTAATTGGAAACTCCATGGGTTGTAGGTATTTGTTTCCATGGAATTCATCAAGTGCCCCCTGGTCTTGTTGGCAGATATAGAAGAGCTCAGATAAAGCCACTTCTCTGCACATTTTGGAAATATGTAGAAGTGACACTAGAAATCAATCAAAAGGAGGCCAAGAAAAAAGGGAAGTCCTTCTTACTGATAAATGTGACAGCCAGTCCTCTGCTTCAACCTGATGGGGGGGTTGCTTGGAGAATCAGGCCACTTGGCAAGTGAAGGATTGGGCTTGTGAGGGTAGATTCCTTGGCCTTTGGGAAAATGAGTTGAAGACTTGCTTTGGCATTCCTTGAGTCATTGTCAACAAGTGAAGCCGAGAGGTGACAAAGCAGTTTTTAGGAAGAAAGGGGACAAAGGGGAGGAATTGTGATCTGTGATGGACTTTAAGCTAGGTTGATACTAGACCAGTTACCTCAGCTCTTCAGTTCTAAGTGTCTCTGAGGAGACAAGTAGATACCATAGCTGGCAACCACCTTGTCAGGATGTAATGTAAGCAGGAGCTGAACTAGTTAACGTCTTACTGCATTCCAGCTGCTTCAAGGAGCACACTAAAGTCAGAATCACATCCCAGGTGGGCATTTAGGAATATTGTCACTGTATTGAAAAAGCCATGACACAAAAGTTTGACAGGTGTTCTCTGAGACTTTGCAATCTCTTCCCTCATGAAATATAGCACAGCTTGTCCATAACTAGTTGACCTGACTGCTAAATACACTGCGTTAGCAGAAAAGAGTACAAAATTGGTGAGAAGATATAACCCTTGGGCATTACCTTCTCATTTTACCAAGAGGAGCTGGAAAGCATCATATAATAGAGAAGTAAAATTAGCCATCAAACAAGTATTAGCAGAAATATAATGCAGGAAATAACTGGAGGGAGGCAAAGGTATGGGTAAACCTGTTTCTCCTCTACTACTTTTTTCTCCTTGTTCCTCTTCCTCTAATATCACCTCTAACCCACTGCCTACTTTATTCAACCCAGGGAAGGGGTAGAAAATATAAGAAAATTCGTAACACAACATCCCCTGAAATGACATCACCAAACTGTGAGGGGTTATAAAAGTGTCTCTTTTTGTGGCCCTTTCCAGAGCCTATTACAACTTCAGAATTTGCTGTAATCTTTGGTAATGACAATTCTGTTACATACTCCAAATTCCAGTGGAACCTTGGACAGCGTAACCTTGGACAGCATAATCTCTTTATATGCCTTTTTAGTATGTATGCTTTCTTTGTGTGAATGGTTGACAGATTCTTAATTGGGGCTAAAATGCGCTCTGGAAAACAGTTATCTGATCTTTTCTCATCCTGTTAGCTAAAATCAAGTGCAGTCACCCATTTATTCAGTCAAAAAGTAGTGATGAGGCACCTACTAAGTGTCCAGGACTTGAGATACAAAGCCAGTCTCTCTTCTTAAAGAGTTTACATTTTAATGGGGCAAGAGGAGGAATATACATGCAAATATACAAAATACATGCAAAATAAATGCAAGGTCACCAAGTGAGACATGATCTAGAGGGAAAATACAACACCAAGGGGGAAATTATACGGGTGATGATTTCCTAAAGTAGATTGAGAAGGGGCGGTCAAAGAGAAGAAGGAAAGGAAAAGAAAGAAGGAAAGACTGGTGTTGCAAAAATCCAAAGAAGAGTGAGTTTCCAAGAGTAGTTTCCAACAGGATAAATGCTACAGAGAGATCAAAACAGATGAGGACCGAGAAAATTCCATCAGATCTGGCAAATGAAAAATCACTGGTAACTTTGGAGATAGCAGTTTCATTAACTACGGTGACAGTACTGTGTGGTAACTATACTGGTTGTGGCTTAATTGATACAATTGTTATGTTTTGTTTGTCTGAAAATTTCCCAGAGGCAATCAATGCTATTTTTCTAATCCTGCATATCTGATAATAGTAGTTGACATGTAAATACTATTTTAAAGCTTGTAAAGTCCTTTGCATATGTGTGTATGTGAATGGATGTGTGGATATGTATGTATATCTTTACATATATATGTATTTGTACATGTATATATGTGTATGTATGTATTATATATCTGTGTATGTGTTTATGTGTTTCTCTAAGACTCCCAACAACCCTGTGAATGAAGGGGATATTACAAATATTTTAATATCCATTTTATAAGAGACCAGTTGAGGTTAAGTGACTTGCCTAAGGTCTCACAATTGTTTAATGTCGAAGACAGGATTTTAACCAAGGCATTCCTCTAAGCACTCTCTCCTTTACATATACTGCCTTTTCTATTGAGACAGATAGGCACTTTTGTTTTCTTTATTTAATCAAATTTTATTTTAAATGAACAAAAATAAATTCTCTCTCTTTCCCAACACTGGGAGGTGGGAGAAATAAATTTGCAACAAATACATAATCATTCAAAACAAATTGCCAAATTACCAAATTGGCAGTGTCCCTGCCGCTCAGAAAAATGTCTCATTCAGTACCCTAAGGCCAGCACCTTTCTGTTGCGAGGTGAGCAGCATGTTTTCTTATTGGTCATCTGAAATCATGGATGATCATTGCATTGCATTGAGTGCTAGTTTAATGAAGAAATTTGATGCAATGTATTGGGTATTTAAAAAAAAATCTTCAGGTTTGCAAGACTCATGAAGAGAAGTCCAGTTCTGGTGATCTTAGCAGAACCTTTTTTTTCAGATCAAACAAAAGCAAGGGCATTGAATGATGGCCTCATTATCATCAATATTGTCTTTGGAATACCAAATGGGCTGTTGGTAAGGGATTTTGATTTTAATGTCAAGTGCTCTGAATTGTCCGTCTCTTACAGTTAAGAGTCCATAAACAGCAGTACTTTGCAAACCACCAGAATGAATACTACCAGATTAAGAAGATTGTTCCTGTATTAGGGAGCCAAAAATCACTGAGTAATTTCGTATGATAGCCATCCCATTCCTTTTATATTTCTTGCAAAAGCTGTATTTGCATACGAACCTATCTGCTTCTTCAAAATACCAGTTTCCTTCTTTCCTTCAGTTTAAGAAAGGGGTAGATATTTTTTTCTTCTTTTAATCTTTCATGTTGAAACTTAACCAAATTTGTCCTCTGACTGAGCATGCAATTCTTACAATGCCATACTGATTGGAGATTTGAACACTCTATCTAAGAAAGCTGAGGAGGATTAAAGAACTACTTTGAACCCTCTATTCTCTTATGGTAGAACAAGTTGTTTCTAGAGAAAAGAAACCAAGGCAATGCTCAGGCATCCTTTCTTCTCTTGCACTGAAGGTTTCATTCAGTTTGATTTTCTTTCTTAAAAGCTTATGCTGTTCAGTTGTTGGCCTCATCATTTGTTAAACATATTTTGACAACCAATTTGCCTTAGACAATGAGATCCAGACCTTTAGCAGAATTCTCAGTATCCTGTCCACTCCCTTTCATTTCAAAAATAAGTCATTCTCTCATGTATATCCCATCTCTCTACTCTGACCTTTAAATTTACATAATTTCACTCTGCCAACTGCCAGATGGATTTACTGCCCTTATGTCCCTTCATATGGCTTATGGGATGTCTTGTACCTTCCTCTCTGCTACTATCTATGTAGTATTTCTTTGAAGGTTCACTCAAAATTCACTTGTACCAGGAAGTCCTCCCCCACAATTCCTATCCTACTCTGAGCATTCCCTACTCCCTCATCTTTCTTCTTTATATATTCAGTGGTACCCAAATGACATTTACCTTGATTGACAGGTTAGTTTTCAAGTGTTCTTAGTCACTTCAGTTCTGTATGTGCTCTGTCTTCTCATTCAATTAGTACAAAAGGATCCAATTGTTTTATGAGGAGATACTTTTGATTTCTCTGAATTTGAGCAGGATGCAAGGTAAGGATAAGAAAGAAAGTCAGCATGGCATAACAGGAAGGGCAACAGACTTGGAGTCAGGAGAGACCTAAGGGAGTAGAAACCACCCAAGAAAGATAATTTGGCTCTGTATGAGTGCTACTAGAAGAAAGTTTTCTCAGGGAAAACAGCTGGAATAAAAAATCACATGTAGATATCATTCCCCAAGCTTTTTCCATAACTCAGGTAATCCTCTCAGGTAAGAGAAACCACTTATGAACGTTGTAAGCATTAATTTTCATTCTTGAGGATTTAGTCACTTATTCAAAATCACCAAAATAGCCCAGGGATTAAGACTAAAATGTTGTGTTCTTTTGGTTCCATTAGTTGCCATGGCCAAAGAATTCATCACCAAGTGGCAGGTCTATTGGGAATAGGCCTTTCCGTACTTAGCTGGACTGAATTTGAGACACCGAGTATAGTTGGTTTCCAGGACCAAACTGGAAATTTTCCCAACATGGCGGCATCTGTGAGGGTTTGTGGCAAGGAGGCATGAAATACTTGTATCTCCAGAGAATTTAAGTTTAGTCTCTTTCATTACCCATGAAAGGAAGGAAGGAAGGAAGGAAGGAAGGAAGGAAGGAAGGAAGGAAGGAAGGAAGGAAGGAAGGAAGGAAGGAAGGAAACTATCAGGAGAAGCAACAAAAAGGATACAAGAAAAATGCATGACCAGAAAACACACTGGCCATACACAAGAGTGAGGGACAATTTTAATAGATGGTTCCTGTGTTCCACTTTGTATCTCCATAATATGAAGGTAACTTGAGGAAGGTTCCCAATAAATTGGGTGGATCTCCAGTGACAAATTTATTAGAAGACATGGATGAAAGTTACATGGAAATTGAGGAGATATCTATCAGTTGGGGGATGGTTGGATAAATTGCACTGTGTGATTAAGATGAAACACTATTGTACTATAATAAATGATGAGCTGGATACTCTCAGAAAAACTTAGAAAGACTTGCATGAGCTATTACAAAGTGAAATGTACCGTGGACAAAGTAACAGAAACATTGTCAGATGATCAGCTATGAATGACTTAGCTCTTCTCAGCAATACAATGATCCAAGACAACTCTAAAGGACTTAGGATGAAAAATGATATCCATCCCCAGAGAAAGAACTGATTGTGTCTGAATACAGATTGAATTATACTTTTTTTGCTTTCTTTATTTTTCTTGAGGTTTTTTTTTTTGATCTAAGTTTTCTTTCACAGTATGAATAATATGGAAAAAATATTTTGCATAACTACACATGTATAACCTATATCAAACTGCTCATCTTCTCAATGAGGGGGAGAAAAAGGGAGGAAGGGAGAGAATTTGGAACTCAAAGTTTTAAAAATGAATGTTAGTTTTTTTCCATGTAAGTGGGGGAAAATAAAATATTAAATAAAAAGGAAAAATTAAAATTCACAAAAGGAATAATATTTGATGATGTAATTAAGTTGGATCTAAGAAAATAAATCTTATTTCCAAAAAAACAAAAACAAAGTTACAGGGGACGGACAGTAGTGAATGGATTCTGATCTGCATTCATAGAGGGAACACCTACATCACTGATGTTACAGACTCATTAGAGAATTGGAATATTGATTTAGATTCATAGGTCCCAATTCTAACCACTTGATCATGCAGCCTCTCTGTTTTCCCACTCCTCACAGTAAGTCCTCTTCCCTGAACAATTTGCACACCACTATGGCTCCCATAGACTCCTTATGTTCCATTCCACCTGCTTCCCCTTGCTATGACACAGACCCTAGTCTGAGTGTCCATTCTGTCCTCAGGAAAGGAGTCCAGGCTCTTATCAACTCACAAGTCACTTATTTATTCCTTAGCTCTGGTAGCTACCAGAAAATTCCAGCAGCCTGTAAAGCCAAACACCAAACTGACTCCTGACCATGGAACCATCTGTGTTCGGTTTTTAAATTCTGTTTGTTTGGTGTGTTTTTTTTCTTTCTCACAGCTGCAGTAAATTATTCCACAGTCAAATAAAAAACAGAGTAATTGGAATTTATGCTATCCTGATTTTTACTTAGAAAACTGGTAATAAGTGAAATTTCCCAGGCCAGAAGATGAGTGCTAGACAGCTTTATCAATTAACTAACGAAGCAAGCAGAATTTGTTTAGTGCTTGTTATTTATGAAGTATTGTACTTAGTGCTCAGCATATAAAGAACAAAGCAAAATCAGTGCCTGCTCTCAAGGAGTTTACATTCCAATTGGAGCGATCAACACGTGCACCAACAAACATATATTTGTCAGATTCACAAATTTAAGGCAACCTTAAAAAGGAAAGTTTTATTAGCTTAGAGAATTAGGAAAGGAAGACCTCTGGCAGAAGATGACTTTTGAGTTGAGTCTTGAAGGATGCCAAGGAAATTAAGAGGTAGAAATAAAGAGGAAGAGTATCACAGACATGGAAGACAGCCAGACAAAGGCATGGAGAGGGGAAGTGGAGTGTTATGTTTGAAAAAATTAAGGTTGGTCAGTATGACTGGAGTTGTGAGTGCATGCAGGTGAGTAATATATAGGACACTGGAAAAATAGCAAGGGGTGAGGTAGAGAAAAATTTTTAAATGCCCCGTAGAGGACTTCATATTTGAGCCTTGAGGTATGAAGGAATCACAGTAATTTTTTTTTTAAGGATGGTGGATGATAGGGCTACTATACTCTGCTCCTATCAAACTTTATCAGGGCACCACAGGCTCGGTTTCAGAAAAACATTGACAGACTGGACAGTATGCAGATCAGGGCTTAAAAAATCATTTTTGAGGCATGAACCCTTCCCCATGTTTTGTCGCATCTCCCTGATGTCACAGTCCTCTTAAGAACGAAGGACAAATCACAACCTGTGAGTAGTCTGAACTGCCTGAATGGGGACCCAGCTGGCCAGTTCCAGTTGGACAGCTCAGCTCATCCTCTTCTTTCCTTCCCTGAGGGCATTGTGCCCAATGAAAGGTAAACTTTGATGGCCAAAAGCTGCCTAGTTTACTTGATGTTTACTGCCTGGATTTCTTTCTCAAAGACGAAGCCTTAAACCCAATTCACTCTGGATCTCATGGACTGGACAATAAATAGGTCCCTGCTCAAGTACTCTTAATGGTTATTTTTTGAGTCCCTCCTGGCTCAAAGTGAATATAAATGGTAATTGTTTCTCTTTTGGTCAGCATCTCTGAGGGTCTTTTCCTTCAAGTTTGATTTTTTTAAATTAAAGGGCCATCCCTTAATTCACTTCTTAAAGAGGCCTATTCACTGAATGGCAGTTGCCTCCCTCAAAGTAAGAACGTGAAAAGAACTTAACCTAAAAGGGCTAAGGTCTCCTACTGCATCCTGGGCCATCTCTAGTCATCCTGACAAGTATCTGGCCACTAAAGCCAGATGGCTCTGAAGGAGAAAGTGAGGCACAGTCCTCCCCCACTCAAATCAAAGTCATGTCATCATCTCCTTGATGTCATGGTCCTCCTCTTCAAGAACAAAGGACAAACCAGAGCCACAACAGAGCCACACAACCTTCTCAGAGTAATTTTTTTTACGATCACAATTGGAAGACAAGCTAAATTTTAATTCAGGTTAGCGAAAATAAAACTATAATTTTCTCATTCAAGTTAATAGATTCTTGCCCCTTAAATCTACCCATGGACCTCCATAGGACTCCCTATTACTTCAAGGATTAAAATCCTCATTTTGACTTTTAAATCTCTTTATGACCTGACCACTTTTTGTCTTTATAGCCTTCTTATTCGTTACTTATATGCAGAGTAACATTCTGCAGTTCAGTCATACTAGCCTCACATGCAACACTACATCTTCCATCTTCATGCATCTTCATTGGCTGTTCCCCATGTCTAGAATGCCTTCATACTTCACTTCTGCTTTCTGGCTTCCCTGGTTCCCCTTCAAAGCTCACCTCAAATGCAAGGCTAAGAACTCCTGACCCAGAGAAAGTAACCAGGATGGTGAAGAGCCTTTCATCCATGACATAAAGACCAGTTGAAGGAAGTGTGCGTATTTAGACTGGAGAAAAGAAGAGCCAGGGGGAGGGTAGGAAGAGGGAGACACACAATAGTCATTTTCAGACATGCGAAAGTCTGTCAAGTGGGAGAAGGCTTAAATTTATCTTGTTTGGCCCCAGAAAGCTGAACCTGGAGCAGAGGAGGAAAGCTGCAGAGGCAAATTTAGGCTAGATGTCAAGAGAAATTCGCTACCAATTTGAGCTATCAAAGTGGAATGGGCCTTCTCAAAAGGATTCTTTCGCCTTCGAGGTCTTTAAGTAGAGACCAATTGATCACTTGTCTGATATGTTACAGTGGGACTCCTCTGTGAATGGCTTGGACTGGATGGTCACAGAAGTCCCTCCCTTCCAGCTCCTTCAAATTCTGTGATTCTGTGGAGGATGGATTGGAATAGCCTCAAGTACAATGAACCATTTAGTAAAATGTTGATGATAGGATAATATAGTGAACAGGTCAGTTTCTTCTTCTCCTGATGCCAGGCTCTGTGGTCTTATCTTCAATTTACTGTTTATCTCCCCCTCCCTACTTTGCTCCTCAGATCTCCCTAGCAATCCTACCTACTTTATTGAAAGCTGTCAAGTCCAGAAGACGTATGACCAGAGTCATCTTCAAGCATCATTCTGAGTACACCACTTCCCTCCTCTACAAATGTGAAGAATTCTCAGCTGCTTGTTGCAGCACATATGAAATATTTATTATGGCATCTTAGGACCTCTGCCAAATACTGCTTTTCTTACCCAGATGCCTTCTATTCCTGCTGCAGTTTCCACTTTACCAAGATGCAACTCACAGATGTGTGATTACCTCAAAAAATAATATTTAATGGAATATATTCAATGGTATATCCAAATTACAGACTTAAAACTAGGCATCCTGGGATCCCTTTCTATTGTGGAGGCACATTTTTATCTCAGCTACCTTCCCAGACTCCGAAGATATGTTTTCTCCAGTGTCCTGGAGTGTCTGAAAGAAAAGATCTAAAGTAGCAAAATTGAGGGACAATGATATTGGATGTACATGCCGAATAATAGACTTGGAGCCATATTATACTGTAACAACAAAATCATGGCAGTATTAGTCAGCATAGATCTTTTCCTCTTGGCTATCTTAATGATTGGTACATATGACCGCATGAATGATTTAAGTAATCCTAAAGAAGGCAGAAATTCCCAAATTCCCTGTACCATAAATAATGGCTACTTGTCTGGTATGTTGTAGTGGGACTACTTTTGCGTACACATTGGACTTCCAACTTCTTTCAGCTGTCAGATTTTATGATTCTCTGGAGGACTAATTGAAGCAGAGAACCTCATGTACAATGAGCCACTTAGTAAAATTTTAATAGGGAATAAGGATATTGTATATATATTTTGTATCCTAAGACAATACTACTGAATCATTGCTCACAGGACATTCAGCTGTCCCTTTTCTCCACTCACATGGCCACTACATTAGTTCAGGCTCCCTTCACCTCACCCCTCACCTAGTCTACATTAATAATTAGTGTTCCTGCCTCCAGTTTTCCCTTCCTTCAATTTACAGCTACCAAACAGATTTTTTTTTGGGGGGGGAGGAGGAGGGGATGGGGGAAGGCAATCAGGATTGAATGGTTTGCCCAGGGTCACACAGCTAGTAAATGTCAAATGTCTGAGACTGGATTTGAACTCAGGTTCTCTTGACTCCAAGGCTAGTGCTCTATCCACTGTGACACCTAGCTGTCTCTGCCAAATTGATGTTGCTAAGGCACTGGACTATGTCAATCCCCAATTAAGAAATTTTAAGAACATTCCCTATTATCTGCAGGAAATGCAAATGAAAACTCCTCTGGTTAACCTTTAAAGTCCTTTCCTGTCTGGGTCCATCTTACCTTATACATTTCACACGTTCTATGTTTCAGCCAAACTGGTTTTGCCAGTTTGCTGCTTCCCATATATGTCAAGATGGCATAAAGGATTGAGAGATAGTCATGACATTAGGAAGACCTGGTTCATGTCCTTCCTCTGATACATATGGGCTGTATGATACCGGCAAGTCACTTAACCTCTTAGTGCCCAGAAACTCTCTGAGACTATAAGTTGCAGTAAAAGTTGTTCAGTAGTTTCAGTCATGTCTGATGTTTTATGACCCCATTTTGGGTTTTCTTAGTAAAGAAATTGTTTGCCATTTCCTTCTCCAGCTTATTTTTACAGATGAGGAAACTGAGGCAAACAGAGTTAAGTGATTTGTCCAGGGCACACAGCCAAGTATCTGAGGCTAAATTTGAATTCAAGAAGATAAGTATTCTTAACTTCAGGCCCAGCACTCTATACAACATGACACACAGTTGCCCCATAGTGGAGGTACAATTTTGCATTGGCAGAGGGAGTTTCCCTCCTGGGAAGTCTCTATATCCATGAAATCCTGACTCACATGACAAAATCAATATAATACTATACATTGTGCTTACTTCACAAGTTTATTGTGAAGAACAAGTGATCAAATGTATATAGTGTCTTTCAGACTTAAAAAGACTATATGAATAATGCCTATAATTATTATTAATAGAGGTAGTCATAAAACACAAGGCTTGGAAAGTTGTGATTTGGAATACATCATTTCCACTCAAATACAATAGATCCACTCTATTAGCCATAGCCTGACATTGGAGAGGTTTTGTTCTCATTTATATCAACATAGAAAAACACTTAAGTCTCTTCAAAGAGGACTCCACAGTTGTAAAACTCAGTGACTTACATGTTGTCCCTTATCGGACTATTATTGATAACTTTTAAAAGATGATGAGTGTACGGTAAAAGAGAGACTTCTTTTACAATGTGGACTTTTCTCTATGAATCTGAAAGGACCCCAAATAAAGGATAGCTCTTTCCTCCCCTTACCTAGTCTATCTGTGGCGGCTGCCAATCAGACTCAATTAGCCTCTGAGTATTCTTTTTACTCAACTCAGATGCTTGGATACAAAATTAATGTATTTCTTTAGTGGACGCCTCTTTTACCATTGAACTTGCCAATCAATCAATAAGATGGGAGGGACAACAGACAGATGGACCTTGAAGTTCAAAGGAATAGCAAAAAGCAATTTACCTCCTAGAAATTGTTTCTACTTTCTTCCTTTCTCTCCGTGGCTGCCCATGCCTACCTCAATGGAAAGTGGCAAATGGTACCGATTATGTCCTTGTCACTGCACTGAAGGAAGCTCTGGCTTTCCTAGTTCACTGGAGGTTGGTGCTCTGTCATTGTGCATTCAACTTGAATATACCTGTCCCTGTCTGTCTTCACCTTTCCAACCAAGCTCCACATTACATGCTGAAACATTCTTAATTACTTTTCTCATTCTCAGTCCCAAGTCATCACTCAAGAGAAAAGAAATGACCAGAGTCAAGTTATCTTAAAAAACTTTTACAGAGCCTAGGACATTTGGCTTGGAAAAAACAATCTGTAGCTACTGACAGGGGGAAATAAAATGATATGGAAGTTAGCTGTGAAAATGTGGGTTTCTAAGGTTCCAATGATTTGACCCCATCAACCTTAAACAGCTTATTTTCCACTTTTCTCTAATATACATGCTTCAATCCTGGGGCAGCTAGGTGGTGCAGTGGATAGACCACCCGTGCAGGAGTCAGGAGGACCTGAGTTCAAATCTTACTTCAGACACTTGATGCTTACTAGCTGTGTGACCTTGGGCAAGTCACTTAACCCCAATTGCCTCACCCTGGCCCATCTCCAGTCATCCTGATGAATATCTGGTCACTGGATTCAGATGGCTCTGGTGGAGAAGTGAGGCTGGTGACCTGCACAGCCCTCCCTCACTCAAAACAAAGTCAAGTGCCAGTCACATCATCATTTCTCTGATGGCATGGTCTTCTTCGGCAGTGAAGGATGAACACACACATGCTTCAATCCTGATAGGCCAGTCTATTCAATACTACAAATATGACATGCTCATTCCTACCTGCATGTCTTCCTTCATCATTGCTTTTTTCTAGAATAATTTCCTTTCTACTCATCAGTTTATATCACATCTCTTTGTTCAGGAATGGGGATTGAGATTTAGAGCTGGAAAAGCAGCACCAAGGTAATCTAGCCCAAATCCTCTTCTTTTGACAGATGAAGAAACCAAGGCCCAGAGAAGTCAAATAAGTTGTCCAAAGTCACACAGGTAGAAAATAGCAGATCAGGACTCAAAACCAGTTCTTCTTACTTTAAATCCAATAGTCTTCCAATTATCCCAATTAGCCCCCGCTGGGGTTCAGGACTTCAGCCCTCTTATCTGGACTATTGCAATAGCTTCCTAATTAGTTTCTTTGCTGCCCAGTTTCTCCCTTCACTAATCCCTCCTTCATGATTCCACAATCATCCATCTCAGACAACAAACTTATATTCCTAAAACACTGATCTAACCATCACCTCATTCCTCAATTCATCCACTGACCCACTCACTTAAAACCCTTCAGTGGCTCTCAGATGTCTAGAGGATGAACTATACAAACTGCTTTGGCATTTAAAGTCAACAATCCCACCCTAAGCCGATTTTACATTCTTTCCCATCATTCAAGTTTAACCAAACAGGTCTGTTTGCTGTTCCTCACATGTGACATTCTGTCTCCCTCTCTGTGCCTTACAGAGACTCACCTCCAGGACTGGAAACCTCTGTCTACTTACTGTTGTCTTTTAGAATTCTGAGCTTCACTCCCACTCCAATATACGCCTATTCCAAAATTACTCTATATTTGCTCCATATATCTATATCTATCTATCTATCTATCTATCTATCTATCTATCTATCTATCTATCTATCTATAGATAGAAAGATATATATGTATGTATACGTGTGTGTTTGTGCGTATGTGTATTTGTGTGTACAATGCATTTGAAATATATGTATGTAAGTGTGTATAATATTTATCTGAGTATAAGTCACCCAATAGAGAAGAAGTTCTTTTAAAGGAGAAGCTGTTCCACTTTTGTCTCTGTACCCACAATGCCTGGCATAAATGCTGAGCAGAGGAGGGGAGGGAATGGAAAGAGAAGAGTGGATAAATCCTATATCATTCATTCACTCATGAAGTCCTGACCAACCCTGCCCTCATTAATCTCACTCTTCTGTGAAATACTGCAGCACCTGGGATCTATATCAGACAATACTTTTTTTTTTTTTAATTATGCATAGCTCTGTGTTTCAGTTTAGCTCTCACAGAGACAGGAAACTTCTCCAGGACAGGGACCTTGACCCACACTTCTTGAGTAAGACTCAGTCCAGAGTATTTAATAGATGCTCAGCAAATACTTGTTAATGGATAAATTGAAATTCTCATTCACTAGTTCCCAGCCCCCCTTTCTGTATATTCACGCTTTCTCTGGATAGGATAAGAGTAATGAAACTTTAATTAAGACACTCAACTGTTTGATTTTAATTACCTATTCCCTCTACCTGTTCATCGTGAGAGAAGCGTCCTTTTTCCTTCAAAGATTCTAAAACTCTGAACCAACCTATTTATTCTCTCTCTTTCCTCTTCCATCTTTTCCCTCCTACCCCCTCTGTCCCTTCCCCTCTCTCGATCTCCCCTCTTTCTTTCACTTTCTTCCTTTTCTCTCTCCCTCTCTACCTCCCTTTCTGCCCTACCTTAACCGTCCCCACCCTCTTTACCCCTTCTCTCCCTCTCTTCATCCTTCCTTCCCTTTACTTTCTATACTCAAATGGCAAAAAAAGGGCCCTGGGTTACAGAAAAATCATTCACTGATCATGACCAGGATAATGTACATTCTCATTTCACGGTTCTCCTTCTTGGCAGATTGCTAGCTTCACATCACTGTCAAGAATTTAGTTAAAACCAAGATGCCACTCATCTGAGAACAGAAATTCCAGAGGTGGCTCTACTGATTAGGTTGCAAGAGAGATCCAAGAAATCCATGCAGCATTAAGGGGAATGTGTGCATGTTTTGGCACACCTCAGCCCGTGTTTAAAAGTCCATTTATACAAAGAGCCGAGAATACATTTATACAAGCCGAGAATACAAGAGCTCAAGTTGAATAAAGGGGAAAATTAATGTAGATTACAATAGAAAGTTGGGGCAAATGTAGTGGAGATATAGGGACTGAATGAGGAAGACTTAGGGAACATTAAAAGAGACATTAGGGTCAGGAAAGAGGGAGAAGGGAGGGGGATGAGAATAGTCATTTATATAGGGCCAATTGTATGCCAGGCACTGTGCTAAGTACTTTTTACAAATATTATTTTAATTGTTGCTCACAATAACCCAGCCAGGAAGGTGCTAAAATTATCTCTATTTTAGAGTTTGGTAAACCGAGGCAGTGATTTAACTAGGGTAACACAATTAGTGTCTGAAGCTGGATTTGAACTTAGGTCTTGTTGGGTCCAGAGACAGTGCCCTATCCACTGCACCACTATCTGCTTGAAGATTGAGACAATAGGGGTTGCAGTTGGTAATGAAATGAGCATGGAGCAGTTGGAAGAGAGGAGCAGTTCTAGCTGAGGAAGACTAGGTCTTGCTAAAGAATTAGTCCAGTCTAGGAGGGTATGGAGTTAAAACATTTTAAGATGATAAGCAGTAGAGAAGCCCATAAACACGTAGTTTGTGAAAGCTTCATGGAGAAGATGAGATTTCACAGATGCTTGAATGATGGAAGAAAAACAGCAGGACCGTGTGAAAGAGAGATGTGGGTAAAGAAGAGGTCATTTCTGGCTTACATCAGAGTCAGAAAGAAGGCACAGAAGGGTAACTGGGATGCCAGGAGCAAGAGGGCACTGAAAATAATTGCCTGAGAACAGAAAGCTCCAGCTTGAACAGAATAACAATAACGTACCTTGACACTGAGCATCAAGGTTTGTAAAGCAATTTACATACATTACCTCTTTTGAGGCTTAGAACAGCCCTTTGAGGTACTACAGTTATTATTAATGTCATTTTGCAGATGAGGAAACTGAGGTTCAAAAATATTGAATAGTTCTACAGCTAATAAATGCCAGCAGAGGACATTTGACTCCAAGTCTGCCACTCGAGCAAAAGTGCCCATTCTGGAAAGTAATAGGGGCCAGTAATAGTGTACTTCAAGACCTTTTTTAGGCTTATCCACTGGTTAGCCAATATATATCCAGTACACCAAGTTCAGAAGAAAAGACTTTAGAGACACACTATAGCTATCTCCAAGTATTTGAAAAGCAGTCATGTGGAAAGGGGATTTGATTTATTCTGCTTGGTCCAGAGGACACAACTAGTACCAGAAAAGTGATAGAAGTCATAAGGAAGCAGACAAAGGCTCAATATAAAAATTTTAAAAACACACATTACTAAACAGAGCTGTTCCAAAGTGGAATAATGTGCCTAACTCAGAGGTTCTTAACCTGGAGTCCATGATTTTATTTACATGTGTGCATGCATGTATATACATGTAGGTATGTATACTTACACACATATGTGTATACACACATAATTACATGTAAATATGATTGGGTTCCTTCATGAGTCTATGTGGGGTAGCTAGGTGGCACTCTGTCTAGTGGATGGAGTATTGGGTCTAGAGTCAGGAAGACCTGAGTTTAAATCCAGCCTCAGACGATTACTAGCTGACATTTAGTCTTGTTTGCTTCAGTATTCTCATCTAAAACATTAGCTTGAGAAGGAAATGGAGAACCACTCCGGTATCTTTGCTAAAAAAAAATCCAAGTGGGATCATAGAGAGTCAGACAGGACTGAAACAACTCAATAACAAGAACAAATGATCCCGTGTAATTTATTTATTTTATTTAAAAACATTCTTCAAAAAGGGGTCTATAAGCCTCATCAGGTTGACAAAGAGTTCCCTGACATGCAAAAAAAAAAAAATGTTAAGAGCCTAATTATTGTTGCTGTAGAGTCATTTCAGTCCTATCTGACTCTTCACAATGCCTTTTGGGGTTTTCTGGGCAAACATACTGGAGTGCTTTGCCATTTCCTTCTCTAGCTCATTTTACGGCTGAGGAAACTGAGACAAACAGGGTTAAGTGACTTGCCCAGGGTCACACACCTGGTAAGTGTCTGAGGCTGAATTTTAATTCAGGAAGGTGAGTCTTCCTGACTCTAGGCCCCAAACTCTATCTACTATACCACCTAGCTGACCAGGAACTTAATTAGATTCACCTAATTAGACAATAAGTTCTCTCTCATTGGGGATATGCAACCAAAGATTGGACGACCATTGAATTGGGGATATTGCAGAGGGAATCCATGCATTGGGTAAAGGATTGCTGTGAATAACCTCTGAAGTGCATTTCAACTCTAAGATTCTGTATTCATTTGACTATAGGTAAAATTTGGTTAGGGGTTTCAGAGGAGAGCACAATCAGCTGAAAGAAAGACAATGTGACAACATATTCCCAATTCAAATCATCCAGAGAACAAGACCTGTTGTGGGAAACAACTTCTGGTTCAGTTAGAGTTGTATCTTAGACACAGACTCACCATGAGCAGGAGTGGGCCACTTGATGGTTAAGACATTAAATAAGCCACCTGAACAGCTCCACTGAGAACAGAGATTATTTAACCCCCAGTACCAGAGTAGGATGTCTTCCCAACTTTGCAAAGCATCCTGGAATTGTTGTGAGTAGTTTCCAGGTGATAAGAAAACAACAACAATGAAACTAGAGGAACTATGGAGGAAGCGTTCTAGGTCACCCAACAGCATCCCTTTCTTCCCATAAGAACCTTACTATTGCACCCATCTTCCCTCTTAAGTAGGAATAATTTGCTCCTTGTAACTAAAGGAGAAAAGAGATGGGTCCTCGGAAATTAAGAGTGAACTAGTCAGGGAAAGAACATAAAGACCTCAGTGCTGACTACATGAAATACCATGAGCAGATGTAAGTGTGAGTACCCAGTTCAGAGAGCAGAACTTCAGCTACTTACTGTTCTGTGTAACTTTGGGCAAGTCCCTTAACTTCTCTCAGCCTCAGTTTCCTTATCTATAAAATGAGAGATTTGGGTTAAGTGATCTTTCAGCTCTAATTGATGATCCTACCTCAAAGCTTGTGGGCAGTATTGTGTATGATGTGTAACCTTATATAAGTTGCATAACCTCTCCGAGTCTGTTTCCTCATCTACCAAATGAGAAAAATATTTTCTATCCTCAGTTATTGTGAGGATCAAATTAGATAAAGTGTTGTGCACCAGCTAAATGGAAACTATTGTTAGCAAACACATATAAAGCAACAGTTATGACACTGTGGGCATCCATTCTCAATGAATTCTACCCAGTACTGTTCAAAGGTTAAGAGAAAAAGACAACATGTAAGCAACTATGTATGAGAGAGAGAGGGAGAGGAAGAGAGAGAGAGAGAGGGAGAGGAAGAGGGAGAGAGAGAGAGGGAGAGGAAGAGAGAGAGGGAGAGGAAGAGAGAGAGAGAGAGAGAGAGAGAGAGGGAGAGGAAGAGAGAGAGGGAGAGGGAGAGGAAGAGGAAGAGGGAGAGAGAGAGGGAGGGAGGGAGAAAGAGGGAGAGGGAAGGGGAGAGGGAGAGAGTGAGGAGAGGGACAGGGAGAAGGAGAGGGAGGAAGAGAGAAAGGGAGAAGGAGAGGGAGAGAGGAAAAGAGGAAGAGAGAGAGAGAGGGAGGGAGAGAGGGAGGGAGGGAGAGAGAGAGTGAGTAGATGGAAGGCAATCTCAAAGAGAAAAAACCAGCAGTAAGGAAAGGATGTATGAAGGACTCCTTGAAGAATGTAGGATTTCTGCTGGGACTTGAAAGAAAGCTGGGAAATCAAGAGAGGGAGGTGAGATATGAGAAGATTGCAGGGACTGGAGATAGTAAAAAGGCAGAGTTAGAGCATAAAGTTCTGTGTGTGAGGAAATAAAGGCATTAAGCTAGATAATGTCTAAGGCCACTTCCAACCCCGAATCTATGATTCATTAATATAGTAGCACAAATCAGTTTATTATGCCATCATCCACAGGGGCCTGTGGAAATGGAACACAAGAAAAAGAAGCTTTGATAGGTAGGAAAGGGAGAAAGAAGGTGTCAGAATAGGTTTACACTCAGATAGTACCCCCCAAAAAGACATAGTTATGGGGAATCATCAGAGTGAAGGACCCTGAATACTCACTGACATGTTTAAGGTTGGGGCAGGAGAATGGGAGTGGAAAGGTAAATAAGAAGAGGAAAATGCTACCAAGAGAGACAGAGGAACACTGAATATGTATTTCACATTGTCTTGTCCCCTAGAACTTGTCTAACAGTATGAGCTGGACTATTGAGATCTTATGGATTAGTGCTGTTTTCCCTAGGGTATCCCTAGGTTATCGCTTCCTCCAAGCGTGGTCATACCCTACTTTGCCTCCCAATTATCTGGCACATTTCTTTGGAAATACTGCCAATCCTTGGCCTTAGAATAGAGCAGAGGTCCTTACCTGTTATATCATCGAACCCTGTGACAATTTAGTGAAACCTAGGAACTTCTCAGAGCAATGTTATTTTTATTTTGTTAAAAATTTCATAATTGGAGAAAGTACTAAATATGAATTGTAGGTTAATGAAAATAGAAATGTACTTTTTTCATGCAAGTTCCATCCTGAAATCTCTCCTTTGGGCATTTATGTACCTCAGTTTAAGAACTCTTGCAACAGATTTTCATCTCTTGCTCTTCAGTGAAGCACAACTCAGATCATATGTGACTTTTGCTCATGTCTCATTATGATATGGAGGTCATCTGTGTTCTCAAAGACTATGTCAGTACAGCATTAGCTCTTGAAGTCCAAAGAAGCTGAATAGACTTCTAATAGGCTTCCTATGGGGGGATTCTGTGTCTGTCTGAGGACAAGGCTGGCTAGGTTAAAAGTTCATTTCCAGAAGGTTCACTGTGGGTGAATATTTTTAGTCACTTTAACTCAAGAAGAAACATTATGAAGCAAAGGAGGGATTATGATATGTATTCATAGAGAAATACTCATATTAATGAAATGCCGGGCTTTTTAAAGTATAGAAGGACCTTAGTTTTCTTAATCTTCAGCTCTTTACCATTAAGGACATTTTAAAGAGGGCTATAAAGTAATTGTTTGAGCTAGACTGGTCCTTTTACCACTTAGTTCCAATCAAAGAGATGGGCATAGAAATGAATCTCACAATACATCTCTTTGTTAAAATAGATTCAGATGAAATATAGGATCTTGCATTTAGAGCTGGAGGGAATATCAGAGATCAAAAGTCCAACCTCATTTTATGAACATATCAACCATAGTAATAATCCAGACTGCCCCAGCCTAGGAAAATTGTAAGGTTTGCCTCCATCTTGCTTCTCTCTGTTATGTCCTTTCACCCCGAACCACCCTGTCTTTATATGTCCTCCATGCTTCCTACCCACCTCCACATCTACCCCACTGCAGTACTACCCATCCCTGGCATTACTAAGCAACATTCCAGGCTGCAAACCAGTGGTCTCCAAGGGGGAAGAGATGCTTCTAGGGGATTCTGGAGTGGGTCTTGGATGGATTCTAATGGATATATGATCAACCAATAAGAGGTTGAGAAAACAGATCTTTGCCCTAACTGTTGTGTTAGCCCTTCATGGGACTTTTCTCTTATACAATCATACCTACCTTATCCTCAAATGTTCTCTCATTCTGCCCCCTAAATCTATTATGCAAAAGCTCAGTCCACCCCAACTCCCACTTCTGAGCAGATCTTTGGAGTCTCAAGGCTCCCAGGAACCCCCCAACAGCAGCTATACAGAAGTCATTGGGAAAATTTCAGCCCTACCTCTTCTCCCCAAAATGACTTCATAGCTTCAGCAGGCCAGTACTGGAAGCCAAAAGTGCTTCTTCTCCTTTTTCATTTTAGGTGGGAGAAAAATCACCCAGGAAAAGAAGGTATGGATGGGTTGTGATGTGCATTACAGATCTCATATCTTTTCCATCAAACCCTGCTCTTTTCGCCCTTTTTCTATTACTATCACAGGCACCACAACCCTCCTATCTCTCCAGTTCCCAACCTCACTTCCCCTCATTCCACATATCCAGTTGCCAGATCTTGTTGACTCTATCTCCCAAACTCTCACAACTTTCTCCTTCTCTCCATTCACACAGGCACTACCTTGGTTCAGGACTCCATCATCTCTCTCACCTGAAGTAGTATAATAACAGTCTCCTAGATGGTCTCTCTCCCTCAAGTCTCTCTCAAATCAAGTCTGAGGAAATGAACACAAGAGTGGAGAGAGCTTGGGTTGTAGTAGGCAAAAACACCACCAAGGAAATGGTTGCCAGGGAAGTCAGGCAATATGAGTGGAACAGCAGAATGGTTGACAGGCGCATTCTTTGCCAGAAACAATACTAATATTGACTTAACTATTCCCAGAGAGAGTCAAAGTTGAGAGGAGGTGAGGTATGTGGAGGTAGATGACAAAACACAAAATGAATAACGGAATGGATGTGAACTATGATCTAGGGTCAACTAGATAAAGTGGGCTGGGTTGATTTTACTCACTAACCAATCAGAATAACTCACTACCAGAATGAGTACCTAATCTTGAGCAGTCTTCTTTGAATTTCAGTTTCCTTATCTATAAAACAGGAATTATAATAATAATAGTTCACTAACTCACAATACTGGGAGAAAACATAACTATAAGTCAGTATGTAAATGTGAGGTTTATTATAAAGAAAGATTTTCTGTTGTCAAAATAAAAAGCAAATAGCCTTTTAAAAAATATCAACTGAAATGAGACATCAGACCAGCTTGAGTGTGTAGTGAATGGGGTGAACTGAAGAATAAATGGCATTCCTTCCCAGTGTACCCATTTCATTAACACCAGGTGATAGCTGTTAATAAGGATGTACAAAGAGAATTCATTTTGGACATGGACTTGAAAGGAGGATGTCAGACAAATGCCACTAGCACTGACCCGGAGATTTATAATAATTGAGGCCATTAGCCTGATCTTTTTATCATTCCAATACACTTCAGAAGTGCTTAAGTAGAATTAATCACTAGATTGAAGAGAACAGCATCTGAGTCTTCCTAGTACAAACCTAGAACCATCTGGTCATTTAAACAAAAGCTAGGGACTTCTACATCAATGGGCTCAGCTGTAAACTAATGTTGCCAATTTCCATCCAGCAAAGATTATAATTGTTTTGGGTAAAGCTGACCATCTCAGTCATTTCAAGGGGTTGATAGAAAGGTGTCATACATATAATATTTGTAGCAGAACTTTTTGGGGTAGCAAAAACTGAACAAATTAAAGAATATAAATGAAATGGAATATTATGGAATTCTCAGAAAAACAAATAGAAAGAGTTTGGAGACGCATGAGAGGATTCATACAAAATGATATGGAGTAAAGCGAAACCAAAAGAACAAAAATGCAGCTATAGCAATGTAAATTAGAATAACGTTAAATGGCCACTGAACTCAAATTAATTTACCATGAACAATCTTGGTCCTGAAGAATAGATAAGGAAACTTATTTCCCTCTTGTAGACACAGAAGTAGATAAGAAGATACACTATATATCTTGTCAGAATCCATCATGATGTTTGTTGATTTTGCTTACCTGGTTTTCAATGGTACGGGGTGGAGGCGGAAGAGGAGGCATTTGGAGAAATGACTAAAAGGTAGTGGAAAAGGTGTTGGCTTTGGAGTCAAAAGATCTGTCAGAAGTTCAAATCCTTCTTATTTTACTTACTCTACTCATCTTGAGTAATTCATTTAACTTCTCTGGGCATCAGAGGCAGCTAGGTGGCACAGTGAGTAGAACACTGGCCCTGGAGGACAATGATCTGAGTTCAAATATAGCCTTAGACAGTTACTAGCTGTGTGACTCTGGGTAAATCATTTGATCTTTATCTGTCTTAGTTTCTTCAGCTGTAAAATGGGAATAATAATAGCTCCTACCTCTAAGAGTCGTTGTGAAAATCAAATTGCTTAACAAAGTGCCTGGCATATAGAAGGTACTTAATAAAAGTTTATTCCTTTTCTTCCCCTTTTTTCTATAAAATTGGGTTAAATTAGACTGTCTTTGAGATCCATTCCAGCTCAAAGACTATGATCCCATGATTACAGTGTAAAGAAAGGGGGGCATCAATAAGACTAAAAATAAAAATCACCTGGCTACCCAAGAGCCATAGAGAGTACTAGAAAGGTAGAAAAAAGATGCTACTACATGGTCATAGCTTAAACTCATGGTTTGTAACCTTTACCTTTGAGGCTCAGTCATGTAGAAAGAACTGGGTTTGGGGGGTTTTGTTTTTTTTGTTTTTTTTTTTTGTTTTCCACTTTCCATACCTTTCCATGTGCTTGAATATTCAAGACATAGTGAGCCCTCCAACAATTCATCAGGGTCTGCTGATGGCTAACCTTGGCTGTCAACAAGACATCACATTGACATTATATGCACTGATCTTGGAATCATAAATCCCCCTTTGCAGACTCATGATTACAACAGGGAAAATGCTGTGACCCTCGCAAGTCACAAGGTGAGCTTTGGTTAAATGCTTATTTTGGGCTTCCAAGCAAACAAGTTCTACTATAAGTGCAATAGACATGATATGTTTAGAAGAATCCCCAAAAGCTAACCTGTCCCCAAAATGTGTCCCAATAGTGACCCTCCCAGGCTGCCTGAAATTCCACCATTATTCACTCCTTTGTATTAAGGCATTGAAGACCCTTGTTAAAATGCAAATGAGAAACTTAATGCATTCAGTTTCCTCCAACATTTATTGAGAGCATACTCAGGACAAAACACTATGTTCAGTGCTACAAGGACAGGAACAAGTATGAAATACTATTCTTGCCTTCATGAATTTACAAATTAAAGAACTGAAAAGATTTAAATAGCTCTACAGTACAATAGAAGAAGCAGAAGGCTACTTAATGTCAAGGAAGCAGTGTGTCATAATGAATATAACACAGGATTCAGAATCAGGAGTAAGTATTATATTGGTCAGGAGAATGGTTTGAATTCTTGCTCTGCTGCTTCTAAGGACTTAAGGATGATTTTGAAGGACCCTTATAGTCTGAAATCCTATAATTCTACATATGACCTTGGATAAATCATATAATCTCTCTTGCCTTTAACTTCTTATTTGCAAAATGAAGCTGCTAGGCTAAGCTGGGGGAAGGAAGGAAAGAGTAGATGATTTTTAAGGACACTTCTAATTTGAAATCCTATATTATCAGATTAGTTTCTGGTATTTGGCAAGTTCCTGAGAAAATGGAACACTAGACACCTGAATTTTGATAGGGTTAGGGGGAGGGAATATTCAGGGAATCATTTGAAACATAGACTGTTACACAGGAAAACAGGCCAAGATACAACAACACAATAAGGGAATATGAACATCCAGGGGCATTGGGAGCCCTAGGTTTGTGGGACTGAGGAGAAAGAAGGAAATGACAAAATTTGCCAGTTTCCCAGACAGGAATGGTCCTGCAACTAGAAGCTGTTTTCCCATGATAGATGACAATTTGTATAACATTTTACAGTTTACAAAGCACTTTACATACATTTTCTCATTTGATCCTCAGAATGGCATTGTGGAGAAAATTGCACAGGCTTTATTATTATAAATGGTGAAACTCAGACATTGAGATGTAAAGTACTTTGCCTAAGATCACATCGCTATTAAACCGTATATTTGGAATTCAAACTCAGATTTCCTGATTCAAAAGCCAACGTTTTTTCCTCTATGTCACAAATACCTCCATCAGAATCCCACAACTGGGTTAAACTCAGTTTTACCAAGAATCACTTTCCTTAACCATCCATGAATGTGTGTGCATGTGTGCATGTGTGTGTGCGTGTGCGTGTGTGTGTGTGTGTGTGTGTGTGTGTGAAAATCTCTCAGGGATAACAAAGCAATCAAATAAAGCATCTACTAATGTTTGTTACTTAGCTATGAGGCACATGCTAAACAATAAAACATAAACCACTGTGTTTCATGTTGCTAAATGAATCACAAATTCTAATGACTCTAAGTATTTGCAGGTGTTCTCCTGCCTTATACTTCCTCTGTGATGTTATTTATACAGTTATACCAGAGATATATCATTCAGCCTAGCACCAAGGTTAAAATGATATGTTTAATTAATTTAAATGCTATTAGCATTCAACCCTAAGGGACTGGGGATGTATTTGCATAGAAGCAGATTTTATTAAAGAGTCACAAGAATAGCTAAAAGAAACAGATTGAGCCAAAAAAAAAAAAAAACCCACAGGGAATTAAATGTAATCTTTTGTTCAACAGGTTCCTCTTGACAAAAAGAGTAGTAAGTACAGTTTGATAATCTCTAGCTTCTTATCTGTTTCCTCTGCTCTTACTCAAGTGAAACCTTGGAATATCAGCATAAAGTAATCCTCCAAAGATTGCCTTCTACTCTCCTTACAAGCATTCAAGCTCACAAGGCATCAAAGCAGGTTTTATTTACCCAGTAAAGGACACAGAAAGGAGGCTTATCTGAGGCCTTAGTCAAGAAAAGAACCCCTTTGCTTTTCCAATAATACTCTGTCTTACAAGGAACCACTTAACTTACAGTATTACCCTGCATAAAACAAGGTGAAACAATTTAGAATTCACTAAAAAGATCAAGAGAGTCTCACCCCAGACAGACCTAGTCTACATTTTCCAGAAATCTAAAACGACATTCCCTAACTTTAAATACTGCTGTCTAAATGTTGCTGCTTCCAGGTGTTTATATTCTTTCTTGATGAAATGGTGCCGTTCTCAACGAGTAAAGAAGGGGGAGGAGGCGGAAGGATAATGCTAAAAGTATAATATTATAATTCTTTCAGAATTAAATACCTTGGACTATTTACAACTTTCTAGTTCTTTCAGTATCTCCAGAATCAGAATACCTCTGGTGAATTCAAGATTTTTGACCCTTTTAACCCAGGTTGCTGCTGGAGGTATACCTCTGATACTTCTTCCTTTTTCCTAATCTTCCCAAACTCTCCATTTCTCATTCCCATCTGAGTTACAGGGGGTTGGCTTTATCTCTCTCTTCCCTTTCCCAGCACTAGGGTGGGGTGCACTTCCTTTGGGAAACCCCTCCCCTACATACACACCAAATTTTAGGGAACCTGAAAAGATGCTCATGTTTCTTTTCCAATAATTTTTCTGTTTCCTAACATCCTTTATGTCACTGGGTCAGGTCATTATAAATAATAGCAGGCCTTCTCCAAACTTCTTTGAAATCTCTGAAAGAGGAAAGGACAGAGCCAGAGGTGGCTCTTCATGCAGGTACCTGTACCACAGTCAGCTCTGCTTCTCACGTAAAGATGAATGCCAACATAATATGAGTATTTGATGATAACCTGAAGTCATATACGCACATTCACATACATACAACACAATCAATAAAACCATAAGTATTTATTAAGCATCGGTCTATGACGCTGCTATGATGGTGCTATGACACTGAGCTCAGTGCACCAGGGAAAGATTAAGAGCTATAAGCCTCGTCTCTGATTTCAAGGACCTTACAATATAGTTGGAAAGAAAAGATATTAATATATAAGAAGTTTTTAAAACTATGAATAGTTCAAAGGCAACACAAAATGATAATACAATTGCTGTGACAAAGCAGTAAAATTAATAATGATTAAGTTAATTATGTTGGTGAACAGAGGTTTCCAGATAGCTGAAGGTCAACTCTTTAAGTACTGAAACTCTTCAGAGTGAAGTTTATAATAGAAAACTTTTCCACAATGCTATAGGACACTTGCCTGCCTTATTATATGGTGTATGTTGAATATAATTCAACTATGTCTTTATAACTTGAGATCATCATTTTATACCTCCAGAACTCTCAGGGATCTGGAGATGTTATATATATAGAAGCAGACGTGAATAGTGTAGGTCACAGGCTCTTTTGATCATAGTATTGTACATAGCTTGAATTTTTTTCAATTCCCTGATATGCTTGATTTTCAGTTACTTGTTTATTTGTCTTAAAGGCAGAGAGAAGCGTATGTGGCCACATGGTCTCCTAGGTAAAAAACATGGCTGCCTTTTCTTTTTTTTTTCCAAAATTAATCTACAATTACAGACCCGGCAACCTTCCTAGATTTTTTTTAACCCCTCAAAGAATTATTTTTCCCCCTGTGGCTATCAGTGTCCTCTGATTTGTCAGCACTATATAACATTATTTCTGACTAATGCATCACTAATTCAGTGGAACACAGGCCCTACCTTGGGCACTCCTACTACTTTTCTTCTAAATCAACCGATAAGAATTGTTAATGGATATGAAGGAGGTATACTTACTTCCACATACCAAAAGGTCTGTGTCTGAATTGATGGAGGTGGTTATGTATCACAGTCTCCCTCTCCTAGAGATGTGAGTTAGCAGAAGACGTTGGTCAATATAAAGAATGATTTTAGATACAGAGACGCCCAAAAATCCATCCTAGAAGAAAAGTAACTGCACAACTACACACAGACTCCAGGAGGAAAAATGGCCATTCTATAAGGGCTACATCAATACTTGGAACAAATAAGGAAAAACTTTTTAATGAATTATAAGCCCAGGAAGAAATAACTGGAAGCAAAATAAAGAACTTAGAAGAAAAAGTGTTAAACCTTATACAAGGAATAGATTCCCTGGAAATTAGTATAAACCAAACAGAAATTAATGATTTCAAGGTGTTATTTTCTTCAGCATTTTTGGGTCTCCTTTAGCAGGGTGCTGACCTGCTGTTCATGCTTTGACTTCATGTCTCTCATTTCTCTTCCCAGTTTTTCCTCCACCTCTCTAACTTGATTTTCAAAATTCTTTTTGAGCTCTTCCATGGCCTGAGCCCATTGGGTGGACTGGGACACAGAAGCCTTGATTTCTGTGTCTTTGCCTGATGGTAAGCATTGTTCTTCCTCATCAGAAAGGAAGGGAGGAAATGCCTGTTCACCAAGAAAGTAACCTTCTATTGTCTTATTTCTTTTCCCTTTTCTGGGCATTTTCCCAGCCAGTGACTTGACCTCTGAATATTCTCCTCACACCCACCTCGCCTCCTGATCCTCCCAGCCAGCGTTTGGGGTCTGAGATTCAAATGCTGTTTCCAGCCTCAGGGCTTTTGGCGGGGGCAGGGCTGCTATTCAGTGTGAGATTAAGTTCAGGTGGTCAGGTGGGGGCAGGGCCACCTCTCAGGCTCAGTTCCCTCAGGGGGTTTATGCAGAGACCTTCAACAATGGATCCAGGCTCCTGCCTGCTTGGGGAGCCCTGGTCTGTCGCTGTGTCAGCTACTGCCTCCCGAGAGGGCCTGAGTTATAGGGGCACCCCACTCCCCTCTCGACCCGCCAAAGAGACTCTCTCACCGACCCCCGTCACCTGTGGGTGGAGGGACTTGTGCGGCCGCTGGAGATCCCATCCCTGAAGCCTGCTCGGATCTGTTCCTCTTGTTGCCGGGGCCGGTGCAGGTCTGGGCTGGGCTCCACGTCCGCAGCACGACGGACCTTTTGCGAGAGGTTTGCAGGTCCCTCTGGAACAGAAATCTCCTTCGCTCCACTGTTCTGTGGCCTCACTGCTCCAGAATTCGCCGTGAGTTACTTTATACACATGTTCTATGGGTTGTGGGTTCGGAGCTATGTGTACGTGCATCTTTCTACTCCGCCACCTTGGCTCTGCCCCCAGAAATTAACGATTTCAATAACAAATATAAAAACTAATTTAAAAGACTGAAAAATAGAAGAAAATATAAAGGGTAGTTTGTCCAAAAAATAAAACCTGAAAATGAAGTCACAGAGGGATAATTTAAGACTTATAGGACTCTCTGAAAGCCATGATTTAAAAAAAAAAAAAGATTTCTCTTTCAAGAAATCATAGATAAAAAACTGTCTACATATGAGACTTAGATGTCAAGGTGAAAATAGGAATGATACAGTAACCATCTCCTGAAGAAAATCCAAAATCCAGGACAAAGATAAAATATTGTAAGCAATCAAAAAGAAAAGTCCACCTGTCAAGGAACCACAGCCAGTATCACAAAAGACCTGGAAATTGCTACTGCAAATGAAAGGATATCTTGGAATACAATATTCCAAAAGAAAAGAGATAGGCTTAGAATCCACAATAACTTAGTTTGCAAAGCTGATATAAACCTTCAAAGAGGAAAAAAATATCTATAATGGTATAGAGAACTTTTAAGTGTTGCTTATGAGAAGCCTAGAGCCAAGTAGACACTTTGTTTTCAAACATAAAGAGTCGAGAAAAACAAACAAAAAAGTAAATTCATTTGAGTAATTGTATGAGACTCTATTATGATGGAATGTTAACAAACAAATAGAAGAATCAAGGGTCCCTCCAGAATCTAAATGTCATTAAACAACACTGACAGACAGAACAAATAAGACAAATTGGCTCTATCTTAGAACTGTAAGAAAGCAAAAAGAAATGTATTCATGCAGAAAGAAAAAAGGAGGAGAGTTCAAATTACTATTTTTCATAAGTGGCATGTGTACAGAGTGAAAAAAAAGAGAATGGAAGAACCAGAGGTCAGGTGAAAGGTAAGAAAGGAAAGGCAGTAGAACAGAAGCTTTGTTGTTTTTAGAAATGACCCAGCAACCAAGCTGTACCCTGAACTTGGCATAACAATAATCCTTTGTGCTCACCCTCTGGATGATCTCAGCCACACCAAAATCCCAGAAGTGTTTCATATAATTATTGTATGGCTTTGACCAGCACCAGGTGTTCTCTGAGCTCAGACAAACACCTGCTGTATCCGCGTTCTGGTCATGAAGCCCTGCTATGAATCAAATTTGGCACACTGTTACCCCTCATTGTCAGGACTACAGCTCACTGTGTAGCCATAGGTATCAGTATTAAGATCTGCCTACACTAAAGCAGGTCCTCCTACCCACTAGGGATGAGGCCCTGGCACATGTGTCCTTGTTGCAAACTGTTTTCCTTGCTTTGAAATTAAACTTCTGTTTGATTTTTGACAATCTTGTCTGTAACTTGCTCTGTTCATCTCTGGCCACTCATGAATTATGTCCAGTGTCAGTCCCTTATCACAGGCAGGATTCAAAATTTAGATCCAAAGTTCCTGAGTTACTCTGCCAATGATTAGCCTTACATGTAACATGAATCAAAAAGAATTGGAGGGAAAGTTACCTTATCTCTGAGAACTACAGGAAGCTTAGCACTTTACAAGCATTTCCCTTAACTCTAATGCATAAGTTTGCCATTCAACCTGAGACTGAATCCAAGTTCTGTCATTTTCTACCTACATGACCTGGTCCAAATTAAACTCTCTGTACCTCAGGAGGCCGAATTAGGTGAGAGTTGCCAAACTCACAGGCTGCACGTAGCCAAGAAAAGTCTGGAATGAGGCTGAACCAAATTAAAACATAAATGGGAAATCTCTATCAAAATAAATAATATTATAAAACACAAATAATGCTATTGTGTGTTATTCTAAGTCAATCACTAAGGAAACTGTAAGGATTCGTTTCCATTTGAGCTTGAAACCATTGAACTAAATGATCTCTCTTCTTGCTCTAAGTCCTCTGATTCTCTGCTGTCCAACATGGTCACTAATACTGTTGCTACTTCTGCTATCCACCAACCTTTTTTCCTCTACTTTTATCCTTTCTTGTCTCTCCTATCTCTTCTCCTATTAGCATCAACTTTCACAGAGAAAAATTACTTTTTTTCGGTTGACAATGATGGCTAGTCCAAGAATTCCTACCAGTCCCTCTACTGAAGCACTTAGTCACTTGACGTTGGGTATCATTCCATGGTCTTCAGTTTTTCCTATGTGTATTTCTTATTCCTCAGTGCTCAGGTGCTGCTTCTTTATCATCAAAGGGCAGAGCCACTTTTTTTAAAACCCAACCGCTATTTCCAGTTCTGAAGCAACTCTAGAAGATTGGCCTCTAGATAACTGAGGTCCTTTTTAATAAACTATTTAATCAACTCTCAGATGAGGCATTTAGATAAATGCTTCAAGTTGAAAAAAGGGAGAGGGCTTGTGGGCTATAGAAGTCAAGGAAGCTCCATAAAGGAAGACGATCTTGGGAATAAGGATCAACATCAGCCATCTTTCACTGTAATTCTTAAAAGCCAGTGTGGTGCCTGGTTACAGAAATAGACATATGGTACATAGGGACCTGTCAGAAATGCTTCTCATTATTCTTAGCCCTTCTCTTTCCTGAAAGACGAGGCCTTTTTGAGTCTAGAATAAAAGTGAGTTGGGGGAAAATGTGTCACATAATCAAAGGACAGCCACTAAGTTGATTAAAAGGTTGGAGAATTTGCTCTGTGAAGGGAGTATGAAATGAACCAGGATTACTCAGTCTGATTAAAGGTTAGGGACAAATTGAATGGTAAGCCTCCAGTCTATGAAGAGCTCTTATGAAGAGAAACTTTTTTCTTATGACTAAAATAAGAGTTAAGGGGGGGGGGGGCTAAGTTATAGCTAGCTTTTACAAAAGAGACTTACTGACTGTGCACTAACAATCGTTGGGTTAATGGGATCCTTTTCTCTGTAAGATTTTAGAAATTGCATTAATTCCTATCCCTGCTAGATGGTTTTAATGTATTCCAGCTCCAGGAGAGGAGAAAGAGCTATATATGGCTTTTCATATCTTATCCAGTTTGAAGAAGCTCTAATTCTACTGTGTCACTTCTGGTTGGAAGTAGTTTGTCTATTTTCTGGTTGGTCTACAACGCTCTCTAATATTTTAAAGCAAGAGGTATACCACTCTACATAAGAGAAAAATTCCCTAACCATCTTTTAGGCAGATTATTTAGCTTCAGGGGAGGACTAAAGGGCACAATTATATGAAAATGGTCCTCACTCAAGAAGATAGCAATAGCTACAAAAAAAGAGAAGGTCAGAATCCAGGAGCTAGATGCAGACTAGTTTCCTTAGAGCCCCTCCATTTGGTCCCTCTAACATAAATTCATTATTATTACTCAGTACTCACCTGGACTACTAAGCATGCCCAGTGTCCATTCATAGCCTAGGGGAGCTTCTGTGTCTCATTGGAGGGAAGACACAGAGAGCAGAAAAGGGGGAGAGGCAACGGAAAGGAAAGGTAATTTGTTGCTGTCAAGGAAGCAGATGCTTTGATTGTGAAACTCCCTCCTACTCCCCAGACAGTATCATTTGTATTAAAGCCAAGATGGGGAAATTATGTAAGGAGGAGTGAGGCTAAGGGAAGGAAGTCATTTATTTCTTCCTCCAAAATAGAGAGGGAGAAAATTCAACATAGGAGTAATGATGTGAGCAAATTCAATATGCGCTATAGGTCAACAAACTTTCCAATGGGGTGCAACTAAGTCTATGGGTGGAAAGTAAGGAGACACTGAGTAGAAGGGATGAGCAGTATTGTTGCACCAATGCTGTGGTAATGAAATAGATTAGGATGGCAAAATATCACCAGCTATGGCGAAAAGAGGGCTATAACTGCTACAGCAAACATTGCATTCAGAACAGTCCTATGTGCCCCTTTGGTACAGCTACCATAGGCTGTTGATCGCTGATCCATGGTATCAGATTTGAGTGCTTCCAGCTATTGATTTCTTTGTCTGAGGATTTCTCCCATCACGGCAGTGTTCTTTAATCTTTCTCATTTAAAGATAGATTAAAATTATTGATATTTTTGATTCTCCACTTAAGTCATAGAAATTGATTAAAAACTTCTAAGTCATACTTAATGTAACTCATTTAAGAGATGCTTTAATGGGTAAGGGAATAATGTTATATAAATATAGGAATAAGATTAGACTGCTACTGCAGAATGTTTATAATTTCCTTATAAAGAAGAAAGGTGGGAGAGTGTTTGAATAAACCAGTGTGACCACACAGGAAGCTCTCTAAAGATCTGAGATTTAAAAGCTCAATCAACAATTATTTCTTAAGCACCCAACTGAGACAGACTCTGTTTAAGGTGCTGAGAGAATTAAAAAAGGCACAAATCTGTAAGAGAAATAGAAAAAAAATGGATTGAACTGATATGTACCAAAAGTTCTAAGGACAACAAAAAGATCTTTTTAAGGTATATTGAGCACAAGAACAAGAAAATGGTTTTTTAAGTTTTTTTTTTAAAGAATAGTTTGATGTAAATTAATGGTAGGGACAACATAGCTATTTTGATTCTGTTTTCTCCAACTAAGAAAGTGATCTTAAAATAAAAATATAGAACTATCAGAAAGAGAATTAACATCCTGGATAACTGAAAAGATCTGCTTTAAATGAGACTGTTGACAGATTTTCATCCTAGTATGTTGAAGGAACTTCAAGATGCGATGTCAAATCTATCAACAGTAGTCTTTGAGAAATCACAGTGAACAGGGAAAGTTACTAGAAGACTAGAGATCAGTAAATGCCTCCACTTTAGAAAAGGGAAAAGTAAATCTGGAAACAATGGATTGATAAGCCTTATATCAAACTGAAAATGGGTTATTAAGCATATGGATTATGAGCACTTAGAAAAAGAAGCCATGATCACTACAAGCTGCCAGGAGCTTACAAAGAACAAGTCATGTCAAACTAACTTCATTTCCTTTTTTGACAGGATTGCTAGATTGGTTGATCAAGGGAATGCCATGGATTCATGTCTTGATTTCAACAAAGCCTTTGACAAAATCTTTCATGATTTCCTTGTGGATACAAGCGAAACACTGTCTAGTAACAATCTGGCTTGATGGCTTAAAAACTTATCAAAGGAGTGTTGATTAATGGATTTGTATTAACCTGGAGGGAGATCTATTGGTGTGCAGCCAGCTTCCATCTTCAGACTTGTCCCGATCAACATATTTATCAATGACTTAGATGAAGACATAAATGGCATGCTTTCCAAATCTATAAATGCCATATAGCTAGGAAGGATGACTTGCAATAACTCATGGTCTATAGCTCATATTTATAGGAAGCTTTAAAATTTACAAAATTTTTTCTTCACAATAACCCTATATCAGTTAATGTGCATGTTATTATTTCCATTGCAAGGATAAGGTAACAGATCCAGTGAAATTAAGTGATTTCCCAGAATTCAGATTAAACATTATGTTGACAGGTTTGAATAATAACTCAAGATGGATTTCTATAATGTATGATTCAAATTTTATAGGGACAAATATTAAGACTTGCTTTTAAGTTACTTTTTTTTTTTTTCTAAATCAACAACATACATGCAGGATTGTAGAGACCAGGTCTGGCAATAGTTGATGTGATAAAGGACCTGGGGGCTTTAGCTGACCACAGGCTTAGTATGTGAAAATAGTTTGAAGAGCTTGCTGAGAAGTGAAAGCAGTCTTACATTAATAGAAAAATAGAGTCTGGTGATAAAGGCATAAAAACCATTGTACCCTGTGCTGGGAGCACATCTAAGACATGGTCCTGAATTTTGGATATCACATTTTAAACTGGGCACTGACAAACCAGTGTCAATCACAAAGGACACTGAACAGGATCCTGAGAGGATTTGAAAATAATTCATGTGAGGAATAGTTCAAAAAATAATGATTTTTCACCTAGAGATATTTGAGGAGACATCACTTGCAGTAGTACAGAGCAAGTCTAATCTCTTCCAGAAAATCAGGTACAATTTATGAACTGGCAGATGGAAGTTCAATATAAGGAAAAGCTTTCTAACAATTAGAGTTGTTTAGCAATAGAATGGGAACTTTCAATAAGAAGTGAATTCTCTACCACTAGATGGATCTCACAGGGATGTTATGAAAAAGATGTTTTCACTGAGAATAAAGAGGCTGGGCTAAATGGTCTTTAAAACCTCTATTAATTCTAAGACTCTCTAACTCCAGAGTGACAGGCAGACCCAAGAGACACTAGCATTACTGTAGCTGCCACTTGGAACATATTCTCTTCCTTTTGAAGATTTGAGGAGTGTAGATGAGGAGGTGTGAACATCAATGTGTAAAAAATACTTCTATTTATTTTCAGGAATGTTCTTTTATCCCAATTCATATGCAAGGTAAGTTTGAGGGAGGGGAGAAGAAATCCCATGAAGAAAAAAAGTAATTTCTCCCTCAAATTTGTGAGAGAATGGAGGAAAATATGACTGCTGTTATGCAAGTCAGTATGGTAAAGGATTCACTATCAGTACATTAAAATATGGCAGCCCATGAGGACCACTAAACTCTGATATGCAGAGATGTCTTATCCATGACCCAATTTTTAAACAAAGTAGTAATTTTACAGCTCACATGAGTTTCCAAAGCATACTGCTAGCCATAAGACATTTAGGGGAAAGGTTGCATTCCCTCCCTGATAACCACAGACTTGGAAGCTGGAATTTGGAGGGGAGACCTAAAAAACAAATTATTCTCCTTTCCTCTCTCTCCTTTCCAAATAGGAGCCCTTCCTACAATAACTCTGACAAGTGGTCACCCAGCCTACTTTTGAAGATCTCCAGTGATAAGGGAGATTCACTAAGTTTTGGTACAGCTCCTGATGCTTTGGGACAACTTGAATTAATAGAAAGTTGTTTTGTGTGTCTTTTTGAATCATGCCTAAAATATCCATGCATTATTCCTAGTAATTCCCTCTGGGGCTGAACAACTCTAAACTTAAAAGACTCAGCTCAGACGCTTCCTTCTACACAAAAGCCTTTTCTGACCCCCTTAATTATTTGTATTCACTCCCTCTTAAAACAACTTTGCACAGTTTTGCAAATACTTTGTTTTTAATAAATTTCTTATGTAGTAAATAAATCTAATAAAGCCCTTCCAATAGAACACAAGCTCCTTGAAGACAGAGATTTTCACTTCTGTCTTTCTATCCTCAGTACAGCACCATACACACAATTGATGCTTAATAACTGTTCACTGAACAAAATTGAGTTGAAGTAGGTGCATAGGAAACAGAAAAAAAACCAAGATCATCTTGGCAATGAAGATTATTGAACCACGAAAAAAATATCATTCAATGCAAGAAAATAACAATTCATAGCACTAATAACTTATATCTCCATGTCCCCTGACTTTTTACAAAGTACTTTCCTTACAATCACCCTGAAAGGTAGGTAGTACGAGTATTACATCCATTTTACAAATAATGTCAACGAGTGAATAATTTCTCACAGGGGCACACCACCAGTAACTGAGTGAAAGAGCTGGGGTTAAAACTGAAGTTTCTTAGAAACCAGTCCAATCCATTTTTTTTCTTTCTTTCTCTCTCTCTCTCTCTCCTCCCTTTTCCTCTCTCACAATTTGGTTAATTGTTAAGTGTTACTGTACAAACTATTTATGTTATTCAGAAAAGTTTTGTGGAAGGATTTATGGTAGGCATTGATGGACAGGTAAGATCTGGAGAAGAGGAAAGCATGTAATCAAAGGCATTGAGGCAATCACTGGAATGATATCTTCATGGAGAGGTGAACCAACTTAGAATGGTGAGACCAAATTTGAGAATAGGAGAAAGTTAGGTTATATTGGGAACAGATTATACTTAGTCTTGGAAATGAGATGAAAGGATTTAGACTTAGGATAACGGGAAGTAAGAAGCTCTTTAATTTTCTGATGTAACTTTTAATAACATCTAATTCCACTCATTTGGATCTTCTTACAGCTCTTACATACTCTTCTACTTTCATTCACTGATTTCTATAGAGTCAGCACAGTACTGTACACATAGTAGGTTCTTTTAATAAATGTTTGTTGAATTGGATGGTATGTAACCTTTTCTGAGTGTTGTTTTAGTCTGATGAAAGATATTACATCTCTCAAGTCACAAAGACCTTTAGCCAAATTTATAGCCAATTAGTACTGGGAGGCAGTAGCTTCTCCTAGAATAGAAACTTGCATTGGTTTTCCATCAAAATATTATTTAAATGCAAAGGCCCAATCTGAATGGTCTAGGAGACCTTTAGCAATTTTGTGGTGCATGTTATTTAAACTAAAAGCAATACGGTGAAAAACCACTGTTCAGTGTGAGCCATTGAAAACACACCAAATGGAACTGACCAGCTGCAGAGAAGAAGACATGATGATTGAAATATTTTCCAGACTATTACATCCTTGAAGGGTTTAAACAATGAGGAAAAGACAGAAAGGGGATGATTTAGGATAGCCCATTTAAGAGTAAAGGGATTAATTTAATCTGGAGAGGGGGAGAGAAATGGAGGAAATTATGCAAAATGTTAGAAGTTTCCCAAAGGAAAAGCATGATAGTCTGGGGAATTTCCCATTGAACCAAAGCTGGTGGAACCATCTATCCTCAGAGTGACTTATAAGCAGATGACAAATCACCAGGAATATACGTTACGGGCCATGTTCCTAAATAGTCATGGTAACAGACACAATAATAGGTCTTTTCAGTCTCTAATCTCAGAAAAGCCTGTCTCTCCTGAGGTTGTTTATGGTCAATCAATCAATGAATATTTATCAAGCATCTACTAGGTGCTAGGGATACCTGAGCAAAGCCTCTGCCTGCAAGGACCTTACAGTCTATTAGGGAATATAACATGTAATGTCGCTAAGTCATTTCAGTTTTGTTCAAGCCTTTATGACTTCATTTGAGGTTTTCTTGGAAAAGATAATGGAATGGCTTGCCATTTCCTTCTCCAGCTCATTTTACAAATGAGGAAACTGAGGTAAACAGGGTTAATTGATTTGCCTTGGGTGGCATGGCAAGTAAGTGTCTGAGGTCATAGAGGGAAGGTGAATTTTCCTGACGCCAGGCCCAGGCGCTCCATTCACTTTACCACCTAGCTGTAAGTGCATAAGTAAACATAAGACAATTTGCAGGAAATTAAAGTGGTTCCTCTCTTCAGTCATGGTCTTCAAGCAGAATCTAAAACTCATTTTAGGATCAATATTTTGGTAGCTGTGTGCAGGATGGATTGGAAAGGAGAAACTAGAAGTCAAGGATCTAATTACAAGGTTGATGTAATAATTCCTCTTACAGAGGATGAGGGCCTGAACTAGGCTACTAGCCACTGGATAGGAGAAGGAGACAGGAGCAAGGGCTGTTGTGAAGACAGACTTGACAAGACTTGACAATTGATTGGATATGGGGTATGAGGTAAAGAGAAAAGTTAAGTAAGTCTCCAAGGTTGAGGGAAGGATTATAGGTGGTAACCTAGAAACAAAGGGGGCAGGTTGGAGCAACATGGTTAGGGAGATTTCCATTTCAGACATACTGAATTGGAGCTGCCTACAGGGCATTTAGGTCATTACATTAGGTCAATCTCCCTTTTTTGACTTAAAAATTGATATAAAGGAATAGTCTACCTAAGTAGGAGTCTAGAAATCATACCAGTTATATAACTTTTATTAAAATTTCACTCCGACAGGGAAATGGATTGAATTTCAATTTTAAGTGTCTCCTACTCACTGTATTTTCATGTTAATAAAAATAATTATCTTGATGGCTGTTTACTTTTAATTTTCAGTCAAGCTGGAGAATTTAGACATTCTACAAAGTAGCCACGAGATTAAAAGACTTCTTGAATTAAAGTGAAACTCGGCAGACCTGAACATTAATCACCTATAGAATCCTCAACATTTAGGAAAGAAGCAACAGCCAATGTGGAGGAGGGGGAGAGTTGGTTTTATAAATACACTAAACCATATCATTTTTTAGTTGTTGCTGTAGACCATAAACCTTCTCCCCTAACCTCACTGCCTCTGAGGTTTTTGAAACATCTTAAAGCTCCAGTTTCCCATGACAAGGATATATGTCTATATATTGCTGCCCCCTTCTGGATTTAGGAAGCCCTTTCCTTCATATGCCAAACATTTACCAATTTCAATGGCTTTGAAATAATTCTACTTTCTCCCATCCTTCAAACAAAAATTGCAGTCTCCAGTGGATTCAACGCTTAAGAAAATCCTCTCTTGGTGAGTGTATGAACAATATCATTATCTATTTATTGTGTGTGTTCATCCTTCGTTGCTGAAGAAGACTATGCCATCAGAGAAATAATGACATGACTTGCAGTTGATTTTTGCATGAGGGAGGGCTGTGCAGGTCACCAGCCTCACATCTCTTCCAGAGCCATCTGAATCCAATGACCAGATATTCATCAGGATGACTGGAGACAACCCAGGATGAGGCAGTTGGGGTTAAGTGACTTGCCCAAGGTCACACAGCTAGTGAGTGTCAAGTGTCTGAGGGGAGATTTGAACTCAGGTCCTCCTGACTCCTGCACTAGTGCTCTATCCACTGCACCACTTAGCTGCCTCATCCTATTTATTGCATTTCCCCATAAAGTGACCCATAAGTTTTAAGCAGTATGAGTTGAGAGAAGGCTGGCCATGTCAATACAATCAGCAGTCTTACCGCTAAGTAAAACCAGGAGGAATGTCAATCAAAGGCCCTAAATGAGGAGCATATCCCCATGAACCAATATTAACTAAAGCACCAATGTCTTGTGTAAAGTAGGACCTAGGCATTTTTGTACTTGGAGCAAATACCATTAACCATGCCCAGGAAAAGTATCATGAAACTCTGGTTCAGTTTGGAAAACGGGCTAAGACAAGGGCAGATGAAGAACTTGTGGCACTGGCCAAAGCAAATGATGGTGAGGTCACCATGAGTGGTTGGAGGGGAGCAGAAAATGTCAGGGAAAGAGATTGTCCCAACTGGCTGTTTTGTAGCTTCCTGTTTTAACTAATTATGATATTATTTATTATTTCTATAAGGCTTAGGGATTGCAATTGCTACCAGTTTCCTCTAAATTTTTTTGCCCTAGTGCAAAACTCCAGTTACCTCACCCCAGTTATAACTTTGCATGTATCCTACAAATTTACAATTTCATGAAGCTTTCTGCCTATTTCAGAGAAATTCACTGGGTCCTATACATTCAGGCATCTCAGTCTCCTCCTATGATAAGCACTTCACAACTAGATCACCAAAACACAAAGGAATATCACCATCCACTAGGATTTAGAAATATACAACTGTTTTAAAACTGGAGAAGATCTGGCCATTTTAATATTTTTCATTTCCATTTCTAAGTTCTCTCCCTCTCTTTATCCCTCCCCCTCATTGAGAACTCAAGAAATATGATACCATTATACATATGAAATCACACAAAAATATTTCTCCATTAGCCATATTGGAAGAGGAAACAAGAAAAATAAAGTGAAAAAATATATTTCAATCTGCACTCAGAGTTCATCAGTTCTCTCTTTAGAAGTGGACAACATTGTTTAGCATGAGTCCTTTGGAATTGTTGTAGATCATTGTATTGATCAGAGCACCTGAATCTTTCACAGTTAATTATTAATACAATATTGCTGTTCGTGTGTACAATGTTCTCTCAATTCTGCTCATTTCATTTTGCATCAGTAAATATGTCTTCCCAAGCTTTTCTAAAACCATCCCCCTCATCATGTCATACAGCATAAGAGTATTCCATCACAACCATATAGCACAACTTATTCAGCCTTTCCTCAATTTATGGGCATGTCCTCAGTTTCCAATTTGTTGCCACCCCAAAAAGACTTGCTATAAATATTTTTGTACATGTGTGTCCTTTTTCTTTGGAGATCCCTTTTAAGATGAAGATTCTAAGACCTACTGAAAGAAAGTAACTTGCCCAAAGGCATAGAGTCAATTATTGGTGTCGGTGCTCCGAAAGGTCCATTGGAGTTTTGGTAAAAAGACTAGGAGGAACTGGATTAAGTTATAATTCTTCCACTATCTAACAACATGACTACAGACAAGTCACTTCATTTCTTTGCATCTTGATTTCTTCATCTGTAAAATAGGAAAAGTATTTCTACTACTTCACTCATAGGATCGATGTAAGTATAAAATGAGGTAATGTATGCAATGAACTTTGTATAAATGTGCAGAGTGTTGTATAAATATGAATTATTTTAAGCAGTCTCTAGCTGCTAAAAGAAAATACAGATACACCTGACATTACACAAGTCATCTTCCTTGAAAAATTTATGTAAATTGGATTTTTATCAATTAATCACATACCTAACCCACTAGAGGATCTTGCTATTTAAAGAATCCTTTGAGAAAAACTTTTGTGATGTGAATAATCTATTTTACAAATGAAATGATCATGGCCTATTTTAGCTGCTGGGTTTTCATTGTAATTAGATGTTCTTAAATTGGAATCTCTTCATATATGAGTTCCATTGATTCCTGTCTATTTCCACTCACTGGTGCATATTTTATAAAAGGAACAATGCACTGCCTTCTAGCATTAGTCCAAGCCACTTCACAAATATGGAATAAACTCGTGCTCTTGCTTGTCTGCTTACAAGCCTCCCTTCTTCTCTATAAGAACCCAAGACCAATTGCTCTCAGAAGCTTTCTTGGATTAAGCCATCTCATGCTTACATTACTGACAAAACTTCTGACATGTCCCATCTGTCTGTGTGCCTTTGCTCTGGATGTCCCCCATGGCTAGAATGCTCTCCCTTCTCATTTCCATCTCTTACAATCCCTACATGAAATCTATCTCTCCCCTCCCCCGCCTCCATGCCCTTGCTCAAAGTACATATTTTGTATATAACCAACTTCATATGTGCATGTTGTCATGCAAGCTCATTGAAGGCAATGCTGTTTCTCTTTTGTCATTGTATCCTCAGCACTCAGCACAACCTAAACACACAGAAGAGAATTAATTAATGCCATTTAACTAATTAGTGAATACATTTTACACATCTCTCCTACATATTTGTAGTACTTATTTTCTTGAAAAGAGGATGTCATTCAATCCATACTCCAAAATTTTAATGGAGTCCAACTGTGAATTGGCAGTGCTCAGTAGACTTGAAGACTTATAGCTGGTCTTGAGCAAAATTGTCAAGTCAGCTAAAGTTGAATTCAGTGTCTTCCCTCCCACATCGGAGTGAATTCCCTACACACATTGCTTACTAGTCTGCTAAGGTCCCCACCAAGGCTTGCCCACACCATTCTCCAGACCTTTCTCCCCAAAACCCCAATGAACCCCCATATACCTGTAAAGAAATCTCATGAACCAATCTATGATGACATATTCATAGCTTATAAAGGCTTACTAGGGTTCTTCCCCAGACACATTTACATTTTAATAGTGGGTTTCTTGAAGACATCTAATAGTACAATTTTAGGCTCCAGACGAGAATTTTTATAAACATTGCATCTTCCCAATAGCCCTTAAATCACAACTCCCAAACAACAACAAATACATTCCCCATTTATGAATCCTCCACTCTAGAGCAGTGCAGAACATTGCAATGTGTTAGGAGCTAGGAAGAATATACAAAGCTTCTATCAAGACACTCACAGTGTAGAAGGGGGAGGATACCAATATGGCAGCTATTATTCATTATATGACAGACATGGCCATATGTTATGGTGGGAAAGAGATTGGAGTCACACCAATTACGTTCAAGTCTTGGCTCTGCCACTTCCTAGATGCATGACCTTAAGCAAATCATTTAAACTCTTTGAGCCTTGGTTTCTCCATCTGTAAAATAGGAATAGTAACACTTGCACAATCTACCTGCCAGAGTTTCTGTGTATACAGCTTTGGAGGAACTGCTTCTCATACATAGACACCCCTGGACTAAGGGCTTAAGTTCAAGATACTTTCTGGATTCATGTCCACTTTATAATAATAGCTTATGAGTTTCTTCAATGTACATCTTATTTTTTCCCCTCTTTCTGCCAAAGCACAAAATTAGCACCCAGTAAATGCATTTAATAAAAGAGAATAAGAAGATTTGCATGAGGGCATCCTTCTCATTACAATGAGGACCCACTCACCCACAAATGCATGTCTCACCTATGGGGAAAGTGAACATGAAAGTATGAATAGACATCATAAACGAGAACTCACAAGTAGGAAATACGCAGGGAATGTCCGCTCACACCTCTCATGTTGGAGGACTCCAAAGCCTTCTAGAGGGATCCCTGCACTTCTTTCCCTGAGCCTGCTCCTTGCTGAGTGCATTATTTCTGCTATTGTTTTGCTCTGCTAAGCTCTGTTGGTCCTGTAGTGACTACTGTGCATAATATTTTACTAGACTTGGGGTCTCTGTTGTACATGTTGCTCTGTTTGTCCTCCTGGTATCAGCCAGTTGGCTCTTTGGTACCTAACAAGCCCTCTATCTCTGCTGGCATTGCTCTCTGCTGCTAGCTTCTGGGATCACCTTTTCAGAATCACACAAGCCAACTCAGACTCTGCCTGCTAGGGTATAGTAACCAAACTTTTTCCCTAATAAGAGCAAGCACCTCGCTTTTAGATTTCATTTACAAAAATTAAATAGCCTACCTACAGGCTGATTGACTCTTTCCTTTCAATCTCCTTACTCTGGGAAGAGATCTAAGTCATAACTCAAATCTGTTATAGACAACTATCTAGTTTAGGGTCAGAAACTCTTGAGTATTCCCAAGATCTTTTCTAAATGAATTTTTGTCCAGACAAAAGCTAAATCAAGGAGGTAAGATCAGTATTTTAAAGCCACCTAGCTAGGATTTTTGTTTTCACTACACATGTTTGTCAGAAGCAAAGTCCTATCACTCTGGTGCTATTTTTTTGCCAGTGAAAAACCTGTCTCCCCAACTTGAGGAAAGTTCTTTGTAAACTGTAGAGAGCTATATAAATGTAAGTTGTTATTATAATTGTCTCATATTACCCAGTGATTACTTAGAAATCATCTGCCTCAACTGCTTCATTTTACAGGAGAGGAAATTAGGGTCAAGGAAAGTGGATGGACTTGCCCCACGTCATGAAGCTAATTAATGCCAAAGCTAGGACTAGAAGCTAGGTCTTCTTGTTAACTCAATGCTCTTTCCACCATACCTGTCTGCATTTTTATTTCAACTTATATCTCTCCAGCATATCAAGACAGCCTCAGTTTCATTCAACGAGTATTTATTAAGCACCATTTCTATGTAAGAAACCAGGCTATGTATATGAGTAAAGAAAGAGAAAGAAAGAAAGAGAATGAGAGAAAGAAAGATGGAAGGAAGGGAAGGAAGGGAAGGAAGAAAGGAAGGAAGGAAGAAAGGAAGAAAGAAAGAAAGAAAGAAAGAAAGAAAGAGTGAAAAAGAAGGAAGAAAAAAGAGAGAAAGCAAGAAATAATCTGTGTTTAAGGACTTTGCATGGGGAGGAGCAGGTGGGAATGGCACATAAATTTAGAGGAGGAAAAACAAAACATATAAAAGTAATACAAAGGGAGGAGTTGGAGATCTCAAGCGATATAAAGGAAGAGAGTAAGCCTTGGTACAACCAATAAAAGCTTGAGCAAGTTCCCTCCCTTCATCTAGAACCTGTCACCACTAAACAGCTATTTGGAACCATGCAGCTGTCTCTCTTTTGGCATTGTGCTTATTTGTAGAGAGTGGGCAGCAGGGAAGGAGGCCAGGAAAAGAAGCCAGGATGAGGAGATTGCCAGCTATTCCATATGAGTCACAATTCCCCACCCAAGCTGAACAACAGAAGCACCGGGGTTGAAGAAACAGTGCTCTAAGTGGCTAAGTTCCTATCCCTTCTTAGAGCTTCGTGACTATGGTCTTTGCTGCCCAACCAGTAGCCCTGGGGACAGTAGCTTCTACTTTAATCAAAAGATGCCCAAGCTAGGTCTAACTGCTGGCTCTGATTTCGCCTGAAAGACAGTTTCCACAGTCCATCCTTCCTGCCTTGGGCTCCCTGAGCACTTGTCGACCAAATTCACTGGAAAGCTCATTCTCTGGAAACAGTCATAACCGAAGTTTCATGTTTAACAAATTTTCAGTATAGAGACTTGGAAAGACACATTGAACTGGCAATCAGTACAACCATAAAAACACCACAAATAAATGTTATTTTGAAAACATTCTCTGTAATGTTGCAGGGTCCTTTTTGTGACAACTCTCACTTAAGGATGCCTCCAAGCCATCTCTGTATCCTGACATGTTCCCTACTGTGGTCAGATTTATTCCTAACAGAAACAAGGCAACTTTGCAGAGAGATGATATCTCCCAAACCCCAAGCCATGTGTTCAGTTATTTTTTTCTGAGCTGCCCAGACCCCTATATCCATTTGTTTCTCTTTTTCCTTCCTCTTCCCCTGTGGCAAACTCTAATCCTAGCAAGCTGCTGTTGTACCTATCCACACTGACTGCATACACTATTGCATAGGGTGCCAACTCTGTTCCTAACTAGCTGCATAACCTTGAAGAAGATACTTCATCGTGTACATGGAAGAGTTGGAAAAGAACACCGGATCTGAAATCAGAAAACCTGGGTTCAAAATCCTAACTATGCTACTTCTTACCTGTATGGATTGAGTTACTTAACCTTTGTGGGTTTCAGCTTCCTAATCTTTGAGATGGAGGTGAAGGAAGGGGATCTTATAAGAATACCTACCATCAATTACCTCATAGGATTGTTGTTAGGGTAACATGAATTTTTACAAAAATATCCCTGAAATTGTAGCCAGGAGAAAAATCTGGGTTAAAATTTCATTTCTAACAATAGCTGTGGAGTCACATAGCCCCTCAGCTTCAGCTTGCTCATTATAAAGTGGAAATAATAAAAACCAAAAGATTTACTTCATGGGGTCATTGTAAAAACTGGGGAAATATAAGCAGAGTTCTTTATAATCACTAAAGGGCTATGTCAATGTCAGTTATTCAGGCAGGATGGGAAGGCTACTATCCTTGGACTGAGGACATATTTGGGTTCCAATCTGACTCTCAGAATTTATTACCTGGGTGAGTAATCATGGGGAAGTCATTCAACCTCAGTTTCCTCATCTATAATGTAGGGATATAATCCCTATTTTATAGGGTTGTGAGGTCCAAATGAGATAATGATGTATGTATGCAAAACAAAGTCAATAGGAAGGCCATTATGAATGTGTGCAAAAGCAATTTGAAAAGTTAAAGGCAGTTTGGAAAAATCTAATGGGGTCAAATAAGTACTAACACTGTCGTTTATGGGACATTATAACTTACAAAGTATGTTTTTTACAACTCTGTTAGGGGAGTAGTGAAAGTGTGATTATCCCCATTTTTCAGATGAAAACACTAAAGTTCAGAAAGATGAATGATTTAGCCATGTTAATGCAGTGTTCAAAATTCTTAGTGCTTTAAAAATAAAGACTTAAAACTGCACTAAGATTTTTGGAACACTCTGTCTAGCTAGTTAGCCTCAGAGATAGGACTCAAACCCACGACATTTGAACCCAAATGTATAACCCTACTACAACATGCCACCAAAAATCTGTGCCACTTTCTATTCTGAGGAAAAACAACCAAACATTTTATCCTTCCCACTCCTCAACTTTGGGTACCCATTCCCATAGGGGAGGAGCCCAATGGTATATGAAGAAGCTTGTATTTTAAAATGTATTTTAAAAACCATAATCCAATCCCTTCCAACAACCTTTCACTATGTGCTAGATGCCAATGTGACAGAGGCAAAAATGAAGCAATCCTTGCTTTCTAGAAGCTACTGGGGGTAAAGGACTCCATCAAAGGAATATGGAAAATTGAGAATAGAGAAGTACTATGGCATAGTTATTAGAAAAACAACTTCAGAGTATGGAAGATTTGGGTTAGAGTTCCAACTCTGATACACACTGGCTGTGTGGGCAAGCCATTTAACCTCTTGGCTACCCTAGACAATTGTCCAAGACTATAGATTACAGTCTCATCTGCATTGGTGGAGAGATTTTTCTCACTGGGAGTTCTCTATGCCAATGGAAATCAGTCTAATTAAAAAAATTTTAAGTACATCACTGGCTGGTTCATTCTGCCCTGTTTTTGTTTGTTTGTGTGATCCCTTCCCTTACAACAGTAGTTTACTTTAAGGAAAGGCTGGACCAGCCCAATTTTGATTCAATACCACACACTGAATGGAAAGACTGATGTGAACTAGTTAGCTTAGAAACTGGCAGTTTCCTGCTCACATTTGACAGGGAGGTCAGCAAAATTGCCTTAATAGTGCTTTCACAGGTGATAAACAATGGGCAAGAAAAATGACAACTCCCCCCCACTCCATGCCCAGATGGCATGGTGAAGACCATTTTAACACTCTGAAATGAAAACACTCCCCTGGATTCTTCCAGTCATTTGAACCAGGTGTCTGAATGCACTATTTTTCTTGACAATTTGCAACACCCACATTCTAAAGGCCCAAAGGGCAAGTATTCTAGATTTCCTAGAATTCTCACCCCTAAGCAGGAATGCTCAGTACCCCAGCCATTTGTCTCTGGGTCAGAGTCCAGCTTTTGAAAAACTATGAAATGATATGAATGGCATTTATTTCTAACATATGTCAATTTTTCTTGTGTGATGGGACTAATGTTTACCAGTTTCCCTGACACTGCCTGATCCCAGGCCTCTCTTCCTTACCTCCTTTCACAGGATTTAGTTCTTCCTAAAAGGAGACAAAGATGTCCTCAGATCTTCATTGACCTCTACATCCCCTTCTCAGCAATCTGGTCACCTAAAGGCATAAGGCCTACCAGCCACAAGTAGTCTTCCCCACTGTGACTTGACGGATTTCTAAACACAAGTGGAATCACCATGTTTTTCACCATATCTAACATGATGACCAGACATACTTTATATCACACTGAGGCGGCCAAATCCAAAGAACCTAAAGGTACTGTGTCTTTGTTGCATATCTTTGCTAGGTTAGATTAAAGTAAACCTCCTTGTGTTCAATGACATGCATGTGCTTCATTTTTGTCCCAACACTGAACATGAACTAAGAGAGTGCTGACATTAGGGCTTCCTCTAACACCTTGTGTGCCTGGTCTTCCTTCTAGGGAAGCCTTCTTCTCTCCTTTCAGCTGCCCAGTGTTTCAGTGGTCTCTTCCTCACCCTTAGATTTGTTTGTAATTAAAGATCAGATATCAGTCTTTGTCTCTCAGTATGAATTCAAGTTATTATAGGTGTTGGTGCAGGCACCCTAGATATTTCAGGATCAGAGTAAGGAACTGTTTTGTACACTCACCCCAATGGTTGAATCCTTTAATGGAAATAATAGGGGAAAGAACAGTCTCACCTATGTTCCAGGATGCCTCATCATCAGGTCTTAAAAAAGGAGAAATGAGGTGCAGATCTTTGTCACATTTAACTTTAGATAGGATCAGGCTGAATTTGTCATAGTGTAGGGAGAAAGAAGATCTAGTCTTTAGGGACTTTGGGGACTGACTCCCCCAGAGATCCATTCATCCACAGGCTCAGGAATCAACAAAAGAAAAAACAAAAAGAAACCCTAAACCCATCTGTGGCTCCTCCTCGTAGCTAAAATTTGTGATTCTCAAGGATTTCATCTATTTAGCTGTCCGTTATTCAGCCTCTTGAATCACAGGTCATTCTTTCTTGGAGGGTTTTCTTCTGAGAGGGAGGAAGTTTTTTCCAGTCTTGTTTTTTCACATCTAGGGCTCAAAAGAGTCTCTCCTACCCCTGAATCCTTACAGCATTTGTGTCTGCACCATTCACCTAGTATTTTGCATATATTTTTCTGTATTCATATACGTGTGTGTATATATATATATATACATATATATGCACATATATATACATATATATGCACATATACATACACACAGGCACACATATATACATATATACATACACAAACACACATGCATGAATACCTTACCTTACATATTTAAGGGTAGGGAGCACATATTTTTTCAATCCTCCGCTGCTTTTGCACACAGTAGGTGCTTAAGAACACATTTGTTGTGTAGTAGAAAGCCTACTATATCTGAAGTCTGACTATCAGTCCTGATTCCCATCCATGCTGACAAGTACTTACTTCAAGGGACTTACATTATACATGAAAATGTAACTTGCAAATAGCTAAGTGTATATGTAAACATTTAAGGAGGCAGAGAGCCATCTGAGGCACTGTATGAGATACCCTCGTGGGGTCTGGCCAGCCTGCTCTCAGATACCCAAGTGGAAAGAGAATAGGGATGGCAACCTACTCACAAGGAAATCACAACACAGCACTTGGTAGATGTTTAATAATTGCTTGTTGATCAATGAATTGATTAGTAAGTCTGACTAGGGAGAGGCAAGTCATGTAACCTTCAGAGCCTTGCCTTCCCCATGTTATAAGAGTGCAATGAGAATATGTTTAACATATTTTATAACTCTCAAGGAACCATCCAAATGTCAGCTATTTTAATGATAATATTAGTAATTTGCATTTACACAACTCTTTAAAGTTAAATCAGTTAGCAAGCACTTATCAAGTGCCTCCTACATGGCAGACATTGGACTAAGCCTCAGTGATACAAAAACAAGAATGAAAGAATTCTTTCCTTTGTGAGGTGCTAACATTCTAATGGGGGAGACAATGTGCGTGTATAAACATGTACATAATACATACAAAAGGAACACAAAGTGGTTTGGGAGGGAGCATAGTAGCAGTCAGAGGGACTGAGAAAGATTTCTGGCAGAAGCTGACACTTGAGCTGAGATTTAAAGGAAAATAGGGATTCCAAGAAGCTGGAATGGAATGAGAAATGCATTCCAGGAATGGGGAACAACTGATGCACAGACTCAGAGACTAGAATTGGAGTATCAAAGTCCGATGAACTATAATATAGCCTGTATGGCTGGACTGCAGCATGTGAGGAGAAGAGTAATGTGTCAGGAGACCAGAAACGTAGGAAGGAGCAAGCTTCTGGAGATCTTCAAATGCTAAGAGAGGAATAGATGTGTTTGATCGCAGGGGCAATAGGAAGCTACTGCAGTTTGTTGAGAAGAGGGGTAACAGTTCAACTCGGCCTTTAGGGAAATTACTTTGAGGGCTGTATGAAAGATAGAGAAAAAAAGAAACTCAAAGAAGGGAAACCAATTAGGAGACTTTTACAGTCTGAGTGAGAGATGACGAATGCTTGAGTGAAGGTGGCGGTTGTTGTAGGTTGCTATAGCCCTTCTAGCCTTAGGTATTGGGGTACTGTACATGACTGATCCAACACAAGCAAGAGGTTATGAGACAGGTTATCTTTGGTCATTAAGAATACAATATTCAAACACATATTGATAGAACTAGATCAGATTCTATAGGCCAAGAACTTCTATTATTTCCCTATTTCTCCACCTAGATAATATTTGAGGGATGGCAAATGCAGTCAGTATGGTAGTGGAGAATCTACCAGGTCTGACAAGGAATCAAACTGCCTCAGAGGGAGCCTTTTCTCACTAGCGAAATATCTTGCATTATGTATTCAACAACAAAAATGTGTTGCTAGTTGCTTTTGAGTCAGCAACATCTCCTAATCCCCATACAGTAGGTAAGTGCTCCACTGGCCTGGGACTTCCCTCTGGAAATTCTCTCCGTATTACAGGGTCTGTACCAAGATGATGTGCACAACAAGCCTGTCTGAGGCCTACCATAGCAGCTGTATGAGTAGAGAGAAGGGTATGTGTTCAAGAAGTGCTGTCAAGATAGAAGCAACAAGATATGGCAATGAATTGGTTTTGTGGGAGTGAGGAGTCAAGAATGTGAATCTTGACTGGGAAGAAGGTGGTGATATCCTTAACAATACCACAGAAGTTCAGCAGGAGTAGGGAGGAGAGCAAAGAGTTTTGCTTTGGACTACATTGAGTTTGAGATACCCACAGAACATCCAGATAAACATGTTCAGGGGGGAGTTCTTTAAGTGAGACAGAAGCTTAGGAGAAAGAGATGAAGTCTGAGAATAATCAGCATAAACATGGTGATTGATTTCATGGGAGCGGATAAGATCACCAAGTCAATAAGTATAGAGAGAAAGGATTTCCCAAGAATCCTGAAGAAGGGATATGAGGATATATTTACATAATGCTTCAAGTTTAACAAAGAGCTTGTCAAGCATTTTCTCATTTGATCCTTACAACAACTCTGTGAGATAGGCACTGTTATCTCAGTTTTACAGCTGAGGAAGCTGAGGCAGATAGAAGTTAGGTGATTGAGGAATCTACAGTGGAGAATGAGGAGGAATGTTCATCCAGGGAGAAACTAGGAGAAAATGGTGTCACAAAAACCCAGCAAGGAGGAGAGAGAATCCAGGAGGAGAAGGTAGTCAACAGTGTCCAATGCTGCACAAAGTTCAAGGAAAAGGGCTGGGAAGAAATGATTCGATTTGACAACTAAGAAATCTTGAGTAATTTCAAAAAGAGCAGTTTTGGTTGAGTGATCAAGTCAGAAGCCAGATAGAGGGGACTTTAAAAAGAGTGGAAGGAGAAAAATTGACAGCACAGAACTGTCAATTTTTTTTTTTTTAAAGGTTTACAGGGTAATTTACATGCACAAGCCCAGAACAGTCTCCTGACATAGTTGCTACAGGTAGTATAGTCTTCATTTTTACAAAGAAGTTCAATGACTTACTTTTAGTCATCCAGTGAATGGCATAGGAGGCATTTGAATTTTGACCTTCCAGAGGCCAAGTCTAATACCAAATGGCCCATATCATTTTTGGAGTGATTGTGAGTCAATTAACAGATTACCAGGGCAGCTAAGTGGCCCAGTGTCAGGCCTGGAGTCAGGAAGACTCATCTTGCTGAGTTCAAAAGAGGCCTCAGACAGTTACTTTCTTGTGTGACCTTGGACAGTCACTTAACCCTGTTTACCTCAGTTTCCTCATCTGTAAAATGATTTGAAGAAGGAAATGGCAAACTACTCCAGTATCTTTGCCAAGAAAATCCCAAATGGGGTCACGAAGAGGCAGATACAACTGAAACGACTGAACAATAAATATCAAGGGCTTTATTTTCCAATCTTCAGTGAGACAGGGGTTGTAGTATTTTAATCAATCAAGAAGTATCTATTAAATGTCTACTGTGTACCATGCGCTAAGGCCTGAAAATACAAAGAAAAAAACGAAATCAAGTAAGAACCTCTAGGTCCTTATGGTGCTTCAGCTCCATAAGGAGAGACAATATGCAAAGATGAATATACAAAACAGGGGTTGAGGCTGGACCTGTGGTTTTGTTAGAGAATTTCTGAAGTGGAAACTCCTGTCAGCACAGGCTTTATATTCTTTGCAGTTTGTAATCTTAGAGAATTGCTTAGAACATTGAGAAATTAGGTGGCATGCCCAGGATCACAAAACCAATATTTCTCAGAGATAGGACCTCAACCCCAGTCTTTCTGACTTCAAGCCAGTTCCCTATCCATTATACCACTCTACTTTTCATACAGAATAAATTTTAAAATAATACAAAATAATACTGACAGTTGTACTGCCTATGCTAAAAGTTAAATGGTGCAACGGATATAATGCTGGACCTGAAGTTAGGAAGACCTGAATTCGAATCCAGTTTTAGACACTATTTGTAGGACTCTGGGCAAGTCACCTAACCTCTATCTGCCTCAGCTTCCTCAACTGTAAAACTGAGATAATAATACCTACTCGCAGAGTAAGGATCAAATGAGAAAATATTTGAAAAGCGTTTTGTTAAACTTAAGGCACTAGATAAACATTATTGGGGCAGCTAAGTGGCACAGTGAATACATTTCAAGGTCTGGAATCAAGAAGACCTGAGTTCAAATCCAGCCTCAGACACTTACTAGGTGTGTGACCCTGGGCAAGTCAATTAAACCTATTTGCCTCAGTTTCCTTATCTTCACATTGAGCTGGAGTAGGAAATGCAAACCACTGTAGTATCTTTGACAAGAAAATCCCAAATGGGATCATGAACAGTCAGACATGACTGAAAAAGTGACCAATAACAAATTAATATTGTTATTTCATTATTAATTACTAATTTCTTAGGACTCCAATCCATCAGATCCCATTTCTATAGTCAGTATCTTCTGGCTGATGGGCACTCTGAGGCTTACAAAGGAGGATACAATATAGACAGAATAAAAGATAGCTAACATTATCAGGGAGCTTATGATATGTGCAAATGAAGGATGTAGCCTCTAACTTCATTTAACGCAGCAAATTTATATTGATTGTTTCCTATGCATAAAACACTGTGCTAGGCACCCTAAGTGTTATAGTTGTTCAGAGAATGTCAGAGTACCAGAGAGTAATGCAGCACCACATTCATCAGTTCATTCCCACTGGTGATCTTGAGAAGTAGGCATTACTGTTCAGAGCTTATAGATGGATAATCTAATAGCGACAGGCAGATGGGTGACCTGTGATTAGATTGTAAGGGTAAAATCTCACTGAAGGTAGTGATGGATTGGCAAGGGAAAAGCTTCTCTGTCTGAATAATTAGCAGGGAAATAAGGTACTGGTTTTCCTTTTCAGAATTGTTCAGACTGCTGCAGCCTCATATGAAAAGCAGCTACCACTTCTTAATGCAGTACATTTTCCCAGCAAACCTCAAAGGACTTTCCCTTTTATCTACTCATTTCATTTTTTAAAACGATTTTTAGTGGTTTGCAGGAACAACAATTACATTTTAAGTAGTGCTTTAAAGTTTACAAAGTGCAAGTGTTATCACTGCTATTTTACAGATGAGACAATTGTGGCTCTGAGGGGTTAACTGACTTGTCCATAATCTCATTGCTAGTAAGAGTTTGAAAGCAGGACATAAACCTAGGTCTCTGGACTCTATCCACTATACCACCACCATGGGAGATCTGGACCCAATTCCAACTCTGCTAATAATAATGTGTGTGTGTGTGTGTGTATGTGTGGGTACGTGTGTGTGTGTGTGTATGTGTGGGTACGTGTGCATGTGAGAGAGAGAGAGAGAGACAGACAGACAGACAGACAGACAACTCATCTAGGCAAAGACAAGACAAGACATTTGTGCATTCCTGGGCAAGTTTAAAATTTCTTTCTGCTTCTGCTCCCCTGTATACTACTATCTATTGGGATTTTAGAACCTTCTTTACAAGGTATGGCACAAAATAATCATCTCAATTTCACAGAGAACAAAACTATGCAAATTTAAGTCTCAACATATATAGCACATTGTGCCCCAGCTTCAAATTGTGTCTTAAGCAACTGCCTTTTTTTGTCTATTCTTTGTTCTAGTTCTCTCTCCCAGCCTCATCTTCCTTATCTGTAGAATGAACTGAGTTCCTTTCAGTTCTAGGATTCGATGGTATTATGTAGCAAGGGAAAGCAAGGGCCAGAAGGGTTAACTAACTCCCCCAATATTTATCTATAATGAGTATAAACTTGAGCATCCCAGGGCTTTTAGACCAATGTTCTGTCCATTAAATAATATTTCCAGATAGCTACAAATGAATGGGAAAAAAGGGAAAGTTATAGATGTATTGACTGTCCTGATATCCAGGCTGCTTGTAGGTGACAGAATAGCCTTTCTTCCACCAGGTATCATTACCATCTGCCACAAAATGCCCAACAGTGGGCAATATTATAGTATCATAAGCTTTATAGCTGAAAAGGACCTTGGAGATCATCCAGTCCTTTTCTGTTCAGGCTACGTATAAGGAATTACAGACCTAGAAAAATGAAGTACTTGCCCAAGTTGACAAAAGTAAGTCAGTAATAGACGTGAAACTCAAATCCAGGTCCTCTAAGAAGAAACCGAGGACTCATTTCCCTCATTTCACTGCCATGCTACACTCTCCCCCAATGATGAGGGATGGAGTTGTCCTGGAGAATGACATATAATTCTGAGGTTAATTCTGTAGAGCATGTCATTATCATTTAAATTCCCTTTTAGGAGTATTCTTTATATTAGTTCTGAATCAGTGTCTGGACTGGCCATGTACTATGCAAGATAATCAGGAAAACACAGACATACCACGTGACTTCTCAGTTGCTCCAACCACATAGCACGCTACTTAAGGATGTAGAAAGGAAGCCCCAGACTTTCCCAGCTGAGCCACTGTGAGATTCTGTTCTCTACTTCCTCATTCTCCTACATACATGCCACAGTATAACTGGTCTGACTAGGGTACCTAGGCACAGAAGGAAGCGCAAAGCTGATTTATGTATCTACTGCTTCCCTGGACCTCTTCGTCAATAAATAGCCCCAGGTAAGCTGCTCTCCTTCTGTGTACCCTGTAACCTGAGTACAGCCAAATCTCAGTCTCGAGTTTGATAGACTCCTGATATATGAACCAAGCAGACTTAGACACTGTACCATGAGCATTCTGAAGGTTCCTTGGAAAGGAATGTGCTAATTTGGCAATCTATGTCTGCTCTACTGACTATATACTTCATTATTTCAGTCGCCTGTCTGCCACCTGGTGTGCATGAAGGAGAGCTGCTTACAATTCCCAAATGAGAAAACTGAACCAGAGAGACAGATCATAATTTAAAGCCTTAATGTTTCATGTGTTAAAGATAGAATCAACTTGATTTCAACACTGTACCTTCTACATTGATGGGGCCTGATTGATCAATACTGACTCATCTTAAATATGTGGTGAAAGAAAAAAGGGCAAACCATGACCTTTGGACACTGAATCACAGAGCATGTGGGAGTACTTTGAATGAAAGTGTAAATGTGACGCAGTCACATTTTGGCTAGAGCTTACAAAAGAAGATAGTGTAAAGTTTCAAAAGAAATAATATACTCTCAGGTCAATTTTTAAAACAAGTCAATAATTGTGTTGACTCTTCAATGTTCATCATTATTTGTATGTGTTTGGGAACGGGATGGAGATGATCCTCTACTACATCAGAGACCTAGACAAAAGAGAAAACTCCATACTACAAATGAGGACCCCGTACATCAAAAATGGAAATTAAGAATTAAAAGGCAAAACAATGGAATTCTGCTCATTTTTTTTACAGTGATCCAAATGACCAATCAGTTTCCAATGTCATTTTGACTGATTTGTTCAACAAGAATGGGAAAATGTAAAATCCAGAGGTAGGAGGAGAGGTTTCAGTCAAAATGTTGAACTGAATCAGAAATTGTACATAAGACATCAGAATTTGAGCATGATCCTTTAGGAGAGAGATATTCAGGACATCGAATGTTGGAATATGTATCTTAGTTGTAAAGACAGGATTGTTGTTATTCAGTCATGTACATTTAGGGTTTTCTTGCAAAGATACTAGAGTGATTTGCCATTTCCTTCTCCATCTCATTTCTGAGGAAACTGAAGCAAACAGGGTTAAGTGACTTGCCCAGGGTCACACAGCTAGTAAGTTTCTGAGGCCAGATTTGGACTTCTTGACTTCTGCTCTAACACTCTATCCACTGTGCCCCCTATCTGCTGTAGAGCCCTGAAATACTAGAAGGAATCAGGGATGGAGAAGAGATAGGAAGAGGGACCTAGCAATGATATCCTACAGAGACAAAATGAGGAGAAAACAGAAGAGACAGCAATACCCACTTTCCCTAATTGAAACCTATATGTGATTATGAATAATAATGATGGTACTAATAATAGCTAGCATTTATATAGCACTTTACGATTTACAAAGCACTTTACAAATATTTTATCCTTACAATAACCCTGGGAGATTGGTAATATTATTATCCATTTTACAATGAAGAACCTGAAGCAGACAAAGGTTAAATGATTTGCCTAGGCTAGGGTCTGAGGCTGTCATTGAGACTCTAGATCAAATGCTCTATCCATTGTTCCACCAACAAGAGTTTCTTTGGAATCACAGCAAGGACTTAGACAATGTCTCTGTTGCTTTCTTAAAAGTCAGGTCAGAGATTCAGAGTAATTCAATCATTTAATGATGTAAGTATGTATTTATCTACCAGTCGAGCAGATAACAAGAGAATAACCCTGCAGGTGCTCCAAGTTTAATTCCACTTGTTGATGAAAACACAGCATACCTTACGATACTAGGTAACCACCCAAAATGCTCTCAATGTGGTGTAATCCTTTCTCAGATCTTCAACTGTCTGCCTTAACATGAGTATCCTCCCTAAACTAAATATTTGCACTTGCCCTTGGGCATGGAAATCCCCATTGTATGAGATCCTTAAGCCTTGTCCCCCACTGTCCTTTACACTGCTTCTGCAGTCATTCCTGTCTTATCTCTTCTATCCATTCACTCCTGACCAGATTCAGTTCTCCTAGGGTCAAATTATTTCGCAAATATAATATCTGGTCATACTAGTTATATATTTGATATGCTTCAAGTCTTCCTTAAGAGTCCTCGAGATTGTCTCCCGACAAACTTGTAGGTCTCAGGCTAGACTAGTTCTTTGTTGCTTCTGACCAGATTCCCACTGAAACCCACCTTTGTGCCCTAGAGGATCCCTCCCAATCTTATCTGAACAGTGAAGAGTCAGGGTTTTAAAATGGGGTTAAAAGTTATTAATCTACATTACCTCCTGGCAAGTTCAGAGTCATTTTTCTCCCTTCAGAAAAGGAAACATTTCTCACCTGACATCATTAATTGACTATGTAAAAATACATTAAGTGAAACATTATACAGAGTACTTAGTTCCACAGGAACAACGTTATAAACTGACGATGGGGCAAACAATGCTACAGTGGAGTTTTCTGACTTTTTGATGGAGTCTGAGTATAAATATTAAAATGTGATCTTCAAATAATGTTAGCTGGTATAACTTTACGTGGGTTATGCCTATAGAGATATGCAATTAGTTCCTAATTTATGCAGAAACTAAGCATGCTATAGTTTAGATCCTTGTAATAAAACGGCTCTAGGGAGAAAAAAAAAGAACTAAATTTTAAGTTTTATATAATTGATTAATATAAAAGAAAAAGGGAAATGGTTGCAACCTTGCCTAGGTACCAAGAAATGTACAAATATTATTTCTATATTCATTGCTCTTCCTGTTAATATAATACAAATTTGGGGGATGGGGTGTTATAATGCAATAGGACCTCATACACCTGACATAGTTGAAGGTTTAAGAAAGTTTAATCCAGTCCTGTGTGCATAGGACTATGGCTGAGGTCAGAAGGATGGCTACTTAGTCTAATTTATCATTGTCTTTTTAAACATAACACATTTAGGGAGATCTTAATCACTGTACTGAATTGTTGTTTTGTAATAAGTAATTTAATATGAATTTGTGTTTATTTTTTTTTAACTTAATGTATACCATTATAAGTGTGGTATAAGAAAAACAATGGTTTTAAGGCTTAAAAATTTAAGGTCAAACTAAGTTTAATTTCTGGCTCTTGACTTGGGGCAAAACCACTTGATATCTCTGGGGTTCCCATCTGTAAAAATGGGAATAATGATACTTATTCTACCTATCATATAGGATTAAAGTAGGGAAAGCACTTTTGTAAATGATGAAGTCCAAAAATATTTCATTATTATTTAATAATATTTAAATGATCTAGACTGTTGAAATCATCATTGTGACACTGTCAGATACATTTCTTGGTCTCATTAGCCTTCCCTCCAGTACTTTTCTCCAACCCCAAGCCTAAAGCAAGGACTTTGGGAGTTGTTTCTCTTTATTTTATCTGTTAACTAGCTTCCTCACTTTCAGCAATCACTTCCTGGGCAGTCTCAAGGGTCAGGATCTCCTGTAGGGATTAGATTATTTGTTTTAAAGACTTTATACAGTATGAAGTACTGTATAAGGTAGAATGGGATTGGATAGCCTAAACCCTTGGAAAGCTCTGCTATGATCATGAGAATTCACCCTGCTTACTCTCTAAAGACAGTCATCTAACCCTATTTAAACTGTCTGGACATTACAGGTTGTTGTGTTTGTCTGTTCTCAAAGAGGACAATGACATCAAGATGATGACATGACTTGCACTTTGATTTGAGTGAGGGAGGACTATGCAAGGTCACCAACCTCACCCTCTTCTCCTGAGCCATCTGGGTCCAGTGGCCTGATATTCATCAAGACGACTGGAGATGGTCCAGGATACAATGTGAGACCCTGGCCCTTTCAGGCTAAGGTCATATCACATTCTCACTTTGAGTGAGATATACCCATTCAATGAATAGACTTCTTTAAGTAGTTACTCAAGGGATGGTCCCTTTAATAAAAAAAAAAAAAATCAAACCGGGAGGAGAAGATCCTCAGGTTTCCTGGGTAAAAGTGAAACAATAACTAAAAGTGGATTTAAATACTAAGTAGTAATTGTTTCTCTTTTACCCAGGTCAGTACAGACCTGGGTAACACCAACTCTTCTTAGCCACTCCTAAACCAATAGCTTTTCACATTCCAATTTCTCTTTCTTTGTTGTTCCCACAACTGAGAGAATAGTGAAACAGAAAAAAGGCCAGATTTGAAATCAGAGGACCTCAGGTCAAATCCTGGCTTCACCACTTTCCTCTACATGATTTTGAGCGATTCACTTGATTCTTCAGGACCTCAGATTCTTTGGCTGTCAAATGAAGGGGTTCTACTATATGATCTTGGAGGTCCCTTCTAGCTCGTAGGAAAAAGGCTTCAGGAAAGATCAAAATCCCTGACTCATGCTGTCAGAGTTACACCAGTAATAAAGGTCCAAAGACCCTTTCCAGTAGTGGGAGAGTTTGAATATCAACTAACCCCAATTCCCCAGGTTTCAGCAGCAGTCTGAACTTTGACCTACAGCCCAGGTCTGAGCTCTGCTCTCTGCCCCAATGACTGGTCCTTTTTGATCCAGTTAAGAACCATATAAAAATTCACCCTGCTTCACAGTATGTTGAACACCTAACTCAATCCAGCATCCCAGTGGAATCCTATATCCATTCTTCTTCACTGTCCTTTTGTTTTGCAAAACTCCTCAATAGGGGCTGGCTTGCTTCACTTTCTCTGTGCTCACTTGTGTCTTGTGCTGTGTTTTGTCCGACAGTTCTCCATTTCCCAGATGGACCAGTTTTCTCTTTGGAAGAATTAGCCTTAGTACAGGGTCTCAGTAGCCTATCTCCAAAGCCTTGCCTTTAGGAACACAGAATTCAAAAACTGGATCAAGAATTGTATGCCCCAACTGTGGGGTGTTCCTCCTTCTCTACTCGGCTGGAGCTAGGGTTTTTTCCTTAGTGATGGAAGTACCAGATAAGAGAGTTGTTGCCTTTCCTTGTATTATCCTTTGGGATCCCAATTCTTTCCAAACCTATAAGGAGATACTAATTCTATGATTTGTCTAATCTGAAAAGAGAAGTGAATCTGAGAGTAATTTAGGTTGAAGCCTGATATAAGGAAGTGCAGGAAGTGAGCCTATATTTCCTATTGATCTGAATCAACAACTTTAACCTTCCTTTCCCTTCCTTTCTTTCTCCTTGAAGTGTGGAAGCTTTATTCCCCTTCTCTCACCTTTATCGTTTTCTTTCAAAACAATTATTAGGGCTTGAGAAGCATGAATATGCCAAACCCCAAAGCTCACTTTGAATTTTCCCTGGGAACCCTATGACCAAGTTCAAGGACAGAAAAATCGGTTGCATCACTCCTCCTAACTCTAATCAAACTTGAATGTGTTCAACACTTTGACAAGAACCTGATAGATTTGAGGCGATATTTTTAGTTGTGGAGCATTGGTAGTCAGATAAAATATTATTGGCTCCTTATTCCCTAAACATATATTTGACAATATGCTTCATGCTCTGTTTGATACCAAAATTGTGACATTGTAGTCAGTCTTCAAAGAAATGAGGGTTTTTCATGGTGAGAGAGAAAGAAAAAAAAAGAAATAAACTTTTTTTATGAGGTCATGATTGGTTAAGTCAAACTCTAATAATGAGAAATCTAGATATTTATGAGGCTCTATTTTGCGTTTATTATTGCTGTAGGTGGCTGTTGACAGCTGCAATAAGCCAATTCATATAGATTATAAATTTACCAATGACACCCCATTGTAACAATGTAAATGAGAAGGTAGCAGCTTTTTCTACTTGTATGTTTCTTCATCTGAAATGGAAACCAAGCAAGAAGAAAATAACTTTCTCACAGAAATTAAGTTAAAATAATAATAAATTGAAAATATTAAAGAATCTGTTAGTGTCTGATATCTCCATGATTCGTGGTTTCATAAATATAGAGGAGAGGACCTTCAAGATTATCTAGTCCAACTCGCATTTGAAATTGAGGTCCAAAGAGATAAATGAAGAAGACCCAGGATTTGAACCCAGGGCCTCTGGCTCCAAATCCAGCATTTCTACTCTTCTTTGGTGCATCTTTATTCATTCTATAAACACTGATTAAATACGTAGAGGGTATAATGCTTTGTAGGAAGTGCTAAGAGAAATGCAAAAATGATGCCTTCTCTCTAGGAAAATATCAAAACAAAACATTATTTGGATTAGAATATTTTTAAGTATATATATATATATATATATATATATATATTTATATATATATTTCTGTGAAATCAGGTGAGAGATAACCACATTCAGCTGAATAGAGCATGGAAGATTTCATGGATTAAATGTCAGTTGACAAGGGTCTTGAAAGATGAGTAGGTAGTCAATAGGTTAAGATGGTATGGGAGAGTCTCCCAGGTTATTTAAGAGGATGCATAAAGGCAAGCAGGTACAGATGCAGAAAGTACAAGAGACATGTTTCAAGATGGAAAGTAGCCTAGTCTGATTTGAGTATAGAGTACAGTGTGGAGCCTACAAATGTCAAATGAGGCTCAAGAGGAAACTTGGAACTAGATAATAGAAGTCCTGGAATAAGAGGGTAAAGAGTTTGGTTTTTAAGTGATAGGCAATGAGGAGTCATTGAAAATTTATTTTCATAATTTCTGGAGCTAGACCATTCAGTGTTAATCATTATCCCATGTTATTGCAATCAGACTATAAAACATACATTATCTTACCAACACATCTAAGTTAATCAACTTGAAGGAAACAGAATTCAATAACAAGTTTTATACCTAGCTTAATTTACTGCTGTGATTAGTAGCTGTGAGACAATTAATTGAACCTTGATTCTTCCCTAATTGGAAAGCCATAGAAATTCACTTCTGTAGGATTACATGGACCAGGGCACACAGTCATACACAAAATACCAATGTTGTAAGACATGATGTCTTAACCTTGTACAATCCCAGCCACAGAAATCCACTCTCCAGAGTGGAAAATAAAGCATAATTTAACTTCTTAAAGTTGCAATGAAAATTTCTGTTTTTACCTCAATAAATAATAATGGCTTTATTAAGAAACATATTGATACCAGATCACACAGATCAATAAAATTATTAATAATTACTTGTTCTTGTGACAGTTTCATCCATGAATCATAGCAGTTCATTTGGCTGACAGAGGGGATAGTCATGAAGCCAAACATGTTCTGACAAATTTTCATTTATGATTTTTTAAAAATCCCATCTGAACAAGTCTGGACTTTCCTACAAGACTTTCCTATATGGAATATAATGTGTTCAATATATACTCAATAAATGAACCAGAAACTGATATTTGTTTTTTGTTTCAAATGCTGAATGCTAAAACCATAATAAATACTACCAGTATATCATTTTTCTTTGAATTTTTCTGATATTTAAAAATATATTTCCAAAATATTTTGTTTGGAAAAGAAAATTTTGCTTATTAATTAAGAGATAACGGACACTCAGCTGAAAAGTTTAAAATAACTTCCCTTAAGTGAACCCTTTTCCTATTTCCTCTGATAACAAAGTAAATGTATTCATTTGTAGCAAAAGTTCTTAACATGGGGAAGACGAACTTTAAAAAAAAATAATTCTACACTTGTATTTCAATATAGATAGTTTCTTTTGTCATCCTATGTATTTATGTATTTAATGAATTTAAAAACATTTTTCTGAGAAGGGGTCAATTGGCTTCACTAGACTGCCAAAGTTGTCCATTCACACACACATGCGCACACACACTAAGATTTCCTGATCTAGTCAATCAAAAAAGATTTTTAATTACTTGCTTATATGCCAGGAATATCTCTGGATATCCAAGCAAAGGCAAAATCAGTTTCTGATCTCCAAGAGCTCATGTTCCAAGAGGGGAGATAATATGTAAAAAACTAAGTACATACAAGCTAGTTACAGACTAAATGGGAGGTGACCTGAGAGGTAAAAAGGGCTTTAAAATCATCTAGTCCAACCCGTTCATTTTATAATTGAGGAAACTGAGGTCCAGAGGAGTTAAATGACTTGCCCAAGGTCACACAGGCATTAAACAGCAGAGCCCACTTGAACTCAGGTCCTCTAAGTCCAGCATTTTCCCCTATACCATATAACCTCTTCAGATATTCATTCATTCAACAAACATTGGTTATGTTTCTACTAGGTGCAATGCTCTGTAGGGAGACCTAGGGGAGAGACAAAAATAGTCTCTGCACCCCCAAAACACATTCTGGTGGGGAGAAATGAAACATACACAAATACATATGATCTGAATTAGAATATTTTAAGGACATAGGGACAATACAAAGTCCAATAAAATCAGATGAGGGATAATCCCTTTCATGTGAACAGAGAAGGTTAGGCTTCGTAAATGAGGTGGCAGGCAGGTAAAAAGGGCTTTTTTTGAAGGATGAGTACATTGTCAAAAGGTGGAGGATGTGAGGCAGTTTAGCAACTGGATTGGGAAACAGCCGCAGCTGGCATTGTTTCCATCAGTACCACTCCCCAAACAACTATAATTCATATGAAACAACAGTATGTAAAAAAGGACTAAAAATTAGCATAAACTGAATTCCATAGTGTTGCAAGAACTACAAGTATTAAGGAAGGTTCAACTCATTTTTAAAGCAAATGGACAAACACCACAAACATTCTTTCCCCTTCCCCTCCCCTCTACTTTCATCCATTCCTTTGTGATTGCCACTCTCTAACAAAAGATTCTTCTCACTGAAATCCTAAAATCTTTCCAGAAGCATTAGTGATGGGAGTGCCTCAAGCCAGCCCCAGTTAATCTATGCCTATTCTCCTAGCAAATGGTTCAATACTTTCCCTAATGATCTGTGTACTTTAGATTTACTTAGGGCTCAGCAGCTCTACGTGCAGAATGGCAAAGCCAGGAACAGAGAAATATATAACTACCTGAGACTTACACACTTAGCCTATAGGCTGATATACAACCAAACAATCACTTAATCCCTTAGGAGGAGTGCAGCTGAAACTGTTGACTTGACTTAAGATCTAGGCCAAAAGTGATTCAACTGAGTGTAGGGGAAGAAAGGCAACACGCCCACGTTCTCTCCTCGCCTCCTCTCTCTGTCTCTCCTCTGTTTCTTTCTGTCCTTCTCTATCTCTCTCTGTCTCTCTCTCGGTGTGTCTCTCTGTCTCTGTCTCTCTCTCACTCACACACACACACACACACACACACACACACACACACACACACACACACACACACACTTGAACTCACACACACACTCACAAATTTTACGACTATTTATCCTAGGATAACAAAATTGGTAACAACTCCAAATCTAGACATGCCTTTTTTTCTTGTTAGTCAGCATTTTTGTCCTCACAAGAGAACAAGAGATCACCTTTTGGGAATGCTGGAGGTGAATCAGATAACAGGTTGAATCTAAGCAACAAGTTGATAGATTCAACAACTGAAAGGTACAATGATACGTCTTTAATGAGAGCAAGATGGTGTGGTGTGGTGCAAAATGCACTCAATTTAAAGTCAGATGAATCTAGATTCTGCTATTTCCTACCTATATGGCCCTGGTTGCTTAAATTCATCGGACCTTGGTTGTCTCACTGTGTAACAGAGAGAGCTGTAGCTTGTTTGTAGCTGGAGGCCCTGAAGTCAAATCCTCACTAATATTTCTCACCTATGTGAGCCAGAGCACGTCAGTACCTGGCACATGTTTAGTGCTTAATAAATCCTTGTTCCTTGATTCCATCTGTAAGATGAGGGGGTTGGACTAGATGACACTCTCAAACTCCTTCCAGAGTTAAATCTGTGATGCTATAAAATAAATGAAGGTGTTTGTGTGTATGGTTTCTAGGGTCAATTCCTGGTCTAAATTTTTTATTATATCCCTCCTCTCTGAGGAATTGACTGAGCATTTGTGTAGGAACATGGCTGGATCACCAAAAGCCTGCCAGCAATCAAGAGACTTCTTAATTGACTTGGGACTGTAAACTAACCAACTGAGCCCAGAGTATCCATCCACGTGGGTAAATGACAAGTAAATGGAAAATGGTCTGGGACCAGGGTCTTGTTTGGGGGCCCATGAGAGAGCAGCACACTGTCTTGTGGCCTCTAGGTTTAGAGTATCATAAAAACCAAATTAGACCTTGTGGAATTTTAACTAGAAAATAATGTAGGAAGTATAGCTACCACCTAGTAGAGGTGGGACAGTTTTTTTGCAGCAGTCTCTTAATGAAGTTCTATTCATTGTCTACTATTCTTTTCTTTTGTGAAGAAAGTAATAGATATTAGCACACACATTCTTGCCATCTAGAGTTATGGTAGCAAAGGTGAGAAAGGAAGAGGGTGTTAGATTTGATCATTAAGATTTAACAGTAGTAGCAAAAGAAGGGGAGGATTATATGTAAAAAACAAAATTTCATTGGAAAGATGATCTAATTGAAGCCCCATAAGGTAAATTGACTTGTCAAAGATTAAATAATAAATAAATAGCTAAGATTCAAATGGAAGCTCCAAGATTATTGATTTGGAATTGGAAGAACACCTAAATGTCACCTAGTCCAACCCCCCGGTTTTTATAGATGAAGAACGAGAGGCCCAGAGAGGACAAGTAACTTGTCTTACATTATCCTCGGAACCCAAATTTAGTGTTCTTCCCACTTCACTAGGAATCCAGAAAGTCAGACAAGTTTTCAAGGATCTGGAAGGCCAATCAACTCAGTGCCTTCTTTGAGTTGGGTGTTCAAGAGTCAAAGACATTTTGAAAGTAGTAAAAGATAAAAGCTGTAAAATCAAGGCTAGGGCCATCTAGAGCACTTCTGATGCCTCTAGGAAGCTGACAAGGAGCTGACCTATCAAGAGAACTAGGAGGGAGCCAGTTCCTAATGGAGAGAACCAATTGTTAAATTTTCAGTGTGAGTATTTGCACCTCAGAAATTGATCAATGCTAATAATCAGGACTCTTTATTCTTTTATTGATTATGTGGGCTAAAGATAGTGGTGGAGAAAATGTTAATAAGGCAGATTAAACTTGAAAATATGTGATGCACACATTTTTTGAGAGCTTGTTATTAAACATTTACCAGAAGACCCCTGCCTAAGGCCCAGGGCAGAATCTTTTATAGAGGTATGCTAGAAATCACAAATCCATGTCTGATGAGGTCTGAAATAGCATTGGAATAAAAATCACACTGGAGAGACATTAAGGAATACTCAGATACTCAGCATCTGTTTTTATGCCTCTGGGAAATTCTAACTGGTTCTCTCCATTCTAGCCAAATTAGCATTCCTGGACCCTGTATCCTCATATTGAGTCTCCCCCTTTTACCTCCAAGACCAAATCCAAACTGTTCCATAGGATTGTTCCTTATACAAAACTGTGTATCATTTAGGAGCCAGGATAAGAATCATTGAAGGAATAAAGAGCAGTTGTTGAAATAATGTAGGGCCAAGAATGACAGAAACCAAGATTAAAGATAAAACCATGGATTCAGAAAGACAGGGAGTATGTCCAAGTCAGAGGTTAAGGTACAAGGCAAAGCAGAAGCCAGGGGCATAGTCAGGAATCATTGTAGAGAAACCGTACCAACAGAGTCCACTGTGAATGGATGCTCCTTAACCGCAACAGGCTCTTCACAACTCTATAACTCTTTTCTTGTCCATTCCTCATGAATCCTTTATATAACTACCCATAGTAATTCTTTCCAGCCTTCTTTTAATCTCTTCCAACAAGTAGCACCACTCTCATTTCCCTTTTTGTTAGCAGATGACCTCGCTGTCTACTACTAAGAAAATGGAGATTACTTTTCTTCATTGCCCCACCTACATCTTTACCACTCTCTCTTTTTCTGACAGTATTAAAGAATATGGCCTTTTTTCCTGCAAGGGTTAATAGCTCCATTCTTTCCCAAGAACTCATTCCTTCTTACCTCTCCTAAGACTTCACTCCACTGACTTTCTCTCAACTCCAATCTCTCCAATCAGATAAGATATGTAATAGCTTAGATATTGGATATTAGCATTATTTTCTCCACTGTCTATAAACCTGCTTGTGTCTGTCCATTCTAAAGAACAAAAAACTCAACATCATCCTCTTAAAAGTTCTAGACAAGTATTCTACATATCCTTTCTATCATCTATTCTCTCATTCTCTCACCCCTCTGCTATTTACCTTCTGATTTCAATATTCCTCTGAGACGACTTTCTTGAAGGTAACCATTGATCTACAATTTCTAATATATTTTTTCAAATTACATATAAAAATAACTTTAACTTTTTTAAAAATTTTGAGTTCCAAATTCTCTCCTTCCCTCTTCTCCCTCCTCATTGAGAAGGCAAGCAATTTGATATAGGGTACACATGTTCAGTTATGTAAAACACATGTCCATAGTAGTCATGTTATGAAAGATAAAACAAACCAAAAAATTATGAAAATAAATAGTATGCTTCCATCTACATTCAGACTTCAGTTCTTTCTTTAGAGGTGGATAGCATTTTTCATGATAAATCCTTCAGTGTTGTCTTGGATCTTTGTATTGCTGAGAATAGTTTAGGCTTTCACAGTTGGTCATCACAAGATATTGCTATTACTGTATGCAATGTTCTCCTGGTTCTGCTCATTTCACTTTGTATCTGTTCATATAAGTCTTTCCATGACCTCTAATTTCTAAACTGAGTAGTGTCTTAATTGCCAGATGGAGTAGTCTTTTCTTAGTACTTGTTCTTTTTTGGCCTTTGCAAATGTTGACACTGTTGACCACCCCTCATCTTTAAAAAAAAAAAAAAAAAGGTTCATTGATGTCTCATTTTTATATCATTGTTATTTCTGGGAATATTTCTCCCTTTCTTTCTTCCCTTCAAATTAACCCTTTCTTGTAACAGATAAAAACAATTAAGCCAAAACATCTGAAACAATGACCATGTCTGACAATGCATACAACATTCTGATGAAGGAATTCACTGTCTTCTGAGAGAAAGGAGGTATTTCATTATCTATACTCCAGGACCATTACTAATTTTTTAAAGCTCTTCTTTTCAATAATTCATTTACACTGTGTAGTCACTGTGATGTTATTATTCCTCACACATAGCACGCCATTCCCATCATCTTTTTCACTTCTCTCTGTGCCTTTTTACCAGCTGCCCTTATATCTGGGATGCATTCTCTCCTCACCTTCACCTCCATAAACTCTAGTTTTGGTTGTGGTTGTTTTTTCAAATCAACAGCCCTTCTACATGAAGCCCTTGCTAGTCTGCCAGTTACTAGAGACTCTGCCACCACTGTATCTATGTTGTCATTGTATATCCCTTTAACATATGAGTGTGTGTATATATATATATATATATATATATATACATATATATATATATATATATATATGTGTGTGTGTGTGTGTATACACAGGTACATTTCTCCCTCATATTAATACATACATATATGTGTATATATACATATATGTATATGCATATTTATACATGGTGTTTACATGCAATAGAATATTGGCTCCCTAAGGATTATTTTGGTTTATCTTCATCTCTGTATCTAATACCTCAAACAGTACTTGCCACATAGTAGGTGATTAATAAATATATGCTGATTGGTCAACGTACTATTCTTCAAACAAATCTCTGAACTCCTTATAATCTTCATTTCTTACTGCACGAAAATACTCCATTGGAGGCAAGCCGGTGGCAGAGTGGATAAAACACTGAACCTGGAGTCAGGAAGACCTGAGTTCAGATTCAACCTCAGACTCCAGGCATATGACTTAACCTCTATTTACCTCAGTTTTCTCAACTGTAAAATTGGGTTGATAATCAAAGCGCCTAACTCCCAGGATAATTATGAGGATAAAGTGAGATATTTGTAAAGTCCCTGGCACACAGTAGGTGCTTAATAAATGTTTGCTTCCTTTCTTCATTATGTTCTCATATCAGTGTTTTCCCTATTCAGTCATTCCCTAATTTAAAACACCTTTTTTTGTTTTGAGCAGTTAGTACAAAAAATTGCTATAAAAATTCTGACACATATTGGATTCTTTCTTTAACTTCCTTAAGGTATATATGCTCAGCAGTTGGAATGCTTGGTTAAAAGATAAGAACAGTTCAGTTAATTTTCTTATATAATTACAAATTAGTATCCAGATGAGAGCTGGACTAAGTAACTCAAAGTCCTGTCAATAGCACATTAGTGTTTCCTGTCTTCCTAGAGATACTACAAGATTAACTATTTCTGGTTTTTGTCATCTTTGCCAATTTATTGGTATGAGGTAAAAGTTAGGATTGTTTTAATTTGCTTTTTTCTAACTAGGAGATTGCTTCCAACTCTACATCTACATACTATCAACCTATAGACTAGGAACGATTTGAAAAACATCATGTATATTTGTAACACCTTTTCTGAAAACTGTTTCTTCCTATCCTTTGAACCTTTATCTATTGAGAATGCCTCTGTCATATGCTGTCAGTTCCCTATGTATTTTGACTGTCAATGATATTTGATACAAATATTTTCCCACTACTTTGTTTTCTAATTTCATCTTCAGGTTTTATACAAAAGCTTTTAAATTCTCTGTGACCAAAAGTTTATCTTGACTTGTATGTTCAACTCTACACTTCTTGTCTGATCTCTTTACTCCATTGTAATAATTACTTCTATCTAGGCTTCTGTGAGACTGTTCTCTCTTGGTTTTCTTCTTACCTGTTAACATCTCTTTCTTAAGAAAGTGGGTGAGGGACAATGGACTAATAAAGTGTGGGTTCCGCAGAAAGCTCTCTTCCAGGCCCTTTTCTTCTTTCCTTCTAACACTGTCTTCTTTGGGAGTGTGCTCCATTCTTAGGTTCTCCATTATCAATCATCATTATGTAGATGATTTATACGTTGATATATCTAGCCCTAATTCCCTCTTGAGATTCAGTTCTCTTTTTGTGCCTGCTTGTACCACACTGCACCTATATATGCTATTACCATCTCAAATTTCTTATGTCCAAAGCTGAATTTATCATTTTTTCTCTCCAAACCTGCCCCTCTTCCCAATCTTTCCACGTCTAAGGGCACCACCATTCTCCCAGTTACCTAGACTTGAAAGCTCTTTGAGCTTTCCCTATCTATAATCACCCACAACTAATCAGTTTCTGTCACTTCTACCTCTAGAACGTCTTTCATTGTCCTCTCCTCTCTACTGACACTAGCATCTTCTCTAGTTCTCTAATTTCTTGTGTTGACTTGTATAACACACTGCTTCCATTATGTTCCCTCTCCAATTTATACTTCACACAACTGTCAAATTGAGCTTCTTAAGAAATAAATCTGACCATGCTATTTCCCTACACAAGAACTTTCCATGGTTCCCTATTGCCTATGAGATTAAATAAAAGCCTAGCATTTGAGACCTTGCAAAATTTGACTTTATTCTCCCTTATCAGCATTACTTCACATTCCCTTTTATAAATTCTATATTTCATCCATTTTGGACTGCTAGTTCTTTCTCTAATTCAGGAGTTCTAATCTTGCTTTGCATCATGGTCCCCTTCAACAGTCAGATGAAGCTTATGGACCCTGCTCAGAATATATTTTTAAATGTACAAAGTCAAGTAAATAGAATTACAAAGGAAAACAACTATTTTGAAATACAGATATCAAGACAGTTTTTTTAAAGTTTAAAACTCTTGGTTTAACAGTCCATTCTCCAGCTTATCCTGTACTATCCTACATACATATATTTTTTTGCAGGCATTATTTCATCTCTCTGATAAAATCCTTCTCTATCTATAAGGCCCTGACCACTGTGTAGTCTTTCCTAAATTCTTCAACTGAAAGTAATCTCTCCTTCCTCTAGGAATAGTAAAGCACTTTGCCTGGATCTCTCTTCCTCTCTTTCTATTTTACCTTGTATAACATTTATTTGTATACATATTATATTTTTTAATTGGATTTTAAATTCTTTGTGAGAACAATACTGTGTCATTTTTCATCATCAATGCCTCTCCTCTCATGTTGAGAACTTCTTAAAAGAAGCTACCCTATGCCTCCATAAAGCCCAAGAACCTAGTACCTGCTCTGTAGGTTGACATATGAACTTCATATGGTCTGAGTAATTGAGTAGTGAAGAAACACCTTCCTCCAAATCATCCTTCCTTTTCCCTATCCCAGCTTTACCATCATTTCTATCAAACTAAGACTTCTCTGAGTTTCTTTCTATTCATTAATGGAAGGAGACAAGTCAAGCACACACTCTTCACTCAGTGTGGCAAATGACTGCTCAGGGATCTAAACAATCGTGTATGACAAATATGATATATACTTGACTCAAGTAAACTGCCAGCACCCTATCTCCAGGCAAAGTCCCATTGTATTATGGTTTCTATTTAAACACCATTGAACTTAAACATTATTGTATAATGTTCTTCCTTTACCTAATCTCTCAAGAAAAAGAAAAGGAACATTTGCTCAGGTTTTCAATTCTTACTTCTTGGTGGGAAATAAAGAAGTCACAGAATATTTCAATCTTTTGCTCTCAGGAAGATGCTCCTCTGCCTATGAATCCTGAATAACAGGTAAGTGCTATCAGTCCCCTCTTGACATAGTCTGTAGGCAGGTTCTTTGTGTTCATTGTAACTCACATCTTGTTTGAGCTAAGTTTGTTAATTTCTATCTGGTCTAGGATCTTATTGTTGGTAGATAAACCAGCCCTCTAAAAGCTAAGAAGTGTATTATAAAGGATCATGGAAGAATTGTATTCATAATCTCTTTTCCTGGTCCAGTCTCACCTGCCAATTAAAATTCTTCCCATTCTTCAAGGCCAAGTTCAAGCCTCCCCTTTACTATTCTAGACTTCATTAATCATTTCTCTCTCTGAACTCCCTCCTACAGTACTTACAGAATACCTCATACAATTCAGTCCTTAACTATAGTCTGTCTTAGTTATTTCAGGAATTTCATCTTATCTTTTCAATAAGAATGGAATTGCTCTGAGGACAAGAAATATGTTTTATATTTTTTTAATGCTAAAGATAGTGCTGGGCACATAGGAGACACTTGTTATCTTGGTAGGATTAAGCCCTGGAGAATAATTAACTATAAGTACCTTTCAATTCTTTCCTTTACTCTGTTAATACCAAAATAGATTTCAACTGGTAGTAATTAGAATCTTATTTAGTATAAGACAAAGAATCTGTGATGATCAAGTGTAGTCATGCTTGCAGTCAGAGAAATGGGCTGTTTTATCCCTATTGGCCCTCTTTTTCTTTCCTTTGGCTCCATATTCAAATCCATTTGAAAAGCATTTACATAGCCCCTTCTATGTTCCTAACAGAAGAGAAAGGCTACAGATAAAAAAAACTGGGGAAATGAAAGTGATGAGGCAGGGGTGGTAAGAGACAAGAAATGACCATCTTAAAGTTGGAATAATTAGATTGAAACTCACCTAAAGACTGACTTGGCAGTTCATGTCAGTATAATAGAACACATGTCAATTATATACAATTCAGGTGCAAATAAAATTAATAGTCTGTGTAATTCTTTTATATATCAGGATGTGTTTCTGCAAATCACCCTCTGTAATCCCAGGCCTGAAAGGCCAGTTTTGAAAGGGACGAAGAAGGAAGCCTCAACGAAAGACCAAATCATTGTTCTTGTAACAGAGCAGCACATTTTAGCCACAGTGACATGAAAAGGAAAAGGAAATTCCAAAACTGGATAGATGTTTAAAAAAATCAATGAGCCCTGGCAATTTCCCTGCCTATCTGTGACATTGTTGTTTGCTGTTCTGAATCTTAAGAGTTTTGATATTATTCCCTGACATGTGTCGCCTGTCAAAGCTTCATAATCTGATACATCAAAGAACCAAATTGTTCCTGGCACTTTCTGTACAGTCCATATTACTTGTGTTTCCAGAGCAGCCCGCCACTGGCAAGGCATCCCAGCAGTATAGGACAAAATGGAGTTGACTGCAGGCTCACATTGAATTTGCATAAATTTGCACAGCCCTTCAGAAGCTCTTATAATCTTGAACCACAGTTCAGAACTAGCAGATGCTTTAATCTTAAACACCAGCAAAGAGCTGGGAAAGGAAAAGAGTGGTCAAATAACAGCTAGAAAGTGGAGGTAGAAAGGGAGGGTTCTATACAAGGAACTTTTCCTGTGATACTTTCCTGTATCTTTTGGTCATTGTTTCTCATTACCCATCAGAAATCATGTAAGTTTCAGGCTCCAATCTGGGCTTTAAAGCCATGCCATCCTTTGTGGTCTATGCTCTCTGAAAAAGGGAAAGGAGCTGTGATGAGCACATTTAACTCTGGAATAGCAGCTTGTGCCTTCAGATACACCAGCCTAAATTACAACTAATTATAGTTTCCATATAGAAAATTTATAATCCTGTATTCTGATATTAGCCTGTCTAAAAGGGAAGATTAGTAAGTGTACTGAGCCCAGACCTTACCCTTGTTTCTTGAAATGAAGGCACATAAACCAAAATGTTTCAGAATGGGGGAAAAAATAAGTCAAGTTAGCCACCTTTGGAAATCTGCATACCATCTGCAGTTTTATTGAACACTAATGGGGAATAATTATACTGCTCAGGCAGCCCAGTTAGCTGTGTACATCTATGGAAGTCAGGCTAGCTCTCCTGCTCTTCAGAGCCTCTGTGGTCTGGCAGAGGTGTGAATTAAAAGCCCAGCTCTGCAATGACTCATTAGAGGAGCCTTGAAAAACTGGGTTACTCTTTGGATTTAAGGATAATAACGAGTAACTCTGCAGGCTATGTGGAGAAAGGTACCCCAAATTAACTTCCTCCCTGCAAGGGAATGAATAGGAGCAAACTGTTTTGGGGACAGAAAGTTGGGGATGAGAGAGCATATGTGTAACTATTTTGAATGTACTCCAGCCAGACTCTGACAAAACTTCTCTAAGACAGTTTCTCTGGAGGAGCTCTCACCAGCTGGTCCCTGGCAAGATATTTAACACTGTCAAGGAGCTCCAGTTAATCCTGGCTGACAGTTTCGGAGGCTGGTACTATTCTGTGTACCTTAAATGGAATATCAATTTAGCCTGGGCTCCTGCTGCTTGTGAGGGTGGGAACAGGAGGGAGAGATGCAAGAATGCTGATCTGAAAGTTGCTGTCAGGAGAGTCAGGTCAACAGGCCCGGTGGGAGGGGACCTTCATTATTTTTCTTATCTGACTTCATTCGAGTTTATCCTCCTCTTTGTCCAGAAGCATGGGTCCAAGGCATCTATTAATGAAAGTCTTCCCTTCCATCATAACCCTCCTCCACAGGCATGCCAAATAACCCAGCGAATAGGCAGAGGGGTGAGGGAAGGCAATAGGTCACTACTACTTCATCTCTACTTCCTTGTAACCTTGGCCAAATACCTTTCTCTCTCTGGATTTCAGTTGTCTCCTCTACAAAATCAGAGTTAGATTAGAGGACCCCCAATCAATTGATAAGCATTTGTTAAGCATTTAGTACATGGAAGGCACTGTGCTAAATGCTAGAAATACAAATAAAGACAAACAAATAGTTCCTACCCTCAAAGAACATCTCGGCAGGGAATACAATAGGTAAATAAACAGGTGCAAACAAGTTATCTACAGAGTATAAGGAAGATAATCTTAGTGAGTAAGGCATTCGGGGGACGAAGAAAGACCTCTTGTAGAAGGTAGAGTTTGAGCTAAGACTTAGAAGTGAAAAAGGAGAGCATTTCAAGCATGGTTCTTTTAGTTATAAATCTATGATCCTTTAATCCATCCTCAAAAACAGGGTCTCAACCTAGTGTTCATCAACATTCTAAGAGGTACGTATATGTGGGCATGGGTGGGTATGTACGTATGTGTGTATATGTATATGTGTGTATATATGTACATGTGTGTATGTGTGTATACATATACACATGTGTAGGTTTATTTCATAAGATCCATGAACTTGAACTAGAAAAAAATACATCTTTATATTAATATAATTGGTTTTCTTGGTAATCGTATATGCTGTATTTTATGAACTTAAAAACATTTTTCTTAGAAAGGATCAATAGACTTCACTAGACATGACCCAAGAATCACAAAAAATTAAGAATTTCTATTCTAAAGCTATAATAACTTTTGGATTCTATTCAGTTCTCCTAACATTCTATTCATGCTTCAGGGTCTAAATGTTCTAGCTCACCATGAAGTATTCCACAATGACACTACCCACAAACAAAATTCCCCTTCTTTAAATTCCCATTCCACTTATGTTCAGTGTCCTTTATTTTGAGATTTCATTACCATACAAAATTTATCCCATTTACTATTGGAGGAACTGACATTATCATCATTCATATTTAAATTCTGTTGCAAATCTTAATTTTCTAAAGGACCAGTTTCCAAGGACAGGTAGAATAAGCTAGGAATTTGAGGGATATACCATAAAGGACAACTTGAAGAAGTAGATGTGGAGTTAGTTCCCTAAGCAGAGATCATTCACTGAATTCAGAACCTATTCATCAACTCAGCTTTGCCAGTGATATGAATATTTTGATGCTATGTCATGTTGTAGCTACAAAGCACATAAGAGGAGATCATGTGCCCTGCTGGTCTTGCTTTGGTAATAGATATCATTTTTAGTCTGATTTTCTCATGATCATTATTTGCAAGTATCACTCACAGAATGATCTTATCTTGCTTCAAAGGTTGAATTTTCTGTTGTACTCTTTACTCTTTTTATAATTCCCAAACTAATGGATTCTAATAACCAGGATCTAACCATGAATATTTCCTGCTAGGGTCAGATACTAAAACAAGAGGTGAAGGCATTAAGTTTCAGTGAAAGGAATACTTCCTTAGCAGATTAATACAGCCATTCTCAAAATATATTAGAGGAATACCAGACAATCAAGGGGACAGAATTCTGTGGTGTCAAATCTAGTTTCATAATAATACAAAGATAATACAATTCTCAATATGGTAAGTATCAATAGTGTAACAAAGCTTTTGGGGGTCCCCAATGATTTTTTTAAAGTGTGAAGGCCTCCTAAGACAAAAAAGTTTGAGAACCACTGGATTAATGACTTTTCTCCAGGAGTATTGCCCAGGTGAGAGGGGTTACAGTAATAAAAGATTTCCAAGGAAGTGATGACTGAAAGGTCAGTGAACAACAGCCTTAAACCCAAGGAAGAAAATCTCTGGAGACCAAAGTTGTTAAAAGCAGGATCATGCAGGTCTCTGGCCATGGTGCTGACTCTACAAACCCTCCAATGCAAATGTAAATGAACTAGGCATAGATCTTCAATCATCCCGTACCAACCAATCCCCTTTTTAATGAAGATTTTTATAGAGTCAGCCATTCCAACACCTTATATCTGCTAAACTGAATATTTGCTCCACATAAAACTGTGGTCTGATTACTCTTTTCATTAAGCACACTTCAAACAAAATTTTCCAGAGAAATCCCTGATCTCTGCTTCATAAGGTAACCAGCAGCATTAAATTGTGTTACTCGTTAGTTAGCTGAAGAGTCAGATCTTTAGTAGAATTGGTACTATCAAGATTCCTAGCCTTAGTTAAATTCGGTTTGGTACGTAATGCTGCTAGTTTTCGCAGTTCTTCTAGAACCTGCTTTCTGATTTTATTTGGACATGTGGATCTCTTGGTTTCCTAAAATAGTTAGCATCTCACACTAATCTGTGTCACAACAATTCTTCCCATTATTTTCAAGGCATTTTCAACAACAACAAAAATGCAGTAATTTCTCTTGCCCTTACTGACTGCTGCCTCTGGGTCTTATAAAAATCCAATCCTAAGACTTGGTTCTCAGAGGATTTATCTGTCCTTTGTAACACCTAATGCTTTCCTGACATTTTAATTCCTCTACTGGTGGCTAAGGCTAGAGTTTTGGAATGTTCCATTCAAGGGACTAAGGAAAGATTGGCCTGAAACTAGCTCATCCGAGACTACTAGATATCTCAGATTCAATTAGTCTAGGACTAAATCCAAACTCCTTCCAATCAGCAGTAGACATTACACAACTGGGTACCTTAAAGGAAGCCTACTATCCTAGTTACACAGAGGTCAAAACACATATATCCTGGACCACTGACAAAAACTCTGTTCAGAAACAGTCGATGAACTTAAAACACAAGGGATTTAAGAGCTAAGCCCTAGGCATGCCAGAGGAAAACTTTCCTCCAGGGAAAGGCCATGTCCTTCAAAGATATACTCTTAATCGACCCTCTCAGAGCCAACTGGGAAGTTAGAGATTGGACAACTATGTAAATGGTAACCAGCAAGATCTAGGACTCTCTTAATGGTTCTTAAAGGTGAGATCAACTTCTGATGCCAGGAGATACAGCGGCACCTCAGGTGAGGAGAATTAAGGAAGACATAGGCCTGGATCTCTGTACATTTCCAGTGAAATGTAAAATGTAAAAGTTCCGGTAGGGGCTGGTGTTAGATTTTAAGTCTTCCCTGCTTCCATTGAAACCTGGTTTCAAATCCTGATTCTAAAGCAAACTACTTGTGTGACCTTGAGCAAGTCACTTAAACTCTCTGGGCCTCAGTTTCCATCATGCAAAATGAGAGGTTTGGAATTGATGACCACTAACTTGATGCCTCTCCAATTCTACGTTTATGATCCTATAACTAGAATTATTTTTACTTTTGTTTGTATCTCCAGTACCTAATCTAGTGCCTGGTAGATAGCAGATGCTTAATCAATGATGACTGATTGAGAGAGTAGATTATTTATGAGATTCCTTCCAGCTCTATATCTATAATCATGTGACCAATAGCATTGGAAATGAATGATGGAACACCACAGTCTTGAAAGAATTAAAAATATAAGTAATCCAAAGGGCACATGAAAGATGTATGTATGAAATAATTAAACTGTAGTTTTATCAACAGTGACTTGAATGCAAGCAGCAGTATTAAAAGATATGATGAAAAACATATATAACCAGAAAATTAGATGAGCCATTGATGTAGCAAAAATAAGAAAATAGATGGAGTGTCCAAGTGCTATAGCAGTATTCCTGAGATATGAAATGAATAAGAGTAAGATTTTTGGCACAGTGAGTAGATCCTTTCAGGAAGATGCATGGGAAGTCATGAGCAAGAATCAAACAAATTGAGAAACCCTGAAAGGATTGTGATATATATCAGTGGAATGAAAACCCATAGCAATGACATCACATATCCACCAAAATAATTTTATAGCCCTTCCTTTTTTTTCTATTTTAAATTTCTGTAGGTTTCCCAATAGTTGCTATCAATGAAGCACCTTAGAAAATTGAAATTAAAGAGAGGTGAATCATAGGAATATGCTAGCTATAATCTTATGGCTGATGACAGCCAATTGTTAAAATTTCAGTATGAGCATTTATACATCAGAAATTGGCAAAGCTACAAATCAGGGTTTGATTTATCATTTTGTTAACTGTCCAGAACTTAATAAAATGATAATAATTCAGATTAAACTTAAAGTGAGTGCATAAATTTTTCTCCAGAGAGCCCATTCTTAAACATTTACCAGCACACCTCTGATTGTCTGCATCTTCCAACTATGGCAGGGCAAAAGAGAACCATCCTCTTTGCCAAGAGAAAGCCAAGGCTAGAAAGAAATGAGTAGAGAAAACGAATTACTGTGTTAGTTGTTTGATTTCCCAGGTAAAACTACACTCCTAAACTACAAGTACTGCGCCCTCTACTTCCTGCTTTTTTGGGTTATATTTCAGAGTTTCTATCATAGTCCTGAACATAAAACAGATAAATATCTGCTGAATAAAAAGTTCTTCTATAGGAAACTCAGGCCTGATTAGCTTTGCTGCTGAGCACATTGAAGGCAAAACTCTTCCAGAGAGATGTCTAATCTTTGCTTCCTAAGGTCAGTGGGCAGCATTAAATTATCCAGACCTCCACGGTGGGTAGCGTGCCTGGCCTGGAGTCAGGAAGATCTGAGTTCAGTCCAGTCTCAGACACTTACTAGCTATGTGACTCTGGGCAAATTATTAACCCAGTTTGTCTCAGTTTCTTCATTTGTAAAATGAGCTGGAGAAGGGAATGGCAAACCACTCCAGTATGTGGTTTGAAAATCCCAAATGTGGTCACAGAGTCAGATACAACCAGAAAAGAAAAAAAACAACTGAACAATCACAGATAAACCCTCTGCCTCCACCCTTATTTCAGAGGTCTAAATATTTGTATCATAAGTTAGTTACTGTCATGTGCCAAATCAACCTCATTTGGGGCAAAAGAGAGAGAAATAGAGTCTATGAAACCATTAGCATGACAACATTGCCTTTCTAATTCAAAACATTTTAACACTGTCTGTTGAATCTCTTCTATGTGCAAATAGCCCCTTCACCCATGGAGCTTACAATGTAGTAAGGAAATATGATATATACACAAATGAGTCTAGCTTGATGGGACAGAGAGTTCATGAAGAAGAAGGATATGAATACGTTTCTGAAATACATGTGTGTATACAAATATGAAAGGGAAGTTGTCATAATTAATACAGGATCAGTCCTGGAGAAAGCAAACCTGGGTACCATGTCCCATTGAACTAATCAATAAGTGACAAGCACTGTACTAGGTGACAGAGACACAATGAAGAAAATGAAACCCTCTCTGCTCTCAAGGAAGTTACATTCAGTAGGGGGAGATAATATGTGCATATATTGTTTATACAGAATAAATATATACATATAAAACCCTACAGCCCAAGAGACTCAAAAATTCTCACCCACTAAGGGGACTCAGCTCTGAATCAATCATGGGGAAATCCAGCTCCAAAGAGAGGAGTCAGGACCATCTTATGCTCTCTCGTTAAGGTTCTCACCTGAGAACCTGGGAGTGGGAATCTTAGAGTTAAAGTTTGGCTCATGTTAATCTCTCCAGAAGATTGAGGGTCCTTTCTAGCAAGGTAATTAATGTACAAAGTAAATCAGGTGTAGACAGCTGTTTATTTACTTTACCACAAAAGAAATACTTAAAACACAAATTGCTAATAAATATACTTTGACAATTACTTAAAATATAATATAGTAAACCCACCATACATTATACTCTCCCAAGACATTGGCACTTAATCCATTAAATATGAAACACTTAGTGGAACTGCTGAACAGGCATTTCACTTTCATCTACACTATCCAAACAACTCACTCAAGATTCCTGTCTTCTAGCGAGCTAGGGTATGAATTGGGCTCAAACTTCTAATGGTAGTTAACTCCTGTGATCAATTGTTTCAAAGGTCAGCTCCTGCTGAGCTGTCAGAATCTAGACCCAAGAGCTTGTGACCTCTTAAACTCATGCATTTGCTGCCAAGACTAAGAAGACAAGTCTCAGGACTGTGTTCGGTCACATGTCCTTAAGGAAAGAAATACAAAGTAAAAGAGGAAACAAGAGAAGAGATCCAGCCTTAGGCACATCAAGGCCAATAAGTATGCTTGCTCACATATGTGTATGTCCACCTTTGATACTATCCTGCTAAAAGTATAAGGAAGAGATCAAAGAGTCTTGACAAACCGAACACATGGGGAAACAGAAAGCAATAGTATTTATCCTTTAAAAGTCTACCAAATGGACAACTCTTTCTGTATCTAATCATTTCAATTCACATGTCTGCATGCAAGTATCATAGATACCAAGGGACCAATTCAGAAACTGCTTCATCATCACTGAATACAAGTTAACAGATACCAAAAGGCAGTTGCCAAGTTACTTCAAAGCTTGAAAGTTCTTAATAACTATGGCAGAGTACATGTGTCACCAGAAGTATACATGAGAACTCTGTTCAGCTAAATATAAGCTCCATAAGATGACTCCCCCCCCCCCAAGCTCATTACCACACATGCTCCATGGGATGTGCTTTGATCCAAACCTTGCCACCAAATAGAATAGATGCAAGAAATGGAGGCCCTTGTCTGGGGGAGGATGAGGAAATACTTCACTGGAGAAGAGGGGAGGGCTTGAATTGAGTTTTAAAGGAAGTAAAGGATATGATATGGTGGAGGAGATTTGTCATCTGGAGCTCTACTGCTGAAGAAATCCTAGGTGTGGACCATACACTATAAATGTATTCATGCATATATTCGCACATAAGAAGCATCATGGAGTGGTGCATAAAGAACTGACCTCAAATTCAGAAGACCTAGGTCCCACCTCTGATACATAGTGACCATGTGACTATCTCAGTACCACAGACAACAATGAGTAGCAAATCAGTAGCAGATCTACACTGGTAGACAGAATTTCTTTGCTGGGAGTTCCTCACACCAATGAAATCACAGATCCAGAACCAACATGTTACATCTATATATACAAACACACATGAGTGTATATATATATGTGTATACACACACACACACACACACATATATATGTATATATATATACATATATATATATATGTATATATATATATATATACATTCTTAATTCATGGTTAATTACCTTAATGCACTGTATCTTCCACCCAAACCAAACTACCAGCTGTTCCCTATATTTGACATTCCCTTCTTCTACTACTTTGTATTCTACACAGTCTGCCCCCATGCCTGGAATTCACTGCTTTCTCACCTCTAATTATGAGGATCCTTCAGTTTTCTTTAAGGCTCAGCTCAGGGACCATCCTCTAGGAAACTTTATCTCACTCCCTAAATTGTTAATGTTCTCTTTGTCTTTAAACATAGAAGGCAAATAGAAGGTAAACTCATGGAAAGGAACTAACATTGAGTTTGACTGGGAAAGGTCTCCTGCACAAAGTGAGAATTAACTGAGATTTAAAGGAAGCCAAGAGATGGAGACAATAAAGGAGAGCATTCCAGGAAAAGGGGACAGCCAATGAAAATGCATGAAATTTAGAGATGGACAGTTATGTGTGGGGAGCAGCAAAAGCCAAACAGAGAATTATACACATATATACATCCACCCATCCATCCATATCTCTCTCTCTCTCTCTCTCTATCTATGTATATATGTATATATGTGTGTGTATGTATAAATATATAAAATCCTGGAAGTAATAGGGAGCCAATGGAGTTTGTTGAGTAAGGAAGAGGAGGGGGGCAGGAGGAGAGGCAGAGGTGACACAGTAAGACCTGTGCTTTAGGAAGCTCGCTTTGGCAACTGAGCAGAGAGTTTGGCTGAGAGATAGGAAAGAGTTGAGGTAGAAGGCTAGTGCAATAGTCCAGGCATGAGGCAATAAAGTCTTACTCCAGGATAGTGGTACTGTCAAAAGAGAGAAGGGAAGATATATGAGAGATGCTACAAAGGTAGAATCAATAGAACTTGGCAACAGATTGGATATGGGGGGAGGGGAGAGTGTGGTCAGAGAGTAAGCTGTTGTTCATGATTCCTAGACTGATGATAACAGAAGAGTCAGGAGTAGGGGAAAATTCAAGAAGAAAGGTAATGAGTTTGGTTCTGGACATGTTGGGCATGTTAAATTTAAGAGGTTGTCGCGGGTGGGCGACGACCACCACGAAGACCCTCGAGGACGAGGCCCCCTTCCTCTCCGCGCTCCACGGCTTCGGACGTCTCTGGGCTCCCTCCCGGGGAACAGAGAGGGAGCAGTAATCAAGCGGGAACCAGAGTGTGGTAGAGCAAGCGTTTATTGGAAGCATCTCAGTCCTGTCCCCCCGATTGTTCTAGGGCGTTGCCTTATATTCCCTCTTAGTTCTGGGTCGGTTCCAGATCCTCCCCAAGGGTGAAGACATCACCTTTTAGGGTGCCTCCCCAGCACCCGTTCTCGGAGGCCATGTCGCCTTCGCGACATGGCACTTCCAGGTTCGGGCGGGTCCCGACACCAGGGTGTCTCCTTTCCTCTTAGGAGGTCTGTGTCCGGCCCCTCACAAGAGGTATACAGGATACCCAGTTCAAGATGTGAGACTAGAGGTCAAGAGAGAGGTTTGTTGTTATTCAGTCGTGTCCAGCTATGGACCATACTGCTCAGGGGGTTTTCTTGGCAAAGATACTGAAGTGGTTTGCCATTTCCTTCTCTAGTGACTCATTAAGTGATTTGTCCAGTGTCATACAGCTAGTGAGTTCTTGAGGCCATATTTGGACTGGTGCACTATCCACGGAGCCACCTAGCTGAGAGAGATTAGGGATGGATAAATAGATCTGAAAATCATCTGCATAGATCAGGCCTGTACAACATATGGCCTGCCAAAGGATCTCAGGTGGTCCGCGAAAAATGTAGAGGATATAAAACAGGCCTTTACAACATACTGCCTGCAGGCCACTTTGGCGGGCCACAAGTGGCCCGGGAACCATATGTTGGGCAGGCCCAGCATTGAACATAATTGAATCTGTGGGAGCTGAAATCACCAAATGAGATATTTTAGAGGAAGAAAATAAGAAAGTCCATGATAGAACCTTCAGGAACCCTCACCATTGGCAGGTTCAACTTGTATGAAGCTACAGCAAAGGAGCAATTGATCAAAGACAATCATTCAACAAATATTTCAACCATTGAATAACTGAATAATTATTTATTGAGAAGCTCGTATAATAAGGAAAACAACAATAATCCCCACACCTACTGCTTAAAGTGATTCATATCTCTTATTTCATTTGATCCCATACTTCTCTAAAGTAGATGCTGTAGGTACGATCCCCATTTTGCCGATGAGGAAATGAAAGCTCAGAGAGATTAACTAGTGTTCTCTTTCTCACATAACCAGTGTCAGAGATGGAATTTAAATCTAGCTGTCTCCTGAATTTAAGTCCAGTACAAATGACTATGAGAGATATAAAGATGTATAAGGCATGGCCTCTGCTCAAGTATCTTAATATAGATAAAGAAAGAGGACATAGATGTAAGCGAATGAATAATAATAGAAGTTAAAAGTGAAGAAACAAAAGATAACATAAAGCATCCTGTAATTACATTGCAAGATGACTATATCAACAATAAGTGGTATAAGTTTGGGGAAGGAGAAATCAGGTTGGACTCACTTGCTCCATCAATTAGGCAGGATTTGAGTTGGGTCTTGAAGACAGCATGAAAGGGAAATGGAAACATATAACAAGCATTTATTAAGCACACGGCATGTTCCAGACACTGTTCTAAGCACTGGGGATGCAAGAAAGCCACAGCTTTAAGGGCATTCTCTGTTCTCAAATGTTTACATAACAGTGAGGGAGGCATCATTTAAATAGATACATGTAAAGTACATGCAGAGGAATAATAGTTATAATACTAAAATCCATTTGCATATTGCTTTAAGGTACTCTACAAATGTTTCATTTTATCCTCACAAAAACTCTGAAGGTAGATTTATTATTACCCCCATTTTATGGATCAAGAGACTGAGTCTGAATCAGGTTAACTGTCTGGCCTAGGGTCACATAACTAGTAAGTGTCTGAAGCCAGACAGAACTTGAGTCTTCCTAACTCCAGGTCCAACACTATCTGTTCTGTCACCTTACTGCCTCAAGAGTAAAAGGAAGGCAAACTTAAAAAGAAAAACCCAAGAAACCTACAAATAAGGAACTATGTCAAAAAAATTACAAACACAGAGGGCCAAAAAAGTGCTTTAAAATCACATGAAAGGTTTCAGTAATGTTGTGGAACTGTGCATGGTTGAAAAACCTCAGGGGCAGGCAAATCTGCCTTGGAAAGGAACGGATGTCCTGTTGCCCAAGAAACAGAATGCCCTCCCCATAGGAATTTTCTCTCTCCTCCCATGGAGTAAAGGCTCTCTTGATGGCCGTGCCATCATGGTGACAAATCATACAGCTGGAGATCTTCTCCAGGGAAGAATTTGTAAGGACCACTCGTTTTTTTCATCAATACCCACAAGCCAAGAAGGCCTCAGTATTAGAAGCAGAATCTTAAAACAAATCTACCTGAAATTTTTTCAGTGCAAATCCTAGGAAAACTGAGATATCATAAGATCACAGATTTAGAACTAGAAGGGTCCTTAGAGTCAATCATGTCCAAACCCCTCATTTGACAAATATGGAAACTGAGGCTGAGAGACACTAAGTAACCTGAATAGCTTATATCTAAAGATTGTCTTAGAGTGTTTCCTGACTCCAAGTCCAAAACTCTATCCCATGCAGTTACTACCACTTTCTTCCTTTCTTCCTCTTTTTAAAAAATCCCCCTACCCCATTAGCGTTCTTTGCTCCTGCTTCCCACGTGGTGCCCAGCATCTTCTTGCTGTCCCTTCTTTCCTGTTACAAAGAAAAGCAAAATGAGGAACTTATTCATTCCAAGGTTGCAGATTTAATATGTGATATTTCCTAGTGAGATTTGCATTTAACAGGTAATAGAAGGGTTAGAGTTATGCTTAAATTAAGAAATGAATTGAGAGCAACAATCTCCATCTGATCTAAGGCATAATACTATTTTCTGCATTTAACAGGTGCTTTAAAGTAATTTTTGAATGAATATTTAATTTCAGGCATTCTTAGGGAAGATATTTAGGGATAAGGTACTCTTTTGTCATCATTAATCAATCAAACATTTATTAACACTAATGATGTGCTAGACACAATCATATATATATGCATACATACACATATACACAGAGTATAAATAGGAAATAATAAGAGGAGTTTGGAAAGTCTTTGTGTAGAAGATAAGATAGCTGGCCCTTAAAGGAAGCCAAGGAAATCAGTAGGGAGAGTTGAGGAGGGAGGGAATTCCAGGAATGGGGGACAGTCAGAGAAAATGCCAAGAGGAAAGAGATGGCATGTCTTGTTCAAGCAATAGTCAGAAGGCCAGTGTTACTAGATTGAAAGGTAAGTAGCAGTGAATAAAATGAAACAAGACTAGAAAAATAAGAAGGGGCTAGATTATAAAGGGCTTTGAATGCAAAGTAGAGCATTTTATAATGAGATGCTGGAGCTTATTAAGTGGGGGAATAACATGGTTGGACTTGTGCTCTGGGAAAGTCACTTTAGTGGTTACATGGAGGATGAATTTGAATGGAGGAGAGACTTGAAGCAGACCGACAAATCAGCAAGGTATTGCAACAGTACAGGTGTGATGAGGTGAAAAGGATCTGTACTAGAGTGACAGAACAAGGAAGGAAGTATATTAGAGAAATGCTGCAGAGGTGAAATCTACAGGCAATAAATTGGATGTGGGGATTAAAGAGAGTAAAGAGTCCAGAAGGACTCCTAGATTGGGAGACTAAGGTACTGGGAGAATGATATTTCCCTTTATAGAAACAGAAAAAGTAGGAGGGAGGAGGCTTCAGAGGGAAAGAATGAGTTCTGTTTTGGACATGTTAATTTTAAGATGCCTACTGGACATCCAGTTTGAGCTGTCTGAAGGGTAGTAGAAGATACCAGATAGAGGTTAGGGCAAGATAGGTGTAGTTGATAACAGTTAGAATAGAGATGGTAATTAAATCCATGGGAGTTGAGGAGATCAAGTGAAACAGTTCGGATAGAGAGAAGAGAAGGTCCAGGACCGATCGCTGAAGGACACCTACATTAAGAAGGCATGATCTGGAAGAGAATCCAGCAGAAGTTATTGAGCAGCAATTGGATAGATAGGAGGTGAATGCAGAGAGAGTGGTGTCCTGAAAACCTTGAGAAAGAGGGTATCAGGAGAATAGTGGGATCAGGCATGTCAAAGGTCAAAGAAAAGTTGAGGAGAATGAGAATTGAGAAAAGGTCGTTGGACTTGGGTTTCTGTACAGTAAGATCACTGTAGAGGGGATTCGCTTTCAGGCATGGGTTCTAATAGATGACTTCAGACTCTGGTAGGCTATGATTTTACCCACTATACCAGTTGACCCTATAATTATGGGGATCACAACTAATGTTTACCAGGCTAATAAACATAGATTGCCAACAAATTACTGGATTGTGGCTATGTTGATAATTCTATTTACCAAGCTACTTCCTTTATTTCTTGTACACTATTTTGAAAACCAAGAGAGTTTGAATGGGAACAGAGGGAAAAAATATTCAGTATTTCACTGAACTGTCTCCCCAAAAGATTTCTTTACATTCTAAACTAAAGCCTCAAATCAAATGAAGTATTGATTCACTTCAGGTTTAGTGTGAAAAATATTTTGATATTCCAACTTTGTTCCGGTTCAATTGTTTCAGAAAATGAATAGATCTGCTTCTTATTCAAACTGGCTCACCAGGTTTGGGGTTTGCATCACTCTCTGAATATATATTTTTTTCAATCTCCGGTTCAGTTAGTTAATGGGTCAATTAAAAAAAAACTATAATCTGGAGTTTAGTTTCATTCAAGGGGCAACAAACTAGTGCAGTTCATTCTAGGTTTTTGTATGGGATTATGGCCTTGGACAAGTCATTGAACCTCTACATGGTCTAGGTCAATCTTAAAAATTATAAATTGTAGAGGAATTTGCCTATTCCAGTAGTTCTCTATGTAAATAAAGTCACAAGGCCAATCCCTATGCCTTTCCCTATATCTTGCCTTGTTTTCCCCCAGGAAGACTACAACTCCCTCCGTAGTAATAGTATCTTACACTTTCTGGTATTCCCAATCCCTTTTAACATTAGCGCCTTCTCTCTAAGGTTATCTCCAATTTATCCAGTACACACTGTTTGTACAATTGTTTACACGTTGTTTCCCCCATTTGAATGCAAACTCCTTGAAAGCAGAGACTATTTTTGCCTTTCTTTGTACCTCCAGCACTTAGTATATTGCCTTGCACATAATAGGCAAAAATGCCTGTTGACTTGGGCACTTGGTAGATAACATACTTATCTTCTCTAGATTGAACTAATGTAATAAATTCACAGAACTATAAATTGAGAGCTGGAGGGGTCTTTTTAAGAAATGAGGGATGTGAGACTCAAAGAGATGAAATGACAGATAGTAGCAGATCCGGGACCCTGGTGCTCTGACTCCAAATCCAGCATTTTTTTTCACTATGTTACTCTGTACTGCTTGCCTTGACAAATAAAGTAAAGGCAGAGGAGGAGATGAGCCAAGATAAAATGCTCCACATTCCCCAAAAAAGGCCTTAGGCTCCCTGTACCCTGAGCATCAGACCAGATCTCACAGAAGAGAAACATTACATGTCACTATACCCCAAGCACATATCTGTCTAACTGGTCTTGCTTCCAATATCTCTCCCTCTCTCATTCATCCTTTTCACCGTTGCCCAAGAAATAATCCTAATATACAATTCTAATCATATCATCTACTCAAGAATCTTCAATATAGCTCTCTATTCACTAATAAAATACAAATCCACAGTCTTGGCATTCAAGGTACTCAACAATTTGATTCTGACCTACCTTCCAACCTAATCTCATTCTTTGTGTTCTGTAATTTTCATTCCATGAAAATTTCATTCCATGTTCTTGTCCTACCTGTCTGCATACTTTTACTTACATTATCATCCACACCTATAATCCCCATCTGTCTGCTGAAGTCCCTCTCTTCCCTCAAGATACAATCTAGCTTTCTCCATGGAGATGTCCCTGATATTTCCAACCAAAAAGTGATAAATCCTCCTCAAATTTCTCACAGCCTTTTTCCTGGCTCTCTCTTTTAACTTATCTCATCCTGTTGTGTCACGGTGATGTGCATACATTTTGTTCTTCCTTTTAGAATGTAAGTTCTTTGGGAATAGTATCTTTTACACATACATAGGTACTTAACATTGTATGAATTTTAGTTGAATTTAATTGGCTATATTGAACTATAGCCTTATGCCTTATACATAATAGAAGTGGATGATTACCTAGACAAGTGGTATCTTTTGATCCCCATTCACATTTTCTTGCCCAATTTTCAACAGGTACCATATAACCTCTCCCACTACCCCATATCCATCTCTTGGTCTTCAGAAACTTTCTAAAACTAGGAAGTACAAAAAATGTTCTTGGACAATTTAGGATGGCATCCTGGAGCTTTAGAATATCCTACTAATAACCATTTCTTCATAAATAGTAGCACCTTGAGTTTTGGGCAAAATTATCTCATACAGACCAAAAAGTAAGGATAAGAACAGTCCTATAGGCCCTGGAGATGCCAAAACAGACCAGGCCCAGAAAGGTAAAGGTAGTCAATGTGCCAAAATAATTGGGAGCATTTTGGGCAATTATGTACTTCTTGTGGAGAGTTTGAAACATCATTTCTATTGTTTTACAAAAATGTAGAGCTTGTTTTACCGGAATTCCTGAAACATATATAGTCATTTTTTCCCCCTGTGCTAAGACTTTGTCCTGTCTCAAATAGCAGGCTCTGTAGGAAAAAATTTCTTAACCTGGGATCCTTGAAATTTTGTTTGTTTTTTAACTTCTTAGGTATATTTCAATATAATTGACTTCCTTTGTAATTCTGTGTATTTTATTTTATATGTTTATAAACATTAGTCTGAGAAAGGATCCACAGGCTTCCCCAGGCTACAAAAGGGGTACATCACATGAAAAAAAGTTAAGAACACTGTAGTAGGGAAAAGTAATGCACTTATGCTAAAACCTAAGCCAGAAGCCTGGGAAATCAGGAAAAATCTATAACCAGTTTTTGAAATTTTTTCCAAGTGAAATGGATTTGGATGGAACAGAAGCCAAATTTTTTCACAATATTAAGAAATGTACTTTATTTCTGATTCCTCCACCCCTCACCTCTTACGCTCCCTGAAGGGTAACATTGCAATCAGCAGAAACAAAGAAAGGAGACTAAAAGCTGATTAGGATGCCTCCTACCTCTTTTCCTCAGTACCCCACCTTATACAAACTCCCCCAAGCACTTAATGGGGAACATATCACAAATACACTTCAGACACCAAGATAAGAAGATTGAACAGGATGATTTAAAGAGGATGAATTTCCTTGGGTTTTTGTCAGCTCAAGTGGAGGCCTTTGCATCCCAAGTGAGGTAGCCTTCATGGAAAGCAGAAGAGCTTCCTGGTTGTGTGGGAGTAAGGCAAAAGAGGAAGATTTGTGGTGAGGAAGAAAGGAGCCACCAGATTTGCAATCTGCATCAGGAAGGAGTGGTGAGACAGAAGACTAACAGGCAGGGCCCAAAGGCTCAAACCATTCATCTTGGGTCCCACTATACCTAACAACAGAATTGATTCACAGGCTCCAAGAAAATAGTGTAAGATTTAACCTATCAACAAAGAGAGGTCAATTTCCCTCATATAAAAGTCACTGCCCAGCACCATACGTTGTCAGACAACCTAAGAAGACTTGGACATGGCCTATGGAATCATCATTCAGAAAAGCCCTTTTATTTAATTATGTGGGAAGTTAAAAGAAAATATATAGGTAGAGAGTTGAGGGAGAGAGAGGATGCCTAAACAGGATGATTTATTCTCAAATCATATGAAGACCCTTTACTCCATGGGTTCTTAACCTGGGAGAGGGCTCTATGTGAAGATTTCAGGGATTCTGTGAACTTGAAAGAGAATATATCCTTATTTCAATACAAATTCTTTCATTTGTAATAGTGTTTTATTTTAGTCTTTTAAGACCATTATTCTAGGAAGGGTCCATAGACTTCCCAGACTGCCAAAAGGGTCCATGACACAAAGGTTAAAAACCCTTACTTCAGACTTTTTTAAGGAGTATAACGTCTTTACCTAACTTTCATGGTTTTTCATGATCTGATCCAACCCTGTCTATCCACACTTTTTGCCTACTACTCCCCATTCCCTCACATCCATCCTCCTCATGGTCCTCTGGGCAGGCCATACTCACTAAGCTTTGTGTCCACTGTTACCAATGTCTGCAGTGCCCTCAGATTCTAAATTCTCTTTTAAGACTGAGCTAATGCAGTCTTCTCCAACACATTCCATCTAACCTAGTTCTCTCCCTTTTTATTGACTGATTTATCTCTTGTGATAGCAATTAAATAGTTTAAAGAATATAATGACTTGAAATCAGGGAGATTTGTGTTCAAATCCTGTTTCACACATTTACTAGTTATGTGAACCTGGGAAGATCAGTCTCTCCATCTATAAAATGGGTATATTAATAGCAACTACCTTGTAAAACCTGTTGTGAGGATCAAATGAGGTAAAAGATAGAGTTTTGCTATCTCTTTCTTACATATATATGTGCACATTATTATATATACCATATACATACATATGTATATTATTGTTATTAATTGTCAGCCCTGAGCGAAATAAGGTTGGCAAATGAAGGCTAGCTTACTGAAGTTGGAGCTGGGTACACCTTTTTCTGGAGTGGGCATGTTGAAGGGGAGTGCTGTAAAGCTGGTGTGGGTTTTGCAATCAAAACCAATCTAATCAGTAAACTGGTATGTCTGCCAAAAAGTATGAATGACAGGCTCATGACAATGCGATTGCCACTTGTAGGAAAACTCTATGCCACCATCACCAGTGCCTATGCTCCCACCATGACAAACCCTGATGAAGTCAAAGAAAAATTTTATGAAGACCTAGAGACCCTTATCATCAATGGGCCAAAAGAGGATAGGCTTATAATTCTGGGTGACTTTAATGCTAGAGTAGGCTCAGACTACCAGACTTGGCAGGGAATCCTAGACAGAAATAGAGTTGGAAACAGCAACAGCAATGGTCATTTACTGCTGAAGACTTGTGCATCGCATGAACTTCTCATCACCAACACTGTCTTCCACTTACCTAAACACAAGAAAACTTCATGGATGCACCCTCGCAGCAAACACTGGCATCTAATAGATTATGTGATTGTAAGGAGACGAGACAGACAAGATGTGAGAGTGACAAAGGCAATGTGTGGTGCAGAGTGCTGGACTGATCATAGACTTATCCTTTCCAAGATGAATATTCACATTCATCAAAAGCACCACCCTCAAGGCAAAATGACTACCAGAAGAATTAATGACAAATGAGAGCTCTTCTCTGAGCATGAACAGTTTGCTGCTGACTTGGAGGGAAAGTTGAGCCAACACACAGTTGGCAACAGTAGAGCAGAAAAGGAGGGGCAACTCTCAGAGATTTGGTGTATAGTACTGCATTTGCTCATCTGGGTCAGAACACTTGCAAACACCAAGACTGGTTTGATGAAAATGATGGGAAAATTCAGAAGCTGCTAAATGAAAAATGAGAACTCCATAGGATTTACCAGCAAGATGGTTCATCCACCTCTAAGAAGGCAGCATTTAATTCCATCAAAAGCAAAGTACAAGCAAAGCTTAGAGAGATATAGGATTCCTGGCTCAGTAAAAAAGCAGATGAAATTCAGTTTTATGCTGATAGTAACAATCCAACATGCTTTTATGATTCCCTGAAAGCTATTTATGGACCAAAAACCTATGGTGCATCACAACTACTCAGTGCTGATGGAGCCACATTGATTAGTGATAAGGACATGATCCTAGAGAGATGGGTGGGCTGAACACTTTCATAGTGTTCTCAACAGACCATCATCAATCAATGCTGAGGCCATTGACCATTTACCTCAGGTTGAAGTCAATCCCTCCTTAGCTGAACTTCCAACTGAAGAACAGTTTTTGAAGCCCATAGGCTCCTCTCATGTGGCAAAGCACCTGGTGCTGATTCTATTCCAGTTGAGATTTACATGGTAGGGGGACCATTGCTCATACTAAAGCTGACTGAAATTTTCCAGGTTATATGACAAAAGGAGGTTATCTCCAAGGTAGTTGCTATATCTCCCAATGCCTCCATTGTTCATCTCAGGGTAAAGGGAATAGATTGTCCTGCAACAATCACAGAGGGGTCTCTCTCTCAGTCATGGCTGGCAAAATTCTTGCTAGAGTTCTGCTTAATAGGTTGATCCTTCACCTGGAAGAAGGTCATAAACCTGAGAGCCAGTGTAGCTTCAGAAAGGGCTGAGGAACAGTCAATATGGTGTTCACTGCCAGACAACTCCAAGAGAAATGCCAGGAGCAGAACAGAGATCTCTATACAACGCTTGTAGATCTGACCAAGGCATTTGACACCATTAGTTGTGAGGGTTTATGGAAAATTATGTCAAAATTTGGTTGTCTGGAGAAGTTCATCAATATTGTACATCAATTTCATGATGGCATGAAATTTTCCCAGGTTCTGGATAATGTACAAAGCTCTCATGCCTTCCCAGTCACCAATGGAGTGAAACAGGTCTGTGTGCTTGCTCCCATGCTTTTTACCATGATGTTTTCAGCCATGTTGACAAATGTTTTCAATAAGGATGAACATGGCATCAAGGTCAACTACCATACTGATGGTAAGTTCTCCAATTTGAAAAAGTTACAGGCCAAGATCAAAGTAGAGGGAGTGTTGGTGCATGATTTTCTGTTTGCAAATGGTTGTGCACTCAATGCAGCCTCTGAAGCTGAGATGCAACAAAGTATGGATCAATTCTCTGCTGCCTGTGCTAATTTTGGCCTAATAATTAACACCAAAAAAACCACAGATGCTCCATCAGCCACCACCACACCATCCATATGTGGAACCATTGATTACAACAAATGGAGAGGTTTTGAATGCTGTGGATAAGTTCATTTACCTTCAGGGATGTACACATTGATGATGAGGTTGATGCACGCATTGCCAGAACTAGCTCAGTGTTTGGGAGGCTCTGCAGAAAGGTTTGGGAGAGAAGAGGTATTAAACTGACTACTGTTGTGCTGACTTCATTGTTGTATGCTTGTGACACATGGACAGTCTACCAGTGCCATGCCAGGAAACTGAATTGCTTCCATTTGAACTGTCCTAGGAAGATTCTGAGGATCACCTGGCAGGATAAGGTACTAGACACTGAGGTCCTCGCTCGAGCTGAACTGCCAATTATTGAAACTTTGCTTCAGAGAGCAAAGCTCTGATGGACTGGCCATGTTGTTCACATGCAAAATGTATGCTTTCCAAAAAGACTATTTTATGGAGAACTTGCATGGGGCAGGCAATCACATGGTGGCCAGAAGAAGCGATACAAGGACACTCTCAAGGTCTCTCTTGAGAACTTTGGATTTGACTGTGCAACATGGGAGACACTGGCACAGGACTACTCAGCATGGCATGCCCACATAAGAAAAGGTGCTGTGCTCTTTGAGCAAAGCCGAACTGAGACAGCACAAAGTAAACACGGAATGTGCAAATTTGGAATATCCACCCCAAATATTTACATGGGCTATCTGTGCCCAACCTGGGGTAGAGCATTCCGAGCTCATATTGGTCTGATCAGTCACAGTCGGACACACTGAAATTTCACTTTACAATGATGATGTCATTTTGGTCCTCTTCGAGAATGAAGGACAACAACCAACCAACTAATATATATGCACGTGTGTGTGTGTGTGTGCATATATATGTATATATATTATATATATACATATTTATATGTATACATATGTAATTGTTATTGTTTTAAGTTTTTTGACCTTTTCTAGAAGTCAATATCATATCTTGGGCTGGACCTTGAGTCATGAAACCTGGGTTCAGATCTCACTTCTAACACTTGAAGTTACCTGTGGTGAAATCATTTAACCTCTCTGAGGCTTAGAAAACCCTATATATCAAGCAGTTCATACCTATGAAAATATATGCATTGACTATTTTCTAACTTGTGCTATGGATATATTTCTGTGTGTATGTATGTATACCACAGACCCCTAGTAGATAGTAAGCTTACCCCACCCTTCTTACCTTTGTGTCTTCTGGTCTAACACAGTGTTGGCACCAAGAGACTTAATCGATGCTTGTTGAATTCTCTAAACTATGACATTCACAGTTAACAGCATAGTTTACTAGTTAGTTTAATAGTTCTGTAACTGCTTCTCTTCCTCAACTAGAACATAAGCTCACTGAAGGAGCTTACATTTATGCCCAGAGTTGGACAGTTAAGAGGCCCTAGGACTGACTGATCATTGTCCTGGGAGCCTAAATGGCTTTAAAATGAATGAAAAGTTCTCCCAAAGGATATAGCCTTTTACTAAGTAGAATATTTTCAATAAAAGGAAATTATTCTAATGAGTCCCATTCTCCAACAAAGGGATGAAAGATCAGAAGCTTAGATACAAGAATTCCTAAGAATGTTCATAGACAGGGATGGTGGCTATCCCCCTCTTCCCTTGGAGCAGGATATACCTTGGAATGTACAACGTGACTTGCATTGCACATTTTGATTGCATCCAAATCATCTTCTCAGAGTCAAGAAACCATCTCTATTGCTACTATGCCTTCCTAGGCAATGGCAAGCAATTCTCAAGAAGAAATCAAAGCCATCAATATTCATATGGGAAAAAAAATTCCCCAAATTACTAATGATTAGAGAAAAGTCAGAGGGAAAGGAAGGAAGAAAAGGTGGAAGAAAAGGGAAGAAACATTTACATAGCAACTACTAAGGGCCAGACACAGTGTTAAGTACTTGTTTTTAATAAATATTATTTTATTTGATTCTCACAATAACACTAAAAGGTAGGTAATATTGTGATCTTTATTTTCTCCCCATCTCTCCCCTTTCCCCCACCTATAACGCCTTGCATTCTGATTACACTTTCCCTCAATATGCCCTTCTTTCTATCATACCTCACCCTTCCCTTATCCCCATCTTCTCTCTTTTCTTGTAGGGAAAGATAGATTTCTATGCTCCATTACCTGTATTTCTTATTTCCTAGTTGCATGCAAAAAAATTCTCAACATTCATTCCTTAAACTTTGAGTTCCAACTTCTCTCCCTTCCTCCCTCCCCACCCATTTCCACTGAGAAGGCAAGCAATTCAATATAGGCTATATATGTGTAGTTTTGCCAAAGACTTTCATAATAGTCATGTTGTCAAAGACTATATTTCTCTCCATCTTGTCCTGCCCCCTATTTATTCTATTCTCTCTTTAGACCTTGTCCCTCCCCTAAAGTGGTTACTTCTTATTACTCCCTCCTCCCATTTGTCCTCCCTTCTATCATTCCCCCACCTCATTTATCCCCTTCTCCCCTATTTTCCTGTAGCATAAGATAGATTTTCATACCAAATTGAGTGTGCATGTTATTCCCTCCTTAAGCCAAATGTGATGAGAGTAAGCTTCACTTTTTCCCTCTCACCTCCACCCTTTTCCCCTCCATTGAAAAAGCTTTTACTTGATTCTTTTATGAGAGATAATTTGCCCCATTCTATTTCTCCCTTTCTCTTCCCAATATATTCCTCTCTCACACCTTAATTTTATTTTTATAGATATCATCCCTTCCTATTCAACTCAGCTCACCCTGTGCTCGCTCGCTCGCTCTCTCTCTCTCTCTCTCTCTCTCTCTCTCTCTCTCTCTCTCTCTCTCTATATATATATATATATATATATATATATATATATATATAAAATATATAATATATGTGTGTATGTATAATCCATTCAACTACCCAATTTATATATATATAAATGTATAATCCCTCCAACTCCCCAAATATTGATAAAAGTTTCAAGAGTTACAAATATCTTTCCATGTAGGAACGTAAAGAGTTCAACTTTAGTAAGTCCCTTATGATTTCTCTTTCCTGTTTACCTTTTCATGCTTCTCTTGATTCTTGTGTTTAAAAGACAAATTTTCTATTCAGCTCTGGTCTTTTTATCAAGAATGCATAAAAGTCCTCTATTTCATTGAATGATCATTTTTTCCCCTAAAGGATTGTACTCAGTTTTGCTGGGTAGGTGATTCTTGGTTTTAATTCTACTTCCTTTGATTTCTGAAATATCACATTCCAATCCCTTAATGTAGAAGCTGCTAGATCTTGTGTTATTCATGATTGTATTTCCACAGTACTCGAATTGCTTCTTTCTAGCTTCTTGCCATATTTTCTCCTTGACCTGGGAACTCTGGAATTTGGCTACAATATTCCTAGGAGTTTCTCTTTTTGGATCTCTCTCAGGAGGTGATCAGTGAATTCTTTCAATATTTATTTTGCCCTCTGGTTCTAGAATGCCAGGGCAGTTTTCCTTAATAATTTCATGAAAGATAAATTACCTCTCCTGGATCTGTTTTCTAGGTCAGTTGTTTTTCCAATGAGATATTTCAGATTGTCTTCTATTTTTTTCATCTTTTTGTTTTGTTGTGTAATTTCTTAGTTCCTCATAAAGTCATTAGCTTCCCTCTGTTCCATTCTAATTTTGAAAGAACTATTTTCTTCAGTGAGCTTTTGAACCTCCTTTTCCATTTGGCTAATTCTGCTTTTTAAAGTATTCTTTTCCTCATTGACTTTTTGGGCCTCTTTTCCCAATTGAGTTAGCCTGTTTTTAAAGGTGTTTTCTTCAGCATTTTTTTGGGTCTCCTTTAGCAAGCTGTTGACTTGCTTTTCATGAGTTTCTTGCATTGCTCTCATTTCTCTTTCCATCCACCCTCTCTTGCTTGGTTTTCAAAATCCTTTTTGAGCTGTTCCATGGCCTGGGACCATTGCATATTTATTTTGGAGGTTTTGGATGCAAAAGCCTTGACTTTTGGGTCTTCCTCTGATGGTATGCATTGTTCTTCCTCATCTGAAAGGATGGAAGAAAATACCTGTTCACCAAGAAAGTAGCCTTCTGTAGTCTTATTTTTTTCCCTTTTTTGGGCATTTTCCCAGTCAGTTACTTGACTTTTGAATCCTTTGTCAAGAGGAGGGCATACTCTGAGGACCTGTAAGTTCTCAGTTCCTCCAAGGTGGGAGCTACCAAAAGTTTTCTGCCCAGGATCTGCAAGCAGAATTCCCTTTCCAGAGCCTCCACTAGCTCCACAACATCAGCACTCTTCCTCACCCCAGGGCTACGACTCAGATCAGCAGCTCAATCCCCCCAGGGTCTTTAGGTGGAGGGCTCCAAAAATGGATGCTACTGTTGCTGCCACCTGGAACCATGGCTAAGGGAAGACTCTACTCCCTTCTCACCCTGGTGAAAAAGCTTTCTCACTGAACTTTAAAGCTGTTTTTGGAATTTTGGGACTGAGGGATATGTAAACCCCTGCTACTTCTGGGGATTCCGTCCCTGAGGCCTGCTCCCATCCTGTTCCTGATGGTGCCGTGTGACCAAGGCTGGGCTGGGCTCTGTGGGCTGTGCTCCATGCCCTGTGAGATAGACCTTTCTTGTTGGCCTTCCAGGCTACTTTGGTCTGGAAATTTCTTTCACTCTGTCATTTTCAGGCTTATGATGCTCTAGAATTTGTTTAGAGTCATTTTTACAGGTATTTTATGGGCTGTGGAGGAAGAGCTAGAGTAGGTGTGTCTTTCTACTCCACCATCTTGGCTCTGCCCCTGAGACACATATTTTTTAACATGGTCAATATGGGAATTTGTTCTACCTGATTATTTATACTTATTACAAGGGATTCATTTTTCTTCTTTCCAGGGGATGGGTAAGATGAAAAGGAGAGAAACTACATGATTTTTAACTGAAAATAATTGGGAAATATTTTTTTAAAAATACTTTCCTAGCTATGCTTATGGACACATCAGAAAGTGTGAAAGTAGACTCATTGGCTCTGAAGTTATTTTCTCCCTGGGCTAGTTACTCCTAACAATTTCTTCTTTAAACACAAAATTGAACCCCCAAAAGATTTTGTGTCTAAATTGGACACCAAAGAGTTCATTTTTGATGCTTCCTCTATGATATAAAAGTCCTATGCTTTTCAAAGTCTGTACCAATGAAATAGACATTTCAGCAGGACTTTCCAAGCTGGAAAGGCTTCAAGAAACAGGCCTGACCACCTCTGTGTCATAGCAGTACAAGACTAGTTCTAAATTCAGAAATGCCCATCATCAGAATGAGGACCACAAAATGATACCTTTTGTGGTAAGGAACCATAGCTACTCATGAAACCCATTTCCTGAAGTGTAGAAGGGCTGCCGTCTACATCAGTAGAAAGTGTTCATGTATCAGTGAATCCATAGATCTTTTGGAGGACATCTAAGAAGCATTAAAACTATTAGACTCAAAATAGTCTCTTGCTCATCTCCTGCACATCTCCTTGAAATCAAGTTTCTCAGAAGTCCAAGCAAAAAGAAAAATACAACTTGTGCAATGTTGGGCAAGTAACTTAACTCCCCTGGGCCTTGATAACCTCATCTGTAAAAGGAGTTTGGGGGGGGTGAAAAAAAAACCTCTGAGGCTCTTTGATTCTATATAGAAGAAGTTGGTTGTTTGCTCTGGTGATCTATGAATTCTTCTTTGTGTAGAATTGCTTATAGCAATCATGAATGCCACTGTAACTGCAGAAGGAGATGGTCCTGGAGCTTGTTTCTCCTCCAGCCAACCTCTTCTTTCAGTCAAAGAAAGATTCCAGGTTTGAACTGAAATTTGAAAGATGTAACTTCTTGCAAGAGTCCTTTGAGACATTCTGTAGGTCCTAATCTAGATCACGACCTAAAATTCAGAATTAATGCCTAGTCAAAAGGTTCTCAACCTTTTTTTGTTCCATGGTCCTCTTTGGCTATCTGGTAAAAATCTATGAAGCCCTAATCAGAATAATGTTTTTAAATAAAATAAATAGGATTGCCAAAACACTAATTATATTAAAATTCAGTTATCTTTATCTATATATACATATGTGTATATGTAAATATGTACTGTATATAAAATATATATGGACCCCAGGTTAAAAATCCTTGTCACATACACCTACTTAGTCTCAAGCCTAGATCTATACTATAAGTCATCCCTGCCCTAACCTACCTTTTTGAAGTGATCAGCTTATTCCTTACTGAAGAGATGAAGCTAACAGGTCAAGAAATGCTTCTTTGAGGGACGAGAGGAGTAAGATTAAGAATATCCACATTTCACTTCAGGAAGTAGAAGCTGTAGTCAAACTGTAAGTCCACCTGCTCCCACATTGGGAACAGGGTTGTTATGAGAACTAAGGACTATATAAATGCTTATTCCCATCCCTTTCCTCTATTCTTCTTTGCCCTAAGGCATAGAGCTGTGGTCAAAGACTTTTATTGCAGGAGCAAAGCTATCATATTTTACTTGCCAAAACTCAAGGGAGATGGTTTATATTAATGTACCATTACATATTAATGTAAGCAAAATTTTGTTTTTTTTCCCTGATCAGGCATCAGTAGTATCAAATTCAAATAGAAATAGGTCTTTGCTTTTGGATATCGACTTAGAACATTACAAATTAACATTATCTGCATTGTAGTTTTTATTTTGTTAAACATTTTCCAATTACATTTTAATTTGGTTCTCAGCACTCATGAGTTTTGTGCCAAAAACAAGTCTGCTGCCTTCACAGAGACCTTTCTGATGAGTCTCTACAGATTTCTCTTCCTTTCCATCAATCCAAATACATACAATTCTTTGTTCAATCAGTAAATGCGTTCTGAGTCATTGGACTAGGTCAGTACTGTAGAGGAAAACAGAAATGAATAAGACAGTCCCTGCCCTCAGAAAGATATACAGGCCAACATCTACTGAGTCACTGATGTTAGGTAGCATTATAGTCCAGTGGACAAGGTACTGGCTGTGGAGTCAGATGTCCTGGGTTCAAATATCCCTTCAAATACGCTTGCTACCTGTGTGACCTTGGGCAAATCATTTAACCTCCCTGGGCCTCAGTTTTCTCATCTGTAAATTGAGGGGGTTGCAGTAGGGTACGCTGAGATTCCTTTCAGTTCTAGGACCCTCTGTCTCAACAAAATGATTTGCTGTGGGGAAGTGATGGAAGCGGGCAGTGTGTTGAGTACACCTCCTTGGAAGAACTGTCATATCCTGTATTCTCAAATCTAGAGAACGCTCTATATTTGAACAGGCCACACACATTCATCTATTTTCCTATGCCTCCCTCTATTGAGAGATGCTAGAGACAGTCTTACAGTGTCTGCAGTTTAAAACAAAAACAAAACAGGAAGGAAGGCTGCAGAAAGGCCTGGCCCTTAACAATACTTAATGACAGATGTTACCATTTGTATTCCCTATGGTCACAGGCAAGGATTATTACCATTTATAAACAAGTCAAAGGTGATTGGGGAATAGCCACTAAATCTGTGACAGGCAAGAAGGGTCATGGAATGCTTCTTGAATACTAGCTCTGAGCTCAGGACTGATTCCATGCAAACCCACACTGATTAGATGTCCAGTGCCGCCTAAGGGCTCATTAGTCATAAAGCCTAAGGAAGCCATCCACATTCCTCCTGCTACTTAGCATGCCCCCCTGCTATGGGTGTCAATTGTATGTGTTTAAATAAAGCCAGCTTCCCTAGGCCCAGGTTCCTTGACAGTTTAATCCTGCTGAGAAGTTGTTTGTGACAAGGTTAATGGAGAAAGACTTGGAAGCCCATGCTGAGATTTCACCATGGGTCCTATGGTCTTATCCAAACTTCAACATCCAAAAGAGCAGAAGAGTTGGAAGAATTGGCCAGGGAATTTAAACTATCTTCAGCTCAAATGTTTTGGGTTGCTTTTTTTTCCCAACTTTGTTCCATTTCTACATCCCCTTTCAACCATTTCTGCTCATTACAAGTTAGTAGCTCTCTTGGACCCCAAAATAGTTAACTTGATGATGATCATTTACAGAGGATAATTTTCCATGAGAGAGAATGCATTAAAGAACAGTGAAACAAACCAAACTTATATTCATACCCCCATGAATCCAGCCCTACTACTGCCCAGATCATTTAAATTGATGTACTCCATATTCTTAAAGCTAATATGTATGTGAATAACCCCAAATATTTGCCAGTGATTGTCAAGAGAATCTCATTTTTAAAATATATTTCGGTGGCATCTGTGCAATATTTTTTTCTTTCCTATTTCACAATATTTTCAATTCCCCTTCCCACAAGCCAAGAAAACAGAACTCTATCCTTTAAGATCCCAGATGATAGTACTAGCTCTCCAGCCCTTTTTGTTTCATTCTTTTTATTGATTTATTAAAGCAACAGAGGAATAGATTATTTATCAAGACTTTTGGTTCCAAGCAATCATTAGGTAAATTTAGATAGTCCCGAAAGGTGGTGGTCTATTAAATCACTCAAAGTCACACAAGTAGAAAGTGGCAAAGCTTGTATTTGACCTCAGGTACTCTGACTTCAAATCCAACCTTTCTTCCCCTATACCACTTGTATGCCATCTCTCTAAATACTAGTAGGGAAGGAAAATCTAGGAGATATGAAAGGTTAGTATACCATTTACCTATTATGTCACCATCATCAAACAACTGCAGAGTTATGACTCCTTTATAACTTTCATTTTACCTCCCTTCCATTCATGTTCCTACATGCCACTACCCAGTGATAGGTAAAACAACTGAGGATGCCAACAATGAGGAGGCCATACGTTGTCTGAAACCAGGTCACCTTTGGTCAAAGTTAAAACTTTTCCTTCCTGAGCCTAAAAATACTTTAAAATAATCCAAAACCTGTTTTCCCTTGCACAAGGTGAATTCCACAAACACAAAAGTCTTCCCTAGCTTCCAATATTTGCACTATGTATTAAACAAAACTCAACTTAACTTCAGCACTGATAGCAATTGCTCTCAGATGTCAGCAATAAAAATTCATCTTGACATAGATGGCACAATAAAGATGGTAAAACTGCATCCCATTACTATCATCAGATATTGGCCTTTGAGAAATGTTTCTTATAGCTACAGAATCAAAGCATTTTTTTAATCACACATTGAAGCACTCAAATTCATCATTATTTTCAGGGCCTGATCTGTGTCAGAGTAGAAGTATCAGGTTTCCCTGCTCTCTCCTTTCATCCACAATAGAATCCTTTTGTCCTATCCACTGCCACTACAACCATGGTGACAAACTTGCCATGGTAACTGCTGAAAGCACTATTATGAATACAGCTGCAAACCTCTGATCACCGGGAATAACATCAAATAAATACATGAGATTGCCCCACTCTCAGCCTGAGTCTGCTTAGCTGAGAATACACAAAGCACAGGGTAAGCAACAGTGTCTTTATTCAATTTGTTTGGAGACAGAGCTTTGGATGAAAGGAGACTAAAGCAAAGAAAAAAACATCAAAAGAAAAAAAATGAAATCATTTTTATCTACTGAAGGAAGACCACTTAACCTGCAAACATTAACAATCTCTCTTATCAAACATGTCACCTTGAAAGCCATGGTGAGAAGGACGTGGTAGAGAGAAAGAAACCAGTCTATAAATGAAGAGATGCTATGGAAGGTAGCCCAGAACCAATAAGCACAATGATGAAAAGAATGGGAAATGAAACACACAAGGTTTACAGCTATGATTGAAGATGAAGACAGACAAAGCAAAGTAATTGTCAAGGCCAGCTGGTTCCTCCATTCTATCCCCACTTAATTTCAGGGAAAGGTGGGATCTGAGATTGCTCTGTAGCAACTAAGAATCTGTGAGCCAAGCCTCTTCAATGGTTCTATTAACATTAGATGGGCCGTACCAAGAACCAAAGACTTCCTCAATAGTTTCTTTCAGTGATGAATCCCACAATATGATATGAAAACAGGTAATGGGACAGCCATGTGCCCATGACTAAAGCTTTAGACCTTGAGCAAGGCATATGAAACCCATTAAGGAAGGAAAGAGCATGTTCCTCACCTTTGCAGAGACAAAGTTAGACATCCTTTGGTCCTAACCCACAATCACACTGCAATTATAAGAGTGATTGTTCCAAATCATTGATAAGGTCATTGAACTCAGATACGCTGATTTACCCATCAACAATACCAGCAATTGGCGAGATCCACTTACTGATTCATAAACTCTGTACCTTAAGATGAACAACAGGTTTTGCTGACAGTAGAGCAAAACCTCCAGTAAAGGAGTTGCCCCATCAGCTCTAACTACCTAAGTGAAGCCTAGAGAACAAAGGACACAAACCCTAGTAGTTCAGAAGACACCCAGAAGGGTCTCTAAACTGGCCCTATACAAAATTAATTGCAAATTTTCAGTCATATTTTAATGACTGATGTTTTAATAAACCACTAAATTACTCCAAATTAATTGGCTGCTAAGAAAAAAAATCTGTACTCAACCGAAGTTTATTCAGTGCGTATGGGGTAGGGAGAAGTCAGTAAGAAAGGGGCAGTCACTAAAGACAGTCAAAGTTTCTTGACCATATTTTCTAATTTCTAAATTAAGCAGAGATTTCAACAGCCAAGTAAAGCCCACATCTGGTAATTAAACAGCAGCCTGCTACATTTACCCTCTAAAAACTGACATTTAAATAATCCTCTTCAATTTCCAAATATTAACCATGAGCAGTTGGTCATTCGGGTCCATAAACAGCATTTGAAAGACCACATTTCAGATAAAATTCTGGAAAAATACTCATTTGCTTCATTTTACTTACTAAATGGTTACCATCCTCCCAAGTTCAATTAAATTCACTTGAAATTAAAACTCACAAGTATGCATTTCATTTAGATTTACCAAAGATGTCAGCCACCAATTAATTGGCCTTAAAGCAGCAGAGCTCAGAGGTGCTTCACAGCTGCCTGCTGTGTCTTTGATGTATAGCAGCTCTTGTTAATAGAATCGATTGTATGACTCATCCAATATTTTTGGCCAACCAACGATTATTGACCAGGCTGCAGGCTTTGACAACTAAATCAGACGCAGATTTAACATTTTCTCATAAGCCTATGATCTGCCATTAGCCTCTGCAGCCAAAGAGAGGCAGAGGGTGGTAGAGATTCCTTGATTACCGTGACCTGAGTGCTCATTAAATGTCTAGAGAATCTGATGGGTTTCAGCCTTCTGGATGGTGTATATGCAGGCACTTGTGGGTTTTTTAAGTTATTTTAAAAATGGGAAAATAACTTAAATGCAATTAATTTAGGAAATTGGGCTTCATTTTAGGTAAACCACTAGAATTTATTATTTCATTTAATAACAAATAAAATGCTTTCCCAGGAGAATTAGTCAATTAATTAATCAACAGCTATGTACCAAGTACCTAACATATGCCTACTGGTATGGGTGTTACAAGATATTGTGCCTGACTCATCAAGCAGATTATAATCAGGGGTACTGGTGAAGGAGGAGATCCAAAACACATTCCCATAAGAATCTGAGAATATAAGATATTAAATTATATAAATAAGTGCCAAGTTGTTTTGAGAGGCTGTTGATACTTGTGTCTACAAAGGAATTATCAGTGACACTGAGGGCATCATAGTATTGAAACAAAATGCTAATGTGAGTTGTGTAACAGGCCCTCCATTATCTGGCTCCATCCTATCCTTCAAATTTGATATCCTACTTGATTTGATATCAGCATCCTTCTGATCTTGCATCTATTATGTTCATTCCATCCTTCACGTCTTTCCTTATATTCTTCCCCTAGCTAAGAATGTTCATACTTTTCCCCAGCCAAGTCCTACTTATATTTCAAAGCATAATTCAAGGTCCATATCTTCTTCCATGTAGTTCTGTCTAGCCACTTGACCAACACTGGTCTTTCCTTCTATGAGAGGTAGCAATTACAGTCAGAGCCACAGAGCTTAGCACGTTGTTGTTTCCAAGTTCGTAGGATCACAGGATTCAGTTTGGTTCGATATTTATTGAGCACCTGCCATGTTCAAGGGCCTCAGGATACAAAGATTAGAGAGAGACACTCTATATTCCCTCAAGAGATCTAGTTCTGTGGAGTATATATCAGATACAAAGGTAAGTTACATGTGGTAACTCTGAACCAGAAAAAAAAAAACTTACATGTCATTTAGTTTAAGGCAGAGGTGAGGGGAAAAAACGGAGTTCCTGGGAGATCCACTAGCCAATAAGCATTGTTTATTTATTAAGCCCTTAGTATGTGCTAAGGCTCTGTGATATGCACTGAGGACTAAAGAAAAACAAGAACAGTCCCTATCCCCAAGGAGTTCACATTCTACTGGGGTAAGTGGATAACTGGGAAGACATCACCATATTCTCCTTAATGCCCTACTGTAAATCTCTGCTTCTACTGTAATTTTCCCCTTTGTGACATGAGTGTTAATTCTGCTTCCCTCAACTAGATCATAAACTAAGGTGTGACAGGAAAAACATTTGATTACTTTTTGGATCTCTCATGCTTCCAAGCCAATGCTACTAGCATAGTAGGTGTTCAATTAACACAAACTCATAAGATGTTAGAGCTAAAAAGGACCTTAAGTATTATATACTCCAATCCCTTTATTTTACAGTCATATGGCGTAACGTAGCTAGTTGGTGCAGTGGATAGGGTGGCAGGCCTGAGGTCAAAAAGACTTCTTTTCCTGTGTCCAGATCTGGCCTCAGACATTTACTAGTTGTATGACCCTGGGCAAGTCACTTTACCCTGTTTGCATCTGCTCCTCATCTGTAAAATGAGTTAGAGAGTGAAATGGCAAACGATTCTAATATCTCTACCAGGAAAACTCCAAATAGGGTGTAGGACACACCTGAACAACAACAAATGGCAGAGTGTCCTTGGTGTCATGTTAAAAAGACCTGGGTTCAAATCCCATCTCACTGATTGAGTGACCCTACACAAATCTCCTGGACTCAGTTTCCCCAGTTGTAAAATGGGGGAAACAATGGAATCTACCTCACAAAGTTGTTATATGAGAATACAGGCAAAGTTCCTTGTAAACAATAAAGTGTCAAATGAATGCAACTATCAATATTTTATAAATTAAAAACATTAAGGCCCATAGAGATGAAGTGACTTTTCCAAGGTCACAAAGGCAATTCATGCTAGAGCCAGACCTAGAACCCAGGTCATCGAGTCCACAATTTGTTCCACTAAATTTCCTCTGCATAAACACTATAGGACTAGCATCACCTATTAGGAAATTTACTTGAGTGAAATTTGCTTACAAAAGGAAAAGAAATGTGATTAAAAGAAGAATGTTGTTAGAATTTAATCATTTCCTTGATGGAATCTGAATGCAAATGAAAGCATACTTTTTTTTTTTTACTTAATTTGTAGAGTTTTTTGCCTGTGTTTTCTTTTGTAACAGGCTAATATGGAAATGTGTTTTGCATGAGTGAACATGTATAATCTACATCAAACTGTTTACCTTCTCAAGGAGGGGAAAGGGAAGGGTGGGAGAGAATTTGGAAGTCAAAATTGTTTAAAATGAAAGTTAAAAAATGTTTTTACATGTAATTGGAAAAAATATATACATTTTCACTAAAAAAAATAATTTAATCAGTTCTTTGAAGAGAAAAGCCTTGCAAAACTTGATTAGTCAGATTGGGAACATGTCAGTTGAATTCATGCCTGCCTAAAGAAACCAACTCAACCTTATCCAAACTAGTGAACTGGGCTCTGCTTCATGAGCAGGGAAGTAATCTCAGAGATCTTTGTGCCTCTGGCTACAACAGGCAGTACTGAAGAGCCCTTTTATTTCTGGGAAGGAAAATTAGGAGATATTGACATTTGTCCCAGAGGGAAAAATAAAAAGTCTAAAGTCATTTATTTACAAAGCTTCTTTTAAAATGCTACTACCACCTCATGTTCGTAGAGTACTTTTTAATCCTCATTAAAGCAGTTTCACACCTTTGATCCCATTTTAACCTCACAATCTTGAGAGAAGGACAAGGTAGGCATTATTATCTTCCTATATATATATATATCTTCCTATATATATTTATACGATGTGTCAACTTACCTGTCCATCCTACTGTTTCTCTCCGGTGGAATATGAGTTCCTTAATGAGAGCATCAGTAGTATTTTTGTCCCTGTTTCTTCACTGATAAGCATAGTGCCTTATTCACAGCAGGCACTTCTTAAATGAATGGATCTTCCACAGAGGAGGAAGTGGAGGCAAATGGGCTCAGTATAGTATAAAGGAAAGCGTATTAGATTTGGGATCAAAAAATGTAGGTTCAAGTTGGCTTTCTCACATCCTAGCTTAACAGCAATCTGGGCCTCGACTATTCTCACCTATAAAATGAAGTGATTAGAATATGTGATTTTTAAGGTCTCTTACTAATCTAACACCTCACTGAGAGATTAAATTATGTTCAAAAATTTGTAACTAGTAAGTGGCACATTAGGATTGGAACCTGAAGCTTCTACTTCCCCAGTTGCATTCTTTCCACTAGAAATTCAACCATTAAATAGGGGGCCAGGAGCCTTCACCTTACCCAACGTGTTTGCGATCAGACAATAAGAGGGTGGGAGGATGTGTCTCCTTCCACCCTCCTCCTGGCTTCTCTTTCCCATTTGTCCTTATACTCCAACATTCCCCCATTCTACTCTCTCTCTCCCCACTATACAAGGTCCCATCCCCTCCCAACATCCTATACCCTACCCCTGTCCCTGTCTCTCAGGGCAATTATAACCTGAGTACAAGTTGAGCACCTATAATACGAGTTTCATGAGTGACATTGAGAAAATTATACACACACACACACACACACACACACACACACACACACACACACACACACACACACACACACACACACACACACCCTCACCTTCCAAAGTATATCTAGCTCATGTCCCTCAGATCTTCTCATGGTTGCAGCTAATTCAACATACACAATCTCCTCACTTCCTCTATCCCTACCCATTTTGTTTTGGGTGGGACAAAGTGAGTCATTACACAGGATGAGCAAGCACAAATAAATGTGCTACAACCCAAATGATTTTCCTAAAGTGCAGGTCTAACATTGACACTAAGGAACAATTATTATTTCTTATTAACCTTACTTTTAAAAAAGTACCTAATTAGTGCAAAAGTACATAAATAAATTATAAATAAGTACATATGTACACATAGAAAGGGTATACCTTTTTTTCTAATAGAAGTATACAATCAAAAGTTTGGAGACCACTAAACTTGACCGCATTGTCATCAACAACCTATTTCTCTTAAGAGTCATCCAGGAATGGGTGAAGAACTGATCAATAAAAATGTTTTAAGTCCCTACTAATTCCAGAGACTCTGCTAGGAGCTCAACCTACAAGTGTAAAGGTGAAGCAGACCTTGCCTTCAAGGAGCTTATATTCTTCTAGAGCAAAGGTTCTTAACATGAGAACCCTGATCTTGTTTTTTGAAAAATATTTTGATAACTTCATTTTAATATAGTTGGTTTCCTTTGTAGTCCTTTATCTTCCTTTATCCCTTTAAAAGTAGTCTGTGAAGAGGTTTTTGTCTTTACCAGTGTGCCAAAGAGGACCACGACACACAAAAAAGTCAAGAGTCCTTGCCCTAAAAGAAGAAACTACAAATAGGCATAGGAAGGTGACAATTTTAGTGCCCAGTCACATTTAGTTATACAGTGGATCCTCTCTCCCTCCCCTTACATTCATTTTAATCCAATGCAAGCTTCCAGGGTTTCCTAACCTATCAGAAAGTCATTTAGGAACCGATGCTAAGCAGTGAATGCACAAGCCAGTGGCTAACAGCTGCATGATTCCTTTCTCCAACAGAGAATTATAAGCCTGGTTTGGGCAGAGAATCAGGAAAGAGCCTGGAGAAAGACTTTTCTCCACAGGGTGCAGAGACAGAAGGGGGAAATAGATGTCTGTAATCCTGGATTCAGAGAATTAGGTTTTACAGCAATTGTTATCCTTCCAAAGGTTTGGACAAGGGGGTAGGGGAGGAAGAGGGGAAAATAGGTAAGAAGCTTTTTTTAAGAGGAAGAAATGCATTGTCTGTTAGAAGAGGGAACATGCAACAGTCTAATCACAAGTGGCAATCAGAAGCCATAGGATCAGACACAACCGGCTCCAGACACAGGACCTTGGGGTAGGGGGGATCTAGGGTCAGCTCAAACAAGCAAGTTCACTTTTCTTTGAACCCTCAACTTTACCCTAGTAGCTGGTGTACATTAAGCGTTTGGTAAATGTTTGCTAATTAAGGACTGTAACCATTGATTCAAGAAGAATAGGGGTGAAGCACCCTCTACTCATGTCTTGCTGGTGATGAATAAGGGCTGGCAGGGGTGAGCTAAGAGCCAGACAGAAAGGTGGGGCGAAGAGTGGAAAAAAGTATTTTTAAGTAACTACTGTGTGTTAGGCACTGGCTAAGTGCTTTACCAAAATTATCTCATTTGAAAGCATGGCAGGCTTACACTGAAACTCCCTGGTTGATCACAATAACTAATTGCAGTTGTAGCCAATAATTATCTAATACCAAGGCACTAGATCTCCTAAGCTACACCACCGCAGGTCTACTGAGAACCCATTCAGTGCCTAGTATGTGTGCTAGATCTATGGAGTACAAATGAATCCTAAGGCAGGTCCTGTTAGTCTGAGAATTCTGTCTCTCGAAAATTCATTGACAGGACGACACACCTAGTCTGCCATGTAGTCACATGGAGATAAGACATGGCCCATTTCCAGGAAGAGCCAATCAAGCTTCACACACTTCCCAGGCAGCCACCTGGGTCTGCTTTGTGCAGGCATCTTTCCCTCAGTCTGCAGCCCTTTCTCCTCATCAGAGACAGGGACCCTCTAGACCCAGAGTACTAGAGACAATCCTACTACCTTTTCATTTCATTTTCATTAAATCCCCTGAACTTTGAGATTCTACACTGAGTCTGAGCTGTCCTGATTGATGGGTGAATGAAAACTCAGCCTACTAAATCTAACCAACTCCAGGCTAAGTTTTATGTCCCATTCAGCCATCCACCAGGATACCACAGCCTATAAAGAAAGTACTTCCCTCCCCTTTTCACTTTGGGAACAATAGTCAAGTCCCTATTACCCCTGTTACTACAAAGAGCATGACAATCTACTTCCCTAGGGCTCCACACCCGATGCCTGTGACTGTTTAGTCCAAGCATTTTTCTTCCCTGTCCACCATTTTCCTACATATGTTGCTTCCACTTAATGAAATAAAACCTCCTTGAGGGTAAGCACTATTTCTTTTCCTTCTCAGTGCCTAGTTCAGAGGCTGGAATGTAGCAGGTACTTAATTGACCTTGTCTAGTGAATGGTACTGTGAAAGGGTGACCTCATCCTCCACAAGGATATTAAGGAGATTTTCTACCAAGCTCAATGGGAAGAAGTACTCTGTTTATTGTGAAATAAGAAGGTTGTGGTACTCTGGGTTCAAGGCACTGCCGTGGGCAGAAGTAAAGGTTAAGTGAAGAGAGGAGTCACATAAGACAGAGCAATTCCAAGACTTAGAACAAAATATTGGGACGAAGCATGCCCTCCCCACATCAGCTACTGTCAGCACCCTGGAACAAACCAGCAGTCACTGTCCTCCTGGCTGGAGCTCTGTTATACCCCAAGGAAAAGACAGACTAGCATCCCTGCCCCCAACCTGAAACTCCTAACTGGACTACACCAAGATGAATGCTTACAGCCTTCTTTCACACCCACTCAAAATTTGCACTGTATATGGACAAAAAAATATATTGTTTGGTTTTTTTATGGTTTCCCTTCATAGCGTCCTCCATCACTTACCACTACTTTACAATACAGTGGATGGAGGGCATTTTTTATGCCTTTTTATAGTACCTCTGAGCAGTAGGCAACTTTGGCATAAAAGTTTCCAGATGCTCATTTTTTTTTTTTTTGATGCAAAGGAATCTTTGAAGCTTTAGCTAACCATCTCAGGAGGGTAAGGTTGGAGGGGAAAGTTTTTTTAACTGGATTTTCCTCTAGTCAGCATTTAAGTGGGTCTTGTCTCCTGTCGGTGCTCACATGAAACTCCCATTAACTTAATGGGTTCTCTCAATGCTCCGAGGGGAGAACCAGCTACTGAATTCAGGGACTCCCCAGCCGGCTTGATATCTTGTTGAACTTTCCATTACTTTGGGGTAGAGTAGCTGCCTATTAGTGATTCATTCTATGCTGCCTCAACCCCCTCCTAATAACTAGAGGGTAGTTTACATACACACGCTAACTGTCTTATTAAGGCCAAATGAAGCACATGTTTAAGTATCTCGTCCTGTTACTAAAGTGCGTTATTTGTTATTCAATCTCACATGTCCTGCAGAGGCAAGGAAGGGCAAAGGGAATTACCTTTTAATGTATTCTGAAGGCGCACACGCACACGCGCGCGCGCACACACACACACACACACACACACACACACACACACACACTCCCAAGGATAACAATTTGCCAATATAACCTTTAATTAAATGAACAGAAATCATGCAGACCCCACGGAGCAAGATGTCACTAAATAGAAGGGAATTATGTATGAGCTTTCGTTTTCCCTTGAATAGGATCTGTCAATAGGGCCTCAGAAATACTCAGAGGGAAAACAGGGAGCTACCTTCTAATTCCTATCAGTCAGAACTATCCATAAGGCACCAAAGAACCTTCCTCCAGGATATACCTGGTGAGAGGAGAAAAGACCTTGCAAAGGATAAGATACCCTTGAGAAAGTAGACAACAATGCTCAGAAATTCCCAAGTTGATGGGCAAATACCAATTGTCCCTGAAAAGGGACACTAAATTCTTCAATGTCGAGGGAATCAGCAATGCACCATCAGTGGGCACTTTTGCCCTCGATTCAAAATGTTGCAGATAGAGGCTGCGTTCAATGGGAACTTTCAAGGGTCGCATTAACTGGCTGGAAGCCAACACTACTACAGGCAAAAATCATTACGTTCCAGCAGCCTGGAAGTGGCTCCTTAAGTGTCAATGTTCAAGTGTTGTCTAACTTGGGGAAAGAAAGGAAGGAGAAAAGAATCCATCTTCTTTCTCTTTATCTCTTTTAGGGAAATTTGATATAAGTAGGGCCAGGTTAGACTATCTCACTAGACTAGACATGCCCAGAATGGCAAGTCACAGTTTAGAAATTTTCTGGAGGCAATATTTCAGGAACGGAAATATCTAGAATGAAGGGACACAAGTCTTTAGGAGACTTCTGAGACATTCTGTCAGATATTGTTAGGGGTGAGCTAGAATCCAAGATTAGCCGCTAAACTTCACTACACCTTCCTTCTACCTTATGGACAAAGTCTAGAACAGCCAACAATCCAATTCAACAAACATAAATTAAACACCTGTTGTGTGTGGTGGATTGTACTGGTTGTGGGGGGGCAGGGGGAAGAGAATGAGAAGGAGGAGAAACAGGCAAGATAGGGTATGACAATGTCCTTGCCATCCTACAACTTATGGGTCAGTAGAGAGATACGCACACCCTCAGATAACTATGAAATAAAAAAATACTTGCTAAAGCATTAGAGAGGTAAATAAAGTGCTAAGGAAAACGACAACATTTTTAAAAGGTAGGATCATAGTTCTAGAAGGAAACTTGAAGACTTGTCATTTTACAGATGAGGAATTGAGACTAAATCAGGGCTTGACTTATTGCTTTGCTGATTATCTAGATTTAAAGTGAAAATTCTGAAAATCATGTGTTAAACTTTTACCTACACACATGCTCCTCAAGAGACCAATTAACTTAACCAAGGCCACAGGGGACACTAGGGAAAGAACAAGGATTCAAACCCAAGTCCTCTGACTCCAAATCCAATACCCATTCCAATTTATATTCTGCCTCCTCACAATTATTCGAGGTAGATGATAAAGAAATACTCAAATGTCCCTCAGGATTAGTAGTTGCTTCAACAGAAGACAGAAATAAAGGTAGAAGTTGATAAAATTTTAGAAATTTGAGTTAGAAAGAACTTTTATTTCACTCAGAAATAGTATGTAGGGTAGTTGCCACTTCCATTAGCATTAGAGATCTGCCTTTTCTTCAGGGTCCAATTCAAGTCCCATCTTTACCATTTAAGTCTTTCCCAGCTACTTCAGTCCTCACTGATTTCTCTTCTCTCTGAATTCCCACTTTAGAATCTGGGACTACACAATTTGACATACATTACTAGAGAAGGAAGGGATCTGTGCGGTCACTAGTCCACCTCCCTTATTTTGCAGTTGAGGAAACTGTCAAGGGTCCCACAGCCTGTCAATGATAAAACCCTGTTCCTCCGATGACAAACCCAGTTTTTTCACAGTACCGTACTACTTCATTGGCTGACATTGTTCACTGATTTGGATGTGCTCTGCCTTCTCTTCCCACCCGTGTTTGCACTACAAGGGCAAGGTCCAATTATTTCATTTCTCAGAGTTTAACAGGCCTTAGAACAGAGTCATCTACAAAGGTGGTGGCCAGTGACTCATGAGCTTCAGGCATTAGAAAAAAATCTGAGACAGTGGGGTATATAGACTTTACTTTGGATTATGGAAGAGAATTTCAAAGAAACAGATGTGGGAGGTTCATTCTGCAACTTTTGCTTACTTGTTTGAAATAAGCAAGAGAGACAGTATGTGAGTGGATAGAGTTGGACTTGAAGCCATGAAGACCTGGATTTAAGTCTTGCTGATGACATATGTTGACTGTGTGATCCTGACCAAATCACTCAACTTCTCAGTGCTCCAGGAAGTTTTCTAAGACTATAAATTGCAGAGAAGGAAAGTACTGACCTACATTGGTCCAGGGAGTTCCCACATCTAGGAATTCCCTATGCCAATAAAATCATAGGTTCAGTATGTTTCCTATCCTACTTAGCTTAGCAGAAAGAACACTGCATTTGAAGTCAAAAGATAGAGGTTGAATTCCTAAATTTGCCACCTAATAGCTATGTACCCAAAGGGAAATAGCTTCTCTGAGCTTCAGTTTCCCCATCTTTAAACTGAAGACAATATTTCATTTACCAACAATCTCATGAGATGATCTCCTAGCAAACTTTAGATCGATCAAGAAATAAGAGCTTTTGTGTTTGGGCATCTACAAAGTGCTACAGTGCTATTCAAAGTGTCTTTCCCATGAACAAAAACACACCTACTATGGGCATGGCAACATATTGAGTATTTTAGGAGCTGCAAAATAATACAATAGCCACCATTTATTAAGTGTTGGCTATGTGCTATGTGTGATAATAAGTTATACTCTGCCTTCCAGAAATTTAGTCTACTCGGTTTACTAAGGTTTTGTGTATTTGCGCACATATAAAAAGACTATATTACAAGGTAGGATGTGATCTAGGGATTTTTGTCGGGGCTTAACTGCTTTTTTTTAAAAAAAGATTTTTTTGAGATCTTTTGCCTTTAAATTGACCATATTTTGCCCTGTATCCCTCTCTCTGTCCCATCTCAGAGATTCATCCCTTATAACACAGAATTTTTGTTTTAAGAGGAGGAAAAAAATTTCAAGATGAATTATTTCTATGTAGCACCAGATACCCAGAGTTTTGATGGATTCAACATGTATTAAAACAGTATAAGACAAGATCGTTACCCTTCAGAAGCTTGACATCCAAAAGGGAAGACAGCACCAGGTACAGAGGGACACCATCCAGTACACATATACAATACACATGCACACACCATGATTAAAAGGCAACATGTAAGGAGTAACCTGAATGGTGGGAAAAACACAGGTCTGGGGTCAGAAGACCCAGGTTTAAATCAAGACTCTGTTGCTCACTAGTTGTGTGACCCTGGGCAAGTCATTAGCCTCTTAGTTTCCATTTCCACATTAATTAAAGGATAGGGTGGAACTAGATGATTTATAAGATGCATCCCAGCTTTACATCCTAATAATCTTCTGAGTAATGACAACAGTAAACAATAGAAATCCTCATCATTTCCTGCCCCTCCCCTTTTATCATAGCTTTCAGGCTATGTCAAGGCTGGTTCTCTCTGTTAAACTCTACCAAACTCCTTGCATGTACTTGAAGTACCAGTTTGGAGTTTTACTTTTTTTTCTTCTTAAAGTTGTTATACTTAGAATGGGTCATAGAGGTGAAAGTCTAACTGGTCTGAAAACAGTTATGTTTCTCATGTCTTTTCTGCTTGCTAAAGTTTTCTGCGAAAGTTAAGACTCCTTTAGAAGGTAGCCAGATATGTGCCTGGGCAATAGCCTAGAGACTGTATACAGTACATTTTTTCACCCTTGCAACAGAGAAGAGGGACTACTAAGGCTAAGAAAAACTCTGCCCAGAAGCCAGGAGTTCTGGGGATTTTCCCTATTACCACAGAAATAATTCAACTCGAATTTTTTCCTCTTTTAAAACAATAAAATTCTTGCTATAAAGGATGAATCTCTGAGATGGAGCAGAGAGACGTACACAGAGGAAAATATGGTCAATGTAAAGGCATAAACTCTACATAAATATATTTTTTTATAAAAAAAAAAAGAAGTAATTCAGCTCTTTTCCTGAGTCCCAAAACTGTCTTGCCAGCTTTACCTCCAATCCCTCAAAGCACTAAATGAAAACAAATACTGAATCCAAAGAAAAATAAAGCAGAATCAAAGAGTGAACCCATAGAAGAATGAATTTGCATTTTTCTGTCCTTAACAGTGAAATACCTGAGGAGAGAGTGATTCTAAATGAAAAATCATTTCAAATTTAAAAGAATCATTGGAAGATGGGGAAAATATGTGAGCTACCTTACTTGTCTCAACAATAGCCCCTCATTTAGGTAACAGACAATTCCCAATTTGATGGGCCTCCTTTAGCCAATCAATACCTGAATATTCATGTCAGAAATGCACAGTCTATATGACCCAGCAAAGGCTCATATGTGTAGGTGTTAAAGAGGCCATGAGGGGATTCCAAAAGAATATTTCCTAAAGTGAATATAAAAGATGGAAATGAAACTCTAGCCTCTCTTCTCGAGGCTATAAAAGCCCTATGGAACAATTTTAATTTTCCCAGTAGAAAAGACTTGGATTCAAATTCTAGGCTTGTCATTTATTGCTGCATAAGCCTGATTAAATCATCGGCTCTCTCAGAGTCTCAGTTTCTTCCTCTGGAACATGAGGAAATACTTTCTCTAACCTACTGCACAGAGTGATTTGGAGAACCAGATGAGAGATGATATGTATGAAAGAGCTTTGAGAAATATAAGGCATTATGCAAATATGAGATTAAGATAGCCTTGCCCTACCTAGCTTGAGAATCTCTGTGAACCTGTATTTGTGCTAAAATAATCAAGGACATTCTTTAAAGGGGATCAAAGATTTAGAGTTGAAAGGAACATTGGAAGCCATCTAGTTCGATCCTCTTTATTTTACAGATGAGGAAACTGAGGCACAGAAATGTTAAGTGACAGGCCCAAATTCAGTAAGTACCAAAGCTAGGATTTGTCATAATCCATGGTTCTTTGCATGACATCTCTTATCTTAGACAAGTCACTGATCTATAAACTCAAAATATGCCAGCCCTGAGACATTCTATGCCTGTTCCATACAGTATCTTCTTATCTCCTTCTCTTCTGGGGTTAAGGTAGAGGACATTTTATTGACATTTCAGGGAATGAAATTAACAAGATCAGTTACTATTAATTTACTTATATGGCTCAGGCAGCACATCATCCTGAAATTTTGGAAGTTCCTTTCCGCTCCTAGAGAGGCAGTAGTTTATTTCCTCAAGTTTAAGACTGATTAGAACCAGCGAAGGTACTCTGAACATGATAAGGGCTATGCTATAAGTTAGAACTGTGCTATAAGCCAAACATCAATTTGGACACCACACCTCATGGATTGGTATCAAGTGTATATATTCCTTTTCTTTCTATTTCACTCTTTTCTTAAGTTATACTATCCCTCATCCTACCTGATTTCAAAGTTAATTGACCTTTAAACACAACTACATACCTTCTGTACCTTCCTTTCCATTTAGCTATTGTGGAGAAAAACACTGAACTGGGAGTCCTAGATTCTAGTCTCTCTGGCACTCTGTTTGCCTTGAATAAGTTAATCTATTTGTCTAGCCTCATGGGATATGATCATAATTTAAAACTGGGAGGAATTTCAGTAAGGCATTTGGGTTAGAAGATTTGTAAAGACTGTTTCACTTCTAACATCCTATGATTCTACTTACAGTGTCTTTAGGAGGAACTAAGGCTTACAAGATGCAACCTATAGAAACTTCTTGCCTCCCTACGCTGAGAGAGTGTATGTTTAGCATGATAGCCTACTTGCAAAATGTGAGGGGAAAGAAAGGTCAGATTAGTTTTCAGTGACCTTGGCAGTTGCAGTGTAAACTCCATGATACTTCATTGTGCGTTTCTTAGATCTATCCATCACAATTCATTTAAAGCACATGGCAGCTCCTTCCCCTCCTCCCCCAGTCACCTAGAAGCCTAGCTACACAAAACTAGCATAGCAGCTGTAATGTTTGAGCAGAGAATAAGGAAAGAAAATTGAGACTGAAACAGAATTTTAGCATTTCAAGACATTATATCAAAACAGAGGAAGAACTAATAAGTGAACAGTAGATATCAATTATATTCAAGGAACTATACCAGACACTAAAGTGAATAAGATAAAAAAAATAAATAAAATAAAATAATAAGAAAAAAATTAATAAGTAAAAGATATGATCTCTGTGTTAAAGGAGCTTACAGTCTAGAAGAGGGGCAGAGGGGATGTCCAGTCATGTCACCACCCCACCCATTAATGAATTCCAGGGGCTACCTGTTGCCTGAAGAATCAAATACAAAACCTTCTGTTTGGCATTGAAAGCCTGTCATAATCTAACCCTCTCCTACGTTTCCAGTCTTCTTACACCTTACCACCTTTCCCCACATATTCTTCAATCCAATGACACCAGTCTCATTATTCCATGAACAAACCATTCCATCCCTCAGCTCTGGACATTTTCTCTGGCTATTCCCATGCCCCAGATGTTTTCCTTCCTCATCTGCACCTACTGGCACACCTGGCTTCCAATCCCTACTAAAATCCTGTCTTCTACAGGGAGCTTTTCACAGCCCCTCTTGATTCTTCTGCCTTCCCTCTCTTACATACTTCCTATTTACCCTGCATATAGCTTGTTTGTATATATTTATGTCTGTTTTCTCACCTATTTGATGATAAGCTCCTTGAGGGTAGGTATTGTCTTTTGTCTCTTTTTGTATTCCCAGTACTTAGCACAGTACCTGGTACATCATCAATACTTAATAAATATGTATTGACTGACCTAAAAAAATTAATAATCTAAGCAATATATTCTAAGTGGCAAGTGAGTGGTCTAGACTGTAAGTGCTACAGAAATTCAGAGCAAGGAGAGTTAGATCACTTGTAAGATCACTACAGGCTGGGATGGCATCCCAGAGAACATGGGGATTGGTCTGACCTTGTTATTCAACGCCATTCACTCAAGAAGAATGGTTTTTGAAAAAAGGATAAGAATAGGTGGAGAAGGGTGGGCCTATCAAGAGCACAGGCATGATAGGTTGAGAGAAGACACTTCTATTCATCATCACATTTCTTGGGGAGCCAGAATTAAAATACCTGCGGGAGTAGAGATGATGGCAAGCTGCTAAGCCTGCCGGAAATTCTCCCCACCTGGTCCTCTTTCTCAACTCAGATTATTCAATTGCCATCCACCCTGGCAACTACACCAGACCCTGAAACCACTTATCAGACCCCTATAGGTTTCCTCCAGGCCTTTATAGAACGCTTTCCTCTAACTCCTCAGCATAACCATCTGCTCCATCCTATTTCTAATCTTCCCCACTTCTCTGGGGAGGAAGTGGTACTTCTAGTTTCATCCTTCTCCACATGATAAACATTCAACCATGCCAAAGGACCATGACTCAATGAGATTCTCCCTGTTCTTTCCTCAGTCCTCATCCCTCTGCCCCCACCCTTTTAAAGTCCTAATAAAGACTATAGGTTGATTAAATGAGGAGAGCAGGAGACTACATAACAGCAACAGTGGGATACTCAGAGCAGTAAACTGTACATAATGCCTCCAGATCAGGCATGGAATAAAACAGTTGAATATTTATTTTTTATGTTGGCCCATTTAGCTGGCAAAGCTTATGATTTCAGTGGAATGGTCTAAGAGCTCTAACAGAAGACAGAATGGTATAACAGTTCTAACAAAAGGTTGCTCTCAACCTTTCCCCTCTCTTTAGAAGTATTCCTAATGCAATTTTAAATTGGTTCAGCTTTTGCAGTATTTCATTGGCAATTATGATGAGCCTAGAGAGGCAGTGCTCTAGTGGAAAAGGGGGAATTTAAAGAATGAGAAATTATTTCCAGCTTCAGGAGAGGAGAGAAATCAGAGGAAACTTCACAGAGGAGGTGGTTCCTAAAATGTATCTTAAAGGAAGAAAAAAACCTTACCATACAGATATGGCAGAAGGGGCAGGCAGAGGAGTTGGGGGTGGGTGTTCATGCAGAATGTCAGGAGAAAGCACTGAGGCTAGAGAGAGCAAAGCAAGATCAGTGGATAGTGAATGGTCCAGCTGATTCATAATAAAGTCTGTATGGTGCAGCTAGGTGGCTCAGTGAATAGAGCACAGGGTCTGGAGTCAGGAGGACCTTTGTTCGAATCTGGCCTGAGGCACTTAGCTGTGTGACCCTGGACAAGTCATTTAACCCTGATTGCCTCCAAAAAGAAAGAGAGCACAGGTATGAATAGGAAGGGCAGTGCTAAGTAATTAAGATAGAAGTTTAGGCAGCAGGCTACACAAAGCCTGACTAAGGATTTTGTATTTTATTCAGTAGACAATGGAGAGCTTCTAAAGATTTTTGAACGGGAGTGATATGATCAGAGATATACTGCAATAAAAAGAATGGATTGCAGGCAGGCAAAGAGACTAGATGAAGAAAGACCATTTAAGAGACAAAAGTTCAGGTGAAAGGTATTGATGGCCTGAATTAGGACGGTGTCAGTGAAAATGGGAAGAGGATAGATAAGAGATATTTTAGAGGTGAAATCTTTAGCATGTGTCAATTAATTGGCCACGGGGAATAAGAGGAAGGGAAGAGTCAAGGATGATAACCTATAATGTACAAAGTACTGTGCCAGGTGCTAGCAAAGATAAGGCACAGGGGCAATATCTGTTATTTCACTGGCAACGGGAACTACTGGATGAAATGACACCCTCTACCCATGCAGACCAGTGCCTTTAAGGAGTTTTTTGAAAGATTATCTGTCATACTCTGACACACATGGCCAATGTGTGTCAGAGACAGGACTTAAACCTACGTCTTCCTGGAATTAGGGCCAGCTCACTATCCACTAGACCATACTGGGTCAGCTCACTATCCACTAGACCATACTGCTTCTCAAGCTCCTGGTGCAAACATGAAGGTAAATAAACATGAAACATATCTCCAAGAAGCTGATTGTTTCAGTTCCCTCATTGTTGTAGTTTTGTGATCTTGGATAAGTCAATAGAACCTCAGTTTCCTCATCAGCAAAGTGGGGATATTACCTACCCTCAGTTGTAGTGAAGATAAAATGAAGTAATATATGTAAAGTGCTTGGAAAAACCTAAAGCATTACTCAGTTACCATCTACAACAATCATTACATGTGTGTTAGTCCTTCATTGCTGAAGAAGACCATGCCATCAGAGAAATAATGACGTGACTTGCATTTGACTTTGTTTTGAGTGAGGAAGGGCTGTGCAGGTCACCAGCCTCACTTGTCCTCCAAAGCAATCTGAATCCAGTGACCAGATATTCATCAGGATGACTGGAGATGACCAAGGACGAGGCAACTGGGTTTAAGTGACTTGCCCAAGGTCACCCAGCTAGTGAGTGTCAAGTGTCTGAGGTGAGATCACCATCAAACACTATAATTATAACACTGAATAAGTAATAATACTCAGCTGCTGGCCAACAAAATGGCCGGTGATGGTAAGTGTCAAGACGTGGAAGACTGGAACTATATAAAGGAGTTCCTCAAGTGCTCTGGATCATTCATTTGTCATAAATCCAAACTGAATATTGAATCTCTTGGGTTTTGTGAGATGCATGCAAAGTAATAGTCTATTACAATAAAAGAGGAAATGAAAAATATGCACAAATAATAATTAAAAAATAAACATATTAAGTCCATAGTAGACAAAACAAAGCACTCCTCAAACTGGGGGGAGGGGAAGAAGGATGGTTTCCTGTTGATTAGGGGCCATGTAATAGGGAGGACTGGTCAGGGATATATGGCCAGAATAGAGATGGAGACCTCACAAAGGGAGAGGAGAATATCAAAGATGACTGTATTCTAGGCAAAATAAAAACAGAGGTTGATCGTTGCTAAGTATCTTTGCCTACCAAAAATCATTCTTAAAGCATGGCCTACCTTTATAAATATAATTGAATTTCTACTATTCTCATCTCAGTTGGAGGAATGAAGCTGATGAAAATTGTGAAACCTTTTATGAAAAACAGAAATAATTAAAAGATCTGATTTGACCCCCCCATATAAATGACATTAAAATATCAACTGACTCCTTAATAAAAGGCCAAGCCAAGACCCAAAGTTGTAAGAAAGAAGGTGACTTTTAGACACCATGGTGTAATAAGAATTTATCTTCTATTGCCCAGAAATCCAATAACTTATTTGGAATATTCGTCAATATTGAAACTAGATGGTAGTTGAAGGTTTACCACCATCTATAACGATATTAGAAATGCTGCCATTTGAAAATAGCCTATGGGGCATCATGATATTAGGAGATGCCCTGTTTTCCAGAGCTAACGTTCAGCAAGCAAGCTGTGCCCTGCGCTTGGCATAACAACAATCCTTTGCACTCACTCTCTGGATGATCTCACCCTCTGGCGGAATCACATAATTGTTGTTTTGCTTTGACCAGCACCAGGTGCTCTCTGAGCTTGGACAAGCACCAGACAAGTTCGAACAAGTAGCCATCTTCTGGTCATGAAGCCCTGCTATGAATCAAACTTGTCACCTTGTTGTGTTAGCTCTCCTTGTCAGGGCTAAAGCTCAGTGCATTGCCATAGGTATAAGTATTGAGATTTGGACACACTAAAACAGCCTTGCCCCCCCCACGTGCAGGGCCTAGCATGTATGTCCTTGATTGCAAGCCATTTTCCTCACTTTGAATTAAGCTTCTGTTTGATTCCTGACTCTCCTGTCTCTAGCCTGCTCTATTTGGCTCTAGCCATCCACATGTTAGAGAGCAGTGCAATCTTGTTGACATGGAGGTTGTAGCTAGCTAAAATACCAACTCCAAACTATTTTTCTTTATTTTTGCAACATTCCATATAACAAGGGACTGACCTTAACGTTTCATTAAGGGAGGATACTCAAAAGATACCTGGTTCTGTGGCATCCAGAGGGATGAAGGAAAAATCAATTTCAAACTCCCTTAGGTAAGATTTTGTTGCATGATTAAAGAAAGGGATGATGCTTAAAGTATACTTAGAGGCGAGGTATTTGCAGTCTGCATGAAATAGCAGCCTTATAGCTGCAACATTCTGATTTAATGAAATATGAAATATAGTTTCCAGAGGTTATTAAACATTTTCATCTATTGGTTATCTGCATAATTCAAACGCCCTAAAAGGACAAGCGCCAATGGCAGGATGCAACATGCTATTGTTAAATTGAAGACAGAGAAAGCCACTGTCAGGAGACTTGGCTACAGCAAGAAACCCAGGATTCTTTCTTCCAGATGTTTCTACCTAGAATTGGGATAAGATGCCAAGGACCAGTTATCATGTAGCTCTACTCCTTCACCAAAGCTTACCTCTCCAAGCACCCTGAATTTACCCAGAGTGAACAAAACTAGCAGGGGTCTGCCCATTGGGCTATTGGATCAGGCATTGGTTAGCTATTGATGTTGGCAGTTCACAGATAAAAAAGGCAGGTGGAGTAAGAGTAATATTTGAAATAATTGGTTGAAGCAAAGTCAGGAGTGGTTCCAAACCTAAGGAAGAGACAGAGACAGTGCAGAGTGGTGTGATCAGAAAGTTAGATCATGATCAGACAATCAGAGGAAGCCTGAACTAGAACCAGAAAGTCTACAAGTAGAAAAAAATTATCACCAGTGTTCACTCTTGTATTGCCTAATTGTTTCATGTGCTACTTTTGTCTCTCCTAGATTTTAAGCTCCTTGGAAAACCTTATCATGTACTTTGCACATATCCTGAATAATCATCAACACAGTACTTGGCACATACCAGGAGCTCAAAAAAAAAAATCCTGCTTGAAAACATTCTATTTTTCAGTACTTCAAAGATATGTGATTTCAGGTGGTTAAGTGGTGTAGATGATAGAGCACTGAACCTGGGTTTACAAAGACCTGAATTCAAATTCAGCCTCAGACACTTACTAGCTGTGATCCTGGGCAAGTCCCTTAACCTCTCTCTGCCTCAATAATAATGGCACCTACCTCATAGGGTTGTTGTGAGGTTAAATGAGATAATACTTGTAAAGCACTTGGCAAACCTTAAAGAGCTACATACATGGTAGGCATTAGGATTACTATTATTTCCTCACGTTGAGTATTCCCTTGACAAATTGCCTGCTTAGCCTTTGTCTTTGAGAACTTCTATTGTCTACAATTTTGTCATGCTGCAGTCAATCTGGTAATGAGGCATTACAGATTTAGCCAGACTATTGCTCAGGGAACAGACTCATAACAGTTTTTCATGAGGTCTGTATTTGAATCTATATTTCCAGCTTGTTATAATTAACCTACAAGAGTTTAGGATTATCATGGGTTCATCAGTTTACCATTAAAGTGAAGCTGAGAGGTCGTTTTGTCTAACCCTCTCATTGAAACGCTATGTGAAGAAGTAGTAAGAGTTCATAAGATAAAGTCAGGAAGAGTGCCTGAAACCTAACAAAAAACATACAGAAGAAATTGTTTTTGTAACAACCTATTTTTAATTGAACTCATTGATTGATTCTAAAGAGAGCTCTAAGAGGGGAATAGTCCAAAGGAATGGCAAAAATCACAATTGTGTTTTTGCGAAAAATAAAGAACCCTGTAATTACTGATCTGTCTTGTTTCCCCTTTCTAATAAAACAACTTGCTAGAGCAGCTAGATGGTGAGGTGAATAGGGCACTGGCCCTGGAGGACCTGAGTTCAAATCTTATCTCAGACACTTGACATTTAACTAACTGTGTGACCCTGAGCAAGTCACTTAACCCTTATTGCCTCAAAATAAAATTAAAAGATTGTGCTAATGGTCGAGGTAAACATTAAGTACCAAATCTTCAATTAAAATGAGAAGGAAACAGAAAGTCTTTTGAAAGTGACTTTTCCAAAGCAAACCACATCTTTACACTCATATAATTTACTGATAAGGAGAGAGAATACAAGATCTTGATGCATTTATTTTTCGTTGATTTTAGAAAGCATTTGACTTGGTAGAGCAAAATGAAGCCTAGAAGGCCTTCCTCTGACAAGGTGTCTCTCATGTGTTCATCAAAATCTCACAACCCATGACAGATGTGACTACAGCGGTGACTTTGTTCAATGATCTGCCCAGTGTTGACATCAAGTATGATATTAACAAAAGATGTTTGCTAAAAGGGTTTGTAAAGACATCATGAAAGATGCTGTTCAGGAGGTCCAAGGAAAAGAAGGATTTTTTGTTGATTCTTTGAATAGTTGTATTTGGAGAGCATCATGTTAAATTTGTGAAAACCTGAAACACTACACAATTCTCTCAGTGCATTTCACAATGGCTTAAATGACTAACTGAATGCAAAGAGCAGTTATTAAGCATTTGCTATGTTCCAGTCATTGTGCTAAGCACTGGTGATACATGTATAAAAGGCAGGACAGTTCTCTACTTTTAACGAGTTTACATTCTAATAAGCAGAGTGCGACTATATCTAGACATAGATATAGACATACACATATTTGGCTCCAAATTCTATGTATTTCTCTAAATCACAATACCTCTCCCATGTATATATATATGCATTCTATAAAGTATGTGTGTATATGTCTCTCTCTCTATATGTATATATATGTATATTTGTATACATATGTATAGACATTGACAGAGAATACTAATAGTCTCCTGGTATGGGGGATAGCTAGGACAGAATTCTATTATCATCTTGTTCCCTCCCTACCCTTTTCCACCATCACTTTGCTCTCTCCTAGATCTTTGTCACCCATCCTTCACTGTACCTAATACTAACTTCAGGTAGAAAGACAATTACTCAAGTGAGTTTCTATTATTTTCTGAAATATATCAGAGAAAGGAGAAAATCTACCCTGTTATTAATAACATGACAATTTCTTTTTATGGAAGATTCAGATCATTATACTTCTGCTAGGTACAACTAGGAGGACTGATAGGGCAACTGTGGTGTAACAGAGACAGAAAACTTGTATTCAAATCCTCACTCTACTAATCACTACATGAATTTGAGATAAACCACTTCACTAAGTTTTCTCATCTTTGAAATGAGCAGGTTGGATTAGATGATTTTAAAGATACTCTTTAGCTCTAACTTCTCTGGTCCAACATGGGGCCTTGGCTTGGCTGACACTACTGCCAATTTCTTTTTGAAAATGAGAGAGGGAGGGAGAAGGGGAGAGACGGAGAGAGACAGACAGAGTCACAGATGGAGAGGGAAGGGAAGGAAAGGGAAGAGAAGGGAAGGAAAAAGAGAAGCAAGTCATTATCACTAATGCACAGATAAGGAAACTGAGACTCAAAGACTGAGTCACACAGTTACTACTATAATGCAGAATTTAGGGAAGTCCCTTCACCTTTCTGGAAATCAGTTGCCTTGTTTGTAAAATAAGAGAGCTGGTTTAGCTATTTTCATCCTTCCTAGAAGAAGGAAGTCACATGCTAGTGATCAGTCCAAGCGTGAGAGTGAAAGAGCTGTAATGCCCTCCTGGAACAAAGGTCATCTTTGGAATTAGGATGCAAGCAAGTAAAAATGAAAAGTCAAAGCTAGTCAAAGACCAGAATTTCTTTCAAGCACCATGACTTCAGGGGTTGAGATAGAAGCAGGAAACTAGTAGCAGAGCAGAAAGTCTGGCCAAGTCAGAATCAGGTTAGAAAGCAAATACAGGGCATGTTAAGGAGTTGTCTCCCTCCATCCCCAAAAGTTTATCAGTCTTTTTACATTGGCTACCTGCTTTCTTGATCCCCATTCTGATCAGATATGTTAGTATAGTCACAAGCAAAGTATCTTCTTCATACTCAGCTGTAGCAGTAAGGCATGGATACAACTGATCTCTGATACTGCTTTACACTACAGATTCTTTGATTTGCTGACCAGTCACAATTCCAGAATAGAGAATGCTTCCCACCTCTTGGTAGAGAGATGGTAGATGGCAGGTACAGAATGGTATACACTTTCAGATACAACTAATATGTCCATTTGTTTGGCTTGACTATACTTATTTGCTGCAAAAAGTAGTTTCGTTAGGGGGGGGTGGAGAATTGTGAGGGTTAGTGATAGTCATGCAAAAAAATTAAAAAGAAAAAATTATCAATGAGACATTTTAAAAATATACCTTAGGGAGTTTTAACTCAGAAGGGGATACAGAAACACAACCAGGCTTCTGTTGGTCCTAAGATGCTAGGTTTCATATATGTATATATAATATATATTAAAAAAACAAGTTTGTAGGTACTATATATAGATGCACATATATATACAATATATACATTTATGTAGAACCTCCTTTCCTGTTTTAAAATTTTTTTTTTACTTAGTAGTATTTTATTTTTGCAATTACATGTAAAGATAGTTTTCAACATTCTCTTTTGTAAGATTTCAAATTCAAATTTTTTCTTCCTCATCTTCCCCTCCCCCCAAGATGGCAAGCAATCTGATATAGGTTATATATGTACAATCATATTAAACATATTTCCACATTAGTCACATTGTGAAAGAAGAATCTGAACAAAAGGGGAAAAGCCATGAGAAAGAAAAAACAAAATCAAGTGAAAATGGTATGCTTCTGTCTGCATTCAGACTCCATAGTTATTTCTCTTGAAGTGGGTAGCATTTTCCATCATTTTTTGGAATTGTCTTATATCACTGTATTGTTGAGAGGAGCCAATTCTATCACAGCTGATCATCACACAATGTTGCTGTTACTGTGTACAATGTTCTCCTGGTTCTGCTCATTTCACTCAGCATCAGTTCATGTAAGTCTCTCCAGGTTTTTCTGAAATCTGCCTGTTCATCATTTTTCATAGCACAATAGTATTCCATTACATTCATATACCACAATTTGTTCAGTCATTCCCCTATTGATGGAAATCCCCTAAATTTCCAAAGTTTTCCTACCAAAAAAATTTCTACTATATTTTTGTATTTATGGGTCCTTTTCCCTTTTTTATGATCTCTTTGGGATACAGACCTAGTAGTGCTGGATCAAAGGGTATGCACCATTTTATAGCTCTTTGGGAATAGTTCCAAATTGCTCTCCAGAATGATTGGATCAGTTCACAACTCCACCAACAATGCATTAGTGTTCCAATTTTCCCATATCTTCTCCAACATTTATCATTTTTCTTTTCTGTCATATTAGGCAATCTAATGAGTGTGAGGTGGTACCTCAGCATTGTTTTAATTTGCAGTTCTGTAATCAATAGTGATTTAGAGCATGTTTTCATGTGACTACAGATAACATTAATTTCTTCATCTGAAAACTTCCTATTCATATCCTTTGACCAATTATCAATTGTGTAATGACTTGCATTCTTATAAATTTCACTCAGTTCTCTATAAATTTTAGAAATGAAGCCTCTATAAGAAACACTGGCTAAAAAATTGTTTTCCAGATTTCTGTTTCCTTTCTAATCTTGGTTGTATTGACTTTGTGCAAAAACTCTTTTTAAAAAATTTAATGTAATCAAAATTATTCATTTTGTATTTCATAATGTTCTATATCTCTTGTTTGGTCACAAATTCTTCCTTTTTCCATAGATGTGACAGGTAAACTATCCCTTGCTCTCCTAATTTGCTTATACTTATACCCTTTTTGTCTAAATCATGTACCTATTTTGACCTTGTATTGGCCTATGGTGTAAGATGTTGATCTATGCCTAGTTTCTGCTGTACTATTTTCCAGTTTTCCCAGCAGTTTTTGTCAAATAGTGGGTTCTTATCCAAGAAGCTGAAGTCTTTGGGTTTATCAAACAGTGGATTGCTGTAGTCACTGAATACTATGACTTGTACCTAACCTATTCCACTGTTCCATCACTCTATGTCTTAGCCAATACCAAACAGTCTTGATGATTGCTGCTTTATAACATAATTTTAGATCTGGTACAGCTAGTCTGCCTTCCTTTGAATTTTTTTCATTAATTCCCTTTATATTCTTGACCTTTTATTCTTCCAGAAGAATTTTCTTATTTTTTCTAGCCCTATAAAATAATTTTTGGTAATTTGATTGGTATGACACTGAATAAATAAATTAATGTAGGTAAAATTATCATTTTTTATTTTATTAGCTCAGCTTATCCATGAGCAATTGATATTTTTCAAATTTGTTTATATCTGATTTTATTTGTGTGAAGTGTTTTGTAATTGTGTTCATATAGTTCCTGGGTTTTTCTTGGGAGGTAGACTCCCAAATATTTTAGATGGTCTACAGTTATTTTAAATGGAATTTCTCTCTCCTACTGCTGGGCTTTGTTAGTATTATATAGAAATGCTATTGATCAACCTTTGCCAAAGTTGCTAATTATTTCAAGTAGTTTTTTAGTTGATTCTCTAGGATTCTCTAAGTATAATCTTATATCATCTGCAAAGAATGATAGTTTTGTTTCCTCACTGCCTCTTCTAATTCCTTCCATTTCTTTTTCTTCTCTTACTGCCAAAGCTACCATTTCTAGTACAATACTGAATAACAGTGGTGATGATTGGCATCATCTTGCCCCTGATCTTACTGGGAAAGATCCTAGTTTGTCCCCATTAAACATAATGCTTGCTGATGATTTTAGATAGATAATACTTATCCTTTTAAGGAAACCTCCATTTATTCCTATACTCTCTGGTGTTTTTTAGTAGTGTAAGGTGCTATATTTTGCCAAAAACTTTTTCTTCATCTGTTGAGATAATCATATGATTTCTGTTAGTTTTGTTATTGATATGATCAATTGTGCTGATAGTTTTCCTAATACTGAACTAGCCCTCCTTTCCTGATATAAATCCCACCTGGTCATAGTGCATTATCTTGGTGAAAAATTGCTGTAATCTCTTTGCTAGTATTTTATTTAAATTTTTTGCAGCAATATCCGTTAGGGAAATTGCTCTATAATTTTTTTTCCTCCATTTTGGCTCTTCCTGGTTTAGGTATCAGCACCATATTTCTGCCATAAAAAGAATTTGGTAGGACGTCGCTTGTTTTTCTAAATAGTTTATATGGTATTGGAATTAATTGTTTTTTAAAAGTTTTGCAAAATTCTCTTGTAATTCCATCTGGCCCTGGAGGTTTTTTTTCCCTTAGGGAGTTCTTTAATGCCTTATTCAATTTCTTTTTCAATGGAGTCAGGTATTTTATTTCCTTTTCTGTTAGCTTGATCAATTTACATTTTTGTAAATATTCATCCATTTCATTTAGATTGTCAGATTTATTGGCACACACTTGGGCAAAATAGCTCCTAATCACTTTGATTTTTTCTTCTTTGGTAGTGAATTCACTCTTTTCATTTTTTATACTAGTAATTTGGTTTTCTTCTTTCTTTAAATCAAATTAACTAAAGGTTTATCTATTTTATTTTTTTCCATGAAACCAGGTCTTAGTTTTATTTATTAGCTCAATGGTTTTTTTAATTTCAACTTTATTTACCTTGCCATTGGTTTTCAGAATTTTTAATTTGGTATCTAATCAGGGATTTTTAATTTGTTCTTTTTTTTCAGCTTTCTCCTCTATTTTATTCACATAAGCATTTAGAGATAGAAAATTTTCTCTAAGAACTACTTTAGCCGCATTCCATTAGTTTTGGCATATTGTCTCATTATTGCCTCTTGTCCTTTGACCCATTGATTCTTTGGGATTAGATTACTTAGTTTCCAATTAATTTTTAGTCTATCTTTCCATGGACCTTTATTACATGTAATTTTTATTTCATCATGATCTGAAAAAGATTCAATTAATATTTTTGCCTTTCTGCATTGTTTTTTATGCCCTAACACGTGGTCATTTTTTGTGTAGGTGTCATATATCACTGAGAAAAAGGTATATTCCTTTCTATCCCTATTCAATTTTCTCCAGAGGTCTATCATATCTAATTTTTATAAAATTTCATTCACCTCCTTAACTTCTCTATTGCTTATTTTGTGGTTAGATCTATCTAGTTCTGAGAGGAAGAGGTTGAAGTCCCTTACTAAGTATAGTCCGAGGTTGGTCAGTCAAAGAACTCTGGTCTGCCTGGAATCTCCTGGGTTTTCTGGCTGGTGAGTACTGGGTTTATATCTCTTCAGCTCATCCTGTACTGTGTGCTGGATTGTTGTCAGAAGGATAGCTAACTAGGATAAGATTCTGAGAAAGCTTAAAATCATCATATTTTAAATTTGTATAAACAGGTTGCTAGACATTCCTGAAGGGCTAGAGTAGGGGTTCTTATTCTTTTGCATGTGAGATGGACCCCCTCTGAATGAGTGAATGAAGCATGTATTAAGTGCTTCCTGTATACCAAGCTACTGTACAAAATGTGGGGAAATAAATCTAGAAAAGTAAGATCATCTCTGCCTTTAAGGAGCATACCTTCTAATAGAACAAGACAACATATGTTTAAGGATTCAGCTTTCAAGTCCAGTGGAATTTCATGGTCCTCAGGGTGCAACAACCAAGCACATGTTAATGTCTCTTTTTTAATGCTATTCCCACTGATAAAATGACACTATTTCCTGACGTTGAGCCATCAGACAATGCCTTTCTAGTGGAAAGAACTTTCTTTTCCAGGTCACCAGTAGTAGATTCTTTTTAATGTGTTTAAATGCGTACAGTGAAATACATAGGATTACAAAGGAAACCAATTATATTGAAATACAGTTTTCAAAATAGTTTCAAAAAGTTCACGGACCCCAGGTTGAGAATCTCTTGTTTAGAGTTTTTGATCTAGGCTCAGGTAAATCCCCTTCATTAGTGGGCTATAGTGTTTCTCCAAGAATGTTTTTGTAAAAGGTTGCCATATAGAAGACAAATACATCTTTTGGTTTTCTGATTTGGATTTGCAAATGTATTCCTGAGGATGAGAATAATGACAATAACTAACATCATATAGGGCTTTATGTTCTGCAAAGCACTTACATGTAATGCCTTATTTGAGTCTCACAACATCGTTAGGAGGTTGGTGCTATTGTCTCTTTTCTAGGATGCTGAAAGTGAGACAGAGAAGTTCATTGACTTGCCTAGAGTCAGACAGCTATTAAGTGTCTAAGGCAAGATTCAAACTCAGGCTTTCCTGACTCTTAATTCCCAGAGTTCTGTCCCCTACACTAGCTCTCTCAGCTTTCTGGGGCCACTGGCTTCTCTTTGAGCCAGTTTGGGGAACCATTATCTTTGGTCCTTGGATTTTTGCTTTTCACTGTTTTCTAAACCTTCCCTGAAGAGTCAGCTAGGTGGTGCAGTGGATAGAGCACCAGTGCAGGAGTCAGGAGGACCTAAGTTCAAATCTCACCTCAGACACTTGACACTCACTAGCTGTGTGACCTTGGGAATGTCACTTAACCCCAGTTGACTCATCCTGAGTCACCTCCAGTCATCCTGATGACTATCTGGTCACTGGATTCAGATGGCTCTGGAGCAGAAGTGAGGCTGGTGACCTGCACAGCCCTCACTCACTCAAAACAAAGTCAAGTACAAGTCATGTCACTATTTCTCTGATGGCATGGTCTTCTTCAGCAATGAAGGATGAACACACATTTCTTCCTGTAATTCACTTAACTTGTCCTCTAAAAATTTGGATGCTATACCACTTGGTGCATATATTACTTTACTGTCTATGGCATGGCTTCTTAAACCTTTTCTACTTGCAATACCTTTTCACATCTCAGTAGCATTTGTTAGTGTTACATGGTATGACAGCATGCACAGTGCAAAGTGCCCATGCTTTGTGTTCAGAAACAAGACTGTACTGAAGTTGTGTGATGCAACAGAAGCAAGCCCTATCTGAAACACCTCAGATTCATTAAATGTTTAATTTTGAATTAACTTTTGGTTATTGCTCATTCAGAAACCTTTTACTGTTGCCAAATTTTTCACAACCCCATAGGGGGTTGTTATCCACAGTTTAAGAATCGCTGGTCTGTAGTATCTTTTAGTAAGATGTAGTTCCCTTCCTCATCTCTTTTAATTAGATCTATTTTTGCTTTTACTTTGTCTGAGATCAGGATTTCTACCTCTGCTTCTTTTTACTTCAGCTGAAGAATAATATATTCTACTCAAGCCTTTTACCTTTACTTTGTGTGTAGCTTGCTACTTCAAATATGTTCATTGTAAACAACAAATTGTAGGATTCTGGTTTTTAATCCACTCTGCTATCTGCTTTCCTTTTATGGGAAAGTTTATCCCATTCACATTCACATTTATAATTACTATTTTCCTCCATCCTGTTTTTCCCCATTTATACTTTTCTCTTTCCTTTCACCCTGTCCCTCCTCACCAGTGTCTTGCCTCTGACCATTGCATCCTTCAATCTGCCCTCCCTTCTATCAGCCCCTCTCCCTTTTCTTTTCCCTCCTACTTCCCAAAAGGTAAGATAAATTTCTATACCCAACTGAGTGTGTATGTTATTCCCTCTTTGAGCTGAATCCAATCCAATTCAAAGAATGCTCACTCCCCTCCCTTCTTTCCCTCTACTACAGTAGGTAGTAGTATTACAATAGGTCATTTGCATCTCTTCATGGGGTATAATTTACCCTATTCTGCCTCCCCCTTTCCTCTTCCCTCAGTACAATCCTTTTTTGCTCCTTAATTATTTTATAGCATCACATCAAAGTCAACTTATACCCACACTCTCCACGTATACCCCTTCTAACTGCCCTAATAAAGATACAGTTCTCGAGAATTACAAGTATCATCTTCCCATGCAGGAATGTAAAAAGTTTGACCTTATTAAATAACATTTTTTTTCTTTGCTGTTTACCTTTTTTATGCTTCTCTTGAATCTTGTATTTGAAGATCAGACTTTCGGTTCAACTCTACTCTTTTCATCAGGAAAGTTTGAAAAGTCCCCTATTTCATTGAATATCCATCTTTTTTTCTCCTTGACCTGATAATTCTGGAATTTGGCTACAATATTCCTTGGAGTTTTCATTTTGAGATCTCTTTCAGGAGGTTATCAGTGGATTCTTTCAATGACTATTTTATTCTCTATTTCTAGGATATCAGAGCAATTTTCCTTGACAGTTTCATGAAAGATGCTATCAAGGCTCTCTTTTTTTTAAATCATGGTTTTCAGGCAGTATAACAATTCTTAAATTATCTCTTCTGGATCTATTTTCCAAGTCAATTGTTTTTCCAATGGGGCATTTTACATTATCTCTTATTTTTTTCACTCTTTTGATTTTGACTGATTCCTGATGTCTCACAGTGTCATTAGCTTCCACTTGCCCAATTCTAATTTTTAAGGAATTATTTTCTTCAGTTAGCTTTTGTACCTCCTTTTCCATATGGTCAATTCTACTTTTTAAGGAGTTGTTTTCTTTAGTAAATATTTTTTCCAATTTGGCTAATTACATTTTTTTAAGGAACTATTTTCTTCAGCCAATTTTTGTCTTTCCCTTTCCAAGCTGTTGACTCCCTTAAATACCTCTCATTTCTTTTCCCAGTTTTTCTTCTACCTATCTTATTTGACTTTGAAAGTCTTTTTTGAGCTCTTCCAAAAAGGCTGGTTTGAGACCAATTCATATTTCCCTTTGGGCTTTTGCATGTAAGCATTTTGACAATGTTATCCTTTTCTGAGTTTGTGTTTAGATCTTCTGTATGACCTTAGTAGCTTTCTATGGTCAAGGCTATTTTTTCTTCCTTGCCATTTTTTGCCTATTTTGTGACTTTTAAAATTGAGCTCTGCTCCTGGGGAACAGGGGGCAATGTCCCAAGCTTCTTGTGCTGGGGTCCAGGGGCCTGGTCACTAGCTTAGTGCACTGGGGCTTCAGATGCTGGCAGCTTGGTTACTGTGCTGGGATGGCCTGGCCTAGTTGTGCCTGCTATTACCTGAGTTCCAAAGCTAGCAATTTGCCTTCTATGCTGGGGCTAGAGACCTCCCAGCTGGCATACTGTTCCACTTCCTTGCTGAGTCAGGATCGAGAGGCCTCCATTGCTGATCTGCGCTGTGGCAAAGTCTCCCACTAGCCTGCCAGGACACTTTCCCTGGGCTGTACTCCCCTTTTACCCAATAGAGACAGACATTTCCTGAAGCCCTTCTAAGTCATCTTAAGCTGGAAAAGTATTTAACTCTGCCTTTTTGTAGGTTCTATCAGAATACATTTGAAGGCTTAATTTAACATTGTTTCAAAGGGAAACTGGGGAAACCTCAAGCTTCTCTCCATCATCTTGGCCCCATTTTCTAATATATGGAAATATCTATGTTTGTTGAGATTTGTTGAGTTCATAATTTTAAAAAGGAAAATTTAATGAAAAAAGTTACCTTGACTAGGCATCTGACATGCTTAAGGAATACCTGTGAACAGCAGAAAATCTCTGGATTGCTCATGACCTCTGGGAGGGAACACAACCATTTTGGATCTTTGTATCCTGACTAGATCTGATGTCCTCTGGATCCCACTCTGTTTCATCAAGGTCCCGTAGGCTTGCAACATCAAGTGGGTAAACAGAGGAAGTGATCAGGATGCAGCCAGGGACGACACCAGTGTGGCAATGGACTTCTAATGAGATCTAGCTGTCTTATTAGAATTTGTTCTTGTTTTTCAATTGCTAATGCAGGGACTGTCCTTGAAATGATATGAAGAAGCCATTTGGAGACCATGCCTTCTACCTTTTCTTTAACCATTCTGTGGTGCCCAGAACTATGCTGGACCCACAGAAGGCAACACAAGAAATGCTGATTAGTTGAATAAATAAAACTAAAGCCAATTTTTCCTTAAGAAGCGGCTATAGCATAAACAGCCTTTGCATAGTCACCAGATTCTTTTTTTTTTTTTTATACCACACCTATGATTTCCTTGGAAAAGGAAACCTCCAAAGAAGAATTTCTTCTATCTGTACAAATTAACATCTTTTTTTTTTTTGCAACTGATAGTCTTAGAGAGCTGTGTGGGTGACACTGAGAGGTAAGTGATTTCCCAGGCTCACACAGCCGATGTGTATCTGAGGTAAAACCTGAACTGAGGTGATCTTAAGTCTGAAGCCAGTTCTCTGTTTACTCTCCCCCATACAGCCTCTCACAGATTTTTTTTTTTTTTAAAAATTTCTAATTTCACCATATTGCTAAAAAAAAAAAAAAAAAGCCTTCAATGAATACTCATTGCCATGGGATCCTAGAAATGTACCAGAAAACACAGTAAAGTAGGGGTTCTTCACCTGGGGTTCATGGAAAGTGTACTGGATAAATTTCAAGAGGTTGATGAACTTGAGTGGGAAAAAACTATATCTTTTTTCCCCACTAACTGAAATTTAGTATCCTCTTCAATCATGAATATGTTATTTCCTCCAGTGATGAAATATCAGTAGATTCATGACACACACAGAAAAGGTATTGAGTCCCTTCTTTAATAGAATAGGGAGATTAAAGTGACTTGTCCAAGGTCACACAAGTCATAAGCATCAGAAGTAGAATTTGAACCCAGTACTCCAACTCCAGAGCCAGTGCTATTTTCATTGTATCTCATGGCATCTCTACAAGATAATATCCTAGCTCCTTCACCTGTCATTCACTAACTACAATCTGTCTCCAACCTATCTTTCCAGTGTTAGCTCCCACAACTTCAGGGCTTAAATGATTCCTCTATTAAGTGATGTACTGTGCTCTCTCAAGATTTTGTTCATGTCATTCATTCCTTGAATGGCCTTTACTAACTGCAATCCTCTAATCTGTCCTTTAAGGCTCAGATCAAATCTCTCTTCCCTGATGAAGACTTTCTTGATCACCCTAGCTTATGACAGTTATTCCCTCCTCTGAATTCCTCCGGTAAAAGTCCAATTTACAAAATACTCAACTAAAAATGACCCTTGAAATCAGATACCCACCCCACCCCTCCACACCCTTTCCACCTCACTACTAGAGCTCTTAACACCCCTAGCATGAAAGATAATCTTAAAAACGCCAGGACTTCTAGGTTTCCTGGATTGAGAAATAGAAAAGGAAAGAAACAGTAAAATTAAACATTAGAAACAGAGTCCCAGGTAGGACCATGTTCTCTGTGTAGTATTCCCTGGCTGAAAATATCTTCCCTAATACTGGCTCCTCAGATGTGCTCACTTCACTTCAGGAAATTCTATCAGTAACACATTCATTTGAATTGGCAAGTTTCAAACATGCAAATACTTCTAGAATGACTGAATGGCTATCAGTCATTCACATCTGAGTATGAATTCATTCAATCAGATTGCTTCTCTTTAGGCAGGGAGCTGAGCTTTCCGTAGAGGAGCAATAGGAGTTTAGATTGAATACGGTAGGGGGAAGGAGAAAGAATAAAAGAAGTAATTTTTGAACATGAATTGCTTCCAGAGGTAGTAGAGACTTACACAATGGATAAGAAATAATTTTCCAAAGAAAGCATGCTTCAGTGTAATTGAGGCATTTGGAGCTTGGGGAGAGGTGTACAGGGAGGTGGGGAGTGTGGCAAAGACAAACTGCTTGTTTTGAAACTTAGCTAATGTGGGCCCCCTCTAGGAAAGAGGAAGAAAGCATCTTCCTGCTCCTTATTCCTAAGGCCTCTTCTCTATCATATACAAGCTAGTGATACTCGGGCTGTAGTTCAACTATTGGAAGAGGGGATTCTGAATCAATGTTTTATATATTGATAGAGAAAATTTCTTGCAAAAAAAAAAAACCCAAACCACTCCCCCTATGTACCCCCAACAATTATATGTACTGCATAAATCTTTGAATGTTACTTAGGGAACTTAGAAGGAAAGGGGCTATGGTTTAGTTTAACTACGTTATAGGTTAATTAGGCCTTTTTAGTCTACTTAGGGGATCTAGCCACCATTTATAAAATTGTTTCTATGAGGAAATGTGTTCTGAGTTCCAAACCACCAGCTTACAAAATTTTGAAACATAGCATTTTGGAAATCTGGAGATTGCCTGAACTCCTCATATGACAATTTCTTAAATATTGTCTTGTGTCATGGATATGTTTGGATGTCTTATTTCCCCTCCTAGAATGTAAACTTTTTAAGAGAGGGATGATATCTTGTTTTTTATAGAGACTAGCACATTATGTTAGATATAATACTCTTGCAATAAATATTTCATAAAGCTTTCAGGGTCCTGATCTGAAAAATGAGACAGCTGAATTGGATAATCCCTAAAATTCCTTTCAGCTCTAAATTATATGAATGAGTGAATGAATGAATGAATATGGATACTATTAATCCCCAAGGCAGTCTAATTTCTGAAATGGTCCTAGGACAACTCTGTTTAAAGGCAGGAAGCTGGATTAGATGACCTCTGGATGACTCTGGATGACCATTTAGAATTCTAATAATAATTTCTTTATCATTCCCAGGGCCCTGCATTTACAAAACACAAATGCAAAGAACAGTATGACCTACAGGATAGTCAAAGAGGAGAAAGATAAAAAGAACATTGCTTTGGAGTTGTGTATTCTTGCCTGAGTTATTAAAAGGCTTCCCTTCTAGAAGATAAATTCATCTCCTACTTCTTTCCTGTTATAAGTTGCAATTATACCTCTCTAGGCTCCTTCTTCTTTTTGAAAATGACAAGCCGGTCCATTATTTTTTTTTAATGGCAACTACTGAAAATCTTTTAAAGGAGAATGCGTTCTAAGCCATTCAGCTGTCTGTGTTCCCGGTTAATTCTTTCATTTTCCACAGACTGGTATTATTAGTATCATACTCAAGAGAAAAAGACCTTCCCCAATCCTGGAGGGACTTGTGCCGCATTCTGACTTCCTGATTAACTCAAGAACCAAGACTAGTTATTAATCACCATATTGCCATTTGCTTCCTATAACTTTGCATTCAATATTCACTTTAAAGGTAGATTCACAGTGCCATCCTCCCCCACTACCCCACCCCCACACAAAACTCCACTCTGCCATAACTGCCACCAGGAAGCTATCCATGGTTAGTCCTATCTGCTAGTTGGTATAATGGCTAGAGTTCAGAAATTCTGCCTGCTTTAGATCCTGCCTCAAATGCTTACTAGCTGTGTGACCCTGGGCCAGTCAATCTCTCTACCTTCAGTTTCCTCATCTGTAAAGTGAGAACAATACTCAGAATTGTTGTGAGGACCAAATGAGATAATAAGTGTAAATAGTTTTGCTAGCCTTAAAGTGCTATACAAATGTTAGGAATTATCGCCATTTCTTTATTTTCCATTCAATTCGTTTTCAATTTATACTATTTTCATTTACTTTTTCTATTATGCTGCTGCCACTCTCTTCTTTTTTAGACTATTAGGTTCGTATGTGAAGAGATGTTATCTTTCATTTTTGAATCTGCCCTCCATGCCTAGCACAACTCCATGTACATAACGAACAGACAACTGTGTTTGCCTGTAGGAATCATGGGATGAAGGCTCAGAGGAAGAGGTTTTGGCAAAGTGCAAGAGAGATAGTTGGAGACAGAGTCCAATGCAGCGAGCATAAAGTCTCTTCAAGGCCAATTCTTTTGCCCTCTCCTATACAAACTCCAATGTTGACTCATGGGTATTACACAACTATACTGGAATGCAACCACAAAAGCCTTAGTTACTCTTAAAATAAAGAAGAATTGTGAAAATAAGTTTGTTGTGTATGTTGGGCAAAGCAAAGGTACTTGGAAACAGGAGTTCTTAACCTTTTTTTTTTTGTTTCATGGACCCCTGGCAGTCTGGTGAAGTCTATGAATCCCTTCTCAGAAAATGTTTTTAAATGCATAAAATAAAATACATGGAATGATAGGGAAACAATGCAGGTTTTAAAATATTTTAAAGTTAAGAAACATTAGGTTAAGAATGTTTACATTTTACTTGGGGAAAACATGTATAGTGGAATGTATATATACATTCACAGACACATATATAGGCAAGTATATACATATACATATATATATACACGTATACTTGCCTAGATAGATAGATAGATAAATACACACATATGTGTGTATATGAGTATAATAAAAAAAGCTGTTTGGGGATGGGAGTCACCAACAACTGAGAGGACTAGGAAAGCAATTAACAGGTACTTAGTAATCTTCTATTATAAACCAGACACTGTGATAAATACTGAGAAAAGACATTGGAAGGAGGCAGCAAAGGGACAGAAATTTAAGGGATATTAGAGAATGTTGATTTTCAGGTGATGAATATCAATAAGAAAAAATGTTCTATTCTTTAAACAAAAGTGTTCCAATTGCTTTATATATATATCTACATAAGTATATAATATTTACAGCTGGAAGTGACCTCAGAGATCATCTCATCTAATCCTTTCTTTTTTACACATGAGAGAGCTAATACCCAAAGAGGTTAATTATAAAATATCATTCGTTAGTAAATGGCAGAATTATGCCTCAAACCCAGGTCCTGTGACTCTAAATCATTACGCTATGCCAACTTGTTTCTCTAATAGTGGGGAAAGGTTACACTGAGCCGTTGTCTGATCTCTGATGACAAATGCCGTGCTTTTACAAGACAGTGAGTCAGGGGGAGGGATACGATCAGTGATTACAGAACTTTATAACTCATTGTCTACTGCAAAGCTACCTGACCTGTGTGACTGAACCCACATCCTCAGCCTTATTAGTGATGCCCTAATTGAACTTACTAAGATAAAATAGATAAAACGACACCTTCTTGGGAACCTGTAAGAGCATTATTTTTCTGCTTAGGGTTAGCTAAGCATTCAGATTCACAATACCACTAAAAAATAACCCCAAAGAATCAACCAAAGTACATTGAAGTCTGTCTCCCGGAAATATCATTTTTCTAGATGATATTCAACCAAGATATTTCTTCAGTATTCTGCTCCGTTCCTAAGTGTCAGTTTTTCACCAAATGGAAAAGAAACAGACAATTTTAAACCTATCAAGAAACATCTAATTTTCCTGTAACAAAAGTCCTACCATTGTCAAGTTGTTCAGCATCTGAGGCATCTGCAGAGGACAATTCCATATTTTTAGCTGAGCAGTTAAAGTAATCTGTCCTCCGTCAAATCCATTTGCTGAGTGGCTCTCAGTGTATTGCCTGGGCCATCTTTGAAAGGCTATTCCTGCACATAATAAAGACTTTTATTTTGAGCTACACATTAGTCTGCCAACAAGATACAGTTCAGGGATGGGGGAAGGGAATTAGTCACTGACCTTTGGTTTGCTTTTTTTTTTTTAAATGAATGACAGGTTCCATTCCATCATGACTTCCTAGTTTAACTTGCATTTTAGATCAACTACCACATCACGTGTTTACTGTAGGAGGCCACGTGGAAAGTGGAAAGAAATTGTGCTTTGCAAGTTTCCCCAGAAAATTATTTGTGTGGGCAAAACAAAATTCTGTACCATGAAAAGAACTTTTTAAAAAATCAATGCTATTATTAATGACACTTTGGCTGGATCCTAACATTTTTGGATCTGGTCCTAGTCACTGACACTAGACATGTCAAAACTAGCCATATATATGTGCTCTGTGCTCTGAAATAATGCACTGTTTGAATAAAAATTATAAACAGAACAATCTAGCAAGTAAATAAGCAATTTACTTCTTTCCCTACTGAGTCTTCTTGAGGTATAATCTTAGGGGGACTTAGAGAGCAAGGAAGGATAAAGAATGCTCAAAAGGGTCTATGACCAATAAGTATAGTGAACTAAAAAGGACATAGGACATGTCAGTCTAGTGGAAAGAACACAGATAATAGTGCTTGTGTTTAATTTATTATGCATTGTCTCATATCACGTTCTACTTGTCTCTCCCTTAGGGTGTAAACTTCTTTAGAACAGGGAATGTGGCTATCCTTCAGAGCTCAACTCTAGATTTAGCCTCTTCCATGAACTCTTCCACATATTCTCCCTTCTTTAAGTATTTATAATAAATATTATCTTTATCACCAATTTGCTGGTAGTATATATGACACAGTGTCTTCTACATGACAGTCACTTTATAAATCTCCTTTGGATGAATGAATGACTACCTTGCATTGTAATGTTATTTTCCTTTGTTTATCTATAACCTCTAAACTATCAATCCTTTAAGCACAGAAATCACATATTATAAATCTTTGTATTGCCTCATCAACATCTAGGATAGCACCCATCACATCCATATTCTATGACAATAATTATTTGCTGTGCTAAACACACAGTAGATGCTCAGTAAACCCATTTTTTTGGCAACCAAAAAAGTAGATTTAGTATACAAGCGCTACACTCAGACACAAAGAAAATTATTAGTCCAGAATGACAAGAGGGTCTATGGCACCAGATGGATTGCTATTAGTCAAATAGAACTTGCATTAAAGTTGGAATGCTCTATATCAAAGAGAATATAAATGCTGGTAAGAGTCCCATGCCAGATAGTAGAGATAAGAACTCTGAATTAGATGGGAGAGCTGGTACAGTAAATAGGGTGACATTTACAAAGGAGTCTAGCAATGTTTATCTCCACTAATGCAGTAGCATGTTAAGGTTAATACACACTTTAAAAAACTATGTGTAAGAGAAGTTCACAGACATATACATTCCTCTTCTTCATTTTGCTTTGTATACTAAAATTTTCATCTTTGTTGATGACTATCCAGTTTGTGAGAAAAAGAAAAAAATATTTTAAAACGAGGGCCCATCCATCTTTCCTTATGTCAAAATACCAGGCAAATCAGGACAATGGGGGTGGGAAATTAGTCTGACATCCTTTAAGATTCCTGACTTTCTTCCCAAAACTCAGTTTTTCTAAAGCTCTTTTCAAATGATATTGGAAGTTTTGTTATTATCAATATTTGAGGTACATTTTTTTAGTGTTTTGTGGGTAGAGTCTGTTCCATAGGACCTGAGTAGCATACAAGTACTGCATCAGTCAGTCTCAGCCAAGAATGATCAGTCCCTCCTGCCTTCAACAACTGCACAGAAACAAGATAGTGCATTCCTTTTAAGAGGAAATTATTTTCGTTGTTCAGTCATTTCAGTCACATCCCATTCTTTGTGACCCCATTTGGGGTTTTCTTGGCAGAGATACTAGAGTGGTTTGCTGTTTCCTTCTCAAGCTCATTTTACAGATGAGGAACTGAGGCAAACAGGGTCAAATGATTTATCCAGGGTCACATAGCTAGTGTCTGAGACCAGATTTGAATTCAGATCTTTCTGACTCCAGGACCATCACTTTTATTTAGTTACCTATCAGAATACATAATCTAGAGTCAGCTAGTCTCAGTTGGGTGATGTGTGGCAATCCTTGATTCCATAATGCTTCTTTATTCAGATTCCCAATGGGTATGCCTCCTAGACCTGTAAATCTACCAACCGAGGCAAAGCAAAAGTATCTGTGGATGGAGACAATACACCCTGACCCTCTCATCTGTGCCCTTTAATCATTTTTTCAGGAGCTGTTCACTCTTCTCCCTCCTTTTCCACATGTGCCTTGGGCTCCTTGAAATTTTAACTGGGGAAGAAATATAAGCTGTCTTCCTACTCTACTCTTTACATGGAGTTGGGAAAATAAAATACCCCTAAGGTTCTGGAACTTTTTGATTGGTCATAGGCTCCATGTAGAATGATCCCTTGATATGTTACCTAGGCTTACAAGGTCTTATCAAAATTATTTTCCTATGAGACTGGGCCCTTTCATAAACATGACAGAAATAACACCAAACAAATAAAAGCTATCTCTATGTGTGTTTCGACATATATAAATATCCACACATGTACATATCAACTAGTGACAAAAATATACAACAATATGGTAGAAGCAATCTCTCAAACAGGGGTTTGCCTTTGTGATAGTATCAAACACAAAAAAGCTTTCTTATATTTCAGTGACAGATTGAATGTTTCTATATAAAAGTATTTAGAGGAATCTTAAGGAGAGTTTCTAGAACAGAGAATGTTCACCAAGAGAAAAATAACTATTCAAACCTATTCCATGACTTGGGCCAAAATGGTCACCTTTTGGGCAATAATCAAGTAGACCAATGCTTTGGAAAGTGATCTTTTTTTAATAGTATTTTATTTTTTTTCAATTATATGTAAAGTCAACTTTTAACATTCAGGTTTTATAAAATTTTTAGTTTCAAATTATCTCCCTTCCTCTTTTCCCTTGCTCCCCTCCCTATGCAATTTGATATAGTTTATATATGTGCAATCATATAAAAATATTTCCATATTAGTCATGTTGTAAAAGAAGAAACAGTTTACAAGAGGAAGAAAACACACACACACAAAATAAAGAAAGTGGAATGAATATGCCTCAGTCTGTATTCAGACTCCATCAGTTCTTTTTTCTGGATGGAGATAGAATTTTTTACCATGAGTCTTTTGGAATTGTCTTGGGTAATCTTTTTTTTCTTAAAAGAGTATTGAAAAAGAATCAATTATAATTCCAGTTCTGCCCCTAATTAGCTCTATGAATATAAGCAATGAAATTTAACTTCTCTGGATCTCAGTTTGTTTATCTGCCAAATGGAACTGAACCAAGTGACTTCTAAACTTGCTTTGAATTCTGAAAATTCTATGGGGACTAGTATACTAGATCTGGTATAAGGAACTGTCAAGTGAGGAAACTCCCTCTATCAATTTAGGTCCAGTCCTTCTCTGACTTTAAGTTGCAGAGATACACCCCTGGGAAACTAAAAAGGTTGAATGATTTCTGCAGAGTCACAAAGCTGGTATTTGTCAGGGGTGGGGTGTGAATTCAGGTTGTCCTGACTTTGAGTCCAACTTTCTATCCAACTCTCTATCCAATATAGTAATACTGCCTCTCTAAAAATATTCCATGAATTTATTAAATCCTCTAGGGCCCCAAATCAAGTAGAAAACCAGCATGAATGAATATTTTTATGATCCCCTTTTCCCAAAGAACTTCATGCACTTTCCTATACTTGAGTAAATTAAACCTCCTGACATTACTATGAGACAGGGAGAGGCAGACATAGTTTCCGTTAGGTCAACAGAAAACTAAGGCCTTGAGTCCATGAGTGACTGACCAAGGTCACGCAGTAAGGCAGGGATAAAAGTTATACTAGAACCCAGGATTCGTGGCTTTGACTCTACCCACAAGCCAGTCCTGTCCAGTATTATGTAGATTTCCTTCTGCTATGAGTATTTATTTACCAAACCAAATAGTAATTACTAATATTACCTGCTACAAAAGGCTTCATTGGATTGTAATGAAGATTGATGAGGCACTGCCCATAGAAGGCTTTGAGTACCTTAGCGACAAAAGTAATAAAATGCAGAATGTCATTTTAACATTCTCATTATTATTATTAAAATGGGCAAAAGAAGTAGAATGTGGTTTCAGCTGTGTAATTTTTAATGGTCATCGGGAAATGTGGTTTCTGGGAACAATTGGTTTGCAAAGAGCACTAACATTACAAATTGGCTCCAGAGACATAAGTAATGTCTAAGCCATCAACTTTATTTATTTGAAAATGAAAGTCATCTTTGCCTCCTCCCGGCAGTGTTTTGCAAGTGCTTTTGGAAATAAAGCTTGGTTTGATGAGACTCGTCCAAAAATTCATTTTGATGTATTGATTTCTGTGGCCAATAATTCCTTGGCCTTAAAGGTACATGAAGACAGCATCAACACATGTATTTATCATAAACTCCCCTTCTCCTTCCTTCTTCCTCCTAATAGAGCTAAGATGACTAGAGGACAAAAGAGTTCAGCATCCACTCATGCTATGCCATTAACCTATTTTAGGATAAAAATCATAGATTATGTGGTCTTAGAGTTGGCAGGGATCTTAGATTATCCAGTCTATCATTCTCATTTAACATAAGAGGGAGTTGAAGGCCCAGAGGAAGTGAAGTGACTTGCTCAAGGTCATACTGTTAGCCAGTGATAGAGATGAGAGTGTAAGTAAAGTCTCCTCGACTGAACTCTCTCTATTTATTATAACATATTCAACTATGGAAGGTAATGTAGTTGTAATTATGTCAGCATAACCTTCCCTATGGCAGGACTATGTCGTCATGTTCCATTCTCTCCCCTGTTTCAAATAAGTCCCTCAACAGTTCTACCAACCCAGGAAATTACAGTCCCCCTTCCCGGTCCCATACCTCCCCACTGGAGATATAGCTTAGGTTTAAGCAAAATACCCACATTACCAGCAAGACCCTCATAGATTATATAAAAAAGAGTCTAGGTAACAGTGGGGGAAAAGGAAATCTCTCTCTCTTCCTGCATACTCAATCACCTAAGCCCCACCTCCAGCCTGGTCTTACCAATAAAAGTTACTATCATTGGCTCTAATGTGGAATTTACCTGGGAAGGTAGTTACTGTGGTTCCTGCCCTATTCTTTTAAGAAATGGTTTGGGGGAGGAGTTCTCTGCTACTATAGCAATAGAGAACCTCTGAAATGTTACAGGAATCAAAAACTAATCAGACATGAGTTGAAGCAAAGGAGAAAAATGTTCTAAGTAGAGAATCTAACAGATTAATTTTAATGACTTTTCTGATTTTCACTTGACTCTTAATATGTCATTTATATCCTATTTCCTTTTTGTAAATAACCTTTAGTTGTAAACTAAAGTTGCAATTCGACATCTGAGGCAGGGATTTTGAGTAGAGGAACTGAGTCAAAACTAATATTGCAATCAAATGTAGTTGGAAAAATACTAGGTATACAACTAAATGAATCAGATATCTAGCAACCAGGTCACTAATCTTTGCTCCATAAGCCGCCTATGCAAAATCAGATGAGTTTGGTGGTGACAAATGTTCCTTATCTGATGCTTATTTCGTGACCTAGGAGAATGAATCAGCTTCCCCTCCAGAGGATTTCTCATTAACTAGCTTCCTGGCTGAGAGTCTCAAGAATGAGGCTGATCTTTTCAGAGAGAAAGGAGCCCTCCCCCAAGAAGGCAGGGGCCCTGAGGTGTGGGTTCCCACACCAAGAGGTCAAGGGGGATGTAGGAGAAAAAAATAGATGGAGTTCCTGACCTCAAGATGCTAAAAATAATGAAGAAAATAGGAGAAACATAAGAACATGTATGTTCTTACTCCTCAACTCACTGATTACCATGGGGAAGTTGAAATATTCCTTGCTCCTCATTGCTACTTCTAGAGTTCAACAACCCTCACTAAACAACTTCTCCTTTGAGGTTCACACTGTTACCTTCAAAACATTCTCCTTTCTTCTTCAATGAGTTCAATGCCTGGCCTACAGACTTCCTTTCCCCCTTGTATCTTGGCGCATACTAGAGGGCTTGCCTGTTGGTGCTCTTGTAATTCCCTAACTTCCCAGTTCCTCAATGTATTCAGTCCCTGTGACCTCTTCTTTCACTTCATCTCAACTATCCATAGAAAATGGTCCTGCCCTTGATCTTGTCATCACTCAAAACTGTTTCCCTTAAATGTTTACAAACTATAGAATTCCTTTATATGATCATAATTCTACTATTTCCTCTTTTCCTGTTCCTTAGGACCCCCAACCTAACTTTGTTCTCTGTCCTCTGACATTTTGCATTCCCTCCACTCCTCACAGTTCTTTCCCATTCCATCAACTCTGCACTGGCTGGTTACGCTCTCTTCCTTTCCCTATGTTGATCCCTTGGTTAAACCAACTACCCTAACCTCTACCTTTGAATCTCTTGTCCCCTTTTCTATTGCTGATCATGCCTTGCCAAACCCCAAGTCTAGATAACTTCCCCTATGTACCTCCTTCACTTCTATTCACCTACTGCTGAAAGAAGTTGGAGGAAACAGCAAAACTGTGCTGATTCAGTCCACTTCAAATTTATGTTATCTAATCTCAACTAGGCCCTCATTGCACTCAAGGCAAATGTTCTACTTCTGCCTAATCTATTCCCTATCCCAGCAGTTGTTATAAACTTTCTCACCTCTCCTCAAGCCTTTCACAGGACCCCTTTCCACCACCTCCTTTGAAGATTTTGCTTCATCATTCACTGAGAAAAATGGAGACTAATCACTGAGAGTTTCCTCTTTTTCCCTTCTCCTCACCTCACATCACAGACATCTTCTCCCACTAAGTCCTTCGCTTTGGTTTCATTTGAAAAACTGGCCCTTCTTGTTTCTAAGGCAAAGCCCTATGTATCCTTGATCTGATCTCTTCCTGCAAATTACTTCCACTGTCATGACAAGCTTCTATCAAATGATCCCTTCTCTGCTGCCCATAAGAATGTCCATGTTCCTCCATCCTTAAAAAATGATTATTTGATCATACCATTCTCCATAGTTATCACTATATCTCTCTGTTCTCAACATCTAAATTCATTAAGAAAACCATCTATAGTTGGTGCCCCTACTCTACTTCATTTCCTCCCACTCTCTTCTTAACTCTCTGCAATGGAGTTTCTGATCTCATCATTAAACTAAAACTGCCCTCTCTAAAATTACCAGTGATCTCTTAATTAATGACTCTGATGGTCTTTCGAAGTCCTCATTCATTATAGCTTCTCTATAGTATTTGACCCCGTTGGATATTATTGCCCATCTAGGTTTTCATGACACCATTCTCTCCTGTTTATCTTCCTATATTTCTAACTGCTCATTTTCAGTCTCCTTTGTTAGTTCTTCATCCAGGTCACACCCACTAGCCATGGGCATCCCTCAAGTCTCTGTCCTTGGCCTTCTTCTCTTCACCTTCTAAATCATCTCACTATATAAATGATATCCAGCCCTAGACTCTCTCCTGAGCTTCCATCCCATACCACCAAACTACCTTTTAGACAACTTAAAGTAGATTTCCATAAGGTATCTCAAATTCAGCATGGTCAAAACAAATCCCATTGTCTTTCTCTAAAAACATTCTCCTCTTTCCAACTTCCACATTAGGCCAAATCTTGTCATATTTACTCACATCTCTGATTTAAATCCCATTCTTACTGCTTACCTTTCATCCTCTTTTAGACTTTCATAATCTCTCATTTGTACTATTGTTCAAACTTCAAACTGGTCTCCCTTCCTCAAGTCTCTCCCTATTCCAATTCATCTTCCAATCAGATGCTAAAGTAAGTTTTTCTAAAAGTGTATGCTTAGAATGACCCGGAGGGTACAAAACTAGGTTGCCTGGATGATGCTAGAATCCTGGATAGTAACAGAGAAGTTGGTAAGATGGGAGAATTTGGGGAAAAAAATAATGAGTTCTGTTTTAGACATGTTGCATTAGGGATGACTATGGGACATTCATTAAGATGTCCAAAAGACAGTGATGTGGAATTGTAACTCAGAAGAGATATTTGGGCTGGATATATAGATCTGGGAGTCTTTCAATTCAATTCAATAAACATTTATTAAGGTTTTTAAGTGTATGCTTGACTATGTTACCTTTCCTGCTCAGTGAGCTTCACGACTTGCTCCTACCTCCATAATAAAACATAAACTTCTCTGAGTGACATTTAAAGCTGTTCATAACTTGTCCTTTTCTTGTCTTTTCAGTCTTCTTACACTTTACTCTGTCAGTGTACTCTTCAGTCCAACTATATTAGCCCTATCACTGTTTCTCACACATAACACTATATCCTCAGTGTGTTTCCTTACAGTTTTCACTCATTCCCCCTGGCTCTGCCTTCTGGGTTCAAATCTGTTCTCCCTATCTTATTGCCTTCTAATACTTGAAGGTTATGAGTGTGTCTCTTTCTGTTTCCCCTACCTTTTAAAATCGTCTCTTTTACAGGCAATGTTATTTGTTTCCTTCAAATATTCCATATACATGGCAAATGCTTTGCCTCATCCCATGGAGAGAAGAGTGTACTACTGGAAATAGTATTAGATTTGGAGTTAGAGGAACAGGATTTAAATCACAGGTTCTGCTTCTTAGTACCTGCATGACTTTGAGAAAAGTCACTTCTCTGGGGTTTGTTTTCCTCATTTGTTGAGTGAGGAGGCTGGATTAGATGACTGCCAAAGACCCCTCTCAGTGTAATTCCTATATAAGATAAAAGGCCAATAGCTCCACTAGAGTCCTATTCTAATGGCCTATGCTGGAACGAAGATGATCCTGCTTTTGTCAAAAACTGACAGTGGAACAAATTCTCAGGTGCTCCCAGCGTAGAAAGTCTTTGTTTAGAACAGGGCTTTTATAAATGGAGACAATGTGGCAAAGTGGAAAGAGTGCTATATTTGGGCCTAGAGAGTCTGGGTTCCCAACTCTGGCTCTGCCACTTACTACCTATTTGACATGGGATAACTTGCTTCACCTTTTTCAGCCACATTCTTCTTCCTCTTTAATATGAGGTTGTGGGAGCAGAGCAAAAGAATGAGGTAACACAGTGGATAAAGTGCAGGGCCTGGAGTCTGAAAGACACATCTTCCCAAGTTCAAAGCCAACCTCAGATATTTACTAGCTTTATGACCCTGGGCAAGTCACTGAACCCTGTTTATCTCAATTTCCTCATCTATAAAATGAGCTGGAGAAGGAAATGGCAAACCATTCCAGTATCTTTGCCAAGAAAGTCCCAAATAGGGGTTATAAAGAGTCAGACAACTGAAATGACTAAACAAGTTGGACTAGATGATCTCTGAGGTATCTTGCAGGCTAAAATCCTATAACACATACTGTTATCTAATAGATCTTCCTGTACCTGAAAATCAGTGACATACAACTCTCTGGGGAAAGAAATGTACACATATTTAAGTTTAATCTGCATTATTAACATTTTTCTCGATCAGTTTTTAAAACTAGACAATCAACAAAACAATAAATCAAGCCTTTCTGAAGTGCAAATGCTTATACCAAAAATTTAACAATTGGCTCTTATGCACCAGCATGAGCTGGATCTAGCACACCCCTGCCCATAATTCAGAGTTCAGAGCTGTTCAAATGATAAGCACTCAATAATATTTACTAAATATCTTGGAGAAGATACTCAGCTGATTAGAGTCAGGTGGCTTATGGAAAAAGTAAGCTTGGAGCAAAGGTCTAAAGACAAAGAGATATGGAGTTATGAGAGAAAGAAGTGATGGTTCCAAAGAGTTTCGGCTTTTTTTCCCAGTATCTAGGGAGAGACCCTCAATCAACAAGGCAACATATTCACTGATTGTGACAAATCAAGTTTTCACTTGAAAAATCAAGATGATTCATAGTGGTTCTTTTGATAGGCAAACTTGGTGGCTATCACTTTGGAGGTATATTTAGTCTTTTAAATTTTTGTATATAAATGCTAAAAAGAAAACTTCATTTCCTGATAACTGTATATTATAATTCTTTCAAAGATATGGTACAGAGTTGATAATCAAATGAGTATGGCTACAAAAATCTATACCATTATGTCATCTCATTTCTTATAAAGTAGATTCTTTTCCCCCTCTTGGAGGGAGAAAAAAATATATATGTGTGTATGTGTGTACATACACATACATACATATACACATATACACATGTGTGCATGTATATGTATATATTATATATGATATACATATTATATATAGAAAATATATTGTATATATATATATATATATAATACATATATATCTTCTCTGTACAAAACTGCTGAGCTTTCTTCCTCTTAACTGGGTGGGCTAACTCCAATTCTGCATGCCTACCTTCGGTTCTAAAGCCAACTCCAAGTTTAACAAGTGACATAGCTCACATGTTACCAGGCTGACTTCTCCACAGTATCTGTCATACACAAATAACACTACTGCCACCCAACCAACAGATACCCCAAGGAACACAATGCAAGCTGATCAGATGTGGGCAAATTACTCCACTGCTCAGGTTCAGCTACTCCTCATACCTTGTGCAAATACAGTAGACCTTGTCAGGCTCTACAAACTGGTAGGAAACACGAAAGGTTGGACTATGCATGCATGGATGAGTCTGATATGCTCCCCTTTTTCCAAACTTTTCATTGGGAATTTTTTTAGCCTTTCTTCTTCCATATGAGCTAAATGAAAAAATGTTTCAGGAGGTGTGTCCTGAGAAGCAGAATGCTGGACAGCTGTTGTTTGTTCTTTGTTCTCCAAGAGGACTGTGACATCAGGGAGATGACGTCATGAGATGCAAGTGAACTGGATTTAATATTACTTAACTTACAGATAGAAGACCTATGTTCAAATCCTAGCTCTGATATTAGTTATGTGACTACTAGAGGATTATTTCACCACTTCAAGCCTATTATCTTGTCTATTAAGTAGAGACAATTAATGACAAATTTGCAAGGTTGTTTCAAAGAAAGTGTTTTGTAAATTGTAAAGGGCTATGTAAATTTACTCTTATTCGGTCATGTATGATCTTTGTGATCCCATTTAGGGTTTTCTTGCCAGAGATACAGGAGTAGTTTGCCATTTCCTTCTCCAGCTCACTTTATAGATGAGGGAACTAAGGCAAACTGGGTAAAGGAACTTGCCCAGGGTCACACAGCTAGGAAGTATCTGAGGCTGGATTTGAACTCATAAAGATAAATCTTCCTGACTCCAAACCTGGCACTCTATCCACTACCCCACCTAGCTGCCCTGTGTAATTGTGAGCTATGTTTAAATGCTTCCTAGAGTTTCAGTGGAGAGAATTAATGCTCCCAAGTGGTGAAGCAACTAGCTTCCCAGTGACAGGGAACCCAAAATTTTCTGACAAATTTTCATGTCAGACCACTTGGCACAACTGACTCCCTTAAGGAGTTTCCAGAGTGAAGCTTTTAGGCACTGAGTATATTTTGGATGAATGAATGAATGATTCATTTAGGACTTATATATGAGGTACTATGTCAAAAGTGGAAAACCTGTAGCCTCAACGCCACACGTGGCTCTCTAGTTCCTCAAGTGAAGCGCTTTAACTGAATCCAAACTTCACAGAACAAATCCTTTGGGGTAGTACTTTGGAATTTGTTCTGTGAAGTTTGGATTCAATCAAAAGACTGCACTTGAGGACCTAGACTGGTTCTGTGAAGTTTGGATTCAGTCAAAGGGCCATACTTGAAGACCCAAAGGACCATATGTGACCTTGAGGCCATAGGTTCCCCATCCCTGTTCTATGCTATGTCCTGGGATACAAATATAAATGACCAAAACAACAACAAAAAAAAGTACACACGCTTTAAAATTTAATCTGCATTATCAACATTTTCTCTATTACTTTTTAAAATCTAAAATCTAGACAATCCACAAAGCAAGAAGCCTACATGGAGGAAGAAAATACATAAAGGATAGGTAGAAGAACTAGAGGCATGGTTTAGAAATATTCAAGCTGTGGAGACCAGATTCTGAACAAGCAAGGGAAAGCTCATGGACCAGAGTCCAGAACGCTAGGGACAAAGCCCAGGTTTCCAGTGGCAAGGGATGAGGATGATGGTGAATGTATAGGCAGCATGGTTTGCAAATGCCTGAGATGATGTCAAAAGAGCATACATTTGACTTGGAATTGTAGAATCACAGAATTTCAGGACTAAAAGAGACCTTTGGGATCATCTACTCCAACTCCTATTCTACCTCACCTCTGTCCCCAGCCCTCCTGTGCTATATAGCTTTTCAGCCTCCCACCTACCTCCAATGACATCATACCAAACATTTAGATTTTTAAAGGGAATTTACTCTGAAGAATTATAAGGGGTTATTTAGTGTAGGATGGGGATATAGTTACAATCAGACAAGCATTTGCTTAGTACCCTTTGTGTGTCAGACATGGTGCTGGCACACAGTTAAAAAGAACAAAACAGTTTATTCTTAAGGAGCTTACTTTTGGTTTACAGTTTATAAAGATTCCTATAGTTAATCCTGGTCTTCCAACAGATACAGGATGTTTGGTCCCCTCTCAGTTGTTTTCTTTTGCCTATATTTCTTCTTGATCTGAGTCTTGACCATAACTCAGTTCTAGTCCTTTGGCTGTGGAATTGGCTGGCCAGAGGTATTTGCAGACCTCCAGAATCTGCCAGCTCAGCTCTTAATGTGATGAAACAGAGTCTAAATCCTAAGCAAAGGACTTTCCTCTTAAAGTCTAGTTTTGGATTTAGGGGAATGACTGCTCTGTGATCAGCACCATGCTAGACTCTGTGTAAAATACAGAAGGTTTTTAACTAGGAAGTGCCAAGTGGCAAGAAATTTCTCTCCCTTAGTTAGCAAAGCCTTCTCTTCTCTGAATGCCTTTGATTCAGAATCAAAGACTCCAGGTAAAAACGATTTTCTCCCTCCTACCATTCAGCAATTTTTCATCCAGGTCCAAGTCTTCCCTCTCCCTCAATAGTCCATTTCCTCCTCTGTGTTTCCCTTACATTGATCCCTTTAGAGTGTTGATTCTACTGATAACAAACCTCAATTCAATCCAATAAATATTTACTAACTGCCAGGCACTGTGTTAAATGCTGGGGATAAAAATAAGAAAAAGATACAGTCAGTGCCTGTCCTCAGGGAGCTTACAATCTAATGGAAGCTGAAAAGCTAGAGGTGGGGAGGTACTGCAGGTGTGTACCCAACCTGGGGTCATGTTGCTTCATGTAGATGAGGTCAAGCAGAGCAACTGATGGGAAAATGAAGATAGCAGGAAGATTTAAAAAGAGGTTCCTCTATCAAGGAAGGCTTTGGGGGAAGGTTAGTGCTCTACCCCACAGCACTCCAATCAGAGGGAGAGGTAACACCTGTCTTAGACCTTTCTTCCTTTTCTTAAATTCACAAAACCCTGATATCTTCCAACCCTGGATCCCTGCCCCTTTTGCTGGTACTGAGTTTACATCCTTTCATGTTTTCTAACACAACTGAGCAGGAAGAAGAGTGAACACAGGCCTTGTTCCACACAGGTAATTCTGAACCTTTACTTTACCACTGTCATTACTCAGCAACCCCTCCTTCTCTGCCATTCACATCAGTCCTTCAAATATCTCTCTATCAGAGTACTGATGGTGCTTATCTCCTGGGAGCCAGGTCATTCTCCCTCTTTTTTCAAGTAGTACAGCACCTGGACTGCAGTCTGTTTCCCTAAAACAATACATGTCCTTAGGAATTTATATATAAGATAATGTCATTTTAAACATCCTGTTCTGTTCCTGGAATGATCATAGGATCAAAGAGCAAGAGCTAGAAGGAACTTTGGAGGCCACTGAGTCTGAAGTTACTGAGGTCTCAGTAAAATGAAGAAAATAAAACTAGGAGACATTAAGTGAGTTGAAGTTCACACAGATATTAAGTAGATGAGGCAGGATTTGAATTCAGATCTTGCTGCCTTATTTGTCTGACAGTCAAGTCAATCCAAAACTTGATATCACTTTTTGAGACTTTAGCTGAAGTGCTCTCTTTTCACTCAGTGGGAAGGAGGAACATCCTACCACCGAAGGGCGCTCTCTTTTCAGTGTAATTGTGAATAGAAATTCTCTTCCCAGCAAACAGCTAATCCAGTGAACTATGCCTCTCCCAGGGTGGTCCTTCACTACCCACCATTTATCCACCAAGAGATGCCTTTTTGGTAGCATTCGGTTGAGAGCAACCCTTTCACCACAGTTCATGAAACCTTGAAGTGACTTGAAGCCTTTCCTTGTTCTCCATCTTCTGGGGCTAATATCCCCTCTTCCTTGCAAGGATATAAACTAGCAGAGATGTGTAGCAAAATGTTCTTTGGACCCCATTCTCTGGCCCACTCATCCCAGATATTACCACCTAGGGCAAAGTATCAGCTGTCCTTCCTTGTTAAGCCTCAACAGTCTGAATAGACAGACAAAATTAACACTTCCCGCAATATTGCACCTCACTATACTACTAAAATAACTGAAAAATGCCACCTCTCTGTAGGAAGTAGAGGAAAACAAGTTCAGAATGGTGTGCAGGCATGATGGGGACAGAGTGATTGAAGAAATGAGCTGCTCACTGTAAACTGTCAGAAAATAGGGTACAGCCTATATATAGCTAATATACCTCCTGGAAATTATTGCTACAAATTCCAGATTCATCTTTTATTTTATTTTATTTTTTATTAATTTTATTTATTTTCAGTGTTCTATAATCACATCATATAACTTAGATTTTTCCTCCCTCCCTCCCCCTTATTTTCCCCTTCCTTCCCCAAGACGGCATATAATTTTATATAGGTTCTACACACACATTCCTATTAAACACATTTTTACTATAGTCATGCTGTGCAGAAGAATTAAAATGAATAGGAGAAATCATGACAAACCAAAACATAATACAAAAGAAAATGATCTGCTACATTCTGCTACTGAATTCCATAGTTCTTTCTCTGGATGTGAAAGGCATTTTGCCTTAAAAGACCATTGGGAATTTTTTTAAGTCCTTGCATTGCAATGGAGTTCCAAGTCTACCATAAAAAATCTCTCTTACACCATGGTCATTGCTGTGCACAGAGTTCTCCTAGTTCTTCTCCTTTCACTCAGGATCAGATTGTCTTTCAGGCCTCTCTGAAGTCTTCTTGTTCATCATTTCTTATAATGCAATAGTATTCCATTACATTCAAATACCATAATTTATTCAGTCATTCCCCAATTGATGGGCATCCTCTTGATTTCCAGTTTTTGGCCACCACAAAGATTGCTGCTATAAATATTTTTGTATATGTAGCACCCTTTCCCCAGATTCACCTTAGGACTCCTTTCTAACTTTAGGTCAAAAGACCCGAGTTTAAGCTGAAGCTCTATTATTTATTTGATGTGATCTTGAGGGAGTCACTTAACCATCTCTGAGCCTCTGTTTCTATATCTCATCAAAGTCATGTGAAGAATCTAATAACCAGAAGAAGGAGGAGCATAATAGGGGAGGGAGAGCCTAGTGATGGCAAGTCTTTTCATAAGTCTAGGATGACCTAGGGCCAAGGAAGGTAATGGGGGAGAAAAACACTCCCAGTGCTGGTGGTAGGTCTTCCCATTATACAGGGGAAAAGGAAAGTCATCACTGGGGGATAAGGGAGGAAAGTAAAAGTATGCTTCCTAGAAGAGGTTGGTTATATTTGAAAAGACTTTAAAATATAGGCAACAACTCCATTGGCAAGAGTGGTAAAGGAATGTATGCTAGTCATAGGGAATGGCCTGAGCAAAAGCATGGAGGGTTATTCAGCATTCAGAAGAGTCAGGTTTGACTGGAGTACATAATGCATAGAAGGATGTAATGAGAGAAACAATGAAAAGTAAAGTGATATCAAGTTTTTAATAGACTTGACTTCCCTACAAATCAGAATGAACTTTACTAATAGTAATAGAAAGCCACTGAATATTTCTGAGGAGAGCAGTAACATAGCTAGATCTTTGAGTAAGAAAAAAAAATCTAGCAGAATATCAAGAATATATTGAAAGAGGGAGATAGTAGAAGCAGAAATACCTGTAATGAGGTTCTTTGAATAGTTCAGCTGGAGGATAAGTGCTTATATACTAGGGTAACAGCACTGGGGATAGAGAGGAAGAAGCAAATGCAAGGAAGGTTGACAGGTAGATATGACAGGGCTTAACTATGAATAGGACATGAGAGGTGAGAGAAAGGGGAAAATCAAAGCTACTACCAAGGTTACATGTATGGGGGATTGGAAGAATGGTGATGTCACAGACAGAAATAGTGGTCAGAAATAAGTTTGGGTCTAAAAATAAAGCAAACACAACTGGTTTGAATTTAAGGTACTGAGTCTCCTGGTAGAGAGGTGAGAAAATAAGTCAGAGTTGGAAATATTTGCTTGGGTGTCATCTAGGTAGAAGTGGTAATTAAAACTATTGGAGTAAATGAGGTCAAGGGAGAAGATGTAAAGAGAATGAATGAACAAATGAAAATCATTGACTATAGACATGCTAAACATTGTAAGGATGAGAACCAAAGACAGCTCCTTTATGGGATGAGGGGGATGAACAGATAGGGAGATGAGAGGAGGAGGGTAGTTAGAAAGGTAGGAAGGGAACAAAGTGATGAAAAGAAAGAATATCTAGTAAAAGAGTCAGCAGTATCAAAAGCTAGAGAACTAAAGGAGGATGAGAAGCAGGAGACGGAGAAGAAGGAGAGAACATTCGTTGTGGCAATTAAGTAATTAGCAACTCTTAAGAACAGTTTTAGAAGAGTAGTGTCAGGAGAAGGTCAGTTATGAGGATTTGGGGGCCATAATGAAAAATAATTTGGAACTATACAAAGAAAGTAACTAAAATGTCCATACCTTTGGACCTAGAAATTACACTGCTAGATATATACTCCAAAGAGGTCAATGACAAAAAGAAAAGCCTCCTACAGACCAATGTGTAGAGCTTCTCTCATAGTAGAAAAGAGCTGGAAATAAAGGGGATGACCATCACTGGGAGAATGGCTAAACAATCTGTGTTACATGAATGGAATGGAATGTCACTGTGCTATAAGAAAAAACAATGCTGAATACTGAATTTTGAAAATCAAGTTAGAGAGGTGGAGGAAAAACTAGGAAGAGAAATGAGAGAGATGCAAGAAAAACATGAAAAGCAGATCAACACCTTGCTAAAGGAGACCCAAAAAATGCTGAAGAAAATAACACCTTGAAAAATAGGCTAACTCAATTGGCAAAAGAGGTTCAAAAAGCCAATGAGGAGAAGAATGCTTTCAAAAGCAGAATTAGCCAAATGGAAAAGGAGGCCCAAAAGCTCAATGAAGAAAATAGTTCTTTCAAAATTAGAATGGAGCAGATGGAGGCTAATGACTTTATGAGAAACCAAGAAATCACAAAACAAAACCAAAAGAATGAAAAAATGGAAGATAATGTGAAATATCTCATTGGAAAAACAACTGACCTGGAAAATAGGTCCAGGAGAGACAATTTAAAAATTATGGCACTACCTGAAAGCCATGATCAGAAAAGAGCCTAGACATCATCTTTCATGAAGTTATCAAGGAAAACTGCCCTGAGATTCTAGAACCAGAGGGCAAAATAAGTATTCAAGGAATCCACAGAACACCACCTGAAAGAGATCCAAAAAGAGAAACTCCTAGGAACATTGTGGCCAAATTCCAGAGTTCCCAGGTCAAGGAGAAAATATTGCAAGCAGCTAGAAAGAAACAATTCAAGTATTGTGGAAATACAATCAGGATAACACAAGATCTAGCAGCTTCTACATTAAGGGATCGAAGGGCATGGAATAGGATATTCCAGAAGTCAAAGGAACTAGGACTAAAACCAAGAATCACCTACCCAGCAAAACTGAGTATAATACTTCAGGGGAAAAAATGGTTTTTCGATGAAATCAAGGACTTTCAAGCATTCTTGATGAAAAGACCAGAGCTGAAAAGAAAATTTGACTTTCAAACACAAGAATGAAGAGAAGCATGAAAAGGTAAACAGCAAAGAGAAGTCATAAGGGACTTACTAAAGTTGAACTGTTTACATTCCTACATGGAAAGACAATATTTGTAACTCTTGAAACTTTTCAGTATCTGGGTAGTTGGTGGGATTACATACACACACACACACACACACACACACACACACACACACTCACACAGAGACAGAGAGCACAGAGTGAATGGGGGATCATATCTTAAAAAAATGAAATTAAGTGGTGAGAGAAATATATTGGGAGGAGAAAGGGAGAAATGGAATGGGGCAAATTATCTCTCATAAAAGAGGCAGGCAAAAGACTTTTTAGTGGAGGGAAAAAGAGGGGAAAAAGAGAAAAACATGAAGTTTACTCTCATCACATTTGGTTCAAGGAAGGAATAAAATGCACACTCATTTTGATATGAAAACCTATCTTACAATGCAGGAAAGTGGGGGAGAAGAGGATAAGCAGGGTGGGGAGGGGGATGATGGAAGGGAGGGCAATGGGAGGAGGGAGCAATCTGAAGTCAACACTCTTGGGGAGGGACAGGATCAAAAGGGAGAATAGAAGCAATGGGGGGCAGGATAGGATGGAGGGAAATATAGTTAGTCTTACACAACACGACTATTATGGAAATCATTTGCAAAACTACACAGATATGGCCTATATTGAATTGCTTGCCTTCCCAAAGGGAACGGGTGGGGAGGGAGGGATGAAGAGAAGTTGGAACTCAAAGTTTTAGGAACAACTGTCAAGTACTGTTCTTGCTACTAGGAAATAAGAAATACAGGTAAAGGGGTATAGAAAGTTATCTGGCCCTACAGGACAAAAGAGAAGATGGGGACAAGGGAAGGGAGGGATGGTAGAACAGAGGGCAGATTGGTGATAGGGGCAATTAGAATGCTCAGTGTTTTGGGGTGGGGGGAGGGGACAAATGGGGAGAAAAATTGAAACCCAAAATTTTGTGAAAATGAATGTTTAAAGTTAAATTAATTAATTTTAAAAAAAGAAAGAAACATTGATTACTTGAATAGACAGAATTCTAAGGGGCTGGAGAAATGAAGGTGATAATCTAGATAATTTGGGTCAAGATATGAAGTTTCTTGAATATCCCCACACTAGAGAAAAAATATGCTTATGGGAATGATTTATTTATTCAGACCCAATTCATCTGGAATTTAATGTGATTCCATCAAAGTTATTGCTAGAGAGAGGCAGCCTGGAGTAATAACAGGTAGACCACTAATAGACTTGGAGTCAGGATAGACCTAGATTCAAAAACTGAGTCAGACACTAACTGGTTCTGCAACCCTTGGTGAGTCATTTATCTTCTCTGTGCCTCAGTTACCTCATCTATAAAATGTGAGTGTTGCGGACTCAATAACCTCTATGGTCCCTTCAAGTTCTAAATTTATATTCCAACAATAAGTTTCTTTTGCACTATGGGTAAAGGAAGGGTTTGCCAAGCAAATGAGTATATCAACAAATATGTGTGTGGGGAGACCAGTATTTAATGTAGTTAAGAATATTTTAAGCACCTTCAAACATTTGAAATGTAGCTACTGTCCTACAATCCGTTGATATCTCATTACAAGTGTTTCTTTATTTAATTTGATGATTTGGTGCACCTAGTTCTAGTTACCTTGTGGTCTTACAAGCAACAAACCTGCATTTCCTTTACAATGCAAGGTGTTGCAAAAGTCTTAATGCAGTTTTATAGCTTTAATAAGCTTAAATCTACCTGAAGACCTTCAAGACACTATTTAGCTACTATAGTGTGACTGTCTTCAGGCCATGAGAGCCAGCAAAGTCTGATTCTTGTAGCTGTTCATACCTACATATTTTTATAGTGAAAATACTCCCACTGAAGACTGGAAATCTGCCATACCAAGGTCAGGAAATTCCAGTTCCACATAAAGAATGCCTAAGCTATATCAAATTGTGAAAGAGTTTAATAAAAAGCAGACGCTAGTATTGGAGAGGGTCAATCTGTGTATTAGTCAGGTGGGGAACCCAAACAGCCTCAAGGCCATATGTGACCCTCTAGGTCCTTAAGTGCAGCCCTTTGACTGAATCCAAATTTCACCAAACAAATCCCCTTAATAAAGGATTTGTTCTGTAAAACTTGGACTCAGTCAAAAAAGCCACACCCAAGGACCTAGAAGGCCACATGTGACCTCAAGGCCACAGGTTCCTCACCCCTTGTCTAATTATTCTGACAAACTTAGAATTATGAGAGAAAAGTGATTAAATTTTTCATACTCTTTGACTCAGTGATCTGACTACTAAGTACTTAGGTCAAAGGCATAAATAGATAAGGTCCCATATATACCAAGATATTCACAGAAACATGTTTTATGGTAGCCAGAAAAAAAAAAAACCAAACTGGACAGTAGAATGATTAAACAAAGTGTCATACCCTACTATACCACAAAAAATCACAAATATGAGGAACTCAGAGGAACATGAGAAGACTTGTATGAATTCATTCAGAGCAAATAAAGTAGAACCAGAGTAATATACATAATAACTAAAATAATATAGATGAAAACAATGCTAATCAGCAGCTGAATTCACATTTAACACAATGACCAATATTGCTTCCAGAGGACAGATGATAAAACACACATCCCTTCCTTTTGGCGGTGATGAGTGGACTACAGATGCCAGATGTCATAGGCTCTAATAAATGCTGTTGCTGTTTTGCTGAACTCTATTTTATGAGAAAGAAGCTGGAGTTGCAAAGTGAAAGTGGGAGGCATGGAAAAGGATATCAAGAAATGTCAGTGGTGGTTTAAAAAGCAAATGGCATCATTTAAATTTAAAAATAAAATAAGGTCCAAGTCCCTTAGCTTTCACATTCCAGTTACAAATATTCAAAGCAATTGTTGCTTCCCCAACATGAGGGCAGAGAATTATAAGCCAGTTATACAAGCCCTGGCTGATGGGAAAACTGTCACTAGTCTGTGTTAAGTAAACTTTGGAAACCTTTCCAAAGAGCAGCATAAGCCCATTATTGATTCTCACAGAGATTGCTGACAACAGACAAGTAAAAGCCCTAATACTTCCAGGAGTCTACACTTTTGCATTATCTCCTACCAATTGCTAGGGAGATCCTAAGGAGCAACAGTGACTAGTCTTACCCTGTCTCACTCTCTCCCAGTTTTAATTTGTTTTCATTATTCTCCAATTCAGAACTCAACTAGACAGAGGTACAGCAGTGAAAGACACAAGAAGAAAAATTAATATTTTCAGCATGGGCTTCCTCATCATTCATAGATTTATGAATTTCATTTTTATGCAGAAATCAAGCCTTTTTTTTTTTTTTTTTTTTACAACCCAAGAAAGAAAGTCTTTAATTGTTTTCTTATTGCCTGAAGAGAGCTTCAAAGACATCTTGCTCCATGGCATCATTTACATTTCACATTAAATGCAAAATATGTTTGAAATGAGCAAATATTTGTTTTAATTTACTCCATCTGTTAAATGAAATACTAAAAAGACAACCAAGTCACCACATTAAATTCAGCAATTTGTAAACAATTTATATGTTCATTTGTTCTGGGTTAAAAATGCCCCCAAAGTATCATTTTTATAAAACCCACAAAGAAAATGGCATTGTATTAATCTGATGGATGCAGGGCATGGTTTCTTTCTTTTCACTTCATTAATTTATTTCCTTACTGGAGTTAATTAGTGAGAATCACATTTTTAAAAGCTATTTGAAATACAACATGAGAGGAATGTAACAAAGTGCTTTGGAAAGCTAGCTGCAGAGGGCATATACTAAATATCAATCTCTTATACCCCGAACGACCTCTCATGTAAGGAAACTTATTACCATCAATAGTCTCCATTGGTGAAGAGAAGTGGACACAGACATGAAGGCTGAACAAGGCAAACTAGGCTAAATGATCTCTAAAGGTGACTGTCTTTCCTTTGTTAAGTTCTATGATTCTACTCCAGGAACTTTGGGATTGTTTTGAGTTTTTTTGTTTTTTTGCCTCAAGGTAACATCATTAGAGAGGGGTGAGGACTCTATCACAAGACTGGACACATAGACTCCTAGAATATAATCCTTGGTCAAAAATTAAAGAGAAAATATTAACTATTTGTATAGACTTTTCAGTAAAGAGTCCTGGGCCAGTAGTTTCCAACCTTGAAGGTGAAGGTTCATTCTGAACATCAAGGAATTTCATAGGCCCCTCCTCCATGTGAAAGCAGAATTTAAACAGCACAAAGGAAAAGTAGGATGTGCAAATTTGGAGTATCCACCCCAAATGTTCACACAGACTATCTGTGCCCAATCTGTGGTAGAGAATTCTGAGCTCATAGTGGTCTGATCAGTCACAGTCATACACATTGAAACTTCACTTTATCATGGTTATATCATTTTGGTCCTCTTTGACAACAACCAACCAGATGAACTAGTAGTATCCACCAAGACATATATGGTGCCAAAAAGTTATCATGAATTCAATAATACATTTTACATGAATTTGTATTATGTTCACCACCAGCATCAATGTACAATTTTAAAATAATACATGTGTGTACAAAACACATGTGCTTATTCAGCCTTCTAAAGGTATGTTTATTTAACATACTGAATAAAGCTGCAAATTATGTTGCAGTTAAATTAAAAAATGAAAGTGTTTAGTGTACATGTGGATTCCCTGACTCCTTCCAATGATTCTATAGGCCCTGGAAGTCCATAGGCTGACAACAGCAGTCCCAGTCAAAATTATGAGCTTTGCCCCATCTCCCCTTTCCTGCCTGTTCCCTACTCACTAATCCCAACCTCATCCTTCATACTTTAGAAAAGGAGTATGGTTTAGTGGAAAGAAGACTGAATATACAGTCAGAGGAGCTGAATTCATATCATGATTCCACCACTTAATATCATGTGACCTTGAGAAAGTCACTTAATCCATGTGATTGTTTCTGCAGTTGTAAATTAAGAAATTGAACCAAATGGTCCTTCAAGTTCCTTCTAACTCTAATCCTATGACCTATGAAGGTCTATTCTCCCCATGATCTGATCTCCATTCACATGAAAGAACTAATGACTAGAAACAGCTAAAAGCAGTATTTCCCATACTTGGAATTCTAGCATTCCCCAGAGAATGAAGAGAGAATGCATGAGAAAATGTTAATTTAAGATAGGGATAATTTTTCCCTCTAAATATTAAATATTAAGCTATATTATATGTCAAATAATTTTCTTGCAGCAATTTTCATATGAAAATAAACTTAATTTCCTCTGTTTTGTTAGGAAGTTTCATAATTCCCTCCCCCTTTTTCCTAAAGTATATCACAATGCCAGATCAGAATTAATGGGATCATCTACATATTAAAAGACCCAATGTATTTCCTGAACAAATCATTCTTAAAATGCTTACTTAACATGTTATCTCTGGGGATTAGAGGGAAAGTAGGATTTGAACCTTGCAAGGGTCAGTGTGTTCTGGTGGAAAGAGCATTGATTCTGGGATCAGAGGGGCAGAGGTCAAACCCCACTTCTCATGTCCACTATGTCACTTCACCTCCCTGGACCTCCACTTTCTAATCTGTAAAATGTAGGGTTTAGACTAGCTGGCCTTCCAGGTCCCTTCCAGCTCTCCTCTCATGATCTTTAAATTAAAGGAATGATGTCCTACCAGATGAAAAGTCAATCAACAAGTCAGGTATCTTAAACATACAAGATTTCCTCCCAGGACTATCTAGTTCTAGGTCTCGATTCTTGGATTTCCCCCAGCAAAACACAACAGGAAACCTAACTACATCTCTCTCAATTCTGTTACTACATTCTGACCATTACTCCATTAAAAACAAACAAACAAACAACTCTCCTGAAAAAGTTTCCTTCTCCTCCCCTACACAAAGATCCCTAGAGTGGGAGTCAGGAAACCTGGTTCTAAATAGGACTCTATCCTGAACTTATGTAATCCTGGGCCATTTGCTTCTCTGTTCTGGGCCTTAGGACCTTCATTTGTTCTAAATAAAGAAACTAGCTGAAGTTTTGGGGCAGGTAGGTAGCACCGTGGATAGAGTACTGGTCCTAGAGCCTGGAAGACTCATCCTCTTAGTTCAGATCGAGCCTCAGACACTTCCTAGCTGTGACCTTGGGTGGGTCATTAACCCTGTTTGCCTTAGTTTCCTCATCTATAAAAATGAACTGGAGAAGGGAATGACAAACTATTCCAATATCTTTGCCAAGAAAGCCCCAAGTGAGGTCATATAGAGTTGGACACCACTGAAAAACAAGAAGTACAAAGTCAGAAGTTGATGTTCCCTAAATGTCCTTTCAGGTCCTTCTGATTTCAGGGATAGAATGGCACAGTGGGAAGAATGATGCATTTGGAGTCAGAGGACCAAGTTCAAATCCCACATTTACTTATTATCTATGTGACCTTGGATATGTCACTTCACCTCATTGAGTTCCAATTTCCTCCTCTGTAAAATGAGAGAGTTTGACTAGATGACCTCTGGCCCTCACTAGATCCAAGATCCTATGATTCTAAGACACTTCCATTAAAATCCTGAAGGGCATTGGCCTGCACTTTTCTCTGTACTATGATTTCCATAGTATATGAAACATGGGGAGCTTATCTTTTCAAAGAATGAAGAAGGCCCTTAAGTGCAAACAAATAATCACAGAAGTTTAGAAAACAAAAGACTTTCATCCTGTCTTAATTTGATATTTGCAAGGATTGAAAGCAAAAAAAAGTTCTAGCAATCTGTGCAGTCCTTCTGGTTCTGTTCAACAAAACATCACTGCTGCATGTGGAAGCTGTGATAAGGAGGCAGACAGACCACTGTTGTCACCCAAGCAGTACCCAGGGAAGGCGTATCAGAGCACTCCAGCCTTGTGAAGAAGGCTCCAGACGGTAGCAGAGAGAGCAGCTGGTGCCAGGGAAATAGCACCCTCCATAGAACATATCAGATCCAGGTAGTTCTCTGAGCACGGAGGAAAAACGAGAACCAAAAGAAATTACCCAAGCAAACAGACTCCAGGACAAAGGAGGCACTTCATAATTCAATTCAATATGCATTTCCTAAGTTCCTATTGGGTTAGTCACTGCAGATACCAGTACAAAAATGAAAATAACCCCTGCTCCCAGAAGCTTACATTTTACTGAAATTTACTGTAATAACATACTGATACTCTTGCATTTACATAGCCCCTTTGTTGCATTGATTTTTCTCATGTGATCTTCACTAGGTCCTTTTTAGATCAATAGACTTAGTATGAGTTTACATATGGAAAAATTGAGAGCAGGAGAAGTTACACTTCTAATTCTGTTCTCCCCACACCATAAGTGTATGGTAGTGCTTCAAGAGAAGTTAGATCTCCTGATTCCTAGCCCACCGTTTTTATTTTTTGGTCCAGACCATGATGTCATCTGTGTAGGGAACTCCCTGATGGGGATATCAAAGACAATTAGCAACTGACCTGAAATCTGCAGTCTTATAAAGTTGCCTGGGCATTCCCTGAGAACTCGAGAGACTTGCCAGAGACATACAGACAGAATCCTTCAGAATGTGAACCTAAATCTCCTTGGCTCAAGGAGATTTACTACCTCTTGCTACCTCTTCCAAAAAAAAAAAAAGTTGTATTGATACCTTTTGCTTTTATGACAGAATTAGTTCTGGATATATACATATATGTGTAAGTATATGTATATATGTTTTGTATATACATATATGTGTATACATACACACATATATATGAATGTGAAATTCATATTTCACAGAAATATATACATACATAAATCTTTTTGCTCCTAGCTCAGCAGAGCTGGTAGTGCAGATATCCCAACGCAATTTTCACCTCATAAATATATACACATACACATTTGTGTGTATCCCCCAAAGTCTTAGTGTAGTCACAAGCTATTAAACCTTACAACTGCACTAAGACTTTTGGGACACCCTGTACATACATATCTCTCCCCCCCAAAAAAAGAATCCTCCTTTATTACAAAGAAAAACAATTAAGAAAAACCAGCAAACATAATGATAGCATCTGACCATTTATGTAACCCAAAGTTCTTCACACTGCCAATCAAGGGAGGGAGGGGAAGGAATAAAAAAAATCACGTAAATTCCTAATCTTGCTTCTGAATTTGTCAGCCCAAATCCATTTTTATGCAAAGGAGTTGCTATTAGACTTTAAATACTTGATGGTGCTTTTTCCATTGAAGTCCCAGATTTAGTGCTGAGACTCAAAAGTCGGAAAGGAGGTGCATGACCCCCTGCCTTCTGGGACAGGGACTCACCTAGGAAGATGATGGTCTGCTTCCTGGCTACTTTGCTCTCATCACTCTCTGTCTTCCTCATCTGAGGTTGCCCCCTCACTGCCAGTGTGCCTTTCTTCCCTTTCATCAGCACTCGCATCATGTTTCGGCACATGAAAGCCACCAAGAGCAGGACCACAAAGTAGATGATGAAGGCAATGAAGATGCTGGATTGGAAAACTGTCCACTGGCTGGAGAGGCTGGTGCAAATGGACATGTTGGAAGCCTCCGGGTGCTCGAGGTGTAGTGTCCGAGAACGATTGCAAAGGAGGCCACGGTGCCTAGGCACCTGGACCAGAGGGTATTCAATGCCCATGGCAAAAAGGAGGGGCAGTGCCACCAGAACAGAGACAACCCAGACAAAGCAGATCAGCAGCTTTACCTGAAGGGGCCCTGAGAGTGCCTTGTACCTGAAGGGGTGGCAGATAGCCAAATAGCGCTCAAAACTGAGAGTCAGGATGTGGAGGAGTGTGGCATAGCTGCAGGCCTCAAAGAGGAAAGTATGCAACTTACAGGACAAGTTATTTTTACTTGTAGTCAGAGGGTTCCAGATCACACTGTAGAACTCCATTGGCATGCCTATGAGGAAGACCAAGATATCCGAGCAAGCCAAGCTTATCATATGGTCAGCGACTGCCTTCTGCAGGTAGCCTTTGTTCTGAAGCACCTGAGTAACACGAATGGTGACGCTGTTCCCCAGGATACCCATCATAAAGATGATCGAGTAGACGAGGATGAGAGTGATCTTGATCCAGGTGGCTACTTCAAACTCTGGGACATGGCTGTGGTCAATCACCTGGGAGCAGTCATGAGCTGAGTCTCTGCTGGCAGCCATGAGCAGAGAAAGCCTGATTCCTGATCCGCTCCCCAGTAAAACCAGACCTTCTTCCCTCCAGGAACAGGCCCCCTAGATCTTTCCTCCTAATTCAGCAGAGCTGGTAGTGCAGGTATCCCAATGCAATTTTCACCTTATCAATGAATTCACCTGCTGATTGCCCTCAGCTGGAAATTTCCTGAAGAACTTCAACTCAAAAGAACCATGGCAAGAAACATGACAGCCAAGTCTTCGGGAGTGCATGAATCACGGTGAAAGGGAAAATGGAAAGAGAACTTTTGCAATCAGTCTGGTTAGTGGAGAGAGTTACTCAGTCCCAGCTGTGGGTGAATGTCTCCACCTCTCTTGCCTATGGATTAACTCCACCTCTGCTCATTCCTATCCAGTTCTTTCCCTGGAGCAGAGAAGGAGGGGGACAACTGTTGTTAATCATTAATTAAGTACCTGATCAAATACAATGTACACTCAGTTTTGTGGACACGACTTCGCTCCTGGCAAAGGAACCACCCTCCCTGAAATCAGATCCTTGCTCTCCTGGCACTGGGTGAGGTGTCACCGAAACCTCTCCTTTCTTTCCTTTCCCCCTCCCCCAAGGCACCAGAGCCTGGGAAAATAATAGGGATAGGGACAAGAACAGAAGTCTAGGAAGATTCTGATAACCTTTTCATTTTGACTTTGAATGCAAGACTTAATTTGGGGATGACTAACTGCCCTTCCACTCCTTTTTGAACCCTACACACATATGGGCACCCCCCCCCCCCCCCCACACACACACACATTTCCACCGCACCCTAGTCCAGTCCTAAGTGTTAGGCAAGAGTCGGAATTCCTTGGGCTGTTTGCTCTGGCTTGAGTGGAGCACCTTCTCTTCTCTAAAACAAATAGCCTCGGTCTCTGCAGATGCCTTGGTATCTTCTCTCTCCAATCAGCCTGAAGAAGCAGGCAAGTTTAATAAATTCTCCACTATCATGTCTTTGGGGCATTTATTTTGTTTTTAAATAAACATCTGGACTCAGTCCCTTGAGCTACTACTGTCTCAGAGGGTCAGAGCAGAGCCTAAATAAGGCTAATGGGATCCCCTTAAAGCCTGGTCATTTCACCAAAGCCCTAACACCATTCAGAGCAGGCTTTCTAGAGCTCGCTCTTCCCATGAGGGCATGCAGTGGAATGCCACTTTTCCCTTTTCAGTCTCACTCCATAGCACAGACAGCTCTCGTGGTAGCTGCAGGAAATTTTTAATTGGAGGCATGTATATGGATGAGGGTCTTTCAATCTATCCACAAACTGGAAGCCTGGAAATAAGCTCTCCTGAACAGGGTTGTGACAATTCACACAGGGAGAATGAACCACCATTGTCTTCAGCTGGCCAGGATGAATCATTATAAAGGAGACTCTAACTCGTTCTACATCGGTTGCTTTCAAGAGAAAGTTTGTTTCATATAAGATGGGGAATGGGTTGCCTTGAAGGCCAAAAGTTTCAGAAACTGAAGAAAAACAAACAGGAATGGGTACTTCCTTTCTTATCAGACCTTTACTACTCTAAAGCTCTACTCAAAACTCACCCAATCTAGGAAAATCATCCAGATTTTCACTAACCCCAAAGTTCCAGCATACACATATATGTATGTATGTATGTATGCAGATTTACTAATATACACAGGTATACATGTATATGGTGTCCCAGAAGGCTTAATGAAGTTTGAAGTTTTAATAGCCACACTTGCATATACAATTCTTTTTTTTAACACTATATCACCACATCTCACCCTGAACGGACTGACAAGGGTTACTGTAGAACATCACATTGAACTAACAACAGAATTCGCTACTACTCAGCAGGGAGCTTTAACCTGCTCTGTTTCAGACCTGGGCAGGTAGTCATCTCCCATTTCCCTCCACCTTATTAAAGTTAAATTTAGTACCAACACCTAACTGGCATAGTCTACAGCAGATCAGAACTCTGAAGCTCAAGACATTCACCAGCTTCATGCTCCGTTGGAGAAGGAATTACAGGTGTGTCCCACCATGCCTGGCTAGGCAACTCTTTCAGTCTAAAAGCTACAGTACTGTTCTCTGTTAGTGAAGGAAATTCCTCACAGAAGCTGCCTACATTGATGAAATCACAGGTCCAGTTAAGAAAAGAAGGATATAGATACAGAAAAAAATTCAGTGCTGGGTGGTTCAGTGGATAGGGTGCCAGGCCTGGAATCAGGAAGACCTGAGTTCAAATACAACCCACATTTCCTAGCTATATGACCTTAGGCAAGTCATTTAACCTTTGTTTGATTCTTTTTTTTATCTGTAAAATGGAGATATCAGCACCCACCTCACAGGGTTGTTGTGTATGTTGATAAATGCATCTACAAATAAGTATGTATTATATATGTGTGTATATATGTGTATACATATATGTGTATATATATATTATACACATATATATGTATATGTATGTTCTTGGTATTTTCCATGTGTTTTTCCTATCATCTCCATTAGGTTGTAACCAACTGAGACTGGGAACAATTTTTCTCCCTTCTTCTGATCCTGCCTCCAGTGCTTTGAATACAGCGGACCTTCAATAGATGATACTTTGCCATTTGATCCCTGACTGATAGCAGAAAAAAAAAAAAACCTGTTCATTGATTGCTTACTGTATAGGATGCACTTAATTAGATGTTTGAATCATTGGGATCACACTTATTCCAGTGGACCCAGGCTTTTATAGAAATGGGTGCTCCTTTCATTTGGGCAGATTTGTGACTGATCCATACCTTCTTATGCTGTGCATTTCTTGTCTGTATCTTCTGTAAATCTTCCGTAGAAGATCCACCCAGCAGTTCTTCTAATATTTAATGAATATTCTTTCACTGTTTCATGGTTGAATTCATAATGTACCACACTTGGTTTAGCCATTCCCCAGGTGATGAGCATCCCCTCAATTTCCAATCTTTTACACCACAAAACTTTACATTACACCACTTTACATTTTTTTTTGTAAATATGGTTCCTTTTCATTTTTCTCTGATCCTTTGAGATACAGATCTAGTATCAGTATTGCCAATTCAAAGAGTATGCAGAGTTTTATACCCTTTGGGCACTGTCTCACCCTAGTTATCAGTGGCTTTTACTACCTTGGAACTCACTTTACTTTTATTTCTCATGCATCGACCACAAACTGTTCTGAACGATAGTTGTTTAGATAATTGTCATACCCTGCCCTCCCACTACAATGTAAGTTCTATCAGGACAGAGCGGTTGTCTTATCTAAATCACAGATTCCTCCCAGCACCTATCAGAGCACTCTATACTAGAAATCTTCCATGTTTGAACATTTGGATTTGGTAAGAAATATCCAAAAGAAGGCATCATTACCAGTTTTCTTGAAATTATAGCTATGTTCACTCCCCTTCCCTCCCACCTCTGCTGCCCACGTTCCAGGCCACACTTGTTATTAATTCCAACTTGTTCTTCTCAGACAGGATTTCTATTATTGTCCAATTCCTTTCACCTAATTTTCTTTTCCCAAACTCTGTGAACAAAGATTACAGCTGCATGATGGAATAGTGAGAATGAATACAATTAAAAGTCACTGCTTTACATGTAAAGAATCCAGAAGGATGGAATCTGCACCCACTCTTTGAATTCCCCAAGCCATTTATGAACTGGTGAACTCCTCCTTAACTGCTGATAACAGATTATGGCAAGCAGCAAGCATTGTTGATGGTGCTGTTGGCTGATTGACTAGTGACATCTTTTATAAGAAAAAAAGAAGATTCAGGCAAAAGTATATTCTAGGATCTTTGGCCTCAACCATCTTTGAGGCAATGCTAAGGCATTCATTTATATATACTGTACAAATTTGGCAACCATATTTCAAAAAGCAGATCTTAAAAATGCATATAAGGAAGCCGAGGCCTACAGAGGCAAAAGTGGCTTAATGAAAGGTATATGTGAAAGAGTTAAATTTGAAATGTCCACTGTGGCACTAGCAGAAAGACCCTAGAGTCAGGTGACTAGTGACTGGATAAGTCACTTAATCTCTCTAAACCTCATTTTCCTTCTTTGTAAAATGGGGATAATAGCACTCATACCAGCGACTTCATAAGAGTAAGTCAATAAAGTGTTTGCGTAAACTTTTAGGCACTCTAGAAAGGTGAGTTGTCATTATATTATTTTCATCATTAATTGCAGAAGGCAAAGCAACAAACTCCTGACTCCCTGACCAATATTCTCTTTGGAACTTATAATCCATTTTTCAGTCAGTCAGAAAACCAACATTTACTGGGTATCCTCTCTAAATATGGCACTCTGTTTTTCGTTAACACAAAGGACATAAGACTGCGTATAGTAACAAAATTTTTAATTGTATCTATGGTTAAGTGATATGTTTTGTAAAATGTTAAATAAAATTGAAAATTATATATTGCAGCATTTTCTAAATAGTACCCTAATGTGAATAACTGGAGTTTTCAGTGCTCAATAAGTTGGCAAAATTCCTCATAGTCCAGTGGAAAAGAGCACTGGTTTTGGAGTCAGAGGACCTGAGTTCAAATCTTAGCTCTTTTGGCAAGTCATTTAACCTCTGTAGATGTCAGTTTCTACAACTGTATAGAAACTAATGGACTAGATCTCCTCAAAAATCCATCATGTCTCTGAAACTATCCTATGTTCCCACAAAAACTATAAGTTTTTGTGAGCCTGCCGAGTCTGATTTAGGGACCTCCAGAAATTAAAGGGATCTGGACAGATGTAGCAATTTGAATGTGCCTGGCCAGAATAGAAATTCTGTAATTATATGAACCAGGTAAAAGTTCTTTAAAAGCAGAGGAATTGTCAAGTGGCTCATGTTCCCAACCAGAATTTTCCTAGGAATTAGGCACATGTCTAGCTGACCACAGCAAAAAGACAAAAGATCCTAGCTCTCATGCAAGCACTCATGCTAACGTAATATGAGTACAGAACAGGTTTTGTTTTTAACCTGACAAATGACTCATCTCTAATCCATAAATAGTCAAGACATTTCCCTTTCCCTCTTCTAGCAGGCCTCTGCTTCCCAAGGACCTATAACATTTTTTTAGATTTATGATGTCCTGGGATTCTCCTCTAACATGCCTGCAAAATTAGGAAGGACAGTTTTACTAGAGGATCAGAAAACACATCCTTCTGATGAGTCCCTTGTCTTAAGAACATATATAGACCTGTCCTGCACAGCAAAAATAATGAGCAGAATAGAAAAACTTGAATCTGTAATGGCAAGTTGCACTAAAGAAACAAAAAAAAACCCCAACAATAACAATAGATTAAGAATGCTAATACGCAGACATAAAAGACAATCTAGAAGAAGAGAAGCAAAAACCAAGAACAACATAAAAGAAAATATGGTCACCATGCAAAAAAAATGCTGATCTTGAAGACAGGATATGTATAGTAAACCTTAGGATCACAGATCTCCCAGAAGAACATGACAACAACATACCTTAATACATAATGAAGTAAATAATAAAAGCAAACTGCCCAGAACTTCTGAGCATAGAAAATGAAACTCCAATTGAAAGAATTTACATATCACATCAAAAAAAGAAAAAAAAACCCAAGGCTGAAAACTCCAAGATACAGAGTGGTTAAATTTAACAACTCAATTTAGAATCAAGAATTTCTACAAGCCATCAGAAGAAAGACTTTTCACTACAAAGGAAATGACATTGGAATAATGCAAGACTTCTGCACCTACTAGAAACAAAGGAGGAGGGAATGCAATGACATGTTCAAAGCTCAGGATATAGTTCAGGATGACCTACCCTGCAAATCTGAGCTTAACCATACAGGACAAAAGATGGACATCCAATAATAAAGAAGAGTTTAAAACATTTTGGAAAGAAAACCAGAACTGAAGAAATAATTTACTTCTCAAACACCCAAACTACAGAATGTTAGGAGGAGTGAATAAATGCAGGCAGCAGCAGGAGGGTGACAGCAGAATGACCAATAACAGACTTCTTTCTAAAGGTCACAAGGAGACAGGCATGAAGGGAGAAATCTGATAGAGGTAAGAGTAAGAAAGCAGACAGGGAGCATTATAGATGGAACCTGGCAACCTACCTACAAGTGAATGCTTCTTTAGTGGGACTATGTTACAACATGAAAAAAGGGAAAAGAGGGCAGTGGGACAGAGAGGAATGACTGATGCACTGGGATCAAATCAAGAGCTAACAATGAAGGCAAGGCGACTTCTGTGGTCTCCAAATAAAAGAGTCACTGAGAAGTGGGGGGAGAGATTAAAAGTGGGGAAGAAAGTAAGGAGACCTAACTTTGGAGGTGGGAGGGGGCTCCACTGATGAATGCACTGGTGGGTTAAGTGAGATGAGGACCTTATACTAAAAATTTGAGGCCTAACAAGTCTACTTATCCTGGGAGGTGGGAAGTTGGAACCCCTGGGGGCATCTAGAACCTGCAGGGGGAGGACAGCATGGACACAGGGAGGATATTTTCAGGTAAATTGGAGGGGAGAAAAAAGATCAGCAAGAGAGGGTATAGATCAGTTTGAGTCAGGGGAGGTGGCCTACCATATGGAAGTACCCTCTCTAATACCTCCAATAATTTGCATTGTTCTAAGAGTGAGGCAAAATGAAAAAGGAGAATTCATGTGGTAATCCCTATAAGGCAGTGGCAGAAAGTGCCTAGAGGGCATAGCCTAGGAAGAGTATCTGGGAAGCTTTAATTACATGTGGAATACAGAGAAATGAGGGAAACTTGATGATCATAGGAATCATGAATCAGACAACGAGAGTCTAGAGTGAACAGAAGGAGAAAATGGATAATGAAGAGAATGAGAGAAATCCTTTGTGAAAAGGGTCACCAAAATGAAATTAAAAAACTAATGAACGGGATTAACTGAAAGACAGAAGAGAAGAAATCTACTTGACTAACTGAGATGGAAAAAAAAGGGGGGGGGGAATATGTAACCAAATAAATGCAGGAGAAAAGAACAAATAAAATCCTAAAGGAAAAGGGTTAATAAACAAGAAGAAAGGATTGGGGGAAAGGAAGAGAGCCAATGAGAAAAGAGTCATCATAAAAAAGATTAAAATAAAGTAATTGGAGGAACAAAATCTTGTGTTTATAGCAGGAGGAAAAAAATTTGAATTAAAAAAAACAATTTTAGAGCCAGATGGAGGAAAATATAAACCTAACTTAAAACTTTAAATATGAATGGATTAAATGATACAATAAAATGAAAAAGAGTGACAGATTGGATTTAGAAGAAAATTTTATGATCTATTGCTTACCAGAAACAAAATTTTAAAACAAAAACATATACAATAATAAAACTGGAGGGGATGGAAAAAAATTATTAATCCAAATGAGAAGATGCCATCATGCTATCAAAGCAGAAACACATTAAAAAAAAAGAGAGATAAACAAAGAAACTATTATACTGAAAGGAACTATAGACAACAAACCAATACCAGTAATAAACTTAAACACTCCAAATGCCTTAGCAAACAAATTCATAAAAGAAACATCAGAGCTTCAAGAAGACATAGTAACACAGTAGTGACAAAAGACTTCAATATCTCTCTATCGGTTTGGGGTAAGTCTAACAGTAATAAAAACAAAAAGGAAAATATGAAACTGAACAAATTGCTGGAGAAACTAGATTCCAAAGACTTATGAAATCTTCTAAGTGGGACAGCAAAGGAACATTCATGTTCCACAGCACTACATAAAATTTTTATCCCCCCAAAAAAATGTATGAGGACACAAAGATATTGCAAACAAATAGAACTGGTTCAGGGACCACAAACAAAAGATACAAACCCAAATGGAGACTTAACAATGAAATTTTAAATAATTCAGTGCATTAAAGAACAAATCATAAAAATAATTGATAACTATGTAAAAGAAAATGATAATAATGAGACAACATATGAAAATTTCTGGAACACAACTAAAGCAGTTCTCAGGGGGAATTCATATTATTACAATCATACATTAATGAAACAGAAAAAGAGGAGACAAACAAGATATGCATTTGAAAATTAGAAAATCAATGAATAATCCTAAAATAAGCACAAAAAGAAGAGACAATAAAAATGGAGGGTAAATAGATAAATTGAAATGAGATTTTTAAAATGACAAATAAAGCTTTCTTTTAAAAAGATGAATAAAATTGGTTAACCCTTAGCTAACCCGGTAAAGAAGAAGAGAGCAGAAAATGAATTGACAAAATAGCAAATAACCAAGGTGAAATCACAGTAAAACCAGAAGAAATAGAAAGAATAATCAGGCTCTATTATGAAGAATTATATGTTTAAAAAAACTGAGAACACAAAAGAAATAGAGGTATACCTTCAAAAATACAAAATACTCATAACTATCAAAAGACCAAATAGAGAGCCTAAAGACCCATTTCCGGAAAAGGAAATAGATCTAGCTGTAAAGTAACTACCAAAGTAAAAGCTCCTGAACCTCCTGGATTCACAGGAAAATTCTATCAAACCTTTAAAGAACAGTTAATAGCCATACTTCATAAATTATCCTCAATAACTGAGGAAGAAAGAACCCTACCCGAATCCTTTTATAAGACAAATATCGTCCTAAAATCTAAATCAGAGAAAGATAAAATATAGAAAAAAACTGTAGGCCAATGTAATGCATAAATGTGTAAAAAAGTTGAAATAAAATCCTAACAAACTACAGTGAATTATTCAAGAAATCATTTATTGAGATCAAATGTTATTTATACTAGGAATGTAAGGAGGTTCAACATTTGGAAAACAAACAAAATAATATATTGTCATATATATATATATATATATATATACACATATATAACCATGTGATCATCTCAATGCATGCAAAAAAAATCCTTTGACAAAGTGTAACACTCTTTTATGCTAAATAGCCATTATAATGTGTATATATGTACCAGTATAGGCATAGAGAGATTTTTTTGAATATACTAAAAAAGCATTAATTAAAAACAAAAAGCAAGCATAATATGCAATGGGGATACAGTAAAACCTTCTCCAGTAAATAAAGAAGTGAAACAAGGATGCCCAGTCTCCCCACTATTATTTGATATGGATCTGGAAATGCTAGCAACAGCAGTATCATAAGAGGAGAAAATCAAAGGAATAAAGATAGATTGAGAGGAGATCAAACTATCCCTATAAAAAGAATTCCTGCCTACATGCAAGAGATGAAACAGAAACTCTTCTTACCAAATTTTCCACCCAGTTTTTTAGACTATATGTATATGCATGTATGCATATATATACACATATGTATGTATATGCATATTTGTATGTATGTATGTATGTATGTATATTTTTTTCTGTTACTACCATGTGCCATCAGGGTCACTGACCTCAAGTCCCAATTCTGTATATCTTTCTGGGGACCTAGGAAGGATTCACTGTTGTCAGGAATCCCACTCAATGCAATAGCTCTTTTCGGAATACCTTCCCCTATACCTTATATCCCTCCAAAGAGTGTACAACAATGTCTAAAATCCTTTCAGAGTAACAATTATCTCGGTCCTTGAGGACAGTTCATAACTTGCACTTTGGATCGCCCTAGTACTTGAACTTGCCCTCAGCACATAATTATGCAGTGTTCCACTATAATTTCAAAAGCTAGTACTGGGCAAGTATCTGCCTTAGTGCGTAAAAGGGCCTATCTAAATTCATTCCTGCTAATACAAAAAGTAAAAATCAATAATCCTGAATAAATCAATATATACATATATATGTGTGTACATATTTGATTTCGATATTGATATTTGATATTTGATGGTTTGATTTGAACCACATTTGATGCAATTTTGAGAAGTCTGTCCTTGCCTTGTTGGAGCAGGGAATCAAAAGTCAAAAAGTAAAACAAAACAATCTCAGACATGTCCCCAAAAATTTATCTGAGCTACAACTTTAAGAGATTTACCCTGATTCATGCATTGCATGTAGCAAATATATCCCAGCATTGTCTTAGGCTCTCATCCCCCCCCCCCCCAACCCAACCCCATCTAGTTCTGAGATTGTAGATATTTTAAGAAGGTGTGAAATTCCATTGACAAGGTTAATTTCTTCAGGAGGTATGAAAGCCTTAAATTTTCCTGGCTCCTTGTTACTCCATTGACATTTTCCATTGATGCCAATTAATTGATTCACACACCTGAGCTACACTCTTGAGATTGGTATTTTTCAAAAAGTCTGGAGAAAAATTTAGACAGAGCCACACATAGAGTTCACACAGAGTTCACACACATGAACTCCATCATCTGGAGAGAAATATGAGTACCTGAATAAGCCTTAACATAAAAGATGAAGCCTCAGGACAGCATCAAATGGAATCAGAGGTCCCTCTCAGAAGGAATTTCTGGACCCAACAGGAGTTTCAGAAAGGCAAATCAGCAGAAGGGAAGTGGTATAAGGGTATTGACATGTTGTATAAGTGAGAGATCCGCAATGTCAAAAATGAAGTCTTCAATAGTGAGGAAAATAAGGACCCAGAGTGGTGACCAAATATACTTATTAGATGAAAGTTGAAGATTCTGGCTCTCCAGTAGTCCAAACCATCTCAAGTTTAGTTCTAGCCCCTCTAGGTCACACAGATGTATTCCTTCTTCTGAGATGGGTATCAGCAAGCATCCTCATTTATAATATGCAGGGTTGATAAGCTTAAGTAGATATATTCAAAGTCAAACCAAAGAACCAAACTAAAAAGCATGGAGCTAATCAAGATCAGGTATCATGTAGAGAAATAGAAGATATAACCTATGCCAATGAGGAGTTTATGATATAGTTGAGGAAACAAGAAATATACTTAAAGAAACTAAGACTATTGTGAGACTAACCTTCTCCTGGGAGACAGGAGACCTAGGTTTTAGCCCTACTTTTGCCACTATCTAGTTAGATAACCTTAGCCAAGTCATTTTTCTCTCTTTAGATAACAGCTTCCATGCCTACAAGAGGAGGAAGTTGGGCTAGCCACCTTCAAAGATCAGCTCATGGACCATCTCCTGAAACCCTTCTTGATCTCTCCTGTTTGCTTATGTCCATCAAAATCACTTTGAATTTTTTTTGTATCTATTTGCATTTCTTTGTACGTTTTTTCTTTCAGTAAAATGCAAGTTCCTTGGAAGAAGGGACTGATAACAAAGCTAAGCAGGAAGCCCCAGGTGTTCTGATGCAGAAGTCACACTGTGGAGTCTCAAAGATATCAGCCCAGCATGAGAGTTCAATGGAAGTAAGCATGAGAGAACCGCAGAACCCCAGGTAACTGCAGCAGCCACTCCTGAGGCTATCAGCTTGCAGATTAAATATCTGTAAGTCACTTACTTGAACTTCTGGGAGCCAGGATGGTGGAGTGATTTGTAAATGCTTCACCTCTCCCTTTGTTGACCTTGAAAAACTCATAAAATATTTCCCAGAACAGTGGGATCAGCCAAAGGGGCAAACAGTCTCTTAGCCTGTGAGGCTAGGAAAATAGCAAAAGGGGGGAGGGTCCCTCTTGCTGTGGCTGAAGCAGACTATTGCAGGACTAAAGCTGTCCCAGAAAGTTCCACCATGGTGAATCGAGAGGAGATCCTGAGCCCCAGGGGGTATAGCCTGCAATCGTCAACACCAGGACCCCAGGCTTGCCTCAGCACAGCCAGGGTAATAGGGAAGACACTAGTGTAAACAGTAGTTCACCAACCACTGAGCCTGCCTGTGCTCAGGAAAGGAAACTTCCTGCAGTCAGACCACCCCTTCCCCATACTTAACTCAGCTAGCTCCATGGTAACTCTGGGGAAACTCAGAAAGACTTCACCTGATCTACTTTGGCACATCAGCCAGTGCAGCATGAGGTAAGCTACAGCATTCTAGCTTCCAGCTGAAAGAACCAGAGACCACAACAAACAAAGCCTCAATTTCTAAGGACTAGAATGGTGGGACAGAGCCCCCTGTTCCCCAGAAGCAGAGATCCACTTTAAAAGCCAGGAAAAGGGCGATTATCATGAGCAAAAAGTAAACCAGAAAAGATAAGACCACAGAATATTTCTATGGGGACAAGGACCAAAACACAAATTCCAAAGAGGTCAGCATCTGAAACTTCAGAAGGGAACATGAACTGGTCTCAAGCCCAAAAAGTATTCTTGGAAGAACTCAAGAAGTATTTTAAAAGCCAAATTAGGGAAATAAAGGAAAAACTGGCCAATGATTTTAAAAATATGAAAAAACAAATCATAGAAGAATTTAAAAGGTAAATTGAAATAATGGAAAAGGAAGTACAAAAACTAACTGGAGAAAATAACTCCTTAAAAGGAACAATTGGACAGATGGAAAGGGAGATGCAAAAGTTGACTGAAGAAAACAATTGGATAAAAATTAGAATTGGGCTAGTAGAAGCTAATGACTCTTTGAAATATCAAGAATCAGTCAAACAATCAAGACAACTCTGAGACACCACATCACACCTATAGATTGGCTAACATGACAAAACAGGAAGATGATAAGTGTTGGAGAAGATGTGGAGAGCTGGAACACTAATTCATTGTTAGTGGAGCTGTGAGCTGATCCAACCATTCCAGAGAGCAATTTGGAACTACACCCAAAGGGCTACAAAAATGTGCATACCCTTTGACCAAGCAATAGTGCTTCTAGGACTGTATCCCAAAGAGATCATAAAAATGGGAAAGGGTCCCACATGTACAAAGATATTTACAGCAATACTCTTTGTAGTAACCAAAAACTGGAAATTAAGGGGATGCCCATCAAATCAGGAATGGCCAAACAAGTTGTGGTATATGAATGTAATGGAATACTATTGTGCTATAAGAAATGATGAACAAGAAGACTTTAGAGAGACCTGGAAGGACTCATATGAACTGATGTTGAGTGAAAGGAGCAGAACCAGTAGAACTTTGTACACAGCAACAACCACAGGAATTTTTCTGGTAGACTTAGTCCTTCACAGCAATGCAAGGACCTAAAAAATTCCCAATGGACTTTTGAGGCAAAACATTTTCCACATCCAGAGAAAGAACTATGGAATTGAATCACAGAATGAAGCAGACCATTTTGTCTTGTGTTATGTTTTATTTTGTTTTATGGTTTCTCTCATTTATTTTAATTCTTCTTTGCAACATGACTAAGGTGAAAATGTATTTAATAGGAATATATGTATAGAATGTATGTAAGATTGAATGCTATCTCCAAGGTAGTGGGGAGGGAGAGGGAAAGAGTGGGAGGGAGGGGATAAAAATCTAAGATATATGGAAGCGATTGTAGAAAACTGAAAATAAATAAAATAATTTAAAAAAGAAAGAAGGAAGAGGCTGTTTAATTTTTGTCTTTACCTCTTCTATGACTGGTGTATAGCTTGATACATAGTGAGTATTTAATAAATACCTCTGAATTAACTGAGCAGATGATCACTAAGGTGCTTTCCAACTCAAGTCTTAAGTTCTGTGTTTTACAACTAACATAAAAATGATTGTGAAACAGTGTTAAAAAGCAATGGAGTTGTAAAAGCACAGAGGAGGGAGAAGGGGAAGTGGCAGCTCACCTGTCCCCAACAAGTATTGCAGAGAAGATGATGAATAACTAAAAACAATTTTAACAGGAACACCAAAGTCAGAAGCTGAAATGAGGTTTCCTCTCCTGGGTCTGTGGGGAGGAGGGAAAATAAGGAGAGCAAGGGAGAGACTATAAAGATTGCTCTTTATCACTACAGCTAACCTATGAGGTAGAAACATTAGCAAAATACATGGATTGGAGATAGAGCCAAGATGTTAGAATATCAGGTATGAATATAACAAGCTACACACACACACACACACTCTCTCTCTCTCTCTCTCTCTCTCTCTCTCTCTCTCTCTCTCACACACACACACACACACACACACACACACACACACACACACACACACACCTTTTCTTCTTCTTAAAAAATGCACAGACCTCCTGATCGGGAAATCCAAGAAAAAAACCAGTTACTTTTCTAGCCCAGGTTGGCAACAACAAAGGCATAGGGGTCTGTGGACATTGGGGATAGACAGCATCTAGCCAGGGATGGTGGCATGAAGCATTGCAGTGCAGGTAGAAGTTATACACTAATTCTAGAAGAAGTCCCAAATCTAGTAGTAATGGGTCTATATTCAGGGTGCAGGACTAGGTGTAACCCGGCAGCACTGTTGTTCAGTACTGAGTTCCAGGTCATATATCCATTGAAGAATGAAGAAGAAACCAGAACCTAGGCATGGTAGTATCAGGTAAGGAACTATCTGGCCCTAGGATGTGTACCAAGTGAAAAACAAGTTCAAATGGAAGCAGAAACTATGTGGCTCTGATTCCAGGAACAAGCATGGTCTCAGCTTCAGTTTCCAGCCCAATCTAAAGATTGCCACAGAATAAACAGGCCAGGAATTCCAGACTAAAAGGGAGCCTGAAGTGGTATCTTTCCTAAATAGCAGAGTTTTCCAACTGACTCATGTTTTCTCTTTTCCTCCATAAAAAAATATTATTTGATATATGAGACAAATATCTCCCTCTCAGGGAAAATGAGAGAAAGTGATATAAGAAACAGAAAATAACAGTAAAGCTTTTTTTTAAAAAAAGGAAAGACTGTGTCCAGTGACTGAATCAAGCAGCTAATGGAACTCCAAAAGAGGCAAGCCTGTAAGTATGTTGCTCAGACCCAAAGGTTTGAGACCCTAGGTCAGGAACTTGCAGAGCTCAGAGTATGACAGCAGAAATCAGATTTTCCCTGATGACTTGAAGCCTGAGGATCCCCACTATGAGTTGACCCTGAGATTCTGGAACAATATAACACTTTAAGAAGGCAGCAGCAGCAGGACAAGTTCAGATATTCGTTCCAAAAATGTGCAGAGCTTAACCCTAAAGTAAAGTCTGAAGTCAGGAAGTACATTGCAAGAATGAGCAAACAAAAAAGAATACTACCATAAAAGGCATAAAATGGTGACAGATGCTCAAGACACAGACCCAGAAGAAGAGAATGATTCCAAATCACCTATAAACATAGCTTTAAAGGAAAACACAACTAGGGCATGAGTTCAAATAGAATTTTTGGAAGAGATGAAGCAATAGGTTTTTTAAGAATTTAAAATTTTTTTTATAAATGAAATAAGTGCTCTAGGAGAAAAGATGAGAAATGAAATGAGAGCTATGGAAGAAAGAATTGAAAAAAAGTACTTACATCTCAGAATTTGAGGTACAAAACCTTGCCCACCCAACAAACTCTCTGAAAATTGTTGTTGCTGCTGAAAATTAGAATGCCCAAGAAGAAGCTAATGATTCCATGAGACAACATGAAATGTTAAAAACAAAATCAAAAGAATGAAAAACATTGTAAGTTACCGCATAGCAAAAACAATTGATCTGGGAACGTGAGCAAGGAGTGATATTTAAAGATAATTAGACTACCTCAAAACTATAACTAAAAAATTAGCCTAGACGTCATATTTCGTGAAATCATCAAAGAAAACTGCACTGATCTTTTAGAATTAGAAGACAAAGTAGAAATAGAATTTGCTAGTTATCTCCTGAAATTCAGCAAGGAAAACTCCCAGAAACATTAAAAAGAAATTGAGAGCTTAAAATGCAATATTCCAGAAAGCAAAAAAATTTAGTAGTACAACCATGAATAACTTATCCAGTATTACAGTCGTGAATAACTTATCCAGAAAAACCAAGTATAATTCTGCAGAGGGGGCAGGGAATGACCTTTTAGTGAAATAGAGGACTTTAAATCACTCCTGATTTAAAATAACAGCAACAAACCAGAGTTGAATACAAACTTTGAAGTTCAAACATAGAAGTCAAGCAAAATATACAAAAATAAGCATGAGTGAACAATCATAAGGGAATAAACAAGGAGAAGATGTTTATATTCTAAAATGGGAAAATAATACATGTCTCCTCAGAATCCTACCATCATCAGGCATCATGGAGGGGGTCCAATTATATCAAAAACCTGGAAATGGTTCTGTTATGTCTTGATGATCTTAAAAAAAGAATGGAAATGGGGTAGAAGGAATATACTAGCAAAGGGAAAAGGGAAAAGATGGATGAGGAAAATTATCTCACATCATCAGAATGTTCATGTAGACATTTTTTACATAGAATGAGGAGGAGATGGGGTAGCAAATGACCCTGGAACTTCATTTGAATTGGTCAAAGGAGAGAAGAACACAAACATACATTTAGTATAAAAACACATTTTAATAACTAGGGAAATGGGTAAAAAAGCAGAGAATGTAGAAGGGGCAAAAAGAGGGAGAAAATTTAAGGGAGAGATTAGTAAGCAAAATAAACTCTAACTAAAGATTTACAAAACTACTTATTTCAAAAATGCTCTTTTCACAGTGTATTGAAAACTGGAAGGAGGGAGTGTCTATCAGCTGGGGAATAGTGGTGAATGAATGTAATAGAATACTGTAGGGCTGAAAGAATTGATGAAGGGATAGTTTTGGAAGGGCATGGGAGGATTTGTATGAACTGATGCAGAAGGGAATGAAACAGTACTGGGAGAATAATTGATGCAATGACATCATTGTAAAGACAAACAACTTTGAAGGATTTAGAAACTTCAACTGTCAGGAACAATGAAGAAATATGCTACCCACTTCCTGATAGAAAGGTTGCTAATTGAGATATATTTTTTATTTAAACATATTTTTCCTCAATTACATGTTAAAACAATTTTTAACATTTGTGTGTTTTTTAAAATTTTAAGTTCCAAATTCATTCCCTTCCCTCTCCCCTCCCTGACATGGCAAGTAATCCAATATAGGTTATAAATGTGTAATCATGTAAAACATTTCCATATTATTCATTATTTATAAGAAACTCAAATTAAAGAAAGGAAGTGAAAAAAAGCATGGTTCATTCTGTAATCAAATAATATCAGTTCTTTCTCTGGAGAATGATAGCATGTTTCATTATGAGTCCTTTGGGATTGTTTTGGATCATTGTATTTCTGAGAATAGCTATCATTCCAGTTCATTGTATAATATTGCTATTATTGTGTACAATGCTCTCCTGGTTCTGTTCACTTCACTTTACATCAAATCGTTTAAGTCTTTTCAGGTTTTTCTGAAGTCATCCTGCTTGTCATTTCTTAGAGTGCAATAATATTCCATCACAATCATATACCACAGCTTATTTAGCCATTACCCCATTGAGGGGTAGTCCTTAGATTTCCAATTCTTAGCCACCACAAAAAGAGCAAGACATAATTTTTTGGACATTGCCAATGCATAAATTTACTTTGCTTGACGATACTTATTGGTAACAGAGGGGAGAAAGCACTGAATGGCAACAGAGAGACTACCAAATATAATACAAACTCTGATATCAATAAACATTATTAAATATATATTGTATGTAGGTGCTTGGAATACCAGTACAAAGAATGAGGCAATCTTTTCTCACAAGGAACTTGTATTCTAACAGGGAAGACAAGTACATATATAAGTATGTACAGAATAAATATAAAGAGAAAAAATACATAATTAAATACAAGGTAATTTAGGAGGGAGGGTACTAACCGTTTGAGGCATCAGGAAAGGTTTCATGTAGGAGGCAACGCTTGAGCTAAGTCTTTAAAGGAACAGGGGGATTCTGTGATGAAGAGCCCAGCCCTAACAGAAGCTGAAAGAGTGAGCAAACAAAAATAAAAGGAATCCCAACATAAAAAGGTATTATGATAGCCATAAACCCCACAATAAAGAGCTATTGTAGTAGAATGCCCTCCTCCTGAACGAAGGAAGAAGCAAGTAAGGAGTGCATTCCAGGCATGATGGACAGTCACCTGTCCAAAAACACAGAGAGGAAAAATGGAGTGATGTGGTTAAGGAACAGAGAGAAGGTCAGCTTGGCAGGATGACAATACGGGAGGAAGAGTAATGTACAATAGAGGCTGGAAAATTGGTTGGGGACACATTGTGACGGGTTTCAAAAGCTTAGTAGAGGGGTTTATGGTTTATCCCAGAGGCAATTGGAAGCCACTGAATTTCTTGAGCAAACATGTAACATGGTCAGATGTGCTCCTAAAGAAAGTTACTTTGGCAGCAGTATAGAGGACAGATTGGAATAGGGAATAATATAGACAAAACACTTTGTAAATTCTTAAAACTCCATAAATGTAGGAACTATTATTCAAAAGCTTCTACAATCTGAGTGCCATCTACCTTTTAGTCTTATCTTCTAATATTCCTTATATAAAGACCATATTCCTCATACTGGACTGTTAGCCTTTCCCTGGTCATATCTTGATCTTCCAGACCCTGCCTTTACTCATGCCCTCCCCAGCCCATCTCTATCTATAAAAATCAATTATCCAAACTTATCCTTTAAGAGATAGCTCAAATGTTATTTTTTCCATGAAGTATTTCGTAAGCATCCCAGCCAGAAGTGTCCTCGCCCTTCTTTCAGTTCCTAAAATCTTCTAAACTGCTCATATGGCATTAATATTGTAGATATTTGGGTATAAATCTTTTTTTGCCCCTATAAAGTTGTAATCCCTCTGAGGGCATACATTGTTACATTCATCTTCTTATCTGACCCCACAGCACCTGGCAAAGCACCTCTCATGTGGTAGATATTTAATTTTTCTTGAGTAATAATAGCTACTCACAATTACTTAGTACCTTTAAGATTTACAAAATGATTTCCTCACAAAGCCTTGGTGAATGAGACAATGCCAGTTTTATTATTCACATTTTACTAATGAAGAAACCAAGACTTAGAGAAGTTACATGTCTTGCCTACAATCACAAAGTGATCAGATTTTTTATAGACAGATTCAAAGAGACTTCCTGGAAGAGGATTATTTTCCATCAAAGGCACCTTTTCCTACAAAATACACTCCCTCCTTTGCTCTTCCTTTCTGTACTTTTATCTTATTTTAAGGCTTAACTTTATGGAACCTGACCCTGATTCCCCTCCCTTCCTCTGCAGTTGGTAGCGTTTGATTTCCCTCTTTGAAATACTTTCTATTTACTTATCTGTGTATATGTTGTTCACAGGAGAGTGTAAGACAATAAGGGTTACTGTTCATTTCTGCCCTTTTATCCCCAGGACTTAGCATGGTGCCTTGCATGTTATAAGGGCTCAATAAGTGTTTATTGAGTTGAATTGAACAAGAAACAGAACTCTTCTCTTGGTTGAAGGAGTGAGTCATAAATACACGTAGAGTTTTCAATACTGACTCTTATTAGGGCCATCCATTGATTTTTAATTCTTGGTCAAAAGATTATTGGAGTAAGAATGGAAGAGTTCAACTCTGTGCCTGAAATCATGAGAAATGAGTGCCAACAAGACAAAGGTAGGAATACCTCCCATCTTTCCTAAAGCAGAAGATAATCTGTTGCAATCAACAGGGATTGCCTAGGCTCCCTCATGGAATTATGGATAGGGAGATCCTTGCTAGGTCATCTTTCCAGGTCATTTCCTCTCTATGAGCTACAATTTCTTTATCTGTGGGATGAGGGCAAAGGAGACTACATGATCATTGGGTTTCTTTCCAACTCTAAATTCTAGAAGTACATTTTAGCTGACAGTTCTGAACTTGGAATGAGTAGAAACCTGGATTTAAATCCCACCTCTGATGCTCACTAGTGGTATGATCACAGGCAAGTCACCTCTCTCTGAGCCTTGGGTTCCTCATATGTAAAATGAAAGTAATATCTGTCACATGTACCACACGACTAGTGTGAGGTTTCTTTTTTGTTTTTGTTTTAAATTTTATTTGTTTTCAGTGTTCTACAATCACTTCCATATATTTTAGATTTTTTCCTTTCCCTCTCCCTTTCCCCCCCCTACCTTTCCACTCCTTCCCTAAGATGGCTTACAATTTTATATAGGTTCTACACATACATTCCTATTAAATACATTTTCACCTTAGTCAAGTTGCATAGAAAATTCAAATGAATGGGAGAAATCATAAAACAAGACAAAACATAATACAAAAGAAAATGATCTGTTTCATTCTGTAATTGAATTCCATAGTTCTTTCTCTGGATGTGGAAAGCATTTTGCCTTAAGAGACCATAGGGAATTTTTTAAGTCTTTGAATTGCAATGAAGTACTAAGTCTACCAGAAAAATTCCTCACACATTGTGGTTGTTACTGTGTACAGAGTTCTCCTGGTTCTGCTCCTTTCACTCAGCACCAGATAATATAAGTCTTTCCAGGCCTCTCTGAAGTCTTCCTGTTCATCATTTCTTATAGCACAATAGTATTCCATTACATTCATATACCACAATTTATTCAGTCATTTCCCCATTGATGGGCATCCCCTTGGTGGTGGGCATCCCCAGTTTTTGGCTACTACAAAGAGAGTTGTTTTAAATATCTATATCTATATCTATATATCTATATTTTTGTACATGTGGAACCCTTTCCCATTTCTATGATCTCTTGGGCATTGTTGTGAGATAATGAATAGAAAACATTATGTAAATGTCACCTATTATCATTATTATTGTCATTATTAGTCTAGGAAAGAGAGACAACACCTAATCCATAACTGACAAATGACAATTTAAGCTGTTTTTAAAACTTCATCTAGAGATGAGGTCATCATGGTGTATTGGAAATAACACAAAATTAAGATGTAAAACATGAATTTTGATCCCATCTTGGCAACAAATTAGCTGCGGGACTCTGGATAAATCACTTCACTTGCCTGAGCCTCAGTTTCCTTCACTGTAAAATGAAAGGGTTGAGCTTGATAATCTCTTTAGTCCCTTCCAACTCCGATATTCCAAGGAGATTGTTATCTCTTCTAACCACCCACTCTAGCTTTTGACAACACAACTGAAAGTTTCTCTTTCTTGCCTTAATCACTATCCCTCCCTCTGCAGTTCAAAACACATTTCATCTCACTTCTTCTTCCCCAAAGAGGACAAGGGTCACCAACTTTTTATAATGACTTCTTACAGGTTGGAAAGCCATGACTGAGTCACTTCTTCCCTGAAAGGTCAAACGATGATCCAGTAGGTTAAGAAACACCATGATGAGAACACAATCAGATTCTCTCCTCTCCTGACCCCATGGAAAGCAAGCATCAGCAGCCCTTGCTTATAATCTGACCTTTTATGTTGCTTACAGTACTCAAATTGGGAAAACGAATGAATATACACGTTGTGTTAGCACAAAACTCTTTCTTTCTGCATCTGGCACAAAAGCAACCAGAATGGAAGGAGATGATGAAGTGTAGTGTTCAGAGTCCCAGAGGGGCCAGGCAGGGAGGGAAGGAAAGGACCCTCATTCCTTCCTTAGCTCATTCTCTTCAGGAATGCCATCTGGCAGGCAGCCTGAGGAAGAGAGCTTCTCTGGCCAGCAAAATGCATTCAATAATAATGACACTATACTCAGGTTGCTAGCTTCCCAAATTGGGAGCAGCTGGAGCACCAGTTTCTCCTCAGAAGGGCCTTTCCTTTCAAGATAATGCATATAATATCGTGAACATGTTGCTTGTTAGATAAGCATTTGTGATCAAGGATTTTGGATTCTACAGAGGTTATGTTGACCTCATTTTCTTTCTTCTGAACGCAAATGTAAAAAGTTTTTTTAAAAGCTATTGTGTTGATGAAGACTTAATACATGATTAGTTATTGATTTTAATACATCTATTATATTTTCCTGTGCCAGCTTGGCTAGTTGTAGGTGCTTTTCATATATGACCTCTCTGTTAATTCAATTCAACAAACATTTATTAAGCATCTGCTATATGCTAGGCACTGAGAATACAAAACTGTAGCATTAATTAGAGGCCTATTAATAGGCCCCAAGTACCTTTTGTTAATTTTTATTGAGGCACTGGGTCAGCAGAGGGTCCTGCTGTCCAACTCTGAAAAGTGTATAAATACTCTGAGGTGAGGTTTTACTTTGGGGCTTATTCACTGGAAGTCTTTGAGTGGTCAGATGATACTCTTGGCAGCTACTAAGGATCCCCCACCCCTTTTGAAAATGGTGCTTCTCTCTGGTAACTATGTATGTACATAATGGTCAGACAGTTGGAAGTCCTGTCTGTTGGTTGATCTTGCTCTGTCTGGATTTTCTCTGAAGTTCAGGGTGCTGATTTTTTCCACTGAACTAAGTAAATGATGATTAGATAGTTGACCCCCCAAAAGTTGCTTTTCTGTATAGCAGGCCCTCCTGGGTAGGTCGGGGTCCCTGCTGATACAAAAAAACCCAAAACAGTCCCTGCCCTCAAGGAACTTACATTCTACTGATAGAAAACAACGTTTACACATGTAAGTAAATACCATTTATATGCAAAATAATTTTGATAAAATAAGGGGAGGACACAGGTCTAATATAGAAGGAGTTCCATTGTATTGTTAGTACCAAGCCCTGACACAACTCACTAATCAACTTGGTGGTCTTTAGAGTTCGTGTCTAGCCCCCAAACCCCAGGACTCTAGAAGGGAGAGTGAGGCTGATGACTTTGCACTGCTCAGCCTTGATTAAATCCAGTTTACTTGCAAGTCATTGTTGATGTCATTGGTGAGAATGAAGGAGAAATAACACCACTGGTCTCATGTCCATTATCTTACTGTGTGCTGGTGACCCAGTCATTTAACCTCTCAAGTTTCAAAAGTTTCTGCCTCCCAAAGCTGTTGTAAACCTCAAATAATAAACCAAGTCTACAACTGCCTTAGTTCTATGGGGGAACACTTAAGGGTCAGAGCATTTCTTTAGGAAGGGATCTCCTCATCCCCCACCCCCCACACTTTCTAAGATACCCTAAATGGACCTGAGCATATGAATAGGTAGAAATCTACAAATGAGTTCAAGAGGAGGGGTTGAGGCTATTAATTCAAAATTCAAGTTGCAGCTGCTCCCTACTTCTGTCCTGGGAGAAGGAGAGCAGAGCTTATCATCCACCACAACCCTCATCCTTCAAGCCGATTGGATGAAAGTGTCACAGAGACATGCCAACACCCTAAACGGAAGCAGCTGGTGGCTGGGGGATGGGGGGTCAGTGGTTCCTGGAAGACTATTCATTCAGTCTTGATTAAGCTGTTCTTTGGCAGATGGGGAGAGTGTTAGGTGTTAAATGTTCAGTGAAGATTAACATTGTTGACTTGATTCCTTCTATGAGCTGTTGCACAGTCAATATGGCTGTTATGTTAATGGTTTCCACACCTGGGGCCTGCTTCAGCACATCCTCACAAATGAGTGCCTCTTCATGTGTATTTTATGGCTGTTGTAACTAATGATTACAAATGCATTTATATATTTGGATCACCTGGGAGATAGGAAATAAGCCACATAAGAGCAAGCATCTGGGTCTAACTTGTAACATTCACACCACTGACTTAGCAGGTCCTAGGTACTGAAACCCTGCAAAGTACAAGGTTTTATCCATTACTATCACGGATAAATACACACATATACAGAAGTATGTGGGGATAGTTCCACTCCCCTCCCCCTCAACTCATAGCTTGTGTTGTCTCAGACAAACCCACCCCAGGATCAAGGTGTTCTGTGGACCTGTATCTGTTCAAAACCATTGTTTGTCAGGCCTCACTGATGTGTTCAGCTTTACTAGCCAACCAAACACAATTAGGTCAGAACAAAGACATCTAATGAAAAAGCATCATAAGAAACATTTTCCCCACAAAGCAGGGACACATTTTTCCACATGAAGTGACACCATCAGTGGAAAGAAGGGATACATGTAGGGGACACAAATGGTCACACACGTTTGTAGGAAGAGAAACAGTGTACCGGGGTACAGATGGGAAGGTGCTCACATCTCAAGTGCTGGATCATTGTTAGTGCCTTCTAGGGACATCTCCAGACAGGGAACATCTCAGTGCATCAGGCCACACTCCAAGACTACAAATTACAAAATTTGCATGGGCAGGAGTTCTCTCACTGGGCATTGCCTCCACCAATATAATTACAGGTCTTTAGAAAAAAAATTAAGATGTCCATTTTATATTTCCTAGCAAAGCTGATTTTATTTTAGTTGGTACTTAATTATTACTTTGTAAACCTCTTTTTCTAGTATTCTGGGATACATTCCATACCTCATCCTTTATTCCTATTTCTAATAATGCTGTTTCTAACAATGCACTGTATTGTTGAAATTTATGATCATTTTCCTTTTCTGGATTTCAGTTGTCATCTTTTAAAGAATGGGGATGAACTAAATTATCTCTAAGCCCCCTTCTACCTCTAAACCTTACTGTCCTATGATACTCAGTGATGACTCTATGATCTCTGTGAAGACAAGACTCATTTCTTCTACTGGATTGTATCTTCTGAGGCACCTAGCATGATGCTTCCTATGGAAAAGTCACTAAAAACACACTTGTTGCTTGACTAGAACATGGTAAAACTTTGAGAATTACAAGTTCACTAACTCAGATTGTTCAGATGGGAACTGGACTGCTTATTGTTAGAGTATCTATGTAAAAGAAGGGAAATACTTTACTAAATAAAGTGGTAGTGTGAAGAAGACTGCTAGTGTCCATTCGAGAGAATAAAGTCTTCAAGAGTTTTGAAAGGTCGAAGTGGCGTCCAAACAACAGATATTTCAAGGGGCAAGGGCGAGGATGTTGGCAGAGAAGAGAGGAATGACTAGATCTGTAATTTCATTGACATAGGAAACTTCTCATATGGAAACTCATTCTATATACATACATACATACATGTATTATGTATATACGTACATACATATCCTATAGCTTATAATAATAGCTAGCATTTATTTGACACTTTAAGGTTTGCAAAGAACTTTACAAATATTATCTCAGTGAATCCTTCCAACAACCCTGAGAGAAAAGTGTAATTATTACCCCTAATTTACAGTTGAGATAACTAAGATAGACATGGGTTAAGTAACTTGCCCAGAGTATCGCATCTGAGGTAGATTTGAACTCGTCTTCCTGATTCCACATCCAACATGCTATCCACTGTGCCACCTATCTTAGAGTGTTCCCTGAGACACTGAGAAATTAGGTGACTTACCCAGGGTCACATAACTAGATAGAGAACTCGAATTCCAGTGTTCCTAACTCTTCTACACATGATGACATACTGTCTCTTTGCTAGTTAAAATCATTCTTAATTATTAGTTTAAACTGGACTTCTAATTGGCAAAATCTTGTTAGCCTAATTTAATTTACTGCATATATTTGAAGGTAATAAAAATGAGCTAGGTGGTGCGGTGGATAGAGAACCAGGTCTGGAGCCAAGAAGGCTCATCTTCCTGTGTTCAAATCTGGCCTCAGACTTACTAGCTGGGTGACCCTGGGCAAGTCTCTTAACCCTTTCCTCTATCTATGAAAAGAACTGGATAAGAAGATAGCAAACCACTCTGGTATCTTTGCCCAGAAAATCCCAAATGAGGTCATGAAGAGCTAAACAACTAAACAAAAAACAAAAATAAATTTCTTTAAAGGCAGCCTATTATTAAGAATTTTCTCTAATATAACCTGGCCCCTCCCAGCCCCATTAGTAAAACCTAGTGAAGGAAAGCTCACTAGTTATGGGGGAAGAAAAGAAAAGAAAAAGAGTGAACAGAATGAGACAAATAACACCTGATAAAAATTGAAGTTAGTGCAGAAGGTTGAAGGTTAGTCAGGATATAAAAGGCTGTAGGATTCCAGGAATTAGGGGAACTCTTTCCTTTATGAGAGAGCATTACAATGTAAAGGGATTTAAAGTCAAGAGATTCGGGTTCAAATCCTGTCACTGAGACTTAATAGCTGTGTCACATATGGATAAATCACTTCCCCTTCCTGGTCTCAGCTTTGTCATATAGACAGTGATGGTAATAATATTTTTAGCACCTGTGTCTCTGGGTTGTAATCCATAAAGTATTTCACAACTTGGAAGTAGCATGAGTTTTTATTATCCTGAAAAGCCAAAGATCTCAGGGCTGCCTCAGCCACACAGTCAGATTATTAACTTCTCAAAAGATTCAACTTCCCAGTTTACAGATGTTTGTGGGCTCCCAATAAACTATAATTGTCTATAAAATAGGTCTGGACAAATGAGGTAAAGAACTCCTGGGTAGCACCCAACTTGCACTGTATAGCATTAGGCTGTCTTCGTTACTCAGACTCCATGCACCCTATGGCTTGATGAGGTGGCTATTTTCCTGGCAATCTTGAGAACCAGCTGTCTAAGACTGTTTTTTGAGCCCAGCGTTTTAGCCCAGCAGGTGTATACTCATCTATCTTCAGGGCTCCTTGCAGCTGCTTCTCATTATCTCCCACCTTTTTTTCATTGTTCCACACTCACAACCCACTCCTCCTTCCCCCAACATCTCCCTGGGTATGCTCATGACTCCAAACAGTCCTTTGGAATTAGAACTGCAGCATCTTGGCATCTTCAGAAATGTTCCAGTAGAATGAGACTGATTCCCTGGGAACTAAAAGCTGGGAGCTGGAGTGGGAAAGGATGAAGCTACCTTACGACTTCTTTATACAGCCTAATGAGAAGCAAAGAAGTGTTATCTTCCCTTTGCAACCACCAATATCACTAAATAAGCATTATTTAATGTGGACCCAGGACTTCACAGTCCTCAAACATGCACACACACACGTATGTACACACACACATGTGTGTGTGCATATGTGTGTATACGCAAGTAAGCACAAATTACAATAGTACCAATAGAATCCATTAAAGCTGAGGAGACAGGAATCACTTCTCTGTGAGAAAATGAAGGAAGGCCATCTGAAGAGGATGTTGTCAACCATGTTTTATGACATGCATAGTTAGTGTTAGGGACATAGTAGGGAACTTCCCAGATGAAGAAACTCTACCAATGCAGTTTGGGACCATCTTAGAGAGTTGCCTATAGCAAAGGTGTTAAACACATAAATTACACGCCAACACTCCTGACTGAGGACCCAACCAGATTATAATGTAATTGGGAAATAGTCAACAAAATAAATAAAAATACGATAGAACATAGACAATGTTAATATGTAGTTTTCTAAGTTCATTTGCAGCAGCAGAGATCCATATGTACAGTTTAGCAACTGTTTCTGTTTGAGTTTGCTACCAGTGGCCTAGAGCACAGAGATGTTAAGTGACTTGCCCAGTGTCATAGTCAGTATGTGTTACAGGCAGAATTTGAACTCTGAGGCTGGTTGTCCATACACTGTGCTTCATACTGCTATCTGTTTAGCTTTTAAAGCTCTTACGGGGTGGGGGAACCTGCAGCCTTGAGGTCACTTGGCCCTCTAGGTCCTCAAGTAAACCCTTTGAATCTAAATGACTCTGGGAAGTTTGGATTCAGTCAAAGGGCTGCACTTGAAGACCAAAAGGGAGGTAGGTGCCATTACTATCCCCACTCTACAGCTGAGCAAACTGAAAGAGACAAAAGGGTAAGTGACTTGCCAAGGGCTACACAGCTAGCAAGTACCGGAGGCCACATTTGAGCTCAGGTCTTCTTTATATCAGATCTAACATTCAATCCACTAAGCCATCTAGTTGTATGGCTTGGGGAACTCTGCCTTAGTCTCCTTAGCTGACTTTGAGTTAAGGAACAATTCTGTTCTCCTTAAGAAAAACTGAATTATATTCCTTGTTCAATAGTAATAAAAAAATGTTAAAAAATATTCTCTGGGCAAAGGCGAACTGACTGGCCATTCAACAAAAAGCAGATCCTTGGCTTTTCTTAAATTTGGCAAAGTTTCAATCTGACAGATTCTGGACAACCAAAAGTCTGGTCCATTGATATTTTTTTGTTTTGTTTCAGTGTTTCAGGATGTAGTTTTTTCTCTTTAAAAAGATATACATTTTCCTGCCGTAAGAAATTGAGCATGTACCAAATATAATTTTTCTTAATGACTAAACGTAAGGATTATTCTGTTGTTACAGAAGTCAGTTACTGAAGTAGATATCAACAATTTGTGCTAGGACTTACACTGAAATTTGCCTCCTTTCATAAGCCCCTGTTAATCAGCTCACTTTCTTGTCTTTTCCATTTTTCTTGTAAATAGTATAGAGGATGTACAGTTACTTGTATATCCTAATGAGCAAAATGATATTACTGTCTCCTAACAAAATTAATTACTAAATAAAAAAGCAAGCAACCTTCAGCTAAATTGTTTTTCTCCTTCAGGGGAAAAAAAATTCTCACAGACTTCCCAAATGTCCTTTGATCTCTTATCAATATACTAAAAGTCCAGGAGTTTCACTTTTTTAAAAGTTACAAGAAAACCCCTTTATAGAGTTGAAAGTATGAAAAATGGAAGTCACAGCTGAGAGATCTCTTTAGTGAAAGTAATAGAGGAACTCTTTCTAACGTATTCTGACATGGTTCCTATAACTTGAAGGGAGAAAATATTGACTTGGAATTGATATGCGTTGATAAAAGAGAAACCCTTTAGGTCATCATTTTTGTACTCTGTCTCTGCTTTAGTTTATATGGTGTGTAATTGCTAATACAGAATTTAGACAGTATTAATTTGTTTCCTTTAATATTCATGATGAAAATAAGCTACCTGGCTTCTCTCAGTTTGATGGAGCTGGACTTTAGGGTGTTAATTTTGCCCCCCTTGATGCTTTATTGACACCCACTGGGATGTTCAGGTAAACTGCCTTGTCAGAAAATTCTGTTTTGTCCCTCTTTTCACAGTAGCTATGAAATCTCTGAGTCAATGGTTCAATATGTCATAGAATTTCTGAATCTCAGTGTTGAAGCAATTTAAGAGATTAGTCAGTTTAATTGTGGTCTGAACAGAAGTCATCTTTACAACATATCTGACAAGTGGTCATCTGGGCTCAACTTAACTACCTCCACTAAAAAAGAATTCACTACCTCCCAAAACAGTTCATTCCATTGGGGGCAACACAAATTGTTAAGAATATTTGTTTACATTGATCCTAAAAATGCCTTTCTGTAATATTCACTCCTTTGTTCAGAGTTCTGCCCTACAGGCAGGGGTGTGTGTGTGTGTGTGTGTGTGTGTGTGTGTATGTGTGTGTGTGTGTGTGTCTATGTGTGTGTGTGATGGACACTTTCACCAGTCCAATGAAGCCTATGGAACCATTCTTGGAGCAATATTATTATTATTATTTTTAATTTTAATTGGGAGACAATCAGTGTCAAGTGATTTTTCTCAGGGTCATACAGCTAGTAACTGTCTGGAGCCTAATTTGAGCTCAGGTCTTCCTGACTCCAGGGCCAGTGCTCTATTTACTCTGCCACCTAACTGACCAATAGTGTTTTAAAATGTATAAAACAAAATACACAAGATTACAAAGGAAATCAATGACATTGAAAAATGTATGTAATTTTTCCCATTCAAGTAACAGACCCCCAGAAATCTATCGATGGATTGGCTGGGAGTTCTTAGACCCCAGGTTAAGAACCTCTGCTCTGTGGCTAAACAGATGAAGTCTAATCCTTCTTCCACATGATAGCCCATCTATTACTTGAAAACCACTATCATGTCTTCCAAGATTATTTTTTCTCCTGGCTCCTTCAGCTGATTCCCACATGGTCTCTAGTCCTCTCAGCATCCCAGCCACCCTTCTCTGAGCATATGCCAACTTGTCAATTATCCTTTCTAAAATATGGTACCCAGAACTGAACATAATGCCTTATATATAGTCTCACCATATTAGACTGCCAAGGAAATATCCCCTCCCTCATTCTGGATTTTATGTCTTTACTAATGCAAGTTAATGTTCCTGCATTAGTTTAGTTTAGTTTTTTTTTTGAAGCTCATATCCCATTGGTCACTCATATTGAATATACAGTCCTCTGAAACCTCAGATGTTTTTCCCCGTGAGCTGTTATCTGACCCCATCTTCCCTATGTTGTACTTGTGTCTTAATTTTTTAACTCAAATTTGATATTTCACAATTATCCCTAACAAATTTTTTCTCACTGAATCACTGGATTTGAGAACTGGAGAGGACTTCAGGGACTGTCTGGTCCACCCAAAATGCAAAAGGAATCCCCAATCCCCAATTAGCAGTCATCCAACTTTGATCTGAAGACCTGCAAGGAAGTGAAACCCACCACCTCTAGAGGCAGCCCATTTTGTTCTTAGACATCTGTAATTGTTGAGGAGTTTTTTCCTGACGTTAAGTCTAAATTTCTCTCTTTCCCCCCATTGCTCCTGGTTCTGCCCTCTGGGAACAAACAGAATAAAGCAAATCCTTTTTTCAATATGACAGCTCTTCAGATACAGGAAGCTAGGTATCATAGATACTACATCCTCCCTTTCTCTTCTCCAAGGCAAACAAAGGCAGTCTCTTCCATTGATCTTTATATAACATGGCCTCAAGGTCTTTCATGAATTTGGTTGTCTCTTCTGGGCCCTCTGGATTATCAAAATCCTTTAAATCACAACGTTCATTAACTGAACACAAAACCTGTTGGGGGTAGAAGCTCAATTCCATGTGGACAGTCTCAGGCAGGTAAAGGTGGGAACTTCTAAATCTTAGAGTTCTCATGAGGCCCCCCAGAAAACAGCAGGGAATCGAGGAGTGAGACCGAGCAATCTCGTGTATTTCTGCCTCTTCCCGTGAGAAACGTGATGGGAGGAGCATCCGCCTCGAGACTGTCCCGGATCTGGGCACACCTATTGTTATCTAACAGGCACGGTACTCAGGTGCAAACTATGCGGCAGGAGAGTTTAAGTAGGGTCAGGAAAGCCTGAAGGCGCTCTTAGTGCGGAGGGGCCCTGACAGGACAGAAGGCTCCGTTTTTCCTCTCTTCGCTCTCCCCTCCCCCTCTCTCCCCACTTACACTTCTACTTCCAATCTCTTACCGTAAGATCATTGCCTCCTTGGGAGATTTCTCTCTCCCTCCTAAGGAAGAGCTCCCCCTGCACATGTAACCAGGACCCTGAATAAAGCCTAACCCTTGTTCGACTCTGGAAAATCTCTTCTCTCATACGTTTATCCGGTTTGGCCAACCGAAGACCTGGGACAGGTAAGGTAAGACTCGGGTAGCCCTCAGGCCTCTAGGCCTGGCAGTTGGCGCATTCCAAACAGGGACAGGAGCACAGATATCCTGGGTGGTTGGGAACACCCAGAAGGGGCTATGAAAGACGCGAGTCCCGAATCCTAGATTCGGAAAGAGAGAAAGAGTGAGTAGCTTCCCACACCCATGGGAAAAGGGCAGGGATGAGGAATCAATTGCCAGTAATAAAGCCAGAGGAACAGGAGGTCTGGGCTGAGATACTTTACAGGGAATGCAGGGAGGCGGGGGTCACTATAGAGTTAAACGACCTCCGAGAATTTTGTAAAAGGATCTGGAAGGTCTCTCCTTGGCTCGAGCAGACCGGAGTATCAAGAGAAAGATGGGGAGCAGTTGGAGAACAAATGACCGCTTATGAACAACAATGCCCCGGGGAGCTGGAGGATTTATATTTCCTGATATTCGGTGTGATTAAAAGTCTTTTGGAAGGCCCGGAGAGACCAGGGCGGGATTGGAATGAGAGTGGAAGCGGAGAGAGAGGAGGGGAGAACCCTGGCAAGCAGAAAGTTAAGGAGTGTAGGGAAAAAATAGGTTCGGAACTCCATCTAGCAGATGGGAAAGGAGAGGCAGGGGAGCATATACCGTGTCTTCCCTCTGCGCCTCCTTATAGCACGCTCCATACTGGAGCGGATAGGACCTGCCTTAGTGGTCGCTTATGCCTTAGCGGTCGCTCAGTACCCCGGCACTGGAAGCTCAAAGAAAGCCAGAGACCAGTGTGGGGAATAGGAGGGTGCCAAAATACCTTAGAGACAATGCACCCAGTAAAGTGGGAGGCAGAAGATCGCCAAGGGACCGTATGGCCGTTAGTGATTCCAGGACTTAGTTTTAACATCTGGGGCAGAGACATCATGAGCTGCCTGGGGATGAGGCTATCAAATTTTTAGTAAGGGCCATTGCAGTTGCACTGGAGTCCCCACCCTTGAATTGGAAGTCAGACACCCTGATTTGGGTGGAGCAATGGCCCCTGACTCCAGAAAAACTCCAGGCACTACAAATACTGGTTAAGGAGCAATTAGCACCCTGGAATGCTCCTGTGTTTGTTATAAAGAAAAAATCCTGGAAATTCAGGTTCCTTACAGATGTTAATCAAGCATTTGTAAGCACCTGGCAGCAGCTATACCAAAGTAACCAGCCAGTATGCATTCTTATCAACTTCACCTTAAAGGCGATCCTCGCTAAACAAAAAACGGGAAGAGGTCGCCTAACACAATCAGAGCTTGATACAGCTGTGTATACACACAATTTTTTGCATATCTCAAAAAACTCACATACTACTCCAGCTATGAGACATTTTGTGACTATTCCACGACAACCCCGCAAGGAAAGTAATACCCAGGCTGGAAATAAGGACACATGGGCCATGGTAAAGGATATGGCCTCAGGGAAATGGCAAGGTCCGTATAAGATACTAATATGGGGTCCAGGGTATGTTTGTGTCTCCACAGGAAAAGGGGATGCGTGGATTCCCATTAGAAGGATCCGTAGGTGGAAACCGGTGTCGGAGACGACTGAGACGCAGGAGGCGGAGACCCCGGAGACCCCAGAGAAGGATCATGCACCACCTGAGTCTGCTGCTGACAGCTTTAACCTTGCTGCCCAGAGAGGAAGCAGCACTCATCCCAACCACTGACATTGCTGCCCACTCCATCTAGGCATCTCCTTTCAGCGGCTGAAGGAGGACTTTGGCATCAGAAACCCAGGACACATGGGGGGAGGTGACCAACTTTTCGCCTGAATACCACAGGCTTGGCCTGAATACCACAGGCTTGGCCGTTGAGATCCATTTGCATGACTGAGGGGGTGGTGATGTGTAAGGCACCAGCACTGAGCTACTTCTCTTAGAATATGCTTTGGAATTAGTGATTGCCCTTTCTCTTGCTGTAACTCAGCCATTTAGCTTCATCTTTGTTTTGTTGGATGCCTCTCTTTGTCAGTTGTGCTAGCTGCAGATTTCTGTGTAAATGAAGTCTTGTTGTGGGGTACTCATATGCTAAAGGCCTTCCTAACCCACTCAGCCTCCAGCCACTATTTGCTCTAGAGCCATGTGCGCTCTGCGCAAAACAAAAAGGGGGAGATGTTGGGGGTGGAAGCTCAATTCCATGTGGACAGTCTCGGGCAGGTAAAGGTGGGAACTTCTAAATCTTAGAGTTCTCATGAGGCCCCCCAGAAAACAGCAGGGAATCGAGGAGTGAGACCGAGCAATCTCGTGTATTTCTGCCTCTTCCCGTGAGAAACGTGATGGGAGGAGCATCCGCCTCGAGACTGTCCCGGATCTGGGCACACCTATTGTTATCTAACAGGCACGGTACTCAGGTGCAAACTATGCGGCAGGAGAGTTTAAGTAGGGTCAGGAAAGCCTGAAGGCGCTCTTAGTGCGGAGGGGCCCTGACAGGACAGAAGGCTCCGTTTTTCCTCTCTTCGCTCTCCCCTCCCCCTCTCTCCCCACTTACACTTCTACTTCCAATCTCTTACCGTAAGATCATTGCCTCCTTGGGAGATTTCTCTCTCCCTCCTAAGGAAGAGCTCCCCCTGCACATGTAACCAGGACCCTGAATAAAGCCTAACCCTTGTTCGACTCTGGAAAGTCTCTTCTCTCATACGTTTATCCGGTTTGGCCAACCGAAGACCTGGGACAGGTAAGGTAAGACTCGGGTAGCCCTCAGGCCTCTAGGCCTGGCAAAAACCCCAGATGAGGTTTGAGAATGGAGGAGTACAATGGAACTAGCTATTCCAGGAAGTTATACCTCTAATGCAGCCTAAGATCGTATTAGCTTTTTTGGCTCCCACTTCACAGTACTCATTTAAATTGAGGTCATGGTGCACTAAAGCCCCCAGATCACTAACAGAGCAAGTGCTATCTAACTATGCCTCCCCCACCATGTAACTGTGAAGTTGTTTTTGTGCCCAAGTGTAAGACTTCACATTTATTTCTATTGAATTTCATCTTACTAGATACAGTCCAATTCTCTTATCCTATCAAAATCCTTTTGGATCATGACTTTGTCTTCCAGTGTATTAGCAATCCCTCCCAGCTCCCAATCTCATCTACAAATTTGATGAGCATAGCATCTATGCCTTTATCCAAGTCATTGATAAAAAGAGTAAATAGAATGGGGCCAAAGACAAAGTTTGTATTACCCTACTGGAAACCTCCTATGACGCTGACATTGAACCACTAATGATTATTCTGAGTTTAACCCTTCCATCAATTTTGCATTTATCTGATTGTGTTATTACTATTTCCATCTTCTCTACCAGAATACAATGTGACACTATTCAAAGCCTTTTCAAATTATAGGTAAGTTATATCCACATGATTCAGGGTATTGAGTAGAAAGCATCATGCCAGTATCTACTGTAGACCTTAGAGATGCTATACTTTAATTAAAGTCAGATTTCTCTGGTCTTTACCAGTTCTATTTCAGCTGCTGGGCTCTGGCCAGACATTGCGGAGACCAGGGTCTAAGAGACAGAGTCTGAAGGGAAGATCTTATTAGAGTTACCTCATTATTTTAATATGTCAGAATGTTTTGAGATTTCTCTTATACATCTAATACCTTATACACTTTATAGTACTGGAAGGCAAAATTAAATTAATGTAATTTGCTTTCTGAGAATCTGATGCAGTTCTAAGTGTAATCCATGTGTAGCTGAGGATAGACAGATATTATATGAGAGATTTATCAGAAATAACAACATCAAGTTTCGTGATGGTATCCAGGTAAATCTGGGGATATCTACACTTGGTTAATTTCTAGCTCTTGTCTAGATGTCCTTCATTCCTGTGTAAGAACCAAGCTAACAACATGTAGAACAGAGAATTAAGGCATTGCTTGCATGTGTGCACACGCACACACACACACACACACGCATACACACACACACACACACACACACACTACAGAAAGGACTAAAATCTGAGGCCAATTTAATAAGCTTGACCTTCCATAGTGCCTTATATAACCAGTCCAAACTTACAGCTCCTCCCTCGACCTGCCTTGTCCAAGCAGGGAAATAACTCAGGGCTACTAATGCAATAACCCCAGTCCCTCAAACCTTTACAGATCACATGACTCACAGTAGCATCAACGGTCAAGGTCTAAGTTTGCTCCACATTAGGGTCCTGCACCTTGGCACTTCCTTGTCTCATCCAGGAACTTTCTGCTGCCCCAAGAATACCATTGCTTGATCCAAAAGCTCCTCTGTTACTCAGCTGCTGATTTGTATTGCTGTCTCATCTCAGTTCATGAGTGTCTATCGTCTGCTGAAAGACAGTCTCCTGTGGTGTGTATCAGGTCCTTAAACAGCTTTCAAGTCGTTCAGGTGTTCTGTAACTGTCCACAGCTCTCCACTGCTAGTGCCTCTGCTGCCACCTCTATAATCAAGTTTTATAGTGCTTTTTAAAAGAGACAGCCTGGGCCAACATGCCTAAGGACTATTCAACACATTCCTAGCTCTGTTATACCTGCAACTCCACTCTGTTAGTGCACAAAAGAACCACTTAGACAGCTGATCAGACTTCCCAACTCATTTTTCTCAACAAGAGATCTGAAGATATCACTCTTAGTTGAGTTACAATGCCTGACTTTCACTCCATTCTCCCTTACTTCAGGATGCAGGCTCTGTGGACACCACATATTTTTAGCACCTCTCTTTCAGTCTTTTAGAGACAAGTGAAATCACTCATACTCCCTTTTTTGGCCTTTTCAGTTCCCATCATTTCCCACTCATATCACCATCCCAATTGCCCTGAGGCTCAGAAAATTTCTAGAAAGAATTAGAAACATTGCAAAGGAAAAGGAAAAAAAACCCGGTGGTTGTTGTTACCAATCCTGCTGTGGACACAAAAGTCCATTTTCTCATTACAAAAATGCCTTTCATTCTGCTTTCTATCTCTCCTCAACCATCATTTTCCTTTGATTCTCTAATAATTTAGACATTAAATTGTACAATTTTGCTCAATTATCCAGTCAATAAGCATATATTAAGCACTAGGTACTGTGCTAACTACTGTAGATACAAAGGTCAAAAAAAGTTCTTGCCATCAAGGAGCTCATGGTTTAATGCGGGAGACAAGATGCAAACAACTAAATACAAACAAGATACAGACAGGACAAATTGGATATTATCATAAAGGGAATGCACTAGTATTAAGGAGGATCAGGAAAAGCTTATAGCATTATATAGGGTTTTAAAAAATATTTTCTTTTAATCAACTAAAATTCACCTTTTCCCTAACAAATTATAATGCCCAATTAAGTACACAAGAAAAACAAAACCCATTACAAACATGTATGGTCTATCAAAACAAATTTTCACATTGTTCATGTCCAAAAAAAAATAAAATTTATTTCTTTCTGCACTAAATCCTTGACTTCTGTGTCAAGAGGTGAATACCATGCTTCATCATTAGTCCCCTATGACCTTGGTTGATAATTATACTGATAAGAGTTTGGTATTTATTACCATTTGTTCATTTATTACATTTATATTACATATATACATATATACACTATATACATACATATATGTTACATTGCATTATTACCATTTATTACATTGATATACCATACCTTGTCCATCGACTCCCTAATTTATGGGTCCCTCCTCAGATTCCCATCCTTTGCTATCTCAAAAATAGTTATAAATATTTTTGTTCATTCTTAGAATTTGTTTTGTTTAGGACTAATCCCTCCCTTAGTTTATTCTCCCTCTTAATTCACCCTCCCTACTCCTTTTTCCTTTCTATTTCCCTTCCGAGTGGAATGTATTTCTGCACCAACTCTGTTTATTCTTCTTTCTTTTGACCAACTGACAAGAGAGTGAGTTTCAAATGTCAATAACTCCCTTCTACCTCCTCCTCCTTTTTAGTATAAATATCTACTGGTGAACTATGATTATGTGAGAGAATATTCCTTCCTTTCCCTCTTCCCTTCTCTTTCCACTCTTAAGATCATCAAAACTTAATAAGAACCACTCCCAGGTCTTATCTCATTGGACTTTCTCTATGAACATTGATGATGATAAGATTTATCTCCCCATATTTGAATGTAAGCAGTTTATCCCTGTTTAGGTTTTTTACCATTATTCATTTATATTTAATTTTTTGTGTTTCTCTTCGCTATTATATTTGAACTTTAAAGTTCTTCCTCAACTCTGGTCTTTTCATTAGAAACACTTAGAAGTTCCCTATTTCATTTAAGGACCATTTTTACCCTGTAGCATTATATTCAATTTTGCAGGAGTGGAAGTCCACATCCTTTGCCTTCCATAATATCATATTCCAAGTTCTCTGCTCCTTTATAGTGAAGGTTGCTAAATCATGTGTGATCCTGACTGTGGCTCCTCAGTACCTGAATCTTTTTTTCTTTTTGAATTCTTACAGGATTTTTTTCTTTGCCTAAAAGCTCTGGATTTTGTCTGTGACATCCCTGGGGGTTTTCATTTTGGGGTCTTCTTTCAGAAGTGACCAACTGATTCTTTATATTTCTACTTTGCCCTTTGGTTCTAAGAGATTTATGCAATTTTCTTTGACTATTTATTGAAACATGATGATTTGGTTCTTTTGAGGGCCATGGCATTCAAATAGTCCAGAGATTCTTAAATGTTTCCCCCTTCATATGTTTTCTAGGTCAGTTGTTTTTGCTATATGATAACTTACATCTTCTTCTATTCTTTTTAAGCTTTTTGACTTTGTTTTACTATATATTTCATTTGAATTTTCATGGAATGTGTTTTTTGGGCAGGGTCTTATTTAGCTGTTTATTCCTTTTGCTATTCTGACATTGGCTTCTGAACTTCTTCCTTTGTCAGTATACTGTCCAGGGCTTCCCTTCCCTGGAATATTACTCTCCTGTAGAGATTCCTTTCTTTTTCTGACCTGAATCTGTGACCTGAAATTGGGTAATGGGCAACAAAGCTAACAGCTATCACCTGTCTCTATTGCAGTGCCCAAATATGGATCTGGAGTTGCCCAGATATGGTCTGGGACCTACTGTTCAGGTGTACAGCCCCTTCCTAGGTGCTAGATTGCACTGCAGTGTGCTCCTGGACTTAGTGTTTGCACATATCCATATGTGTCTCTCTATGTGGAGTTGTACTGGACAAATGATTTACTGTAACTTTTTATGAATTTCCCCATTAGGATTCATTCTGGTGAATTTTCTAGTTATGAGCAGAGCTCACTGCATTATCTCCTACCACTCTTCCATCTTGGTTCTACCTTGAGAACATGGAGGTTTATCTAAAAGGCATCTCTCAACTATGGAGAGAAGAGAGAGAATTCTAGGCATGGAGGATAGTCAGTGAAAATGCCTAGAGTCAGAAGACAGAATGTCTTGTTTAAGAAGAAGCAAGGAGGTCAATGTCACCATTGGTGAGTGTGATCTGGATGGAGATCCAGCAAAGGAGACTGAAAAGGAGCAGTAAGATTGGCAGGAAGGAGGAGACCCAAGATAGAGTAGTGTCACGGAAACCTAGAAAGTAGATAATATCAAAGAGAAGAGACTAATGGATAATGTCAAAGTGTGCAGAGAGGTCAAGAATGATTAGTGTTGAGGAAAAGCATTAGATTTGGCAACTTAGAGAATTAATTTGGTAACTTAAGAGACAAGTTTTGCTTGAATTATGAAGCTGGAAGCCAGACTATAGAGAATTAATCAGAAAGGAAATGAAGACATTGGACTGTCTTCTCAAGAAGGTTAGCCATGAAAATGAGGTGATACATAATGGTAAGGATGAATGGATGAAGTGAAGATTTTTTTGAGGATAAGGGAGACATGGGCATGTTTGCAGGTAGTAGCGAAGAAACCAGAATGACAAATGCTGAAGGGGAAATGGGAAAAGTAATCACACTAATGCACTGAAGATGGAACTCTGTCCAACCATTCTGAAAAGCAATTTAGAACTATGACCAAAAGGTTATTAAATTGTGAATACTTTTTGATCCAGCAATACTACTACTAGGATTATATCCCCAAGGAAATCAATGAAAGAAAGGAAGAGCCCATATGTACAAAAATATTTATAGCATCTTTTTGGGGTGGCAAAGAGTTGGAAACTGAGATATCCATCAATTGGGGAATGCTTGAATAGGTTGTGGTATATGGAGTGGATGGAATTCTATTGTTCTATAAGAAATGAGGAGATGGTTTTAGAAAAATCTGGGAAGTCTTATGTAAACTGATGCAAGGTGAAGTGAGAAGAACCAGGAAAACAATATACACAGTAACACTGATATCAGGAAGATAATCAGCTTTGACAGAATTAATAACTCTGATCAACACAATGACCCATCACAGCTCCAAAGGACTTATTTTGAAGTGTGCTGTCTATCTCCACATAGAAAATTGATGGACACAAGAGTATAGGTCAAAGTATATTTTTTCTTCTTCTTTCTTTTTATTTTTGGAGCATAACTTATGCTGAAATTTGTTTGGCATGACTTTATATTTGTAATGGGTTTGGTTTTTCTTTCTCATTAGCTAGGGATGGGGTGGAGAGAAGGGGAGGGAGATAATTTGGAACTAAAAAAGAGTAAAAGTTTCTGTGCTGAGAGAGAGAAGAAGAAAGAAACAAAGAGAGCAAGAGAGAGAAGAAACCAGTAAACAGGAAGAGGTTGAAGATAAGTGAGAGAGTGGCAATGATAAAAGGGACAATCTGTTGGATAAGATGGGTTGGAATGGGAACCCTTGTACATATAGAAGGACTTGGCCTGGAAAGAAGGGCCATGTTATTGTGAGAGAGAGGTGAAGGAAGAGACAGTGGGAGAAGATATCTAAAGGATAGAGACTGAGGAGCAGAAAACAAACTTTGAGTGAATTTTTTCAATGAAGCAAAGGTCTGAACTTAGAGGGGGAATCTATAAGAGATCTGAGGATGCATGAAAAGGTTTGGAAACTTTTCTGGTGAATAGGATAGTGAGTCAACTTGGGAGGTGCAAAAGAATTTTGTTATTATACTACAGTGAGGGTCCAGTTGAGATACTGTAACATAAATTCATAGTGGAAAAACTCAGCATGGTTTCACATTTTAAACTGTTCTTTCATTTCTCAAAACAATGGAACTTGAAACTTGTGCATATCATCACAAATGTGTACCCTACACACAGATACCTCCTGCTTATACATCATGAGTACTTTCTTTTTTACAGAGAGAATTGAGAAGTGAAGGATGTTGTGAAAACAGAATAAATTTTTCCAAATGATGAAACTGAATCTATCTTAATAAACAGGAAATAAATAGTTACTGGTGTGAACATCTGTTCTAAGTCAACTCTTTGCATACAGTGAGTCCACCAAATTTCATAGCAAAGATCATCAACGAATTAGAAAAATAAAAATGAGAAGATACCAAATGATTGGAAAATATCAGAGAAGCTACTTAAATCTACTACTACCAAAAGAGAGGTAATATCAATACCAGTCCATTTAGTTACTTTATCATACTTGTATAATATTTATAATAATAATTTACATGTATATCAATGATATCTTTGGTAAAAAAAAAATATGGAAAGGTAACAATCAAGCTATCACAAAATAATTTCTGCAGCTCCTTTCACGATTGACCAAAAGAATATAACAAAAATGTGTAAAATATCATTGTGTTTATTGTTTGATGACTGCAAGTTATTTGGCAGTCTTCTAATTATCACCATCAAGAGAGGAATAAAACATTATGGACAGCTAGATGGTGCAGCAGCTAAAGCACTAGAAACTCACTTGCACATCATGGCATCATCTCCCTGATGTCATGGTCCTCATTGAGAACAAAATACAAACAACAACAGCACATGAACTGATGCAAAGTGAACTGAGCAGAACCAGGAGAACATTGTACACAGTAACAGCAACATTGTGGGATGATCAACTATGAATGACTTAGCTCTTCTCAGCAATACAATGATCCAAGACAATTCCTAAAGACTCATGATGAAAAATGCTATCCATATACAGAGAAAGAACCGACGCAGTCCGAATGCAGATCAAAGCATAGTATTTTCGCTTTCTTTATTTTTTTGTATTTTTTTTCTTTTGGTCAGTATCTTCTTTCATAATATGACTAATATGGAAATATATTTTATATGATTGAATATATATGTATACATAGATATAAAACCTATATCAAATTGTGTATCATCTTAGGGAGGAGGGAGGGATAAGAGGGAGGGAGAAAATTTGGAACTCAAATTTTTTTTAAATGAATGCTTAAAATTATCTTTACATGTAATTGCAGAAAAACACTTAAAAAGGGCATTTTAGATAGGAAGTCATAAAGATGTTGAGTGGAGCAATAGGACAGTCCATTGATATAATGTTTTCTAGAAGAAATAATAATGTGTATGTGATCACTATTCCCTAATAAAGTGATTGAAAGGGGGGAGTAGAAGATGATATATACATATACAGCATCATGAAAAGATGTTAGCCAGGAAAAATGAATCATGGTTGAGGGTCTAGAACCACCTATGTATAGTGGACTATGCCGGTATTCATTGATCAGGATTACATGACCAGAGGGCATGAATTACATTAGCTCCTTTTCTACAAAAAAAGATTGTAGCTTCTACACATCTTTTCATCTAAACTTTAGTTTCCTTATCTGATGGTGCTGGACTAAATGGCTTCTAACTACCTGTGTAGATTTAACTTGTGATCCTCTTTGACTTTTAGGCATGTTTTCTCAAAGAGCTTTCATAGATCTTCCATTTGGAAGTTCTTCCTCTTTTTCTTTCAGTATATTTAGGGTACTAATGTACTACTTAGGTTGTTGATCTGTTACCTCTCATTTCACAATGTAATTGGGACCTATTAACATTTTCCATCATATATATGCTCAAAAATATCTTTTTTCACCATTTCTGGTCTTTAATTTATCTTTGGGTACATGATGCCTTCTGATTACACTGATCATGTATCTTTCCATTGACCTCTAAGTTGTTTATACTTATAATTCATCTGGTATCATGATATTCTATAATTCACAAACGTATAGAATTGCCTAGAGTTTAAAGAGATGGTCTTTCATAATGGCAAGCATTTGGGTTAATTGAAAGTGCTATTTAATTTCCCAAATGTGATCTAGCCTAATCTCTTGCTACTCAATTCTGGACCTTGTTTATTGTCTATCTGTAGCACTTGTCTAAGATGTATATTTTGTACAATTGCATGTTACCTGTAATATGTAAATTACCTGTAATATGTACATGTAAAATATATTTACACAATACAATTTATTTATATACATATACACATATGTGTGTAAGATATATGCATGTGTACTAATTTGGTGGACTATCTAGTTGCATATTGTGCATAGATATGAAACTATGCATGCATAATCTAAGCAGCACGTATTTCACCTATTTTGTTGTTGAAATCATAAGATTGAAATATTTAATAACAATAATATCTGATAATTTAATAGTCTTTTCAAGTTTAGAAAGCACTATGCATATATATTCTCTAACTTGAGTGTTATATCACTCCTGTGAGATAGGTTTAGTAAAACCTATAGTAATAGTAATTCTCATTTCATAGATAGGAAATGAGGCTCAGAATGGTTATCTTTCTCTCTTAATAAAGAGAGTTGAATATAAATCTACTTTTTAAAAAAAAATCTAACTGTATTATGCAGGTTTCCAAATTGTAGAGGCAATCCCCTTAGAGATTCTATAAGAGAAGAGGTTATACTTGGAATAATTTTTTTTTGAAAAACACCTTGCCTGTGTCTGCACAGCTAGCCAGCAGCAGAGGCAAGATCTGAACCCAGGTCTTCCTGACTACAAGTTCAGTACTTTCTTCACCATGCAACACTACACTTTTGCAGGGGAAGATAGGTACAGAAAAGAACAAAAGGCCAGATGAGTTAACTTCAGAGAATATCTCATAGGTAAAGAAAGAGGACTTAGCAAAGGAGACAGACAGAAAGTGATCACCCGGAGTGTATGGAAAATAATGACAATGTAGTGTCACAAAGGTCAAGGGAAGAGAATATCACATTCATCCTGCTTTCTAAAAAAGGAGGAAAAATTACTTATCCAGGATGCAGGAACCTAAGGCAGAAGAAAGGAATGTGATTTAATTCCTTAAAAGAAGAGCCCACAACTTTGCCTGCTTCAGAAACCCAAGCCCAGTCTCAAATTTGGCCAGATCTAGGGCATCAACCCAGACCTAAATGTTAATGCTTCAACCATAGCATTTTTGATTAATGTGGGATAAAAGCCCAGTGGCAGGGAATCAGCTCCAGGAAGTGAAATGACTAGCCGAAGCAGAGCTGCTTGGCCGGAGTAATTAGTATTAAATCATTATTACACCAAAGAAATATGGTGCTAATGAGGAAAGGTTCTGCTGAGGATATTATGATGTATTTAAAAGGTAGCAGCCCAACTGCAGGTTAATGCTAGAGGCTTGGAATAGGGCACTTCAGATGGGTTCTACAAAGTGAGTGTTTGATTGAAAAGGCCCATTACTTTCAAATGCTTCTGTACTTCACTCCTTTTTTCTTTCTTTCCTCTACGTTTCTTCTTCTAGAATAATAGTTACCAGTGAGAACTGGATTATGGATGAACCTCATTGCGTTTTGGATGGGGATATTACCATCTTTCCTAAAAGCCTCCTATAAATGCAGTCAAATTCAGATGGCCACTTGGGGCATTATTTGCAATGGCTTTGCATCCCTCATTCCACAAACCTGGTTCTAGGATGCCCCCTGGTGCCCTGTTGGTGGTGGGTACAAGCCAAACAGACCCAGGAATGCAAATCTATATATTTGTTTAATCTAACTACATACTTCAGATTTCCAAATTGTAGAGGAAAGCCCCTCAGAGCTCACTTGTGAAAGGAGACTGTAAATTGAAGCAAAAATCAAAATAATTGTGGCATAGCTCCTGCATAAATACATTCAGTTTTTTCAATGAAAACAAAGTTCAAATCAAAATGAATAAAAACTACACTTTCATGGAAAATTCACTCCAAATGACAGTGAACACCACTCAGTCCAGTTATTTAATACAGCATGCACAAACCAGGTCAAATTTAGGGCTGGCATGTGTTGGATCTCAACATGGTGCAACTCTCACCCACCAATCAGCATAAGTTCACGATGTAGATGCGTCTGTGCAGCTTGCTGTATGTGAACAAGTGGGTGAACTGGAAGGTGAGCAATTTTTGTGTGGAAGTTAAAGGTAGCTCAGTATCTGGTACATATCACAGAGCAACTAATTTTGTTCAGTGCAATATAATAAGCTGGTTTCCAAAAAATCCTGCAACTTTTAAAAAATTGAAATAACACAAGAATAGTTATAGATATTTGAAATCTGCAACAATCAAACTTAAGTTTTTAAATACCTCATTTTAAAAGTGAAATAATATCTCTTCACCATGGATAAATTATTCTTTTGAAAAACTAAGAAAGTTATTGGTGAAAATTGTTTTCTGAAAAGTGGAGTAAAATGGACTTTTTGGATGATAAAAAATGAGAGATCACTAAATAAAATTTGGAAGCTATTGGTGTAATGCAAACCAAGACCAAGTATGTTGTAAATAATTTCTGGATTATCCATAACTGAATATCTCTTTTCTAAAACCTAAGTGTAAAATTCTCTGTGGAGCCCCTGTATGTCAACCTTCTCTTAGCTCCACCCTGTTAGCCTGAATAATCCAGGACTGATTTAAAGGGAACAGAGGGATTTAAAGGTAAAGCAAGGAGTACTTGTCTTTTTCCATTTCTCACTTACTGCTCCATTCCTCCATTTCTGTGCTGTTTTTCTTAGGACTCATTAAATATGGGTAGTTGCTTCCACTTGGGATAGAGGGTAGCTATAAGAATAATGAGGTTGCTACTATGCTAAAATCATTTAGGTCAGATGTTTATGCCCTGGGGCCTAGGCCAAAGGTTGTGGCAAGACCAAAAACAGGCACAAGAGAAGCTAATAACGATGGTGATACCTTGCCTCTGTCTACCACCACTTTGATTTTTTTAAGTATTTTTCATTTCGAGGTTGTTCCATGTGACCTTATTTGATCTGTTTGGTCAATAGGTAGGAGGGGTATTATTATCCCCATATGAAATATGATGAACCAGGTCTAGAAAGCTTAAGGTCATATCTGTACCTCATGTAGCAGAGAAGCCTAGGAACCCTAAAGTTCTAGGTCCCAGGCAAGAAGTATTTTCACAAAAGCAAGCTAGATCCACTGGTCCTGGCCAAAGGAAGGCTTTAGGCAAGATGCCAACATGTTACACCTAAAGAAGGTTCTCCAACTGCAAACTAAGTCTAAGCCCAACTGTACTTTGCACTGCAAGGGCAGCTGCAGTTAAAGACATATCTAGCTATATATCTGCAAAAATCTACGTGCATTTTGAATTTTGGACATGATTCTAGTCTCTGAAGTAACCAATCATTTCTGACAGCACACTTCAAAAAGCAGAATGTCAGAATTTTCAGTGAAAGATGGATTACACTAATACAAGGAAGATAGAAAATGAAAACCAAAGACTAACCTCCACTCCCAAAAAGGGAGTATTAACAAGAAGGACACTTTTTTCCACTTCAACTTGGATAGGGAAGGTAGAAATGTGGGGGCTTCCTAGGACATTGAAAATAGTAATTCACGTCTAAGTCATTCATTCTCATCTGCCTCATGGCATGTCAGCAGCCCCTGAATTCTCATAGCCCATTAGGTTTTGTGAAATGAATTGATATCATCAATACCCACAGGCCTAGGTAAACTATCCATATATATATATGTAATGTGAATGATCACGTCAATCTAGTTCATGATGGACACTCCAAAGGTCTGATCCTTCCCTTTAAGACTAAAAGGATACAATCAAGGCATAGTTAGGTTCACATGTGAATCTACTCCAAAATTTTTATCAGTTCATTTTTACTTGGTGGACAAAATTCTAGGATCATAGGATCCTGGATTTAGGGCTAGAAGGTATGACTTCTCATTGTACAGGTGAAGAAACTGAAATCTGGGGAGATTAAGTGACTTGCCCGAGGTCACACAGGCAGTAAAGGCCAGAAAGAGGGAGTGAACTCAAAGTCTTCATCTACAGAATCAGGGCTCTTTCACTGCACCACACAGTAGGAAGAAGCCCAAACTCCTTAATCGGGGTTCAAGTCATTTGATACCTACCTACCTATCTTTCCACCTTCATTTTTCCTCTGATCTCTATTAGATAGACAGACAGACAGACAGACAGATAGATAGATAGATAAATAGATAGATGATAGATAGATAGATAGATAGATAGATAGATACATAGATACATAGATACATAGATACATAGATAATGGATGGATGGATGGGTGGGTGGATGATAGGTAGATAGAGATGGATGAGATTTTGTTTTTCCATTGTTTCAGTCTTATTTTGCCCCCCCTCCCCATATCCAGAGAGCAATGCCATATGACAAAAAATATACTTAAGAGGAGAAAGAGAAATAACAATTTGCAAAATCAATCTATTGAAAGAATCAGAAAATACATGTAATATTGCACTCCCATTCCACTGCTTTCTTAATAGGAATCATCTGCTCAATTCATTCCAACAAGCACCATTTAGTTGTCAAGTTGTATTGAACTATCCTAGTCATTGTTTCCTAAGCATAAGTGCTTGCCTTCCTGTTTGCCCTTCTTTCTCTGTCTTGAATTCCTCCCACCCCAAGTCATTTCCTCTCTGTTTCTCTAAGTCTTACCCTTCCTCAAATCCCAACTCAAATCCTACGACCTCTGTGACAAATCCACCAACTCTCCCAAATCACAGTGATCTCTTCCTTCCATATCTGAATTCCTGGAACCTTTTGTGTCTGCACACTCATTTGACATTTAACTGATACTACCTAATATTGTCATATTTTAGGCTTATATCCTCTTTCTCCAAAAAAAATAATAAGACCTTTAGGGTGTAGTTCACCACAGAAATAATTGTACTCTTTGATAAACTAGTGTTTAGCCTCCTGTCAATTTCACCTTTCTACAACCATGTGATTGCCTGTAAGATATAGTAAGAGCAGCGTACCTTTTTGGAGGTAATGGTATCAACCATCACCAACAAATTTTCTCCTATATCCTTACCATTACTGCACCCGAGATTTTATATTTGCCAGATATCAGAAGTGAAACTCACTGGCACTGTGTGAAAACATACACCACTAACTCAAGAGCTGGCTCTGCTCAGCTCCATCTGTAACCACAGTCCAGTCTAGGAGCCCTGCTCCTCCAGGGATCTAGGAGGGATCAAAGACAATGGCACATAGTCAAATGGCTTGTGCTAGATTGACAAGAGTTTGGAGAAAGAACTAAATGGGGAGGAAGCAGACCAGCTATATCTGTGTGTCTTCATTGTATCTAAACCATGCTCCTCTTAGAGGAAGCTAGGTGGTGCAGTGGACAGAGTGCTGGGTTTGGAGTCAGGAAGACTTGCATTCAGATCCTACTTCTGACACTTACTAGCTGCGACAGTGGACAAGCTATTTAATCTACTTGCTTCAGTTAAGTATAGATAATAATACTTACCTCTCTGAATTGTTATGAAGATAAAATGAAATAATATTTGTAAAGTAGTTAACACAGTGCCTGGCATATAGTAAGTACTATATAAATGCTGTCTGTTATAACTATTAAAGATTATGTCCATTTCTTCTGGTGCAGGATGGAAAGACTGTGTGCTACACATTTAATCTGTGTCTAGTCAACACCCTGGGAAAATATTGAAAAATCTGGTTGCTTATTCACTTGCCCACTTGATCAAGTCAGTTGTTTAGAAACATCTGGCCTCTGAGTGGTTAAAATATCTGTATATCTGAGGGAATATTTTTTAACATTTAAAATTTTTTTATTCATTTGAAGTTAAATACAAAAATACAAAAAAAGAAAACATTTTCATGAACACAGCACAACATAAAAAGAGGATTCAGTATAAAACCATGACTTTCTATTTCACACTGTTTACTTTTTTTTAACTGTGTAGTAGATACTACATGCATTTTCAAGACACCCTGCTTTTCTGCATTTCCTTCTAAGGTTTCTTTAGTTCTCTGTGCACTTATTTTTCTCCCTTCCTCTCCACCCTGCCCTAGAGAAAACCACATTAGAACACAAATATGTGTGTGTGTATATGTGTATGTAAAACCATACTATACATATTTCTATTTACCAATTCTTTCTCTGGATGTAGATAGCATCTTCCTTCCTAGGTCCTTTGTAACTGACTTGAGTATTTATAATACTCAAAATGACTTAGTCATTCAAAGTAATTCTTAGAACAACATTGCTGATACTGTGTACAGAAGTTCTGCTCATTTGACTCTTCATTATTTCATGCAAGTCTTTCTATGTTTTTTCTAAAATCAATCAGTTCACCTATTTTTATAGCACAGTAATATTCTATCACAATTGTATACCTCAACTTCTTTAGCCATTCCTCAGTTGACGGGGATCCCTGCAATTTCTAGTTCTTTGCCACCACAAAGAAAACTGCTATAAATATTTTATAATATATGTTATTTTCCTTTTTCCCTGATCTCCTTGGGAAACAGACCTAATAGTGGTATTGCTGAGTAAAAGGATACACATAGTTTTAGAATTCTTTGGCCATAATCCCAGATGGCTCTCAAAAATGGTTGGATCAGTTCACAATTCCGCCAACAATGACTTAGTGTCCCAGTTTTTCCACATTCTCTCCAACTTGTGTTGATTTCCCTTTTATCACTTCAGTCAATCTGACAGGTATAGAATGACATCTCAAAGATATTTTAATTTGTATTTCTCTAATCAATAGCGATCTAGATTATTTTTTATATGACTAAATACAGCTTTGATTTCTTCATCAAAAACCTACTTGTTCATTTCCTTTGACCATTTATGAATTAGGGAATGACTCCTTCTAAATTTGATTAAGTTCTGTATATATTTGAAATATGAGACCTTGACCTGAGAAACTGTCTACAAAAATTTTCTCCCAATTTTCTGTTCTCCTTCTAATCTTCATACTGATTTTATTTGTATAAAACCTTTTAAATTTAATGTAATAAAAATTATCCATTTCACACCTCACTTTGCTTTCCATCTCTTGTTTATTCATTAATTATTCTCCTGTCCATAAGTCTAATAGGCAATATGTCCCATGTTCTTCTAATTTTCTTATGATATCTTACTTTATATCTAGGTCATGTATCCATTTTGACTTTATCTTGGTAAATGGTAGAAGATATTGATCTATGCCCAATTTATGCCAGACAGCTTTCCAGCTTTCCCAATAATTTTTACCAAATAATGCATTCTTATCCCAAAAGCTTAAATTTTGCATTTGTCAAACACAAAGTAACTATAATAATTTGGTAATTACTTCCTTATAGTATGTTACTGATAAATCTCCTTTCTTTACTTTTTTTCATTAATTCCTTTGATTTTCTTGACCTTTTGTTCTTCCAAATGAATTTTGGTATTATTTGTTTTCTAGCTCATTAAAATGATTTTTTTTGGTAATTGGGATGGCATTGAATACATAGATTACTTAGGTAAAATTGTCATTTTAGTTATATTGCTCTGCCTACCCATGAACAAAAACTATTTCTCTAATCATTTAAATCTGACTTTATTTGTATAAAAAGTGGTTTATAATTATGTTTTATAATTAGTTCCTAGGTTTGTTTTGATAGGTATACTGTCTACAGTTATTTTAAATGGACTATTTCTTACTATATCTTCTTGCAGGGTTTGTTGGTGATATAAAGGAATGATGATGATTTCTGTTAGTTCATTTTGTATCCTGCTCTTTTGCTAATATTTTTTCAGCTAACTTTTTAGTTGAATCTCTCAGATTTTCCAAGTATATCATCATGTCATCTGCAAAAAAAAAGATAGCTTTATTACCTCATTGCCCCTTCTGATTCCTTCAATTTCTTTTTCTTCTTTTATTACTATTGCTAGCATTTCTAATACAATATTGAATAATACTGTTGACAATGGGCATCCTTGTTTCACTCCTGTTCTTATAGGCTTCTAGCTTATTCTCATCATAATTAATACTAATGGTTTTAGTTAGATGCTTTTATCATCTTAAGGAAATTTAAAGGAAAAATTCCTTTATACATATGTTTTCAAGTGTTTAAAATAGGAATGAATATAGTATTTTATCAAAAGCTTTTTCTACATTTATTAATATAATCATATGATTTTTCATATTTCATGTGATATAATCAATTATGTTAATAGTTTCCCTTATGTCAATCCATCCCTTCATTCCTTGTATAAATTCTACTTGCTCACCCCATATAATTTTTGTAATACAATATTGTAGACTCCTAGCTAGTATTTTATTTGTGATTTTTGCATTCATATTCATTAATGAAATTAGTGTATAGTTTCCTTCCTCTGTTTTTGCTCTTCCTATGTTTAGGTATCATACATCATTGTTTGTCTTTCATTCTCAAAGAGGACCATGACATTGGAAAGGTGATGTCATGACTTGCAAGTGAATTGGATTTAAGTGAGGCAGGGCTGTGCAAAGTCACCAGCCTCACTTTTTCCTCCTGAGCCATCTGGGTCAACATATTTGTTTCATAAAAAGAATTTGGTAGGACTCCTTTTCCTATTATTTCAAATAATTTATTTAATATTGTAATTAGTTGATGTTTAAATGTTTAGTAGAATTCCCACATAAATCCATTTAGGACTAATGTTTTTTTCTTAAGAAATTCATTTATAGCCTTTTCAATTTCTTTTTCTAAAATGGATTTATTTAGGTACGCTATTTCTCTTCTGTTAATCTAGGTAGCTTATATTTTTGTAAATACTCTTTTATTTCACTTAAGTAACTAAATTTATCAGACTACAATTGGGCAAAATAACTACTTACAGTTTTTTTATTTCATTAGTGGTATGTTCATGCTTTTAACTCTTAATACTACAAACTAAGTTTTCTTCTCTTTTTAAAAATCATATTAACCAATGGCTTATCGATGTCATTTTTTTCATAAAGCCAATTCCTACTTTTATTTATTAATTCAATGGTTTTCTCCTACATGATTTTATTTATCTCACCTTTAATTTTTAAGATTTCCAATTTGGGATTTAATTGGGGATTTTAACCCTAACCCTAACCCTAACCCTAACCTTTAGTTTTTTTAATTGCACATCCAATTTATTGACCTGTCCTTTCTCTATTTTATTGATATAAGCATTTAGGAATATAAATTTTCCTCTGATTACAGTTTTTGCTTCATCCCATCAGTTTTGCCTCATTATTGTCATTCTCTTTAATAAAATTATTTGTTTCTATGGTTTATTCTTTAATCTGCTCATTCTTTAAGATTAGGTTGTTTAGCCTCCAATTAGTTTTTGATCTGTTTTCATGGTTCCTTATTGAATGTATTTTTATTGTATTGTGATCTGAAAAAAATACATTTAATATTTGTTTTTCTCCATTTAAGGATAAAGTTTTTATGCCCTAACATAAGCTCAAATCTTGTAAAGGTACCATGTACTGCTGAGAAAAAGGTGTATTCTTTTCTGTTTCTACTCTTTTATTTTCAGATATCTGTCATATCTAATCTATCTAGGATTCTCTTCGTCTCCTTAACTTTTTTCTTGTGTTGTTTTTTTTTTTTTGTTGGTTTTGTCTAATTCAGAGAGGGGAAGGTTAACTTCTCCTACTATTAGAGTATTACTATCTATATCCACTGTTAATTCACTTAACTTTTCCTTTAAAAATTTAGATGCCATAGCATTCGGTACATATAGGTTTAGCATGAATATTGATTCATTGTCTATAGTCCCCTTTATCTTAATGTACTTTTCCTGTTCATCTCTTTTAATCAAATTTATTTTGCTTTAACTTTGAGATCATGTTTCTATTTCTGCTTTTTATTTACCTTAGCTGAAGCATTATATTTATGCTGAACCACAAATTCTGCTCCAGCAGAATTTTAACTGTGTGTATATCTCTTTCAGGAGGTGATCAGTGGATTCTTTCAATTTCTATTTTGCTCTCTGGTTCTAATATGTCAGGATAGTTTTCTTTGATAATTTCTTGAAAAATGTCCAGGATTTTTTTTTATCCTGGATTTCAGATAGGCCAATTTTCTAAGTCAGTTGTTTTTCCAACAAGAAATTTCACAATTTTTTTCTATTTAATTTTGTTTTGTTTTATTGTGTCTTGAAGTCTCATAGAGTTACTAGTTTCAACTTGTTCAATTCCAATTTTTAAGGAATTTTTTTCTTCAGTCAGTTTTTGTACTTCCTTTTTCATTTGGTTAATTCTATTTTTTAAGGAGTTATTTTTCTCAGTAAATTTTTTTATATCCTTTCCCATGCTATTGACTATTTTTTAATGATTCTCTTATATTACTGTCATTTCTTTTCCCATTTTTCTTCTACTTTTCTAATTTACTTTTTAAAATCTTTTTAAAGCTCTTCCAAGAATTCTTTTTGGGCCTGGGACCAAATTACACTTTTCTCGGAGGCCACAAGCATGTAGCCAATTTGACACTATTGTCCTCTTCTAAGTTTATGCCTTGATCCTCCCTATTACCATAGTATCTTTCTATAATCAAGCTCTTTTGTTGTGATTTGCTGTTTGCATGTCAGAGTTGGGTTCTGGTCCTGCACTGTCCCAAGCTTTTTGTGCTAGGGCTCTGGGTCTTACTGCTGAATTTCACTGAGTTTCAGGTTTTAGCTGCTTACTTTCTCTGGAGCTTCCCTTTAGGCTTGTACTGGGGCATGGGGCCTCCCTGAAGGCCTGCCCTCAGTGTGGGGTTCAGCTGCTGGCCTGCTCCAGGGGTGGGGCCTTGCTGCTGGGTTGCTATGGAAGTAGGGAATTTCTGCTGGCAGACCCTCAAGGAGTAATTTTATTGCTGATCTGCCCAAGAGGTGAGGCCCTACTGCTGGATTACTATGGAAACAGGATCTCTCTGCCAGTAAAGCAGGTTCTTGCTGTGGGCCATCCCTGGGGTGGCAGTGGAGTCAAGGCCTAGCTGGTGCCTGTGCTGGGGGTGGGGTCACTAGGGTGGGGCCTTGCAGCTCTGCACAGACTGCTCACTTGCCTAGGGGGCTGCTGATTTGCCTTGCTGGTAGTTCCCCCCAAGGCTTGTGCTCTTGGTGCAGGCCCCCTGCTGTGAGAGTGGCTGCTACTGCTCTTAGATCTTACTCTCCAACCCCCAGTAAGACAGACCTTTCCTGCTGGCAAGGTAAGCTGCTTCCCTGTTCCTTGATCAATTCTGATGGGGTTTTCCAGTTGTTTGGAGGGGAATTGGGGAGGGCCTCAGAGGGTTCCTCCCTCACTCTGCCATCTTGGCATCTGAAGTAAGTCAAGTCTTTTTTAAGGTCCTCCCAAGTTGTCTTGGGAGAACAACTGTTTTGCCCTGATTTTTCATTATTTCTGCTGCTCAAAGTTTAATTTGAGAATATATTTTATCTTGTTTGTGGGAGAATTTTGGAGAGCCAGGTAATTTCCTGCCTTACTGTGCCATCTTCCCAGAATCCTCTCTTCTGAAGGAACTTTTCTCATTTCATAATGAGATGTACTATGAGATTTCATAGTACTTTCATAAAAGTACTTTGGTGTCACTCAGATATAGGCCCAACATTCAGGTTACTCTCTTTAATAGACAAACAGATAGACACAGGGTACCAGGAACACATCCACATATCCTGTAACAGGATGAGGATTTGAAGGTCACCATTTCCAGTTGCCCACTGGAAATTCTGCTAAGCAATGCTGATATGGGTGTGCACCAGGCTTAGAGATCTGCCAGGCAAGGGCTTGAGAGTACCTAGGAGGTCCATGCAGCTTAGAATGAAGTGATATAACTGGATGGCATGAACTTTGGAAGAGAAGAGGTTGTTACATGGAGTGATGATGGCAGAGAAGACAAGGAGAAGGAAGGAGAGTGACCATTAAGTCACATGACATGAGAGAAGCAAGGCCCTGAGTTGGAGGGGGTAGGCAGGAGTATTAAAAAATGAAGGAGATCGTATTGATGGTAGGGTGTGACATTGAAAAAGAACACAGTAAAAAAAAAGGCCAGAAAGGTGATGAGAGTGACTGAGGAAAAAGGTAGAGGAGATCTAGATATGGGAAGAAATTGTATGGGAAAGTAGTTTTCACATAGGCAAGAAGTGGTTCTGAAGGGCAGTGACTAAGGGAATAGTGGTTTAGGATTTGCTAGCCATAGAGAAAGAGGATAAACAAAAATGAACATACTTGTAGAATAAGTCAGTTCTATGTAGTGGTTGTAAGTAGAATATTAGTGCAATGAAACCAGATATTGAATCTCAAGGTAGCTCCTACTGTATTGACTTTTTATAGGAAGGACTGATGGGTAACAAAAAAAAAAGAGGCCTTCAGAGATCTAGGTAACTAAAATAACTTTCTGCCTCAGTGCTACAACTTTCTTATGGTTACTTTAGCTAGCCAGGGCCCTCAAAATAAGAACAAGTGGTTAGAAGCATTTGGAAAAGGTGTGGTCAGGAGGACACAGTTGCTTCTGGAAAAGGTAAGTCCTGACAAGGACTAGTGTTCTGCCCACTTCAAAGGAGGGTAAACACTATATCTTACAGTCCCATTAAAGAGAGGATCAAAACTTTGGATTCTTAACTTGGGGGGAAGAAATTTTTTTTTAATTTTTAATTAAATTTTAATTAATTAAATTAAATTTTAATTTTTAATTTTTTAATATAATTTTAATTTTATTTTTCTATTTTGACAACTGTATTTCAATATAACTGGTTTCTTTTGCAATTCTATGTATTTTATGCATTTAAAGACACTATTCTGAGAAGAGATGCAAATGTTTCACTAGACTGCCAAAGGACATTAGCAAAAAAATTAAGAGTCCCTGGTTCAAACCATCCCTCAGACTTTAGGAGAGGCCACTTAAGTCACCTAAGAGAAGGGATAATTTGATGATGATGATGGTGGTGGTGGTGGTGGTGGTGACAACTACAGCTAGCATTTATAGAGCACCTACTATGTACACTGCTAAGTTCTTGACAAAAATCACCTCTTTTATCCTCACAACAACCCTGGGACTCAAGTGCTGTCATGATCTTCATTTTATAGCTGAGAAAACTGAGTTAAACAGAGGTTCTTTTTCTAAGTTTCTAAAAGATTCCACAGCCCTTTTCAGTGCCTAATAAGAAAATGCTTCCTTCTGTCTAACCTCAAGCTCTTATGGTTTGACATAAACTAATTCCTCTGGTCCTGTTCTCAAACATCTGGAACAACTGGTCTTCATACTCTTGCTAATTACTTTCCATTTTCTTAAAGAAAAACAGTAAACTTCTCCACTGCCTTCTCTTCTCCAAGTTGAATAATTTGAGTAACTTTCATCCTTCTCCAATCCTTTCAGAACTTTGGCTCCTCCATTCTGAAAACTATATAATTCTGCTTATTAATTTGAATGATTCTAAATACCCTGAACATTTCATTTAGAAGTTAAGTGGGAAAGTCACTTTGCTCTATGTATCTGAAAATGCTCTTATTGGAATGTTTAAGAGGGAAAAATTATCACTTATTTTTAATTAATTTAGTATAGACATATATTGTTGGGAACTCTTTAAAGACCTGGATAATACTGCAACTCTGATAAGAGAGCTTCTCTCCTGGCATTCTAGTACCTGAAAGGACTGTTTTTGTAGTCAGGAGCAGTAAGGCTAAGCCTGCTGGTTACCTGGCAACTCATAAATAGGCTGAATTGCAAAGGGAACTAAAAGGATGAGTCTATTGAATGTCTTCCTCACAGCTCTCTAAAAATTGTAAATGAGACTATTATGTGAATAAGCTGAATATGAATGACTGTGAGCCCTGTCGTCCTAGGAAAGGAGTCAAAAATTTCAGAAGAGTAAATGAATAAATAAAGATGAGAGATGCTAAATAATTGTAAAAGTTTCACTCTCTCCCATTCTACCCCTAAAAAAAGAGAAAATTCTATTTTCTTTTTAAAACCATTTTTTTTTTATTTTTAGAAGGAAGACTAATAACTCTGACACCGCTAATCTTGCTTTTCTGTCCCTTGCCAACAGGCAGCAGCAGGGCAAATTTAGTACCTACCACAAGGGGGCACACACATAGGATCAAAACAGGCTTGCAGAGTTGGGTCTTGTTTTCCAAATATCTATAATGAACCAGAAGACCAAAAGGTATTTCCCATACATAACAACACAGAAGCTATTGTGTTCCCAGTGGGGTTGAGGCATTCACTTTCTCCCTCCAAAGGGGCCCCTAGCTTGGGACAGCATGCACACTGACCCGGGTCAGTCCTTGGGGGAATCTGATCTCTGAAGTGATGAAGGGTCAGGCTCTTTTTTTTATACTCTCTAGTTCTTTATGCCTCTATCCAGAATTCAAGGAAAATCATTTAAAGTTTAGGTTTGGCCCACGTATATAGGATCTCTCTAAAAAGGAGAGAAAGGTACTCAATGTGTAATTTAGGTTCAGTATAGGACAACTATTGCTTTAAAAAAAAAACAAACCTTTTTTCAATGAACAAAAACCCATCTCTCCCTCTCAATCCCTTTCTCCCATTGAAAAAAGAAAGAAAAACAAATATCTTTGTAATAAATATACATATTCATGCAAAACAAATTCTTATGTTCACCATGTACAAAAAATATTTCAGTCTGTACCTTGAACCCATCATTTCTCTGTCAGGAGACAGCTATTTATTATCTGCACACAAAAGAAATGCTTAAGACACAAAAGATTCATATGTATGCATTGACAAAGACTTAAACCTAGAGCAGTCATTTATAACAACTATTGTGTTCTCCCAAGAGGTTGAAATTTAAAACATTAAAAACTGAAGCATTTAGTAGCATGGTTGAAAAGGCATTCCACCTTCACTTTGGCTCTGCAGTGTCTAAACAGCTCCTTCAAGGTCCATGTCTTCTAGTCAGCCAGGCCAAGGCCATCCTCCTATCAATGGTCATCTCCTATGAGGAGTACTCTACTGATTTCAGGGGATACTTCTGGAAATACAACTGATACCAACTGATGGACCCAGAAGCTCCCAAACTCTTGAATTCAAAAGGTTGCCTCCAAGAGTGGAAGTGTATATTTCATTATTGTTCTTTGATCACATGCTTGAACAAAGAAACACAAGGTAGAAGAGACAGCTAGAGCTTTGAGATCGATTCTGACTGAAGCTCACTCAGATGAGTACATGCTTTACCTTCCACATCAAGGAAAGTTCTAGCGAGTGCACCAAGCCACACATACTGGAAGTAGGAGGGAAAAGAATACCAGAGGCTGGTATTCCTTTTAAGGCAGGTAATCCCAACCTTTTTTCAACCTCTGCACTCTTTGGCTTTGAGTGAACCTTCTCATAATCCCTATTCTATATGAAAAGAAATAAATTCTAGAATTTATCATACATATGCACATAAAAAGTAAAATAGATATTAACTGATTTTTCATAAAGATTAATATTTTTTAACATTCAGGTCACATGTTCATTTTTAGTTTATTGTGGTATATAGTAAAAACTGTTGGTCCAGACCCAATTTATTAAACTGTTTTCCAGACTTCCCAGCAACTTTTGTCAAACAGTTATTTAAGCTGTGTGATTTAAGCTTTGAGATTTATTTAACACTGGGTTTAATTATTTTTAATTACGTTGATATGTTTAATTATTTCCTATTCTTTCTTTTTGCATCTTTTCCATTAATCAACTTTTGAAGTTTTTAATCAGTACAAAATCGCTTTGATGGTTACTGTTCTGTAATAGTTTGAGGTCTAGAAATGTTATTTTCTCTCATTTCTACCTTTCTCCCTATTTTACCTTGCTTTTCTATCTTTTGTTCCTCCAAATAAGTATTCTCACACTATTGTCTAGCTCTCTACCTTGTAGAAGTATCCCTTCTACAATATAATTAATTAATTATAAATTAATTTTGATGGTATTGTTTGGCATAGCTCAGATAAGAGAAGTGGACATCATTCCAATTATTTTAGTTGTTCTTCTATAGGTATCAGTTGCCTAGATTGATTCCCAGGTATTTTATAAATGTACTTTGTAGTTTTCTTGAACTAGTCCTCCCTTTCTTTTACTTGTTCCTAGATTATTTTTATGGCTTTATAGAAATGTGATTTCCTGGTGTTATTTTTGTAAAGATTTACTTATTAACATATCTATGTATAAGTGTCTGTATGAATATATTCTATAGCAAACAATATTGATTAATATATTCCTCAGCGTGAAGGCTAGATAACACTTGCCGTTAACAAAAATCTAAGAAGCAAAACCATATCCTTATGAAGGTATGTAGAACTGCAAAACAACCAGACCTTATTAGAAGGCATAGCAGAAGTTAAAGTTTTGTTGCCTGACCTTACCACAATTATTTGTCACATTATAGTACTACAAAACAAAGTCCTATAAAAAGTTCAAGGGCAAAGTTTATTACTGGCTGGGGAAATCAAGGAAGGTTACATGGAGGAAGTGGCATTTAATCTAGGCTTTAAAGGATAGCTTCCACAAGTAGGGCAGAAAATTAAAGTCATATAGAACAATCCAAATGAAAACACAGTAGTAGAAAAATGCAGGGAGCGATCAGGGTGCAGAGTTGTCCAGTTTGATTACAGCAGAGAACATGTAAATGGGAATAATATGAGATGAGACTAGAAAGACAGAGTTGAACCACATTGTGGCACACAGTAAGACAGAAGACTCTAACACTGGTAGTTTTTGAGAAAAGACATGGCATTATCAGATCTGTTCATAAAACAATTTTGGCAGTAGTGTGAAGGACTGGTTAAAGATAAGAAAATCTGTTAAAGAGATATTGCAATAATCCAGGTAGGTATTAATGGAGAGCCCTCCCTTTAATGGGAGCAAAGAAGTGGAGAGAGATGTGAGATGTATGAGAATCTAAGGTGACCTTCAGGTTTTGAATGTGGGAATCCAGGTGAATGGTGGCACCACAAACAGAAATAATGGCATCAAAAAGAAGGATATACCTTTAGAGAGAAAGGTGAGCCCAATTGGACATGCGAAGTTTAATGATGATGCACATATATTTGGGTGGAAATGTCCTAGTGGCATTTGGAGATGGAGAGCTAGAGTTCAAGAGACATATTAAGACTAGATTTGAGAGTCATCTACACTGAGGTAATTGAAGCCAGGGGAGTTAATGGAGCTACCAATGCAGAGGATGTAAAGAAATAAAAGAAGGCCAAGAGCAGATCTCTTGTGAAATACCCATGAGAAGAAGGTGTCTCACTTAGCCTGTACCGTGTCAATTCCTTACTCCTACTAGGCTAGTCACACTCAAATTGCTTCCTGTCTTAACACAAATGATAGAAAAAACTCTGGGCTCTGAGAAAATGACTTGTCTTCCCTAGCAAGGCTCTTCCCTAGGTAGTATAGGAGAAAAGTTCTCTGAATTTGGATTGAGGAGAAATGGATATGTTTGGCTCCTTGCCAAATCACCAAATCTGTTCAATGCTTAGTTTATTCATCCGTAGAATGCATTTTGTGTCATTTGTACTACCTAGCTTCTGACGATTACATGAGATTATGCTGTAAAGTATTCTGTGATGATCAAACAGCTTTAGATAAATGCAGACTATTGTTATTGGTGACTCAAACCTGTTTCCTTTGCTTAACTCTGACCATTTAGCCAGCACAGATATCCTGATTCCTTGTTTTTTCCAGACTCTACCATCTTGTTCTGCCATCTAGCATTTGAGGGTTACCTGTTTCTTACTGGTCTACCTGGCTTCTAATCCATTCCTTATCCTGACCCTCATTTATCATGTACGCCATGACTCTGAGCTCCCTACTTGGTCTTCCTTTTCTTGGATTTTTGGTACCTAGATGCTCCAGACTATTCATCTGGCTCCCAGTTCTCAGGTCTGCTGAACCCACTGTATTCTAGCTTCTACCTTAGGTTTATCCCATTCCTAGATGTATCTTTTATCCCATGTTCCCAGCTATCTTGGTCCTGGCCCATCAATCCTCATCCATAATAAGTTGCTTTTTCCAGTGCTGACAAGGACATCTCCAAGTTTTTAATAATAGAGTATGGATTAATTTTTATTTGAATCTGTGAAATCAAGCTAAGAGCTTTCAAACATAATATCAGACCCAGTTGATAATGCTCCAAATTTCAGAAAAAAATTGATGTCACATATCATTTCTTTATCATCTTCATAAAAATTAGCCTAGTTTTGCCAAAGGCAAAGATTGGGGTAGAGCCCCAGGGTACCGAATTGAAATCATGCTGACTAGACTTGCAGTCCTTCTGAATCATAGAAACAATAGAGCTTAGCAACTGGTTAGCAAAAACAATTAGCTGAAACAGGAAACTAATAGATATCAGACTGTGATGATTCTCTCCTATTCTGCTTTGTGCCCATTCTTTCTCCTAAGGACAAATGTTATGCTGCATGCCCAAAACATAGTTTCTGGTTCCTGATTCAGATGCAAAAATTCAAAGTTATACTTCTGCATTTGCCAGGCCACTTGATGCTTTGTTTCATGGGTTGCCATAGCCAGTGAATTTATCACCTACTGGTGATGAGCCTTTTAGTACCTGAATAGGTTCATTTTCAGAAACCAGACATAATCATTGCTGGAACCATATTGAAACCTTTCCCACATGGCGGGATTCACTTGAGCTTGTGTTCTTTGGGCATAGCCTTTATGAATCTAGTATCATCTCCAAACCACAATGATAAACCAGTGATATCTTAGGATAAGTGAGATGCAGAGAAATGAAAGAGGGAAAAAATGAAATCTAAAGTTGAAATAGACCCACATAAGAAACGCTTGCTATTCATGAAAGCTCCATAAACTCTCAAAGAGTCAGTTTATGAGATGAGTTAGCTTCTGAAGCATTTCCATGACCACCTTAGCCCCAAGTGAATGAATGAAAAAGCTATTTTAAATTGTTTACCATGTTCAAAGCACTGTACTCATATCATTCATCTAATGTGATTCATATGGTATACTCTGTCCTGTATTACCTTTTCATATGTAAATATCATCTCTCTATAACTAGACTAAAAATATCTTGAGGGCAAGGACTAGACTTGATATTTGTTTAAATCATCACAGTAGCTAGCACAATGGCTCCCATATAGTATGTATTCAACAAATATTTACTGGACAGCTACAGAAACATTTATCGAACAAAACTGAAAGATGTCAGAACTCTGATCAATACAGTGACCAATCTGGACTTCAGAAGACTAAAAATGAAGCGTAATTTAATTTTAAAAATGCAAATATTCCAATCTCTTGATAGAGGGTTGTATATTGAAACTTGTCATCATAGCTATATTATTATGTTCTGCTTAAATATATTTCTTCATTAAAAGTGAGGGCCCTGTATAAAAGCACTTATCAGGAAATAACAGAATTTTTTTTGGAGGCAGTGGGGGTTAAGTGACTTGCCTAGGGTCCCACAGCTAGGAAGTATGTAAGATCTGATTTGTACTCAGGTCCTCTTGACTCTAAGCTGCCCCTGGCTCCAACATTTTTAAAAGGATCCATAAAACACTTTTCAAAAGGCAAAAATGGATAAAATGCAACATTCATTCATAATACAAAAGAAATAGGAATAGATTTTTCTTTAACACAATAAAAAGTTTCTAGCTTAAAAATGACATACAATGGAAAATCATTTGAAACATTTACACCAAAAACAAGCACCCCCAAAAATGTGCTCACTTTCATCACTTTTGTTTGACAGAGATTGGAAATTCTAGCAATTTTAGTAATACAGAGAAAACATGTTAGGAAGATTAACATTGAAAATGAAGGAGTCAGAACACTGTTATTCATCAATGATGATAGTAATTTAGAAAATTCATCTCTCTAAGTTTACTTATCAAATCTATGGATAAAAGAAGAATTTATGACCAAACAAGGGATAAAGAGCAATATAAGATGTAAAATGGATAATTTTGATTATATTAAATTTTAAAAATTTTGCACAAACAAAACCAATGCAGCCAAGATTGGAAGAAAAGTAGAAAGCTAGAGGAAAAAATTATAGTCAGTGTCTCTGAAAAAGGCTTTATTTCTCAAATACATAGAGAACTGAGTCAGATTTATAAGACTACAAGTCATTCCTCATTTGATAAATGGTCAAAGGATATGAATGGGCAGTTAGTTTTCAGATGAAGAAGTCAATGGTGTCTATAGTCATAAGAAAAAATGCTCTAAAATATGATTGATTCGAGAAATACAAATTAAAGCAAATGTGAGATACCACCACATAATCTATCAGATTGGCTAATGTGATGAAAAAGGAAAATGATAAATGTTGAAGAGGATGTAGGAAAATTAGGACATTGATGCATTTTTAGTAGAGTTGTGAACTGATTCAACCATTCTGGAGAGCAATTTGGAACTATAAGGGCTATAAAATTATACATACCTTTTGACCCAGCAATACTACTACTAAGTCTATATCCCAAAGAGATTTTTTTAAAGGAAAAAGACCTCCTTGTATGAAAATATTTATAGCAGTCTTTTTGTGGTGGCAAAGAATAGGACTTTGAGGGACTATATATCAATTGGGGAATGATTAAACAATCTGTGGTATATGATTGTTATGGAGTACTATCATGCTATAAGAAATGCCAGGAGCATTTTCAAAAAAACTTACAAAAACTTACATGAACTGATGCAAAGTGAAGTGAGCAGAACCAGGAGAACACTGTACACAATAAAAAAAAATATGATATAATGGTCAACTGTAAAAGACTTAGTTATTCTCAGCAGTACAATAATCCAAGACAATTCCAAAAGACATAGTAGAAAACATTATCCACTCCCAACAAAATAACTGATGGAAATCCGGTTGCAGATCGAAGTATAATATTTTTCATGTTTTTTTTCTTTTTTGATCTGTGTTTTCTTTTACAAGACTAATATAGAAATATGTTTTGCATGATTGCACATATATAACCTATATCAGATTGCTTACTGTCTCAAAGAGTGAGGAGGGGGGGAAGGAGAGAATTTGAAACTTGAAGATTTTTCAAATGTTAGAAAATTATTTTACATGTAATTCATAAAAAATATTAGGAAACATTTGAAAAGAAATTTCAAATTTCTTGATCAAAAAAATTAGTGGAGAAAGCAACTGATATTACAGGATACAAAATTAAACTACAAAAATCACTTATGTTCTTATTTACTAGAAATAATATTGAGAACACTTATTTTTAAAAGAAGCACAATTTATAATAATAATAAAAAAATTCAAATATTTGGGCATTAACCTACCTGGGCATTGCAAATGTCCAAAGAATCATGTGTAGCCATACACAGGATAATTCAAGACCAATTTGAAAGAATATCAAAGGGACTAATGAAGAAAAACTGTAAAAAACTGGTTTAGCTGTACCAGATCTTAAACTGTTATAAGGCAGTAATTATCAAAACTATCTGATACTGGCTATGAAATAGAAAGGTAGATCCGGGGAACGGAGTAGACATACAACTTAGAGCAGCAAATAAATAGGGTAAACTTGTATTTGACAAGTGTAAAGACTTAAAATTGGGGGATAAGAATTCATTTTTTGGTAAAAATTATTGTTGGGAAAACTGGAAAGAAGTATGGCAGAAACTGGGCATAGACCAGTATCTTACGTCATTTACCAAGATAAGATCAAAATGGATAAATGACATAAATTCAAAGCAAGATATTATAAGAAAATTGGAAGAACATGGAACATGTTACAGTCAGGTTTATGGATAGGCAAATGATTCATGAATAAACAAAAGAGAGAGCAGAGTGAGGTATAAAATGAATAATTTCAATTACATTAAATTTAAAAAGTTTTGTACAAGTAATAGAAATATAGCCAAGATCAGAAGAAAAACAGAAAGTTGGGGGGAAGAGAATCTATATACAGGTTCTTATATCTCAAATATATAAATAATTTTGTCAAATCTCTAAGAATGGAAGTCTTTCCCAAATTGCAAAAGGATCCATTGATATGAACAGGCAGTTTTTAGATAAAGAAATCAAAACAATTTATGGTCATATGAAAAAAAAATGCCTTAAACCATTATTGATTAGAGAAACACAAATTCAAACAACTTTGACATATCATTTTATACTTATCAGATTGGCAAAGACAATTGAAGGAGAAAGCAACAGATGTTGGAGAAGGTGTGGAAAAATAAAACACTAACTCGTTGCTGGAATTGTGAACTGATTCAACCATTTTTGAGAGCAATCTGGAATCATGCCCAAAGAGTTAATAAACTGCCTATACACTTTGACCCAGCAATATCACTACTAAGTCAGATTGCAAGGATGATTAGGGAAAAAGGAAAAGAATTTATATATTCTAAAATATTTGAGCATCTCTCTTTGTAGTGACAAAGAACTGGAAGTTGTGAAGATGCCTGTGAGTTGAGGAATGGCTGAACAAGTGCTATATAATTGTGATGAAATTAATACTATAAGAAATGATGAGCCGGTTGATTTTGGAAAAAAAAATATGAATAGACTTGCACAAAATAATGAAGAGGGAAATTAATAGAACCAAGAAAACATTGTATATAATAATAGCAATATTGCTTTAACAACTGTGAGCAAATAAGTCATTCTGACTATTATAAATACCCAAATTGACTACAAAGGATGTATGAAAGAAGATGATATCTGCATCCAGAGCAAGATCTGATAAATAGAAGCATATATAGAATGATTTAACATATATATATATATGTACACATATATTTGTGCTTAACGGTAGCCATCTCTAAGATGGGAGAGGGAAGGAAGGGAAAAAAGAAATTTACATGGTAGTGTTATATATTTAAAAGGAACAGCAAGTTGTACATAATAGATTTGCAGTTTCATGCTCAATCATTCTTTTTATTATACTATGTTATAGAAATGTTTGTTTTATTCCCAAAATTAAAAATAAAATAAATTTAAAAAACAATTGGGTGATAAATGGTCAAGGTATATAAACAAGTAGTTTTCAGATGAAGAAATTAAAGCTATCTATAGTCATATGAAAAAATGCTCTAAATTACTATTGATTAGAGAAATGCAACTCTGAGGTACCACATCACACCTATCAGATGTGACTATCATGATAAAATAGGTAAATGATAAAAGTTGGAGAAGATGTGGGAAAATTGGAATACTAATGCATTGTTGGTGGAGTTGTGAATGGAGCCAACCATTGTGGAAAGCAATTTGAAACTATGCCCAAAGGACTGTAAAATGGTACATACCCTTTGATCCTACAATACCACTACTAGGTCTGTATCCCAAAGAGATCATAAAAAAGGGAACAGGAACCACACGTACAAAAATACTTATAGCAGCTCTTTTTGTGGTGGCAAAGAATAGGAAATTGAAGAGATGTCCATCAGTTGGGGAATGCAAGAAAAAGTTGTGGAATATGAATGTAATGGAACACTATTGTTCTGTAAGAAATAATGAGCAGGCAGATTTCAGAAAAACCTGGTAAGACTTATGTAAACTGATGCTGAGTGAAGTGAGCGGAACTAGGAGAACATTTTACACAGTAACAGCAACATTGTGTGATGACCAACTTTGATAAAATTAGCTTTCTCAGCAAAGCAATAATCTAAGACAATTCCAAAAGACTCATGATGGAAAATGTTATCCATATCCAGAGTCTGAATGCAGATCAAAGCACACTATCTTCTCTTTTTAAATTTTTTTCTTTCTTTTTTTTTCCTTTTGTTCTGATTCTTCTTTCACAAGATGAGTAAGAATGTTTAATATAATTGTACGTATATGGCCTATATCAGATTGCATGATGTCTTGTGGGGGAGAGGGGATTTAGAAGTCAAAATCTTATCAAAGTAAATGTTGAAAACTAAAAGTAAATAATTTTAAAAAATAATTGGGGATTCTGGAATCAGTCATTTCATGAGAATACTGGATTTGTAACGAGAGAACTGAGGTTGGAATCCTAGCTTTACCACTTACTACCTGTGTGGTCAAATCATTTAATCCCTTTAGTCTTCTTTTTTCTCAACTACAAAGTGGGGAGCAGAGGAAGGGATTAGAATATTTGATTTTCAATATCTCTTTCAGATGTAAATCTATGATCCAATGAACTATAAAACTATAATTACTAAAATAAAGACTTCAGTAATTAAAGAAATAGTCGTGTTCATCAATAATACGTACTAATATAGCAGTGACAACACTTCCAAAATTAATTTATATATTTAATGCACTATCAATCAAAATACTGATGGGATTTTCATAAAATTGTATAAAATTACAATTAAATTTAAATAGAAAAAGACATAGGTAATAAGATTAAAGATTATATAAAAAATAATCTAGTTAAGGTAATTTTGTATTCCCAGTCTTTAGAACATGTTACAAAGTGACATCCTCAAAAAAAAAAAAACTATCTGATACAACATCAAAAAAAATATGTAGAGAGAGTAATAGATCAATAGGAAAGGACAGATTTTTTTTTTTGTCTCAATCTGTAAGGAATCTCCATCTATTAATTCAGATCAACACCTGCTCTACAAGTGACTTATCCAGAATCACAAAGTCAATCATTTGTCAAAGTCAGGTCTTCCTGATTCCAGTGGTGTTATGCTGTCAATCATTCCACCAACAATTTACAAAAGATAACAAACTGAAAAACATGTAGAAAATAAAAATGGAAGAAGAGATTTATTATTCACAGCAAAAGACCTTGAGGAAATTGGCTAGCAATTTGAAAGGAAATGGATCAGATCAGATCAGATCCACATCTCACATTCAGAACCTCAGTGAATTCTAGCAGGACCATTTGACCTACACGTATAAAACAAGTAATAAAAAGTTGGAAAATGTGGAATAATGTATTTATCTCAGTTGAGGAAGCAATAACATTTTTGTATTAAATGAAGAAATTAAGAACAAGATAGATGTGCTTGATTACATTACAATAAATTCTGTACAACAAAAGAAAAAAATAAGTAAATGAAAAAATAATAGGTTGAGATTTCTGGCAATTAAAAATCTAAATTATCGAAAGGGCTGGTAAAAATTTGCAAAGGTAACTAACTCCTGGACTGTAATGAATGTATGGTGAGATATAAGTAGGCAAATTTATTTTTTGTTAAAAATATTTTTTATTTTTATTTTTAAAGGTAAGCCTACTCTTCTTCCCTCTTCCCTCCTCTCATCCTCTCTGAGAAAGCAAGAAAAACAAAACCCTTCTTATAAATATGTATAGACAAATGAAATAAATTTTCACATTGGCCATGTCTAAAAAAAAATATGTCTCTGAGTCCATAACTTCTCTGTCAGGAAGTGGGCAGCATACTTCAGTGAGTCTTCAACAATTATGGTTAGTCATTGTGTTGCTCAGAGTTCACACACACGTCATCCTTCCCTCTACCCACTCCTTTTAAGAATATAAGAAAAACAAAATCCATCACTAACATATATAGTCAATAAAATGGATTTCCACATTAATCATGGCATAAAAAAATTATCTCTTGAATGTTGAGAATTTCACTTCTCTATCAGGAAATGGGTAATGTGTTGTATACTTAATCCTCTGGAATCCTGGTTGGTCATTATTCAGAGTTTAGTATAGGATTAAATTGAACTTACATATCATAATTTCTTCAACCATTCTCCCCACTTTATGAGAACCCCCTCAGATTCCCATTCCTTGCCACCTCAAAAGTATTATATTTTTGCTACATCCTTAGAATTTGTTTTGCTTAGGACTAATCCCTTCTTTAACCTACCCTCCCTCTAGTCAACAATCTTCCTTTTCTACTTTCCCTCATATTTCTCTATTGAGTGAAATGTATTTCTATAGCCAATTCTGAGTGTATATTCCTCTTTCTTATGACTAGTTAGGATGAGAGTGAAGTTCAAGTCTCTGCCACTTCCTCCCCCAATCTCCTTGTTGATATAGATTTCTATTTGTGTACCCTGATTATGTAAAATAACTTCCCCTGACTTTCTTTTCCCTTCCCCCCCCCCCTTTTCTGTTCTCATTTCTTTTGATTCTTAAGTTCATCTAGACGTAACAGAGACACTTTCAGGTGTTTTCAAATTGGACTCCTATGAACCCTGATGATGATAGGGATCAGAGGGGATATGTATCACCTCCCCATATTTGTATGTAAGCAGTTTGTCCTTGTTTTGTCCTTTATCATTGTCTATTCTTGTTTAACTGTTTATATTTCTCTTCATTATTGTATTTCAACTTCAAAGTTTCACTGAAGCTCTAGTCTTTTCTTAAGAAATGTGTGGAAGCCTTCAATTTCATTAAGGGCCCATCTTTTGCCTTGTAGTATTAACTCAGTTTTGCTGGTAACTTATTCTTGGCTGTAAGTATCTATCCTTTGCCTTCTGGTATTTCACATTCCAAGTTCTGTGCTCCTTTTTTAGTTTTGGCTGCTAAATCATGTGTGGTCCTAATTGTAGCTCCTCAATACTTGAGTTCTTTCTGGCTGTTGGCAATATTTTTTTCTTTGACCTGTAACCTCTGGATTTTGGCTATGATATTCCTGGGAGTTTTCATTTTGGAGTTTCTTTCAGGAGATGACCATAAAGTCTTGTTATTTCCACTTCACCTTCTGGTTCTAAGAGATTTGCACAGTTTAAAATTTCTTGAGATATTACATGTAGGTTCTTTTTGGGAGTCATGGCATTCAGATAGTCCAACAATTCTTATTTTTTTCTCCTCAATATGTTTTTTAGGTCAGTTGTTTTTGTTCTGAGATAGTTTAATTTCTTTTTTTCAGCCTTTTAAAAAATATTTCTTGTTGCCTTATGGAGTCATTGGCTTCTGTTTGGTCCATTTGAATACTCAAAGAATTTGTTTGGGCAAGGTTTTGTACCTCTTGTGCCAAGCTGTTCATTCCCTTTCCAATTCTTTCTTCTATATCTCTCATTCCTTTTCCAGTTTTTTCATCAAGCATTCTCATTCTATTTATAAAGAATATTGCCTTTTTTTTAAACTTATGCTTCATCTCTTCCAAGAATTCTAGTTGGGTTTGTGCTCAACTTTTGCTTTTTCTCTGAGACATCGCCTTTAGATGTTTTAGAGTCAAATTATGCATCTCTGACAGTGTAATAGCTCATTATGGTGGGATTCTTTTTTTTCATTTGCCCATTCTGCCAGACTACTTCTTGACTTTGTTTGGACTTGATTTTAATGTTGAGTTCGGCACACTTCTGGAGGGAAGGTCTTGGATAGTCCTGCTTTTTCTTTCTTTGGGTATTGAGTATTATTTCAGGATCTCAGGACAGCCTGGGAACCTTTCAGTGCTCTCAAAGTGGTCTAATCCAGGGTCAAGTCTGATTCCTGTTCCGCTTGTCCGAACTCAGCAAATTTTTCATCTGACTTTGGATCTGTGCAAGAGTAAACTGCAGTTCCATCAACCAATAGAAAAGCTCAGTTGGTTCGGAATAGCAGAATTGTAGGTTCCTCTTTTTCTGGTATTTCCATCCTGGATATTCTTCTGCAGGCTTGGTCAGATGCTGGAAATGAGACCCTACTTTCCCTGGGTTCTGAGCCGTATTGCTGCTGCTGCTGGTTTCTGAACTTCCTCCTTTCTGGGAACATTGTTCAGGGTTTCCCTGACCTAGAACTACTTTCCTATAGAGGCCACCTTCTGAAGTCTACTGTAGATGTGACATGCACCTGGGTAGTAGGTTACATAACTGCCAATTGGCACCTGTCCTCATTGTATTGTCCTAGTATGAGTCCAGGGGTGCCCCATTTAGCTCTGGGAACTCCTCCAGTACTGGTACACAGCTTTCCCCTGGAAACTAGAGTTCTCCACAGCGTGCTCCTGACTCAGCTTGTCCCTAGTGTTCATAGGTCTCCCTGTCTTCTTGTGCCATAGAACATAGAACATAAGACACATTGTAACTTTTTTTTGTATTTATTCATCAGAATTTGGTGTAGCATATTTTCTAGATCTATTTGGAGGAGTTTATGGACAGGAGCTCACTATACTCCATCATCTTAGCTTCATCCATAAGAAGACAAATTTCAAAAGGAGAAACATAAATTGCTTATAATTACTTTTTTAAAAACCTGTTTCATTGATAATCAAAGAGATGCAAATTAAAATAAATTTGACTTAATACCTTACACCTACTGCACTGAATGAATGAAAATGTAATAAAGTTCAATGCTGGCAAGATGATAGCAAAAAAAGAGACAAGTCATTGCTGGTGGAACTGAAAAGTTTTAGAATATTTTTGGAGGATGATCTGACAAAGCAGTCAAGTAACAAATTTTTTAAAAATGTATTAAGCCCCTACTATGTGCCAGGCACTGTGCTAAACACTGAGAACAGTTATAAAAAGTAATTACACCCTTTGACCCAATAATTTCTTTGTTAGGAGTAAACCCTGAAAATATTATCTAAAACAAGCTAAAAAAAAGAGTAGAGATTGTTACAGTAGCAACATTTGTAATTACAAGCAACAACTGGAAGCAACAAAAATACCCAGAAATTAAGATGTAGTTAAATAAATTGTGGTATATTAATGTAACACACATTATAATGCAAGTAAGATCAACAAATATGATAAATATAGAGAAATATGAAAACATTTTATAAAATAATCCAAAATTTAAAAAGTAGAACCAAAACAGAATGCATACATGATTATATCAGAAAAAAAGCAAATGGAAACAAGGACATAGAATCTTGATGGACAGTTAGGGAGGGGGTGGCTAAAAAGTTTATGGCATTTTATATGTTAAAATTAATCTGTTCAAATGTAAATCATTCTAAGCTAAATCCAATTTATTGCACAGATACTTAATATTAAGTTTATAACAAAACTTTTAATGATAAAAATAGTACTTGTTTGGTTGATTGATTAAACATCCAAAAACAAAGGAAAATAACTTGTAAGGATGGATTTAGGAATTTTTATGTCTATGTCATTTCTGGAGTCTGACTTCATTTACTATTTGACCTTTTTTTCTTTGGTTTAATGGTAACTGAAGGGAATATTTTATAATGTGGTGGAAAGAGTGCTGAATTTGGAGTCAGATGACAAATTCTAACTCTGATGTTTACTTCTATTATGACCTCAGGCAAATCACTTAACTTTTCTTGTTCTCATTTTCCCCATCTGTCAAGTGACTGGATGATCTCTAAATTTCCTTTCACAAATTATCTTTAAAAAAATCAGAAACTTAGAGGTTGTGTATAAGATGGAGGCATGTGTGTTATTCCAATAGGCAGCATAAAATTAATGGATCTCTTCTTCCCAGTCATGTCAACACACTAGACATGTGTAGGTTTGGGGCTGAAATCTGGCAGAAGTTGTCCTATGTGCATCTGCAAGAATCCAGCATGCAGATGTTTGATTTTGTATTTACATTATTTCTTGCCAGACCTAGAGGCCCGTGGGCTACCCGAGTCTTTCTTACCTCACCTCCCGAGGTCTTCGGCTGGCCACGCCGGGTGCGCATATGAGAGAAAGGACGTTCCAGAGTCGAACAAGGGTTGAGCTTTATTTCAGGGTCTCGGTTACAAGTGCAGGGGATTCTTCCTTAGGAGGGAGAGAGAGAAGGATCTCCCAAGGAGGCAAAGATCTTACAAAAAGAGATTGGAAGTAGAAGTATAAGTGAGGAGAGAGGGGGAGGGGAGAGAAGGAGAAGAGGAAAAGCGGAGCCTTGTGTCCTCTTTGGCTCCTCACGTGCTAAGAGAGCTTTCAGGCTTCCCTGATCCTACTTAACTCTCCAGTCGCATAGTTTGCATCTAAATACCGTGCTGTTAGATAACAATAGTGTGCCCAGATCCGGGACAATCTCGAGGGCTGGGAGATCTCTCTCCCATCACGTTTCTCATGGGAAGAGGTGGAAATACACGAGATAGCTCGGTTCACCTCCCAGCCGTTTCCTGGGGGGGTCTCGTGAGAGCTCTAAGATTTAGAAGTTCCCACCTTTACCCGCCCGAGACTGTCCACACGGAATTGAGCTTCCAACCCCAACAATTTCTGACATAAATGAGAGGTGGAGATATATCATCTGGGAACATTTTCAGATGCACTTAAGAAAATGAGGCACTCAATAGAGTTTGTTAGTAAGGGAAATTGAGGCAGGGGACAGACCATACTTAATGCAAATATGAAAAGCATGCAAGAACTACATTCTCCTAGTTCCTTCAATATCAGGATCTTTTCCTTATACTATTCTGCCATTTGGAGTGATTTAAATTCTGCATTGTAAAAGCAAACATATTATTCTATTTTGCACTGTGCAAAACTGATTTTGAATGAAAGCATCAAGTAAATTTGCCCTTTTGCATTTTTCTCATTGGTCTTGAATCTCATCATTGTACGACAAGGTCTACTTCTGCAATCTCAGCATCATGCCCTTTAGAATCATCCCTGAGAATAAATCTCTATTTTTTTTTCTTAGCTCACGACCATTCTTACAGGGGGGGAATAGAGAAATAGGCAGAATTAATCAATTGCCTAGTGAGATTTAATGAATACTAGCTCCCCAACACTAAATGAAATTCTTCATTTTACTTTTTTACCTTGTCTTAATTTCTACCGATTAAGGATTCATTCAGGTTAACCGATTTTTTAAAATGTGAATACTCCTTAGAAAGTTAGAGGTTTATTAATGATTCACTCATTAATGTGAATTAATTTCATTAGATTGTTTTCCTACTAATAAACAAGATTACTCATAGATCACTAAGGGAATCAGATTGTATATAAAGAATTGGTGGCCTGTGTGGATGAGGGAGATAAAGAGAGAAATTTAGAGATCAGGCACTTTGGGAACAAAGTGTTAGCATTTTAATTAGAAGAGATCTATTAAAATAAGGTGAAATATATCATAAGAATTTACATAATAATTTTGATGAAGGGAGTATTCGCTGGAGTATTTTTAAAATTGGAAAGGCTGGTTATACTTTGCTACTTTGATGAGCTTATAATCTCACTGATATGGCTACTTCCTTTGCCAAGATCAACCATAACCCATCCATATGTTCTTATCATAGGTGATTCTTATCCATGTCCTTCCATAAATGCTCCAGAGAGGCTCTGCTCAATAAGCTAGAAGTCTTTTTATTTTCATCAAGAGTTCTCAACTTGGGATATATGTATCCACAACAGGTATGAGAAGCTTGTCAAGGGGGTACAGGGAATATTTGGTAAGTAACTATGTTATTCTAATGAAAACAATTAACCTCTTTTATTTCTTACATGCATATGTATGGTAAACTTTAAATTCATTTCCCTTCCTATTGAAGGTTTACTGAGAGTCAACTAGTATGACGACTGAAAAAGGTTGTGAACACTTGCTTGTGATCTTTCACTATTTTATGGATATGAGTGCAGTGCTTGGGCAATCTATCTGTTACCCTTTATTCTGGCTAAATGACCAGTCTCCCTCTGTTCTGATCATTCCTACATTTGATATATTTCATACTATATGTTACATTCTACTTGTGCCTACCATGCATCACCCCCATTGACCTTGGGTCATCTACAGTTTTGATTCTTTGGAAATTATGGTATTCCACAATTCACAGCTATTTAGCATCATCAGGAAATTATTGGTATTGGGGAGATGGGCTTTTGCATTAAAGGAAGCTTATCACTGAAAGTGATATACGATTTCCCCAATGCAATCTAGATCAATAATGTCAAACTCAAATAGAAATGAATCCCTGTGGGCAGTACCTTGATGTAGAAAACCACAAATTAACATAATCTATGTTGTATTGCATTTTTATTTATTTAACTATAATTTAATCTGGTTCCCGCACTCAGGAATTTGGGAAGCTGGTTCAGTTTAACACCACTGATCTAGCCCAAACTCCTCCTATTCATCTGTGGTCCTAGATCATTGTTCAAATGAATTGCCAATGTGTGACATATATTCTGATGGAAAAGTTCAAGAGACTGCTCTTCCAGCTGCATCTCAAAATCTCAATAATATGCAGTCTCCATCCACTTGATTTTTCTATTTAAGATGGCTAGGTCAATCCTGAGGTGTGAGGCAATTAGTACAACATCATCTGTAATGGAAGCATATGAAGAACCTTTCCATCTGCAGGGAATTACTCTTCCTTTTGAATTCTATATAGGGAATATTCCATGATATTGGTAAACATCTTTAGGGAATATGTGTGTCCCTATTTTATGCCTTGCCTAAAATTGATACAAGTCCCTTCTCAGTCTGCTACGCCAAGGGTGGGAAAAGAGGGAATGAGCCCTGGGCCTTATTTCTCAGGTCAGCCCTGTCCTTAAATTTCTGAAGGTGACCTAGAATGCAGCCGGCTTGGGAACTTTCAGAAAAGACAGTTAAATGAGGAAACAGAAAAGTGATGGTTGTAGGAGGAATATTTATCATTTCCTGGATATTTATCATTTCCTGCTCTTTAGCTCAATTCACCTCTCTGCTAATAATAAGCAAGCTGAAAAAAGTAATCAGGGTGCCATACAACACAGCCAATGTGGCAAACACATTGGCAAGCAGTCATTAGAAAGGACTAGAAGCCACAGCTAGTGACAGATAATAGAGCACGAAAAAGGCCTGAGGAGAAATCAGTGCATGGGGTTCTAAGTTCCTTCAACTGTCTAGATAGTGATACTTTGGGAACCCATTAGGAGAGCAACATTAAAGAGCTTGCATTGGGAATAACTAATGGGGAGATCTGAATCTAATCATGTTAAATACATTCCTGCAACTCCTAGTTAGGGGACATACCTATATACTGGTTCAGGGCTGGCTTTCTAGATTTGGAAGGAACCAGGTGCATGGTAACCCATGTGGTGGTCATTTTAGTATGTTTGATTTTATGTTTTTGACTGCATTGATAATCAGTAAAGGACTATGTAAAATCATACCATCTTTGTGTGATCAGCTCCATTGTACTGCGCTAGTGTGATTGAATGGAAGCAAAATATAGTGGAAAGAATGTGAATTTTTCCAAGTGAGCTGTAGCTAAGCCAAGTGAATAATTGGACCAATCCACACAGACCTCATCCCTAGACTAATGAGATGAGTAATGCAACCTGCAAAGAAGCAGAGCTAGGGGCAGAGGTAGATAGCTATTTGGAGGAACCTAAAGAGTCTGGCATTTCCACTGAGTGTCTTTTGATATTGGGTGAAGGACAGAATTGCTGCCATGGTGAGCGTGGGATTGGTCAAAATCTTGGCATTTTGGAATAGGACAAAACAAGAGTCCTGCAGGCCCTCCTGGTGCCTTAAATAAACATTGGAGGATGGTAGAGGAGCCATGCAGACACACACACACACACACACACACACACACACACACACACACACACACACACACACACCCCTTTCATAGAGTTGAGTTCTTATATGTGTGGAGCCTTTCTCCTCTGTGTATCTCTATTCCAGATCTCCAGCATGGCATTTAAAGGTCAAGCTGAATAAGTTAATGAACTAGCTATGATCATCAGTCACTATCAGTGTGATGTCAAAGAGACAATAAGTACCATGTGTAAACCAAGTTCACATCTTATCCAAGAATTAACCTTGTCAAAGGAATTTTACACCGTGTTAAAGGGCCTCCCATTATCAATGCCAGAACAGTAGCCTATATAGGGCAATAAGGTCCTAAAAGGCATGCCTGAGCATTTCCCTTATACATACATTTGAATTTAACAGGAATCCTATGTGAGAGGTCGTAGTGCAAGTATTATTATCTCCATTTTACAAATTAGGAAATTGAAACTCAAAAATTTTTAGTGATTCTCTCAAAGCCATATGACTAGGAACTGGCAGAGGTAGGACTCAGTCTCAGGTCTTCTAACTCCAGATTCCATGATCCTTCTACCACATTTAACCTTCTAGGAGGCAGTATAGCACATTGGAAAGAACAGTAGATTTGGAGCCAGAAGACATGGATTCAAATTCTGGCTTTCAACTTACTTCCTATGTGACCATGTATCCATGGTCATTTAGCATTTCTTATACTTTAATTTTCTCCTGTATTAAATGAGGGGATTGAACCAGATAGTCCTTTCCATCTCTAAATCCTAGGATCAAATGGGAAGTGGATGGAATATCAGAGAGTGATATCAAGATGCTATGAGCTTGTCAAGGAGGGTTACCAGAGTAGCATAGTTGAGCTAAACTGCTCCCAATCATACAATCATCAGTCAGAAACTCTAGGAAACCTTCCAGTTATAGAGTTTGTTATCAACTAATGAAAACACATTGGCTCTTCAGAGAGGTTTGACAAGTATGAAGTGTCACACTGTAAAATGGTAAAATTATTTGATTAGGTATGGTGGTAAAATAGATTATCTGATTCTTGGTAATGCAGAATAAGAGGAAAAGCAAAAGGGCCATTAACAAATGGGAGATAATAATGAGCCTATCCTATCTTAAAGTTTGACTTTGATGCTTTTTTATTGAATGGAAGTGACTCAAGATTCTCAAAAGCTATGCTAACAGAGGATAAGCTCAGAAAAGTTCTACAGCTTATAGAGCATTATATAAAAATGCTATTCTCTGATTATATACATATAGACAGAGGGCACAGGGTGAGTTGAATATGAAGGGATGATATCTAAAAAATAAAATTAAGGGGTGAGAGAGGAATATATTGGGAGAAGGAGAAAGAGAGAAATAGAATGGGACAAATTATCTCACATAAAAGAGGCAAGAAAAAGTTTTTTCAATGGAGGGGAAGGGGGGAAGGTGAGAAGAATTTGGCTTATTCTCACTGGATTTGGCTTAAGGAGGGAATAACATGCACACTCAATTTGATATGAAAATCTATTTTACACTACAGAAAAGTAGGGGAAAGGGATGATAGAAGGGAGGGTCAGTGGGAGGAGAGGTAACTAGAAGTAAACACTTTTGAGAAGGGATGGCGTCAAAAGAGATAATAGAATAAATGGGGGGGGTAGGATAGGATGAAGGGAAATATAGTTAGTCTTCCACAACATGACTGTTATGGAAGTGTATTGCATGACTACACATGTATAACCCATATCAAATTGTTTGCCTTCTCTATGGGGATGGGTGTGGAGGGAGGATGGGAGAGAAGTTGGAACTCAAAGTTTTAAAATGAATGCTAAAAATTGTTTTTACACGCAACTGGGAAATAAGACATATAGGCAATGAGGTATAGAAATCTATCTTGCCCTACAAGAAAATAGAGGGGAAAGGAATGAGAAAAGGGAGGGGTGTGAAGAAGGGAGGGTAGATTGGGGGAAGGGGTAATCAGAATGCACATGTCTTTGGGTAGGCAGGGGGGGATGGGGAGAAAATTTGTAATTCAAAATCTTGTGGAAGTGAATGTTGAAAACTAAAAATACATAAACTATTTAATAAAAAAAAACATTCTAGACCAAATTTAAAAAACAGACAGGACTTTGACACAATAATAATAATAAAAAAGAAAATGCCATTCTTCTTATGTGTCTATGTTCTGGTGTTTCCCTTCAACTTCGGTGAAAGTGTGGTAGGCATGAAGCTCTGAAAGTCCACACAAATATCCATGGACACACATGTGACCTTGCTCACTGGATTTCAAAACTATATAAGCCTTATAGGCTTACAGAGTATGAACTGAGTGGAAGACTAGATTTGATATCTACTCATGTCACTCTCCCACTTTTGTCTCTAGGATAAAATGTAAACTCTTTTTTAAAATTATATTTAAAGCTCTTCAGTATCTATTTTCGACCTCTATTTCCAGTCTGGTTTCATATTTTCTCCTTATGTACCAGTCCCAGTTAAACTTGTCTACTTTCTACACCCCCATTTGACAATTCATCTCTCTCCTTTATACAGGTTAACCCATACCATAGCTAGGATACTTTTTCTTTCCACCTCCACCTTTTGAAATTTCTAATTCTATTCAAGACTCAGCTCACATTTCAATGTGGGAGCTTTCCTGACCATCTCTCAACATGTTTGGTAGTATTTTCCAGTCACCAAAACTGTTTTCTATATGTTTTGTGCACAGTATTTTGCATATACTTGCATGTACTTTCCCATATATGTGTTGTTTCTCCCCAGTAGAGTGGAAATTCGTCAACAGCAGGGACTGTTTTCACTTTTGTCTTTGTCCCAGCATCTAGCACAATGTATAGCACATAATAGGACTTTATCAGTTCAGGTTGAATTGAGTTGAAATGCATTATAATGTCTAATCCTGGCTTTGCTAAATTCAGAGAGACTCATGATCATAAAGTTGGCCACTAAGTGGGGGCCATAAGAACTTAAAAAGAAAGATATAGAGGAGTTGTAATCTGTGACTTTGGAGGACATTCCCACATCAATGAATGCATGGATCTTTTGACATATTGAAATAAGTAATCTGTAGCTAATGAGTCTTATGCAATAAATGACAGTAGTAGCATGTTGTAAAACAAAAAGCATTGGAAAGGAGGATGAAATCTTAATCTTGGCTCTACACTTAAAAATACAGCATGGTACAATGGAAAGGCAGCAACAACAACAGCATCGTAGAAAGAAAAGATCATACATAGTAGAACTTGGTTCAAATCCCACTTCTGACAATTATTAACTGTATGACCTTGAGCAAGTAAATACTTATTCTCTCTGGGTTTGAGTTTTCTCATTTGTTAAAAGTAGCTTAGACTGGGTGAATTGCTAAGATTCCTTCCAATTCCAAATTTTTAATTCTGTGCTTTATTAATTATGTGATCTTGGACAAACCACCTTCCCTATGTGGGCTTTAGTTTCTTCATCGGTAAATTTGTAAGTTTCTTCATTTATAAATTAGTTTCTTCAATCTGTAATTGAGGAGATCTCTATAATCTGATCCCTCATGTCCCTTTTTTGCAATTCCATCCTATGATCATAAGTAAAAATTGATGACTGGTATAGGTTACCCATGTGCCAAAGCCATTAGAGGAATCAAGACAGACCTTGACTTTAGAAACCTGGAGCTACAATTTTCCTAGAGCAACAGACTACCTGTCACTGATAACTAGGACTAGGTCAGAATGTTATAAAATGCTGTGGCTTTCTATCTGTCTGTCAGGTGTCATATGCAGTTATAAAAGCTATTTCTGGAGTTTTGTTTGTTTACTGGTTCTGAAATCCAATGAGCAAGGTCACATATGTGTGCCCGTGGGTACTTGTGTGGACTTTCAGAGACAATCTAACTCAAGCTGATTTGCTTCATGCCCACTACACTTTCACTGAAGTTGAAGGGAAACACCAGAACATAGACACCTGAGAAGAATGGCATTTTCCTCTCTGTCAAGGGTAGATAGACATGAAAGCTGGAAAGAAGGGAGGAAGAGAGGAAAGGGAATTAGAACAGTCATAAATAGTTCCATACTACCTAGAAAAGGCTGCAGTCCATGAATTTCATAATTAGTTCATGCAGTTTGTGTACTATGCTGACTGTAGACAAGGGATATAGATAAGGAGTTAAAAGTAGCAGTACTTATAGGAAAATTCTACCAGACATCAGCTCATTTGTGACTAGCCTTTCTAAATGACTCTAGAATTGGATTTCAGGAGGAATGAAAATGCCCTACAATTGCAGTCAGTCAATCAGTAACATGGATTGAGCACCCACTTAGAAAAGACTCTATAATATCCACTATGGGAGGCAATACAAATGTCAGCCTTTGCCCCCTTAAGGAAATTGAACTCTAAGGGAATATATAGAACATAGCTCCAATTCCAGATGGGAGGGAGAGAGTACCTGGAATGAAGAACAATGGTGAGTGACAAAGGAGAAAATGTTGTCATGCACGACAGGGGGAGGATTTAGGATGCCAAAGACAATATTCAGGAACTTGACAATTATTGACTGAAGCCAAACCAGATGTTCCTTTGCTTTGTGAGGGTCTGACTCCTTACAAACTGCAAAAACCCCAAAATCCTTTTACATTTTTTCACCAGTGCCCCTTGAGCTGGTAGAATTCTCCATCCCTCCCCTTTTTATTTTCCTGAGGTCTGACTCATAAGATACAGCCTCTGTCAAGTCTGAACTATCAGTGAAAATAGAAATAACTTAAGGCAGGCTAGCAACCAAGACAGAGATTGTCCAGGGAAGGACAAAGTCACTTTGATCTTGAAATCTTTGGGAATAAGGAAAGGAACTTGAGCGCTAATGGAGTTATTACTGAGGGAAATTATATACCCATTTGAAAATATTGAGCCTGCCTTCTGTGTGGGAACCATTTCAAAACTCTTTCCATAATACTTTGCCAGGAAATAGGGAACACTGTCAACAAAACTGTAAAATACGCAAAGTTTACTTTTGATGTGCTGTATACCCCCTTTTGATGCTCTTCTCTCACGTCCTATGTGCTCTCTCCCGTAGTCTGCAGTTGCCTAGTGTTCCTATAGTGTCATCTGGCAGAGGATGCTCCCCCACCCCAGAGCCCTCAAATATGTTTTCATAAGGATAAGAAAGAATATCAGAATAATTGATAGTGACAAAATGGATTTTGGGCAATAGATTGATGTACAGACATACCAACATACATATGGATAGACAGAGAGACAGAGAGATGGAGGCAGAAATGAGAAAGAGAAAGATCACTTATTAAGTACTCACTATGTGCCAGGAATAGTGTAAGTGTTTGGGATATGAACACGAGTAATCCAGAGAGGGACCGCATCCAAGGAGCTTACATTAGACAAGGTCCAGTGCCCAACAGCATAATGTGGTGGTGGCCTGGATGTGGCATGGAAACCTAATCCCTGGCAAGATAAGGAGAAAGCTTATCTATCAAGAGTCCAGGCTGGCTTTAGAGACAGAGCCACAGTTCCTACATAGAGAAGGTGAATTTGATGGCTGGAGTAGAAGAAGCAGCATGAGTGGAGATAATAGAGAAATACATAGCTAAAAAGTCTTATAAAATAAGATCCTTTTGGAAAAATAGCCCCCTACCACTGAGGAGTATATCCAGTATGGCAATGGGATAGGGTGGGAGTATGATTAGCTTTCACCTGCTTTCTTATCATGAGGCACACCAAGGAAAGCACAGAGACATTTGCCAGGAAATTTAGATAAGGCAACCATATTGTCAGGTCATGGCCGACTTGGGAGATAATTGTTCTAGAGAGATTAAAAGAATAACATTTCTAAGGGAATAAATGGACATTGTGATTGCAGAAAGAGGAATGATTCAATCCAGCTGTCACAGAGCCAGTTCTTATCTACTTAAATCCTGTATTTTTGCACCCAGGAATATACTAAGCTAATTTTCCCCCTGAATTAAGCTCACATGTTCCAGGTTGGGGTGGAGGAAAGAGGGAGGAAGAAAAGAAACTAGATGAAGGGAGACCAATAAGGAAGCTAGTCCTAGAACATTTAACCTAGTACATTGTAATAGACTAAAATACTGAGGGCCTGAGTTAGGGGAGTGGCCATGTGAATAGAGACAAAGGGATAGATGAAAAATATGCAGGAATGAAATCGACAAGACTTGATAACTAATTAGATATGAGAAATGAGTGAAAGTAGAAAACTGAAGAACGCCCCTTGGTTGTGAACCAAAATAGCCATATAAATGGTTTGTAGTCTCTATAGAAATGGGGCAATCAGGAGGAGGACCTGTGTAGAGGGAAAGGTAATTACTTCTGTTTTGGACATATTGAGTTTTAAGATTCATTTGGTATATCCAAGTAGTTGGAATTGTGATACTGGAGCTCAGAAGAGAAGGGGGCTGAATATGTAGATTTGGAAGTCATCTACATAGAGAAGATAGTTGAGTGCATGAGAATTGATGAGATCACTGAGAGAATTTCTGAGGCATACCTGGGAGTGGGACATGCAAGATGTTCCTGCAAAGGAGACTGAAAACAGTTTGTTTACATAGGATGGGAGCTGAGAAAGCTCAGTGTCCTGGAAACCCAAGAAAGAGATTATATCTAGGAGGAAGGGGTGGACAATACTGCCAAATAATGCAGAGAGGTCAAGAAGGATGTGGACTGAAAATAGCTTTGATTATTCACAAGCAGTTGGTACATTAAAATCTACATGAGAAATATTATTCCAATTCTTCATCGGGACAAGAAGGTGACCTTGGGTTCTTCAAGCCTAGGGTGGAATAGAATACAAGCTCTGGAAGGATCTATCAAATTAAAAGACTTCAAAGATAGTCCCAGTGGCAGAATGTATCTGCTGATGATGCCCAACCAGCTAAAGGAGAAGCTTATCAGCAGCAGGTAGGCTACCAGGTGATAAATAATTTGACCATGGTGACTAATGAAATACAAATATTCAGAAACAGACCTCAAGTCAAGGTAATCTCAGCCTATTTTCACAGTAATGTTGACAGTATGGCAGAAAAAAAGAGGTAAAAAGTGTTTAAAGTTACAATTTCCAGAACATCTATAAACATTAATTTAACCATTGGCTCTAAATGCAAGATTTTTATCCAATGCCCAATGAACCGAGATGCTATTGGAAGAAAAGAATTACCTTGATATTGACATTTTCACTAGAGAGAATACCAGAAGACACATGGGTAAAAGCTGCAGCTAAATGGAAATACAGCTTACAGATTTTCTCTGGAGAGGAAAATAAAGTAGTTAGGTACGTTGGTTTTGGTGCATTCCTAAATGCAAGAAGAAACATAATTTCATGGGACATTTGGTTATCTTGTTTTGCAGTGCTCATAATAAGCATACACAAGAAAGACCTCTATGAACGTAATTGTAGCTTGTGTGCCAACATCTGCTGCTGAGGATAAAGTAGAACAGTTGTAAGGAGAACTTGACAAGATAATAACTGATATTTATATGGTACTTAAAGGTTTTCAAAATGCTTTATGTAGACTGTATTATTTGAGCTCCTCAAGAACTCTGTGAGGTAAGTACACTAGATATTCTTATCCCCATTTTAAAGATGGAGAAAGTGAGGTTCAGAAAAATAAAGTGATTTTTCCGAGGGATACCAAACGAGCAAAATGTGAACTCAGGTCTCTTCTGACATCAACACTAGCGTTCTTTCTATTATATCATCGTGCATATCCAAACCAAGTCACATGATTTCCAAGTTAACAGAGGGCAGACTGACAAGAAATATGTTAGAAAATTTAGTGTGAGGTTAAGAAATGAAAGAGGCCAGAGGCCTCTTATTCAGAATTTTCACATCTATATATGATGAACTTCGTTTTCAAGAAGAGTCAGAAGGTGCTAGATATGGTGAATATCAAATAATATCATTAGAAATTAAATTACCTATTTTGGAGAGACATCAAATAAATGGCTACAAGCATAGGAATTGTTTCAGAATCATCTGTTTATGTGTTTATGATCATTAGCTGGTTCGAACAAAAGTCAAAATCAATTCCAAAGAGGCTATGTAATTTTCAGTAATACTGAAAGAGGCGTGAGGTAGGGGGGAGGGGCTATTAAGGAAGGAAGGAGATAAAACTAAGGGCATTGGTCATGATGATCACCATTTCTTAGGGAAGTTTAAATACTGAAATAGATCTGTGATCTCATTGATTTGGATGTTCCCTACAAAGTTGTAAAGGACAACCCATTCATCTATGGCTGCCCATGGTGAACAACTCATGTCCTCCCATAAGTTTACTCTGAGGAGTCTTCCAAGATCTATCCTTTTTTCTCCTTACTTTGTGAGGATATTTGTAAATTACTCAAGCTGCCTGCCTATCATCCTCATCCTCAGAGAGCAGCTGGAGGTACAGTGGGTAGAGCTCTGGGTCGGGAGTCAGGAAGACCTGAGTTCAACTTCAGCATGAGACATTCACTAGTTGTGTGACCCTTGGCAAGTCATTTAACAAGCCTTTGGATATACAACTTAGGGCACACCATCCCCATCAGGGGACAGGAATCAAGAGAGCTCAACATCAACCAAAAAAAAAAAACCAAACTACTTCCCCAGCCTCAGGTTCCTCAACTGTAAAATAGGGATAACAATAGCACCTGCCTTGCAGGGTTGTTGTGAGGATCAAATGGTAATATTTGTAGGAAGCCTTTAGTACAATCCCTGGCACAGAGTAGGCCTTACTCTGTGTCTGTTCCTTTACCCTTCACCCTTCCTTTGACATAGCTGGCTCACAACTATCCACTATTCATTTTTCCATTGTCTTCCTCCATGTGAAATACATTTTCACTTTTACAGATACCATTGTATCCTATGTCAAGAGGTCACATAATTTTGGTAGAATATTGCTTTTAAAAAGATGGACTTCTCTAATAATTGTATGAACAGACAAACAGAAAACAGAAGAATTGCCAACCATTGCCAATTAATTCCATTAAACAATGTTTCAAATTATTAATGTAACTCACAACTCAAACCTCATTTACATAAGATTCTCCTCATTGCTAAAAACTGATTATTCAATATTCTACCCTGAACATTGTTCTACATTGGTGAGAATTTGGGAGAGGAGAGATCCTGCTCTCATTTCTATCTTCAAGAGAGCCAACTTTCAGTTCCAGATCCTCTTCAAGGAAAGAGAGAGTCTGAGAAGACACCTACATGTAGAGGAGTTGGTGTCATAATCATGTGCCTATCCCAGATTGTTACACTGGAGACTTTGGGGAATTTCTCTTTGGGTGAGATCTGGGACTCTCTCATTCAGTTTTCTTGCTCCCACAAAGCCCATTCACTCTGTATATTTTTCTGGTATATTCCCCTATGCATACCTCTCCAATTTCTGTTCACTATCAACTTAGATAAATGAGTTTATTTTCTATGTGTTATTTGTGTTCACAGTAATACTAGCATTTGGTGGGAAGGGAGTCAAGTCTTGGATATTTAGCTTGGGGCATTCCTTACCCATTAAGGGGCAGGTATCAAGAGCTCAGCATCATCCTAAAATTTATATCCCCTAGACTAGCAGTATTTAGTGGGTCAGATTAGCTATAATTCTATCCCAGAACGCTTTTTCAGAGAACAGAATGGCTAACCTCTGATGTCAACATCTTGCCTCCCCTCCTGATAGGAATGTCTCCCTTGGGGAAGGGTGGGTCATGGGAACTCTATAACGATAAGTATTCATGCCTTCCTGGGAGCCACATCTAACTAGATCTAGGTGAACACACATAACCTTCATGAACACTACACACCACCCTTACATTAATAATAAAAGAAATGCTAATCAAAAAACCTTTGAAATTTCTCTTAACAGTCAGCTAAATTGGCAGAGATGACAAAAAATGGGAGTCAATGTTAGAGGGAGTTATAAAAAGATAAGAACACTAGCATTATTGGCTGGGACAGTAAACAGGTTCAAACTTTCTGGAAAACTATTTTGCATTATGCAAATAAATCGACTAAAATATTCATACTCTTTGACTCAGAGAATCTACTATTAGGCAGCTGCACCAAGAATATCATTGAGAAAAGGAAAGACCCCATGACACCAAAATATTTATAACAGACTTTTTCGTGGTAGTAAAAAAACTGGAAAGAAAATAGATATCCATTGACTAGGGCATGGCAAACAAGTTATGGTACTAGAATATATTGGAATATTACTATGCTACAAGAAATGAGCATGATAAATACAAAGAAGCATGGCTAGACATATGAAAGAAAGCAAAGTAAAGCAAGCAGAACCAGGAACAATATGCAAAATGACTACAACAACACAAATGTAAATAACCCCTACAAAAAATTAATGAATATTGATCAATTATAAGACAAGATAATAAATAAATAAAATAAATAATAGATATTTATAAATATAAATAAAAATAAATAAAATAAAAGATATGAGAAGAAACCTCTACTCTCTGCTTTACTAGAGTGGAACTCTACAGGTATGGTCACTGTAAATACACTAGATTTTTTTTTAATGTATAGATTGCTTTTACTGAGATTTCTCTCTTTTATTAAAAAAAAAAATTATAAGAGATAGTCCTCTGGGAGGGACCAGAGAGAAGAGAGAAGGATGTAGGTGGAAGTAAAGACTATGTAAAAACAAACAAAAAAAATCAATACAAAACTGTTTAAAAGCAAACAAATGTGGGTCTTTGTTTCTAAAAGAAGTTTGAGGTTATTAAAGGAACATGACAATTTTCTAAAAACAATCCACCCTGTTCTACCTCTCCTGTTTAATTCTAAGTCCAATTCATTGTTCCTACGTTCTGTCAGCTCCAGACATACATAATGATGGACAACCTCAATAAGTATTTTTTTATAGCACTGTCCATCCAAATACAAACCACAGTATGAATAATGTAAGTTCTTCATTGCCTGTGTGTATTTTGTGTCTTTTTAGTGGCTATAGATCTCTTCCAGCATACTCTAAAAAGGTTCAGGGTTTGATGCAACCTGAATCGTTAACAAAGAGCAGCATCTGGTAAATCTTAGGGAATCATCTTCACCTTTGACTCTGTGCTTTGTTTCCACTATCATTGTGGCAGATACCTTTAGTGACCATTCATCTTATTTTTGCTTCATCTGATGTTTCTGATCAGAGGATCACTGAATAAGGCCATCTTCATTGTTATATCTTTCAAGGAATCTTGAGTTACTTTGATATGTGACTGAGAGATGCCTGCTTGGAGAAGAGACCTTAAGGTATAGGCAGGATAATATAGTAAAGAGAATATTGACTCTGAAGTCAGAGAACATGGGTTGAAATCCTTTCTGTGATACTTTGTCTGAGGGACCTTGGAAAAGTCATTCAACTTTTCAGTTAAATGACTGAGCCTCAGTTCTCGCATATGTAAAACAAGGAGGTTGGACTAAATAGGCTTTACATCCCTTTTTGCTATTCTATAATTCAAACCAAATGCTTTTTCTTAATCATCAAACAAAATATAATGGGATAATGTATTCTATGCATCTTTCAGTTAATTATGTAATAGTAAAGATGTGTTCACTATGGAATATCACTGGCAAAAGTCTGTCTGTTGCTTGCAAATGTACTCATCAAGAATGCCATGGGTGGGTGTATACAGTGAAGTCATGAAAGATTTTGTATAGATGGGTAATTAGTCAGGTCAATAAGTGTTATTATTTTCTCAGTCTCCTAGGTGATATTAAAGTGTGTGATTTTTCCATGCCTTTTTATTTTCCCCTCCTTCATACACCTCATGAATTAATCCCTCAAAAAACTTGAAATTGGGTCAACTCTAATGTGGATATCTTCTTCATATAACTGATCCAATCTTTTTCCCTCATCTTTGTTATATTTAGTGCTATTTCTACTTTCTCACTAGCAAGAATTTATAACTTTTTGTGTCTCAAGGATCCCCTTTGTGAAACGTATGAACTCTTTCTCAGAATAAAATACAGTTATCAAAATATTTTTTAAAAGTATATTCACAGACCCCAGGTTTAGAACCCCTGCCTTATTGGCACACACAGTGCTGTAATATTAGAGGTGGCTCCACTTTCCTAGACAGTGTTGTTTATTAATTTTTTTTTTGCAGATCTTTTCTAGTTTTCTTCTGTTTATTTTCCTCTGTCCATTTTCATCTTTAAAAGTCTTCAGCATAAGAGTGATTAGTTGGGGGTCTTCACTAAGCTTTCATTAAACTGGTTTTATCCTTTACTTCTCTCTGTTTTATAAGATGATAAGTGGTACTCATACTCTTCTATCATCCTTCTTTGAAGGATTTTACAAATGATTTTTTAAATTGCCTTTGCTTGACATCTTTCTCTACATGGCAAGAAGATCAAGGGTTTGCTGACTAAGACTCCTTTCAGACTTTTTTGGTCTTATTGTGGCAATTGATTTATATCAGACAAGCCTCTATATAAATTTTTTGTAATCATGATTAATGTCTTTTCTACTATCCTTTACCCATTTTTGTCATCAATAATTTGTTTAAATAGGTCAAAATTGAATTGTTTCGGTTATATGCCATATCTTTTTTCTCATTATTCTAAATTCATATCAATTCTGATCTTTGATCTAAGAAGTTAGCAGTCTTAATTTACAGAAACATTTATATCAGGGAGCACTTCCATATAAATATCTCTTAAGATATATTTCATGTTTGTAATGTTCTTCAGTGCTCATTATATCTAGCCCTTACCATTTTTTTCTTTAAAAAAGTATTCATGATGTAAATGTTTAAACCTTCTGTGTAGTCTATAAATGTTTGGTTTCTCTCATTCATCTTTCCTGATCCTTGTTTTCTATTATTTTTCTCACTATTCTTGCCTTCTTCCATCTTTGCACTGAAGTCACTGAGTATCAAAGTGTACATTGATAATTCAGAGGACCTCATCAAGTTCTTCATGAAATTTCTCTATCTTTTCATTTTCTGAAACAAATACTGGTGCACAAGCTACAATTATTGTCATAGTTGCCTTGTTGCAATACTTACCATGAGCACTGCAATACTATATTACCAAATGTCCCCCAAAATGATCTTTCTTTTTGCTCTTATGCATTTAATAAAACTCATTCCATCAGCTCCTTTACCATTCTGAGAGCCATCCTCCTATTTAATTTCCTTCGGTCTTACAGTTTTATTTCTAGTTAGACTAGCAAGAATGATGTTATTTAATTTCTCCATTAGTATATGCACTCTGGTTATTAAGACAGAGATTCTACATTTAGAATAACAACAGCCAAGGTAATATAGATAGATAGATAGATGATAGATAGATAGATAGATAGATAGATAGATAGATAGATAGATAATAGATAGATAGATAAATAGTCTAAAAACAGGGATTCTTAGGATTCTGCCTCTTTTTCTGCCACTCTTTTACCATCACTGAAGAAGTAGAAGGAGACTATACAAGACTGAAGGCTGGTTTGTCTGTTGTTGGAATTACACTTGAAGTCCTTCCAACAGTGTAAAACCTACAAGAGTTTGCATTCATCTGGCATAGCCTTTGAAAACCCTGAGTCACCTTCTTGCCATGATGAGGCATCAGAATAGATAACAGAAGTTTAACCAATATAAAACAGTAAGGGAACAAAAGAACCCAGAATCAGCCTCATTTAGTAAAACATGATTTTCTTGCCAAATGGAGAAATATAGCAACCTAGGGTGACAAATGCATTGGCAAACATTATGGGAGCAGATGACAGAAGATCAAAAAGCAATTAAAAGCAGTGGAAAGAAAAACAAGTCTTCAGACAGCCTGGTATGGGACTGAATTGTGACATAGCATTCCAAGGCCATTTACAGGAATCTGGCAGGAGTACAGTAGATAGACATAAACCAGAACATATTTTGCAGCATTTCTAGAACAATCCACTTTCATCACTGATGATAATGTAATCAATATATTTAGACTCTACAACCTCATTTATGTGCTAGATGAGGAAATGGACATGAGACTTAAGATTTAATTGAGAAGAAAGGCTGGATCTAACCATGTTCTTACAGAAATCCATACTGTAGGCATTGTCATTTTTGACATTTAGGGATAAATGTTTAAGATAATTCAAAGAGGAAAAATTTCCCCCAAAATATTAAATGTCATAGATACCATTGTTAATTTTTTTTTTAAAGGAGGCATAAAAAACTAGTTGATCCTAGTTCTCATTTCTATATAATGTTTATGGAACTAATTGACACCAGTGGTTTCACCTTGTAGGCTATCAATTCCTGGAAAGCAATGAAACTATAAAGGTCTACATCTAATCATCTATTTTCTCAATGATCAGATATTCATAGTAAAATTATATATTCATATAAGGTCTGGGATATACTTTTTAACCCTGAAGAAGGGTTCTCAAACTTAAGGAGATTGGAATTCACTGATCTACTTGACCATTAAGAAATTAATGTCATCAAGTTATTTTCATCCATGAATGAAAATATGACAAGGGAATAAGCAGGTTTTCTATAGCAGGCCCCTGTTAACAGTAACACTGGATTATGAAGAATAAAAAATAATGGACCTCATTGTACTTGGTTTGGAGGTATCCTAACTGTTTATGGGCTTCAGTGTAAATTTCTTTTTGTGGGTTTTTGTTGGATTAAAGCCTGTTTCATATTTGATATTCTGTCAACCAGAGTACTTGCATAGGAGCTGAGGTAGAACCCTAAAAACAAAGGAAATTCTGATGGTACCACAGGAAATGTCATCACTTCTCAGGGCCTGAGAAAAAAGGATATGATTATAAAGAAGCCCTAAAGATAAATGAATAACTAGAGTTTTGGTTCTGAACCATGTGTTACATATGGAAAGTGATTTGTAAATCTAAAAGCACCATATGGAAATATCATGGCTATTGTTGTCTATATTTTGTTATTGTTATTATTGATATTGTCTAAGTTCAAATGACTAGCAAATGGAGGATCAAGACCCACATTTCCTGGCTCCTAGCCCAAACAATTTGGTGGTGCTGATGGTGGTGATGTAGTTTTATGGTAAACCATGGTATGCCCCATGCCAAAGATATTTGCATTCAAAAAGAGAACAAACCCTTGAACCAAAAGAATTTCTAATGACGTAATTTTATTGGCTAAATCAGATTTTTCCCACCTTAGGCTGGGAAATACCTCCTAGAACTCTTCATATCAGAATAAGCAGGTTCCTGTCTACTTGGCCTACACATGAGATTGGTCCTCAATGCCAATGTCTGTGTCCTGTTTTCTCAGAAGGGGGTTGCGAGAATCCTCCTCCTCCTCCATTCCAACCAAAATCATTGACTCATCCCTTCTCTTCTGTGCCTTAATGTGATCCTTCCTGCTCTTTCTGGATGGAGTAATAAGAGGTTGCTTCCATTCTCATTCTATTCATCAGTGTACCAGGAGACTCGCCAAGGTTTCACTGTGAGAACCCAAAGTAACTCTTTTCTCTTATCCTGTAGTCTGTGAAAGAACTGAACATTTAAAGACCCAGGAGGGCTATTAACTCATGCAGGTTGGCTCTCATCTCATGACACAGCAATTGGCAGTCAATAGATTAAAAGAAAACAGTGCTTTTAAAAATACTTTAAAAAAAAGAAACAGTATAACCCACTAAATTCAGCCTTTGCTACCACCAAACAGAATGAAAAGTAAAGAGAAATTAACCCCAATTTGGCCTTTAGCATCTTATTTTCTTTTTCTTCTGTTGTCACCCTATCATTCTTTTCCTTCTCTTTTCTGCTGCATAACATGAGAGCCAAATAAATCTTTTTGTTAAGAATTTATAAGGAAAAAATAATAAAATCTGAGCAAATATTCCAAAGGAGTATCAGGAATAAAGTACATGGGATGACATGTAACACAAGTAACTTCACTTACTTCCAACCTTAATAAATCTGCCTACAAGTTATAACAGATGCCCCTTCAAGGTTGGTTCCTACACCACAAATTGTGGTGACTATTCTCTTGGCTCAGAAGTTAATTCCATTATTTTCAACATCCTGTCTGCATAACTTGTTCCATCCCTTGGATAGGGTTGGTTCTACCCAACTTTCAACTTCTAGGTGTAACCTACTGGAGTGTTTTAACAACTTCATCAAAAAGGAACTACCACTGATACCTAGCTAAGCTTTAGTCTCCACTAATAAAATTCCCCCTGGGATAACTGAGTTTCCATCACCCTCTCCATGCAATGAAAGCAAGGAAGAAAGAGCAGGGGAACCTCACTGAGCAGAACCATAATTAGCAATTCTAACACTAAGAAAAATATTGCAAAATGTTCCCAGGCAAGCATGAAAGTCACCCTCAAATCAATTTTTAAGGAAATTCATTTGGCTATTGAGAAAGCTCACTGGAAAAAATGTTAGACATTAAAACAGAAGGTCCCCAAGAGAGAAAAAACTTCAGGACACACAAAGCTTGCTACTGGAGAGAACTTTGCTAAGGACTGGAACAAGGCAGATTCAGTTCTTAACACATACATGTGTCAAATTCCTTGGTCCTTATTTCAGGATAGGCTTTTTTTTTGGTTAGTTGACATTATTATTTACCCCAGGCATACAAACACACAGAGACACACACAGACACACAGACACACAGACACACACACACACTTGCTATGAAAGGGCATGGTACCCCAAACCTGACTAGTTGCACTAAGCATAAGGGAGTAATGGCCCATTTTTCAGAGAGAATAGCTTTCCGTTCATGATCTTCTCATATCTTGGAGGCATGCCAATAGTGGCCTTATTCAACCTTGAGATGTTAGTGATGATCTACACTGCATGTGACAGTTTGAGAGATATATGACAGCATTTAGAGATGATATCCTGAGACCTGGAAAAGAGAAGAGGCAAGCCATAGAACAGGGAGACATGGCACAGGATCACAGTTGTGCTGAGCCAGAGGACCTATGCTGGGCATAGGAATCATATTTCCAAGATGTTTGCTATGCACCCAAAATGAAAGATATTTCTAGTTTCTGAAGGAGTACAAGCACTAATGGTGCCCCCTAAACTTGGGTACCCAAGGGGAAAACCCATATTACTCTGCCTTAATTCTTGCTATCCTGATTCTAGCTCTATCAGAGGGCAAGTGCTCACCATATTCAAATGTTTAAAGCATCACCTAATATTAATGATCAGAGAGTTATCTCCATTTGTTATATTTACAATATCTTACAGGTGGCAAAGTAGATAGAGTGCCAGGCCTGGAATCAGGAAGAGTCATCTTCCTGAGTTCAAATCTGGCCACAGATACTTACTAGCTATGTGACCCTGGGTAAATCACTTAACTCTGTTTGCCTCAATTTTCTTATCTGTAAAATGATCTGAAGAAGGAATTGTCAAACCGCTACAGTGTCTTTGCCAAGAAAACCCCAAATGGAGTCATAATGAGTTAGTAGAAAACAACTGAACCATAAGAACAATATATTATGCTGGAATAGTAAAGACTTTGTTGGAAGAAAAGTCTAAAAAAAAAGTAGTTTTTTGCCTTACCAAATAAATTGCTATTTTTTTAGTGAACAAGTACAATGGGAATTTGTACTGATTCTCTACATCTTTCAGATAACTACATAATGGTAAAGGTGCGACCTGTGAAATATTGCTTGTGAAAGTCTGTCTGTACCCTATTAATGCTTTCAACAATGTTGTCCTTGTTTCAGAGATATTGTTTCTCATAACAATGTTATATAAATGGGAAAGGAAGCATATAGGTCAGTAGTTGTTACGATTCTATGAGCTTTTTTTTTTCTTTTTGTTAGGTCTGAGAGTTTTTCCCCCCATCTTTGGTATCTTCCTTCCCAACCAATACCCTGTGAATTGATCTCACAACACATAACCATTGTGTCACCTTCAGCACGTATTTAATATGCCTCATTTCTGGCTACTCCCATTCTAGTCCAGTCACTTATCAAATCATTGTTTTTTTTAGTATCGTTTCTACTTTCTCTTTGAGCATATGTGAAACTGTGATGTTAGTGTCCAAGTGTGGTAGATATGCCTTTCTCAGTGATGAAAAGCATGTCATTTAAAAAAATACCTACAGATCTTTTCCATCTTTCCTATATATTGTCCACCTTCTAGTTCCATCCTTAAATATCCTTGGGATGACTTTGTTCATGTGGATCTCTCATCAAGATTTATTTCAACTAGATTTACCTACTATAGCTTTTCTCTCTTTTACAAGATATTATTCATATTTTTCTGCCACCTTTTGCTGTAAGATGTTACACATAAATTTTCATTCTAAAACAGTATTTCTCTTTATCTTCATATTTATCTACTTAGCATATAAGTGAAGTGTTCACTGAATAAGACTTCTTTGTAGTCTGCAAATGTTTGTTATTGTTTCTTATTCCTGCTGTATATGTGCAATATATGTATAGATATATACTTTTTATATGTTTACATGTTAATACATAATATGTGTATCATACATATACACATTCCTCACCCATTTCCACCTTGACAGTAAAGTGAGCATTGAAGATTAGTTAATTTTTAAAAGGTCTTACCGAGTTTTTCACAGAATTTCTTTTTCTCTCCATCCCCTACAACAGATGTTGGTACATAAGCTGCAATTATTTTCATAGTGGTCTTTTTGCAAATACTGATCATGAGCACTAAAAAACAAGATGAACAAATGTTCCACAAAATTATGTTTCTTGTTGTCTTTGGATGCACAATAAAAACAACTCTACCAGCTCCTTTATTTTGCTCTGCAATGAGAATCTGTGAGCTATCCTTCTATTTAGCAGCAATTTCATTCTGTCTCCTGGGATTTTTTATAGTGGTAATTTCCATATTGATATAGTTCAATTCCTTCAATCATGTGTCCACTCACAGTCATTGGATAAAGATCTCATATTTAGGTTACCAACATCTGAGGCAAACTTTATATATTTGGTTTACAAACCATGATTTTTAGCATCCTCCACTGTCTTTTCTACCATTCTACTACTGTCACTTGGAGTTTATTGCCACCACTAAGAGGTTACTTAGTCTATGAAAATCTCTAAATATAGCTTAGTTATAGCTCATGTCAAAGTTTCCCCAAATGGGAATAACAGAGTCCCCCAAATTCACTATAAGTGCTCAAGACATTAAGGCAATATTATGTATAGCAAATAGCCTTTATTTCACTTCATAGAAAATTCAGAAGGAAAGGACAAATAGGAACCCACAAAACAAACATAGAAAATATACAAAGCACTCAAAAGACTCACAGGAGTCCAGAAACAAATTTTAAAAACACACACAGCAGTAATTTCTATTGAAAGAATCTAAATTCAGGTTTGCTATAGGGGTGACCTTTAATATTTCGGTGGAACACTAGCTTTCCCATAGGGAGACTCCAATGCAGTCACTCAGATTTATAGCATGACATTCTGGATTAGACTCCCCGCTGAAGGCAAGCACACTTTTTAGTAGCTAAACAAGCAATCCCTTTCCCACTGGACTGATACTGTCTAAATAACTCCCTATAATAGTGGGAGTTGAGGAGAGAGAGAGATCTTAATATCATACCAACCAGATGGCATAGCTGAAACCTTTATTGATCTTCTGCCTTCAGGGATCACAGAGGTGATGCTCTCTTTTTGGAGAAGGGATATACCCTGCCACAGATTAAGTTGGACAGTTATTGCCATCCTCTAAATCGACAAATCATCTCCCAAAACTATAATAATTGCTCACAAGTTTTCCTTCAAAATTTTTTTACTTCCCAAATAAGATAGTTTATGCAAAGTATTTGCTTTCTATCTAGTGCATGAACTTGTGTTTGTTAATTTAAGTTATTCAAATAAATATCTCCATTTTTCATTGCCTTCAGCTTGTCTAGAAATTGGCGATCACAGCATTGCAAGGTGTGCTTGTACTGGCACCCTGGAGAGTTTATAGGTATATCATAAACAAAGGGGCAAGGAGGATTACACACACCAATAGCTATCATTTTAAAGGGGCAGCAGATTAAACAAAATTATTCCTGGCCCTGTCAGGGGCACCATTTTCCAGAGCTCAATCAAAAAACTAATGGGATTCAGTGGGATGCCTACCGTCCAGCACTTTACACCATGTGGTGCAATAATTATGCTCAATTACAGCCTAGTGTGTGGTTTCTGGCACCATAAAAATCTCCCTGAGTCAAACTAGTCTTAAAGAAAACGAAGAGCCAGCTTTGAAATGACTCTGCACTGTTAAATATCAATCCATAATTTAGTTCTCTGGGGTGCCTCTACAACTTCAGATGTGTCACTAGTCCGTTGTAAGATCACAGTGTTAAAAAGGTTAAACAATAACTTGGATTCATCTAAGGACAGTTCAAGACCCAAAGTCTCTCAGTTGACTATGTAAGTTTGTTGTCCCTGCCTTGGTCACTGGATCATGAGTACCATGGCAAATTGATGGGAAAAAAAACAAACAAAACCAAATAGAAACACAGCACAGAAGTCTCAGCACAGAAAAGAGCCCACATTCTCATTTAAAACCCTTGCCTGCATGTTGTTCTTATTTGCATGTACACACCCACCAGCTGTTCTGAAATGGAATAAGAGACACGGAGCCAAACAAAACAAAAGCTTCAGAAACTTGTATGTGTGTACATGGGTGCTCATGTGTATAAACCCTGCCCCCAAACGCAGGCAACAATTCAATAAACATATATTGTCTGCTGTGTACATGGCATTCTGCTAAATGCTAAAAATTTGAATATCTTTCCTCCCAGCTATTTGGGGAGATGCATATGCAATCAGACGAGTAAATACAATATCAGGAGGAGAAAGACCTGACATCTGAGGGAATCAAGAATAGCTCGACATAGGAGGAGACATTTGTGCTAAACCTTAAAGACAGATGAAGAGAAGAGACAATCCATCCTAGGCATGGGGACACCCTACAAGGAAACAAAAAGATGATATATTGAGTTTGAGGATTAGGTAGCAGATCAGTTTAGTTGGAATGGAGAGTAAATGAAAGGAAGTAATAAGAAATAAGTCTGGAAAGATAAGTGGGAGACAGATTGTATAGTGCTTTAAATTCTCTGCAGAGGTATTTGTATATTATCCTACTGGCAATTGGGAATTACTGAGGGTTTTTTGGTAGAGGAATGCTATGGTCAGATTTGTATTTTAGGAAGAATCTCTTGATCTCTCCATAGGGGAGAGATTGAAAAGAATAAAAAGAATTGAAGAAAATAGAAACATGGTTACTAATCAGGAGGTACCTGCAAAAGTTCAAGTGAGGGGTGATGAGAGTCCATTCTTAGGGAAAACTGAAGTGGAGTGAAGATTTAGGTCATAAGATCTGAGATGGTTAATGAACAAGAAAGTGTTTGAGGGGGGTCATCATGTTTCCTGAAATCTCCAAGTATGAGGGCAGAAGTAAGAGTGGAGAGAAAGACTAAGAACCTGATACCAAACTCCAAGAATAAAAAGGAGAATGATCTAGAAGTTGGATAGATGACTACAACAAGAATATGGACCTGGAAATACAAATGGCTGGACACAAATTAAAACCATAAAGGAGGAGAGGTTGTTGAGGGATGATGGAAAATAGATTGAAATCACAGTGAAGATCAAGAAATGTATCTTTTCTACCACCTAGGTCACTGTGTTGAGGGCGTGAGGGAATGAGTACCCATTAGTGAAGAGAATGTCTTCCAAATGCAGTATTTTCCAAAGAGAATATGGTCTTCATTAATGCAAGAAAAATGGAAAGAATGTGAAAAGATACATAATGAAGATGAGTTTATTAAAATGGAGGGAGGGACAAAGGAGCTAGGATTTCAAGCAAGAATCATCTACCTGGAGAAATTAAGCATAAAACTTCAAGGGAGGGGGCGGAGCCAAGATGGCAGAGTAACAGCATGGACTTGCTAGTGCTCTCCCCATAAGACCAGCCAAATAGTTGTAAAAAATGACTCTAAACAAATCCTGGAGCTCCAGAACCCACAGAATGACAGAGTGAAGCAAATCTCCAGCCCAAGACAGCCTGGAAGGTCATCAGGAAGTATCTATCATGCCACGCTGGGAGCAGAGCATAGTCCAGTGTGGGCCATGCCAGCATAGATGGGAGCTGAACAGGCCTTGAGGGGAATGAATCTTGGGCACCTGTGGCAGTTTCTAGACTTCACAACCATAAAACACTGAGGACAAATTTGAGAGTCAGTGGAAAAAACCTAGAGACTAGAGTGGTCAGTCCCCAGCCCCAGGGCTGTGGAGTAAGCGAAGTAGAGCAAAAATTGGGAAGAGAAATGAGAGTGAAGCAAGAAAATCATGAAAAACAAGTCAACTGCTTGATAAAGGAGACTCAAAAAAATGCTGAAGAAAATAACACTTTAAAAAACAGACTAACCCAAATGGCAAAAGAGATCCAAAAATACAATGAGGAGAAGAATGTCCTAGAAAGCAGAATTGGCCAGATGGAAAAGGAGGTCCAAAAGCTCACTGAAGAAAATAATTCCTTAAAGATTAGAACAGAGCAGATAGAAGCTAATGACTTTATGAAAAATCAAGAAATTAGGAGTCAAAGTCCATCCCCTTTGGTGCCCACCAGCCTCTTAATGAGGAAGCCCCCATTGTTTTGTGGAACGGCTCTTTCAGAGCAGCCAGAAGCCCTCACACCTCGGCCAAGGTGACTCTGAGGCTTCCACCACAGGGGAAGGCCGAGGGGACCAGGTCTTGGGGGGAATCCTCTTTTATCAGGCCTTCCTGATATCTTGGGGTCAGAGGGCCCTTCTCCAAGTTAGTGGGTCCCCACGCTACCCACCACAGCCACTGTGGGAGAGTCTTCCTCATTCAAATCCATGTCTCTGGGCGAGGAGGCTTCCCCTGAGGTCAGCAGTGGCAGCTGCAGGCTGTCAGAGGGCCCAAACCCTGAACCCCAAGGCCAGGCGCTCACTGCCTGGGCAGGGCTTTTATGACCAAGCAGATCAGCACTCTGGAGAGCTCCTTCAAACACCACCACTACCTGGGCATTGCTGAGAGGCGCAAACTGGCCAGCAAGATGCAACTGTCAGAAGTTCAGATAAAGACTGTTTCCAGAGTCGCCGCATGAAGCTGAAGGGTCAGCTGCAGGATTTGAGGCCTCCCCGATCCTCCTCCAGGCTTCCTCCTCCACCTCTACAGTCCCCTGCTTCTGCACTCTACACCAGTCCCGCCTCTAGGCCTGCCATACATGTACCTTAGTTCGCCACAGCTCCAAGTTCCCAGCCTCATTCAGGAGTCCTTTACTGGTGGCCTGGTCATCCCACCTCTACCCACTCTGCCTTTACTCCCCAGTTCCTGAAAAGTGACCCCTCCTGCCATCCTGTCTGTGTTGGCCTGTTTACTGAGGTTGCCCAGACCAGGCGTCCTTCCTGAGGGCCTTGTAACTTTGGACGCCTGCCTCCCTTTCAGGGTGACATTGATACTGAGGGAGGAGAGATGGGACTATACAGCATAGGACACCTCTAGGAGCCAGTCTGACAAGACCTGGTGAAAGAGTCCTCTTTGTTCCACTGGAAGTCCTCAAATATGAACTTAAGTATATATTTGCAAACTTTTGTCAAACTATATTATGTACAGAAAGAAGTATTTATGGAAATATTAAAGAATAGTTAATTTTAAAAAAAATCAAGAAATTATAAAATAGAGCCAAGGGAATGAAAAAAACAGCAGATAATGTGAAATATCTCATTGGAAAAACAACTGACCTGGAAAATGGATCCAGGAGAGATAATTTAAAAATTATTGGACTACTTGAAAGCCATGATCAAAAAAAGAGCATAGACATCACCTTTCAAGAAATTATCAAAGAGGGGGGCGGAGCCAAGATGGTGGAATAGAAACACGCAGATACTTTAGCTCTGAACCCACAGCCCATAAAATATCTGTAAAAAAGATTCTGGAGCAACAAATTCTGGAGCAGCAGAAGCCACAGAACAACAAAGCGTAAGAGATTTCTGTTCCAGATAGACCTGATGCGAAAGGTCCGTTGCGCCCTGGACCGGGAGTCCAGCCCAGCCCTGCTGTGGCTGCGCAGAACCAAGAGGAGTGGATACAAGCAGGCTTCAGGGACAGAATCTCCAGTGGCCACGCGGGTCCCTCCACCCACAGGTGACAAGGGTCGGTGAGAGAGTCTTTTTGGGTGGCCAACAGGGGAGTAGGGTGTCTCCGTGGCTCGGGCCCCCTCGGGAGGCAGCAGCAGAGGTGGGAGGAGACTGGGGCTCCCCAAGCAGGCAGGAGCCCGGATCCATTGTTGAAGGTCTCTGCATAAACCCCCTGAGGAAACTGAGCCCGTGAGGCAGCCCTGCCCCAACCTGAGCACCTGAACTTGATCTCACACTGAATAGCAGCCTTGCCTCAGCCCAAAGCCCTCAGGCTGGGAAGCTGAATTTGAATCTCAGACCCCAAGCGCTGGCTGGGAGAATCCCAGGAGGCGAAGTGGGTGTGAAGAGAATATTCAGAAGTCAAGTCACTGGCTGGGAAAAAGCCCAGAAAAGGGAAAAGAAATAAGACTATAGAAGGTTACTTTCTTGGTGAACAGGCATTTCCTCCCTTCCTTTCTGATGAGGAAGAACAATGCTTACCATCATGGAAAGACACAGAAGTCAAGGCTTCTGTATCCCAGACCACTCAATGGGCTCAGGCCATGGAAGAGCTCAAAAAGAATTTTGAAAATCAAGTTAGAGAGGTGGAGGAAAAGCTGGGAAGACAAATGAGAGACATGCAGGTAAAACATGAACATCAGGTCAGCACCCTGCTAAAGGAGACCCAAAAAAATGCTGAAGAAAATAACACCTTGAAAAATAGGCTAACTCAATTGGCAAAAGAGGTTCAAAAGGCCAATGAGGAGAAGAATGCTTTCAAAAGCAGAATTAGCCAAATGGAAAAGGAGATTCAAAAGCTCACTGAAGAAAACAGTTCTTTCAAAATTAGAATGGAACAGATGGAGGCTAATGACTTTATGAGAAACCAAGAAATCACAAAACAAAACCAAAAGAATGAAAAAATGGAAGATAATGTGAAATATCTCATGGGAAAAACAACTGACCTGGAAAATAGATCCAGGAGAGACAATTTAAAAATTCTGGGACTACCTGAAAGCCATGATCAAAAAAAGAGCCTAGACATCATCTTTCATGAAATTATCAAGGAAAACTGCCCTGAGATTCTAGAACCAGAGGGCAAAATAAGTCTTCAAGGAATCCACAGATCATCTCCTGAAAGAGATCCAAAAAGAGAAACTCCTAGGAACATTGTGGCCAAATTCCAGAGTTCCCAGGTCAAGGAGAAAATATTGCAAGCAGCTAGAAAGAAACAATTCAAGTATTGTGGAAATACAATCAGGATAACACAAGATCTAGCAGCTTCTACATTAAGGGATCGAAGGGCGTGGAATAGGGTATTCTAGAAGTCAAAGGAACTAGGACTAAAACCAAGAATCACCTACCTAGCAAAACTGAGTATAATACTTCAGGGGAAAAATTGGTCTTTCAATGAAATAGAGGACTTTCAAGCATTCTTGATGAAAAGACCAGAGCTGAGAAGAAAATTTGACTTTCAAACACAGGAATGACGAGAAGCATGAAAAGGTGAACAGCAAAGAGAAGTCATAAGGGACTTGCTGAAGTTGAACTCTTTACATTCCTACATGGAAAGACAATATTTGTAACTCTTGAAACTATTCAGTATTTGGGTACTAGGTGGGATTACACACACACACACACATGCACAAGCACATGCACACACACATAGAGACAGAGTGCACAGAGTGAATTGAAGAGGATGGGATCATATCTTAAAAAAATGAAATCAAGCAGTGAGAGAGAAATATATTGGGAGGAGAAAGGGAGAAATGGAATGGGGCAAACTATCTCTCATAAAAGAGGCAAGCAAAAGACTTATTAGTGGAGGGAAAAAGAGGGGAGGTGAAAGAAAAACATGAAGTTTACTCTCATCACATTCCACTAAAGGAAGGAATAAAATGCACATTCATTTTGGTATGAAAACCTATCTTACAATACAAGAAAGTGGGGGTTAAGGGGATAAGCAGGGTGGGGGGGATGATGGAAGGGACGGCAATGGGAGGAGGGAGCAATCTGAGGTCAACACTCATGGGGAGGGACAGGATCAAAAGAGAGAATAGAAGTAATGGGGGACAGGATCGGAGGAGGGAAATATAGTTAGTCTTACACAACACGACTATTATGGAAGTCATTTGCAAAACTACACAGATTTGGCCTATATTGAATTGCTTGCCTTCCAAAGGGAAGGGGTGGGGAGGGAGCAAGGAAGAGAAGATGGAACTCAAAGTTTTAGGAACAACTGTCGAGTACTGCTCTTGCCACTAGGAAATAAGAAATACAGGTAAAGGGGTATAGAAAGTTATTTGGCCTTATAGGACAACAGAGAAGATGGAGACAAGGGCAGAGAGGGATGATAGAAGAGAGAGTAGATTGGTGATAAGGGTAATTAGAATGCTCGGTGTTTTGGGGTGGGGGAGGGGACAAAAGGGGAGAAAATTTGGAACCCAAAATTTTGTGAAAATGAATGTTAAAAGTTAAATAAATAAATTTAAAAAAAATAAAGTACCCACACAAATGTGATTTGTTTATAAAATATTCAATAAAATGACATCTCCTTGGGAAAAAAAAAAGAAATTATCAAAGAAAACTGCCCTGATATTGTGGTTGTTGTCCTTTGTTCTCAAAGAGAACCAAAGTGACATCACCATGATAAAGTGACTTTTCAATGTGTATGACTGTGACTGATTGGACCAATACGAGCTCGAAATGCTCAAACACAGATTGGGCACAGATAGTCCATGTGAATATTTGGGATGGTTATGCCAAATTTGTGTATCCTATGTTTCCTTTGTGCTGTTTCCATTCTGCTTTGGTCATAGAACACAGTATCCTTTTTGATGTGGGCATGCTATGCTGAATGGTCCTGTGCCAGTGTCTCCCATCTTGTACAATCAAATCCAAAGTTCTTGAGACCTTGAGAGTGTCCTTGTATCTCTTCTTCTGGCCACCATGTGATCACCTGCCCCATGCAAATTCTCCATAAAATAGTATTTTTACGAAGCTTACATTTTGCTTTTGAACAACATGGCCAGCCTGCTGGAGTTGCACTCTGTGAAGCATAGTTTGAATGCTTGGCAGTTTAGTTCAAGCAAGGACCGCAGAGTCTGGTACCTTCTCCTGCCAAGTGATCTTCAGAATCTTCATAAGACAGTTCAAAAGGAAGCAATTCAGTTTCCTGGCATGTGACTGATAGACTGTCCATGTTTTACAGTCATACAGCAATGAGGTCAGCACAACAGCTCTGCAGACCTTCAGTTTGGTATTCAGTCTAATACCTCTTCTCTCTTCTTCAGAGCCTTCCAAACACTGAGCTAGCTTTAGCAATGCATGTATCAACCTCATTGTCAAGGTGTACATCCTTAAAAAGTACATTACCAAGGTAAGTGAACTTATTCACAGCATTCAAAACTTTTCCATTTGTTGTAACTGATGGTTCCACATATGGATGGTGTGGTGGTGGCTGATGGAGCACCTGCATTTTCTTGGTGTTAATTATTAGGCCAAAACTGGCACAGGCAGAAGAAAATTGATCCATACTTTGTTGTGTCTCAGCTTCAGAGGCTGCATTGAGTACACAATCATCTGCAAACAGAAAATCAAGTACCAACACTCCCTCCACTTCAGTCTTGGCTTGTAGCCTTTACAAATTGAAGAACTTACCATCAGTATGGTAGTTGACCTTGATGCCATGTTCATCCTCATTGAAAGCATTTGAAATCATGGCTGAAAACATCATGTGAAAAAGCATGGGAGCAAGCACACAGCCCTGTTTCACTTCACTGGTGATTAGGAAGGTACGAGAGCATTGTCCACTATCCAGAACCCAGGCAAACATGCCACCATGAAATTGACATACAATACTGATGAACTTCTCCGGGTAACCAAATTTTGACATAATTTTCCATAAGCCCCGACGACTAACAGTGTCAAAAGCCTTGGTCAGATCTACAAACATTGTGTACAGACCTCTGTTCTGCTCCTAGCATTTCTCCTGGAGTTGTCTGGCAGCAAACACCATATTGATTGTTTCTTGGCCCTTTCTGAAGCCACACTGGCTCTCAGGTATATGACCATCTTCCAGGTGAAGGATCAGCCTATTAAGGAGGACTCTAGCAAGAATCTTTCCAGCAATGACTAAGAGAGAGATTCCCCTGTGATTGTTGCAGGACAATCTATTCCATTTTCCTTTATAGAGATGTACAATGGAAGCATCCTTGAACTCCTGGGGGATAACCTCCTCTTGTCATATAACCTGGAAAATTTTAGTCAGCTTTTGTATGAGCAATGGTCCCCCTACCTTGTAAATCTCAGCTGGAATAGAATCAGCACCAGGTGCTTTGCCACATGAAAGGAGCCTAATGACCCTCAAAACCGTTTCTTCAGGTGGAAGTTCAGCTAAGGAGGGATTGACTTCAACCTGAGGTAAATGGTCAATGGCCTCTGCATTGATTGATGCTCTGTTGAGAACACTCCCCCAATTCACCAATGGGTTTGAAATTCCTTGGTGACACTCAACCAGGTTTAGCCTGTCCGCCAAAACGGTTCACCAGGGTGTGGCTGCTGCACATGTGGCAGCTTCTTGGAGCTACAGGTGAGAATTGGGTGGAAGAGGTGGAAGCCAAAGGTGGAAAGAGTCTTGAAAGGGACTTGGCAACCATCACACCAAAGGTACTTATCCTCCCTGAACACACCCTCCAGCCCCCTGATATTGTCAAACCAAAGGGTAAAATAGATATTGAAAGAATTCACTGATCATCTCCTGAAAGAGATCCCAAAAGGAAAACTCCTAGGAATATGGTAGCCAAATTCCAGAGTTCCCAGGTCAACAAGAAAATATTGCAAGCAGCCAGAAAGAAACAATTTGAGTATTGTGGAAATACAATAAGGATAACACAGGATTTAGCAGCTTCTACATTAGGGGATCACAGGACTTGGAATATGATATTACAGAGATCAGAGGAGCTAGGATTAAAACCAAGAGTCATCTACCCAGCAAAATTGAGTATAATACTTCAGGGGGGGAAATGGTCATTCAATGAAATAGAGGACTTTCAAGAGGCTGGGGATTCTGCCCCAGAGGCCTGTTATGGTCCTGTTTCTCCCAGTGCCATGTGGTCAAGGCTGAGCTCTGCTCTGGTCCTGTGCGATAGACCTTTCCTGTTGGCCTTCCAGGTTACCTTTGACTGGAAATCTCTTTCACTCTGTCATTTTGTGGCTTCTGCTTCTCTAGAATTTGTTGAGAGTCATTTTTTACAGGTATTTTATGGGCTGTGGGGGAAGAGCTAGAGTATGTGCATCTTTCTACTTCGCCATCTTGGCTCCACCCCCAGAAAAAGTGTTTTCAATGGAGAAGAAGAGGGGGAGTGAAAGGGAAAAATGAATCTTACTCTCATCGCATTTGGCTTAAAGAGGGAATAACATGCACAGTCAATTTGGTATGGAAATCTATCTTCTACTACAGGAAAGTAAGGGGAACAGGATAAGCAGGAGGTGGGGGGATGATAGAAGGGAGGGCAAATGGGAGGAAAGGGTAATTAGAAGTAAATAATCTTGAGGGATAGGATCAAAAGAGAGAATAGAATAAAAGGGGGGCAGGATGAGATGGAGGGAAATATAGTTAGTCTTTCACATTATGACTGTTATAGAAGTGTTTTGCATAACTACACATGTATAACCTATATTGAACTACATGCCTTCTCAGTGGGGATGGGTGGGGAGGGAGGAAAGGAGAGTAGTTGGAACTCAAAGTTTTAAAAATTACTGTTTTTACATAAGATATACAGGTAATGGGGTATAGAAATCTATCTTGCCCTACAAGAAAATAGAGGGGATGGGGATAAGAGAAGAGAGGGGTACAATAGAAAGGAGGGCAGATTGTGGGAAGTGGTAATCAGAATGCTGTCTTGGGGTGGGTTAAGGGAAGATATGGGGAGAAAATTTGGAACTCAAAATCTTGTGGAAGGGTCTGTTGAAAACTAAAAATAAATAAATAAATTTTAAAAAGAAAAGATGAGCAGGAAGCTTTCAGAAAAACCTGGAAAGTCTTACATTAAATTATATGACATGAAGTGAGCAGAAGCAGAATATTGAACATAGCAACAATATTATACAACAATACTGTACAATGACCAACTATGAATGATTTAGCTATTTTTGCAATACAGAGATTTAAAACAATCCTGAAGGATTTATGATGAAAATGCTATCTACTTCCAGGGAAAGAACTAATGGAGTTTGAGTGTAAATCAAAGCATACTACTTTTACTTTATTTTTTCATGTTTTTGTGTTTTCTTCCACAACATGACTAATATGGAAATGTTGTACCCAGTCACACATATATAACCTGTACAAAACTGTTTGCCTTCTCAATGAGGAGGGAAGGAAGAAAGGGAAGAAATGAATTTGGAACTCAAAATTATTTTAAAAGAATGTTAAAATTGTTTTTACAAGTAATTAGAAAAATAGAATATTTAAAATTTTAAAAAAAAACTTCAAGGGAAAAAATGGCCATTCAGTGAAATACAAGGATTTCAAACTTTCAAGCTTGAAAAAAATCAGAATGGAACAAAAAATTTCATCTACAATTTCAAGACCCAAGAAAAGCCTAAAGAGGTAAAAAGGGAAAGGAAAACATATAAAATTCAATGGAGCTGAACTGCTTACATCTCTACATGGGATGTCATTCTTAAAAAATTATACCACTAATGGTTGGTTGTCCTTCATTCTTGAAGAGGATCAAAATGATATCACTATACTAGAGTCAAGTTACAGTGTGTCTGACTATGGCTGATCAGATCAATATGAGCTCAGAATGCTCTACCACAGATTGGGCACAAATAATACATGTGAACATTTGGGGTGGATTCTCTAAATTTGCACATCTTGCATATCTTTTGATCTACTTCAATTCTGCTTTGCTCATAGAGCACAGTACCTTCTCTGATGTGGGAATACCATGCTGAGCCAATGTCTCCCATGTCACATGATCAAATCCAAAGTTCTTAAGAGAGACTTTGAGAGTGTCTCATATAATGTCTGACCACCATGTGAACACTTGCCTGTGTTAGTTCTCCACAAAATAGTATTTTTGGCAAGCGTCTATTTTGCATTTAAACAAAGTGGCCAGCCCATCAGAGTCATACTCTCTGCAGTAGAATCACCAGTGGAGTGAAACAAGGTTATGTGCTTGCTCCCATGCTTTTTAGTATGATGTTTTCATCCATGTTGTCAAACTCCTTCAGTGAGGATGAACTCAGCATCAAGGTCAGCTTCTGCACTGATGGTAAATTCTTCAACTTGAAAAGGCTGCAAGCTAAGACCCAAGTGGAGAGAGTATTAGTGCATGATTTTCTGTTTGCGGATGATTGTACACTCAATGCAGCCTCGGAAGCTGAGATGCAAAAAAGAATGGATTAATTCTCTGCTGCTTGTGATGATTTTGGCCTAACAATTAACACCAAGAAAACACAGGTGCTCCATCAGCCAACACCACCCCATGCATACTTGGAACCATCAATTACAGCAATTGGAGAAGTTTTGACTGTTGTAGATAAATTCACTTACCTTGGTAGTATACTTTCCAGGGATGTATACGTTGACAATGAGGTTGACACACAGTGCCAGAGCTAGCTTAGTGTTTGGGAGGCTCCATAGGAAAGTGTGGGAGAAAAGAGGTATTAGACTGACTACCAAACTGAAGGTCTACAGAGCTATTGTGCTGATTTCATTGTTGTGTACTTTTGAGACCTAGAAAGTAGAGGAGTACCATGCCAAGAAACTGGATCACTTCCATGTGAATTGTCTTAGGGAGACTCTGAAGATCACCTGGCAGGATAAGATACCAGACACTGAGGCCCCTTCTCAAATTAAGAACCACTAATAGGACAGCTAGAAGAAATATAGAGTATACAGGTATAAGATGAATTTGAGGGAATAACATAAAGAAAATAATTAAGGAATGAGAAAGAGGAATACCATGGTTGCAGAAAGAAGGGAGAGGTGGAATGGGGTAAATTATTTCACATGAAGAGATGCAGAAAAATCTATTACAGGGTAGGGAAAGATGGGAGGATAAGCAATGGGCATTGCTTGAACCTTACTCTCATCAGTATTGCCTCAAAAAGGGAATAATATATAGTCAGTTGAATATAGAAATCTATCTTACCCAACAGGAAAGTAGGAAGGGAGGAGATTAAGTAAAAAGAGAAGTGGGGAAGAGACTGACATCAGAGACAGCAGACCAGGGAGACAATAGACAGAAGCAAAAAACTGTCGAGGAGGGAATGGATGAAAGGAGAGAGAGGAAAAACAGGAGGAAAAATAGGATGAGGAAAATACACAGTTTGCAATCATAACTATGAATGTAAATAAGATGAACTCTCCCATAAAAACGAAGCAGATAGCAGAATGGATCAAAAACCAGAATCATACAATATGTTGTTTACAAGAAATACACTTGAAGCAGAGAGACACACACACAGAGAATAAAGGTAAGAGGCTATCACAAAATCTACTAAGCTTTAGCTGAAGTAAAAAAAAAAAAAAGCAGAGGTAGCAATCGTGATCTGACAAGCAAAAACAAAAATAGATCTATTTAAAAGAGATAAGGAAGGAAACAACATCTTGCTAAAAAGTATCATAGACAATGAAGTAACATCAATAGAAAGCACATATGAGATCTATGAAGAAGGGAAGAATTCAAGATGAAACAAGAGATAGCATTATGAAATGTAAAACAGATAATTTTTATCATATAAAATTAAAAAGCTTTTACTCACACAAAACCAATGCAACCAAGATTAGAAGGAAAACAGAAAGCTGGGAAACAATCTTTACAGCAGGGTCGCTGATAAAGGCCACATTTCCCAAATATATAGAGAACTGAGTCAGATTTATAAGAATACAAGATATACCTCAAATGATAAATGGTCAAAGGATATGAATACATAATTTTCAGATGAAAAAATCAAAGCTGTCTATCAACAGATGAAGTGCTCTAAATCACTTTCATTAGAGAAATACAAATTAAAACAACTCTCACACCTCACATCTATCACCTCACACCTATCAGATCAGCTAATATGACAAAAAAGGAAAATGATTAATGTTAGAGAGGATGTGGGAAAACTGAGGCACTAAAGTACTGTTGGTCGAGTTGTGAACTGATCCAACCATTCTGGAGAGCAATTTGGAAGTGTGCCCAAAGGGCAACCAAACTGTGCATATCCTTTGATCCAGTACTACCACTACTAGGTCTGTATCTCAAAGAGATCATAAAATGGGGGAAAGGACATATGTTTGCAAAAATATTTATAGCAGTCCTTTACATGGTGGCAAAATATTGGAAACTGAGGGGATACCCATCATTTGGAAAATGACTGAACAAGATGAGGTATATGAATGTAATGGAATACTATTGTGAAATAAGAAATAGACTTCAGAAAAACCTGAAGTGAAAATGAAATGAGCAGAACCAGGAAAACATTGTACACAGTATCAGCAACATTGTGTGATGACAAATTATGAATAACTCAGCTTTTCTCAGCAACACAATGATTCAAGAGAAGTACAAAGGACTTATGAAGGAAAATGCTATCCACATTCAGATAAAGAATGGATGGACTCTGAACGCAGATTGAAGCATAATTTTTTCACTTTATTCATTTTCATGTTTTTTTCTTTTGATAGGTTTCTTCTTTCACAATTGTGACTGATATAGAGAAATGTTTTACATAATGGCGCATGCAACTTTTATCAAATTGCCTACCATTTTAGGGAGAGGGGAGGGGAAAGAAGGAGGGAGGAAAGAAGGGAGAAGAAATTGGAACTCAAAATCTTGTAAACATGAATACTTAAAAACTGTCTTGACATATAATTGGGAGAAAAAATAAAATACTATAAAGATGGGGGGAGGGTGGATTCCAGAGTGCAAGATGGAATGTATAGGCAGAGGACATGGATTAAAAAGGACTAGAGTTCAAGTGGATTGTGATGAAGTAATGGTTTTCACCATTGCCTCATCAGATATCAGTTTTGAATAACAAGGGTAAGGGGAGATGCCACTGGGAGTTAACCTTCTATAGCAAAGAGGAAGAAAGAGTGGATCAAGATCACCAGTCTCCATCATAGAAGACAAAAATACGTCCTATATGCATACTACCATGCTATATGTATGGTGAAGATTAACCAATATTGTGCCTCCACAATACACTCATCACACTCTACAAAATAATTTCTAAGTAAAATTTCTATAGAAATGAAGGTCTTAAGCAATCATCTCCCCTGGCCCAAAGGCACTCAGCTTTTTAGTAACCAAGCCAAGCCTACAGTTCCTCTCTCCTGATTCCCATGCTAGTATTTGTCCTGCTACATCAAAATGCCTCTCAACTAAAGCTTACTTAGCCTCTACTATGCACAAGATTCTGTGTATGGCAGAGTCTAGAGAGGATTCTGGGATTTGGAGCTAGAATGGATCACAGAAATCATCTATTTCCAGTTTATCAATTTACACATGAGGAAACTAAGAATCAAGAATTTTAAGTATCTTCTACTAAAGGCACACAGATGAGCTAGAAGTTAAAACCAAATATTTTTATTCCAAATCCATTTTTTTAAAATTTCCATTCTGAAAGGATTTATGTAAAAAAAAAGAGATATGTCTCATATCTTCAAGGAGCTTTCAATATAAATGGGAAGACAAGATAAATAAAATAATATAACTAGGATAACACTATTATAAAAGGGTACAGCATTACATAATAGATGGACTACTGAGCTCACAGCCAGGAAGACTGGATATCAAGGCCTGCCTCTGACATATCCTGGCTATTTAACCTTTCTCAAGTTGTTTAACCTCTTCATGTTTTAGGCAGTTAAGATCTCAAGCTGTAGAAAAGGTATCAATATGCACTGGGAGAAGAAATTTCTTCATCAGAGAGTGGTTTTTACCAGTGAAATTATAGGTCCAGTCCACATCCCAGTATAATAATTAAAACATAATAACACAAGGTCATTGTAAAATGAATATACCATGCATTCTTCCCTCATTCCATTTACATATGACCATTTTTCTCCCATAATTTTTTTACTAAAAAGTCAAAAAAATATCTAATTCTTTTCAAAACCTCAGGTCAGGGTAAATGTGCATGTGTGATGTGTGTGTGTGTACATATACATACACATATGTGTGTGTGTCTATACACACAAATTTTTTTACTTTATGCAGGTGTGTGTATTTAACTGTCTCATTCCTTTACCTCTAAAATAAAAAAATAAAATAAAACCACTTTGTCAAAAGTCTAAATAACACTGTTCAACCCTAAAGACTATCAAAGTTAAAGAAATAAGCTGTACAACTGCATTGACTCTCCATTCCCCTTCTTTTGACCATGACCTTGTGCTGTCAGGAATCAATCATCACCTACCTCCCATATGCTGGCAGCTCCTTCTCTTGATCACCCTGTGGGAGGGAGAAACTGTATTTATGCGATTTGACAGAGACAATCAAGTGTCAAGTCAGTTGGAGAATTTTCTTTTCCCTCTAACCCCATACCCTCCACTTCTCAAATCCCAGGTGGACCATCAAGCTAAAATTTTACTCTAGGAAGAATCTAAGACTAACACATGCAAAATCCTTTGCTGTCTTTCATATTGCAGTTCACTGAGGGAGGGAGAAAATGTTTCTGTTAGAGACAGGCATCTGAGGAAACAATTAATAGCAGGAGCATCCCCCCCCCCCACTCCTCCCCATTTTGAATTTAAAGAGGGCTCCTAAGAGAGTGTCATTAGTAGCTCTTTAATTAAGAGCAAGTGTTCTTTCAAGGTAAGCTTGCTATAAAATCAGCAAAAGGGTGTTTTGTCTTTTAAAGTAATCAAAAGCAGCAGGTAGGCTGAGACTAATCTTTCATATTGTAGGAAGAAAGGGTGAAGGGGGGCATGTTTGCAACTTTCTTAATACCAGGTGGTATTATATGATATTCCTAAATTCAAAATGTGAGGAATATTGTGATGTAGGACCCAAACAAGGCATTGAATAGAACTCAAATAGTCTCAAAATAGAAACTCAAATAAAATAAAAAATCACTTGGGGAAGGGCCTAGAAAAGCCATCTCATCTTAATTTTGTTATTCAAATCAACAGCGAATACAATTTGTTGAACTGACTTCACTGTACAACCAAGTAACTGGTTGGGAAAATGCCCCAAAAAGGGAAAAAAATAAGATTATAGAAGGTTACTTTCTTGGTGAACAGATACCTTCTCCCATCCTTTTGGATGAGGAAGAACAATGCTTACCATCAGGGAAGGACATAAAAGGCAAGGCTTTTGTATCCCAAATATCCAAAATAAATATTCAGCAGTCTCAGGCCATGGAAGAGCTCAAAAAAGGACTTTGAAAATCAAGTAAGAGAGGCGGAGGAAAAATTGGGAAGAGAAATGAGAGAGATGCAAGAAAATCATGAAAAGTGAGGAGACTCAAAAAGATGCTGAAGAAAAATAATACCTTTAAAAACAGGTTAACTCAATTGAAAAAAATAGGTTCAAAAAGCCAATGAGAAGAAGAAGGCTTTCAAAAGCAGAATTAGCCAAATGGAAAAGGAAGTTCAAAAGCTCACTGAAGAAAATAGTCCTTTAAAAATTAGAATGGAACAGATGAAGGCTAATGACTTTATGAGAAACCAAGAAATCACAAAACAAAACCAATAGAATGAAAAAATGGAAGATAATGTGACATATCTCATTAGAAAAACAACTGACCTGGAGAATAGATCTAGGAGAGACAGTTTTAAAATTATGGGACTACCTGAAAGCCATGACCAAAAAAAAGAGCCTAGAGAGCATCCTTCATGAAATTATCAAGGAAAACTGCCCTGATATTCTAGAACCAGAGGGCAAAATAAATATTGAAAGAATCCACTGATCACCTCCTGAAAGAGATTCAAAAAGAGAAACTCTTAGGAACATTGTAGACAAATTCCAGAGTTCCCAGGTCAAGGAGAAAATATTGCAAGCAGCCAGAAAGAAACAATTTGAGTAGTTTGGAAATACAATCAGGATAACACAAGATCTAGCAGCTTCTATATTAAAGGCTTGAAGGGTGTGGAATATGGCATTCCAGAAGTCAAAGGAACTAGGACTAAAACCAAGAATCACCTACCCAGCAAAACTGAGTATAATACTTCAGAGGGAAAAATGGTCTTTCCATGAAATAGAGGACTTTCAAGCATTCTTGATGAAAAGACCAGAACTGAAAAGAAAATTTGACTTTCAAACACAAGAATCAAGAGAAGCATGAAAAGGTAAACAGGAAAGAGAAATCATAAGGGACTTACTAAAGTTGAACTGTTTACATTCCTACATGGAAAGACAATATTTGTAACTCTTGAAACTTTTTTCAGTATCTGGGTAGTTAGAGGGATTATACACACATATACACACAAACACCACACACACAGCACAGGATGAGTTGAATATATTGGGATCATATCTAGAAAAATGAAATTATGGGGTGGGAGAGAGGAATATATTGGGAGGAGAAAGGGAGAAATGGAGTGGGGTAAATTATCTTTCATAAAAGAGGCAAGAAAAAGACTTTTCAATGGAGGGGAAAAGGGGAGAGGTAAGAAGGAAAATGTGAAGCTTACTCTCATCACATTCGACTCAAGGAAGGAATAAAATGCACACTCATTTTTGTATGAAAACCTATCTTATGATACAGGAAAGTGGGGAAGAAGGGGATAAGCAGAGTGGAGGGGATGATGGAAGGGAGGGCAATGGGATGAGGAAGTAATTAGAAGTCAATACTCGGGTAGGGACAAGGTCAAAAAAGAGAATAGATGAAATGGGGGGCAGGATAGGATGGAGGGAAATATAATTAGTCTTACACAACATGACTATTATGGAAGTCATTTGCAAAACTACACAGATATGGTCTATATTGAATTGCTTGCCTTCCCAATGGGGATGAGTGGGGAGGGAGGAAGGAGAAGTTGGAATTCAAAGTTTTAGGAACAACTGTTGAGTATTGTTCTTACATACAACTGGGAAACAAGAAATACAAGTAATGGGGTACAGAAATTTATCTTGCCCTACAGGACAACAGAGAAGATGGGGTTAGGGGAAGGGAGAGATGTTAGAAGGGAGGGCAGAGTGGTGGTAGTGGTAATTAGAATGCTCAGCACTTTTAGGGTGGGGGGAGGGGGAAATGGGGAGAAAATTTGGAACTCCAAATTTTGTGGAAATGAATGTTAAAAACTTAAAGTGAATAAATTATTAAAAAAAGAAAGAAATGACAAGCAGGAAGATTTCAGAAAACCCTGGAAAGACTTATACAAACTAATGTCAAGTGAAGTGAACAGAACTAAGAGAACATAGTTCACAGTAACAACAGTATTTTATGATGATCAACTGTGAAGGACTTAGTTATTCTCAACAATATAATGATCCAAGACAATTCTAAAGGACTCATGATGAAAAATGTTATCTACCTCCAGAAAAAGAACTAATGGAGTCTGAATGCAGATTAAAGAATACTACTTTTCACTTTCTTTATTTTTTGTGGGGTTTTTCTTTTGGTCTGTGTCTTCTTTCATATGACTAATATAGAAATATGCTTTGTATGAATGCATATGTATAACCTATATCAAATTGCTTAATTTGATATAGGTTATAGGTTAATCTCAGAGAGGGGGTAGCTGAGGGAGAGAGGGAGAAAATTTGCAACTCAAATTTTTTAAAAACAATGTTAAAAATTGTCTTTACATATAATTAGGAAATTTTTTTAAATCACTTTGATAGCTATGGAAATGATTGATGGGAGTGGGAAAAGGCTTAAGAAAGGTAATTAGTAAGCCATTGTAGTATAGTGACCCAGCATCTAAAATCTATGCATACATGTGAGCAAATAGACTCACCAGCCTTACATTTCACCTTTGTCTTGGGAAGTTGAGGGAGGAAGCTGCAGATAATCCAGAGGGGTTCATTCGATCATCGATAAGAGTTAAGAGTTGATTCTTCATACTTTACAACATAAATGAGAGGGGGAGAAAGAGAGGCAGAGAGAGGAACACAGAGACAAAGAGAGACAGAGAAACAAAGAAAGAGAGAGAGAGAGAAAACAGAGACAGAGATCTAGAACAAAATGTGGCAAAGTTGAATAGACATTTTTAGACTAAACCAAAGTAATTTTATTTTCTTTTTACCACTAAGTATGTTTGGCACCCCTTTGCCTTCAACCTTGGAATGTTATTTATTGATTCCTCTTTTCTAAGAACTCAAGGAACTGAATAAGAAATCATGACGCATAAATGAGGGCCATCAAGAAAGAATGAATTTGCCCAAGGTCTCCCAGCCAGGATTTGAACGTAGGTCTCTCAATTAAAAGTCCAAAGTCCAAGACTTTGTCCCTTAGGCTCCTGCTGGTTCTGCAGAGGTAGATAATAGGGTAATACTTGCACGACCTGTTTTGTTGTAGGAAAAGCTCTTTGTACACTTAAAAGCACCATAGAAATGTGAGTTGTATTAATAACAAAAATGATAATGAAAGTATCATCATAACCATCAGTGTTGTACCTGGCCTGAGAACTAGGTTCTATTCTCTGCATAGAATACATTCCCTCATAACAAGTGGACTCATGGCAAGAAATCCTATTACATATCAGAAGTCCCAATTGTAGGTTACTTTGTGAGCACAGAATTATACCAAAGAGAGTTGAAGTTTACAAGGGATATTTCTTTTAATTATTAAATATAATAATAAATATTAAAATATTTTTATTCTTAATTTAAAAAACACTAAAAAGAGAGAAAACATTTCCATGTACAAAGGAGACTAGAGGAAAAAAGGTTATATTTGAAGCCATAAATTTCTTTTATAAAAAGTTTGCTTTTAAAAATATAGGTGGTACCCAGAGTCACACAGTTAATACATCTGTAAAATGGGGGTGTAAAATGTAAATGCAATGTAAAATAATAGCACCTACTTTCTAGAGTTGTTATGAGGATCAAATGAGATAATAATTTTAAAGTGCTTAGCACAAGGCCTGGTAAGTAGTAAGCACTATATCAATATTAGCTATTAGTATTTCATATAATACATTTGAAATGTTACTTTTAAGGCTGTTCTCCTTGTCCATGTTTTCCTCTGAACTTCCTTCTTTTCTCTTCTATGTGTTTTTCAGACATTTATTTCTTTTCTTCTTTTTTGTGATAACAATACTGTAAGTCTTCTTTCCCCTTCACAGAAAAATGAAAAGGGGAAAAATTCTTCTAACAAATATGCATAATTAGGCAAAATAAATTCATACATTTGCTAAATACAAATACAGATATAGATATGTATGTATATAGATGGAGAGATGGATATGTATGTATATATATATGTAAATAGAGAGTGAGATATATCCCATTCTGCAATTCAGACACATCCTTCTTCTGTCAAAAGGTAGGTAGCATGTTTAAACACTGGTCCTTTGAAATTGCTTTTCCTTTACAATGCTGTTACTGTGAAAAGTGTTCTCCTAGTTCTGTTCGCTCTGTATGCCTTCTGTGGAGCTGTCTTCCATCTGAATATTTAGGCAAATAGTTTAAGGTCCACATAGTCAACCATTTCTACCACAGCTACCAGGTTAGGTAGGATAACAATGAAAATAAACCACTATTTGCTCATCAGAAAAAGATGCCATTTAGCCACTTAGAGAAGCATTGTCTATTATATATGACATATATATATACACACACACACATATACTTATATACGTATATGTGTGTAAATATTAATATATGCATGCATACTTACATGTATGCACATACATATAATACATACATGTACACACATATACATATATACACATGCATGCATACATACATATATATAAATATACACGTATATGTATGTGTGTATGTGTGTGTGTATATATATATGTATATATATATGAAAAGGAGGAAACAAAATATGGCTTCTTTTTCCTGTTGTCACCAAAAATTAATTTAAAACACTAGTCCATAACATTTGATTACTTATTATATGCAGAGTTCTATACTTAAAGGAGGTCAGAATAGACTTTTTTCAATTACTACATGATCCTTAATCTTGACGTGTTTATAAAAGGGAAAAGAGAAAATGCACTCCCTTGAAAAAGGCAAGACCATTCTCTCACATCCATTAATCTGGTAAAAAAATAAAATATTTCATCTCTATCCTCATCAAACTTACATTCTAAGATATTCTCTGACATTGACATTTATTTAGTCTAGATTACTAATAATACCTTTCTAAGTGGTCCTATTGCCTCCCGACTCTTCTCCAAATCCATTATTCATTGAGTTGACAAAACAATCTTCCTGATCCATAGGTCTAACCATATCATTGCTGTGATCCAAAACCTTCAGTAGGCTCCACTGCCTATAATATAAAATACAGACTTTTTAACCAGGCATTCAAGCGTAACCCTAAGGCTCCAAACCACCTTGCTAGTCTTATTTTAGGGTTTTCCACTTCACATTCTTATTCACTTCATCCAAACTGAATTAGCCACACTGTTCCATGATTTCATTCGGTCCTTTCCTATCTACTTTTTGTCACTCTATCTCCATAACTAGAATTTATTCTATCTGATGAATGATTTCTAAGATCATGTCCAGCTCTTAATTCTTTGCTCTTTCCCTTATTCCTCCAATCAGAAGTAATCCTTTCCTTGACTGCCTTTGACCTTTCTTACGCTCTTAACCATATTGTAACTTGCATTATAATTATATGTATACATATCTCATCCCTCTATTAGATTGTTAGATCCTTAAAGGATCTTCTATCTTTCATTTTTGTATCTCCAGAGCAATACACACACATACACACACACCAGACTCTTAATAATCAATGGATAAAACTAACCCCAGAACACAAAAATAAGAGCTTTAACAAACCACCAAAAAAGTACATGTGTGCTTTTGTCAGATGCAAAGGATGTATATGATGTATGATTTCTTCTACCTACTCCACTAATGTTGCATGGAAGGAGATTTGAGACAAAAGAAAATCAAGGGAGTTAGGAAAATTGGCTCAAGGATAATGATAATGAAAATCAAGTAACAATGGAGAAGGAGAAGAGAAAAAATATCAAGTCCAAGGCAGAGGAAATGTGAAAAACAAACTGTTATCTGACTGCAAGGGGAGAATAAGATAAAAGAAAACCACAAGACCATTATCTCAAACTTTACTGATCATTCTTATGTTTAGCAAAGACTTCTTTTTTCCCTTCTCCCCTTATGCTCCCCACCTCCCCACTTCTATCCAGGTCCTATGTGGTGTCCTCTCATTTCCATTGTCAGGCACAATTGTCCTCTGCAAATTATACCTGTGCTTCGTAAGGTGAAGGCAACTGCATCCTCACATTCAATTCAGGTTTTAGAGACAGTCATTAAAGTATAGCTGATAAATTCTCATATGCTACCTACTCTGCCTGTCTTGCTCCTATAGCCCAGATGCAACTGGTACTGAACTGCATTCCTTAAAAGCAATTCCTGCTACAAAACCAAATATATGAAGAAGAAACATATACCTTTTCCCTTACCCCCAACAAAAAAGTGAAGCAAAGAAATCTTTCTACTAGAGAAGATCATATGACAAAACTTATATCACTTACAAAATACAATATGTTGTATATTTTGGAATAGATAATAATATTACATAACATGCCTATATGTTTTCAAAACAGCCTTAAAAGATTAATTCTTTTCTGATGAAACTAAGTAGTTGGTGGATTGGACAATGAGTTTTCTGGCCATAGTTCTGTATAAAACCATAGTTGCATAAGCCCAGGTTGAAGGCACCCCATTCCTCCTGCAAAATGTAAACAAAAACATTACACTCCCACAATATAATAATGGGTTTTACTCATCACAGCTAACAGCATGATTCTAGTAATTAGGGCAAATAAGCCCAGTAAATGGTGCTGGGATGGTAGGCTCCTACAAAGAGGAGCCAATTTAAGTAATTAGCCAGTCTTTATGGTATGATCATCTTCTGGTCACAGCAGGACAGTAGCGTAGCACATGGCTCTTATGCAATAAAAACCATCCTTCATTTTTATAATCTTTTCATCACTTTCTCATGTCCCAAGCCTCCACACTACACCCACAGAGGATATTTCTTCCCAGTAACTTTCAACCAACTAGAAAGGAGCAGGGAAATTACTGTCACAAACTAGCACATGATTATAAGTTTTGCTTTATGAAAAAAAATAAAACAGATGAAGTTATTCAACAGCCTAAATAACTAAAATCTAAAATGGAGCCTTATGTCTCAATTTTACGTAGTTCTCATACTTGAAGAGAAAATGTAACCAACAGATTTGCATTTCTTTTTTAAAAACTCTTCTTGACTAATCCAGTCCCCACTGATGTGTTTTCTTTAAATGATTCGGTCTCAACCACACGTTTTAGCATAGCACTTTATATTGTTTTCTAATTGCTTCCTGTATGTGTCTTGTCTCCCCAGCAAGAAGGTAAACTCCTCTGGAAGGCAGGAACTGTCTTATACTTTCCTTAAATTCTCCCAATTAACATGTGAAATAATGCTGAGAACATAGTAGGTACTTGATAAATACTGAATGATTGACAGACACAGTTATCTTCTAAAACACTTTGTTCAGCCATCAGTCATGTGTTGTGCTTTGCTAAGCTCAATATAACAGTTCCATCCCTCTAAAAACATCATCTAAAACAGGATGGAACTAAAGAATTTTAGTCTAATTTATATAATGGCAAAAGCACTTGACTAGGAATAAAGAGATTTAATCCTACTGTTTTTCTCAGTAACTGGCTATTTGACTTTTATAGTCCCCAGTTATTCAGAGTTCTAAGAGTACCTCTGAGACACACATATTTTACTTTTTTCTGGTTTATAATATTTTATTTTTTCCCACTTACATGTTAAAATAATTTTTCAACACTTTTAAAAAAGGTTTTGAGTTCTAAATTCTATCCCTCCTTTCTTCTCCTCCTCTCCCTCCTACCTGAGATGGTAAGCAGTTGAAAATAGTTTATACATCTGCAGTCATGTAAAACATTTCCATATTGATCATTTCATACAAGAAGGCTTGAATTTAAAAAAAGAAAGAAAATGAAAATAGCATCCTTTAGTTTTTATTTAGACAGTATCAGTTCTTTCTCTAGAAGTAGATAGTATGCTTCATCATGAGTCCTTTGGGATTGTCTTGGATCACTTTATTGCTGAAATGAGCTAAGTCCTTCATAGTTCTTCATCATACAATATTGCTATTACTGTGTACAACGTTCTCTAGGTTCTGCTCACTGCACTATGTATCAGTGCATATAAGTCTTTCCAAGTTTTTCTGAAATCATCCTGCTTGTCATTTCTTACAGCACAATAATGTTCCATCATAATCATACACCACAGCCATTCCCCAACTGATAGGCATTCTCTTGACTTCCAATTCTTAACTACCACAAAAAGAGCTGGTATAAGTATCTTTGCATCAGTAGGTCCTCCTCCCCACCTTTTTATATTGTCTGTGGGATACAGACCTAGCAGTGGTATTGCTGAATGAAAGAGAATGCACAGTTTTATAGCTTTTTGGAAATAGTTCCAAAATGTTCTCCAGAATGGTAAGATCAGTTCGCAATTCCACCAAGAGTACATTAGTATCTTGGGGTGTCTTTCTAATGCTTCTGGCAGCTACGTGGTACAGTAGCTAGAGCACTGGGCCTTGAATCAGGAGGAACTGAGTTCAAATCTAGCCTCAGCTATTTACTAGGTGCAAGACCCTGCTAAAGTCACAACCTCTGTCTGCTTCAGTTTCCTCAGTTGTAAAACTGGGGGTCATATCACCTACTTCCCAGGCTTGTTGAGATAATGTTTGAGATGTTATAATGAGCTAATGTGCTAATATTTGTAATGGACTTAGCAGAATGGCTGACTTAATAAGTAGAAAGTGTTTAATAAATGTGTGTTCCCATCCCTGACTGGCTTCAGCCCTCATTCCAGTGTTCCCTCCCTACCCCCATCAATGACTAAATGTATTACTTCAACTTAACCAATTAACATCAACTAGCTATTCAGAAACACATTTACTTTGAAGATGTGACAAGAACAGAACAAACATTCCTCCCCAGCACCTCAGGAGCATACTTTCCCATAAACCACAACAATCTCAGGGGAGAAGGGGCTCAGACTTAATGTATTTTCGAGACAACAGTAGTCAAGTCCAAATGCAGCTTCACTGCCAGATGAGTTGATGTCTCAGCTGCTAATGGGCTGGTCTCAAATATGTTCGTCAGGACATTGACTGAACAGCCTGGCTGCAAAGGCATGGCATGGACTCTGATCCCAGTTATGTCCGGAGTAATCATAGCTCACAAGGTCATAGCCAGAAAGCGAGGTCTGTATCCCCAGGCCATGTGCTGGCCTCTGAGAGGGAGGGCACCAGGCTTCTCCTTCAACAACATTGTCTTTTTTCTTTCACTGGGACATAGCCAGGCAAGAAAGAGTAAGATCAAAAGGACACTTTAACTGGGTTAACTGGCACGTTTTGAGTGTATCTCAATTCTGGCTCTAACTAAAGTTCTAATTAGCCAAAGAGGCTAACCCCTAAAATTATTTCAAAGAGATGTAGGCAAGCAGTCAGGTATAAAATAGGAAATACAAAGACTTTTGCCTCATCTCCACATTTTAGTTTTTCAGGTAACCTTTGAGTAGGTGAAAGATATGCCTTTCTTACTGAAAGAGCTGAAGGCTAACTCTCTGGGTTCTGAGGTAGGAGAGGCAGAGAGAAAGAAAGGGAGGGGGGGAGGAGAGGGGAGAGGAGAGGAGATGAGAGGAGAGGAGAGGAGAGGAGAGGAGAGGAGAGGAGAGGAGAGGAGAGGAGAGGAGAGAGAGCATCATGATGACATCCCCAAAAGACACTGGCATTTCTGCAGTGTTGGAGACATGAGTTGCCCTTCCATGCATGAGACCTGACCAGACGCATTCTCTACGCAGTTCCACAATTCAAATGTACCCTAGGTGTATCGATATTTTTTTTTAATTGGTATAATTCTTAACTTGGCAACAGCAACAACAAAAAAACCCTGAGCATTTCCATATGCAAATAATAGAAAAAGGGAATGAAATCCTGCATCTCCATTACATGTAGTTTGCCTTTCTCTTCCAAATTATATAAATCCCACATGTTATATTCAGTCATTCTGCATGTCTGGGTTCCCTTTTAACCTCCTATTCTCTTCTGTTCATTTTTCAAAAAGCTACAATTACTGTCAGTTTTTTTGCATCACTATAATTCTCTCCCATATGCCCTCCCCAACTTAAAAAATACCCCTTGTAACAAATAAGCATAGTCATGCAAAAATAATTTTAAAAATCAACCATGCATGAAAAATGTGCATCTCAGTCTGTACCCTTGAGATCCCCACATCTTTGTCAGTTGGTGGATAGCATGTTCATCATCACCTCTCTGGAGTTGTAATTGGTCATCACTTTAATTAGAGTTCTTAAATCTTTCAAACTTGTTTTTCTTTACCATATCATATTTACTGTATAGATATTTCTCCTGGTGCCTATTTCACACAGCATCAGTTCATATATCTTCTAAGATTTCTGCCTCCATCCCTTTCATTATTTCTTATGGTACAATGATACCCTATTACATTCAAATACCATAATTTGATCAACTGTTCCCCAGTTGATGGTCACCACCATTTCCAGTTCTTTTCTATAATGAAAAGTACTACAAGAAAAATATTGTACATGTGGGTGCTTTCCTTTCATTAAAAAAAAATTCTTTGGGGTATGACCTTTGTGGTATTGGTAAGTTTAAGAATTTTTAGGTCCCCCTAAAACTATCATCTGAAACTTCTTTCCAGAATGACTAAATCAATTCACAGCTTCAATACCCTTCAACAATTGCCATTTTTCCCTTTTTTGCTACTCTGACTCCATTCTGATAAGTATGAGATAGAGCTTCAAAGTTATTTATATTTGTATTTTTCTAATTATCAATGATATGGAACACTTTTATATGGCTATTGGTAGTTAGGATTTCTTTCCTTAAGAACTAATTGTTCATATGCCTTGAGCATTTATGTATTGGAGAAAGGCTCTTATTCTCATGCATTTGAATCATCCTTATATATCTTAGATGTCAGATTTTTATTAGAGAAATATGGTGCAAAAAAGTTTTCCAGCGTTAACTATTTCCCTTCAATTTTTAACTATACTGGTTGTGCATAACCTTTTCAGTTTTGTGTAATCTTGTTTTTCTTCTGTGATCCTTCCTAGGGTTTGTTTGATCATGTACTCATACTCCATTCATAATCGTGAAAGACATCTCCTTTCTTCTAATTTATTCATGTGACCTTTTCTATCTAGTTCAAGTATCCATTTGGAACTTATGGTGATATATGATTTAAGATTTTGTCTAAGCCTAATTTCTCCTACACTACCTTGCAGTTTTCCCAGCAGCTTTTGTCACATAGCATTTGTTTTTGTAGGAGAGCGTGTCCAAGGTTTGGGTGGGTGAATGTGGCATTGACACTTTTCTTGTTATGTTATTTCACTAAATGGCTTTTTTAAAAAAATCTAATTGTATTCTCTGAATTATTGTAAGAGTAAGCACAGGAAAAGCAATGATAAAAGTTGATGAAGAGCTAGCCTGGTACTCAGGAAGACCTAAGTTCGTGCCCTGCCCTTAATACATATAGTGGTCATTGAATCCAGAGGAAATCATACTCTTTCAACGCCGAGGCAACTCCTTACAAGTAAGAGTTATAGAGAAGGTGCATACCTGCACTGGTAGAAAAATATTTCTTACTGGGAGAGCCCTATACCTGAATGAAATCACAGGTCTAGTTTTTTTAAAAGTAACTTGTAGGTTTTTTTAAAGATTGAGCTTGTTGGTAAAGCAAACTATGGTTTTAAGGAGATACAGACCCACACAGTATCTTGAATCTATGCTAGTTTACGAGAGGCAGGAGATAAGAAAACAGAAGGGACAAGGGAATATAATGCCGTTAATAATGTAGTAATACTACATAGATGAATAAGTGCCTAGGGTAAGATTACTAGTGAAGGCTTCTCAAGAGCAATGTATTTAACACTGAGTATGTTAATTATGTAAATAACAACATACGTATGTAAGTGGCGTATTTGTTATTTCCCAGGATGTATAATATCCCCATTATATTCACATGCCCCAATGCCCATTCCTCGTTTTGAACCACTGCAAGATGCCTCAAATTAACTAAAGGGATCTGGAGAAATTTTCAAAATAGGGACAGAGCCAATATAGCAGAGTAGAGGTAGCAACCCAGCCAAATTATCCCAATATTTCCTCCACACAGATTAAAAATAACTAAAATCAAATTCCGGAGTGGCAGAGCCAACAAAAGCTTAGGGTGGTATATTTTTCCAGACCAAGGTAACTAAGCAGGTCAGCAAGAGAGGTCTATGACACCTGAGCCCAGGCCAGAGCCAATGAGGCAGTAGCACCAGTGGTGGGCCTTAGAGGCAGCTATGAGAGCAGAAGCAGCTGCTTCAGGACCTCTTAATTACGACATGGTAAGGGGGTTGGATAACTGGTGCAGGGCCTGGAGCTGTTTGGCAACTCTATTGCTCATATGCAATTCTGAGTCACCGTTCTGGGTGACAGTACCAAGACCAAGAGGAGTGTTTGTGGTCAGTCAGAAGGCAGCAGAAGCCCTAGTTCTGGTTGCAAGAGAAAGAAGAGCCCTAGCACTTGCAGCTGCAATAAAGCAGGGAACCTGGTCACAGTTCCAGGGCCAAGAGTCTCCCAGCATGCTTGCAGCTACTGAGGAAGAAGAGTCTTTCTTGCATAAAGACTAGAACTCAGACCAAGAAAGCAATGACCACACCTCACCCCAGATCATTCCACCTTGAAATCTTTAGAAACTTGCAGACCCCTAGAACTAGCTCTGAACCTTGGGACAGTGCTTCCCCACTCTTAAACAAGCGGAACTAAACTTTACCATAAACTTGAAAGTTAAGAAATAGGCTGGAAAATGAGCAAAAAAACCCCAAAACTTCACAATAAAAAGCTACTACAGTGGTAGGGAAGACCAAGAAAAGACAACAATATGAAAATAGCTACGATCAAAAACCTCCAAGAAAAATACAGATTGGACACAACCTTGACAGTAATTCCTGGAAAAGTTAAGTTTAGATGAGAGTGGTAGAGGAAAAATTGGGGAAAGAAATGAGAATGATGCAAGAAAAGTATGAAAAGGGAATTAACAGCTTGATAAAAAGAGGCACCAAAAATACTGAAGAAAATAACACCTTTAAAAACAGAATTAGCCTAATGGTAAAAAGAGGGACAAAAATTCACTGAAAAAAATAACTTACTAAAAAGTAGGAGAGTCCAAATGGAAAAGTCACTGAAGAAAAGAATTCCTTAAAAAGCAAAATTGGCCAAAAGGAAAAAAGAGGTACAAAAATTCCCTGAGGAAAATAATTAACTAAAAATTAGAACTGGACAGGAGGAAACTAATGACTCCATAAGACATGAAGAAACAATAAAACAAAGTCAAAAGAATGAAAAAATAAGAGACAACATGAGTATCTCATCAGAAACACAACTGGAAAAGAGGTTCAGAAACAATAATTTAAGAATTATTGTACTACCTGAAAGCCATAACATCATATTTCAAGAAATTACCAAGGAAAACTGCTCTGATACTTAAAACCAGAAGGTCAAAAAAAGAAAGAATTGAATCTACCAATCACCTCCTGGAAGAGATCCCAAAATGAAAACTTCCAATAATATTATAACCAAATTCCAGAAATCCCCAATCCGGATCACATAAGATTTAGCAGCTTCTACATTAAAAGAGCAGAAGGCTTGGAATATAATATTCTGGAAGTCAAAGAAGCTAGGATTACAACCAAGAATAACCCACCCATGAAAACTGAGTAAAAACCTTCAGGGAGAAATTTTTCAAACAAAATTACCTTTAATGCTCAGTAAGTTGTTTTTTTTATTTTAAGTTATTTTAATTGCTTTCAGTTTTCTACAATCACTTCCATATATCTCAGACTTTTTCCCCTCCCTCTCCTTCTTTATCCCCTTCCTTCCCCCCTCCCTTCCCTCTCCCTCCCCGATGTGGCATGCAATCGTATATAGGTTCTACACATACATTTCTATTAAACACATTTTCACTTTAGTCATGTTGCATAGAAGAATTAAAAATGAATGGGAGAAACCATAAAACAAAACATAACACAAGAGGAAATGGTCTGCTTAATTCTGCAATTCAGTTCCACAGTTCTTTCTCTGGATGTGGAAGGTGTTTTGCCTCAAGAGTCCACTGGGAATATTTTAGATCCTTGCATTGCTGTGAAGGACTAAGTCTACAAGAAAAATCCCTTGCACACTGTGGTTATTGCAGTGTACAAAGTTCTCCTGGTTCTGCTCCTTTCACTCAGCATCAGTTCATATAAGTCCTTCCAGGCCTCTCTGAAGTCTCTCTGAAGAAGTATTTTTTTTTCCATTAAATCTGATTTATTTCTGCAAACAGTTGCTTGTTGTCAGTTTTTTAAAAAATTTTTTATTTGTTTTCAACTTCCATTTCCACAAAATTTTGAGTTCCAAATTTTCTCCCCATCTCTTCCCTCCCCCCACCCCAAAACTCCGAGTATTCTAATTACCCCTATCACCAATGTGCCCTCCCTTCTAACATCCCTCCCTTCCCTTATCCCCATCTTCTCTTTTGTCTTGTAGGGCAAGATAAATTCCTATACCCCATTACCTGTATTTCTTATTTCCCAGTTGTATGCAAGAACAATATTCAACAGTTGTTCCTAAAACTTTGAGTTCCAACTTCTCTTCCTTCCTCCCTCCCCACCCATCCCCATTGGGAAGGCAAGCAATTCAATATAGGCCATATCTGTGTAATTTTGCAAATGACTTCCATAATACTCATGTTGTGTAAAACTAACTATATTTTCCCTGCCCCCCCCATTTCTTCTATTCTCTCTTTTGACCTTGGCCCTCCCCAAGAGTGTTGCCTTATAATTGCTCCCTCCTCCCATTGCCCTCCCTTCCATCATCCCCCCCACCCTGCTTATCCCCTTCTCCCCCACTTTCCTGCATTGTAAGATAGGTTTTCATACAAAAATGAGTGTGCATTTTATTCCTTCCTTGAGTTAAATGTGAGAAGAGTAAGCTTCATGTTTTCTCTTTCACCTCCCCCCTGTTTCCATCCATGGAAAAGTTTTTTACTTGCCCCTTTTATGAGAAATAATTTGCCCCATTCCATTTCTCCCTTTCTCCTCCCAATATATTACTCTCTCACCCCTTGATTTCATTTTTTTAGACATGATCCAACTCACCCTGTGCTGTGTGTGTGTGTGTGTGTGTGTGTGTGTGTGTGTATGTAATCCCACCAACTACCCAGATACTGAAAAAAATTTCAAGAGTTACAAACATTGTCTTTCTACATAGGAATGTAAATAGTTCAACTTTAGTAAGTCCCTTATGATTTCTCTTTTCTATTTACCTTTTCATGCTTCTCTTAATTCTTGTGTTTGAAAATCAAGTTTTCTTTTCAGCTCTGGTCTTTTCATCAAGAATGCCTCAAAGTTCTCTATTTCATAGAAGGACCATTTTCTCCCCTGAAGTATTATACTCAGTTTTGATGGGTAGGTGATTCTTGGTTTTAGTCCTAGTTCCTTTGACTTCTGGAATATCATATTCCATGCCCTTCAATCCCTTAATGTTGAAGCTGCTAGATCTTGTGTTATCCTGATTATATTTCCACAATACTGGAATTGTTTCTAGCTGTTTGCAATGTTTTCTCCTTGACCTGGGAACTATGGAATTTGGCTATAATGTTCCTAGGAGTTTCTCTTTTTAGATCTCTTTCAGGAGGTGATCAGTGGATTCTTTCAATATTTATTTTGCCCTCTGGTTCTAGAATATCAGGGCAGTTTTCCTTGATAATTTCATGAAGGATGATGTCTAGGCTCTTTTTTTGATCATGGCTTTCAGGTAGTGCCATAATTTTTAAATTGTCTGTCCTGGATCTATTTTCCAGGTCAGTTGTTTTTCCAATGAGATATTTCAAATTATTTTCCATTTTTTCATTCTGTTGGTTTTGTTTTGTGATTTCTTGGTTTCTCATAAAGTCATTAGCCTCCATCTGTTCCATTCTAATTTTGAAAAAACTATTTTCTTCAGTGAGCTTTTGAACCTCCTTTTCCATTTGGCTAATTCTGCCTTTTAAAGCATTCTTCTCCTCATTGACTTTTTAAACCTCTTTTTTCAATTGAGTTAGCCTATTTTTAAAGGTGAAAAAACCCTGTCACTGACCTTTGGCTCCTGTGGGTTGAGGTATCTGTGAACTGCTGCTACTGCGACTGGGGATTCTGCCCCCGAGGCCTGCTCGCATCCTCCTCCCAGAGCCGAGCTGCCAGCCAAGGCTGGGCTAGGCTTCGCTCCACATCCCATGAGACAGACGTTTCTGTCGGTCTTTCAGGTCACCCTGGGCTGGAAATCTCCTCCACTCTGTTGTTCTCCACTTCTGCTGCTCTAGAATTTGTTGAGAGGCTTTCTTTACAGGTATTTTATGGGCTGTGTGGGGAGAGCTAGTATATGTACGTCTTTCTACTCTGCCATCTTGGCTCCGCCCCCCTCAGTAAGTTTTATTAAGTTTTATAGCATTCTTAAGAAGAAATTAAGGTGTTGTGATTTTTTTTTAAAGGGTAGGATTTAGACACTCGTAAACAATTTTAAATATCAATGATTTCAACAAATGGCACATTCAATTACCCTCAGCAATTTAAATTAATAAGCAATGACAATGTTAACTATCACTTCACTAAGAGTTTTGAAACATACAAAAGCAGAAATTTTGGTCACTGATTTTAAGAGAAACAACCAGAGGAGAACTTTAGGGAAACATATAAGCAACAAGGATGAGGAACTTACAATAATGGAAATTTCATAATAGGGCAGAATCAGTAATACAATGTTAAACAGGGATGATGAATGTTAAGTTGGCTTTTGAAGAATGAACAGGATTTATGCTGGAAGTGGACAGAAGACATTCCTATGTGAGGAACAACACTTCATGATGGAATGAAAATACAAAGGTAGACATGAATAACAGCAAATGTAAAGGACCATAAGTAGATTATTAAAAAGTGGCTTTCTAGGGGAGCAGAAAGAAAAGTTTTAATTTAATACAACATTCAGAAACCATTGTAGATCTTGGGCAAAAGACATTTTTCTCCCTACTGCCACACACCCATTCATCATGGAACCATTGATTTTCTGTGTAGAGAGAAATAATTCTTTCCTGGGCCAAAGGATTGAAAGAGAATTCAGATTTGGTAGAAGTGTAGATATAAACTGAAGTCAAGTCATGTTGATTACCAAGTATCAATGTAGTGGGGAAATCCATAGGGCTGAGACAAGTGGGAAGCTAGGAGGCAATGAGTTAAGAGCTATTAGAAGCCATAGGAAAAATAGAAAACCAAATGTCAGGGAGAACTAAGAAGTTGATAATTTGTTGCAATCATTCGGGAGTTCACCCTCAGTTGATGCTAATATTTCTGTCATCATGGACATTCCTTCTAATTTGGTTCCTCTCCCCCAAGACACAGGCAAATGAATAGAAAATAAATAGTAGTATAAAAACAATGATTTAGCGTAAAGAATTTTACAGTTGAGTTTTGAATTGGTTGAAAGTAGGGACTAGAAACTAGAATACCATCTTGGAAGCTGCTGCAGTAGACAAAATGAGACATGATAAAGGCCTAAACTGAAAAGGGAGCTATGGAAATAAAGCGTGGGGTGAAATCCAAGGCATTGCAGAGAATCTGAGATGCACAGTAGAGAAACAATTAGCAATGCTTCCTGACAATGGATATTGGGGTGGAAGAAGATGCTGATTATTGAGCTTAGAATACTCAAAAGATGGTGGTATCATGGACAGAAATGGGGAAATGGTAATGTTTGGACATTATTTCAATGATAAAGTGACAACACTTATTTAGAACAGAAACAATAGCTGTTTTTTTTCTTTTTTTAAAATTTTATTTTAGATTCATATGCCAGAACACAAATACAGAACAGAGAAAATAAACTTAGATAGTGAAACTTAAATACAAAGTTAAAAAGGAAAAAAAAGCATGCCATGTGCGTAGCAGAACATGAGAGGATTCAAATTATGCAACCATAAATTTTCATTTTAAGAAAGCCTGTATGGTAAATATTTGTTGTGCTGAAAATTGTCCCTCTTTCCTTAGCTTCCTTGTGAGTTCTTTTCTTCTCCACCGTGCACATTGTTTACTTTGTTCTTTTTCTCCTTCCCACCATCCCCCAGAAGGCTACAATAAAGTTCAGGTGTTTCCCTGTAGTTAGAGATACACACACACACACACACACACACACACACACACACACACACAATATATATAGACATGTTCTTTCCCAAACATATTCTACTCCTGATTTTAGTTTTTTATGTTTGTGAATATCTCTCGTTTCCTATCCCTCCTGTCTCCTCTATTTTACTTCTACCCACTACCTTACCCTCCTGTGACTTGCCTACACCACTCCAAGGATCCCTCCCTTATCCTCCTATTCCCATAAATCTAAACACCTTTCTATACCCCCCTTTACTTATCCCCTTCCTCTCCCCTCTATAGATCTCTCCCTATGTCTCTACCATTTTATTTCTTCTGAATTTAGAAGATTTTTATACTCGTCTAAATAAATATGTATTGTTCCCTCTTAAACCCATTCCCGAGGAAAGTAGGCTACCAGAACTACCAGCCCCCCTTCCCCATCTAATTCTTCTGTATTCATTCTTCCTCTCGCACCTTATTTGTATAAAATAATTACTCTTTTTAGCTGTTCCTAAATGGTTTTACTTTTTAAATTCATATTCTACTCAGGTTTTCCCCAATCTTACTTATGAACTACCCAATTATTAATAAGAACTTTATACATATATTTTACATTTCATATATATATAGACTATTCTTACGAATCCCTTACAATCAGTCTTTGATATGTACCTTGTATTTCTCTTAGTTCTTGTATGTCAAATCTATTTAGTTCAGGATTTTTTTTAAAAGTCTTGAAAGTTTGAGAGTTTATCAAATGTTCATTTTTTTTTCATTCAGGATAATACTTAATCTTGCAGAGTATGATATTTTTGACTAGAGCCCCAGTTCTTTTGGTCTTCAATATATATTGTGTTCCAAGACCTGCAATCTTTTAATGTCGCTGCTGTTATGTCTTGTGTGAGTCTAATTGTGGCATCACCACATTTAAATTGTTTTAATCTTAATGCATTTAATATTTTATCCTTGAGCTGGTGGTTTGAGAATTTGACTATGATATTCCTATGACTTTTCCTCATAGGATTTCTTTTGGGTGGTGATCAATGGATTTTTTTCTATTTTTTTCTCCTTCCCCCTTGTTCCAATGCTTCAGGACAATTTAATGATTTCTTGTATTACGGTATCAAGATTCTTTTTTGATCATAACTTCCAGTTAGTGCAATTATTTTTATATTTTCTCTTTTTGATCTATTCTCTAAATCTGTTGTTTTTTTTATGTTTCACTTTCTCATCTACTTTTTTCATTATTCGTATTTTGGTAAATTATTTCTTGATCTCTTATAATTTTGTTGACTTCACTTTGCCCAATTCTAATTTTCAAGGTGTCATTTTCTTCATTAAGATTCTGAATTTTCTTTTCTTTTCTTTTTCTTTCCTTTCCTTTCATAACCTTGTTTTTCTTGGATTTTTTTTTTTAAGTTTTTCCTCCATCTCTGTCATTTGATTTTTAAAGTCTTTTTTAAGATCTTCTGTGAATTCTTTTCTGGTTGGCGACCATTTGAGATTACTTTTGGGGGGTTTCTTTACTTCAATATCCTCCTCTGAAGATGAACCCCGGTCATTTCTATTCTTATAACAGTTTTCTATGGTTGGATTCTTTCTCCTTTGCCTGGGCATTTTTTTCTGGCAATAGCTTAGTTTTTGTAATCAATTCTGGCTCTGGAGAATGGGAAATGGTGCCACTTGCCCCAAGATCTTCATTTCTTCCCTCCTGCCTGGAACCAAAGCCAAACCTCCAACCTCCTGTAAGTGCCCACAGCCAGGGGCTTTCTGCCCCACTGCTTCTGCACTCACCAGGTGTGTGCTGGTTCCTCCTCACTCCAGCTGCTCCTTGCAGCACAGCTGGGTCTGGCGTAGCAGAGGTTCCCTAACTCTTCCCAGACTCAAATGCCCAACTCCCCTCACTGTCCTGAGGGTGAAAGTTCCTGTCACTGGGCCCAGGCAGCCTCTTAAACCAACTAACCCCAGGGTTTGCCACTTGTTTAAGAAGTTTAAAATGGACAGTAACCAGGAGGTGTTTACTCTTCACAGGACCAAAACTCATTCTGGGATTTTTCTTCTGATCTTCTCAAATTGTCCCGGGAAGACCCCAGTTATGCCCCTATTCTAAATATATTTATCTCCACCCACACTTTGTTCACCCTTAGGTGCTATTTTCATGGAATTTTCTGACCTACTCCACCATCTTCCCAGAATCCTCCAAGAAAACATGATGTTTTGTGCTTATCATGTCTCTCACCAACAGAAGCAAGCTTGCTGTCTATCACAGCTTCCTTAGGAGCTTATTTCTTTTTCTCAAAATGTATGTTTCAATCACCATCTGGTTCTTCTCAATGTCTCACCTCTCAGCTCCTGGTAGCCAACTCTACTGCCAGACAGAAACACAAGGCAAGGTTTCAAAGCTTCCTTCTAGTTTCCTTACTCTTGCTCCTTTCCTTGATCTGAAAAGGTCATATCTAGGACTTCTCATTTATTTACGTGGATTGTTTCAATTGCTTTTGACGGAAAGTATATTTATTTCCACAGTACTTTAATCCTCCAAACATCCTATTCTTTCATTTATAAGCTTTCTTGGTGATTCAAGCCTCATCTGATCTATATGTGTGTGTATTTTTCTCTGAGGTTATGCTAGATGCCTTGTTTTTGCCATTGTTTTTCTAAGATGACATCTGTGCTGTTTGCCTGGTTCTAAGAGTCTCTCTTCCTTTGCTGAACTTTCATTTACTTCAAAGATAGCATGCTGAAAGGAAAAGATTACTATGCTTGAGGTTAGAAGTTTGTGCCTCAGTTTCTTCAGCTGTAAAACAGGGATAGTAATAGTTTTAGAGTTCACATCACAAATTTGCCGGGAGAACCAAATGAGCTCATGCATGCAAAGCATGTTTTAAATCTGTGTATGAAAGTCAGCTATTATTTTTCTTTCTTGAAAAATATTTCTTTTTACTAGTATTTGTGTCTCCTGTAATTTGGGGGAATTATAGTTCATCTTTCTATAATATTTTTAGTTTAGAAAAAGTTAAGATTCCTCTCACTTTCTTTGTCCTCAACTCCCCAGAACTGCAAGAAAATAATAGGGGTTGGCATCTAATTAATTCCAGTTGCCACAAGTAAAGAGCTATCTCTTTAAAATCTGTAGCAGAAATGAACCAAATATTCTCTAGTATAATACAATATGAAAGGGACAGACAATGCTAAAAATCCACCATGCTGACTGACCACAATGTGTTTTGAGATTTGCTGAGTCCATGTGCATAGGTCCAGCTTTGTTGTTGCCACAGTGCTAATGACAAGAACCCCATACGTAAAATTTAGCTCCACTAAAGATTTTGACATCACAACAGAAAAGATTAATTGAAAATATGAGCTATTTCTGTACTTGCTCACTAATTCAAGGTCTGAGAAAGATGTCACTGTGAAACATTTGAAAGTTATAAATTTTTAGCAATCTCTTCAAAATATACCATGTGACAATCAACATATATATATTTATGGATTTTCAATGGCAAATTTTCAATCTCAGGATGACTTTTTTTGCCCAAAGAATCTAGAGTCAGTTATTTCAAGTGTATATGCACAGTTCCCCAAGCTCATCACATGCATACTGCATACTTAACAGATTTGCATTCTGACAGGATAACGTGATCTCAGAGTTAAATTTCCAGTATACCTACAAATTCTTAATTCTCCATCAAGTTAATGTGACTAAAGTCAGTTTCAATTCCTGTAGGAAAGTTAGCTTCTCTATACAACTTACTTAATTGTTCTCCAATCAATGGACATCCCTTCCATTTTCAATTCTTTGCCACCACAAAAAGAACTGCTATAAATATTTTTGTACAAATAGGCCCTTTTCTCTTTTATTTGATCTCTTTGGTATATGCTGGGACAAAGGGTATGCACAATTTTATAGCCCTTCAGGCATAGTTTCAAATTGTTCTCCACAATGGTTGAACCAGTTCACAACTCCACAAATAGTGCATTAGTGTCACAATTTTTCCACATTCCTTCCAGCATTTGTCATTTCACTTTTCTGTCATGTTAGCCTATCTGATAGGTGTGAGGTGATATCTTAAAGTTGTTTTCATTTGCATCTCTGTAGTCATTAGTGATCTACAACACCAACTGTACCCCTGACATTAACCTGTCATTTTGCAAATAAACAGTGCATCCTTAAAGACAGGGAAAACTATGCAAGAGAATGTGGATGGCTTAAGCTCAAAATCATATCCATTGTGGCAAAACTACTTAAATCATATGCCTTCACAGTGATTCAGTAGTATCTTCATAAGAGCACTGTATCCAAAAATCTATTTGTAAGTACCTAACTTCATAGTACTCTAAATGAAAAAAGCCTGAAAAGAATAGAAATGGTTTCACCATTGCATAAAATCCTCAAAGGATCCCCTTTAGTGGCATACATATAGCCAGTACTTAATAGGTATTTTGTTAATTCTAGGCATAAGTACTGACCCACATCTGCTGAAAGGTAAGTGAATCTGGGGGAGAAACTGAAAGGCTAGGGAAGGAAAGTCCCCAGATTTTGTGCCCTAAAGGCCAATTAGATTGATGATAAAGTGGAACCAAGAAATGGGCTTTATGCAATATTCTACCGACCTTATACATTGCCCTGGACATTCATTCACCAGCAGAGCACCCAGATCTAGCTACTCCCAACATTTCAGCAAAGTAGGGTATATGAGTTGATCAGATCCCAGATTAGGACAGACTCCCTTGTATTTTAAACTATAGTCCAAAGAGGCTAAAATGGAAAGGAAAAAAAGATGGGACAAAGTTAAAACCTAAAAGAAAATCCTAAGTTATTTGAAAATATTTTTCTGAAGGAAAAAAATCATGTAGTAAGATGATTTATGGATTAAGAACACAGATCTTTAAAAAAAATTTTAATTAAAAAATTTAAAAAAGACACAGATCTTTTAAACAATTATGTTGATAAATTTGGCAATTAGAAAAATGTGTATGTATAAATCTTATAAACAATAGTAGGGGCGAAGGGGAGGGACTGAGGAATTTTCATAGTATTTTCTTAGCACTGATCTAAAAAGATGAACTGCTACTTAAGCTGGCATTCAGGAAAGTAGAGACTTTATAAGAGTAGTTGAGAACCAAAGGAATTCCACAGAAATCAGTGCCTGAAGCTGAGACTCAAGAACCAGTCCTTTTAGGACTGGAGGCTGAACTCAGCATTTACATGACAATTTCTACTGTTTCTGCTGTAACCAACTTCATGCTTCACGTATTCAAATCAATGAGAGATAAGAATCTACCCAAACCCTATGAAATTAATTTCATTAAATACAGAAATTGGCAGCTCAACAAAACCAAATCTTTAATAATTAAATAGCTACCCTGAAAATTCTACTCTATGAAAGGACGTGAGTATTCATGCAATTAATAAGGGAATTTTGAAAATATAGTACTTTAGTCCAACAGTTAATGTTGGACTCAGTAAAAGGACAGCTTTAGTGGGTTTACAATTCAGTACGATGTATTGTCTGTGCAACAGTAGTGCCACCTGCTGGCCTGATGAGAAATAACATTGCTTTCTACTAACCTTTGAATATTTATGTTAACAGTGGATACTTTTTTTAAAAAAATTATTTTAGACTCAAACACTAGGACAAAAATGCAAAATATATAACAAATTTTCATTTCAAGAAAGCTTGTATGATAAGTTTATTTCATAGGATCTCTTTCAAGCAGTGATAAATAGATTTTTTCTATTTCTATCCCCCTCCCCCTTGTTTTAATGCTTCCGGATAATTTTCTTTAATTATTTCTTGTGTTACTGTATCAAGAATCTTTTTTTGATCATATCTTTCAGGTAGTCTGATTGTTTTTGTTTTCTCTTCTTGATCTGTTCTCCAGATCCAAACATCAGATTGTTTCACTCTCTCTTCTATTTTTTAATTCTTCATATTTTATTTCTTGAGCTCTTAAAACTTTGCTGACTTTGCCTTGCCCAATTCTAATTTTCAAGGCATCGTTTTCTTCCTTAAGATTCTGAATATCCTGTTCTAATTGGTTAACTTTCTTTTCATAATCTCATTTTTCTTGCATTCTTTTTTTTTTTTTTAGTTTTTCCTCTCTCTCATTTGATTTTTAAAGTCTTTTTTAAGTTTTTGAATTCTTTTTGGGCAGGTGATCATTAGATGTTATTCTTTGGGGGTAGAAGAGGGTTTCTTTGCTTCAATGTCCTCCTCTGAAGATGAACTCCAGTCTTCTCTATTCCCATAACTCTCTATGGTTGGATTCTTTCTTCTTTGCCTGTGCTTTTTTTTTTTTTTTAATAGTAATAGCTTAATTTTGGTAATCACTTCTAGCCCTTGGGTATAGGGGATGGTTGCCTCTTGCCCCAGATCTTCAGTTCTCCCCTCCAACCTGGAATCAAAGCCAAACCACTCGGTCCGGTATTCCTAGTCAGCAGAGGTTCTCTCAATCATTCCCAGCTCAGACACTCAACTCCCCTCACTATGGGGTGGTGGAGTGGTTGAAGGGGTGGTAAAAGTTCCTGTGGCTAGAGCCTGGGCAGCCTCCCAAACCAACTAAGTCCAGGTTTTGCCACTTGTTGATAATGTGGACCCTAGCCTGGAGTAAACACTTCTCAGGGACCAAACCTCTTCCAGGGATTTTTATATTCTCAAATTGTCCCAGGAAGACCCCTGTTGTGCCCCTAGTCCCATTTTTACTGGTACGTTTTTTGCCCAGCAGTGCTATTTTATTTTTTGTGGGGGAAAACCTTGAGAGCTTGGAATTTTCTAACTTATTCTGCCATCTTACCAGAATCTTTTCCAATGGATACTTTTTAAAAAGTATATGTTCAATGACACTTTTCAACCCCTTGCTACCTGACTTTCAAACTTACACATAACGAAAACTGCTTTCTCCAAAATTACCATTGATTTTTTAATTGGCAAAATTGTTGGCCTTTTGTCAATCATTCAACCTTTCTGACCTCTCTAGCATTTGACACTAACCAATCACCCTCTCTTCCTGGATATGCTCTCCTTTCATAGCACTGTCTCCTGGTTCTTCTACATGACTGACCACTTCTTTTCAACCAACTTCCCTGGACATACCACCCTGAGTATGTATCCTAAGGTTCTGAAGTCTTCTCTCTCTACACTTTATCACTTGGTGACCTCAACTATCTCCAATAAGTTCAACTATCATTTTGACATGGATCCCCTCTCAAATCTATATATTTATCACTCTTATTTCTCCTTTACTTGAATTAAAAGGGATTAGGAAAAGCTTCCTAGTATTTAAGATGCAGCTTCCTGAGGCTTTACTAAAATATAACTGAAAGAAGTCATGCCTTTTTCTGTACAATATGCCTGAATGCTATTTGAATTTACAGGATTTTAAGAAAGCCAGGGAAACCTCAAGGTGGAGATATGGACAGAGCATTCCAAGCACAGGTGTAGATGTGCTCATCCTTCTTTGCTGAAGACCATGACATCAGAGAAATAATGACATGTCTTGCATTTTACTTTGTTTTGAGTGAGGGAAGGCTGTGCAGGTCACCAGCCTCATTTCTCCTCCAGAGCCATCTGAATCAGGATGACTGGAGATGCCCCAGGATGAGGCAACTGGGGTTAAGTGACATGCCCAAGGTCACACAGCTAGTGAGTGTCAAGTGTCTGAGGTGAGAGCTGAACTCAGGTCCTCCTGACTTATGCACTGGTGCTCTACCCACTGCCCCCCCAGTTGTCCCTTCCAAGCATAGGTGAGAGCCAGTGAAAACCCATGAATTGTATTGGATTGCTCTCTCTACACTATTCTCTGAATGTATATCCAAAGTTTTTTACCCCATATTCACACAAAATATTTCAGATGTAGTATTTCACCCCATTTAGAACTTAGGTATTCACATGCCCATTATTAAGAGAAATAGTGGCATTTCTTGGCTCATGATATGGTAATGTTCTTCCATGGCCGAATAAAAACCATTTAAAATACATATCCACTAAAATAAGAAGTTTGAGTGTTGAATATTATAAAAATATTACAGAAAAAGATGAGCTATTACTATTCTTGCTAAAAAAAAAAATCACGATTCTATTAGCGTGCAGTACACTTGAAGATCATGCTCATTTCATTAAAGCATAGTCATTTATATGAACTTCTTTGGATTTTAAAATATAAAGCCTTTATCTTCTATGGCTACCCCTCTCCACCAATTTTTAAAGAAAAGGGCTTATGCTTGATATTTTTTTCTTAAGAAGCCCTGGGTACCAGAGTAGGCAGTTGTGGTAGATGAGTTCTGAATGGTTATTCTCATCAGTGAATCCAGTCTCATTTTTCTGTTGTTGGTACGCTGGTAATGTTTTATTGATGAGAAGTTGAAGAATCAAATATAAATGTTCCAAATAGAGCAAACAAAAATACTTTTCTTTGAGATGCAGCTTCTTGAGGTTTTACTAAAACATACCTGAAAGTCATGCCTTTTTCTGTACAATATGCCTGAATGCTATCTGAATTTTACCATTCTGGATCAAGTCTCTGCCACCTTCCTGTTTAATAAAAATTAAACATTTCTCTGAAATTCATCATTTGGTTTTAAAGAGATTATATTGCTCTTCTCATTTTCCCTAAGCTCTATTTGGATTCCATTTGTACAACCAAATAAAAATCTACAGATGATAGAAGTAGCAAACTTTGATTTAAGAAAGCTTTTGTGTTAATAAAAAGCAAAGGCTACCTGGTTAATTAAGGATACATTCTCATTCATTTTTCATTTATTATCTTTAGAAATGTAAACATAAGATGGCAAATTGACTTCCCTATAGGTTTTTAGGCCTATTATAATTTCTCTTTCAAAAAATCATTTTGTTCACTCTTTAGGATCTTCTTAGACTTTTTTATTAACGACAGTAACTATAAAAAAAAAAAAAACAATGAACTGGCAAAATTCTCAGATTTGGAAGAGACACTAATGGCCTATATAGCGCAGTCCTTTGATTCTAAAGAGAATAGCCTCTAATGATTGATAGAGGCAGAATGGAAGAGGGAAAAGCAGCGTACCTGGAGTCAGAGGAAGAGGACCAGGTTTTGAATCCTGGCTTCCTCCACTTACCACCTTCTTCCACTTATCACCTGTGGGATCCTAAGCACGCAAATTCACCTCTTCGTATCTGTTTCTCCATCTTCAAAATGAGGGGATTGAAACAGATTAACTTCCGCAGTATATTCCAATTATAAAGCTCTGATACTATGGAGCTGACCCAAAGTAGTCATCCAAACAATTCAAAGATCTCTGTTAAGGAAAAACCCATTAAACTTCCTAAGTGCATAGTAGGTATGACCAGTGAAAAGACACAGAGATGAGTGAAAAAGTGTAGCACAAGGAACACAAACACCACTTTGGCCAAACAATAGTACAGGAGAGCAGTGTATATAGTAAGGTTGTAATAGTAGGTTGGGACCAGATTGTGAAGGGCTTTAAAAGTCAAACAAAGGATTTAATCCCAGGGGCAATAATGGAACCCAGGACTTTGAGGAATAACTCGGTGAGACATAAGCTTGAGGAAGCCAAGTGTGTGGAGAACAGAGAAGTGAGAGACATGGAGAGCAATCAGGTTACTGCAATAGATAATATCCACAGATGCTTATATGGCATAATCTCAAAGCCCTTTACAATACTGGATACTCTTCTGGTTGTTTCCCAGCTAAAATATCTTTCTTAAATATTGTGCTAAAACTGAACATGATACTTTAGATATGGTCTAACCTGAGTATGGTACAGTGGGACTATTATCTCCTTATTCATACCTCCTTTAATGAAGTCCAAGACTGCATTAAATGTTTGGGCTATCATCACAAAGCACTGCTTCACTGAGCTTGCAGTTCACAAAGACCAAGATGTTTTTTCAGAACTATGGTATATCCATACTTTCCCCATATCAGGGTTATGAAGTTAAAGTGTAACAGCTGTCAGTAATCTTCTTAAAGCAGGCCTGCACAGCATACAGCCAGCCCATGGGAGGTATGTTGTACAAGCCTGTTTTACATCCTCTACATTTTTCCCAGGCTGCCTGAAATCCTCTGGTGGGCCTGCCATAAGAGAATTTCAGTCAGTTTTGCTGAGGTATTTGCATTAAGCAGCCCTGTACAACATACTGCCCACAGGCACATATTGTGCAAGCCTGTCCTAAAGTGTACATTTGATCCTGTTGCCCTGTCCCATGCTCCCCAATAAATTCTTGTGGCTCCCTATCACCTATGTGATCAAAAATAAAATCCTCTGCTATTCAAAGCCCTTCATTACCTGTCCACCTCAAAACATCTTTCCAGTCTTCTTAAACCTTCCATCCTCCATTTCCCACATACTCTGTAATCCAGTGACACATCTCCTTGCTATTCCTTGAACAAGATACTGCATCTCTCAGCTCCAGTCATATTCTCTGTCCCCCATGCCTGGAATTTTCTCTCTTGATCTGATCTCCTAGCTTCCCTCAAGTCCTAGCTAAAATCTTGTCTTCTACCAGATACCTTTCCTGATCCTTCTTAATTCTATTGCCTTCCCTCTGTTGATTATTTCTACTTGATCCTGTATTCAGCTTGTTTGTACATAACTGTATGCATGTTGTCTCTCCCATCAGATTGAGTTCCCTGAAAACAGATACTGTTTCTTGCCTTTCTTTATATCCCTAGTGCTCAGCACAGTGTCTACAACAAAGTAGAACCTGAGAGACATTTATTGATTGACTGACCAATCTTAATCATATGGCACTGGTTTAGCTTGCTAAAACCTTTTTGAAGCCTCTCTCATTCAGACACCCCTCAATTATGCCCCCAGATTCATTAAACATGTATATATTTCTTTTGACCCAGAGATACTTCTACTGGGCTCATACCCCCAAAAGACCAAACATGGGAGGAAAGAACCCATGTGTATAAAAATATTTATAGCAGCTCCTTTTGTAGTAATAGCAAATAGCAAACTAACGGGTTACCTATTAGTCAGAATGACTGAATAAGCTATGTTACATGAGTATAGTGGAATACTGTTATGCCATAAGAAAGGATGAAAGAGAAGTTTAGAGAAACCTGGAAAGATTTATATGGACTGATGCAGAGTGAAGTGAGTAGTACAAGGAAAAAAAATTATCCATGAACAACAACACTGGAGAGACTAACAATTTGAAAAGATAAGAACTATGATCAATGCAATGAACAACTATGATTCCAGAGGACAGACGATAATCTATCTTCTACCCACCTTCCAAGAGATGTGATGGATTCAAGATACAGAATGAGATACATTTCAGGGCATGGACAAATGTGGACATTTATTTTGCTTGATTTATTCATATATTATAAGGGTTTTCTTTTCAATAGGATAGGAGTGATGAGAGATGAGATAAATGCTTGCTAACTGGGAAATAAAATGAAATTAAAATCCAGCTGTCTCTGTTTTGTTATCTACAAATATGGTAAGCATGATATCTGCATCTTTATCCAAGTCACTGATAAAAATGTGACAGCAAACCACAGATGCACAGATACCCTTAAGATGTCCTTCTTAGATGTTTAACCCAGTTCTAAATTCACCCAATTATATTTTCATCTAGTCTACCTCCTTCAATCTTTTTCCCTAAGAACAGCATGAAAATTTTGTCAAGTATTTGGCTAACTTTAGAAAATCTATCTCTACCATATTCCATGATCCACCCATTTTGCTAAGTCTGTTGAAATTAGACTAAGAGTTATAAATTTAAGTGCTTCAATAAAAAAAGTCTTTATAAACAAAAAGCTTAGAGGATAGACCTACATTTTCATGTCTTTTATGGATATACAATAAATATGAAATATACAGAAAATTAAAAAAAATTTACATGAATTACTCCATACAATTCATTAGAAGACTTACATTTTCTTTACATTTATTTCACAGGGATTTTGCATAGATATAAAAATACTGAGTATCAGAACCCATCTTTCCCAAAATAACAATTAAACACTACAAAGAGTGGTATTTCAAACTACTCAAACATCCAATTTTTTTAAAATTTTAACTCAGTTAGTTATACCACAAAAACCAGAATGAGGCATTTCAAAAGTTTTGTTCTATCAGTATTTTAATTTCAGATGTCAGTTTCTTAACATTTTTACTTCATTAAAAATTGTGGGGAGAAAAGGATCAGAAAATTAAAAGTTGGTAAAGGTGGTAAAAACCAATGTTAAATCACTTACACCAAACAAGAACACACCAGAAAGAATTGTCTAATGAGGAATCTACCCTTAACAATATTTCACTACAGGTACCTGACTGGGTCTATCAATTATCTTTCTAAGGATTGTCATGTAAATTACTCATCTGCATAAGCCCACTTGTCACTGAATGAAGATCAGATCAAATATTAAAACATGCTACAATTTGATTGCAAAGGTAACCATTATACTGACCCAAGAGAGATCTGCAAATGCAATATATGCTAAAACAATAACAAATAATATTTTAGATTCACTAGTAAAAAGGACTATGGCACAAAGTTATAATAAAAATGAATACGACAATGCTTTAAAAATTCCTTGAAACCTCTCAATCCTAAAAAAAGTTATTCTTCTACAAAGAATAATCTTGCTCTGTTACGCAACTGATTGTGAAGACTTGCTTCAGAATGAACTAATTTTGTTACGATTGTACATGAAATAGATTTTTGTGCCATCAGATAATGTACTTCATGCTAGAAAAAGGGCATCAAAATTCTTAATATTCTGAATACTTTTTCCAAATAATTACTTTTCTTTATAGATTTTTTCCCCCTGGTTAATGTTCAACAGTTTTTTAAGCAGTCTAATGGAATGTATGTAACAATATTCAGTGAACAAGGCTTCCCTTCTCCTACTCTTAAGCACACTTTATTCATAGTTAAAATTTCCTAGGCTTTCTAGAGGATATTTCATTTTGTTTCTGAATACAAATCCAAGCCATGCCCAAGCAGACCCTTAAAGCTTTTAAGCTTCTTGGATCAATCCAGTCTATGCAGTCAAAAAGAAGTAGGCATCAAGGGAAGAAATTATGTCTACGTTTATGATGATTTACTTTTCTTACAGGTTGGGATTAAAAGTTAAAGGATGCACAATCATTTTAACACAATACCTTTAAATAACCCAAGTTTTAAGGTTTTAAAATTCATAATACCCAGTTATTACTTTAAAAGTAACTATGACCTTTAAATTAAAAAGCCATGTTCTCAAAATACTTCATCTCATTTTCTCTGAACTTCATTTTAAGCAGTCTGTGTCCTGAAGTTTCCAATAAAAAGGTAGTCAAATACATACCATGTGAAAATGTATTAACACTACTGTGCCACCAGGATAAAACAGCTTAGCAAAATACAGATACTTCATTTTCTCTTTCTCTGAAGGACTACTGAAATAAGATAGTCATGTACTCCAATATTAGATGTACATTTAAACTCTTGTCACATAATTTGTTCTCTATCTGACTCTTGGAAACTTCAAGAATTCTGATATCTTATTGAAACAGAACACATTCATTATGACACCAACACTTTGCTATGTACAAAACCTTCAGCAGGCAACAAGCTGCTTAATCTTATACAACATAAACCTATTAAAGTAACAAAAAACATAAAACAGCCCAAAAAGATACTTTAGTCAAAAACCATATTTGGAAGAAACTTCAGAGACCAGCTAGACTAGTCTAAACTGTAAATGAAATGGAGTCCTCTCTACAATAACCCTAACAAGTTAACTTCTGTTCGAAGACTTGCCATGTGTGAACCCTTTACACTTGAGTGCAACTCAACTATTCAGAAATTTTCCTTGCAGAGAACAAAAATCTGCCTCGATGGACTTTTGAGTCCAATTTCTTCATTTTATAGATTAGGAAACTGAAGTCCAGAGTAGACAAGTAATCTATAAGCATTTATTAATTACCTAGTATGTGCCAGGTACTGTGCTAAGGGCTAGAGATTTATAGTCAAAAGTGTAACAGTCCCTGACCTCAAGGAACTTACCTTCTAATGGGTTAAATAAACTGACCAAGGTTACAAAGCTATTTAGTAGCAGAGATAGCAATAGCACCCAGTGTTCAGATTCCCACTCCAACACACTCACTACACTGCCTCTCATGTGTGCTTTGGATATGCACGGTAAAAACATGATGATTTTACCCAACACAAAGTCCAAATATGATCATGGCATTTAGCTATATTTAATTAGGGTAATGATGCCTTCAAAAATGTTTTTGTTATTATGTATTTCCTCAATGTCTAACATCTTATTTCCACTGCATTTTTTATGTAGGAAAAAAAAGTTGAAGTTATATTCTAATACAAATACTGCTAAATCAACTGTTAGTTATTTGTACCATACATATAAAGATTTATTATCAGCACTTTCCACCCTGTATATTACATATTTTTATAAAAGAAAAATTACTGAAATTAGTGGTTACTTTCATAATGTTGATGTCAATGGTACTAGAGTTAAAAATAACCACCAGAAAACTGTGTAAAGGAAATACTGCATGGTTAAACATATTAGAATATTTTGGACAAGTATTAAAGTAGTTCTTTTGCTTTTATAGATGAAATCAAATCTAAAGCATTCATTCTGAAATGAAGTAAAAGATTTTCAACTAAAGCAACTGTCTCCCCTTCTATATCCATAAACACACTCATATATATATATATACATATGCATACACACACACACACACACACACACATACACACACACACAATGTTAGATTCAAATTTTCTATGAAGCCACAGACCTTGTCTCATGACAAGGTTCTTTACTAGTGCCATGGTACTTACGTTTAATAAATGCTTAGCAACTGAATTGAATAGTGCCCAAAATAAATCCATGCCTATGCCCTCACAGACTCAGGTGTTTTTGATTTCAGAGGTACCATTTCACAAGTAAATTTCAAAGAATTTTTCTAAGTAGCAAATGGGTCAACTGAACTAATAAGAGTGTTCAAATGAATACCTTTCTCATATATGCCAGTTAAATTGTTTTGACAAATTAACTGAAACTACCAGATTCTGCTTTTTTGTTGTTGTTGTTAAATGTCAATGGTTTCTAATCCAGTAGTTTTGGAGCAAGTCCCTGAACATGAACCTCATTTGTGAAATATGAATTACCTGTCCTGCCCACCTCATAGTATCATAGCAATCAGATGAGATAATATATGTGGATACACTTCACAAACTAAAGTCCTATACAAATAAGTCACTATTTTTCAAAATAAATTATTGGTTTTTGATTGCTTTTTTTAAGATGTGTCTATTTTTAAATCAAAACATAAGAACTGAAACAAGAAATTCTAATAAAAATAATTAAAGCAAAATTTTCCAATTATTGTGAATCAATATTCAACAGCAAATATAACCTTCCATTACTATAATTAGACATTTCCAATGGTGGTTTGTACTTTAGGTTTTATTTTACTGGACCTATGATTTCATTAGTGTAAGGAGCTCTGAGTAATTTCCGTTATCACTGTAGATCAGAATCTTCTCTGTAACTAATACTCTTAGAGACTTGCCCAGATACTAAGTGAACTTGTTCAGGGCCACAGGTAAGTGTCAGAAGCAGAACTTGAACTCAGGTCTGTTATTTTAGTTACTATGAGCTGGTAGGACTTATAATTCAGCCAGCAAGCATTTATTTAATACCTGCTCTGTGCCAGGCACTGTGTTAAGCACTGGGGATACAAAGAAAAAAAAAGTCCCTGCTCAAGAAGCTCATCCTAATGGATCAAAAGTGTGTGTGTGTGTGTGTGTGTGTGTGTGTGTGTGTGTGTGTGTGTGTGTGTGTGTGTGTATGTATTTATGGACATCTGGTGTCTATTGCTGATTCCTGAGAACCAATCCTTACAAAAGGCAAATGTCCTACGTATCATTTACATACATATCCAAAAAGAGCACAGATTCCTTTGGAAAGACATTAAGGATCTAAAAATCTCATTTTGATATAAGAAAGTTTTTGTTAGATTTTACTTTAAATGTTAGTGAAACATGTCAAAAAGAGAATTTCAAAACTGAATTTGCACTATGTACCACCTGTAATATACTGTTATTTTAAAATTTCAGTTCACTAATAATTTGCTAAAACTTCAGATACCACACACACACACACACACACCATTCACTTATTTCATTGCACCAAGTTCCTGTGCATTACCTATAATACATTCTTCTCTTCATTTTTTCCTTTACATATAGAAAGAAATGGAAGATTAAAAGAATTAACTAAATAAATTTCATGCTTCATTTACTTCAAGTTTACATATCATTATAACCTTGACATGTACTTAATCCTTCTTCTTATACTGTCTGTCCTCTTACTACTCTGAAAAAAATGAGCATGATTTCCTAATTAATGCCTCCTTTCTTAAAACACTTCATTTTAAGTCAATAAACTCTTAAGTGCCTACTATGTGCCAGACACTGTTAAGCTAACCAGAACAGTACAGGTTAGTACCACAGACTTACTGGTGTGTCTTACAGAGAAAAAAACCCAAACAAACAAAAAACCTGGCTTGCAGACAGTACGCATGCCTTGCAACCCCAAAATGACATAATTTTGGCTATATGTGATTGATTTTAAAGCATACATTAGCATTCTTCCTAAAATAAAGCAACATACCTGAGAGAGCACTCATTTAACCTTGCTAAGCTCACTCCTACATTCACTTTTACTTTTAGCTGCCGGAGGGACAAAATCAGCTTAATGTAAAGAATTAATTAAGACATCTTAAGAGAAGCCAACATCTCAATAACGTATCAAACATTATGTAAAAGAACAAGTATATGTAGTTGGTTGCCAATATATCCTAATGGCTTTTCCTAGCTTTAAAAGGCACATATATTAAATTCTTTTAAAAAGCCTCACTGTAATTCCTTCAGATTTGAATGCTCATTTGAAACAGAAAGTCTTCATTCCAAACAACTAGCAAGCTTTTCTGGAACATGATCAGATTTTTAAAGTATTATATAATGATGACATTTAAATTATATATAGAAAGAGGAGAAGAAAACTAATTCAAGGTAACAAAACTTCTATCCCTGTACTATTAGGTTAAGCATGGCTCAGCAGAAATGAGAAGAGATAACGTGGGCAACTAAGATGCAACTACAGTGTGTCTAGTCATTTCATTGTCACCAATTCCCAAGCTGATATTTTTCATGAACATGAGACAAGGCTACTGGAATTTCCAGAGGTGTGTCTCTCTCCTTCCATGTTTCCAAAAACGGAATTAAAATTGCACACATACACACACAAAAAAATTCTTCTGTTCATTGGATGCTTAATGAGAAAAGATAGGTCTTTTCACACATCTCCCCTCTCTAATTTTACAAAAGTAAACTTCCACTAATGGAGAACAATTCAACAAAAAAAAGAAGAAAAACTGAGTGACAGAGGTAGTAAATGCTAATAAGCTGCCTAGATCTAGATCTAGATCAAAGCTTCTTAACCTTGAAAAAAAAAACATCAATAGTTATTTGAATTGCTGGTTTCCTTTCTAATTCTATGTATTTTACATTCTGCATTTAAAAACATTTTTCTGAGAAAAGGTCCACTGGTTTCTTCAAACTGCCAAAGGGGTTTACAAAAGAACCCATGATCTATAAAAGAGAGTACCCTTTGAAGGGCTTTTCCTCTTTAGACAGAAGCAAGGTAACTGGAGAATTTATCATTTCTGTCTCTTTCTTTCTCAGAACTGAGCAGGCATTGTAAATGTTTTTATCTATGAGAATAAATCACCATTGCCAACAAAATCAGTCTGACTGGTTGATAAGGATGAGCAACATACCTCAAGTAAGAAAATATCACCAAATTTCACTTAAGTTATGCCATCTCTGCCTTCATCACCTACACATTTACCAGATTCAGAAGACCAATTTTTTAATTGCTAATTGTACTTCCTCTTTCTAGCCCTATCTGGCTTTGGCAAAGGTATTTCTAAAATAAAAGGTAGGCAGCAAGAAAGATTAGTCCCTGATAATCCTGAAGTTAAGAGCTTTAAAAAGCAAAAAACCTTTCAGTTCCCCCAGATACACAACCTAAAAAGATTATAAAAAGAACTAAAATCAGTTTAATTTGGGCTGCCAAGAACTTCCACCAGTTCTGAACAAGTGGGCAAACAGTTATCCATGATGCCACATTAAAAAACAAACACCCTGACTATTATGATGTAAAAATTGAGAGCTAAGCTTTCTCTCATTCTCCTACTGCCACAAAGAGTTTTAGTACTTAAATGAGGCAGGTTGAAGAAACATTACTACAAAGTGAATTTTAAAATTTCAATCTAGTTAAGTAGTTTTAATGAAAACTAAATTACCTTCTTTAAAAGCTTGAAATGGAAAGGGGGTTATTCATTAGTCATAAGCATGGAAAAATCAGAAGACTCATTCATTCACTGCCATCTATAGTGATTAGAATCAGAAGTAGTTGCACAGTAGATACATTCAAGAATCTAAAGCTACATTAAAGGCTAAATGTTTTGTGTACAATTTTATTTTAGTGGGCTTTTTATTAAGGTACAAAAACAAACAAAACCCTTAAATGACAGAATCCCTTTTTGGTCTCTCTCTCAATTTAGTTTAATTGTTTCAAAGCTTATTTAGAAATACAAAACTAAGGAGGTGGTTTATAGTTAAACAATAAGGGGACACATTTAAACTTGTGGAAAAACTAGTAATTGCGTGACTCATTTGTAATACACATACATACAAATAAGTTTCAACAATGTTTTATTTTAATAATGGGCCATTTCATGTCAATCTAAATTATTCCATTATGAAAATTTCTTCACTGAAAAGTGGCTATTTCTTCCAACCTTTATAGCAAGCACAGCTTTAGCAAGTCAAGTTTACATACCAATAACTTTGAGAAATACTTAATTCTTCCCCCCCCTTATAATATGATTTCCCCTTTAAAAACTTGATCTGGGTCGTCGGAGTTATAACACACAAGGCACATAATGCTACAGAAAAATTTTACAAAGATAATATAGTATATGTAGTGTAAGAGAACAAAAGATCCTGTTCCAAAGATTTTTTTAATCTCAGATTTGCAAAAATGTATTATTTCATAAATTAAACTATATTTCTGTGGTGTTTATATTCAAGTTTACACAACACAAAAATATAATCCGTACCTACAAGGCACCTTAGCCTTTTGCACCTCCCCTAAAACAAATACTGATCTAGAAAAGTTAAAGATTTCTTACACATATAGTTCCATAGCCCAGCATTTAACAAAAACGTAAAAACAAAATCTCTTTAACATCAGCATTTTCTTCCTTGATAATTTCACCAACTGAACCCTATGAGATCTATAAGGCAAGTTGGTTCTTTAGATGAACTGGAATATCCTATACTTGTAGTCATATGTTTGTAGCAAAATAGTTCATTATAAAACTCAACAGAACAAGAATGAGGAGAAAATATCTACTTAGAGTTTCAAAGAATTGAAACTATTATTTTAAATTTAGAGTAGGCACTGAAATATTTTTTCTATATAACCTTGTCGGAGATTGTCTCTTCGCTGTATAATGCTTCACCATCAAGCTAAAAATAAATAAAGACAACATTATCATTAGATAATAATTTTCATAATTCTTAACCTTTTTTATCGTAAAAACTATGTTAGAATAGATATTCCCTAGAAAAAAAATTCTAATAATGAGACTAAATACTGCTTATATTTCACTAGCAATCCTCACACTGGACTCCTGTAAAGTAGTGCAGACGAGTCCTGAGAAGAATTCCAAAAGCTGTAACAATCTAGTCAGCCTAACCTATCAAAATGCACGTGTTCATCCTGTCTTCTCTCTGCAACCATTCAACCAGTCTCTCTTCCCATGTGTTTGACTTTATCTTCCATATTATACTGTTCTTAGCCTTCTGCCCCACTTAGTTTTGATGATAAAAATCATCAAAATCCACAGGTTTGCTCAGATAGCTAGGAATTATATGATATGTTGGGAATGGGGCTGGTAAAAGAAAGATCACAGCAGAGAAAAATACATGTAATTTTAAAATGGCATATTAATAAAAAGAAAAGAAAAAAGACAATTGGCCCAAGATAGATGTTGTCAGTCTTATTGTTATGCTAGTCACAAAAAGTAGATCAGATAATTCTACCAGAAATAAATGAATGGAAAATCTATTCTGTATTGGGAAACCACAACACTCAAACACTATTAATGCCAGCTCACACATGATGAACACATCCAACATATACTTTTCAAATGTGTTTAAAGGCATACCTACTATTTATGAACAGCAGAGAGCTCCATCCTCCTGAGAAACACTGTGCAAAGGAATGAGACTCTCACACTGTTCACTATCTTCTGGGACTCTAAGAAAAAAAACCAATTATGCAGAGTAACTAAAAAAAGTTTTATAAAAATAGGAGTTATACCCTATTAAGTAAAGTTTTTATGTCTAAATTAACTACAAAGTTCTGTTTTTCTCTAGTAATCAAATAAAAATTTATTAAGCTAAGAGTTTATTAGATACCAAAAGTAAACATGCCTATTAATAAAGGAATTAATCTACTATTATTAGTTTATCCAGCGGATTATTTCATATTAAGTACAATCTTTATTCTTCACAAAAGCTCTAAAAGCTTATCTAGGCTTGTATGGTCACCACATTAGTACAGAACCAATGCTATGGTTGAAAAAGAGATCTTTCCTTTAAAAAAAACTTACCTCTGAATTCGATGTTTTCTACAGATAAAGGCAAAAATTCTTCTGACTCCCACCATCACTGGATCCCAGTTATTGTAATGGCATAGGAGAGTTACAATGAAAAATGAAAAAAATACAGGGATAGCACCTGCAAAAAATAACCAGGAAAATTGCACCTGGAAAAAGAAATTAAGAAAACCCATTTATTACTGACACAATTACTTTTTTTCTTAAATTTTTAGTTTCCATTTATGGAAATTGGCATGGATAAGTTTAATACCAAGAAGACAATGTAAGGCACCTAATTTTATTTTAACATTAAAAATTTGGGTAATCTGAAACTTTGTATCATCACTATCCTCTAAAAACTGATAGCTGTACTGACTTACTCAAAGAAGGGAGAAGTCAGCAGCACAGCCAAGGATACTTAGAATGCATACTTTTCTTGTACTGTACCCAAGAGAACAGTAATACTTTTCCTATAGCTTCCTGTGGCCTCTGATCCACACATCATACTACACATTCATTACCTAGTGCCTTTCATTTCTCACTTACTAATTTCCCTGGTTATTGTTCTCCCTTGTTCTAAGGCCAACTCCAAGAATCATCTTTTGACTAAAAACTGCTATATGTCTCAACATTAGCTATCAAAATTAGATTACTTAGGTGTAACAATTTTTAATTCACTAAAAGAAAGGAAATAAAACTGTTTTCTTAAAAGCTTAACTGTTCTTTTCATAAGGCAGCTATGATATACCATTAGTTCTAATTTTGACTCAAAACTGGCTTAGATTAAGTATCTTATGAAAAAATATTTCAATTAAAATAGCATTTATAAAGGAAATACAAAAGTAAATAGCTAAAACATTAAGATGTTATTAGCCATCTAAGCAGCAAAAGATATAACAAAAAATCAAACCCATTTTTTCCCTACTAAATTTAGGACATAGTTTTAATGCAAAGACCATTAACTAACTTACACATGAGATGAGCAAGGGAAAGAAGAGGCACAATTTCCATAGTTGTCCAGTAAGATTTTAAATGTGTAATTTATATATAGTACCTGGAAGCTTAATTATTATGAAAAGAAAGATTTCAACTACGAAATAAAAAAAGTAAAAAGGCTCTGCTTGCTCTTTGAGACTGCAAACAATTAAGGATGAAAGGTTTATATTCATAGATAAGGCTCCCTCTGCTGGAAAGTACAAAGTATTCCATTTCAAAACTTTTAAGTCAGGAAAAATATACAGTGATACATCATCATTCCTCTTACTAGGATTATTTTAAAGCAAACAGTAGAAAACTTAAGCTAAAATTACTTCATTCTGACTTTATACATTTTCTAGTTGTTTCAGCATATATTGTTGTTATGATATATAGTTATATTTTTCTAAAGAATCAAGGTTCACAAAGTGTTTTGCTTATCTCCATTATACAGATGAAAAATACTCATAAGAAGAAAACATTAATATTTATAAATCTTAATGTTCTGTTCATGCAACTTAAATGTTACGTTAAAAGGGGCTTAATTTTCAACAAATAGCTTAACAGAGACTGAAGAACATGACGTCGTAGAAAGGAAGAAAATACTCATCAGATTTATGGATAAAGGAAGAGCTCTTGATCAAACAAGATAGGTTCACAGAAGGTAAAACAGACCATTTTAACTACATAAAATTTAAGTTTTACCACAAACAAAACCAATGCAGGCAACATTAGATGAGAAGCAAGTTAAGTGGGGAAAAATTTCTCTAATAAAGTTTTCTCATTTCTAAGACATATAGTGAACTGATTGAAATTTACAAGAACAGGAGCCATTCCCCAATTCATAATCAAAGGATATAAACAGGTACTTTTCAGAGGGAGAAACCCAAACTATCAATAGCAATATGAAAAAGCTGATATAATCATTATTAGAAAAATTCTCACACTCATCAAGATCGGCAAAGTTGACAAAAAAGGAAGATCATAAATTCTGGAAGGGCAAATAGGTACATTAAAACACTACTGATGGAATTGAGAACTGGTCCAGCCATTCTGCAAAGTAATTTGAAATTATGCCCAAAAAGCTATTATACTGCACACACCCTTTTTGATCCAGAGAAACCATAAACAGATCTATACCCCTGAGAAATCAAAGAGGGGAAAAAAACCTTTTGTGTGTGTGTGTGTGTGTGTGTGTGTGTGTGTGTGTGTGTGTGTGTATCAGACCTTTTTGCAGTGGCACAGAACTGGAAATTAATGAAATACTCAAAATTGGGAAAATGCTGAACAAGTTCTAATATATAAACACGAAGGTATACTACTATGCTAGATGAAGTGGCAGAAACAACAGTCTCTGAGAAATGAAGGAAAATTTTTATGAACTGATACAGAGCAAAGTGAGATGAACCAGAAGAATAATTTATACCATAACAATAATGTAAAGACAAAAGACTCTGAAAGACTTAAGAAACTCTGATCACTGCAATGATCAACCATGATTCCAGAAACCTCACAATGAAACAAGGTACTACTCCATCTCCTGATAAAGAGGTGATGGACTCAAAGAGTATAAAATGAGACTTTTTTATATATGGCCAACGAGGGAATTTGTTTTATTTGACTATACATTAGTAATAGGTTTTAATTCAGAGGGAAGGTAGAAGGGAAAGAAGGCAGATTTTATTATTTTTTTTAAAGAGTTTAGAAGTTCAGAAAACTTGGATTCTAAGCTTATTTCTCACACACTTTATGTGACTGGACATTTGTTCAAATAGGTATAACACTACTTGTCCTACCTACTAGGTACTAGCAAGGGCAGAGATGGGGTGGAGAGTGGGTTAAGAAAATACTTAAAAATTTTTAAAATGCTTTAAAAGTTTCTTAAAATGAGTTACTGTAGTGTTGTTGATATTGTTATTATTGTAGGGGAATTAAGAGAATTTTTTTTGTGCATATATACATTTGCTTTGGGAGGAAATCATTATTATCATCATCATCATCACCACCATCGCTGCCATCATCATCATCATCATAGCAACAGCTAACATGTATGTAACATTTACTATGTGCCAGGTATTGTGCTAAACAACTTACAATTACTGTCTCATTTGATCCTAACAATGACCCAGGAAAGCAGGTGCTATAATTATTATCCCCATTTTACATATAAGGAACTGAGCAAAAAGAGGCTAAGTGACTTGCCTAGCATCGCACAGCTAAGAAGTATTAGAAGCTGTATTTGAAGCCAGGTTTCCCTGACTCCAAGCCTGGAACTCCATCCACTGAGCCTAAAACTGGCCAGTAGGTAGGTGATAAATTTTCGAGGGTGACCCACAATAGAACAGGGGAAAAAATCCAGTCACTGAAAAACAATTATAATACTCAAATCAGTATTGGGGAGAGGAGTAAGAGAAGAATGAAGTAGAAAAGATTCTTTTTTTTTCTACATAACATCCTTGTTTCAGTGGATTTTGATGCCAACATTATACATATAGTTAGCATGATTATTCTTCTTACCCTCAGTCTAGAGGACATAATAGTAAGGAGAGAAGGGAAGGATAAAATACAGCTCTTCTGCCCTTATAAGGTTAAAAAAAAAAGACTAGAACTCCACAAAACAAATATGAAAGAGTTAATACATAAAGTTAACTTTTATTTTTAATAGATTTCACCTATAATGAGTATATTTCTACTTGCCATTATTACTGAATATGTCTGAAAATGAAGAATTCAAAGTTTTTGCAATTCAGAATTCACAATATTTTTGTTATGGTCAGAAATAATTTTTAAAGATATGCTTTTCTATCTTAGTTACTAACTTACTCTCCATTGGAGACCCTTACAAAAATATAGTGAAAGCTCATGTTTTCACTACCTATAATTTGTTATTTTAAAAGTAACTTTCCAAATTTTAAAAATCTATATTCCTAGCTGGAGAATGAAAAGCAAGAAAAGAACAGCGGTTCTGGGTTCAAATCCAGCACTGCCAGTCACTGCCCATATTACCTTGGGCAAATCATTTAACTTCTGCATACCTAAGTTTCCTCAACCAAAAAATGAGGAAGATGGGTTAGAAGACCTAAAATTGCCATTTTCAATCCCATAATAAGAAAAACCAATATTCTTCCCTATCTTCTATTTTATAGCACCTATATAGGACACAACTCTAATATCAATTTTTACTCACAGAAAAATGTTAGGGCACATTATTGATCTTTTAAAGTAATATTGATTTAAAGTTTCTAATTATGACAGTTTACTGATCAAGTTCATTTTAATAATATATCATTATCTTTAATCAATAAAGGATAGCTTACCTTTTGCAAGCACATATCAGCTATTATGGTCAGAGGTATTGTAAGGCTTAGTGCAAGTGTGCCAATCAGGGATGAGGTAAGAAAACAGCCCCTAAAATAGATTAAAATACACATTTTTGCATTTAAAAGCTACAACTAAAGCAAACCATCAAAAAGCAGAGGTTAATTCTAAAATTTATATGTTAAGGGAGCGAAATCAGTGTTAGTAAGCTAAAATCATGACATTCACATCTAATATTTTATTTTAAACAATTGTTAAAATGATCCTTCTTAATGGTAAACTTGAAATGCCAAATTCATACAAAATTTTTACTGTAAAAATAAAAAACAGTAAAAAAAAAAGGCAACTATAGAATATTAGGACAAGCTAAAATTAAAAAATAATGCTATATTCCATTAAGAAATAATTTATATATTTAAAATTAACTATAAGCTTGTCTAAAGTTCTGATACTATGAAATTACAAAGTAAGATTTAATTATTCAAGTTATGAGAATAAGGGGGGAGAGGGGGGGTGTAAAGGAGTGTGTGTCTGTGAAGTCTCCAGAGTTATGAAAATTTAAGTTGAAGTCCCTCCTCTAGTCCATAACACTTCTGAGACCTGGCTGAGACCTGGGCAAGTCCCTTAATCCCCTGGTAACCCAGGCAACTCTATACAATTCAGAGAAGTTGCTCTCTAGGAGCTCCAGATGAAACAGCAGGCTTCCCTTCTCCCTGCCCATGCCACTCCTGACCCCAACTTTAAAAAAAAAGGGGAGGGAGGAATCAAGTAACCTAAGTGATGGCTAACAATAAATGTTTACAGGCCAATTCAAGTCACGGTCACAGTGAAAAATAGGACTACCCTATAGAACTGAACTCTCCTAAATGATTCCAATTTTGTGGGGTTTTTAACCTCATATACCAAAAAGGATGAACATTCTCAGTACTCTTTTTTTCTACTCATTTCATAATCTAAAACATTTTTAATGTTCAATTTTGGAACATTAATAACTAATTCTGAAAAAGCAAGTTGCTTTAGGATTATTTTCTAAATTTTCACAAAGAACAGGAAAACATACATCTTCTATTTGCAGAAAAATGAACTGTTGCAATTTATAAATAAAAGTTAGCTTTATTTGCTCCCAATGGCCTACTTCTACAAATTCACAGGATTCCATTTTTTATATTTATAAACTCTCCATATACCTTTCCTTTCACCAACTCTAACTGCACTTCAGGTATATATAAGACCACTTATAGGATTTAATTTTGTAGGTGTATTCTCTTATTGCTCTTTTAATTATTTTCTCTTATTTCCCCAAACAAATTTGTCACCTCTTTTTTAAGCCCTCTCTTCCCCCATGTGCCTAGCAGAGAGCTGGGCTGGTAATAAGTCACCAATAAAAACCTACTGGCAGACAAGTGATTTAAAATCATGAATACTTTTTTTTAGAAGTCACAGGAGCAAACGGAAAAGCATAATTTTGCAAGGCTCTAAAAATTCTGGCTAATAAAAAATAATAGCTTGATCACTGTAACTGGCCATCTAATACAATGTTGGGTTTAGTCTCTGTGTAAGTTCTTCAATACATTTAACTTACACGCTTTCCATTATTGTCAAAATACAGTCATGAAATAAACTGTTATTATCCTGTTTCTGAACAAAAGAATTGAGACACAGAGAAGCTGAAGAGTTTGGCAAGATCAGTCACATTCAACTGTGTTCTGTATGCTACAGTAAGGATACAAATTCAGTTCATATAACTGTATTATATGCAAATGTTTAAAATTACAAGACAATTCACAGGACATTGATAATTTAAATATTTGCAAATACCATAGTCCTTGTTTAAGATCATGGTACATAACAAAAGTCATATTAACCTTCAAAGTGACAAAAATTATTGTGAATTAAGAGTTCAATGATCTATATAAAGCACAACAAATTAAAAGACAAGACTGCTGAAGAAACAATCTAGTCTGACAAGTAGCAGGAATTTAATCTTAAATGCACATTCATTTCTGCCAAAATTTCTTAATTTAAGACTCTACAATTTAAATTTAACTAGAACTACAATGAATTTCAATAAAAATAAGTATAGATTTTAAAGCAGCCATGTTATCTTGAACAAAATACTATGCTAATTGCTAATGGTTTTTGCTTGCCCAAAATGAGCAGTCAGAGATAGAAACAAGAAAAATGACAGAACAAAAGAACAAAAGACAAGCAGTTTGCAACTTTTCTTCAGTGACAGAAAAATGCCTTTTAACTAACTAGTTACTGCGGACCATTCTCCTGAGGAAAAGTGACCACTTCTAAAAATAATTTTTTCTCATTACATTTATTAAAGTCCATGAAAAAGACACAAGTCTGAAAACACTCTCATTTTGTAATATTTGTCGACCTAATGGGGAAAAAGGAATTCAAAATTTGAGGACTCATTAAAGTTTCATTCTAAGGTTTTATAATGGCATAAAAGATACTGGGTCTTAAAGACAAACCAAGCTGGAAAAGCCTCAAAAGTGTGCCGTAATGAGACTGTTTATAGTCCAAAGGATATCTTGCCTAAGTTTAGAGAAGTTCATCATAAGAAGGCTGGCTACCAAGAGTTTTGGAATTTTACGATTTTTGACCATAGTAAGTCAAGACAGTCGACTAAAGTGTAAGGTCTAGACTATTCCACTGATCTATCCCTCTATTTCTTAGCCAGTACCAAGTGGTTTTGATGATTGCTGCTTTATAATACAATTTAAGATGTGGTATGGCTAGGCCACCTTCCCTATCATTTCTTTTCATTAATTCCCTTGATACCTGGACTTTTTGTTCTTCCAGATTAATTTTTATATTAGTTTTTCTAGCTCTATAAAATAACTTTTGGTAGTTTGATTGACATGGCACTGAATGACTAAATTAAATCCCAAAGACATCATAAAAATGGGAAAAGGACTCACATGTACAAAAATATTTATTGTGGTAGCCAAGAACTAGAAATTGAGGGGATGCATATTAATTGGGGAATGGCCAAACAAGTTGTGGTATATGAATGTAATGTGCTAAAAGAAATGATTAACAGGTGGACTTCAGAAAAACCTGGAAAGACTTATATGAACTGATGCTGAGTGAAGTGACCAGGACCAGGAGAACATTGTACACAGTAACAGCCACAGTCTGCAATGACTGATTTGGATAGATTTAGCCCTTCTCAGCAATGCAAGGACTTGAAACAATTCCAAAGGACTTATGATAGAAAATGTCATCCACATCCAGAGAAAGAACTATGGAGTCTGAATGTAGAGCAAAGTAGACTGCTTTTTTTGTTTGTTTGTTTTTTCTTTCTCATGGTTTCTCCCATTCATTGTAATTCTTCTGTACAACATGACTAATGTGAAAATATGTTTAATATGAATATATGTGTAGAGCCTATATCAGACTGCATGCCATCTTGGGAAGAGAGAGGGAAAGGAAGGACAGAAAATTTAAAACTTACTGAAGTGACTGCTGAAAACTAAAAATAAATAAACTAAAATAAAGTTAGAGAAGAAATCATGTTTCAAACAAAAAAAAAAGTGTAAGGTCTAAAGTGGAGAATTTGTTTCCATAAAGAAAGTAGGTCAAACAAAATCTGAAGTGTCTGTTCAGCATTACTAGTTTCTGTAAAGAATATAAGGATAAAATAAAAAACAATTCTTGACTTCAAGGATCTTAAAATCTCAGGACATAAATATACAATATTTAACAAAAATACACAAAGGAGAATGTATTAAATGCCGTAAGAAAGGTAAAAACAAAGAAGTTAAGGCATTCAGAGGAAGGAGATATTATCAACTAGTAAAGACACAACTTTGTAGTTGTGGGTTTTTTAGGTAATTGCACGAAAAAAGGGATCAAACATCAGGCTTCATCCTTCTGCAGAGGTTCCTAACATGGGGTCCAGACTCTACCCTACCACTAGATGTCTGTGGCTAGAATTCGGGGGGTTTATGAACTTGAATGGGAAAAAAAAATTACATCTATTTCAATAAAATTGGTTTCCTTTGTAATCCTACATATTTTATGTATTTAAAAATATTACTCCAAAAAGGGGCCCATAAATTTTACCACATTTGTCATAAGGATCCTTAACACAAAAAATCTTAAGAAACCCTGCTCTAAAGATCTTTGGCACTAAGGAACTTGTCACTATCTAATATTCTAGAATTACTAAAGAGTGTGCTTGTGTGTAAATCTCATTTCACTTTTACAGGAATTTTATGTAATACTAACCACGATGGTACTGTGGATGAAGTTCTGACACTCAACTGTGTGGCCTTAGGGACCATGTCACTTAAATCTCCCTAGATTTCATTTTCTTCATTTGTTTTTTTCTTTTTTTTTTTAAATGGGGGTAGGGGGAAGAGTTTGAGAAGAGTTGGACTAACAACCCTTCTAACTCAGTTCCTCTTGACCCTCTTAACCCAGTTACACTATGCTCTAGTGATCCTCATTCCAACTCAGCTATTTTGACAATTCCTGGGGTTTTATCAGTATTCAGCCCCTTACAAAAGATTTTCTAAGGTCCTCTCCATCCTGCATCCACTTCCTCTGTCCTTCATCAACATCTCAGATGCCCTCTGACTATTCAAACTCCGTTCACTCCCTTCTAAAACTCTGTTTGATTAGCAGAGACCCCATTCCTTCAAATAAAGCTTCCATCAACCCAGGGTTTAATATAAAAATCAGCTAATATTTTTTAGACCCCCAAGGGAAAAGAATTTTCAACAATTACCAAAAATTAAAGTTGTTTTTTTTTTTTTGGGGGGGGGGGGGTTTCCTTATTCCACTCTATTCAGTCCTAGAACCTTATCTAGCCTCTAGTATCCTACTCTCTGTTCCCAGAACCATCTAGGCAATGCTACCCTTCCCTCCAAACTTATGTATCATTTGAACTTTGTTCTTAAAATACTGTACTGCTTCCTGGAAGCATAAAAGTTTTCATGGGCTTAATGAATGGAGTTCAGTGAGAAATGTCTATAGTTAGTATCCTTAAATAATAGTAACAATATCCATATAAAATAAATAGTACATACCATAACCACAGCAACTCTGAGAGAACTGTTCCAATTAGGCCATTAATGACAATGCACATTAATACTAATTTATTGGGAAATTCAAAGGCCTCAAATCCAGTATAATGAAGTAAAAAGAAGCCTGGCCATAACAGCAGCAGATTAAAGAGACCTACAAAACCTGAACACATATATAAGAGAATGAAGGTTAGTTACTGCAATTTATTTCACTCCAAAACATCTCATGGTCAAACTATGTCCCTGTAAGTGGCACAAGGATCTTAACTATTTGATTCTGTAAGGCGTAAAAAAAGCTACTTGGCTAATGTTTTATATCTTAAAGGCAAAAACTGTATTAAAAAACTGGTGAACATTCATCCTCTTGAATTTAAACTACCATAGACAGATGCTGAGAACCACTACCAAATGATGCAAAATAAACTACTTTAAATGATTTTAAAGTAGGATTGAACATAATTACTAACAATAGAGAACCTCTTAGTACAGAATCATATAAACATTAAATAAAGATAGTGGAATCCAATTTATCATTGAAAAATTGGGCAGTTAAAATTTTTACTTTATTCAACAAATATTTGCTGTTCTTACTCTTCAGGAATACACATAGACCAAATACAAATAATTCTAATAAAAGGCAACTTACTTTTAGTACCATATAAATGAAAGTGCTATTTACATTTGTAATGACATAGAAGGGGATTCCTGATTTGTATCTTTTTAAAAATAGAGTCTGTTCTGCTCTCATTATGAATGTCATGAACTAACAGATTTCAGAAGATATTTCAGGGAATCCCTAAGATTCACAAGGCATTGCTAAGTTTTATTGGCAGGGGGTGGGGGGAAAGGGGAGCATAAAAAACAAATTTTATCTGCTGTCATCTCTAGGCACCAACTATCTCAATAAGCAGGGAATAAAATTCCAGAACATGAAAAACATGGAAGAGTTCTATATAATCACAAACTGGGTTGGAAGGAACATCAGGAACCGGTAGTGACAGGAATCCCCTCTATAACATTCTCTGAAACTGGTCATCCAACCTCTCCTGAAGATCACCAGTAAAGGGGAAACCACTACTTTTAAAAAGCAGTCCACTCCACTTTGGGGCCCTTCTAATTAGGAAGTTTTTTCTTTATTTCAAACCCAAATTTGTGTCTGTATTTCTACCCATATAATTTTTGCCCTCTACATTCAAACAACATTAGTCTAACCCCTTCCATAGTCCTTCAAATATTTGATTACAACAAATTTGTCATCTTCTATGAAATAAGTATGTCTACCTCTTTCCAATAATACTGTATGGCATGGTTGGGTAGTGGTAGGGAAGGATATGACAAAGTTTGAAGATTATCTTAGATAAAGAAACATAAAATCTTCCAGATTCCATTTCCTAAATGTGCCTGGAAAGTAGTAATGTATGATATACCCTATGAAGTCCTATGACATGTCACTGTCTAGTTATTTAGTGAGCATGAATGACGGAAAGCATGAGCATGTTACTGATATCCATGTGATTCTAAAAGATCTGAAGGTAGATAGCTATTGAAGGACTTATGGGAAGAGAGAGATAAGAATCAAACAGGATAAAAAGACATGGATGGGCTATGATTTGCACCAGCTGCAGTGCCTAAATCAATGAGATCATAAATTCATTGAAGTACTCAAGTATTCCTACAAGATAAAATCTAAATTACTCATTCTGGTATTCAATAAATTCCATCAACTAGCTGCATCCTATTTTTCCAAGCTAGACTTCCACTCCTCCTCTACATGAATCCTCAGCTAGACTGTGGCCAGAGTAAGCTTTATAAATTCTTTCTTCCATGACTAAGCTCCAGTCCAGCATCACCAATTGCTGATTGAACATTTCAAACCAAATATCTTTCCAAGGTCTCAAACATGTCCAAAACAGTTTTGTCATTATCCTTCCCCCAAAAAACAACCTCTTCCAAACTTCCCCATTACTGCTGAGGACACTATAATGATTTCATCTGGGTTTACAAACTTGATGTCATCCATTACTCCTCCCTCTCATTCACCCCACATATCCAAAGAGTTGTCAAATCTTATCATTTCTATCACCACAACACCTCTTTAAATATACTCCTTTTACTCCACTAGCATAGCTACCACTCTAATGTAGGTCCCTGGATTACTGCTACAGCTTCCTAATTACTTGTTCTAGCTCAAGTCCCTCTCCATTCCCAATTCTTTCCACAGCCACTAAAGAGATTTCCCTAAAAAGTAGATCTCACCACATCAAGTCCACATACACATGCACAGTCAAACAGCAGTGGCTCTCTGTAACCTCTGAGAGCAGACATAAAGTCCTCTCACATTTAAAACTCTTCAAACCAGGCTTCTTCTTATCTTTCTAGTCTTCTTATACATTATTCCCCACTACAGTCCACCTATACTGGCCAGTCTGCTGTTCGTCACCCACAACACTCCATTTGCTCGCTTCTGGGTCTTTGCAATGGTTGCTTCCCATGTTTGGAATACTCTCCATCTTTACTTCCACCTCTTGGAATCACTACCTTCCTGCAAAACTTAGTCAAGCATTTATTAAGTTTCTGCTATGTACCAGGCACTGTGCCAAACACAAGTGCCACTTTCTTTAAGAGGCTTTTACATACAACCCCCCTCCATACACACATGCACACACACAACAAAAATTGCAAGTGCCTAGTACATAGTGGGAACTTAAGAAATGTCTGTTGATCAATTGAATGACCCATCCAAATCTTATTGGTTCTTCAAGGCTCAGTTTAATTTCCCCCCTTTCCACATATATACATTCTGACAATTCCAGTATAGTGACTTCTCTGCTTACAGTACTCTGTATATCATTATACTCTGTATATCATTATATTTGACACTTATCTTGTTCTTGAGAATAAACTCCTCAGATCATGGATGCTAAAATAAAAATGACCTGAACAAAACTTTGCAATAATTTATTCCAGTGATAAAGAATGACAAGTTATTAGAGAAGGAGTTTAAGGAAGCACTACTTCTTCAAAAGAAAAATCTTTTCCAACGATTAACTTACACTATGAAGGAAATCTTAACAAGATTTCAAACCAATTTAGATTTGACACATCATGTCACGCTTGGAGGTATTTTAGTAAACTAGTTATCTCTTACAAAAGTAGGAACAATTTTCTTTTTGAAATGTTAAGAAAAAGAAACAACATGCCACCAATGCAACACTTTATCTGCATACATTATATTTGGATATATAACTTTATACTGACATGTTTCACTGAAGTTTTAATAGTGCTCATCTCCTAAAATTATTTTCATTACCACACTTAAAAGCCAGATTTTAAAGCTAGAAGCAACTTTAAAAACAAAATAGGTCAACCCTCTCATTTCAGAGATTCAGAAACCGAGGCTTGGAGGCTAACAGAGTGGCTCAAGATTATATGGTAAAATGGTAGCAGAGTCAGAAAGAGGCCCAAGGCTTTCTGACTCTGTTCCAAAGGCTCTCCTTACAATACCATATGGCTTCCTTATCTGAAGAAAATAATGGATATAGAAACAAAGAATGGCCTTTATAAGGTTTCTTTTTCTTAAGAAGTCCAAAAGAACCCAAAAGTCTGCTCATTTCCAGTAGTCCAGTCCTATAAACAAGTTTTATTATTAAGCAAGGTGGTAGATAACAGAGAATGGAAGGATTTATATTTGAGAAAACCCAAATCCAAGAGATGGTGAGTTCAATGGTTCTGAAAACTGTTTTTGTTGTTCAGTTATTTTCAGTTGTGTCTGACTCTTTGTGACACCACTGAGGTTTTCTTGGTAAAACTACTGGAGTGGTTTGCCATCTCCTTCTCCATAACATTTTACAGATGAGGAAACTGAGGCAAATAAGGCTGACTTCCCCAGAGTCACACAGCTAGTAAATGTCTGAGGCCAAATCTGAACTATGGAAAATAAGTCTTCCTGACTCCACGCCTGATACCCTATTCACTGTGCCACCTAGCCGTGGGTACTGTACCAGTTTTAATCTCAATGAGGAAATGTGAGGCAAAACCAATTCCAAATGCCCTCATGATCTTTTTTCTTAGTATGGCAATAAAACCACAGAATGAAAGTGTTATTCCTAATATTGTCATAGTGAATGCATTCCTATGTTTTCTATGGTACACAAACTGTCAAATGCAAAAACGAGAGCAGATTATCTCTCTCCTGAGATTTATATTACCCAGCAGAGAAGCAAAGTGATGTAACTCAATAAAGGAGTTCCCTTCTGGCAGTAAAATAAAGAATTCTCATTTCCAACTACATTCACATTATACTGTGAGAGAAAACACATTAACAGTTCCGTGCTAAAAGCTTAAAATGCACAGAGTAGAAAGGAAAACTAAGGGCAATGTAAAGAGGAGCTGAAAGGCTTTGGCTCAGGGCACAGAGGTGGATGATAATGGATAATTAAGAGAAGGCAGATGACTCAACTCTCATACTTGTTTTCTCTCCTGGAAATGAGAGAAGAAAAATGGCTAAAAGGGAGTTGAATACTCAATATCATTTTGGAAGTTGACCTCCAACAATGAAGATCTCAATCCATTCATGCCCACCCGCCCTGTGCGACTCTTGTCCATATCCTTCCATAAGCTCACCACAGGTGGTCCCATCCAGTATGCTAGAGATCTTTCTCATTCTCTCCTGACAATCAAGAGGGTTATATGCACTCTGGTCACATGCCTGTCACCTCTTGCCTTCATCCTCATCACATAATCAGCCTTTCTTCTCTTCCTACCATAGATTTCCTTAGTGACATCTTTTACTCCTATTCAAAATTTCCCATTTTGGTTCTATGGCACAACCTGCCCACATCTACCACATGCCACCACAATGGCCTGTATAATTCATTTTTACCAATTCAGAGACTTGTTTACCAGGTCTCATTGCCACAGCAACACCAAATGAATGTTGGTATTTAAAAAGATAGGCACTAATTTTTTGGGGAAATTTAGGGCCATTAAAGAGAATCAGCAATTTCCTAAGGGCAAGCTATCCTGCTACCCCTCCTTGTTTTCAACTCTGTACACAACTGGTCGACCACCTGTACCATCTATCTTAGATATACATACAGATAGACAAGCTCTATAGACAGAGCATGTCATAATTTGGACAACAGATATTCTTCATACACATGGGTCATACCTATGTAGATGGTCAGCAGCCCTTGACAAGTTCAAGTCACTAGGTCTGTAAAGGCTAGATTTCAGTGTAGAAGGTGATACACTAAAGTACTAAAGGAAAAATACTTTGATTTTTAAAAAAGGGGTAGTGTCAAGTGTGTGAATCACAGGGCAGTAAAGTTGTACACATTGTTAAACATGGTTGCTGTGTTGCTCAGTTTTCATAGCTATTTGGTCAGCTTTCATTTCTTTTCTTCATTAGGTGATTCTGGGGGTGAGTGTGGAGCAGACAAGAAAGGATATTTTATGTGTGTGTGTGTGTGTGAGCTCATGTGCACACACACACATATAAAACTAAGGGCTAATTTTCTTAAGGATAATTTTTAAAAATGCAGCCTATAAATCTGACTTCAATTCCTGATAAAAACTTAAAAAAACTAGTAAACATCTTGAAAGGGCTATAGCAATTACAATGAATTATAACTTTGTAGCATATTTTCAACAAGAACAAGTCATGGCTTATGCAGTTTCATTATTTCTGATTCTCTTTTATCCAGTCTGTTCAAGTGTTCTATTTCTCCATTCTTTTTAACCCAAACTAAATGGTTTTAGTGGCTTGCTCATTAATATAGTTTGAAGTCTGAAAGTGCTATTAGCCCACCCCTTCATTCCTACCTCTTCATTATTTCCCTTGATATTTGACAGATCTTTTCTTTCTCCAAATGAATATTATTTTGAGTCTGTAATGTATACCCTTAGTAAGTATGATTTGAAAAGCATTAAAATTGTAAATTAATCTTTATAGTAATTTTTTTCTATTGGAAGAGCCCAGCCTGTTCTGACTATTTTCTCAGCTATTTGTTGTTCTTTAAGAAGTACTTTGTAACTGGATCTATGTGAGTATTTTATGTGCTTTGCTGGATTGATCCCCAAATATCTGGCACATTTTGCAGTTACTATGAATGAAACTTCTCTTATTATTACCTCTTTAACTCTGTTATTATTATACAGAAATGCTGGTGATTTTTAAAAGTATGTTTTGTAGCCTACAACTTTGGCAAAAGTATTAAATGTCATAATTAAATCTTCAGGGCTTTGCCAAGATTTTCTAAGTAAATAACCAAATCATCAAAAAATAGGGAGAGTTTTATCTCCTGTATGCCTAAGTTTAAACCTTTGGTTTCTTAATCTATTTCACATAATCTAGATGGCTATTTCTGACATGGAGTAAGGAATATCTGAATTCGAATGTGACCTCAGACACCTTTATCACCCTGTGCAAGTCACTTAACCTTAGCCTCAGTTTTCTCAATGGGGATAATATATGGGGATAATAAAAGGACCTTTTGTAAACTTTAAAGAATTACATAAATGCTGATGATTATTATAATTACTTATTATTATCATTCTGTCTTATGGTTACTGCTACCATTTCTAGAACTAAGTCAAATATTAGCAGGGAGAAAGTATCTTTGTTTTATTCCTCTAGTTACTGAGAAAGCTTCTAGTGCATTTAGTTTTAGATATTTTTATAATATTAAAAATCATTCTTCTGTGACTACAATAGGCACAGAGGGCTTTTTAGAATAAATTACTGTTGTACTGTGTTGAAGGCTTTTTCTACATATTTTGAGATAATTGTATGGTTTTGGATAGTTGTTTTAAATACGATTACGTTGTTTTCCTAATGCTGAAACATCCTGGTATAAATCCAACTTGGTCATAATGAAAGATTTATTAAATAACTGCTGAAGCCTATCTGATAGATTTAAAATATTTTAATCAACATTCATTAATAACAATACTGACCTCTTTCATTTTATCCTTCCCCAGAGTAGGTATTTTAGCATATTTGTTCTCAATTAAAAAAGGAGTCTGGAAGAGTGCTTTTTGCCTCAATATCTGAAAATAATTTGCAGGGCATTGATATCAACTGTTCTTTTAAAGTTTAATAGAATCTGTCTATAACTGTATCAGGACCAGGAATTTGTTGGGGTTTTTTTAATTCTGTTCTTTAGAGCTAGTGTTACTTCCTTTCCTGAGACTGAATTACTTAAATTTTCTATTTGGTTTTATATTAGTTTGGGTAGTTACTATTTCTAAGGTAATCCACAAAATTCTTTTGTGCTCTCAGTTCAATTAGTGCCTAGTAGGGTGTGATAATACTTTTTACTTCTTCTGACTTTTCTTTGATTGCATGTTAGCATTTGCTATTCTGTTGATTTGATTTTCTGCCTTCTTTTTTATCAAGTTGATTAAAGGCTTATTAATTTTGCTAGTCTTTTCAAAAAATAAGCAGGGCTCCAAAGAATTTTTAAAAAACACCTCTTCCCACTCCTTTGTAGAAGTGAAGACCTAGAAATGTGAAACACTACAAATATTTTCAAATTTTGTTGATACATTAATCAGCTTCACCAATTATTTTTTCTTTTCTTCCTCTTTATTTTTTCTTTAAAAAATATTCTGTTATATATGGACAGCTCTCTGGGTGGAGAAATGGAAAAGATAAATGGAGAAATTTACTCAATGTAAAAAAAAAAAAGCAACATATATATCAATAAAACTTAAGAATAGGTCATGGCAGATTAAGCTAATTTCCTTTTTTGACAAGGGTGCCAGACTAGCAGACCAGAGGAATACCATATAGAGAGTTTACTCAAGGCTTCTGACAAAATTTCTCTTGATATTCTTAGAGAGAAGACAGAGAGATATGGACCAGATGGTATTATAATTAAGTGAATTCAGAATTATCTGAACAGACAGACCCAAAAAGTAATCAACAAGCATTTCATGCCAACTTAGAAGGCAGTCCTCTAGCGTACTGTACCAGAGGTCTGTGCTAGGTCTTTGTGGGTTTATCAAATCAGCAGGTAACACAAAAGCAGGAAATATCATTAACACTAATTGAAAGTCAAAATATAACTCCAAAAAATCTCAAGAGGCTACAACTTTGGACTGATTAAGAGGATGACATTTAATAGAGAGCAATGTAAAGTCTTATACAATAGTTTAAAAGAATCAACTTCTGTACAAAATGTAGGGTATAGTATGAATCGCTAGTATGATAATGAAAATTTTAAAATGTAATATAATCTCAGTCTGCATTGGGATTTTTTTGAGGGGGAGGGGTGTCATAAGAGAGGTGAGAGTCCTGCGTACAGTCCTAGTGAGACCACATTTGGAATACTGAATTCAGTCTGGGTATTTCATGAATGACACTAACAAGCTGGAGAACATCCAGAGCAAAGCAACCAAGAAGCATCTAGAGATCACATCATATGAAGAATGACTGAAGAAACTGGAGAAGAGAAGAATTAGTAGGAAGGGGGCACACAATAGACATTTCAAGTATTTAAGGGCTATCACATGAAAGAGAGATTCCAGCTGCTGTTTGGCCCTATGAGGTAAAATTATGAGAAATAGGCAGATGTTCTAAAGAGGCTTAGATTTATGGTAAGAAGAAACTATCAAATAAAAATGACCATAAGTGGAACAGCTGCCTTGGGAGGGAATAGGTTCCCTCTTACTAGAGGTCTTCAAGTAGAGGCTAAATAATAAACTTTTGGATAAATTACAGAGGCGTTTGTTGCTTAAATATGTGTTCGACTAAACAGATTCTGATGTACTTTTCTTCCAGTTGAGATTCTGCAATTCTATGATTGTCTTTCCCAATTAGGGAGGACAGAATTAACCATAGTGTATTATACAATGCAAATGGCAAAACAGAAGTGGGGGTAAGGGTGAGGAATGAACTATTTAATTACTAAAGCCCTTTACTGTGATAAAATTTCATGGTCCTAATTAAGACACCTTTATAAATTAAAGAAAATTAAATGTTAAAATATTAAAGTAACAAGTTTACAACGCAAAGTGATTTAGTCATTTAGGAAAAAAGTGCTATGAATTAATAGTCTTACCAAAGAACATTGGTATATCCAACTTATCTTCTCTGTCTACTTTTCTCTTAATCATAACAATATAGACAGCATAGAGCATGGCACCAATAAGAGACCAAATAGAACCTGTAAAAATAAAAATAACAAAGCAATTTTTTTTAAAGTACTATTAAAATATATTTGCTATTTCCATCTCCTTGGTGTTGTGTCTTTATAGTGTTCCCATCCTTCTCTATTCAAACCCTACCTATCCATCAAAGCCCATATCTTCTGCAAAGCCTTCTCCAACTATTCCAGTCAACACTGAACTCTCCCTTTCCTTAATTCTTACTGTAGTCTTTACCATATAATTACCACTTACTGCAATTACACATTCACTGTTATATTGTCCCCTAGTTGAATAATGCACATAAGTGACATATGTTCAATCAGATTTCAGACTCCTTGAAAACAGGAAACTTCTATTATGTAAATTTTATACTCCCTAAACCACATAGTACTGGCTATACAGAAGACATATAATAAATACTTAGGAAATGGACTAACAATAGATAGTCCGTTGTTGAATATTTTTTGAATATGAAATTTTCATAAATCATCAAAAGTATTTAAATTTCAAACAAGTCAAATGTTATCAATTTGCTTTGTGATAATTTTTAGCACATCAAAAATTTGAATGCACTCATTTCTTCTTTTTGGTTTTTCAGGGTCTCTTGACATTCACTCCATGGAAGGACTTCCCATAAGTAAAGACATTCAGAAGTGAACAAATGGTAAATGTGAAAGCTGAAATTTTAATGACAACTGAAATATCCCTAGATGTCTATGTTCATACTATTCTGCATATGAATATAATCTGGGGGCTAAAAGAATAGTTGAGGAAACTGAAGCCCAGAAAGGTTAAGTGACTTGCCCACAGTAACATGGAAAGTCAGCAGGATAGTCAGGATCTGCACCTAAGTTTTCTGACCTCAAATCCACCCCTCATTCCACTCTACTAGGCAGCCTTATATTCATAAAGATGTGTATATATAACTACTACAGATGCATGCACACATAATACACTACATAGATACTTCCATAAAGTATGAAGATTAATTCAACAGAGTGGAAAAAGTGTAGTGTAATGTATAAAGACCTTTTCTCAGTACCAGGAAAAACTCTGTTCAAGTCCAGCCCCTCAAATGTATTGGCAATATAACCCTGAGCAGGTCACACATAAATTCTCAATGTTCAAGAAAACATTCAAAGACTATAAATTGTAGAAAATGTGCCAACCATCATAATTAGTGGAAGTTTCCTCATCTGGGAGCTCCTGCTACCACTGAAAAAAGCACAAATCTAGTCCTTATCATTGTTTAACAATTATTTATTATTTAGCTTATAAATACATGAAAGATACATACTGATATCTCTACATAGATAAATTAAGCCTTCTTATCCATACACAGAGATTTGTACATACCTATTGTATCTTTTCCAGCAGATTTCTCAGACCCTGAAAGGTTTACCAGCACAACACCTCCAATGCTATGGGAAAAAGGGATCGTTACTAATCAGGATAATAACTTATTCTGAAGAGGGCAACATGTAAAAATAAAAATTTTAAGTGAAAGATCTTTAAACTACTTAAAGTCACTAAACCTCATATTAGTTAAAAGTTTAAAAAAGGTTATTGTTTATTGGAGAATTAAACAGTCAACAAGCATTTATATAATCAAACTATCTTTCATAGCTGACTGATATATGGAAGTCAGGTTAGGGAAATGGCAAGTGAGTGTACAGAGTGGGGGGGGGGAGGGAGGAGGGGGGGAGGGAGGAGGGGAGGGAGAGAGAAAGAGAGAGTGTGTGTGTGTGAGTGTGAGTGTGAATGAGTGTGTGTGTGTGAGAGTGTGTGTGTGTGTGTGTGTGTGTGTGCGTGTGTGTGTGTGTGTGTGTGTGTATGTGTGCATGACTAATGGAAAAAACCTCCCTAAAACTTGCTTTTTTAAAATTCAGGCCCAACTTCTGTAGATATATTTCTGCTTATGAATCTGAGATGGATCTGAAGGAAGTCAGGGACAAGAGGTACTCTATCTCCCATCTCCACAGTTTTGCATTGGTTGCCCCCAATCCCTGGAATGTTTTCTTTCCTCCCTCACCTTGAGCTCTTAGAAGCCCTAGTTCAGCTCAAAAGCCACCAGGTATAGGAGACCATTTTCAATCCTCCAATTTCCAATGCCTTCCCTTATAAGGTTAGCTTGAATCCACTCCATATTTATCCATGCAACTTCCTATATATATGCTATCTACTCCATTAGAATGTAATCTCCTTAAGGTTAAGGATGCTTTTTACTTTTCTTTGTATTTCCAGCACTTAGCACATTTCTTGGCACATAGTAAATTCTTTATAAATGCTTGTTGGCTAGTGTATGAGAATTATTAAAATGTTAGCCAAGATTAAATTTCAGAGATTTTTAAAGGGTAAAGAAAAAAACTTCAAACTTATAAAAGCCACAATGTTTGTTTCTTTCTTGAATCCTGAAATACACTATTTTAGATGCAAAACAAAAATAATGACATTCTGCTATAGAAAAAGTTAAAAGTACAAATATATCATATTCATAGGGGAAAAGTGAGGCTCAATTAAAGACCTAACCAATTTAAGATTTGGCAAAGGTCAGCATTTCCACTCCCAACTTTCTGTAGTACAGTACTGTAGGACAACTTGGGTTCAAATCCTACCTTTGCTTGCTGTGTGACTTTAGACCAGTCACTTAACATTTCTGGTCCTCAGTTTTCCTCATCTATAAAATAAAAGGGTTGAACTAGATGATCTCTAAGTTCCCTTCCAATTCTAAATCTTATTAATCTCTTTCAAATTACATCTACTTAAGTGGAATAATGAAATATTCTTAACTTTTACTTTAAGGACATTTTTTCTTTGATGTGGTCACTTCTCTCAATTGCAGCAAGTCACAATTCCTATGCCACTTAGTAGATGGTGTCAGAGTTGCTATGGCTAAAAAATTCATCAGCCATTATATCATCCAAAAAGATAATTAGTCTGATTATATAATCCAAGGATCAGAAATCAGGATAGCAACAGAAATAGTCAACAGGTGTTTTCCTTTAAAGGATTCTGTTGATTATTTTTTTTATTCTGAATTTAACATCAAATAAAATGGGCATTCATATATATATGTATATACATACATATATGTGTATAAATATACACATACATACATAAATATATATAGTAGAACAGAAAAAAAAGAGGATCATACATAAAACTGCAGGGCTCTATTACATACAGCTTATTTTTCTTTTAAAGTATCTAAGTTCAAACTATAATGTTCAAAGCTGTCATGCTTGTTGTTTGTGCTTCTTTCTGGCCTTCCTTACTTTTTTTTCTCTGTATTTTTAAAAAAAGATGCCTTAATGACCCTCTTTTTTTCTTTTTTCTACTGAATCCCTTCTTACCCTCCCAACCTATGCCCTTGGGAAAAACAAAATCAAAAACAAAAACAAAGCCCTTATAATACGTATTAAAAACAAAAAAAAAAACAAAAAAAAAACCCCTTACTCTGCTGTATCCAAAAAATGCATATCTTATTTTACACCTTGTGTCCATCACCTCTTTGTTAAAAAATAGCTAACAGACTTCATCACCATAAATCCTCTGGAATCACATCTGGTCATTAGATTGATCAAAATACTTGAATTTTTCAATGTGACATTTTAATATATCCTTTAGTCCTAGAATTCTCTGTTTAGTATAACTCAAATTTAATATTACATGTGAATTTAGTTCCACGTAAAGATTATTTTTGTACCCAGACCAATCAACATGATTAAAAAAAAAAGAGCAATGGCCACAAACACACAAAAGGAAATCTATAGTTGCTGGAAGAGGTAGGAGGAGAGGGTTTGCTTATATTTAAGCTAGATTCCCCTCCCTGCACCCCGCACCCCTCCATTAGACTGCAAATTCCTTGAGATATGGGACTGTTTTCTTTCATCTTTGTATTCTTAGCTCTTGTTATAATTCTTTGTTTGTGCTTGAGGAGATTCTTGAAAAAGTTTGTTAAACTGAAAACCAATTAATGTCTAATTTCCTTTTCATATTATTCTTCCTAAGAGGTCTGGAGGAAATGCAGGAATCCCAGGCAGACATGAGCAGCATAACATCACCTTCAAATCTCCACTGATATTTTTCTTTTGCTTTGGCCTATCTGGGATACCATTCCTGTTTGTACAATGTTGTACCATCTTTCCCTATATCCCAATCTATCCCTAATATCCGAGGGCCAGAAAAAAAAGTAACTCTACACTTGTTTTACTACCAGAGCAAAGTACTTATCATTTGATAGTCTTACCATAAAATGACAGCTAACAGTTTAGAAAGAGTAAATCTGTCTCCACTGTTACTTGGAAACAATGCAGCTAAGATTAAAGTAAAAAGCCCTGTGGAAGATTAAAACAAAGTGTTAATTAAAATATTGTCATGGCTGTACACTGCCAAATATTTCTTATGAATAAGAATAACATGCTTAACTTTAGAATTAGTTCATATTTTATATTTACATTATCTTAACAATGATACTATAGTTAGTAGGAATCAATTTTTCACTGGTCAATAAAAATGTCTTTAAATGACAATTTTTAATATAATTCAAGAATGGACAAATCAACACATTTAAAAAACTCACGCAATTAAACTGCACAGATTCAAAGCAGTATTCTGATTTCATAATCATGCACGTGACAAAGCTATTTTTAAAACATCTAATTTTTTTTTTTATCTTCCAGTTTAAAGTGACTCAAATTTAAAAATAAAAGTTATCACAGGCCAGACTACAGCTCAGAAATAGGTGATTATATTTAGTCATAAGGCCTGGAAACATTCCCCTCCAGATCGCAAATATGAGGAGAAAAGACAATTGTATTATGAACAGTTGTATTATAAAAATGCAACAAAGGAACATACGTATATATCAGCAAATCCAATAGTCTTTTAAGTTCTCATCCTTGACATCTCCATATTTTTTTCATTTTGTCTTTGTATCCCAAGCACCTAACAGTCCCTTGGGTAGGACTGACATCAAATTAATGTTTACTGTGTTGGATACTCTTTTACTAGCCTTTTCATTCTTGATACTTATTCCTCTCCTGGTTTCCATGGTTTTTTATTCCTATACCTCCTGTCCTACCTGATTGTTCCTACTATTAAACTTTTCTGGATCCTCATCTTGCTACCACCTCCTTAAAAATGGGAACATAACACATTTACACATACAGCATTTGAAAGTGTGCAAATAATTTTCTTCATAAAAACTCTGAAAGAAAGGCATCACAACTGATATTATCATCCCTATTTTATAGATAAGGAAACAGGCTCTAAGAAATTGTACGGCATACGTTGCAATGTCTGCAGCATGATTTGAAGTCTCAAAACTAGTGCTTTACCTGTCATGCCACCACTTAACTCTGGCTCTGTCCTTTGCACTATCTCTTTTCTCTACACCCTCTTGATTAGCTATAGCTTCTACTCTGACTGCTTCATTTGTCACTCTATATAACTAATTCCCAAATTTGTCCCTCTCCCCTAAACCTCTGCCTAAAGTAGTCCCATCCTTCTAATTGCCTGTTTATTATTTCCCCTTAGATGTCCTACTTATGCTTCAAATTCAACATATCCCAAACTGAAATCATCTTATTCTCCTCTCCAAATCTGCCCTTCCTTTTAATGTCTTTAGAACTACTTTTTCCCAGGTGTCCATGCTCAAAATATTTGGGTCATCTTTACTTCTTCACTTTCTATCATCTCCCAACATACATAATGAATTTTTACATCTAATATCTTTTGAAACCTTTCACTGCTATTGCAACTACCCTCGCTCATATCCTCACATCAGTTGTATCACTGTAAAAACTTATGAAATACAGAATAACACACTAAAGAGTTAAGAGGGCCTTCAGAGAGGAGCTAAATGAATGATAACCTCATTTTAAAAATCCCCAGATAATGGTCATCCAGTTTCTACTTTAAGATCTCCAATGAAATGAGAACTCAGTGGCTCACAAAGCAGCCCACTGCAGTTATCAGAAAGTTCTATTAATAAGAGATACATCATTCTGTAGCTCTAAATAAATTTCTTTGAAACAGTTCTCATTTTTCCTAATTCTGCCCCCTAGAAATAAACAGAATTTATCTAAAACTTCTTCCTTCTAACAGCCCTTTAAAGACAAGAAGACATGCATCTTTCCATCATTCTTTAGGTCACCTGTAATTTTGGTTCTTCTGAGACAGTGGTATTCCATGATTCACATCTATATGACATCATAAGAGAACGCAACTGATGAAGAAATGGGCTTTTCAAAAAACATACAGCAAAGAAATAAAATTACTTATGCAAATTTCTTAAGAATAATTTAGCCCAATCTCCTCACTTCTGAGCCCAGCTGATCTGTCTACCTAGAGCACATGTCTGAAACATGTATGATAGACACAGGGAGAAACTAATTCAATAAGCACAGCATCCCTCTGGAAATTTTAATGAATTTTGTCTTCCTAATGTTGACGGTCAAACCAATCACCCTTAAATAATTATGTATTTTGGAGGGGCAGAGTCAAGACAGCAGAGATTAAGGCAGGGACTCGCCTAAGCTCTCTCAAATTTCGTTCCAAATGACTTGAATGCCTCAAAACAAATTCTGGAGCAGCAGAACCCACAAAAGAATGAGGTGAAACAATTTTCCAGCCAACGATAACATAAAAAGTTGGCAAGAAAGGTCTGTCACTCCAGACTAAGTGGAGCACAATCCAGTACAGGTCACACCAGGGCAGACAGCCCCCAGCAAACCAGGAACAGGCCTTGGAAGCAAATGAATAAGCAGCAGCTCCTTCCAGACTCTGAGCCCACAGATGTTAAGGGGTTTAGACAACTGATCAGAAAGATGCTAACAGGGGTCCCTTTGCTGGCACTAGGGGCAAGACTCTGTTGCAATGCCAATACTCAGATCTGAGTCATAGTCCTGGGTGGCAATTCCAGGGTGAGGAGGAGCATTAGTACACCAGAGCTTGTAGCTACAAGGGAGCAGTGACCCTGGTCACAGTTCCAGGGCAAAAGAGAGTGTTTATGGGTTATTCACATACCAGAGCACAGGCCAAGAGACTAGTAAACATACCTCTCCATAGATTATACCACTCTGGAAGAAGTGAAATTTACAGGTTCCTAGACATATCTCTGAAAACAGCTTCACAAAAACCCTGAAGCTTGGGAAAGTGCACCCTCAACCTAGAAACAGAACCCCCTACCTTAGCATAGAGCTAAGTCAAGAAATAGGCTGGAAAAATGAGCAAAGAACAGAAAAAAATTCTGACAATAGAAATTATGGTGTCAAGGAAAATCAAAATATACTCAAAGACAACAAAGTTAAACAAGTATGTTTCAAAGAGAATGTGGAGCGCAGCAAGTCTAGATGCAATTATTATAATGCTATCTATGTATAAAACAATTCTTAAGAGATCATCAGCATGATATTCCGTTTTTGCTCTACAAAGGACATCTTCTATGACACTGGCAAATACCCTAAAGCAAAGCAAGTTTCCCCGATTTGATGCTTCACTTAATATTAATGCTCAGTGGATCATGAACAAAGTTACTTTTATTGTCCCATTTTTCGTAGTATACTTTATTACTTTAACATAGTAACTGGAAGAGAACTATTGAGAAAAAAAATTAAATACAGAAGAATCTTGTATCTCTACCTGTCTCAATCCAGTGTATAAATGGATATATAAGACATATCTGCTATAGGACAGTACCTGTAAAAGCCTGTTCCTTTTGTACATTTAGAACAAGGATACCCTCAATGCACGCATAAGTCGTTTTCAAACATTTTTTAGATGTGAGAAAGCAAGTATGAGTTTGTCATCTCATTTTCCCTTAGTTGTTTTTTTGAAATGTGTCAACACCCTCACTGTTGCACAAGTTTTATACATTAAGATAGCCACAACTTTTTTTGATTAATAATTAACAATACTTGTGCCATTTTTTATGCCACAAAAGATGACTAACCATGCTCTTTCCCTACTCATAAAGCTCTTATAATTCCCTCTTGCATCTAGATTAAAACACAAATTTGATTTTTAAGGATAGAAGTCAATGACTGGCCCTGGGAATTTATTACCATAGGGAACTCCTGGATGAGGAAAATCTCTCTACCAACATAGATCAGCACCTTTTCTGAAACAATCTTGGAGAGCTGCCCAAGGCATTGAGACGATAAGTAATTTGTCCATGATGACACAGCCTGTCAAGAAGCAGGAACTGAACCCAGGTCTTCCTAGCCCCAAGGATGTCTCTTTTTCAAATATATCACAGCACACTCAACATTTAAAGTCTTTCATATCCTGACTCCTAACTGCTTCTCCAGGCTTACTGCATATTCCTCTTCTTCATATACTCTTAGATTCCAACCCCAAAATTACTTACTTGTTGTTACCCTTCCATGACATTCCAACCCTCATCTCAGTAACGTTGCACAGGCTATCTTCCATGTCTGTAATGTACTCCTTTCTTACCTATACCTAAAAAAAAACCCAAGAAACTCTTGCTTCCTTTAAGGATCAAGTCCCACCTTTTACAGCAAGCCTACTATGATCCTCTCCCATTTAAGCAATGTCCACACTCCCTTTTCCTCTGGAAGTTACTCTGCATCTACACTGCATCTATTCTGTATGTTGTTCTGCATAGATTCCTGTGCTACACCCTTCCTTCCTTCCTTCTAATTGAATGTATGCTGTTACACATTTGTCTTTTTAATTCCCAGTGTCTAGCACACTGCCAGGAATATAGCAGGAGCTTAATAATTACTTAAGGGCCACTTAATACTAAAGGCCATTATTTATCCTTTCTGCTTGATATGTTTTGCATTTCTGTTCATTTGGCTTCTATAGCAAAAAAATAAATCACCTACTGGCCAACACAGTTAGCCTATGCTATTTTCACATACGCAATAGTTCCATACACAATAAAAATGTAACATGTAGCAGGATAATTTTATTATGAAATGTCATACATTTGCAAAGATTTATAAAGGTACAAAAATTTATCAAGACTCAGAAAGCCTAAGTATTACCTTTAAAAATGAAATAATGTTATAATTTGATATAAAAGAGAAATGTCATAATTCTTTAAGTATATCTACCCCAATGCTTCTTAATTTATTGAAGTAGAATGACAAAAGCGTCAAAATAAATCTTAACAATTAGGTAATTTACAAATTGCATTATACAATTAATATCTTACCAGAAGTTGAAGACAAGATGTTAACTATAGCAACTTGTGTGTCTGAAAGTGCTTCCTGATATGACAAATTTGCCAAAAACCACTAAGGAGCAGAAAAAGATTTCACATGTGAGTAACATACATTTACAATTAAAATTACAAATTATATTTCTTTCCTTCACTCTCCTCTAAATATTATTCATCACCTCAGTTTTAGAAGCTGTTCTATAATGAAAAAGTTGCTTTAAAAAACTTAGTTTAGACTAAGACTCCTACTATCAACATCACCCAAATAACTAATCCTAGTTATATATACCCTCAAGAAAAAATAAACTAATTTAGCAGATCAAAGTAGGAAAAAACTATATTTGTTTCTAGAGATAAGAATAGGGATTGGACCTGTGATTTCATTAACATAGAGAACTCCCAGATGATGAAACTTCCTCTCTACTCTTGCTGGCATTTTCTCTATGATTTAACAGTTTTAAAGAGTCATCTAGAACACTGATAAGTTAAATGACTTGCCCAGATTCACACAGTCAGTAAGTGCCAGAGGAAGGACTTGAAGCCAGCTGACTCTGAGGCCAGTAATTTCTTTTTAATAAAGGCCAAATAATTTGTTGAATCAATATTAACCTTTGTTTTGTTCAGTATTGATGGCATTATATAAAAAAAGAACAGCAGTTGACTTCAAATATTTCTACATTCAAAGGATTTTCAATAGTAAGAGAACATTTTAGTTCTTTACAAACTGACAAATTTCACAACAATTTTAGATGAGACTGTAGCCATAGAATGAAAGAATGTGAAAGATTATACAATTTTGCTATTGTTATTCTTGGATTTAACTAGATAAACTGTAACTCTATATTTCCTCTTAATATGCAGAAATAGACAAGTAAATAAACAAAAATAAAACAGAATAAAATAAAATAATTGGTTTTCATCATAGTGGGATAATAGGAGTTTAATTAACTATGAAGAATCCACTCTTTTCCTATTCTTTTTCTTCTAGTCAACTAACATATGTGTATACTTGTTCTTACTTTAACTTAGATAAGAAATCTGACCTATTTTTCTGTTACCTATTTTAAAAAACTGTAATAGAATACTAAATCATTTAAGTCAGTAAAATGTAAGCCTGACACTACTACCTTTTTCATCAGGAATACAATAACTAGGAGAGATCAATATATTCCTTCCTTAAAGAGTCACTTGCATCTCTTTAAAGAAGTGCTTTGTCTTTTCAGATACTGGAATTAAACCACCAAAATAAATCTTAGCCAACTTAACCTTCAAAGAACTGGCAGTCATCTTATCACGAAGAGTCACCACTCCTGAAAGCCTACTTATGACTGGGGCTCATGGTCTCCCTTCTGTCTCCAGTCAATGCTAAGGCTGGAATAAGGCTATGACAGTTATCCTGACTCCAATAAAGTTCTCCTTCCTAGTCTTTTGCATCCATCGAAATAAGAAAATGAGGTAGTGAGATAATCACTATCAAAGAAAGTCAGCAATATAAATTATACTGTCATAAAAATAATTAACTCGTCCCTCTCATATACATTTACCACATTCTACTTTGTATTGTATTTATTTGTGAACATGTCTTATCTCCCCTACCAAACCATAAATTCAAGGAAAAAGGGGTTGTGACTTACTCATAAGTAAGTTCTGTTCCCTCCATGTTTCTATGTCATTGCCTTGCACATAGTAGGTGCCTAATAAATGTCTGCTGAACTACATCTTACAAGAAATAGTTTCTCCTGAGAGGGCAAATATCTTCTTAATCTCACATGAAATAAGAAATTCAGATTTATATTTGGTTCTATTTTGTTTGTTGTTTTCCCCATATAAAAGCACTATTCAAAATAACCTAGGTCTGAGGCAGAAATATTTGAAGGAAATTCTCCCATATTAGAACTGTAATGAAATGGAGACCAGAGTTTTTGGTGAAAAAAATCAGTCATTTACTACAGTTACAAATCAACTCTATGTAACACATTCTAGAATTAAATTACAATAGCAATGATCCAAAGACTAAGGATCACTATTCTGTTGGCCCTCATCCAGGTCTAAGTTGGCATTCTCTCCTAATCATTCCCTTCCTAAGCTTTCAATACTTTTCTCTTCATTTATCACTTGCATTTTCTGCCATAAATTATCCCTCCCTCTTGAACACTATTTACTACCTCTGTTACATTAATGACAACAAGCTGGAACAGCGAAAAAGGAAAAGATTTCTCTAAATATTCTACTGGAAGTTTACAGCAAGGAGAAAACAACACAGATGACCAAAACTGCAACTTCCGTAACCATCTTTTTTTTACTATCAGTATAAAAAACAAATTAACTTTCTTAGTCAAAAATGTTGTTTGCTTTCTCAGCAATCTCACTGTTCTCTGCTAGTATTAAGAAAAGACGAACATTTAAATAGCAGGTAATACAAATTACAAATACACATCTAAATCACATCCTCTATCTACCAGTTCTTTCAAGGGACTGCTGCTTACCAGTTCTATGCCTTTCCAATTAGTCAAACTATGTTCTAGACTTAAGATACAGTTTTCCAAAAAAAAGTCAAGATAATTCTCAACTATGAATTTATGAATTCATTTATGCAAGAGTTGTACACTAGGTCCCTCCCAGTATCAATAAAAACACAAACAAAAAGGGGAAGGTTTCCAGCATACTGAGTAGAACCTCAATAGTAAAAAGACATGATAAAGAATCACAAAGGATGTATACGTATAAAAGTGATAGTGATCTGCACAGCTGGAGATAGCATCCAAATCCATGGAATGAATAAAACATAGGTCAACTGTAGTTTTTGAATAATGTTGATGAAGAGTTAAGGGTTGCTACAGAAAAGCTATACAAGTAATCTACTAACAAGTAATTTATGTGTACGAATACACAGAGTGAGTACAAGTGCATACAAGTGTGCTGTATGTAAATATATGTATATTTACATATATCTCACATATGCCTACATACACACATCTATTCAGAGTGTACACATATACACATATATTTAATTATGGATAATAAGACTGCATCTATGAGGGAATGGGTTTTGGTGAAGTTAGTATATAAATAAAACAATGCCTGGTGAAGGGCAAAGTCAGAAGATCTGAGTGTGAATCCTAGCTTCAATTTCTGTTAGCTTGTGACTCAGAAAAATCACTTAATACTTCATAGAGTTATGAACAAAGTATTCTGTATCCCTTGAATACACGTTACACAAAGGAGTTAGAACTTTTCTCAGCACAAAAGAATTCCTAGTTTTGAAATTCTCTCCACCAGCTGAGATTATAACCTAGGACTTAGTAAATAAATTATTAGTAGTTCTCTAAGGCTCCGAGAGATTAAGTGATTTACCCAGGGTAATGTAGCTACTAAGTCTCAGAATCCTGACTTGGACCCAGGTCTTCCTGACTCCAAGTTCAGCACACTATCTTAAATAGCAGTCTAGGATCAAGAAAAGGTCTAAAGCTAGAAAGGACCTCAACTCCCTCATTTTACAGATAAAGAAACTGAAACCCTGAGAGATTAAATGATTTGCTTAAGGTAAGGAAACTAATTAAACTCCAGAGGTGGGATTTGGACCCTGGTCTTCTGATTCCAGTGCTTTTCACACTATATACCACTGCTTCCAATACCCTGTTACTCTCTACATAAATGGAATTATTTTACTTTATGAAAGCTTTAAGGAAAAAATTTTCTAAAAGAAAATTGTCATTATGACTTTAAATGAAAATGAAAAGATAATGTTTCTTTAAAATTACTCAACAGAGGCTTTTTTTAAAAAAATGACTACATTAATTTGTCTCGAATTTTCTTCTAGTTCCATGTAAAAGCCTTATTAACTCAGAAAAGACCAAACTAAAGTTTATGGTTCTACCACTGGTAAGAAAAAAATAATTAACTGAAGCAAATTAATAATAAGTATAAAATTTAAATGAGAAATTTTTACATTTATGAGATCAAACTGTTTTCTGACACTTATGAAGCATTCAACTATATGGAAGTACTAATAAAATAAAATACATATATATACTTAAATATATGTAAACATGTAAATATGTGCATATAATTTTTAAAAATAATACCTGTGTGATTTCATTAACACAGGACCCTCCTGGTGAAGTACTTTCTCTTCCAATACAGACTGGCACCTTCTCTGAACTTCCCTATTACTGTCAAGGATACAACCATTCTCCCAATTAACCAGGCTCCTAACTTCAACTCATCACCTACCCTCACTCCACATACCCAATCTGTTGCTAAATCTTGTTATTTCTACCTTAACAACATTTCTCCTAACTGTTCTCTTCTCTCTACTCCCAAAGTCACCAACTTAGTACAGTGAGGAGTCACTCCTTGGCTGGACTATTACAACTGCCTTCTGATTGGTCTCTCTCTCTGCCTATTTTTTTCCCTACTCTAGTTTATTCACTCAGCTGTCAAAGTTATCTTCCTAAAGTGCAGGCCTGACCATGTGACCTTATTCCCTACTCAATAAACTTCTATGGCTCCCTACTACCTCCTGAGTCAACTACAAAATGCTCCATTTGGCATTTAAAGTCTTTCACAACCTGACCCCTTCCTAACATTCCAATCTTCCTACATTTTACTTCCCTCCACATACAACACAGCAACACTGGCCTTCTTACTATTTCTCACACATGACACCTCTCATCTCTGTGCCTTTTCACTGGCTATCTCCCATACCTGGAAGGTTCTCCCTTCCTCACCTCTAACTCCAGGCCTCCTTCAAAACTCAGCACAAGATCCATCTTCTGCAGTCCATCCCTGGTCCCTCATATTACTAATGCCTTTCCTTTCAGATCTATATTATATGTAGATTTTTTTTTTTTTGCAAATTAGCTACTGCATTAAATGTGAGTTCACTGACAGCAGAGACTGTTTCTACCTTTCTTTGTGTGCCCACTTCTTAGCAAAGTGCCTGGCACCTAGAAAGTCATCCACAAATGCTTGCTGATTGACTGATTCTGTAATTTATATTCTTGGACAGTTGCCTAGGGTACTGAGATAGACCTAAATCTCAGTATTCATGGTTCCAAGATTCCTCTTACTCCATTTTAAGCTGTTACTATTATAAAATATTACTGCTGTTAACAAATGTGAAATTGGTGCTTTTCATGAACTTTAAATCATTTCTATCTTGTTCTTTAAAAGACCACCACTATACAATTTTTGATTAAATTTCTCTCCTTCAGGTGCTCTATATTGTATTCATATTATCCAGATACCTCAATATACATTTTCTCCTGCTATCACGCATGCACACAAGTTGTTCCTCATGACTAAAATATACTCTTTCAACTCTTCTCTCAAAATGAGACACTTAAGTGCCAACTCACCCATGAAGCCTTCTCTTACCTATAAAGCTGTTAAGTTTTCTCTCCCAAAATTAACATATTAATTTGAGGGGCAGGGGGCAGTCTGAAAGTCCTGATAATTGGATTCAAATCCCACATCTGACAAATATTGGCTGTGTGATCCTGGGTAAATCACTTAGCCTCTCAGCACCCTGAGTAACTCCCAAAACCTACAAGTTGCAGAAGAGTAGCCAATATGTTTGGTAAAAGAAGACTCCTCCAAACAAGCTCAATACTCCAACAAAATCAAAGATTTGACCATATACAATTACTTATTTATATACATATTAGTAATTCCATCTTTACTCCACTCTCAAAGGAATAGTAGTTCTTTTAAGAAAGTGTCTTCTTTTTGTCTTTGGATACCTAGCTTTACACACAAAAAGAACTTAATGTATGTTGAATTAAAAATTATAAAGCTTCAATAAAATTACAATCCAGATTTCTCACTAATTCATATGCTTTCTGTACAACTAGTAGAAATTGGTGAAATTTTTTGATTAATATGAAAAAATATGAATTCCTTGATTTTCTACAGAGGGCTACTAGTAAGCATTAATGCTACTTCATAGATTTGAAAAAAAAAATCAGTCTTAAGATTTACATACAGATCTCATAATCAAGCTTTCAACAACAATCTCCTTAAGAGAAAATGTTTTGTTTTCATTCATTAATATTATAATGAACTTTAAGATGCTATCCAAGTTCTTTTGTTTTACTGTTATCAATAATAATGCTTAAAATACACAAGCTATAGGTTAATAAATGCTTAAAAACATTCTTATCAAGATCTTCATTTTAAGCTAATTACTGTAAGATCTGAACTGATTTAAATTAATATTACATCAATATAAAATCATGAAAAGCAAGTATACTTATCAAAGCAATAAACAGTAAATCATCTTATCCGGACCTCATTATCAACTCGAGCATATATTCACAGCACAATCGCTTTATAATGATGAACTGGGGAAACTATAAGATTCTGAAGTGTCTCTTATCTACCAAATAAACATCTAATTAGTTTTGTATAGTTTATCATTAAATTTTATTTATTCTCTTTAAATTGGTAATCCACACATGAGTTTAACAGTAGTTTTTATAACACTTGTTAAATATACTAATAAATTTTTCACCCCTTCTAACAGTAACTACCCACATGTAAAATATTTGATTTATAAAGTATGAAGAGAAGACCTACCACAAAGCAAAAGAAAAAGCTAATTTTTGCTACTTGAGTTGCAGTAAGTTTCCCTACAGTTTTCAGAATTGACTCTTGTTCTTTCACAGTAGGATATGACATTCGCGATAACTTGGCTTCCAGTGCATGGCTTGATGGAAGTTGTCGGATCTCCATAATATTACTGAACCTTACACGAGATTTTTTAGGTGCTTAAAAGAAAAAGTATGGCACAATATCATTAGACATCCTCTACCCAACAAGAGAAGATTTTTAAAAAGTGAATTTATTGATAATATCACTATACTTAATATACCTGTCTCTGGTCAAACCCAGAAAGCCTAAGAAAGCACAATGTACAGTTACATGGACAAATTTTATTCATTCAAAATGGCAAAAATAAAAATTACCTTTTCAAAAAATAGCTAGCTTAACTATTTTTAAAAGTTTCTATATATGACCAGTTGTTAAACTGTTACTAAGTCTACTGCATATATTAAGAGATTCATAAATGCAATATGATTTTCTCTAAGTCTGCTCCTTGAGAGAACTTTCATACATACTTTCAAGAGACTGAAAACTAGAATGTTTTACTGAATTAATGCACCAGCAGACAGCCATGCAGGAATTATTAATTGGCCTCCTAAGACCCTTTCTGTGTGTTTTAGAAGGCTTAGCTTAAGTGGATATCGTACATAAATTCCGTATGTGGCACAGCCCTAGAGATTTCTGATAATTCAACAATGAATAATTATAAAAATTGACCATCATGAAAATGCTTTACTAGCCAATACTCACAGTCCACTGAATCTATCATATTACCTGACAAAAAAGTAGTAACAAAGAAGATGTACTGGATCCATTATGTCATCTTTAAAGGGTTGAAATGAAACCCCAAACATTATACACAAACATCTAATAACTCTAAATCCTCCATAAATATATTTGTAAAAATAATGATAATGATGACAACTAGCATTTACACAGTGATTTATGGTTTGCAAAGCACTTATTAAATCTGATCCTCACAAAACTCTGTAAGCTGAGGTGCTAGAATTATCTCAATTTAACAATGAGGAAGCATTAAGAGTTTAAGTGACTTACCAGAGCTGGAAGTATCTGAGACAAGATTCAAAGTGAGGCCTTCCTAACTACAAATCCAGCACTCAATCCACTGCACCACTCAGAGGCCTTATTATTTAAGATTTATCATCCCTAACAATAAGTATCATATATTCAGCTCAAGTGTAAAGTAGGACTTTAATTTGTCCAAAAGTTCCCTTACTTCCAAGAATGATTCCTAATTTTCCTATTTCAAAAGTGAACAAGTTCAATTTTACTTTATCTGTCCTGACCATGAAATTCAATAGTTCATCACTGACTACTAAGTAAATTCACTCTTTAGCCTGATTTGTAGTCAAGGTTCTTTATAATCTCTAGGCACCCCAAATCTTATCTCACACTACTCCCTTTCAGGCCTACCAAATTTAACATGCCCCTAAGTCATAGTTTACTGTCTCCTTATCTTTTCTAATGCCTACCACCAATGTCTAAACATCTTACACACTTATCATTCTATTTTGTACTACTTATTTGTACATATCTAATTTCTCCACTTAGGTTCTGTGGACAGAAAACATGTCATCCAATGTTGTATTCATCTCAGCTCCTACTATAGTCCCTTACACATATTAGGTGCTTATTGGTGAGGAAATAAACTGATTATTCTTCCCATGCCTTTATAGACTGTAACCTTAATCTTGCCAATCTCTCCTCCTTACCCTCAAATGATTTTAATTGGCTTTTTCTAGACACAATTTTGTTTTTCTTGAGGTAAAGTAATCACAACTGCACAAAGTGTTCCATGGTTTTATATAAAGGAAAAAAACATTTTCTATTTTGTTTCAAATGTCTTAAGAATATTTGCTGTCCTTTTTTTCTATTAGCCTACTAAAAATATTTCTTTAATAAATCTTTTAAAATTACCTCGTAAGTCTAACTTGTAGCTTAAAACCCATCAACCGGTAAGTGCCGTTTGCGTTAACATACTCTAAATAATTTATGTAATACTTGCCACAATGACGCTCATTTGGCACTTTACTAATATGCAAAAATCTCTCAAGATATTTTTGGTTAACAGCCTGATATTTCACTCAGGAAGAATATTATCTACAAATTTAAGCTATTTCACTGTATAATTCCTCTCTAAGATCACTTGTAAAAGTTAAGTAAGATAGGCATCACCACCAATCACTGCAAGTATACCCCATCAGCTACACTGTTCACTGGGGGAATATCTCTGTTATTTAGGTTATTTCACTATTATGACTCTTGTTTCTTGAAAGGGCTATCTGAGTGGCAATTAATCTTATACTTGGCATTCATCTCTCATTTTCCCTCAAAATTTTAGGTACACCTCTTGGGCTTCAGATATGTTGCACATGTGTAAAAAATACCTATTCCAGCAAAGCCCTTTAAATATGAAAGACCAAGCAATCCCTACAAACTTCCACATGACAATAAACAGAACACTTACAGTACTGTCACCTGACAGCACTAGCTCTGGCTTCCCTTTAAAATACCAAAGATCTTGGAGACTGAAGTATAGTGGACCTTCATTAGAGTGAATTCAAAAGAAATTTACTCAAAGCTTGCTCCTTCCATTCATATATGTAGTTTCCATTTTTTAAACATCCTAGTCATGTAACTTTAACCTCTCAGGAGCAGCTTTATTTTATCTCAGTACAATGAGATCAGAATAGAAAAAAAACTCTTAGATCTATTCTAGTCCTAAGAGTCCATAACTGCTAAAAGACTACCTAGAAGGTGTGAGTACTGTAAGCTATGATTTATTTAATTCACGATTTTGAATTACCCTTTATCAGAGGCCTTTACATATGTAATAATGGAAGGAGGGAATAAATGAGAACGCCAAAGAGGTCTCTTTATACTTTATGAATTTTCACATATCTGGAGAACACCAAGTTTATACTCACATCCACATAAAGTGATATTATATATAACATTATTTATAAATTATTTATGCTTATTCAGTGAACGTACCAGCTATAAACATTCTTATGCAAAAGCATTACCTAAAGCACTCTGTCCAAAAGGGACAGCAACAGGAATGTTTTATGTTCAAGAAATAAGTAATGTTCAAGATATAGCTTTTCCTCATTTTATGCCCTGAAATATTAAACATAGTGTAGAAAGTGAAACTTTTCATATGAAATAAAGTTTCTTTCTTAACTTCCATTATTATTTCAAAGATGCATCCTCAACAGAGACAAAATTGGTCCTTAAAAACAACAGAACTACACCCTCTATTTGTTGCCTATTTGCACTAAACTCTACATCAACTTTAGAAGGAAAACACTCTGCATATGCACTAAAAGTACTTTAAAATATTTTAATTCATTCCATTTCAGAGTGAGTTCCCAAAGGCTCCATGATGTGAGTATTTTTTACATTTCTTAATGCAATTATTACAGATATGCTAAGAGAACTCATTAGACAGGAGTCACAACTTTTCCAGATCTCAGTGGTTCTCCAAATACATAAAACACACACACAGTGAATTATGCAAAAAAACATTGAGTGCCTCAGTTAAGCTTGATGGAGGTCATGCTGACCTCAAACTTTTACAAAGAGCTCTGCAATTTTAGTTTTTTACTTCTTTTAAATTTTATTTTGAATATTAAAGACATCAGAATTTAAATCTGGATCTTTACTGTATTTTATTATAAACATCTCTGCTACAGAATATGGCTAAAGTAACCTTGTCCTATAAATATTTGAAAAGAATAGCATAAAATTGTTACTTAACCAATGAATCCTATCACACAGTTATTTGAAAACACATTTTGTCATTGATAAATTACCTGCAGTTTATGATAAAGGTAAGAAATTACAATTTTAACTTACTTTTTTCATTCTCACCATTAGTACTTTCAGGTTTTTCACTTGCCAAGTCATGAAATTTCACAGGAACATACAGAGGTTCACTCTGATATGGAAAAAAAAATGACAACTGCAGTTAAACCAAAAACATCACTTAAAATTTATGTAGGTAGTAATTAAATACAGGTATAATTATGAAAATATCATTCTCAAGAAGATTTGTAAGACATAACTTTCTATAAATTGAATTTAAGGGTTTTTAAAAGCTGTTGATATGAAAAAAGAATGCAACCTAGCCACATAGATGCTAGTAAGTCCAGTGACTCAACAATTTAATTTAATTTGTAATCTGGTAGAAAGTTGGCATTATGTATCACAGATTACAGATATATCACTTTCTGCCTCTCATTTTCTGCTTGATTGGTTGCTTTTCTTTGAATGAGATGCCTCTTCTTTGCACAAATGTTTCCATCCCTTCACTTAAGAAATGACTTAAAATCTATCCTGTATCATAAAACTGTTATATACTTCTTAGAAAGTAAACAAATAGAACTTAATTAGAAAAAAAAATGAGAGGGGCAGCTAGGTGGTACAATGGAGAGAACAACAACCCTGGATTTAGAAGGAACCAAGTTCAAATCTAGCCTCAGACATGTCATTTACTAGCTGTGTGACCCTGGGCAAGTCACTTAATCCAAATGGTTTTAAAAAATAAAAAAAACATAAAAGAGAAGCAAGGTAGCATCTTAACTATAAAACTTCCTTCCCTTATATAGGCAATCTATATTGATCTATTTTGAGTCCCAAACGAGCAGGGCCTGACTCATTATCTCTTTGACCTCCAGTGCCCTAGCCCTAGTAGATGGCTCAAAAAATGGATAATGATGACAACGATGAAAAAGATATTTCTATAGCAGCCACTCCTGGTTGAAGGACAAGAATATTTTTCTTCCATTTTGCAAAGGCAATAACATACTCCTTACATGCACTTTTTTTTCCTCTCTATAGGGTCCCCTAAAAGGATTCCTTATTTTGAACTACATCTTGAAGAAAAAAAATTTCAAGATACAACCCTTAGGAGAGCTGTCAAAAGACAATGAAATGCCTAAACAAAATCTGCTTCTATCTCTTCTCCATGGTTCCGCTCTACTACCCCATTTCTGATGCATGAGTCCAATAAGTCAGATACATAAAAAAGTAACAAAAATAATTCTAAGGTAGTGCTAATACGTGTGTGGAGATTAGGAAAGCTTTTTGTAGATGTGACACCTGAGAGAGCTTTGCTTTGAAGGAAGCTAGAACACAGAAGCGAGAATGTGGTAGAGAATGTAGTACACACCAGACATGGGGAACCATTTGTACAAAGACATGGAGGCAGAGAACGAAATGTCACATATGGGAAATAGCTAGCCAGCAGACTGCCTACATGAAGACAAGAAACATGAAACAAAGCTGGAAAGGTAGATGGGAGCCAGGATGTAAACTACTTTCAATGCCAGGATGTAAACTACGTTCAATCCCAGGCTGAGTATTTTATCGAAGAACTCCAAGTAAGAGATGGTAACATGGCCAGATCTTTATCTTAGCGATATATTCTTAGCACCTGTTTTGAGAACGGATTGAAGAGGGCAGAGAATGGAGACAAGGTTATCAATTAAGAGAGTACTGCAATATCCAGGTACGTCAAGGCTTCATGAGTAGAGAGAAAATAATAAAAGTGCCATTTTTATATTGCTTTATGGTTTACAAAGTGCTTTACCTATGTTACCTCATTTGATCATCAAAACAATTTTGAGAGGTAGGTACTATTATTAGCCCCACTCGACAGCTGAGGAAATTGAGGCTGGCACAGGTTAAATGATTTACCTAAGGTCACACAGTTAGGAAGTGTCTGAGGTAGGATTTAAATTCAAATCTTCCAAACTCCAAATTCAGCCATGTATTCACTGCTCTACCTGGATACCTCAGACAAATGAGAGTGGAAATACGATGAAAAAGGCTAATATCTACTTTCTTCCTCTATCATTCTTTGTTTCTCTTTTCTTTCTCTTCTTTCTCCTTTAGTATCATTTCTCCAATGATTTGTGGTTTTGGTGCCAAAAAAGACGTGGCACTGACGGCCACTGGGTGCTAGTCAATGAGAGTGGTCCTTGAATATAGTCAATAAACCAAATAAACCAAATAGTGTTTTTGTAACTTCTATATCTTTGGCTCTTCTCTTTGCTTACATCTAGTTCACTGCTATACCACTGGGTGGAGGTTACCAATCATATGAAAACCAAATAACTTAGACATTACTATATTCACCTCAATTTTAAAATATTTCACAATGAAGTATAATCCACATAAATGAAAGATATAACTTTGGGAAAATATTCACTCTAAGGATTTCTTTCAGTTTTGATAAATGTATTATATATGACAGAATGAATGGTTTTTGGCTTTTTTTGTAGCCTTTATATCAATACTTCAAGTAGAACAATCAAAGTGGAATTCAAGGCAAATTCATATCCATTAAATTTAAATTTTTCTACTCATTAGTAATTAACCATTTCAAAAAATCTTCACAACTTGTTAATATTTTGTTAGCACTTAAGCAAATACCAAAATAGGATTTTAAAATGTTATAGAGCAGTTCACTTAATAATAGCTCTAAACTCTTCAAATCAGGCAAAACTTACCAAAGAACTATTCATGGTATTATCTGTAGTACAAGCAGCAAAGTAACCTTCAGCATCTGCAAACTGAATAGAGGAAAATTAGCTTAAAATTCAGTTAAAATCAATCACAATCAAAATCTACCATGAATTTATCAAGTACAGAGAGGGTAAGCCTTCTCTTAATTCACCACTCTATGACAGCCAAGAAACACATCAAAGTGTCTAAAGAATTTTACCAATCTAAGACAATTGCCTGGAATGAATAATAATATCATTACAAAATACTTCCTCTTTTCTTCCACTATCTCACATAAACTAAAGAATACTACATTCTATTAGAATGTAAGTTTCTAGAAATTTTCATTGTTAAAAATGTTTGGAAAAAATATATTCTCAATGCTAGTCTAGGAAATTAAAGAACATTCCATATGTGATATTTAAGTTTCAGACCTTCTAGGTAAATTCTAGTCATACAACATTTTGTTCATAAAAATAAAACTTTTATGTTATTATCAAATTCAAATGTTAATAGTAAGTATGCCAAAGGTGAGAAAAAAGGGCCAAACTAATCTCTAATCAATGACACTAATTTTAACTCATATCTCCAAGACACAGAGAATAGAGCTTTTCTGACAAAACTTGGGGAATTTTTCAAGATCCCTTCTGGAGAATCACACCAGTTAGAAATAACTATTCTATTCAAAATGAAAATGGGTGGGGGGAACCTAAAAATCAGCATGGAGACTATTCACTCATTAATTCAAAGTCACCTTTTTCCTCATTTCGATTACATAAAGAAGGTACACTACTATGACAATTTCTAATTCTTTCTGTGCCATCATGGAGTTTATAATGCTCTTTTAATGTTAAATAGATAATCTGGCTCACTGAATATCTGAAATTCAGTTTGTAATATGCTATTTTCCCCCTAACATAAAATATTAATTTTGCAAACATGGTCAATTTCATTTCTTTGAGACTGTGTCTCCCTGTCTGGCTTACGACACAACTACAGGGGGCTCCTCAAAGGCCCAAACCCACTATTGATGAACACAGCAGCTTCTGCTTGTTCCATTTCTAGCTTAGGCTGGACATCTTGCCTTAAGCCCACTTTTGTGGGCTCACAATTTAATATCAAATATTGTGTAGATATCCAATAGGATAGCCCACTGAAATCCAGAACTTTGGAGCTCAAAAGATCTGCCAACCATAGCCTTAGAGGTAGCAAAGATTCAAGGCGTATATGTGCCACCACACAAGGTTACACAAGTCAACTTCCAATTAGTTAACTAGTCTACTAATTCCTGAAGCTACTGGTTGCTTCTCTGCTTCCTTTTCTTCCTCTCTCTACACTTTTTTTTTTGCTATTTTGCTAGACTTTAACAACTCTCAAAAATAAAGGAAAAGGAAAAGAGATAAAACTCAAATGTATCTATTTTGCTCATTATTAACATTTAATTAATAGTTTAGACATTATTAAAACTATTGGCTATAATCAGGATTTGGTTTTTTTTTTTTTACTTCTATGATTCCTCTACACATCTAATACCATTGGCAATTAAGATGTGGCTGCCTTACAAAAATTTAAACATCTCTAAACTCTGATAAAATGTATACTCTATCTCCTCTCCAAACACAGAAATTATAAAACTTACAAAAGCAGCATGTCTTCCACGAAATCCTCGTGTGCACTGTTGCCTCCATGGCTTCCAAATAATAAAGCCCAAGAGGTATAAAACAAACATTGATGTTTTTGCGAAGGTGCTGAAGAATGGTTTATTATATTGAGTAAAAACATACTGTGGGGGAAAAAAAGTTACATAGATCACTATTAAATCACTGCATCTTACTATTAATCTTTACTAAAACAAAGTTAAAATTTTTTTAACTTACTGACATTTGTATTTAAAGTTTTGCTGTTGAATTAATGAAAAGAAATGCTAGGGAAGGTGACCGAGCACTACCAGATCTCAAACTGTATTATAAAGCAGTAATCATCAAAACCACTTGGTACTGCCTAAGAAATAGAGAGGAGTAGTAGCTCAGTGGGATAGACACAATAGTTAATCATTATAGCAGTCTACTGTTTGATAAACCCACAGACCCCAGCTTCTGGACTAAGAATCCACTGTTTGACAAAACATGCAGAAAAATCTGGAAAACAGTGTGGCAGAAACTGGGAAGAAACCAATGCCTGACATTGTAAACTAGAATAAAGTCCAAATTGGTACACGATTTGGGTATAACAGCTGACACTATAATTAGGGAGGCAAGGGATAGTTTATTTGTCAGATTTATGGAAAATGGAGAAATTTAAGACCAAACAAGAGATAGAGAACGTTATAAAATGCAAAATGGATAATTTTGATTACATTAAATTGAAAAGTTTTTGCACAAACAATGCCAATGCAACCAAGATTAGGAGGGAAGCAGAAAACTGGGAAAGAATTTTTACAACTAGTATCTGTGATTAAAGGCCTCATTTCTAAAATATATAGAGAACTGAATCAAATTTACAGGAACACAAGTCATTCTTCAGTTATAAATAGTCAAAGGACATGAATAGGCAGTTTTCAGAGGAAGAAATTAAAGCTACATAGTCATATGAAAAAATGCTCTAATTCACTATTGATTAGAGAGATGCAAACCAAAACCACTCTGAGGTACCATATCACACCTATCACGTTGGCTAACATTACAAAACAGGAAGATGATAAATGTTGGAGAAGATGTGGGAGAGTTGAAATACTAATTCATTGTTGGTGGAGCTGTGAGCTGATCCAACCATTCTGGAGGGCAATTTGGAACTATGCCCAAAGAGCTACCTATAAAAATGTGCATAATACCTTTTGACCCAGCAACACTGCTTCTAGGACTATAACCCAAAGAGATCATAAAAATGAGAAAAGAACCTACATAGACAAAAATATTTACAGCAGCTCTTTTTGTGGTGGCCAAGAACTGGAAATTGAGGAGATGCCCGTCAATTGGAGAAATGGCTGAACAAGTTGTGGTATATGTAACGGAATAATATTATTGTGCTGTAAGAAATGACGAACAGGCAGACTTCAGAAAAACCTGGAAAGACTTATCTGAACTGATGCTGAGTAAAATGAGCAGGACCAGGAGAACATTATACATAATAATAATCACAATGTGCAAGGACTGTTTCTAATTGACTTAGCCCTTCTCAGAAATGCAAGGACCTAAAAGATTTTCAAAGGACTTCTGATGCAAAATGCCATCCACAGCCAAAGAAAGAATTGTAGTGTCAGAATGCAGATCATTTTCTATTTTGTTATGTTTTGATTTTTCTCATGGATTTCTCCCATTCTTTTTATTTTTTTTAATTCTTTTTATGCAACATGACTAAGGTTTAATAAGTGTTTAATAAGAATGTATATGTAGAACCCATGTAAGACTGCATGCTGATGTGGGGAGGGAGGGGAGAAAAATTTAAAACTTATAGAAATGATTACTGAAAACTGAAAACAAATAAATAATTTTTAAATAAATAGTTTTTAAAAAGGGAAAAAAAAAGTTTTATTGGCTTATAGCCTTTTTGAAGTTAGGGTATTTATTCCTTAGTTGTGTACATGTGAATGCTCCCATCAATGCAAAGTGTACAGTTACGTTGGAAGATAAGATTTGCAGCAATAACTGTTTGACATATTATATCCATGATCATTTAGTTCACTGTCCTATTTATCTGCCTTTTTAAATTTCTGATAAGTTTGAAACTTCTGTGTGGTTGCTAGTTCAGGCTAAGAAGCAACATGACTATATGCATGTAAAAAAACAAAAACAAAAACAAAAACCACCTGGGAGTACAAAAACAAAAATTAAAATACATAAGAATTCAGGTACTGAGATATATTAAAAGATTTCTTTTATATTAATTTAACCCACTTTAAGTAAACACTTCCTGAGCAAATAAGTTCAAAGCACTGAGCTACCCATCACTGAACCAAAGACAAAAATTAAACAGTCTCTACTATCCTGAAGGGCCTTTTATTCTACTGGGGAGAATAAATGTAAAAAATGTATATATTTAAGTAAATACAAAGCAATGGAGGAGAAGAAGCCTAGTAACTGGGGGTCCTGGGAAGGCTTCACCAAGGAAGAAGCACCTGAGCTGAGCCTTAAAGGATTTAGAAAGATGAAGCTGAGGAAGATGTCAATGTTAGGCATGGGTGATAGCTTCTGTGAAAACAAAAAGGTAGGAAATGACAATGTCAACTTTAGGAAATAGTTTGTAGTACAACTGCGCTGGAAAATCGAAGACTTTAAATCCCAAGCTATAGAGTTTATATAAATGGGGAGGGGGGGGGGGGTCCCCTAAGATTTTTGAAGAGGTATGGCAAGATCTCTGGTTTAGAAAAATTGTTTTATTAACTGTGTGAAGGATGGATTGGAGCAGGGAAAGACCAGAAACAGAAAGATCAATGAAATACCTTTCACAATAATCCAGAGGAGAGGGAAGGCTGAAACAGGGAGGCAGTAGCTTACGTGGAGAAAAGTAAATGAGTGTAAGAGATGTTATGGAAGTGAAATCAACAGGAAATGGCAACTAACTAAACAGAAGGGATAAAGGAAAGGAAAGAATCTAGGAAGGCTCTTTGGTTATATGTGACAACTTTAATCACATAAAACTATTATTCTTGCTTGGCTCCATATTATCAGAAAGTAAGCAAAACTGAGTGTTCTCTATATCAGGGGAGACCAAGTTCTAACTAAGGCTGAATGAAATTTTTCTTCTAAATTTTACTACTTAACTAATATAAAAATTATTAAGATTAAAAAATATATATAACCTAAGGTTCTTATCCTTACTATCTAAAACAATTGTTTATTTTCCTGAATTCAGGTTCAAAACTCATGTTGTCTTATAAGCATTTAAGTCATAAAAGGTTATCAGCTTCACCAGTGAAAACTACTTATTCTGGAAAAAAAAAAAAATCACATTCCCTATCCTGACTCCCTGACTTCTTAACATACTCTAACCAAAACCTAGGAAGGCATGGATGAAGCCAACTAACAAATTTATTAAATATCTATCATATTATAACTGTGATACCATGTTTTGTTATTTAAATAATGATACTTATATATACAAGTACATATAAGGTCAAAAACTGACTACATTAAGATCTAGTTGTTTCCAAAGGAAAAAAACTCATCTTCATAAAATGTGCTATTAACCAAATAAGTTCAAATAGCAATTATACAAGGAGAGAAAAATAAGACTCCAGAGTTCTTAATAAGCTCATTACCTGAGTGCACTACATAAACATTTACTAGAAAGCAAGCAGTTAATTACATAATGTATAGCATGTCATGATCTTTTCAGCATCACCATAAACAAACACTTATTAAGAAAATTGTGGGAGAAGACATATTAATGGATATATTGCAAAGTTAAAACAGTATTATTTTGTTTAGTTATCTTTTTTTTAAAATCTTAACTTCTATTCATTGAATAAAAGCTACTTTGTATCCTAGATATGTTATACTAAGAAAAACACATTGTGAGATATACTTACCAACATAAAGAAATAACTTCAAAAATTTGGAAAATCTACATTAACATACTATATTTCTAGCTGAAAATAAGACCCATTCATATTACCTTCCCTAATTAAATGCAAAGAAACCAAGTGAAACCAAACTTTCAGTTTAAACTTGGGCTACAAATTAATACCACATCAAGAGAAAACTGAAAAATTGCACAACAGTCCTAAGACTAGCTAGTCCTTCTGTAAGTTTGCTTTTTTATCAGGTACATGAAGTTTTCTTAAAATAAAATTATCTTTTGAAAAGTTTAAATTACTTACTGATGTAAGTTCTGAGGAAGCAACCCATATAACATCCACAAGTAGGAGAATAACAATTCCAAGAGCCATTCGCCTTCGCTGAGTAAAAGCACTGCTCTGGGAATTCATTCGGTTCATGATAAATACCCACACCATTTGCAGTCTATTAAAATAAATACAGACCATATTAAAAGACATATGCGGAAAATAAACACATAAAAGAAGCAACTTAGCAGAATAGAAATATTTGATATTTGTTACCTAATATAAATGCAAGTTATTTCACAATCATGAAGCAAATAGAAGGCCTTATACTGACCTCCCTTTAAAGGCCTTTCTCAGGTCTTGGAGAGAAAAGCTTGAAAGCTTTGCACAGCTCAGAGTATTAGAGGCTGACAAATTCAAATCACCTATGAACAACAAAAACAAAAGCTGAGGCTTATGAAAGTAAAAACTTAAAACATAAGAAAACATAACACTTTAAAATTTTAGCTTCCATCTAGAACCAGGGGGCAAAATAAATATCGAAAGAATCCACCAATCACCTCCTGAAAGAGAGCCAAAAAAAGAAACTCCTAGGAACGTTGTAGCCAAATTCCAGAGTTCCCAGGTCAAGGAGAAAATATTGCAAGCAGCTTGAAAGAAACAATTTGAATATTGTGAAAATACAATCAGGATAACACAAGATCTAGCATGAAAAGGCAAAAAACAAAGAGAAATCATAAGGGACTTACTAAAGTTGAACTGTTTACATTCCTATATGGAAAGACAATATTTGTAACTCTTGAAATTTTTTTTTTCAGTATCTGGGTAGTTGGTGGGATTACACACACACACACACACACACACACACACACACACACAAGGTGAGTTGAATAGGATGGGATCATATCTTAAAAAATGAAATCAAGGGGTGAGAGAGAAATATATTGGGAGGAGAAAGGGAGAAATGGAATGGGGCAAATTATCTCTCAGAAAAGAGGCAAGTAAAAGATTTTTCAGTGGAGGGAAAAGGGGGGAGGGTGAGAGAAAAAACATGAAGCTTACTCTCATCACATTCGACTAAAGGAAGGAATATAATGCACACTCATTTTGGTATGAAAACCTATCTTACAATACAGGAAAGTGGAGGAGAAGAGGATAAGCAGGGTGGGGGGAGACAATAGAAGGGAGGGTAATGGGAGGAGGGAGCAATTAGAAGTCAACACTCTTGGGGAGGGACAAGGTCAAAAGAGAGAATAGAAGAAATAGGGGGCAGGATAGGATGGAGGGAAATATAGTTAGTCTTACACATGACTACTATGGAAGTCATTTGCAAAACTACACAGATATGGTCTATATTGAATTGCATGCCTTCCCAGTGGGGATGAGTGTGGAGGGAGGAAGGAAGAGAAGTTGGAACTCAAAGTTTTAGGAACAACTGTTGACTATTATTCTTGCATACAACTAGGAAATAAGAAATACAGGTAATGGGGTACAGAAATTTATCTTGCCCTACGGGACAAAAGAGAAAATGGGGATAAGAGAAGGCAGATTGGTAATAGGGGTAATTAGAATGCTTGGCGTTTTGGTGTGGGGGGAGGGGAAAAATGGGGAGAAAATTTGGAACTCAAAATTTTGTGGAAATGAATGTTGAAAACTTAAATTAATAAATTAAAAATAAAAAAAATGTTAGCTTCCAACAGCACTTGAAGTTAGTGCTATTCAAAATTGCCTACACGAAAAAATGTAAGTTCTGTATGTCTCCTCTTCTATCTATGAGAGGATTTTAAAGATAAATAAAAAAGATCAATCAACAAATATTTATTTAAACATCAGTATTTGCCAGGAACTGTGCCAGACTCTGGGGATATAAGTACATGGAATTCATCTAACTCCCTTTTTATAAACTTTAAAGACAGTGGTTATAAATCAAGACAACCCTCAAAGATGAGTAATTCACACAGAATAAAAAAACACTGTCCCAGGAGATTTTAATAAACTGGTTTATATGACCTAGTTGAATAACAATATGATCCATACCCTAGAACACATCTTCTCTGAGGCTACACATAATCCGTGAATTAGTCAACAGGCTTGAGCTAGGCACTGTGCTCATTCATCGCAGGGGATGAAAAGGCAAAACTTCCCCCAAGAAACAAAAAGGCTCCCATAGTCTAATGGGAGAGATTATGCAAACAACTACGTGCAAGCAAAATACATACAGGAAAAAACTGGAGATACTCAACAAAAAAGCGGGGCTCTGACATTCAAGGGTGATCAGAAAAGGTTTCTCACGGAAGGAGTCAGACAGGGAGGTCAGGAGATGGAGGCCCCTGCCCCAGACTCGGCTATCACCTCTCAGACACTTGTCAGCCTGGGCCAGCGGCTTAATCTCGGTTGTTTCGTCTGTGAAATGGGGATAACGATAGCGCCTACAGCTAAGGACAGTGAATCCCATTCGGCACGTACACCTGAGTTCAAGCTCGGTCCCAGGACAGAAGTTAGTTACTAGCTACGGGACTCTCACAAAGTCACTTCACTTCGCACTGTCGGTGTCCTCGACTGTCAAATGAGGTTACTAACAGCACCTACCTCCCCACACGGCGGGAAGGGATAAATGGGGTCGGATTTGTACTTTGTCGTTGCCACCTGGTGTTGGACTCTCGGTGACCCTGCAGGGGGTGTCCAGGCAAAGACACTGGGGCGGTGCAGCACTCCTTTCTCCAGCCGATTAAAGCCAACGTTAGGAGACTCGCTCGGGGTCACCCTACCAGGCCCAGCACGCTGCCCACCGGGCCGCCAGCACCGCCTTCCTCGGACCCACCTTTGGAAGCATTATAAAGGGCTCTCACAGGAGCTTAAAGCGGCGCCGCCGGGGAGGGTGGTAAAGCTAGCAGGGCACGGATGGCTGAGCCCGGACCCGGGATCTCAAGTTCAAGTGCAGCCTCCGACACTCCGGAACTGGGCGAAGCGGCAACAAGTCACCGGACAGCCGCCGGCCTGCCCGGCACTTCTCGTAAGGCTCAAAGAGCGTTTGCTCACTGGGCTGCCTACCGGAAAGGTCTATAGGGATCCCAGTAGTCACTATTTTCTCCTCCAGCCCCACCCCCGGTTGCGGAGACTCCCCCCCTACGACTGCTAACAGTACAGCGCAAGGTCAGGAGACCCCTCCCCGCCCGATGGGACAGCCCCGCCCGCGAGCCTCCCGAACCCGGCCCCGACTTGGGCAAGTCTCGAGGAAACGAAAACGAAGCGAGGAGGAAGCAGCTGCGGAGAGGAGCCCCGGCCGCGGCCGAGGCGGGGTGGCGGCCCCGGGGACGCCCCGGGCGGAGCTGGCCACGCTCCGACCCCCGGCCCCCGACGAGGGTCCCGGCCGCGCACGCCGGCGCCCCGCCCCCCCCAGGGTCACTAGGCAGATTCCATTCCGCCCCGTAAAGTGGGGGCAGGGGGCGAGCTGAGGTGTGCTGGGTTTTTATTTTTTCTTTTAAAGCGAAGAGAAAGCAACGAGCTGGGGAGGGGAGGAGGGGAAAGGAGAGAGGAGGGGAAGAGGGCTGGAGCTGTCAGGGGCGCGGCGCCGCCCGGCCACCGTCGTCGCCCCCACCTGCGGGGCTGCCTCCCAGGCCTCCTCCCCGCCTCCCTACCTTGCCGTCCTGCGCCGCGATGGCGTCGTGGCGACACCATGAGCGGCCCCGGCCGGGCCGGGCCGCGCCCCCCCTCCGCCGCTACCGCTCAGTCCGCTGCGGCTGACGTCCTCTGAGGGGACTCACTGAGCCCGCGCGCTCGTCATCTCTCCCGACACAGGAGCGGGGAATCCAGGCCCCGCTAAGGCCTCCTGGGCTCCCACGGGGAGAGCGTTCCCAGTTGCGTCTCTCCTCGGGAGCCCGGGAGGAGGGCGGGGGGAGGTGGAGCGGAGCGGAGCCGAGGAGGGGGCGGGGAACGAGCTGCGATGGCCGCGGAGCTCCGGCTCCGGCCCCCGCCCCCTCCTGGACGCCCGCCCGCTGACGACTCGCTTGCGTCACCGGTGGCTTCTGCGCAGGCGCAAGGGCTTGGCTAGGCCACGCCTCCTTCTGGAGTGGTGTTGGAAGGTGCAGTGGGAGTGAGTCTTTAGGTTGGGTTTGGGGGAAAGAGTCGAAAGCTGTCGGCCCCAGAAAGGAAAGGACTAGGAACGAAGAGTTAGGTATAAAGATTAAGCCTATCTACGAACGAATGACCCCACCCCACCCCCAGCCCTAGTAGCATTTTAATTCTGGATAAGTGGAAGTCATGAACTTGCATAAAGCCACCAAACTAGTTTGCAGTGTGGTTGGGGAGCTGGGTGGGCAGAGTGCCCGCCTGGAGTCAGGAACCCGAGTTCAGATTCAGCCTCTGACATACTAGCTGTGTGACCTGTTTGCCTCAGTTTCCTCAACCCTAAAATGATCTGGAGAAGGAAATGGCAAACACTCCAGCATCTCTGCCAAGAAAACCCAGATGGAGTGGAGAAGCGTCAGGACGTGACTGAACAACTACAAAATTTGGAATGAAGGCTTCCAGCTTTTACCAGCCTTGAAAGTGAGCCCAAAACTTATAAAGGGCAATGATCTGGCTGATGTTGGCAGGAAGGCGTTAGAACTGGAGTTCTGAAGTTCCAATGTATCCCTTAAGCTGGGTCTTTGAACTTGAGTGGGGCAAAAAATTACCTCTTTATTTAATCCAATCCTTAACTGAAATTTAGCATTTCCTTCCGTTGTTTAAAGTCTTAGTATACACACTGGTCAGTTTCCAGAGCTAAGAGCTGAATGCATTCGCGTTCCAGATCCATTGCCCTTCCAGCAATGGTGATCCTACTATATAGCTTTAAGTAAAAAGGCTTGTCTTAGTTTATACTCTACTTTGGTTAGCTGTTTAGGGAGAGTGCTCATGTAGCCAAAATCATATATTTAGCTGGAGTGGGTTACATAGTTTCATTCTGCTCCATGGTCATGGGATACCTCTTGTTGGCTAACTGACTCTTACAAGTACAGGCTGTCATGCTGTTAACAGGTCACAAGGGATCTAGTCATAAAATCTGGAGAGATGAGTAAATACTTCACTACTAAGAGATGAAGTAATTTCCCCATTGTCACATAGCTGACAAGTGTTGGAACTGGGACTTGGGTCCAGGGCTCCTGATTCCACTGTGCCAAACTGACTAACTTTTTAGGGTACAGGAGAATAGCTTGCTTGAGGTCCTACCTGTCAGTCCACCAAAGGGATGCTAATTTAATCAATTTCATTTTTCATACAGTGTCATCACACAATTATCTTTCCATATCCCAAGAATCTTCTTAGAATAGAAAAGAAAAAGAGCAGAGAATCTAAAATAAAAGATCAAAGGACTGAGAACTGCAAGGCACTGAAGATCATCTAGTTCATTTTACAGATAAAGAAGCAAAGGGCCAGGCAAATGAAATTACTTGCTGAAGGTCATAAAGCTTGGTTAGTTGGGTGGATGGGTGGGTTGTCCTTCATTCTCATATGTTAGAGTCAAGTTAAAGTGTGTCTCACTGTCTGATCTGACCAGTATAAGCTAGGGATGCTCTACCACAGGTGGGCCACAAATTGTCCCTGTGAACATTTGGGGTTGATTCTCTAAATTTGTGCATCTTGCATTTCTTTTGAGTTACTTCAATTCTGCTTTGCTCATAGAGCACAGGACCTTCTCTGATGAGGGCACACCATGCTGACCAGTCCTGTGCCAGTGTCTCCCAAGTCACACAATCAATTCCAAAGTTCTTTAGAGAGATCTTGAGAGTGTCCTTGTATTGCTTTTTCTGACCACCATGTGAGCACTTACCCTATGTGAGTTCTCCATAAAATAGTCTTTTAGGTATCTTACACATGCCTTACAAACAATTTCATAGTACTTTCTCATAACACATAATCTTTGCCCTTTCCAGGAGTTTTATGTACACAAATGAAGACCCAAGGCTTTTGTTTTAGTTAATTTTGAGAATGCATCCCTTAATATTCCAAGAAGTAAAGTCTTGGCAAGTATTCTCATTCATTGTTGAAAAAATAAGACATGCAAAAGTCAAGTGACTTATGGAAAGCTGTTTAGTTTGGTTTCAGTTATCAAAATTACATGAGGACATAAAATGTTACTCAATTTCAAAACATTTCAAAGTCACACATTTGTGATTCAAAAATACCTCAGAGATTCCCTGGTTCAACCTCTAGCCAAATCACAAATCCCATATACCAAAGTTTATCTTCTGCTAGAAATCTTCTAGTAATAAAGAACACAGCTCAGCTCTGTCCTCTCCCTACCTCCAAACCTCAATGAGGAGGCCTGCTTCTTTGAAACATTTCTAATTGTCAAGAAGTTCTTTATATTGAGATGAAATCCATTTTCCAGTACTTCTACTCATTGGTCAAAGTTCTGTCTTCTGGGACCAAGCAGAATAATTTGAATTTCTCTTCCACATGACAGTCTTTAATACATTTAAAGACTATTGTTCTGTATGCTACTCCTTACCCTCAAGTCTTTTATTCTTCAACTCCCCCACTTCCTTCAACTAATCTTTGTAATGACATGATAGTTCTTTCCCCATCCCACTCCCTTCTTCTCTTGGCAGCTAGTGAATAGAGCACCAGTGCAGGAGTCAGGAGGACCTGAGTTCAAATTTCACCTCAGACACTTGACACTCACTAGCTGTGTACCCTTGGGCAAGTCACTTAACCCCAATTGCCTGGTCCTGGGTCATCTCCATCGTGCTGATGAATATCTGGTCACTGGATTCAAATGGCTTTGGAGGAGAAGTGAGGCTGATGACCTGCACAGCCCTCCCTCACTCAAAACAAAGTCAAGTGCAAGTCATATCACCGTTTCTCTAATGGCATGGTCTTCTTCAGCAAAGAAGGACAAACACAGTTCCCTTCTTGTCTTAAACTTGCTCCAGCAGAAGGATTTGAATCCATATATCCTTACTCCCCAGCTTTAAAGCAAAAATAAAATGTGTACAATTTTAAAGGAAATAATTCAAAAATAAACTAGCAAATAAGTTGCATTTCTCCATTATGAATTTTCATATTGTTATCTTAACAACTCACCACAAAAACAATTTAATTCTTCCTTGAAGAGGTACAATGTAGGGTTTTTTTTTCATTCTCTTTTAAATTTTATTGTTCTTGGCTTTCATTGGAATAAAATATATTTCCTGACAACTGATAAAGTAGTGCCAGTGAACCTGTGGAACTCAATCTCTCTCCAGCCAGTTTCTGATAAATTATTCAAATAAGCACCTCTAATAAATCATTCAAAAAGTTCTTCTGTAAAATAAAGAAACTTGGACCATTGTCTCAAAATGGTAACTCTTTGGAATTTTGATCATTCACATTGATGTAAATTATTCTAATGCCAGAAATTTTTTTCTTCTGGATATTATTATTATTTATGTTACTTTAAACATTCTTTAGGGGTCAGGTTTATGTCACTGAAAGCCCAATGCAGATAAAAGAGAAAGGAGGTAACAGGTCTCAGAAAGATATAGACACCTTTCTCTAACAGAATTAAAAGAAGCAAAAGTATTTGGCTAAGCAAAAAAAAAAAAATAGCTATGATAATTAGCTCCTAGACCTAGCATCTTTAAATAGTTAACTTTGGAAAGGAAAAAGGAGCATTTAGGGGTGGGGGGTGATAGAGAGAGGGAGAAGGGAAAGAAGAAAATAGAAGAAAGGGAATTCCTCTCCTTTTTCTTTTCTCCCTCCTTCTCTCTCTCTTTCTCTCTCTCACTCTCCCTCTCCCTCTCCCTCTCCTTCTCCCTCTCTCTCTACCTCTCTCTCTCTCTCTTTCTCTTTCTCTCTCTCTCTTTCTCTCTCTCTTTCTCTCCCTCCCTCTCTCTATCTCCCCCTCCCTCCCTCCCTTCCTCTCTCTTCCTCTCCCTCTCTCCCTCCTTCCTCTTTCTCCTCTTTTTCTCAGGCTCTGTGTCTTCCTTTGCCATACATGTGCCTCACTACCAAACCTACTCTTCCCATAGATACTTGTGTTCTCTCCAGATTTATTGAGGAATGATGGAATGTTTTGTAACTATAGTTTCTAATTTTTTTAATTATTCGTCTTAATAAATGCCCTGGCTAAGTTAGTTGAGCCAGCTGGCTAATTGTCAGAGGACGTACACTGTGGGTTCATGAGTTGTAGCTTTTGGAGTAGCCAGTACCCCTGGAACCCCAAATGTTACCCTATGCTTGAGTCCTGAGAGACAGGTTAGGGAAGAAGGCCAGAGTGAGTGTTATACACAATGCATATAGAGTATATGAAAGGCAATATTGGAGGTGAAGGTAGTAAGTAGCATCTGGGGATACCAGAAGAGGCCTCTTCTGAAAAAAAAGGTAGTTTTGATCTTAGTCTTGGAGAAAGCCAGGGATTCTAAGAGACTGAAGTAAGAAGTGAGAGCATTCCTAGGAGACGAAGACACAGAGACAGCTGTGATAGTGTCATATAAGGGACATTAAGTAGTTTGCTGTGATTAGACCATAAAATATGTGGAGGGGAATTGGGTATAAGGAGGCTGAAAAGATGGAAAAGGGAGCAGGCTATAAAGAGAATTTTAAATTCCAGAGAGAGTTTGATCTTAGAGGTACAAGCAGCTCCTTGTTGATATTGTAATTCAAAATATTCATGATTTTATTGGTATGAGTGACACCCCCCCACACACACACACACCAAAAACAGTACAGCTCTTCCACATCTGAAGAGGCTGTCTTAATGAGTTCCTATAATAAAAAAAAAAAATCCCAATTGGAAGCTAAAATTCTGATGCCATCTCTCTTCAAAGAATTCTCATGGTTCATCACAAGGACCCTATTTGTAGCCTTTCAGCTTGGCAGGACCTAGAAGAACTTTTGTTCTCTGAGTACAGCCTTTGAGAAGGAAGGGTTATTCTCTATTATAGTTATGTGTCAGAGTAGGACTTGAGGTATCATCACACTTAGTATAATATCAGGCATACCTGCTCCTTCCCTAAAAATAAATGAAGACAAATCCACATAGACCATCTACAGAGGATTCTCAAACCTCTTTAACTGTTTTAAATTTTCTGTCAGTAAATATTTTGATCCATTCATCTTGACCCTTATTTAGATATTTAATTCTGTTCAACACTTAAAAAAAAAACTCTTAAGATAACTTCTGAAATACTACATAGTACTGGTTCTGCTTTCCCAACCAATCCTCTGTCTCTTTCTTTCCTTGGCTTCTCTTCCTCCTAATACTTCCTGATGGTGAGTGTTCATCCAAAGTGGTCTTTGTCTACTTTTTGATTTTTTTTTTAGTTTTCTCCCTTGGAAAGTTCATTTAATCTTATGGCTTCAACTATCATTTCTTTGGAAATTATTCTTCAGGTTAGACAGATGAAGGGTAAAAGAGTAACACTGAAGCTCCATTTAGAATGCCTTTGAATTCTTCTCCCTGACATCCTTTCATTCTCCTTTCCTCTCACCTTAGTCCTCTACCTGCTTAAATTCTCCCCAGTAGTCCATTTCAGATTAAGAACCTTAGAGTATGATTAGGGACCTCACCCCAAGTAAGGATCAGAAGATTTGAGTTAGGGATGGGGAAAGAGCATGGGAAGGATGAAGATAAACCCATTCTAGAAGATGGAAATTGTGAATAATGACCAAAGGAAGCAGCTGCTAGACAAGGTCATGACTCTAGTCTAGTATCCTTCAGTTTCATTTACGGTATGGCTCTCCCATGAGAGAATAACAACACTTTCTTCAGCTAAGACTTGAGAACCCTTATCTCCCCTTATTGGTGTCTTTCTTTCTGCTCACTCCATAAACCCCTTCCCAGAACCCAACTCAGTAACAGTCCTAATATAGATGCCACAATGTTGCCATTTTTACTACAACCTAGCACCAGCTAGTTGTTTTGGGGTATAGGATTATCCCTCTGAGAAGTGAGTATTCAGAGTTGACTCTCAACCCTACACCCCACCCCATGAACACAATTTACTATAATCCATGTAACATATTGGAAGAGAGACTTTGTGTCTTTTGCCTCACAGCCCCACCTGTTCTTAATCAACTTATTTCCATTAATTTCCATTAATTAATTAATTAATTAATTTGCAGTGATCCACAAGAATACCTTCTTGTGAGAGAGACTCTACTAAGCCTTCCAAAGCAGCCCATTCTTAACTTCTGGGTAGCCTAAATTTGCCTTATAACAACTTTTCATCCATTGCTCCTAGTTCTGTGCTTTGGGTTCAAATAGACCAAACTAATCCCTTTCCCATATAATAGCCCTTTAGGCCTTTAAAGACAGATATCATATCATGTCTCCAAACCTTTTCTTCTGAAGGATAAACATTCCCACTTCCTCAACCTGTTTTTCATATTGTATGGCACTGAGGCCACTTTGGGTTGCCTTCCTCTTGAGTATGTCCCAGTTGACCAATATCTTTTCTAAACTTCAATGCTCAGCACTGAATATAGTACTTAGAATGATGTCTGACCAAGGCAGTATATAATAGGAGTATCACCTTATTTTTCCAGGAAACTGTCCTGTCTCAATGCTGTCCAAAATCCCATTACCTTTTTCATCTGCCTCACCCCAATGCTGATTCATATCAAGTTTGTTTAACGTGCTTAAAACTTTTTCAACCTGTCTCTCTCATCTTGAACTTCAGAAGTTGATTTTTTGAAACCAAGTATAAAATTTATAATTGTTCAATTTGTAATTGAATGGGATTTTATCTTATTAACATAAACCCAATATTCTAGTCCAGGGGTTCTTAATATTTGTGTGTATGTGTATATGTACCATGGTGGATTCCTTTGATAGTCCAGTGAATCCTATGGACTCCTGAGGATAATGTTTTTAAAATAATTGAAGAAAAAGCTAAATTTTAGTTATAAGAAAATTAAAATAAAAATGCAACTTTTCCCAATTAAAAATCATAAAGATTCTGAAATCTATCAATAGATCTTAGGTTAAGAATCCCTGCCAAACTGGTTAAATTTTTTTAGCCCCTGACCATCATCCAATGTTTTGCCAATTTCTCCACTTTTATATCAATTAGAAGTATGATGAGCATGACATCTGTGCCTTTATTTGGGTCAATGAATCAATGATAAAAAATGTTACATGCCGCAGGGCCAAGCAAGAATCTTTGGCGCACTCCACTGGAGAATACCTACTAAGCTGAAAATGAATCATTAATTACTCTTTTCTTATTCAGCCAGTTTAGAATCCATCTTAGTCACTTCTCATATTTCCCCCAAGATACTTTATGAGATATTTTAACAAATATGTTGCAAAAATCTAGGTAAAATGTTTCTTTAACATTCCCCTGATACACTACTAAGTTTCTAGTACATCCTTTTTTAGCTGTCGTATGTATTATGATTAAAATATATCCATTCAAGACATGTTCTAATTACAATCTCACCTTTGAGGTGAAATTTTCCCTCCTGTTAGTTAGGACCTCTAGTTCTTCTTTCTTTTGTCTAAACTTTGGGTATTTGTATATAGACGACAGAGACCAAAGGTTTTTGTACCTTTCTTGGATTTCGTCATCCTGTGAACTTTTGGGTGTCTCAATTGCCGTTTTTCTTCCTTCATTGTAGTTATTCTCTGTAGCAGTTATTAAACCCCATGTAAGGACATGTATAGGAATGTGAGGGTTGCAAAAAAATGGCAACAATAAAAGTTTTCTGAACATGTGGTGACCAAAAACTAATTCAAAATCTAATGAGTAATGAATATGAAGTGTTTCTGGCAGGACTTGCCCATATTGCATTGTATAGCTTCGTTGCAGCCTTGGTTCTGAACACAAAACGTGTGCACTTTGCACTGTGAATGCCATCATGCCATGCATCACCAACTAATGCTACCAGAAACGCTTTGGCTTAGAATCAAGACTGTTCTTTGTCATGAATTACAGTGTTTTCTGCTCTTACAGAAATATAATAGTTTAATTATGGAAAGTAAAGACTTTTAATATTTTCCTCCCATCATTCAAGAATCAAATTAGTATATCTTTGAATTATATTGTGTTAGAATGTTTGATTTTTAAAATTGCTGTTATTTCCTTCTTTTGCTGTATGTGTATGTAAGTATGAACATCAATTTTTTTAAAATTAAGCACAAACATGATTTTATACCCTAAAGCTAGTATTTATTTGAGAAATTGTTAGCAGTATTTATATTTTAGGACAAAAATATTTCTCAGTTATGGATAAGTGGCTAAATTTAGATGAAGAGGTAAAAATACTGATGACAATGCAGCAAAGTCTTCACTAACAGACTGTAGTACACCTAAATTGACAAAAAAAAGAAAATATGTTGAATCGTTTTTGCAATGTGTATTTACTTCTAATGATGATGGTGTGGAAAACCCTCTTTGCTTAATTTATAATGAAGTTTTGACTGCGGAGAGCATGAAACCAGCCAAACTAAAGCAACATCTTAATACCAATCATGCAGCTTAATGCAATAAACCAAAGGAATATTTTGAATAACTTTTAAATCCTCAAATAAAGAAAAACAATATTTTGAGAAATTTGTTACTGTCAATGAAAAGTATTGACTTGCATCCTATAAAACTTCTTATTTAATTTAATACTAAAAAGCCTTATACAATAGAAGATGATCCCAAGTAACCTGCTGCTATTAAAATGTCAGAAAAAATTCATTGGAAAAAGTATGGGGATGAAATTTGTAAAATTGCTTTATTGAATCACTTTATTTCCAAAAGAATTTCTGAAATTAGTAATGACCAATTGTAGCAGATTATTACCAGGCTTAAGGGCAGCCCAAAGTTTGTAATTTGCTTAGAGGAAACCACTGATATTTCTAACATGGCACAGTTGTCACTTTATGTAAGATATGAAGGAAGCATTCATGAGGAATTATTTTTTGTTGCCCTTTGGAAGGGCACACAAGGGGGAAGATTTATATATATATACATATATATATCGTAAAGTTAATGAATTTTTCACAAATGAAGGTTTACAGTACAAAAATTGTGTTGGAGTCTGTCAGACAGTACTGGAGCAATGATGGGCGAGAATGTTGGATTTGTAGCAAAAGTTAAAGCTGATAGCAATGAACACATCACTTTTACTTACTGCATTACCATCGGGAGGCACTCATAACCAAAAAACTATATCACCTAGAACTAAACGTTGTGTTTCATGATACTATTAAAATCAGTAATTTCATTAAAAGCTGAGCCCTTAACAGTGGTTTGTTTTCAAATCTTTGGAAAGATATGAACTTCAGTTACAAAAACTTATTATTACATGCAGAAGTAAGGTAGCTCTCAAGAGGTGAAATTTAAGCCAATTATTGAAACTGAAAGATGAAGTTCTTATATTTTTGACTGAGCTGAAATCCACTTTGAAGTTAAGTGCTACAGGTATTATCCCCATTAATGAGGGCAATAGAGAAGAGGAGAAGAAGCTGAAACTGAGAAATATTAAGTGATTTTCCTGGGGTCACACAGCTAGCAAATTGTCCCAGGCAGAATTTAAATTAAGGTCCTCCTGACTGCAAGTCCAGTGTTCTCTTCACTATTCCTTACCTCCCTGAGTACCTGTCCCTGACCTATACTATTTCCCTAACTTTGTTTTCTACAATTTCCTAAAAGATAACTTCCATTCCAGTCAGACTAACCACTTCACTGTCCTCCAAATATATTCAGAATATAACATAAGATCTAAACTCTTGGAAAATCACATAACTTCTCTAGGCCTCAGTTTCCTTTTATGTAAAGTGAGGGAGTTGGTTAGACTCATTGACACTTAAGGTTCTTTCTGGTTCTAAATCTATGATCCTATGATCTTATCAGTTTGAGTTCCCTCTGCCTAGGCAGATTGCAAACTATCCATGCCTGCTTATGCAATGAGACTCAATATAGGTTTGTCATAGAGGGTCCACCTCATGTGCTAAAAATCTTCATATACTCTTGACATTGCAAGGTTACCAGTAGATCACTTTTGTTGTCCACTTGTCAACCCTCTTCAGCTAACCAGTCCATGTTCTCTTCCTCTGGTAAAATTCCTTAATGATGTCCTTTAGTCTTACCCTTCTTCAGAGTTCCTCACTGAGTGTCTACCTCAGCCTGCTCACACCCACCAAGGGCATCTCCATTGTCCTATGAATGATGCTTATTTTTGATTCTTCAGAAACAGGTATATCCTATGTCTTATTGTCAAATATGTCCTGGGAAAAACTACCTTTATTCATACAACTCCTGTAGCCTGAAATGCATTAAATATCCCTACTTATCCAAATCATACCTTCTTTCAAATTCCATCCTAAGTGCTGCTTTCTCCCAAAACTTCTTCCAACATGAATTTCTGGGTTGTAAGACTGTGCAAGAGGTAAATGAATAGGGGTAATCACATTAGAGAAAGATGGGGTACCGAGCAGCAGAGCAATATTTATATCTTGCCTATTATTTTCAAAACATTATGTTATGCACTGAAAAAGATAACAGGATGCTGTCTAGTTGGGAAAATTACAGAAATTCATGAAAACAAATAACAATGAAATTTGAATAACAGTTCAAGATAATAAAAAAGGTTTACATTTGACAAATTACCAGATGAATTCTATGACTACTTGCCTCCTTAGTTCATAGATAAAAGAGATTTTAGATTGTGATGGTCATGAATGGCTTATAGAGCTAAAATATTTATCTAGCTCTAGATTATTAAATTTAGATAGATAGAGATGAGGTGAGGTAGGCATTCCAAAAGGATGAAACATCATGAGCAAAAGCACAAAGGCAGGAAAGTGTTGTAAGGCATCTGGTGTATGGCGGTAATTGAATCAGGTTTGTGTAAGAGAGAATAATGGTGGGGAAAGAGGAATGAGGTTGCTATACTATAAGAGGCTTTGAATATGAGGCAAAGTAATTTAGTTTTTATTTTGTAAACCAATGATAGGGAGCCCCTGAAATCCTTTTGGAGTCAGAGAATTAATAAGAACAATCAACAAATATTTTCTGAGTGTTTACCACGTGCATCTTTTTGTGCTTGGCGTTATAGGGCATATAAAAGAGGAATGACGTATATAACATGGCATCTGCTTTCAAGGACATCATTGCCATGTTAAGGAAATAATATTAATACATTTGAAAAAATTAGAAATATTTAGTTGCTAAGTTTTATACCACTGAGTAAGGGTACTACTATGTATACCCTCAGTTTCCCACACAGTGCTAAAGGTACAGTCACTGTAATTTATCATCTGGTTGGGGAGGTAAGATGAAGAAATAGATGGTCATGCAAATAAACACTACAGGATTTTAGCAAAAGGAGAAATCATTGATTGGTACTAATTGGAGAATGGTAATAGGGTTGGAGAGGATTTGAGAAAAGGTAGTACAGGAAAATAAAGAGCTTACTTAACGTCCTAGGAAATTGCAACAGAATTGATGAGGTTTTTTTTTTCTGCTATAAGAGATGAAAAATTCTAGTGTCTTTTTGACTTAAACTCCTGACATATGTAGACCTGACTTTTCTAAAATAGCTAGACTTTGAGTTATTAAGAATTGGGTGTATAATTTGTCCAGGTTTGCCTTTTTTAAAGGCAAACAGCAAAACTTTGATAACATTCAGACTGCTATTTCAACTTTGAGGAGTCTTTTCGTTATTTTTACAAGGAATTGTAATAGCAGTTTGAATAAGACATAAAGCAAGTACTTGCAAACTGTGGGACTGGTGGATGCAGAGAAGATAAAGCAAAGATAAGCCCTATCTTGGAATGCTTACAGCTTCCACTTCTTCTCTAAGCCAGGAGGCAGGCTCATTAATGTTATTTTTAAAAGAGCTGTCTGTCATGAGTGAAACGATGTGGTGTTTTTTTTTTAGACCACTAAAGATAATGAATTTGTGGAAGAAATTTACCAATTAGGAAAATAGAAAAAAATAGTTGGAGTACAACTTTACCTGCCAGTAAATGCTATTGAAATGGCTAATTAATATTTTCAGCAAAAACTAAGGAAGTTGTTTTCTATGTCAGGAAATTAGATCATTTTTCATTTGATTTCACAAAATCATGGAATCTTAAAGTTGAAAGAGATCTGGAGTCCATCTAGTCTAACCTGTACCTGAATAAGAATCACCTGTATAGCAACACAAACAAGTTATTACTAGTTATTTAAAAGATGTGAGAGTTATTATCGGTGAAACTAGGACTTTTCTTCCCTGCCAATAAAAATAAAGGAAGACAAATGTTAGGTAAGAGGAGCCCACTATCCCTTGAGGGAGTCCATTTTATATGGCTTTATATAATTGTTAGGGAGATCATCAGTGTTCAGAATTTGTATATGTTTATGTCATGGGGTACTGGCCAATGTTAGGGGGGTATTGTCCCACTACTTACATTTCCTAGCTTTTTAACCATAGCCAAATTACAACCTCTGTATGCTGCAAGCAACTCCTTAGGACTTATCTATTGAATGTGCATTGGTAAAGGAAGCTCCCAAATTGCATAGATTCTTTGCACACACACACACATATATATATATATATATTACATACATACTTGAAAAGACTACAAGTCAAGACCAAAGTGGAGGTTTGTTGGTGCATGATTTTCTGTTTGCAGATGATTGTGCACTCAATTCAACCTCTGAAGCTGAGATGCAACAAAGTATGGATCAATTCTCTGCTGCTTGTGCTAATTTTGGCCACCACAACACCATCCATATTTGGAATCATTGGTTACAGAAAATGGTGAAGCTTTGAATGCTGTGGATAAGTTCCTTTACCTTGGCAGTGTACTTTCCAGGGATGTACACTTTGGTAATGAGGTTGACGCATACATTACCAGAGCTAGCTCAGTGTTTGGGAGCTCTGAAGGAAAAGTGTGGTAGACAAGAGGTATTAGACTAACTACCAAACTAAAGGTCTACAGAGCCGTTGTGCTGACCTCATTGTTGTATGCTTGTGAAACCTGGACAGACTACCAGAGCCATACCAAGAAACTGAATCACTTCCATTTGAACTCTCTTAGAAAGATTCTGAAGATCACCTGGCAGAATAAGGTACCAGATACTGAGGTCCTTTCTTGAACTAAACTTTCAAGCATTCAAATTCTGCTTCAGAGAGCACAACTCCAATGGTCTGGTGATGTTGTTTGAATGCAAAGTGTACACTTGCCAAAAAGATTATTTTATGGAGAACTCACACAGAATAAATGTTCACATGGTGAGAAGAAGTGATACAAGGACACTCTCAAGGTCTCTCTTAAGAACTTTGGAATTGATTCTGTAACATGGGAGACACTGGAACAGGACCATTCAGCATGGTGTATCTATATAAGAGAGGGTACTATGTTCTATAAGCAAAGCAGAATTAAAATAGCTCATAGGAAACGTAGGATGCACAAATTTAGAGAATCCACCCCAAATGTCCACTGGGACTGTTTGTGTTTGACCTGTGGTAGAGCATTCTGAGCTCATATGGTTTGATCAGCCACAGTTGGACACATTGAAATGTTACTCTCGTCATTAGTCATTAGTGATGTCATTTTGGTCCTCTTCAAGATTGAAGGATAACAACCAGCCATGTACACACAAATATGGAGTATAATTAGCATTAGGGATATATTAGAAAAGGTGAGATTCTCATGTAAATACCAACAAAAAATCCGAAAAGGGAATATATGTAGTACACAAAGTAGCATACCTCCATCCCAGTTAGGTCATAAATTTATTGTACTGCATTCAGGGGCTTTTATTTTACTTTAGGTTATTAACCTTTCCTGTTTGTCAGCTTGAGCTGGGGTGGGAATGCCATCACAAAATATTTATTTCTACTTCTTACATCTTTACCCAAACCTCATTCCAAGATCCTAACTATGCAATACAGACTGTGGTTACTTAATCATTTTCAGTCACATCCAACTCTTTGTAAACCCATTCAGGGTTTTCTTGGCAAAGATACTGGAGTGGTTTGCCATTTCCTTCTCCAGCTCATTTTACAGATGAGGAACTAAGGCAAATAGGGTTAAGTGACCTGCCCAAGGTCACACAGCTAGTAGGTGAGGCCAGATTTGAACGCAGAAACATGAGTCTTCCTGACTCCAGGACTAGCACTTCACCACCTAGCTCCTAATTTTTTTTATAAAAGGGTCGCAGTACCAAAGCAATATTCACAGAGCCTATGATAGCCATGAATATGCTGGTGCAGTTCTGAATCATGGAATATAATAGACTCTCCACAGGGAAGACAGAACCAAAACATTTATTCAGACACCAGAAAGTCAAATCCATCATAGTAACAAAGAAATCTATACACAATAACAATGCAGAGGGCAACACCATTCCCAAGCCTTCCCTCTGTTAGGCTTCCCACAAACCAGCTCCCTTAAACAAATCACAAACAAGCTCTCTTATTCATGCTAGGCAGCTTCCTTTCCCAGCTCTGACTGCTCTCACTCACTTCCTCTCAGTTCTACTCTACCCTTCCTTTTCCTGCCTGTTCAGTAAGCTCCTCCCACCACCTACGACTTAGACTTCCATGTGCTTTAAGGAGGTCCCATGGACCTATTAATGAATGTGGAAGATCTCCCAATTTAAATTATCATTACAAGGGTGTCCATAAAATCTTAGCAATGTCTTTTCCTTTGTTCTGCTGTAAGCTAAGGTCAAAAAAAGAAAGAGAAAGAGAGACAAAACCCTTTCAAGTAGCTACTCAATGAAAATTACTTCCTTCCCAATTTGGTGTCACAAGAGAAGGAAATTACCTCAAAGGAGCCACTTAGATTATGTCATCAATCATGATCAGTACCAGCACAGCAATGACCATCAGCCACAACAGCTGAGTGGTTTTCATTTTTGATTTCTTGAAATATAGATCTGAAAAGACAGGCTTTTAAAAGCCCATTGTGTTTTAACACAAATCACTCTGACGTTCATTAAATGGCCAATGATAGCCCCGCCCTGGCTTCTCTGGCTCGTTGTTTGGATTTTGATGGTTTTGAGTGTAAATAGCAAATGTTTTCAGTTCTAGCCAGAAACTTGGTAGGTCTAACCCTCCTAGACTGATATTTTTTTCTGAGGATAAACTGAGCCATCTTTTGTCTCAACTCTTACTCAGCCCCAGTCATTGAATGGGCATGTCCTCGGACAAACTGAGACCTTGGAAAGACCTTTGTCTTGCCACTGGACTTGGATGACCTTGAAGGAGAGAGAGGCTGAAGGCTCTATGCAGCTCTGCCCCATTCATATCCAGTTCACATGCAAGCCAACATCACTTTCCTAGTATCACTGCTTTTCTTGGGAGAACTAAGGACAAACAACAATGAGCAATAGTGGCCATTGGTCTCAGAGGTGAACAGTAGGGTATCAACATGTCCCCCAAAATGGAGGCTGAACTTTTAACTCTGAGTCTTGACTCAAAGCTGTTCTTTCTGATGTCAGTTTCCCAGAAATCCTCACAAAACCCTATACAGAAATCTCAGTTCCAAAGGTTATTAACTGATGAATTCTGGTGTTGTACCCCATCTAATTCATAGATTGTATACATAAATCTTGAACCATAAAGATTATTTTCATACAGGTCAATGTTTCAGCAACAAACACAAAGGCTCCCAGTCAAGTGATCTCTGTTGACTAGTTTCAAGACCAGCCAGGTGACATAGCATACTCCTTTTTGATGCATTCGCATTTTCATGGAGGAGAAAATATCTAAGTTTCTGTCTCCTGGTCTTATACTCTCAGAATCTCCTCTCACTGCCCCTTCCATATATGTCACCACCAGATACTGAGTTACAACATTGTCGGGATCCCCATACTAAGACCATCCCTCTCTTTTTACTCCTCTCTTTCTACTATCAGGAAACACCCTGTTTTTGAGAGCTAAGGTCCAGTAAGCAAGCTGTGCCCTGAGCTTGGCATAACAACAGTCCTTTGCTCTCATCCTCTGGATGTCCTCAGTAACAACAAAATCCCAGAATTGTTTCACTCCAGCAACAGGGTGAGTCTCTGAGCTCAGACAAACATCTATAGTACCCGTGTTCTGGTCATGAAATCTTGCTGTGAATCAAACTTGTCTCATTGCCATTACCCCTCATTGTCAGGGTTACCACTCACTGCGTAGTCATTGGCATACATATTGAGATTTGCCCACACTAACATGGGTCTCCTACTAAAGGCGGACCTGGTACATGTGTCTAGTTTCCCTTTTTCCAATGGAATAAAGAAAACTTTTTGCTTATGACCACTGTTAGCTCTTTTGTTTTGTTTTGTTTTATAGAGTTAACTGTAGTTTTGATAACTTATGTGAGCTTCCTGATTTGGAATCCAACCATGGATTCCAGTTGAAAGCACTACGTATCATGGATCCAGTGGAGAGGGAAGGATGCTGGGAGCAAGAGTTTGAGGTGTCATTTTTATTAGGTTGTTTGGGATAACAGACCAACTCCTATCTCTGCCACTTTGGAATTAGTTTGCTAATATATCCAAATCATCTCAGAGTTATCTATAAAACTTCAAAGTCATCACCCCAAAGTTATCAACACCTTTTTGATGCCCTATAATTCTGGAGCTGCAGAAGTGTGAATTCTCTGGAATTTATATATCACAGGCCAGAAATCTTGACAAGCAGTGCCTAGATGGTTTCCCTTGATTTGGCACATATACCAGGATGTGAGTTTTAGTGAATATATGATATAATTTGTAAATTATGCTCATTTGATCTTTGGAAGAGTTTGTACATGACCTCCAGTTTCCTCTTTGCAATGTTATTTCCTACTAAAACTTAATATACTGACCAGAATATACTGACTAAAACAAGATCCATTTTAACACAGTTTAATCTGTCAATATTCTCTTATCCCATCCTCCCATTCTCCCATTTCACCAATGATTATATCACTTTAGAGGAGTGAAAAGTAGATCTTGTAAACTAATAAAATGATGAAAAATTGTTAAAGTCTTCTTAAAGATTTCTTAAAATTTGAAATTTCTTAAAATTTCTTCCTAATAAATTGTCAATCAGTATTTTAAACTTTGATTGAAATACAATTTCCTATTTGCTACATAAGGCATGCCTTATTCTTATGTGTTCAGTTCTGGGAAAATCATTAATAGGTATAGTTCAACCAGCAAGAAAACAATAGCAATGCTGATTGAAGTAGTCCAAGTTAGGCATTATGCTGTAGTCCTACTAAACAGTAACCTAAACCTAATGCTCTCCCATCAGTATCCACACCTCAGCAATGGATGCCAGTAAAAATGGGCAAAAAAAATAATAAGTAGACCCTTCCTAAATAAAGCCACTGAATAGCATTACAAATTCATCAAGTTGTACAGCTATTCATTTATGGCTATATACTAATACAAATTGTATAAATATAAATTATAATTTAAAGTTCATGGTTATCTGTGACACTTTTAGATTTTAGTAGCTTTTTTATGATAGAAGGGAAAGAGTTTGTTTGTGGAACTGCCAGAGTCCATCATAAGAACCTTCTATTTGCTTTAAGGTTTTAGTTTAGTTTTTTGCTTGAAGGCTAAAGTAACTTTTATTTTCTGGAGTAGAATAAAGGGGGTGGGCTAGAGTAAGAAATTAGATGATAAAACTTGGCTTTATGAAGCATGAGGGAGTAGGTCTTTATTCTTAGTTTAACTGAGAACTATTACAGTGCTAAAGAAATTAGTGTTATGGTTAAAGCAACAGGAAGAAGAGACATTTTTATTGACTGGCAAGTAGCAGTTTTAACATAGTAAATCCAATGAAAATTATTTCCAAATAAACTAAGGCCCAAAATGATTTTTTTTTCTTACTCCGAATTCTTTAGTAGTTAAGAGTTCATGTTTATATGAAGAAAGAATAGCTTACTTTGACACTATCAACACCTTGTCCTTTCCCCAAGCCTAGCTAAGTGATGCTCCCTTAGGTGTGATTTAGGTGGAGCCATGTATTGACCCATGATGGGAACTGAAAAGAATATCCATATCCTAACTCAAAGAGTATACCTAATTCAAAAAATGGTAGCTGAAAGAAATGAAAAGGAGTTCAAACGATATTCAATACCTAAAAACTTTTCAGGTTAGCTATGACCAAAGGTTTGAATCACAAACGAGCTGAAATAGATACTGTGAATAAAAGCTAAAGGAGCATAGTATCTTGACCCTATCCCTGGGGAAAAGCCTACATTGTAATTATAACTCAAAGGACCAAGGATGGCAATTGTAGAAACTCAAAAGAGCAATTCAGCAGAGATATAAACAAATGGCAGAGCCGCAATAGGAGGAAAAAACAGTTTAAGTTTCAATGACATTATATGAACATCAGATTCTGCAATTCTGCAAGGCAGTAAAGAGCTAAATATGAGAAATGAGAGACACAGAGATGTTCCAGTGTGAATGCTGCCCTAGCAACATGAGCTACCATGGCTACCTTCTATTCTTGGCCAGACTACACATGTACTCTATATGTCTGACCTCTTCGTATAAGTTCCCTTACACTATATATGTTCTTGCTTCCATTAGTGGTATGGTGGTCTGTAGGAGAATTTACTCCATGTGCAAATGGTTGTTTATTTTGCTATTCCATTTAATTATCTTTTGCTTTGAACTGAGTCCCCTGGCTGGGAAATGGTTAAAGAAATATTAGTGATGGTTCGTGAGCTATGGTTTGAATAGATATTGATCCCGATACACATACGTAAACATTGGCATATACATATGAATATTATTAACTGCAAAGCAGTACATGTGTAAATATCTGCATGTAGATATTCATACGTGTACTGCTTTACAGTTTGCCATCTACAAAATGCTTTCCCCTACAATAATAAACACTCACTCCTGCAATAATCCAAGCATTATTATTTTTCTTATTTCTTGCATAACTTAGAAAGGTTAAGTAACTTGTCCAAGATCCCACAACAAATCAGCATCACAGTCAGGGTTTGAATATAAATACTTGTTCTGATTTCCAACCTAGTGCTTTTTCACATCTATACCTCTTCATACCTCAAATCTATACACATTATTTCACACTTGTTTGTATGTTGTCTTGGAATAATTTTCTAATTGTTTCATGTAGGTGATTCTTGTCTTCTCAATTAGATTTTAAATTAGGACCTGTGTTTTCTATTTCTTTATTATCCATTGTTATTCAGATCAAACATAATGGTGGGCATGCAGCAGGCATCTTATAAATGCTTGTTGAATTGAATGAGTTGATCAGACAAAAGAAGACCAAGACTTGGAAAAAAGGGTGAAAGTGTCAGGCTGAAAAGGAAGAGAGACATGGGAGATTTTATAGAAACTGCATTAAACCTTGGCAATAGGCTACACGTATAGAACAAAGAACACTGACAATTCAACAAATTCCGGAAATGGAAATTGCACCTTTGCCATCTGCTACAAACATGACTGCTTACCTGGATACATTAAGGCACATGTGTTTGAGGTGGAATTTTGCCAATTAGCCAACATATGCCAAAGGTATATTTGGATGATAGCCCACAAAGATTTGGGTATATAAAATATCTCCCACTCTGTGCCAGCTAAAGGTGAACTGCCCAGTCCTTTCTTCCTCTACTGTTAGGGAAGGAAGGAACTTTTCATCTCCCTTCTTTTTTTCCTTTTTAAATTTTTGATTATTCAACAAGAGTTTGTTTATGTGTCGGGTATTGTGCTGGACTCTGGAAATATAAGTACAAAGAATGAAATAATATCTACTTGCAGTAAGCGTACACTAATGGGAAAGACAACAACATATTTAAAAATATCAGCATAAATATAAAGTATATGTGTTTATACACACATGTATATACATATATATATGTTAAATACATAATAGTTTGGGAAGGAGGACATTAGCAGGTGAGGGGATCAAGAAGGGCTTCATGCAGAGATAGAGTTTGAACTGTATCTTAAAGAGACTTTATGAGATGGAAGTAATGAGGGATGGCAGGAGGGATGGCCAGTGCAAAGCATGGAGTATCATGGGAGAGAAGCAGATAGAAAACCAGTGTGGATCACAGGGTACTGGAGGAGGGGGGAGGAAACAATGTCTAATGAGCTCAGGTAGTGTAGGAGTTTGTATTTTGTTCTAGAGGCAATTGTCATTAGTATTTGCTGAGTAGAGGAGTCCCATAGCAGATTTGTACTAGAGAGACTTGAGCTAGGGAGATGAGTTAGGAGACTGTTGCAAAAAAACTAAGCCAGGGATATTGTGGGACTGAATTAGTAGTACCCCTGTAAGTGAAAAGAAGGAGCCAGGTGTGACAGCTGTTTGAAGGAAGCTATTTGAAGGCAAGATTTGGCTGGAGACATGAAATAAGAGAGGAGAAGATTCTAAGATATGCTGAGATTATGAATTTGAGACTCTGGACAATGGTGATGCCATAGACAGAAACAGAAGTTTGGAAGTTTTAAGGGGAAAGGTAACAAATTCAGTTTTAGACAAAACTCAAAGTGGTGGCATGATGAAAGAAAGGAAGAATAGCAATGGTCATTCAAAAAAAAAATTTTTCCTCATCTTAACTTAATTCAAAGCAGGAAGACTATTGTACAATAAATCCAGACTCACTTCCCATGGACTAGTGATATATACATAAATTTTCCTGCTGGTTATCTCATATTCATCAGATTTCTGCTTATCCTGAGTGTCTGTCAGACTCCTCCTTCTCTATACTTTGGAACACATCCATATGACAGTAACCAGTGTGGCCTTTCATTGACCTCCTCATGGTTCCCTCATTGAAAATGGTAATTTCTTCCCAGCCTCTACTTTATACCCTGAAAGTTTTTGATTCTTGACTATGAGTTCATTTTGTTGTGCTAGTAGACCTGAAACAGTCTGGAATTGTGCTTTGGGGTTGTTGTTTTTGTTCAGTAGTTTCCAACTCTCCATGACCCCATTTTGGGCTTTTCTTGGCAAAGATACTGGAATGGTTTGCTATTTCCTTCTCCAGCTCATTTTACAGGTGAGGAATGAGGGAACAGGGTTAAGTGACTTGCCCAGGGTTACACTGCTGGTAAGTGTGGGAGGCTGGACTTGAACTCATGAAGATGAGTCTTCCTGATTCCAAGCCCAGTGATCTATTTACTGTGCTTTGAGATACTCTTGGAATTATCAAGAGTGTCTGTATTTCCAAGCCCTGGAACCCTGCATTTCTCTATATTATGTTTGCCCTCTTGTGCTGGTGCAGAATTAAAATTACAAAGTCAGAACTGTGGATCCACTGTTTGCACGCATTTATAGTAGTTGCCTTTGTCCCTTCTCAAGATTCAGGAGTGGCACTAAAAAGGTGACAAGGTGCTCATCTTAGCACAATAACTGGAAGGAGGTCTACTATCAGCTCAAAAATGCTTTCCAAACTGTCTTCATCCAGGGGCTCATCAAAAGGTTTCCTAAAAACAAGTAGGCCTCAGTTTACTCTATCTATCATTAAGCCGGTGAATGAATGCCAAATCTCTGATCTCTATGACCTTCTCATAACTACCTCCCCACACCTGAATATCTATTTGGAAATCACTACAGAGATCAACTGGGCCAGAAATCGGCAGATTGAGGTTCTAACCTAGACTCTGCCAGAAATTAATTTTATGACTTTGAATGATTCACTTCACTTCATGGGTCCTCAGTTTCTTCATGTGTAAAATGAGGAAGTTGATCACCACTCCCTTCCAGTTTAAAAGTATTATTCTATAATAGCTTTCTGTTCCCTTAATATCTACTTTAAGATATATCTGCACAACTTTTTAGTGTCATTTCCTTCATCAGTCCTACATAATGGCAAACATTTTGGCAATGACCATTTCAGATTCTGAACTTATGCAGTAACAGAGTAAGAGACAAAAGTATTTGAGAACTTGGATTAATAGATTGCGATATTTCATTCTGTTGTCCCTCCTCACACATGCATATTCCCCTCCTCACTCAAACCCTGATAGTCAGTGGTTAGGCAGAACCTGGGATTGTGGCTTCAAAGAAAATTTCCCTCATCATAACTTAATTGAATGTAAGAAGGTTATTTTACACCAAATCTAGCCTCATTTAAACGGACTGGTGAAGAAGTTTTCTTGATGGTTTTCTCATCCTCATCAGGTTTCTCCCTGCCCTGGGTCTCTGTCAGACTCCTCCTTCCCTATACTTTGGAACAAATCCATATGACAATAACCAGTATGGCCTTTCGCAAGCTCAGGGATTATATGAATAAACTGGTTATATGCCCCACCCATCCTGCTGCTTGTTTTCCTGCTCTGATCACCAGCTAGCAATCTTTTATTTTCCTTTTTCTTAACTCCCTTCCCAATGTTTATCTCTCCCCCCATGCTTCAACCTTTTTTCCCTGTCATCCCCTCACCCAATATCCTGTTTGAGCCTGCCTGCTGACTATTATGCATCAGGATACCGGAGGTTGAGGTCACTGTCTTGCTCTCTCTCTCTCTCTCTCTCTCTCTCTCTCTCTCTCTCTCTCTCTCTCTGTCCTCTCTCTCTCTGATTGTTCTCCTGCACTGGTCACACTACTGAACATTATCTAGAAAAATACTCCTAAACTCCAGCTTTAAACAACTCCAGGTTGTTAAAAAAAAAAAAAGAACCCTCAGCAGCTAATATGGATACAAATAGTTTTCTTTTTGGATCTCTTTCATGCGGTGTTCTGCGGATTCCTTGAATATTTATTTTGCCCTCTGGTTCTAGAATCTCAGGGCAGTTTTCCTTGATAATTTCATGGAAGATGATGTCTAGGCTCTTCTTTTGATCATGGTTTTCAGGTAGTCCCAGAATTTTTACATTGTCTCTCCTGATTCTATTTTCCAGGTCAATTGTTTTTCCAATAAGATATTTCACATTATCTTTCATTTTTCGAATCTTCTCACTATGTTCTGTGATATCTGTCTTTCTCATAAAGTCCCTAGCGTCCATCTGTACCATTCCAGTTTTGAAAGATCTATTTTCTTCAGTGAGCTTTTGAATCTCCTTTTCCATTTGGCTAATTCTGCTTTTGAAAGCATTCTTCTCCTCATTGGCCTTTTGAACCTCTTTTGCCAATTGAGTTAAGCTAGTTTTCAAGGTGTTAATTTCTTCAACATTTTTTTGGTTCTCCTTTAGCAGGGAGCTGATCTGCTTTTCATGCTTCTCTTTCATCCCTCTCATTTCTCTTCCCAGTTTTTCCTCCACCTCTCTAACTTGATTTTCAAAATTCTTTTTGAGCTCTTCCATGGCCTGAGCCCATTGGGTGGGCTGGGACACAGAATCCTTGATTTCTGTGTCTTTGCCTGATGGTAAGCATTGTTCTTCCTCGTCAGAAAGGAAGGGAGGAAGTGTCTTTTCTCCAAGAAAGTACCCTTCAATAGTTTTATTTCTTTTCCCTTTTCTGGGCATTCTCCCCAGCCAGTGGCTTGACCTCTGAATATTCTCCTCACATCCACCTTGCCTCCTGGTCCTCCCAGCCAGCGTTTGGGGACTGAGATTCAAATGCTGCTTCCCGCCTTAGGGCTTTTGGCGGGGGCAGGGCTGCTATTCAGTGTGAGAATTAAGTTCAGATGGTCAGGTCGGGGCAGGGCCGCCTCTCAGGCACAGTTCCCTCAGGGGGTTTATGCACAGACCTTCCACAATGGATCCAGGCTCCTGCCCGCTTGGGGAGCCCCTGTCTGCAGCTGCCTCTCAGCTTCTATCTCCCGGGGGGGCCCGAGCCATGGGGGCACCCCACTCCCCTCTCGACCCGCCAAAGAGACTCTCTCACCGACCCTCGTCACCTGTGGGTGGGGAGGCTTGTGCCGCTGCTGGAGGTCCCTTCCCTGAAGCCTGCTCGGATCTGTACCTGTTGGAGCCGCGGCAGCAGCAGGTCTGGGCTGGGCTCCGCATCTGCAGCGCAACGGACCTTTTGCGAGAGGTTTGCAGGTCTCTCCGGAACAGAAATCTCCCTTGCTCCAATATTCCATGGCCTCTGGGTGCAGAATTCACAGTGAGCTGGTCCCCTCTAGCCGTTCTGTGGGTTGTGGGTTCGGAGCTATATGTATGTGCGTCTTTCTACTCCGCCATCTTGGCTCCGCCCCTCCAAATAGTTTTCTGAAATCCATGTTCCTCAGGCTGATATTCCATGATCAGATCCCACCTTCTAGCCTATGTTAATTTCTACTACTTTCCATTATGAAGCTAACACTCCGGCAAGATTAAAGTGTTCCCTCTCCTCTGAATATCCCACACTTATTTTTCTTTCCTGCCTTTACTTAAGTAATTCCCCCTCCTGGGGTGCCCTCTTTCCTCCTTTCACTCATCCAATTACTCATCCTTTAACTAGGTCAAGGCCCATCTATTCTATGATACCATCCCCAACAACTTTAACCCACATTGGTCTCGTTTTTCTTTGAATTTCTGTTGAATCTATTGTGTGTGCACTAATTTTGGTTTTTAGTTTCTTACCATCTGGTACTGTTAGTTAATTGTCACATTACACACTCTTAGAAAATTGTCACAGTCTAAGCCATTTCTCTTAGACTGGCTTAGAAACTTCAAGTAGAGAGACCAATTTTTATACTTTCCTTTTATCTATTGAAGAGTACCACACAGGGTTAGGCACACAACAGTAACTCAAGCACTTGTTAAATGTAACAGAACTAACCTGAATTTAATTGAATTGGAAAAACCTAAAATGCATGCAGATAAAGCAGCTTTGTAATAGATGCAAAAGTGTGACAATAATCTCAAACTACAGGTAAAATCCATTCTAATCCTTGGCTGTAATGCTCTAATTTTATACACAGTGCACCTCCATCCAGATTGAAAAAGTGATGAATGATGTAAAGCATGAATGTGTTCCTGTCTTGTTCTCTCTATGAATTAGTTTAGTGTGGGAGGATGACAGTTATTCTCTTTACCTCTTAAACACTTGGATGGATCACTGCTCTCATGGGAGCAGATCACACTTCCTCTAACATTGTGCATCCCAAGGGAGGCCACACAGCAGACCACAATCCCTCCATGGGTTCCAGTTCCAGTTCCAGTTCCAAATCACAGAGTATGCACTAGGGTAAACCACAATCCTTTCACTGGTGAAGTTCACAACCCTCTATACTTTCTAATCTTATACAGTTCTTCTCCAGACACTGTAGAATTTCTTTTGATTATTAAAATTCTATTTATACCTATCATGCCCTTTGAATCATCTGCAGTTTTTATTCTTCTGAAATCATGATGTTCCTTGATACATAGCCATTTATTATCATTAGAGTAATATGTGAAGAATCTATTAATTCTTCAACATGGGGAAGTCCATGGATGGGAACTCCTTTCACCAATACAGATCAACCATTCATCATCAATCACAGGAGAACATTAGTATTAAAAATAACTAGTTTTGTGTCTCTAAGGATCATTGAAAGTACATATTTAATTTCCCCAAAATGAGCTCATCTAATCTGCTCTTACTCAATTCTAGACTTAGTTCTTTGCCATTTGTAGAGCCGGAACTGAATATGGATGTATATACTAATGGCATGACTATCTAACTTTACACGCACACATATTCATACACACGTGTGAGTATATATATATATATATATATATGTGTGTGTGTGTGTGTGTGTGTGCATATATAAACATATAAGCCTGTTGTGTATTTACACACACATATAAGTACTCTCTCAGTGTTTTTACTTCCCTCAGTTTATCAGCTACAAAGCCAGAAGTAACTACTTCAGGCAGAGACATAAATACATCATAACATGCATGTGTACATAATACATCAAAATCCATTTCTAGGTTACATATCTAAAGCTTCCTCAGATGGGCACTTTTTTGATTCCCCGTCCCTTGGAATGTGGTGTAATCAAAAAGCATACACAAAGTTCTGCAGGGGGGAAGTACTCAATTTGGAGTCATGGGGCCTACAGTCAAATACTGACTATATCACTTAATAATCTGTGTGAGTTTGTGCAATTCCTCTTGGAACCTTAGTTTACTGATTATTGTAATACGAAGAGATTGAACTAGATGACTTCTAAGATTTCCAACCAGGGATGTGCTGGTAAATACTTAATAACCAGCTCTCTGAAAAGGCATGACATACTTTGTGTGATCTGCATTATTAATATTTTCTTCTTCATTTTATTAAATCTAGACAATCAAGGAAACAATAACTCAAACTCTGATTTATAGCATTCATTAATTTCTGAGGTGTAAATGCTCATACTGAAAATTTAACATTCACCTCTTGGCAACCAGTATAGGCTGGCTCCAGCACAAATCTATAATTATATGTTTGACCTCTGACTTCTGTTGATGGCTTACATTCCATTTAATTTTTAATAGCCATTCCCTATACCTGAAATGAATTCCCTCCTGACTCTTGCCTCATGGAGTCCCTCTCTTTCTTTAAGACATAGTACGATCACCACTTTCTACAAGAAACCTTTCCTAATCTCCCAGCTGCTAATGTCCTCACTCCCTTACTACCTTACACTTATTCTCTTTACATATATAAATATGTATATGTAAATATGCATACATATTTATATATGTATATAATATAATATGTATATTATATACATATTTATATATGTATATAATATACATATAATATATACTGCATATACAATTTGTGTGTGTATATATGTGTGTATATATAAACATATACATGTATGTATTATGCGTGTGTGTATGTGCATACTTGTTGACTGCCCTTTTAGAATGTAAATGCCTTGGCTGCTTCATTTTTTTATTTGTATCTGCAGTGCCAAACAGCACTTCCTGGCATATAGTAATTACTTAATAAATGCTTATTGATTGATAGTAAAATTAACTCAATTCCATAATCATTTATTAATCGCCTCCTACATGTAAGGTCCTATATTCTTCACTGGATATACAAAGACAAAACTGAAATTGTTCTTACTTTCAAGAAGCTTAAACTGTACTGTGGGAATTCAACTTATACACAGATAAAGGAGGGAGAGAACGCTAACACTAGGGAGGATCAGAGAAGGCTATAATTATATTGACCTAAAGGAAGACTTGAGTTGAGTTGAGTTGGGAGTTGAGAAGGGAGCATATTACAGTTGGGGTGGTGTGTGCAAATGTATGGAGGTAGGAAATAGAATTTGGAAAATAGTAGTCCAATATGCCTAGACTATATTGTGACTATAATATGAAGAGAGAGTAGAAAGGTAGGTTAAGTGGTGTTCTGGTAAATGTTTAACAACCAGCTGGGGGGATATACACAGATACACTTTTAAGTTTAATCTGCATTATTAACATTTTCTCTACCACTTTCTTAAATCTAGACAATTAACAAAACAATAAATCAGGTCCTGATTTACAGCATTTGCCAATTTCTGTGGTATAAAATACTCACATTAGAAATTTAACAATCAGCTCACTAGTTGGTATAAACCAGCTCCAACACACACTGGGTAGGATGGATTTAGATTCATTAAAGATGAGTATTTTATAGTTAGCATTGTGGGATGGAGGAAAGAAGGGGGGGATTCAACTTGGGGAAAACATTATCAACCACCTTGTCTTCAAATATAATGACTATTATATATTAGTGAGGCAATAATTTTGTTCTCTGATTAAAACTTAGTAAAAAAAAAAAAAACAACTAAACCATAACCAGAAAAACACTCATATTTTTTGTTTAAAGAATGAACAGATAATTTTTCCACGATCATGAAAACAACTTAATCTTTCAATGTTGGAATAAAGCCTCCACTTACATGTCATAAACTGAATGCCACAGGACCTATCTACAAATTTAAAAATCAAATTAAGCAAATACTTATATAAAATTGTAATGTAAAAAAATTACAATGTAATTGTAAGTAAGCAAATACTTATGTAAAAAAATCATGATCAGGGATTACCTAATTTGTTGGACTGGAGCACCACCTATGGAGTTGGAGAGGAGCTGTATCTCCTTGCTGAGAGACATGCCACAAGCAACTTCTGATTGGTTACCTTCGTAACCTTTGCATTGGCTGTCCAATATACCTGTAATTTACCTCTTAGGATGCTTAATTTCCTTCAAGGATTGGCTCTCATTCTACCTCCTACATGAAACCTTTCCTGATGCCCAAGCTGCTAATACATTCCAACCCTCTACTGAATTACCTCATAAATATTTTGTATCTGCTTTGTGTAAACATATGTGTATGTATACACATATACCTATACCTATATATTTACATACTTAAACATATGTATAGTATACAAATATATAAAACCTTATGTGCACATAAATATATAAAACATATATAAACGTAGTATATATGTATACTATATGAACATACAAACTCAGAAGTCACACTCCTCAGCACTCTTCAACCATCTACCTACTGAGTCTATTTCCTGCTGGGTGCAATAACTCCTATTTGGCAAATAGTTGTAACGCAAGATACTTTGGCTAATGATGGCTGGTGGAAGTGGGGTGTGGGGAATGAGGAATTCCTGTCCTCAGAAATAAACACTCAAGCACTTGAGGAAGAAAGACAGCACCGTGGATAAAGTACTGGACCAACAGTCAGAAAAACCTGAATTAAAATTTTCTCTCAGAAAAAAAAAATTTGCTCTCAGACACTTCCTAGTTGTATGACCCTGGGCAAGTCACTTAACTTCTCTCACCCTCAGTTTCCTTATTTATAAAATGAGGATAACAACAGCACCTACCTCCCAGGGTTTTGTTAGGATTGAGTGGGATAATATTTGTAAAATACTTTGCAAACCGTATAACACTATACCAGTACAAGCTATTATTTAAATGTCAGAACTAGAAGGAACTTTAGAAGTGATCTAATCCAGCACTTCTTAAACTGTGGGTCTTGACCCCATGTGGAGCAACAGTAAAAGGTTTCTAAATACACACAGACCAAAAATTAATGAAAAATCAAATGCATAATGAATCTGAGATGTTTCTGGCAGCACTTGCCCAAATTGTAACCAAACCTCACTGCAGCCTTGGTTCTGAACAGAAAACATGCACACTTTGCATTGCACATGCCCTCAGGCCTTGACAACTTTGTCAAAATGTGAGAAGGGGTCTCCAGTAGAAGAAGTTTAAGAAGTCCTGATTCTAATTCAATCCTCTCATTTTAACAAATGAGGAAATTGATGCCCAAAGACATGAAATGATTGCCTTACCCACAGAACAAACTACTAGGAGAAAGGGAGAACCAGCAATAATACTAACCCTTTTGAGTGACCCTAAATATTTGATTAAGCTTTGGAATAGGATTGATTGGCCCAGAAATGGCATGTGTACCTACAAGTTGTCCACTTGTGGGTGGAGAGATAAATACCATTTTTACTAAAAAAAGAAAAAAGAAAAAAAGCCTTTTATTCACTGGGAATCAACTTCTGACTGATATACAAGTTGTCTTGGTATCCTACATGAGATAATTGTTTTCTAATTTTTTTTGTTACAAACTTAAACATAGACAAACACAAACATTTCAACAAACAGAGAGTAGAAAAGAGGATTGTATATTAAACTTTGAACCTGCTACATAGCTTAAGTGTGCATTAAATTTAACGCAGTAGTAACAAAGCTACCCTAATTGTGCGCCCTTTTGAACTGCCTTTCACTCTTTCTTCTATGTATTTTTAATGTCTCATGGATGCCTTATTCTTTCTTTTAGGTGAGGAACATAATTAACAGCTACCCATTAAATTCTCCCTGCCACCAGATGAGTCCCTCCCTTTTAACAAATTAGTATAGTCAAGCCAAAAAATAGACAAATTGACCGTGTTTGAAAATGTATGTATGTCTCATTCTACGCCTCTAGTCTATCACTTCTTTGCCAAGACATGGGAAATATGCTTTATCCTTAGTTTTCTGAACTATGATTTTTGTAGCATCGATAAGTGTTCTATCCTGCCATAGTCCCTCTAACAATTGCCATTTTCCTGTTTTTGTCATCTTTGACAATCCTGAGCCCAAAGTCACCTCCCTACCAAAGGGAGTCATTTTGACAGGATAAGAGGAGACTAGCCAGATGTAACAGATATAAAAAACAAACAATAGAAAACAACAACAAAGATTGCAAGTAAAAATTGCCTGAGAAGTTTGTAAACTCTACTAGTAGAGGGAGTCTTGCATCAGTGAGATCATGGAATCCAGAAGAATATCATCCACAGTGTGACTGCAGGGGTTCTAAATTGTTCTGACCTTCTCCTAGACTCTCTTACTAATTCTTCATCATCATTATCATCTTAAGAAAACATTTATAAGACATTCAATTATACATTGATACTGTGCTGGAGAGACACATTGTTTGTATTGAATGGATACATTGTCTGTCTTACTATAGATAAAGGTTGGCAACTCTTGCTTTCCTGCCAACTGGCATGAAGGCAGACGTATTTTGGCAAGTGAACTAGATACTATTGCTAGGGCCCATTGCATAGATCCCTCTGCCAGTCTGAGCTATTATCTAACAGGAGAGTTAGGGTTAGTGACCTGACATTGGATTTAATTGATGCATGGAGCTCCCAGATAAGGAAACTGCCTTTATGAGTACAAGTTGGTATCTCCTCTGCAAACTGTAGAATTGTCTAAAGGACTAAGAAGTTAGGGGACATGCCCAGAGTCATACAACCAGTGTACATCAGAGGCACGGAACCCAGGTCTTTCTGGCTCTGAGGCTACTATTCAGTATGCTATGCTGTCTATTACCATATGAGTTAGCAGTTTAACACTCCCCTCTCCACTTATAAGCCAGCAATTCAATAAATCCTGTGGAGTTCAACCTCTTTGACCTCAAAAGTCTGTGATTTAAAATTGATATCCTCTGCCCAGGAAAGAACTCAGCATTTTGACTTATCCCTTTCCAAAAGGTTGTTAAGTGAATATATAAGAAGAATAATAAATTAATCATACCTTTCAACACGGCAATTCCATTGCTAGGATTTTATCCCACCAAATCATAAAATGCTAAAAATGTAGAAACCACCAATACTTATAGCAATTGGAAAATGCTGAATGAATTCGAGTCCTTTTTTTGGCTCTTGCATTTAATGTAAATCTAATACATTAAAAATCATAAATATGAACCATGCAAATGTCACCCCTGTTTCAAATATATCTTCTACAGAGCGCTATTTATACTTAAACTAGCAAATATGGAAAGACCTAGAAGAAGTGATAAAATTTACAGAACCAAAAATGTTTTAACTGTAACTAGAGGAGAGGATCATGACTTTGACTCAAGGTGGCAAAATTTTGAGGGTTTGCCTAGTTTACAAGAATAACTAGTTTGAAGGGGAAGTAACTAGATGGTCCATATCCTCTCCCTGGCAGTGTAATGTTCCCCTTTGGAAGTTCCCTTCCCTCTCCCTGTCATAATACCACCACCCCACCTCCAGCAATGGCCCAAGTTCTCTGTTATCACCACCCACAAGTAAATTGTTTCATGCTGCTTTTCTCAAGGACAGAAATGGCTAGTTTACCTCTGATATAAGGAAGGAAGGAAGGAAGGAAGGAAGGAAGGAAGGAAGGAAGGAAGGAAGGAAGGAAGGAAGGAAGGAAGGAAGGAAGGAAGGAAGGAAGGAAAACAAGTAGAGAAGGAAGACCAAAGGTTAATTTGGTTCTACCTTGTCAAATTTTAGAAATTTCATGCAAGAATTTACTTGTTTTGAATGTTTGTTGGTTATTATTAAGTGTATAAGAGAAAGCATTTTTTAAGGTTTGTAACAGAGGATTGCTTCTCTAGAAGCTTACTCCCCCTTTGGGGGAGTCACACTTCTGTTGTAAAATGCATAAATGGGATTTAAATGGATCTTTCTTCATTCTTTTTCCTTTTCATCTATTTTCTTTTGAGTGCCTCTGAATTTATATCTATTGACTTTGGATACATATAGCTCTATATATTTGTTGAAAATATGAAAGTGGTAATCCACCTTCTTCTCTATTTGTATTATACTGCAATCAACTTGTTACAGTTAGGGCCAATTATGTTTTCTCTTACCATCTGCACACTGAGCCATAACATTGCACATTTTCTTAGCAAGAACTCTATTACCAAAAATGAACCAAACACTAAGGCCCATCTCCTTGTCTGTTCTTCACAGTGTGTAACACATTATTGCTGCTCAACAAATGTTAAGTGGTAATGATAGCAAGGGCATAGACTAAGAGGGATTTCCTTTTCATATCTTTCCGACTGCAAATGTATTGCAGTGCATCACAAAATAATAATGTGAAAATCATACCTTGTACTTGTAATGTTCCTTTTCTTTGACAAATGCAAAGAAACTCTTGCCTTATGGGAGACTAGACCAAGTTATATTTTTTTTATCTTACCAGATAGGCCTAGAAAAGTTAAATGAATTAAATGCTCAGCAAGACAGGGAGATAGCTTGGAAAAAATCGGTGTTTTATTTCGTAAGACCCCTCCACGCCCTTTCAAACCCTCCTAGACTCACCTAATTCAAAGATACTGCTCAATGGAAGATCATGGCAAGATACTGCCTTGGAAAGAGGTATATGACCTTGCCTGCTTAGTAATACAAACTCTCACCAGGCTCTATAAGTTGACTTTTTTTTATAAGAAGGCCATTTCAGAAACTATATAAGGATCTTTCTGGGAGTCTACTTAATTTCCACTTCATTATAAATGAGAGAAAGATAAAGTTAATCCTACTTGTGCTGTTTGCCCTTTAATACATAAATTGCCTAGCAGTAGGGTGGCTTCTAGGAAAAGGACAAAAAGAACACTCCTGGGAAATCCAAGGGTGACTTGCCTATTGTTCCAACCCACATATTTATCGACCCATGCATTCTTCTTAACACTACAACAACTAAGCCTTTTCATGTTACTGAAGTGAAGAATAACTAATGGAAAATTATGTTCTATCCATGGTTATATTAAGTGGCCATTTCCATCACTTAAATGTAGCTTTTTGAGAAAGCTAACAATATAAAAACTGAGTAGGAAGGCTTTTGTAAGGATAAGATCAATTCTCCCCGAATTAGCATATTTTACATCGAGGTATTTGGGGAAAGATTGTGAGACTTAAAATTGACTTAATTAAAATAGTTAAATATTTTGACCCTGATGTTTATTTTGTATGTATCACTGATAATGACTTGGCAGGAAGCCTTTACAGTCACAGTTCAGTTAGCACCTATGGATCTTTGGATTCAGTGAACCACCCATATTTTGTATGCTCTGGCACTGTTCCTCTCACCCCTGTTAAACTTGCTTGGTTACTTGAACTAAATAGTTCACCAGGCTGAAAGAATTGTTGAAGGTCTATGTTGTTGTAGGAACAAGATTTCTCCCTAGTCTACTGATTAATGAAGATAAAGTATCTGGAAAGGGGAAAGGTGGCATGATACTACTGCTTTGTATGAAGCTCCTAAAACATCAATAGTTTAGAATCAAAGGATTAATTGAATAGGTATATAACAATCAGGAGTTTGAAGAGAAATGCTATGAGGTGCTATTCTTCATTCCTGACTAAATCAGAACAGTAACATTTATACCATAACTGTAGCTATTATCCCAAGCTGAATTTATAGCTGTAGCATAATAGGAACTAGAGCCACAACTAGGGTGGAGAAACTAGGGCTGTGACCCAGGATGCTGAATTTAGAGGGTACCAATAGCACTTGCCATCCTGTAATCCATGATGAAACAGCACAAGGGGGACAAAAGAGCTCAGTGCCTAGTTAGCAAAAATTAATTAGTTGAAATAAGAAGCTACTATTTGGCAGGCTGAATCGGGCTGCTCTGCTGCATCTTGTTCCCCAGTACCTGAGAGCTACCTCCCCTGCATCAGTCTTGAGATATTTTGTTCCACTGGTTCTAGGTATGGTTTGTGATGTTTGACATAAGCACAAAAATTACTAATTATAGTTCTGATAGGAACTATAAATCATCCTTACCACAGATCATCTGTAGGGGATGATTTGAGGGAAGCTACTGGACGTGATTCATGCCTCCAAATCTCCTTTCCACTGAGTTGCCAATGTATCTGAAATTCACTGATTTAGAGATTTATTGCATGAAAAGTACTGGTAATCAGAACTTTTTTTAAAATACAAGAAAAGTAATATGAATCCTCTAGAAATAGTTACAGAGCACATAAAAATAAGGCAAGGCAGAAGAAAGAAATAGACTTCCAGCCTGGGACCTGGCCAAACTCAAATTGGGTGTCCAAAAAGCATAATGTTTATATATGCTTGTCATGAGACTGAGAAAAAAAGTGTGTGTGTGTGGGAGGGGACAAAGATACTATCCTTTTATAGAAGATGGTGTATCTGAGTAACTAAGGAAATAAAATTGTATCCTTGACATATTACATTTAATGTACTTTTGCTTCATTCCTTTCCTGTCCCATATACACACTGACCCATCCTATCCCACTCTGGTTTTCTTCCCTCCTGAATCATCTTGTGTCTGGTTACCTGCCTCTTATTCTCTCCCTGAGCATAATGCTTTGATATTGATTATTTCATGAAGGAATATTTTCGAACTTGGATATCTGCCTCTTTCTTTTACCCATAAAACAAATGAACTCTGATTAGTGAGATCCTCTCTGTTTTGAACTCTGGGAACATGCTTCTCTCTGTTGATTCTTTTGTTAAGGTCTTCAGTTGCTGATTATCTTCATGTAACCTTTGTTTTATCCATGGAATCTATTGTGGTAGTGGTCCAGCTGAACCTCCTCTGTCGTCTTTACCCTCATTCTCATCACACCCCAGCTATCCAGGCCACAACAAGGAAGGAATTTGTACTTAGTCCCAAATGTTCAGGACATTAGGTACAAATACCAATGGGATATTGCAAATACCTATGTGAAGGTAAAAATAGTAGTCATTATAAGCTATTACCATCATAATTAGGATTAATCTGATTAATGTGCATGTTGCAAAGCACTCAAAGAATAAGACTGGGGAAGTTTTAATTGGGAAAACTGGAAAGACCAGAAGCTGGGCTATTGCAAAGAGAAACCTTAGGCATCTAAAGAGGACTGGATTTGGAGTAAAAAAAACCTAAACTTTCCTAGGGCAGTTGATTACCAACTATGTGATTTTGAAAAAGTCACTCCACATTTCTAGGCTTCAGTTTTGCTAAATGAGAATTTTGGATAGATGGTTCTGTCTATCCAACCAGAGGTTCCCAAACTTATTTGGTCCACCACCCTCTTTTAAAAAAAAATTACTCAGCATTTCCTGAAAATCTACTTTCCTTAACCCTTTAATGATTTTTTTTCTAAATTTGCATTTCAAAAATATGTAAAATATTTTACATGATGTATCATATTTAATAATTTATTGTAAATTTGTAAATTTTTTCTGCATTGAAATTTTGATGATACAATATTGCACAATGTAACTCTGTAGTATCATATTATAAACAAGTCATTACATGCACATGTTCCTGCCGATGCATGCTGGACTTCTTCCTGACAACAAACAACATGCTCCCCTGCCTACACTTGCTTCTTAAGACCTGTGGGCAGACTTGACTACTGATCAGTTATAACTTGCATTTTGTTTGTTTATTTGGAAAATAATGTTATCACTACAATTTTAACTCTGTTACACAACAGATGAAATATGTATGGTTTTTCAAAATTCTCTTCTTTCCCTATGCTTCTACTGCTCCCTTATTTTTATTCAATGCCCCTCAGTTGCACCCAAGACTACTACCACCCCCCTGGATCATTCTATTGGTATCGCCTACTTTGGAAACCTGTGTTAGACTGTGATACTCCTGTTTAACAGCTAGGTGGCACAGTGGATTGACTTCTGGGCCATCAGAAAGATTCATCTTCCTGAGTTCAAATCTGGCCTAGACGCTTCCTAGCTGCATGACCCTGGGCAAGTCACTTAACCCTGTTTGTTTCAGTTTCCTTATCTGCAAGAAATGAGCTGGAGAAGAAATTGACAAGTCATCCCAGTATCTTGCCAAGAAAACACCAAATGGAGTCACAAAGAATCAGACACCACTGAACAGACATAGTAATATTCAAATGGTCTGCAATCTCAAGAGTTCCCTCCAGTTATGCAGATTGTAGTCTAGCCTTGCTTGCCTGTTTGACCCTGGTCTATGTTCTCCCAAAAGTTTACCATAGGTAGTCTACCTAATATCCATACATGGAACCATCAGTTACAACAAATGAAGAAGTCTTAAATGATGTGGATAAGTTCACTTACCTTAGTAGTGTACTTTGCAGGGATATACACATTGACAATGAGGTTGATGCATGCATTGCCAGAGCTAGCTCAGTGTTTGGGAGGCTCTGAAGAAAAGTTTGGGAGAGAAGAGGTATTAAACTGACTACCAGACTGAAGGTCTACAGAACCATTGTGTTGACCTCATTGTTGTATGCCTATGAAACATGGACAATCTACCAGCGCCATGCCAGGAAACTGAATTGCTTCCCTTTGAACTGTCTTAGGAAGATTCTGAATATCACCTGGCAGGATAAGGTACCAGACATTGAGGTTCTTGCTCAAACTGAACTGCCAAGCAGTCAAACTATGCTTCAAAGAGTACAACTCTGATGGGCTGACCATGTTGTTCCAATGCAAAATGTACACTTGTCAAAAAGACTATTTTATGGAGAACTCACATGAGGCAGGCAATCACATGGTCATTAGAAGAAGTGATACATGGACACTCAAGATTTCGCTCAAGAACTTTGGATTTTATTGTGTGATATGGGAGACACTGGCACAGGACCACTCAGCATGGTGTGCCCACATCAGAAAAGGTGCTGTACTCTATGAGCAAAGCAGAATTGAAACAGCACAAAGGAAACAAGGATGTGCAAGTTTGGAGTAACCACCCAAAATGTTCACACGGACTATCTGTGCCCAACCTGCGGTAGAGCATTCTGAGCTCATGTTGTTCTGATCAGCCACAGTCGTACACACTGAAACTTCACTTTATCATGGTGATGTCATTTTTGTCCTCTTCAAGAATGAAGGACAACTACCATGTATTGCCTTTAACATTAATTTTTCCCCCTGAATCTTGCCAATCATGTTCCTCCCCTCACTTTTTTCCTTTGCCTTCTTTCTCCTCATTTCCCGTTTTTTTTTTTAATCTTATTCACGCACTAAAACTTTGTTATAATACCTTTAATATAAAGCATGATTTATTGTGAGGTAGATCCATCTTGGAATACATTTAAGGTTTAGTCATGGAAATACTGAATACTGAAAGGACCTTTGTTATAGGGAGAACCCAGGATATGGACCTCAGCATACATAGTGAAACTGCATCATGTGCTTTCCTCATCATTTCTTTTTGTAGTTCTCTCTCTCATTCTTCTTTCTATTACTCTTTTTTGCTCTTCTGACCACTTACTTTCCGTTTTTACTTACCCACTTTTTGCTTTTTATTGTTCTTTCCACACCAGTCCCATCTTACATGTGTGTTATCTGTATAACTCTGTGCATGTAAGATGGCAAAGAACATAAGATCATAGATTTAGAAACAGAAGAACTTTAAAAACCATTTATTTCAGTCTCCTCATTTTGTAGATGAGGAAACTGAGGTCCAGAGAAATTAAGTAACTTGTCAGGTAGGAAGTGATAAAGTAAAGGTTTGAATTCAGGTCCTCTGACTGAATATTGCACACTTTTAATAGCATCCAGGTAAGATGGGTTTAGCTCAGCTCTTTGGAATATGTTATGGGGTCTTCTTATCATTTCCTCTCATGATCAAAGTTCTTTATGAAAAGAGGGAAGATATTTAAAGCTTAGTTGCAGATTACACACTACAGTCTGCTTGTGCCTTTCTAGTTCTCTTAAGTATTGTAAACTAAGAGAAAATACCTGAAGTCAGAGTGAAAGAAAAAGAAAAGAAAATCTTGATGAAATTTTCTGCTAGGATGGAGAAGGAATTGTTTCTGTCTTTTGAGACAAGGATCCCTTGGATTTGGCACTTGTTACCAGGTATTTAGGAGGTTGTATGACAAAGTTCTTCGGAGTTTTCACAAAGAGTTTCTGCATATGAAGAGCAAAGAACAAGGACAGGAACATCAGAGAACACTGCACTTTGCAGTTTATTCAACTGCTTCATTGATTTCAGAGTCAAAGAAATGTTTGCTCAGTGATTTTTAACTGGCCAACATGAATCCTCTGAGCCATAGGTGGAACTAGAGAAATGTAGTATGGATAGTGGTCATGCTAATGAGAATAGTCACTCATCTCTAAGTAGGTACTATCCTTTCTTAATTACCTCCCTCTTTTACAGGCATCTATCTTTCTAAACAAAAAAATAATAATAGGATCCCTTGTTGTCTTTTTTTTGGAAAAGACAACTCTAAAGTAATGAAATTTTTAAAATTTGATTCTTCCTTTTTATAAAACTCTGCTACAGATCATGAGTAAAAATACACTTCATTTATTGAAGACCATAAAAACAATTATTCAGCAGCAGCAATGATTTTTTAAAAATCAGACAATAAAAAATTAATTGCCTTCTCCCTGGGAAAGCAGAAAAGACTATTTTTAAAAGTTCAGTCTTGCACTTAGTCTTTATGAATCTATTATCATTATCTTGCTTTTTGGAGTTATTTCTACTTTGGAGCACAAAATCCTAGAATTCATAATAATAGCTAGCATTTATATAGTGCTTAAAAGTTTGCAAAGTATTTTACAAATATTACTACATTTTCTATTTTCATAACAGCCATGGGAGGTAGGTACTATGATTACCCCCATGTTTACAGGTCAGGAAACTAGGTGGACATCTGTTAAGTGACTTGCCCATGATCACATGGCTGGTAAGGATCTGAGATAGGATTTGAGTTCAAGTGTTCCTCACTACAGCTCCTGTGTTCTATTCACTGTGCCACCAAACTGTTTCGAAATTATGTACCTTAAATCTCTTCCTTTTTATTTTTTAGCAAAGAAACTTACTTATCCAAGTCTATAGTAAAACAGGAATTAGAGAAAGTGGACATAGTAGAATATATACTAGAGTAAAGGAGTTTTCCCATTGGGAATGAGATAACTCAGTTCAATCAAGAGACAGAGTTCTAAATCTCACCTGGGGGAAGTTTCTAAAGTCTCTAGTATGGCAAGTTAGTTTTCTTATGTTGGCTTCTTCCCAGAATATTTTTTCCTTCAGAAAACTGAAGTGGCATTGGCATCTTCTATCTTCTCTCTCAAAGCTGGAAGGCAGAAATACCCAAAGTGACTACAGAACCTAAAGAGATTCAAAGAGACTTGAAAAGATTCCAAGATGGTCTGAAGAGAGCAGAGCAGAGCTCTTCTCTCTCACTCCACCTGTCACTCCCTCTCAGATAAATCAGCTACAGCAAGTCCAAACTATTACACTGTATAAACTTAAGCATCAGCAGTTCAAAATAACAGGGGTGGTTTTCCTAGCATCCTAGATAACCAATCTTCAGTACCACTGAAACTAAAATAAAACTATGCCCATTAACAGCACATGCAATAGACATAGCACTATACTAAGTACCACCTGGAAGGATACTACAGAGGAAATATGGCTAACTACACAGAGGACATTTCACAAGTATGTGCATATCCATAGCATGAAACAAACAATCAATCAAGAGCCATAAACATGGCTAACAAAGCAAAGTTATTGAACTACAATAACAATTCTATCAATAGACTTACATTAAAAGTACAACTTATTCATTGACATTAGCATAATGCAAAACAATTAACAGATAGACATTCCTGTAGGATGAATATAACACAAAACATAGTCAAATTAACATAACAACAAAATAATACTCAAAGATGCAGTAATTCATATGTACCACAGTAAACACATGCAAGGCACTTTTCACGTTGGCAATCTCAAGCATCATTGTCTAGATAAATGTGTATCTATACCTTCATGTTTTCCTGGAACATCCTACCTTAACCAGTTATCTTCAATCTCTTCAAGATAATGGATCAATTAACAAGCATTTATTATATACTTTGTCTACTATTCTATGCTAGCTACTGAGACAGAAAACAAAGCAGTCCCTGCCCTCAAGAACTTTACTTTCTATGGGAGAAATGAGTACAAGTATAAGTACAAAATTTATACACACTAAATACAAGGTCATTTTGGTGTGTGGGCTAGGCACTTATATCTAGGGCAGGGGAGGATGGTCAGGAAGTCCTGACTTCAATTCTGGCCCCAAATGATTATTTAGCTATGTGACCCTGGACAAGTCACTTAACCTCTGTTTGCCTTGGTTTCTTTAACTGTAAAATGAGGGATAATTAGCTCTTACTTCTCAGGATTTTTATGAAGATCAAATAAGATAATATTTGTAAAAGTTCTTAGCCCAGTGCCTGCCATATAGGTGCCATATAAACATTTATTCCCTTCTCTGAAAGGAAAGACAAGATTAAGTCATATTAAACAGCAATTTATAATACTCTACAACAGATAAATTGTGTCATGTAGAGAATAAATGCTGTGGATTTTACAAAAGTCTAGACTAGGCCAGAAAGTCTTCCTAGATATGAATACTGAGCTGGACCTTGAAGGAGTAATAGAATGTGGATAGGCAGAGAAGAAAGGGTTCTGGAAAGGAAGGGGCCAAGAGCAGCAGCGATAATTTTTTTTCTATGCTTATTGACATTTCTTCTTCCTCTGGAATGCACTTCCTTCTCTGATAAAGGCAAGGCTAAGGGTTATGGTATCAAGAGCAAAAGGTACTTCCCTCTAGAAGTTTAAACCAGAGCAAACAATATTTTTCATCCCAACAAGATTTAACTTGTCCTTTGCCTTTTTTAGATTTAAAGGTCAAGATAAGCAAATGCTGATGTCAAGGAAAGCATTGCCTTACTTCTGACTACTTAACAAATAAAATTCCAGTTACTTTATTCAATAATTTGATGTAGCCTAAGACTGCCACATTGATAAGAAGAAAGGTAATAAAGCACTCAGAAACAAAAGATGTACACAAATAATAACAACAGTTTGCATTGGAGGGCTTATAAAGTTCTTTCCTCACGGTTCCCCTATGAGGATGACACCACATTAGTTTTTCCATTTGACATAAGAAAACAAGCTCAGAGAGGTTAAGGAACTTGTCCAAGGTCACACAGACTTTTGATTTTGCAAGTGATATTCCTTCCATTATACTAAATATGATATAAAAGGTACATCTAATTCAATCTAGGAAGTAGACACAGTTCCTATTATGTAATTTTATAATTAAAAATAAGTCAAAACACATAAAGACTGTATTTTTAAAAGTGTATTACTATATATAAGCTACAGTGTCATATGGTATTTCACACATTTCATCTACTCAGTACTACATAACTAAAAGAGATCTTATCTTTAGCAAGTAAAACAGTGTACTACACTGCCATAGTAAGACTTTGCAAATTAAAGGGGTGTTCCTCTGTCTAAATTCACTGAGAGGGTACTTTTAATGGGGTGTTAATTACCAAATGATAATACAGGGTGCAAATAATGAAAGGGTATATATGCAAACTCACTGGTAAAAAGGACAGGCTATTTTCCAGTAATAAAGAGGAACTCTTTTTCTTTGCTTAATAGGGATTGTTAAAGATCTAGTTCCCTGTTTATACTGGGGAAGACAGTGGAGACTAAGAAAGCAGAAAAAGTTCTAGATTGGGAAACAAGAGTGTCTGACTTCAAGCCGAGCTTCTGAGTCACCTTTATCTGATGAGTAATCTTGAGCATGTGACCTTACTTTGCCGCTCTGAGCTGGTCTCTATCTCCATAAGAGGAGTTGAATTAATTGGACTTTGAGTTCTTTTCCCATCCAAACTTGTGGTGCTATTATCTATATAACCCTCTATTCATCTCTTTCTAGTCTGGTATTAACCAGGGCCACAGGGCAGCTAGGTGGTGCAGTGGATAGAACACCAGACCTAGAGTCAGGAAGACTCATCTTCATGAGTTTGAATCTGCCTTCAGACACTTCCTAGCTGTATAACCCTGGGCAAGTCACTTTAACCCTGTTTGCTTCAGTTTTCTCATCTGTTAAAAAATCAGCTAGAGAAGAAAATGGCAAACCACTCCAGTATCTTTGACAAGAAAACCCCAAATGGGGTCATGCAATGTTGGACATGACTGAATGCCTCAGCAACATGAGCTACCTGTATCACTCATGCATCATCATTTAAGCCATTTCCTTTTACGCTCAGAGAGGCCACCAATTTCTATAAAAATAATCCTTGTAAATTATCATTGTCATCCTTTCACCATCTCTTTTTCAGGTCTGAACAACAACTACAACACCAAAGTAACATTAGAAGGGATTATCCAGTTCCTCCTAAATCATCCTGAATATATTCATGTCTATACTGGGTCGGGAATTGTGGCAGTTAAATCAATCAGTCAACAATTATTTTCTGACCATTTAAAGAAGGAATGAAACCTGTACTAACTGATTTACAAATACCTCATTTTGATCTTCATAACAAGCCTAGAAGATGGTATCACCCCCATTTTACAGATGATGATACTGAGGTAGATGGAAGTTTTGGGTTTGAACTCAGGTCTTCCTGACTTCCTGACTGTAGGCCCAGTGTGCTCTCTAGGTGACATAGACCTGGAGTTAGGAATACCTGACCTGAGTTCAAATCTGCCCTCAGATACTTATTAGCTACATGACCTAGGGCAAGTCACTTAATTTTTGTTTGTTTCAGTTCCCTCATTCTTGAAATGGGAATAGTAATAGAACCTACCTCCTGGGGTTGTTGTGAAGATCAAATGAGATAAGAATTGTAAAGAACTCAGCACAGTACCTGGCACGCACTAAGCCCTATGTAAATGTTAGCTATTATTATCCACTATACCTCCTACCTGTCCCTTTAATATCATAGGATCTCTGATTTAGGGCTTAAAAGGAAACTTGAACCTCACTTCATCTGGGTCTAAGGAGAGAATAATACACACACACACACACACACACACACACACACACACACACACACACAGTTGGGAACAGGAAAATATTTCACTGAACAGGAAAACTGGAGAAAAAAGGGGGAAAGGAGAGAAAGGAATAACAGGGAGTGTAGATTAATAGAGGGATTTGTTGTAAGCAAAACAAACTAAGGATATACAAAAAAATATTTATAGCAGCTCTTTTGTAATGTCAAAGAATTGGAAACTGAGGAATTATCTAACCTTCAAATGTGAACTCGCTGAGCAAGTTACAATATATAAATGTGAATCTTATTGTGCTGTAAGATATTATCAATTTAGGGAATGGCTTTAGAGAAACTTGCAAAGACTTGTATGAACTGATGAAGATTTCATTTTTTTACCTAAATCTGGATTAGCAGGAATTAGAGGAATGCATGCTTTGGCTAGAGTGATAGATTCTAATTTATCAAGGAGAAATTATTGTGACATTCCAAAATTTAGGTGAAGAACCCATACAGTTTTGTAAAAATGATAGAGTAGTTCAAGTAATTATTGTTCCTTGTGAAACAAAACCCCTTATTGAAACTGACCTTCCTTCCAAAATAACTAGTGAGGAACTGAAGGATTGGGTTCTATTGATAAAATAAAATTGGGAGCTAAAGTATGAGTAAAATGGAAGTCAGATGATATTCCAAAGGCTGTGGAAATTATAGCACATGGGAAAGATAATATTGTAACTTTTGTTTATTCAGTAGAAGATGACTACCAAATTGTACCCTTAACTCATATACTCTACTGTGAATGAGGCTATGATAATGGGTTCATTGTCTCCAGAAGCATGGCTTGACACTATATCTACTTGTGGTTATTGTCTCCTTGTTTCTTTTTGACATTTTGTCTGTTAAACTTGTTTGCCAGGTTTGTTTTTTGCAACTTTAGTACCCTCTACCTGCATATGATTGATTGCTTAAGCCAGATGTCACCCTTGTCCATGACTGTGATGTGTCACCCCTGGACCTGGCATCAACCAAACTCCTAATGCCAGCTAAAGAATTGACCTCTTAAATGGGACCTCTTGTGGCAGGGCCAGTTCTACATCCAATCTCAGCAGGAAGTAGCTATGAAAGAAGAGATCTTCACCCCTCACCCCAAGATTTTGGGTCCCATTCATTTGAGGGGGGAATAATGGGGTGCTTGTGCTCAAGACCCACCCTAAAACGTTGTTTTATGAGCTTAATTTGTGTAATCCCTGTCATATTGTTGTAAAGTACTGTTGAAACCATTTGCCTAAGATATTATTTTATATGCTTATTTTCTGTTATCCCTGTTAAAGTTCTGTTCATACCAGTTGCCCCACTAACCTATGTAATGAATACAAGTTGGGATCGAATGTAATGGTAATTTAAATGGAAAAATCTTTCCCATTCATTAATAGGTCCATGTGACCTGCTTAAATCACATGGAAGCCTAAATCACATGTGATGGGAGGAGCTTGCTGAACAGGTAAAACAGTAAGGATGGAATAGATCTAGGAGGAAGTTGGTCAGGCTAGTCAGAGCTGGGAAGGACACAGGCAGGCAGGCACAGCTAGGTTCCTGAGTGTTTGTTTGTTTGTGGGAAGGCCCCAGTGGGGGCTGGGAGAGACGGCTTGGAAATGCCTTTGTCCCTGTAGTGCTAATGTGCATTGAATACTTGGTTACTATGACTGATTTGGCTTTCTGGTGTCTAAATAAATGTTTTTCTTCTGTCTTCTATATGGAGAGTCTGTTATACTTTGCAATTGAGAACTATGCCAGCATATTCATAGTCACCACTAGTGTTGTGAATATTGCCTTGGCGATATACAGCCCAGCCTGAAAAGGCTTCAGGTGCTAGATTACATATGTATAGTCTTAAGATTAGCCTAGATAAGTGTGGAGAAATTCATCACCAAAAGATTGGACAGGAGATGATTTTTTTCAGCTACAGTAAATCATGATTCACTTCTAAAGCATGGAGTGAGTGGACTTTATCAATGAAATTACCTATTCTTGAAATAATAAAGAAAAATTACAAAAAAACCCAATCAGTTCTATATGTTAGCATATATTAATCCCTACCACAAAACTCATGTGAAAATACTTAATGTATTTGACCTTTTTTCTAAAGAAATCTACTGTTTTCTCATAAAGCAAGGAATTTTGAAGCTAGAAGGAACTTTAGAAATCATCTAGTCTAAACTTTTTGTTGGAGAAAAAAATAAAGCTCAAAGGTTAATTAACTTTCATCACACAATCTATAGTGATATAGCTAGCACTAAAAATTTATTGCTTTTTCCCCAGCTCTACTTTCCTATAGGATGAAGTTTTACATTCCAAAGTGAGGTGAACTCAGAAGTGGAAAATTCAAATATGAAAATCTAGTAGCAACTCAGAAAAGCTTAATTTAGACACATTCAAACCCAAATGATGCTCTGCACTGACTTTTAAGCTCTACAGATGGGTCATAGAAATCTAAAGCTGGGGGTGGAGGGGTAAGAAGCTAATGACCACTCCTACTAGAAATTAGGATGTGTACATAAAACTTACTGAGGCAAACCCTGGGCCAATAAAATGCCTTCAAGTCATCCTTTTCCTTTCTAATTAACCTTTTGATTCAATTCTACTAACATTTATTACATACTTACTACATAGTGGACACTACATTAGGAAAAAGACCTTACCTCGGGCCTTTTACTGTCTTTTAAACATAGTGTTCACTATATTTCATGGGGTGTGGAGGAAAAGAGGCTGATTATGCCACCTGTTAGAAGCAATAGACATTTGAAGTTACTGATTTTTGCAATTAACAGAGAGGAAGATGAAGCATCAATGACTAGATCTCAGGACACTAAAAATTAACTCATATTACCATATTTGGCACTCTTGTCATAGGTTACAGACACCTGTCCTAGCCACAATTTGAAGAAATGGTAGAGTGACAAAAATACATAGGATGATTGAACAGCAAAAATGAAGACAATGAACTTGTCACAATTAAGTTGAGAAGCAACAGAAAATACATTCCACAGGCTGCTTTTACCTTTAGAAGATGCTAAAAAAATTCCAGTTTTATCATATATTAGATTATCTCTAAGAAGAAATTGATGAGATCCTAAACTTAATCTTGAAGTAAAGACTGAATTAAAATTTCTGACATAAAGGATTCATTAATGAATGGGTCTCTTAAGCCAAGTGAATATTATGTCTATGATTAGAATTTGGCACACAAGTTAATGACATCTACCTGAAACGTACATTAAATAAAATTTATAAACTATAGACAAATTGAAATACTGGGAGTATAAAAATATAGTCTGATCATTTCATCTATCAAAACCAAACTATTTGTATTCTCTAGGGGAGTAAATAGCATTACATTAAAATTGTAAGAAAAATATGAATAACTTTCTTTTGAAATCAGGAATATTAAAACTGGAATTGGTAACATCAGAAAACAATCTGTAAGTACTGAGGTCCCACAAACTTTTCTGAGGATTTCATTGAGGCTTTTTTTTTTTTACACTAAACAGGAAATAGTAAAGAAAATTAACAAACAATAATTAAAGAGTTATGTTTTAAAAATGAATTTGACATTCTATTGAAATAACAAGTGTGCATTCCTACCACAGTAGGTTTCTGGCTTCTAGACATATACTCCCAGTTCTGAAATAAATGATGTTTCAAGATGTATTGTAGCTGTCTGTTTTATTGAAAAATAAAATAAAAACCCTTCTTTCCAAGATGCATGCAAGTAAAAAAAAATTGTAACTCAAGCTGATATGCCATATTTTTTTCCTATTCACATGATGAATTTGTGGTTTCTTAGCTGTTACACATATAAAAGGCATTTGACCAAAAATGAGTCAATTTGTTAAACAGCTTATAAACTTGTTTTAAAAAAAGTAATTCTATTTTCTGAAATTTGGAAGATATGATGGGACTCTGGTAACTCTGGCAATTCAGCAGCACATAATTGTTCAGTGATTGATGACTTTCACATGATAATCACAAGATTAGGATATTGAGGGGAGGTGTTAGCCCCCAAATGCCACTTTACTACATTTCAAGTTTCAGTGGTATATGAGTTAAACAGCAAAATCTTTCTCATGAACTTTATTCCGGATTCCATGCTATTTCCACAATAAACACTTCAAGAAAATCTGGGTTTTAAATGTTTCAAGATTTTCTGCTTATAAGTACTCCAAAACTAAAAAAAGGAAACACTGTAAACAAAATACTGCATAAAATTTATGCATATAATGTTGATAATATTATTATACCTTCTCTTATTCCATCTATTTCTACTACTATATTAGGGTCCGTTAAGAGAGAAAAGACAATGTAGGGAAAGATTAATACCATAAATGAGAATGTCCTCCAACTTTCTTTTGAGTATACTCATCACAACTAGAATAAAAAAGGAAGCCCACATCATATAGTGAATTTTTTAGAAGGTGGGTTTTATACGCTGTGCCAAATGATTGTTACTTTCATAAGATATCCTCAGAAAATTGTCCTAAGAAAATATTTTCAGATTTGGACCTAGGGATGCAATTACAAGAGTTGTACCAGAGAAATGTTTTCAAACTTAACTATTTCCACTGGGGAACTGTATTTATATATAACACTAAGAAATATCATTCACAACTGAATAGACTTTTTCATATCCTTGTGATTTACTGCGAATTATTTTCAAGGATACTTAATTCAGAGCTTTCCTTTCATGGTGTCACCACTTTCCCTTTTGGATATGAGTTATATTAGACCGACCTCTATTATTTCTGGATTACATGTCAGCAAAGGAAAATAAATTGAGTGCTTTGAGGAGAAAAAAATCATTACTGGAATGATGAATGGACCAATTGTACTGGGGTTACTAGAAGTAGGGGCCCTAGAAAGATCCATTGGTTCAATTTTCCAGGAAGCATGTCTTCTTGGATACCCTTCAGAGTTGTGATGAATTCTTCTGCAGCAGGTGGGAGGTATGCAGATTGATACAACATTCTCGAAGGGCACTGTGCTTCTTAGGCTGATAAAATCCATGTTTGGCTTCAAAGAAAGGCTTCCTTTGTTATAGAGTGCCTGGATATAAATACTACATTAGACAGAATTCTCAAGTTCTAGACATTTTGAAAAGTGGCAAAAGTCAGTTCAAATTGTATGTTGACAATTTCTACCATTTAGGATGTTGAAAGGATCTGAATTTTCATTAATTTTTTCATTTATTTAAAGGTCCACACTCAACAGTCTCAGTATTCCCTCTCCCTCCCCTTATGTACCCTCCTGCTATCTGGTACCAGTTTTTCTCTGTAACCATTTTCAAAGGTTTGACCTTTCAAATAAATAATAAAGATATCCATGAAAGAGAAACGACTATGGGAACCCTCTCTGCTCCCTCTCTCAAATTTTGTAATCGTGGTTCCACAATTTTTCCATCAAACTTTCTTCTCTCTCTCTCTCTCTCTCTCTCTCTCTCTCTCTCTCTCTCTCTCTCTCTCTTCCCCCCTCCCCCCATCTCTCTTCCTTAATTTTCGTATGCTCCCCCAGACATATTGATTATAGAGCACTAATATATAACTAAGACTTTTTTTTCCCCTGTGGGTAGCTATATGACATAGTGGATAGAGTGCTGGGCCTAGAGTCTAGAAAACTCATCTATGTGTATTCAAATGTAGTCTCAGACACAGGGTTATGTGACCCTGGGCAAGCCACTTAACCTTGTTTACCTTGGTTTCCTCTTCTGTAAAATGAGCTTAAGAAGGAAATGGAAAACCATTTCAGTATCTTTGCCAAAAACAAACAAAAAACCAAAATGGTGTCATGAAGAGCTAGACATGACTAAAAAAATGAGTGAAATTAATATTTTTCTAGGCATTTAGTTTTATCTTGTTTATAATGAAATGAGTGCAACATGTTCTGGATTCACTATAACCAGGGCTGAATTTATGCATAGGTGGTATTATGATTTGAAAGTCATCCTATGAGGGAACTGAAATCTCCACATGAATTACTCCTTTGATTTAAGACAATAAAAGTATCAAGGAAGAGTTAGGCCTAGAAATGAGATGAAGGGGTAATAGACCTGTTCAATATCTTTCACTCAGCTCAGTCTTTGTAATTTGCGTAGAATTATGATAGGAAGTTATGAGCAATCCTCCTACAACTGCTTCACATAACTGTTTTGCAGTTTATGGAGTCCTGAGAAATAATTCGCCTTGACCAAGTGCATGATAAGAATTAAAAGAAACTTGCTCATCATTAACACAGATAGGATTAAACTGCTGAAGTGGGAGGAGGGAGCTGTGGAGAAAGTCCTTAAAAAAAAAAGATAGATTTGAGATACCTAAGGGCTTTCTCTAGCTAACTGGCTGGGTGTGGCTGGCTGGAATCTGAATAAGTAAAATATAGTCATAGAGTTTTCAGAGTTAAGACCCTAAGAACTGTAGTTGAGTCAAGATGTGTCTTAGCAAACACTAGCAGATGGTAGTGGTGTAGTAATCAGTCGGGGAGGATATCCTTAGGTATATGAGAATAACCCTTTTTTTGTTATTTATCTTGCTGTGATATTTAATTACATATATTTTGATTTAAACTAATATGTCTTCTGGTGAGCTGGTAGAGAAAACACAGAGGTAGAGACTAATGAACTTTTGTGTTTTGATATGACTTAACCAAGAAAACACAGAAAGGAATACACATTTAACTTGAATGGAATGTGTGGGGATTGTTTAATATGCTAAGTAAGGGTAAGTGATATTTTCACAGAACCCTAATATCTTTAAAGATAATAGAGAAAGGTAAATATGAAAGAAGGTCTGTGGGTAATTTTGTTTTTCTTGGGTGACAATAAAAAGAAAAGGAGGGACAGATAACTATATTAAGGAAGAAAGAAGGAGGAAGAGGACAAAAATTACCATATGCTAATAGAGATGCATAATATTTAAAGCATTTAATCATGAAAGAAGGGATAGAGGAATGGCATCTCAGGTACCTCACTTTCATCTGAAACAGATAAAGGGAAAATGAACACAAGTACACACAGCCACATACAAATATAAGACCTCTCTATGGAATTACATTAAACCCAAAAAGTAAATAGGAAGGGACAGTGACAAGGGAAGGTGAGAGAAGGTTTGAGAGGTATGGCAGGAGAGATAAGAGAATACTCATAAGCAATATAAACTTAAGTATCAGAATGAGGAATATAAAGGTGGGAGCAAAAGAAAAGGAAAAGAGAGTAAAAACCTGGAATCAGATGTGGGACAAGGGAAAGAGAAGACCTACAGCAAAGGGGAAATAGTTTATTTATAGAACGCAAGTATCAGGAAAACTCCCTCTTTTTATTACCTTCTTATCTGCAAAGAAGGAGTGAAAGCAAAAAGAGGAATAAGTAAAAGAGACAGAATAGAGGAAAACACACAATTAACAGCCATAATTGTAAATATGAATGGGAAGAATTCACTCATAAAACAGAAGATATAGAAAATTAGAAGATTGGATTAGAAAACAGAATATGACATTTAAAGAAAAGACACGAAGGACAGAAACTCACATAGAGTTAAAATGAGGGACTAGAGAAAAATCTATTATGCTGCAACACGACTGAAAAAGAAAAACTAGGGGAGGCAAGCATAATTTCAGATAAGGATACAATAAAAATCACTATCATAAAAAGGGATGAGGAAGGAAATTTCGTAATAAAAGTGTGTGTATATATATATATACATATATACACATACATGTATACATATGTGTATGCATATATGTTTGTATGAACAAATATGTGCACAAATGTATATACATTATATATAACTATTTAATGTATATCTGCTCAACAGCCTAGTACATAAATACTTAAAGGAAAGCTTAATAAATTAGAAGGAGAAGGAAATAGTTGACTATAATAGTGGGAAACTTCATTGCATTCTTTAAGACCTGGATAAATCTAACTAAAACATAAACAAGAAAGAAGGTAAATTTTTGAATGGAATTTTAGAAAAGTTATAGATTATATATCTCAGGTGATTACTGAATGGGAATAGAAAGAAATTTATATACTACTGAGATGTACAAAACACTTTTGCAAAAATTGTCCACATATTGAGATATAAAGGCCTCTTTAAAAAATATAGAAAAGTGGAAATACTAACCATATCATTTTCTGATCGTGATACAATAAAAACTATGTTCAGTAAGGGACCCTATAAGAAAGAATTGAAAGATAATTGACAACTAAATAATAAAAATCTGACATCCATTTTGATGTTAAAAACATAGGGGGAAAATGGCCATTTCTGTAATATAGTGTATATATAGAGAGAGTATGGAGTTGGAGTCAGGAAGACCTGAGTTCAAATACGATCTCAGATATTTACTATGTAATCCTGGGCAAGATATTTAATTTCTGTTTGTCTAGTTTCTATCTGTAAAATGAGAATAATAATAGTATCTACCTCCCGGGTTATTGTGAAGATCAAATGAGATAAAAATTTAAGGTCCTTAGCACTGTGCCCAGTACATCATAAGTGCTATGTAAATGTTAGCTATCATCCTCATCATCATTCATAAGACAAGAAAGAGAAATTGAAGGAATGAGCATAAGCAAAGAAAAAACAAAATTATCACTTTTGATAGATATAATGGTAAGTTCAAAAAACCCGAGCAAGTCAACCAAAGAATTAGTTGAAGCAATCAATAATTTCATCAAAGTTGCAAGATATAAAATAAATTCACACAAATAGTATTTCTTTGTGTTATCAACAAAACTGAACAGGAAAAGCTAAAAAGAGATATTCCATTCCAAATAACTATAGAAGTGACAGAATATTTGGGATTGTACCTACCAATACACATAGAGAAAATATATGAATCCAACAACAAAATAGACTTTATGAAAATAAAAATGCATACATGATTAGAGGAATATTAATTGCTCTTGGGTAGGTCAAATGGATATAATAAAAAGGCAATAACTTCCCAAATTAGCTTGCTATTCAGTTCTGTACCAACTAACTATCAAACCATTGTTTTTCAGAGATAGGAAAAATAACAGAATTCATATGGAGGAATAAAAGGTGAAGAATCTCAAGGGTGATAATGGGGAAAAAAAATATGGGAAGGAGGGAATCTGACAGTACCAGATCTCAAATCATACTACAAAGCAGTAATTATCAAAAAATGATTTGGTGCTAGCTAAAGAATACATTAAGTATGCAACATAGAAAAACAAAGACATAGCTATCTAGTGTTTGATAAATCCAAAGCTTTTGGGATAAGGATTCAATATTTGACAAAAACTGCTGGGAAAAGTGGAAAGCAGTTTGTCAGAAATTTGATGTATACCATCTTCTCACATCAAATACCAAGGTCTACTCCAAATGTAAACATGACTTAGGCATAAAGGGTGACATAATAAGCAAATTAGAAGAGCAAGAAAGTAATTACCTTTCATATTTATGGATAGAAGGGAAAGTTCATGACCAACCAAGTGATAGAGAAGATAACAGAAAATAAACTGGACTGTTTTGATTATATAAAATTAAGTCTTTGCACAAACAAATCTAAGGCAGTTGAAGTTAGAAGGTAAATCAGTAACTAGGAAAAAAAAGTCTTTGCATCGTTTCTCTGATAAAGATCTCATATCCAAGTTATAGAAGGAATTGATTCAAATCAAGACTAAGATACATGTAAATTCTATATCTGATTACTTCCCATCTCAGAGAGGGGTGAGGGGAGGTAGGGAGTGATAGAATTTGGAACTCAAAACTTTAAATAAAAAAAATTTTTTAAAAAGACCAAGTATCATTTCTTAATGAAGAAATGATATGAACAGGTAATTTGAAAGGAAGAAATTTATACTATGAATAACAATATGAAAAAATTCTCTAAGCCATTAATAATTACAGAAATGTTTATAACAACTGAGGTTCCACTTCATACATGTCTAATTGGCAAAGATAATAAAAGAGGAAAATGACAAATTTTGGAGGAGTGATGGGAAAAAGAGATACAGTAATACACTCCTGGTACAGGTATGGATTGGTTCAGTCATTTTAGAGAGCAATTTGGAACTATGCCAAAAAAGTTATTAAACTATACATATCCTTTGCCATACTTATACAACTACCAGGCCAATAACCCCTCCCCCCAAAAAAAAATTAAAGAAAGAAGAAAAGGATATATATGCATAAAAATATTTATGGCAAATCAATTCATAGCAGCCCCAAACTTGAAACTAAGGGGTGTCCTACCAGGGGGAATGACTAAACAAATTGTGTTATATTAATGCAATGGCACATTATTATGCCATAAGAAATGACAAAGTGGACAGTTTCAGAGGAAACTGGTAAAATGTCTATGATGTAATACAAACCGAAGTGACCAAAACTCAAAAATAGTTTACAATAACACTATACAGAAAAAAAACTTTAAAAAGACTTTAAAACTCTAATTAATGCAATTATAAACCAAAAGTTTAGAGTACTGAAAATTAATCATATCATCTACCTCCTACCAGAGATATAAACATATTGTGTGAATGTATATGTCTGTATGATTATGATTACCAATATCTAAGTATATGTAAGTATAAGTAAGGGTATGTATGTACAGGTATGTGTTTATGTGTATATCAGTGTGTATATGTCTCTCTATATACATATGTATATATGTGCACGTATATCTATGTACCATGTATACACACACATGTGTGTATCTGCATTAATTGTAGCCTTCTTGGATGGGGGAGAACAAAGTAAAAAGTGCACAGTGGAGAACAAAAGAAAACTTACAAGGAAGCAAAGAAAAGATGGACAGTTCTCAACACAATGTGTAGTATGTGTTACGTAGGCTTTCCTGAAAAAGAAACTTACTGCTGTGTATTCTGAATCCTCTCTCACGTCGTGCTGTGTGCATGGCAATGCTTTTTTTCTCTTCTTTTGTATTGTTTTAGTTATAGCATTTAAGTTTGTTTCTTCTTTCTTTTCTTATTTTGTATTTAAGTTTAAAAATTTTTTTAAATTATTTTTTAATGTTTAACAATCACTGCCATACAATTGAGATTTTATCCCCCCCACTACTCCCCTCCCTCCCCACGACTGCATACAGTTCTGTATAGGTTCTACATATACTTTCCTATTGAGTACATTTTCACTATAGTCATGCTATGTAGTCGGAATAAAATAAATGGAAGAAATCATATAACAAATCAAAACATGATACACAAAAACATACATATACACAAACATGATCTGCTACATTCTGCGAATGACTTCCATATTTCTTTCTCTGAGTGTGGAAGACATTTTGCCTTAGAGAACCACCATTGGGATTTTATTTTTTTTTTTAAGAAGTTCTTGCGTTATTACAAAATTCCAAGTCTACCAGAAAAAACTCTCACACACTGTGGTCGTTGCTGTGCATAAAGTTCTCCTGGTTCTGCTCCGTTCACTCAGCATCAGGTCATATAAGTCCTTCCAGGCCTCTCTGAAGTCTTCTTGTTCATCATTTCTTATGGCACAATAGTACTCCATTACATTCATATACCATAATTTATTCAGCCATTCCCCAATTGATGGACATCCCCTTGACTTCCAGTTTTTGGCAACTACAAAGAGTGCTGCTATAAATATTTTTGTACATGTGGGACCCTTTCCCATTTTTATGATCTCTTGGGGATACAGTCCTAGTAGCGATATTGCTGGGTCAAAGGGTATGCACATTTTTGTAGCCCTTTGGGCATAGTTCCAAATTGCTCTCCAGAATGGATGGATGCGTTCGCAGCTCCACCAACAATGAATTAGTGTTCCAACTCTCCCACATCCTCTCCAGCATTTATCATTTTCTTGTTCTGTCATGTTTGCCTAAGTTTAAAATTTTTTAAAAATTAAAAAATAAAAAGGAAAGGAAGACACAAAATACCCACAGAAACAAACAGAAAAAAAAACAAAACGATTCAAATTAAATGTCATATGGATGGAGGCACATTGGCTGCTACGTAAGAGAGTTCCAAAATTTCAAATGTTAAAAGTAACCAACCAATCTCCTGCACCAATTCTGGAAAGAATCAAAGTCTCCCTTGGAGAAGGGTAGACAGAGGAGACTGAAGATATCCAGTTATTCACACCTTCTTTTGAGTGACATCTACACAGATCCATGTGGATACACATAACCTATGGGATAGCACACACACACACACACACACACATCCCTATATTTGTAAAACTGTGTTAAAGGGTAATATTGTCCACATAATCCCTGATAAATGGACCCACCTCCCTCTTCTTGAAGGCTTCTTGTGACTTGGAACCTCCTGAGCCAGCCTATTTCACTTTTGTAGAGTTCTAATCCTTTTAAGAGTACTGTTGGGAGTGCTGACATTCAAAATGTCAGGAGGCAGTCACTGAATGCAAAAGACAAGAAAAAAGACTTCTTTAGGTACATTGGAGGAGAAGGGGTGATCAAAGAAACAAGGGTAATGAGGGTACTCAAAACCACACCACATGAGTCTAATTTGGAGGATTTGGAAATGTTTCCTGTAGTGAAGGGAAGATGAGAAGTTGGGGCAGAAGGAGGGATGGCAGGACAGTTTTCTCAAAGATTTGAAGAACAGTTATGCACAAGAGTGCTTGGCCTCTGCTTGGCCCAAGAAGCTAAAAACATGAAAACTGCAAAGAAAATTATTTAGGTTTTACAGAAGAAAGAACTTTCTAACAATTAGAGCTTTCCAAAAATAGGACAGACTATCTCAGGATATAGTGGTTTACCTTTCATTGCAGGTCTTTAGGAAAATGTTGAAGCATTACTTGTCAGGGCTAATGAAAGGAGATGCTTGCTTTGAGGTGTGATGAACTAGCTCAGGGGTGGATAACCTGCAGCCTTGAGGCCATATGTGTCTTCTTGGTCCTCAGGTACAGTCCAAGTTTTACAGAACAAATCCTTTATTAAGGGGATTTGTTCTGTGAAGTATTAACTCAGTCAAAGGGCTGCGCTTGAGGACCTAGAGGGCAATGTGACCTCGAGATTGCAGGTCACCCTCCCCTGAACTAGATGAACTGGGAGGTATCTTCCAACTCTGAGATTCAGTGTAATTGTTAGTGTTTTCCTTACCTGGAGCAGAAATGTTCCTCTCTCCAACTTCTATCTAATGCTCCTAACTTTTGAAGAGAAGAGTGGAAGAGGAGAGTGGTAAATATATCTAATCTAATTCCTCTTCCCCTTTTCCACATATCAGCCCATTACATACTTGAAGATACCTATCCTATCTCCTCCTCAGACTTCTCCCAGATAAAATCTCCATTTTCTTCCATCAATCAGAATGTTACAGTCCTCTTAACTATTTGTTATCAAGGCAGGGTAGGCAGCAACATAGATGAATCATACTGCTACCAAGCAACCGGCAAAATTAGCAAGGTTCAAAGAATGTAGGAGGCATGTGCAAATATAAAGCTGCCTAGTCCACAGCTGCCAGAAGTCAGTTAACCACACTTTTCTAATCCAAAACAATTAATGATGATATAAAAACCAAGCAAAGATTTTAGATTGTTGGTAATCTGTAGATTTTCCTGTGTAAGCTTCTTGGTTGTGATAGACATTTTAATTTTTCCAATGTGAGGGTGCATGAATTCTCCCTGACTTAGAACTGTCTCAGATCCCCATTCTGCTTTTTCCTTCTGTGTATGCCCCTGCACTCCCAGGGTACATTTTATTAATGTCCATGTGCAAGATAGGCAAACTGAGTCTAGTTGTACACATCCATGTAGTGTCAGGCATTCTATGGAAGACTATTTGTGTTCTTATTTGAAGAAATAGGAGGAAGTTAGTTTTGCTCAGGATGCAGTGGGAGAAACTGTGATAAGGACTGGTCATGCGAAGCAAAATACGCTTGATCTTGTTGTTCTGAGACTCCCCCTAGTGAATTTGTGGAGAATACAATCTGGAGCTGTAAAGAACCCCAGTTCAGTAATTCTTCTAGTCCTAGAGTCAGAAAATAGAATCATAGAATTTTAAAAGTTGGAAGGGACTTTAGAGGTCACTGGTCTAAGTTACTAAGCTCATAGACTTAGAGTTAGAAGGGACCTCAGAGTCATTTAGCCCAACAGTGTCAAATTCAAATACAAATTGGGACCACTAAACCGTACATAAGGATCTCTGCGGGCTGCACTGGTTTTAAAATGCAATATTTTATTATATATTTATTACAATATGTTTACTGTATTTTCATTTATTTTGCTAAATATTCCTTAACTACATTTAAATTAGAATACACTTGGGGGTTTTGTGGGTCCCCTGTTGGTAGGAGTTACATGTATGATACCTCAGATTTAGCCCAACTCCCTTATTTTATAGAGGTGGAAACTGAGAATCGTAGAAATGTGACTTCTCTGAGGTCACATAACTAGTGTGATTAGTAGAGTGGCACAATAAGTGTCAGAGGCAGTATTAGAACGTAGGTCTTTCTGATTCTAAGTCTAGCACTCTATCCACTATGGGACAGAGAGAATAGTGTTCTGTGCCATGAGACAGAAGGGGAGAATGTGATACAGAACAGAAAGGGAAGTACCACTGAACACTTCCAGCTAGATACACTAGAGATTGTACCATATGAGAAGAGAGGTGGACCCTGTGAGGAGGAAATGTGGAGATTCTCCAAGGAATGATAACATTGATTAGCAGGTATTGCTAGGCATACCTGAAGTAAAGGCACATGAAATAAAGATGAAAGGGGTAAAAAAAAGAGAGGAATAGTGGTGGATAGTGTCTCATGAGGGTACTGAGACATCTGTTTGTCAACCTACTAACACTAATAAAGAGTTCTGTTCTCCTCCTGGCCCATGTATCTAGGACATGACAGAGAACCTTCCAAGATTTGTCATACTATATCATTGATAGATACTTATGATGTTTCATATATGCACAACAAATCTAGAAAGCACTGCTAAAGATTAGTCTTGAGCAAAAAGCTGAAGACAATAGGAACACAGTGATACTCATGTCACATGCTGGCAATCAAGACAAGGGTTTTGGAGGAGAAAATAGTTTTGTGAAGTTACCAATTGTTATCTAAGAAGATTTGGACTACTGGAATATGTCTTAAAATAAAGGAATTATGGACTTTTGAGTAGACATGTTTATAGCTGACTCTGAAGCTATTATCCCAAATCCCCATTTGCCCTGGAAAGCTGAGTATCCGGAGGGCAACTTGCTACTTCTTGCCTCAGAGTTCTAGGGGTAACTCTGAGGAGTTGGGATGACTTTTTTTAATTAATTTTTTTTCAACTAACAAAACTTTATATTTAATATTATAATATATAATATAATATAAATTATATTATATATTATAATATTGAATATTATATTCAAACAATCAAGAAAAACCAACTTTGTAGCCAATATGTATATTCGAGGAAAAATTTGCCACACCCAGACTGTGTCCTTCTGTACTCTGACTCTGTCAGCTCTCTGTCAGATGGTTAGGCAGCATGCTTCATCATAAACCTTCTCGAATCATGGTTAATCATTACAAGCTTATCCCATAGTTTATTCAGTCACTCTTCACTTGATGAACACTGGGGGTAACTTTTTAAAAATAAATTTTATTGATAACTTGTTTTTACATTACCAATTTTTTTCCTGCTACCCTTCCTTCTCTCCTCTCCCAGAGAGCCATCCCAAACAATTTTTTTTTGAGAAAAAGAGAGAAAGAAATGAGTAAAACCATCAACAAATTTTGAAAACATGCAATGTTTTATACTCAGGGTGAATTTCTATACTATTGTTCATAACCCCCAGTGATGTTCTCCTCCAGTGACTATCAGTAGACATTCATTAGAAAGTCAGAATTAATTAGCTTTTATTTAGAGGTATTTGCTGGTCAGCTAGGTGTCAAAGTGGATAGAACGTCAGGCCTGGAGTCACGAAGACATCTTCCTGAGTTAAAATCTCTCCTCAGACACTTACAAGTTGTGTGAACCTGCACAAGTCATTTAACCCTCAGTTTCCTCATCTATGAAATGAACTGGAGAAGAAAATGGCAAACAACTCCAGTATCTCTGCAAAAAAACCCCAAATGGGGTCACAAAGAGTCAGAATGACTGAAAAATGACTGAAGGAGCATTTTCTAAAGCATTCTTGTAAAGAAGAATTGATCCAAAACATTGTCCCCAGAAATCTGGATTATTCTCTTACACAATTACTTCATGAAGCTGTGACTGATTCCCACCTCCTTCCACCAGCCAGAAATGACCTCTCCCTCCTTTTTACTTCTATCACACTGTATTTGTTGTGTGACAGCCTGCAGAAAATCAGATTATGAGTACCTGAACAGAACTAGGACATTAAAGAACTCATTGGTGCCAGAAGAGGGCAGTAGAAACTTGGCTCCAAGCAAGACAACTGAGCCTAGAATAGAGCCTGTGCTCAGAAGGGGAAGAAAGAGAACATGTAAGTATAAGGAAATAAAGACAGTGTGAAAGAAGCTGGAGATCCACCAAAGACAGTGGGAGAACCAAAAAGAGGAGTCTGGCACAAACCAGGTAAACCTGAAATTAAAGCACACAGATGGAGTATCAGTTCAATGTTGTTCATGTTTGTTCTCTGTTTTCAGAGGACCAATGACATCACAGGATAACGTCATGACTCGGTGGTGAATTGTATTTAAGTGACACAGAGTTGTTCAAAGTCCCCAGCTTCACTCTCTCTTACAGAATCACTGAAAGGGGCAGTTAGGAGGCACGTAGATAGAGCACCAGCCCTGGACTTAAGGAGAACCTGAGTTGAAATCCAGCCTTAGAAACTTACTAGCTATCTCACCCTGGGCAAGTAAGTCACTTAACCCTGATTGCCTCCAGAAAAAAAAAAAACCAATCAGAAGAAAAGAAAAGCCAAGCAAACAAAAACAGAGTCATTGAAATCTAATGGCAAAACAAAAGTTAAGATGATTGCCAATAATCTGGGATGCAGTGAATGACCTTGATGCCTGACCAAACTCTAAGTGCTCAACAGTACCTGCTTCGGTCAATTGGTGGTCATTGGAACAAATTGTTCTCATCTGCCCATTCCACTGGAGGAAGTTTTCACATGCTTGGGGTAAGCATCCTACTAAGTTGTCATCAGGTTTAAGACCTGTCTGTCAGTAATCCTCAACCTAGTTTAGCCCATCTACTGAGATAGTTTTACTGGGGTGTGGCCTCTGCACACACTACCAGTTCTTGGAGCCACAGGGAAGAGTTGAATGAAAGGTGCATGAGTAATCCTGATTTGGCAAGCCCTCATACCAGAGGTATGATCACCCCAAACACCCCATAAAGACTGAAGGAAGTAGGCAGAACAGGATTAAGGGGCAGGCCAATGGCAGAAGTGAAGGAAGAGCAGAGAGCAGGTAGCTGTGTGGCCTTGGGCAAGTCATTGGACCTACCTGGACCTCAGTTTTCTGATTTACAAAATGAGGAAGTTGGACTAGATGTCCTTTGAAGTGTCTTCTAGCTCTAAGTCTATACTCTTACAATCCCTCAAAGTACCTTGAAAAAAATAGGTTTTAAACAAATACTTGCTGAATGAATAAATGACACAAGAAAGGTAACATTTTAAACCATTAACACCTTACCTTGGAGTAGCCTATTAGATAAATTTTGCTGTTCAGTCATATCTGAATCCTCATGACATCATTTGGGGTTTTCTTGGCAAAGTTACTGGAGTGGTTTGCCTTTCCTTCTCCAGATCATTTTATAGTTGAGGAAACTGAGACAAACAAGGTTAAGTGACTTCCCCAGGGTCACACAGATAGTGTCTGAGGCCAGATTTGAACTCGGGTGTTCCTGACTCCAGCACTGTGCTACCTACCCGCCCTATTAGACAAACTAGTCATTCACAGATCATAGATTTAGACCTTGGAGGGACCTTAGAGCTCATCTATTTCAACCCCTTTATTTTACAGATAGCCATCTCATTTTAAAGACAAGGAAACTTAGACCCAGTGATTTGCCAAAAGTTGCACTGCTATCATGAAGTAGATCTGGTATTTGAACCTAGGACTTGTGACTCCAAGTCCAGAGTTCTTTCTATTGAACCACAATGCCTTCTGCAGAAATAGTTTATATGTCCTACCACCATAGTCAGTCATTCATGCCTGCGACTCGTTGCCAGGCAAAAGAATTCCCTTCATCCTCTTGCTCATTTCCCATGAAATACCTTTGGTAGAGGCACTTCTTTTTCTCTTTATGTTTATTTTCAGACACAGATTTCCAACTGTAACAAGAGACTGGTCAATAAGGGTTCAGCCTGGGAACATACACATGTGGTTAGCCTGCTTCTGGAATTTGGTGATGATGTAGAATGAAGGGAGAAGGAAGGGCTGGCTTTCTATTTTGGAGCATGCATAGCCATTCTCTATGTCCTCTGTGCTTACTGTATAGTAAAACAGGAAAAAAGTGTTTTGGTTGATTACTGAGCTGGAATTGAAAGTGCATTCAAAAACCCCCAATGTAGAAATGTGCTCTCTTTCTTGGTAGTGATGGAGGCTATAACTGCTGTAAGTGTCTCAGTGAGGAGAGCATCACCAATCTACTCTCCACCCCAAGGGCAGCCAGGAAAACATAAATCCACGGCATAGTTATTTTTCTGGCTTTGTTTTGTTTCATTCCTTCCTGTTCTTAGGTAAATGAGTGTTGGTGATGGGACAAAATAAGCTATCACCTTGTGAGCTTTGAAAAGTCAAAGAGTACCAGGTGTCCAGTGTTGGTAATCTATACCAGAGTTCCTCAGCAGCCAAACCTAATAAAGAGTACAGCCCCAAGGAGTGATCTGTGACTAGTCAAACAGTGGATATGAGATCTGTCCTACTAACAAGGGAACTATTCTGTTCATCTGGGTTGCCACATTGAGAAGCATCCTTGGTGAAAGGAAAGCTTTGTAACAACCACTTTAAGTCTGAGTTCACTGTCCTCAAAGACTGAGGGTTATAGGGGAAAGTATGCCCCAAGGTATTAGGGGAAATGCTTTGTAACTTCTGTTCTTGCTATATCTTCTCAGGAAATATCCCTTGGCAAACAGTAATTGATGTTAATTGGTTAAATGATAATGAGACACTAATCACTAGATTAGTCAATCAATGACACTTGAAGAAAAAACTAGCCATCGATATTGAGATGAATGTATCAGAATGGAGACTTGAACCAAGAACATTTGAAGGCACCCCGCAATGCTTGTGGGGTGCCACTATACAATCCAGAAATATAACTAGCCATACTCTGGGGATCCCAATTACCAGTGCAAGTGAGAATTAGGACAAGGACCCTCCCCCAGCAAAGTCTATATGTGGACTACGCAGCTATAAGAAAATGTTAAGTGTGCAGTGAGGGGGTGGGGCAGGCAAGAGTTATTGGTGCATGCATTGATTATACTGCTTCTCCTACCATATAAATCTTAAAAGAACTCTATTTTTAATGGAAATTATGTATGGAAAAAGTGCTTTGGAATATATAACTATAGAAACACAATGGATTACTACAAGGAGTTAGAGAAGTTCTGTGGTACAGTCACAAGAGAGCATAAGATCTGGGGTGCAGGAAACAAATTCAAGTCTAGTCTCAGATACTAACAATTATTTAACTTTGGACAAGTCAATGAACCTTTGTATGTCTCAGTTTCCTCGTCTGTAAAACGGGGATAATTATAGCCCCTTCCTCCCAGAATTGTCGTGAGGATCGAGTGACATAACATTTGTAAAGTGCTTTGCAAACCTTAAAGTATTAAACAATGCTACTTGTTATTAATGAGATGGAGGAAAAAATGAACATTTTCTATGAAACTTTAGGGCTTATAACCCACACTACATACTGTACAAGGTAACAAATGGATATGTGTTGTCTGCAGCTGTTTTTGCACAGTTAGATAAAACCTGGGGATATCATTATGAATTTGATATCCCAAATGATATAATTAACAGCATCCCAACTCTGACAAACCATTGGTTGCAGCTGGGTGAGAAATTATAATGCCACAACTTCAAGAAACAACTCAAAACACATCCCACACAGATGGTGAGCCAGTCAAGTCATCCTCATGGGTAAAGTGTAGCATAGAATTGATTGAAAAATATGAATGCTTGTTAAAATTAATAGGCCCTGTTGATTGACTGATCTTTGGGTCTGAGGTAACAGGTTCCCAATAATAAACTTATACTAGCTGATACAGAGAGAGAGAGAGAGAGAGAGAGAGAGAGAGAGAGAGAGAGAGAGAGAGAGAGAGAGAGAGAGAGAAACAGCCCTCTTTTTAATACTGACTGCCTCATCATTTGGTATTTTCACTCCTATATCCAAAGCAATACCCTTTCTAATTAACAGTCCATTGGCATGAATATTGCAATGTTGCCCAGTAATATCTCTGACTTGAAACTAATAAAGACAATTTTTATTTTAAAAAAATAAGTTACGAGAGGAACACAAAATGCAGACAAACCAAGTCATAAAAGTTATGGCAGAAAATAAACATTCACATGACTTCTTTACTTGACTTTCCCTACAAATGAAATGACAGCCAGCCACAGATTATGAGCAGGAAATAAATATTAAAGAGCAATAGGAAAAGCAGCTCCATAAAGTCCTCGGTCTAGGGGAAAGCACATTAAGAGAAGAGCATGCACGCCTCTGTCATCTCTAATGATACTTTTCCAAGCAAAGTGCAGCTCCTAAAGTTTTTTATGGGCTCTTCCTCTATAAAGCTTTAATGAGCCTGAGTATCCCTTGCTTTTGGAGTGGGCAGAGAGAAAGGAAGGATATCATAAAAGATACACAATGACACCAGAAAAGATACTCTCAGCCAATATATGTCACAAATGCAGAGACAGTGCCAACGCAGAGTCTCTTTGTCTTGTATGTAAGGTTGTCTCCATAGGATATGAGGGGGTTGAAGTAACTATTTCTTGATTTTAAATATCTGCCCCACAATCTTTCATGGTCTCTGGAATTCCTGCTGTTAAAATATTCTTTGGTAGTATGACCTTGGGCAATTCACTTAATCTGTCCTCATTTGCATTATCTATAAAATGGAGGTGATTATAGCCCCATCTTCCCATTGTGAGGGTACAATGAAATAATATTTTAAAGCATTTTGTAAGCCTTAAAATGTGATATATGATATAAATTCTAATTATTGAGAATTTGTCATCATCATCATAGATCCCAGGTACTTTAGTATCTAACACCTAGCACAGTGCCTAACCCACTATGTTTGTTGATTGATTGGTTGTATACTTCAAGAATATGAGATTTCATTGGTGTGATTACTTCCTCTACCTATGCAGATCCATAACCCTCTACCATATAGTAAAAAGTCTTTATAATGTCCTATAATCAAAAATTCACCACTCTATGGCAAATCTGGTAGTGGAAAACTCTCAGAACTTGACTAGGCTAGTCATCAGAGGCCAAGTATGCATTCTGAACTCTAAGCCTGTCCAAATATTAGTTAAGATCCCTGGTAAAATGGAAAAATTTTCTATGGTGGAACATGTATGTAATCCCTGCTAGGGTGAGGCCTGCATTGATGGATTGCTTGAGCTTGGGAGTTCTGAGCTACAAAAGGTTAAAGTCAATCAGGTATCTGCACTGTCCAGCACTGATATGGTTCTCAGGAGCATGGAGCCACTAGGGTGCTTAAGGAATGAAAAGGCTCAGGTTGGAAAATGGAGCTGGTTAAGACTTCCATGTCAATCAATGGTGGGATCAGGCCTGCAAGTGGCCACTGCACATCTACCCTACACAAAATAGGGATATCCAGGCTCAAAAATGAAAAATTATATGGGAAGAAGAACCTTGTATTTAGAGGTCTGGGCTGGTAATCTTGGGGATAGAAAGGATGGAATATAAAGTGCTGTCTCCACCCAAAGATACCTCTGGGAAGTATCAGAATACAGCTTTTATATAGCTCACATCTAGGTCTCCCCAGGTGTGGTTTTAAAAGGTCCCTAGCTCTTGAGCAAGTACTCAAGGTAGCAGAGCACATCACATGTAGTTTAGCCTTTATTTCACCTCTTTGAAAAGGCAGAAAGCTCTTAAAAGATGCATGGAAGCTCACAACTTTTCTCCCTCTCCAATGGGATCAACATTTCCTCTCAGGCTACTGCATTATTCTTCAGGTTCATAGCACCACTCTATGGTTTGGAATCCCTTTAGGATGGAAACTCTTTAGGTTTGCTGTAGAGACAAAAATTTGTCATATGGAGAATTCCTTTCTTTGCCCCAGGAAACCACAAAGACCTCTAAGACTTTAAGCTGATACCCTGAATTTGGACCCTCCTATGGACACAGAAGAAAAATGAACTTGGCTGTAATCCATATAAACTCAGGATCCTTATCTCAATTCCCACCTTGTACTAGCAAGTTGGATCCCCAGAAGGAGGCCACATCTCCCCTTTCAGAGTTCTAGGGGTTCCTCTGAAGTGTTGGGCTATCTTTCTAATGCTACAGGATTAAGCCCCCATGTTGGTATGTTCTCCCAGTATCAATACTCCACTATCAATGCCTCATTATCAATATAGCCAGGTAATATCAATTAACTTTTACAAAGGGTTATTTACTGAGAACATATAGAAAAGAGAAAACTCCAAAGACACCCCTATGAACTGGGGGCACCCTTTCTTATCTGCCACCTTGGGCCCTGGGGAAAGTGGGCTCAAACTTAGAAGTTTCCACACAATTTTAGCACTACTAAGTTGACTTCTAAACATGATATCACTGATGGATGAAGTCATTCTCTCACTTGTAGTACATAGCCTCTAAGCTGCTCCGTTGATTCAGTGTTAGGATGGATCCCACAGTTGCACATTAGAGTTTCACTGGTACTTATGGCTCAGGTGCAGTTCCTAATTCTACCTTGGTCTCCAGTCACTGGGCATCTTGTGGTCCCTCCTACCATCTCTAATACCCCTTCACCTAAGAGAAGAAAAGAATAGCTACAACAGGGACAGAGGTAACAGCTGACCCATACATTCTTGGGCCGCATGGAGCTTGTATGAGATCTCTTCTCCTGCTGTAAGAAGTTTACAATGTATCTTTCCTTGATTACAGTCAGGAAAGATAGAGCTCAATTTGGCCACATAGTCAAGAAGCATACTCTTTGTCAGGCACTGTGCTAAGCTTTAGGGATACAAAGAAAGGAGAAAAAGCCAACAAAAAACCAAGTCATCATTCTCAAGGAGCTCACATTCTAATGAGAGAGACAACATGTAAGCAACATATGCAAACAAGATACAAACAGAATGAACTGAAGTTAATCTCAGAGGGAAGGTTCTAAGGTAAAGGAGGACTGAAAAAGGCTTCTTGCAGAAGCTGAGACTTTAGCTGGAACTTAAGGGAAGCCAGGAGTCTCAGATAGGAGGAAGACAATTCCTCGCATGAAGTACAGCCAGTGAAAATGCCTGGAATGGGGAGATGGAGTATGTTTTTTTGAGGAATAGTAAAGAGACCAGTGTCCCTTAATCACATGGCATGTGGAAATGAGTAAGGTATGAAAAGAATGGAAAGGTAGAAGGGGTCAGGTTCTGAAGGAAGGACTTTAAAAGCCATACGGGTGTTTTACATTTGACACTTGGGCTGAAAGGGAACCACCATAGTTTATTGAATACTGGGGATGACATGATCAGACCTATGCTTGAAGAAGATCAATGACAGTTGAACAGAGGATGGGAATTGTAGTGGGAAGAGACTTGAAGCAGGGAAACCAAACAGAAGGGTATTGCAATAGTTCAGGCACAAAGTGAGAAAGGCCCGTAGCAAGGCGGTGGCGGTGTCAGAGGAGAGAATCAAGGGAAATATATACTAGAGATGTTTGGAATGTAGAATCAACAGGACTTGGCCACTGAATGGATATGGGGAAAGATGAGAAAGCGTGAAGAGTTTAGGATGATACTTGGTTTTTGAGCCAGAGTGATTGGGAGGGTGGTGGTACCCTCAACAGTAATTGTTAAGCTAAAGAAGGGAAAGGTTTGGGGGGAAAACTTTAATAAAGAATTCAGTTTTGAACCTATTGAGGTTAAGATGTTTATGGGATATTCAGTCTGAGATGTCCAGTAGGAGGTGAATGCTTTTTGGTACACATTCAGTTCAGATGTAACAGTTGATCCAAAAGCTTTTCCTCATTGTGTTCTAAGCCAACAAGAAACAGTCACAGAATCCTTGTGCATGTTCTGAAGAAACAGGTCAGGGTCCTCTGTTGTGATTTTCCAGTGTCTGGCTCCTCAAGCAATCTTATAGGTTGTCATTAGGCAGAGCAAATTGAGCCCCCTCTGAAGAGAGAGAATGGTCCCTTTCCCCCAATTCCATATCACCATACTCTTCCAGAAGCAGGTCACCAAACATCCCCAGGAGGTTCCAATGCTTGCTTCTAGGCTAAAACTGGGTGCTCTTTGACCTGTTTCCTCTCACATGGGCTCAATATAGAAGCAATACCTTCAAAAATGAACTACTGAAGCAATTCATAGCAATAGTCCAAGTGTTTGCTTTTCCGTGTTACTGCTTTTTCCTTTGATGTTCTAAAATACTTCATCTCCCACCTCCAGGCATTTCCTCTGGCTGTCTCCCATGCCTGAAATTCTCTCCCTCCTCATCTCCACCTCCTGGATTTCCTGGCTTCCTTGAAGTCCCAGCTAAAATTCTTCCTCCTACAGGAAGCCTTTCCTGATCCCTTTTAATCTGTGGCCTTCCTTCTGTTGATTATTTCTAATTTATTTGGCATGTAGCTTGCTTGTTCACAATTACTAACACGTTGTCTTCTCCATTAGATTGTGAGCTCCTCAAGAGCAGGAACTGTCTTTTACCTTGTTTTTAATCCCTAGCACGTAGCACAGTGACTGGTATACAGCAGATGCTTAATAAAAGTTTACTGTCTGATTGCGTTTCCATCTCTGCAGGTCATACATGTAATTGTCTTTTCCCCAAGAGGTTGGCATTGCTCAAGAATTCCTTTCATTTTCTAGAAGACTAGACCTCCCCCCTCAAAGTTGTGAACTTGGGTTTGCAAATCATCTCATTTTTATAGGCCAGCAGAAAAGCATGGTTCTGAATTATAACAGCCCAAGTCAATCAGTTCATCATCAATCGATGAATGGAAAGTACCAAACAAAGTCTCACTATCATACTCAAATTGATTCGGGAATTACCCTAATCAACCTTCTCTATAATAAATAATACTTAACACTTATATTATGCCTACTATAGGCCAGGCAATGTGCTTAGCTTTACAAATATCTCATTTAATCCTCACAACAACCCTGGGAAATAGGTGCTATTATTATTCCCATTTTACAGTTAAAGAAACTGCAGATAGATGTTAAGTGACTTGCCCAGGGTCCCACAGCTAGGAAGCATCTGAGGCTGGATATTAACTCAAGTCTTCCTGACTCTAAACCCAGTGCCCTATTGACTGTGCCTCTAGCTGTCTTTTATATATGAAGATGATATATCTATCCCATGCTTGGGAACTTGTAGGATTTTTTCCCATTAAGAAGGGAGGATGATTTTGAACTGAACCACCCATCCTCTTGCTTCTGAATGACTGGATTTGCTTAGATGGTAAACCGAAGCTAGAGCTTAATTCTGGGGACATATAATAAGGCAAAATTAACCAGTCCAAATACATTAATGCCAGAAGGGAAAAATGACAAGAGAAAGGGCCACAAATCTTATTGGCAACATGGTAAAATGGAAAGAATAGTCGCAGAGAAGTCATAGATCATGGTTCAAAACCTCCAATGCCTATGTGACCTTGGGTTTAACCTTCCTCAGTTTCCTCAACTGAAAAATAAAGAAATTCAACTAGTATTCTGAGATCCCTTCCATCTCTAGAGCAATGTTCCTATGGTTTTCTCCCTATCAAACCATCCTTCAATTAAGTCTAATTAATAAATAAATTTCCTTAGATTATCCTGAGTCAGGGAATCAAAGTTAGATTTAAAGAGAAGAAAAGAATGATTAGGTTAGGAATGAAGAAACAAAGCCAAGTGGGATAATGAAGGAAATTTATGCCTTTAAGTCATCTCCTGCAGGGCTTTGATCCATGAAGGATTTTCAGCTGAGGCCTCACTTTTAGCTATCAGTCAGTTAATCAACCAGCATTTATTTAGTACCAGCTATATGCTAACCCAGGCAGCTGGTAGCAAAGTAGATAGAGTGCCAGGCCTGAAGACAGGAAGACCTGAGTTCAAATTCAGCCTCAGACTCTAGCCGTGGGACCTTGGACAAGTCACTTAACTTCATTTGCCTTCTTCATCTATAAAAGGAAAGACATGACAAACCACTCCAGTCTCTTTGTTAAGAAAACCCCAAATAGGGTGACAAACGATCAATCAACACTGAAGCTACTGAACAACAAATATGCTGTACATAAAGGCTCTAGGCATTTCTTCCCAGGATCAACCACCCTCATACTTCCCTCTGGTCTAATTAAAAAAACACTTGATTTTTCACCTTCTAGGTGAGAAAGACAAAGAAAATTAAATCATAGAATCACAGATTTACAGCTGGAAAGGACCTCAGAGACTATGTAATCCAACCCTTTGATCCTTCAAAGGAGGATACTGAGGCCCAGAGAAGTGACTTGCCCAAGATCATGCAAGAATTGGCGGTCAGGATTGGAACCCAGGTCCTCTGATGCTAAATCCAACACTCTTCCAACGGCAGCATACTGCTGGGCTGTGTGCACCCAAGTCTAAGGGTTTCACAGGGGGATAAAACAACAATAAAACTGCCTTATAATAGCAGACACATACAAATAGCAAGCCAGCCAGCCTAAATGACACATATATTAAGCATCTCCCATGTCAGATATCATCACAAGAATGTTGTTATGACACAATGGAATCGAGAAAGTCCATGATTATTCTCACTAGCTTGTCTGGCTAGTTTCTCCTCTCTGTGTAGCAGAGGGTAGACAGTTGTTGAAACCTTAAGCTGCTAAGAGGTGAGGTCCTTATGCCAAATCCCAGGGGAAGTTGCCTTCCTTGACTTGGCAGTTGTCCCAGAAGTTACTCATTCTATGCTTTTTTATGCCACCTTCAGCACACCACATTAGCAATTCACTTTGGGTGTGTCATCACTCTATTAGCTCTCCAATGCCTGCATTACTCAAGGAAGTGGGTGAATACACACAGAGCCATTCCATTCCTTTAGAGATAGATCTGGAATTCTCGCCCAACTGCGCCCTTCAGAAAACTAGGGAGGGTTAGAGCAGGTATTAGAAAAAAAATGGAAGCATTATCTGCCCAATCTACAGCCCACAAATCCAATGCCAATCTTCAAGCCATGATCAGCTGGAGTCAGTGTTTACACATATGGGAGTAAAGTGCCCCTGCTTAAGTTGGATGTACTTCAAAAGGGTTCAATCCTACTAGTTACTGCAACCTGTACTTTTCCATCTCTCTCTCTCTCTCTCTCTCTCTCTCTCTCTCTCTCTCTGTCTGTCTCTGTCTCTGTCTCTGTCTCTGTCTCTCTCTCTCTCTCTCTATCTCTCTCTCTCTCTCTCTCTCTATATATATATATACACACACATATATATGTATATATATGTATGAGTATATATACACACATACATAATACACAAATCCAAATATGAAAAAGCACAAATGTATAATGTATGATACAATACAAAAATATTGTATAGTTATATTACATTTATTGTGATAACATTTAATATCAGTTTTGGACTTTTAATAAGGGTCAAAGCCTGAATTAATCAACCAGACTGTTTTGTTCTGCTCTAAAAATGACCTTTTCTGTGTCAGCAGTTTCAAAGCTCTATTTATGACCAAAATGGTGGGATTCTTCTTTATCTTGTTTCACCGAGACATATGCTATATAGAGGAAACTCAGATATCCTGGGATAGTAAATTCCAACTGACACTACTTTGTTAATTGTCTCGTCATATTGAATTTACAACTTATACAACTAAGAAAATTTCTTTCTCATGGTAAAGTGTATTTAAGCCTGGTCATTCTTGTATCAGGCAGTCAGAAGTTTCCTTCTGGCTCCATGATCATGTAGCTGCTAGCTTTAAGGGAATAAACCATATGAATTTAGCCTGTTTGCCTCTTTTAACCAAACTTTCAGGTCAACAGTTGTATTATATTTATAATATATTTTTATATTTATTTATGTTATACATTTTACATTTTATGTATTTATTTTTATATGTCATTGATGCCTTTTGTGATTTTTTCATTTTATTTAGATTTATCATTTTTAAAAATTTGATTTTTTTTGTGACTGAAATGTTTTAAAGTATTGAGTCCTTTTATCATCAAGGAAATGACAAGAGAAAACTGGTTAGGTGAATATTATTTCTTGTCAACTAGAAGAAAAATGAATGTCCATTTATTGGAGAATGAATGCATAGGTTTTAGTACATAAATGTAATAGAATATTATTTTGCCATGAGAGGTGACAAATATGAAAAAAATCAGAGAAATTGTGGACAAACTTTTATGAACTTATGAGAAGCAAATAGAATAAGAATGATTTACATGATGACCATGATATAAAGGAAATCAGCACTAAAAAGCTTCAGAACTCTGTTCAATGTATTGACCAATAACACCAGAGGGCTGATGATGGTGAAGCATGTTTCCAGACTTTGGGGAAAGACATGATGAAAAATGACCAATTTCAGACATGACCAAAATGTTGATTTGTTTTTCTTAACTGCACTTATGTGTTAAAAGGGAAGGTTGGAGTGGGTGGTGAATATTCATTAGAAAGGGACAATAATGAAAAAAAGCGTTAATAAAATATTTCAAAAGAAATAAAACACTTTCCATTTCTAACCAGAACAAACTACTACCAATAAAGAGCTGACAAAGAACATATTAATGAGACATAAAACATGTCATTTTATTGGGGAAAAAAAGGCTATTTCAATATCATATAGCTTGCCTTCTCAGTGTGTGGGGGAGGGGCAGGAGGAAGGGAGAGAATTTGGAGCTCAAAATTTTAAAAACTAAATATTCTTTAAAAGAATGATTTATATAGAAAAAACTCATCAACTTGGAAATAATTTAAGTGAACTTTTAGATTTGACAGCATATAGCACAACCACAAACCCCCTCCCCTCCTATGCCTCTGAAAACTATGGATATGTGCTTTCAAAAAAAAGCCTTGCTACAACCTCCTTGGGCCTTAGTTATCTCATCTCTAAAATTAAGTGGTCAAACTAGATGGCCTCTGAGGTCCTTTCCAGCTCTTGATCTATGATTGTGTAGGATTCTATGATTTCGTTATCCTTGATGATGTTCTCAATCTGCCTCCAGCATAAATTGAGCCTCTATACTATCACATGAGTTCCTTTACATCCTGACTGTGGCACCATAGAATAATGTACAAGATCAAATGAATGGGAGATCAAGTAGAAACAGCAATAAAATTGTCTGAGTAATCATCTAGCTAATGAAGATGAGAATATTCTTAGGGTCTGGAAGCATTCCCTTTGCAATTTCATATATCCTAAAGTAGACAGGCCTGTGGATGATAATGTTCTGCATGGATATATTTATAAGGCTTGGCACATTCAGTTTGGAAATCTAGTCCAGACGGTCATAGATCAGTGAATTTTCCTTCAGCTCCTACTTTACCCACATCAGCTGTTTAATGGTTTACAAAGCCAAGGAGATTACCAAAAAAAGACTTTGGGGAAAGACATGCTATTTGTGTTACCAGTTGAACTGTCTAATAACCAGATTCCCAGCAAAGCAGCACCAGAATTGGGTTCTCTTGTCCTTACCATCTTTTTTTTTTTTAAGGTGTTCACACAATGCTTTAAAATTTGCAAAGCACTTTTACAAATATTATCTTATTCTAGACTAAAACAACATAGGGAAGAAAGTGCTATTATTATCCCCATTTTATGTATGGGGAAACTTAGGTAAACAGGTTAAGCACTTGCCCAGAGTCATACAGCTAGTAGGTGTCCGAGAAAGGATTTGAACTCAGGTCTTCCTGACTATAGGTCTAATGTTCTATCTACTTTTCCACCTATCTACTCAAGACGATCCCTAACTGTTGTTTGTTTAGTTGGTTATTGTCCTTCATTCTTGAAGAGGGCCAAAATGACCTCACTATACTAGAATCAAGTTATGGTGCATCCAACTGTGGCTGATCAGACCAATACGAACTCAGAATGCCCTACCACATGTTAGGCACAAATGGTCTGTATGATAGTCTAAATTTGTGTATCCTGTGTTTCCTTTGAGCTGTTTCAATTCTTCTTTGCTCATAGACCATAGCATCTTCTCTGACGTGGGCACTCCATATCGAGCAGTCCTGTGCTGGTGTCTCCCATGTCACACAATCATTTCCAAAGTTCTTATGAAAGACCTTGAGAGTGTCCTTGTATCACTTCTTCTGACCACCATGTAAATGTTTGCCCTCCATAAAACAGTCTTTTTGGTAAGTGTATGTTTTGTACTTGAACAACATGGCCAGTCCATTGGAACTGTGTTTTCTGAAGTAGAGTTTGAATGCTTGGTGGTTTAGTTTGAGAAAGGACCTCAGGGTCTTGTACCTTATCCTGCCAGGTGATCTTCAGAATCTTCCTAAGGCAATTCAAATAGAAGTGATTCAGTTTCCTGGCATGACACTGGTATCCTGTCCAGGTTTCACAGGTATACAATGAAGTCAGCACAACAGCTCTGGAGACCTTCAGTTTGGTAGTCAGTCTAATACCTCATCTCTCCCAAACTTTTCTAACTGTATTTGTCTTTGAAGACAAAGTTAAGGACCTGGGTATGGAAATATATCATGATATTAGTCAAGTTTACCAGGCAAAAGGAAAACACTCCTTTTCCCTTGGGAATATACAAGACTCTGTCCATTATACTCTCCTCCTCTAGATCTATGGTGATATGCTCACTGACATCTTGTATTGGAAGCAGTAGTTTACCCATTTAGTGGGATTATAGCTTTTGGAGATGCTTCCTTATAGGCCAATTGGATTCTTCAAAGACTAGATGAGTAAACTTCTAGGAAATGTATTTCAGATAATGTTGTTTCTTCTTATCTTGGAAGGAATAAAATTATCAAGAGCCATGAGTTGGGAGTGGACTTGTGGCAGCATGATCAGAGTTCAGACTAGTGACTTTGGCTTCAGAAACAGAGACAGTGGTTAAGTGGATGATTTGAAGGCGGTTCAACAAGAAAAAGAACAGAAAGGTAACACAAGGTTTTGTGGGACTAGAGACTGGGTGGTGAGTAAGCTGAGCCCTTCAGGTGCTACCTCCTCCTGACAGCTCCAGATAATAGGCATGGTAAGAATGGATTAGGGAGTGACTGAACTATTTCTCTCCAGCAGTCTGAGAAACATGGCAATGTTAAATGCTCTCCTTTCTTCCTCTGCCTGGGACAGCAAAGTTTTACTCAAAAGCTTCCTTGTTCCTTATCTTTATCCTTAACTTTATAAAGTTATTTTTATAATTACTATTTAAGTAGTTTGAATTTTGCCAGCTAGAAAACTCCAATTAGTTCTAACTATTCTTGGTTGTATAATTCACTACTTATAAATGGGAATCAGTTAATAAATTGTGGTATACAGACTTTTTTAAGGTCAGAGGATTTAACAATGTTCCAAAGTTCTAGGTTTTTTTCCTTGATTTGGGGCTTGGGCCAAATAAGAGAAAAGTTTTGATTTATTAACATTGGATCAACTTCCCTGGGCAGAACTTGGTTTTTATCTGCCCTCCGGTTAATATAAGTGGTTTACCATGGCTGGTTAACAGGCTGGGCAGGTCATGTTCTTCCTCTTTGTTCCCCACACACCTACACACGTGTGCAAAGAAAGCAGGAAAGGAGTCAAGGATGGTGACCAGAGAGAGTAAGAAATTCCCAGTGGGAGGAGAAAAGTCGTAGCCCCTTCTAGTAACGTCCACATTCCTAGCTAGAGCAGGGCCAAAGGAGAGAGTACATCTTTTTGTTTCTGTCTTCCCCCTTCAAAACTCAGCTAAATGATTTCAGAATGTTCCTGATCTATTATGAATGGTGACTTTTCCCTCCAACCAAACCATGGCCCCGCCCCTCCACACACCCAGACAAATGCCAACCAAAGTCATTCTTAGCAAAGGAGAAGTGTTTCTTATAGTGAAAGTGAGAAGTGAGATGAGGAGGCATGAGCAGGAATAGAAAGTAGCAAGTGCCCAGCAAACTGACTCTGCCAAGGTTTTTCTTTGCTTTTGTTTTTTATCTCCCTGTTCCAACAATATTAATCCTCTCTTGTAATAAAGAAAAACTGTTAAACAAAGGCTATCAACAAACAAATCATCGGTATCTGATAGAGTATACAGTGTACTACACCTGTAGTCCTACATCTCTCGGCCAAGAAAAAGAAAGTGTGTTTCATCCCTGGTTGTCTGGAACCCAGATTGGTCCTTGTAAATTTGGCTGCCATTAAGTTTGGCTGTGTAGTTTAATACTGCTTAAGAAGAAAAAAAATTATATATAAATTTAATAAAACATACCAAGATACTCTAACCTGGGGAGGGAGGGGAGGATTTGGGAACATGCTGTTATAACCAATTATAAACCAAATATAACCAATTATAAAATTTTCTTTTATATCACTTTTCATAATTCTTTTGAAGTAGAGATTTTTCTGTTTGCAAATTCACCCAGAACAAATGCCCTTGCCATCTGCTGATTCTTATCTTATTAATGTTTTGTGCCCTTTTATTATTTCCACATTGATTGCAGCTTGTGCAGTAATACACTATTACTGCATTGTGGAATCAACAAATATTCAGAGAATTCAGAGAAACCTGAAATTACTTACGTGAACGGATGCATGAATGAAGTGTGCAGAACCAGGAAAATATACAACGACTACAGCAATGTAAATGGAAAGAGCAATGAAACAGATCTGAAGACTAAGTTATCATAACAACCAAGTTTGGCATCTGAGAGGAGATGAAAAAATAGTTTCCACCTTTTTGTTGAATACAAGGGGAACAATAGTTGTCAAATGTTACATATACAGATATGGTAGGAATGTTTGGTTTTGCTTACTACTTTTATTTTCATGATCTCTGTAACAGGGAAAGAGTTTATATGGAAATGAAAGAAATATATACCAAATAATATGATATGATATATGATATATATGATATACCAAGAGATATGAGCAGAGACTTTTACAAGTCACCTGATCTAATCCTCTTATTTTATTGATTAGGAACTAGGGTTAAATGACTTCTCCAGTCACATAATTAATAAGTGATGGAGGCAGAATTCAAACTCCCATCATATGACTCTATATCTAGTGTTCTTTTGTGCAATTGTTGCCAGTGATAGGAACTTATAAAACCTATGTTAGTTTCAGTGAAATAATTAAAAGTGATTAACTTGACAAAATTTGTAGTCACATTTGTTTCCACTTAAGAGCTTCCTGAAGAATGGAAGTTGTAAATCTGAATCTCATGTAAAATTTACTGCCTCTGCATATCTGAGTACAAGATTATGCATGACTACACTCCCTCCCATAAGTTTGCACAGGCCTTGGGATTTTTCTATTATAACTTATTCAATCTGCATTTTAGCTAGCATATAAATATGTGTGGAAAGAATACTCCAAGCATATTAATCTTGATTTATGATCAGTTTGGCCCTTGTATTGTGTTGCTAAACAAGTCTGCTCTTTTTGTATTTTAAGGTGAGCATTGTTTTCAACCCATTATAAATTTCAGATCCATTATAAATCATTCGTTCATGACTTTTAAAGGTGTCATTGAAAATTATAGGTTGGATTCATTTACAAAGTCATTAACTAACTTGAGAGAGTCAAAAATAGATCAAGTCCAACCAGCTTCTAAGCATTGGGTGACAATGTGGTACAGCAGAACTAGGCTAACTTGACAATCAGAGGACCTGGGTTCAAATCCCAGCTCTACTACTCATTAGCTATTGGGTGATTAGCTTTGAGTAAGCATATGGTAGAATAAGAACAACCCCTGGCCCTAGAATCTCTATATATCTATACATATAGATATACAGGTGTGTGTGTGTGTGTGTGTGTGTGTGTGTGTATATGAATATATATATGAATATATATAAATATATATATGAATATATATATGTATGTATATATCAGAATACAGTAACATTCTGGATTCAAATGCTCTGCTTCTTACTATTTCTGTGATCTTGGCCAAATCATTTTGGGTAGCTAGATAGTATAGTGGAAAGATCAAGAGTACCAAAGTTCAAATTCTGCCTTACTAGATACTACCAGTTTTGTGATCCTGGGCAAGTCATTTAACCTCTCTTGGCCTCAGTTTCTTCATCTTTAAAATTTTCATTTTCCAGGATGAGAAGGCTCCTGGGACATGATGGCAAAGACATCTTCCAGGGTGAGAAAGCTGTAAGAAAATGATGGAGAAAAAAGTCCAGACAGTCAGGAGTAGAGCCCAGAGAGGTGTGAAGGAATGTTAGCACAGCTGGCTTGGACTCTTTCCTAAAATAAAGGATTCAGGAGGAACTGACCAATCAGGGAAGGGACCATAGGAGTGGAGGCTCCTTATAAGATCAGAAGGCTACTGTGTCCTCTTCCTCTGATCAGTCAGTTCTTCCCAGAACCTCCACTTTAAGGGACAATCCAGTTCAGACATGTTCACTCCTTCATTCCTCTTCAGGATACATATTTGATGCTCCAGACTTTTTTCTTAACCATGCTCCTGCATAGGTATCATCTTCCCTGTCACTCCAGTTTCAGTTTCCTTTTTTTGTGTTGTCTTCTCCCATTAGAATGTAAGCATTTTGAGTCAGAAACTGTCTTTTTTTCTTGTATTCCTAGTACTTAACACAAAGCCTAACACCTGGTAAACACTATGATCATTTCAAGTACCATAACATTTTACTTTATTGCAAAGAGAGGTAGAATGATATAATAGAAAGAGTGAAAATTTCAAGCCAGGGACCCAGGATCAAATTCTTTCTCTGTTATTTATTACCTGCTTGACCTGAGTAAAACACTTAACCTTTTTGGGCCCCACCTTCATCATTTGTAAAATCAAAGTGTTAGACTACATGACCTCTTGGGGTCCCTTCCAGCTCTAAGTCAACAATCCAATCTAATAGAAATCTAGAGTTCTAATTAGTAATTTGAATAAAAAGCATATAATAAAGTATATATTCTACAAAAGAGCTCATATATACTGACAACAATATTGGTTGAAGAATATAAATAACCAAGTTATTCTGAGTATTAAAAATACTCAAAGCAACTACAAAGGGCCTATGATGGAAGATGTTATAGAGAAAGAACTGATAAATCCAAGTATCCAAAGTATGGTTTTACAAATATTCATAAATCTGTGTCAAATTCTGGCCTTCTCCAATGCAAGGTGGGGAGGGAGGGTGAGAGATGGTTCAGAACTTAAAAAATAACAAAAAATGGATTAAATTACATTTTAAAAAATGAAACAAAAAAAGAGCTCATAAAAATCTGTGTAAGTCAAAAAGAGAAACAAAAAACTGAGTTTCCTATAATTTCTTGCTGTATTAACCACAACCCAAAATGTACCCTTCATTCAAGTTGATCAGGTCTCCTCAATGTGCCACAAATATGTCCTGTTCATTCCCATTGTCCCTTGCATTGCCTGTAATTTTGCTTTTTGATGGTTAGGATGTTCCAGAATTTTCAGTTTTCTGTCATCACCAGGAGAATATTAGTGTTTAAAGTTGAGCTTTTCAGGTAGCATCTAAGGATAGTTGTAAAAGCCATTCAATTTCCCAAAGTCAATTAAGCCCACTCTTCTTCCTTTCCATTTCTGGGCCTTACTCATTGTCCACCATCAGCACTGGATGAAAACATGCTCAATGATGCCCTAATTCAAAAAATTAATTTACATGTCATGATCTGAACAGCAGGCATTTTTCATCAGTTTACTTTTTCCAACATAGATTGTCCTCTATCCCTTTTGAGTGACCAAACATCTCTTTAAGGAGACCTTAAAGTATTTTTGAATTTGATGCAAAAATAGTATACCAGAATCCACAAACATGACCACCCGACAGGCCTGATTATTTATAGGAAATCTCTTTTTCCATTTGGAATTTTCCTAGGATAGTGTATTCTGTGACAGTAACAAAAATCTTTGGCAAACACATCTTCCTGATTCATACCTTAGTTAAGATTTATAATCAGTGAGTGATTGAATAAGTTTGTTTTATTACTGCAACTATCAAAGAATCCTTTATGACCTTAATATATGCATGAGACATCTTGATGGAAAAGAGCCTTAAAGTAGAGGGGGAACTAGCATAGGCTACCAGGATTTTACCCTAGGTACCAATATCCAACACTTTCCCCACTTTGTCCTTGATGAGCTTTGGCCTTAAAATTCATTCTATCCTGGTCTCAGTTTTGGTCTATGTAGAACCTCTCTCCTGAGCTATCCTGGTATCTTAAAAGTTCTTTCTAATTACCAATATACAATAACCTATGTGTGGTACAATGGAAAGGGCTTGAGATTTGAAATGAGAAGACCAGGGTTTGAAACTTGGCCCTACCATTACTGGTGTGAATTTGAGCAAATCACTTTACTTCTCTGGGACTTTGTTACCTTATCAATAAATTGAGAAGGTCAGACTAGGTGAAATCTGAGCTCTATTCCAGCTGTGATTCATATATGATATGGCTTGAAATTCATATCACTCTTGGTCAAATAGAATTTTTGACTACTTACATCACCCTTCCCTCAACATGCTGAGAATAGTGAAACTTTTTAGTTCAGACTTGTAATCAGCGTGCAGGATTCCCAGTGTGGAATTTCCCTACATTGATGCAAATGTATATTATGGTATTAGAGTTTCCTGGGGACAATGCTAGGTCAAATGATTTACCCAGAGCTATTAAGCTATCAAGATTCAAAGATCAGCCCTCTATGCACAACAAAAGACTACATCTCAAAATAACAAAAAACAAAACAAAACACTTCGCTACATTTCATTTAATCAGTGACAACACTACCAACTTAGACTACTCTAAGTAGCTGGTTTCAGATATCTATTTGTTTTTAGATCAAATACTTTATATTTAAAATAGTGGAATAGTTCTATAAAAAATAGTCTTAGGGTGAGGAAAACCACAATGACATCAATATTATGTGAGGATGTGAAGACAAAAGAACAAAGAGTTTGGGTTTTTTGTTTTGATTTTAGCTATATTGGTGGCAGAATATAGAACAAAGAAGGAGCTACTGCTTGGAGCAGACAAGACAATGACAAATAATAATAGAAAAGATAGAATTATTTAACTCATATGGCTTCCATTTTCCTACCAAGCAAAATGACCTTTGGATCAAGAAGGATAAAACAAAAATGATTAACAGGGAATTGATACCCAAGATAAGTTGTGCATCCTCTGTTCTTCAAGAGGACCAATGACATCATGAAGGTAATGCCTTGATTTGGGCATGGATTGCACAATTTGGGCAGAGCTGCACAAAGTCATCAGACTCACTCTGTCCTCCACAGTCATCTCAGTCCAGTGACAAGACATAAGTCAAGACAGCTGGCAATGGCCCAGGATGCAGTGGGTGAACTTGATCTTTCTAAATTAAGGTTTCCCTCCTCTCAGTTGTCTGAGGCAACGCCCATTTAATGACTGAGGGCTAGACAAAAGATGAGTTAATTTAAACCCAAAGAGATAGTAAGAATACACTCTAACTGCCTTTCAGTGAAGTCAAAGGCAGCATAATAAAATGCGAAGAATGCTGTATTTGGAGTCCAAAAAACTGGGTTCAAACCCTAATTCTGCTGGCTTTATCACCCTTGTGACCTTTGGTAAGTCACTTAAGTTCTCTGGACATCAATTTTCTGATACGTATAATGAGGAAAAATTTACTAGATGATCACTAAATTCCCATCCCGAACTGATCTTAAGATCCTTAAGACCCTAAATGAATCACATCTTAGGATGCTGGCAGAAGTTGATAGGAGTGTCACCATTAGAGATCTTTGAAAAGTTGTAGACAATGGAATAGTTAGCATGGAACACTAGGCAGGAAAACATTGTCCTGATATTCAAAAAAGGGGGTAGAAAGTGACTATTTCAAAATAGCTTGACTGGAAAAAATTGCTACAATGGATTATTAATTGGATCCTTTTTTAATACCTACCTAGGTAAAAGGTAATTGTTATGTCACCATGAATTCATTAAAAACAAATTGTAACAAACTAAACTCCATTTCTTTTCTGAAAGAGTTACTAAGGGCAGCTAGGTGGTGCAGTCAATAGAATACTGGCCCTGGAGTCAGGAGAATCTGAGTTCAAATCCAGCCTAGACACTTGACACTAGCTGTGTGACCTTGGGCAAGTTGTTTAACCCCAATCGCCTTGCCTACCCCTCCAAAAAAGAAAAAAAAGTTACTCAACTAAGGAATCAAAGGGTACCCAGACAATAGCATATCTAGACCACATCCCAAGTGTATATAGTGGAAATCTTTGCTTGACACTTTCTTTGCTATGCTGTTTGTTTAAATGTCTTTTGAGTTGAACAAAGGTGTCTGTCCTTTGACTGACTTGTGAAAGTAAATATATTGAGGAAGTAGACTGAGGAGGGCTAGTTAATGAGTTATGGCTCTGAATGAGTGCTTACCCACTTAGTGCCTTGAATCTAAGATAGTTCAACAGTACATTTTTGGAACTAGATAATAGTAGAGTTAGAGAAGTTAGCAACATATTAATCTAAAGAATCCAAGAGAGTATGAAATTAATGAACTGCTATTCATTATCAGTCCAAAAGTGGAGTGGACTATGAAAGCGGAGCTGGTGGGTTCCTCTTCCTCAGAGGTTTTCCAGGGTATTATTGAATAGTAACTGTTACCTTTTCCTTGGTCAAGGGAATAGTGGGGTTCTGTACTTACAGCAACATAGTACAACCTCCTATACAGATTGATGATGGACCCCAAAGTGGAGAGTCTTTGATTGTCTAGGCCCTAAGTCAGTCAGGCAGACTCGTGGTTTCCATTCTAGAATTAGCAAAGATACTATCAGTCCCATCTCTCAAGGCTTTCTTCTCACATGCCAGTCATGTAGCTCACCAATGGGAGGATTTGCTACATGGAAGTAGTAGGCATGTCATAGAGCACTGAAGAATGGCCAGAGGTATGAGAGAGCTCTCCACTATAAAGTCCATCTGAGAACTGCAACCATTTGAAAAGAGTGGAGAAAGGGGAGCTTTCTAGGGGCTTCAGTCAAAGGAGTCTTTATATGTGAACTAAGAATTTACATAGATTTTTGGCACCATTGATTATCTATTCAAAGCTTACTTTTTTTTTCACTTCCTCCTTTCAATAAAACTTTTTTTTCCTGTAATATTATGACTTGTTTGCTAGTGTTATATTGGGTAATAGGCAGAGCTATTACAACAGCAGGGCTACTGGGTCTTTTGTCAGGCACTACCATAGTAGAAGGGGAAGATGGCCCTGGGAAAGGGCAAGGGCCCTTTCGCTAGCTGGCATAGGAAACTAACCTGCCGGTTAATGTCCCTATCACAAGTGTCTCCCCACTCAATCCATTCTCTACTCAACTGTCAAACTGATCTTCCAGAATTTCAGATCTATTTAGTAACACTCCAATGATTCCCTTTCATCTTCATGCTCAAATATAAACTCCTCTGTGTGGCTTTTTAAAAATTTTATAACTGAGCTTCTTCATACCTCTCCAATCTTCTTATACTTTGCTCACCTCCAATACTCTGTTATCCAGTGACATCCTCCTCCTCGCTGTTCCTAGAGAAAAACATTCTTTCTTCCCACTCTGGGAAATTTTCTTGGCTATCCCCATGCCTGGAACTTTCTCTCTCCTTGTCTCAACCTCTTGGCTTCCCTAGCTTCCTTCAAGCCTGAGCTAAAATTTCACCTGTAAGAAGCCTTTCCCAGTCCTCCTTAATCTTAGTGTCCTCCCTCTGAGACGATCCCAAATTCATCTTGTCTGCATCTTGCATGTGTTTGCATGTTGTCTTCCTTTTTTTGCCTTTGCATCCCTAGCACACAGCATAGTGCCTAGCACATAGTAGGCAATTCATAAATGCTAATTGACTAACACTCTAATTTGTTTCAGACTGCTTTCCAATTCTCCTAGCAGAATTTTTGATTAGTGGGGAGTCCTTACTGTAGTAGTCAGGATCTTGGGATTTATTGAACACTATACAACTATGTTCCTTTCTGTATGTTGGGTTCTGTAATGCCAATGAGATACCCACAGCAGCTGCTATGGACATGCAGATGCATTTCCAGGGTAAATTTGCAAAATATAAATTATCTTCCTCAATGACAAAACCAAAATATTTATTCAGATACCAGAAAGCCAATTCTACCATGAGAACAAAGAAGTTCATACACATTACCAATAAAGGGAGCACAGCCATCCCCAAGCCTTTCCTCCTAGGCCTCCCCACAAACAAGCTCCCTTAGACAAAAGCACTCCCCCTCTCACTCACATTAGATGCTCTGCTGTGCCTCAGCTCTGCCTCCTTTCTCTCTCTCAACTCTACCTCCATCTTTCTCCCTGCTCTACCCTTTCTGTTTCACCCATTTAGGAAGCTCCTCCCACCATGGGCTTCATGTGACTCAAGCTTGGGCTGGGCCAAAGCTCAAAGCAGGTCACAAGGGTCTATCAAGGGGCAGAGAAAATCTTCACAAAGCCCCTTAACATTACAGGTTCCTAATCTGCTCCACTGATCAATTTTTCTATTTTTTAACCAGTACCAAATAGTTTTGATGGTTATTGCTCTGTAGGAACATTTGAGATCTAGTACTGCTAGACCTTTTTGTTTCCCACTTTTTCCCATTATTTCTCTTCTCCACTTTTTGTTCAAGAAACTTATAACCTTTTGGGGAGATAATATGCACATATATAAGTATATACAAAACGATTAAAAGTTAGCTTGAAGAGAAGCAGCACTAGAAACTTGTAGGTATCAAGAAAGGCTTCATGTAGAAGGTGGCACCTCATCTGTGTTTTCAAGGAAACCAGGTCTTCCAACAGGCAGAGGTGAGAAGGCAGTGCACTCTAAAGATGGGGAACAGCCAATGCAAAGCCATGGAGATGAAATATGGAATATTGTACATGAAGAAAAGCAAATAGGCCAACATGGCTGGATCACAGAGTATGAAAAGGGCAATAATGTAAAAGAACAATGAAAAGTAGAAAGGGGCCAGGTTATGAACACCTCTAAATGTCAAACAGAGGAGTTTATGATTGATCTGAGAGGTAACAAGAAGTCACTAGAATTGACTGAATAGAAAGATGAGATGATCCAAACTGCTCTTTAAGAAAATGACTGACAGCTGTGTGATGGATGAATGATAGTGGGAAGAGACTTGAAGGAAAGAGACCAAATGGGAGGTTATTGTAATAGTCTAAAGGAGAGGTGATGAGGGTATGATGAGCAGCAGTTGCATCAGGTGAGAGAACAGAACATAGAAAAAAGATATATAACCAGGATTTCTTTCATACAAATGGTATCAATGAACTTCTGGGTTTCATTGTTAGTGACTTAGTCTCAATAGCTAATAGATGGCCCTTCTGGAAATGCTCAAGGAGCTAACTGATATTTAGAAGGTTCATCTTTACTACTATTTTAAAAGGTTATATCTTTCAGAAACTTCAGTGAAATCATCAAGTCTCTTTTTAAAAAGTTTTGTTGATGCCTTTTCTTTTAAAATTGCAATCATTTCCTGATATAATGGGTGGCACAGGGGATAGAGCACCAGGCCTGGAGTCAGGAAGACCTGAGTTCAAATCAAGCTTCTGACAATTACTACTTACTGTGTGAACCTGGACAAATCACTTAACCACTGTTTGTCTCAGTTTTCTCATCAGTAAAACAATAGTAGGAACTATCTCCCAGGGTTATTGTGAGGATCAAATGAGATAATGATAAAGTGATTAGTTCAGTGCCTGGCACATAGTAAATACTATATAAATGTTAGCTGTTATTTTGGCATCATCATTATTATATATATTATATATTATATATATATATTCTTCCCTTCAAAATTAAGCAAAACCAAACAATGCATCAACCCTTCCTGACAGCCTGAGCAACATTCTGTGCTGAGTTCCCTACTTCTCTATTGAAAGGAGGAACAACTTTAGAACGTTAAAGTTGGAAAGTACCCTAAAGGTCATGTAGCCCAGCCTCATAAGATCATAAATCTAGAGCCAGAAGGAACCTCAGAGGCCACCTAGGCCAACTCCATCATTTTACAGATGAGGAAACAGATCCTTAAGGGGGCTGTGATTAGCTGAAGATCCCACAGGTAATAAATATCAGAGGGAGTTTTGAATTCAGGTCCTCTCCCTCATTCTTGGTTTGCTTATTTCCCTGCATCATATTGCTTCTCTACATTTTCACGCTGGGAACTTTTCTATGCTATCCCTATAGCAGGTAGTCATCCAGCCTGTGACTGAGTTCTTCTGGTGAATAGAAACTCATGGTCAGGTCATGGCAAAGCCAGAGTGGAAGACTTATGTGGGAACACATGAAACCTAGGAGATCACAAGACACAGGCTGAAGCTCCCAGGAACAGCAGACTCCTCAGATCTAATTGCTTTGACATGGAGGATTTAGTCTTTTCCTTTGCCCCCTCCCCAAAGAACCCACTCTTCAACAGTGGTATAATGGGCCAGCCTCTAATAAACACTAGCCCAGAAGTTCTAACCTTTCCTGTTTTCATCTAATGACTGCAGGCAGCTTCAGAGTAGGAAAGAGGCTACTGACAGCAAATGGGATTTTTCATAGAATTGAGAACTAAGAGGGAACTATCTCACAGGCCATCCAGTGCGGTTCCCTCACTTCACAAATGAGTAATATGGGGCTGAGAGGCTAAAGGACTTGTCCAAGGTCTAGCATAACCAGAATTTGAACTTCGATCTTCTGACTCCAAATTCAGTGCTCTTTCCACCCTCACAGTTCAACCATCCAGGGTTCTTTAATGTAGAAGACTTCTGAAAAAGATGGGAGTGCAGCAGGGAGAAGTGAGTTTCTGCAGAAGAAAGGAATCACTTTTGAAGAAAGTTTTGTTGGAGCAACAGAAGCAAAGGCACAGGCTGGGAAAATATTCAGAAAAGTTAATGGAAGGAAAGAAAAAACAAGACAGACAGACTCAATGCAGATGGAACCAGAATGGGAAAGGCAGGAGAATAACACTGAGCCTGAAATAAGGGGAAGAGGTAAAAATGAAGAGTCAAAGTGGGAAAAAAAGCTCTCATACAAACAAGGAGAAAGCAGAACTTAAAGATGTACAAATCCCCACAAATACAGGAAACTAGACTTGAAATTTGTATATTTTTGAGAGAAGGGAAACTAGATATATTTTAGTACAAAAGCGTAAGGTTAAATATAGAAAAGAAATTCATTGCAAGGAAGAGACTGGCTTTTGTGGTGTTTTACACTGACTAAAAAAAAAGTCGTGCAAGTACTAATGGGATTCCTGTACCTTCTCATGTACGAGCCTCTACCAAGCCACCTCCGGTTTGAGGTACACAAACCAATAGTTCATTACCCTCTACCGGATGTGTTTCTTTTGCTAGACCAAACAGAGAACACAGTAGTTCAAAGTTAAACTGGATTCTCAGATCACTCCACTTTGCATCTACTATCTTGCCTGGTTTCAACTCCACGGAACAAAATGTCCCTTGGTCTGTCATTCACATCTCCCTCATCCCTGCTACCCCTCCCTTCCTACCTCTTTTTGTGTGTTTTGATTGTAAACTCATTCAGACCAAGGTCTATCTTTTTTAAAAATTATTAATAATTGTATCCCCAGCACATAGCACAGGGCCTAGCACAAAGTAAGCACTTAGTAAATATTTATTGGACTGAATTGGCAAAGAAATTTTAATCCAACCCAATAGGAAATAAATGACAAGAATCGTACAGCGGTGTTTCATAGGGGTACACTCTGCCATAGTTCATCAAGCCACTTTTGGGGGTGGGGGGGACTCATGGTGAAGATGTGAGATTAGAGAATATATATGGAAAGGGATATGTGTAGATATGATGTGGGGCAAGGGAATATGTGAGAAGAGACACATGCATGTGGGCTAGGGTCCACATATTAAAGAGCAGCTTTGTAGAGAGTAGGGGACATGAGTAGCCAGGGCAACTCATGGTGCAGAATTATCAATCCATTGGTGATGTTATAAGCTCCTAATACATCATGCATTATAAATGTCACTTGCAGCCCAAGGCCTCCCAAGATTTGAGCCGGGACCTTAACTCCAAACGGGTCATTTTCTTTCTCTGGCTCGTGACTCCACCCTCAATTTATCCAGGAATAATTTTTAAAATAATGCTTAACTGTATACCGTGTCTATCTCTTCCTACAACTGGATAATAGAATCCCCAAAGCTTGTGATGGCACTCAATGTACAATGTAGGTATTATGTATGGGACAACCTTTATTTCCCCTACCAAAGAAACAAATAAAGTGTAAAGGACCCATTGGAGCCCATGAATGACTGCAGAAACTGAAAGATTCAAATATCCCTTCAGACTTCTTGGATTCCCTCCATATCCCATGAAGGTAAGAGACTTTGGACTGCTAACCAAGTATTCCATATCCAGCAGGGGTGACTGACCCCTTGCCTATTTGTCAAACCTTCATTAGCCAGACCTATAGGCAACAAGATCAATGTGACTTTTTATAGTGCTTGGATGAACTGAGTCATCAGCTACAAACCTTCTGGTGAAATGGAGAACCACTAGGCTTCACTACCTCCCATTATATCCTTCAGAACCCTAAGGGTGTGTTAAAATTATTACTTGTTCTGATCCTTCTCCCTTCCCCTTCCCCCTGTCTAGTAAGTCTAGTAAATAAGCACCTAGTATGAAGTAGTAATAAACTGAAAGTAAGATCCAAACTGTCCCAAAGATAAAAGGAGCATAATTTACAAACTGTATCATATGTTAACCAAAAATTACACCCTGATAATATGTATTGAATCAGGGGAAGCCATTTAGGTTTAGCTGTCAGAAACTTATGGTCCTATGATATGTGAATCTCAGATAAGTTCTAAATATTCTCAACTGAGACCAGAACATCAAATGTTACTGATAACTTTGCGTTGATGAGGACATTAACTGTAAAGTTTTACTGACAACTTTGAGATGATCTGTATATGTAGGCTAGATGTGAACCTAGATTCTCCGACCCTAGAGATAGTGTTCTTTGCACTATACCTTTTTGCTTCCCTGGCATTAGTTACTTTCTTTGTGCTAGGGGAGGAGGAGGAAGAAATCTCATCTGCTCTCTACCCTTTGCTGCTCTCTGCTACCATCAGCTGGGCTTCAGTTACTGCCGTCCCCTGCTGCTCTGTAACCTCTACATGACAATTCTTAGACACACCTGTTGTAGACACGCTTAACTAGGAAATAAGCAAAAACAAGCAGACAGCTTCAATCACAGATTGTCTTCTGAACTCTTTTTCTCCTGTTGTCACTCAGCATCCCCCACTTTCAACTTTTATGTAAGTTATGGTTTGAAATTCCTTTTATTTCTCTCCCTAAGGCTCTGGGAACAGTAATTAAATCAACATTAGCATTGCTTCTGGAAAAGCAGTATTAATCATTGATCTATGGCTCCACTCGCTATCCCAGTGACTTCTGTGTCTCTCCTTTGTATTTGTATCCCTAGTTCTTTAGTATAATGCCTGGTTCACAGGAAGCATTTAATAAATGTTTTTTTCATTTATTCATTGCCTTCTCTCAAGGCAGAGCCTAGGTCTCCTTGTAATCATCCTGGAACATTCACTTAGGAAAACCAGAAAGGAACTGGATGGAGGACATTCTTTCCAATATCCTCCTCTCCCTGTAATAATTCAACTGGCTGTCATGTAAATCATCTCAAGATTGAGACTGAAAATGGCCAAGAAAAGTTGGTTGAGTTAGCAAAGATTTAGAATTGAAAAGGACCTTATATCCCACTTAGAGCAACTCACCCATTTTACATAAAGTAGTGTTATTCTCCTAAACTACATGCAATAAAAACTTGACTGTTTCTAACAAAAAACAAGTGGCTTGAGTGTGGCATAGATAGATAACTATCCTGTCCAGGATCTAGAAAATCCTATCTTTTTTGAAAGTAGGAGGACGGGCTTGGTTGAATCCTAAGAGCTTATTGGGGGTAGGGGAGAAGAGGGATAAGCAGGTCTACCTCATTCACTCTCATCTCCAAAATGAGAGATGAATTCTAGCCCAATAGAATTATATCAATCTACAACACCTCAAATACTGGTTTTCTATGAGTATGATGGAGGCAGCTAGGAAGTTCAGTGGATAGGGCACTGGATCTGAAGTCAGGAAGACCAGAGTTCAAATTTGATCTCTGACTAGTTATATGACCCTGAGCAAGTAGCTTAACCTTTGTTTGCATTAATCCACTGAAGAAGGAAATGCCAGACTACTCCAGTATTTTTGCCAAGAAAACCCCATGAAGATTTAAAAATTACTGAATGATTCACCAATGAGGATGATACTCTCTTTCAGGGGTTCAGAGTAAAAGCCACTTTCCATGATTGCTTTTAAGAAAATGGCAATGTTTAGCTTACTCTCACAAATTTAGTACCCTCCCACCCAATACTGGCTACATACAAGACAATCACAAATACCTAGTAGCATAGTAAGCGGTAAATAGAAATAGAAGTTACTCACTTAGAGAAAATGAAGGAAAATTCAAGACAAAATAATTTCTTTAACTGTAAATGAGAATAATTTTACCAAGGATAGGAAGAAAATTAAAGGAAAGGAGATTTTATAGTACCTACTATGTGCCAGGCACTGTATTAAACACTTTTTACAAATATTATCTCATTTAGGTAAGAAAGTCCCTGTTTAACAGTCTTTAGGAAGGAGGAATTAGGAATCAAGGGACATGTTGGAGGTCTTCCTGTGTGTCTTTAGCTGCAGGGAAATCTCTCATACACCATTTGAAAGTTTATCTTCCTTCTGCCATCCTACCTCCCTGTTCCTCCCTACCCACATCATCAACACCCTCTCTAATTCTCCTTAGAGAATTCTTATTAGAATTAGAATTCTTCTAATTTCTTAGAATCTAAAAGTATTTTTTGTGTTTATGCAGGTACACAGCTCAGAGGTCTCTCAGTCAGTCAGGAGTCATGGTGCAGGGACATAGGGCTATCCCTTAGGAAACTGTCTGATGCATAGAAAGAGATTGGGGTTACATACAAATGAGGAAACCTCTCAGAGAAGTTAAATAATTAGCTTGAAGGTCAACAAGTAATAGAACTGGGATTTGAACTCAGGTCCTCTGGCTACAAATTCAGTATTCCTTCCACTATCTTCTTTGCCCAACTTCGCACTAATAAACAAGAATTACCATACATTATTAGACATAATCATAATGTTAATTAAATATTAATATTCAAAAGATGCATATTGGCCCTGAATCAATATATGTGTGTATATAGATAAACCATGCATATCAGGTGGGAAAGGAAAAAGATTAAATAAGTATATTTATGTATCTTTTACTGTAGACACATTAAAAAAAAATTAAGGGTATGATAGCTTTCCTAGATAAATAAGGAAAATACTAAGAGTACATTTCAGAAAAAGGATACGGGGGCCAGAAAATAATAAAATTTAACTATGAAGTCAAAAATTTGAATTACTCTGTAGACATCCAGGACTAATGGGCGCTTATTTAGTTATACAAGCTGACAGTGTGGAGAAGAAAGAGAAAAAAGATAAAGGCGAATAAAAAAGAATCATGCATGAAATTTGCTTTGAAAATTTGACAGAAGCATTTTCTAGAAAGATTTTCCTAACTGGTATTCAAGGCCCTCCATTTTCTGGCACTGGCATACCCTGCAAACACCTTTCACCATTTCCCTCCATATAGTTTATATTTTTAAATGAAAGGACTACTCTAGATTTCAGTCTGATGTAGTCCTTTCCATTCAAGACACAAGTGAAATGCCACTTTTTCCAAGACATCTTCTCAAATCTCCTTTTATCTACCACTCCAGGATCTCTTCTGCCTCAGACTTCCCCTAGTACTTTGTAACCTCTCTTAAGCATATAAGAAATGATTTTTATATTAAGTAGTAAAAGGAGAGGGTTGAAGATAAAAATAACCAAATATTAAGGTGGAAATAGATGTTATTTCTGACCTGATCAATGCAATGTGTCAAGCAAAGTCTCTTTCCAGAGAATGACTATAAACCCCAAGAATCTCCTCTATATCTCATTTAGTTAGCTTTTTAGAAACATAATTTATGCTTCCATCACAGTTTTCACATGGAGATTTTACTCCTGATCACTTTCATCTCATGTATTTTTATGGAATTTTGCCTACTATACCTTTGCTAATCTTAAGTACTGGTCTCTGATCCCCTATAAGCCTTCTACAATTGAACTAGATTTCTAAATCACCAGTTCTACTCAATGTTGGAAATGAAAGGTTAAAATTCTGGGTCAGTTCCCTTTGGGATAGCTTCACTCCTGTGGCTTGAGACATAACTGACATTGCTCTCTTGAAGGGTGACAGTGATTTCTTTATAGCTAAGCATAATGGACTTTCTTAAGTCCTCATCCTTCTTGACCTTTTTACAACATTGTACCCTACTGACCATGCCTTCTGAATTTTCTCTCCTACCTCAGTTTTCATGACATTGGTCTACGGTGTTTTACTTTCTGCTTGACTAACTAATTCTTTTTTGGTCCCTTTGCAGGTTTATCTTTCATAGCCAACCCCTTATGCTTGGATGTACATGTTTTCTATTCATTCCCTCTTGACAAGTGTGTGTGTGTGTGTGTGTGTGTGTGTGTGTGTGTGTGTGTGTGTGTTTACCCTTCATAACCTAGCATCACTTTATCTTTCCAGGCTGTTTACATACTACTTTCCCTCATACACTCTATATTCCAGCCATCCTGGCCCTGAAAATCCAATTCCTAAATCCCTTCTTTTACACAGACTGTCCTTTCAAACTTAGAAAGATCTCTCTCCTCACCAACTCCTTTTGGAAATACTTAATTTCCACAAATACCACCTCTTCCAAGAGGCCATTTTTGATTCTGTCTAATAGGAAACCATGTATCTCATGATAAGCCCTCACTGAGCTCCTGGGAAGATTTTTTTTTCAGGATTTCTGGTAGGTCTTAAGTAACCCTTGAAGAGAAGTTTTTAACCACCAAATTCAGACTTCGATAAGGGGAAGGGAAGAAAACTGAATTTACCAGTTCCTCCAGGGTCCACAATTTTAATTGGTAAGAGGACTAGCCAATACTGTCCCAGATGAATTAGCCCATATAAAAATTGTCAACATCCTTCTAGCGTACTTAGGTTGAACATTGGCTCAATACTTGGCTGAGTGTGTTCCAGGCCTAGTAGTCATTCCATGGCCTCGTCTGTGATTAAAATTCAGATTCAGAATTCTCTTCTTCCTCATTCCCATACTCAACTACCATCACAAGATTTTTAGGCATGTCTTCAAAGCAACAGAGAAAGATGTACCATCACTTTGTTAAGTATATATTCAATGCCACAGTTCAAATCTATTCCCAGATAGAAATGGAAATTAAGGCCTCCCATGAGCTCTTGAAAATAGAACAATGCAAAACGTTCACAAAGCTATTGACTCCCTATTCCTTGGAGCCCTCTCTTTATATACATGAAGAGTGGGAACTTAAGTCTTTCTTACAACTGTCATTCTCTGAATGTTATTATCATATGCTGCTATTAATGCCTAATAGTAATATTTGAACTTCTGCACAAATCAGCCAAAGATGTCATATATCAAGCTGGATCATTCACAGGTGACCTGCAGTCTGGATTGGATTCTGGAGGTGGATGAGTAGAATACAGTCCTCTCAACTCAGTTTGGCCAATGTAGCATACCATCCAGCCAGTCAGATTGAATATCCTCCTAAAAATGTGACAAGTTACAAAATTTATTTTTCAAAATCAGTTGATCCATAAAGTGGTCATTTACTTTGATAACATTTTCACTGTCTCTAAAGATTCCATTCAACATGTCCAAATTGTTCACATGGTCCTCAAGTACTCTCATATCAGCATGAGTCAAATACCAAAATTGAAAGATGTTAATTTCAAAAAGCAAAAATTGACCATCTTGAAATATCTTATAGATTGGTAGAGGATAAAAATGCATCTGTCAAAGGTAGATTCTCTTTTATATAATTGGGTTCAAGTGTGGTAATAAAATATCTGTAGCATAATCTCTGTATCTACAGTCTAGATTTTGTAGGATATCATTGTTGATTCATTCAACATGACAATGTCTTTGGGGTACCTACCAAAATATCCCAAGATATTTCGCTGGACACAAGATACAATGATGCCTTCCAGCTATACTTTCCCAGACTCTAATAGACCCTTTGTCATGGAGATGGATATTTCCAATATCATGAGCTAGGCTATCTTTTCTCAAATTCTCATTCAACCTGCCAGAGCCCTGTGCCTACATCTTACAAAAGTTAGCCTCAGAAAAACAAAATTATAGCCCTTGGACAAGAGAACTCAGTTCAGGTAATTTACATGGCCTAGATGCCCCATTTTGACAAGGCCTAAAAATCCCAGTAGTATGCAAATAATAGACCACAAACACTTTAAACACCTAAAAAACCCCTGTAAAGGCAACCAGGCAAAGAAGCAGGACTTACTTTTGAGTCATTTTTGTTTCATCTTTTCTTACATCCCACATAAGCTGACGTTTTGTCCTGAAAGCTGGAATATGACTTTTGTTCTGGTCAGGTATCACCACAATCACTCCTATCCCTTAGGAGGTTGGCTAGCCAACCACCTAGACTTCTACATCTGATCTGACAATTGCCAGGCTAACACCTATAGCCAGTTAGCTGGCTGCCCTTCACACTATCACAATCTTCACCCCAGAGGGGGATCAGTTTACAGTAAGTTCCTGTAAAATTTATTCCTACCTCTTTATGCCTGGGAAAAAAGCTGATTGGGTTATGTTGTGACAGATTGGCTATGAATCACAAGTTGTGGTCTTCAGTTCTAAACACAATTACTAGGACTTCTGACAGCCATGGGTCAGGAATGACCCAATATCAATTTGCTGTATAAGATTCTTAAAGTAGGCTTCTGTGCCTAGGAAGTGGTATGAAAACCAGCAGGGTTATCATAGCCCCTCCCATGATCTTCAAGTTGTTGGTGAAATTGACCTCAGACCTGTGTTCAGTGTTCAGTTCATTTCCAAATGAGTCTCTGTATTCCTCCACTAAGGTAAAATTTTCTAAGTTTATTTCAGGCCTGGGGAGTTCAGGGGCATCAGCAGCTCTCAGCCTTCTCCTCCATCTCACTGTTCTCATAGTGGTCTTTGTAGAAGTCTGAGCCTTCATTTGATGTAGGGACTTTGGTCTTGACCCAGTACTCAGTCAATGTTGTGGGAATCATTACCCCATCCCATTCTGCATCTACCTTGGTCCTCAGGACCTGCTTCTGGATGATGTCTGTAGATTCCATGTCCTTTCCTTTGCTATCTTTCTACTTCCTGTATATCATGGAGCATCCACATAGGCTGGTGAAAAGATATTAAATTCACTGAGGAGGGAGATCACACCCAGGCAGATAGTCCTGACATTCTGAGTATGGTTTTGTCATTCAGAGGGAAGTTCTCCATTCTGGGGATCATCTACTGGAAGGTGAAAGATTGAAATGCAAACATCCTCAGGTTCATAAATGTTTGGGTGCCACATTTTTTGTGAAAAACCAAAAAGCTGGAGGGAAGTAGGAAAAATCAATAGGAAACTTGAGACAGACCTGGAAGTAGCTGAGCTCATAGTAGGTGTTGGGGTGGGAGGGGCCCAAAGATGACCACCTCCCAGTTGTATAGGTCACCCACATCCACCAGGGTTACCTGGAAGACTTTGACCAGATCCTCCTGCAGCCCCTGTATATATATATGTACAAGATATACGCAATGTAAATTTAATGTAATCTCAGATGGAAGGCACTGGAGGGTTGCAGAATACTAGGAAAGACCTTTTTTCCATTTAATAGTATTTTATTTTTTCCAATTACTTGTAAAGACAATTTTCAACATTCATTTTTTGAAAGATTTTGAGTTACAAATTTTTCTTCCTTCCTTCCTCCCTCCCCCATCCCCAAGACAGCAAGCAATCTGATGTAGGTTATACATGTGCCATTGTGTAAACCATATTTCCTCATTAGTCATGTTGTGAAAGAAGAAATAGAATAGGAGAAAACTATGAAGAAAAAACGAAAACAGATTTGCATTCAGACTCCATAAATTCTTTCTCTAGATGTAGATAACATTTTCCATCATAAGTTTTTTGGAATTGTCTTAGATCATGGTATTGCTGAGAAGAGCTAAGTCAATCATAGCTGATCATCATACAGTGTTGCTGTTACTGTGTACAGTGTTCTCCTAGTTCTGCTCATTTCACTTAGCATCAGTTTATGTAAGTCTTCCCGGGTTTTTCTGAAATTATCTTGCTCAATATTTCTTATAGCACATAGAATTCTGTTATAATCATATGCCACAATTTACTCAGTCATTCCCCAAATGATGGGTACCCCTTCAGTTTCCAATTCTTTGCCACCACAAAAAAAGCTGCTATAAATATTTTTATACACCAGGTCCTTTTCCCTTTTTTATGATCTCTTTAGGATATAGACCTATAAGTGATATTACAGATCCAAGAATATGCACAGTTTGATTGTCCTTTAGGTATAGTTCCAAATTGCTCTTCAAAATGGTTGAATCAGTTCACAACTCCACCAACAATGCAGTAGTACTCCAATTTTCTGGGAACGATTTCTTAAAAGTTTTGAAAGTATTCTTTGATTTGCATTCAGATTACATTAGTTCTTTCTCTGGAGGTAGATGGCGTTTTTCAATATGAGTCCTTTGGAACTGTCTTGGATCATTGCATTATTGAGAATACTAGCTACAGTTTTTTTAAATTTTTATTTATTTTATTTTTAATTTATATAATAAAACAAGCATTTCCATAACAAAATAGAATAAAAAGATAATTACACATGAAACTGTAAATATATTAGGTATAAACATTTAAAAGTATATAATAGTTATCTTAAACTATAATATAAATATATCTCAAATATATTATAAACATATTGATAAAATATATTAATATATATTAAAAATATAATAAAGTTATCACGTAAATTTCTATTTTTTCTTCCCCCACTCCCAGCCCTAGAGACAGCTATACAATTCTAGTAGTCATTGACACCCTGACAAAAGTATCCCACTTCATTCCTTGCAGCAGTCCCATTATTGGTTGCTAAGGCCACTCCAACAGTTCCTCTGAGAAATTCTTTGTTCTTTCTACACAGACTCCTCAATCACCTTACCTTTATGGGAATCCCCAAATAGCTTCACATTGTTCTGCTCTGTTGTTCAGTAGTTTCCAATTTTTTATGACTCCATTTGGAGTGTTCTTGGCATGTGATACTGGAGTCATTTCCTTCTTAAGATCATTTTACAGATGAGGAACTGAGGCAAAAGGGATTAAGTGACTTGCCCAGGGTCACACAGCTAATAAGTGTTTGAGGTCAGATTTGAACTCAGGAAGATGAGTATTCCTAACTTCAGGCCAGATACTCTGTCCATCTAGCTGTTCCTCTTCTGTACTATTAATACTTTTCCATACAAAGGCTTACCTCTTCATTGCATATTAATTCTCAATATTTTGAAAAATATTCCCTCAAGTACCACTTAACATGTTACATAACCCATCTCAGGACAACTGATTGGATTTATTAGACATGGCTGAATTTTGCCATGCAAAGTCACTCTACATTGCTACGTCTACAATTCCCCATTTCACACAAATCCTTGTTTCTTCCCTAACCCCACTCCCAACATTACAGTTTCAGTGACAAACAGTTATTCTTTTTCCTTCCCAACACTAGTTCATTTTTTTAAGCTTCAATTTAGTATTTTATTTTTTCCCCAGTTACATATAAAAACAATTTTAACATTCCTTTTTAAAACTTTGAATTCCAAATTCTCTCCCTTTCTCTCCCTTCCTCTCCACCTCCACCTTGAGAAAGTAAGCTATTCGATATAGGTCATACATGTGTAGTCATGCAAAACATATCCATAATAGTTGTATTGTGAAAGAAAACAGACAAAAAAAACTCAAGAAAAATAAAGTTAAAAAAGTATGTTTCAATTGTTTTTTAGGCACAATATCAGTTCTTTCTCTGGGGATGGGTAGCATTTTCATCATAATTCCTTCAGAGTTGTCTTGGATCATTGTATTGCTGAGAAGAGCTAAGTCATTCATAGCTGATCATCTTACAACATCGCTGTTACTTTGTACATAGTACATTTCACTTTGTCAGCTCATGCAAATCTTTCCAGGTTTATCTGGGAGTACCCTGCTCATCATTTCTTATAGTACAATATTATTCCATTATAATCACACACTACAACTTGTTCAGCCACTCCTCAACTGATGGGCTTCTCCTCAATTTCTAATTCTTTACCTCCAGAAAAGAACTGCTACAAATATTTTTGCACATATAGATCCTTTTCCTTTTTGTTTTTTATCTCTTTTAGGATACAGACCTACTAGTAGTATTGCTAGGTGAAAGAGTATGCATAGTTTTGGGGCATAGCTCCAAATTGCTCTACAGAATGACTGAATCAGTTCACAACTCCACCAACAATACATTAAAGTCTCATTTTTTTCCCACATCCCCTCCAACATTTGTCATAATAAACAGTTATTAGCTGGAAGAATTGGACGCCACCCAATGTATCTTACAAACAAATTTCCAGAGAGCAAAGGTTACATGAGAGTAAGTGGTTTGTCAATACCTGTCATTTTAGTAGGTAGACTAGAAAACTGTGAAGCCCAGAGGTGGAGAGGATAAAAGTGGTGCCTGGCATACACATAGCAAGTACGAGGTTTAGCTCAGTATCCCATATCACCAGGACTACCAGAAGCAGCTGAATAGAATGAAAGCTGATGGTATCTCTACTAGAATATTTAAGGAGACTGATAATGAGAAGGGGTAGAATATCTTGGATCAGACCAGCTTGCAAGCAGTGATGAACAGAGTGTCTGGAGACACTAAGTAGAGTGAATAGAGGAGGAAAGACTTATTGAAATGATGGTTTAGCTGTTATGTCAGTGGTTTTTGGTACTACATCTCCCTCCTTTATTATCATCACTGTTGTGAATGTTGTGTCCTTGTTGGTCCAGAGCAATGGTTCTCAAAGTCTGGGCTAGGGACCCCCCTGAGTCTGAATCCCCATTTAGGGGATTTTGTAGTCAAAACTATTTTCATAATAATATTAAGATGTTTTAATTTTGAATATGGTAAATATCAGTAAATATTACTGATCTAGATGAAAACCCTTTGGGGACGTCTCAATAATTTTTATGATCCTAAAAGAGTTGTAATACCAAGAAGTTTGAGAATCCAGCTCCAGAGTGTGGGCATGCATGGACTACCAGCCAAAGTCAAGGCTAATACTTTTCTTTTTTTTTTTTAATTAATTTATTTAAGTTTTCAACATTCATTTCCACAAAATTTTGAGTTCCAAATTTTCTCCCCATTTCTCCCCTCCCCTCACCCCAAAATACCAAGCATTCTAATTACCCCTATCACCAATCTGCTCTCCCTTCTATTATTCCTCACTTCCCTTATCCCCATCTTCTCTTTTGTCCTGTAGGGCAAGATAAATTTCTATACCCCATTATCTGTATTTCTTATTTCCTAGTTGTATGCAAGAACAATACTCAACAGTTGTTCCTAAAACTTTGAGTTCCAACTTCTCTTCCTCCCTCCCCACCCATCCCCAATGGGAAGTCAAGCAATTCAATGTAGGTCATATCTGTGTAGTTTTGGAAATGACTTCCAGAATAGTCATGTTATATAAGACTAATTATATTTCCCTCCATCCTACCCGGCCCCCCATTTCTTCTATTCTTTCTTTTGACCTTGTCCCTCCCCAAGAGTGTTGGCTTCTAATTGCTCCCTCCTCCCATTGCCCTCTCTTCCATCATCCCTGCCCTGCTTATCCCCTTTTCCCCCACTTTCCTGTATTGTAAGATAAGTTTTCATACCAAAATGAGCGTGCATTTTATTCCTTCCTTTAGTTAAATGTGATGAGAGTAAGCTTCACATTTTCTCTCACCTCCCCCCTTTTTTCCTCCACTGAAAAGGCTTTTACTTGCCTCTTTTATGAGAGATAATTTGCCTCATTCCATTTCTCTCTTTCTACTCCCAACATATTCCTCTCTCACCCTTAATTTTATTTTTTTAAGGTATGATCCCATCCTATTCAACTCACCCTGTGCTCTGTGTGTGTGTGTGTGTGTGTGTGTGTAATCCCACCAACTACCCAGATACTGAAAAAGGTTGCAAGAGTTACAAATATTGTCTTTCCATGTAGGAATGTAAACAGTTCAACTTTAGTAAGTCCCATATGATTTCTCTTTGCATTTACCTTTTCATATTTCTCTTGATTCTTGTGTTTAAAAGTCAAATTTTCTTTTCAGTTCTGGTCTTTTCATGAAGAATGCTTGAAAGTCCTCTATTTCATTGAAAAACCATTTTTTTCCTCTGAAGTATTATACTCAGTTTTGCTGGGTAAGTGATTCTTGGTTTTAGTCCTAGTTTCTTTGACTTCTGGAATATCATATTCCACGCCCTTCAATCCCTTAATGTAGAAGCTGCTAGATCTTGTGTTATCCTGATTGTATTTCCACAATACTTAAATTGTTTCTTTCTAGCTGCTTGCAATATTTTCTCCTTGACCAGGGAACTCTGGAATTTGGCCACAATGTTCCTAGGAGTTTCTCTTTTTGGATCTCTTTCAGGCGGTGTTCTGTGGATTCCTTAAATACTTATTTTGCCCCCTGGTTCTAGAATATCAGGACAGTTTTCCTTGATAATTTCATGAAAGATGATATCTAGGATCTTTTTTTGGCCATGGATTTCAGGTAGTCCCATAATTTTTAAATTGTCTTTCTTGGATGTATTTTCCAGGTCAGTTGTTTTTCCAATGAGATATTTCACATTATCTTCCATTTTTTCATTCTTTTGGTTTTGTTTTGTGATTTCTTGGTTTCTCATAAAGTCATTAGCCTCTATCTGTTCCATTCTAATTTTTAAAGGACTATTTTCTTCAGTGAGCTTTTGAACCTTGTTCTCCATTTGGCTAATTCTTCTTTTTAAGGCATTCTTCTCCACATTGGCTTTTTTAAACCTCTTTTGCCAATTGAGTTAGCCTATTTTTAAAGTTGTTATTTTCTTCAGCATTTTTTTGGGTCTCTTCGCTTTTCATGCTTTTCTTGCATCTCTCTCATTTCACTTTCCAATTTTTCTTCCACCTCTCTTACTTGATTTTCAAAATCCTTTTTGAGCTCTTCCATGACCTGAGACCATTGAATATTTTGTTTTGGATGTTTGGGATTCAGAAGCCTTGACTTCTATGTCTTTCCCTGATGGTAAGCACTGTTCTTCCTCATCCGAAAGGATGAGAGGAGATATCTGTTCACCAAGAAAGTAACCTTCTATAGTGTTATTTTTTCCCCCTTTTTTGGGCATTTTCCCAAAGTTACTTGACTTTTGGGTCCTCTGTCAAGAGTAGGATATACTCTGGGGGTCTGTAAGATCTCAGTTCCTCCAAGATGGTACAATCAAGTGCGTACACTGGTCTGGGAGCAAGCAGAAATTTTTGTGCCCAGAACCTCTAATTCTGCCAAGCCAGCACTGGGAGTTGAGATTCAAATAAGCTGCAGGGGCAGGGCTACCATTGAGTGTGAGATAAAGATCAGCTGCTCAAATCTCTCAGGAGTATTAGGTTGGGGCAGGGCTTCTACACAAGGCTAAGGTAGGAATCAGCAACTCAGTGCCTCCAGGGGTTTTACGATCCAACAATGGATTCGAGCTGCTGTAGGGACTGCTGTGGAAGCTGTTGCCATCCACCCAGTGCAGCCTCTGAGGCCACTCCCTGAGGCCAGAGCTAAGGGAAGGCCCTTCTCCTTTCTTGGCCAGCTGAAAAAGCCCTGTCACTGACCTTTGGTGCCTGTGGGTTGAGGGATCTGCCAATTGCTGCTACTGTGACTGGGGATTCTGCCCCAGAGGCCTGCTCTTGTCCTCCTCCCAGAGCCATGCCATGCAGCCAAGGCTGGGCTAGGCTCCACTCTGCGTCCAGTGTGACAGACGTTTCCCGTTGACCTTTCAGGTCACCCTGGGCTGGAAGTCTCCTCCATTCTGTTGTTCTGTGGCTTCTGCTACTCTAGAACCCATTGAAAGTCTTTCTTTACAGGTATTTTATGTGCTGTGGGAGAAAAGCTAGTGTATGTGCATCTTTCAACTCCACCATCTTAGCTCCACCCCTAAGGCTTATATTTTTCAACAGCCCATTTGACATTTACATCAATCAGGAAAGTAAGCAGTGATGAAATCCATTGTTCAATCATATTTAACACTATTTCTTTGAATAGTACTCATGAGTTTATTCCCTAGAGAAGAGGTACTCAGCAGTAGGCAAATGGGTATGAGACTATACAACTTGTCCAGTGAGAGATTGTAAATTGATAGTTATCAACCAGTAGTCTTCAGTTAGATTTGTTCTACTTTTCATAGTTTCCAAACACTAACCAACATTCCTGGAAATCAGTCTACATTTGTCATGTCCAAGGCTTTTCCTGGAAAGCAGCAAATTTGGGTACCCAGAGGCCCAGGAACTGGGAGAGCTATGGACAAAGAAAATAGCGTAGGAGGCTTCAGACAAGCTTTGAAGGTTATGAAATAAAGTTTACCCCACCAAACTGAAACCTGTAAGCTTGGAGGTTTCTAATAGTAAGCTTCTATAAAATAAACATTTATTTAGCATCCATTATGTGCCAGGCACTCTGCTAAACCTGGGGATATAAAAATAGACACAAGACAGCTCCTGTCTTCGAGGAGGAGAGGTTGTATCAGAGCTGGTTATAGCACAGCAAGGGTGAACAAGAACAAACAAGAGGGTCTAGAAATTTTGACTGCAGTGGAAAGTGTGCTAAATTTGAAGTCAGAGGACTTAGGTCAAATCCTGTTGTAGGCCTCCCTCTCTTAATTTGTAAAACGAAGGAGTTGGCCCTCAATTATCATTGTTATTTTTTTCAGTCGTGTTTGATGCTTCATGGCCTTATTTGGGATTTTCTGGGGAAAGATACTGGAGTGGTTTGCCATTTTCTTCTCCAGTTCATTTTACAGATAAGGCAAACAGGGTTAAGTGACTTGCCCAAGGTCATACAGCTAGGAAGTGTCTGAGGTCAGATTGAACTCAGGAATATGAGTCTTCCTGACTTCAGGCCTGGCATTGTATATACTATGCCTCCTAGCTGGACTAGATAACCTCCAATATTTCTCCCACTTCTGAAACTATGATTCTAGGAGAGGGAGGTGGGCACACATTCCTCATATAAATAGATGCTTGTAGCAGCTGACTGTGACTCAGGAATTTCTTGTTGCTGTGACACCATGGATTGTGTCTAACCCACTGAGCTTCCTAGAAATCCCTTTTCTCTTGATATCTTGGTCTTTCCTGGTGGATTTACCTCTAAATATTCTTTGCCTTATTTCAGTTTATTTCTTCTAGGGTGGACTCCCGCAAGCTGCGCTCAGGGCTTATCTTGCTAAACTCTGATCTCTTTATCATCAGACTAGGAAATTGTGAAATTGTGTCATCTGTTCCTCTCAACTGGTTCTTGAATTCTAGAGGAGATACTATTTAGACCTAGTTTTGGAAGGTAGTATTCCCCACCCTCAAGACACAGAGTAGGGCCAGTCATACATCACATTCTATTTTCCTTCTTATTACTGGTGCTTTTATTGGATTTGGAGATCTGAGCTCTATTTCCATGTAACCAACTATCTATAACCTTGGGCAATCAAGTCACTTTAACCTTGCTGGGTCTCTTTTCTCATCTGTTAAAGGAAGGAAGGAATTTAACAGTCTAATTTAGGTCTTCCTGACTCCAAGTCCAGTGGCCTATGTACTGTACCATCTAGCTGTGTACTATAAATTCTATGAGGGCAGAAATCCTATTTTATTTATTTTGTATTTTCCCTTAGTACCTAAGAGGGGATTCTGCACTCAGGAGGAAATTAATAAATATTGCTGAATGAAATTTACTCTTTCAGGACTGGAAATTCTGTCTTAGGTAATTAATGCTGATTGAGTGGACATATATGTTACAGGCTATTGTTTGCTTTTGACTGTGTGAGCATTAATTTTATATGGTTCCTTTAACCTAATAATTTTCCATTACTAATTGAACAACTGATTCACATTTGTTTTGTAAAATCTGAATTTTAAAAGATTTATTTTTGTTATTAAAAGCTATTTTTATAATTTTTCAAATATGTAAATGTATCTAACATAATTATAATTATATTAGATACATTATAATTATAATTAAATATATTTAAATATAGCATTGTTTTAAATTGCTCTTTTCAAAACTGTACACCCATTTTCAAATGAAACATTGCTTGAATGTTTTTGTTTAATTGGTGTCTTAATTATTATGAAGTGTTACATTTTTTTGCCTACAAAATGTATACTTTGTATTTTATTTTATACACTTTATTAAATATAATTTGTCATTCATTTAAAATAAGTTTTTATTGATGTCCTCTGTTTCTTACACCACCGTATTTACCCAAGTATCTCTCCTTCTCACAGAGAGTTATCCCATAAAACAAATCATATTCTTTGAAGGGAAAAAATAAGAATTGATAGACAGACTTCACCTCTCCTTCCCCCTACTGCACTCTGAAGCTCAGACACTATGGGGCCCCTGCCCCCTACCTAAAGGCTCTCTTCTGAACCCTCCTGGCTTCAGAGTGATTATCAATAGTCACTGTTGCTGTTTCCTTCGCAGCCTGATGTCTTTCTTTTCTTTGCCTCATTAAAGGGGCCATACCCTGACTACTTCTTTAAACAGGCCTATTCAATGAATGGGTGTTACCTCACCCTGAGTGAGTACCTGCATAGACCTTGGCCCAAAGGGCCAAGGTCTCCCAGTATATCCTGGGTCATCTCCAGTCATCCTGAGGAATATCAGGTCACTGGATTCAGATGGCTCTGGAGGAGAAGTGAGGCTGGTGACCTGCACAGCCCTCCCTCACTCAAAACAAAGTCAAGTGCAAGTCATGTCATCATTTCTGTGATGGCATGGCCTTCTTCAGCAACAAAGGACAAACACAAAAGGAAGGAATTAGACTAGATAACCTTGAAAACTCCTTCAAGCTGTTACATTCTCCAACTCTGAGCAAAGGGAAATTATCAAGGTGGGGGAAACCTGTTTGGTCTTTCAAGATGTCAGAGAGTGGTGGGATATATCAAAAGATGATATACAAGATCTTAAGGAAAAACAAATTTAAAAGACTTTAAAAACAAAGTTAATAATCTTAAATATAGGAATGTTTAATTTTGTTGTGTTAACTTTAATTTAATAGGCTACATAGATTAAATGAGAGTAAAGATAAAGGAGCAAAAATAGTGAAAATAAAAAAGCAAGTTTGAATAAATAGATTTAAGGTAATGAGAGACTAACAAATTGGAAGTTTAGCAAATCAAAATGGACAAATTGAGATGATAGATAGCAGAGGAAAAAATTGTGCCAGTTTACAAGATGAAGGAACATATTACTTAATAACAGAAATGAAGCTGAGAAGTGAGCTGTTGTTGAAGAGAAAGATTTCTTGGCTTTGGACTTACTGCCAAATGCCATGAGACTTCTAAAGTGGCCAGAATAAATATCTGGTTACTGTTGTCCTTTTTTCTTTAATTCTGTTTCTATTAACAAAATTCCATTTTTTTCTTTCTCCTATCTTGACAGAGCCTAAGTAAGGTGATACCACTGTTCTTATTGATGAAAAGAGTTTGCTATTAAAAATATACATATATATATTTGCCAATCTTGTTAATCTTCTGTTTTTTGTCCTCCTACTTCCAACACCCTCAGGATTGTTCAGCTTAGCTGAATCACTCATGAAACTTTCTTTAAACTGGTTTTACCCTATATTCCTTCTTTCTTTTATGAATAATAACAATATCTAACATTTATATAGAGTCAACTATTTGCTAGGCACATTACAAATATCATTTCATTTGATTTTTATAACAACCCTGGAGCTAGGTGCTATTATTATCTCTATTTTACAATTTAGGAAACTGAGACTAACATAAGTTAATCATTCTCCCAAGATGACACAGCAATTAGGTGTCTGAGGCAGCATTTGAACTCAGGTCTTTCTGACCCCAGGTTCAGGCTCTATTCATTGTTCTACCTAGTTACTTCTATGAGGTAATTTTACTTAAAATCTTCCATCATCTTTCTCCTTAATATTTTTAAAAATAAATTTTTGTTGGCATCTTTTGTTTTTATGTCACCTAGATATTCTCCTAAATTCCTATCCTTTCCAGAGAACTATACCTTATGACAACAAATTTTTTTATGAGGGAGAAAAGAAAAAAAAATTCAACAAAAAAGATAAATATCTATAAGATATTTTTTGGTCTTTTAAAATTTAATCTTTTTCGTTTAACAAAAATATATTTTCTATCCTCCCTACTTCCTCTCCCCTCATTGAAAAATATATTTCTTATAACAAATAAGCATACCACATTGGCAATATAAAAATAAATGTATATTCATGAGTCCATCACCTCTCTGCCAGGATGTGGGTAGCAGACTCAATCATTTGTCCTCTGGAATCAAGACTGGTCATTGATCCAAGTTCTTAGATCTCTCAAAGTTCTTCATTTTTATAATGCTGTTGTAATTGTGGAAATGGTATTTCTAATTCCACTCACTTCACACTGGTTAAGTTCTTAAAGTCTCCCACATTTTTCTGAAACCATCCCTTTTGTCATTTCTTATAGGATTACACTATATTCATATATCAAAGTTTGATCTGATTAATCACTTTAATTTCTAATCTTTTACCACTAAAAACACTAAATACTAAATTTTTTACCACTAAAAACAAAAATAAATGGCCTATAAATATTTTTGTACATTTGGATCCTTTTCCTCTTTCTTCGATCTCTTTAGAGTATAGGCCTAAGTAGTGGTAATACTGGGTCAAAGAGTATACAACTTTGAGGAGCCAGAATGGCTGAAATAATTCATATCTCAATGAAATAGCTAATTAATGTGCTTATTTTCCTGCACTGCAGGCTGTTTCCATTGATATAAAAGAGGAAGGTGAAGTGATCAAGACTGAAACAAGAAGCATTAGATGCAATAGATTAAAAAAGAAAGAAGGAGGATATGAGAAACTAACCCTGTTAAATATCTATTAGAAGATTTTTGCTGTTAACTTACTTTAAATGTTAGTAGAAAAGAATAGCAGAGCTTACTAGAGGAGGCCAGAAGGACCTCATATAAGAAAAGATGATCAAACTTAAGAGAAATCTCAGAGTATATCAATGGATAAAGAGATAAGAGATATGTCATATTTTCAAGTTTCAGTACACATTTCATTGCCTCAGGTCAAAGGATTTCTTCTATTCTTTCTGTCCTAAAGTCCAAAATCTCTTCCAAGAAGTTTTCCTTTTCTTTCTTTTCCTCCCACATTAGGACTACAAGCTTTCTCTTTAAATGTTCAGCATACAATCCTTTACAGTTCCTCACTCCCAAAACCCCCAAATGCTTATAATTACACTGCATATTCCATTCTCTCCTTTGGAATTTAGATCTGGCTCAGACGTGTATAAAATACTTTTGATAGAAGACACTGATTTGTTTTTTAAGGTCATGCAAAGCTAACTATGTATCAAAAAGTTGCTGAAATATGTTCAACCTTGCATCAGAGGCTCCCAACGATGTCCCAGCTGTACTTGAGATATCTTCAGACTTCTTTGGCTTATTTATTCTTGCACCAAAACTGAACCTGTGGGTCCCAGTGTATGGCATTACTTCCAAAAGGGGCCATAGACTCTTACATGTACTCGGACTTACAAGATGCAAGGTGTTATTCACTTAGTACAAAACACTATTTACTAAGTATAGAACCTTACCTGAACCCCAAAATAGCCAGGATAGTCTCTTCCTCCCCTTTCAATGGGTCTTTTCTCCTCTTATTCTCAGAGAACTGTATTGTATCTATGATACAGTATTACCCAGGGTGAGGCTCAAGCAAGGGAGAAAATCAGTTTCTCCTCCCATCACAAGATGTAGTAGTTCTATTCCTAGACAGCATCTCTGATCCATTCTGATTCCTTTCTATTTTTCTATTGACTTCTCTGCAACTTTTGACAGTGCTGATCACTGTCTTCCTATTTTCTCTAGCTATTTGGGACACCATTCACTCCAGATTCTCCTCCTACCTTTCTGTCTCTTGCTGATTCTTTTTTCTAAATCTCAAATCCCTAACTATAGGTCTCCCTAAGGGTTCTGTCTTAGGTCCTCTGCTCTTCTCCCTCTATAATACTTCACTTGGTGATCTTATCAGTTACTATAGGTTTAATTACTATCTCTATGCTAATAATTCCCTTCCTGGATCACTGCCTTGTCATGGCAGAGGGGCTTGCCTGACTCAATGAAACTATGAGCTAAGCCATACAGAATTACCCAAAATAGACAGGTCATAGTGGAAAATTCTGACAAAAGGTGATCCACTGGAGAAGAAAATGGCAAACCACTCCAAGGAAACCATTACTCAAAACAAAAACAAAAACAAAAACCAACCCTTCAAGAAAACCCCATGGACAGTATTAAAATAATAAAATATATGACACCAGAAGATGAGTCTCCCAGGTTGGAAACATTCCTGAAGAAGAGTAGAGTATAACTAGAAGCAGCTCCACAAAAAATGAAGCAGCTGTGCCAAAGCTGAAAAGAAGTTTATCTGTGGATGTGTCTGGGGATGAAAGGAAAGTCCAATGCTATAAAGATCAATATTGCATAGCAACTTGGAATGTAAGATCTACAAACCAATGTCAACTTGATGTGATCAAATAGGAGATAGAAAGATTAAGCATTAATATCTTGGATGCTAAAGAGCTTAAATGGATGAGAATGGGTGAATGTAATTCAGGTGATCATTATATACACTACTATGGACAAGAATCTCTTAGAAGAAATAGAATAGCTCTCATAGTCAACAAAAGAGTGAGAAAAGCAATGCTGGGGTATAATATCAAAAATGATAGAATGACATGTGTTTGAATCTAAGGTAAAACATTCAATATTGCACTAATACTAATACAAGCCCATGCTCTAACAGTTGATGCTGAAGCGGCCAAAGCTACTCAGTTCCATGAAGACCAACAATATCTTTTGGAAATAACATTAAAAAAAGATGTCACATTCATCATAGGGGATGGGAATGCTAAAGTGGGAGGTCAAAAGATAAAGATCAGGCAAGTTTGGCCTTGGAGTACAAAATGAAGCAAGGCAAATCATCAGACCATATAAGTATGACCTTAATAACATCACTTATCAATATGAAGTGGAGATGATGAATAGATTCAAAGAATTAGACCCAGTAGATAGAGTGCCTGAAGAACTATGCATAGAGATTAAAAATAGTACAAGAGGCAGCAACAAAAAAACATCCCAAAGGAAAAGAAAAGCAAGAAAGCAAAATGACTGTATGATGAGGTTCTGCAAATAGCTGAGCACAAAGGGAAAGCAAAAGGGAAAGAAGGGGAAAGATATGCCCAATTTAATGCAGAATTCCAGAGACTAGCAAGGAGAGATAAGGCTTTATTGAATGAGTAATGCAAAGAAATAGAAGAAAACAATAGAGTGGGAAAGACAAGAATTTTCTTCAAGAAAAATCAGATATCTTCAAGGAATGTTTCATGTAATAATGGTCATGATATAAGATAAAAATGGTAGGGAGCTAACAGAAGCAGAAGTGACTAAGAAGAGGTGGTAAGAACATACAAAAGTACCTTACAAGGAAAATCTTAACAATATTGATGACCACCATGTTGGAGTTATTGATCTAAAGTCAGACATCCTGGAGGATGAGTTCAAACGGACCTTAGGAAGCATTGCTAATAATAAAGCTAGTGGAGGTGATGGAATTCTAGCTGAGCAATTTAAAATCCTAAAAGATGACACTGTTAAAATGTGGTACTCACTATGCCAGCAAATTTGAAAGACTCAGTGGTGGTCACTGGACTGGAAAAGATCAGTTTATGTCCCAATCCTAAAGAAGGACAAGGCCAAAGAATGTTCAGATTACTGAACAATTACACTTTTCACACACCAAGGTTATGCCTAAAATTCTGGGAGCTGGGCTTCAGTAATATGTGAACTGAAAAGTACCAGAAAAGCAGACTTGTTTTTGAAGAGGCAGAAGAACTAGAGACCAAATTGCTAACATTCTCTGGATTATGGGTTATTATTATTAAGTAAGGGAGTTCCAGAAAAACAACTACTTTTGCTTTATGGACTACACTAAAGTCTTTGACTGTGTGGATCACAACAAACTGTGTCAAGTCCTTAAAGAAATGGTAGAAACAAATCATCTTACCTGTCTCCTGAGGAATCTGTATGCAGGTCAAGAAGCAACGAAAGAATCAAACATGGAACAAATGATTAGTTTAAGATTAAATAAGGAGTATAGGAAAGCTGCATATTAATATCTCGCTTATTTAACTTATATGCAGACTACAACATGTGAAATGTCAGATTGTATGAATCAAAAGCTGGAATTAAGGTTGCCAAGAGAAAATCAACAATCTCAAATATGAAGACGTACCACTCTGATACCAGAAAGTGAAGTGGAATTAAGGAGCCTTTCAATGAGGGTGAAAGAGGACACTGTAAAATCTCTCTTGAAGCTTAATATAAAAAAAATAAAATCATGACAACTGGTTCCATCACTTCCTGGCAAGTAGAGGGAGAAAAAAAATGGAAGCAGTGTCAGATTTTATATTTTTGGGCTCAAAGATCACGGCAGGTAGCACCTGAAGCAACAAAATTAAAAGATGCCTGTTTCTTGGAAGGAAATCTATGGTAAATCTGTACAACATACTAAAAAGCAGACACATCACCTTGTTGACAAAGATCCATACAGTCAAATCTAGTAGCAATGTATGGGCTATCAGGAAAGCTGAGCATTACATAATTGATGCTTTTGAATTGTTGTGCTGGAGAAGACTTTTAGAGTCCCTTGGACATCAAGGAGATCAAATCAGTCAATACTTAAAGAAATTAATTCAGACTACTCACTGGAAGGACAAACACTGAAGCTGAAGCTTAAATATTTTGGCCACATAATGAGAAGACAGGGCTCATTGGAAAAGACCCTGATGTTGGGAAGGATTGAAGGTAAAAAGGGAATAAGAGAATAAGATGGATACACAGTATCATAGAAGCAATGAACATAAACTTGGACAGACTTTGGGAGGTAGTGGAAAACAGAAAGCCTGATGTGCTATGGTCCATGGGGTCACAGAGTCAGACATGACTGAACAAATAAATGACAACAAAATGCACTGATTCTCAAAACTGTATCTATTCTGCCCCCACTTCTCTGCTAACCTCAAATCTCACTTGTCAGGACCCACATGCCAAGACCACCCCTCTCTTTTTACTGTTAGGAAACATCCAGTTTTCTAGAGCTAAGGCCCAGCAAGCAAACTGTGCCATGAACACAGCATAACTATAATCCTTTGCACTCAGCCTCTGGATGATCTCAGCTACAGCAAAATCCCAGAATTGTTTCACACCAGCCCCAGGTGGTCTCTGAACTTGGACAAACACCTGCAGGAACCATGTTCCAGTCATGTTCCAGTCATGAAGTCCTGCTATAAAATAAAATTGTCTCATTTTTGCTGTTACCTTTCACCGTCATGGCTACAGTTCATTGCCTAGCCACTGCTACATGTATCAAGGTTTGGCCTCACTAAAGCTGGTTTCCTCCTAATGGAGGCCCTGGAACATGTATCTAGTTTCCCTCCTCCAATGGAACAAAAAAAATTGTTTGTTTATAACCACTGTTAGCTCTTTCGTTTTATTTTGTTTTTATTTTATTTTTAACATTAGCTGTGGTTGTGATAGCCTGTGTGAGCTTTTTAGTATTTTCAGAATTAACAGCAGTTACATAGCTTCTGTGACTCTTTGATCACTTGTTTTCACAGTTGACACATACATCTCAAACTGCATGACCAGTAGACATCTTCAACTCAATATGTTCAAAATGAACTCATTATTTTTCTCCCAAACCCTCAATCCCTCTGTTGTTCACAAGAACAAACCCCAAAATCGGAAATAATTTGGAAAGAAATTTATTAGGCAGAGGAGAGCAAGATAGAAATGGAATGGTTCTGTCTCCCCAGATTCCAGAAGATTTATATTATATAGGATTTTGATAAGGTTTTCCACACAGGAATCTTACATGTATACAGTTAAGCAATTTTGCCAACAGTACAGCCAGAAAGCAAGGTAGACTGAGATAGATGTGAGTAACATAACCCAAAGCAGAAGCTTCAGTTGGACCCCTCAGGATTTCCTAGGTGTGGTAGCCCAAAACAAGAATGTTTTGGGGGAATCCAGGGCCTGGGGGAATCAGAAATACCTTGTAGCCATTTCTGGAATTCCTAGAGAGTTACTGGGGTCAAGCAACAGTTCTGTTCAGTCACATAAGGTTGCATTTAAACAGTACGATAATTCCTCTCCCCTCAACAATACCTTTCCTACTGTACAGGGTAATACCATCCTCCTAATTTTTCAGGTTTATGACCTAGAGATTGTCCCGGACATCTCGCTGTCTCTAACCTCCTCATATTCAACCTGTTATCAAAGCCTGCTGATTTCACTTTTGCAACATCTCTCTCATAAGTCTCCTTCTCTCCTCTGACACTGCTACCATTTTAGTGCAGGCCCTCATCACCTCATGGCTAGATTATCGTAATAGCCCGCTAGTGGGTTGGCTTGCCTCAAGTCTCTCTCCCCATTCCAGTTCATTCTCTCTTCAGTTACTAATGGGATTTTCCTAAAGCATAGGTCCAATCATGGCACACATACCCACCAGTCCCCTTCTCACACTCCAGTGTCTTCCTGTGGCCTCCAGGATCAAACACAAAATGCTCTGTTTGGCATGCAAAGCCCCTCCAGCCTTTCCAGTCTTCCTATGTCTTCCCTTCAATATGGGCTGTTCCACCATCAAGACATTCTATCTCTTGACTCCAGGCATCTTATCTGATTATCCTCTGGGTCCTCTGCTCTGCCTCCTAACCTCCCTAGTTTCCTGTCTTTTACTGGAAGCTTTCCCTCACGCCTCTTAATTCTGGTGCCTTCCCTCTGTTTATGATTTCCTAAGTATCCCGCATATAGCTTGCTTTGTATATATTCGTTTGCATGTTTTCTCTCCCAGGAGATCGCAAATTCCTGGAGCTCAGGGATTATCTTTTGCCTCTTTTTGTATCCCCTGAGCTGAGAATGGTGCCTGCACATGGCAGGTGCTTGACAAATATTGATTGATTTATTAACTGATTATTCCCAGCGTCACGGTCCTTCTCGCTGCTTCTTGTTATTTGACTCTCCACTTGAAGACATTTTACTGTTTCATTGTCATTGTTCTTTTCAGCCATCACTGTGTTGCAGTTTGGGGTGCTAGGAACCCTGAATTACAAGGGTACAGAGGGTCCGCTTGAAAGAATGCAACCACTCAAGCCTTCTTTCAGTCAAAGTAGCAAGGTTGATTGGGGATGTGGGATATATACGTGTATGTATGTATAATAGAAGTGGGCTGGATTCTCAATGAGTCTGTGCAAGATTGGTACCTATATGTAAGAAAAGACAGGGAGAAGATCTGGATGGGATTAAAGACTGGTAAATAGCCTGGGGTGACCCAGGGGTGCTAGAGGGAGGGTCCAGATGGGAATAAGGAGTGGTAAATAGCCTGGGGTGCTTCAGGTTCAGACAATGAAAAGAGTTGAGTGGCTGGAGAGCCACAGTGAAAGGGCAGTTTAAAAGATTATTGAGTATCTAGATGGACTGGGCTAGATATGTCAAGCAAAATGCCAGGGACTGGGTTGTGTGGTAAAGTTCAGGGACGGAGCTTCGTTCAAAGACGTGATCTTTTCGTTTTAGGGGTCCAGGTCACATCACTTCATCAACTGTGGGTCTTTCTACTCACTGTTGAGTTCTATAGTCATGAATGCTGTCAGCAAATTCTTTCCTCTCTTTAGAAGACAGTGCCAGTTTTTAGGTATTAGTACTTTGGAGGGACTCGCCTAGGGCAGGGGTGGGAAACCCGGGGCCTTGAGGCCTCAGGTGCAGTCCTTTGATTTAAAGGCCTCAGTTATTTACTCTTTTCCAATCTTTCATGCCAGAATCCATGACCCTAAAAACATGACCTAAAAACAAAGTAACTCTCCAAATGCTGGAGCAAACACTTTCTCTTTACCTTGCCTGAAATTTCCCAAGGTCACATTAATTAAACATTCCGCTCTGGCTTGGGCCCAACCTTTAGGAGTCCTTATGACAAACATGCTCTAGAATAACTAAGGCTACTACTATTTTACTAATTCAATTTAGGTGGATACAGGGTAGAGAAGGAAAAACTCCTACAGAGACAAATCATATAGGTTCCATGCAACAATTCCGAAAGGTTAAGAGTAAAAAGTCTAACTCTTCTCATTTTAATAGGTAAGGTCAGAGAGCTTATATATAGTTAGTATAGTATAGTATGTAGAGGCTACATGGTTAGTAAAGCAGAGATTCAAACTCAGGTATCCTGAGTGCAAATCCACTGCCCCTTCTATTCCTACTCATGGCTTCCTCCCCATGAAAAATGGCTCTCTGAGGAAAGAAATTAAAATGTTGAGGGGATCAATGAGGCAAAGTCAACCCTTACCATGTGCTCCTTTCCTTTCTGTCTTGTCTGTAATGGTCAGATTTAAACACACATGGCCAAATTTGAGAGAATGGAAGTCTAAATATGAAACAGGATAATGATACTCATGATAGGTTCAAAGTATCGCTTATGCAGATGGCCCTACCGTAACAGATATTATTCAGAAGAGGAATGAGTATTTACAATGTAGAAAGATCAGGAAAGAAAAGCTAGATAGAGTTAGAGGGGGAAAAAAAGTGAACCATAAAAAAAAAAAAAAAAAGAAATGTAAATAGAATGAAGAGTAAAAGTGGGTAATAGGCCAGAGATCTTTCTTGGCATATGCTTGGAGAAGGAGGTTCAAAAGATGCTAGGAAGTGAAAATAAAGGAAGCAAAACAAGTTTGGAAGAAATTGCTTTAAAAATAGTTTCTGGTGACAACTTTCTAGCATATCAGTTACAGATAGCTCCCCCAAACAAGTCTTATAACCCTTGTGCTTAGAGACCTTTTTTTTAACAATCTTATGAAATAACAGGATGGTCAGAAGGCAGCTCAAGTGTTCTCCATGTAGGAATGAGGGCTATGCAAAATCCATGGAGAACTGTTTGAGTTTTAGTGATTTTGAGTTTCAACTTTAAGACAAGCAGATGGCAACAGGTAGAGAGTGATTTTCCTTTAACTTTCAATTCCACCTGCTCTTACCCATGCTGAAAGACTAGAGGAAACGGAGTGTTCCACTGAATGGAGAAGATGTTTTTTTGATAGAAAAGGCAGTATACAAAAAGAACATAGTGAAGAAGTTAGAGTAAAGGATAAAGACCTTTGGAAATGGAAAAATAGACAAGTATTATAAAAGAAAATCTCAGAGAAGATCTATACCTAAGAAATATAAATTAATGGACTTTAAAATGAGAATATCATAAAACAAATATTTAATATATTATAGGAAAAAGAACTAAAACAAAGATGAGAGTTCATATGTAATTGCTTACATAATTGCTAGTAGAGCTATAATCCATAATATAATCATATATAATATACTATAATCACTAATCCATAATGGAGATAATAAAACACTGGCCTTGGAGAAAAAAAGACCTGGGTTCCAATCGATAAACAGTCAAAGTATATGAACAGGCCATTTTCAGATAAAGAAATTAAAACTATCTGTAGTATATGAAAAAATGCTCTAAATCACTATTGATTAGAGAAATTCAAATTAAAACAACTCTGAGGCACCACATCACACCTATCAGATTGGCTAATGTAACAGAAAGGAAAAATGATAAATGTTGGAGAAGATGTGGAAGAGTTGGAGCGCTAATTCATTGTTGATGAAGCTGTGAGCTGGTCCAATCATGCTGGAGAGCAATTTGGAACTATATTCAAAAAGCTATAAAACTGTGTATACCCTTTGATCCAGTAATACCACTACTAGGTCTGTACCCCAAAGAGATCTTAAAAAGGATAAAGGACTCACATGTACAAAAATATTTATAGCATCTCTTTTTGTGGTGGCGAAGAGTTGGACATTGAGGGGATGCCCATCAACTGGGAAGTGGCTAAACAAGTTATGGTATATGAATGTAATAGAATACTATTGTGCTATAAGAAATGATGAGCAAGATAATTTCAGAAAAATGTGGAAAGGCTTACATACAAAGTAAAATGAGAAGAACCAGAAGACTGTACGCTGTAACAGTAACATTGTGCAATGAACAACCATGACAGACTTAGCTCTTCTCAGTAATACAATGATCCAAGACAATTCCAAATGACTCATGATGGAAAATGCTATCCACATCCAGAGAAAGAATCGATGAAGTCTAAATGCAGATCAAAGCACACTGTTTTCACTTTTTCCCCTTCTATTCTATTTCTTCTTTTACAACATGTAGAAGTATGATTAACGTGATTGTGCATGTGTAACCTATATTATATTTCTTGCTGTCTTGGGGAGGGAGAAAAATTTAGAACTTAAAGTCTTTTAAAAGTGAATGTTGAAAACTATCTTTACATGTAATTGGTAAAAAAAAATAAAATAAAATATTATTGTTGAAGAGAGAGATGGGAGAGTTTAGATTTGAAAGAATTCACTTAGACCTTATCTTTAGCCAAATGGAGCTTTATTGACACAAAAAGCAGGGGTCCTGAGATGTAGCAAGGAGCTAAATAAAGGCAGTGATATAGGAAAATGACTAGACATATACACAGCCTGTAGGATGATGGTGTAATTTTTACGGTTTTTAATGGGGGTTGGTGATTTAGGGACAGGATGAGGAAGATGGATGACACAAGATAAGGGAGAGAGGGGAAGCTTCATGACCCAGAATGAGGGGAGACAAGAAATTTTATGGCCCAGGATAAGGGGGAAGTTTTACAGTGTTTCAAGGTAAGGGGGATAGACTTTAGGGAGCCTTCAGGTTAGAAAATAATCCAGGGGCTTCACAAAGTCAATCTTTAATTATTTTTAACTCTTAGGACACTGTTTGAATCCATGTCACTATTAAGTGAGGGGAAAAAAAGAAGACCTAGGTTCAAATCCTGCTTCATATCCTACTAGTTGTGTGACCCCAGGCAAGTCATTTAACCTTTGTTTGCCTCAGTTTCATCATCTATAAAATTAGTGAGGTGGACTCAGTGAGCTCCTAAGTCTCTTCTAGCTCTAAATTCATGATTATATGATCCTCTGAATATGTGAGAAAACACAGACAAGCAAAGCCTCTAAATGATTCATAACAAAAGACTTGGAACCATGCAAAATTTTGGAGGGAGGAAAATAGCAGGAATAAGAGTGATGGAGCAGCAATTCTTTCCTTCCTTCCTTCTCTCCTTCCTTTTTTCCTCCCTCTGACCAAAAATCGTCAGTGGCTCTCTACTGATTCAAATATATATATATATATGTAGAGAGAGAGAGAGAGAGAGAGAGAGAGAGAGAGAGACAGACAGACAGACAGACAGAGACAGAGACAGAGACAGAGATAAGAGAGAGATTCTACAGCTTGGTATTTAAAGCCCTGCAAAAATATAACTCCAACCTGGTTTTCAGACTTATTTCATACTCCTCAGCCTTCACAATTCAGTTTTCTTGATTAAGTGGACTATTAGCTGTTCTCCAGGTTCAGTATTCCATAGCCCACCTCTTTATGTTGCCCATATGTGCAATGCACTCTTTCCTAATCTATACTTCTCTAAATCCTTATCTTCATTCAAGGGTGAATCTCCTGCCCCTTCCTCTCTCCTTCTCTCCCTTCCGCTCCCTTCTCCTCCCCTCCCCGCCTCCTCAGAGAAGCCCAGGAAGGTTTCTATGAAGTGATGCAGAACGAAATAAGCAGAACTATAAAGACAATACATACGACGACTGCAAGAAGTAAATAGAATGAATATCAATCAAAAATCCTGAATGCTATATGTTTACAGCTTACATGTGGACTTGTTGCATATTTTTTCACTTGTCAGACAGATATGGTTGATAGGTTGGTTTTGTTGACTGGGTTTTTTAATTTTTTATTCTTTTTCTATTCTTAATTTTAAAAAGTGAGAAGGGAAGGAGAGGCAAAACGAATACGTTCAGAAATAAATGTAAAAAAATAAAATAACTTTAAAATAAAATGTTGATTTTTTTTTCAATTATATGTTACCTTAGAAGATTAGAGGAAAAGAGAAAAGATAAAGAATCACAATCTTGGGAATAAAGGTACTCTGTAGTAACAGAAATATACTTGCTACTTTAATTGATCTGTATTCTTATTGATATATGCACCCTCCAACTGGTGTGAATGAAAACCTACCCACGCTTTCCTATCCAGTGTGATTTATATCTATATTCACATGCAGAGGCTCCCCAAAGGAGCTACCAAGAACACTAGAGACTTTAATTGTGTCAAGCGTAAAAATATGTCAGTAAGGAGAACAGAAAAACAAAGTAGAATGTTGAATAGAGGAAGGAGAAACAAGTGAAGAGGGAAATGAAAATGGGAAAGCATCAAATTTACAAGAAATGTATATGCAATTTTCTTTTGACTTTGGAGGTGGGAGATGAATTGCACACATGCACAATTTGTAGAAACCTTTTATGATATAAAAATTATAATAAATTGAGGTAATGTATATGAAACTACTTTTAAAAGTATAAAATTTCAAATGGGAGAGGTTATGATTTTCTGGGAAAGAGGCTTTTCTCCTGAAACATAACTTTCATTGGAATTAGTGCTATTGTGTGTGTGTGTGTGTGTGTGTGTGTGTGTGTGTGTGTGTGTGTGTGTGAACTGAGGAAATTCTGAGAGGTTGCTTCTCAGCAACTAAATTGAATTCAAGAAACAAATTGCATTTATTTTCTTAATTCGGCAGGGCTGGGTACATAACAAAACTAACATAAGGAGTGGAAATTTTCTAAGTACATATGCCAAGAAAAATTTGCAAGATTTTGAAAAAGTATTTTGGGAAACAGTCATAGTGAGCATGAATAGGATAAGTAATATTAATTAAATATTTATAATATGTCTGCAGACATTATGTTGGCAATTTTTTTAGCTTACAAAAATCAATGTTCTTTTTTTCCCCTCCTAGTAAATATTCAAACTGCTTTCATTTCACTCTTTCATGCCCTTTTTAGTCCTCTTACCTCTTATTCTCAAATTTCCTCCAACTTGGTATCTTTCATTGTTCTTAAAATAGCTTTTCCCCCTATACAATCTTTACTTTTGCTTGTTTTTAAGCTAATTCAATATATATTGAGTGCCCACTATGGGCAAAGACCACTGCTATGTGCTGAGGATTCAGAGATAAAAACAAATTCATGCCCTCAAGGAACTTACAATCTAATGGAAGGAAGGAAGGAAGGAAGGAAGGAAGGAAGGAAGGAAGGAAGGAAGGAAGGAAGGAGGGAGAGAATGAGAAAGGTAGAGAACAAAGGAAGGAGGAAGAGAGGGAGGAAAATGGATAAGCTAAATGTTTTACAAATATTATCTCCTTTGAGATAAAGGTTAGAGGTAGGACTAAGAGTATACAGAGGAAACGTCTAGGAATACAAGATAGGATATGATTGGGGCACATGATGAATTGCTATAAGAAATTTGAGGAGGGAGATAACACTTTCAGTTGAGAGGACTGTGAAAAGCTTCATGGAGGAGGTTGTACCTGAGCTGGGTTTTGAAGGAAAATAGAGCAGAGATAAGTAGGGAATTTATTTCAAGCATGAGTGATGGCCTAAGCAAATGTATGGAGGTGGGAGAAAGCCAGTTTGGTTGGACTTTAGAATGAAAGAACTATAAAATTAAATTACTGAGCCAGACTCAGTGTCTGGCACATAGAAAGAGGTTACAAAATGCTTATTGAAGGATGGAATTTATGTCTTATCCCATAGGCCACTGGAAAGTCACTGGAGTTTTTGAGCTGGGGCATGATATAGTAGGGCTTAAGCATGAGAAAGATTTTTTGGACAGTTGAATGAAGAATGGATTGGAGATTGGGAGATATGTTGGGAGATTCTTGTCATTGTTTTTTAGGAGATTTTTTTAACAGTTCAAATAAGAAGGGGTAAATGACCTGAACTAGAGTGTTGCTGTGGTGGTTGCAAAGGAAGAAGTGATTCAGTGATGTGGTGAAAATAGAATTTAATCACCTACTTTATCTAAGCCCTGGGTATACACAGATAAAAACAAAATAGTCTCTGCTCTCAAGTAGCTTACAGTCTCAGGGATGGATTGGGAGGAGAGAAAAGGAAGGATTATAGGATGTAAAAACAGATAAATATCAAGGTAGACACAAGATTTCACAGAGGAAGAAGCAATGAATGAAGCTGAATTTTAAAGGAAAATAAGTATTCTAAAAGAAAGAGATGAGAGAGGAGGGAAAGGACAGACTATTCAAATATATAAACTGGGAGATGGCATATAAACTTCAGGGAATAGAAAGTAGTCCTTTCTGAGTGAAGCATTGGATATCTGAAAGGGAATAATGTAAAATAATTCTGGAAATATAAGATGGAAGCAAATTATGCAGGGATATAAATTCTATGTGTTTTCCTCAAGCCATTGAAGACTGACAACTAACTGGCTTTTGGAGATGACACAGATCCAAAGATAGCTTCAAGGTTTTCAGGTCAGATAACTAAAATAATGGTGGCACTATCAACAGAAACAGCAGTTGGAAAAAGGATCAGATTTGGGAAAGTTAATAATTCAGTTTTGAATGCATTGCCTTTGAGACACCAGTGGAGCTATCTAAGAAGCAATTGAATAGGTTGAACTGGAAGCCAGTTCACTCCAAAACTGTGTAGAAGATGCACCAACTCTTCCCTGTATCCCAATAACAAATCTGTAGCCCTTCTGATCCAATGAGTTTCCACGACCTGTATTTGGGAACCTAAACCTTCTACCACAAATGTAGGATTATATGATAATACTACCAACAAATTATGGAAAAAGCAATGAAAGCTTTTGGATTTCCCATCATCTAGTCAATTTCCACTTTGCCACAGGAGTTGAATGGGGTGAAAAGTTAAAGCACTAAATTAGAAAAATGAAGCCCAGGTCCAAATAGTCTGACAGTGCTGAATACAGAGATCATAGGAACAGATACTGGGAATACAAGATTCCTGGTCACAGCTGAAACTTTCAAAGATGTTACACAACTAGGACTATACCAGCTCTTCTATTAAATCTAGAATTCTTATCTCTACCATTTTATTATAGAACTTCCACCATTTGAATACTCCCTCCCTTGGTACCTTCCATCTTTTAATACAAGGCCTACCTTCCAGAAATCAAATCCCTTAGCAATGTTCCATAGATCTTTTGACAGTTTGGACTGTTTGTTTTCTTATGGAATAAAGATTGCACTTTTACAATAAACCACCTCTCTCTCTTTTTTTTTTTTTCTTACTGAAAATAAAAAGAAAAGCAACAATGTCAAACCATCAAGCACCCAGATACTGAGCTTCTTATTTCTATGCTCCCACTCAGAAGTAGAGCCTCAGACACTAGGTCTCTTACTGCCAGGATTCTGCCTAGGAATAAAGCCCCAGAAACCAGGTCCAACAAGGAGCCAAACATAGCATCTGACTGTTCATCATCCTCCACTATTTTGGAATGAGGCACAGGAACTGATGCTGAATTTGAGTTCCATCAGGATCCTAGGGACCTAATTATCATATATTTACTGACTCAACTGCCCATCCTTCCTTGTTATCTTCGTGTATTAAAGAGGGGGAAAAACTGATACCATTGCCATCCTCCATCATCACAAGAGGAAGGGACTAATCCAGTCCAATAGTACTTCCCCTCCCTTTGGCTAGCAAACTCCTACTTCTCCTAATTGCTATGATTCAGAATCACTGGTTACCTAGGCAAAAAATCCCTTCCTCTATTATCCATGTTAGCTCTACTCCTCCCCAGTTCATTTCCTGTTCTGTCTTCCCTTTCCACTTTATTCTCAGGAACAATTCATTCTGTCATTAATATTATATTCCTCTTCCTCTGACTTTTTTTCCCTCTTCTTGTACTTATTGAAACTTGGCTTCTCTCAGAAGACAATGCAACCCTAGCTGCCATCGTCAGTACTGCTTGCATCTGCTTTCTCTCTCCCTGACACAGTGGAGCAGGAAGAACAAATATTCTTCTTGTATCTCATGCCCTTTTCCAGGCAACCTTTCATCTACTTAGCAATTTCTTCTCCTTTAAGTTTATTCCATTCATTTATATCACCCCCATTCAGATCTTTATTGTAATCCCTTATCTATATTCTAAGTCATTCAAGGAGTTCACAACCTATCTCTCCTCCCCAACTCCTGCCTCATATTTGGGAATTTCAATGTACATGATAACAACCCCTCAAACATCTGCATCCCAGTTCATCAGCCTCCTCACCATCCATTATTTGTAACTTCACATCACTTCAGTCAGGGATGGCCATATCGTTGATCTCACCACTATTGCTCATTACTCTTGACCTCTGTTACCCAGAACTGGTATTTTTCTATCAGATTAAAATCTCTATCTTCCTCCTAACTAACCTGTTTTTTTTTTTTTAATCAAGGGCATCATTATCTTTTCAGTCATCTATTTTTCCAACCTTAGAATCATCCTTAACTTTTCTTTTTCCCTTTGCTCCCAATTAGTTACTAGGTCTTGTCAAACTGCTTCCATAACATAAATCACACCCCCTTTCTCTCCAACTCACACAGGCACTACCCTAACTCAGATCATAACCAGCTCTCTTCTAGGCCATTGCAATAGCCTTATAATTGGTCTTCCTATTTCTAGTCTCATTCCTTCTCTAGTATATCATACTCACAGCTGCCAAATTACAGAATGACAGACTTTTGGAGCTGGAAGGTGCCTCAGTGGCCACCTAATCCAAAGTATATCCAAACAGCAAAAGAGTATAACACAACCAATAAGTGGCCATTCAGCCTCCACTTAAATAACTACAACAAGAAGGAATGTATAACCTCTTCCACTCTTAGATCACTCTAATTGGAAAGAAGCTTGTCTTTACATTAAATTCAAGTGTACTTCTTTACAGCTCTGTGGATTGCTCTTCATTCAGCCCCTTGGATTGAAATAGAACAAATCCAGTCCCTAACTGATGTTTCTGAAACTCATAGAGCTTCAGCATCTACCTCTTTCCTCTAGAAATACACTCTTCTCATATGTGAAGTCTTTTACTTTTCTACATATTTCACACCAACTCTCCTTTCTTCTGTGTTTCAATCAAACTAACCTGACTGCCAGTCCCTTCTCCTCTTTCTGTGACTTTGCACTGGTTTTATCTCATGTCTGGAAGGCATTCCCTCTGCAGCTTCGCCCTTTGAAATTCCAAGGCTTAAATTGGGAATTATGCTTCCAAAATAACTAAACGGTGCATACCCTTTGATCCAGACCTAAACCCTGAAGACATCAAAGAAAGAAAAGGACCCATATATACAAAAATAATTTAGTAGCTCTTTTTATAATAGCAAAGTACTGTCAACCAAGAGGATGCCCAGCAATTGGAGAAGGGCTGAACAAACTAATGGATATGAATATAATGGAATAGTATTATGTCCTAAAAAATAATGAAGAGGACATTTTCAGAGTAACCTGAGAAGAGTTATGTGAAGTGTTACATAGTGAAATGAGCAAAACCAGGAAAATAATTCATATAACAAAACTACCAAAACTTCAAGAACTCTGATCAATATAATGAACAACCATAATTCCAAAGGGCTAAAGAAGAAACATGTCACCTAACAGAGAGGTGATGGATGAACTCATTTTGACTAAATTAGACATAAACACTTTTTGTACATAGCCAATAAAAGAATTTGTTTTGCTTAACAGTTCATATTTGCTTGAAAGTTAATGTTTTTCTTTCTCTTTTTAAATAGTGGGTGAGGAGGTAAAAATAGATTTTTGTTTATTGAAAAAAATAAAATAGAATTCTAAAAAAGACATCCAAAGCTTAGTTCAAATGCTAGCTCATATATGAAGCCACTTCTGACTCCTATTATTCATGCATCCCCCCACATTTCTCTGAGTTTATTTGACATGTTTTATATCTACCTGTATGTTGTACTCTCTACCTCTATCTCTCTTCCTCTCTACAGTTTGTAGACTATAAACACATTATACTTCCTCTCTCTTAACCAAGAACACACAAACAGCGTCTACAGCTTGATCTCAGAGTTTCTTTGCAGACCAAATTATGTCAACAAAAGGAAAAGCAGAGGCAAAACAAAGTTTATTCAAACTAGCTTTTTCCTACTGCCAATTTCTTTTGCATTCCACCTTAGTTCTTATAAGAAGGGTTATCTTCAGGGCAAAATTATAAAGTGATCAAGGTTTATTTTTTTAATTTGTTTTTTCTTCCTCCCTCTTCCTTTCTCTATTCAGTGCTAGATGTGCAAGACTATTTCTAGTTTTGTCATTGTATCCTTAGTGTCTAAGTGAGAAGCAGCATGTAGTAGTACAGAAAATTAGCCTTGGAACCTGAAAGACCTGAGTTCAGATGCTGACTCTGATACATACTGGCTGTATGTATGACCTTTGACAAGCCATAGTCTCTTAGTGCTCTAGGCAATCCTCTAAGATTATAGATTGCAGAGAGATGAAGTACAGTATGAAGACCAAGGGGAAATTCTAATAATCATAGGAGCATCAGAAAGGGAGCTTCCCACAATAGTGAATTCATATCCCTATATAAATAGATACAGTACATATATACATATATATGTATGTATATATGTGTATGTATGCATGCACTCAAGCTGGGAAACTAAGAGTCTAACCTTTCTAGGTCTTCATCTTCCTTATCTGTAAGGTGAAGGAGGTTAAACTCAATGATTTCTTATTTCTCTTCTCGTTCTATTACTTTGTGGCTCTAGTCTTCCTCAGGTAAAGGTATGCCCCTGTTAATACATTACTGCACCATTGAACAGAGTCAGTTTTAGGTGAGGTAATGGACCTTGTTGGTATTGACCTTGTGTTATTACAGTCAATGTTTAGTCAAAAAATATCTGCTCTGATAGAACAGTTGATGATCAGTACTTAGGTTCAAATTACAAGGGGCTGGAAATGACCCCAGAGAGATTTTAAAAGATAGAGTTGTTTACTTCAGGATACACAGAATCAAGTGGAAACCAGTGGTTCATTCTTTCTAGCCCTGACATGGCAGCACAGATGCCGATCACCTTAGCTCCCTCTACTCTGCAGGGTGCTTTCAGCTTCACCAGACAAGGGTGTGTGACAATAAGCAGGAAATTGTCCCAATGTTAAGCAGTCATTCTGGGAGCAACTTCAGTTTGGGAAGAGGTATTTGTACCCCAAAGAAGAGGTTGAGAAAAATGAATTGCTAGTGCCTTTATGATTTATCTCCAGGCAACTCTTATACAAGGTATGGTGGGTGCGGGGAAGGGGAAAGTAGAGACCAGAAGAAACGGAGACCAATCTTCTCATGTCCCCCTCACCTCTATTTTGTAGAAGTTCCTAGAGGGCTGGACCAATCTCATTACTGTTTTTGTAACTGGGCACTTAACAATTAGACTGTTAAGTGGTAAACTTAAAATGCTTGCTGTTTGATTAGGCTGCAGGACCTCAAAGAAAGAAATTCTTAGGAAATAGAAGGTTAGGGCAAGATCACAACTTAAGATGTAAATGGCATGCATAGTATAATGGATAAATGTTAAAACCTATCATACTGGTATTTATGGAGATACTACTATGCCTACATAGTATAGTGGTACTCCATACTCCATATTCCCATATGGTTCATCTTTTTCCTAATTCACACTTTATTGATAAGCCTCTGGCTTCTTGAGCTTTCTGCTGAAATTTCCAAATCTCTGGACAATAATTTTCACCTAACTCACTGTCCACTAATAGAGTCCTTCTCAGTCCTAAAACTAATCTAATGAACCAATCTGAGATAAAATATTAAGGATTTGATGCCCATATTTATACTAGAGGAGCAGCCCTCAGAGTTATAAACCAAAAAAATAAGTAATTGAGGCATTTCTTTAAAATTAGTGGGGATAGTCTTACAAACAGGGGGAGTAGGTTCCTATGGCTTGCTTTCATGAACACCTAAGAAAAGTTTGCTTTCCCAAAATATTCCCTACCTTTCAAACTTCATTCATGGTTGGAGTTCCATGAACAGAAAGTCAGTCCCTTGTCCTCTATTGAAATGTAAACATTGCTGGGCCAAAGAACGTAGTAAGCCATAGCAGTTATTTACTGGATAAATTGTAATAGAAGAAAGAGTAAAGAGAACATGGGTACATTGGGCAGCGGAGTAAGAGGACAAACAAAGAAAGAGGATGTTTGAGACATAAAATAATTGACATAGTCAATAATATTTAAAGATTATAATACATATACTTTGCCTATGTCATTATTTTGTCTATGGTGGCCCTTAGTAGGGACCTATTTTCACATGTAGGGACTTTCTATGCACCTCTCAATTCACACTATATATGTGAATGGCAGATGATTATTCTACTTAAGGTCAAGGTTGACTTTGCCTCTTACTTCTAACTGAGATTTGCTCCAGTTAAGCAAAGATGGTTTTTGCATCAAAATTGTATATAGAATACCATGTCCTAACCATGTATATTTATATGGAGTACTATGTCTTGATACTCATCATAAAACTTTAGCCATTACATAAAGCAGACTATTTTTTGACATCTCTCTCAAATGGTGCAAGTTCTGCCTAGTCAATTTAGGTACTTTACAACTCCTCTGGATCTCACCATAAAATAAGCCATGACGGTTTTTATTTGGTGAGAAAGGCCAAAACTGTCTGGCAAGTTATTGGGTCCCTCATAGAATGCTGGGGATAAGCAGGCAAAAGTTGTCTGAAATGCATTAACTTCCATTTGAGACTTACTCTGAACAAATGATTAGATCTTGAATGTTCACTGGTAAATCTACCCAGAACTATTTTGGGCACACTGAGCGTGGGCATAATTTTGTATTCCCTCTGTTCTATTCCCCGTGGCTCTTCTATCAATGTGGGAGGTACAGAGAATGTCCACAAAGCCCTAAATGAATTGTTAAATAAGGCCCACTGTTTTTAAAAATTTAAATGGTTATAAGTGCCTCTAATTGTACTTTGAAAAAACGCATAGATGAGGCAATTTTACATCCCCCTAGGCCATCAGTGGGCCCATGCCACACAGTATCTCCACAGCTTCCTTTGTAGTTGCAACACTGAGCTTTTTTTCTCTTTGGCTGATAATTTTCGTGGGGGGTTGTCCATAGCTCTGGCTTTGCCTTGGGTGACAGTGGAACTAGGTAGACAATAAAAAAGTCAACACTTGGAATCTGGTTAAACAAAGAAGTCTGATGGATATTTCTGGTCTGTGCAGTAAGGGGACCAATCAGAAGGTTAGATAAGATATTGAGTGGTCATTCCAGATCTAAATTTAGTACCCGTTAAGGTCACATAGGGCTGTAAAGGTCCTAGATGTTGAATTTGGAGCTGAAAGAGACCTTAAAAAATCATTTGGTCTAAGTTTCTGATAACGGTGAGAAAACTGAGGCCTCAAGTGGTTACATGACTTTCCCAAGGACACAGGTAAAAACAGTGCTGGGATTCAAATTGGAATCTTTTGATTCCAAAAGCAGGGAGTATTCTTACCCCTAGGTCAGCTAAGTGGTGCAATGGATAAAGTACTGGACTGGAGTCAGGAAGACCTGAGTTCAAATCCAGCCTCAGACACTTACTAGTTGTGTGAACTTGAGCAAGTCACTTAACTATGTTTGTCTCAGTTTCCTCATCTGTAAACTGAGCTGAAGAAGGAATGGCAAACCACTCCAGTACCTTTGCTAAGAAAACCCCAAGGGTGGTCACAGAGAGTCACACATGATTGAATACCACCAGCACCAAAAATTCTTACCACTACCATTCAATGCTTCTACAACATAAACATTTTTAGCTACAGGTCTATATGCTCTCTTTCTAGTTTATGTGCATTTAGTGTGCATAGATAATGTCCTAATAGGTCTATATTGAGAGAAAGAAAGGCAGAACTCTGCATTTCAATATAAAATTTAGAGTTTAGGATTTGGAATCAGGAAAACTGAATTCAAAGTCTGTCTCTGATGCTTATCTATGTGATCCTGGCCAAGACATTTAACCCAAATCCATGGGACAAAACCTTAAGTAACCCTGTAAAATCTCATTTGATGCTCCAAACAATTCTGTGAGGTAGTTACATTATTATCCCTAATTTATGAAAATTATTATCCTCCTATATGAAAAAGATTTTGCAAAGCACCACATATTTATCATCATCATCATTAGTGTAGTTGTAGTTATTAGGAAGCAAAGATCTGAGCCTTCCTGGGAGTGTCCCATTATTATAACATATTAGGTATGTTCATAATGTCCCAAAAAGAATTGGTTAAGCCTTTCGTGCATTTTATTATCTCTTGAACAGGTGTGTGTCCATCCTTCATTGCCAAAGAAGACCATGCCATCGGAGAAATGATGACATGACTTGCACTTGACTTTGTTTTGAGTGAGGGAGGGCTGTGCAGGTCACCAGCCTCACTCCTCCTTCACAGTCATCTGAATCCAATGACCAGATATTCATCAGGATGACTGGAGATGACCCAGGATGAGGCAATTGGGGTTAAGTGACTTGCCCAACATCACATAGCTAGTGAGTGTCAAGCGTCTGAGGTGAGATTTGAACTCAGGTCCTCCTGACTCCTGCACTGGTGCTCTATCCACTGCACCACCTAGTTACCCCTCTTGAACAGGTAAGGAATTCCTGGACAAGCTGAAATCTTGAAAAGTTGTATTCTGCAATGTGTATTATGTATTTGTTGGCCTCTTGACAACGTATTGATAATGAAGTTCACAGCTAGTTACAACTGAGTAACACTCTCAAACTGGTTTTAAAAGGGGACCACATATGTATGACAGAGGCTGAAGAGGTCAGATAGACAGGAGAGAGAGTCTGGCTTGTTTCTCTGGAAAGATAACTAAGCAGTGAAAGGAGGCAGTGGCAATGTGGTGAGGAGTTTCTAAGGGAATCCAGGGAGAGAGTTTAGGAATTTGTGCTGATAGCAAAAGAGCAGCAGTGGTAGAACAAGTTGGACCTACCAGACCAACTGTAGAGTTCCTCCTCAACCAAGGAGAGGTGTTTCTAGACCTTTGATTCTCAAATTTTTTGGTCCCAGAACCTCTTTACACATTTAAACATTATTAAGGACCTCTTTACACTGTTAACAATTATTGAGGACCACAACTATATTTTGCAAAGCAAACCAAAAAATATTTAGGAAGAACAGTAGCATTTTTTACATATTTTTGCGAGTCTCTTTAATTAATGGCTTAATGGAAGACAGCTGGATTCTCTATCCTCCGCTGTATTCTGTTGTGCTATGTTGTTTTGGTTGAAGTATATGAAAAAATCTGGACTTATACAGATATTCAGTTGGAAAAGTGAGGAGTATCTTAATAGGCAAAGTAATATCCTAGTTACTTGCCACTGTGGATCTCCTAAAAGGTTTTCAGGGACACCCAGAGGTCTATGGACCCACACTTTGAGACCCATTGCTCTAGATCAGAGATGTCAAACATATAGCCAGTAACATTCTGAACTGCTGCCTGAACAGATTAAAATGTTATTAGGAAATATTTAGCAACATAAATAAAAATATAATAAAAGAGACAATATTACATTTTAAAAATAAGTCAATATGTGATCCATTGGGACCCTTGTGTACAGTTTGGTGGTCTCATTTTCTATTTGAGTTTGTCACCCACTGGTGTATAAACTAGACTAAACCAGAGTCTTTGTTCAAGCTGGAACTTTAGAACAATCAGACACTTTGAGCAACAACTGGATCTTGCCTGTCCCTGATCACATAGATTTTAAAGATCTGAGAGAGAAGGTCAATTTTTTTTAGTGACCCCAAGTTCTTCTCTCATTTGAGGGGTACTTAACCCCAAGGCAGAATTATAAGTCTGAAGAATTGCATAAAAGACCCCTGAGGAAGGTGGGGTTTGCCCTAAGGAAGTATTGCTTAGCAGCATTGAGTTCTTTCCTTTTGTGGCCATTGGATGGGGGCAGGGTTGGAGTGAATGGGAAGCAGGGCAGTACAGTTATCCCATCCATATTGAGGGGGTTAGGGGCATGGTGTCCCCCAAATCTGGAAAATTCACATAAAATTTTTTGACCCTCCCTTCATAGCATAGAAGAAGTCTGATTTTTTTTCTTTTATGGGGGTGTTTATAATACTTTATTGAAAAATTTGGGTTAATATTATATGATACTATACATATATTTTATGCATTTCTGAGTTTCTAAACTTTTTCTGTATTATTTGCTGACCTTCACATGTCATCTGTAGCTTCTACAAAACTCCCCCAAAATTCTCACTTAATTTCTTGTGCTGACCCTCAATGTACCAAAACCTCAGTGGGGAAAGTTGTGATGTGGAAGGAATAACTGTATTGTTGAGTATGGGATACTGTCGAAGTCTGTGGTAGGCAGAGACTCAATAGAGAGGAAATAGAAGTAACTTGATTCATTGTGAGGCTTAGTGCAAGTCCTTTACTTTCTCTGTCAGGTTCAGTGTTTTATTAACTTGAGAACTTCCAAGGGAGCTGAAGGTCCCTTTCCCTTTCTGTGCAGAAATTTGATGTTTCTGGATAGGACCTTGGCAGGAGGCATGAGAAACAAGAAGGATTTTGGAGAACTCCCCCCAAAATTTCCCTTAGTTCTTGTGAGTTCAGATTTTTTTGTAATGGACTGATCACTGTTCAGAGTAGTTGTAAGCCTTGTAAATTCCTTGAGAGCAAGACTTATGTTACATTTTAATTTGTGTAATCCTTGGCTCAAAAAGTCATTTGAATGACTCTTCTTATTGGTGGAGATTGTTATTCAAGCAATCCCAATACTGACTACATAATAATTTTCTTTAAATGAACTATTTGAAGTATTACTAACATTTAAGTAGTCTCTTTTAACTAGTTAATAAACTGCTTTCAACATTCTTTGACTAATTATATGGACAACTTATGTGCATTTTTAATCTGATACTAGGAATCTGATACTAGTGGAAGTATATGGAATGAGATAAGCATGAATAAATTTTTAGTTATATACAAGATTTTACCAAAATACAGGTGATATACAAGATTGTTACCAAGCACAGTATTACTCTCAAACATTGCTATCAGAAAGATAAACTATGTAATTTCTCAAACATGAGTCTTTTATAGGTACTAAATTAAATTCAACCAAAAATTCCTAAACATAAAAAAAACCACTGTGACTATCAGAAATTATTAAAAAATATAAAGTGAATGTTTCCAGAAAAGGAGGAAGATGAGAATAGCAATACTGAAGTTGGTTATGAAACTTGGACATATTAGGAAGAGCACAAAGACATTTAAGTTGTTTTCTTTTCTCCCCATCCACCGCTCACCTTGCCCATTTTTGTAGCCCCTGATGAAAAGGCCAAGGTCTCCCATAGCATCCTGGGCCATCTCCAGTCATCCTGATGAATATCTGGTCTCTGGACCCAGATGGCTCAGGAGAAGAAAGTGAGGTTAGTGACCTTGCACAGACCTCCCTCACCAAAACAAAGTCAAGTGCAAGTCATGTCATCATTTCTCTGATGTCACGGTCTTCTTCAAAAATGAGGGACCAACACAAATGCTACCCTGCTTGTTCCTTTTGTACCAGTATCCTGAGCATGAGACTTCCAAAACTGATGTCCTTGGTTCCTAGAAAAATTAATCTATCAAGCTTTGAACTCCCCTTCTAGGGCTGAACCATCTCAATTAGTGACTGAGAAAGTGCCGATTTACTTATCCTTTACATCCTGTTTTATCTAGCCATCCTCCCAGATTTCCTCTCCTTTGCCACCCCAATCCCCACAATCTCCATAGTAATCAAATAAAAATTACCATTCCTTTGGGAAAGGTGTATAAATTGTATACTATAACTAGTATAAACTAAGCTATGGATCCGTTTAGCATCCTTGTGGCTTTCCAGACCAAAGTTTCTATCCCTGGATGCCACTCCCCTATCTGTGTTATTTCCTTCATTATAATGTAAGTTTTGTTAAGGCAAACAGTCTCACTTTTTAAATTTGTATCATCAGTGCTTAGCAGAGTACCTGGCACATGTATTCACTTAACTGCTTTGTCACTGATTCATTGGTAATCATTTATTGATTCATTGGTAATGATAATCATCATTTAAAACAATACAAATAGGAAGTAAAGTTGAGAGGTTATCTCATTAGAAGTCTCACCTTTTGCTTAAATATTGATAGGAAATAGCAAGTTTTCCCCATAATTGCAATTATCAATGGTTTACCTGCAACTCTGAAAAGGAGTAAAGAATTTCTAAATGAGAATAATGTGATAAATGTACTAAGCACATAGAAAAAGGTTTAGAATATCAAGAATGCACAAATTTATTTTTAAAATATCCATTGAAAACAAATATCTCAGCCAAAAAAGAAAAACTCCGCAATCTCTGATCCTTGGGGGTATCAACTGCTTTGGTCTTTGGTCTTTGCTCTGGTCTCAATGTCTAGCATGTATGAGGTATTTGTATGTTTGTTGTATGTTGAACGAATGAGTGAATTTCAGTATTTTGAAACACTGGCTGTGTAATGAAGAGTATAAAGTAGAAAGTGGACTTGGCAATAATCTAGTTCATTTAACTCGTCTAGACAACCAAGTTATTCCTTTTGCCTGAAATTTTATTTTATTTTCTGTCTCCACAAAGGATATTGATTATTCAATTACTAAATTACCACTTGGAACAAAATAGATACCTTCCTAATAACAAGAAGTATTTTGATGTTTTCTGTTTATTTCCACTTGTATCTTTATAATTTTTCTTTAAATTAGTTTATTTAATATACTTCTCAAGATTCACTTCCATAAGCTTTTGAGTTTTAAATTTTCTCCACCTCCCCCCTCTTCCCCATCCTCAAGACAAGGTGCAATCTGATAAAGGCTCTACACATACATTTTCACATTAGTCATGTTGTAAAGATGAATTAGAATGAATGGGAGAAACCACGAGAAAGAAAAACCAAAACAACAAAAAAGAGAGTAAATAGCATGCTCTATCTGTGTTCAGACTCTATAATTCTTTCCCTGGATGAGGATAGCATTTTCCATCTTGAGTCTTTTGGAGTTACATTGCTGAGAAAAGCTAAGTCTATCAAAATCAGTCATCGCACACTGTGGCTATTTCTGTGAACAATGTTCTCCTGGTTTTGCTCACTTCACTCAGCATCAGTTCATGTAAGTCTTTCTAAGATTTTCTGAAGTCTGTTTGTAGTATTTCATTACATTCATATACCACAACTTGTTCAGCCATTTCCCAGTTGATGGACATCCCCTTAATTTCCAGTTCTTGACCACCATAAAAGAGCTGCTATCAATATTTTTGTACATGTGGATCCTTTTCCCATTTTTATGATCTCTTTGGAGCACAGTCCTAGAAGTGGTATTGCTGGGTCAAAGGGTATGCAGATTTTTATAGCCCTTTGGGTGCCAGAATGGTTGGATCAGTTCACAACTCCACCAACAATGCACTAGTGTTCCAATTTTCCCACATCTTCTCCAACATTTATCATTTTCCTGTTTTATCATGTTAGCCAATCTGATAGGTATGATGCGGTACCTCAGGGTTATTTTGATTTGACTTTCTCTAATCAATAGGGATTTAGATCATTTTTTCATAAGATTATATATAGCTTTAATTTCTTCCTCTGAAAACTGCCTGTTCATATCCTTTGATCATTTATCATTTGGGAAATGACTTGTATTCTTATAAATTTGACTCAGTTCATTCTACTTTTAGAAATGAGGCCTTTATCAGAGACACTGGTTGTAAAAGTTCCCAATTTTCTGCTTCCCTCCTAATCTTGGTTGTATTGGCTTGTTTGTGCAAAATCTTTTCAATTTAATGTAATTAAAATTATCCATTTTGCATTTTGTAATGTTCTCTATTTCTTGTTTGGTCATAAATTCTTCCATTATAATTTTTTAAAATCAACAAGTTGTCAGTGTATTTCATTCTTGATCCTTTATATTGTGGAGACAGTTCAAATATAAAATGGTGGCAATAAAAACACTTACCTCCTAGAGTCATTGTGAAGATTAAATGAGATAATTGTAAAGTGCTTGCTTAGTACAGTGCCTGGCATGTCATAGGTGCTAGATAAATGCCTATTGCCTTCCTTTGCCCCTTTTTCCCTTAGATGATACTGAGGGGAAACAAGGTGAACATAGATAATTTGGAGTAGGGAAGTTTTAAGGAGCAGGTTTAGGGGGGAAGATGGGCTCTATTTTGCATTCATTTGAGGTGTCAATAGAACATCTAGTTGGAGGTGTCCCCCACGCTTATCCTTTACATTCACATTGTAGCAAGTACTTTCTGAGATACTCTCTCAGAGCAAGGCTGGCTATATCTACCCCCTGAGAGTTCTAGGGTTACCTCAGAAAAGTTGGCATTTTTTTCTTCTCTAATTCTATCATCTTTTGCCCCCATTCTGGGTTTGTGTCCCCATCCCACCATTCTACCCAGTTAGGTGCCAGTGATTACCACTCCAGTTCCATTTAGCCAATTAACATCAATTAACTTTTACAAAAGGATCATCAACTTCAAAGATACAGCAAGAGCAGAAGTACAAAATTTTCCATCACACACACAAAGGCACATACACATTTGGGGATCCCAATTCTCATTTTCTATATTCAGACTTAATTTAGTTTCTACATTGATTCTACATGGATCCCACCAACTTCACATCCAAATTCAACACTGTTTCTAGATAAGTCTTTGTCTCAATTACTGGTGGGCTGGGTCCAGAAGATTGCTCCTTATTCTTTGGGGCACAGAAGCCAGACAGACTGCAAATTCCTGGCACAGATTCCACCCCTGGATCTGTTCATGGCTTCCCTTAAGATCTTCCAAAGCTCATAAAGTCATGGTCATCTCTTCCTTCTTTTCTTAGAACAAAAGAAAACAGGTCAAGACAAACAAAAGTAAAACCCCTCGAAAACCAAAAGAATTCAAAACCTGTGTTCATCGGCCCCACGTTGGCCTCAGATGCGTGGGGGTGTCAAAGGCTTCTCCTCTCACAGTATTATCTCTCTTCTCTCCCCAGATCCTGTCAGCCAGGAAGAAGTAACACAAAGAGAAGTTGCTGAGGCTTTGGTGCATTTTAAATGTAACCTCAGTTCTGACTACACAAGTACAGTCAAAGAAGTTCTTATTTACCAAAGGTCAGGAGACCAGCATTAGTTACAGAACACCTGAGGATGCCCCAAATCTTTCTATTACAATCATCATGACTCTCCCTGAAGCAGGCCCCCCAGCAGCACTTGCTCATGCTCATAGGGACTGGGCTTCATGGTCAATCTTCTGATACACACAAGTTAAAGGCTCCTTAACTTCTCTTCATAGATCCTATTTTCTTTTTTTTTTAAGGTAAAAATTTTCATATTTTACTTTTTTCCAATTACATGTTAAAACTATCTTGAACATTTTTTTTTAGTTTTTGAGTTCTAAATTCTTTCCTTCCTATCCTCTCCTCCCTCCTCCTTGAGAAAGCAAGCAATTTGATATACATTATATATGTGCAGTTATGCAAAACATATTTACATTAACCATGTTGGGAAAGAAAATGCAGACCAAAAACAACAAGAAAAATAAAGTTTTAAAAAGTATGCTTCAATCTGTATTCAGACTCCATCAATTCTTTCTCTGAAGGTAGAAAGCTTTTTTCTTCCTAAATCCTTCAGAATTTCTTAGATCACCATATTGCTGAGGATAGCTAAGTCACTGTCAGTTGATCATGGTGCAATATTACTTACTGTTACTATATACAGTGTTCTCCTGGTTCTGCTCACTTCACTTTGCATCAGTTCATGAAAGTCTTTTCAAGTTTTTCTGAAAGAATCCAGATCATATAAACACTATTTTCAGGTTGTTTAATCATTCTAATGTCTTACTCTCTTCCCATTCTTCACAAAATGTGCACAGAATTTAAAAAAAGGACTTAAGAAAATGTATTTGGAAAATTATTAAACTGATAAGAGAAATACAGATTAGAATGAGGACCTTAGAGTAGATGACCTTACAGTTCCCTCTAGTTCTATCATTCCATAATACTCAGAATGTATTGAAAAAGCTGGCTATTTAAATACAGAAAACAATGACAGAGATTTAGAGTTCTGTGTGAGGATGACTTGCTTTGTAAAAAAAAAAAAATCAACATGTGGAAATCTAAAATTAAAAATATATACTTATCAAAGGGGTGTTTTAAATTTTAAAAAGTTACTCAACTTAAAAAACTATTCATTAGGTAATCTTCCTAAATTGCACATGCTCTCAGTGAATTAAAAGTGTATTTTGATTTATATGAATTCTACACAAATCACTCACAGTTTCTCTATAACCATATCCATTGTATCAAGCAAGAGATACCTATGCTTGACCAAAGATAAGTATGCTTTCCGTATGCTATGGTGAGGATTAGGCTTTGTAATGAGGCTATTAAAATTAATGGATTGAATACTTGTTAGCTTTTAATATAATTTCTTTGATAGGAGTAGGTCAAGCTCATAAGCATGTGGATGGAATGGATACAAAAATAATCAAAAAGCTACTGTAATTATATACTGACTGCTTCTTGTCAGGAGAAGTGCCTTTTCCAGTTCAGGGTAGATTGAATCATTAAGTACTTACTTTAATGCATTATGTGGAAAAGGTCCAAAGGCTTAGTTTGTCTTTGTGCTAGTATGAGTCTATGCACTGGTGATATGGAACAACTAAGGAGAAAAAAAAAAAGATAGTTCATCAATCATTTGTTGTAAATCCAGCAAAATTTTCCAATGCATGTCTTTGTTATCTGAACATATTGTCTTCTACTGGTAATACCTGTTTCATATGAAAATTCTTCTGTGCACGGAAATTACACTTTTAATTTTATTAGTTTACAAGCTGATATAAATGCAAATAGCCTGGGCCATGATGTTATCAGTGTGGCAGGGTTCACTTTTCTTCACAAGTATTGTGTGTCTACTGAATGAGATTTCACCTTTTGTGATATAAACTAAATGGCACAAATTTAATTTTAAAATTCTTTTAATAAAAAGCATTGATAAGGTATTAGATTTGGATGCCATATGAGGACTAAACTCCCCTAACTAGAAGCTTCATTTTTTTAGGGAAGGAATAAAATCATTTCCTTTAAGCTTAAAAAAGAAAACCAGTATTTATTATATCAGCATCATTAGCTACCCCCATGATTTGGCAACTTGTTCTAGAAATGGAAGAACAACTGTCGCAGGCTGTCAGTTTGCAAGAGGATGAAAATAGAAGATGTGTCAGAAAAACTGCAACCACAATCCACAAAGGCAGTTTCCCCTTCCCCCCACTCTGCTAAACTAGAACTGACTTCAAGTTTTTGGATTGATACAAATGACTTTCACATTTTTCAGACGTGCACTAAGTTGGGTAGTGAGATCCAGGAAGGAAATAGACAAGGTGCAAAACATGGGATTTGTCCTTAATGAAACTCACAGAACATTAAAGTTAAAATAACTCTCTGAGATAATTTATTCTAATTTCCTTTTTCATAGATAAGGAATCTGAGCCTCAGAGAAGAAAAGGGGTTGACCCAAGGTCACCTAGACAATGAATTGTCAGAGCTAGGACCTAAACTCAGGTCTTCTGAATCTTTTGATTCAAGTTTAATATGTTTTCCATGAACTGAAACTTTTCCATTTCTCAAACTGGTGAACAGTTTTTAAAAACTAGAGCCTTAGAAAAAACACGGGTATAAGAAATAGAGAAATTTGGTTCCTGGTTGGAAAGAGGGTAAAGGTCACCAGCTCTACCAGTTCCACCCTGTCTTTTTTCACCTTGCTCTGAAGCTGCTTTGCATAGAAACTAGTATCTTTGCCAGGGCTGGGAAAGAACCTCCTCATTCTGGCCCCACCCAGCTCCCTTTTTGCTAAGTGGCATCTCTGGCATGATTTGAAAGGGACATCAAGTCCTGACGCAGAGACTCCATAGTTAAAAGGAATTTCGGACCATGACCTAGAAAAGGATTTAGAATGAGAGACTTTTCTTTACTGTAGCTGGAGAAAGGGAATTAAAAGAATGAACTTAAAATACCTGAAAGTTTCTCTACCCCAGGGTTTTTTAAACTTTTCCCACTCCAGATCCCTTCCTCATTTCTTAAATTGTGGGTTTTTAATGGTAGCTTGTTGGCCACTTGAGAGTAAGTGCAGTCTACTTTCAACTGACTAAGAAGAGAGCCCTAGGACTAAAGAGCTAACAGATCATGTGCCCATCCTCCATGAAGAAGGTCATAACAGCTTCACTGGAACAAAGAGAATAGAGAAGCCAAGGACTGCCATTTTGTGGAGAAAGCAGTTGGTCTGATATCACCAAAAGACAGAAGGATGTCTGCTTCACTGGAGTCCTGCTGGGGAGGAACAGGTTGCCCACGCATGCCCCCTTTATGAATGTTCTCTGGCCATATGTGTTCCCTTGTTTCTTCTCCCCCACTCCTGGTATGACAACTTGTTGGAGGGTGTACTGTACCCACTGTCTATGAGGAAAAAAAAACTTCCTTAATACTTATTTTGTTGTGCTGTGTAATTAAATTCTTTTGAACTGATGTGTTCTCTGGTTGGTTTAGTAAAAATAAACATCTGTGGGGAAATTTTTCAGTTTTGATTTTCAGAGGACATTGTCCCACAAAGTACCTCAAATTGGAATAACTTTTTGGGAATCTATGTGTGAGGGGTTTGCTAGAGACTACACTTAATTATTTTTAAAGAAAGAAAAGAACTTGTTCCCACAAAAAAACCAAATTTGTAGACTTCTTCGAATTGTACTAGGTAAATGATGATGATGATGATAATGATGAAGAAGAAGAAGAAGAAAGTTTATCGATTGAGAATAGGTTGTAAATTTAAAAATTGTTCATGTTTTTAACAACCCCCAAATTTTCCCTGAGACAAAGTGGATCATTTTAATACATAGTGGCAGGTAGGTGGAATAGTGGAAAGAACACTGGGCTTAATTACCCTGGGAAAGTCACTTACTTATATCTGTCTGTCTCAGTTTCTTCAACTGGAGATGGCAACAGAATCTATTTCACAGGGTTTCTGTGAGAATCAGGGGAGATAATTTGTGTAAAGTTCTTAGCACAATGCCTAGAACCTAGTAGATACTTAATAAAAGCATGTTTTTTACCCTTCTGATGATACTACATATCTTTGAATCATGGAATGGAGAATTCAAATTACAGGTCACCAAAATGCAGGGAAAAGACACATAATTGGTGTGAATAATCTGCAGTAGTGTACTAAAGCCAAGTCAGAGACAAAAAAGTTTAGGACCAGAAGAGAAGATAGGCTGGTCATGTAGAAAGAATGAGGGCTAGACTGTTTACATGTTCCACTGATACTTAAGTAATGTCCAGTTAGGGATCAAAAATTTGATACCTAGGTAATAAGAAAATATCAGTGGGTTGTGATCAACTTCCCCAGAGTAGCATATACATCTACTAATAAGTTATATCAAATTGGAATGTGAAAAATCAAAAATGCTCCTTATTCTTTCTTTTTTACAAAAAAGAAAAAAAAGAAAACCAGCAAACAGGGCTTAGAACATTTTTTTTTAACCTTAAATAGTTTTATTAGATTGGTAAGTGTATAGTGATTGAAGAAACATCAAGTGCATATAGCATAGACTAAACCTTTCATTCTGTGCCTGGATGTAGCTCCTCCCAAGACAGAAATACATTTTAGACTGGAGTCCATTTCTCAGCTACAACATGGTATTATAAGAGAAAAAGAACCCAGACCTCAGTATCCTATGATAGTCTTCCTATCTCCCGGTGAAACTGGAGCTACATAGTTAACTCACAATCAGTTGTCTACACCAAATTTTCAAAGGACTGTGGAACCTTCTGGTGATTCTCATAGTGACCTCTACATGAGTAATGCCAACTTTAGGGTCTCAGGAACTCCTCTGCTAGATTCAGAGCTCTGTTCTATAGTCTACTCCAGAATCTCCAGCACTCAAGTGGGAGGCAAGGAGAGAGGGAAACAAACATTATTCAGTGTCTAGGTGCAAAGCACAGTTAGTTGTTACAAATATCATTTCATTTGGTCATTACAACAACCGTGGGAGGTAGTTACTATTATTACCCTTATTTTACTGTTGAGGAAACTGAGGTAAACAGAGGTTAAGCAACTTGACATGGGGCTGCATTTGACTCAGATCTTCCTGACTTCCTCTGATTCAGCACTCTATCCACTGCACAACCTGGGCATAGTACCAAAAGTGTGCTGGAGCCAAATCTAACAGGCTTATTTGCACAAATTTTCTTTCTATTCCTTCTTTCTCCCTCCTCTCCTCCCCCCACCCTTCCAGCTGAATTGGTTGTTAAACATTTGCTAGCTTACCTCTGTATTGTTCTAATAGTCTATAAACATTGCTTGTGCTGAGCAGGAGTGCAGTAGAAGGTTCAGGGAATGAAAGAATCACTGTACTGGAGACCTGATGACCTTCAAGCTAACAACCACAACTACTGGCATTTCTATAGTGTTTTAAGGTTTGCAAAGTGCTTCACATCCATTATCTCATCTGAGCCTCACAAAACCTCTGGCTACCACCCAAAGGGTACCTCCTGACTGTAACAAACTGAATTCTGACAGCGATAGGGTCATAGATGCTGCCTAGGCACCACTGTGTCTACTTTTTGTTTGTTGCCTTGTTGGGCCTCTGGCCAGTTAATTTTACAGTTAATTCACAATCTGAATTTAAACACCAAAAAAATTTGATATACATAGCAGAACAAACACAAAAAAGGATTTTATATGAAACCACTAATCTCAATTTCATGTTTTTAAATGCATAAATCCCACATATTACTTTCAAAACTGCCCCACTTGACTCCACTTCTTTCTGAACTTCTTTCTGTTCTCTTCCTTCCCTACCCCATTAAAATAAGTGAGAAAAGAAATCCATTGTAATAATAATTTTTTAAAAAACACAGTCAAAAACAATTAATCCACTCAACAGTCAGGTTTAAAAATGTGTGCCTTTTTCTGCAGCTTTAGTTCATCATCTCTCTGTCAGGAGATAGATTATGTTTCATCACAGGTCCTCTAGAGTGGTGGTTGGTTATTGCATTGATTAGATTTCTTACGTCTTAAAGTTTTTTATTTTTCAATCATATATTTTTCTCTCCTTCCCACACTATCTTTACCCACTGAGAAGGCAAGCAATATGATAGCAATTATACATGAGAATTCATGCAAAGCATATTTCCATATTAGCCATATTGTTAAAAAAAAAAAGAAAGAAAAATAAGATGAGAAAATTATACTTCAACTTGCACTCAGAGTTCATATTTCTCTATGTGGAGGTAGATGGCATTTTTTTCATTATGAGTCCTCTGAAACTGTCTTGGATTGTTGAATTGATCATAGTAGGCAAGTCTTTTTCTTCTAAATAATTATTTTATTTGTTTTCAGCATTCTATAATCACTTTCATGTATCTTAGATTTTTTTTCCTCCCTCCGCCTCCTTCCTCCCTTCCTCCCTACTCCCTTCCCCAGACAGCTTGCAATCTTGTATAGGTTCTACACATACATTCCTATCAAATACAATTTCACCATAGTCATGCTGAATAGGAGAAATTAAAATGAATGGGAGAAACCATAAAACAAAACAAAACAAAACATAATACAAAAGAAAATGGTCTGTTTCTATCTGCAATTCAATGCCACAGGTCTTTCTCTGGATGTGGAAGGCATTTTGCCTCAAGAGTCTATTGGAAATTTTTTAAGTCCTTGCATTGCAATGAAGTACGAAGTCTACCTGAAAAACTTCTCACACGCTGTGGTTGTTGCTGTGTGCAAAGTTCTCCTGGTTCTGCTCCTTTCACTTAGCATCAGTTCATATATGTCTTTTCAGGCCTCTCTGAAGTCTTCCTGTTCATCGTTTCTCATAGCACACTAGTATTCCATTACATTCATATACCACAACTTGTTCAGCCATTAACTAATTGATGGGCATCCCCTTGATTTCCAGTTTTTGGCCACCACAAAAAGAGCTGCTGTAAATATTTTTGTACATGTGGGACCCTTTCCCACTTTTATGATCTCTTGGGAATACAGTCCTAGTAGCGATATTGCTGGGTCAAAGGGATAAGGTATTGGAAGTGCCTTTGAGCATATACTCATATTTGATAATTGGTTCTGGTCTGGCAACAGTGTGGTTAACAAGAGGCTCTTTGATTAGATACATAAATAGAACTGGGTTTACCTTCAAAAACTCCAATCATCTTTCGCTTTAACTAATTCTCTTCAGCTTCGTTTTGATGGTTTGATTCCTTCACTGATAGCATCTGGCAAACAACAACCACAATCTGGAGTGGAATTTCATTCTGCCACTGATCTGTGTTCATCCTTCGTTTCTGAAGAATACCTGCCACTGATGAAGATCTGGGAAGGCAAGGTCAATGGCTTATAAAATGGCTCTATGTAAGGACACTTGATTTGTTTCATTTTCATTATATTTAATAAACTATTTAATTACAGCATGTTAATGAATCTGAGGCCTATTATTTTCAGTAATAACCTGACAGATCAGAGCCCAGCTACAGGGTGGGAACTCTTGTGCTGTGTACAGTTACAGATTTCATTCAGGCCCTTTTTACCTCACTCCAGAAATACTGCAATAGAACCTTAACTGGTCTCTCTACCTCCTCTTTCCACTCCAATCCTTTCTTTATATAAAATTTCCATAAGTGCAAGTCTGACTATGTCATTCTCCAACTCAATAAACTCCAGTGGCTCATTACTGTCTCTAGAATCAAGGATAAATTTCTATTTGGCATATACCTTCTCCAGGATTATTACACATGCCTTATGCCCAAGCAAGAGGCACTTAATAAACGCTTGACACTTTCCCCAAACCCCAACACTACAGTATAATAGCGAACACAACAACACATCTCCCATCTCACTGCCTTTGCACAGCTAGGGAATAAATACACTCGTCCTTAACTTTCTCTCTCAGATTCCTTGAGGTTCCTGCAAATACCAGCTCAAGCTCTACCTTATACATGAAGCCTAGCCAGCATGCCAATTGCTAGTGTTTCCCTGCCCTGCTACCTTGTATCAATTTGATGTACTCTAAGATTCTCCAGGACAAACTACTTCATTTGTCTTTGAATCCAGGACGCCTAGCAACCTGTTGGGCACATAGCAGACAATTCATAAAATACTTGCTTAACGATCTCTCTTTACTTTTTTCCTCTCTTTGCACTTCTCTTTCTCTCCCTTTTCTCTTTCTCTGGACAAAATTCCTTATCAGGAAAGTCTAACTATTCCAATGGGAAATTTATCCTTGTCCTGGTGGTGGTGGTCTCCATCATCATCAAAAAGCCTTTAGTGACCAATTTTGTGAGGTGTGGTCCAACCTTGTAAAGCCCATCAGGCCAGACCCGCCCTCTAGGACGTTATTTTAAAGAAGAGACCACAATAATTCAGAGAAATTCAGGAAGAGGGGCTTAACCTGGGGGGGTGGGGGTGGAGTCTGTGAACTTAATTTTCTTTGATAACTATTTCAATATAATTGGTGCCCTCTGTACACCTATTATTTTATGCATTTAATAACATTAGTCCGAGAAGGGGTCCATAGGCTTCACTAGACTATCAAGGTGTCTACGACACAAAAAGGGTTAAGAACCCACGAGTGACAACAGCACACAAACTACACAGTTCAAGCCGCATTTTGCCTCATCCATTTCTCATCCAGTCTCTTTCTATTCTTTTTCCCAATGTGAAAAGTAGCAACAAGCCACGGAAGGCACGTACCACTGGTTTTCTACTAGGATACTTTTTCCTTTGGACACCAGAGAAAAACCTACTCCTCTGTGTCCCCGAGCGGCCCTGCTCGCTTGCCTTCTGAAGACTCGGAGGCTCCCCGGGGGCTGGAAGCGCAGCCGCGCACCGGGACGCTCTCGCCACCTCCAGAACGGAGAATTGAGGAGTAAGAAAAGGAGGCGGCTCCTCACGTTCGTGAGGACCTCTGCTGACTTCCAGCTCCGCCTCCCCTGGAAAACCCGGCCTAGACTCCGCCCCAGCAAGCTCGGACCGGAGCCAGGAACCTGGGTGGGGAAGCGGCCACCGCCTGCGCCCCGCGCGCGCGCGCGCGCATGCTCCTTGGCCTCCTCCTGCCGTGGGGGAGGAAGCTGGGGCCGCGTTCTCCGCTGGGCTGGGCCGGGCCTGGGCGTCAGCGCCGGCGGCCATCTTGGCTTCTCCGAGAAAGGAATTGAGAGGGGAGAAGTTGTAGAGGGGGAGGGCCGGAGTGGGGCGGGGAGAGAGAGCGAGCAGAGCGGGGAGGCGGCCGCGGCGCGCTGGGCGGGGACTGCCGGCCTGACTGACTGGCTGGGTTGCGGAAGTGGAAGCCGCTGGCCGAGGCTGCTGCCCTCCCTCCCGCCCGCCGCTGCCGCTGCCTCAGCTTCCTCTCTGCCTCCCGGGAGCGCGAGGCCGGCCCGGCTGTGGATGGTTAGATAGCCCCCGCCGCCAGCCCCCCGTCCTCCCCGCATCCAGCACGGACCCGACGGCGGCGGCGGCTGCAGCAAGAGGAGGAGGAGGCGGAAGATGGCGGGACGGCTGCCGGCCTGTGTGGTGGACTGTGGCACCGGGTGAGCGGCGGGGACGGGCCCCTTCGGGGACCGAGCCGCGCCGAACGGGGTGCGGGGGGAGTCGGGCGGAGAGGGAAAATGGCGGGGCGAGGGTGTGAGACCGAGAGAGGGTGTGGGGGGAGAGATGAATGGTGCGGGGAGTTGCCGCCGCCGCCGGTTGGGGTGTCAGTCACCGGCTCTGCTGGGCTCGGTAGGGGTGGGGCTCCGGAGAGAGGGACCCTCCCTCGGCTCCCTCCGACCTCGCCCTTTTCGGCCCTGGCCAAGTGTGGGGGGTTGTGGGGGGAGCGAGCACTTAGGGGTTCAGGGTCGGGGGGGTTACAGGGGAAAGGTTCTGGGAGGGCCCCTCACCCCCGCTCCCACCTCCCGAGCTGCCCCTCCCCCATCCCCTCCTCCTGGCTCGGAAGACCTGGGGACCCCTTTGCTTCCCCGAGATCGGGGGGAGGGTCTTCCCCCGGATCCCAAACCCACACCCATTTCTCTCTGGCCCCTCGCCGTCCCTCGCGTCTCTTCGGGAGAGCTTGGGAGAGGAGGGGTGGGGACCGGAGGAAGAGGACTAGACAGAGGGGAGGGGGGGCGAGGGCAAGCCCACGTTGTGGGTTTTGCAAGGTTGCTCTGACAAGACTCATGCCCAGGGTGTGGGTTGGGGAAAGGGAGGAATGCGCTTCCTTCATGGGAATTGAGAGCAGGGTTTAAGGAAAAAAAGAATCAAAACTCGCTTACTAAAACGTCTTCTTCCACCCCCCCCCCCCCCCAAAACCAATCTAGTCTTCTGTAGCGTCCCTTTTCCCTTTTACATATTTTTCAAGGGAACCAAGTCACATTTTAATTTAGAGTGAAAGATGTCATGTGTTACTTCTCTGGTCTGAAAGAAAAAAGTCCCTCAATGAGCAAGCGCGCAGCAACTTCCTTAGTTTTGTCAAAGCTTCTTCCTGCTTTAAATCTTTTATATCCTTATAAGGTAGTTTTCGATTTCAAACCTGAACAAATTACTGGATTTTTTTTTTTAAATTAAGCAAGTTTAGATACGTGGTGGAGTGAGTTGCAGGTGATGAGCATTTTTATGAACTAAAATAAAATGCAATTATGAGCTAGAAAAAGTAACAGAAAACATTAAGTAATTGTAGTCTCTGTTGCAATTTTGTTTTTAAAAAAGAGAAGCTGTCTAGGTGATTGTACAATAAGTGTGGTAAACTCATAAGTATTTTATTGACTAAAATTTGGAATAAAGAAAAAACCTGGCCAGTGTTTGTGAGAGTTTTTAAAAAGTGGATTACAGAACATCTTACATGTTAAACATATTTTGGTTTTAGTAAGTTGTGGTATCTCAAAAGAAGAATAAACTTTTTTTGCTATACTTCTTTGTTTATGTGGTGCTTCATGTTTTCAAAGGCCCTTTTCCCCTCCAGCAAGCCAGACGGTAGATGGTTCAAAGTATTTTTGTCCCTATTTTATGGAAGAGAAAACTGAGGGCCTGCAGTAAAGTGACTTGCCAAAGTTCACACACAACAAAGTAAGTTGTGGAGCCTTGTAGATTATTTTGGAGTCATGTCTTCTTAGTGCAAGTCCATTTCTGTTTCCCATTTTACAGTATTTCTCACCTGTCTGAGACTGACTTGATGGCTTTGAATTCTCAAACATTCTCTTTAACTTTTGATTTCCAATTTTTTTTCTCTTCAGAATTTATTTTTGTTGCAAAGTGTTTATCCTTTTCCTATATAAGGTACTACCTGTTACACTAACATAAGATTTCTTTACCCTGATGTCCACAGTGACTGCTCTAATGACATTTTCAGAAATTTCACTGTTAGAGAAAAACAGCAGAATTCCTAATACAGGACTCTACTTCAAGTGGGCACATAGGGTAGTTCTGTAGCTGAATTTATCTTTTTCTGTTGAAATCTCATTCAGAATGAAAAGTGCTATTAATTTCTATAACATTTCATATCATTGTTGAAGTATCTATGGAATTTTCAAGTTAGATATAGTCCTAGTCTTTTTGTTAATTTTTTTGTAATAATATTTTTGGTTAATTTATGCTGGTTCTGATGAGGCTGAAATTCAGTGTCCTCATATGACCCCATTTTCCAAGGGACAGCCTTGAATTTAACCTGTGTGCTCAGTAGTAAAGATGAGTTTGTTTTGAACTGCAAAAACATTTAATTTTAAAGAAACCTTTCCATGGAAAACTCATATACAAACCTGAGTAACTAGAACTAATTCAAATTTATGAATTACAAAAGGCAAAATCAAGACTTTTATCCTCACTGGATCATAGAATTTGAGTCTTCGCGGGAATCTTAGTGGACATCTCATCCAATCCATAGATGAAAGGAATATCCTTAACATATCTGATAAGATTCAATTCTGCTTGAAAACTTTTGGGGTGGGAAGGAGAAAGGATGGGTCAGGACAATATATCATTTTCAGATGCATTTCATATAACTTGAGCAGTTCCAGCACCTTCAGTCACAATGCTATTTTAAGTAATTTAGTGGTGGGGGTGAATTGAGGTACAACTTTGTGTTTTCATCGTTAATGGAACACCCAGTGTTGAAACTGTCTCCAATACAAATCTGCAGCTTCTCTGAAACTTAGTTTTAGAGAGTTGCCCTGGAGTATTGAGAAGCTGATACAGTAAAGAGCTATGATTCCAGAAATGGAGGACTTGGGTTCAGAATGCATCAAAGAGCTACCTGTGATTGATGTCAGAGGTCTTGGGTTCAAATTTCACCTATGGTACTCTGCTTGATTTCTGACAAGTCATTTTAATCTCATAGAATTTGAGAGCTGGGACTTTGAACCATCCTCAAGTCCAAATTATACACAAAAGGAATTCCCACATAGTTAACAGGTAGTAGATGCTATAAACTCTTCTGTTAAATAGGGAGCTGGACAAAATGGCCTCTAAAGACCTAAGGGTCTCTTTCAGCCCTTCTTCTGTGATCCCATGACCTGTCTACCGCCTCATAGGATGTGTCAAATCCTGGACTTCAATCCAGGTTTTCTCAATTCTAGAGCATATTTTCTAGCCCCGATGTCAGATATTATTTATATAAATATACTATTTAAATGACAATATGTCTGTGTATTATTACTGTTTAGTTAATATTTGACATGAGAGTAGTTATTGGTCTAGTGGAACATCATGTGGATGTGAGTAGAACATCAATAGTCCTAGAATGTGCTCAGGTGTCTGACATACTATAGAGATTCATTTCTTTGGTCTTCTCTCCTGGGAAGTGGAAAACCTTGTTATTTTCACATTTTAGTTTTCATCTGAGGAAAAGACCCTTCTGCAATGCACCACAAAACAAGCATTTTGAAGACACTTTTAAAAAGGAGTTGCCAAGGGCAAATTTTGCCTATTTTATATTATTTTTTTCAAGTTTTAGAGACTTTTAAAAAAAATTAATTTTATCCCATTTGATAGAAATAAAACATACTGAATCAAATTCATCTCTCCATTATGTTAGTTGAGCAAAGCTTGGATCAAAAAAAGAAAAGAGAACTTGAATGTTTTTAGAGACTGAAAAATGTTGTCTTAGAACCAGCAAGATAGAGGAAATTTGCTAGTTCTAACAAAGTAGTACTTTGCCCCTTCTTCCCCACCCCTTTTTTGAGACCAGATTTCTCTATTTCTTCTAGCATGTAAGTGTAGGGGTTACTCAATGCATTACCCCGCTATTGACCATTTTGGAAACTTTGACCTGTTCAGTTTCAGATCTGGCTGGGTGGGCTCATCCCTTCTTAGTCAGTCTGGAGGCCTCCCACTTCTGGGAGCTCATCATATTGGTTAGTCAACAAGCATTTATTGAGCACATGTGTGATAGGCACCGTGCTAAGTACAAGGGATACAAAGAAAGGCAAATACAGTTCCTGTTTTTTTTTTTAAGGAACTTATATTCTGATGTAGAGACAATATGCAAATAAGTATATATTGGTGGCAGACAGTATGGACCCCTAGTCCTTCAGTTTTGGCTCTATGGGGGCTTAGAACTCCAGAACTCAAAGAATCCAGTAGGCTCTGGCTCCCTAAGAAGCAGAGATTACAGACTTGTGCCAACAAGCCTAGCTCTTCATTCTTAACAGTTAAAAATTGGGAACTTTAAGCAGAAGTAACTGACCTTCTACATTAAGAAATAAGCAGCCAGGACTCAAACCACCCTAAAGTTTTATCCATTACAATGGTCATTTTTTAAATCACCCAGAAAAAAGTTAGATAATTCATCTTACATAGTAGTAAAATTAAACTTATGTACTTTTTCTTTGTAGATTAAAATTAGAACACAAAAATATTCTCTATTCTGAGGCTAATTTTTATCAATTACCCAAAGTTTAATTGATAAGAATTAAATTTTTAGAGCTTAGAACATTTGTAAAGTTTTAAATTATTTCCTATATGTATTCAGGATTCTTCAACATTTAAATAAAATAAGACTTTCTAATACTCTTGTTTTACATATCAGTTTTAATTATTAAATTTTTCTTTTTCCTTTTGTTTAGGTCATTTTAAAAATTGTATTAAAAATCTTTTTTCATTGGGTTTAGTACTAGACCTCTGACTCCTTACTTTGGGACTCTTTTCTTTGTTGGAGTAGACAGTGGAGTAGTTTTTTTTTTTTTTTTTGCTTAAGTTATTAAACTTTTCAAATGTATTTAACATTTGAGAATATGCACATTTCTGGGTAGAGTGAAGCATTAAAGAAAAATTCATAAAGGCCTTTTTTTCCCTCCCTTATTGCCATAGTCTTGTTGATTATCTTGTGTGGCGGATAATTCATGAAGTATGGGGTGATGTTAATACAATTTGGAATTCTGAAAAAAAGAAATGCATGTTTGTCTCACATAGTCATAATACAGATTACGAGTAAGCATTAGTAAATGTTTATTGAATGAATGGTCATGTGCTGTCCTTCCATCCCAAAGGACTGAAACATGTGTAGTCTCTTTTGTTGTCATCATTAAATGTATTTTTTTTTTAGTATTTACTTGTGCCTGTGCTGCTTGTTGTAGCTGTTACATAAGTTAGGATAGTGTAGAGTTTTGTCCCCTGCTCTCTAGGAGCTTATATTCAATGAATTCAGGCACCCTTTCTAGTCCATTATGCTCTCTAGTTCTTTCCTCCACCCTAGGTGGAAGGTTTATTTTAGATTGTGTGTATGTTTAGTAAATAAACATTACTACTTTACTCTGGAACTTACCTAAGGAACTTTTTTGCATAGAGTTCTATTTGTTATTTTTAGAATTTTTGGCAATGATGTCCATTAGACTGCAATTGTTTTTACAACTTAGACTTAATCAAAATATAAGTATTTTTAAGGGTTTGATGCCTTAGTTTTTGGGACTTTCTTGTTTGGGTTTTGTTAATGAAAGAATGGAATTTTGGGAAAGAATTTTAAATTGATAATAGATCTTCTTTAGAATTTAGTTATATAAGTAACTTGGTATTTGCAAACCATGCAAAAATGATGCGTTTGTACAGCTGGCAAAAATGGCATTAATTGTAAAGTTGAATTGAGTCTATGCTAAATGCTGCTAATTGCTCTGAAGAGATAAAAAGCATCTAATAACATTTTCCCCATAAAATTACAATCCCAATGAGAATCTGACAGGACTTACATAATGCTATGTGAGAAATTGTCTCTTGCTGAAATATATTCTATAGATAAGTATTATGGGGATTAGGAAGGGAGTAGTAGTAGGCTGGTGTGGTGGTTGTGTGTGTTTGTCCTTCATTGGCAAAGAAGACCATGCCATCAGAGAAATGATGACATGACTTGTATTTGACTTTTTTGAGTGAAGGAGGGCTGGTGTGGTTAAGGTTTACTGATAGAGGAAGGGGTTTGGTTTGAGCCTTAGATTTGGGTACTTGTAAATTCAAAGGAAAGTTGTGAACAAAGAAAGATAAGAAGGTTCCTAGAGTCTTCTTGTGTTTGCTCTTCATTCTCAAAGAGGACCATGACATCAAAATGATGACATGACTTGCAGTTGACTTTGATTTGAGTGAGGGAGGGCTGTGTGTAAGGTCCCCAGCCTCACTTTCTCCTCCTGAGCCATCTGGGTCCAGTGGCCTGATACTCATCAGGACAATTGGTGACGGCCCAGGATGCAATGTGGGCCCTTGGCCATTTTAGGCTAAGGTCTTAACCTGATTCTCATTTTAAGTGAGATACACTCCTTCAGTGAATAGGCCTCTTTTAGTGGTTGCACAAGGGATGGCCCCTTTTAATAAAACCAAAAAAAAGTCATGAAAAATATCAAATTGAGAGGGGAAGACCCTCAGGGTTCCTGGGTAAAAGAGAAACAGTTTTTGAAAGGACCAACTGACATGAAGAATATATATTGTTGGAAAGTTGTAAGGGATAAATTTGATAGCAAGGTTATTGAAGTCCCTAATTGCCAGTAAAGATTTGAATTTGATTATGTGGGGTCTTTATAAGTACTTGAGAAAAATTGACATTACAAAAGTGGAGTTTAAGGAAAATTAATGTGGCAGAAGAGTGCAGGGTCGATTGGATGAGATGGGAGGGAAGTGGGGTAAGTGGAGAGAGAGACTTAGGTATTCACAGTATTTCAGAGAAATACTACAGAAGAAAGACCTAGTTAATATGGTGACAGAAGAAATAGACCAGGAATCAATCAGGGAGATATTTTAAAGCTAAAAATAAACAGTGCTTGGTTATGGTTTGTATATGATAAAAAGGATTTTGTGATTTTAAAACCTCTTTTTTTTTTTTTTTAAAAGCAAATCAGGAAACTGAGACTTAAAGAAGATCCAAAGATTTAGAACCTAGAGAGAATGGCTAGGTGGAATGGCAGGTAGCATGAAGGAATGTGAGACATAAGTTATAAAGTTTGTGATCATATGTGAAAAGAAGCCCTCGATTAAGGTTTAGCTTTGCTGATAATGATTCATGTCCAATACTAGTTGTGCATGAATTTCCAAATAACCTATCAGAAGAAATACAAGGTCTAGGAATTTGGAGGACAAAAGAAGTGTGCTTTTCCTGTTGGGTTTAGAGTATTAGTTATTGATTCAGTACGTAGAAGCTAGGCACCGTTCTTTTTTTCTCCCTATCTAGCATACTAGAAATACAGTGGACTCATTCAATAACCAGAATCTCTTTATAATAAAAACCATTTTGGAAAGTGTCGTGAAAGAATTTTACTTATTTACTTGAAAGCTCAAGAAATGGCATTATTGATATAGAATGTAGTCAGAAGCATACAGACAAGGATAAGTTCCTTAATAAAGTGATTAAATGTGAGGAATAGTGAAATTCCTGGATTATTAGGTTTATTTTAAATTTAGTTCTTCCAGGTAACATAATTGAATGAACCTTTGATCGCACATGTTTACTTCTCTAGCAATGTTGATTGCAACTTATCCTAAATGATTTTTATTTATATCTTTCTTACTCATTAGAGGATCTTCTCTACCTACCCTAAATCTCTCCATTGCTTTTTGGGTCACCTCAGATTTTCTTCAGAAACTGTGTTATTCCTTATTTGAAGCCTTGTATGTGTACACACACACACACACACACACACACATACACACACACATTCACACATTCACGCATTCACACATACACATATAAAAACAGTGGGAAAATACTGGTCTTGAAAAGGTGGGTTTTGTGTTGGGAAGCGGCTTGTCTCAAGTTTCTCCCCATTCCAATCCATCATCCACTCGGCTGGTTTAGGATCTGACCATGTCATCTCTCTACTCAGTAAATTCTAGTAACTCCCTATTATTCTAGTTTCAAATATAAAAGCCTCTTGGCATTTACAGCTCATTTTAAACTGACTACTTTCTGTCTTTCCATTCTTATATTTAAGTCTAATCCGGTTACACTACTTTACATGTATTCTTCTCATATGATAGACCCATCTGTTGTCCTTGTGCTTTTGCACCACTTGTGCCCTCTTGCTAGAATTCCTTCCCTCCTTCCATATTCCTCTTATCTTCCCTGGCTTCCTTCAAGTTCTAGCTCAAATCCCACCTTCTGTATTAGGCATTTCTGGGTCCCTTCAGTTGCTGCTTTCTTCCCCTCTGAGATTTCTTACCATCTACTCTGTATATATTTTATATGTGCTTATTAATTACATGCTGTTTCTCCCATTTGATTGTGAGTTGCTTAAGGAGAAGGACAGTTTTTGCCTTTGTGTCTTTTGTACAGTGCCTGGCACATAGGAAGTGATTTATAAATGCTTTTTGATGGTTTGATTTTCATCATTGAAGTATTGTGCAATTTCCCAAATGCATTTCAGCTTGCTTTTTTAATCTTCTATTTAATTATCTATTGGCCCATTCTTTATCTTTCTACAGTAACTATCCAAGATGGATGTACTGATAGATAGTCTTACTGGATTGCGCATACAGTTGAATGTCTGGGCAACGAGCAGAGCCTTTTCAATCTCCTTTGCTGAATCTTCATTCAGATTACTTTCTCTAATCAGAAGTGTCTCACAGGGTTCTATCCTGTACTCTTTTCTTTTCTCCTTCTTTGCTACTTAATTTAGTAATCTCATTAGCTCCCATGGATTAATTATCTCTGTTGATGTTCACAAATCTACCTATCTTAACCAATCTCAGAACTTCAGCTGTATTTCAGACTTGAACTGGATGTCCACTGACATCTTAAACTCAACATGTCTAAAACAGAACTAATTTCCCCCTCTAAACCCTCTCCCTTTCCAAGCTTCTCTGTTACTGTAGAGAGTATCACTATCTTCCCATTCCCCCAAGCTTGAAACTTAGATTTCATCCTTGACTCTTAACTATCTCTCTCTCCTCCAACCATATCAAGTCTGTTGCCAAGGCCTATAAATTTCATCTTTTCAACATCTCTAAAATGCTTGCCCTTTTTTTCCTCTGACAATACTTCCATTCTGGTATAGGTCCTTATCACCTCATGCCTGGAGTATTTCAATAACTTGTTGGTGCATCTGCCTGCATCAAGTCTCTCCCTACTTCAGTCCATCCTCCATCCAGCTTCCAGTGATTTTTACTAAAGACATAGCTTAAAGGTCTGAGTATGTAAATATTTCCTCTCTCCCCTCCACTGCCCCCCCCCCCCCCCCAAAAGGAAAATACAACTCCAGTGGCTCTCAGTTATCTCCAGGATCAAATACAAAATGATACTTGTCAAAGCCCTTCATACCTTAGCTTCGTCCTACCTTTTTAGTCTTCTTACACCTATTCGCTACCATGGACTATTTTTCTATCCAGTGAAACTGGCTTCCTTGCTGTCCCATGAACTCACATCTCTTGGCTGCAGGCATTTTCTCTGGTGGTCCTCCATGACTGGAATGCTTTCCCTCATCTCTGCTTACTGGCTTCTCTGAAGCTTCAACTAACATTTCATCTTTCTTAACCCTTCCCTCTCTAATGCTTTCCCTCTCTAAATTATTTAATATTTCTCCTTTGTATAGCTTGTTTGTATGTATTCATTTGCTCGTTGGTGCCCCTGCTAGGTTGTGAGTTCTTGTGGCCAAGGACTATCTTTTTCCTTGTGTATCCCTAAGTACCTGGGACAGGGCCTGGAATATAGTGAACATTTAAATGTTTATTGACTAACTAACTGACCATTTGATTTTTCTTGAATGGATTTTTAAATTCTCTTTTGAATGATAAGTTTATTAAGTGCTCCTCCTTTATGCGTTTGACCCAACCAAACCTTGTAGTGGTGAGAGGGGAGAGAATTTACATTAAGAAAAAAGGAGCTCAGTTGAAGCTCAGTGTGATATGTTTGAGATTCTGTATTGTATGTCTGCTATTGTGTGGTGCAAATGAAAAATGAATGTTGAACCTCCAGAAGACTTGTTAATAAGAAATGCAACATTCTGTGGATTCTAGTATAGACTACTTTAAAAATAAACATAATATTCAAACAAATGTACTATTTATCTCAGTGATTTAAATCTCATCATTTTTTAATATACTGAAATTTTTTCATCCTATACATCTGTTGGTAAGCAGTGTTAAATGAATAAGAGCAATTTTCAAAATACCTCATGAAAATTTCAAGGTAATCTAAAGTGGACATGACTTTTATTTGTAGTTACTTTGGGTATTCCTAACAACAGTTAAAATTGTAGGCCAAATGTGTAATGAGTGACTACCCATCTTGAATAATTATTTTTAAAAATCTCATTATCCTTAGACCTAGATTTAGTATAAATATAGAACACATAGGGAGCCTACTCACCACTAGGTTAATTTTTATTAATTTTGATCTCTTGAGTTGTTAGGATAATTTTGCCAGCTTGAACATTGAGAAATTATTTTACAACTAAATATTAGTTACATTGGACTCTGCTGGTTGTTAATACTACACTAATAGTTAATGTAGTATAATAAAGGATAGTTATAAAGGATCAATTTGAATGAAGAAAATTGACACCTTTAATTTTGATCTGAAATTTTTTTGTCATTCATCTCTCAAGTGGACATCCTCAAACACAGAAAAAGGTTATAAAGATGAAAAGACACTTCAATTCTTCAAGGATATGCAATTTTGTCAGTGTGATTTCTTGGCACTCATTGCAGCTGCTTTATTGATTGCTATATGGTATTGCTTTGGGAAAAAAAATGAATCAGTTGGGTGAAATTGGTAATGAGTATTCAAAATGAGAACAGTAGGATGATTTCTTTTTGGGGATCCTGGAGTACTATATTGATTTATTTACAGTATGCCTCATTTCTCTAATAGGGGCTTCCTACTTTTCCCACATTTTTTTCTGACTCTTCCATAGGCTCTCTTCTTAAGGATGTTGTAATGATTATAGTATCAATGACCTGTCAGAGATATGAGAAGGTAATTGTGTTTGATCATGGAATTTGGGATGACTAGTTTAAGAAAATAGTTTGATGTGATTATTACCAGGTCTTCCAGGAGAATATTCATTTTTCTTTTGCATCATAACAATATGCTTCTTTTTTTCAACAGATGTGTAATACAGAATTTCAAATGGATCATGCTGGGCTTCATCCAAGATTCCCAAGTAATTTTTTAAACCATAAATTCTTTATGATGAACTTTGGTTCTGTAGGGTCAGGTTTTATTAATACATAGAGTCTTTTGGATACTTTTATTTTTAGGTCTACTAGAGAGAAGGAAAGAAGTCAAAAGTGAAAAGAAAAGATCAGTGTTTTCCTTTCCCAAGAGAATTTGCCATTGTGATTTAAGATCAGAGATAAAACATGATGTAGAGGAAGTTAAGTTGAAGTGGAAATCAGAGGTTCAAATCCCAGCTTTTCTACTTAATGCTTGTATGACTTTGAGCAAGTCACCTAACCTCTGTAGGAATGATCTGTAATTGATGGTGGTTGAATCAAGTGGCCTCTAATGTCCACTCTAGCTCTGAATCTATAATTCTGTGATTAATTGGAAATGTTCATACTTTACATTGTTACCTTTCAAAGGTGGTGTAATCACTGATTTATAGGTTTTGGATATAGATGATGGAATTGCAGATCTTTTTTTTCTAGTCTTATTGTATTGAAAAATAAGATTTACAGACAATTATCAGAGACTTCTGTGTCACGTTACCAAACAACATAGAAGATGAGACAATTTCTTAGATTCTTAAGATGTCTGAAACTAGGAATTTTACATAAGAGATAAAGCAATTTCAACTGTCCAGGATACTAAGAATGCTAATGAGATACAGGAAGTTACTACCTTAAAAATACTAACAAATTGTCTCTATGGCCTTTTGCTGAGTGTGAAGGGGGTTGGGAGGAGGCAGCAACTTCTTGATGGTGTAGAGAAATTCTGGGCTCAAATGAGAGAGGAAAGAAAATATAGGAGACAGGAACAACTCAGGAGCTTTGTGTGTTGAGGGTAAATTTTCTTCTATAGTCAACAAGCATTTATTAAGCGACTGCTATGTGCTAGACACTTCTAAGCACTGAGGATGCAAGGACCACATTTATACATTGTTTGACCTTAAGAAGCTTTACATTCTCAGGGAAGAGATAGCATGTATTGGTATATTTAAAATTCAGCCTTGGTAGATAGAAACATCCCTGTGAGGAAGCTAGATGATATGGTAAATAGAGCACTGGACTTAAAATTAGGAAACCTTAAGAATTGTGCCTCAGTTACTTACTGGCTGTTGGACCTTGATCCTCCTTGGGCTTCCGACTCAATTTCCTCATCTGTAAAATGAGAATAATACCACCTGTCTTATAGAGTCATTTTGAGGAACAAATAAGATAATATATGTAAACTTGAAAGCACTATGTAAATGTTATTATTTCATTATTATTGTGTAACCTTAGTGGAGATGATACACGCAGCTAGGGTGGGGAGAGTCTCATTGTAGTGGGGAGAAACTATAAGAAAGACTGCAAAAGGATGATTCTTGATATTAGTCTTAAGTAAACCAAGGGATTCTGAGTGGTTGAGGTGCGGAGGGAGAGTACGTATAGGGGACAGCCAGTGCAAAATTACAAGAGAGTATGTGAGGAGCAGCAAATAGACCAAATAGGACTGGATTGTAAAGTGTGTGAAGGGAAGTAATATGTAAGAAGACTGGAAAATTAGGAGGTAGGTTGTGAAGAACTTTCAGTGCCAAGCAGAAGTTTACATTTGTTCCTAAAGTTAATAGGGAGCCACTGGAGTTTGAGGGACAGGGCATTGTCAGCCTGTGCTTTAAGAAAATTTGCTTTGGTGATACTGTGGAGGATGAGTTAGCAACGGGGGGAGACTTCAGGCAGGGAGACCAGTTAAGAGGCTAATGCAGTGTTCTAGAGCCTGACCTAAAGTGATGGCTGTATGAGATTGAATGAATGAATTATTTGAATGAATGAATTAAAAAAAGTGTTAAGCTTTTAATCTCTTCCAAGCACTGTACTACTAAGTGTTAGGGGTACAAATAGAAAAGTAAGACAGTATTTCCAGGAGTTCACATTCTAATAATTCCAACACATAGGAAAGATTTCAGCTTCAAGTCAGATGGAAAGATGATGATCCTTAGTTTACAGAGGCAAAACAGATAGTAATGCCTCTTTAATGTCATTTCTGTTGATAAAATCATATTGCTTTTTGATGTTCAACCGTTTGACAGTGTCATGTACTTTATTTGCATGACCTTTTCTGAGTCTTCAGTAGCTGTTGCTTCAGCACCTGTAAGAGCCTGGACTAAGATGTTTCTGAGAGATGTGGAGAGAAAATTCACAAAATTTGTCAGCTGAATGGATATATGGGATAATGGAGGCAATCTGCTGGAGAAGCTGAGAAGTAAATGGTGTTAAAGGTACAAGTAGGGAGATTGGTCTTGGCAATAGTGATTCATCTCTTCAGAGATTAAACTAAAGTGGGAGATAAGTAGGGTCTGGTATCAAGGAATGTGAGAGGAGAGGGGAGAAGAGAAAGTTTCAGTGGAATGGTCTCAGTTTTTTTCAGTGAGCTAAGAAGGTAGAGAGAGGAAGTACAGTAGGAAGTTTGAGGAGAAGAGAGGTTTAGAAAAGCCATAAATAAATAAATGGGATAAAAGATCACCAAGGGAGGAGGAGGATTACTTTGCTGCTATGAGAGCCTAGTGGAGAATACCTAATAATAAATATGGCTTTGTGACTTCTCCCAGCTCTGTACTAAAGCATGTTGGGAGTAATCTAGTATTAGAGTTTGGTAGAATATGATCTGTAAAAGGACAAAAGAGTTAAAGGATTAGAACTGCTTCATCAAGAGTTCAAGATTGGAAAATACTGTGGGATGGAAGAATTGGAAGTCAGGATGAGGACAGAAAGTAGATTTAGGAGTAATTAAAGCATAAGAAGAGATGGAATGACAGAAGATTATGATCGGATAAAGGAATTTCAGGGTTTTTTGGTACATGGAAGTAGCATACTTATGTGTGATAGCATGATCAAGGTATACCTGTCCTTATTGTATTATAAGCTGAAGTGAAGTGGAGGAATAGGTAATGAGAGGTTAGTGGATGGAGTAAAATTTTTGTTTTATTTTGATATCTTATTAAAATACCACCAGAGGTTCCTTTGAGTTAATAAGCACTGTATATATGTATGTATGTGTGTATGTATATGTACAAGTAAGCACCTGGGAAGTTTATGGGACTAATAGATGTTTGGGCATTATAATTAGTTCAGTGAAATTGTTTTCTTAGTAACAGTTGAGACCAGCTGTATGGGAAGAAGTGCATTTCAAAAGGTAAGATAGGCTGGAGGAGTTGGGGGTACAGCATTGGAAGTTTTTAGAGCAATATAGGGCATTGGTTAGGCACTGTTTCTAGGTATAGAGAGCTACCCTGTTAGTTGGAAAGACTTGAGTTCACTTCCTACCTCTGATAACTGTTAGCTTTTCCACAGACCCTGTTGCTTAACCTCTCAGTGAAATAGGCAACTGCCTAAGATTGAAATTACAGATCTGCATTAGCAGATGAAATTACTGATCTCATTGAAAAAAAGACATTAATTGGGGAAGGGGACCTAAGGGTATAGGAAGTTGCTAAGGACAAATTGAGAATTTCAAAATTTAACTTTTGCCCAGGAAATTTCATGCTTCTTTGTTCTAGGCATTATATCTATTTAAAAGTTTCCCTGACCAATATAATTTCACATTTACATGTTTAACACATTGTAATTAATTTTACACTAAAATAAGATTTTTTTTTTGTGAGGAAGGGCTTTCAGCCAGTCTTAGGAATTGAACCCATTTTAGCCCCCTGTACATAGTTGGAGTCCTAGTGTATTACTCCAGTTTCAAAATATCACAGAGAAATGTTAAATATTTTATTCATTTAGTTTACTGATAAGGTCAGTGCCCCCATGTATAACTATCCTTTGAAAAATAGTCATCAAATCAGCTAGGTGGTGCAGTGGATAAAACATTGAAGTTGGAGTAAGGAGATATTGGGCAAGTCAGCCTCTCTCAGTTTGTTTCCTCATTTGTAAAGTGGGGATAATAATAACCTTCCAGAGTTGTAAGGATAATAAAATGATATGTTTGTCAAGTGAGTTGTGAGGATAAAATAATGTATATTTGTCAAGTGCTTTGTAAACCTTAAGGTGCTATATAAATGATAGCTATCATCAGTAATTATTATCTAATTATTCCACCTCACTTTTGGAAGCCTTTAGGAAGCTTGAGGATTCTTGCCCTGATGTCCCTTTCAGCTTTGAAATTTTGGCAGGATTTGGAGTAAGGGAGATGGACCCCAACTAAAAGGTTAAAAAAATTTTAACCCAGCACCTTAAATCTCAGCATGACCATTGCCAGTATTCCTAAGATTCTTGAAGAAACTCAAAGGAGTACATGTAAGGCCTGAGTAGGCATCTGGGAGATTTGACTTTTAAGCTCAGCACCAGCAAAAAAGAGTTATCCTATTCTTTCCACTTGCTAATGTAAGGTTTTAAAATTTTCTATTGTTCTGTTCCTTTGTTTATATTGATTATAAATTCCTTAGATATATAGACTTTTTAGACGGATATTTTCTGCACTTCTGAGAGTTGTTATCTCCAGGTAGATCTTAATCTAGAGGTAAAGAGATTCTTGAAAAAAGTTTTGCTAATTTTTTTTTTTTTTGTCATAATGCCACTGGATTATCTGCCTCCCTCAACCTTGGGAGATCCAATTTACTGTGTTTGCTTTTTTAGTATCAAGCTAGCCTCCTTTCTCTCATTTCTGTCTCTTATACGCTCACCTTTATTTGGTCACTCTGCTTTGTTCTACCATATTTTACTTGCAAATTAAATTCTCAGTTTTCCAATCTCTTGAACTGTAGTCCTGAATCTCCAAACTGACTTTTGTTTGGGTTCACATGCTTTGATGCTTAGTTGTGTGACCTTGGGCAAGTCATTTAACTGCTGAGCCTCAGATTCCTCATTTGTAAAATTGGGATAACAAAATCTATAGAACCTGACAGGGTTATTATATTGCTAATATGATATAAACTCTGAAGAGATTGTAAACTTTAAGGTGGTGTACAAATGTGATAGTTATCATGGTGATTTCCTCATGAATGTCTCATCAGTAACTCAGACTTGGGATTCAGAGCTTGAGATTCAGAGAAAAATGATTTATTTCAAGTCCAGAACCTTCATTTTACAGATGAGGAAAATAAGGTCTAGAGAAATTAAGTGACTTGTTCTGTCCTTCACATTTTATCTGTTCCTAGTCACCTAGGTTCATTATCTAGTCCTCCTTGACAAGCAAGTGTTAAAATCTTGTAAATTCTCCCTTTACAGCATCGTTCACATCTTCACTCACTGGAGACTACTCTAATTCAGGCCCTCATCATTACTCAACCTGGACTATGTTATAATAGCATCCTAATTAGTCTTATCTTTCCTTTTCTTAATCCCTCAACAACTGTCAAAATCTTTCTAAGGCATAGATCTGATCATAGTTACTCTGCCTAGAAATCTTCTGTAGTTTTCTATTGCCTCTGGGAAAAAATATAAACTCTTTAGCCTGGCATCTAAAAAAAAAAATCAATGTTTATCGATGCCTTCTCCCTCTCAGAAAAGAAGGAGAGGGAAAGCAGTTCAAAAAACACAACTAAGACATCAGAAAAATCACCCATATTTTCCTTGTGCATTGAAGTGGGGAGAAAAGGAGATACTTTCTCATATCTCTTTGGACCAAGCTTTGTTTTTCTTTTTCTTTTTCTTTTTCCATTAATGTTGTAGATATTTTTCTGGTTCTTCCTTACTTTTCCATCAGTTCATGTAAATCTTCCTATTCTTTATATTTATCAATTTTTTTTTTGTTTTACAGCACAGTACAGTAATTCCATCACATTAATGTACCAGAACTGTTTTAGCCATTTGCCTTTCAATGAGCTACTTTTTTCTGGTTCTTTGCAACAACAACAACAATAAGTGTTGCTAGGTGTATATATCATTAGCCTCTTTGAGGTATATGCGTAGTTGTAGAATCTTTGGGTCATAGGGTATGGACATTGTAGTCACTGTTTTCATAGATCAGTACTTAAGATTCTTATGAATGCACCTCCAACTTTTTAACCAGTTCACAGTACTCCCCTCCAAGCAGTTTTTATCCCAAGCAGGCTCTTTCTTGAACTTAACTCTGTCTCATTTCATTTGCACAAACCATTCTTCATACATACATGATATATATTCTCTCCTTACCTTTGCCTCTCAGAATCTTTTTCTTCAAGGTTCAACTCAGGTGTCAGTTCTACCAGTTCTCCTGAAAAAAAAAAAAAAAAGACCAAGGTCTCCCACTGCATCTGGGGCCATTTTCAGTTATCCTGATCTGTAGCTTGCTAATGGACCCAGATGGCTGTGGAGGAGAGAGTGAGGTTGGTGACTTTGTATAGCCCTCCCTCACTTAAATCCAATACATGCAAGTCATGTCATCACCTTCCTGATGTCATTGCCCTCTTTGGGAAAGAAGGACAAACAACAACCAGTTCTCCCAGCTTTTAGTGGATTCTTAATCTTCAGCTTGTCTTGGAGCCCTGTGATCTCTCTCTCCTCTCAACCCCAGCCTCGTTTTGTACTATAAAAGTAAGTTGTGAGTTCAGATGGCAGGGACTTGAATTTTTTGTCTTTGTACCTTACACACAGTGGGAATGTAACCAGTTGTTGAATTAGATTGAATTCCTCAGCTTGCTATCCTCTAGCAGTATATTTCTGGCAGCTTCATTGATGTCTTATTTGTTAGCCATGGGTAGTAAGTCTCTGTAAAGACTTTAAAAAACTTTTTAGTTAGAAATTTCACTGCCCTGAACTGTATCTCCCATGTGTAACATTGTTACTTTGGAACTATTTCTTCTTTTATAATGCTATTGGATCTAAAGTCATGTTTTCTGAATAATGGCATTAGGTGGGCTATTCAAGTAACCTTTACTTACATTAGGTATTAAGTAAACTTTGGTAGACTGGCTATTTGAGCTTAATAACTATTTTTTTATATTGTTTCTATAGGAAAACATTTTGACTATTGCTATGGGGGATAATTGAAAACGTATATAAATAAGTCATAAATCAACCATTTAGGGCAAGTATTGATTAGTATTAAAATGTTCAGCATTCTGATTTTTTTTTTCTGTATTATATAAAAAGTAATCTTGGAATGGTTGGTATTTTTACTTTCAGGGGCCTAGGATGTAGTTGGGGAGAAGATTATATATGGGATTTGCAAAATATTTTCTATATTCATTTGATCCTCACAACCAAGTCCTTTGAGATAGGTGATAGGTGTTATATTCCCATTTCACAGAAGAGGTAAATGATGCTGAGAGAATTAAGTGACTTGCAAGACACACAAAGCTATTTAAGGTGTCAGAGGCACAGGGGTTAAAACTCAGGTTTTCCTGACTTGAAGTATGTGTTCTAGTACATATAACAAATAATAAATGGTAGTTGTTAGCAAGTATTTAATTATGTGATATATTAAGGTATTTGGGAGTTCAGAGAATGGGAATATAGGTGAGGTCTGGAGTAGATGGAGAAGAGTTCATATAGTAGATAGAACTAGGTTGGGGGTCATGAGAGTGATACATTGTGACAAAAAGGAAAACTTCAGTCATATCATTACTATGAAGAATGGGAGAAGATACAGTGATATTTACATAGCTTCTTAAAGTTTGCAGTGCTCTTAAGATACAAAATCACCTCATTTGCATGTACAAGGATATCTCATTTGAACTTCATGACAACTCTTTGACCTATTAGTAACATGTCACCTGTTGGGACACCAAGGAGATTAATCTGAATGGAAGAGTGGGTCTCTGTTCAAAACAATGAGAAATTAAAGAAGGTACCATCTACTTTGGTGGAGTTCTTTGATGGGAGCTTCTTATAACATCAAGAAAATAATTTTTGGAAGTACTAGAGGAATGGTAGGACAAAAGTGGTAGTTAAAGATCATTGTGGCAGTAGAGTATGCATGGTGGATGGCTGAGGGAAAGAGATTAGAGTCAGGGAGGTAAGATTGTTAATAGGTTTTTAGATGTGAGGTCATAAGCGCTTAAAAAGATTGGTGACCATAAAAAAAAAGACTATAGGATTTAGAACTGGAAAAGACCTTAGAGATCATTAAGTACCATTAAGTACAGATGAGGAAACTGAGACTCAGATTAAAAAAAAGGATTTGACTAAAATCACCTAATTAGTAAGTATCGGAGTTGGGATTTGAATTTAGGTCCTCTGACTCCAGAGCCAGGGGAGCTATATATATCTGCAACATTCCTTTGGTTTACCAGTCTTCTAACCAGGACGCAAAAAGGATATTGAGGTTAGCCTGCCATGCTTTGGCAATGAAACTATACTGGCTCCTTGTGAAACTGCTTACTTTTCCAGATGTTTTTTAATTATCTCTTTAGTATTGCATTCTAAATTTTGCTAGGAATTGAAGTAGCACTCTGCTACTAACAATTTAACTCATGTCTTCCTGACTCCAAGTCCAGTGGTCTATGTACTTTACCATCTAACTGGGTACTATATATTCTATGAGGCAGAAATCCTATTTTATTTATTTTGTATTTTCCCTTAGCACCTAACAGGTAATTCTGCACTCAGCAGGTAATTAATAAATACTGCTGAATGAAATTCACTCATTCGGGATTGGGAACTCTCTTAGGTAATTAATGCTGATGGAATGAATATATGTGTTACAGGCTACTGTTTTCATTTTGACTATATGAGCATTAATTTTATATGGTTCCTTCAAGTAATTTTCTATTACTGAGTGAACAATTGACTCACTTTTGTTTTGTAAAATCTGAATTTTAAGATTTATTTTTGTTATTAAAAGCATATTTTTGTTTTAAATATATAAATATATCTAACACAATTATAGTTATATTAAATACATTCTATTATAATTAAATGTAATTTTTAAATATATTGTTTTAGATTGTTCTTTTCAAAACCGTAAACCCATTTTCAAATGGAACATTGCTTGAATGTTTTTGTTTAATTGGTGTCTTAAATATTACGAATAGTGTTGTATTTTTTCCTTACAAAATGTATACTTTGTATTTTATTTTATATTCTTTATTAAATATAATTTGTCATTCATTTAAAATAAGTTTTTATTAATGTCTTCTGTTTCTTATACCATCATATTTACCCAGGTATCTCTTCCTCTCACAGAGAGCCATCCCATAAAACAAATCATATTCTTTGAAGGGAAAAAATAAAAATTGATGGATAGACCTCCCCTCCTCTCCCTCCCCTCCCCTCCCCTCTCCTCCCCTCTCTCCCCTCCCCTCCCCTCTCTCCCCTCCCCTCCCCCTACTGTGCACCATGGGGCCCCTGCCTCTGCCTAAAGACTCTCCTCTGGACCCTCCTGTCTTCAGAGTGATTATCAGTAGTAACTGTTGTTTCCGTCATAGCCTGATACCTTTCTTTCCTTTGTCTCTTTAACCCTGACTACTTTAAACAGGTCAATTCAATAAATGGGTGTTACCTCACCCTAAGTGGGTACCTGCATAGACCTTGGCCTAAAGGGGCCAAGGTCTCCCAGTGCATCCTGGGTCATCTCCAGTCATCTTGAGGAATATCAGATCACTGGATTCAGATGGCTCTGGAGGAGAAGTGAGGCTGGTGACCTTGCACAGCCCTCCCTCACTCAAAACAAAGTCAAGTGCAAATCATGTCATCATTTCTCTGATGTCATGGTCTTCTTCAGCAACGAAGAACAAACACAACCCTTTGGCCAAAAAATGGTGGAGTTGCACTAGATGACTTGCTGTACTAGGTCTTTTGTAGTTCAAAATTTATAGTTTTATAAAAGGTTAAAGTTGATGTGAAGAGTTTCTAAATCTGAGAATGACTGTATTCTGTAAATGGAGTCTTTTTTTCTGAGGAAGTGAAGTGTATTTTGAAATTTTTTTTATTTCTATGTGTGAATATTTTTATTTTTTGTTCGAAAAGTTATTCTTTTAGGTTTTTAAAAATCTAATATGGCTTAGCAAGTGTTTTCCCTTCAGTTTTAAGGATATGAATATAGTTTGGAACTGTGTCTTATGTTACTTTTTTTTTCTTTTTATATCTTAAACAGCTTTTTAAAATGTGAAAAACCAGGTTTTTCCCACCCACATATTTTTAAAAAATTCACAAAAACTTTCTAATTGTATCTTAAGTACTTTCACATGTTATAAGCCCATATTCTTAGTGACATAAAGAGTATTAGGCTTGAAATTATGCCCAGTTCTTATCCTTTCTTGAGCATACTAGAATGTTTAATGTGCCAAGTCTCATCTTTGAACCTATTTCCTTATCTGTAAAATGGGGGTTGTAATAATTATATTAGTTATTTCACAGTATTTTTAGGAGAATCAAATGAGGTAAATTATGAAGTTTTTTGTTTTGTTTTTTTTTGTTTTTTAACAAACTTCACAGTGCTATAAAAGGTTAGCTCTTACTGACCTATCATAATTATTGTGATTTTGCTGGGGTGTATAGAGTGGGTTGCTGTCATGAATACTGTAATGTTTGAATTTGGCACTGAAAGTAACAATGCTTGTCAATATATTTGAAGGACATTGGCTTATAGCAAATATAGAAGTTTTTTTGTTGCCACATTAAAAGTAATTTGAAGCTGAGATTTATAAGCAAAGATTCCAGAATATGGAAAGGTTATATTCAAGTTTGAAAAAGATTATGCTACTTTGAACAGGAATTTCATATTTATATAATGCTTTCTTTATAGATATTTTGTTTACAAATTAATATTTCATTTTATTCCCCAGATGAAGTGAGACTCAATGTTGTGATTTGTTCAGTTACATGGATAAGAAGTTTCCCCTTAAGTTCACATCTTCAGACTCCACGAATAGTGCACTATCTATTATACCACATTTTAGGATATAAAATATAAGAGTTTCTGATAGGAGTAGAAGTAGCAATGATCTACAGCTATTCTCTTTTTACCCTGTGTATTCTTGTACAAGGTTTCCCATAAATCAGCCATATAATATCTATCCAGCAGATTGGAGACCTTTACCTAGGCCTTTTAATATTTTGTAGGTAATAATGCAGCACTTGGATCTACATTTGTTATCCCTCACACTTCTTGAACGATCATTCCACCTACTCTTTTAAGTTATACATGTCAGTGATATTTTTGTTCCACTCCTTGTGCATAAATCAGTAATGTGCTTGCAGCTTACTTCCACGTGCTGTTTCTCTCTTCATTCCATTTTGGATCACCTGAAATTTTGATTGTTTGAAGAGAGACATTTCATGATTTGCCACCATATAACAAAACTAGGAGAACACTAAGGCCATCTAGCTCTCTAGCTATCTTACTCTAGGGTACAGTTTGGGTCATTGAAAGTGCTATATAGTTTCATAAATGCATTCCAGTCCTCTTTCCTCCTTTTCAGTTATGGCCTCAGTGGGGTTTTTTTTGGTCTTTTTAAAAAAATTTTTAGTTTTCAATATTATTTCCACAAGATTTTGAATTCCAAATTTTCTCCCCATCTTTCCTTTTCCTCCTACTCCAAGATGGCATGAATTCTGATTATCTCTCCCCCCAATCTGTGTTTTATCATCATCTTCCCTCTCCATCCCCTTTACTCTCTTGAAGGGCAGGATAAAAACTATTTCCTAGTTGCATGTAAAAACAATTTTTTAACATTTGTTTTTAAACTTTGAGTACCAAATTCTCTCTTCCCTCTCCACCCACCCCCATTGAGAAGGCACCCAATTCAGTATAGGTTATATATGTGTAGTTATGCAAAACACCTCCATGATGGTCATGTTTTGAAAGACTAAATGTATTTCCCTCCATCCTGTCCTTTCCCTGCAATTATTCTATTTTCTCCTTTGACCCTGTCCCTTTCTAAAGTATTTGCTTCTAATTACCCCCTCTCCCAATCTGCCCTCCCTCCTGTCATCCCTCCCTCCTTCTCCTTTACTTTCCTGTAGGGTAAGATATCCAGTTGAGTGTGTATGTTATACCATCCTTAAGCCATATCCTTCTCACATCCTTCTCACCTCCTCCCTCTTCCCCTCCATTGTGAAAAACTTTCTTGTCTATTTTATGAGATAATTTACCCCATTAATTCTGTCTCTTTCTCCTCCCAATATATTCCTCTCTCACCCCTTAATTTTATTTTTTTAGGTATCATCCCTTCATATTCAACTCACCTTGTGCCATCTCTATGTCTGTCTGTCTGTCTGTCTGTCTGTCTATCTATCTGTCTATCTCCTTCAACTACCCTAATACTGAGAAATGTCTCATGAGTTACAAATACTTTTCCATTTAGGCATGTAAACAGTTCAGCTTTATTGTCTCTTATAATTTCTCTTTCCTGTTTACTTTTTCATGCTTCTCTTGATTCTTGTATTTAAAAGTTAATTTTTCTCTTCAGCTCTGGTCTTTTCATCAAGAATGTTTGACAATCCCCAATTTCATTGAATGTCCATTTTCCCCCCAAAGGATTAAACTCAGTTTCGCTGGGTAGCTGATTCTTGGTTTTAATCCTAGCTCTTTTGACCTCTGGAATATAAGTCCTTTGATCCCTTAATGTAGAAGCTGCTAGATTTTGTGTTATCCTGAGTGTATTTCCACAATACTTGAATTGTTTCTGACAGCTTGCAATATTTTCTCCTTGACTTGGGAACTCCAGAATTTGGCTACAATCTTCCTAGGAATTTTTCTTTTAGGATCTCTTTCCCGAGGTGATAGGTGGATTCTTTCAATTTCTGTTTTACCCTCAGGTTCAAGAATATCAGGGCAGTTTTCCTTGATAATTTCTTGAAAGATTATGTCTAGGGTTTTTTTTTTTTGATCATGGCTTTCATGTGGTCCAATAATTTTAAAATTATTTCTCCTGGATCTATTTTCCAGGTCCATGGTTTTTCCAGTGAGATATTTCACATTGTCTAGTATTTTTTCATTCTTTTGGTTCTGTTTTACAATTTCTTGATTTCTCTTGAAGTCATTAGCTTCCATTTGTTCCATTCTAATTTTGAAGTAATTTATTTTCTTCAGTGAGTTTTTGGATCTCCTTTTCCATTTGGCCTATTCCAGGGCATTCTTCTCATTGACTTTTTGGACCTCTTTTGCCATTTGGGTTAGTCTGCTTTTTAAGGTGTTATTTTCTTCAGTATTTTTTTGGGTCTCCTTTAGCAAGCTGTTGATTTTCTTGATTTTTTTGCTTCACTCTCATTTCTTTCCCAATTTTTCCTCTGTTTCTCTTACTTGATTTTGAAAATCTTTTTTGAGCTCCTCCATGGCCTGTGACCAATTTATATTCCTCTTGGAGGCTTTTGATGTAGGAGTTTTGACTCTCTTGTCCTCCTCTGGTTGTATGACCTGATCTTCCTTGTCGCTAAAATAAGACTCTATAGTCTGAGTTCTTCTTTTACCATGTTTGCTTATCTTCCCAGCCAAACACTTGACTTTCTAACTCTTTGTCAAGGTAGCTGCTTTTGGTGGTGGTGTGGGGGATGTTGTATGGGGGATGTACTGTCCCAGGCTTCAGGGATTTTGTATCGGCCCCAAAGCTCTGAAGTGGCTTCTGTTGCTACCACCCACCACTGCTGCCACCCCCCCCACTGCCTTGGGGCTGGGCTCAACCTGATCAAACCTGGAGCTCTTCTTTCACCCAGGTCGCATAGAGTTTTCCCACTGACCTTTTTGCTGTTTGTGATTTGAGAAGTTGGAAACTGCCACAACTGCCAGTGATTCAGTCCCCTGAGGCCTGCTCTGGCCAGTCTGTGCTGATGTTGTCCATGCTGGGACTGGTCAGCATCCAGTCCGGTGTGAAAGACCCTTCCTGTGGAGTTTCCAGGTTGTCTTGGGCTGGGGATTTGTTTCACTCTGTCAGTTTGTGGGTTCTGTAGCTCTAGAATTTGTTTAGTGCCATTTTTTATAGGTATTTGGAGGGCTCTGGGGAAGAACTCAGGGAAGTCTCTGTTTTTACTCCACCATCTTGACTCGGCCCCCCCCCCCCCCCCCCCCCGGCTCCCCACCCCCCCAGTCTTTTAATAGATAGCAGGTACTTCTTTCAATGAATTTAAATCTTTTGATAATTTAGCACTGCATGGTACGCACTCACTAACACCCTTCCTATGGTGTGATACAAATGAGCTTAAAGTTAGGGATTTTATAGTATCCACAGCCTGGTATTCACCTATGTTCTTTACTGTAGACTGCCAGTTTGCTTGCCATTTGTAAAAAGTGAAAATGATCGAAGATTCAACTTTATCTCCCTAGTCTTCAACAAATTCAGCCTCCATTTCCCTATCTGGAATTTTCTTTATCTCTAAATATACCTTGATCATTCCAAGCCTTTTTTTTTCTGCTGCTTTCTCTGACTGGACAACAGTGTGCCAAGGAGAAATGTATTCAGTAGGCTCTCTTCCTCTTTTCCTTACTCCTCTCTAAATCCTATCTTTTTCAAGTCTCTGCTCATCATACTTTTTCCTTGAGGTCTTTTCCAGTTACTTTCATCAGTTCTCTGAACTCCAATTTTACTTATTAACTCTGTAACTCATTTTGTCACTTAAAGCAAATGTAAGAGTTTTTATGTTAAATGTTGAGTTTTATGACATTATATATTCTGGATGGTATATCTTATATCACAAGTATATTTTTCCTTTTTTCCCGTTAGCAATTGCATACTACAACTAGATTACAAGTACTGGGGAAATCAGAAACTGCATTTTTCATATTTCTTTGGTATCGCTTCACCATTTAGCAAGTTGTGTTTAAATATTTGTGTCAGTGAACAAAAGATTCTCTTTCATTCATGGATATAAAAAAGTATATACTGATCACAGAAAAGTAGAAAAGAATTGCTTAGCATATATTTTGATTAGGAAACTATTTGAGAGGAACTTTTTAATGGTGAAAAGTTGAATATGGAACTTGGTAATCTTTCTATGTAGTATTTATGTTCTTGTTTATCTCTGTCTGTGCAAGAGGATGGTTCCACTCTTTTATTTCCTAGTCACTTAGGCCCCAGACTTTGATAGTCATTATTGACTCTTCACTGTACTCTCATCATTCATCATACCCTTTCTGTGGCCAAGTCTTGTCAATTCTAGTTCTGTATTATTTCTCCAGTAGTATTCTCCTTTACATTCCCACTGTAACCACCTTTGTTAGTTCAGGCCTTTATTATTTTTTACTTGTACTGTTGTAATACTTTTCTAAGTGGTCTCCCTGCCCTCAGAGTCTACCCTTTCTAGACTACAGAGTGACTTTATATAAGTTTAAAAGCACTACAAATTCATGCTTTCTTTTTTCCTCCCCTAAATTCAAGATGTAACCTGTCCTGAAGCTTGGCCTTTTCAACAGCAGTTTAATGTATATGTACAAGAAACATGTGCTTTTGCTGTCTTTGTACGCAGATTTTTGAGAAGTTTCCTAAATCTATTATTTAGAGAAAGCATGATGACTTTTCAAAAAAACTGTCAGGTTTTTTTTTGGGGGTCGGGGGGGGAGTTGTCATGAATCCCTACATGCCAATAAGTGGTCATGTAGCTTTTGTTTGAAGCCTTCCAAGTAAGAAGATAACCTGCTGCTTCTTGTGACAGCCCTTCTACTTTTGGAACACTTTTTGTAGGAAGTTTTTCCTTAGGTCAAGCTCAAATTTATTCTTGTCATTTTCTATCCATTGCACCTAATCCTGCCTCTGAATACAAACAGAACAAGTCTAATCCCTCTTCTTCCTGATTGCCCTTCAGATATTTGTAGACAGATGGCTATGTATTCTACCCAAATCTTCTCTTCCTTCAAATATGTTATTTTTATATCCTTTATTCTCATGTGGCCTGAACTTAAGGCTTCTCACTTTCTGGGTTGCTGTCCTTTAGATATTCTCAGACTTATTGATATCTTAGCCTAAAATGTGATTCCCAGAACTGAACATAACATTCTGATCCAGATCTGACTAGGGCAAAGTACAACAGGACTGTTAATTGTCCCTTAGTCCTAGGCATTATCTTAATTCAACCTAGAGCATTCTTTTTCTTGCCTGCTTCATCACACTATTGACTCATTGAACGCATAGTTCACTAAAGCCTCCAGGTCTTTTTCAGACAAACTGCTCTCTCATATTTATGCTGTCAAACTTCGCTCATCTCATATTTATGAAATTGATTTCTTGAACTCAAGTGTAAGACTTTATATTTATCCCTATTAAGTTTAATAGATTTGGCCTATGTTTTTGCCGATCATGATACTTCATAATCTTGTCACCAAGTATATTAACTGTCCTAGCTTTGTGTAATCCACAGAGTTCATAAGCATAACATCTATGACTATTTAGGGCAGTCCCCTGGAGACTCGTTTCTAATTTGTAATCCTGCTATTCAAGCACTTCTGAACTTACCTATTTGTATTATAATACATCCCCCTTTTCTCCATTTTTTCCCACAAGAATAGCATGAGAGTTTTGTCACATGCTTTGCTAAGATCTAGGTAAACCTGATAACCTAATAACCCTGTCATAAAATGAAATGAAGTTAATCTGGTGTGAGTTATTCTTGATAGAGCCCTGCTGTCTGTCATTACTATTTCCCGTTCTATATGTTTACTATCACTTTAATATTACATTCTAGAATTGTGCCAGGAATCAATCAAAATCATTTACAGAGTTCATTATCTTTCCTTTTTATATAAATTGGGACTATGCTTTTCAGCTGCTTGTTTACATAAAATTGAGACTCTGACTGTAGTGGGGAATGTGTGTTCATCCTTCGTTGCTGAAGAAGACCATGTCATCAGAGAAATGATGACATGACTTGCACTTGACTTTGTTTTGAGTGAGGGAGGGCTGTGCAGGTCACCAGCCTCACTTCTTCTCCAGAGCCATCTGAATCCAGTGACCAGATGTTCATCAGGATGACTGGAGATGACCCAGATGAGGCAATAGGGGTTAAGTGATTTGCCCAAGGTCACACAGCTAGTGAGTGTCAAAGTGTCTGAGGTGAGATTTGAACTCAGGTCTTCCTGACTCCTGCACTGGTGCTCTATCCACTGCACCACCTAGCTGCCCCTTAGTGGGGAATAGGATAGGGTATAAACTGGTCCTGTGTAGAGGGAATTTCCAGGTGAGGGAAACTTTCTGTATTCATGAAGATTAGCATATATCTCATTTGGGGAATTGTTGACATTATTTTAATTGTGCTTCTCTGTGTTTCTGACCAGCAAAATTTTATAGAGCTTAAAAGCATACCTTAATTTTTCTTTGTGAGAATGATACTATTTGAAGCTTTGTAAACTGGAGAATTTTTCTAGTTGAAATTATAGCTTAGAATAGCTTCCAGGTTTGAAAATCTTATTTACAAAACGGATTTGTGGCCATGAAACTATAAAATTTATGTTTCTGTCTTTGTCTTTTGTATTAGCATAATAACAACCACATTAAATTCTGGTTAAATGTATTTTTCTAAACTAAAATCTAGCTTAGACTACTTTTCTCATTCAGATGAAATGTTTGATTCTATTTTATACTCATGTTTTTAAAATAATTTTCGATAGGTTTTCTATTGGGAACAAAAAAGAATAAAAATAGCTGTTTGTAATTTTACGTTCTAAGGATGGAGCAAGGTGCTTAGTTTAGATGACTTCTTAGGTCTTTTTAAGCTCTAATTTTTATGAGAGGTCATTTTATATATATATATTAAAAATGCTACTGTATTAATACCCTGCATTATAATACTGAATTTTTAATGTGGAATATTTGTTTTTTGACTCCCATAACTTCCCCTGACACCTCCAAACCCAAAAGTGTGAATTTTCATTTATCATCTGTTGATTCTCTTGGTAATTCCCTCAACCACTCACTAATTTGAATAAAAAAAATAGTCCATAGGATCATCTTAAAAATGTCAAAACAAACAGCCCATTCACTGAGCACCTATTATTTCTAAGAAATTCTTATTTTGATCAGTTTTCAAATAGATGGTTTCCTGCCCTTAGGAACCTTAGGTCTAGTTTCGATATATGAAAATAAATAGTATACATTACCCTTTAATATTTTCCTGTAATATAAATTGTACATTGGTGGAGAAGAGATAGGGTCAGTGGGACTTAGTCTCCATTTGAGAAGAACCATGGCACAGTGGAAAAGGTACAACTAAGGATCTCTTTTTTTTTTTAAAGTTTATTTTTAGTTTTCAACATTCATTTCCACAAGATTTGGAGTTGCAAATTTTCTCCCCATCTCTCCCCACCCCAAAAACACCATGCATTCTGATTACCCCTTCCCCCAGTCTGCCTTTCCTTCCATAACACCCCCCTGTTCCCTTATCCCCATCTTTTCTCTTGTAGGGCAAGATAGATTTCTATACCCCATTACCTGTATTTCTTAAAGGATCTCTGAATTGACAAATCTAATGGCCTTTTCTCAACTCTCATCTGTCTTGACTTCTCTGCAAGCCTTTGCCACTATCATTAATTCTTTTCTTGATACTCCATCTTTCTGGTGGTTGGGACACCACTCTTCGGTTCTCTTCCTATCTGCCTGATCATGTCTTCTCTGTTTTGCTGAATCTTCATCCAGGTCACTTTTACTAACTATGAATGTCAAAGCTTTGTCCTAGGATCTTTTAGTCTCCCTGTATTCAGTTTCACTTAGTTATCTCCATCAGTTCCTGTAGATTCAGTTATCATTTCTCTGCTGATGATTCTCAAATCACTTTATCCAGCCCAAACTCTGATGACTTCCAATCTTACATCTCCAGCTGCCTGTTAGACGTCTCAACTGGGTGTCTTCTGGATATCTCTAGTTCAGCTTGTCCAAAGCTTACTTTGTCTTTTTACCCAAACTCGTCCTTGTCTTTCAAAATTCTCAATTAAACTGTCATCCCAGTCCTCCAGGCTGGCAACCTAGGGTTCATCTTTTACTCTTCATTCTCTCAGCACCCCAGTATCCAGTCTCTTGCCAAGATCTGTTGATTTTTATACCTTTGTAACTAACGTCTTTTTCATATGCTCCTTTCTCTCCTCTGAAATTGCTAATACACTAGTGAGGGCCTTCATAGCTGACTTCTGTACTGTTGGAATAGTCTGCTTTTTGGTCTGCCTGCTGCAAGTCTCTCCCCGCTTTACTAACATCCTGCACTTAGCAGCTCTAGTGATCTTCCTAAAGCATAGGTCTGATCATGTAACCCCACCAATTCAGCAAATTGCGGTGGCTCCCTATCACCTCCAGAATCAAATATAAAATCCGGTTTGGTGTTTAAAGCCCTTCATAACTTGACTTCTTCCTACTTCCTACTCTTACATGTCCTTTCTCCCCCCAGTCCTTCCCTTGCCACACTCCCCCCACTCCCCCAGACCTGTAATGCTGTCCTTTATCTTAGTCTCCTGGTTTCTCCGACTTTCAAGTCTCAGCTAAAATCCCACCTTCTATATATAGGAAGCCTCTCCTAATCCTAATTCCAGGGACTTCCTTCTTTTGATTATTTCCAATTTGTGCTATATATAGTTTTATACATAGTTGTTTGCACGTTTTCTCCTTCATTAAGATTGTGAGCTTCTGGAGACCAGGGCCTGGCTGATTGCCTTCCTTTGTATGCCCAGCACTTAGCACAGTGCCTGCCACATAGATGCTTAATAAATGTGGACTGACTAGATTGGAATGAAGAGGCCTGAGTTTAAACCTGCCTCTGAGACAATGTGGCCTTGAGTAAGTCACTTCAATTCTTGAGCCTTAGTTTATTCATAAAGTGAAAGCTTGGAATATAGTCTCTAATGTCTCCTCTAGTTCTAAATATATGGTTCAGTAAATCCTGTGGTCCTTTTAAGGAAGAGTAGAACTTAATTCCAAATGGAGAAAATGAAACAAAAAAAATACAACATAGTTTTCCAGTTCATTTCATCATGTTTTTGGAAAGTGAGTATGGGGGGGCGGAGCCAAGATGGCGGAGTAGAAAGACGCACATACACATAGCTCCGAACCCACAACACATAGAATGGCTACAAGGAAGTAACTCACGGCGAATTCTGCACCCAGAGGCCACGAAACATTGGAGCGAGGGAGATTTCTGTTCTGGAGAAACCTATAAACCTCTCGCGGGGTGTCCTTCGCGCTGCGGACCGGGCGCTGGGACTGGGAGCTGAGTGCAGCCCTGCCGCGGCCGCGGCACCAAGAGGAAAAGATCTGAGCGGGCTTCAGGGACGGGATCTCCAGTGGCCACGCGGGTCCCTCCACCCACAGAGGGACCTGCAAACCTCTGCAAAAGGTCCGTCGCGCTGCAGACGCGGAGCCCAGCCCAGATCTGCTGCGGCCGCGGCCGCGGCACCGAGAGAAACAGATCCGACCAGGCTTCAGGGACGGGATCACCAGCGGCCGCACAAGTCCCTCCACCCACAGGTGACGGGGGTCGGTGAGAGAGTCTCTTTGGTGGGTTGAGAAGGGAGGGGGGTGCCCCCATAATTCAGGCCCCCCCGGGAGGTAGAAGCTGAGAGGTGGCTGCAGACCAGGGCTCCCCAAGCGGGCAGGAGCCTGAATCCATTGTGGAAGGTCTGTGCATAAACCCCCTGAGGGAACTGAGCCTGAGAGGCTGCCCTGCCCTGACCTGACCACCTGAACTTAATCTCACACTGAATAGCAGCCCTGCCCCCGCCAAAAGCCCTAAGGCTGGAAGCAGCATTTGAATCTCAGACCCCAAACGCTGGCTGGGAGGATCAGGAGGCAAGGTGGGTGTGAGGAGAATATTCAGAGGTCAAGTCACTGGCTGGGAAAATGCCCAGAAAAGGGAAAAGAAGACAATAGAAGGTTACTTTCTTGGAGAACAGACATTTCCTCCCTTCCTTTCTGATGAGGAAGAACAATGCTTACCATCAGGCAAAGACACAGAAATCAAGGCTTCTGTGTCCCAGCCCACCCAATGGGCTCAGGCCATGGAAGAGCTCAAAAAGAATTTTGAAAATCAAGTTAGAGAGGTGGAGGAAAAACTGGGAAGAGAAATGAGAGAGATGAAAGAAAAGCATGAAAAGCAGATCAGCTCCCTGCTAAAGGAGACCCAAAAAAATGTTGAAGAAATTAACACCTTGAAAACTAGCCTAACTCAATTGGCAAAAGGGTTCAAGAAGCCAATGAGGAGAAGAATGCTTTCAAAAGCAGAATTAGCCAAATGGAAAAGGAAATTCAAAAGCTCACTGAAGAAAATAGTTCTTTCAAAATTAAAATGGCACAGATGGAGGCTAATGACTTTATGAGAAAGCAAGATATCACAGAACAAAGAGAGAAGAATGGAAAAATGGAAGATAATGTGAAATATCTCATTGGAAAAACAACAGACCTGGAAAATAGATCCAGGAGAGACAATTTAAAAATTATGGGACTACCTGAAAGCCATGATCAAAAGAAGAGCCTAGACATCATGTTTCGTGAAATTATCTAGGAAAACTGCCCTGAGATTCTAGAACCAGAGGGCAAAATAAATATTCAAGGAATCCACAGAACACCACCTGAAAGAGATCCAAAAAGAGAAACTCCTAGGAACATTGTGGCCAAATTCCAGAGTTCCCAGGTCAAGGAGAAAATATTGCAAGCAGCTAGAAAGAAACAATTCAAGTATTGTGGAAATATAATCAGGATAACACAAGATCTAGCAGCCTCTACATTAAAGAATCGAAGGGCATGGAATAGGATATTCCAGAAGTCAAAGGAACTAGGACTAAAACCAAGAGTCACCTACCCAGCAAAACTGAGTATAATACTTCAGGGGAAAAATTGGTCTTTCAATGAAATAGAGGATTTTCAAATTTTCTTGATGAAAAGACCAGAGCTGAAAAGAAAATTTGACTTTCAAACACAAGAATGAAGAGAACCATGAAAAGGTGAACAGCAAAGAGAAGTCATAAGGGACTTACTAAAGCTGAACTGTTTACATTCCTACATGGAAAGACAATATTTGTAACTCTTGAAACATTTCAGTATCTGGGTACTGGGTGGGATTACACACACACACATGCACAGACGCACACATACATAGAGACAGTGCACAGAGTGAATTGAAGAGGATGGGATCATATCTTAAAAAAAAAAATGAAATCAAGCAGTGAGAGAGAAATATATTGGGAGGAGAAAGGGAGAAATTGAATGGGGCAAATTATCTCTCATAAAAGAGGCAAGCAAAAGACTCATTAGTGGAGGGATAAAGAGGGGAGGTGAGAGAAAAACATGAAGTCTACTCTCATCACATTCCACTAAAGGAAAGAATAGAATGCACACTCATTTTGGTAGGAAAACCTATCTCACAATACAGGAAAGTGGGGGATAAGGGGACAAGCAGGGTGGGGGGGATGATAGAAGGGAGGGCATGGGGAGGAGAGTGCAATTCGAGGTCGACACTCATGGGGAGGGATAGGATTAAAAGCGAATAGAAGTAATGGGGGACAGGATAGGATGGAGGGAAATATAGTTAGTCCTATACAACACAACTAGTATGGAAGTCATTTGCAAAACTACACAGATTTGGCCTATATTGAATTGCTTGCTTTCCAAAGGGAAGGGGTGGAGAGGGAGGGAGGTAAAGAAGGTGGAACTCAAAGTGTTAGGATCAACTGTCGAGTAATGTTCTTGCCACTAGGAAATAAGAAATACAGGTAAAGGGATATAGAAAGCTATCTGGCCCTACAGGACAAAGGAGAAGATGGAGACAAGGGCAGAGGGGGATGATAGAAGAGAGAGCAGATTGGTCATAGGGACAGTTAGAATGCTTGGTGTTTGGGGGGGGGGGGGATAAAAGGGGAGAAAATTTGTAACCCAAAATTTTGTGAAAATGAATGTTAAAAGTTAAATAAATAAATTTAATTAAAAAAAATAAAAAAAAAAAAGTGAGTATAATGTTTTAGTTAGAGCAAAAGGGTAGCACAGAGCAATAGTAGGAGACAAGGTGGGAAAGAGAGAGGCCAGATTATAGATTTCTTTGAATACTAAACTAATGACTTTTGCCCGTAGGGAGCTATTGCAGGATTTTGAATGGGTTAGAGTCCCTTACAGTGTTATAGGAAAATTTAACATTCATTCACTCAACAAGCATTCATCAAGCTCTTACCCTATACAAAACACTGTTACAGTTGCTAGAGAGAATACTTTGAAGTATCTTTGATTTGTGATGTCATGAGTATAATTGCCTTTGCTATGGTAAAATTTATGTCTCACCTATTTGAATCTTGCCCATACTTTCTCATAAATCACCATTGGGGATCCATTTGGTATGTTGGACATCTCTAGATTTGGGCATGTTGTTTAGGGTCTGACCATTGCTTTGCTCATATCATGTGACTTCTCTGTCTTTTTTTTTGGTAGTATGACTGTCTTTTGGAGTTTTTTGTTGGTAATATGATTCTGGCTACTTAAAACCACCATGTACTTCTCTGCTATTTAGGTGATTTGAAACTTTAATTTGGAAGTTTTGGTATTTCAAAGCTTACACATACAGTATCACCAGAAGAATGTTGACATAGAATATATTGATATAAAAATATAAAATACTGATATATAATACAACTCCTGTGTACTCATGAAGCTTACAGTTTAGTAACAGTGGTACACAGGATAACTTAAAAAAGGAGGGATGGGTACTTTGAAAAAGAGACATTTAGGGTAATTCTGATTTGATGAGGCACTGTGATGATGTCAGCTAGGTAGCCTGGTGGATAGATTGCTGCCCTCTCCCAAAACTGTCTCACATCCCTCAGTATGAATATAACCTCACTAAGGGCAGGAACTTTGTTTTGTAATCCTTGTATCTCTAGTGCCTTGTATATACATTGAAAGTACTTATTAATAGATGTTTGTATTTAATTGGATTCTAACATTCCCTGCACCCTAACCCCTCCTCCCCAGATAAACTTGTTTTTACTGCCTCATAAGATTGCATCAACTTTTTCAGGATCAGGTGAAAATCTGTTTTATCTATGAGTGAGTGAAAAAGCATTTATCAAACACTTACTTTCAGGCACTGTGTTAAGTTCTGGGGAGCTTGTAGAAAAGCAAGATAATTCCTGCTCTCAAGGAGGTCACAGTGCTATTGGGGCAGATAAAAAAAGAAAGTTCAGTTTCTTGGTGCATTGAAAGGCTCCAAAGACCTTAGGTTATGTAATGTAAGTAATCAAAATGATAGTGCCAGGGTAGTTCAGGGTACTGAGGCAGGACAGATGATAAGGTTTGGATGATTTTAAGAGGCAGTGATAAGACAGATCGTAAGGCCTGGTTGTTCTCCATCTTATAAGAAAAAAAATGGAGTTTGGGGGCAAAGGAGGAGTACAAGAAGGTAGACCCACCCTTATGGTAGAGGCTCTTTCTGCTACTTGACATTTCCCAATGGATTCTGGATAGGGAGGGGGGAGGCGGTTAAGAAGAATAGCCTCCCCTCTTCCCAGCACACACCATCCTGGATGGATTCATGAGACATTGACAATTCTAACCTTAGGCATACAGTTTCAAAACATGCTGCTTATTAAACATCAGCTTTTATATTTTTAAATTGTAATACTCAAAAGTCCTTTTTTGACATTTAGGAAGATAAATCCACTACAACAAGGTACAAATTTTTAAAAATGATATTTTTCTCACATTTTATAGTACATATCATTATATAGATTTCTTTTCCCAGGAGAAATGACTATTAAATTTCATTATTGTAGTGAATTAGTTTCACATGCTAATGAAGGGTTTTACAGAATGCTATTTCTTTTTCAGGTATACAAAACTTGGATATGCTGGAAATACAGAACCACAGTTTATCATCCCCTCATGTAAGTACTGCCTCAAATGAACGCATAAGCAGATTTAATATTGCTCCTGCTTGCTGTAAACTTCTAATTAGTAAATAATTCTGCCAAAATAATGGGCATATAGTTTGCCATATTTGAGGTGTGCCAACTTCTAAGACTGAATAAAGGAATTACTACTCACTACCAATAATACTTTTAGCATTAAATTATATTTAGAACTGAGGTTCTTCTAAAAGAAAAAAGGATGGGATTATTAGTTGTTAGAAAATATTAGACAAAATATCTCCCCCTTTTCCTTTCCCTGCCCACCTCTTTTTTGTTTTTATTTTTAAATAATATTTTTTTCCCCACTTACATATAAAGACAAATTTTTTAAAATTTTGAGTTCCAGATTTTCTCTGTTTCCCTCACCTCCTCCCTTAAAATGGTAAGCAATTTGATATAGGTTATATATGTGTAGTCCAAATTAATCATGTTGTAAAAGAAGAAACAGACCAAATTAAAAAAAAGAAAACACCTCCTTAAAGAAAACTATTTGGATTGTCTTCCTCCAGGGCTGTTGACATTGCTGTTCATGGGTATGAGTAGCTGATTCCATTAGAGATACATGGAAGACTGTCCTTTGGTTTATGATTAGGTAACCACTTTTTTGCAGGATTTGTATCAGTTATTGTTCCCATATCTCTCATTTTAGGCTCCATTTAGTTCAAAATGAGGTAACCCATTTCATTATCAGTTGATAATTTTTTATTACTGCAGGTTTTTGCTGATTATTTTAAGTTATATATCAGCATGTCTGTAAAAAATATTTGTTGTTTATCTCTTTTGTGTTTGTAGCACCTCTGTTGTAAGCTGTTCTGCTTTCTTACATTCTCTCTTACAGCCTTATGAAGCAGTGCTGCAACAAGCATTCCTTGAGTTTTGATAGTTTGTATACCAGGGCCATTATGGTGATGAAATGTTATTGTTTAATATTGAACAATATGTTGCCATTTAATCTTAACAATGACTCTTAGGCTTAATAATGCCGATTAATCTTAACGATGGCTTTTAAGCTTAATGATGCTTGTAGTTGTTTTCTGAGTTGTTTTTTAGTCGGGTACAACTCTTTGTGACCTCATTTGGGGTTTTCTTGGCAGAGATACTGAAGTGATTTGCCATTTCCTTCTCCATCTCATTTTGTAAATGAGGAACTGAGGCAAACAGTTAGGTGACTTGCCCAGGTTCACATGGCTAGTAAGTGTCTGAGACCAGATTTGAACTCATGAAGATGAATCTTCCTAATCTTAACCCAGTGTTCTATCCACGACACCACCTAGCTGCCCCAAAGATAGTTCTGTGTTACGATTTGTGTCCAACTCTTCATTGAACCCATTTGAGGTTTTCTTAGAAAGATACTAGAGTGGTTTGCCATTTCCTTCTACAGCTCATTTTATAGAGGAGGAAACTGAGACAAGCAGGGTTAAGTGCCTTGCCCAGGGCTAGTAAATGTCCATACATCTAGTAAATGTCTGAGGCCAGATTTGAACTCAAGATCAGTCTTCTGACGACAAGCCCAGCGTTCTATCTACTGCCCCACCTAGCTGCAATGGTTGTAGACTGAATGATAATAAAACTTCCTTTGCAACTAGTCTATTTTTGATGCTAATACTGTTTTCTAGAACTATCTCTGTGCTTCACTGGTGTCAGACCTTAAGAAATTTTAACAAAAGATGCCCTGGCTTTCTTTGTTTTTACTTTTATGTATTATATTATCTTTTAATTTTGTGATAGATTGCATTTATGTTGTTGAATGTCTTGAGCTATATACGTATGACTGCTTAGAGGAGACTTTGACAAAATTTATGTGTTTTTTATTTCTAATTGTGCTTTTTTTATTCTGCAAAATAGGCCATAATGCCATGTATGTAATCTTGTATGGTTTTTTGTGACATTTGATGTAGACGCAATAGCATAGGATTGAAATTAGAAAATTAGGTTGTAATCTCTTCCATGGGTTGTCCATGTGACTTGGGCAAAGCAGCTAATCTCTGGGTGCCTCACTTTCCTTAACTGAGGGTATTAGGCTAGATGGCCTTTAAAGGTTTTTCCAAGTCCTAGTCTATGATCCATTGAGTTTAATGTGATAATTATAAATGCTTTACAGGAAGAGTGTAGCTCCTTTTGCCCATGTAACCTTTGGCAAATCACTTAACTTCTCTGGACCGCTGTTTCCTTAGCTCTTAAATTGGATAAGACTGGAAGATCTGAGGTTCCTTTGAACTGTAAATCCTGTAATACTAAAATCTCCATGGGATTCCTGTTTTTGTTCCTAACAGTGGAATTGGATATGCTTCTACCTTTTAGGATTTTGAAGGCTTAATTTGTTAGAAAGCTACATAAAAGTAACCTTGTAGATTTTTGCATTCTATTTCTAGTCTTATGGGTTCTTGCTGCTTCATTTCATATCAAAGTCCAGACTTGAATTTTATTCTTTTGTTTTTTATGAGGATCTGAAATAGCTATAGTTTATTTGCTGCAAGTAACGATTGAATTTTTAAGTCTTTCTCACCAAACTAGTTCTGAGACTACTGACAAAGTGTTATAATCACTCTATGGTATTTACAGTTATTTTCATCATTTAATCACAGTAAGTATTTAAATTGGAAAGCCTGTTAGTAATACTTTGAATAGCTTACCTTATTTTGAGCCATTTAGATGCCACTATGAATTAGAAATATTTTTGCTTGTGAGGATGTTGAGCATGTTAACTGATGGTACAAATCTTCATAAACCACTGGAGTTCCCGCAGGAGTATAGGGAATTCTAGAGGATAATTATGACTTACAAAAATTTTCCGGTTTCTGTCGTCTTAAAAATTTTTACTGGGGATTAAAATCAAAAAAATTATACACAGTTTAAGGGCTTACAAGACTGTAGTAGAAGGGGTTGGTTATTATATTTGGTAATAAGATTGGCACCGTGTTGTTTATTCCCTATTCCCCTTCCCTATTCTTGAAAATTATACGCAGAAAGTATTGGTAAGCTAAGTCTTGTTGCTACACGATTTTGTTAATAATGCCAATCTCTTAGAGCCCTATTTTCTTATATGGGGTATGAAAGTACTAGGACTTAGATGATAAATTGCTTTTTGAGTTTTAAATGGCATTCTCAATTTTTAATTTTTATACAGTTAGCAGTTTTTGGTATAGTTTTTAGCTTCTATCCACATGATAAAGTATATAAAATTGCATGACATTTTTGAGTAAATACTCTGACAATTTTGTGTATAGCTTTCAAAAGCCTACTAATTACATAATTTTCACCATTTCTGCCCTCATGAGTTAAGGTTTTATTCTCAGGTCATATAGTACCTCTATTTTGCTATATACTATTGGTTTAGTAAGAATGGACTTAAAAGATATGTTACTCCGAATCCAATTTTTAACCTATCTTCATGAATTGCCATATTTTCTGGAAACTCTAGACCTGGAGTATGCATTTGTGATATTTCTTTTTACATATATATCGGCAAACAACATAAAAATATACTGAAATAAATTCTAGATAATTGCTTTTCTGTTAGCCTTCTAAATACTTAGCAATTTGGGCAAATTTTTGGACAAGTTTATAGGGAATCTTGGACATATGATCCCCTTCTGATTTACAAAATTTCCTAATTCTAAGAGTCAGGTGTTAATAAAAAAGTTAAAAGAGGCTGACTGTGGATATAGAATTTTTCTCTTTCAGTATTCTCTGCCCAACTTACTAAGAATATAACTATTAAAAATGATGGTACTACAGTTGAATGACAGATCATCCTAAATACATTCAGATAAGGACTATTTTGAATGAAGAACTTTTTAAAACTTGAAGGATTCAGAAATTTCATAATTTAAGTAAGTTTTAGCTGTGATGCGATATGTTAAATTTGCTAAATAGTTTGAGAATTATTGTTGGTTTTGAAAAATGACTTGATTTTTTAAAAGATGAGATTTAAAACTAAATCCTATGAGTATTTTTAGATTAAATCATTGGTTTATTATTTTGTAGCACAAAATTATAGGATAGAAAAGTTTCAAGAGGAAAATATTTTTGTATTTCCTCTGTAGTTCTTTTTTGTCACCTTTTTGTTTCTGAGTTCCAGATGACTTTTGAGGTGGTGATAATGTTTGCTATTTAAAATTGAAATAAATCTCATGGTTATTGAAATACTTAAAGATATTCTTTCTGCATAATACAATTTTAGCTTTTTATCACATTTAAAGTTTTTTTTCATGGCATTACTTATCTGTTTAAAGTTTCATATGTGGTGTCAGATATGAGTGTTTATGATAAAATGAAAAATTGTCTTTGATATATATCCAAGATGAGAGAGATGAAAGATGTTGTGTAAGTGAAGTTTGAGGAATACTAACCTCTAAAATGTCTGAGCACCTGTGTTCCTTTTTAAAGGTATTGCTATCAAGGAATCTGCAAAAGTAGGAGATCAAGCACAAAGGAGGGTGATGAAGGGTGTTGACGATTTAGACTTCTTCATTGGAGATGAAGCAATAGAAAAGCCAACTTATGCAACAAAGGTATGATTCTGTGGTTAGTCAAGATAAATGAGAAGTTTCGTTTAAAAATTTCATAGTATTTCTAAGAATATTTGTTTTCTACCCTCATGAATCGTTTCTCTGTCACTTTCTGCCTGTTAAGTCTTAAATGCCTTGGTTGTCTTTAACTTTTCTGATACTTAGTTTCCTCTTCTGTAGGATGAAGAGTTTATACTAGGTGACATCTAAGGTTCCTTCTGCTTCAAAATATGTGCATTTCTCTAAATCTTTTGTTGCCTCAAAAGTGCTGCCTTCCTGTGTGTAGGCTAATCCCGTCTTGCTTCTCTGTCTTCTCTTAAATTACTTTATATTTACTTATATGTACTGTGTCATATCTCCTAAGAGAATGAAAACCCTTCAAGGACAGAGACTATTTAATTTTTCTATTTTAATCTATTTCAATTCATAGTGTCTAGAACTAGTAAATACTTTAATAAATGGTTTTTGAGTTGAATGGAATATTCATACAACTTTAAAAAATGCTATTTTTTAAAAGATTGATAAGCTAGAAAAGCATTTTTTTTCCTGAAGGTATCTAATTATAAAATATGTTATGTGTGAGTATTAAACAAAGTAGGGAAAATAATTTTAAAAATACTTAGGAAAAAATGAACTGTGAAGTGTTAACTCCAGGAAATGGTTTTAGGAGTTGAGAGTTGGAGAAAACATGGAGGATAGATATAATGGAATGAATAACAGTGAATGAACAGTGAATCATGACCACAGCTTACTAGTCATTTGTTGCTTCAAAAAAAATATTTTCAGTAATTACTGTACATATTAAATGCTGTTGGGCTCTTTTTAAAGCTGTAAAACAGAGTTCCTGCTTTCTTGAAGCTCATACTTCATGGTTTTGCAGAAGTATCTTTGGTTTATGATCTTTCATGTTATCTAACATCAGAGTGTACTGTGCATAGTAGTTTTTTAGAATTAATTTATTAAATGGATGAATGATACCTAAATACAATTTTGTAACTGAGTATTATTGTGTATTATTATTTCTTGTTGATAAGAGTTAAATTGAATGAATTTTTTATTCTTTTAAAATTGTTTGGTACTATTTTAAAATTAGAGCAATATTTTATTTTGTTTATTTAATTAACAGTGGCCGATCCGCCATGGTATAGTTGAAGATTGGGACTTGATGGAGAGATTTATGGAACAAGTGATCTTTAAATACCTAAGGGCAGAACCTGAAGATCATTATTTTCTTTTGGTGAGTTCAAATAACACTTTTGTTGAGTACACTTTAGAAAAGATTTCACAAAGTTTTTATTAGTTACTTTTCAAAATACATTGGGTTTTTTTGTATTGCTTCTGTCAGAGTAACATTCAGTTTATGTTGGCCCTAAGATACATTAAGGTAGACTCACCTATAGGTCAGTCTGATATTTTGGATCACAAGAAGAGGATTACAATAAAGCACTAATTTAGGTACTTAAAAATTATTTTATTATGAGGTCATAATAACAGTAAGACTTTTGTAGTGCATGAACATTAATAATTCTTGACTTCTTTTTCCTAAGTCTCTCATATTCATTTGCTAAAAAATTTTGTCTTTTTACCACTGCACTTTCTTGCATCATATCTACTCATCTGTTCATCATTTCTACTACTTCCATTCTAGTTGCTCTCCCATGACTTCTCTCCTGTTTTTTGTATTCAGCTGTTGAAATTCATTCTTTTAAGGCCCAGTTGAAAAACTCTCTCCTCCTTTTAAGTCTTCTATTATTCCCTCACCTTCTTACCTTACCCTTGTCTTAACTTCTGTGAATGTTCATAGAATCTTAGATTCTGTTTTGTATTTTAGTTATGTATGTTCTTGTCTTACCACCTAAATACTAGATTATAAGCTTTCTGCAGTGAGTGTGTCTTATTTATCTTTATCTCACTCAGTGCCAAGCACGGTGGCTTGAACATATGAAGCACTTAAATGTTTTCTGAGTGAATAACTCACATTATATAGATTTTTTAGCTCATAAGTGCATTTTCCTTGTAACCTGTATTCAACGAAGTGATATATCAGTGTGTTAGATGCTATTACCTTTATCATTATTTGTAATAAGCATATCTAATTGAATTCCAAGGATTTAAAAAGTTTCAATTCATGCATATTATATATGGTAACTCTGTTAATGGGTATATTTGGGTAATTAGAATATTCTGTTCCATGACTCTATGAGATAGTTGAAGTTAATTAAATTCAGTTAATTAAATTAAAGTCAGTGATGTTTTGTGCAAAATAATGAATTCTTTCTCTTTTGTATTTATTTGCTTAAGAAGAGATTTCTTCATTAATGAGACTTACATTTTTTTTTTATTTGGCTTATTTTAACATACTCTTCATCTAATAGACTGAACCTCCTCTAAATACACCAGAAAACAGGGAATATACAGCTGAAATTATGTTTGAATCCTTTAATGTTCCAGGCCTATACATAGCTGTACAGGTAAGCATGTACTTACATTTCTCAACCTGAATCTTAAGAATTAAAATTTTGAACATTTAAAATCTTATTTTTGGAATGCCATTTTCCCTATACTTTTCATAGCAAAGAATAGATTCATAATAGATATTAATTAGTTCTGAGCATAGTGTCCTTTGTGAACTTTAAGTTATAACTATTACTGTCTCTTATCTTTATAATGTATATAGTATACTGTTCATTGTTTTATAAATTTTTTTGTTTTGCCAATTTAGAAAATTTATCTATTGGCTATTTCAGAGTTTTTGCTTAAAAGTGTTATATTTACCATTAGGTCCTAGAAGTTGTTCCATTGGTGTAGATCTCAATTCATTCATGCTTTCTTTTCCTATATATTTGTTGTACAATTTGTGTTCTTCTATAAATCCTCTCCATTATGCCCTCCCAGAAGGCTGAAGGCCTTCCCCATAAGTCTTTTTATCTGGGTTACTTAGCTGTCCACCTGATGAACCGCATGAAAAGTCACTTCCTTTTCCTTTCATACATTACCTGAATAACTTTTATGCTTCTTTTTGGGTTAAAGTCATTGTTGAAAATTTGATTCCCTTCTATAGCTAGGATATAATATATGTAATAATAATAATAATAATATATAAAATGGATAGAGCTCTGGTCCTGGAGACTGGAAGACCTGATTCAAAATCTAGCCTCAGAAACTTAATCGCTGTGTCTTGCCAAGTCATGTAACTTTTTTTTGGCCCCAGTTTCCTCAACTGTAAAATGGGGAAAATAATAGCACTTGCTTCACAGGGTTTTTGCAAGGATCAAATGAGAAACTTTGTAAAATTCTTAGGATGGTACCTGGCACAAAGTAAGTGCTTAATAAATGTTTATTCTTTTCCCATCACATCCATCACTCCATTGCCTTTTGGTTCAACTATAATTGTGTTGAAGGCGACAAGACAGAATAATGTTAATGTGTCAGTAGAAAAATATATTTGTTATTCAAATTAAAAGCGATCTTTTAAGGTCTATTTCTTGTTATTTCTGGTTGATCTAAAATGAAAATGTCCATTTAATTTTTATACTCACAAAATTGAGCACCTTTCCCCTTGATAATTTGGTGTCCTTTTGACTCTTAATGATAGCATAATGTTTATTAACTTTTATCACCTAGCATCTTTATGGTGAAGGTCATTTAGGTAACAAAAACTTTTGGACTCTCACGAGTCCAAAATATAAGCACTTGGAATATAAAGAAATAGCATCATCCCCTTCTAGTTGAAAATGTATGAATGTCATACATGTGAAAAAAGACTTTTTAAACATTTACAAATGCATCCCATGACTACAATTGAACGAGAAAGGAACTTTAGTAACTTTACAGTGTAGTTTATGGACCAGGAACTGATTAATATGGAAACATAAGTAATCTTTCATTTGAGATTTTTAAAGAAGAATAGGTCTCCAACCATCTGTAATAATTTTTTTTTGGGGTGGTTCTACCTAAATGTAGGGATTGAAATAGAGGATATCTTCCCATCTCTTTCAACTAACATTTTGCAAGTGAATAAAACATTTAAGTAGATGCTAACTTTTAATAGCATTGCACATTTGATATAGGCTTATTCAAGTGTTTTCTTTGTGTTTTTCCCACAAAGCTGTTGTGAATTAACTTCCCACAAAATTATTGTAAATAAATTGTGAAAATTTAAAAATTAAGTAATATCTACATACATTTCCCAGATTGAATTTTATATGAACCTCATTTTAGTATTAGCTCTCCCATATCCTTTCTCAAGGGAAAAAAAAGGGTAAGTTGGCCACAGTGATAATTTTGAGACATGCAGGGGAGTTTCCTTGCCTAATAACCATTAATTTTACTGTTTTTTAAAAATTGTTACGTTTTTCTTGTATATAATCACTTCCCAAGAAACAGTTCCTCCTTCCCTCAAAGGGCCTTTGTAATAGAACTTTGTAAAGTATGTAAGTCTATTTTTAAGTTGATCTTTCTATAAGGGAATGGCCAATTAATTAGAACATTTATGACCTGAATAATTCACATAGTTGTCTGAGTTCCTGTCACCATATTTTTGTAAGTATAACCCGTCTAAATATTTTGAAAAAGTCTAGCTTCTTTTGGATGTAATATTTCATGAGAAATCTCTGCATTTTAAAAGTAATTGTTTACTTTTTTTTAAGTAGAGAAATTGGTAAGATTGTGTGAATGAAAATTCCTTTATTGAAATGAAAATAATGAGCAATTTTGAATTTTCTCATTTTTGGAAGATTTTGCTTTTGAGATTATAAAGTAAATAAAAGTAGTATGCCTTTTGAGATTTCTCACTTTTTCTTTTTTTTTCTTCAAGGCTGTCCTTGCTTTAGCTGCATCTTGGACATCAAGACAAGTAGGAGAGCGGACACTGACTGGTACAGTTATAGACAGTGGAGATGGTGTCACTCATGTCATTCCAGTGGTAAGGTTGTTTTTAAAATATTGAATAAGAATATTAGTTTAAAAAAGCCACTTGGCATAAGCAAAAGCCTGGTATATTTAGAATATATCGACTTTATTAAGATCCCTAAATGTTCCTTCTTTAGTTACTATAATTACTTGAAAATTTTTTTTCAGTTACGGCTGTATTCAGATAAAAATGCCAATATGTGTTTTTAAAAAATACCTCACTCTTGTTGTAAGAAGGCATTACTTTTAGACAATAACATTGCAAAATGTGCAGCTGGAATATGTAGTTTCATATCTTAATCAACAAAAAATTAGTTTTTGTTTTTAGATTTTTTTATAACGATTTGATGACTTTCCATTCATAATTTAGCAATTTAAAGAACCAAAGGCTATTTTACAATTAATATTAAGCATATCAATGTAAGTGAGTTTTATAGTGATTTGTTTTTTATTGAAGTAACATAGTTATGATAGTTTATTAAACCATTGAGTTTCCAGTGCTTAATGGTAAATTACATTGCTTTCTGTTGTACCAAGTGGATTTAAAATGTCTACCGAAAATCACTGAGCTTCATAAGGACCTTTAAATTTTTAATATTTTTATGCAATTGAAGTCATCTTTTAAAGAAACAGTTAAAATACAATTGTGGGGGCACTGAGAGACAGATATCCAAGGTATCTGAATGTGGGGAATATTCTACCGATGTGGAAAAAAAATCTGGGACATTATTGTTGCTGAAAAAGATGACCAAAAGCACATCAGTAAGTCCTGCCTACTCTCCTGTCTGTAAAAAATATTTGTGTCATCTATTCATGATCTGAGGGAATCTTCAGTGAGTTTATTCTTAGTAAGGATGGAACAGGCTTTTTCTAGTTACAGTCAACAGTAGACCAAATCTTTACCTTGTCACAATTAACTGAAAAGTTGTAGAGAATATGAGATCTCATTGGGCTTATTGTTGATTACAAAAAAATCAAGCATTTGATTTGATAGAGGCTCTTTATTTTCTATTCATACATCAAGATCATTGAGGATTCCTTAGATGACTTTTACTGTTTGATGAATTACCTGATTATAAACATCAGGTAAGATATAAAACAGATGTGTGCACATTAAAGGTATTTGCCACTGTGATGGTGGAAAATCTAGTGCAGATTCTGGATTGAGAAGGGATTATTTGTGGATGCTAAATTTCTCCAGATACACCTATTTGTGGAAGACATTGTATCAATTGCATCAAGTTCCAAGGCATTGCAGAACATTCTTTTTTTTTTGTTTTCAGTGTTCTGCAATCACTTCCATATATCTTAGATTTTTCCCCTCCCTCCCTCCTCTACCTCCTCAGTCCCTCCCTGAGACCGCATGCAGTTTTATATAGGTTCTAAACATACATTCCGATTAAATACATTTTCATCTTAGTCATGTTGCATAGAAGAATTAAAGTGAATGGGAGAAATCATAAAACAAACCAAAACATAATACAAAAGAAAATGATCTGTTTCATTCTGCGTTTGAATTCCATAGTTCTTTCCCTGGATGTGGAAGGCATTTTCCCTTAGGAGACCATTGGGAATTATTTAACTCCTTGCATTGCAATGAAGTACTAAAGTCTACCAGAAAAATTCCTCGCACACTGTGGTTGTTGCTGTGTACAGAGTTCTCCTGGTTCTGCTCCTTTCACTCAGCATCAGTTCCAGGACTCTCTGAAGTCCTCCTATTCATCTTTCCTTATAGCACAATAGTATTCCATTACATGCATACCACAATTTATTCAGCCATTCCCCTATTGATGGGTATCCCTTTGATTTCCACAAAGAGAGCTACTATAAATATTTTTGTACATGTGGGACCCTTTCCCATTTTTATGATCTCTTGGAGATACAGTCCTAGAAGTGGTATTGTTGGGTCAAAGGGTGTGCATATTTTTGTAGCCCCTTGGGCATAGTTGCAAATATTGCAGAACATTCTTGAAGAGATCATCGCTCAAAGGAGTTTCACCTATACATTCATCTAGGAAAGACCAAGTAGAATATTTCTTGCCCAGATAGCATCATTCACTTAGATAGACACTATATAGTTTGGACCTTGAACTATGCCCACAGTTGAAAAGAAGTCAGAAAGTGGGCTGAATTACTTTCTGGAAATTTGAAAGTTTTATGCTGCCTCTCCAAGCTTCTCATGAAAGCAAAGGCCCACTTTTTCACTACTAACATTTTTATTGATAATACTATATAGCAGAGAAGATGGGGAGACATGAATGAGTTGTGATCTTCATTATTGGAGGGAACTCCAAAATCAAGAAATCACAGATACATTTGAGTATTGAGAGATTACTGCTTCATTTTCCCATTTACATTTTGAGATTTTATTGCTTCATTATCCTCATTTATATTTTTAATAGTGCTGTTTTAATAAATGTTCCTAAGATAATGCTTTTTAAATGTTGTATTCCAAAATGTAAGTAAGTAATGAAGCAAACCAGATAGGGTGTTAGGCAATGAGTTAGGGGAATCCAGATTCAGATCCTGTCTTAGACAATCACTAGCTAGTAATTTTCTAGCTACTAGCTACTTAACTTCTTTGAGCCTTAGTTTTCTTGTTTGTAAAATGAAGGTAGCAAGAGTCTCTATCTCACTGGGTTGTTATGGGAGGTTAAAATGGAATGTATGTAAAATATTTTGCATATCAAGTCAAGATTCTGTATAAATACAACCTGTGACTTAAGAATCATATCCAGATGGTTACTATCATTGGTAATTACTATCAGAATTTTAAAATGATGTTCATAAGAGGCTAATTTGGTCCAATGATTATCATCTATAGGATGTGCATTAACTTGTAAGTGAATAGAATTGCCAGCAGTTTGGAACAATTCTATGTAATTCTCTGCCTTTGAGGCATTTAAAAACATTCTAAAAAGTGTTCCATAGGCTGTAAACTCCAGTTTTCAAAAATAAGATCATAACAGTGATTTGTTGATTTGAGGAAGAACCAGCAGTAAACAGAATTATTTTCAGTCAAGACAGTTCTAGAGAAAATACAAGAAAAAGCAAAACCATGTAGATAGAAGGTAAAAGTTGAGATTAAAACTGCAATGTGGTCAAAATTTGGTGTTGGATGGTTAATGATGTTTATGATTTGATACAACAAAAAAATTCTGATATCTACAGGCTGGTACCGCAAAACTACCAGGCCTCCCATCTCCCTAAGGCATAGCATGCATGATGCAGCTATTTGTTCAGACAAATATATAGCATTGATGCGTTTTATGAGGTGAAAAAAGTCAGATAGGAAAATTATATTAATGCGTTACTTGAAACAATCATAATTTCAATAAATACTTCAAAGTTTAAGATTGTCTCACACAGATTGATAGATAATCTTATATGCTTTTTATTTGTTCCTTTAAATATTTGTTTTACTATTGATTTAATAAGCTGGGCAAATTTTAATATTCCTGGCAATTTGGAGTTGGAAGTAGAGTTGGTCTCATTCTGCATGACATTACAGATAGAGTGAAACTGCTTCTATTGTTTTGAGAAAAGTTTAGTTTATTCTGGACCAGCTTTTTAAAAAAAGTCAGTTTAAAAAGTCAAATCATTTTGCCTTTGGTTGAATAAAAAAGTATTAGTGCTTCTAATACTTTGTTTTCTAATACTAATGCTTTATATTCTAATACTAATACTGCATATTCATTCTAAGAGCTTTTTAAAGTGTACAATTTGATAGTATGTAGGCTATTCTTAAGTTTAGTTATGCTGAACATGCATTCTTTCAACTTCGTTGCTTTCATTCTTGAGTAATTGAGGTATAGTTGTAAATTCTGCACATATTAATGGAAGAAAAACTTAAAAATAGTAGTTAATTATCTATGTAGGAAAATTTCATTCTGCACTGTCTTAATTTTCAGTATTACTACTACTGTTAGAGGTAGTTAATGAAGAATGTTGTAATTTTAAAAAAAGAAGGAATATTTTTCTGAGATTTAGAGAGTGCATAGATGGAATTCCAGTAGTTACATACTGAATCCAATTAACTTTGCCTTTAAATTGTTAATAGAAATTTGTACCCATCCTTTAAAGCCCTAGTCTAACGCCACCACCTCCCAGATCTTTTCTGTTAATAACTACTCTTCTCCTTATGTAGCAGTTTGTTTTGCATTGACGTAATGCCTTTGTGTTATAATGTCATGTATTTTGATTTTCCTTATACTTTACCTCTCATTGGACTATATAGTCCTCAAGGGGTACGATTTTTGTCTTTGTTTTCCCCAGTTCGTGTCACCAGACCCTGCACCTAATGGGTGCCTAATAAATATTGATTTTAATTTGAACTGACTTTTTTTTTATTACTCCTAGGCTGAAGGGTATGTTATTGGCAGCTGTATCAAGCACATTCCAATTGCTGGGAGAGATATAACATATTTTATTCAGCAGTTATTGAGAGAACGAGAAGTAGGAATTCCTCCTGAACAATCCCTGGAAACAGCTAAGGCAGTGAAGGTAAAGTAGAAATTTATTGAATGGGGCAGGGGGTGGGACTTTCCTAGGAACTGAAAATTAAATTTATAATAAAAAATACTCTGATTGAATAATAGTGCTTGTTCATCTTAAAAGTTATTTACCCATTAAGTTATTGTTGATTACTTACTTGTATTCCTTACAAGTAAGTCCTTGAAAGTTGCTGTCACCTTTATGTCCTTTCTCAGCACTAAAATAGTTGCATTTTAAGAGTGAGCACATTCTTTTAATGAAGCTTTTCACAGCTGACAAAACTTGGAAATGAAAACATTTATACAGCAATGTCATTGCACATTGTTTATATGTATTCCTTTGATAAAAGTAAAATTAATCATCTCTTAATGCAAATTCTTTCACATTTGGTTCAGTAAATTCCTCGTGTTCTCCCTAACATTGTTTTACACATTGCCTTGCTTGATGTCGTATTGTATTCAATAGATTTTAAAATTGGGGAAATTAATATCTGTTTTAAGTATTTTGGCAAATAGAAGTGAAATATGAATTCTGATTTAAATATTTTCATTTACCATAAGTCTCTTATGCACATTTTATTTAACTTATCAGAACATTTGCACCATGTTTATAAATTAATCAACCCTGAAAATGGCACTTATTTGCATATCTAAGGTATGGTCATGCACTTCAGCAGTGCTTAGGGGTAATTCTCTTACCTGAGCATGATATCCTTCCCTTCTTTTTTCCCCATTTCTCTTGCATATCATAAAGTTCTTCTGTTATTCCCTCTAATATCTCACAAACAGAAGATTATTGAAGCTATGTAAATACCATTTCTGTTTTTTTCTTTGTTTTTCAGATGTTTATTCTTTTGGGAGCATTGAAAATTTTAATAAATTATCCATGAAATTGCCAGAAGTATATTGTATGAGTAGGCAAATGTTAGTCTTGTTTGTTTGCTGTTACCTATGGTGACTGACTGGCCAATGTCATTCCTCTTTATAAACTCCTTGTGGGGAAATCAAAAAAGTTACATATATCAGGTTCACTTTATTGCAGACAAAGGATCAGGGCAAAACTAAACTGCTTTTTAAGTAAGCCTCCATATCCTTATGAAACTTCAGTCTGCATAGAGGCTAAGTATCATTTTTATCTGGACTCATCTTTAGGGGACATGTTGTAAGGCATATGACCACTGGCTTCATTCTTTTTTTTTTACCCTCCATAAAGACAGTCACATCGAGTTGTTTGGGTATGGACCTGAAAATAATGAGTAAATGTGTTTTCTGCATTCCTTTAAAAGCACAGTTTATTTTAGTATTTATAATATACCAGGAAGTAGGTTGCCATTGAAAATATATCAACTCATTTTTTTCTTGTTCATGAGTAAGTAACCTAAAGAGATTGGTTTTCATCTTTTCCTGTTTTAAAATTTTATAAAGATTAATATTGTTTAAGCAGTGTTTTTCTTCATTTTAAGTATAATAAATTCAGGGTTACTTTTTGTAACTCCTTTTGGCTTTCTCCTAAGTATGTCATAAAAAACTTCTAAGTATTTCAAAATATGTTTCTTTCCCCTATCTTCTTTTTAGGGATACAGCTTTATTCAAAATTCTCTTCTTTTTCCCCAATTTCTTTCCCTCTCAACCACTCAGTTGGGAAAAATGGAAAATAAAATCTTTAGAACAAATGTGTTTGCCCAGTAGCTTGTGGTCTTAGTTTTATTCATATTAGGACTCAAAAGTCTGTGCAGATTTATGTTGCTCTGTCACTTATTGTAAGGGATTGGTGAATTTTGAAAATTTTTTTCCTTGAATATGTAGCATATACTTTATCCTTTCTGAATTATAAACATTATTATTAATAATGAGTATTACAAAAGGAAGATAGTACTATACTATTTTCATGAATGGTAGATTGGATTTGCATGTTTCATAAAGGAAAAATAGAAATCAGAATTATTATTCTCATTCCGTTCACACCATGGAGTATGAAAATCAAATATAGTAGAATAATAAAATATTTAAATTTGTAAACTGAAATTGTAAAATTATCTGGCAGCCTTGGTAATTTTCCTATATCACTAAATTATTCTCCAAAGTGGTTTTTTTCCTTTACCTGCTTCTAGCTCTCTGAAAATGCCTGTCTTTGTTCCTTTCCATTATGTTTTTTAGAGACTAAATACTTTTTTTTTTTAATTTAGGAACGTTATAGTTACGTCTGCCCAGATTTAGTCAAAGAATTTAACAAGTATGATACAGATGGGTCAAAGTGGATTAAACAGTATACTGGAATCAATGCAATCTCAAAAAAAGAATTTTCCATTGATGTTGGTTATGAGCGGTTCCTGGGTCCAGAAATCTTCTTTCACCCAGAGGTAAGTTTGCTTAATTTAGTCATGCTTCTAAATGTAAGAAAATATTAATTTTAGTTTTAGATATTCACAAGTAGTTTGACAAATATTTCTTGTAGTGAGGGGACTAATCTACCAAATGGGGAAAGAAAACCCAAATTATTCACACTTCTGTTATAAAGTCACCTGAGTAAAAATATGAAAATTTATTTTGTTATATTTTTAGAAACTGAATATTACTTTGTGAAATAATTGTTGATAATGTCTAATAATTGTAAAATTATTATAACAATTTTGAAATGCTTCTGTGTAAGAAAAATTTTCTGTATTAAAATTTTTTTTTTTTGACATTTTAAAATAGTGTTTTGACAGTACAGGTCTTAGTGTGCCTTTATGTTATTAGAATGTTTATTAAGTGTCTACTGTGTATCATATATTCTACTGAATGTAGAGGATACAAAGAAAGGCAAAAGACAGTCCCTGCCCTCCTCACAGTCTGATTGGGGAGACAACATGCAGCCAAGCTACATATGAAATAAGTAGGAAATAATCAGTAGAGGAAAGTCACTACAATTAAGAAGAATCAGAAAGACTCCCAGTAGAAGGTGAGGTTTTAGTTGGGATTTGAAGGAAGCCAAGAAAGTTAAGAGACTGAGATGAGGAAGGAGAGCATTCCAGGCATGAGGGTAACCCAGAGAAAATGCTGGAGCCCAGAAATGGAGCATTTTTTTTTCTTGATCAGTGAGGAGGTCAGTGTCACTGGATCGAAGATTACATGGTGGGAAGTAAGATATGGTAAGACTGGAAAGGTAGGAGGGGGCTAGGTGGGCTAGGTTATGAAGGGCTTTGAATGCCAGAGGATTTTGAATTTGATTCTGGGGGTGAACGGGAGCCACTGGAGTTTTTTGAGTTGGAGGTGTTTGGATTTGTACTTTAGAAAAATCATTTTGGCAACTGAAGTGTAGAATGGAGTGGGGAAGGACTTATTGCAGTAGTCCAAAAAGTGAGACAAGGGCCTATGCTACAATGGTGGCAATATCAGAGGAGAGAAACAGGCATGTTCCAAAGATATCACAAAGGTCAAATTGATAGGCAGAGCTGGGCAACAGATTTCATATATGGGGGAGGGGCAGTAGTGAGAGATACTGAAGAGTACATATTGCAAATATAGTATAGAGGGAGAGGAAAAAAGGGCCCAATATAGAGTCCTGTGAGACATTTACTTCTATGGTAAGCAGACTTGAACTGAATGAAAATATAACAAAAGAAGCTGCGAAGAGATCAGTAGGAGGTAGATCAGAAGATTGTTACCAGTAGAAGAACCAGGAAATTGTCTTGTCACAAAAGCTGAAAGAGAAGACAATATCAAGGACAGAAGGTGGTGGAATTGTCATAGGATCCAGAAAGGTCTAGAAAGATGAGGATTGAGAAAAGGTTTTTTGAGTTTGTCAATTAAGAGATCATAGGTAATTTTTTAAAAAGCAGTTGTAGTTGAAAAATTACATTGGAAGTCAAGACTGTAAAGTTAAGAGGAGAGGGAGAGGAAAGGAAGTGGAGGCACTGAACTTAAAAGGAAACAACATATATATGCCTACATATAGCACCAAAGAGTTTTTTTTTTTAAACTGAGGTAGAATTCACAGCCTTTATGGAAAGTCAGTCATTTTAAATGTTCACATTTGTAGTAGTATTGCTAGAGTTTGGCTGTTTTATAAAAAGACATTCTGTAATTATTGTTAAACATCTACCAGAGCAAACCAGTGACTAATACTGGTAACAGGCAGAGAATCTGAGGCTCCACCTTAGTGAACAGATTAGTTTCATTTATAATCACCAATTCGTTTATATAAATTAATGACTATTAAAATACTTAGCTCTCATAAGTTAAATATTTCCAAATGGAGTATTCATTTGCTTGCCATACTTTTTGGAGAGAGAGGCTACTTAGTCAATTCAATCCAGGCTGAGTTGCAGTGACAGTATCCAGAAGGGTCCTTGGTGACCACTTAATCCTTTTTAAAAATAGGTCAGTGGCTCAGTAAATAGAGTGCTGGGAAATGCTCAGGAAGACCTGAGGTCAACTTTGGCTTTAGACTCTTAATAGCTTTGTGACTCGGGCAAGTCACCTAAACTCTGTTTGGCTTAATCTACTGGATTAGGAAACGGCAAGCCAAGAAAACACCATGGACAGTATTGGCACGCTATGGTCCATAGGGTCATGAAGAGTCTGAACAACAGTTCTTAATTGTATAGATAAAGCAAATTGAGGTCTAAAGAAATCAAATAGCTTATATATTTTAAGAAGCAAAATAACTATGTGACAGAGGCAGAATTAGGTTCTAAGGAGTCCTGTTCCCACTTCAGTACTTTTTCCACTTAGAAATTTTAGAGGTTTCTTCAGCCTTGATGTCCCTTTTCTATCTACCCTTGAGTCCCTATTCTCAAGGATCTGACATTCTATCTGAGGAAGCAGTGTTTACCATGCATAAAAAAACATGCCAGATAAGTACAAAATAAATATAAAATAGTTCCAAAGGGAGGGAACTAGCAATTGGAGAATCAAGAAGAGATTCCCTTGAGTTGAGTGTTGGAGGAAGTAAGGGATTTTAGGATTTGTGGTGAAGAGGGGAATGTGTTATAGGTGTGGACAATTCTCAATAGAAAGACCAGAGAGTACTGTGAATGCAGAACAGCAAGGCCACTTTGGGTCTTTGAGTTCATGAATTAATGTAATAGTATTGGTAATGTAATGGTAATAAGTTTTAGGTTTGGTTGTGGAAGTCTTCAAGAGCCAAATAGAAGAGTATGTTTTATCATAGAGGCAGTACAGAACCATTGGAATTTAATAAATTTAATAAAAATAGGGCAATTGTCTATAGTTACAAAGAAAAGCCACTCTCGCAGCTATGTGGAGGATGGTTTGGAGTGGGGAGAGACCTGTGGCAGGCAGACCAGTTAGGAAGACATTTCAGTAGGTCAACCACATGAGAGATGACAAAGACCTGAGGTGGTGGCGTATGTGAGTGGTAAGACAGCAATAGATGTGAAAGATGTTGTCAAATTAGAAATCTACTACTGGACTGGCAACTGATTAGTTATTTGTAGTGAGCAAGGAATGACGACAGCAAGGTTTCAAGCCTGAGAGACTGAAAGGATGTTGGTATCTTTGACAGAAATTTAAAAAATTAGAAAGATGAGTTCTTTTTGGACATGTTGATTTTGAAATGTCTATGGGACATCCAGTTTGAAGTGTTCACTGAAAGAGCTCAAGAGGGAGACTTAAGCTGGTTATTTAGATCTGGAAGTCATCAATACAGAGATAATTAAACCAATGGGGGCTATTATATTATATATTAATATACATATATTATATTATATATTAAACCAATGAGGTCATGAAGTGAGATCATATATGGAGAGAAGGCCCAAGATAGAGCCTTGGAGTAAGGGTACATGATAAGGATTAGAAGCAAGCAAAGGAAACTTAGTTAGATGTGTAGGAAAACAAAGAGTAGCAAAAAGTGTAGAAGTGATTTGAGAGAGGAGAGTTTAGTTGGACTGATTAAATCTAGGTTTGAGATTGGGAAGAGAAGAAAATTAAGTAAGAGCATGTAGAGAATGTACTGAGGGATGGAGGTATTCATTATCATAGGATGAAGAATGAGTTTTCAAAGGGCAAGTTATAGGGAGATATTGAATGATAGGATACGGTTGCAGGAATGTCAAGAGTTTTTTGGTGATGGAAGTGAATAATATTTGAGTGAAAGCCAGATTAAGGACTTGATTCATCCCTAAGTGTTTGAGGTATAGTGAAATAATAAGTAGGTCACAGGTTTGAGGAACTAATAGGATGTTTGAGGGAACATTATCATGAATGTAGAAGGTCCCCTAAGAAGAGGAAGACAGCCACACTGAGGGGATGGTATACAGCCATTTTCCTATTACCTGGTTTGGATGATACATTTTGATATAAGGTAGGATGACTCAGCTCTGGATTCATCCTCATCTTTATTCTTTGTCCAGGATACAATGTGGTTTGCTTCTATCGTGGACATCCCAACAACTTGGGCTGGCAAACACCTAGGAGTCACCCATTCTGCTTGTATTTTCTTATTACATATCACTTGTGATTTTCTTTTCTCCCCACCCTCTCTTAATATGGTAGTACAGAGTACTGTATAATTCAAGTTAATTAGAACTGTTATATTTCAGGTAAAACCATTTACCCCATCATGCTTCGTAGACTAAAAAAGCTGTACCATTTAGTACCTTTTGTCACCATGTAATAAATAGCTCTAAAATTTCTACGATTAATAAAATGTTCTCTGGCAGCAGATTGGGAGTTTTTGACACTTCTAGGAAGTGCTGATCTGAGTTGTAGATCTACTGTTGAACGAAAAGTGGAATAGAACTTGATCAATCTAATTTATAAGACAGTCTTCACATTTAATTTTGAAAATTTAGTCTTTAAAAATGCAGTATTTCTTTTAATTCATATAGATCAGGATATACGAACACTTGAACGTATCTTTTTTTCAAAGGCTCACCTAATTGAGATTATCTTCATATTTCTGCAGAATTCTTAAGAGGCAACTAGGAGGCAGTGGATAGAATACTGGGCCTGGAGTCAGGAAGACCTCCATTCAGCCTTAGATACTTGCTAAACAAGTGACTCTGAGCTGTTAGTTAATTTGTGTTTGCCTCAGTTTCCTCAACTGTAAAGTAGGAATAATAATACAACCTGTTTTATAGGGTTATAATGCACTGAAAATCAACTGAGATCCTATTTGTACAGCACTTAGCATAGTGTTTGGTATAGGTGCTTAATAAATACTTATTCCTGTTCCCTTGCTGAATATATCTAGTTCCTAGAGCTAACATGTAAAATAATTATTATTTTTCAACTGATAGTATAAGCACATAGAAAAAGAGGGGAACCTGTCCCTCATTATTTAGTTTATAAATGATTTACAATTTTTTCTTCCATCTTATACTAGTACTGATTAATGCTTTCTTTTAAATTAAAATATTTACAAGCATTCATTAGTTATTTCTCAGTTCACTTCATCTTTTTAAATTCAGTATAATCATTTTCATTGCTGTATATATAACGACTTATATATAATCAGCATTTTCTCTCTGATGTTTGATTTATTTATTTTCTGGAATATCTAGTTACTTACTGTGATTTTTGGATGTTAACTTATATTGACAAATAAAAAACAAAATTGGTAACTTAATGTAACTAGTCTAATATATTTTCATCCAGTAGCTATTGTATTTATTATTTATCAATCAAATGCTGTACTTTTGTTTATAAAATTTCTATTATTTTGAAACTAGAAACTTTCAGTTTCTTAACTTTAATGAGTAAGTCCAATAATCACTGGACTTGTGCAATTTGCCTTTTTTTTTCAGTTTGCTAATCCAGACTTCACACAACCTATCTCAGAAGTAGTAGATGAGGTAATTCAGAATTGTCCCATCGATGTCAGACGTCCTCTCTACAAGGTCAGTGTTTTAGTGAAAGTGTCATGTAGGGTAATCCTGTAGTATGTGATAATCAGTTCATTAAATATTGAAAAGGGTCAACATCATTAAAAAACAAACATTTTTGGGGAAAGTACACAAGAGAGTTTTCAGTATTAAAATGGACTCATTAGTATAAGTTTTTTAAATTATTTCAATTTTTCCAATATAGAATATTGTCCTCTCTGGGGGTTCAACCATGTTCAGGGATTTTGGACGTCGACTACAACGAGATTTGAAAAGAACTGTTGATGCAAGGCTGAAACTAAGTGAAGAGTTAAGTGGTGGTAGACTGAAGGTTGGTTTTCTTAATCCATTTTGGGTAGGATATATGTACATGGTATTAACAAATATGATTCAGCTGTTTACATTCTGGTAAAACTTAATCATTAAGACTGTGAGAAGAGTTATGACTGTAATTTTTATGAACTATGTAATGAATTCTTTAAAACATAGATTGTTTACTTAAAGATATTGTAACTTGAGTTATTTGTAACAGTGACTGTTTTACAAAATTTGCAGTGTTGAACGAATGCATATGAAAGTATAAATGTATATTCATTTGTTGGGTTATATACATTTTATATTTATTCTCTTGGAAAATAAATAAAGGGATATTGAGACAAATAGTAGTTGTCTATTTAAATGTAAACCGACACGTTCTGGTGTCTGGTGAGAGACATACTTGATAGCTGATAGCCTTTGTTATTTAATGTTTCGTTACTTTCATGTAGCACATTCCATGGAGTGTAGTGGAATGGAAAAGTGAATGGTGTAATCAAGGCAGAGTTTAAACATTATTGAACTGTGAAGCTATAATGGCATGACCTGAAACTTCAAGCAGTTTCATTTATCTTTGTAATAGGCAACTTTTGTCTTGTACAAAAATATTTTTTCATCTGTGTGTCTCTTTGACTTGGGAAACATTGCTAATCATGCTAATAACCTGTCCAAATCAGAATTCATTGTCTTTTCCTCCAAACACTGCTTCTTTCCAAATTTCTATATTTGTTTTTAAGGCACTACTATTCTTCCATTTTCCCAGGTTCAAAGCACAACCTCAAAATTAAATGTTTCTTGACTTACTGATTCCCGCCTCTCATCCCACCTAGTCAGTCACTTGCCAGATACCACACTTCCGTATCACTCTCATCCACCATCTTCTCTTAAGAAAACTTTTACCACCTCTTGCTTAATTTTTTTTCTGATATCCTTCTAAGTAGTCTCCCTGTCTCAAGTCTTTTCATGACTCCATACCATTCTACACATTGCTGCCAAAGTAATTTTTCATCAGCAGAGATTTCACTCCAGTGGTTTCCTAGTGACTCTAACATAAGAATATAAATTCATCTGGTTAGCTCCTTAAAAAAATATTTATTTTTAGTTTGCAGTATTCACTTTTATAAGATTTTGACTGCTAAGTTTTCTTCCATCCCCCCAAGATGATGTGTAATCTGATATAGTCTGGTTAACTTTTAAAGCCCTGCACGGCTCAGTTTCAACCTGTTTTTCTGGGTTATTCATGCACAACGTTCCATCTCTCAGCTTTCTGCCTTTGTACTAGCTGTGCCCCACATGGTCTTAATCTGAGTCCCTCTCTTCCTTTAAGATTTACCGTTTTCTGCATGAAGCCTTTCTTGATCCCTAAAACTTCTAGATCCCTCTTTTCCAAACTACCTTATATTTAACTACTTTGTATATGCTTGTATTTGTCCACTTTATATTTATGCTGAATATATTTCTATGTGTACTTATTACATTAGAATGTGAGCTTGTTGAGAGATTGTTTAACTCTTTGTACTTGTAACTGAAATGATTGGTGATTGGTTGGTTGATGATATTTTATGCCAGATAGTTAGCATGTATAATTTCTACATTCTTACTACTTTTTAATGCTTAAGTAACAGTAAGTGATCTTAGTTACTGGATTTTGGTTTTCACCAACACATTTTCTGGAGGCTAACAAATTAAAATGAATCTCCCCAAAAACCATATTTGTATGTTTCCAGTCACATAAAAAAATCGATAATATTTTTTGACATGTTTTTAAAACCTTTCATTTCTTTGGTAACTGCTCAAATAAGATTTTTTAAAGTTTAGAATAAAAAAACCAAGGCATTATTAATATTTCCCCCAATGATGGTTTTGGAAGAACTTTGAAATTTTGTTTCTTTTTCATATATCTTAATGATGATCTATAAAACTATGACTACCTTCCGTGTATAAAACATATAGACTATCACCATCCTGTGTATTTAGATCCATTTAAGTTGTTAAATGGATATATCGTTTTTCCTTTTTTCCCCTCTTCCATCAACTATAAGCATTAACTTTTGATTGCATCTGTTTCAGATCATATGTTGACATTTAAACATATTCTCAATTGGCTTTAATATCCCAAATACTTCTTTTTTCTGTTTCAGCCCAAGCCTATTGATGTGCAAGTCATTACACACCACATGCAGCGATATGCAGTATGGTTTGGGGGATCAATGCTGGCTTCCACAGTAAGTTTGCATCAAAATTATCCCTATTTTTAATTTATTTTTGTTTTTCTTCTTGATGCAAATATGATGTTACAGTTTAATATACAGTCAGTAATATACTACAAATTCTTACTAGTTAGGTAAATTCCTTTTCATTTCATTAAACACTTGTAGTCTCTGTATCTGCTCTTTTAAAATGATAAAGTTTGGCATTATTTCTTTATTTTAAAAATTTTTTTTAAGGTGTATTTTTCTGCCATAGTAACTGATAACTTGTGGTTCTATAGCCCTGGAAAGATTTATTTAGAAATTAATGTGGCAGTGCAAGGATAGACATCTCAGTAAGCCCAGGAAAGATTTCTTTATTGAGTTTTGTGGAAGTTATAAGGACATACATATCAATATTTTCTTTTCTGAAAGTGACGTGGTATAGTGGAATAAACACAGTACTTGAATTCAGAACATCTGAATTCAAGTCTCAACTTAAACATTTTTTAACCATGTGACTTTGGGCAAGTTACTTAAGTCAATTAGTTATCTCATTTCCCACAAAATTAAATAAGGTTACTTTCTGCCCAGACATATGACAGTAGCAACATTAACTGCTTTAACATACTACAATATAAAATGAGAATTATTTATTAACTTTTATGGATAGAGCATGAGATTATTCTGAATTATTGCTTTTCACAACAAATTCTGTTCCCCACTTATTCAGTAGGAAAATCAAAACAAATGAAAAACTCATTTACTCTTATTTTAAAGAGGAGGCTAAAAAATGTTATCCATGACATTGAGGGAAACATCTTAAAATAAGCAATTCTACAGATCAAAGTATGGAGCTGAAAGGGCACTAGTTCTGGAGTCAGAGGATGTGGGTTCAAATTCTGTCTCTTACTACTATTGACCGTGGGCAGCTCACTACTCCTGATCTGAAGTTGAGGGGTTTGGACTTGTTGGTTTCTGAGGTCCCTTGCAGTTCTAGATCTATAATGCTGTGAAATATAAGTTTTGGCAAACTAAAGAAAAACAGTCCTTTTAAAAAATTGTTGTCTTCAAGCATACGGAGAACATGCAAGGAAAAAATAATTTGTTTCCATGAGAAATTTCAAGTCATAGATTACAAAATTTTATTGATAGAAAGGGACCTCAGATCATATGTTCCAATCCTCATTTTAAAGATTGTTTTCAGTTAGGATATAACCCAACTAACATTCTTCTAGCTCTCTGGAAATAAGGAAACAAAGAGGACATGATTTGCACTTACCTGGCCTTGAGTACAGTATTATATCTGTCAAAGATATCTATCTAATTGGAAGTCAAACTAAGAAGTTTGGAAGATGGTTATGCTAGTGTGTAGATTTGAAACTTGTCTCCATCTTCACTTTCATCCCATTTTTAGATTTCTGATTCATCTGAAGTTTGTGGAAGTGGACTTCAGGCAGTATAGCCAAATATTAAGGGGAAGTTCACCTTTCTTACCTAAAATATTTCTAGTCTTTAGTTTACTATATCAGTTAAAAACGCAAAGCCAAACCTAAAAAACTAATCCAAAACAAAAACCCATGTCTCAACTGTCTCAGCATTGATACTTGCTAGAAAAATATTTGAGCATAAATCATACCCCCCCTCAGAGAGATGGTAGGCTTAATTTTTTAAAAATTCATTTTGAAATTAAATAGAAAAAGACCAAAAAAATTTCCACGTTCACAGCACAACATGGAGAGGATTTGATGTGAAACTGAATCACCATTTCACTGTTTACTTTAAAAGAAAAACCCAACAAAACTGATAAAATACTATACATCATTTTCAAAATGACTGTCCTTTTCTTTGTTTTCTTCTGAGATTTCTTTTGTTGTCTGCCCTCCCCACCCCACACTAGAAAAGGCTACCATTAAGCACAACTATGTATATGTATAAGTAAAACCATACTATACATACTTATATTTATCAGTTCTTTCTCTGGAGGTGGATAGCATCTTCCTTTATAAATCTTTTGTAGTTGATTTGAGTGTTTATAACACTCAAAATAATGTAGTCATTTACAGTTGTTCTTTGAATAATATTGTTATTACTATATACAGTGTTCTCTTGATTCTACTCCTTTCACCATTTCTTATTTCATGCAAGTCTTTCTATGTCCTTTTTTTTGGAGGGGGGAAGGCAAGACAATCTGGGTTAAGTGACTTGCCCAAGGTCACACAACTAGTAAGTGTCAATTGTCAGAGGCCTGATTTGAACTCAGGTCTTCCTGACTTCAGGACCCGGTGTTCTATTCATTGGACTACCTAGCTACCCCTTATGTCTTTCTAAAATCAACCCACTCATCATTTCTTCTGGCTCAGTAGTATATAGCATTCCATTACAGTCATGTACCACAACTTTTTAGCCATTCTCCAATTGATGGGTTTCCCCTAAATTTCCAGTTCTTTGCTATCACAAAAAGAGCTGCTATAAATACTTAGAATGTTCTTACTTCTTTTCTTTTTAACCTGATCACTTTGTGAAATAGCCCCAAGAGTGGTATGGCTTAGTCAATTTTATAGCTTTTTCAGTGCCTAATTCAAGAAATGATGAACTTAAAATCCAGAATGAAGGCAGGGTTTTGGGTGTGGCTAATATTGGAATTTGTATCGTTGGACTTATAAGTGTTATCTTTGAGTTTTATTTTGTTTTTAATTGGCCATAGCTGGGAGGGGTAGTGGGATAGATAACTAATACTTGTAAAAATAAGTGCTTGTAAAGTAATTAGAAAAAGTTTTTGGAGATAGGAAGTGAATATAAAGCTTTGTTGAAATACAACAGCAACAGAATGCTTTGAGCCAAGTTTCTTTTTGACCTAGACTCTTCATTTGTGAAATAAGGGTTATGAAGTAAATCTTTTCACAGTAGTACTGCCAGTGATTGGATTTCAGAGATTTTTTTCCCAAAGCAAACATAGTAGACCTGGATGATCCAGATGGTGTAGCTAAAAGTACGCTCATTTTAAAATATATTGCATAGTAACAAATGTTGACAGTTTTTGTATTTTCTTTTTCAGCCTGAGTTCTACCAAGTATGCCACACCAAAAAGGATTATGAAGAAATTGGACCTAGTATTTGCCGCCACAACCCAGTGTTTGGGGTCATGTCTTAAAATTGACTTCATAGTTATAACAGTTAGGGAGCTGGGGGAGAGCTCATCTTTCTGATTACCTGTTTTGTCTGGATGGCTGATATTAAGATAGCAAACTGACTTGACAAGGAAAAGACCAAACATAATTCAGCAGGAATATTTTAATAAATGTATCAAGTTACGAATGTAGAAGAAAGCCAAAATGATTAAAAGTGTTTTACTTTAGATAATATTTGAGTATGTGTGTAACAAAAAGAAAGTGGGTTTTAGTTCTTTCTGTGACTGGATATTTTGTATATTAATGGATTATCCAAGATTTGATGGAATTTAACGGTATGTAGATAGCTCTATAATGCTTGAATTGTATACTTCCAGATGTGTACAATGCAAGAGCTTGTTTATATTTCATACTTTTTTATACTTTGAGGAAAAAATGTCAAAAACTGTCATATTTGAGAAAAAGAGAGACCAACTCTAAGGTAAATTTAGAACAAAAGTCTCATGACACTTGCTTACACACTCATGTTATTCTAGTTATTAAAAATTTCAACCATCCAAAAAAAAAAAATCTGGTTGTTTTTGCAAGTGCTTTTTGGAACTAAAGCTAGTATCTTGGATTAACTGATGCCTGCTAGTGCTTTCTGAATACTCTCATTCTGTTTCTTGCTTTAAAAGTAAAGACAAGATTGTTGGACCAGTATTGCAGTTATGTAGTGTCATTTCTGATAAAAAAGAAATCTGAATATCAAAATTGGTGTACTAAGCATAACACCATTCCAATAAAGACACAAAATTTCTTTTGATGTTTGTTTGAAGCTCTTCAATATCCTTACAAGCTGAATGATAAATCTTTTCTGAAGACCTCACAATCAACAGTTGGGTTAGCAAGATGAATTTTTTTATGTGCTTTGTACAAACAAGTGTGTAATTTTAGAACTAAAATATTGACTGCTTTCGTTTTGATAATTGTACCAACATTTGATATTTTCATTTGCATAATAAATTTTCACAGTTTGAATTTTTTTCCCAGTCACCAACAATATCATGCAAGTTAGATTTTCATTGCATTTTTAAATCTCTGGATCATGCAAAAAAAAAAAAAAAGAAAAAAGAAAATAAATTGAAACTGAACTACCTTTTCTAATGTTTTTTAAAAAGCAATATAATTTCATTTTATGTATATTAGATGTGATTTCTTCTACATTCTATTGAAATTGTGGAAATCGAAATCTTTATAATGTGTGTGTGGTGGGAAAAATTATCTTGAACTCAGTTATACAACTGTTATGTACAAAAGACCACAAGAGGGAAATCTTTTAGACAGTTTTTTGTTCTGTGGTATGATTGCATCAGTAAATGTCAATATTTGAAGTGTAAAATGTGTTATCCTTGAAATTAATATATAGCTAGAACATTAAAGTAAATCTATCTAAAAGATGAAGACCAATTTTTTAAGAAGTTGCAGTATGTTTTAGTTTAGGTACAGAATTTGGGAGCAAAAACTAGTTTTCATTTGGAATGATTCTGAAATGTGAGAATTTACTAAATATATGTGAAACTTCATTCTTTGAGAATGGGAGTAAATGCTAATAGAATGTATGTCATGTATCCTTTGTAGCAATCATTTTTCAAAGATCATGTGGTTTAGAAATAAATTGGATAAACAGTGAAAAAGGAGTTCTCTCTCCCCCCATCCATTTAAGGATTGTTTAAATCCCTAAATTTGTTTCATTTAGGACGAGTTTTATGATTTGGGCAAATGAACTGGAATTACATGGTTACTAAATTGTTGATTATAAGTGAATGTTTTTATGGCGAAAAAAATTTCTCTGGAATATTTTAAAAAAGCCAAACCACTTCAGAAATTAACTGTTTGATAACTATTGCAAATGTTGAATCAAGATGAGCAAATCTGTTTCATTGGACATGATATTTACAGTGGCCTTTTGAAGAGAGCATTGGAGTCTGTTCCTTTCCTTCCTTGTCTTCCTCTCTATCCTTTCCTTTTCCTTTCTCCTTCCTTCTCTTTCCATGTTCCTTTGAATGTAAGAAGGTAAACTATTATTTCCACTAATTTAGTTCTCAGTAAGAATTGGCAATAATTTAAACTTTACTTTCTCAGTTGATGGAATTTGAGAACGTGGGGAAAACTTGTGAGTCCGTTTAGAAAACAAAACCTCCTATCTAAAATACAGCCCATATGCTTTTATTTGTTTCTTTCCTTAGCATCTTCTGATAAAGGAATATAAGATGGACATATATTCACATGGCCAATAGTCTTTTACTTGTAAAGCCTGCTTCAGTAGAGTTTGAAATGACAGAAATCTAGGAGCCATTCTTCCAAATATTTATAGAGAATGAAACATTTAAGTCATCTTTAAAAACATGTTAAGAATGTTATATATCTCATTTATATTTGAATTTATTATGAGCCTTTCAGTATCTGTTTTTGTTTTTAAATTAACTTAGAAAAATAGACTTTGCTCTTTTAAATAACCTTTAAAATGATATCAGTGTGTTTGTAAAATTATCAGGGAATAACTTGTTTAGTTAGGATACCTTATGCTGTTGTATGAAGCAGCAACCTTAAATATTATCCATTTCAAATGAGGTAATAATGTAAAAAGTTATAGACTGCAAAGCACTTCACATACATGTATACTATACCTATATACACAGACACATACACATATCCAGGAAATTTCACATTTTCTTTTTATTCTTATCCATATAACTTTGACCCTAGTGACTTGTATTCCTAGATAATGCGTGTATTTCCATTAAAGGTATATGTACTCTCCTGTGAGTGACATCCTCGTGCCACTCCTCTACCTGATTCTGGCACAAAAACTTCAAATCTAGCCATGTGGACTGGGATACTTGTAAACAGGGATCTAGATGATAACTTTTGCTGTTCCTACATTTGGATTGAAATCCTTTGAAATAATCCTGAAAGGAATAGAGAATCCTTTAATGTGGAGGATGGTGGTGGCAGGAAAGTGGTGACAGCAGGAGCTGAAGATATTGCCTTCAAGTCCCATGTTGAAGTTGACCCTATAGCTGATGTTTTTGAATCTGTGGTAGGACAGCATTGATCTGGGAGCAGTTGTGCACTTCAGTAAAAGGGGGCTCTCTGCATCTGAGTACAGCATTGCTTATGAAGACTTGCCTTTCAAAATATCTTGTTATAATTAGATTTTTTATTTTAAGGAAAAAAAACTCAAATCTTTAAGTAGTTGATTTTCTTCATACAATATGCCTTCAATTAAACTGATGAATTTTGAATGTGAAACTATAATAAAACCTACTTGAATTGAGTTCTTCCCTTACATAGGTTGGGACAAAATCACTTTAATAATTTACAGAGTACTGCTTCATAAGTGAGAATTAACTTGCATTGATCTCTGATCTAGTCAGTCAATATGCCTCTTAACAGAATACATCCTGACCCCTCCCTTCCATGTCTTCATTTCTCTCTGATGCATAATGTGTTTTTTACCACTTCAACTCTATACTAAGTTGGTAATATATTGCAAATTATCCACCACTGGAAAAAATCTTCCAACAGCATCTGACTTGAAAATGTGAATGAGCAATCGATCATGCCTATTTTCAGGTGTCCTAATTTTTTTTTAAGCTTTGACATTTTGTTATTTTGAAATATTAAGTCTAGGGACTAATTTGGGCTTTAATGAGGAGTGGGTGAAAGAAAGGTCATTGGATTTGGAGTCAGCCGAATTTAAACATCTCAGATGTGTCTAATCTTGGTCAATCAACAAACATTTTTTTAGAAGTGTAATACTGTTTACTAGGCATTGTGTTAATTGCTGCGCTTACACATGAAAGTGATCTTACAGAGTGAACGTTCTAATAAAAGGGTACAACACATTGGGAGTAGTTACTGAGTCAAGATCAGGCAGATGCAGGACCAAATGCAACCTTAGGACACTATAATGCCATTTTCAGTAGCATTGCTTATTCTTAGAGGAATATGTAGAAAGGGGAATAATGATGGGGCAAGTTCCAAATACCTCTACCATATAGGCCCTGGTCTGTGAGGTGGATGGGATATGAAACATTGCTTAGGGTTGGCTAATTATAGTAAATAAGGTGAGTTTTTACTTTCTCTTTGGGTCAGTAATAATAGTAGTTGAAATATTAGTAGGGTAAGAGTTACAGAACACATTACGTGGGAAGCTGTATGATTTGGGTAATGCTGGGAAGATCTGGGTTCTGATTCTACCCCTGATACAAATTGATCACAGGCAGGTGACTAAACTGAATCTCAGAGCCCTTATCTATAAAATGGAAATGATTAACAGAATTGTAAGGTCCAAATGAGTTAATATGTACATCACATGCTTTGAAACTTATTAAGATATTAGACGAATGTCAGTTGTGGTTCTGTAGACTGTAGACTTGTATATAACCATCACAACTTTGGTCACATGGTTAGTTGTTGGGAGTGCTATTTAAACCTAGATCTTTTCCTGACTCCAAGTCTAAGTATTCTCTATTATGCCATTTAACTTCCTTGTACGTTACCTTATTTGAAAAATGGGTAAAGATGAAATACAAGGTTTATCCCAGAACTAATTGCTACAGTATTATCAAGATGTATGCATTTCAACTTTATTAGAACATGGAGAACTTGCCCTTCTCAAAATACAGTTTGCAGTAACTATGCTAGCATTTCTTTAAGAATAAATAGCACATTTATTATTGATCATACCTAGAAAGTTCTGCAGTGTTCAGTGGCTTCGTGCCGGCAGCACAATGTCATTCACAAAGAGTGGCAACTGAGAACAATTCTTCAATTTGGTCTCTTCACCGAATCCCTCCAAGGCTTGGTTGGTAAGTAAACACCTTTGGCAAATACATGTCTCCTTGTGATTTTTTCCCTGAATTATATTAATAATAAGTGAAGTTGAACACAGTTATTTAATATTTGAAAATAAAGAATTTTAACCTGCATGGGAAACAAAGGAGAGCCTTTACATGACATTTTGCTCTATGAATGAAATGCTACTTCATAGTCAACTAAGTGTAATCCTGTGTTTTCTACATCTCTTCAGTAAGTTGTGTGAGGTAAAAGATGTTTTATACTGTGAAATATTGCTTCTGACATCTTTATCTTTCTAGTTAACTCATCAAGGATGGCCTGGAGATATACATATATATGTATATGTGTATGTATGTATATATATATGAAAGATTATGAAAATAGCTTAGTACATTGATCAACATTTATTACTTTCCTGTTATGTGTCATGTATCATGCTAGGATTTGTGGGTAGAGGCCACAGTCCCAGTTCTCAAGAAGTTTGTAATCTTATTTGGAGAAACAGCATGCACATAAGTAATACAAGATAATTCAGAAATGAGGAGAAAATACTTTGTAGATGGTGGAGGGAGGTGAAGTATTAGGAAAGGCCTCATTTAGGAGATGGTATTCGAAGCTTCGAAAGAATTGAGATGATTAGAAATTGGGCATTCAAGGTGGAGGGCCAGTTCGTACAAAGGTACAGAGATGGATGGTGGTGTATCATGTGAAAAGTAGTTAAAATGAGTGTGGCAGGGAGTAATATATAAGAAGTCTGTAAATAAGGCATTTTGTGAAGGGAGATAAATGCCAAAGAAATTTAGGTTTTTATCTTGTAATCAGTAGAGCTACAAGAACTTTTTGAGTAGGCAAGTCATGGGTTTGTGCTTCATGATCATTTTATCAGCTTTAGAGAATTTATTAGAGAGATGAAGAGACTGGTGGTAGGGCAATTATAATTAGGCTAAGTTAGCAAGATTTACTAAGCTTATTCTATGGGTAAGAGGTGATGGAAGGCCTGAATTAGGTTGGTGGTGGGGTGAATAGAGGGATAGAAATGGATGTGAGAGATGTGGAGATAGGATCAACAGGATTTATCAACTGATTTGATAACGGAATAAGGTAGAGTGAGAGACTAAGAACATTGGACATTTGAAGTTGTGGACTTGAGTGACTAGAGGATGGTAGTGCCATTGAGATTAATGAATAAGTTCAGAATAGGGGTGAGTAAGAGAAGATGAATTCTGTTTTGAATATGAGTTTGAGATGTTTACGGAACAGCTATTTAGATGGTGATATGGGTCTGAAAGTCATCTTCGTAGAGATAATAGATGAACCTAGGTATGATGACATCACTGAGAGTGGACATAAAGCAGGGTTTCTTAGGCTTTTTTTTTTGTGTTGACGACTCCATTGGACCCCATTGGCAGTCTATATTGGAAGTCTATGGATCTCTTCTCAGAATAATGCTTTTAAGTGCATAGAATACATAGGATGACAAAGGAAACTATATTAAAAATAATTACTAAATGTTTTTGGTTATTACAAAGTTCATGGATCGCAGATTAAGATCTCCTGATACAGAGAAAGAAAAGATGAGGACCTCAGAGCTTTAGGATCTACAGTTGGGAAATTAGACATGGATGAGATTCAGTGAAGGAATGGTAAACAGGTTAGAAGAACCAAGTGTGTCGGAAAAATCCAGAGTGGAGAGTGTATACAGAGGAGGATAGTCAACAGTCAAATGCTGCAGAGAAGTAAAAAAGGATACAGATTGAGAAAAGACCATTAGTTATTGTTTCTGTGTGTGTGTGTGTTTTTGTAGGGATAAGGTCCAAGGTTCTTTCCTTCCTTTGTTTTTATCCCCTTATTCAGTACCTTGAGAATCAACAACCTCAAAATTGTATTGTTTTCAGCACAGACTTTTTTGGGTTGTATTTAACTGATTTCATCCAGGTGCTTTCTCCATCTTTGTTTCAATATGGCTTCTACCACTTCAAGAAGTACATCTATCTGGGACTGTGATAGTGAAGTCCAAATATGGTGGTTCCATTGTCCTGGATGCAGTTTGTCATAAAAATCTTCACAGATATTTTCCATCTTTTGTGAGATTTTTTGTCTTTCAGTGTCATTGTAACATGCCTTTAATGACTTTTTATTGCCTGTTGAAGTGGAATTATAGTATGAAAAGTGGTATTTGTGCGTATTTGAATTGCTTTTTTAAAAAGTTGATATTTTTGTTGCTATTTGTAGTCAACAACCAGTTAAGAGCAAGTTGCCTTCTATTTGTCATATGTTAGCAAGATTCTGAATCTTTTGAGTATAATATTTTGGTTTGTGACATTTTTATCTTTTGAAAATAGTTATTTATCAAAAGAGGTAGCACAGTTATTTTTCTCGTAAGCTAGAGAAATATCCTCTGTCTTGCTTTCCAGCATCATTTATCCAGGATTTTTGGTTAGAATGCATTTGATAGACATTGAAGTATAGCACCCCATCTAGGATTATTCTCCTTTTTCCCCCCTCCCCTAACTGACACTTCTTCAGGTTGGAGTTCCTCAGATGAGTGGCTGGTATTCCAGTTTCAACCGTTTGTGTGTTCAACCCTTGCAGTGCTCACACTTAGCTCTTGTACTTTTATGCTTCCCGTTACTAATTACTCTTACTCTTCTTTATTTAAATGTACACTTAAATGACTATATAGACAATTTATGAATAAATAATAGCAATAATACAGTTGATATATGTATATATTAAATTATTTACAATATTTTCACCAACATAAAAATGCTGAACCAATATGACCAGTGTCACAAACAAAGTTACTTCAAATTCTTGAAATATCAGTAGTTAACTATATTTATCTGGAAACAGTATGTATGCTGTTTCAAGATAACAAGTCTCTTTTCTTAATTCCTTTTCCTAAGATAAAGTTGAAAATAGCATTCTCAGAAAAGGAAATTCTTTTTATCTCTCTTTTATGTCTACATTTTATTCTCCACTAATGACAAGAAATATCTCTTATTCTTCTCCCAAGATAACATATAGTTGTATCTTTCCACAGTTTGTTGAGAAGTTTTCACAGATAAAAAGTCAAATATATACAATCTTTCTGTGATTCCATAAGGAAATTACATAAGAGTGTAATCTTATGTTTCACAATAAACACTTCTCTGACTCTACAGGGTGAGATGCCATTTCTAAACTTACATCCAATTGCCAACTGTTTCCCCCAATATTGAACTTTCTCTTAAAGCTACAATAACAGTGTTATCTCTGTGATAAAGATTTTTGAAACAAGGATTACATTCCTCCCTGCAGCCAAAAATTTTCAGCCTCCTGACACTAATTTAAGGATCCATCAAAGCCATAGTAATATTATATTCATATGTGTTAGATACACATATATTAATGTACTTGGTAACAGGATGCTAATCATAGTAAGTAATATAGTAGCTTATGAGTAATACATGAATACTTCTCAGTGTTGATTCTGTGACATTTCCCAACTTACTTTGATTCTGGTTAATTGTGGGATACATCTGTAAACGAGGTATTTAGTATCCTACTGTCAACTAACAAGGTCTGAAGACCATTAATTAATCTGAGGATTATTTTAGTTGGTCTTTCAGTCAGCCAACTGACTGACTGACTGACTAAATCCACTAGGCTCCTTGGTGAAACAGCAATTCAGTCACCTCTTCAGGAAGAAATCCTATTGTGGAGGAAGAGCTCAGCTATTACAGAACTCTCTCAACATTCCTTGCACTTGCAGCACAGTATGGAAGGCAAGGCAGATGCTGAGATTTTTTCCCTCATACCCCTCTCCCTTCCATTGGTAATGCCATCTTTCAGCAAAAGCATTATGGCAGCATTCCATAAAACTGTGGAATCCAATTTGCCAGTGAATGAATGGAGAGAGAACTTGATGCCAACTAAGATCTACTCAAAAAATTACAGGTCTTTGGACCACGTATTCTGCTGGGATATTTGATTTCAATCTCCAGGATGTCTTGCTCTGGATCAGTAACCATACCATCATCTTTACTGATGATGTAAAGATCCTCTTTTATACCTCCTCAGTATTTTCTTGCCACCTCTTCTTAATCCCTTCTACTTTTGTTAAGTCCCTACCATTTTTGTCTTTCATCATGCCTGTTATTACATGAAACATTCCCTTGATCTTTCTAATTTTCTTGAAGAGAAATTTTTTCTTTTCCACACTATTTTTTTTTCTATTTTTTTGCATTGCTCATTTAATAAAACCTTAAGAAAACCTCTCCTTGCTACTCTCTAGCATTCTGCATTCAGTTGGGTATATCTTTCCCTTTTTCCTTTCCTTTTCCCTTTCCTTTTTCCCCTCAGTTATTTGTAAAGCCACATCAGACCGCCATTTTGCTTTTTTTGCTCTTCTTTTTCTTTGGGATTTTTGGTGTTGCCTCTTATGAACCTCTGTCCATAGTTCTTCAGGCACTCTGTCTACCAGATCTTAATCTCTTAAAATCTATTCATCACTTCCACTTCATATTCATGAGGGATGCTATTTAGGTCATACTTAAATGGTTTGATGATTTCCCCTACTTCCTTCAATATAAGCCTGAATTTTGCAATAAGGAGCTCATGATCTGAGCTACAGCTGTATAGAGCTTTTCCACCTTTGTCTGCAAAGTGTATATATAATCAGTCTGATTTATACGTTGACAGTTTGTTGGTTTTCATGTGTAGATTTGCCTCTTGGGTTGTTGAAAAAGAGTGTTGGCTAAGACCATTGAGTTATCTTGCCACACCTCTATTAATCTCTGCCTTGCTTCATTTTGTACTCCCAGGTCAAAGTTTCCATTATTCCAATTACCTTTTGATTTTCTACTTTAGCATTCTAATCTCTGATGAACACAACATCTTTTGGGGGGTTTTTATTTCTAGATTTGTAAGTCTATGTATGAGCAACTTTGGCATCAGTGGTTGGAGCATAGGTCTGTATTACTGTGATGTTGAATAGTTTGCTTTGGATTTGAACAGATATTCTGTCATTTTTGAGATTATGTCCTAGTAGTGCTTTTCTCACCCTTTTATTGACTATGAGGGCTACTCCATTTCTTTTAAGGGATTCTTTCCACTGTGATGTGTCTGTCTTGGGTAATCCTGCACAGTGTAGCTCAGAGTTTCATTGAGCTATGCCCCTTTGCCATGACAAGGTGGGAGGGGGTAGGGGTTGGGAGGGGAGCACTGCAGATCATTAATATCAACAAATATTTATCAAGTATTTACACAAGTTGAATACCTTGCTAGGTTGAAGCATCATCATGAGATTTAGCTATTTACACCAGATTGCTCATGCTGACCTACCAGCCCCAGACTGTGAGCTGATAAAAATTCTAGAATAACCTGAAACTCAGGTAGGTTCTAAATTCTGCTTATGTTATACTACCTGTGAGATCATAGGCAGGTTGCTTACCCTCTCTGTGCCTCAATTTCCTCATAAAATGAGGGTGTTACACTAGATAACTTCTGAAGTACTTTTCAGCTCTAGATCTGTGATCCAAGGTTCTTCATTTTGCAAAGGAGGACAGAGATAAGTGAATTGCTCTTAGACATACTTCAGAAGTGATAGACAAAGAAATGGAACCCCAGGCGATTGCATTTCTAGTCCCTTGGTCCAACCACTAGGTGTCTCACAGGCCCTTTGTTCCTAACAGCAACCATTTCACCTAGACTTATAGTTTCCAGACACAAATTGGAACAGATGAAAATGTCCAAATTTTGTTTTTCCACTTTGGGGTGCAATATTTTTAGAGACTTTAAGTGGAAGAAACAAACTCTATTCCTCCTTTTGTTTAAATGTTATTCAAACCTCAAAAACAATGAATAATGGCAAATATTTTAAAATAGATATTAATTGTAGTAAATAGCAAGTGTTATATACAATTCTGCTGAAACTTTAAAAAAAAATCCAGCTATTTCCATTAACAAAAGAAATATTAAAAAACATGTTACATAAAATTTTTAGCACATGGTATTAAATTTCAAGTTCAGTTTTTGAATAGAATACTTAACTATGGTCTAAAAGCTTCTTTAAGTCAGACTGTTCCATCTTAGTTGGTTTAAGTATAAGAGATTGAAGCAATAGGAAGGTTAATTGCAAAGTCAGCTGAAAAATGGGAGTTATAACTGAATGATTTTTTTTCTGAAAATTAGATCATTTAGCACTATATAATTATTTTAATTTATCATGTAGTTCTAAGATACCAGATGAATTTGTATCTTAGATCCTTTACTGGCCAGGGAGAGAGGAGGAGGTTGGGAAGATAATTTTATTTGCAATTAACTCTTTATTTTTTTTTCCAGAAGGAAAAAAGAATAGGAAATACTTCGTTGTTCCCAGATTTGTAATATGTCATCTTATCATCTCTGAGTATTGGGGCCTGGTGATAGAAAGGAATATAGAATATAGACTATAGAAACTGTATTCTTAATTGCATCTGCTAAAACAGTAGTTACTTCCAGATTTTTATAATTATGGCATTTTGAAATAAAGTTAGGTGAGTCTGACCTATCATGATTCCTTTATCCCCAGAGTTATAAAGCTAGTTTCTAGGTTTGCTTTGGAGAGTTCAGACTTTGTCCGATTAGCTATAGAAAGATGGAAAGCCCACTGCCATTAAATATGTCAAGAAAGCTCAGAATTACAATATTTGTCAGAAAACTTTAAAGCTAGATTTAAATCCTAATTCAGATTTAGACAAATGCCCTTACTGTTTAGGAATACAGCTGACAACTCTTTAAGCCTGAAAAACACTTTTCTTCCCTGGGCACTGGCCTAGGAGAGAAATATATTTCAGTGGAAAGAACATTAGATTATATAAATCATAGCAAATCTGGAAATCTGTTTTGCATGACTATACATATTTGCAATGGGTTTTATTTTTCTTACCTCAGTGGGCAGGGGAGGGGGAAGAATTTGGAACTGAAAATTTAAAATATATATGTATATGTGCATATATATTGGGGTGTCTGTATATACATATATACACACATGCATGCATATATATGTACATGAAAGAGTATTGGACTACCTGAGTTTGAATCCCAGCTCTACTAGTTACTACCTGTATGACTTGAATACGTTTCTTAATCTCTCTCAGTCTGTTTTCTCTCTGCAAAATTAGTAGGTAGACTAGGTGATCTTGAAGTTTTTCTTCCAGCTTTAGATCTATGATCATATGGTTTTCAACACTTAGATTTTCTCTGGAAAAATAGTTCTCTGAGAAACAACTCTGAAAGAGCACAAAACTCTGACCCAGACACCAACCAGGTCTTCAGAAGACTGCTGATGAAGCCTCTTTGAGGTGTCTCTTGGCAAAGAAGTGATAGACCAGAAATGCACTCAGGCATAGCCTGTGGGTGTATTTATTCTGTTTGCCTTCATATATAAGGAAAATTTTGTACTAGGAGGTGAAGAGAGTTGGATTGAGAGATATGATAGACACACACACACACACACACACACACACACACACACAGAAGCATTTTACAAGGTACATGGAAGAAATGTGCCAAAGGGGGCACAGCAACACTTATAAACTATTTTGTTAAACTCATGTATGTGTGTATATGTATATTTGGGTGTAATACAAACACACACACATAGACACACACACACACATATATATATGTATTTCTTTAAAAAAACACTGAATGTTGAAGTTCATTGTTGTTCTTTTTTTATATAGACCTCTTCCCTAGTCGTTTCTAGGAATGTTTATAATTGTTGATGACTATTGAATTTGCAATAAAAAAGAAAATTTATTTTAAAGAAAGAAAATAGCTTTCTTGTTCAGTGGTGTCTGACTCTTTGTGACCCCATTTAACGTTTTCTTGGCAAATATACTGGAGTGATTTGCCATTTCCTTCTCTAGCTCATTTTGTAGAAGAGGAAACTGAGGCAAATAGGGTTGTTAGGGTCACATAGTAAGTGTTTGAGGCCAGATTTGAAGTCAGGAAGATGAGTCTTCCTGACTTCAGATCTGGCACTCTTGTCTACTGCACCACTTAGCTTTCTAGCTGATTTCAGCTCTTATGAGTAGCCAGAGGACATTTCTGAAGTACATGAAGTCTGGAATCCAAACTATAACATTTTTTACAGATCAAACTGAGCAAGTAAAATATATATAAAGAACTAACTGAGAACACAGAATGCTAAATACCACCCAGACTTTCATGTACTCAGCACCTCTCACACCCCTGAGCTAAATCATTTCCTTTCCTTAAGTTATCTTCCAGGTCAGTCCTATTACATCCTCAGAAGTGAATAATGGTAGCTTGTGATCCAAGTCTCTTAGGGAAGCAGAAGTGTTGAAATAAGCCATCATAGCCCAAACTGTGAACTGAGAATCAAGAACTGAGATTGAAGTGTGTGCATTAGGAATACCTACAAAAGCACGTGCCTGGCAATTGTATTTCCCCACAGAGTCTCTGGGAAGCATTCCAAAATGAATCTAAAAACAAAGCAAAAACCTAAAGCTAACCATGTGGAAGGATAATTCCCACATCCCCATAGTGGTGCCTGGGAGTTTTCTGTGTTTTAATACAAATGTGGGGTCTTAAGTGTTTCGAAAGTATAATAGAAGTCTATGGGAGTTACTCTGAATGAGTCGAGTTGTATTGTGTGCGTGTGTGTGTGTGTGTGTGTGTGTGTGTGTGAAGGAGACAGAGATGTAAGGAAAATGGAATTAACCCAGGACCTTAAATAAATGTAGGAGGATATTACCAGCTCAACAGGGGTATTTGATTCCTAGGGGGGCAAAATGGTGAATTGTTACAAGGGATTAGAAGTAGGAGCCTAAAAACAGGAAAAGGTGAGGTTGGAAACCTCCTTCTAAAATAGAATTAAAGAGGGAGGAGAGCAATGGGGGATTTGTGTTTATAGATTGACCAACTTGGGATGAGGAGAATAGCTTGGGAGGTAGGTGAAGTAGGCAGTGCTAGTATTAATATACAGCCCTTATAGATGAGAAACCAGGCTGGGAGAGATAAGATTTGCCCAAGATCACATAGCCAATAAGGGATGAGGATAGAACTCAAATCCAGATCTTCTGACAAGGTTTACAGTTCTTTTCATTGTAGCCATATTTAGCACTTTATAACCCAAGACTACCAGCTGCAGCAATTGCTGGGTTAACAATAGGTTGCTAAATTAATATTTTTAGTCATGTCTAAAGAGGTAGCTTTGTGTAATCAATAGAAATTCAGCCGTGTGTGGGACAATGCACGACCCCCCTTACTCAAATTGACTGCTCAGAGGCCTCTCAAAGTAAAAACAGAAAATCTCCTTTATTCAGTTCTCCTGAGAAGCAGGCGATCCCTTCACCAGTAAATGCTAGAGTTGGGAGGCACCTTACAGCAGCATAATGGCATCTTAAATAAACCCTGAAGCGGGAAGTCCCCCCGCACTGACCATTATTCTCATTGGCTGAGAAGCATGGTCTTACATTCTAGGTGCTAAATCTAACCAATCCCTTTTGAAACCTAGTTCAAATATCCTGCTCCCTGGACTGTTACAAAGCCTGTGAAAATATACGCCATCATATGCAAATTAGGCATTGAAAAACATATGCAAATGAAGGATTGACAACTCATGCAAATTGGATATTGAGAACTTTATGCGAATCAGGTGGACCAAACTGAGAACTGTAGACTGTGCGCATATGGAAATTAGGTATTGAGGAGTTAGTGAGCCATAGCCAATCATTGATCCTAATACACTGTATAGCCTTATATGGAAATCACCTGACTGGAGGAATCAAAACCTGAGCCTAAGGTCTCTTGCTCTAGGGAGGAGTCTCCATACCACTGAGAAGTCTTCACTAAATCTGTTCCCATTCACTTGGAACCAAGAAGACCTAGGTTCACATCCTGCCTCTGACACACACTGGCTGTGTGATACTGGCAAATCACTTAATATCTCAGTGCCCCAGGTACTTTTCTATAACCAGAAGTTGCTGAGCACCAGCCAACTTGTACCAAGTCCAGTCCAAAAATACACAACAATAAAAGAATCTCTTCCGTTTTGTACCTTGAAATCCCCTAACCATATGATAATGTTTAACCTACTCAAACTTATATCTTACACTTTATCAAGATATCTAGGATGTCAAATATCTTAGACTTTCCCAAACAAGTTCCAATAATGAAGGTAAAGAAAATGTGGAGAGGGAGATTAAAAGTATGGGTCCAAAGTGGAATTTCTGACATCATTGACAAACTGGTGAAGGAAAATAATTTTAGTTGAAAAGGGGGAATAGAGGGTAGAGGGAAAACATTCTTCCCTGGATCTTTCAGAAAACATCATGGAGGCAACAATCTACTGTACCATGTCAAAGTCCACTATACTGTGCTATATTAGCAATATAATGCCTTGTTCTATTTCCAAGAGTAAACATATCCCTTGGTTGCAAAGTAACTGAGAATCTGTTCTGAAGGTAAGCAAATTTTGCCCTTAGTGGTTCATGTCTCAGCTTTGAGATGGGGAGGGGGGGGCATACTTGAGCAGAATGATAGCTCACATTTATGCAACACTTCATAATTTTCAGAATGAATGCTCCTTAACATAGTAGTGATGAAATATTACTATCACTATTTTACAGATGAAGAAACAGCTTTATTTAAGTCACTTGTCTGTAGTCTTAGAGTAACTAGCAGAGCCAGTACTCAAATACAAGGTCCTAGCTCTAATTCCAGTGTACATTCCTATTGAAGGGAGCATGGTGGGTTTTGCATTTCAATTTACTTTTTGTTGTTGTTTAGTTGTTTCAGTTGTGTCTGATTCTTCATGACCCTATTTGACGTTTTCTTAGCAAACATTGAAGTGGTTTGCCATTTACTTCTCCAGCTCAATTTATAGATGAGCAAAATAAGATAAACAGGGTTAAGTGACTTGCCCAGGGTCGCAAAGCAAGTTAAGTATCTGAGGCCAGATTTTAACTCAGGAAAATGAGTCTTCCTTGCTCCAGGCCTGGCATTCTATCCATTGTGCCACCTAGCTGACCTCAATGTATTTATTAAATGCCTATTGACTAGAAAGATAGAAGAGCACTGTGATAGGTCCTGTGGATACAAAGACAAAAAAAAAATACAATGGCATTCAAGAATTTACATTCTCCTGGAGGGGAGAGGTGGTGGTAGAGACATGAACAAACAACTTTAAGCAGTGAAGAACACTAACAACTGGGTGGGGGGAACCCTAGAGGCCTCACTATGTAGAGGCACTTGAGCTGGGTCTTTCAGGAAGCCAGGGATATAAGAATTACCCAAAGTTCTAGAGTCAGAAGGAACCTCAGGGACCATCTTACCTAACCCATATTTACAAAAGAATTCCCACTCCAGCATAACCAAGTTGTCATCCATTTTTTGCTTGAAGATTTCTAGTGAGAGGGTGCTCACTACCTCCTGTGACCATTCAATTTTTGGAAATTTAATTAAAAATTAAAATTTTTATTATTAAATAATTTTTATTTATTTTTAAAAAAATTTTAAGAAGTTTTTCCCAACCTCAGGTCTAAATTTGATTTTGCAACTTCTGTCCATTACTCCTAATTCTACCCTTTGGGGTCAAGCAGAATAAATTAATCCCTTTTCCATATGATGTCCCTTCAAATACTTGAAGAAATTTATCACATAATGCACAAGTTTTCTCTTTTCCATGCTAAATATTCTCAGTTCCTTCAATTAATTGTTAAATGCATGGATTCTAGGACCTTTACCTCTTGGTAGACTTCCTCTGGATGTGTATCAGTTTTATTTCTAACTGGGGTACCCAGAATTGACCATAATACTCCAGATGTGGTAGGATTAGGACCATGGGCAGTGTGACTGTTACCTCCTTATTTCAGAAATGTATGTACCTCTTAATGTAACTGAAGGTTATGTAAGGTTTTTTTTTCCTTTGGAGGCAGAAGAGTTCACTGTTGAATCATGGAGCTTGCAATTTACTAAAACTCTCATTTTTTTCCGTCAGACAAACTTTTGCTAGTTATGTTATCTCTATCTTGTATTTGGGAAGTTGATTTCTTGAACCTACATGCCAGACTTTCTAGTACTTTATTATTATTATTATTATTTTTTACTTTCTAGTAATATATTCATTTATATCTTGCTAGTTTTAGCCCACTGCTCCATCCTGGCAAGATTACTTAGAATCTAAATTCTCTTATTTATCATGTTAGCTAATTGTCCAATCTCTGTGTCATCTATAATTAAAACAAAATATTGATATCTTTTATTTTTTCATTTACTGAAAAATCTTTTTCCCCCTTCCCAGAGAGTCATCACCTATATAACAAAGAATAAAAAATAGCAAAAAAAAAAAAAAGTTCAGCAAAAGTAATGAACAAATCTACCAACCCTGACATTATATAGAGTGTCCATACCTATAATACCCTTACTCTTCTTTTTTCCTAATTCAATTATTTTATTTGTTTTCAGTGTTCTACAATCACTTCCACATATCTTAGATTTTTTTTCCCCTCCCTCCTCTTCCATTCCCCCTCCCCCTAATGGAGACAGCATACAATTTTATATAGGTTCTACACATACATTTCTATTAGTACATTTTCACCTTAGTCATGTTGCATAGAAGAATTAAAATGAATGGGAGAAATCACAAAACAAAACAAAACATAATACAAAAGAAAATGGTCTGCTTCATTCTGTGATTGAATTCCATAGTTGTTTCTCTGGATGTGGAAGGCATTTTGAGTCCATTGGGAATTTTTTAAGTCCTTGCATTGCAATGAAGTACTAAGTCTACCAGAAAGATTCCTCACACACTGTGGTTGTTGCTGTGTACAAAATTCTCCTGGTTCTGCTCCTTGCAAGTCAGCATCAGTTCATATGTCTTTCCAGTCTGAAGTCTTCCTGTTCATCATTTCTTATAGCACAATAGTATTCCATTACATTCATATCACAATTTATTCAGCCAATCCCCAATTAATGGGCATCCCCTTGATTTCCAGTTTTTGGCCACCACAGAGAGCTGCTATAAATATTTTTATACATGTGGGACCCTTTCCCATTTTTATGCTCTCTTGGGGATACAGTCCTAGAAGTGGTATTGCTGGGTCAAAGGGTATGCACATTTTTGTAGCCTTTTGGGCATAGTTCCAAATTGCTCTCCAGAATGCTTGGATCAGCTCACAGCTCCACCAACAATGAATTAGTGTTCCAACTCTCCCACATCTTGTCCAACATTTATCATTCTCCTGTTTTGTCATGTTAGTCAATCTGATAGGTATGATGTTAATACCTTTACCCTTCAAATATTCTCATATTTCTTTGGGGCTAAACTCAGTCATCATAATTTCACAGCATTCAATTTCTGTTTTCTTGTTCTTTTTTTTAAAAATTGTTATAATCAATATATATATTGTTTTGCTGGTTCTGTTAACTTCACTTTGCACCAATTCATAGAAATCTTCTAGTGAGTTGCTATTAATCACATTCATTATTTTATACAGCACAGTCATATTCCATAACCTTCGTGTACTATGATGGACATTTTTGTTGTTCAATCATTTAGCCATATCCAACTATTGGTGACCTATGGGAACATACTGTCCATGGGGTTTTCTTGGCAAAGACACTGAAGTGATTTGCTATTTCCTTTTTTAGTGGATCAAGGCAAACAGATATCAAGTGACTTGCCCAAGGATCATACGGGTTGTGTCTGGAGACAGATTTGAACTCAGATCTTACTGACTACAGGTCTAGCACTCTCTTCATTGAGCCACTTAGATATCTCCTAAGCAAACATAGGTGAAGTCACTTGTCCACGGTCACATAGCTAGTAAATTTCTGAGGCTGGATCTGAACTTAGGTCATCCTGACTCTAGGTCTAGCTCTCAATTCACTGAGCCTTCTGGCTGCCCATAATTTGGTTTCTAATTCTTTGCTACTACAAAAAGTGTTATAAATGTGTTGGTGTGTATTGGACCTTTTTTTTTTTTTGGTCTTTACCTCCTCAGAGTATGACTAACAGCTGGATCCCAGTTTTAAAAGGTATGAATATTTTAGCCACTTTCTTTGCATAATTCCAAGTTATTTTCTCCAAAGGTTGGGCCAATTCACATTTCCATCAGTAGTATATTTCTGTCTATCTCTCTGCAAACCTCCCCCCATCCCCAGTGTTATTTTCATATTTTGGAATCTTTGCCAATTTGCTGAGTATAAAGTGAAACCTTAAAAATTACTTTGATTTACTGTTCTTTCACTATTAGTAATTTAGATCAGTCTTTCATATGATTGCTAATTGTTTGCAATTCTTATTTTGAGAACTTTTTGTTCATATCCTTCAACCACGTATGCACTGGAGAATGTTGTTATGTATTTGTGTTAGTTCCCTATAAATTTTGAATTCATATCCTTATCAGAGATAATTGATGCAATTATTTTTCCTCAGTGATCACTTCCACTTATTCAAGATTGGGTTGATTCATCATTTGGGGGATGACAAAACAAGCTGTGGTATATTATTGTGATGGAATATTATTGTTCTATAAGAAATGACAAGCAGGGTGACATCAGAAAAATCTATAGACTTATATGAACTGATGCAAAGTGAAGTGAGCAGGATCAGGAGAATGTTGTACATAGTAACAGCAATATTATAAGATGAAAATCTGTGAATGACCTAGCTATTCTCAGCAATACAATGATCTAAGACAGTTCCAAAGATTAATGATGAAGCATATGATCCACCTCCAGAAAAAGAACTGATGTTGTTTGAATACAGACCAAAGCATGCTATCTTCATTTTCTTTCCTTCTTTTTCTTTTATTTAAGTCTTCTTGTATAAAATTACTAATACGGAAATGTTTTCTATGATTGCTCATGTATAACCTGTGTCTAATTGCTTACTTTCTAAGGGAAGGGGGAAGGAGAAAGAGAGGGATAGAATTTAGAACCAAAAATTAAAAGGAAAACAAATGTTAAAAAAAAAGATTGGGTTGATTGATGAACTGCTATTGGCAATTGTTACAGAACTGCTATGGCAGAAGTGTAGTCCATTACTTTTCACCAAAATCCCAGTCATTTTATTCTAGTATTATCAGGTACATCAGTAAACCTTTGGGAAACTCATCTTTTCCTCCCATCCTTGTGAATGACATCTTCTTATACTCTGTTCTCTGCTTTACTCCCACACAGGCCAATTTACAAACAATCCTATGTTGTGTGTTAGAATTTCATTATGAGACACAGCCCTTCTGTGCTAAGTGGTTTGGGGAACACAAAAGAGCCTTACTTAGTGGGTAGTGAGGGGTTAAGATGAGTTTACCACTCCAAATGGCTTCATTATGTACACCATATAAGTGATGTGATTGTTAAATTACTGCAGATTTAAGCAGAGATGATTGAACATATATTATCCGAGCAATAAAACATGACAGTCTATGCCTTTTTAGGCAATTAATGTATGCCTGGGGTGGGATAAGAAGGCAAGAAAAAGCTGAATGACTTTAATCATCCGAGAAGAGCAACGATTTGAGAGCTACACTGGGCACAAAGCAGCTTTTTGTTTCTTTGAAGTAGGATTTACAAATGGGAGTCACCCTGTGCCCTTTGCAGTTGCTGGCTATTTCCTAACAAAACTCCCTTTCCATCTGCAACCTTGTTGAATGGATTTCCATTGAAATCCTATTAAAACAATGGTGCTTCCAACCAGCCTCCAAAGACAACAGTCGCCTCATTTAAATTCTACTGAGCAAAGAGTCTTTTGAGTTGTGATTCTCAGGCTCCTTGCCTGTCCATCTCACTTTGGCAAATATCCGATGGTATATTGGTCTCCTTTCCTCTGATGAAACTGAAATTTCACCACTTGTTAGGTGAAGACCTCGTTATTCACAATGCCGTGACTATTGATCAGTACTATTGTTAAGTTAGAATCAAACTCAACAAAAATGGCACCAAATGTACCTAGGACCAGCAGTCCATGCCCACAGAACTTAGAGAGGGGGTGGGAGGTAGTGATCTTGGCAGAAACTTTAGGCTACTAAGGAAGATGCTGTATAGGGGGGAAAAGGGCCAACCTAAAGAGGAATTCACTTGAAGTTTCACCCATGTGCACCATCTGGAAGCTTCCTATTTTAATTATAATATTAATAATAACAATAGCTAATATTTATATAGCATTTAATATGTATTATTTAATATTATTAATTTAATATTAGCTATTTAATAATAGCCAGACAGTGCTAAATGCTTTACAGTTATCTCATTTGATCCTCACAACAACTCTTTGAGGTAAGTGCCATCCTCCCCATTTTACAGATGTGACAACTGAGGCAAAAATGAGAAGTGACTTGCTCAGGATCAGACAGCTAGCTACTTATACTTTTAATTAAGTATTCTTGCTAAATAGTACCTTAGTTGTTTTCACTCTTCTGTTTAGCTTTTAAAGCTCTATAGAACCAGAGTGTAAGTTAAATTTGGTTTCGGTCAAAGGGCTGCCCCTGAGAGCCTAGAGGGCCAATCCTAATGGATGTGACTCCTACTCTCGTACTCTGAAATCTAGTTAATGTAGAGTTCTCTCTGTTCCACATGTACAACACTATATCTTTCATCTCCCATCTCCCATCATTGTACCTTGGACCGGACATCTTACATGATTGGAATGTCTGCCCTTCTCACCTCTGCATCAGAATCCCTCTCTTTCTTTAAGTCATCCAAAAATGGGTGTACATTAATTGCCTAGAAAGGCATGATCTGTCATGTTTTATTGCTCAGATAATATATGTTCAATCCTCTCTGCTCAAACCTACAGTAATTTAAAAATCACATAACCATCTTCTGAATGAAGCCTTGCCTGATTCTTCAACTTCTAGGGCCCTTCCTTCCAAGCTACTTTGTATTTAAATGTTTTGTATATATTCATAATAATTTACTTTATATTTATGCTGCATGTATATTTATCCATACCCATTGTTTTTCCCTGCTAGAATGTAAGCTTGATGTCAGAAGGAATTATTTTCGTTTTTGTTCTTTAGTTTTTGTATCCCTAGTACCTAACTCATTGCCTGGCACATAGAAGATGATTAATGAATATTTGATTGATTATAATGATGGACTGCAAATTTCTACCCTTTAAAGGACTGCCAGTGCTGTTGACACCTCCTAAACTTCAGTGCCTGCAAGGTGAATCCTGGGTCGCTTTGACTTAGTTATACATATAGACTAACCAACCTCCTTCTTTAATATTTGACTCTTACAGATCTCTGGGCCATGCTTGTCCCTTCTTGCCTATGCTATACACTTTGGCACTTGGTTAATCTCCATTTATTAGTTACTCAGAATTTTCTATATCACCCTCTGTTTCGCATCTGACTCACACACGCATACTTTGTCCTTACATCTAGAGCTTAAGCTTCAAGAATTGTTGTTCAGTTGTGTCTGACGCCTTGTGACCTCATTTGGGCTTTTCTTGGCAAAGCTACCGTAGTGGTTTGCTATTTCCTTCTCCAGCTTATTTTACAGATGAAAAATTGAAACAAAGTTAAGTGACTGGCCCAGGTTCACACAGCTGGCAAGTGTCTAAGGCCAGATTTGAACTCCATGAAGATTAGTTTTCCTGATTCTAAGCCCCTTCAAGCCTCAGGAGATCAAAGACCTATTTTTACATCTCCCATAATATTTTACCTGGCACTAAGTACATAATAAACACAGTCAATTCTTGATGAATTGAACTAAAGGAACTATTCATTTCTGTCACTTTCTTGAGACTTTTTCAAAATTGAAACCCAACAGATCTTCTGCAGTGTTCTTCTGAATCAAATTGTCAGCTTTCCCTAATAAAGAAGAAATTAGGCTTTTAATGGTTCCATTTTTCTATAGTTACCTAAATGTCTGCGAACAGATGTATGGTAAGAGCAAAGAGGATTAGGGTTTTTAGTATAACTAGAAAAGAAATAGCTACCCAGTAACCATGGAAAGTGTCAGGTTGTCAAATTCATAATTATGATCTGGGGGAGTGGGGGTGGAATGGGGGGACCTGTGGCTTTCTAGGTCTTCAGGTTTGGCCTTTGTACTGAATTCAAACTTCATAGAACAAATCCCCTTAATAAAAGGATTTGTTGTATAAAACTTGGACTCAGTCAAAAGGCTGCACTCAAGGACCTAGAAGGCCACATATGGCCGCAAGGCTGCAGGTTCCCCACCCAAAAGTTATGTTCAGAATTGTGTATTTGAAAGGGTAGGGAAATCCCCAGTAGATAAGTTGCCAAAAGATTTGAACAAGTGGTTTTTTTTTTCCAATTTTGTTTCCTTTATTTAAAATGAATTTTCCCTCAAGTAAAATGTGCTATGCATTGTGAACAAATACACTATATGCAAAATAATACACTATAATGCAAAAAATACATTGTAATGCAAAAAATACACTGATGCATGTGACTTCTGCAAATCATCTTCATTATTTTATAATCATATCTGGTATAATTACCCTCACTGGTGGGGATGGGGGAGAGTGGCACAGAGGGATGAGACTCATTTATTAAGAAGAGGGAAGATAAGTGAAAACTACAATTATAGATAATTCAGAAAGACCATCTCCCCTGACTTAAAAAAAAGTCACCTCTATTATCATAAAATATTAAGTATGGGGCTTGGTAGGGACAGGATAATTTTCTCTGTTCTTTGCTTCGTTTTGCTAGTGTATACCTTTCTTTTTTTTTATATTAGTTTTATTTATTTTCAGTGTTCTACAGTCACTACCATATAACTTAGATTTTTCACCCTCTCCCTCTCCACTACCTTCTTCCTCCTTCTCCAAGACAGCATATAATTTTTATATAGGTTCTACGCATACATGCCTATTAAATACATTTTCACCATAGTCATGCTATGAAGAATTAAAATGAATGGGAGAAATCATATAACAAACCAAAATGTAATACAAAAGAAAATGATCTGCTACAATCTGCAATTGAATTCCATAGATCTATCTCTGGATGAGGAAGGCATTTTGCCTTAAAAGACCGTTGGGAATTTTTTTAAGTCCTTGCATTGCAATGAAGTTCCAAGTCTACCAGAAAAAACGCTTACACACTGTGGTCGTTGCTGTGCACAAATTTCTCCTGGTTCTGCTCCTTTCACTCAACATCAGTTCTTTTAAATCTTTCCAGGCCTCTCTGAAGTCTTCCTGTTCATCATTCCTTATAGCACAATAGTATTCCATTACATTCATATACTGAACAAGTGGTTTTCAAAAGAAGAAATGCAAGCTATAAAAAACATCATCTGAAAGAATGTTCTAAATCACGATTAATTACAAAAATATAAATTAAACAAGTCTGAGGTTTTACCTCCTACCCAAAGATGAAAATAGTGATTATTGGAACTTTGAATCAATATATCTATTCAGAAAAATAATTTGAAGTTATACTTTTTAAAAGTTACTAAGCTGTATATATCCTCTGACCCATTTTATAGCATCAATATGTCAATTAATCAACAAGCACTTGTTGAATGCCAGCTGCAAGGCACAGTGGGGCAGTAGATAGAGTTCTAGCCCTGAAGTCAGAGAGACTCATCTTCCTGAGTTCAAATGTGACCTCAGACTCTTACTAGCTGTGTGACTCCAGGCAAATCACTTAACCTTGTTTGCCTTAGTTCCTTATCTGTAAAATGAGCTGAAGAAGGAAATGACAAACCATTTCAGTATCTTTGCCAAACAAATCCCAAATGCTGTCACTAATAGTTGGACAAGGTATTCTAAGTGCTGAGGATATGAAGACAAGTTTTTTTTTTTTTTAAAAGAGAACTTGATCTTAAGAAATTGAGATTTTAGTGTGTGTGTGTGTGTGTGTGTGTGTGTGTGTGTGTGTGTGTAGGGCAACAAATATTATCAGAACATATAAGATAAATACACAGAAAAGATGGAACCTTAGAAGTACTAGGCATTAATTGGTGGGAGGTCCTAGAAGGGTCTCCTGGAGGAGTTAGCATTTGAACTGTGTTTTAAATGGAGCCAGAGAGTCTAAGAATCTGAGGTTATGATGGAGACCATTCCAGAAGTGGAGAACAGCCAGTGCCAAGGCACAGGATGAGGAAATGGAGTGCCCTGGGGAAAGAACAGAAAATAGTTTAGAATGGCTAGATTACAGAGTGCATGGAAGTGCATGCAAGAAGACTGGAAAGGTAGAAAGAGCTCAGGTTGTGAAGAGCTTTAAATGCTAAAGAACTTTTTATATTTGATCAAGGAGGCAAAAGGGAGTCACTAGAGTTTATTGAGAAGGGGTACGGAGAAATGGGGAGGTGATATGGTTAGGTATATACTTTAGAAAAAAACATTTACAAAGTCTTAAGGAAGATAGATTGATATGTGGAAAGACTTGAGGGAAAGAGACCAATTATAAGGTTATTTCAATATTCCGTGTGAGAGGTGATAAGGACCTGAACTAGGATGACACTTGTGTGTGTGTGTTTTTTTTTTAAGGTGAGGAGACACAGGCACATTTGTAGACATCAGGGAAGGAGTCAAGAGATACAGAGAAAGTGGGGATTACAGATGGAGAGATAGTGGGAGTAATCCACCTGACAGGATTAAAGGGAGCATGTAGAGTGATTGCTCTTGGCAAATAGAAGGACTATTTCATTTCCAGAGATGGAAAGGGAGAAGATAGGGAGAAAGGATGTGAAGCCTGTGAGATAAAGAGGAGGGGAGAAAAGAGTGCTCTTGGTGAAAGGTCTCAATTTTTATGAAGTATTTTTATGAAATATTCTCTTCAGCAGAGAGAATTGGGGAGAAGGTTTCATGGGAGATGGGTGAGAAAGAAAAATTTGGAACAACTACTTTGGAAAGTTGGATAGGGAATCAATTAAGGAGAAATGGTAGGGCTTTCTTGCTATAGTCAGTGTCCAGTTGAGATTACCTAGCATAAATCTGTGGTAGATCCAGTTAGCTTGGTTTTGTGATTTTCTTTAGTGTGGTTCAGCAGTGTGTGAGTAAGGGAGTGAAAGAGGCAGATGATAGGAGCAATTTATGTTGGAGTTTGGCAAAGCCTGATTGATGATAAACATAGGGAAAAAGTGATTCAAGAGTAAAAGATAGTGGAGAGTTGAATTGGTTCACCAGCTGGTCAATCAATCAACAAACATTTATTAAGTACTTACTGTAAACTTGGCTCTGAGGATACAAGTACAAAAAAATGAAACCATCTCTACTTACAAGTGGGGACAACAAGGTTGGAAAGGGTAGCCAGATCAGTTTGAATGGCTTATGTAGCATTGAAGGATGGAGGCATTGGAGGTCAAGGTAAGGACAAAGAAGTTTGCGGTACTGAGAGAAATGAAAAGAAAAAGATTCCAAGAAAAGAAATTCAAAGTTCTAGAACATAGAAGAGGAACATTTGAGGGTGATGGCATTCAAAGGTATGAGCATCCCTGTGTGGATATAGAATAGGTGGAATAGAGGAATGGTTGGTGGAAAATGAATAGATGAAGGAACTCAGAAGTTAGGGTATTTGAGAGAATATCAATATGTACATGTGTTCGTCCTTCATTGCTGAAGAAGACCATGCCATCAGAGAAATAATGACATGACTTGCACGTGACTTTGTTTTGAGTGAGGGAGGGCTGTGCAGGTCACCAGCCTCACTTCTCCTCCAGAGCCATCTGAATCCAGTGACCAGATACACATCAGGATGACTGGAGATGACCCAGGATGAGGCAATTGAGGTTAAGTGACTTGCTCAAGGCCACACAGCTAGTGAGCGCCAAGTGTCTGGGGTGAGATTTGAACTCAGGTCCTCCTGACACCTGCAGTGGTACTCTATCCACTGCACCATCTAGCTGCCCTGTCAATATATATGTAGAAGTTCCCTGGAATAAGGAAATGAGTTGGGGCATAGAGAAAGTCTGTGAGTCAGGCACTGAAGTCACTGAGAAATAAGAGAGAATGTCTTCAGAGTTGTTAGATAATAGATACCAAAATCTGGAATGGGTGATAAATTTCAATTGAAAGAACCTCAAAGTAGAAGAGGATGCTGAGAGTCTGGAAGCAGTAATGGGGAGCAAGAAGTATTCCTCTCTCTCCTACTATATAACCAGTGAGTTTGGTGAATGAGTGAAAGTACATCCAGTGCTGGAAAGGGTAGTCAGAATTGTAGAGGCATCAGCAAGGAGCCAGGTCTTAGTGAACCTCAGAAGATGGAAGGAGTGAGAAAGGAACAGACTCAAGAGGAAAGGAAGTTTGCTAATTATGGAGGATCTTCTCCAAGGAAGTCAAGGACATTTGTTGCGACTGTTGCTCAGTTGTTTTCAGTTGTGTCCCAATTTGGGGATTTCTTGCCAAAGACATTGGAATGATTTGTCATCTCCTTTTCCAGCTCATTTTACAGATGAAGAAACTGTAGCAAAAGTTAAGTGACTTCCTCAGAGGCATTCCACCAGTAAGTATCTGAGGACAGATTTGAACTCAGGAAGATGAGTCTGCCTGACTACAGGCCTGTCACTCTATCCACTGCACCATGTAGCTGCTCTGTCAAAAACATAAAAGGGGTGTGTGTGTGTGTGTGTGTGTGTGTGTGTGTGTGTGTGTGTGTGTGCGCTCATGCACGGGTATGTGCTTTTTTAGTATTTTAAATTAGATGCCTATTGATTGGCAATTGGATGAACTTCTATGAGTTGAATAAGGCTAAAGTAAACAGATCTGGGAAAACAGTTTACATGATGACCACAATAATGTAAAGGAAGACAACGCTGAAAGACTTTGGATCTTTGATCTTGTGTCCAACTTGACTTCAGAAGACTGATGATGAAACAGGGCAGACATTTTCAGACATGGCCAATATGTTGATTTGTTTTACTGTAATTATTATCACCACAATGGAGCCATTTGAAGTTTCAGTGATCTAAAAAAAAGAGCACAAAAACATTTTCAAAAGAAGGTAGGATGATAGCGTGTAATACATTTTAGAAAGGTTTCTTTTTAAGTTTTAATGCTTAAAGGGACAAATTCTCAGCTGCCTGTAAGACTCAACTGAGTTTGAAAGATAGCATGATGTAGTATATAGGAAACTAGTCTTGGAGTCAGTAAGACTTTGTTACTAGCTGTGTGAACCCAGGCAAATCACTTAACTTCCTCCTTATTAACTTACCTCACCATCCCGAATTGTAAAATGGGGGGGTTGAATTAGATGGCTTTTAATATTCCTCCCAGCTCGAAATATATAATTCTATGATTGAGACCAATTCATTCCTCAAGATTTCAGATTAGTTGAAGTTTTATTGTTTGTGTATGTTAAAGAGGATTTTCTAAGACTTGCCACACATCTTCCTAATTTAGGTGAATTGAAGGCAGGTCCCAGGGCACCGCTAGACACATTTTGAGGTTTACAATCACACACACACGCACACACATATGCACCTGACAGCCTTTGGTAATTTGAATAATTCCTTAAGTCCTTAATGAGGATAAATGAAGGAAATGGCCTTGGCAGTCCTAGGACACAGAGGGAATAATCCTTTGGAAAGGCGATTCTCATCCCTAAGCTAAAAAAAATTCATACATTTTAGTATCTTCTGGACATCAGGGTTGAAGTGAAGTTTGTTACCTTATCTGAAAACAGGTTGATTGTGGATGACACCTACATGCAACAGCATGCAGCACAAATGGTCTCCTGTGTGAGTTGCGTGGCTCTGAGCCCTGCTGGGTACATCTGTGTATATGGAGGTGCTAAGCCTCAGTTAGGGGAAATCCCTGACACCTAGTCTACAGTCAGGAGCTCAAGGGCAGGAGGGGGGAGTGAAAGGGGCATGTACACTGAAATCAGATGGGAGGAAGAACTCCAAAACTCTTCTACATAGCACAAAGATTACCCAGAGAGAGCTCTCTGTGCCCCAGAGAAGATCCCTCTTCTTGGTGAGAGTAACTCCTCGGGGAAAGAACAATGTTCAGCCACCAGCAAAGAGCAGGGAGCTACGGGAGCAATATCAGATAAGAGAGAGGCTTGATATGGAGAGAAGAGTTAACACCTGGGAGCAAGAGATGACAATGGGAGGCAAGGTGGTCAGAGGAAAGAATGCAATACTTGTAGTTAGAAGACCAAGGTTTTAATCTTGTCTCTGCCACTTAATAGCATAATAGTGTGACCTTGAGAGGCACTATGTCTCATTGAGCCTCAATTTCCTTATCTGTAAAATGGGCATAATAAAATATACACCACAGATGAGGGCCCACTAAGAATCTGGGTTCACACAGACCTGGGGCCAGTCATCATGGTTGACCATAAAGGACCATTTCTTTGTCTCATTTTCCCCAGCTAGAGTTACTCCTAGAAAAATCTCTAAATATAGCTTAAATTTGACTTTATTTACTTTTCTCTGAGTATAAATAAAAAAGAACTCCAGTTTCTATACTGTTAGGTGGTCCAGTAGAGAAAGCACTGGACCTGGAGTCAGGAAGACCTAAATTCAAATCCAGTTTTAGACACTTACTAGCCATGTGAACCTGGGCAAATCATTTAACCTCTGTGTGCCTTGGTTTTTCAACTGTAAAATGGGGACAATAATAGCACTTACAGGGTGATTATGGAAAAATATTTAAAAGGCCCAAAGCACAGTGTCTGGCACATAGTAGGTGTTTAATAAATGATCCTTCCCCTCCCTTCTCTTTATAAGCCTTCAAATTACCATGTGAAAATTGAGTGGGAAACGCCCTTTATTTCACACCACAGAAAATACAAAAGATAATGTGGATGAGGAGCCAACAAAGAAGACTGAGAAAGAATGTTTAGATAAGTAGAAGGAGAACCAGGAGAGAATGATGTCCTAAAAACCTAGAGAGAAGGGGGAAAGGGTGATGGGTCTCAAAGGCTGCAGAGACGTTGAGGAGAAAGAGGATTGAGAAAAGACCATTGGATAATAATAGGAACCGTCGGATAATAAAACCTCACAAGGTTTTCATGAAGATTAAATGAAATAAAATATGTAAGACTTTGAAAAGCTTAAAATGATCTATCTAAATATACACAATAACCATTATTAGCTATTATTATGATTTTCTTTGTTTAAGATGCCTATAAATTACCTTAAATCCTCTTGGACTGGAGAGTGATGTCAGAAGGCATGGGAAAATCTTGACAGATAATTAGGCATGCCTCTATATACCAGAACTGGCTACTGCTAAGGTATATAAACTAGTGTCTGGTATATTTGTGCCTAAAATACAGAATACAACATTAATTATTTTTTCTTTCAGAAGACCAAGGACTCATAGGAGCAAATAAAGAGATTAAATACACATGCGCTTGCGTGTGTGCGCACACACACACACACACACACACACACACACACACAGAGCATTCAAGATTTCTGCTTTCCTCATAATGAAACTGAACCTGGGGTTGCTGTCAGGTTAACCCTCTGAAATCCCAGTGAGTTCTTCTTTCCCACAGAATTCCACACAATTCCCCCAACCAAGACCCATAGTGTCAGTTTCCCTTTGGAAGGTAAATATACTATTGAACACTCTCCTCCTCAGATCCTGAATCATCCGTTTAACTTGCTTTGATCTCCAAGTATGATGTTACTTAGGAACTATGTGGATGATCTTCCTCCCCCTGTTTTTTCCTGAGTAGCATGTGGTGACAATCACCTTCTCCCTTTAGATCTTACCTGTTTCCTTCCTTGGTTTGTGTGGTGTCTGCTCATCACCAAACTAGGTTTGTTGCCCTATGGAAAGGTGAACTTTTCCATAGAAGGTTGTATTTAGTATTGTCCAGAAATGTGAGGGAAACTAGAAACCCAACCTACAGATGGTGTTAGAGGGTGGATGTGGTGTGGGAAAAATCTCCTTGAGAAGTAGGCAGCATCCTTGGCATACACTGAAAGCAAGTACACAGTAAGAAAGTAAGAGCAGGCTGTCTACCACCAGTAGCAAAGAGGTTAGTGTGGCATAAAGAGGTACCTGAAGGCAGCATTGAGCTGAGAAGTCTACCAGGTGAATCTTGGAGATACTGCTAGTTGGAGCTAGATGGAGTCAGGCTGAACTAGAAAGTAGACTTAGTGGCAATGTGACAAATAGAGAAATGAGCATGGAACCACAGTACCTGGGGTTCCAACCTCAGTTTTGCCATTTTTATTGCCTCTGTGACCTTAGACGAACTCTGTCACTGAAAAACTTAAAAGAACAATAAATGAGAGAAGGCAGACTTCTTGATTACACAGAATCCTCTCATGTATAAACCAAAAAAGAAGCAATAAGTACTAGATGTGGTAACCACTGAAAAGCACATAAAATGAATTGATTATATTTTAACAGACAGGAAACGACTTGCTAATGATGTGTGGTCCTCCTTCAGTCTGTTGTATGTGCTAAGAAGGCCATCCATTTGTTAGAGCAAAGATCAAAATTAGTATGAAATTAAAAGAAAGAATAAAAATGAGAAAAAGGTCACTGTGTGCAATTTGCATGTTCTGTCGTTAATTGTCATGCAACTGTAAAATACAATCCTGACCTATTCAAACAGGCTATTAATTCCTATTTCTCCTTTTCTAAACAAACAAACGAAAAACCCATCACTTCTATTGGCCTCATTTACCTCTTCCGTGAAGTTAGTGGTTTGGATGATCTTGTAAGTCTTTTCTACCTTTAAATTCCATGTTGTCTTTGAGAGACAGCCTGCCATTCAGTAAATGATTTAGTTGTGATAAAGAGAAGCCATAATGATATTTTGAGGGATTTAATAAGCAACTAACAAATACAGTGAAAATTAACAAGGAGCCTTGGAGTCAGGAAGCCTCAGGTTCAAATCCTGCCTATATTATCTGGGAGATCTTGGGTGAGCCATTGAAACTCTTAATGGCCCAGAAAAAATATCTTGCTTTATATATTGCATAACAGTTTTGGATCTGCATTGGTAGAAGGAATATCCTTGTTGGGAGTACCTTACCATATAGATGGACTGATGGAAGCAGATTAAAATGTAACTGGAGAAAATTTTTTTCTTAATAGTATTTCATTTTTTCTAATTACATGTAAAGATAGTTTTCAACATTCACTTTTATAAGATTTTGAGTTTCAAATTTTTTTCTCCGTCTCTTCTCTCCCCTCTTCCCAAGATGGCATGCAATCTGATATAGGCTGTATACATTTACAGTCATATTAAACATATTTTCACATTAGCCATGTTGTGAAGGAAGAATCAGAACAAAAGTGAAAAACACAAAAAAGCAAAAACAAGAAAGTGAAAGTAGTGTGTGTTGATCTGAATTCAGACTCCATAGTTCTTTCTCTGGGATGTGGATAGTTGAACTTGTCTTAGATCATTGCATTGCTGAGAAGAGTTAAGTCTAACAAAATCAGTCACTGCCCAATGTTGTTGTTATTGTGTACAATGTTCTGGTTCTGCTCAATTCATTTAGCATTAGTTGAAAAATTTTAACATGATTAAAAAAATGTAATAGAACATAGATAATGTCAATATGTGTCTTTCTAAGTTAATTTGCAGCCACAAGATTCCTTATGTATAATTTAGTGGTCCTCATTTTTATTTGAGTTTGATACCATTGCTCTACACCAATGAAATAAATCACAAGTCTGCATAAAGGAGAGTGGCAGCTAGGTAGCTCAGTGGATAGGGTGACAGCCCTGGAGTAAGGAAGACACATCTTCTTGAGTTCAAATCTGGCTTCAGACACTATCTGTGACCTTGAGCAAATCACTTAACCCTGTTTGCCTCAGTTTCCTCATCTGTAAAATGAGCTGAAGAAGGAAATGGCTAAGTACTCTAGTATCTTTGTCAAGAAAACCTCAGATGGAGTCAGAGTTGCACGTGATTGAAATACCTGATGTACAACAATGACAAGATAAAAGAGAGAGAGAGACACACACACACATACAGATGAAGAGAAGGAATGAAAAAGAGAAGGAAAGAGAAAGAATGAAAGAAAGAGAAGAAAGGGAAAGACTGAGTGTGTGTTATATGTAAACTAAACAAGGAGAAATGAAGACACAAGGAGATTATACTGAAAATTTACAAGCATAGTCATCATGAAGAAAATTAAAAGAAACTAGTGTTGTCCCATCTTTCCATGTTTCCCCCTTGAGAAATATTTCCATTGGAATTCTGAGAGGCTAATTGGTTTTACTTCTTTTTTCAAATGTAATACGTGAGTAGTTTCACAATTAGCCACCAGATGGTACTTTTCTACCAGAAATAGGTTTGAGATCAACTAAAGCCTAGACAAAGTAGTTCACACTGTCTAGATACCCCACAGGAACGGCTTTCTACATCTGATTTCTCAAAGGGAAAGACATTCGTGGGTAGAGGGTTATGGAAAAAGGCTGTCTGTGTTTTTTGTTTTTGTTTTTGACAGAGTCCAGTGACATCCTGCTTGATTGGAAGATACTCTATAAAATAAGTATGAATCAAGTAGATTTCTTTATTTGTTAAAACAACAATAAAAAAAGCCCCATTTGGTTCTAATTCCTCCAGCGGCATTGACCCTTCCTTGATAGACACTCAGACCTTCAGGAAGCAAGCTAATTAGTTGAATCTAATCAGGCCTACACCCTGAAAATTTCACATTTTTAGGGCAGGAATTTCTACTCTTCTTTGGTCCTTGGATTTCAATAAACCTTCCATATCTCCATTCTATATAAAAAGAAGTAAATTCCAGAGTTTGCCAAGCTAAGCATATATACATAAGAAATAAAAGAGATTAGTTTCAGTCAGGTAATCCAGCTATTTTCCAAATATAGAGAGTAATTTATTATGCTCTGTACCCCCTTGATAGGTTTCTTGTACCCCACTGGAAATCCCTTTTCTATGGTATTATGAGTATAGTGACGATGGCCAGTGATGGGGTTCTGTTTTATGCTACCTATTCCTGTCCTTTGGATGGCAAGATGATGTCAGGATGATGACTGCTGGGTTTGGCTCTGTATGTTGATGCTTTGGTTTGGACTGGGTTTCTTCTGAGGTCTCTTCCAATTCTGCTCAAGGTCAGCCAGCTATCAAGTAGCAGACTTGGGAATACAATAAAACATAGGTTCTCTTTTCCCAGTTCAGTGCTCTTTCCTTTACATCACAGTATAATAGAAGCTATCTCAATCACAAGACAAACATTCTCTTAGACTGTGTGTTTCAGTGTTAGTTGCTAATCATTCAGCAAGAGGTTACAAGCCATCCTTTCAAATCTGAGAGTTCATCTTGCACAACTGTTACCAACAAGTAAGAAGGTGAGCCTTTCTGTGACACTTATTCTTCTCTGTCATTTCTAAGAAAAAAGTCTCTCTTGACAGGCTGAGAGTTACACCTTTCCCAACAACAACTGGCAATGAGCATTCGGAGGAGGGCCAGCTATTCTGTCAGCTACTTGCCTGCTGGTCCTGGGAAAGGTATGATGGATGCACTAGATGTGGGTGGGTAGCAGAGGCTGTGTTCTTTTAGGCCCTTTTACTGGGGCAGTGAAAATCAGCTGGGCTAGTATAAAGTCTTTTAAACTTTATTAGAAAGCAAAGAGTCATCTCTATGCCATAGCAAATGGAAGGAATTGTCCTGTGTCTTTTTCCATTGTGACAATAGATTTTTGACCATAGAGATTTAGTGGTGGAGAAGAGCAGGAGGGAGGGTGGTGCCATGGTGACAGGACTTGGGTTCATATTCCATCTTAGCTATTTTCTACCTATGTAATCTTGGGCAAGTCAAATAATAGCAATAATGATAGTAGTAATAGTAATAGCTAGCAATTTAGACAGTAAGTTTTGCAAAATGATTTACAAATTTTATCTCATTTTATATTCATAATAACTCAGGGATACAGGTAATAGTATTCTAATATTATTGTCATTTTACAGATGAAAAAACTGAGGCAAGTGGAGGTTAGATGACTTGCCCAGGGTCTCACAAGTACTAGATGTCTACAGCTAGATTTGAATTCAGGTCTTCCTGACTCTTAATCCAGTGCTCTATTCATCCTAATACCTAGCTGTCTTACTTAGCCTTTCTGGGTTTTAGTTTCCTCTTCTGTAAAATTAGATGGCCTACTGAGTCCCTTAAATTATGATCCTAAGCAGCAGATACCTTATGAAGCTCCTATACATTGCTTTAGCACCTTGGGGCTAGGTACCTGGTCTGCTTCCCCCCTTAAACACACACATGCAAATATACACGCACTCCACCCCCATTGTCCTTTTGCCCGACACTGTTTACTTTTGCCCCTCCCAACTGCCTTTGGTGTTCATTTTTACCAGATTTTATCTGCATAAAAATGTTGATGCCCATTTCATGAGATTTGTCCCCATGTCCCATAGCCGCCTCTGGAGGCGCCTGACAAAGACCTTAGGTCAACTTTGGCTCAGGCTACTAATAAGCTTTAATTATTCCCAGTATAGACTCATCAACCAATCATCAAATATTTATTGAATGCCTACTTTCTTTGCAAAATACTGTCTCAGACACTTTTATCCCAGTGACACTGAGAGATTAGGATGCGTTTCCCACCTGTAACTGATGTTTCACTCAATTCAATGAGCACATATTAGCACAGGGATACAAATATAAAATGAATGCTATTCCCTGATCTCAGGCATCACCTTCTGCATGAAGCCTTCCCTGGTCCCTCTCCAATGTCTAGTGTCCTCCCTCCCAAGCTCCTTTGTAATGTTTATCCTCTATATAGGTACCTGGCTCTTCCTTTGAGTATAAGTTATTTGAGAGTAGGATTATTTTATTCTTTATATTTGTTTTCTAAGTGCCTAGCATTGTACCTACTAAATAAAAACTGTCTATTAATGATTTTCGATGTGTTGATTTATTGCCCTCAAGGATTGTACGTTCTTGGGATGGGAGGAAAGGGTGAGACGTACTACTAATACTTATACTCTTTTACTTGCAAACCAGTTTGCACATTTCAAAACGCTTCCCCCTATTATCTCATTTGATTTCTGTAACAATCTCTAAGGTAGCTGGGGCAGGCTACATTTTCTCCCCTGGACAAATAAGAAAATTACAGCTCAGAAAGGTTGAATAATTTGGCCAAGGGTGTTTCGTACCTATTCTGTAGCTGTGGACATAGACTAAAATACATACAGAATAAAAACAAGGTTATTATTATTATTTTGTTGGTGGGCACTAGCAGCTGGGGTAACCATTTGATCTAAGATTTAGATTCATCTTCATTTGTCAATAGCCTTTTGTATCTATGTTGAATAACAGTGCTAAATTTTTTAAGTAGATTGGAAGGTTGAGGATTTGGGCTTTTCTGTGAGCCTTGGCATCACCAGTATCTTCTTTAGAAGTTTTTTTCTGGGGTTGCAGCTGTCAACCTTGTCAATTGTGGTTAACCTACTTGACCTCAGCCTCATGAATTAGGGGCATAGGTTAAAGTTCCTAGCTCCCCTTGATAATATAACGTGGATCTTTCATCCGTGAACTTTTCTAAATCCTTCCTAAACCCATTTATGTTTTCAAATGTAAAACCCCTCCTAGGGGTAATGAGTCCTACAAAATTACTCAGAGACTATTTATCTAGCCTAAAACTGCTATTATCAGTGTTCAAAAGTCTCTTTCCCCTTATTTTAGTACTCTAGGATTTTGTGAAAAAGTCTGTACTGATTTTCTTCTTCTCTGACTTTATATTCTTTGAAAATACCTTCTTAGTCTTTGTCTTTCTGACTGTGGGGGTCTAAATGCATTTTTATGTGGAAATCTAACAAGTTTGCACCTGTAATTGATAAATACATTTAAGTAAATCTAGAGTATAGTCATTAACAAGCAATTTTTGTCCCCAGAAAGTGACACAAAAATGTGCCATTTTAGAATGTGCTGGAACAAGTTTCTCCTGATTTGTGAGAGCAAATTGTTAAATTTTTACTGTAAATATTTGCACCTCAGAAATTGACAAATGCTACAAATCAGAGTTTGATTTGTTGCCTTGTTGTTTGCTTAGATGTAAGAAAATGATGGAGAAGTGATAATAATGCAGACTAAATTTAAGTGTCTATCTTGTTTTTTGGAAAGTCAATTGTTAAACATTTACCAGCACATCATCACACAAAATACATCTGTAGAAAGCTACATAGGAAAGAGAGGCGGTGGTAGATGTTTTTGTGGGAGCTGGGAGTGAGGTAGGGTTAAAATAGAGGTGAGGGAGGGAGAAGAGCTCATTTAGGGTGAGTTTGGGTAGAAAAGAAGTGAGAATCCTTTAGTATTTTCTTATTATTCATGTTAATTAAGCCTAGCTGTTTCCATTCTCTTTTTTTTTTATTTTGTAATGTTTAACAATCACTGCCATACAATTGTGATTTTATCCCCCCCACCTACCCCCCACTCCCCCCCTCCCTCCCCACGACTGCATACAATTCTGTATAGATTCTACATATACTTTCCTATTGAGTATATTTTCACTATAGTCATGCTATGTAGTCAGACTAAGATAAATGAAAGAAATCGTATAACAAATCAGAACATGATACACAAACACATACACATACACAAACATGATCTGCTACAATATGTGAGTGACTTCCATATTTCTCTCTCTGAGTGTGGCAGGCATTTTGCCTTGAGATCCTCCATTGAGATTTTTTTTTTTTTTTGGTAAGAAGTTCTTGTGTTATTACACAAATCTAAGTCTACCAGAAAAAACTCTCACACACTGTGGTTGTTGCTGTGCATAAAGTTCTCCTGGTTCTGCTCCTTTCACTCAGCATCAGGTCATATAAGTCCTTCCAGGCCTCTCTGAAGTCTTCTTGTTCATCATTTCTTATGGCACAATAGTACTCCATTACATTCATATACCATAATTTATTCAGCCATTCCCCAATTGATGGACATCCCCTTGACTTCCAGTTTTTGGCAACTACATAGAGTGCTGCTATAAATATTTTTGTACATGTGGGACCCTTTCCCATTTTTATGATCTCTTGGGGATATAGTCCTAGTAGCGATATTGCTGGGTCAAAGGGTATGCACATTTTTGTAGCCCTTTGGGCATAGTTCCAAATTGCTCTCCAGAATGGTTGGATGCGCTCGCAGCTCCACCAACAATGAATTAGTGTTCCAACTTTCCCACACCCTCTCCAGCATTTATCATTTTCTTGTTCTGTCATGTTTGCCAATCTTATAGGTGTGATGTGGTACCTCAGAGTTGTTTTGATTTGCATCTCTCTAACCAATAGTGATTTAGAGCATTTTTTCATATGATTATAGATAGCCTTAACCTCTTCCTCTGAAAATTGCCTGTTCATATCCTTTGACCATTTATCAATTGGGGAATGACTTGTATGATTATACATTTGGATCAGTTCTCTATATATTCTAGAAATGAGGCCTTTATCCCCGAGCTTAGCTGTAAAAATTCTTTCCCAATTTACTACATCCCTCCGGATTTTGGTTGCATTGGGTTTGGTTGTGCAAAAACTTCTCAGTTTAATGTAATCAAAGTTATCCATTTTGCATTTCATAATGCATTCTATCTCTCCTTTAGTAAAGAATTCTTCCCTTCTCCATAGATCTGATAAATACACTATTCCTTTCTTCTCCAGTTTATTCATGGTATCGATCTTTATACCTAAATCATGTACCCATTTGGACTTTATTCTTGTGTACAGTGTCAGGTATGGGTCTATGCCTAATTTCCGCCACACTGTTATCCAGTTTTCCCAGCAATTTTTGTCAAACAATGAGTTCTTATCCCAGAAGCTGGGGTCCTTGGGTTTATCAAACAGAAGGTTGCTATATTCCTTGCCTACTGCATCTTGAGTGCCAAGTCTATTCCACTTGTCTACCTCTCTGTTTCTTAGCCAATACCAAGTGGTTTTGATAATTGCTGCTTTATAGTACAGTTTGAGGTCTGGTAGCGCTAGGTCACCTTCCCAAGCATTTCTTTTCATTAGTCCCTTTGATATTCTGGACCTTTTGTTTTTCCAAATGAATTTTGATATTATTTTGTCCAGCTTTAGAAAGTAATTGTCTGATAGTTTAATTGGTATGGCACTAAATAAGTATATTAATTTGGGTAGAATTGTCATTTTTATTATATTAGCCCAGCCTACCCATGAGCAACTAATGTTTTTCCACTTACTTAAATCTGACTTTATTTGTGCAAAAAGTGTCTTGTAATTGTGTTCATATAATCCCTGGGTTTGTTTTGGCAGGTAGACTCCTAAGTATTTTATACTGTCTACCCTAACTTTAAATGGGATTTCTCTTTCTATCTCTTGCTGTTGGACTTTGTTGCTAATATATAGGAATGCAGAAGATTTGTGTGGGTTTATTTTGTACCCTGCAACTTTGCCAAAGTTGTTTATTAATTCTAGTAATTTTTTACTTGAATCTCTGGGATTCTCTAGGTAAATCATCATATCATCTGCAAAGAGTGATAACTTAGTTTCTTCTTTGGCTATTTTAATTCCTTGGATATCTTTATCTTGTCTAATTGCTACAGCTAACATTTCTAGTACCATATTAAATAATAGTGGTGATAATGGACAACCTTGTTTCACCCCTGATCTTATTGGGAATGCATCTAGCTTATCCCCATTGCATATAATGCTTGCTGAAGGTTTTAGATAGATACTGCTTATTATTTTATGGAAAGTTCCCTTTATTCCTACATTCTCCAATGTTTTTAGTAGGAATGGATGTTGTATTTTGTCAAAAGCTTTTTCTGCATCTATTGAGATAATCATGTGGTTTTTGTTAGCTTTGTTGTTGATGTGATCGATAATGCTAATAGTTTTCCTAATATTGAACCAGCCCTGTAGTCCTGGTATGAATCCTACCTGATCATAATGTATTAATCTCGTGATAAGATGCTGTATTCGTTTTGCTAGAATCTTATTTAAAATTTTTGCATCTATATTCATTAGGGAAATTGGTCTATAATTTTCTTTCTCTGTTTTGTCTCTTCCTGGTTTGGGTATCAAAACCATATTTGTATCATAGAAAGAATTTGGGAGGACTCCTTCTTCCCCAATTTTCAAGAATAGTGTATGTAGTATTGGAATTAACTGTTCTTTAAATGTTTGATAGAATTCACTTGTGAATCCATCTGGCCCTGGAGATTTTTTCCTAGGGAGTTCATTGATGGCTTGTTCAATTTCTTTTTCTGAGATGGGGTTGTTTAAGTATTCAACTTCCTCTTCTGTTAATCTGGGCAATTTGTATTTTTTAAAATATTCATCCATCTCATTTAGATTATCGAATTTGTGGGCATAAAGTTGGGCAAAGTAGTTTCTTATTATTGTTTTAATTTCCTCCTCATTGGAGGTGAGTTCACCCCTTTCATTTTTAATATTAGTAATTTGGTTTTCTTCTTTCTTTTTTTTAATTAGATTGACCAAAGGTTTATCAATTTTATTAGTTTTTTCATAAAACCAACTATTGGTTTTATTTATTAATTCAATAGTTTTCTTAATTTCAATTTTATTAATCTCTCCTTTGGTTTTCAGTATTTCTAATTTGGTATTTACTTGGGGATTTTCAATTTGTTCTTTTTCTAGCTTTTTCAACTGCAAGCCTAAGTCATTGATCTCCTCTTTCTCTATTTTATTTATGTAAGCATTCAGAGATATAAAACTTCCCCTAATAACTGCTTTTGCAGTATCCCATAAGTTTTGGTATGTTGTCTCACTATTGTCATTCTCTCGAATGAAATTGTTGATTGTTTCTATGATTTCTTCTTTAACCCAACCCTTCTTTAGAATTAGATTATTTAGTTTCCAATTGATTTTTGGTTTCTCTTTCCATGGCCTTTTATTACATGTAATTTTTAATGCATTACAATCTGAAAAGGATGCATTGATTATCTCTACCTTTCTGCACTGGATTGTGAGATTTTTATGTCCTAGTACATGGTCAATTTTTGTAAATGTTCCATGTACCGCTGAGAAAAAAGTATATTCCTTTCTATTCCCATTTAATTTTCTCCAAAGATCTATCATATCTACCTTATCCAGAGTTTTATTTACCTCCTTAACCTCTTTCTTGTTTATTTTGAGGTTGGATTTATCGAGTTCAGAGAGGGGGAGGTTGAGGTCCCCCACTAGTATAGTTTTGCTATCAATTTCTTCCTTCAACTCCCCCAACCTCTCCTCTAAGAATCTGGATGCTATACCACTTGGAGCATACATGTTTAGTAATGATATTGCTTCATTGTCTATGGTGCCTTTTAGCAGGATATAGTTTCCATCCTTATCCCTTTTGATTAGATCTATTTCTGCTTTTGCTTTGTCTGAGATTAGGATTGCTACTCCTGCCTTTCTTACATGAGCTGAAGCACAATATATTCTGCTCCATCCTTTGACCTTTATCCTATGTGTATCCCCCCGTTTCAAATGTGTTTCTTGTAAGCAGCATATTGTTGGATTATGGCTTTTAATCCATTCTGCTATCCGTCTCCGTTTTATGGGAGAGTTCATTCCATTCACATTCACAGTTTTGATTACAATCTGTGTATTTCCCTCCAACCTCTTTCCCACCATTTGTGCTTTTAGCTCTCCCGTCTCCCTTCCCCTCCTCAATAGTATTCACTTTTCTCCCCCTCCTCCTGCAGCCTTCCCCTCCTTCTTTTGACCCCCCCTCCCTTTTAGTTCCCTTTACTCTTATTGCTTCTTTCCTCCCTTTTAGCCACCCTCCCCTTTCTTCCCCCTTGTTTCTATTCTCTTGAAGGACTGAAAATTTTGTCAATATCTTCACCTGGGTCAAAGGTTTAGTGCCCTAATTAAAGCCATTATTAACAGCATTCTTTGGTTTTCTTGGGAAGCAACTGGAGGAAGTAGTTTGGTGGGATTGGGAGTAGTTACAAAGAGAAAGAGTCAAAGGGGCAACTAGGTGTAACCCCTGTCCCAAAGTCCATTGGTATGGTACTCTCTCCTTCTGAGTGGAGATGGAGGCTCTACCCTGTGTGAGCAGTGGGGTGGATTTGGTGAAAGGCCAGAGAGCTTCAGTCTTCACCAGACCTCCTTCTGGACTCTTCAGGGTCTATCCTCTTTAGGGACTCACCAAGGAAGACTTTCATTTCTTCCAGCAGGGGAAGCAGGAACTTGGGGCCTGTGGTTACTTTGATCTCCTCAGAGAGAGGGGTTACTGGGCTAGACTTATATCTATACTTCCTGAAACATTATTAGTCTAGGGGATATGATTGGGTTCCATCTAACTTCTGATCACTTTATCATTTGGAGGGGAGAAGGTGGAATGGAGGACTCAAGGCTTCACCCTTGTTCTACCAAATGCCAATTCTACAATGAACACATGTAATGAATAGCAAAGAAATCCATTTATCCAAATTAATAACAAAACAGAAAATCAGCGAAGGTATACATAGGAGAATGAATATCACACAACACAGAGTGAATGTGCCCTCCCTCTAGGAAGTAACTGAACTCAACCAAGAGTGTAGTGGATCTTACCCAAGGGGAAAACTCTTCACAGCTTCTAGTAAAATGAGCTGGAGCTAGGGACATGATGGAGGCTACAAGTTCCACTTATGTTTTCCCAGGATCTTTTCCTTTATCAACCTGAAGTGGGGTTCCCAAAGAGGAATTGTCAAATACTGAAACCTGGAGCTGTTGCTCTGCCCTTCACACAGGACAGGGCCTTTACTTCCATCAGTAAGGACAGAGTCCCATACCAATGGGCTTTAGGACAGGGATTACATAAGAAAAATGTCTGTGTCCCCCAGTCTATGATCCTGATGTGTTTCTTTCTGATCTCTTTTTGTGCTCTTCTCATCTAACTTTTCTCCATTACCAGGCATCAATGAGCAAAGGGGTGGTGATGGTGTCTGCAGTTTGACTTTCTGGTTGTTCCTAGATTAGTTGAGCCTTGGACTCCCCTTAGGCCCTGATATCTGAATAGTTTAGTAGGCCCAAAAGGATGAACCACCAAAATGAATCATTTGAAAGGTGTAGCTACCTACATTATCTGTCTTCGTCTATGGAAAAAATATTGTCTGTATTGCTAGCAGTATTCAGTTCTTGAATTCATATATAATCTCTCCAATTTAACACAATTCTTCTCAAGAGCCATGTCCCAGAGGAAGGGGAAATGTGATGAACAGGCAATGCTGTCCTTGAATCATGAATGAATCAAAACATCATTTCTGGGTTGTCATGGATCTCTTACCTTATCTAGATGGAGAGATCTAAGGTAGAATCAATCAGCCACAGAGAGAATCATAAAATATCTGATATGGTGCATTAAATGTTTAAAAATAGAAAGAGAACCTAGTATGTCTTGGATGAGTAGATGTCCAGATTGAATCAGAATTACTAAGCCAAAACCATCATTGATATTAAGCATTTATGAGCCACTTTGTAACCACAAAGTGAGTTTCAATCGTTTATCAGTCCATATTCGCACTATCACAATAACATTAAAATATATATATGTTAATACAGAAAGTCCAAATTTGAACTAATAAACAAAAACAGGGGACAATGATTGGTAAATTAATGATTGGGAGTCTTTTTGCTAGTCTACTGGGAAGTATAGTCATGTGTTAGTCAAAATAAGAAGCTATCCTTTCAAAAGACTTGTTATTCTGGGAAAATATGAGACAGTGGGACATATAAGGTTATAATTCCTACATATTTGCTAAATGCAAACATATTATCTCTTACTGAAAGGCAGTCATGACCATGATAAAGCAATCAAACAAATGATTATTGTTGACAATAGATGTGCAAGCAAATTTCTATTCAATGAGAAATCTTGTTTAAAGTAATAGTTCAAGGTCTTATATGCAAAAGTAATAGGCAGTGATCCATGTGCTATCATAGAAGAGCTAAAGTTTACTTACCTACTCCCAAAGACTTGACATGCCAAGTGGAAGAAGGAGATTTGTTCTTTTTGTTTCTTCATGACATACATTGGAGACAGTCCATGAGTTAGGCCTTAAAGGAAACTTAGTACTCAAAGAGTAAGGAAGGTGCTCATTTCAGAAATGCAAGATGGTCTGAGCAGTGATATGGAGGTGGAAGATAGAGAACCCCATCTTTGAAGCAATTAGTAGGTTAGCTTGCCTGGAATGTCAAGAGCACAAAAGGGAATGGGCCATAATCCTGGAAAGTTAGTCTAGAGTTTGATTTTGACAGACTTTTAATGTCAAGTGAAGGAGTTTTAACTTTAATCTAGAGGTGATGGGGGCGCTATTGAAGTTTTGTGTGTGTGTGTGTGTGTGTGTGTGTGTGTGTGTGTGTGTGTATTATGATCAAACTTGTACCTTGCAAAGATTATTTTGGTATCTGATAAGGATGGATTGGTGGTATCTAGGGACAATGGAGAGACTGGAAGATCTTTAAGCAAAGGCTGAATGGCTGTTTATGGGTACAAAACAGAAGGGATTCTTATTCAAGTACTGGATGAACTACATGGTTTCTGATGTCCTTTCCAACACTCACATTCACTGATGGTGGGAAAATGCAAGTACCTTAGGTGGGAGAACACATTAAACTATTTATTATTTGAATGTAAGGTCCTTAAAGATTGGGTCTGTTTTTGTCTTTGTAATCCCAATATTTAGCACAGTGCTTGGCATAAAGTAGGTACTTAATAAGTTGGTTGGTTGTTGTCCTTCATCTTCGAAAAGGACCAAAATGACATCACCATTGTAAAGTGAAATTTTAGTGTGTCCAACTATGGCTGATCAGACCAATATGAGCTTGGAATGCTCAACCATAGGTTGGGCACAGATAGTCTGTGTGAATATTTGGGGTGGATATCCCAAATTTGAACATCCTGCATTTACTTTGTGCTGTCTCAATTCTGCTTTGCTCAAAGAGCACAGCACCTTTTTTTATGTGGGCATGCCATGCTGAGCGGTCCTGTGCTAGTGTCTCCAATGTTGCACAGTCAAATCCAAAGTTCTTAAAGAGAGACCTTGAGATTGTCCTTGTATCATTTCTTCTGGCTACCATGTGATCACCTGCCCCATGCAAGTTCTCCATGAAATAATCTTTTTGGCAAGAGTACATTTTGCATTCAAACAACATGGCCAGCCCATCGGAATTGTGCTCTCTGAAGCAGTTTGAATACTTGGCAGTTCAGCTTGAGCAAGGATTTCAGTGTCTGGTACCTTATCCTGCCAGGTGATCCTCAGAATCTTCCTAAGACAGTTCAAATGGAAGCAATTCAGTTTCCTGGCATGGCACTGGTAGACTGTACATGTTTCACAGGCATACAACAATGACCTTCAATTTGGTAATCAGTCTAATATCTCTTCTTTCCCAAACATTTCTTCAGAGCCTGTCAGACAACGAGCTAGCTCTGGCAATGCATGCATCAACCTCATTGTCAATGTGTACATCCCTGGAAAGTACACTACCAAGGGAAGTGAACTTATGCACAGCATTCAAAACTTCTCCATTTGTTGTAATTGATGGTTCCACATATGGATGGTGTGGTGGTGGTTGATGAAGCACCTGTGTTGTTTTGGTGTTAATTATTAGGCCAAAGTTAGCACAGGCAGCAGAGAATTGATCCGTACTTTGTTTCATCTCAGCTTCAGAGGCTGCATTGAGTACACAATCATCTGCAAACAGAAAATCATGCACCAACACTCCTTCCACTTTGGTCTTGGCTTGTAACCTTTTCAAATTGAAGAACTTACCATCAGTACAGTAGTTGACCTTGATGCCTTGAACCTCATTGAAAGCATTTGTCAACATGGCTGAAAATGTCATGCTAAAAAAGCATGAGAGCAAGCACACAGTCTGGTTTCACTCCACTGGTGACTGGGAAGACATGAGAGCATTGTCCTCTATCCAGGATCCAGGCAAACATGCCATAATGAAATTTATGCAAAATATTGATGAACCTCTCTGGGCAACCAAATTTTGATGTAATTTTCAATAAGCCCTCATGACTAATAGCGTCAAAGGTTTTGGTCAGGTCTACAAATGTTGTGTGCAGACCTCTGTTCTGCTCCTGGCATTTCTCCTAGAGTTGTCAGGCAGCAAACACCATATCAACTGTTCTTCAGCCCTTTCTGAAGCCACACTGGCTCTCAGGTATATTCTCATCTTCCAGGTGAAGGATCAGCCTATTAAGGAGGACTCTAGCAAGAATTTTGCCAGCAGTGACTAAGAGAGAGACCCCATCTGTGATTGTTGCAGGACAATCTATTCTCTTTACCCTTATAGAGATGGACAATGGAGGCATCCTTGAACTCCTGGGGGATAACCTCCTCTTGCCATATAACCTGGAAAATTTCAGTCAGCTTTTGTATGAGCAATGGTCTTCCTACCTTGTAAATCTCAGCTGAAATAGAATCAGCACCAGGTGCTTTGCCACATGAAAGGAGCCTAATGGCCCTCAAAACCTCTTCTTCAGTTGGAAGCTCAGCTAAGGAGGGATTGACTTCAACCTGAGGTAAATAGTCAATGGTGTCAGCATTGATTGATGATGGTCTGTTGAGAACTCTATGGAAGTATTCAGCCCATCTCTCTAGGATCATTCCTTATCACTAATCAACGTGGCCCCATCAGGACTGAGTAGTTGTGATGCACCATAGGTTTTTGATCCATAAATAGCTTTCAGGGAATCATAAAAGCACTTTGGGTTGTTACTATGAGCATAAAATTGAATTTCATCTGCCTTCTTACTGAGCCAGGAATCCTGCATCTCTCTAAGCTTTGCTTGTACTTTGCTTTTGATGGAATTAAATGCTGCCTTCTTGGAGGTGGATGAACTATTCTGCTGGTAAATCCTGTGGAGTTCTCATTTTTTGTTTAGCAGCTTCTGAATTTCCCTATCATTTTCATCAAACCAGTCTTGATGTTTGTAAATGTTCTGACCCAGATGAACAAATGCAATTCTATACACCAAATCTCTGAGAGTTGCCCACTCCTTTTCTGTTCCACTGTTGCCAACTATGTGTCGACTCAACTTTTCCTCCAAGTTAGCAGCAAACTGTTCATGCTCAGAGAAGAGCTCTAATTTGTTGACATTAACTCTTCTGGTAGTCATTTTGCCTTGGGGGCTGATGCTTTTGATGAATGTGAATATTTAGCTTGGAAAGTATAAGTCCATGATCAGTCCAGCACTCTGCACCACATATTGCCTTTGTCACTCTCAAATCCTGTCTATCTCTTCTCCTTACAATCACATAATCTATTAGATGCCAGTGTTTGCTGTGAGGGTTCAACCATGAGGTTTTATTGTGTTTAGGTAAATGGAAGACAGTGTTGGTGATGAGAAGGTCATGTGATGCACAAGTCTTCAGCAGTAAATGACCATTGCTGTTGTTGTTTCCAACTCCACTCCTCCCCAGGACTCCCTGCCAAGTCTGGTAGTCTGAGCCTACTCTAGCATTAGTCACCCAGAATTATAAGCTCTTTTGGCACATTGACTATAAGGGTCTCTAGGTCTTCATAAAATTTTTCTTTAACTTCGTCAGGGTTTGTCATGGTAAGAGCATAGGTACTTATGATGGTAGCATGGTGTGTTCCTGGGAGTGGCAAATGCATTGTCACGAGCCTGTCATTCACTTCTTTCCCTGAACTCAGTTCTCTCTTTCAACGAATTATTTTGTTCACTGAGCTTTTGAACCTTCTCCTCCATTTGGGTAATTCTGCTTTTTAAAACCTCCTTCTCCTCGTTGGCTTTTTGGACCTCTTTTTTTCAATTGAATTAACCTCTTTTTAAAGCTGTTATTTTCCTCAGCATTTTTTTGGATCTCCTTTAGTAAGCTGCTAATTTGTTTTTTAAGGTCTTCTATTGCCTGAGCTCAGTATAAGTTCCCTTTGGAGGCAGAGGCCTTGACTTCATCTGACAGTATGCCTTGTTCTTCCTCATCTGAAATATGGGGGGAGACACCTGTTCCCCAAGAAAGTAACCTTCTATGGTCTTATTTTTTTCCCGTTTTGGGGCATTTTCCCAGCCAGTTACTTGACTTCTGAGTTTCTTCTCCACAACCTCCTGGCCTCCAGCTCCACCAAGCCAGCCCTGGGGGCTGAGATTCAAATGAGTTGCTCTCAAACCTCAGAGCTTTAGGTAAGGGCAGGGCTGCTATTCAGTGTGAGATTAAGTTCAGCTGCTTGGGTGGGGGCAGGGCTGCCACACAGGGTTCAGTTCCCTCAGGGGCTTTCTGATGAGACCTTCAACAATGGATGTGAGCTACTGCCTGCTTTGAGAGCCCTATCTGCTGCTGCCTCTACTGCTGCTTCCTGAGGAGACCTGAATTATGGAGACACCTAACTCCCCTCTCAGCCAGCCAAAAAGACCCTCTCACTGACCTTTGGTGCCTGTGGGTTGAGGGATTTGCATTGCTGCTGGAGTTTCTGTCCCTGAAGCCTGCTCAGATCTGCTCCTCTTGGTGCCGTGTGGCCAAGGCAGGGCTGGGTTCTGCTCTTCGTCCAGTGGGTGACAGACCTTTCCCGTCAGCAGGTCTCTCTGGGATAGAAATCTCCTCTACTCCGTTGTTCTGTGGCTTCTGCTGCTCCAGAACTTGTTGACAGTTCCTCTTTACAAGTATTTTATGGGCTGTGGGTTAGGAGCTGGCATATGTGTATCTTTCTACTCTGCCGTCTTGGCTCCTCCTCCTGTCATTCACTTCTTTTGGTAGACATACCAGCTTGCTGATTAGACTAGTTTTGATTGCAAAACCCACTCCAGCTTCACAACGGTCCCCTTTACTGCACCCACTCCGGGAAAAGGTGTATCCAGCTCCAACTTCAATAAGCTGGCCTTCATTTGCCAAACTTATTTCACTCAGGGCTGCTATTTGGATGTGATACCTGTTGAGTTCTCTTGCAACAAGAACAGTTCTTTCAGGTCTACTGCATTTTGTGTCTATTTTTTTTAATTAATTTATTTATTTTAAGTTTTCAACCTTCATTTCCACAAAATTTTGAGTTCCAAATTTTCTCCTCATCTCTCCCCTCCCCCCACCCCAAAATGCAGAGCATTCTAATTACCCCTATCACCAATCTGCCCTCCTTTCTAACATCCCTCCCTTCCCTTATCCCCATCTTCTCTTTTGTCCTGTAGGGCAAGATAAATTTCTATACCCCCATACACTGTACTTCTTATTTCCCAGTTGTATGCAAGAACAAAATTCAACAGTTGTTCTTAAATCTTTGAGTTCCAACTTCTCTTCCTTTCTCCCTCCCCACCCATCCCCATTGGGAAGGCAAGCAATTCAATATAGGTTACATATGTGTAGTTTTGCAAATGACTTCCATAATAGTCATGTTGTGTAAGACTAACTATATTTCCCTCTATCCTATCCTGCCCCCCATTTCTTCTATTCTCTCTTTTGACCTTATCCCTCCCCAAGAGTGTTGACTTCTAATTGCTCCCTCTTCCCTTTGCCTTCCCTTCCATCATCCCCTCCACCTTGCTTATCCCCTTCTCCCTCACTTTCCTGTATTGTAAGATAGGTTTTCATACCAAAATGAGTGTGCATTTTATTCCTTCCTTAAGCCAAATGTGATGAGAGTAAGCTTCACATTTTTCCTCTTACCTCCCCCCTTTTCCCCTCCATTGAAAAGTCTTTTTCTTGCCTCTTTTATGAGAGATAATTTGCCCCATTCCATTTTTCCCTTTCTCCTCCCAATATATTCCTTTAACACCCTTAATTTTATTTTTTAGATATGATCCCTTCCTATTCAACTTACCCTGTGCTCTCTGTCTCTCTCTGTCTCTCTGTGTGTGTGTGTGTGTGTGTGTGTATGTGTGTAAAATCCCACCAGCTACCCAGATACTGAAAAAGTTTCAAGAGTTACAAATGTTGTCTTTCCAAGTAGGAATGTAAGCAGTTCAACTTTAGTAAGTCCATTATGATTTCTGTTTCCTATTTACCTTTTCATACTTCTCTTAATTCTTGTGTTTGAAAGTCAAATTTTCTTTTCAGCTCCGGTCTTTTCATCAAGAATGCTTGAAAGTCCTCTATTTCATTGAAAGACCAGTTTTTCCCCTGAAGTATTATACTCAATTTTGCTGGGTAGGTGATTCTTGGTTTTAATCCTAGCTCCTTTGACTTCTGGAATATCATATTCCATGCCCTTCAGTCCCTTAATGTAGAAGGTACTAGATCTTGTGTTATCCTGGTTGTATTTCCATAACACTCAAATTGTTTCTTTCTGGCTGCTTGCAATATTTTCTCCTTGACCTGGTAACTCTGGAATTTTGCTACAATGTTCCTAGGAGTTTCTCTTTTTGGCTCTGTTTCAGGAGGTGATTGGTGGGTTCTTTCAATATTTATCTTGCCCTCTGGTTCTAGAATATCAGGGCAGTTTTCCTTGATAATTTCATGAAAGATGGTGTCTAGGCTCTTTTTTTGGTCATGGCTTTCAGGTAGTCCCATAATTTTTAAATTGTCTCTCCTGGATCTATTTTCTAGGTTAGTTGTTTTTCCAATGAGATATTTCACTTTATCTTCCATTTTATCATTCTTTTGGTTTTGTTTTGTGATTTCTTGGTTTCTCATAAAGTCATTAGCCCCTATTTGTTCCATTCTAAATTTTAAAGTACTATTTTCTTCAGTGAGCTTTTGAACCTCCTTTTCCATTTGGTTAATTCTGCTTTTTAAAGCATTCCTCTCCTCCTTAGCTTTTTGAACCTCTTTTTCCAATTGAGATAGCTTATTTTTAAAGGTGTTATTTTCTTAGCAATTTTTGGGGTCTCCTTTAGCAAGTTGTTGACTAACTTTTCGTGGTTTTCTTTCATCTCTCTCATTTCTCTTCCCAATTTTTCTTCCACTTCTCTTACTTGATTTTCAAAATCCTTTTTGAGCTCTTCCATGGCCAGAGACCGCTGAATATTTATTTTGGATGTCTGGGATACAGAAGCCTTGACTTTTAAGTCTTTCCCTTATGGTAAGCATTGTTCTTCCTCATCTAAAAGGATGGAAGAAGATATTTGTTCACCAAGAAAGTAATCTGCTATAGTCTTATTTTTTTCCCTTTCTTGTGCATTTTCCCAACCAGTTACTTGACTTTTGGGTCCTTTGTCAAGAGTAGGGTATACTCTGGTGATCTGTAGGATTTCAGTTCCTCCAAGGTGACATAATCAAGTGTGTACACTGATCTGGGAGTAACCAGAAACTTTTGTGCTCAGAATCTGTGAGTAGTAGAGTTTCCTCTCCGCAACCACCTCACCTTCAGTTCCCCCATGCCAGCACTGGGGGCTAAGATTTAGATCAGCTTCTCAATTCCCCCAGGGGCTTTAGGTGGGAGCAAAGCTGCCATTCAGTGTGAGATTAAGATCAGCTGCTCAATTCCCCCAGGAGCATTAGATGGGGGCAGGGCCACTCCACAGGGCTGAGGTACTGATCAGCAACTTAATTCCCCCAGAGGCTTTAGGATCCAACAATGGATGCAGGCTGTTGTGGGACCCGCTGCCCAGTGTGGCCTCTGCTGCAGCTGGTTGAGGCTGGAGATATGGGGAGACCCTGCTCCTTTCTCGATCAGCTGAAAAAACCTTCTCACTGACCTTTGGTGCCTGTGGGTTAAGAGATCTATGAACCACTGCTACTGCCTCTGGGAATTCCACGCCTGAAGCCTGCTTGGGTCCTCCTCCTGGCACCATGCTGTGCAGCCAAGGCTGGGCTGGGCTCCACTCTGTGTCTGGTTGGACAGACCTTTCCCACTGACCTTTCAGGTCACCCTAGGCTGGAAATCTCCTCCACTCCATTGTTCTGTGGCTTCTGCTGCTCTAGAATTTGTTGACAGTCTTTCTTTAAAGGTATTTTATGGGCTGTGGGGGAAGAGCTAGTGTGTCTTTCTACTCTACCACCTTAGCTCCACCCCCTGTGTTGTCTATTAGTGTGTGCACATTCCATGTGCTGATGGTGAGTGGAATCATCTTTGCAGATGTTTTCATACTTTTTTTGTGTTTTGACCGCATAGTGGGATTCCCTGTCTGCCACAGTAATCAGGCCAGGGTTGGGTAAGCAGGCAATGTATAGGACACCTTTTCTAGCCCCCTTCTTCACACCAGGATGTAAGCAGTGAGATCCTTAAAAGGCTGCTCAGACACCCAGGGGGCTGCCGAGTCCCACTGCTGCTTCCAGTAAGAAATGACCCTATGGCCTGGGCCGCCTTTGTGCAGGGTCATAACTACAGCTCCCTGTGTAGTCGCACCTGCTGCTTCATCACTTGCCTGTCACTGCAGGACTTTGAGGCATAATAGTGAAATGGTATGGGTGATGTCTTTTGATTCATGTGTAAATTGGATTTAAGTGAGGCAGAGTTGCACAGTGTCATCAGCCTCACTCTCTTCTCCATAATCCAATGGCAGGACAGAGACAAGATGGCTGGTGATGGCTTAGGATGCAGTGGATGACCTTGGCATCTTTGGCATCTAACCAAGCTCTAAGCACTCCACATTGGCTACTTCATCTGCCTTTATGGCCACTGAAACAAATTGTTCTCATTCCACCAGATGAAGTCTTCACATGCTTGAGAACCCTTGGTTACCCTCAACCTGGTTTGGCCCATCTGCTGAAATAGTTTACTGGGGTGTGGCCACTGTACATGCTACATCTTCTTGGAGATACAGGTGAGAGTTAGGAGGAACAGGTGGACACCAAAGGTGGAAAGAACCCTGAAAAGGGCTCAGCAGCCATCACACCAAAGGCACTGGTCCTCCCTGAACATACTCGACACCCCAACTTAATAAGTAACTTTTGATTGATTGACATTAATCAAGAATTAGTATAAATGAGTTTATTAGTTCTCTCCTAAAGTGACAGCTACTTGAGAATAGCTCTCTGAGGAATGAGACACATGGTAAAATCACAGAATTTCAGGGTTGGAATGAATACCAGAATTCATCTAGTTTGATCCACCCTGGGCACAACATCTAGCCTCCAGTTTTAGAAAGATTAATTGTTAGGGAATCTTTGTCTTTTGCTGAGACAAAATATGCATCTGTAAGTTCCACCTTCCTCCTAATTCTGTCTTTTGAAACCAAGTATAACAAATCTAATCCAACTTCCTCAGGACAATCTTGCAAATACTTAAACATAGCTATCAGGCTTCCTTTGCCCATTAAATCTTCTCTTCTCCAAGTCAAACATTTCCCTTTTCCCCCAACTCTTTCATGCTTGATTCAAGTTTTTATAGAAAGGGAAGAACTCAAAGGTTGTACATTGAAACTTGTGTGATCTTGTGGGGTAGTTTCTGAAGGAACTTCAGTAGGGTTCTTTTGTTAGTTACAAAGTAGAATACATGAGGTCTACATAAATCCCTAGGTCCTGTTGACTCATCCCTCCTCTTCATTTTATTTCAATTCGCAAACATTTATTAAGTACCTACTATGTGTCAACTTTTGGAAATACAAACACATAATCAAAACGATTCCTTTACTCAGAGAGCTTGCTCTCTAATTGTGGTGGTGGTGGTGGTGGTCTCAACATATACACAAAATAAATACAGCATTAGTAAAACTTCAACACTGATAAGTCTGTAATATCAAACTGGTCTCATGACATGAATGCATTTTCCTTCAAAATATTTTTCTTCTCTCCTTTTCTTCTTTCCCATTCTTACAACCACTACATTAGTCCAGACCCTCATTCCTAAATTACTGCAGCAGCCTTCTTCTTGGTTCCCCGGGACGTAGTTTCACCCTACTCCAGTCCATCCTCCACAGTGCTATTAGAGCAATGTCCCTTTCATCTCACATTCATTTATGTAACAATCCTCCCCAAAAACCTTAGATGACTTTTTATTTCTTAATTCCACAAAAATAAACTCTTCTGCCAGGTTTTCAAGGCCTTTCACAATCTGGCCCTGCTCTAACTATCTAACATGAGTTCCAGTAGCAACTTAATACTTGCCCTGTTCTCTACTCAGGCCAACTCCTTACATAATGTGGTTCCCTCTGGCTAGAATGCTCTCCATTCTCCTCTCTTCTCACACCTCCCAGGGCCTAGAGCAAGTACCACTTTTTCTATCTAGAAAGCTTTCCCTAAACATGCCTCTGCTCACTAATCTCCTTTCCTTTGAGTTCCTACATCAACGATAGTCATTGAATTGTAGAATGTTATGATTAGAAAAGAATCTTAGATAGAGTCTATACCAGTGTTTTCAAAGTGTGGTTTGGAGACCCCTCATGGCCCATGAGAACTTTTTAGGGAGTTCATGAGGTCAAAACTATTTTCATGAAAACACTATGATTTAATTTCTAATGCAGTAGCTATAGATAGGTATGATTCACATAAAGGAAAGCTCTTTGGGATCCTCAATAATTTTTAAGAGTATAAAGGGGTCCTGAGACCAAAAGGTTTGGGAATCACTGGTTTACAGATGAAGAATCTGTCATCTACAATGTTTAAGTGACAAAAAGTCTCAAATATATCCAGCTTTTCCATGACTGAGCCAAAACTAGAACCCAGGTCCCTATTCTGGGCCCAAGAATCTGTCCATCACAGGATCCCACATTATTCTCTGTGGTTTTAGGTCTATTAGTCTTGCCTTTCTAACTTGACTAGGAGTTTCTTGATGTTAGAGTTCAAATCTTAGACTTCTGTCTTTCATTGTACCCCCAGAATTGATCTCACAGTAGGTTTTAGCGTGTTGAGGGACAGTGTTTGTGTGTTTGAATCTCTTCTCTTGGAGTCTGATACCTTGTAGTAGTGTTTGGTACTGTCATTTATGCCAGCTGGTCAATGCTCTGGTAAGGATCTGGCTCAGATAAGAAAGTCTTTCAGAAGCAAATCTGTGTATTTCTGAGACTCTTCTACATTACCTTACGGGCTTATTTTGAGAGCTCATATGTAACACTAGGTAGCTCAATAAGTACTTGTTAATTGATTTATTAAATCACATTGGTACCCAGGCCATAGGAAGAGAGCTGACTCTAGATTAGCTGTGTATAGATTATCATCTTTGCAGATTATCTCAGGCCAGTTTTTGGATCCCAAATTGGCTTTTCTCTGATATCCAGTTCAATTCTGGACTATGTTCCTATCCACCAACGGTTATATGTGCAGGGAAGGGAAGCTCATTTTAATGTTAACCTATCTCAAGTCCAATTCAACTCAGACTTGAGCAAGAAGACTTTTTCAGCACTTCCGACAAATGAGCCATCTTCTGCCAGAAGACTCTCACAAAGGGAAAACTGACTACCCCTGAGGTAGGGGAAATTAATTTTGGACCGCCCTAACTGTAAAGAAGTTTTTCTTATATTGAAATGAAATCTCTCTCTCTCTCTCTTTGTCTCTCAGTAATGTCTACTCATTACTCCCAATTCTAACCTCTGGGGCCAAAAGGAAAAGTCTAATAACAGCTGTATCACATTCTAGCTCTTCCAATATTTGAAGGTAGGGATTATACTATGTTTCCCTCCCTTGCTTGCAAGTCTTCTCTTCTTCAAGCTAAACAATCACAGTTCCTTCAACTGATTCTCCTCTCTTAAGCAAAGTTAACTGAAAAAGATAAATTTGCTGTGGTGGCAGAAAATTGTAATGCTATACATTTCAAAAGCAGATTTAAGTGGGTTTCTGATGTTTGGTTTACTTGGACCATATTAGTATGATTAATTGCAAGCTGGTTTTATATAAACCAGTCTTGAAACTGACAGATGCAGGTGTTTTGAGACATCTACATTAAATTGGATAAAAAGTAGAAGCATAAATGTCCATTTCGTTGGCCCTGGGCATTTTCTGTTTACATACATTCCCTGCTAGAAGTCAATATTGGAAATAATTTAGTTCACATCAGGAGAGGCCTGGGGGAAAATAACAGAGAGGGATTTGATGCCTAAATAAATTTACTGACTCATCTTGATTTCTCTTTATCTCTTTTTAAAGAATTGTGTATATGGAAACATTTGAAACAGGTACAGGCTTGGGTAATTGGTTCATTTTTAACACAATCGATCCTTTTTCCTTATGTCAGAAGCAAGATATGATTCAGTGTTCTGATAAATCTGATTTAATATTCCCCAGGACTCTGAGGTTATACACCATGTATACACCTCTCTCCTAAATCTGATGGTGTCAGTATGGCCTGGTATTTAATTATTTGTATAGCCTATTTAAAATTAAAGTGGCAACTGGCTCCAAGTTCTTTTCAGTTTTAATACACTCTATCTTAAGACTATCTATCTACCCATCCATCTATCCACCAATACACACATACACACACACAATAAACTATTCTGCTGTCTGGCAGAGTATCACATTCTTCAATTCCTGTAATAAAAGAGGAATGGTGTGGTGTGGGTGTGAAATGTGCAATGTGGAGGAGAACTCCACTGTCATTAAACAAGAGCAGACACTGGTCAAATCCATTAATCAAAGTATCTTTTAAATCTCTGGAAATTGTGAAATGTAGCATCTATGGATTTGATTCAAGAGGAAACATGAAACAGCAGCCCAGGCAATGTTGCCCAATAGATGACTGTGATCAAAGCATACAACAGAAGTCTTGTTTTAAGAGCATGGCTTTAAATGGCTTTTGTTTTCATTGGGCCTATTTTCAGAACTTATTTAGTAGGAATGGGCCAAATGAATCATAATATCTGGCCTTGCTTTGTTCTTGGAAAGTCAGCAAATCTATAATGCAAAATCTTTGGGATTCATTGTAGGTCCATGATGTTCAAATGTTTTCACCTGGAAAACTTAGCCTTTATCTAATTTTCTTTACTCTATAACTTCAATGTTTCACTTTCTTGATACACTTGACTCCTGCCCTCCCCCCCCAAAAAACCACTAATTAAACAAACCACATACCACTTTGGTCTGTTAGGGTATATTTTAGTCTGTTCTGTTTCCATTTGTCTAATCTATGGATCTGTCTTTCTGTTCTAGATCCAGCAGAGACATTATGCAATGTTGCATATTAGTAGAATAAAAAGGGAACAATGTATTTTGAAAATGATAAGCTATCTCTCTCTTTAATGGAAGAATCAGCATACGAGATCATAGGTCTAGAACTTCCCTTGTCTTCCCTTTCCTCCCCTCCTCTCCTTTTCCTCCCCTCCCCTCCCTTCCTTCTTCTCTTCTCTTCTTTCTTTCCTTCCATCCCTTGTGTTTATATTGCAGTTATTTCCTGATATTCTCTCACTTGCTGAACCCTCCTTTGGAGCAAAGTTAAGTAAAATTAACTAATATGGTGACAGTAATTGGAAAAAATGCATTTTTAGACCCCTGCATCTCTATGTAAAGAGGAGGGGAAGTTTGTTTCATCATATTCTTTCCTAATTCCCCCTATTTCAAACTCTTCCAGAGGAAAAGATTTCAGCAGAACAAAACCAAGCTTGTTGAACCTGTTTAAACAATAAATTGAGAATGTTTTCAAAACTAATTGCTTTTTTTTTTTTAACCTCTGCTCTGTTTAGATGTTTAATTGGAATAGTAAAAACCAACAAATTGAAATCAGGAGTGTCAAAAGAGGAGCAATGGATCAATTCACTGATTATTGATGGATATCAGACACTCCATATTCTTTAGTTAAGACATGCAAAATGTGGCTGTAAAGTAATGGGGTTAATTTTCCATGCCTGGCTAAGAAATTACTCCCATTGATAGTTATACCTGGGATTATGTGCATCACATTATAGATATTATCTCTTCTGTTTGAGGAGTTACTGCTATCGTGTGGTTATCCAATTATGCAGATGTAAATCAAATACACATATATTGCTATAGACTTCTTTAGAGTCATCAACAATTATTTATTAAGTGTCTGTTATGTGCCAGGCACTATGGTAGGCTATTTAAACAGACACAGACATAGACACACACACACACACACACACACAAAGACACATACACAGACACACCATACATACACACACATAAAGAGAAATTTGAAAAGGTCTATATTAGGTAGTAGAGAGTGAAGTCAGAACTAGAATTAGATATAAACAGACTATAGTTATATACAAATAGAAAAGAGGAAGAAAAAAAGGGGACCAAAGATGGCAGAGTTTTGAGGAGACATGGAAGAGAAGTTAGAAAAAATGGATTCTCTTGTTTATTTGTTTAATTTCTTTTGTGCTGCTTTATGAAAGGCTGAAAGCTTGAGATAAAATTTTGCCCCTTATTTTCTGTTTTATTTGATTGTGATTTTTCTATTGATGGTTGCCAAGTTCATAATTATTTTTTAAAAATACCAATAGCCCATCATTTGTGGTCCTCCAGAATCTGGCTCCTGCCGGTTTTTCCAGCCTTATCTATCTTTCACATCATTGCCCCTCATGTACTCTATTTTCAGTCAAGCTGGAAAACCAGCTATTCTGTCAGTTAAACATTGCATCTTCCATCTCAGAAACAACCTTAGGTAATTTCCATAGATCAGCATAAATGTTTTAGAGAAAGATCTGAGGAGAATTAGATGGAAAGAGACAATGCTTTTCAGAACCCTAAAGGACGGCGGACAGTGGTGATGCAGAGGGAAAGGTCACTGCCAAGGTGTTTAGGCTCTGGGCATTTTCTCTGGCTATCCCCAACACCTCGTATGTTCTCTCTCCTCCACTCTAATGACTGACCTGTCCCTGGTTTCCTGTAAGTTCCAGCTAAATTCCTACTTTCTGCAGGAAGCCTTCCCCAACCCTTTTGAATTCCAGTACTTTCCTTATTTCAATTCTTTTTCTATTTCCCTTGTATATAGCTTGGTTTGTATATATTTGTTTGTATGCTATCCCTCTCTCCCCCTTGTCCCCCCATTTAGATTGTAAGTTCCTTGAGGGCTTTTTTTTTTTTTGCCTCTTTTTGTATCATTAGTATTTTGCATAGTGCCTGGCACACAGTATGTTCTTAAGAAATGTTTATTGATTGACTGATTGAGAAGAAGTAAATTATTGTGAATTTACCATATAAAAAACTAGACTGGGAAACAAAGAAGTCCAAGAAAGAGACTACTGAAGAGGTTGTTCATGTGGATGATAGTGCCATAGGATCCCGATGTAAAATATCTGGATGTTTAAATATTGCTGTAATTAGGTCAAAGAGAAAACTGTCTTTAATTTGCTATTAGGTTAAGACAAATGTGACCAACCTTTTCAGTCTTCTCCCAATAGCCCAGCCCTTGTATAAAATAAAGGTGTTTAAGTGGAGAGGTTAAAAGCAGTTCTTGACCATATTTTCACTAAGTTCCTTTCCTCTTTGAAGCAGCAGAGCTCTGGGAATACTGGCTTAAGCCAGGGGGTTATGGCAAAATCTAAGAACTAAAATGAATTTCTAAATATGTCAGATGATAATAGAACTGAGGGAATGAAAGGAGGTAGTGGTGGGGAGATAGATAGACCTTTTTTCCTACTCCTTTGCCATCTTGGTTCTGTCTCTTATTTCTTAGACTATCTCCTTTCCTTGAAGGCCCAGATCAGGAATTATCTCCCTCAATCCCCTCTAATTATTAGTGCTCTCTCCCTCTTAAAATGACCTTGTATCTGCTTACCTGAGTATATTATACTCTTTGATTCAAGGACTATTTCATGCTGTTTTCCTTCTTCCCCATTCCCAACAGATAGCATAGTGCCTTGTTAAATAAATATTTGTTAAATGAAAGTGAATTATAGAAGGGTTATTTGTGGACATTTGGGGCTAATAGATCTCTAGAAGAAATAAGTAGGGCCAACCAAAACAGAACAGATGATGTCAGTAGTTGACTTAGTTGTCTGTTAGTATGGTTTTGATTCACTGTTATACTGTTCTGGCTGGCTTACATGCGCATTGGCAGGGACCCAGTTACAGAGGACAACACATTCATCTTTCACCTCTCTGACCTATGCTGACTCAGCAAAAGAAGACTATCCTGGGCAATAGTTTGCAGTGTAAAATGTCTTTATTGCTCCAAAATACCTCTGAGGAGTGACTTCACCATGTCCTCTTAAGCAAAGGATTGGGGGTGGGGGTGGGAATGGGCCAGGGGTGCCTTAGTGTAGTTTTCTCTTACTTTTGTGTAGACTTGGACAAATCACTCAACCCTATTTGCCTTAGTTTCCTCATCTGTACAATGAAAAGTTTGAAATAGATGTTCCCTTTCAGTACTAAATCTATGATTCTTCAATGGGTCTTACTAGATTGTAGGGGAGCCTTGTTTTAGGAAGGTCCTGCGTACTTTTGATCTTTAAGATTAGACCCCAAATCAATAGTTCCACCATTGCAAATTTAAGAGACTCTTCCTAGTGATTTATTAGTCAGTACACTGGACACTTGAACAATTTACTCAATATCTTGTAAAACTTTGAAGACAGGAAGGACTCATGCCCTAGCAAGTTTCACAAAATTATTCCTCTTCACATAGAGTCAATGCGTTGATTTTAAAGGGGCAGTCTCTTTTATCTGTGATTCTCCAAAATTTTCTACACATAGACCTCTTGGAACTAGAACAAAACTCTACAGACCTACTACTGCATTGCTTCTTCAGGTCATTGCCAAAATTCTTTCTCCAAATAGAAGTTGGGTGCTGTTTTAGATGAGATACTCTTGAGAGAGCTTTGTAGCAGAAGCAGGCTGCATGTCAGTAAAATCACAGTTAAGTGGGATGTTCATGGCATCCATGGTGGGTGGTTCTGGTGAAATGAATTTTCTAATTAAATTAGGGTTAACTCCCTTCTCCAACTCTTTCTGTGTTTACTCTTGCTTTTTTTTTTCATTCCAACTCTTCTATAGGTATTAATCACTTTCTGGCTTTTGCATTTTATTTATATAGGATTTAAATCTCACTTATTGCCAAAGAGGCTGAGGCAGTGTACTGAATTAAACATAAGATAAAATAGGGCAATTAAAAAAATAGGACAAAGCCAATGAAAAGGAATCCTTCCTGAATAAGTAATCTACAGAAAACCCTCCCACCTGGGGATTCTCCATTCCTACACCATGATATTCAGTTGGCCAGTCTAGGCTTTCTTCCCATAGAAAATAGGTTCTTTAAAGGCAAGGACTGTTTTATTTTGGTTTCTTTATTCTCTGATCTTAACAAGATTCATGGATAGTAGTTAGTGAGTTGACCTTGGTCAGAGTCAGGAAGATGTGGGTTCAAGTCCTTTCTCTGACCCAAACTGGCTATGTGATCTTGAGTAAGTCACTTTGCCCCTCAACAATGCTCCAGGCTACTCTAAGACTCTATAAATAAACAGCACCTTCTCTGCTGATCTGCATTGGCAGAGACAGTTCTGCCTTGAGAGCTCCCTACACTGATGAAAGCACAGATCCACTATCACAATAAATACAAATCTTGACTTCCTTAAAGATTTGACACAAATCTCGCCTTGTGTAGGAGGCATTTTCTGGTTCCTCTTCCTCCAGTTACTAGTGTCTTCCCTCTGAGATTACCTTCCACTGACTCTCTGGATATATGGTATAAAGATAGCTATTCACTTGTTTTCTCATGTGAACTGCTTGAGGACAAAAACTGTGGTTTTTTTGTTTTTTTTGGCATCTCCAGGACTTAGAACAGTGATTGGCATTTACTAAGTGCTTAAGAGATACTTGTTGACTGACTGACTGACTGACAGTAGATTCCTAATAAATGATTGTTAAATTGAACTAAAATTTTCTGAGCTTTGGATTGAAGAAATACTTTAAAAATGAAGAAGGATGTGTTTGGGTGTGGGATGCAAATTATGAAACAAGGACAATTTTAAGTATTTGACTGACTTCCAGGCTTAAGTGAGGGTGGAAAATTGGGTGACCCATACTACGTAGAAAAGACATGGGACACTAGAACATTTGCTTGTGTCCTGCTTCCTCCTCCTCCTCCTCCAGTGTTCCACTTCCAGGAGCTGCTGTTTTTACTCTGGGTTTACTGGCTGCATTTCTTGCTCAAGAATCAGGTCTCAAATCCAATTCACTCTGGAGCTCACAGACTGGAAAACAAGTTCCCACCCACCTAGCACAGAGTGGATGTAATAACTAAATAGTAATTGTTTCTTTTTTACCCAGGAACCCTGAGGGTCTTCTCCTCCCAGTTTGATTTTTTTTTTTTGATTAAAGGGGCCATCTCTTGAGCAACTACTTAAAGAAGCCTATTCACTGAATGGGTGCATCTCACTCAAAGTGAGAAAGCTATAAGACCTTAGCCTGAAAGGGCCAGGGTCTCACATTGCATCCTGGGCCATCTCCAGTCATCCTGATGAATATCAGGCCACTGGACCCAGATGGCTCAGGAGGAGAAAGTGAGGCTGGTGACCTGCACAGCCGTCCCTCACTCAAATCAAAGTCTTGTCATCATCTTGACATCACAGTCCTCTTCGAGAACGAAGGACAAACACATCGTCAACAGCAACAACAGCTTCTTATGATTAACAAGTTAATTCCCTTAAGAAGAAAGAGCTAGCATAAGGACTTTGTAAAAAAGGGCTATAGGAAGCTGTGTTTTCCAGGTTTAAGCACTTGAATTTGACTTTGTTTATAGTTTTTCTCTTCTTATCTCATTCCTGGCTGTTTCCTCAATTTTTTAACCAAGATTTGGCTTTCCTGAGAATTCTATTTGTGACAACTCCTTTTCTGCCATCTTGGTTCTGGCTTTTTCTTTGTTGGATGTAAACTCTGAATTTTCTTGTCACTTTGTGGTAGAATGAGATGGCTTATTGGAAACATCTCACTGGAACCACCAATTAGAAATTTGCAAAAAGGGTCAAAAAATATTACATAGATTTCCAGGTCTCACTGGTGCCATTTTGCTAAGTCCCTCGATGTGGCAGGGATAACTGCTCTTTGTTTTTTCTTGCTATCTGTCTTCTCAGGGCTGTTGCTCATATCATGTCTCATTCTTGAAATAGAGTCTTCTTTTCTCCCCATCTTAAACTCTACCTGTTGATGGTCACATTATGCTTCAAGACTGACTTTAGGTTTTCTTGACCTTCCTTTTGCCTCTTCCAGAAGTTCAGTGATCTTTGCTCTCAAAATTTTTGTGGTACTTTACTTGGTTCTCCTTTGTCCCTATTCCATTCAGTATGATACAATTTCATTTTAGCACATGTTCTATCCCTCCTGCCACATTAGACTTAAAGCTCCTCAAGGGCACATAGTGTATGAATTATTATTGAAATTTTCATATTCTCACCCTCTAGGACAATGTCTTCATAGTAGGTGTTTCATAAGTTTTTTTTGAATTTAATTTAATTTAACTGAAGTTAGACTTCTAATCTCATATTAATTCCTTTTCCTTGATTACTCACTCCCCCTCAATTCTTTCCCCTCCATCTGTTTTTTTAATGGATAATTATGAGGGGGGCCATTATAATATATCTGCTGGTTTGTTGAAGCTTTTCTTTGTATGGAACTTTATTTTACTGAAAAAATTTGAGGACCTCAAGCAATCATTCTGAATATTAGTTCTCAGAAAAGTCCTGGAAATGACCATTTAAAATGTATATGAAATTAGGTTGGAACCTCTTAAAGTCACTTTAAAAAAATTGAATCTTTGCTATGAGCTATTTTTTGTCTGTGCTCATGTATGTGCATGTGTGTGTGTATGTGTATGTGTGTGATTTGTAGGTTTCTTCTATGGGAAAATGAAACAAAAAAGGGAAACATCTGGTTAGTTGGAGTCTAGTCTTTGACCATATGAATTTTTTTCCCCTGAAAGACAATAAAGTTATTATGGGCCTTGACTGGCCCAGGGGGCTTAAACTCCAGCTTTGCCTTTTTAGTAACTTCTTGCTTATGTTAATGTGGTTTCCTGGTCACCTAAAAGGTCACTTTAAAGGCCCACTCATGAGAATTAGGCCTGCTAGACTAGCCAGATGCTCCTGAGGTTCTTTAAGTTCCCACATCCTGCCTTGTTGAACAGATACACTTTCATAAGGAGCCAAGGGGTGGTGGTGGTAGCATTGAGGTTCGGGGTGTTGAGGACCCCAAAATACCAACACACTGGTTCCTGCTCGAATAAATTCGACACAAGCCTGCTTAAAGCCAAAGAAAGACAAAGTTTATTAAAGATTCTCCATACTGGGTTGACTCTTAAGGAGTCTAAGCATTTGTAACACTTGTATTCATACACAGACCAGGTATGATCTCAAGTAGACAGAGTCTGAGCTGGATTGAATCTGAGCGCCTTCATGGAGGTGAGATGGAACTTATATACAGAAAGTCTGTGGGAAAGATCTCGGGGGTGATTTTGATGAGACTGGGGTAACTAGTGATGTAATCAACAGTGGGAGTCAGCTGGAGGCAATTGGGGGGTATCAGAAAATGGAGGGCTTAGGTGGGAAGTAATCAAGGATGGGTCAGGCTAGGTTAAAGGTAATAGATCTGTGTATGAAAGGCCAGGTTAAGTGGCAAGATATAAGGGGAGTTCAAGGAGGTTCGAAGAGACTGCACCGCATCAATGGTGGCAGTGTGTGTGTGTGTGTGTGTGTGTGACTATTTGAGCTAAGAGCTACTGTGTCCTGACTGAGTATCCTTTCTATGTTAGGGCTAAGTAAACCTCCTTTTGTAAGTATCTCATTTTGTTCTGACATTGAACCTAAACTAACATGGTCCTGGCCTGAGTAAATCCTTCTTCTAACATGCTTGCAGACTCTGTTTTGAATTTGTTTTGTTTTAGAATCTGTTGGTTTGAACACAGTCATATGATTCCAATCCATAAACGAGTCAAAGTAAGCCAGCAACAGAGACAAAAGGAAATTAAGTTTGTTCAAACCTCTGGGCAACCGAGTGCCTGAAGGCTGGAGTGCTGATGTGACTTCCTAGAATTCTGCATCTCATAGGAAATAATGGAGCTCAGGGAAACTTTGTTTCCTTGAGAGGAAGGAAACGGACTGTTTCTGTTCCTCTAACAGCTCAGAAAATACTGGTTTTCCTAAAAGGCTTCCTTACATACTGTGACTGGTTTTCCACGGTTTCAGGTTTTCCCATGGTAAATGTCCTATCCTTCTAAAGCTTTTCTGTTCTGTTTTCTGTCTTTTTTTGCATAAAGGACTGGAGGAGGGGAGTGAGGAGGGGTGTAGTTGGGGATGGGGGGGGACTTTATTCCCTGTCCTCCAACCCCAATCCAGTTGAAGCAGTCAGAGGATTTAGTCTCATATGAGGAACTTTTAATGTGATAAGGTGTTCAAACTAATTATAAAATTTTAACCATATCCCATAATACCCTTATTACAACTTTTATTATAATTTTTTGTTTGTCATGGATTCCTTTAGCAGTCTAGTGAAGCCTATGGACCCCTTCTCAAAATAATGGTTTTAAAATGAATAAAATGAAATACAGAGGATTACAAAATAAACCAGAGGCTAGTGAAAATAAATGTTTGTTTCCCATACAGGCTCACCGACCACCTGAAATATATTATGGATTTATTAAGGATCTGTGGACCCCAGGTTAAGAACTTCTATTTTATGAAGTATGAATTCTTTTCTCTTTTAAAATGAAAAGGAACACCTTTATTGTATAATGGAGAAAAAGGATACACCTTTGCAGAGATTTAAATAGCTAAGCCTTAGAGCAGGGGTAAGGAACCTGTGGCCTCAAGGCTACATATAGCTTCTAGGTCCTCAAGTGTGGCCCTTTGAATCCCAACTTCATAAAACAAATCTTTTTGCAGCTTTCAGGTCATGTGTAGCCTCAATGCTACAGATTCCCCACCCTGCCTTCAAGTGGATTCCAAGACTAGAATATAAGCTTCAGAGTACTTTGCAGAGGAAACCCCTAGGGCAGAGAATTTTTTTCTTTCTTTACATCTATCCATTGGCTATGGAGCCCAATATTGTCTTACTTAGAAGGAGACTGTCCTATCTAAAAAATTAAGAGTTTACAAGTTTGAGACACCATTGAAGAACCTGAGACACTCAAGGAATTCTCTCCAGACCTTAGCTATTTAAAGCCTGGCAACGACCACTCCATTTTATTTTATTTTTCCTTTTCCAACCAGATTATTCCCTTTAACTGCATCAGAGAAAGAAGTTCATACTTCATAAAGAGATCACTGGTTTTGAATGCATTTTTACAGTTAGTTTATGTAGTGCCAATGTGATATTCACAGCAACTACAGCGACTATGAATATCCGAGTGCAATTCTGAATTGTGAAATACCATAGACTCCCCTCATGGAAGGCAGAACCAAAACATTTATTCAGGCACCAGAAAGTCAAATTCATCATAGTAACAAAAATCTATACACAATAACAATGCAGAGGGTAGCATGAGCCCCAAGCCTTCCCCCTGCTAGGCTTCCCTAGCTCTATTAAACAAATCACAAACAGGCTCTCTTAAACAAAATCATGAACAAGCTCTTTTGCTCATGCTAGCCAGCTGCCTGCTTGTCTGCATCCTTTCTAGCTCTGACTGCTGTCTGACCAAATTTCCTCTCAGCTCTGCTCTAACTCTGCCTCTTTCTGCTCTACCCCTTCCAGTTCCATATGACTTAGACTCATGTGACTTGGGTCATCATGGGCCTATTAATGAATGGGAGAGATCTTCTCATTTAAATTACCATTACAGTTCCTCATTAAAACACCTGGGACTAAATCCTATGACTACATCACCTGAGTGTGTGTGTGTATGTGTGTGTGTGTATGTGTATGATAGGAATCATTCCTCCCTCCCTCTCCCAGTTTGCCTCTGTAATACACAAGTCACAGGGAATTGAGTCCTTAGAATTAAGCTCCCAAGTTATTCTTTTTTCTAAGAGAAGGGAGAAACCAGAAAAAGAAGAAGCTGTTGACTTAAGTAGGAGAAATCAGAAAAGAAGCTGAGATGATATCTTAACATGGCCTTGTAAATAAACAATCTCTCATCCGCTGTACTGAGAAATATTTCAGCAGTGGGCTGAGTAGCTTGGGATTACCTACCCATGGCTTTGTGTTTTCTGGTTACCATTACTTATGCATCAAGGATCTGCAAAGTTTCATCGTGAGGATCATCCTATCACTGAAATAGATTTCAACAACTCTATGATGCTTTCATGAATCATGGTGGCAGGGAATTTTCCCAGTGGCTTCTGAATAGGGTTGCTTTGGGTAACTCTTTCCTTGAAGGGCAGAGGCTCTGCTTAAGGTGAGGAGATATGGAGCTTGCACAGTTGTGTAACAGAGAAGAGTTGGAGGATAAGAATAGATATGATTATTTTGGAGACAATCCAGGATGAGTTATTTTGCGGAGGGTGGTATTTGATTCATCTTCCAGCTTGAGATTGGTTGATTCCACATGCCTTGGGGCTAGCCCAGAGCCCATAAGAGCTTACAGATGCTTTTATTTTTCAGATTAAGAAACTGAGTTCTAAAGAGGCCAGATGATGTGACCAAGGTCCCAGAGACAATATGTAATAGAACATGGATTTGGACCTAGGTTTTTTTTGAGTTCAAATTCAATGTTCTTTTTCTTTATCCCATTCCCTTTCATGCATCTTACTCTGTATCTTTAAATATACTGTGCTCTCTCTTCTACCTGTCAAAACCTGCCCTCAGGAAAAGAGAGGATATCATTCATTTACATGTCATCAAGAAGTAGATTCATTTTGTTACTTTTTCCAAGAATATTTGAATTTTAAACCTCATTCATTAATTAGTCAAAAACATTTATTGAACAACTAGAAGGCATTGCGCTAGTAATTTGGGGTGATCCTAAGAAACAGTAATAGTGGTGCCTGCCTTGAGGGATCTTATGATCTAATTGGAAAAACAAGGTATAAACCTTTGAGAAGTTAAACAGAAAATATAAGTACATACATACATCTATATCATGTGCACACATACATATGCATGCAAATAACTATACTGTGGAAAGATGCAGTGGTAGGAATAATCTCCAAATCATTTGGGAATACACTGCAGGGACATTACAAACCTCTTAGGCTGGCACAAAAATCCCTGCACAATCTGTCTTCCACCTAGCTTTCCAGATGTTTCATATTACTTCCTTCCATATACTATGTGTTCTAGCCAAGAGAGCTTACTAATTATTCCCTGAGCTTTATTCCATCTCTTTCTCTGTACTGGTGCACAGGTTTGTGCTGTATGGTTCAAAAGGATTTCCTTTGCACCCCAGGCTATTAAAATCCCTACATTCCTTCAAGTATTATCTCAGATGTCATCCCCTTTTGATTTGTATATGTTTTTTCCTTCCTTTAGAAGGTAAGCTATATGTATGTGTGGAACTCTCTCATTTTTGTCTTTCCAAACACAGATGGATACACCCACCCCTTCCTTCCCCTCCCATTCCCTTCATCTACTACACTCTGAAGCTGCCCCTTGCCTAAAGGCTCTCTTCTGGACCCTCCTGGTTTCAGAGCGATTATCAATAGTAACTGTTGCTTTTTCCCTCATAGCCTGATGCCTTTCTTTCCTTTGTCTCTTTAACCCTGACTACTTTAAACAGGCCAATTCAGTGAATGGGTGTTACCTCACTCTAAGTGAGTACCTGCATAGACCTTGGCCTAAAGGGGCCAAGATCTCCTAGTGCATCCTGGGTCATCTCCAGTCATCCTGAGGAATATCAGGTCACTGGATTCAGATGGCTCTGGAGAAGAAGTGAGGTTGGTGACCTTACACAGCCCTTCCTCACTCAAAACAAAGTCAAGTGCAAGTCATGTCATTGTTTCTCTGATGTCATGGTCTTCTTCAGCAAGGAAGGACAAACACAATCCGAACACAGTGCTTTGAATTTCCTCTAGCTCCTTTAATGTTCTGCTGGTCACTGTTGTTAACTCTCTGCCATTAGCTTAGGCAGAACTTTGTGGCTTTGACTGAAAGGAAATTAAAGACAGACAGGAGAGGATGTTGGGTCACTTGTGCGTTCTGGACCCAGGCTGGCTTTGAGCAGCATGGGAAAGTTCTATCTCACCTTTGTCCTGTTTCTCCTTCAGTCAGTCAATCAACAAGCATTCAGAATGCACTTACTACATGCAAAGTACTGTGCTAAGTTGTGGGGATATAAAGGAAGAATAAAATATGACCACAGCTCTCAAAGAGCTCATATTTTAAATGGAGAGGGGAGGGAATTCTATACAAACAATTATGTACATAAAAGATATGCAGTGTAAAATGGGAGGTAATCCTAGAGGGAAGGCATTAGCAGTAGGCAGAGGTGACTGAATCCTTATCTAGATCATGTCCACTAACTGTGAGTGTCCAATAGGCTCTATCCTTAATCTTTTTCTCTTCTGCCACAATATAACTTCACTTGATGATCTCACAGATTTAATTGTCATCTCTACATTGATGATTCTTAAACCAACCTATCCTGTTCCAACCTCTCTGCTGACCTCCAATGTCACATTTACAATTGCTTTAGAGATAACTCAAACTGGATGTTCAGTAGACATCTTAAATTCAACACATCCAAAACTGAATTTATCTTCTTTCCCCCTAAATCTCTCCCAACCATCCCAATTCTATCTTCCCTCTTACTGTAGAGGGCAACACTGTCCTACCAGTCCCTCAGGCTTGAAACCTAGGTGTCATCTATGTCTCATTCTCTCATTCCCTGTATCCAATCTGTTGCCAAGCCTTGTCAATTTCTCTTTTGCAATATCTCTCAAATACACCTTCTTCTGATGTAGATACTACTACTATCCTAGTACATGCCCACATCACATGCTTGGATTATTTCAGTAGCCTGCTGGTGGGTCTACATTCCTTAAGTCTCTTTCTCCTCATTCCAGTTGATTCAGTCATCAGTGATTTTCCTAAAATGTTCATCTGATCATGTCACTTTCTTACTTGGTAAACTCCAATGGCTCCCTGTTGTCTCCAAGATCAATACAAAAGCTTCTGTTTAGCACTCAAAGCCCTTATAACCTAGCTCCTTACTTTTACATTCTTCTTATATCTTTCTTCATATCTGATACTTTTCAATGATGGTGTGATTTCCCCTTCCTCCCTCTTCTAAGCCTCCAAAAGGAAAAAAAAACCCCTCAATCCTTCTCTCACCTATTCACTGACACAGGAAAGTTATTTAACAGTAACACTGGCTTCCTTGCTGTTCCAGAAACAAAACATTCCATTTCTTGGCTCTTGGCATTTTCTGTGGCTGTTCCCCATGCCCAGAATGCTTTCCCTTCCTATCTCTGTCTACTGACTTCCCTGAAGTCTCAACTAAAATACCATCTTTTACATAAGGAGTGAAAACTTGAATAAAAATGAGAGCTACTAAATCATGATAACGATTTTGCATCTCACATATTGATTTAATTTTGAAATGTAATGTTATCTATATCTTATTGTATATTTACTTTTGTTTTGATATTTCTTAATTACATTTTAATCTGATCTAGGCAGCATTCAGCAGGGTTGCAAGTCACATGTCTGACAACTCTCTACAACTCCTCCCCCTCCCCCCATGTAGTGGGGACCCAATGCATTTATTAGCAGAAGTTGTCCTTCAGTATTCTGATCTGCAGGGACTGCCTGTTCCCAGAGATGATCCCTCTGGTTTAAGCTCAAGGTTTCCTTTAGCCTTCCTTAGTATTTCATGGGTTAAAACCAGCTGATCAAATTCTACTTTCTTCTCTCTTTTAATTATTTACTTTTTTTTTTTTTATTGTATGTAGCTTGTTTTATTGAGGGCAGGGATTATTCTTAATGCTTTAGTGAGAATGTAAGTTAGTGTGTTACTTCTCCTAGGAGTATCCGCATTTTAAATGTTATTAATCACTGAATGTATAATTACTGAGTGTCTGCCTGGTGTAAGGTATTGTGGAAGATACAAATAAATATAAGGTGTGGCCTCAGTGGTTCTGCAGTCTAGTCACACATAAACATGAAAAGTTAAATAAAATTAAAAGATTAAAATAACAAAGACAAGACATGATTAACTGCCAAAGGAATTATTGGGACAATAAGTGCTATGGCTATTCATGAAAGCTGTATCTCTTATTAACGAAGTTTCCTGCATCAGTGAGTAGGTGAGGGAAGGATTGAGGGTTTTTTTGGGGAGAGGGATTAGAGAGAAGAAAGAGGCCTATCTTCTCTGAAACCATATCATCATATCATGCAGGTTATCACCTGTTCTCACCCCTGTGTAAAGTCAGTACTGTCCAGATTGAGTGCTAGGCCGAGATAGGGTGGCTGTAAAGACAGTGGAAAGGAAAATTGGGGTCACTTGACTATAGAACCAAATTTTCCTCGACAACCAGAAGTACATTCACTACAATTGATGTCAGTGGCAGGATTTCAATATTTGTGTGTAGAGAATTCCTGCCCTGCCCTCTTGTGGTTCTATCTTCCATGTTATGAATAAGTAGTATTAATTTAAATCAATTTGCATTTACTCTGTACTTACTATATACAGAGTGCTGTGCTAGGTGCTTAGAGACAAACAACTCTGCAAGAATATATTCCCTGAATGTGTTCTGGAAACTTGCCACATGTTCTGCTGGAGAACATATGATGCATACATGTAATAGAGAACATGGAAACTGCACAAGATAGGTGAAAACAATGTCCTAAGTATGGACAAAGAAACGACAACTTTTTTTTTGTTTTGCATTAAGAGGATCAGGGAATGCTTCATGGAAGTAGTATTTGGGCTGTCATGAAAGACAAGTGGGATTTCAACAGGTGGAGGAATCAGGTAAGGAAAGAAGAAGGGAATTCTAAGAGTTAGAAATCTAGGTAGATAATACATGAAGATTGGAAATCATGAGTTCATGAGATGGTCAAGTTTGAATAGCATATGAAGTAGGAAGGTAGCTGTAGGGGCAGTAGTAGTCTAACTCTAGAAAGGTAGGTAGTCATTGGTCATGTAAGGCCTTCAATGTTAAACATAAGCACTGAGATAACTCCACTTGGACTATTTAAGAATATCCTATAGTCAGGATAGGAGGTTTGTTATAATCTAGTGGGTGAAGAATAGTCATGTAATAGTGTGTCATCCAGTGACTTTGGCCAACACAAAGTTCACTAATGGAAAAAAAAATATACATAGTAAAAACAGAAAGGTGAACGTATGACTTGGTATAATTTCCAGTGAGAATAACCAGTTCTATATGGATTAATGTAGAAACTATACTTAAACCTCTAATCCATTTTATTTGAAGAAACCAATTAATTGAAATTACAAAAATGTCTTATCCAAAGGACTGTATAAGAAACTGAACTGCTTCTTTGCTTTGAATAATTGAAATTATGCAAGGGCATGGAAATTTTTCAACAAGTAAAATATGTCCAAAAAACCATTAAAGAACATGCCTGCAAAAATCATTTGAAAAAATCCAACTCAGCAATAAAAAATAAATTGCATTTCTGTTCTTGCTGTTGCTTCCTTTGGGAAACAGCACATTACCATCCACTTTGCAGACAAATGGAACCTTCACATTTTGGAATAAATGACTCTCCAGGTTCTTAGCAAGAAGTTTGGGCCATTAGATAATGATTCAAGACAGAGAAAGAAAAAAGGAAAAAAATCATCAAGAAAAATTTCCTTCCGTGCATCTGCCGCTCTGGTTCATTTTTTTGGTGTTTTCCAGAATGACAGCATCTCTCAGGGTATAGAGTTAGGCAGCATTTGGGGCTGATTTGTCCATTCCTGCAGGGAGTCTGAAGAGGCTTCTAAACTTTGGAAGTCTGTCGGAAGCACCTGTCTTTTTACTGCTGTTTCATCTTGGCCAATGGGCCTCTTGAGAAGAAATTGTGCCAAAGGGTAAATGAGAACGAAGGCTGGAGGAAGGTGATTTTTGAACCCTGAACCAAAGATACTTTGTGAGTCATTTATTCCCTGTGTAGTGAAGCCTTTTGAATTGACTTCAAAGGTATTTGGCCTGAGAATTCATCTCTCCGTCCCTGGCTCTCTTTCATTCTTATCACAAAGCAGCAGCAGAGAAACAGTGGCTAAATTAAAAAGATACAGCTTGGACCCAGCATCACAGAGGCCCAGAGCCTTAGAAGGATTCTCAGAGGTCACTGAATACAACGCATTCCTGAATGAGAACAGCCTCTAAAATATATTTCACAAATGGTCATCCATGCTTTGAAGAATATGTGTTTGTGTGTGTGTGTGTGTGTGTGTGTGTGTGTGTGTGTTGGGGGGGAGGGTGTGGTCCTCTAAAAGGCAGCTTTCTGTTTTTGGATAACTCTATTCAGAAGTTTTTTCCTTATACCAAGTCTAAATTTGCCTTTTTTTGTAGCTTCTACTCAGTGGTCCTAGATCTGCTCTATGGGGTCAAGCAGACCAAGTTTAATTCTTTTTCCTTGCTGACAGCCAGTAAGATACATGAAGACAATCATGCCACCCTCCTCTTTTCCAGGCTTAACATCTACTGTTCCTTCAACTGATCCTCATATGCCATTAACTTGAGGCCTTTCCCACTGCTTAGAACTGACCACCACATTAACGGAAGAATCTGGTGGGTCTTTCACTGTCATAGACCTAGTTGCGGTGCTTTAATAAACATTTGCTTATATTGAACTTGCAGTTCACTAAAATACAGGGTTTTTTTTTTCAGACAAACTTCTAACTCTCTGTGCCTCCCCCATCCTGTCCTTTCAACATTGATTGTATTGTAAGAATATCACTTCATGAAACATTTCTCATTGTTGCTCAAGCTCACAACTGTGCATGGCTCCAAGGCTCTGGATGGATTAGAATCCCTTTTCATACAGTTGTTTTAGAGACTGGGATGTCACATGTACCATGACTGTCACAGAGATTACAGATGTCATCCCCATACCTTTGATGTTAGTATAAACGTGTACTTGTGCAATTCAATTCATCTCAACTCAATTTAAAACAGTGTCAAGGTTATGGTGCGTGTGTGCATATGATGATGAATAAAAAATGAGTTCCTGCCTTCAATGAATTTATCATATAATAATGAGGGAATAGACAAACATACAAATAACTACAGTGTAAGAGAATGTAGGATGAGTGCCATGAATGAGGACAGATATACAATAGGCAGCCATAAGAAGAGTTTTCACACCAGATTAAGCAAGCGGACCTAGGAAACAGAGAAGACACAATGGAGGAAGAGTTGACATTTAAGTCAGAACCTGAAGGATGTTTTTATGTCAGTAAAGCAATTTAAAAACATTTTTTCCTGTGCCGAGGATAGATAAAAATGACCCCACAAATATAGATTTCTTTATTGTGGCATGTATGTGTACAATTAAAGGCCATTTTAGAAGTGGGTTTTAAAATATCTTATTTATGAGGTTTATTTCTATGGGCCAAAAACCGATAATAGGCCAACTACAAAGTACCCAAGAAAGTACATGAGGGCATTGACGGAAAATAAAAAGACTCTCTGAATTATTTCTCACATTAAAAAAATGATCTATTCTTTCATAGTGATAAATTTATTCTAGTAAAAGGCTTGGAAACAAAACCATTCTATTTTCTATTGTTCTCCAAATCTTCTCTTTTTGTAACTGATTATATCATTTTGGAGACGGTACTTTAATGTTATAAGGTCTGATTCATTCAGCTCTTAAACTATGGGAGCATAAAATCTCCTGGAGAGAGCTAATTAGAAACATGGGATCTAGAACTGTGTAGTTGGAAGGAACCTTTATTTCATCTTTTGCTTCCTGGGCCCAGAGATAGGATCACTAGGTCAAAGAGTAAGGACATCTATTCACTTGCCATGAATACTTTCAAACTGAAATCCAGGATGTTTGAGTCATGGCACAATTTTACCAGTATCAGCATATATATCTTTTCATAGCCTTCAATATAGATTCTTTCCTTTTTCTAAAAAAAAAATTTGACAGTCTACATGAAGCAAGGTAAAAAACCTCATATTTATTTAAATTTGCTTTTCCTTTACTCTCAGTGATTGGAACATGTTTTCTGTGGTTAGGTACAGTTTGTAAATCTTCTTTTGGAAGCTCTTTGTTCATATGACTCCACTTTACCTCTGCTGTTCTCCTGGTTTCAATTCCATGGAACAAGATACTTCCCCTGATTTCTCACTCTCCTCCCCTCCTTTGGTGTGTTATCTCCCTCTTTTAGATTGTAACCTCCTTGAGGGCAGGGACTGCAGTTCTTTTCATTAATTATATTCCTGGTGTTCAGTGTAGTGCCTGACACATAGTAGGTGCTCAATACATGTTTATTTGGAGTGTATATCCTTCGACCTTTAATCCATTGAGGAAAGCCTTTTTCTCTTTCCATGTTCATTCAGCCCATATGGCACAGTCCCAACTGTTTTTCTGGGGAAAGGATGGACCCTTGGAAAAATGTTGCTATAAAATTTCATTCATTCAATGAATATTTGAGTTCCTATTATATACAAGCTACTATGCTAGGTTCTAAGGCAGTATTCTCTCTGTGTCTTTCCTCTTGTTTTTTTGGTACCTGCTTTTGTTTTTTAGCTTTTTAGTGCTCTCAGTCAGAAAAAAAAAAATTATCACAGAATCATAGATATAGACCCTGAAAGGATCTTAAAGATAATCTAACCTTTTTTGAGTGAATGAGTGTGTGTGTGTGTGTGTATGTGTATGTGTGTGAGATGGACTCCTTTTGCGTCTGATAAAGCCAATGGACCCCTTGTCAGAATATGGTTTTAAATGCATAAAAAAAATCCGTAGAATTATAAAAGGAACCAAATATATTGAAATATATTTATCAAATTTTTTTTTAAAGAAACTAAGTTCACTGACCCCAGGTTAAGGACTCCTGGTCTAGTCCAACTTCCTCATTTTACAAATGAGGAAACTGAGGTCCAAAGAGGTCAGCATCACATGGCACAGTAGGTATACAAACCTAGGTCCTCTAACATTAAATTTAGTGCTCTTTCTACCACAAAGGCAGCACAGATGGTTTGTAGTGTGACATATGAAAAGTTTGAGAGATGTAGTTTTTGGGTAATTAATCATTTTATTAATTACATTAGCAGATAATTAATAAAAGGGGTCAGTGGCACTCTTAAATGCCAAAGATCCCTCATGTAACTCACTCAAAACTTATATGCCCTCAAAGAGAGAGTGTTCCTGAGGGTGGAAATCACCTCTAATTAATGAGAAGAATGAATATTATTATGAAAGGTGGGTTTATTCTAATGAGGGGCTAGGGAATGTGACTGATCACTCAGTCTTGACTTATCTCTAAGAGACTTATCTCTTATTCAGACTATTCCTGCCTAGGACAATCTAGACAAAAGGGGGTCCACCTCTACCCTGAGTCTGCATGAGTGGATTTACTGAATTCACCTTAAATTAAATTTTTGTTACGTTCTCTAGTTGAGTGGAGTCTCCCACCCAGGGTTGAAAAGAATGTATCCCTATGTGGATTTGGGCAGTCTCATCCATCATCAATGTCCTTCAGAGCCTGAACAGCCTTCTGATTCAATAACTGATTATTCATATAAGAGAGGAAAAAATTATTTCTCTCAGTAGCAGAGCCCAGACTATATAAAACCCAAGGCACCAGACTTGAGAGTGACAAAGGCAATGTATGGTACAGAGTGCTGGACTGATCATAGACTTATCCTTTCCAAGCTAAATATTTGCATTCATCAAAAGTGCCAAGCCCAAGGCAAAATGACTACCAGAAGAATTAATGTCAACAAATTAGAGCTCTTCTCTGAGGGTGAACAGTTTGCTGCTGACTTGGAGGGAAAGTTGATCCAACACATAGTTGGCAATGGTGAAGCAGTAAAAGAATGGGCAGCTTTCAGAGATTTAGTGTACAACACTGCATTTGCTTATCTGGGTCAGAACACTTGCAAGCACCAAGAGTGGTTTGATGAAAATGATGGGGAAATTCAGAAGCTGCTAAATGAAAAATGAGAACTCCATGGGATATACCAGCAGGATAGTTCATCCACCTCTAAGAAGGCAGCATTTAATTCCATCAAAAGCAAAGCACAAGCAAAGCTTAGAGAGATGCAAGATTCCTGGTTCAGTAAGAAGGCAGATGAAATTCAGTTTTATGCTCATAGTCACAATCCAAAGTGCTTTTATGATTCCCTGAAAGCTATTTATGGATCAAAAACCTATGGTGCATCACAACTACTCAGTGCTGATGGAGCCATGGTGATTAATAAGGACATGATCCCAGAGAGATGGGCTAAACATTTCCATAATGTTCTCAACTGACCATCATCAATTAATGCTGATTTTTACCTCAGCAATGAAGGTAAAAATTTACCTCAGATTGAAGTCCCTAACCCTAACCCGCCTTAGCTGAACTTCCAACTGAAGAAGTTTTGAAGCCCATTAGGCTCCTTTCATGTGGCAAAGCACCTGGTGCTGATTCTATTCCAGCTGAGATTTACAAGGTAGGGGGACCATAACTCATACAAAAGCTGACTGAAATTTTCCAGATTATATGGAAAGAGGAGGTTATCCCCCAGGAGTTCAAGGATGCCTCCATTGTCCATCTCTATAAAGATAAAGATTGTCTTGCAACAGTCACAGAGGGGTCTTTCTCTTAGTCATTGCTGGCAAAATTCTTGCTAGAGTCCTCCTTAATTGGCTGATCTTTCACCTGGAAGATGGTCATATACCTGAGAGCCAGTGTGGCTTCAAAAATGGCTGAGGAACAGTTGATATGGTGTTTGCTGCCTGACAACTCCAGGAGAAATACCAGGAGCAGAACAGAGGTCTGTCCACAATGTTTGTAGATCTGACCAAGCCCTTTGACACTGTTAGTTGTGAGGGCTTATGGAAAATTATGTCAAAATTTGGTTGCCCAGAGAAGTTCATCAATATTGTGCATCACTTTCATTACGGCATGTTTGCTTGGGTTCTGGATAGAGGACAATGCTCTCATGCCTTCCCAGTCACCAGTGGAGTGAAACTGGACTGTGTGCTTGCTTTTAGCATGATGTTTTCAGCCAGGCTGACAAATGCTTTCAATGAGGATGAACATGGCATCAAGGTCAACTACTGTACTGATGGTAAGTTCTTCAATTTGAAAAGGCTACAAGCCAAGACCAAAGTAGAGGGAGTGTAGTACATGATTTTCTGTTTGCAGATGATTGTGTACTCAATGCAGCCTTTGAAGCTGAGATGCAACAAAGTATGGATCAATTCTCTGCTGCCTGTGCTAATTTTGGCCCAATAATTAGCACCAAGAAAACACAGGTGCTCTATCAGCCACCATCACACCATCCATCCATGGAACCATCAGTTACAACAAAGGGAGAAGTTTTGAATGCTATGGATAAGTTCACTTACCTTGGTAGTGTACTTTCCAGGGATTTACACATTGACAATGAGGTTGACACATGCATTGCCAGAGCTAGCTCCGTGTTTGGGAGGCTCTGAAGAAAAGTTTGGGAGAGAAGAGGTATTAGACTGACTACCAGGCCAAAGGTCTATGGAGCTGTTGTGCTGACCTCATGGTTTTATGCCTGTAAAACATGGACAGTCTACCCAGTGCCATGCCAAGAAACTGAATTGCTTCCATCTGAATTGTCTTAGGAAGATTCTGAAGATCACCTGGCAGGATAAAGTACCACATCCTGAAGTCCTTGCTCAAGCTGAACTGCTAAGCATTCAAACTAAGATTCAGAGAGCACAACTCTGATGGGTTGACTACATTGTTTGAATGCAAAATGTACGCTTACCAAAAAGACTATTTTATGAAGAACTCATATGGGGCAGGGGATCACATGGTGGTCAGAAGAAGTGATACAAGGACACTCTCAAGTTCTCTCTCAAGAACTTTGGATTTGACTGTGCAACATGGGAGACATTGGCACAGGACTGCTCAGCATGGCATGCTGTGCTCCATGAGCAAAGGAGAATTGAGATAGCACAAAGTAAATGTAGGATGCACAAATTTGGTGTAATCACCCCAAATATTCATACAGACTATTCGTGCCCAACCTGTGGTAGAGCATTCCAAGCTCATATTGGTCTGATCAGCCACAATCGTACACACTGAAATTTTACTTTATCATAGTGATGTCATTTTGGTCCTCTTTGAGAATGAAGGACAACAAACAACCATATGTAAAAATGCTTAGAAATATAATCCCCCAATATTATTATTAATAATGATTAATAAATCGTAATAGTCATATTACATCATTTTCATAATAATATGGAATATTGTTATGATTACATCACAGAAAATTCTAGGGAAAGTGAAACCTTTTTTTTGCAGTTGTCTTTTATTATTATTATTATTACTATTATTTTCCTATTAATTTATTTTTATTTTTCAACATTCACTTCCACAAGAATTTGAGTTCCAAATTTTCTCTTCATCCCTCCCCTCTCCCCACTCCAACATGTATTCTGATTACTCCTTTTCCCCAATCTGCCCTTCTTTTTATCACACACCCCCTTCTCTTATCCCTTTCCCTTTGATTTTCCTGTAGGACAAGGTAGATTTCTATACCCCATTGCCTGTATATCTCATTTCCAAGTTGCATGTAAAAACAATATTTAACATTTATTCTTAAAATTTTGAGATCCATATTCTTTCCCTTCCTCTCTTCCCATCCTCCCTCATTGAAAAGGCAAGCAATTCAAAAGACTTTATACATGTGTAGTCATGCAAAACACTTCCATAACCATCATGTTGTGAAAGACTAACTATATTTCCCTCCATCCTGTCCTGTACCCCATTTATTCTGTTCTTTCCTTTGACCCCATCCCTCCTCAGTAGTATTTGCTTCTGATTACCCCCTCTTCCCATGTGCCCTACTTTCTATCATCACCCCTCCTCTTATCACCTTTTCCCTGCTTTCCTATAGGGTATGATAGATTTTCATACCCATTTGAATGTATATGTTATTCCCTCCTTGCCAGGCCTAGAGGCCTGTGTGGGCTACCCGAGTCTTTCTTACCTCACCTCCGAGGTCTTCGGTTGGCCAAAACCGGATGCACATATGAGAGAAAGGACGTTCCAGAGTCGAACAAGGGTTGAGCTTTATTTCAGGGTCTAGTTACAAGTGCAGGGGGATCTTCCTTAGGAGGAAGAGGGGGAGATTTCCTAAGGAGGCTAAGATCTTAAGGATTGGAAGTAGAAGTACAAGCGGGGAGAGAGGGGGAGGGGAGAGAGGAAAGAAAAGAAGCGGAGCCTACTGTCCTCTTGGCTCCACACGTGCTAAGAGAGCTTTCAGGCTTCCTCAATCCTACTTAACCTTCAGCCGCACAGTTTGCATCTCAATACCGTGCTGTTAGGTAACTAGGTGTGCTCCAATCCGGGACAATCTCGAGGGCAGGGAGACTCCACCCATCACGTATCTCCCGGGGAGAGGCGGAAATACCCGAGCTAGCCGAGCTAGCTCAGTCTGACCTTCTCGAACCCCCGCTGTTCATGGAGGGCCTCATAAGACTCTAAGATTTAGAAGTCCCACTTTTACCCGCCCGAGACCGTCCACACGGATTTGAACTTCCAATCCCAACACCTCCTTAAGCCAAATCCAGTGAGAATATGGTTCACTCATTCCCTTTTACCTCCACCTTCTTCCCCTCCATTGTAAAAGCTTTTTCTTGCCTCTTTTATGTTAGATAATTTATCCCATTCTCACTTTCCCTCTCACTTATCCCTCTCACTTTCTTGTTCTCCCACTACATTCCTGTCTCTCACCCCTTAATTTTATTTTTTAGATATCATCCCCTTCATATTCAATGCACCCTCCAACTCCTGTAACGTGGAGATAGGTCTCATGAGTTGTAAATATCATCTTTCCATGTAGGAATGTAAACAGTTCAACTTTAATAAGTCCCTTATGATTTCTCTTTCCTGTTTAGCTTTTTGTGATTCTCTTGAACTTTGTATTTATCAAATTTTCTGTTCAGCTCTGGTCTTTTCATCAGGATTGCTTGAAAGTTCTTTATTTCATTGAATTTCAATTTTTTTCTCCTGAAAGTTTATACTCAGTTTTGCTGGGTAGGTGATTCTTGGTTTTAATCCTAGCTCCTTTCACCTTAGTAATATCATATTTCAAGCTGTCTGATCCCTTAATGTAGAAGCTGCTAAATATTGTGTTATGTTGATTGTGTTTCCACAATACTTGAACTCTTTCTTTGTGGCCGCTTGCAATATTTTCTCGTTGACCTGGCAACTCTGGAATTTGGCTGCAATATTCCTAGGATTTTTCCTTTCAGAGTCTCTTTCAGGAGGTAATTGGGACATTCTTTCAATTTCTACTTTACCCTCTGGTTCTAGAATATCAGGGCAATTTTCCTTAATAATTTCTTGAAAAATGGTATCTAGGCTCCTTTTTTTGGTCATGGATTTCAGGTAGTCCAATAATTTTTAATTTATATCTCCTCTGTCTACTTTCCAAGTCAGTTGCTTTTTTCCAGTGAAATATTTCACAGTCTTCTATTTTTTCATTCTTTTGGTTTTATTTTATAACATCATGATATCTCATAAAGTCATTAGCTTCCACTTGCTCCATTCTAATTTTGAAGGAATTATTTTCATCAGTGAGCTTTTGGACTTCCTTTTCCATATGGCCAATTCTGCTTTTTAAGGCATTCTTTGGTTCATTGACTTTTTGGACCTCTTTTGCCATTTAGGTTAGTCTATTTTTTAAGGTGTTATTTTCTTCAGCATTTTTTTGGGAGGGTTTCCTTTAGCAAGCTGTTGACTCATTTTTCATGATTTTCTCACATCACTCTTATTTCTCTTCCCAATTTTTCCTCTACTTATCTTATTTGATTTTCAAAATCGTTTTTGAGCTCTTCCATGACCTACGACAAATTCATATTTTTCTTGTAGTCTTTGGACATAGGAGCTTTGACTTTGTTGTCTTCTTCTGGCTGTATGTTTTGATGTTCCTTTTCTTTTTTATTTCTTTCTTTATTTTTAAGTTTTCAACATTCATTTCCACAAAATTTTGAATTCCAAATTTTCTCCCCATCTCTCCCCTCCCTCCACCGCAAAATGCCTTGTTTTGATTGCCCCTTCCACCAATGTGCCCTCCCTACTAACACCCCTCCCTTCCTCTATCCCCATCTTCTCTCTTGTCCTGTAGGGCAAGATAAATTTCTATGCCCCATTACCTATATTTATTATTTCCCAGTTGTACACAAAAATAATTCTCAACATTTGCTCCTAAAACTTGGAGTTCCAACTTCTTTCCCTTCCTTCCTCTCCACCCATTCCCACTGAGAAGGCAAGCAATTCACTATAGGCTATATATATGTATATTATGGAAGCAAATGGCTTCCATAATAGTCATGTTGTATACGACTAACTACATTTCCCTCCATCCTATCCTGCCCTCTATTTCTTCTATTGTCTCTTTTGGCCTTGACCTTCCCCAAGAGTATTTACTTCTAATTGCTCCCTCCTCCCATTTGCCCTCCATTTCATCATCCTCCCCACCCTGCTTATCTCTTTCTCCCCTACTTTCCTGTAGTGTAAGATAGATTTTCATAGCAAATGAATGTGCATGTTATTCCTTTCTTAAGCCAAATGTGATGAGAGACTTGGGAACTCTGGAATTTGGCTACAATATTCCTAGGAGTTTCTCTTTTTGGATCTCTTTCAGGAGGTGATCGTTGGGTTCTTTCAATATTTATTTTGCCCTCTGGTTCCAGAATATCAGGGCAGTTTTCCTTGATAATTTCATGAAAGATAATGTCTAGGCTCTTTTTTTGATCATGACTTTCAGGTAGTCCCATAATTTTTAAATTGTTTCTCCTGGATCTGTTTTCCAGGTCAGTTGTTTTTCCAGTGAGATATTTCACATTATCTTCCATTTTTTCATTTTTTTGGTTTTGTTTTGTGATTCCTTGGTTTCTCATAAAGTCATTAGCTTCCGTATGTTCCATTCTAATTTTTAAAGAACGATTTTCTTCAGTACTCTTTTGAACCTCCTTTTCCATTTGACTAATTTTGCTTTTTAAAGCATTCTTCTCCTCATTGCCTTTTTGAGCCATGCAAAGCAAGAGAATCCTGCCTCAGCACTAGCAAAGACATCCTTGCAATCCCTCTCTGTTCAGCCACTGGACCCCCCACCATCTGTGGACTGAGAGCTCTGGAAGCAGCCATTGTCTCCACTGCCACCACGTTGGGGCTGGGGCCAGACTGCCCTCCTCTCTCAGTTCAGACAGATCTTTCTTACTTGACCTTCTAAGTTGTCTTTGGCATTTGTGGGTTGAAAAGTCTGGAAACCACCACAGCTGCCAGTGATTCAGTCCCCTGACACTTGCTTTGGCTCTGTCTGTGCTAGCATGGCCCATGCTATACTGTGCTCTTCTCTAAGACTAGTGCAACAGACCTTTCCTGTTGATCTTTCAGGTTTTCTTGACCTGGAAATTTGTTCCACTCTGTCATTTTGTAGGTTCTGATGCTCTAGAATTTGTTTAGAGTCATTTTTTTTTACAGTTTTGGAGGAGTTTGGGGGAGAGCTCAAGAGCTCAAGCACTGCCATCTTGGCTCCACTCCCCTCAAAGGGCAACCACCCTTTTAAGGAAGACACATTTGAGTAGATTTAAATAAGATCCTATACTTTCTTGAGACTGAAATTACTGAGTGAAGCTTGACCTCCAAAAGGAAAGATAAGAAGATAGAATTCTAATAAATTACAGACTTTTCAGTTCAAACAAACAAGAGCATAGCCAACAACAGATTACAGTTCCAAGCATACAAAATGTTATACGTAATCAACAACAAAAGATTAGACATAATCTCAATCAGTGAATTTGTCATTAGTTGAGACTCTTTATAAATTTGGCTTTTAAACTTGTTATGTATGTGATTAGAAATTCTCTAAGGGAAGAGCTCTTTATGCATGTATGAATTTATGCATCTATCCAAGTATCTTTATGTCTCAACTTAACCTAATACACTAAATGTTTGCTGAATGAATATAATACATCCATATATATGACTTTACAAATATATGAACATATATTTTTGTTGTTGTCTAATCTCATTTGCTAAATTGCTAAATAGGCAATTATTTTATTCTTCCATAACTGACACTATCTTACACTACAGTTTTCTCATCCAAATGTATGAGAGATCAGCTCAGCATTTTGGAAGAGGTCATCGGTTTTACACACTGAAATTGGCTGTCCCAAACCTTGTCTTGTCTACTGAAGCCTCCCAAAGCTTTTGCTCCCCTTATCTTTTGCTTCCAGGACTTTATCTCCTACTTTACTGAGAAAATAACAACAAACTATTGTCAGTTTCTTCTGTTCTTTCAAAATCCCTAGACATAACATTCCCTGCTCCTTTATCCCGGTAAAGAAGTAAATCCTTTCATTGCCAAGGCCAACCTGTCTACTTATTCTGTTGATGTTATAGCCTTTTGGGATTTGGAATACATAATTATCTCTTCTACATCACAACTTTCCCCATTGCAGTTTCAATTTATCATGGGTTGGCATAAGAAATTAAATGGAAATTTTTTTGGAGTTTTGAGGAAAATGCAAATGACACATGAATGCTAGAAGATGACACAGAAAAAGTTTAGAAACTTCTTTTTTGGTATGAAGGGAGGGCCAAAAAATTTACATGAATTTTCCAGATCATGGGGACACTGTGCCCCTAACTCTTGCTATGTTGAAGGGATAACTGGATATCAACTCTGAGACCTTTCCCTTCTAAACATTTCCCCATCTTTAATCTCTCCTTCTCTATGGCTTCTTCATTGCTATACCTACAAACAATCTTAGGTCTCCCTAAGTCTTAAAAACCTTCACTTTAGTCTTTCCTCCAACATGGCATTGAAAGTGAGGAAGGAAGCTGTTGTACCCCCCAAAGCGGAAGTCAAATCCAAGGTCTTGAAGGCCAAGAAGGCGGTGTTGAAGGATGTCTGTAGCCACAAAAAGATCTGAACATTCCCCACCTTCTGGTGACCCCAGACATTAAGTCTCTGGAGACAGCCCAAATATCCTTGAAAAGTGCCCCTAGGAGAAACAAGTTCGATCACTATGCCATCACTAAGTTTCCCTTGAACAGTGAGTGTGCTATGAAGAAGACTGAGAAGTCAAAGTCAACAAGCATCAGATCAAGCAGGTGGTATAAAAGCTGTCTGACATTGATGTAGTCAAGGTTAACACACTGATCTGGCCTGATGGATAGAAGAAGGCCTATGTCTAACTTGCTCTAGACTATGATGCTTAGGATGTTGCCAACAAAACTGGAATCTCTAAATTGTGTCCAGCTGTCCCTCTCCACCTACGATAAAAGTTTTCTAGGAAAAATAAACCCTTTACTTTATTCCTTCTGTTGTCTTTTCAAGCTGTTATCCTATATTTCTACTCTGTTTCTTGTTTAAACTCCTGGATAAAGCTGACTTACTCCTTGCTTCCCACTCCTTAATTTCTTAATTCCAGTGGCCATTATCAAGTCTCAGTCCTTATTCTTCTTGACCTCTTGGGAGCATTTGGCATTGTTGAAGATCTCCTTTTAAATACTTGTACTTCTGTATGACCTTGGACAAGTCTTCTCACCTCTTTGGGTCTCATTTTTCTTATTTATGAAATGAGAGAGTTGGACTAGATGACCTCTAAAATCCTTTCCAGTTCTCCATTTTATTCCTGGGTACTCTCTTTTCATTGTGTTTTCTTGTCTTTACTCTCTCTTCTTCACTTCCTTCTGTTTGTCTAACTGATCCTCCTAAGGTTTTTTTCATATTTAAATCTGCTTCTGGGATCCTTTCCTGGGTTCATGTTTGCCAGTAGTCCCAAGGGTTCTGTCTTAGGTCCTCTTCTCTCCTTTCTCTTTGTTAGATGGATTTCTATGAGATCCATAGAACAGTCTATAGGTAGAATTTAGAAAGTCCACAAACTTGGATGGGAAAAAGTTACATCTTTATTTCCACTAAATTCTAACTGAAATTTAGCATTTCTTTCAGTTATGAAATAATAAAAAAAAGCATTGCTCTGAGGAGGGGTCTCTATGTTTCACTCGATTGCCAAAGGGGTCCATGATATATAAGAACATCTGTTGTATACCTTTTTTCTTTTTAGTTGTCTTTTCAGTTCCCATCTGGGTTATCATTTCTATACAGACAACTCCCAGACCTATCAACTCACCATCATCTCTAGAGTAAGTGCCAGTCCCACATCACCTATTGCCTGTTGGACATTTCCAACTGGTCTTCTAGTATGGATATAGAATATTGGAACTGGAAAGGATTTTAGGGATCATCTGGTCCAAATCTCTCATTTCATAAATGGGGAAAAACAAGGCCCAGAGAGATGAAGAGACTTGTCCTAGGTCATTACAGCAGAGCAGAATTTGGATGCAGGTCTTTCAGCGTTCTTCCCTTTAATATACTGCCTCTGTCTTTTCCCATATGTCATGGGCAACCAGAAAGGTCTTTATTTTCTATTCCTAAACTTTTAGATAGGAAAATCACCATCTTTCCAACAATCAAGGACTCTGGACCTTCTTGTTCATGTTTTATGAGGGAGAGAGGTGTTTTGCAATGACATATGTGGAGTTATGGGGAGGGTGGTGTCATATGCTTTTTCTCAAATCTATAAGTAGGTTTCAAGAGTAGGTTCCAGTGCGTGTGTGTGTGTGTGTGTGTGCGCGCGTGTGTGTGTTTCTTTCTGAGAATCATTGGCCATTTTGGAGATTATGGACATGTTAAGTTGACTGCTTTACTATGGAAGAAAGTCTGTTCTCCCAGTAAATGTAGCCCTGCCATTAGAAACAGGGAAGTTAATTTGTAGCTTTGTAAATTGAAAAATGTGTCTAGATCTCCAAAAGACAGAATCATAATGGCTGTACCTCTCTTGCTTGCTAGATGACCCAGAGGTGGAGTCATTTGAATTGAAAATCAATTCCAGTAAGCTCTGAGAGGGGCCAGGGCCTCATCCAGGAAAAGAACAAAAAAAGGGAGAGGGAGAGAGAGAGAGGAGATTGGGGGTGGGGGTTAGAAGTTTCCAAACTGTCAAAATCTGGCTCAGTGATATTTAGAGGATTAAAAATGTTCTCTTCCCAAATATGAGATGAGAATGGAAAGGAGTATATACAGCACGTCATTGCCAAAGCCACCCCTGAACTTATTCTGTGTCAAGTTGGCTTTGATGTCCTCAGAGGAGAACTAACTCAACCTCTTCTGTCCCTTGAGAGTTCCCATATTCAGTGATTTGGGGAGATCATACATCAGACACCATTAAAATTGTCAGTCTCCATCCGTTTCAACCCATTAGCAAAGAATATATTTCATTAAAAGAAGCAAGTTACAATACACAAATACGATAATTCAGACCAATGGGTAAAAAATGACACAGTATGCATAGGGCTGCTTCTCTGAGCTGTCTCCAGAGACCTTGCCCTCTATTTTTTAAAAGTATTGTTCCCAGAAAAGTTTTCATAAGTATTCCTTGACAACATATAAATATATATTGATGTATTACATATGCATAAATAATAATATGCAACAACATATACAACTCAAGATTGAGTATTTTTTTAAATAACAAAACTCAACCTTGGTTTCCTCATCTGTAAGTGAGGTGGTTGGATTAGATTAAAGCCATTTAAAGGGCCATTAAAGCATCATTCCCATTCTAAATCCTATGAAAAGTTAAGGTAGCTGATATTGTTTAGAAAAATATTAATGTTATTGAATCCCAGAGATGTAAGGGACAAAGAGAAAGCATTTCATTTAGTCACTGGTCCTTGGAATGGTCCAAGAATCAAATCCAAGAATTTGAGAGCTGGAAGAGATCTCTGTGGCAGTATAATCCAACCCATATACAAAAATATAATATTCCCAAAAAGTCAGTGTCCAGTCTGTCTTTGAAAACTCCCAAGCAAGACAAATGCATCAGATCTTGAGGCAGCTCATTCTAAATCAATAGAGTTTTTCTTGACATCCATCTAATTTTGTCTCCTCATAACTTCCATGTATTGCTCCTGGTTCTGCTCTTTGGAATGAAACAAAGCAACTATTATCCTTTATCTACATTGATGTTGTTCTTTATGACTCCATTTGTGATTTTCTTAGCAAAGATACTGGAGTTGTTTGCCATTTCCTTCTCCAGCTCATTTTACAGATGAGGAAACTGAGGCAAACAGGGTTAAGTGACTTGCCCAGGGTCACACTACTAGTAAGTATCCGAGGCTGGATTTGAACTCAGGAAGAAAATTTGTCTTGACTCTAGACCTGATTCTCTATTCACTCTGCTACCTAGCTGTCCTGTCATCCCTGCTACATTGCAGGACTTTGAATAGTTGATGAAAGCATCTTGTCTGCCCTTACTTTTCATTGCTCCAGGTGAAACATGACCATTTCCTTCAAATGACCATCACATGACACTTCACTATTCTATTTATCCTCCTTGGACATTCTTCAAATTATCAGTGTCCTTAAAACATGATGCCCATACCTGAACATATTACTTGAGATGATGTCCAACAAGTTCAGAATGCAGCGGTACTATCATCTCATTATTCCTGTAACCTATGTTCTTAATTCAGTCCAGGATTACATTATCTTTTTTGACTGTTACATCACACTTATAACTCATCTTTAGTTTGTAGTCTATTAAAATTGTTAGTCCTTTTTAGGAATAACTGATGTTTATCCATGCCTCTATCTTACACTTGTGAAGTTGATTGTTTTGTGTCCAAGCGTAAAACTATACTATTATCCCTGTTGAATTTTATCTTATTAGTGTAAGGTTTGTCCCTTTTTTATTTGAGCAGGTGATAGTTGAAAGGAGGCAGAAAATGGACTTTGAGGGGAAAAAATGAACTTTTGCAGAAAGAAAAATAATTCAATAAACTTGTGAAGGATGTAGAGCTCTGCATCTTTTGTAGATTAGTGGTTATTGTTTCAAAAAGTGTTCATTTTAAAAAAATGAACACATTTTAAAATGAAAAAAATCAAGTGTGAACAAACATAATTTACAAATAAAATGCAAGTACCAAATAGAGAACCGAGAAGACATTTTTGAGGTGTCAAACTTGAAGCCTCTTGTTTGTTTAAACCAGGTAGTCTGCTGGACATCTTAGCATTTTGCTGAGTGAAGAAATGGCTAGGCTTGTTTACATTGTCCAGAGAACCAACTTGAACAGCTTTGCAGTTCTCTGTCCTAAGTGAACTACTTGCCACTATAGTAGCATAACTCTATTCTACATCTCTATGCCTGTGATTGTGTTAGAGCTAGGAAGAAAAGAACAAAAGGTTTAGAATTCAAGGAGATAAGTGAAAAAATTATGAAGGAAGATGGCTTAGCCAGTACCAGATTTCAAACTATATTACGAAGTGGTAATCACCAAAACAATCTGGCATTGGCTAAGAAATAGAATGATGGACTAGTGGAATAGATTAGGTACACAATGCACAGTAGTAAATGGCCATAGTAACCTAGTGTCTGGCAAAGCCAAAGATCCAAGATTTGGTGACAAGAAATCACTATTTGACAAAAACTACCGGGAAAACTGGAAATCTGTTTAGCAGAATCTAGGTAGAAACCAGCATCTCACATGGTATAACAAGATAAGGTCAAAATGATTTAGATAGAAAGATGATGTCATAAGCAAATTAGAGAAGCACAGTATATTTTACCCATTGAATTTATGGGTGAGGGAAGAATTTATGATGAAACAAAAGATATAGAACAATATAGAATATAATATGGATAATTTTGATTACATCAAATTAAAAAGGTTTTTCCACAAACAAAACCAATGCAACCAAAATTAGAAAGAAAGCAGCAAATTGGGGAAGTTATTTTATAGCAACTTTCTCTGATTAAAGCCTCATTTCTCAAATATATAGAGAATGGAATCAAACTTGTAAGAATATGATTCATCCCCTAATTGATAAATAGTCAAACAATATGATCAGGCAGTTTTCAGATGAAGAAATCAAAACTATCATCATATGAAAAAATTATCTAAATCATTATTGATTAGAGAAATGCAAATTAAAACAACTTGGAGGTACCATCTTACAGTTATCATATGTGCTAATATGACAGAAAATAAAAATGACAAATGTTGGATAAAATGTGGAAAAATAGGGACACTAATTCACTGATGGTGAAACTGTGAACCAATTCAACCATTCTGGAGGTTTCTTACAACAAAAACAATTAGGAACTGTGCCTATAGGGTTATAAAACTGTGTATTCCCTTTGATCTAAAAATAACACTACTAGGTCTCTACCTCAAAGAGAACAAAGAAAAAGGAAAAGGACCTATATGTACAAAAATATTTGTAGCAGCCCCCTTTTTTGTGGTAGTGAAGAACTGAAAATTGAAGGGATACTCATCAATTGGAGAATGACTGAACAAGTTGTGGTATGTGATTTTTTGATGGATACCTGTGCTACGAGAAATGATGAGCAAGATGCTTTGAGAAAAACTTGGGAAGACTTACATGAACTCATTCAAGGTGAAATAAACAGACCCAGGAGAACATTAAAAATAACAGCAATGCTGTCTGATGATCAGACAATCAATGACTTAGCTATTCTTAGTAATAAAATGATCCAAGACAATTCCAAAGGACTTTTGATGAAAAATGTTATTCACCTTCAGAGAAAGAACTGAATGCAAATTGAAGCATGCTTTTAAAATTTTACTAATCTTGTTTTTTTATCTGTGTTTTCTTTAGCAACATCACTAATATTGAAATGTTTTGCATGATTTCACATCCATAACATCAAATTCATTGTCTTCTCAAGAGACAGGGAGGTAAAGAATATGAAACTCAAAATAAAAAAAAGAATGTTAAAAATTTTTGTTCATATATAATTGAGAAAAAATTAAATGTAAAACAAAAAGAGTGATTATGAACTGCTTCTTCATTTCAAAAGCAGAAGAATGGACTTGTCCACCCAGTGAATGGCAGTACATTTAGAGCTCAGAGGAGACAAAGACTAGATGGCTTCTCCCTATCTCATTCAAGAGGGCTGTAGTAGATACGAGTAAACAGAAGGACACTCTAAGAACAAAGGTTCTTCCTCTAAATCTGTTGTTTAGTCATATCTGACTCGTTGTGACCCCCTGTGGACCATACTTTCCATGGACTTTCTTGGTATCTCCAGATATTGGAGTGATTTGCCATTTCCTTCTCCGGTGGATTAAGGCAAACAGAGGGTAAGTGACTTACATGGTCACACAGCTAGTAAATATCTGAGGTTAGATTTGAACTCAAGACTCCTTGACTCCAGGCCCAGGGCTCTACCCATTGAGCTATCTAGCTACTTTCCCTCTAAGTAAACCATTCTAAATACAATGAAAAAGTACTCTGGGTTAAGAAAAGCCTAAGAGGAAAATTTAGATGAAAAGAGTAACTCTGTAATACATATAAATAGCATTTGAGAAAATGGCTTTACCCGAAGACTTCTGAGAGTATTTTTCAGAAATGAAACAAAACAAATCTAACAAAAGAAATAAACAAATAATTAGTTAAGGGCTTGAAAATAACTTTAGAAATATTAAAATGACATATTTTTGATGATTACTGAATGATAATGAAAAGGAATTTAAACATCTTTTGACTACATCTTTAAAAAATTTATCTAGAAATGAAAGGAGATAAAAATGAGGGTAGAACTCAATGAGGAAAATGAGTTGGAGAACAAATATCTTATGGAAGGAGGAAAACATGAACCAAATAGAAGACTCCATGAAAAATAGAATGGAATGAAGAGAATTTAATAATTTAATGAGACAAGAAATATTGGAACAAAGTTAAAAGACTGAAAAATAAGAATATATGAAGCATTTACTGTTCAAAAATTGCCATGGAAAGCAAGTTAAGGAATGGTAACTTAAGAATCACTAGACTTGTGGAAATCGGTGGCATCGATTTCTTCCAGACTGTGTGCCTGTGAATCAGAGACATTAGGGGGTACTTCTAGGAGAAGGCAAAAAACATGAAGACTGAGAAAAAGTCTTTGTGATTTAGCAATTAAAAAATCATTGTTAACCTTGGAGAAAAAGTATCCATCAAATGTTAGTCAGAAGTCAGAACAAAAAGGTGTGAGGAGTGAGTAGGAGATAAGCAAATGGAAGCAGTAGTATAATTTTTTTTTCTAGGAGATTGGGTAGAAAAGTGAGGAAAGATACTAGATGAAAGCTTGAGGTGATGGGAAGACCTTTTGAAGGTTTATTTTTTAAATAGAAGAACTGAATATGTTTATATGAAGTAGGGAAAAACCTTGAAGAGAGATTAAGTTTAACTATTAGACAGAGGGGATGAGAGAAAGGTCAAGTTCCTGGAGGATATAGCAGGGAATAAGATCCCTGATACAAGTAGAAGGGGCACCCTTGTTGAAGAGAAAGGATTCACCAGAGTATGGAGCACAGAGAGAATGGGAGATGACCTTGAGGTGTATGACAAAGAAGAGGAAACTTTGTTTTCTTGGTTGTGGTCCTTCATTGTCGAAACAGACCCAAATGGCATCACTATGTTAGAGTCAAGTGACAGTGTGTTCAACTGGCTGATCGGACCAATATGAGCTAGGAATGTTCTACCACAGATCAGGCAAAATACACTGAGCTAGCTTTGGCAATGTGTGTGTCAGCATCATTATCAATGTCTACATCCCTGGAAAGTACACTACCAAGGTCTGTGAACTTATCCACAGCATTCAAAACTTCTCCATTTGCTGTAACCAATGGTTCAAATGCTTTCTTGGAAGAATAGGAGGTAAGTTTCTCTTTAGGGAAGTAGTGAAATAAGTAAAATAAGTGGTTTGAGGAGGTCAGCTTATGTAATCTGGGATCATAGATTTGGAACTATAAAGGAACTCTGAGGTCATATAGTCCAACACCCTCATTTTACAGATGAGGAAACAGAGAACTAGATTAGGTAAGTGAAACTTGTTCAAGGTCACACAAGTATTAGGTAGCACAGTTAGGATATCATCTTGAATTTGAGGAATTGACCGTAGTCCAGATTTGCTGGAGCATAGAGTGCACAAAGGGGAGTAAATCAAATAAGCCGGGAAAGGTAAATTGGAGTTAGTTATCAAGAGAGCCTTGAGAATTATGCTGATTGTACTCTTCAAGGATATTTTATCTGGAAGAAATAGGTGGCCACTGAAAGTTTTTAAGCTGGGCAGTGATGTGGTCTGATCTATTGCTTAAGATTATTTTGGCAACTATGTGAAAGATGAGTCAGTCAAAAAAACTGATCGGTCAATCAATATTTATTAAGCACCTACTAGAAAGGGGGAGAGACTAGAAGCAGGGAGACCAAATAGGACCAAATTATAATAGTCCAGAGTAATGCTGACAAGGGCTCAGATTAGGGTGATGGCTGTGAGAAGAGTTGTGTTTCGTTTGGTTCCTGAGAGCTATGATGATGGCTTATTTACATGAAGTCAACCAGGGCTTTGTTCACGTCTGTTTTGGAAGGACTTAGTTCTCTCACTTGTGGAAGGCCAAGAGCTGGTGCTCGTACATCACCAGTCCTTGGCTTCAGAGCAGTCCAAGTTAAGAGCTCCTCAGTTAGAATGTAATAAAGTAGTAATGTCAGTTAATTCCCAGATTCAAAGGACTGAAATGTTGGATATATTTATTTTATTAGGTAAGTGTTCTTTAAAAAAATGCCATAGTATGCATGAACTTGAAGGTAAATAGTATTTTTTTTTTATTTTGTAATGTTTAGCAATCACTGCCATACAATTGTGATTTTATCCCCCCCACCTACCCCCCACTCCCCCCCTCCCTCCCCACGACTGCATACAATTCTGTATAGATTCTACATATACTTTCCTATTGAGTATATTTTCACTATAGTCATGCTATGTAGTCAGACTAAGATAAATGAAAGAAATCGTATAACAAATCAGAACATGATACACAAACACATACACATACACAAACATGATCTGCTACAATATGTGAGTGACTTCCATATTTCTCTCTCTGAGTGTGGCAGGCATTTTGCCTTGAGATCCTCCATTGGGATTTTTTTTTTTTTTTTGGTAAGAAGTTCTTGTGTTATTACACAAATCTAAGTCTACCAGAAAAAACTCTCACACACTGTGGTTGTTGCTGTGCATAAAGTTCTCCTGGTTCTGCTCCTTTCACTCAGCATCAGGTCATATAAGTCCTTCCAGGCCTCTCTGAAGTCTTCTTGTTCATCATTTCTTATGGCACAATAGTACTCCATTACATTCATATACCATAATTTATTCAGCCATTCCCCAATTGATGGACATCCCCTTGACTTCCAGTTTTTGGCAACTACATAGAGTGCTGCTATAAATATTTTTGTACATGTGGGACCCTTTCCCATTTTTATGATCTCTTGGGGATATAGTCCTAGTAGCAATATTGCTGGGTCAAAGGGTATGCACATTTTTGTAGCCCTTTGGGCATAGTTCCAAATTGCTCTCCAGAATGGTTGGATGCGCTCGCAGCTCCACCAACAATGAATTAGTGTTCCAACTTTCCCACACCCTCTCCAGCATTTATCATTTTCTTGTTCTGTCATGTTTGCCAATCTTATAGGTGTGATGTGGTACCTCAGAGTTGTTTTGATTTGCATCTCTCTAACCAATAGTGATTTAGAGCATTTTTTCATATGATTATAGATAGCCTTAACCTCTTCCTCTGAAAATTGCCTGTTCATATCCTTTGACCATTTATCAATTGGAGAATGACTTGTATGATTATACATTTGGATCAGTTCTCTATATATTCTGGAAATGAGGCCTTTATCCCCGAGCTTAGCTGTAAAAATTCTTTCCCAATTTACTACATCCCTCCGGATTTTGGTTGCATTGGGTTTGGTTGTGCAAAAACTTCTCAGTTTAATGTAATCAAAGTTATCCATTTTGCATTTCATAATGCATTCTGTCTCTCCTTTAGTAAAGAATTCTTCCCTTCTCCATAGATCTGATAAATACACTATTCCTTGCTTCTCCAGTTTATTCATGGTATCAATCTTTATACCTAAATCATGTACCCATTTGGACTTTATTCTTGTGTACGGTGTCAGGTATGGGTCTATGCCTAATTTCCGCCACACTGTTATCCAGTTTTTCCAGCAATTTTTGTCAAACAATGAGTTCTTATCCCAGAAGCTGGGGTCCTTGGGTTTATCAAACAGAAGGTTGCGTAAATAGTATTTTTATAAGTAGTCCCATCTGATTTCTCACTGAGACATTACCTGGAAAAGATGAAGCATAGAATAAGGTTTATAGAATAATTAGAACAGTTTATATATACGTATATATGTTATATATATACGCATATATGTATATATAACACAATGAGTTTCTACAAAAAAGAATATTTACTTCAAAAGATAATTACAAATATACAGACATACATGTCCCTTCCCCCAACGTGTGGGAAACTTTATCCTTAGCTTATCTCCCCAAACACCTCAGTTTCTGGGGAGAAGAAAGGAATTAGGTTCCTATTTTAGCTTGGTTCTCTTAAAGCACAATCCTAGGTCCAGTTACCCCCTACCGACTCCCCCCACTGGAGTTAAGTCTGAGTAGAGCTGGACTCTTGGTTATCTCTGGCAGGGTAAGAATGGGAAAGTTAGCATCTAGTTAGGAGTGGGAGTCTAGAGCCTTGTGGGAACTGGATAAGGAGAGCTAGGGCTGGGGAGGGAAAGCCAGTGTACTCCTGCTGGGTCCTCAGGTAAGCTAATTGACCACTGACATCATATCCTGTACTTCTTGGCTTAAATACATGAAATGTTTAACAAGTAGCTACTTCCTGCAATACATTGTGCTAGACAATGGTGGTGATACAAAGATAAATATGACATATAATCCCTACTCTTGAAAAACTAAGTAAGGGTGCTGCTAAGGCTTTAGATAATTTCTTATGAGAGTATGGATCTGGATCTTCTAGAAGCAGGAGTGCTATCACATCCATATCTTATACATGTTTTAGATTTCCCTGGATGTTTGTTTAGCACCTTAGACTCAACCAAAAAAAAATGTTCAATCATGTCCAGCTCTTCATGATCCCATTTTGAATTTTCTTGGCAAAGATACTGGAGTGGTTTGTCATTTCTGTCTCCAGCTCTCTTTACAGATAAGGAACTGAGTAAAATAGGGCTAAGTAACTTGCTCAGGGTCACACAACTAGTGTCTGAGGCTGGATCTGAACTCAGGAAGATGAGTTTTCCTGACTCCAGGCCAGCACTCTATGCGCTGTTCCACCTAGCTGCCTCCAACCACAAAATACCCCATTATATTTTTCTCCAAGTCCATGTCTCCTCCAAACTTCTCTTGTTTTAACAAGACCACTACACTTCTTTTAATCATTCAGGTTTATAAAGTTCTTCATCCTTGACTGTTCCATGTCTCCTTCTCCTCTCCCCAATCAATTCAATTGCCAACTCTTGTCGTTTCTTCCTCCATGAAACCTTCCCTATTTGTCTGTAATGGCATGGTCTTCTTTGGCAACAAAGGACGAACACAGCAATCTGTGAGTAGACCCAGATGCCTGAATGGGGACCCAGATAGCTAGGTAACTCAGCTCCTCCTCTCCTGTCTATCTCCCCCTTCACTTCCTTCTCATATCCAAAGGAAGATAAATTTGGGTGGCCAGAGGATGTCCAGTTAACTTGAGGTTTACTAGCTAGTTCCTTCCCTTCCCTTCTCTTCCCTTCCCTTCCTTTCCTCTCCTCTTTCCCCTACTCTCCTCTCCTTTCCTCACCTCTCCTTTCCTCTCTTCTCTCCCTTACTTTCCCAAAACCTTAAACCTACTGCATTCTGAAGGCCACAGATTGTACCACGCTAGACCTCTGCCCAAACTCTCCTTAAGGGCTGTTTTCTGGACCCTCTTGGCTTAAGAGTGATTATCAATAGTAGCTGCTGCTGTTTCCCTCTCAGCCTGATTTAGTTATTTTTCTTTGCCTTATTAAAGGAACCATCCCCTATCTACTTCTTAAACAGGCCTATTCACTAAATGGGGGTTACCTCCCCCTAAATGAGTGCCTGAATAGGCCTTGGCCTAAAGGGGTCAATTGCATCCTGGGCCATCTCCAGTCATCTCAATGAATATCTGGTCACTGGATTTAGATGACTCTGGAGGAGAAGTGAGGTCGGTAACCTTGCAGAGTCCTCCCTCACTCAAAACAAAGTCAAGTCCAAGTCATGTCATCATTTCTCTGATGGCATGGTCTTCTTTGACAAGGTAGGATGAACACAACAACAATCCCATCTATTCCCTTCTCTCCACTAATATAGCCTCTACCTTAGCTCAGGTCACTAATACCTAGGCTATTGCCAAAGTTAGTTGATTTTGCTGTCCCTGATTCTAGTCTCTCCAATTTCCAATCTGTCCTCTACACAGATGCCAAATTGATATTTCTAAAATGCAGATCTGATCATATCACTTCTCTACTCTAAAATCATCAGTGACTACCTCGTGTCTGCAGGATAAAATGTAGAATCTTTACCCTGATATTTAAAACTCTCTACTATATTACTTTCACCTCCCTTTACAGACTTGGTTAACCTTATTCCTCTTCATGTTCTTTCCTGAACTCAAAATGCCATTTCCTTTCTCTGTCTCTTAGTGCAAGATGTTCTCTCCTTGGAATGCATTTTTTCCTCTTCATAGAACCTCTAATTTTCTTCAAAGCACAGTTCAGAAGTTAAGGTCTTTCTAGATCCCCTACTTAGTTCTTTCTCTTGTGTATAGGCTTTGTATCACCCAACTGAATGTAGGCGGAGGTTGTTTCTTTTTTATTTTATTTCATCATCATCATTGTTATCATCATCAATGTTTATATAGCATCTGCTTTGTGCCAGGCATTGCACTAAGCATCTTACAATTACTAGCTCATTTTATCCTCAAAACAACTCTGGAGGTAGTTATTATTATACTCATTTTACAGATGAGGAAACTGAGGCAAAGAAGGGCTAAGTAGCATACCCAGTAGGTGCTATGTGTCTAAGGTTAGGTTTGAACTCAGATTTTTTTTTATTATTTTTATCATTTTTTATTTGTTTTCAACATTCATTTTCACAAAATTTTGAGTTCCAAATTTTCTCCCCTCCCCCCACCCCAAAACGCCAAGCATTCTAATTACCCCTATCACCAATCTGCCCTCCCTTCTAACATCCCTCCCTTTCCTTATCCCTATCTTCTCTTTTGTCCTGTAAGGCAAGATAAATTTCTATACTCCATTACCTGTATTTCTCATTAGATAGTTGTATGTAAGAACAATACTCAACAGTTGTTCCTAAAACTTTGAGTTCCAACTTCTCTTCCTTCCTCCTTCCCCACTCATCCCCACTGGGAATGCATGCAATTCAATATAGACCATATCTGTGTAGTTTTGCAAATGACTTCCATAGCAGTCATGTTGTGTAAGACTGACTATATTTCCCTCCATCCTATCCTGCCCCCTATTTCTTCTATTCTCTCTTTTGACCTTGTCCCTCCCCAAGAGTGTTGACTTCTAATTGCTCCCTCCTCCCATTACCCTCCCTTCTATTGTCTCCCCCCACCCTGCTTATCCCCTTCTCCCCCACTTTTCTGTATTGTAAGATAGGTTTTCATACCAAAATGAGTGTGCATTTCATTCCTTCCTTTAGTCAAATGTGATGAGAGTAAGCTTCATGTTTTTTCTCTCACCTCTCCACTTTTTCCCTCCACTGAAAAGTCTTTTACTTGCTTCTTTTATGAGAGATAATTTGCCCCATTTCATTTCTCCCTTTCTCCTCCCAATATATTCCTCTCTCACCCCTTAATTTCATTTTTTAAAGATATGATCCCATCCTATTCAATTCACTCTGTGCTGTGTGTGTGTGTGTGTGTGTGTGTGTGTGTGTGTGTAATCCCACCAAGTACCCAGATACTGAAAAAAAGTTTCAAGAGTTGCAAATGTTGTCTTTCCATGTAGGAATGTAAACAGTTCAACTTTAGTAAGTCCCTTATGATTTCTCTTTGCTGTTTAGGTTTTCATACTTCTCTTGATTCTTGTGTTTAAAAGTCAGATTTTCTTTTCAGCTCTGGTCTTTTCATCAAGAATGCTTGAAAGTCCTCTATTTCATTGAAAGACCAATTTTTCCCCTGAAATATTATACTCAGTTTTGCTGGGTGATTCTTGGTTTTAGTCCTAGTTTCTTTGACTTCTGGAATATCATATTCCAATCCCTTTGATCCCTTAATGTAGAAGCTACTAGATCTTGTGTTATCCTGATTGTATTTCCACAATACTGGAATTGTTTCTTTCTAGCTGCTTGCAATATTTTCTCCTTGACCAGGGAACTCTGGAATTTGGCCACAATGTTCCTAGGAGTTTCTTTTTTTGGATCTCTTTCCGGTGGTGATCAATGAATTCTTTCAATACTTATTTTGCCCCCTGGTTCTAGAATATCAGGGCAGTTTTCCTTGATAATTTCATGAAAGATGATGTCTAGGCTCATTTTTTGGTCATGGCTTTCAGGTAGTCCCATAATTTTTAAATTGTCTCTCCTGGATCTATTTTCCAGGTCAGTTGTTTTTCCAATGAGATATTTCACATTATCCTCCATTTTTTCATTCTTTTGGTTTTGTTTTGTGATTTCTTGGTTTCTCATAAAGTCATTAACCTCCATCTGTTCCATCCTAATTTTGAAAGAACTATTTTCTTCAGTGAGCTTTTGGACCTCCTTTTCCATTTGGGTAATTCTACTTTTGAAAGCATTCTTCTCCTCATTGGCTTTTTGAACCTCTTTTTCCAATTGAGTTAGCCTATTTTTTAAGGTGTTATTTTCTTTAGCATTTTTTTGGGTCCCTTTGCTTTTCATGCTTTTCTTGCATCTCTCTCTCATTTCTCTTCCCAATTTTTCCTCCACCTCTCTTACTTGATTTTCAAAATCCTTTTTGAGATCTTCCATGGCCTGAGACCATTGAATTTATTTTTGGATGTTTGAGATACAGAAGCCTTGACTTTTATGTCTATCCCTGATGGTAAGCATTATTCTCCCTCATCAGAAAGAATGGGAGAAGGTATCTGTTGACCAAGAAATTAACCTTCTATAGTCTTGTTTTTTCCCCCTTTTTTGGGCATTTTCCCAACCAGTTACTTGACTTTTGGGTCCTTTGTTAAGAGTAGGGTATACTCTGGGGGTCTGTAAGATCTCAGTTCCTCCAAGATGGTACAATCAAGCATGTACACTGGTCTGGGAGCAAGAAGAAATTTTTGTGCCTAGAATCTGAGTAGTAGAGTTTTGTCTTCACAAGCCCCTGGCCTCCAGTTCCACCAAGTCAGCAGATCAGCTGCAGGGGCAGGGCAGCCATTCACTGTGAGATAAAGATCAACTGCTCAAACTCCTCAGGAGTATTAGGTGGGGACAGGGCCTCTACACAGGGCTGAGGTAAGAATCAGCTGTTCAGTGCCCCCAGGGGTTTTACCCTCCAACAACAGATGTGGGCTGCTGTGGAAGCTGCTGCAGCCCTCTGATGGGAACTCTGCAGGCCACAGCCTGAGGCCTGGAGCTATGGGAAGGCCCTTCTCCCTTCTCAGCCAGATGAAAAAACCCTCTCACTGACCTTTGGAGCCTATAGGTTGAGGGATCTGCAAACCACTGCTACTTCAACTGGGGATTCTGTCCCTGAGGCCTGTTCATATTCTCCTCCCAGACCTGTGCTGCGCTGCCAAGGCTGGGCTGGGCTCTGCTCCATGATAGATGTTTCCCGTCAGCCTTTCAGGTCACCCTGGGCTGGAAATCTCCTCCACTCCGTTGTTCTGTGACTTCTGCTGCTCTAGAATTTGTTGAGAGTCTTTCTTTACAGGTATTTTATGGGCTGTGGGGGGAGAGCTAGTGTATGTGTGTCTTTCTACTCTGCCATCTTAGCTCTGCTTCCCAAACTCAGATCTTCTTGAGTGCAGAGCCAGAACTCTATTCACTGCCCTAGTGCTTAACATAGTGCCATGCAGATTAGATGTAATTAAAAAAATTAATAAATATTTGTTCAATTGAATGGTTCAATGAAACAATAATATATAAGTAATTGTAATACAAATTAAAACATAACATTAAATACATATAAATGCATACAAGCATATAAAAATACATTTGTATGTATAAAGAGAACAGCAACAGCTCACATTTGTATAACACATTTCTTATGATAGTTCCATGATGTAGAGAGTAAAATTATTTTTATTACAAACAAAGAAAGAGGTTCAGAAATGAGGAATGACTTGCTCACATTCACACAGCTGGTAAAAGTCAGAGCTGGGACTTCATCTCAGGTCCTCTGCCTCCAAGTACCATATTCTTTATATGATACCATTCAAACAAGATATTATGAAACTTCACAAGAGGGAACAATCTTCTGAAATGGGAGAATGTGGAGGATGTAAGATCAGGTTCTCATCCTTTTAAACATCTGAATCATATAATTAGAGTTATAGGTACCTATAAAATAAACAACTGCCCTGCACTGATTGATCCCTTAGCTATCATGATCCATAGTCTCCCTTGGAGTACAAATTGTTTCTTGAAACTATATAGATTAAAGATTTATCTCAAATTGCAAAGAGCTGCTATAAATACTTTTCTACATGCTCATTTAATCTGCTTTACTTAGGACTAATCCTTGCCTTAAATTCTCTCTAATTCTCTCCTTTCCTTCCTATTTCCTCTCCCTCTCTCTCTCTCTCTCTCTCTCTCTTTCTCTCTCTCTCTCTGTCTGTCTCTCTCTCTCTCTCTCACCTTCTCTCTCTCCCTCTCTCTCCCTCTTCTCTCTTCCCCCCCTTCCCTCCTTGGACCACCTCAGATAAATGAGGTTCAAGTGTTACTCTCCCCACTTCCTCCTTTGTATGGATGTGTTATATATCCCGATTATGCTGAAATAATTTTACCCAATCTCTATCTTGTTTTCCCCCTTAATCTATTCTTCTTCTCCCTTTTCTTTCTCCTTTTAAAGTCATTAAAATAAACTAAAACTACTCTCCTGCCCTCTGCTAATAAGACTCCCTGTATTACCTCTGGTGATAGGATTCAGAGGGAACATATGCACCATCATTCCATATAAGAATGTAAGTATTTAATCCTTGTTTAGTCCTTCATGACTAGACAGTCACATTTATTTTGCTAATGTTTTTCTTGACTCATATGTTTGAACTTCAAAATGTCTACATTGTCTATACAGGTCTTTTTTTAAAAAAATGTTTGTAAGTCCTCTCATGAAAGAGTTTATTTTTTCCTGTGTAACATTATATACTCAGTTTTGCTGGGTATGTTATTCTTGGCTGTAAGCAGTGCAGACCTGCTTCATAAGGTTTTTGAGAGCCAATTGTTAAATATTTAGCGTGAACATTGACACCATGGAAATGAGCAAACACTACAAATCAAGCCTTAATGTATTGTTTTCTTGATTATCTGCATTTAAGAAAGTGATAAACAAAAGGTTAATAATGCAGATTAAATTTAAAAGTGTGCCATGATTACTTTTTTTTTTAAATTTGGGTTGTTAAACATTTACCAGTACATTCTTGGTTATAAGCCTATATCCCCTTTGTCTTCCCAGAATATAGTATTCTAAGCTCTACTCTCCAATGAAGTGGTGGTTGCTAAAACATGTATGATCCTGACTGTGACCCCTCAGCATTTGAATTATTTCTTTCTGGCTGGTTGCAGTATTTTTTTCTTTGATTCAGAAACTGAGTTTGGACTATAATGTTCCTAGGACTTTTTAATTTGCTTTTTTTTTTTTTTGCAGAAGGTAGTCAGTGAATTTTCCTCCTATTTCTGCTTTGTCTTCTGATTTTAAGAAATCTGTCAATTTTGTTTTATTGTTTCTTGAAATATGATATTTAGCCTCTCTCTCTCTCTCACTGTCTCTCTCTGTCTCTGTCTTTCTCCTCTCTCTTTTGGTCATAGCTTCAAGTAGTCCAAGGATTTTTAAATCATCTTTCTTCTGTTTTCCTGGTGAATTGTTTTTGTTATTACATACTTTATATTTTCTCTTATTTTTTCAGGTTTGTGTCTTTGTTTTCATATATCTTAGTGTCCCATGAAGTTATCAGCTTCGATTTGTACATTTTTATCTTCAGGGGTTTGTTCCTTGGGTAAAGTTTTGTACCGTTTGTTCCAAGCTATTATTTCCAAATCTTTCTTTCATAGTTCTCATTTCTTCTTCAATTTTTCCTCCACTGCTCTTATTTCATATATAAAAATTTTAAACCCTTTCTGTAAGTCTTCCTTCATCTCTTTTAGTAATTCTAGTTGAATTTGTACCAAAGCTGTATTTTTATTTGAGACTTTGCTTGCAGATGTTTTAGAATCATTCTTTTCTTATATTCTGGTCATCCTAATAGATCTTTATAGTATTTTTTGTTTGTTTTCTTGTTTTCTCATTCTTCCACTCTACTTCCTGACTTTGGTCTTGATGTTAGGACTGGGATCTGCCCAGTTCTGGAGGGAATATCTGGGCTGAACTTTTGTGTTTTGGGTCCTTCTGCTGTTTTCTTGGGGAATTAAGTATTGCATAATTGCCGGATCTCAAGAATAATTTAGGCTGTGTTCAGTGCTCCCAAAGTGGTGTAATCTGGAGAAAAGTCTGACCACTGACCACCTAGGCTGAGGACTGCAAATTCTGGACTTGGGTTTGGATTTAGTGCTTATCACAGTGCCTGGCACACAATAGGCATTTAATATTGATTGATTGACTGATTGATTCTGAACAATACAACTATGACTTAGCCTTGGTTGGAGTTCCAGTAGACTACTGCTGGATTCAGCGACTATCGGCCAGTTCAGAGAGAACCAATTGTAAGCTTCTTTTTCATCTAGGATTCCTTCCCTGGTTATTCTTTTGTAGACTTTTGACTGGCCTGGAAACTGAAACTGTGAACTCATTAATCCTGGAATGAGACCCAGAGTATACTAGAGCCAGTTCATATGAGCTTATGAGAAGCAATTTTTAAATTTATAGTGTGGGCTATATACCTTGGAAATGAATAAAAATCAGGGCTTGCTTTGCTTTGCTGACTATTTTGACTTAATAAAGTGATAAAGAAAATATTAATAATTTAGGCTAAACTTAAAAGTGCATTGTGCATGCATTTTTTTTCTTCTGAAGAGCCAGTTATTAAACATTTAACAGCACAGTGCTGGGTCAGAGCTGCACAGCCACTATTTGCTTCTGAACTTTCTTCTTACTAGATCTATAGCTTAGGGTCCATGAGTACTTCTCAATTTAGAATACTATGCATAGGTGCAGGTCCCCTCATTAATCTGCTGTGGATCTGTGAGTTGGAAATAAGTAGTAACAGAATTGCCAATCAGCAACTTTTGTGTTATCCTACACAAATTTAGATTCCTCTGTGCTAGATCTGAGATCTCTTGTTGCCTTGGCGAATGGCTTCTCCCTATGTGGGAATGTTCCATACAATGAACTACTTGCCAGACCCTGTTCTCAATGTCTGTAGACTTTTTACCATTCTCCCTATGCTGACTTAGGCCAGAAAAAAAGTGGGTCACTGATTCTTTCCTTACGTTTCCCTGTCATAATTTGGTCTAGTGTCTATTTCTAGTTCTGTTTGGAGGAATTGTAGTAGTGGTGGGGGTTGGGGAAAGGGATAAAGTTGTACTTCCTACTACTCTACCAACTTGTCTCCTGATAATGTCATATTCTTATCTCAAGAATATTCCAGTGCCAACAGTGAAATAAAAATGGGAAAAAATCCCACAGAAACTAAGTCCAAAGCTCAAAGTGGAAAGTTACAGAGGTGAAGCATAAGTCCTTAACATAAAAATGCTGAGGCAAAGGAAGAGGACAGACAGCAGAATTGGAAAGTGACTGCTTCAATAGGACCCGTGTCTTCTAGGATGTTAATGATTTTTTGTGGGGAGAGAGGAAAAATATACGTGAAAGGATATAACAGACACACAGAATGATTTAAAGACTGTATAAAAATCTAAACTATTTGGACTTGAGGGAAAATGAGTAATGTAGGTCTTCTAAACTATTTTCTATGTGAAAAATGCTAGCGATTTGACCCCTCTGTAATAATCATGTTGTGTGTCAGGAATAACAGCTGACATTTATATAGCATCCTTACATTTTGAAAAGCATTTCTCATAGGATTACAGATTTATATTTGGAGGAATCTTAGAGGCATTGGGTACAAATTCCATATTTTACAGATGAGGAAATTGAGTCTCAAATAGGTTAGGTGACTCAGGGTCACAGAGCTCTTAAATATTTGAGGTTTAAACTCATCTTGATTCCAAGTTCATCACTATCAACTATGCCATCTAGCTGCCTTAATATATTATTTCATTTAAGCCTTACATAAAATTTGTGAGGTAGGTACTAGGGATATCCCCTTCCCCCACCATGGTCTCACATAGCTATTAAGTGTCAAAGGTCATATATAAACCCAAATCTTCCTGAGCCCAAGTATGGCATTCTATCTACTATACCATCTTGTCATTCCTGCTGTCCAGATGAGACTGCCTACATTTAACCTTATGGTATAGTAGCTATCCCCTGCTTACTGTCCAATGTTTGTCATGTTTTTAATTTCCCATCTTGCTCAGGTCAGGTTAGTATTAAGGAAAAAAGTTAGCATTTAATTCTTTTCCAGTATCCCCAACAGAGACTAATATTATGCCAAAACAACTTTTAAAGAGTATCTATCTTTTAAAAAATTTTTTAAAATAGATTTTATTAATGTCTTATCTTTAAATTGCCTAAATTTCTCCTATATCTCTTCCTATATGCCCTCACTGTTGTAATCACTTACAACAAAGAATTTTTTAAAAAGAGGAAGAAAAGGGAAAAAAAATATTCTGAAAAACCAATCAACATATTGAAAAAGTCTGAAATCATATGTGCTAAGTCACATCTATAGACCCCAATATTTGCAAAGGAATGGGTTAGGAGGAGTTGCCATTTCATATCTTGCCAATAATTTTTGTATCTTCAGCATATGCAGGAGGACTCTTGTACTCTATTGTTTAAAATGTCCTTGTCTAAAAATAAAGCTAAATACTATGTAATTATGATGACCAAGTTTGGCTGATGTCCTTTCTTGTAGAGGTGGAGGGCTAGAGATATAGAATATTGCATATACTCTCACACGCAGTTGATGTGTTGTCTGGTTTTGTTGAATTTCTTTTCATCTCTTCTGTAATTACTTCATGTTTACTGAGCAGAGAAGAGAGGAGGGATGCAATTAGAAATGAAAGTAATATTAACAAACCTTGATAAAAATAAACAAGATAAATGGCATACTAAAATGCTAAAAATTCTCTTTAGAGAGATGAAAATTTGAGATGTTTAAAAGAATCTTTGTATAACATGACCCCTCATAAAACAGTACAATGATTTACTGGAATTTTAGTAAAAGCAGGAAATGAGATGAGGATATGACAATGATAGCGTCCCATTTCTCTTCTGGAGGTCAAGCCACTTTGTTTTCCATGTGATCAGTGTTCTCCCTATGCCCAGAATATGTTGGCAGAGGCGGTGAGGTGGGCCCAAAGTCAGGAAGATGAGGTTAAATATGGCCTCAGATACTTACTGGTTGTGTGAACCTGGGCAAGTCACTCAACTGCTGCCTGCCTCAGTTTCCTCAACTATAAAATGGGAATAATAATAGCACCTATTTCCCACGGTTATTTTGAGAATAAAATGAAATAAATGTTTAGCAGAGTACCTGGCTCATGATAGGCCTTTAATAAATCTTTGTTTCTTTCCCTTGTGATATTTGTTTAAAATGAATATCTAGGGCAGCCTTGAATGGGCAAAGAGAATGAAAAGTAGAGGGAGTCAGGGAGGATGTGATATGTGAATGTGGAGCCAGTAACAACAGTACTTGTATTGATTGTTTGATTATTTGCATATGAGTCTGAAATCTTTTTTTTTTTTAACACTAGTTGGTTTGTGGAGCACCCTCGTTTTTTGACAGTGACATCTCAATCATTTCTCAGGTTCAAATCTTGTGAGAAATGGAAAGAATACAGAAAGACAGCTCTAGAGCAATATTCTTTATTCCCAAGTATCTTGGGAAAGGCTCTTTGAGATGCTTGCAGATGGGAACCAATAAATCTCATTTTGCCTATAATTCAAGGAATGACTTATTCTAAGAAATGCAAAAGCCCATCATAGTACTTCTCTCTAAAAGGAATCTTCAGTTTTGTCCTTGGAAGTCATCACTATTCAGAACATAATGTTACCTTTAATAACTACAGGCAAGACAAATAATAATTTGTATTGAGCACCTGTGTTTTTCCTAACTCATAATTGGAACAGTAATAGTTAAGGAGGAGGGTGAGACTAAGCCTGGGAACATATATTTCTCTCCCTTCATCTCCCACTCTATCTCCTTGTCAGCTGAAGCTGTAACTTCCAGGAAACACTCTTTACTTTTTTAATGTAAATTTTAATAGCAAAAATGACACCTTGCTGCTCATTCAGTTTTTAAAGGTATTTTGGAAAGATTTTTTAAAATTTCATGCTGGTCAGCTCATATATGAATGATTATGTTAAATTTTAGGCATTACAATTTAAGATGGTAAATGACAAATTGGACTATGTCCAGAATAGGGTAACCAGAATGGTAAAAACCCTTGAAACCAATTATATGAATTATGGTGGAAGAAATTAGGGATATTTATCCAGGAGAAGAAACTCAGAAGGGATATGATTGCTCTTTTTTAATATCTGAAAGACTACAACATATAAGAAGGATTAGACTTATCCTGTATAATTCCAAATGACAAAGCTGGGGTTGATGGGTGGAAGTTACAGGAAAGAAAATTTCTCTTCAGTATAAGGAAAAACTTTCTAATAATTAGAGTTGTCCAAAAATGGAATCAGCTGCCTTGATAAGTAGGGATTTTCTCATTGGAAGTCTGTCAGGTGGGAGAGACTGGAGTGGGAGCTTTTCCAGCAGGTATTCTAGCAGTTCACTCTTGATCCAGTCAGATAGGAAGATAGGGATGGAATCATAATAAGGGGTTAAATAAGCTTACTTTATTCTAGTCTTTTCAGTGGGGTTTGCTGATAATGGGAGCACCAACTCCCACAGCATCCCATAATTATTCTTGCAGGGGCAGGCAAGAATATAGTGGAAGCCACAATATCTAAAAGTCCCTTAAGTCTTGATGGGAGCTAGTCAAGACTAATACACATTAACAAATCCCTGCAAGCCTTGATGGAAGCTGATCAAGGCACACATATCATTCTAATTTGTGCATTCCCCCTTAAGCCTCAGTGGAGGCTGGTTGAGGCAAACACACATACACATTCCCTTTATGCATTCCTATTCCCCACGTATTGACCAGTACCCACTTGATTTATAGGGCAATAGACAAAGATAGCTATTTACCAGCAATAGCCTCACAAGTTTACATTAACTCATCATTATATGTCACTGCACAGTAGCACTGGGAATTTACCAGCTGAACTCAAATGTTTACATTGTCTTAAGATTATAATATGATGCACAAGCATGGTGGAGATGTTTACAAACCATGAGCCTGGCAAATAGAAATTGTTTTGGCCATGGATCCTGGGAACTAGTATCTATGATCCTGGGAACTGTTATCTAAAAAGGAATAACAAAAATCCACTTCTCACACACTAAAGTCCACCTTATATACAAAGTCATAGTTATAAAACTTGAGAGATGAGTGTAGGATCATATAGTTTGAGTTGAAAGTCACCTTAGAGTTACCTTTGGGCAACTCTTACTTCATTGATGAGGAAAATGAGAGTGCCCCAGAGAAGAGAAATGATTCACCCAAGGTCAAATAGAGAGTTAGTGGTAGAGCCAGGATGAAAACCAGTTCTAATTCCCAATCCAAAGTTTTCTCCTCTGCTAAGTTTGGACTAGATGAGGGCTTTTTAAATTTTTTCCATTTGTGGCCCATTTTCTCATCTTGGTGGTGTTGGGTGGTATTGTGTGGCTTGAAGGCATGTGTAGTGCAAAGTGTGCCTGCTTTGTGTTCAGAACCAAGGCTGCAGTGAAGTTGTGCAAAGTTTGAACATCAGCAAATACTGCCAGAAACACCTCAGATTCATTATGGGTTTGATTTTTAATTAATTTTTGGTCTTTGAGTGTTCAGAAACCTTTTGCTGTTGCCATATTTTTCGAGACCCCATATGGTGTTGAGACACACAGTTTAAGAAGTGCTGGACTAGATGACCTTTAAGTTTCCTTCTAATTCTGTGGTTCTTTGGGTCTGATTTTGTGTGTATTCGTCTTGTTTCCACAAACTGCTTGAAAACAGGGATCGAATCTTGAATTCTCATCTCTATTCCAATGTCTAGCAATGGTGCTTGTTAAGGAACTCAACATTTTTTTTTTTTTTTTGTGGATGGCACCATTGCTTTCATGCAAGGGTTTTGTCAAGTGAAAGGTTGGAATTGGCCTTTTCCTCTGGTGTCTTTCCTTTACCTCTTTTCCTTAACATCTTTTACATATGTAAATAAGCAGGTAAGGAAGCTCTTGCTTAGATTGTAGGAGGAGATATTCCTTAAACAATCTAACAGCATAGAAAGGAGTTTCCTAAACAATCTGATTATATAACAGAAGGTAAACCACTGTTGGTCACTGACCAAACTGGAGAAATTTCTTAGTGGACCTGATGGGATTATAGACAGTTCTTTCTCTAAGTAAGTAGACTTGTCTGCAGATAGCTAACTAAAGTATGTAACGCAAATTTGCCCAGGGACATGGGGAAGGAAGGAAAGGAAGAGGGCCCAGCTGGTGAAGGGAGAGGGCTGGCACACAATTCAAGGACACATGGAAGCAGTGGACAGAGAAGTGAGAGCAGGAGGAGGAACAAGTGGGGTGAGGCCAGCATGTAGGGCCCTGGCCCAAATAGAGAGGAAGAACATGGTGGGGGGGATGCACAGACATACGGAGGTCAGACAGGGACTCAGAGAGAAGACATTTTTGCCACATGTAGTCTGAGACAGACACATAAAACCAAGTGATGACTAATGGAAGACACACAAGTGGGGCTAGACATGCCAGTGGTTGGGCAGAGTAAGACAAAGGTCTCCTCTCTCTGCACAGGAGATCTCAAGCCAAGCCCCACTTCTCGCAGCTGTGGTAGTCTTTCCCTGCCTCCTTATTAAGAGAGTTTTTTGTTTCAGTGAGCGGGAGGCCACAGAGCACCCAGCAGAAGGCAGGAGTAGAGAGAAAAAGCATAGTACTGTAAAGTTAACATAGACTTTTTTTTGGAATGCAGATTTTTTTTTTGAATTCTTTATGTAAAGTTGAATTTGCATAATGCAAATTTATGTAAAGCAAGAACTGTTTTTATAGGATGTTGATAATTGGATAAACACACTTGATAGAACTAAGGAAACTTCTAATGTATGGATGACTAGAGATTAGCCAATTTAAGATAGCCTTTAAAAAAGTAAACTGACTCCCCTCTGCACTGTCAGAATTTGAGGAAGGGTTCAGTTCATTAGGATTCACCCTTCCCTTGTATTTCTTCCAGAACGAAGCATAGGGTGGGGGTGGGTGGAAGGAATTTCTCTTTCCTTAACTCCTCATTGGCAGTGCTATCAAGCAAATGAATCACCTAACTTTAGAGAACCTGTGTGTAAGGCCTGAGAGGAGAATTCAAAAATAGGCTTTAGTGCAGAGGAGGGGAAATTCGGAATTTTCTAGACAGCATGATCCTTGTGACCTAGCTTTCTCTCAGAGAAAGATTCCAAAGGCAGCAGCAGCTTTGAGAGTTGCCTCATGAGTAATCCCAAGTTTTAGAATTCAATAATTCCAGGCACGAGATCTTCTAAATTTCCTGATGCTTTTTGCTCTTTAGAAAAGGAAGAAGACAGTCCACATTGTGCAAGTTATTCAAGTCAGAAAATGGATATAGTGGAAACCACAACCAAACATTATCCAACAGTGATGAGTACAGCAGCATCTCAGAGACTGAGATCAAGGTTAGTCCTTGCAGGCATCATCAATACTACAGCCCCACAGCACTGGGGGGTATGAGTTGATCCTCCTTGTACATGCTTTGGCACCAAATTGTGAGCTCCTTGTATGTATTCTCTATGCTTTCTTCTTCTCCTCATTTATGCTGTATACATTTTTAGAAAAAAAGAACCCTAAATTTATGAGAATAATGTCCTATTATAAGCTTCATTGTTAAACATATACTGTTGTGGTCAATACCTTTGCTTTGTATATTCTGGCTGACTCCTGAATGGCAGATGCATTGATGGGGGCCTGGTGAGTGATAATCTAAGAAATTCACAGCCACAGAATACTTTGAATATGGGGCAGTTATCCTCTGGTAGACTTATTCTATGATTTGAGGATGCCCCCCGAGGTGAGAGAGTGTTAGTGTCCAAATTAATGTGATGGTTCTATGGGAACCCCACCTCTTAGGCAGAAGTCTTCATAACAAACCAAAGAAAGGGAAATTTGGTTTTCTCCAAGTTGGCTTCATAAATCAATGAAACTTCCAACTAAGCCCATTTGAAGAAGTTTTTGCAGCTGTCTGACTGACTCATATTTGGAGAATATTCAGAGGTTATTTATAGGAGCTTGCAGGAACAGAAAGGTTGAGGGAAGTGAATATATGATCTTAAGCAAGGACAATAGTGGGTATTGGAGTTTAGGGAGATGACTGAGAACTATTCAGAAGAGGAGGAAAGAGTGGGGTGTTAATTGAGAAGACTGGTCATGAGAGGGCTATAGAGTGGATGTGAAGATAGAGGAAAGAGGAAGAATATACAGCTTTGTGACATAACATATAGAAGTATTTAAAGGCAGTAAAAAGCACTTTGCCTGGAAGGATATTTGCAGGCCTATTTAAATCCCATGATATTAACCACAGAGCCAGCATTTCTGCATATTACCTAGGGCTGGATATTTGGCAAACCTCTATATTGTGGTCCATTACTGGAATCTAAGAGGGGTTTCAAAGAAGAATTAGATGAGCAGGCAATACTGAAAGCAATAGACCCTTTTATCTAGTGCCTTTAAGAAAAGACTACATGGCTTAAATGGAGACACCAAATGGACTATCAGTGATTTCTAGCACTGGCTTTGAAACATATGTTAGCATCTTCAATGACCTCAAGGGATTTCACAAAATCCTCTCAAATTCCCAAACTAAATTCATTTTCTATTCAGAAGGAAGTTTCCCTCTTTACTTCAGTTGATTTAATCCTGCAGACAGGTTTTAATGTGTAAACAAAGTACCATTTGATCCCTTTGTGAAGTACAAACTTCACCAGGTCAAGAAGATAAATGATTGGCTGAGCTAACAAGCTAGTCTCACCTCTGAGGGTTTTAAATATCTGGATAAATTTTAGCAGTGTCACTTTGAGAATTCAAAATTGAGAAATCTAGGGTTTGGGAGCACTCAGTAGGGGAAACTTCTAAGGGGAGAGACTTTCTCTCCTCTTCCCCTCCCCATTGGTGTTATTTTAGCAAAGGAGACAATGTATCCCACCAAGATCACCGCAGAGAAGAGGACTCCGCTCCACTCTGCTCCCTTTCCTTCCCTTCCCTTCATCTCCATCAGTGCAGGAGATAGTCTGTAAAGAAGCATTTATCATGGACTTACTATGAAAGGGCAGCTAGGGGAGGCAGTAGATAGAGCATCAGGCCTCAAGTCAGGAAGATCTGAGTTCAAATCCAGCCTCAGACACTTACTAGCTGAGGGATCCTGGGTAAGTCACTTAACCCCTATTTGTTTCAGTTTCTCATCTCTAGAATCTGGGGCACCCTTTGGAGAAGGAAATGGCAAAACACTCCAGTATCTTTGCTAAGAAACCCCACAGACCAAGCTCATAGGGATCACCTAAAGTCGGACATGACTAAACAACAATAACGTACCAAGAATGACGCTAAGTACTGGATACAAAGACAAAAACGTGGTCCTTGTCTTCTAGGAGCTCACAGTCTAAGGGGGAAGACAATATGCAAACAACCATGTAAGTACAAGATATATGCAGAGTATTTCGAAGGTCGTTTGAGCAGCAAAGGCCTTAGCAGGGGAGAGGACCACTAAGAGACTCTTGAAGCAGCTGGGATTTGAAGTGAGTTTTGAAGGAAACCAGGAAAGCCAGGAGGTGGAGGTGAGGAGGGAGAACATTGTAGGTGTGGGGGACAGCCAGGGGAACAAAAGCACAGGAACAGTGGATGGGATATTATGTTTAAAGAACTGTAAGATGGCTTGTATTGTTGACTTATAGACTATGTAGAGAGGAATAAGAAAGCTGAGAAGGGGCCAGCTTGGGAAGGGTTATAAATTCCAGACAGAACCTTTTATATTTGATTCTGAAAGCAATAGGGAGCCACTGGAGTTTGTTGAGTAAGAGGCTTACATGGATGGACCTGTGCTTTAGGACCATTCCTTTTGCTGCTAAATGGATGCTTTCTCATTCTACATGATTGTTGCCTGTGATTCCCCTGCAGATACTTTACAGGGGATCTACCCAGCATACTGGAATCCTCCAGGCATTGTTAACTTCCTCTTTCCTCCAGCCACTCCCCTCTACTTTGGCAGGCTATGAAGAGGCCTAATAATATTTTAAATGTATAAAGTTCATAGGATTAGGAAGGAAAACAATTATATTGGAAATATTCTATTAGAAATTATATTGGAATTTTGATTTGGCATAAAAATGCGTATTTTTGAAGCAATCAGGGTTATGTGACTTACATAGGGTCACATAGTTAGTAAGTGTCTGAGGCCTGATTTGAACTCAGGTGCTCCTGACTCCAAGGCAGGTGCTCTATCCACTTAGTTGCCCCCAAAATACCCAAGTTCAATGATCTCTAGATCCCAGGATCTAGGTCTTTTTACATTTCTGGGTTCTGATGCAGCACTTTGGTAGTCCAGCTGTCTGTTCCTTGCTCTTGCAACCTGACCGGCTCATCTCTTCATGCATTTCCTGATGATATCCCTTATGCTGTTTTTTGCAAACAAATCATTGTTGTAGACATATTGCAGCCTGCTTCAGCTCTCCACTGATGTTTGTATCCCCCGCTGATTTTTTCAGAGATGGTGGTGTTAGAAGATTCACAACTGCATAGCCATAACTGTGAGAACATCGGTATTCAAAGGATTTTTGTGTGGTTTCTCTTTTGGGGGGAGGGGTAGGAAACAAATTGGTAATGCTGAAAGTATTGTGAAATTTTCTAAGTGTAATCCAGCCTTCTTACTTCTTTCTTTTCAACTCTGAGCCTAAACCCACACTCTGTCCACAAGGTTGGTCCCAGATACATGCACACTTATTTACTACTATGTGATGCGACATATGGCATTAACATTTTGTTGTTGTGGAGAGATTTCGGTCATATTTCTTCAGTAGTGATTGCTTCTCTATTGATGTGAAACAGACACACACAGATAGTCTGTCTGTCTGTCTATCTGTCTGTCTGTCTGTCTCTCTCTCCCTCTCCCCTCAGGATTTCTGCCTTGTATATGATTCAATCAGTATTCTTCTTTGGAAGAATTTTTTAGTGAGGCTCTGTCTGATTAATTTGAAAAGAACTTAAATTCAGTTGAACAAGTATTGATTCAATACTCACTGTGTGTCCCATATTCTGTTAAACATATCAGTGATATAGACAAAGAAAAAGACAGGCTCACAGGCCTGGATTTTGTGCTTGAGACTTTCAAACTATCCCCAAGGTTGATTGGATAGTCTTAGAGAAGTGCTGTTTCAGAGGTGAACAGAGAGGTAGTGGTGGCACTGGAAAGAATATTGACTCTAGAGTAAGACGACCTGAGTTCAGATTTCATCTTTGAAGCTTACTATCTATGTGACTTTAGGCAAGTCACTTAACTGCTTTGGTTCTGTTTCCTCATCTGTAAAAATGAAAGGGTGGGACTAGATAACTTTTAAGGTTTCTTCCAGCTCTAGATCTGTGGTGCTGTAATCCTGTACCTTGGGAAGGCTGTATCATCAAAGACTTGCCTAATACTAGAAGACTGATCCCTGCCTAGTCAATAGAAAAGTAACAAATGTAGGGACAATATGCTATCTGTCAGTGCCCTAGAAGAGATACATATAGATATGTCTGGGAAAACTCTTGGGAACCAAAAACAATTTCCTAAGCCAAGAGGCTCCCTTGGATCCAAGTCATTCTTTGAAAATATTTGGAATCACTACGAGACTTCCCAGTAGTAGCCAACTATTAGCAAGCTCTGCTTTTCTTTCTCTTTCATTTAGTCAAGGGCTTATTAAGCACTTACTGTGTGCTGCAAGGGTAGCCAGGTAGTCCAGTGGATAGAGTAACAGGCCTGGAGTCAGAAAGACTCATCTTCCTGAGTTCAAATCTGGCTTCAGACACTTACTAATTGTGTGACACTGGAGAAGTCACTTAACCCTGCTTGCCTCAGTTTCCTCATCTATAAAACGAGCTGGAGAAGGAAATGGCAAACCACTCCACTTTCTTTGCCAAGAAAATTCCAAATAGGGTCATGAAGAATCAGACAAGACTGTGCCACTGTGATAGGAACAACATATGCCACTAACAGGACCACTTACGCTGTGCTAAATGCTAGACATACAAATACAAGCAGAAAGAAGGTTGTTCCTGGCCACAAAGAGCTTACATAATGGGGGAAGGAAATACATAGGCTGAAAAGAGGAGGGAGAGGAAAGAAAGTACTTGTGTTGGGATATGGTAGAGAAAGTTCAAGGAACCTGAGGAGAAATGGAGTGGAGGTTAGTCTGAGTCCATTCCTTAAAATGGAGAATTCTTCCTTACATGATACTCCATAATCCCTGAATGGCAGCAATGTATTTCAGCTATGAATTGCTCAGCACTGTTCTTAGCCATCCTTTTGCCTCAGGTTCAGTTTTGACTTTTCCCCTACTGGAGTCCTGAGCCTTCTGGTGTTTACTGACTAGCTGGGGAAGGGGAGACATGTCTGATTGAAACAAGAGAAGACCCCCCAAGGTTCTAGCCTTGAATGTAATATAGTGCAGTACCCGAGGCACATCCAAGTATCCCAGGGAATTCAAAGTAAAGGATGGATAAAAAGTGAAAGCTCCTTGAAAATGGTAAAGTTTATGCTTTATGTTTTGCAAGGTCATTATATACTTCATGGGTTCCAGTGTAGTATTCTGGTTGACTATCTGTCCCTTCCCAGCTGAAGGAATTTGTTTGCATGTTTTCTCCCAGCTTAGAATGTGAACTACTCAAGAGCAGGGATGGTTTTTGTTAATTAAATATTTTATTTTCCCCTATTACATGTAAAAATAATTCTTAATATTCATTTTAAAAAATTGATTTCCAAATTTTCTTCTTCCTCTTGTCCCTTCCCCCTTCATTGATAAAGCAAGCAGTTTGGTATAGTTTATATATGTGCAATAATACAAAACATATTTCCATGTTAGTCATGCTGTGAAAGAATACACAGCCTCTCTCAAAAAAAAACAAACCCAAAGACAAAAAATTATTCTTTGATCTATATTCAGACTCGATCAGTTCTTTCTCTGGAGAGGGATAGCATTTTTCATCATAAATCCTTCAGAATTGTCTTGGAATTTTGTATTGCTGAGAACAGCTAAGTCACTCATAGTTGGTCATCATACAATGCTGCAGTTACTATGCACAATGTTCTCATTTTGCTCACTTCACTTTACATCAGTTCACACAAATCTTTCCAGGTTTTTCTATTCTGCTTGTCATTTCTAATAATAGAATAGTATTCCATCACTGTCATATACCACAACTTGTTCAACCATTCTGTAGTTGATGAGTATCCCCTTAACTTCTAGTTCTTTGCCACCATAAAAAGAGCTGCTACAAATATTTTTGTACACATAGGTCCTTTCCCTTTTTGTTTTTGATCTCTTTGGAATATAGACCTCATAGTGGTATTACTGAGTCAAAAGGTATGCATGGTTTTATAGCCACTTAGGAAAAATTCCAAATTGCTCTTCAGAATTGAATCAGTTTACAAATTCACCAATAATGTATCAGTGTCTCATTTTTTCCACATTCCTGCCAATATTTGTTGTTTTTCTTTTCTGTCATATTAGCCAGTTTGATAACAATGGAGTGGTATTTCAGAGGTACTTAATTTGTATTTCTTTCTTTTTTGGGGGGGAAGCTTGTGTTGTTTTTTTTTTTAATTAATTAATTTATTTTCAGTTTTTGACATTCACTTTCACAAGATTTTGAGTTCCAAATTTTCTCCCCATCTCTCCCTTCTGCCCACCCCAAGACAGTGTGCATTCTGATTACCCCTTCTGCCAATTTGTCCACCCATTTATCATACTCCTCCCTTCTCTTATCCCCTTTCCCTCTATTTTCTTGTAGGGCAAGATTGACTTCTATACCCAATTACCTGTATATCTTATTTCCCAGTTGCATGTAAAAACAATTTTTAAAACTTTGAGTTCCAACTTCTCTTCCTTCCTCCCTCTCCACCCATCCCCACTGAGAAGGCAAGCAATTAGACACAGGTTACACATGTGTACTTATGCAAAACACTTCCATAACAGTCATGTTGTAAAAAACTGTATTTTCCTCCATCCTATCCTGCCCCTATTTATTTTATTTTCTCTTTTGACCCTGTCCCTCCTCAAAAGTGTTTACTTCTAATTACCCCCTCCTCCCATTTGCCCTCTTTTCTATCATCCCTCCATTCCCCACTTAATCCCTTCTCCCTATTTTCCTGTAGTTCCAGATAGATTTTCATACCAAATTGAGTGTGCATATTATTCCCTCCTTAAGTCAAATCCAACAAGACTAAGGTTCACCCTTTCCCTTTCATCAACCCTTTCATCCCCTCTATTGAAAAAGCTTTTTTTTGCCTCTTTTATGTGGATGATAATTTACCCCATTCTATTTCTCCCTTTCTCCTCCCAATATATTACTCTCTCATCTCTTAATTTTATTTTTTTAGATATGATCCTTTCATATTCAATTCACCCTGTGCCCTCTTTCTCTGTGTGTGTGTGTGTGTGTGTGTGTGTATAAATTCCCTCTAACTACCCTAACACTGGGAAAAGTATCAAGAGTTACAGATACCATGTTAGAATGTAAACAGTTCAACTTTAGTAAGTCCCTTATGATTTTCATTTGCATTTCTTTAATCAATAGTGTTTTAGAGTATTTTTTCATATGACTATAGATGACTTTGAATAGTTTATCTAAAAACTGTCTCTTTACATCCTTTGATCATTTGTCATTTGGGGAATGCCTTGTTATTTTTATAAACTTCACTCAGTTCTGTATATACTCAGTTCTGTATAAATCTGTAGCTCTATGATATTTGAATTGTTTCTCTCTGGTTGCTTCCAATATTTTCTCCTTGACTTGGGAACTGTAGAATTTGGCTACAATACCCCTGGGAGTTTTCATTTTGGGATCTTTTTTTAGGAGGTGATTAGTGGATTCTTTTGATGTCTATTTTGCCCTCTGGTTCTAAAATATCAGGCAATTTTCCTAAAAATTTTCTTGAAATATGATTTCTAGGTTTTTTTAAAATCATGTAGTAGTTTTATAATTCTTAAATGATTTCTTCTTGATCTGTTTTCCAGGTCAGTTGTTTTTCCAATGACATATTTCACATTTTCTATTTTTTTATTATTTTGATTTTATTTTTTATTTCTTTGTATGTCATGGAGTCATTAGCTTCCAATCGCTTAATTCTAATTTTTAGGAAATTTTTTTTTCAGTGAGCTTTTGCACCTCAGTTTCCATTTGACCAATTCTACTTTTTAAGGAATTCTTCCCTTCAGTTGATTTTTGTACCTCTTTTACCATTTGACCTATTCTGTTTTTTTAAGGTATTATTTTTTTCACTATTTTTTTGTACCTTCTTTACCAAGGGGTTGACTCTTTTTTTTAAATGATTTTCTTTTTTGACTCTCACTTGTTTTCCTAATTTTTCTTCTATCTCTGTTATTTGATTTTAAAGATCCTTTTTGAACTCTTCTAGAAATTCTTTTTTTGGGCCTGAGACCAGTTCATATTTCTCTTTGAGGTTTTGGATGTAGCAGTTTTACTTTGTTGTCTTTTGAGTTTTTGTTTTGGTCTTTCTTGTCACCATAGTAACTTCCTATGGTAAAGTTATTTTTTTTTTGTTTGCCCATCTTTCCAGCCTATTTTCTGATTTTTAACTTTATGTTAAAATTGTACTTTGCTCCTGGGGTGGAGGGGGCACTGTCCTAAGCTTCAAGTTTTTCTATTTTTTTTTCTTGTGCAGCTATTTTCAGAGTTACCTCAGGTTGTGGGGAAGGGAAGAATTGTTTTCAGTTTTTCTAAAGTGGTTAGATCATACCTAAGGAGAGGTATGCTTACTGCTTCTCTAGCCTGTACTCTGGTCTGTGAGCGACCTCAAGCACTCTTTTCCATCCTGAAACTGACACCTGTGTCTTCATTTCTCTGCAGTCACAAGCTCTGGTGTGCTAGTGCTCTTCCTTATGACACAGAATTGTGAGCCAGATCCACTCATGGGCAATGCAACAAAATCCTGCACCCGATGGCATCAAAGAGACCCCTGTAATCTCTTTTTGACTAGTTGTTTGACCTCCTTAATTTCTGTGGGTTGAGTTCACCAGAAGTTTTTGCTACCAGTTCATTAGTGCACCCCCACTACCCCCCAGGCCTGCTGTTGCTTTGTCAGGGAGTCTGTTATTGTCTTGCCAGGTGCTGTCTATGCTGGACTGTACCACTCTCATCCTGGTGGGATAGACCTTTCATGTTAACCTTCTAGGTTAGGTTGTCTTAGGCTGGAAAATTGTTTTACCCATCTCTTTGTGGGTTTTGTCATTCCAGAATTCATTTTGAGGCATTAAAGTTGTTTGGAGGGGAATTTGGGAGCGCTCAAGTCAGTCTCTGCCTTTTCTTGGCCATCTTGGCTTCATTGCTCTCCCTTCCCACTCTGACCAGGGAATGTGCTTTTGCCTTTATTTGTATCCCTAGCTAAATGTTTAAAAAATGCTTGTTGACAATTAACTGACTAGCTATAAATATATAAAGCGTTATCACTGTCTAATATAGTGTCTTGCACTTGGTAGGGTATCAGTAAATATTTGTTGACTCAAATTGAATTGTGGGGCATGTCTTTGTTATTTGTCCTTCACTTTTGATGAGGATCAAGGACATCATGGGTCATGTCTTGACTTTTGAGTGAATTGGATTTAAGAGAATCCAAGTTGCACAAAGTCATCAGACTCACTCTTCCTGAGTCATCAAAGTCCAGTGACAGAACAAAAGTCAAGGCCCTGCATATGGTGGATGAACTTGGTATCTTTGATGCCTGATGAAGCTCTGTTGTTGGAGGACTAGTACCTCTGGTACGAAGACTTGCTGAGCCCTTTTCAGGCCTGCTCATCCACCTTTGGAGTCTACCTTCCTCCAGCTCTCACCTGTGGCTCCAAGAAGCTATAGCATGGGCAGTGGACATGCCCTGGTAAATTGTATCAGCAGATGGGCTACACCAGGTTAAGGGTATGTCCAACTAGAGAGAACAGACTATGAATGGGATTCTGTAGGAATGGTGAGATTTGTAAATTGAAATAAATATTGTTTGTAAGACATGGTTAGGAGTTGTGGAAGACACCAAAAAATATGCCATGGTTCCTGGCTTGAAAAAGCTAACAATTAATTATTAAGGAGACAAGAGAAATCAATATGGGGGTTAAATAAAAATAACATTAAAAAAGTTTAAAACTAAAACAACCCAATAGCTCAGCACATAGATGCATTGCAGTTCTTGATGTATAATTGCTAAATGAATTATGTTGATAATTGGTATAGGAGTACAGAGAGGGAGAGATTATTTTTGACTAGGAGATCAGGAAAACCTTTGCAGAGAAGCAGATCTAAGCTGATCAGTGAATGATGGGAAGGTTTTGAATAGAGAGAGGGTTGGAGAAGGTAAGAGCAAAAGTATCCTAGAATTAGGAAAACTTATTGTTTATTCCATGGACCCTGTATAAAGCAATTTGACTGAAGTAGAGGTTGTTGGGGAAAAAAATGGGAAGTAAGTTGAGATCAGATTAGAAGTGACCTTAAATGAGAGACTATAGGCTGCTTGAGCTTTCTAGATAGCTGGGAAAGCCAGTAGAAGAATATTCTAAGAAGAAGGATGCAGAATGATTGACCAAAGGAAAGGTGGTGGGAATCGGGCAGGATGTGACAACTGTGAGGAGAATAAATTGACTATACTGAAGAATCTAATAGGGCTAAGATATAGTTGGATAGGAACAGCTCATGGAAGGCCTACCAGGGGTGGGGAACCTGCAACCTCAAGACTACCTATGGCCCTCTAGGGCCTCAATTGCAGCCCTTTGACCAAATCCAAACCTCACAGAACAATCCTTTGGATTCATTCAAAGGGCTGCACTTGAGGACCTAGAAGGCCACATGTGGCCTCAAGGCTGCAGGTTCCCTACCCCTGACCTAGACTAATCTTGTTCTGTAAAATTTGGATTTAGTCAAAAGACTGCCCATAAGGATCTAGAGGGTCACACATGGTCTTGAGGCCACAGATTCCCCACCCCTGGCCTAGATTCTTAGGCTGGGAGATTTGAATTTGAGTTGTAAGGTACTAGGAGACCATTATTTTTCCTCTGCCATGAAGCTGTGGGAGATAATGGGTAATGCTCACTTCCAAATCTGCTGTCATTCTTGTGGAGCAGCCACAGTTAGTCATTTGGAGATGATAACAGCTCATTGACTAACCTCCATGCATCATTCATCAGTGCTTATGGGCAAAGTTGGTTTGGTTTTTCATTTTTCTTTTTTGTCTTCCCATTTTCTGCCTTGCAATTGATGTAACAGATGGAAACCTTGTTTTGTCAATTAGCCAATGTCCCCATTTGATCTGAGTACATCTGGAAGGATTATTTGGATACATTTTTTTTTTAAATGCAAGTGAAAATGGGCATCAGGGGAAAACACATTTATCTTTTTTTTTTTTTCATGTCCCATCAAAATGGGTTCCCACTAAAACAAAGAAATAAACTCTCACAACATTAAGTCACAGCAGGGACTACTTCTGCACAGTTCCTCTCATCTCAGAATAAACCTAATTTATAATGACTCTGGGGGCTGCTGATGTTCCCACAATGCAAATAAAAATGTGGCAGGAATGGCTACACTGAAGAAAGTTTTACTCTATAACTATGCTAGAAGAAGTTCAGAGAGGCATTAAAAACAAGGTCTTGGAATGATAACTTTGGAAATGCTGGTTTCCATTTTTAATAGAATATATGTTTTTTGGAGTTTCTCTTCCAAGATTCACCCTTTGAAGAGAGGCTTGCAGCACATTTTTCATCTGGCTTAATTTGGCCATCTTGTTATTGAACCTTAACTGATAATCAGAGCCATAACTAGGATGGGACAACTGAAGTTTTTCCCCAGGGTGCTGAAGTTAAGAGGATGATGACAGCAGTTGTGATTCTTTAGTAAGTAGGAAAAATTGGACTTAACATAAGTTTAGCAAGAATTGTTAGTTAAAATAGGAACCTTGTTTTCTCCCTTTTACTTCTCTGCTCCCTGTAGCAGCCACACACCAACTGACTTTCTCCAATCCTGTTCCCACTGTACTTTCTTCCTCCCCCAGAAGAAGTCTTCCTCAGCAGTAGCTTTGTAGTGTTTCCGGGTCTTTGTCTCCTTCCACAAAACAGTGATCTAAGGCATTTCCTTCTACAGGGACTATGTTTTTAGGTTCCAGGCCCTTCCACATTGCCCTGTACGCCAGAATTACAAGTGTTAACATGAACAATACTACTTTCCTTTGGGTAGTGTGTCTCTGGTAGCTTTGGCTCTTTGTATCCACCAGAGATGACTCTAAACTTTCCAATGACTTGGTGTAATGTCATTATTAAATATAATGAAAAAAGTAATTTTTTTTCTGAGAAATAGTCAATAAAGAGTTAATAAACATTTATCACTCACTATGTGCTAGGAACTGTGTTAATTGCTGGGGATATAAAAAGATGCAAAAAACAACCCCTACTCTCAAGGAGCTAACATCAAATAAAGGTAGCAAGCAAACACGTACATGTACAAACCAGCTACACACAGGATAAATAGGAAATAATTAACAGAAGGAAGGCACTAGAATTAAGAAGGGTTGGGAAAGGCTTCCTATAGAAAGTGGAATTTTAGTTGGGACTTAAAGGAAGCCAGGAAGGTCAATAGGCTAAGATAAGGAGGGAGAGTGTTCCATAAATGGGAGATAGCTGGAGAAAATGCTCAGACCTGAGAGGAGGAGTATCTTGTTCACAGAGCCCAGTGTCACTAGACAGGTGTAAGAATTCTGAAAAGGTTATGAAAGGCTAAAATGTTCAGTAATGAATTCATGAGAGTTTTCACAATGAACAAGTTTTAACAAATTCCAATTGTTAAATTTCAAAATTCCAGTTAAAGAGCAAAATTTAGGCATGGAAATTCTTTCTTGGGCTCTGCTATCCATCTAGGTATTGCCATTTTAACCAAAGAAACAGGGTAGCATGGTGGATGGAGGGTTTAGACTTTAGATCAAGAAGACCTGAAGACCACTCTAACTTTTGCTAACTATGGGTAAGTTACTTGAAAACTCTCTGAGTCTCAGTTTCCTCATCTCTAAAATGGATGTAATAAAATTATCCTACAGAAGTGTTATAAAGATCAAATGGCAATATATACACATACACACATATACATACACACATATATATGTACATACACACACACACACACACACACACACACACACACATATATGTAGTGTTATTTAAATGGCACAGCTGTCTCTTCCCTGCTGACACAGCCTCCCTGGCTGCCCTTTCCAGTACTGACTGTACTTTTGCTCATTCTCTTCCGTCAAGGCAAGGGAGTTGGAATACTCCATACTCCTCATTGTCCCTTGTCTCCCTCTTCCTCCCTTACTCAGTAACCTTTCTCTCTTTGAGGTTCACGATATTCAGATCTACCACCCAATCAAAATGGTGGTAGCTATTTTCTACAAGGTCCCTAGGCCACGCCCCTTCCTTCCTTAATGAGTTCAATACCTAGCTTAAAATTTCTGTCTCTCCCCAACTCTTGTCCTCATACTAGGACTCTTTAACCCTGGACTGCTACCCTTTTCTACCCAGACTACTAGCCTATCTGGTTTCCTTTAAGACCTACCTAAAAATCCCACTTTCTACAAGAATCATTGCCAAAACTCCTTTAATTCCACTTCCTTCTTTCCTTTAATAGTATATATTAGCCTGTATATAGTTTGCTTCCTATAGATTTGTTTTTGTGTTTTCTCCCCCTTCTGTTATAAGCTTCCTGAGAACAGGGACTGTCTTTTGCCTCTTTTTTTTTTTTTTTATCTCCAGCACTTAGCACAGTGCTTGGCACACAATTGAAGGTGAATAAATTTTTATTGAATGAATGAATGAATTATTTTTGCTGCCTAGGAAGTGAGCAAAGTTTGCATTAAGCAAACAAAATTTCAGAAGTAGCTTATACCTTAAGTACTCGGTATTTGAAAGCTTCTCAGCATTTCTGGGAAGTACGTTATGGCTTAACCCCAAGAAGAGCAGAATTTTAATAGAGATAGAAATGCTTAATACAAAGGAATGCATCTCTAATGGTTGAACTTTAGACTTTGTCACCTATTTTCAACAATAGCAAAGACTCATTTTTAAAAATTAGTTTCTATACAGAACTAACTAGGCAGAAAAGATGTGAACATCTCATCAAAGTGTCATATGAGCAACCACAGAATTGTCAAGGTGCCCACTGACACCTGAAAAACATTCTTGAATTCTGTACATTCTCAACTCAACCTCTAATTGATCTCTCTCTGGATCTAATCCAGATCCCTTGGATGCCGACCTCTCTGTCCTCACCCTTGAATCTATCCTAAGACTGGGGCTTTGTGTTTTGTACCATGCCACTCCACCCCTTATCTAAATATTCTAAAATCTCCTTGAGGGCAGGGACCCTTTATAAGTTAATGAAGGCATTGGCCCCTTTCTCTGAATTAAATGAATAAAATAAAATACATAGGAGTCAAAGGAAACAGTTAACATATGCATTTCTCTCTCTCCATATATGTTTGTTTGTGTGTGTTTGTGTGTGTGTGCGTGTGTGTGCGTGTGTGTGTGTGTGTGTGTGTATAAAGAAGAACGCCTAGGGAAGATAGCATCAAACTCATGGATAATATGCATATGTTAAACATGGACTTATTGATTAAATCCTATACTATTAGAAGTAGGTTACTCCCAGAAACTTGAAAGTGATAGGATATATAAAACTTAAGGATATATAAAATGAAATTATATTTCATATAATATATACTGAATTTACGGTGCTTCACTAGCCCATAGGTATTGCCCTGGATAACTTCTGTTATCCCCCTTGTCTTCTACTCCCAGTGCTGTAGAACGGATTTGGAAAAGTGGATTTAACGCATCGATTGGGTTCACTACACATTTTTGTTAAATAATCTTGGCTAGGTCCTCACTTGACCAAGGTAATCCTTGCTATTAATGGAAAAAAAAATGATAGTCTTTTTTCAGTCTTCCTTCCTCTTGATCCCTTTGTAGCACTGACATGTTGATTCCCCTCTTTCTGTCAGATACTTTCATCTCTTGGGTTTAATGATACGGCTCTCTTTTGGCTTCTCTTTCACTTGTTTGACCACTCATCTGCAGCTTCTTTTGCTGGATCATCTTGCGTATCATGGTGCTTAACTGTGGGTGTACCCCTGATTGTTTGTCCTAGTCCCTTGAGGGTCTAACCATGTTACCCTCCTACTCAATAAACTCTAGTGGCTTGTATTGCATCTAGAATCAAGTATAACCCCCTCCACTTAGCATTTAAAGTCACAGAGTCCAAACTGTCCTTATTACTGCTTCTTCCATATGACAATCCCTTCTCCCATCTCTGTGCCTTTGTAGTTGTTGCTCTCCGTGCTGGTAAAAATGAATTTCATCTTCACTTCCATCTCTAAGAATCTTTAATCTTCAAGATTCAGCTCAAATATCCCTTTCTGCCTGACACCTTTCCTAATCTTCACAGCTGCTAGTATTTTCCCCCATACAGCCTTTTTATTTTGTATAGATTTTGTGCACGTAGCTTTCTGTCTAATATTTTATATCTATGTACAATTTATTTATCCTCTCTTATATTTGCCTAATTATATGTAAGTTTTTTGCAGGCAGGGGATATTTTCGCTTTTTTTCTTAATCTGTTGGGCCTTGGCAACACTTGGTACATAGTAAGTATTTAATGAATATTTATGGATTAAGAAATTTTATAGGGTGAACATATAAATAGACTGAGGAAGAATTTAGCAACATTTCTGAACAAGGGGCTTATTTTTCAAGTTACATATTTTTTAAGTCAAACAAATTCTGCTTTTCCTCTTTCTTGTTTCCTCTACCCCTCACCACTGAGAAAGCAAGAAAAACAAAATCTTTCTTATAAACTGTGGAGTTGAGCAAAACACGTTCTTACAAGGCTATGTCCAAAAAATGATACATCTCAGTTTATGGTCTGAGTGGCCCATTCCTTTCCATGGAGGTGGGTAACCTGTTTCATTATGAGTCCTATGGAATCATAGTTGGACATTCCATTGTTCAGATTTACCAAGCTTTTCAAAATTGTTTATCTTTACAATATTATTATTACTGTGTAAGTTGTTTTCCTGATTCTACTCAAATACACACACACACACATACACACATACACACATACATTCTTTTCCCCTTCCTTTCATCTCTTTGGGGTATAAATCTATAATGGTATCACTGGGTCAAAGAGTATGCACAACTTAATAGCTTTTGTTTGTTTGTTTTGGTCATAGTACCAAACAGTTTCCCAGAAAGAATGGATCATTTCACACTGACACCAGCAGTGATTTAATGTACTTTCCCATGTCCCCTCCAGCACTTCTCATTTTCCTCTTTTGTCAATTTTGCCATTTTGATGGGTATGAGGTTGAACCTTGGAGTTTTCTAATTTGCATTTCCTTAATCATTAGTTGGGGGCAGCTAGGTGTCTCAGTGGATAGCGTAGAGGGCCTGGAGTCCACAAAACTCATTTGCCTGAATTCAAATCTTGCCTCAGACACTTACTGGACAAGTCACTTAACCCATTTTGCCTCAGTTTCCTCATGTGTAAAATGAATCAGAGAAGGAAATAGTAAACCTCTCCAGTATCTTTGCCAAGAAAACCCCGAATGGGGTCACAAAGAGTCAGACACAGCTGAATAATAATAAATTGTTAGTGATTTAGAATACTTTTTCATATAGTTATTGAGAGCTTGGATTTCTTTCTCTGAAAACTGCCTGTTCTAATCCTTTGACTATTTTGTATTTGGGGAATGCTAATATCATATTACTAATATTATTGTAATATTATATTCTTAATATTAATATTATGTTGTATTATATAATAATATTATGATATTATTATCATGGATTTTTAATAGGAATAAAAATGTTCAGGGCCACATCTTTAACCTATGAGGGCAGACTCCATGCTGGATGACTACACATCACATCTCTAGTTCTTAGAATTCCTCCCTCCCTCCAAGGCTCAGTTAAGGTGCCAACTCTTATTCTAGACCTTTCCCAATTGATCCCATTGGTTAGTATCCTCCCTGAACCCTGGGAATTACTTTGTGTGTATTTTTCATATACTTGTATCTATCTGTTATTTTCCCAATAGAATGTAAGCTCCCTGAGGATAGCCATGTTTTTGTTTTTTACGTTGTATTTGCAACACCTGGTTCATAGAAAATGCCCATTAAATGCCTGTTGAGTTGCTCCCATAAGCTTTTGCTTGGTACCTGTGCTTAAGATTTATTCCTAGTTTGGTTGGTTAGTGGTTTAACCTGCATTTCTCATGGTCTTAGATCCTTATTTATCATGCGGAAAGATCCTGCACATATCTCCACTGAGTCCAATTAGTAGTTTTTCCTAGGCTGATCTAGGAAACCTTGTAGTGGAGCAAGGTCTGGATGCTGGAGACAAAGGAATGAGAATTGAAGGGCACTAAAGAGAAATGTTAAACAAGCTCAGAAGATTTTTTTTTACATTTTGATATGCTGCGAAATGCAGAGTGGTGTAATTAATTTAATTTAACCTGATCTGTGGGACTATGGAAAGAGAACTGGCTCTGGAGTCAGAGGACTTCCACAATTTTGAACAAGTCATTTCAATTTCTTGTACCTCTGTTTCTTCATTTGACCTGAGACTGGATGGTCTGAAGTCCTACTTGGCTCTTGATTTATTATCCTTTGATGAAATCAGATTGATATAAATCCTTTCACAGAGTGACTTGTATATACTCAGGGTGTGTTGAATTGAAAGTCAGGAAAGTTTGCCATTCACTCTTCAGCAGATTTGAACCGGTGTATCACTCATGACACTCTGGTTTTGACAGCATGTATCTGCTGTGGCTGCACTGGAGAATTAGGATTATGGAGTTCACAAACTTTCCTCTCTCCTTTTGCCATGGGCAGTGTCAGGTGAATCTAACCAGTATTGACTGAATCCCTATTAAGACCTGAGTAAGCCTTGTGCTGGGACACAAAGGGAGAAAGCCTGGTTCCTGCCCTGGAGAAGACAGCCTGTTAATGTCTTCCCAGGTGTGAAATGGAGAGCCTTGCCTAGGGTTAGGAGCCTACATGAGGTCACTTCATATCAAGAGAGACTGACAGAAACCTTGTCCGCTTTCCCAGCCCCTGGTAAGAGTGATGGGATATTCTACCACCGCGAGCATGACGGCTTCTTTATTTCATTAACATGGAAGGAAAGAGCTTGTCCTAGAAGGAAAATAAAGAAAATCTCTGTGCTGTGACAGAAGCTCTCAGATGTGCTGTCAGAGCGGAATAATAAGAATAGCTACAGATGCTTTCATTTCTTAATTTGAATGAAAGTTGGAGTCCGGGCTGTGCAACTTTTCCAGACTAATGAATGTGTCAAAATTTATTTTGCAGTTTTAAATAGTCCCAATCACACTGACAAGTTGAAATGTGCAGGTAGCGTGGGGAGCGGTATAAGATATTCTGTCTGGGGGCAGGAAACTCGGAGTTTTTGGAAAGAAAACGACAATAGAGATCTTTTATTTCTTCCTCCCATTCCTAACTTCATTTAAAGGCAGCATCCTGAGAAACTTTAGAACAACAGGTATACTTGGAGAATTTATATCTTTCCATTGTCCTTAGGCAATTGTAAAGCCTGGACCACATCATGGTATATGATGGGGATGTCACTGTCTAGCACTTTAGCACAGATGAAATTGAGTTAAAATGAACATCAACGACAGTCTTGAAGAAGCCACCAAAAGGTAGGTAATCTGAGGAATGAGTTAGTGTATATATGGTAGTATGTGGGCCAGTCTTGGGGATGATAATGGTGGGGTGTGGTCTTATTCTGCACAACTGGCATGCATGCATATGCGTGTGCACACACACACATGCACACATACATTATAACAACAATTGCACCAACCTCTTCCTACCTTCTGTAAGAGCTTGCCCAGGAAAGTAGAGTCTCCATTGCTTTTACACCCCTACCCTCACAAAGTTTTAGGGCCTAGAGAGCTGTGTTCACTGGGAAAGGCTCTTTAAAGCCACATACCAAGGTGGGACTGACTGGTGGGGTTGCACTGGCATAGGGACATTTGACAATGAGTTTTTTCCAGAATATAATAATACTACTAATAATGATATGATAACAATAAGATTAACATATAGAATTTTAAGGTTAAAAAATACTTTATATTTCATTTTAGCCTCGAAAAACTCTCTGAGGTAGATTTCTGTTGCTGACCAGTCTTGTGATTTTATTGGTATAGGGAACTCCTAGTGAGGAAGCACCCTTCACCAGTGGAAAATGATGCCTGCTCTACAACTTATAGTCTTGGAGAACCATATGGGGTAATGGACGGAGGTAGTAAAGAGACTTGCCCAGGGTCAAACAGCCAATATGAGTCTGAGGCAGTACTTGAATCCAGGTCTGCTTGACTCCAAGGCCTGCTCTCCATCTCACAAAGTGCACTGCCCTTCATGAAGTGGGCACCACAAAATTATCATCCTCTTTTTACAGTGGAAGAAACTGAGACTCAGCGAGGTTAAATGATTTACTCATGGTCATACAGCTTGTAAATTTCAAGCAAGATTGAAAATCAAGTCTCATCTGATTCTAAATTCAATGTTTTTTTCCCTCTACAACAAAGGCCTCAGTTCTGTTTCACTTTGTATCTAATTTGCTAAACTCCCTCTAAATCCTTATGTCAGAAAGTATAGTAAAAATTCAAATAAATATTGGGAACAGATGGCTGAAAGTGGTTGTAGGTTTTCTGAGCTGGAGATCTTCCAAGAACCACTAGTCACATCCAGAATACATTCCAAGCATCATCACTTCCACTTCTTTGTTCCTACCATTTCCTACACCTGAAGGTCTTTCTCCAACTCCCTCTTCTATATCCATCTATTGATACTCTATTGACATCTACTGACAGCTTCAATGTCATTGTCCATGCAGTCTTTCATTTCTGATTTCATCAACCAGAAGCGATCTCTTCTGGTAGACTTTCATCTGATTCATAGTTCTCCTTTATAATTCAATTCGAACTATTTATTGTATATATTTCTTATCATGCCTACTACATTATAAAATAAGAATGGAATGTAAACTCTTTGAGGGCAAATACTTTGGTTTTGTCTTTGTATCCTTAGCTCTTAGCATATAATAAATGTTTGTTGATTGATAAATTGATTGTTCATATCTTTGAATTTTCTTGTTTATTTTACATGGCAAGTGATCAATACATGTTTTTGGAAAGAAGGGATAAAAAAGGAAGATGAGGAGAAAGGGAAGGAAAATGAGAGAGAATAAAGGAAAAAGAGAAGAAGCACAGAAGGAAAAAAAGAAAGAACCTATTCTGAATAGTGGACAGTAGCCTATTTAGAAGAGCCAGTGTTCTATAAAGGTCCCTTTTAGCTCACGTATTCTGAGTCTATCATTCTGGCTCCTAGACAGACTGACCAACCTGCTTTAGCCACTACCTGTACCTGGAGCTCCTCCCCAGACCAAGAAATATCCTGAAGGCATGGAAACCTCCCTGAAAATGGGTCAGTTCTGAGCTATTCCAGGAGATTTTTGGGTTTGAGGGGATTGGGATTTGGAAGGAGCAGAGGAGAAAGCATAGCAGATTTGATGAGAATTTTGGAATGGCATGCTAGTTTATCTAGATGGGGAATCCAGCTGAGAGGGGAAACCTTCTGTTGCTACTTCTACCAGGAAATCACTGGCCCTTCTACAGTTGAAAGAAAGCTTCCCAGAGAAACTTCTTAAGACCCCATTTTGCTATGCTACCTTTGCATTTTCTTTTTGTCTTCATCGGTCCTGGCAGGAATTAGACATAGCTTTAATAAGCAAATAAAAAAAACATTTATTAAGCACTTACTGTGTGCTAAGCACTGCCTCAGTGCTGGGGATACAAATACAACAGCAAAAAGAGGCCTTGCCTCCAAGCAGCTTAATTTTATGGAAGACAACAAACAAAGAGGATTGGTAGATAAGGAGGGGGTATTTTGGTCCAAAAAGTTACAAGGATGGTAAATGGGATCATGGGCAGGGGAGGAGGGTGGTGGTATGAACATACTCTATCTAAGACCTATAGGCTGATTTGATCAGGGTTTGTGTTTCCATTCCTTACCTGGGAATTTTAGTATCCTTCAAACTGTCAGAACAACTTTCCACTCACCCCTGAAACCATCATTGAGGGGAAAAATTGATTGTAATTTTGTAAACTGAAAATTTAAAAATTTAAAAAATTGTAAAATTGAAAAAATTGTAGAAAGAGTCCACCTTCCTTATTATCACCAGTTGACCAACTGACACCAATGGGAAGATGGGCATAGAGACCTTGGTATGACAGCAGTCCCCAGTCTACAAGTACTGCTTCCAAACTTGCCCCCATATTCATCATCTGGAGAGATAGCTTCTGTAAGGAGACATTCATTCCTATTTGTTGCCAAACAGCTGCCACTCAAAGGATAGGCAAGCTGGTCTAGCTCAAGCAGTAGGGCATCCAGAGGGAGAGAAAGGAGGCAGCATTTGCTAGGCAAGTTGAAATATCACCACCAACTTGACCACTGCCCCCCTTGAACTTTTAGTAGGGAAGATGAGGAGGGAGGCACCATGGGAGTCTTGAGGGGACCAAACTTTTTGCAATAGCCACTGTGGTAAGTGGGATAATGAATCAACTAAGGAAGTATAAAAACACTGTCTTTCTGTAGGGAGGGCCCACTCAACATTTTGCAGTATGAATTTGTAGTGAATGAAATCAGCATAGTTTTGTGATTTTCTCTGGTTCTGTTTTGCAGCACATAAATAAGAGCAAAGGAGGCTGATGGTTGGGACTTGCCAAGTTGTGTTCTGCAATAAGACAAAGGGACAACGAATAGTGTAGTGGAGAGTTGGACTGGTTAACCAAGGTGGTATAAATAGAGAAGGGAGGAGGGTTTAGGGAGTATGGGTGTTTGGCTTGGAAAAGAACTGAGGAATCATGAAAGTCCTGGTGCGGATGAAGAAAGAGCCATAAACCATAGGGAAAGATAGTGATAGAAGATTATGATTGGATAAAGGAATTTCAGAGGTCATGAACATGGGACTAGAAGTTAGTTAGGCAACCTCTGTATAGCAGAGGTAGATTGGAAGAGGATATCATGGGAATTGAATAGATTGAGGTCATGAGAATTGAATTGATTGAGAATAGATTGAGTAACTGAGAAAGTAGGATATTTGAAGGAATATTAATATGTATGCTTCAAGTGTCTTAGTATAAGGGAAGGGTTAGGGTGGAAAGAAAGACTGTGAGTCAAACTCATTGAGAAAAGAGGGAGAATATCCTGTTGGTTGTTAATACCAAGGGAAGGGAAGGGAAGAAAAGGGAAAGTAAAGGAATGGAAAGTCACCAAGATCTGGATTGCGTGATAAATTTAGAATGAATCTCAAAGAACAAGAGGTTGTTAAGTGTTGGTGGTAGAGGGATGATCTGCAAATGGCAATGAAGAGTAAGGGGTATTCTGATTCAAGGATACTCAAGTCAAGGGATATGAGCAAAAGTATAATGAGTGATGGAAAAGGGGTTAGGGATACAGTGTTGTTAGGCGGGTGAGTGCCAGAAGAAAAGAGTGAAAAAGGAAGTGTTAATTATGGAGCAGATGATCAAGAGAACACTGTAAAAAGGGTAGGCAGATCTGAAGTGAGACATTGGGGAGGTAGAATTTGAGGGATTTGCTGGGGAGGTACCTGGGGAACTTGGGTTGAATAGAATTCCCCTTTTCCAGCTTCCAAATAAAGGATTGAGAAGTTGAGAATGGGGAATGGGGTTTGTAGATGAGTAGCAGTAGGTTCATAATCATGAGGATGGGGACTATGCAAGGAAGTGGGAATATACTAATTACTGACAAATTAGTATCTCTGCCATACCTGGAGAGTGACATGTTGAAACAGACAGTTGATGAGGACCTTTCTATTTGTGGTAACTAGCCTTGTGGCAGATTGTGATATCCCAGTCCCGTCTCATCTCACAGCAGGAGGAGGTAGAGGCATGGACCAGAGGATTTAGACAGGGAGGTAGGTGGTGGCTGACAGAGGTGAGCAGAATGAACTCTCTGGGAGGAGGATAGCAGCAGAGAAGCTGGTAGGCTTCCTAGAGAAATCACTGGGGAGGATGGTTTGCCAGGTCTGGTTGTGGGGAATGCCACTATAACTCTGGAGAAGGCTCTTGGAGTTAAGGTAGAACACGGGAGGTTATGATAGGGTCTGGCCTGAGAGTGCTGGAGAAGATTTTAGGGCAAAGATAGAAGTAGAAGCTGAATAGCCTGATCTGGTCCTGGAGAATAGTTCAGTGGATAAGGCCTGGTAGAGCAAGAGGCAGGTAGAAGGCTCTGGAAAATTTGGAAGCTGAGAGGCGGTATCAGTCCCAGAGCAAGCCAGAGGGAAGTATTATAGATTGGCCTTGGGGATATGCCAATGGAGAAGGCTCTGAGGCAAATTGAGAAGTTGGTGGCATGATATTAAAATCTGATATACTACTTTATTTCATTAAGACTTAATCAATTTACTATGTATTAATGATCAAGCTGCTATATATTAGTTGCTCTCCCTTAGTATGTGAACTTGAGCCCCCTTGGAACTCCTTAAGGTTACAGCATTAGTTCCCTATCTAGCCACCCTCTCTACTCATTAAATTCCCCTCCTCAAGAGTTTTCCAGCCACAAAATTCTAGTAAATATCCTACTTTTCAGAAGTTGATAACATATAAACTGTGAGTGCCCTGTTTTTTTCTCAGAAATTGCCAACCATGGGACTTTCCAGAGGATGTTAGCCTATTTGGTGATAAACACCCAATTTGGACACACAACCGAACAACAGCAAGCCTCTCAAATATCACATATCTTAAGTTCCTGGCAGTTGTAGCACTAGGACAGTGGGGTATGAAGGTAAAAGAGAACTCTCCAGGTGCCATAAGCCCCACTTGCTGGACTGTCCTCTAGGATACTTCTGCTACGGTAGTTCTATAGAGAACAGCTGGGGTGATGTATGAGCTGATTGAATTGGAGCTGCAATTGGCTGGTTATTAAGGGGAACTAGCCAAACGCAACGGAGCTAGTGTATCGTCTATTAAATTGGCTCATGTATGCCAGCAAGCAGAATGCTGTGCTGAGAGTGTAGGCTGAAAAGACAGGTGAAACTTAAAGGGGGTAGACTGAAGTGTCTGGGTTCCTTTCATGTTTTCCTTGTGGTGTATTTGGAGTTTTTCTGGTGTTCTCTAAAGGTCTGAGATCACATGCTTGTGTTACTCAAGAGCTCTGGAGTGGTGTGCACCTAAATGGGGTGGTGGTGGTGATGGAGAATTGAGCAATGAGGTGAAGCTGTGTTCTGGATGCAGCTATGCATTGTTTATCTGATTGTACTTGCTGATGAGCCTGTCCCAAACAGGTAAACCTGGTGGCAGGCTGGATCATAGTCAATTCATAATTGAATTCTCTAACAAGTGCCTATGGTGTGTGGTTAAAGTAAGGTACCTTATGCTTTGGGTACCAGATGTGAGAGAAATAGAGTTGCCATCCTGTTATAAATCTTTAAAAGCCTGAATTGAATTACAGACTAGGCAGAGAGCCAACCCACTTCAGCTTGGGCACAGGCAACAGAGTTATATGCTGGTAGAGTCAATATTTTCCCCAAATAAGTACTTCAATTCTTTGCTATCACTTGCATAAGTACTCGGTTGAAATGTCAAAGTTCTTAGTTGTACATGGAAGGGAAGACTTTTGTCTGAACATTTTTTTAGTATATATAAGTTATATCCTTGCTTGATAATGGGGGAAAGTGGATATGTATTATGATTACTGTCTGATGGCCTTTTCCATAAAAGACCCTAAATTGTGAGGGCATTTTGATGGGCTCAACAGGATAAATTAGCTACAAAATATAATCCTGTGATCATCCAAATACCTCTCTGTTTTGGGGGACCTAGCCTCAACTGCATCAGGCTGCCACTCTTTTCACACTCTTAGCCCCCAGGATAGAAGGGTGAATATAGCACTGGACCAAGAGTCAAAGAAGATCTGAGAACTGAGCCAAATCTGGCTTCCTACACTTTAACTCTGCTGTGTGACCTTGTATAAGCTACTTAACCGCTACCTATTTCAGTTGCTCATCTGCAAAATGGGGATAATAGTAGCACCTCCCTCCCAAGTTGGTTGTGAGGAAACAATGAAATAACATTTGCAACATACTTCGCAAGCTTTAAAATGCTATACAGATACAAGTTGTTATAATTATCATACCAGACTGTCTCTATAGCAAGGATATTTAACTTTTTGTTGTTATAAATCCCTTTAGCAGTTTGGTGAAGCCTATGGATCTCTTCTCAGAATCAGGTTTTTAAATGAATAAGATAAATGGAAGGAAACAGTACATTTTCCTATCCAAGTTCATAGACTTGAATTTGTCTATGGAACATTTAGGGTTTGTGAACCCCAGATGAAGAACCTTTGTGCTAGAGCTAGATCACAGCATTTAGAATGATAAATGATGCACTTAGAGTGAATAAATGATAAGTCTGGAAGAGAACTTAGCAATTGTCTTGTCCAATCCCTTCTTTTTAGAAATGAGAATAGTAGAATCTAGATGGGGAAAGTGGCTTATCCAGGTGTCTTTCAATTATTCCCAGTACCAAGAAGAATGTTTGAGAGTTTAATAAATGCTTGTTGATTGCCATATTGACTGAGTGAGTCTGAGAAATAAAGTGAACTGCCCATGACTACTTAGTAAGTAAGTGTAATTGGAGGCTGGACTGAAATTCAAGCCTTCTGATTTCAGTGCTCTGGCACAAGTGGATGGAGAAATGGGACACTGGTGAATTCTGTCAACAGCTTTAAGTTGGTCACAACTATTTTCTTGATGTGATAAAACAATGTATAAACGATGATTTGTGGAATGACTGTACCTGAAACCAGCTTTGAGTACACTTAAGATATTATTTTGGAGAATAGTCTTATGTTTTGTTGAGAAGAAAGTTGGTATAGAAAAACTATTGATAATTTTTGTTTTGCTATTGGTCATTTCTGGAAATTGCCACCCTCCTTTCTTCCCCATTCTCCACCTTCTATTTATTTCTTTTTTTTTCATCCAAAGAAAAACAAAGTTTATTAAAGATTCACCATATTGGCTGGACACTTAAGAAATCATGGAAATGGGATGGGTCTTACATATAGAAAGACTGTGGGAGGAATCTATGGGTGGCCAAGCAGTCAGGGGTAATAAGAGGAGGGATTTAGGAAGGGTCTTGAGGAGGAGTCTAAGGAGAATCTTAATGGAACTGGGGTGACTAGAGATCAGAACCAAGAGAGTGGAATTTTGATAGGATCAAGGGTGGGAAGTAGCTGGAGGCAATCTAGAAGTAACAGACAATTGAGGGCTAGGCTAGGTTAAGGGTAACAGAGATTTGGGTCTAGCAATAATGGAAGGTTTATGGCCTCAGGTGAATGCTAGATCAAGGGAGATTCAAGGAGAATTCAGGCAGGTTCCCAGAACCTATACCCCATAATTCACCCCTCAAACAAATGGGACCCACATTCTTTTGAGGTAAGGGGTGAAGGTCTTGGTTTCTGAAACTGGTTCTTCTGGCAAGGGGCATAGAGGTCCCTCTGGGTCTTGTTCAAGGGGTACATAGCCTGTGTTGTCATCTGGAAGTTGATGGCTTTGACTGTGGTGGACACAAACCTGGCAAGGAGGTTAAGCAAACAAGGACCAAACAGGTTCAAAAGGAGTATAGAGAAAAGACAATGTCCCCGGTATAAAAGACAATTTTCATGGAGGAATTAAAGATGACTGTTGCAAGACCAAAACATAAAAGGACATGTTTGATAGGGGAATTTGCTATCAGATATCCGCTTTCTTTCCAAATTGCTCCATGGGCGTAGAATATGGAAAGCATATTTTGAGTCAGTAACAACTTTTAGTCTTATTTTCCCATAGCTCTTGGGTTCTGGTGGGTGCTACTAATTCTGTCTTCTGGGCAGAGGTCACAGGGGGTAAGGGTTTGGTTTTATGGTATGGGGGAGACTGACTTCTGTATACCTAGCTCTCCTAACTCTGTGCACCACACTGCTTCAGGGTTTGGGAGGGTGTGGCACATATGAAGAATTAGGTCAGGGGTATCTAAGAGCATATTTGGTGAGCCTGTGGTTAGTCAGCCACTGCTTCTAGGATGCTCTGAACTCAGTGGGGAGTCTGAACTTCCACGGGCTGGTCAACTGCAAGTTTAGAGGCAACCTCAGTTAGAATGGCTGTAGCAGCCACAGAGTCTAGTTGTTTTGAAAAATAGGCAACTGGCCTGAGGTCAGGTCTTAAGGACTGGGTTAGGACTCCCACAAAGCCTGTCCTCTCCTTTCATCAACGTACAGAGAGAAAGGTTTCCCTAAACTGGATAGAGCTAATACTAGAGTGGTGGTCAATTTAGTTTTCAAAGTTTCAAAAGCTTTAGCCTGGTCGTGGTCCCACTCTATAGGGAGTGAGTCAGGGCCTTGAGGAACAATGGTTGCAGTCCCATCAGCCCTTGGGCTTAATTGGATAATTTCCGGTGATGTGGGAATACGTTAGTATCTCTGAGGTGAACAACAGCTGAGGTGGCTTGAGTAGCTCACACAGGAATTCCCTGATTCCAAATAGTTGGCTCAACTTTCTCCCACATTTTTGGGGAAACATGGAGAAGTCTGGTGAACAGAAGGAAGAGGTAGATGGGAGGCTAAACTAGAGAAAATTGGCTCTCCAATTTCATCATCAGGTCCCTTTCCAAAAAGGGGGCAGGGCAAGAGAAGATGCTGAGGAAGGAGAGTTCAAAAAACAGATTCTCAAATAGGCAGGGGAAGGGGTTTGTCGGGAAACATCTCTTAATTTCTCTTTTGATGCCATGACCCTGTCGAGGGGAGGGTAGGGCCAGAGTAATTGTTTAAAACAGAGAACTTAGCCATGATAAAGTGGGTAACCTTACCTCCAGCCTCCATTTTTGCCCAGGATTTGGTGTGAGAGATGGAGAAAGTGGGAGCTCTGCCAAGCCCCAGGCTCCCTGTCCTTCTGAGTCTTAAGAAGACTAGAGGACAGGGCACTGGGGGGGTGGCTCCACCACTTTTCCAACCTTGGGGACAATCCTTCCTGCAATGTTTCACCTGGTCACATGGGCAGGGTCCCACAGGTATTGGTTCCTGGATTTCCCTCTGGGGAGGGGTGCCTTGGAGTTGTGCTCTGTGGGTCTTTTCCTGGCCATGGCAGTAGCCAAGAATTGAACATGTTCTCTGTCTAGCCCTTTCTCTGAGTTCTTTTTCCTCTTCTTTGACTAAGTCTCTGTTGTTGAAAACTCCAAAGACTGTCTCTAGTAATTGGGCCTGAGGTGTTTGGGGTTTTATTGCCAATTTCTGCAGCTTCCTTCTAATATCTGGGGCAGACTGTTGAATGAAATACATGCTAAAGATTGCTACGTCTTCTGTAGAGTCAGGATCTAAATTTGTATACTTCTTAATGGTTTCTATCAACCAGTCTTGGAAAAGGGCAGGGTTTTTCTTTTCTCCATAATTTCCCTAAGTTTTAAAAAATTTCTTTGCTTTCAAAATGCAGTTGTTAGGCCTTCTACCAGGCAAATTACCATATGGTCTCTCTTACCTCTACTTGCTAATCCCATCCTGGGTCTCTAGTGGGAACGGCAGCTGTTCCTGGGGGGTATGTTGTGGAGTCATTGCTAGCCACATGATCTCCAGTTTTTTGGTTTGTTCCAGGATGCTTCTCTTCTCCTCAGTGGTACAATAGGTGGAGAAGAGGATATGCAAATCATCCAAGGAAGCTCGAATTGAAGGGACACATACCTAAAACCCTCGGTAAACTTAGTGATTATCTTCTGAGTTTTGATGGAGTTTCTCTTTAACCTGAGTGCGATCTGAAATGGAGAACAGAACAAGCCCTCTACTTGTTCCACTAGAAGAAGCAGGAAGTTCCCTCATGGGAAAAAACCCTAAAGGTGCTGTGGGGACTGGGGCCTGTGGAGGGAAATAGCAGGTTCTACTTCTTGTGAGGGAGGGGCTGGGGAGTGCTGACTGAACTGCAATAGACCGCAAGGTTGGGGGATTCAGGTGGCAAGGGGAAAGATCAGCTGGTACCTGAGGAGAGGTAAGGGTGGGAGGGGGAGATGTTGCAGAGACTAGTGTTGGGGGTGGCCCCAAGGTTGGGATCTGAGTGGGCATCACCTTGAGGGAGGGGTCCTAGGAGATACTGCAGGGACTCAAGTGGGGGCAGGGTCTAAGGCCAGAACCTGAGTAGTGGCATCTCAGGGGAAGGGGCCATGGGAGGAGATGCAGTGTAGAAGACCTGGAAGGTGAAGGAGGCAGGAAAGGAGGGATGTTGAGCTAGAGGAAAAGGGAAGGGAAAAAGAGGAAGCTGGGGGAGGTTGGGGAGCAACAGGAGGGTCTGGGAAAGATTCTCCACCTTTTATTTCTTGAATAGAATTCTGAAGGCATGATATGTAGACAATTAGGAAGGTAAAGGATTCTACAACAACCACAGGATAAAAAGAGTGAGAACCCTGTGTCCACCCTGAGGAAACTACACTTGTCGAATTAAATAGAATAAATGGTTTGTTAAAAATATGGGTCCTGCCAGTCAGGTCAGATTTCAAACAACTTTGGCAGTACAATATTTTATCCTGAGGTCTTTTTTCTTTAAAAAAAAAATCCCAGATCCTTTTTTTGTATGATTAAAATGTTCCTTATATTTTTTTTTTTTAGTCAGCTTCAGTTCCCAATATATCCCCCATCAAGTGCTGCTTGGTGTCTAGTCGTCCACTTCAGTGTTTAACTACAGGGTACTTTTTAAGAGTACTTGCAGTTAATTAAGTTGCATATCACTAAAGGATTTTAGGAGAGCTTTTGGTGAAAACCCTAAGACACAAAAAATTATTGTCTTTTAGGGAGCTCAAAGGCCAAATGAATGATGTCCTCAGCTTCTTGTACCTTAAGTGAATAGCTTTCTTTACAAGCAAAAATTGAAACTGTCCTAAACTTACATATAAGTCAGTTTACAAAAATGTACTATGACTATCACAATTGTTATTATTTTCTGGGTTTCCATGATTAAATATTAAGGAATGAAAAAGGAAAAGCCTTGGGAATTCATACATATATGTACATATGCATGTATATATGACAAACACATGATATAATAAACATCATATATATACATATTGAGAGAGAAAGATTGGGAGAGAGTTGCAATATTCTTTTCACCTTTTGGGAGCGTCATACTTGTCTGTGAGTATACAATGACTGGGTCAAAGGTAGGAGGTAGGACCAAAAGGAAAGAGATTTATTAGCATATTAAGGAGTCTGACTTTACTATCAGAAAGAAAATTTCCAGTTATCTGTTCCTGTTGATAGCAAATTCAGATTGCTGTGGGGTATAGATTTACTTTTTATAACTTTTCAAGTTCAGTTAGAGTATATAGTCAGTAGTATTCTGATAAAGGAACTTTGGATAGAAAACTAAAGCATTTTACAGGAGAGGGAGGGAAACAGAGAGGGTTCAATGGGGGGGGGGCACATAAGTATTTGAGAGGCAAGTTGCAGGATAAGAATAAGAAAATGTTCCCTGTTCAAGGTCAGGAGAGAAGAGGAGGAGACCATATATTGCTACAGCTGTACACTGTATATTGTTTGCCATTTACCTAAATGCAATAAAACTTCATGGATGCACCCTCTCAGCAAACATTGGCACCTAATAGACTATGTGATTGTAAGGAGAAGAGACAAACAAGAGAAGAGAGTGACAAAGGCAATGTGTGGTGCAGAGTGCTGGACTGATCATGGACTTATCCTTTCCAAGCTAAATATTCACATTCATCAGAAGTGCCACCCCCAAGGCAAAATGACTACCAGAAGAATTAATGTCAACAAATCAGAGCTCTTCTCTGAGCATGAACAATTTGTTTCTAACTTGGAGGGAAAGTTGAGCTAACACATAGCTGGTAAAAGTGGAACAGAAAAGGAGTGGGCAGCTCTCAGAGATTTGGTGTACAGCACTGCATTTACTCATTTGGGTCAGAACACTTTCAAACACCAAGGCTGGTTTGATGAAAATGATGGGGAAATCCAGAAGCTGATAAATGAAAAACAGGAACTCCACAGGATTTACCAGCAGGACAGTTCTACATCCACCTCTAAGAAGGAAGCATTTCATTCCATCAAAAGTCAAGTACAAGCAAAGTTTAGAGAGATGCAGGATTCCTGGCTCAGTAAGAAGGCAGATAAATTCAATTTTATGCTGATAGTAACAATCTAAAGCACTTTTATGATTCCCTGAAAGCTATTTATGGACCAAAAAACTATGGTGCATCACAACTACTCAGTGCTGATGGAGCCACAATGATTAATGATAAGGACATGATCCTAAAGAGATGGGCTGAACACTTCCATAGTGTTCTCACAGACCATTATTAATCAATGCTGAGGCCAATGACCATTTACCTCAGGTTGAAGTCAATCCCTCCTTAGCTGAACTTCCAACTAAAGAAGAGATTTTGTGGCCCATTAAGCTCCTTTCATGTGTCAAAGCACCTAGTGCTGATTCTAATCCATTCTCTGCTGCTTACGCTAATTTTGGCCTAATAATTAACACTAAAAAAACACAGGTTCTCCATCAGCCACCACCATACCATCCATATGTGGAACCATCAGTTACAACAAATGGAGAAGTTTTGAATGCTGTGCATAAGTTCACTTCCCTTGGTAGTGTACTTTCCAGGGATGTACACATTGGCAATGAGGTTGATACACACATTATCAGAGCTAGCTCAGTGTTTGGGAGGCTCTGAAGAAAAGGTTGGTAGAGAAGACGTATTAGACTGACTACCAACTGAAGGCTCATTGTTGTATGCCTGTGAAACATAGCTAGTCTACCAGCACCATGCCAGGAAACTGAATTGCTTCCATCTGAACTGTCTTAGGAAGATTCTGAAGATCACCTGCCAGGAGAAGATACCAGACACTGAAGTCCTTGCTTGAACTAAACTGCCAAGTATTCAAACTGCGCTTCAGAGAGCACAAACTCCGATGGGCTGGCCACTTTGTTTGAATGTAAAATGTACAGTTGCCAAAAAGACTATTTTGTGGAGGACTCGCATGATGGTCAGAAGAAGCTATACAAGGACACTCTCAAGGTCTCTCTCAAGAACTTTGGATTTGATTGTGGGACATGGGAGACACTGGCATGGGACCGCTCAGCATGGTGTGGCCACATCAGAAAAGGTGCTATGCTCTATAAGCAAAGCAGAATTGAAACAGCACAAAGGAAACGTGCAAATTTGGAGTAACCACCCCAAATATTCACACGGACTATCTGTGCCCAATCTGTGGTAGAGCATTCTGAGCTCATATTGGTCTGATCAGCCACAGTCACACATTGAAACTTCACTTTATCATGGTGATGTCATTTTGGTCCTCTGAGAATGAAGGACAACAATCAAGAAGTCTAACTTTACTATCAGAGAGATCAAATTTTCCAATTATCTGTTCCTGTTGATAGCAAATTCAGATTGCTGGAATATATATTTACTTTTTATAACTTTTCAGGCCCAGTGTGAGAGTACATAGGCAATTAATAGTACTCTGATAAAGGAACTTTAGATAGAAAACTAAAGCATTTTATAGGAGAGGGAGAGAATTAGAAGGAGAGGGTTCAACAAGGGGAGAAGACATGAGTATTTGGAAGGCAAGTTGCAGAATTTATTTTCAGAATAAGAAAACGTTCCCTCTTCAGGGTCAGAAGAAAAGAGGAGACCACATATTCCTACAATTGTGAAAACATTCCTTTTAGAAAAAAACTGAAGGGACTATTATCCAAGGACAGCAAGTAGGTGTTACAACAGTGGATGAGTCCATATGCTTTACCATGCTCTTTCTTAGGGGTTGGGGATTTTCTAATATTAGACTGCTGAGTGGTTGGAAAATTTCTGCTTTGTTAGTCCATTAATTGGGAATAAAATGACTGTGGTTCTTATTTCTCCCTTCCCTCCAATATCATGACTATTTTTCTTTCAAGAAACAGAATGTGTTGGATGTGGTATGCACTGAACAACATATCAAAAAATGAAATTGATTATATGTTGAAAAACAGGAAACTGGTTAATGTTATGGGAGTCATTTATGATTTAGCTACATATGCATAAGGAGACAATTGACTTTTTGTTTGGCAAAAATCAAAATTAATATTTAACTAGAACATATATTCTATACACATATATCAATACTTTCATACTTAATCTATACCTATAGCTAATCTCTATATAAGGCAAGTCATTGGGAGAATTGTTTGACTATTCCTATTTGTTTCAAATAAATTTGTTTCTTTTCTTTTCTGTCCCCAGTGGGGTAAAGGATGGGAGGGAAGAAAAATAGATTCCTATTAATTCAAAAAAATAAAGATATGGAGAGTGCTACAGATGTGAAGTGTTTTTCAGATAAGATCATTGTGTAATTAGTTTTATTTAAATTTTACTTCTTTACAAGGGACTCCTAATGAAGTAGAAGTAATCAGTAAATGTTTGTAATGTAAAAAAAAATACAGTAATAAAACCTAAAATGTAAAAAATGAAAAAAAATTAGGAAAAAGGAATAAAGATGGGAAGAGATGACATGCAATTGTAACAATTCCAACGTGGACTTTTCAAAAAAGTGAAAAATAGGAAATGGGTAAGGAAATGATATCAACACAAACCATCATGATTTCCTGCTTAAATTTAATTAATGAAAAGTAATCATTATAATAAGGAGGAAGTCAAAAGAGACCAGTAGCACTTATAGCCAGCAAACACTTGATCTTTTTGCCAATTATATAGATGTGGCAGCCAAGGACAACACGTATAAGTAGATACTGGTAGAATGTCAACTCATGTGCAAGTTCTTCGACAAGGCTGGTGGAAAATCACATCATAAACCAGTTTGGAGCTGAGATGAGGATAATGAGCCTGCAGAAATCTTGATGTGAGATTTACTTTAATCATAATAAACCTAGCATCAATTAGAGATGAAAATGGAAAGAGGACACCTGATAAAACACAAAATGAAACAAAACTTAGATTTGTTAGCATTTCTATAACGTATTTTTGTCATAAATGACAAGGGAATTACCACATTTACTTGGACTTTTCAGTTTCCCCAGGTGTTTTGTATGCAGATGGAAATGACCTGGTAAGATATAAAATGGGAAATCCAGGGGAGCCAACCAAATGCACATAAAAGTAATATGTACTGGAGCAAACATAATTTTGAAAGCATTCTCCAGGTTTTTATAAGAGGGAAAATATATAATAACTGGAAAAATGGAAATAATTTTCAAAAAAGGTCACAGCAAAGGTATCACTAAAAATTGATTACTATGCCGACTTTGTCCCCTGTATAAAATTTCTAATGAGAATTATTTGTGCATGCGTCAAGTATCCTTAATGAAAGTATGAGTTGGGAACAGACAGGTTTTTGCAAATGATTTTCTACGGCATAACACATCTTCATATGGCTGAAAAGTGCACTGAATACTAGATTTCACTATTTTTATTGCTGGTTGAATATTAAAAATATCTTACTCCACAGAGAAAAATGTATCCTCTAGGCGCCCCTCTAGTTATGGTGTCTCCTTTGAATATGTTAGAATCATGCAAGATTCCCTGATATATGTATGGCAGCTAGCGGGGTGGGATTTGTTTGTTTGGAGTTGTTTTCCTGGCTCAGGCTAGATTGTGAGCACCTCAGGGTTCAGTCCACCTTTGAGCCCTGATGGTTTGAAGCTGTGCTGAGTCATGTGGGTTTCATGTCTGCTGACTCTGAGCCAATCAGGAGTCTTCTTTGTTATGTATACTGGGAGGTTAATATTTTACTTTGGAGGTTCACTTATGAGAAGGATCTTGGTCTGGTCTTTTGGGGTTCACTTATGAGAAGGATCTGGTCGAGACTGAGTGGCTGTATGTTCAGACCCCCCAACTGCTCAGATGTAAAGGCTGTCTCCATCCAGGGATGCATGTAAATTGTATAACAACATTGCTCTGATTTAGGCAGTAGAGCCCTGTCTGTTGATTTTGATAAAGATAAAAAGGTTGTTTGTTGAATAGATGGAAGGCTCGGTAACTTTGGGAATATAAAAGATAAAAATGTGTATCTGGAAGCATTTGTTTGAACTGATTAAAATGATTGTTAACCCCTCAAAAGTTGCCTTTCCTTTTATAAATGCAGGTTTAAGAACATGTGATAGTAGGCTCCCCTGAGTATGTTAGGGTGCTTACTGATACAATATACAACAGAGGAGATATCCATTCATCATTTGATTATCAATATCAAGTGAGGTATAAAATGGGGGGATTGGTGCCCACCAAAGATATTTACCATTGTTATGGTGTATGATCAGTGAATGGTTCAAATGAAAGAGGAGTTTAGATGAAGAATTCTATCATATGCTCCTGTTTGAGAATGTCATTGTGCTTATTTTATCAAACTTGGGAGGACTATGGGGCTTCCTTAATGAAATCCACAAGCACCCTCTGAGTTTGACCTAATAGTCCATGAAGGAAAAATCTAAAGGACAATAAATGGTTATTGTCTAGATTATAATGTACAGTTGGCTAGAATGTGCTTTAAGGTAAGCTATCACTATGCACTTATATAGATATCTATCTTTATAGTATAATGTATATTTCAAATACACACACATATAAATAGATACACATTTCATTAACGTCAAAATCAATCAATTGGCAAGCGTTCCTAAATGTCTGCACTGTATTAGTTACTGGGTATATAAAATAAAAAATTAAATAATCCCCATTTTCAATGAATTTGCAATCTCTTAAGGGACATGATATGTATTTTTATAATTATGTATGTGCGTATGTATGTATATTATGTGCCCAAATGTAATAGGATGACTTGGAGTAAATGGTATTTTCTGCCAAATGCATTTTCCAAGACACGTGAGCCTGAAATATTCACTGAAAGATGTTTCTGGGATTAAGATACAATGTTGAGATTGTGTCTAGATAGAGTTAAAGAAAAGTAACATTATCTAGTGAAAAGAACACTGGATTTATAGTCAGAGGATTTAGGGTGAAATCCTTTACATATGACCTGAGTAAGGACAATAATGGAGTCATTACTGATAGGGGAAGGAGCATTGATAGTGGATGGGGCATCAGAGGACTTGGGTTTGAATGCCATTGCTGTCACTTACTATTTCTCTGACCCCTGGAAAGTCACTTAACCTTTGTAGACCTCTGTATGAAGGGGTAGGATTAAGTGATCTCTAAACTCCCTTCTAATTCTCAATCTATGACTCTGTGATCCATTATAAATTGTGAATGTTCTTTATGTGTCTGCTAATCATGTATTACACACAGAGGAGTAGCACGAATTCCTGAACCAAGGCCTCGGGGTATCTCATATAAAAACAAAACAAAACAAAACAAAAAAAAACTTGATCTGGTAATCCGATCAAGGAGAGACAGCTTAAGCTCATAGGTTTACCTGAGATCCGTGACCAAAAGAAACCCTGACCATAGTATTTAAAAAAAAAAAAATAATCGAAGAGACTTGCTGTGCCACATTTGAAAAAACAGTTCAACATGAAAACAGAAACCACATTTCCTGAAACCACAAAATGAAAACTTCTAGGACAAAGGTTACAAACAAAAATAAAATACTTCAAACAGCCAGAAAGAAATAATTCAGATACTGAGGATTCAAAATCAGAATTACACAAAATTTCCACTTTAAAAGAATGGAAAACACAGAGTGAGATAGTCCAAAAGGCAAAACACAGAAGTCAACAATCAAGAAAGACTTACCCAGGAAAAGTGACTATAATCCTACAATGATAAAAATAGTCCCTTGGTGAAACAGTGGGTTTTCAAATATCCCTAATAAAAAAAAAAGCTGAAAAAGAATTTTGAAATATAAACATAAAAAATAACTACAATTGAACAATCAGAAGAGACTTTATAAAAATGAATAGCTTATATTCTAATGGAGAGAAGGGATGTAAGAGAGGTTTTTTTTTTTAGAATATTAATGTCACAAGGGGTCTTAGAGGTAATCAATGACACAAAAAAGAAGAAAGGAAAGAAGGAAACAAATATTTAAGAGCCTATTATGTTCCAGGTACTATACTAAACACTTTACAAATATCTTATTTTAAATTTACAACAACCCTGGGAGGTAGTTGCTATTCTTATCCCCATTTTAAGAGGTGAGGAAACTGAGTTAAAGAGAGGTTAAGTGAGTTGCCCAGAGTAACATAGCCAGTGAATGTCTGAGGTAGATTATGAACCCAGGTCTTCCAGCCGCCAGGCTATGTGCTCTATACACTGTACCAGGTAGCGGCATATAAAGATCTATAAATAGTTTTCGCGTGTTTTGAAGATGTAAGAAAAAGGAAAACAGAGGAAAGGGAGAGGATACATTAAAAGAAAGTGGGAGAAAAAATAGGGAAACTTGTTAAAACATATAATTGGGTGTTCAAGTAGAACTATAATTATATAAAAAAGTACTGGGAGAAGTGGGTGTCACTTGAACTTCCTTTTCATTTAAACTTGTCAAAAGAGGATAGAACATACGTGCAAAGAATATAGTGTGGAAATGCATTCAAATCAACAGTTATACTGATAGGATAGAAAGACAGAAAAGGGAAATATATGAGGGAAGGTACCTTAGGGGAAAATTTACATTGCTAAACTCTTTTATTACCAAAAAAGAGAAAGAACAGATCAATGAATTGAGAATAATACTAGAAAAACCAACAAAACTGAAAATCCCTATTAAATATAAAAACAGAAATTCTAAAAATTGAAGAAATTAGCAAAATTTAAAACAAAAAATATAATTAATAAAATTAGCTTTCTTAAAAAATAGATTGAACTGGCAGCTAATTTGTTTAAAAAAGAAAAAAGAAAACAAATTGCCAGTAACAAAAATGAAAACAGGAATTCATAACTGAAGAAGAAATAAAGAATATTATTAGAAATTTTTTTGCCCAACTATATGCCAACAAAACCAATGACTTAAAGTAAATGAACTTTTAAATTATCTGAATTAGCAGAACAAAAAATAGAGAATTTAAACAATCCAGTTAGAAGGGAAGACATCGAATAAACCATAACATAAATGAACTTCCAAAGGGGGAAAATAACTAGCATCAAATGGATTCACAAGTGAATTCTATCAAATTTTCAAAGGTCAATTAATTCCAATATCACATGAATTGTTTGCTAAAATTGCAAAAGACAAGATCTTGTCAAATTCCTCCTATGAACAAATATGGTCTTGATTCATAAGCCAAGAAGAATCAAAAACAAAAAAAAGCTCTTATAGATAAATATCCTTAATGAACATAGATGTGAAAATGTTAAAGTTTTAGCAAAGAAACTAAAATAGTTTCACAAAGATTTTATTCAATGACAGACGAATTTATATGAGGAATTCAAAGTTAACTTAATATTAGGAAACTTACAGTTTAACTATGTTAAGAAAATCAACAAAATCATATTTTATATTAATAGATGCAGAAATAGCTTTTGACAAAACATGACCCTCATTTCTGTTGAAAACGAGAAAATAGAGCAACAAATTTTGTTGTTGTTATTGTTGAGTCATTTCAGTCACATCTAACATTTTGTAACTCATTTGGGATTTTCTTGGCAAAGATACTGGAGTGTGTTTGTAATTTCCTTCTCCAGCTCATTTTCCAGATAAAGAACTGAGGCAAAAGGAGTTAGGTAACTTGCCCAGGGTCACCTAGCTAGTAAGTGTCTGAGGCCAGATTTAAACTCATTTAGACAAATCTTTCTGATTCCAAGCTCAGGGCTCTACCCACTGTACCAGCTATACAGTATCTACACATACTATACAGTACCTATACAGTACCAGTAATAAATGGACCTTTCCTTAAAAGGACAAAAGTGTATATATATTATAATATGTATGCACATATGTGTAATATGTGCATTTATTGGTACATAAATGCACATATTACACACATGTATATACACACATGCATATACATATAGATATATACATATATGTATATGTGTGTATATATGTATATATATGTATACACACACACACACACACACACACCTAGATGTGTGTGTATGAACTAAAAGCTTCCATTACCTGTCTTACAGATAAACAGGAATCCTTCCCAATAAATTCAGGATGTCCTTTATTGATACTTGTATTAAACATAGTACTAGAAATACTGGTTATATAGTAAGGAGACAATAAAAGATATTGAGAGAATAAGCATATGTAACATTAACAAACAAAATGGTCACTTTTTTTTTGCAAATGATATGATGGTCTATTTAGAGTACACTAAAGAGTTAACTAAAACTTCATTGAAACAATAACCACAGCAAACTTGAAGGATTTAAAATAAATTCACACAAATCACCAGCATTTCTTTATAATGCCAATAAAACCTAGAATTCAAAATTCCATTTAAAATTACTAGAGAATGTATAAAATACTTGGGAATTTACTTTCCAAGATGCATAGCAATATATAAATATGATTACAAACAACTGTTGGCAGAAATAAAGACAAGACAGATCTAAATAACTGGAAAAATATGAATTGCTCATGGGTAGAATAAACCAATATGATAAAAATGGACAATACTACCAAATAACATTAAATGCTCTGCCAATCAAACTTCCAAAGGGTTATTTTATAGGACCAGAAAAAATAAATTTAATATGGAAGAAAAAAAGGTTAAGAATTCCCAGAGAAATAATGAAAAGAAATGAAAAAGAAGGGCACTAGTAAGGTCAGATCTCAAACCATACTACCAAGAAGTAATTGTTAAAAATAATATGATGTTGGTAAAAAAAAAATAGAGAAATCAATCAGTGGAACAGATTAGCAATATAACACAGAGAAGATACTGTATCTATCCTAATATTCTGTAAACACAAAGACCACAGCTACTGGGAAAAGGGTTCATTATCTGAAGAAAACTATTGGAAAATTGTACAGCAGTATGGAAGAAATTGGATTTAGACCAAAATTTCACTTAGTACAAAGATAAGTTCCAAATGTGTATGTGACATGGAAATAAAAGGTCACATCACAGATTAGAGAAACATGGAAAAAAATACTCATCAGATTTACGGATAAGTTATGACCAAAGAAGGAATACAGAGAATCACAGAAGATAAAAATGAGTACTTTTTATTATGCAAAATTTAAATGATTTTATGTAAATTAATAAATCTAAGATTAAAAGAGAAAAACAATGGTTGACCTTAATTAAACTTAATTAGCCTTAAATGGTTAATCTTAATCTTTGCATCAAATTTCTCTGATAAAGGTCTAATTCCTAAGATATATAAGGAATTGATTCAAATTTATAAAAAAATATGAATCATTCCCCAATTGATAAATGCTCTAAGGATATGAACATGTGTTTCTCAAGGGAGGAAATGCAAACTATCTTTAACGATATGAAAAATGCTCTAAGTCACTCCTCATTAGAGAAATGAAAATTAAACTAATTCTGAGATTCCACACCACATCTATCAGAGTGGTAAAAATGACAAAAAATGGAAAAGGATAACTGGGGTTGAGGGAACACAGGCACATTGATACAATGTTGTTGGACCTGTGAATAGGTCTATTTCCATTCTGGAAAGCAATTTGGAATTCTACACATAAAACTACCACCATTAGGGCTATACACACAAGAAATTAGAGAGGAAAAAGTTCTTTAAGTATAAAAATGTCCATAGTGGCTCTTTTCTCCTGGTAGCAAAAACAGTATACTAAGGGGATGCCTGTTAGTTGAGATATGGTTGACTAAGCTGTGGTATAGAGTTGATGGAGGACTATTGTGCTGTAAGAAATGAGGAAATGGATGATTTCAAAAGGATATGGAAAGATATATGAAATGATGCAGAGTAAAGTAAGCAGAACCAGAGCATCAATTTATATTATATCATCAATAATATAAAAATAGACAGTTCTGAGAACTTTTATAAAATTATGAAAAATGACATGACCAGAACCTGAACACTATATACCATAACATTATAAAATCAAATAACTGTGAAATCTCTAAAAAAAAAAAAGCTATGATCAATATAATGACCATTTATTATTTTAGTGGGTTGATGATAAAACACACTATAACACTATAGATTTTAGGTTGGAGAGTGAGACGTATATGTACACACACACACACACACACACACACACACACACATACATATGTATATGTAGGATTTCCCCAAAATCTTAAGGCAGTTTTAAACTTCAATAGCTTTAAGCTTTATTAGCTTGAAACTGCACGAAGGCTTTTGGGAAACCCTGTATTTTTGTCTGCATCCACTGAGGGAATTTGTTTTGCTTGACTATGCATATTTGCTACGGTAAATTTTTCTTTTCTTTTTTAAAAATGGGGTGTGTGTGTGGGGGGGAGAGAAAATAGATTTATTAATTTAAAAAATCAAGTTGAGGGAATGTTACAGACATGAAATGTTGCATGAACTTTCAAATGACATAACTGTACTGTTATTTTTGCCTTACTGTTTTACTCTTGTTACCTATCAGCTAGGTGGTACAGTGGATGAAGTGCTGGCACTAGAGTCAGGAACACTCATCATCCTGAGTTCAAATCTGGCCACCGATACTAACTAGTTGTGTGACTCTGGGAAAGTCACTTAACTGTTTGCTTCAGTTTTTTTATTTGTAAAAATGAGCTGGAGAAGGAAATGACAAACCATCTAGTATCTTTGCCAAGAAAACCCCACATGAGGTCAGTAAGAGTCAGATATGACTGCAATGACTGAACAACGACAACCTCTTACAAAGTGCAAGTAAGTTGTAAATGTTTATAACATAAACACAAAACACATCCAGAGAACTTAAAAACAAGGAAACAAATCTGGGAATGATTGAATTCCTCTGATAGTCCTCCCAGAGATTTAAAGTGTGGATGTTGTGAGTACCTCCCTAAGTGTTTACAGCTTCCAGCATGGTGGCTTGCCAATCACATGATACTCATCAGAAGCATCTATCCCACCAACCATGTTACAGCCCTATCTGGCCATATTCAGATCTTTGGTATTCTTCTTGAGCATGGAGCTCATTTCACAGGAGACTTTGTCATGGTCCTTCAAGCCCCCAGCTGCAAGCAGGCATGAAGGTCCAAGTTAATCTCTTGTAAGTATATCAGTATAGTATATAGTATATATTAGTATATTCCTATTTTCTAATCAAGGGGACCCCGACTCCTTCTTGTCTAGGGTATATTGCTGAGTTGTATGCAGGTAGAACTCTGCAACACCATTTGCACTCTGAGCAAATGCCAAATAGGACTGTGTTCAGACATCCAAAGGTCAGACACATGGGGTGGCATGATTTGCTCAATCACTTCCACATTAAAACCATGCATTTGCCAGAGGTCTGCAATGCCAACTTGCCCTCAATCTTGGGAAGTGACAGTCCACAATCTCTTCTAACAGGAAGCTCCACAACTGGCAGGAATACAACAAAGATAAGAAAATGGATGAACCACAGGTTCATTAGTGGCACTAGTCTTGGAACTACTCAGAGTGTATGTAGATTTTGTTGGTAACATTGTAGAGGGCTCCAGGCTCCATACTGGCAGGGTTGCTACAGTGGTTGGGCTCAATCCACCTAAAGTAGTCCAGGAGGTCCTGCTTTGTTAAGGAGGGACAGGAACTCCTGCAGCTGCTCTTCCCAACCTGTCATGGATTGGGTCACGACTGAGGAAGACTGAAAATTAATGATTGACTGGTAGTCACTGTCTAGTTACTCCATAGGCCACAGCTGAAGTCTCAGCATATCCACACCCTTTAATGGTAGGGGTTAGAATGCCATGTTATACCATATCTTAAATGATCTTTTGGTGAGACATTTCACTCTGATTGACCAGGAGGATAAGGCATCAGCTTTTCCTTGCAGTGGTCCAGCATTGGGTTGTGGCCATAGTTTAGGAATCCATCCTGAAGATACCCTTCAGTGTCATGAGCAGGAGGGCTCATTTCCTGACATCTATGGAAAAATGAAATGTCTGACTCTCCTCTAAATTTTCTAATTCCCTGAGATCAAAGGGTAATTCTGACAGCTCAAGAGCTGTGTTCATATTGGGGAATTCTGATGACTGACTAAAACCATCTATATTTTGGTTTTAGTAGAAAATGCCTATTTAAAGACAATCTATCTGAAACCTTTTCATTGGAAAAATAAAAAAGAAAAGTGTTTAGGTTTTTAGAAGTTATTGAACCTAGAAGTTCTGCTAATTCCTTTGAGCTATTTACTGTCATTTTATATTTGGGTTTTCAAGAGCATGATTCCAGAGACTTTTTCCCTCTAAGTACAAGATATCTCCAACTCCAATAACCACTACCCAGTTACTTGCCTGGGTATAGTCTTATGGTTCAGAAAGCTCTGCTTCCAATGGGATTATTAAATGAGTCAAAGATAATTTAGCTGAATTTAGTAGTGTTATTTTATCTACAAATTATTTATCTACAAGGGAGTAGAAAATCATACAAGACATGAGTATTAAATTATTTGCATAACCATTATTTTTTAAACAAGATACTAAAATTAGAAAATGATTTATAGATATACAAAATACTAACTGCAATTAAATAAGATTTTCACATTTTTTATTTTCAAGATACATTTTAAAAATATCTTTTTGGTATTTTGCATCACTAAAATATCCACAGAGGTACCTCCTCTGTGCCTCTCATAGTCATTCCATTTAACAAATAATATTTACAGGAAAAAGAAAAAGAGAAAACAGTAAAAACCAATTGGTACATCAAAAAAATCTGAAAAAATATGAAATGTATCACAACTGTGGACCTTTTATTTCTAAAGGCGTGGGATGGGTGGTCTTTGCATATCTCTGCTTTGGGACCAAGCTTGTTCTTTGTAATCTTAACTATATCTAGCTTTGATTGCTTTGTGGAATTTTTTAACCATTTACAACAATATAACAATTCTGTATGTTGTTTTCTTAGCTGTACTTCACTCTGCAGCAGCTCATCTTTCCATGCTTCTCTGTATCCATTATGCTGATTGTTTCTTGCAGTAAAGTAATATTCCATTATATTCATATGTCACAACTTGTTAAGTCATTCCCCAGTGGATGATCTTGTATTTTTTCAGTTCTTTGCTATCACAAAAAGTGCTGCCATAACTATTTTGTTGAACATAGGGCCTTTCTTCTTATTTGAGGAATATTTGGGGTTCTGATATATAAAAGGTTTGAGAGACTTAGGTAAGGGGTAATTAATAATTTTATTAATTATGGCCAGCAAATAATTAACAAAAGGATGGTCATTTGGCTTTCTCTTATAAATTAAAAAATGAATCATAGAGGCTTCTCAACATGTATATGCCCTTGGAAGAGTGGATATTCCCCATCAGTCAGCAATTAACTCTCATTGGTTAGCAATTAATGAGAGAATGACTATTATAGTGAAAGGTGGACCTATTCTGATGAGGAGTTGGGAGACCTTGACTTTGATTATGTCACTCTAATTCCCAGACTACCTCCAATCTTGGGCAGTCTAGACAAAGGGATCTACCCCTTACCAAAACTTGCCTGAGTAGAACACAATGGGCTGGCATTTACCTATATTATATTCTTTTTACTCTTTAATCAGAGCTAAGCTTTCCCAGTTGGAGAGGGTCCCAACAAAAGGCATGTACCCAGAGAATTTGGGCAATCTCATCTATCAGCAATGTCCTTCAGATGATGACTGAATAACCTACAAGGGTCTGATTTCTAAATGAGAAAATAGAAGAAGGATAATCTGAATCTCAATTAATAGTTGGTTAATAATATGAAAGAAATAATTATTTCTCTCAGGGTATAAGCCTAGGAGTAGAATCTTTGGGTCATGGATATTTTTGTCTTCATAAAATGCTTCTTAAAATGATTTACTGATTGATAGCTGTATCAACATTGCACTAGTTTGTCTGTCTTCTCATAACACTTCCAAGAAAGAATATTTACAACTTTTTTTGGTTATCTTTGCCTATTTGTATTATGAGAGGTTAAACTTTAGGGTTGCTTTGCTGTGCATTTACCTTATTAGTGATATGGAACATTTTTTCAAATGGTTGTTAATAATTTGTAATTCATTTGAGAACTAGTTGGTCATATTCTTTGATGACTTATTCACTAGGGAATAATTTTTAGCTATATATAAATATATGTATGTATGTATGTGTGTATGTATATATATTATATATATAGTTATGTGTACACACATATATATTAATTGTTTATATATCTTAGATACCAAACATTCTTCAGAGAAATTTAATACAAAGACTTTCTTTTTTCTCTTCCTTTCCTTCTTTCCTTGCTTTCTATTTTTCTGTTTGACCATTTCTCTTCTATGTGATTGTAAAGCGAAGAGAGAGATAAGATGTGAGAGTGACAAAGGCAATGTGTGGTGCAGAGTGCTGGACGGATCATAGACTTATCCTTTCCAATCTAAATATTCACATTCATCAGAAGTGCCACCCCCAAGGCAAAATGACTACCAGAAGAATTAATGTCAACAAATCAGAGCTCTTCTCTGAGCATGAACAATTTGTTTCTAACTTGGAGGGAAAGTTGAGCTAACACATAATTGGCAACAGTGAAGCAGAAAAGGAATGGACAACTCTCAGATTTGGTGTACAGAACTGCATTTGTTCATCTGGGTCAGAACACTTACAAATATCAAGACTGGTTTGATGAAAATGATGATGAAATTCAGAAGCTGCTAAACAAAAAATGAAAAATCCACAAGATTTACCAGCAGGATAGTTCATCCACCTCTAAGAAGGCAGCATTTAATTCCATCAAAAGCAAAGTACAAGCAAAGCTTAGAGAGATGCAGGATTCCTGGTTCAGTGAGAAAGCAGGTGAAATTCAATTTTATGCTGATAGTAACAATCCAAAGAGATTTTATGATTCCCTGAAAGCTATTTATGGACCAAAAACCTGTGGTGCATCACAACTGCTCAGTCCTGATGGGGCCATGTTGATTAGTGATAAGGACATGATCCTAGAGAGATGGGCTGAATGCTTCCACAGTGTTCTCAACAAACCATCATCAATTAATGGTGAAGCCACCGACCATTTACCTCAGGTTGAAGTCAATCCCTCCTTAGCTGAACTTCAACTGAAGAACAGGTTTTGAGAACCATTAGGCTCCTTTCATGTAGCAAAGCACTTGGTGCTGATTTACAAGTTAGGGAGACCATTGCTCATACAAAAGCTGACTGAAATTTTCCAGGTTATATGGCAAGAGGAGGTTATCCCCCAGGAGTTCAAGGATGCCTCCATTGTCCATCTCTGTAAAGGTAAAGGGAATAGATTGTCCTGCAACAATCACAGATGGAGTCTCTCTCTTAGTCATTGCTGGCAAAATTCTTGCTAGAGTCCTTCTTAATAGGCTGATCCTTCACCTGGAAGATGGTCATATACCTGAGAGCCAGTGTGGCTTCAGAAAGGGCTGAAGAACAGTCGATATGTGTTTGCTGCTCGACAACTCCAGGAGAAATGCCAGGAACAGAATAGAGGTCTGTACACAACATTTGTAGATCTGACCAAGGCCCTTGACACTGTTAATTGTGCGGGCTTATTGAAAATTATGTCAAAATTTGGCTGCCCAGAGAAGTTCATCACTATTGTAAGTCAATGTCATGATGGCATGTTTGCCCAGGTTCTGGATAGTGGACAATGCTCTTGTGCCTTCCCAGTCACCAGTGGAGTAAAACAGGGTCATGTGCTTGCTCCCATGATTTTTTATCATGATGTTTTCAGCCATGTTATCAAATGCTTTCAATGAGGATGAACAAGACATCAAGGTCAAGTACTGTACTGATGGTAAGTTCTTCAATTTGAAAAGGCTAGGAGCCAGGACCAAAGTGGAGGGAATGTTGGTGGATGATTTCCTGTTTGCAGATGATTGTGCACTCAGTGCAGCCTCTGAAACTGAGATGTAACAAAGTATGGACCAATTCTCTGCTACCTATGATGATTTTTGGCCTAATAATTAACACCAAGAAAACCCAGGTGCTCTATCAGCCACACCATACCATCCATACATGGAACTATTGGTTACAACAAATGGAGAAGTTTTGAATGCTGTGGACTTCCCTTGGTAGTGTACTTTCCAGGGATGTACACATTGACAATGAGGTTGATACACACATTGCCAGAGCTAGTTTAGTGTTTGAGAGACTCTGAAGAAAGGTTTGAGAAAGAAGTGGTATTAAACTGACTACCAATTGAAGGTCTACAGAGCCATTGTGCTGACCTCATTGTCATATGCTTGTGAAACATGGACAGTCTACCAGTGCCATGCCTGGAGACTGAATTGCTTCCATTTGAACTGTCTTAGGAAGATTCTGAGGATCACCTGGCAGGATAAGGTACCAGACACTGAAGTCCTTGCTCAAGCTGAACTGCCCAGCATTCAAAGTATGCTTCAGAGAGTGCAACTCCAATGGACTGGCCATGTTGGTTGAATGAAAAATGTATTCTTGCCAAAAAGACTATTTTATGGAGAACTCACATGGGGCAGGCCATCACATGGTGGCCAGAAGAAACTATACAACACTTTCAAGGTGTCTCTCAAGAACTTTCGATTTGACTATGCAACATGGGAGATACTGGTATGGGATTGCTCAGCATGGTGTCCCCACATCAGAAAGGGTGCTGTGCTCCTTGAGCAAAGTAGAATTAAGACAGTATGAAGTAAACATAGGATGTACGAATCTGGAGTATCCACCCCAAAAATTCACACGGACTATCTGTGCCTGACCTGTGATAGAGCATTTTGAGCTTATAATGATCTGATCAGTCACAGTTGGACACACTGAAATTTCATTTTATCATGGTGATGTCAATTTGGTCCTCTTTGAAAATGTAGAGCAACAACCAAATTTTTCTATCTGACCATTTCTCTTCTTAACCTAGACACATGAATTTTGTTTGTGCAAAAGTTTTTTAGTTTCATGCAAAGTAGTACAGCTTATCTTTTATAATTGCTTCTAGAACTTGTTTGATTAAGAATACATCTCTTTCTCATAGCTGTGAAAAGTATATGATCTACTTCTCTTCTAAATTTTTAATGGTTTGAGCTTCAATATTAAGGTCATATGTCCATTTAGAATGTATTGTGAAAATATAACATAAGAGGCTGCTTTAAATCTAATTTTCACCTGATGGCTTCCTATTTTTCCTAGTAGTTTTTCTTTTATCAAATAGAGAATTATTTTCTCAGTAATTTATATTTTTCAGAGTTATCAATCACTGGGTTGTTGTTCTACTGTTTCTGATTCTGCCTTGTCTAATTTGTTCCATTGATCTTCTGTTCTCTTTTAAAAAATGAATTCTAAATGATTTTGATGACTACTGATTTACTTTTTACTATTATTTTCTTTGATGATCTAGATCTTTTTTCCAAATGAATTTTGTCATTTTACTTTTTAAAATTTAATTAAAGTGTTTGTTTTCAGTTTTTAACAATCATTTCTATAAGTCTTAAATTTTCTCCCCTTCCCTTTCCCCTCCCTTTCTGAAGCAGCTTGCAATCTTATATGGGTTCTGCACATACATTTTTATTAAACACATTTTCACATTGGTCATGTTGCATAGAAGAATTGAAACCAATGGGAGAAACCAGGAGAAAAGCCAAAATAAAACAAGACATAACTCCAGAGAAAATATTCTATGTCATTCTGTGTTCTGACTCCATAGTTGTTTCTCTGGATGTCGATATTTTGTCTCAGGAGTCCTTTGGGAATATTTTAGGTCCTTGCATTGCAGTGAAGGGCTTAGTTTACCAGAAACAGTCCTTGCACACTATGGCTGTTACTGTGTATAATATTCTCCTTGTTCTGCTCATTTCACTCAGCATCAATTCATATAAGTCCCAGTTTTTCTGAAGTCTGACCGTCATTTCTTATAGTGCAATAGTATTCCATAACATTCATATACCACAACTTGTTCAGCCATTTCCCAATTGATGGGCAGTCCCTTAATTTCCAGTTTTTGGCTACCATAAAAAAAGCTGCTGTAAATATTTTTGTACATGTGGGACCTTTTCCCATTTTTGTGATATCTTTGGGATACAGTCCTAGAAGTGATATTGCTGGGTCAAATGGCATGCACATTTTTATAGACCTTTGGGCATAGTATCTAACTGCTCCCCAGAATGTTTGGATCAGCTCAGAGTTCCACCAAGAATGAATTAGTGTTCCAACTCTCCCACATCTTCTCCAACATTTATCATCTTTCTGTTTTGTCAATCTGATAGGTGTGATGTGTTACCTCAGAGTTGCATCTCTCTGATCAGTAGTGAGTGCATTTTTTCATGTAACTATAGATGGCTTTAGTTTCTTCCTCTGAAAGCTACTTGTTCATATTCTTTGACCATTTTTCAATTGAGAAATGACTTGTATTCTTGTAAATTTAACTCAGTTCTCTATACATGTTAGAAGTGAGGCCTTTATCACAGACACTAGTTGTAAAAACTCTTTCCCAGTTTTCTGCTTCCCTCCTAATCTTGGTTGAATTGGCTTTGTCTGTGGAATTTTGTTATTTTATTGAGTTCTGTGAAGTATTGCCTTCATAATTTGACTCAAATGACAATAAAATTATAAATTAATTTATGTATTACATTGGCACAGCCAGCTATAAGCATTGACCATTTCTTCAGCACTTAAGTTTTTTAAAAAATTATTTAAGGAGCACTTTGTAATTTACATTTACACAAAATTTTTGTGTCCTTTGGTACATTGTTCTCTAAATATTTTGGGCATTTTGTATGGATTTATGATTTAGAATGGTATTTTCTTTTTTATTGTTTCTTGAATTTTGTTATTATATAAGAATGATGTTGATTTTTGGTGGTAATAGTTTTATCTCTTTAACTATTTTTATGCCTTTTTTTCTTTCTCTTGTTTTATTACTATTGCTAGCATTTCCAGAACTAAGTCAAATAAGAGAGAATGGGTATACTTACTTTACTCCTGTATTTATTAAGAAAGCTTCTAATTATATTACATATCTGACTTAGTCATAATGATTGATTTCTTAAATAAATTGCCATAGTATTTGACAGGATTTTATTTAAACATCTTGAATCTATATTTATCCATAATATTGATCAGTGGAGACCCTTCCCCATTCCATTGAGAGGACTTGTGAATAATACCAGAAGCATTGCCAGATTCACCCTCAGAAGCAAAGATGGAGGGATGGTGGCTGCAAAGTGTAAGGCTCCCATATCAAGGCATCTGATTACGTAGGGTTGTCCTTCCTCTGCGTTACCTTTCCCCTACTTCAAATATGATGTTATTCTGATCTGAGACCCATTCTCCCATCATCCTGATCTGTGTCTTTTTGCTAGACCCAAATGACTCTGGAGGAGAGAGTGAGGTTGGTGACTTTGCACAGCCCTGCCTCACTTAAATCCAATTTACTTGTAAGTCATGACATTACTCTCCTGATGACATTGGTGAGAATGAAGGATGAACAGGTACGGTAGCAACAACACCCATCTTATGCTGTATGGGCCATCGAGCCTTTCCTTGTGTCCTACAGTTGAACCCTCCTATATGTGTTATCTCCTTGTTAGAATGAGAACTTTTATAGAAGAGAAACTATCCTTTTTCTATCTGTATCTCTAGTACTTAGAAACAGTGTTTGGAATATAGTAAACACTTAATAAATGCCTTTCATTTGTTCATTCACTATTTTGTTTTCAGCTTCCAACATCTCTTTACTTCCACAAGGAAAATTCCCTCATCTAACCAAAAAAAGGTCACATTTGTATAATGCTTTATGTTTTATAAGGTACTGTCTTCACACACACACACACACACACACACACACACACACACACACAGCACTCTAAGGTGAATTCTGAAAGTATTATCAGGCCTATTTTTCAGATGTAGAATTTGAGGCCTAGAGAAGTTAAGTGGTTTGCCCATAGACACATAGCTAGATAGTATTTAATTCATTTTTTATTATTAAAAGGTATTTGTTGAATTAAATGGAATGCTGGAGCTAGACTTGAGGCCAGATCTTCAGAGATCACTCTTTCTGGTATGAGGTCAGGAGATAATCTTTGTAGGAGAGGGAAGAAACCATTTTTATTGGTATATAAAATAATTCTCTTCTCTGTGGCTCTATATATTCCCCCATTTATCCCATCTTTCCTCCTTTCTTCTTTACTTCTTTTCTCCATCTCTCCAATTTCCTTTCCTTATTCTTTCCATCCCTGTCTTCCTTCTTCCCCATTTTTCATCTTTCCTTCTATATTTGCAAAAGGGAAAGTAAAATGAGATATAGAGATATTAACTGAATCAATAAGAAAACATTTATTAAGACAAAAGTGAAATGATATCATGTTAATAGCCCTGTAGTGTTATGAATCCAAAATGAGGGTAATTGAGACTTTTACCTGTTAATTCAGGCAAAAAACCCTTTTGCATTAAATGCCTAATTATTGGATTCTAAAGGATTTCACTTTTTGGGGAATAGGGTGGGGGTTGGGGTTGAATATCCAGAAAGCCATTTCTGAATTTCTTTTAGCCTGAGGAAAGAAGACTTCTCATGCTATATGATTCTATAGTCTGGAATGACCAAACCAGTCTTCAAGTATTCCTCCATCACATTTGATAATGATCTGAAGGGTTCTAGGCTTGTCATTTTTCAGGCAACAGATCTCTGGGCAAAGGCAGACAATTCATTCTTGAGTTTGAATGGAAAAAGTGCAGGTGTCTAATATTGATTATTGTTTTGAGAGGGAATGAATTTCACAAAAGAGATTCCCCATGACACCTAGCAGGCTGGGAAAAATCACATTTTGTAAGTTTTGTTGCTACAGCTGTGTTTCTTATGAGGCCCTCTTTAATGATATTCTGCTTGATCACTGTCCAATTCAATGCTTAGTTCCCCCCAGCAAAAGAGAAAAATCCAGTCTTGGCTTTATGTTGTACCCCTGTAAGTAGTCCATATGGTGTGATTTTAGGGGCATTGGGAAATCAGTGCCCTCCAAAAATACCTTTCCTATCTCAGATGCCATAGAGCCTGAAATTCTACCATTAGCAAGCTATTTCTTTAAATTGAGCAGTACCCTGTTCCTACTGTCCCTCATTCAAAATGTAAAGTCTCCTAGGAGGAAAAACATATTTGAAATTCTTAATTTAGTGCAAATAAATCCATCAATTTGCGCTCTTCTTTGATTAATGGGAATGTCTCCCATTAAGGCCTGTTTTTCCAAAATGTGTAGTGGAAATGGATGCAAAAAGAGGGGGAACAGAGAAAGGTAATAATCTCAGTTCCCTTGTCAGATATAATCTGGAGTGTTACGTTCATTTCTGGGTTCCCTGGTTCAAGACAGGTATTAATAATTTCTTGTCAAACTTCCTTCTTACATGGGAGGCAGATCATGTTACTCCCACAGATTTATTCTAGAAAAATCCTGAAATTCACACAAGACCAAATAATGATTAAGAAGTTCAATGAGAAATTAGAATAAATGATTTTTACCTGAGAACTGCATAAAAAGTTAGAGAGAAGCCCATAGGAAACAAGAAAGGGGGCTCCTCCTGCAAAGTAACTTTTGTTGTGACAAGAAGGAGGATACATGTACCCTACAAGATACTGTGTCTGAAGTCATCAAGAATTGAGGACTCTCCTGAGAAAGCCCCCACCAAGGTAAAGCAAAATAAAACAAAGTCAAAAAATGAAATAAAACAAAAACAGGCGTGGACCTTGGAATTCCTGAGGCATGGTAGCAGACTACAGTGGGATGACCAGCTTACTGTTACCTTCAGCCTGGAACAGCTCAAGCTCAGAGGCTCTGAGCTCCCTAAGACTCCTGAAGTGTCATTGAGGTCCGCAAAGATGCAGTGTTTTGAACCTCAAAGATAAGATATTTTTTTTGTTAACCCCTGGAAGTGGATATTGGTGCTAGATGCCATAGGACCCAGGGAAAGACCAAGAAGAGCTAGCCATCTCATTCAAAAGTGCACCTATAGAAGGTAGAACCTCTCCTTGGCACTCAGTGGAGGAACTAATGCTGGGAAGATGAGTAAATAATAAAAAAAAACAAAAAACATTAGCTGGTATTAAAAAATACAGCAGATTCAGAGGTCTGCAAAAGGAGAGAGTAACTCCACAGTTCATGGAAGCAAAGAATCAGAAGAGAAATAGATTTTCTACAAGGTCTACACAAATGCCTAGAAGATATGATCCAAGAGATGCAAAGTAAAACAGAAACTTTTGAGGAAAGAATTAGAAGAAAAAACTAGCTTAAAGCAATAAGTGGTAAGCCTTACCTAAGAAATGGAATCCTTGAAAACTAAAATAGACCAAATAAGAATCAAACACAAATCAATAAGACAGTAAGAAATATTAAGACAAACAAAAAAATTGAAAAAATATTAGGGGGGAGCCCTCAAGATGTAAAAAAAATCTTCTTGATCTGTAAAACAGGTCAAGGAGAGATAATCTAAGAATGATTGAACTCCCTGAAAAAAGCTGAGGAAGTATATTTTAAGAAATCATAAATGAAAACTACCCAAATCTATTAGAATTAGAGGGCCAAATTTAAGGACAAATTCAATGATAACCTACCAACAGGAACCCCGAAAGGAAATCTAACATCAAAACACAAAAAGGCATCAAAGCAAAAATCCTGCAAGCATCCATGAGTAAGCAATTCAAGTACTAAGAAGTAGAGTCAAGATCACGCAAGATCTGGCACCTTTTACCACATATGAGAGGAGATCTTTGAATAGAATATTCTAAAAGGCAAAACAGTTCCTTTACAAGAGGGGAAAAATGGAACTTTAATGGAATTTAGTGGGCTTTCAAGTATGTCTTGTGAAAAAACCAAAGCTCAGTAGGAACTTTGAAATACAAACTTAAGAATTTAGAGAAACCAAAAAACGTAGATTTATTTGAGAAGCTGGAAAATGTTTGATGATATAGTACTAAAATTAAAATAGATGGAGATACAACATATATCCTTTTAGAGCATTAATGTTTTCAGAGTGTTGAGAGGGTTAAATAAGATAAAACAGATATCCTGGGGACAGATTAGGTCTATTTCGAGAATTTGAAGAGGGTTAGGTTAAAAGAAATAGACTAGTTCCTAGGCAGGTATTTTCTTTGACCACCTACAGTTACATATTGTCTATCTTGACCTTTCTGGGTCACATTCCATGCAATTTTACACCCTTTTTCAGTAGCACACAGCTACCTGACACACAGGGACAGTTCTATTTGAGGATAAAACCCTGTGCACGGTGTTAATCTACCAGAACTCAATCCTTAACAATTCACGTACTTCTACCCCATTATATCCCCCTTATCCCAATGATTCTGAACCTTTGGTTGCCATTGTTCAACCCTATTTCCCATCATTTTTATGCTTCTTTCTTATTCCCATTGCCCTCAATCCATCCTTCCCCACACCTCTCAAAATGATCTATTTTATCTTTTATAGTTATCTCTATTCTTTCTTTGGTTAAGAATACATCTTCCATCCATTGCTTTGAAAGGTACATGATTTGTTTCTCTTTTACTTGTTTAATGGTGGGATCTTCAGTATTAAGGTCATGTTCCTGTCTAGAATGTGTTGTGGAATACTGTACAAGGGGATGGGTTAAGCCTAATTTATGCCAGAGTGTATTCTAATTTTTCTAGAAGTTCTTATTACATATGGAGTTCTTTCCTATATAATATATCTTTTTTGGTTTATTGAAGACTTTTATGGAGTTCCATTTTTTTTTGTGATTCTCCCTTGCCTTGTCTGTTTCATTAATTTTCTTTTCTATTTTTTAAGCTATACAAATGGTTTTGATGACTACTATTTTATAATACAGGGATCTCCCAAAAGCCTTAGGTCCTAAAACTGAAGTAAGGCTTTTGGGAGATCCTGTATAGTTTGAGATCAGGAAGTGCTACCTAACTCATACCTCATACCTAACTCATTTCATGATTTCCCTTGATTCTTATTTCTTTTCCACATTTTCCTTCATATCCATATATCTGCATTCCTAATCAGCTGTTTTTAACTGTCTCTGTTTCTCACTGTCTTTATCTCTCTGTCTCCATCTCTCTCTCCCTCCCATTCCTCTTTTAGTGAAACTTGCCAACATGGATTCAAATATTTTCTTCTTCCAATTACTTCTGCTATGCAGGCTATAAATTCTGCTTTCATAATTCTCATTTCTCTTCTGAATCAATCAGAAATATCCTACACTGGTTCCAAGACTTCTGGGAATCCAGAGTCTTCTACCTCATGAAGTTTTAGTTAATTTTATCTTTCCTTCTATTATTAATGCCTTCTCTGCTAATTAAGCAGCATGTGCTCAATGTTTCCTTCTTTTTCCTTTTACTAGCTCTACTTTTAAAATAAGGTATATCTTCTAACATAATCACGTTATGAATTTCAAGTCTCAGTGTTGTGTATGAGTTTGTATTTACTTTTTTGTATGAAAATTTCAATTTCACTTTTTTAATTTGTTTTCAACATTCATTTCCACAAAATTTTGAGTTCCAAATTTTCTCCCTTCCTTCCACCCCAAAACACCAAGCATTCTAATTACCCCTATCACCAATCTGCCCTCCCTTCTAACATCCCTCCCTTCCCTTGTATCCATCTTCTCTTTTGTCCTGTAGGGCAAGATAAATTTCTATACCCCATTGCCTGTTTTCTTATGTCCTAGTTGTATGCAAGAACAATACCCAACAGTTATTCCTAAAACTTTGAGTTCCACCTTCTCTTCCTTCCTCCCTCCCCACCCATTCCTACTGGCAAGGCAAGCAATTCAAGATAGGCCATATCTGTGTAGTTTTGCAAATGACTTCCATAATAGTCATGTTGTGTAAGACTAACTATATTTCGCTCCATCCTATCCTGCCCCCCATTTCTTCTATTCTCTCTTTTGTCCTTGTCCCTCCCCTAGAGTATTGACTTCTAATTGCTCCCTCCCCTCATTGCCCTCTCTTCATCACTGCCTCACCCTGCTTATCCCCTTCTCCCCAACTTTCCTGTATTGTAAGATAAGTTTTCATACCAAAATGAGTGTGCATTTTATTCCTTCCTTTAGTTGAATGTGATTACAGCAAGCTTCACATTTCGTCTCTCACCTTCCCCCTTTTTTCCTCCACTGAAAAGTCTTTTACTTGCCTCTTTTATGAGAGATAATTTGTCCCATTCCATTTCTCCCTTTCTGCTCCCAACATATTCCTCTTTCACCCCTTAATTTTATTTTTTTAAGGTATGATCCCATCCTATTCAACTCACCCTGTGCTCTGTGTGTGTGTGTGTGTGTGTGTGTGTATAATAACACCAACTACCCAGATACTGAAAAAAGTTTCAAGAGTTACAAATATTGTCTTTTCATGTAGGAATGTAAACAGTTCAACTTTAGTAAGTCCCCTATGATTTCTCTTTACTGTTTACCTTTTCATACTTCTCTTGATTCTTGTGTTTAAAAGTCAAATTTTCTTTTCAGTTCTGGTCTTTTCATCAAGAATGCTTGAAAGTCCTCTATTTCATTGAAAGACCATTTTTTCCCCTGAAGTATTATACTCAGTTTGCTGGGTAGGTGATTCTTGGTTTTAGTCCTATTTCCTTTGACTTCTGGAATATCCTATCCCAAGCCTTTCAATCCCTTAATGTAGAAGCTACAAGATCTTGCGTTATCCTGATTGTATTTCCACAATACTCAAATTGTTTCTTTCTAGCTGCTTGCAATATTTTCTCCTTGATCTGGGAACTCTGGAATTTGGCTACAATGTTCCTGGGAGTTTCATTTTTTGGATCTCTTTCAGGAGGTGATGAGTGGATTCTTTCAATATTTATTTTGCCCCCTGGTTCCAGAATATCAGGGCAGTTTTCCTTGATAATTACATGAAAGATGATATCTAGGCTCTTTTTTTGATCATGGTTTTCGGGTAGTCCCATAATTTTTAAATTGTCTCTCCCGGATGTATTTTCCAGGTCAGTTGTTTTTCAAATGAGATATTTCACATTATCTTCCTTTTTTTCATTCTTTTGGTTTTGTTTTGTGATTTCTTGGTTTCTCATAAAGTTATTAGCCTCTATCTGTTCCATTCTAATTTTTAAAGGACTATTTTGAGCTTTTGAACCTCCTTTTTCATTTGGCCAGTTCTGCTTTTTAAAGCATTCTTCTCCTCATTGGCATTTTGAACCTCTTTTGCCAATTGAGTTAGCCTATTTTTAAAGGTATTATTTTCTTCAGCGTTTTTTGGGGTCTCCTTTAGCAAGCTGTTGACCTGCTTTTCATGATTTTCTTGCATCTCTCTCATTTCTCTTGCCAATTTTTCCTCCACCTCTCTTACTTGAATTTCAAAATCCTTTTTGAGCTCTTCCATGGCCAGAGACCACCGAATATTTATTTTGGATGTTTGGGATACAGAAACCTTGATTTTTATGTCTTTCCCTGGTGGTAAGCATTGTTCTTCCTCATTAGAAAGAATGGGAGAAGATATCTATTCATCAAGAAAGTAACCTTCTATAGTCTTATTTTTTCTCCATTTTTTGGGCATTTTCCCAACCAGTTACTTGACTTTTGGGTCCTTTGTCAAGAATAGGGTATACTTTGGGGGTCTGTAAGATCTCAGTTCCTCCAAGGTGGTACAATCAAGCGTGTACACTGGTCTGGGAGGAAGAAGAAATTTTTGTGCCCAGAATCTGAGTAATAGAGTTTTGTCTTCACAACCACCTGGCCTCCAGTTCCACCAAGCCAGCACTGGGAGCTGAGATTCAGATGAGCTGCAGAGGCAGAGCCACCATTCACTGTGAGATAAAGATCAGCTGCTCAAATCCCTCAGGAGTATTAGTTGAGGGTTGGGCCTCTATGTAGGGCTGAGGTAAGAATCAGCTGTTCAGTGCCTCCAGGGGTTTTACCTTCCAACAATGCATGCAGGCTGCTATAGGGGCTGCTGTGGGAGCTGCTGCAGCCCTGTGATGGGACCTCTGCAGGCCGCAGCCTGAGGCCAGAGCTATGGGAAGGCCCTTCCCCCTTCTCAGCCAGCTGAAAAATCCCTCTCACTGACCTTTGGAGCCTGTAGGTTGAGAGATCTGTGAACCACTGCTGCTGGGACTTGGGATTCTGCCCCCAAAGCCTGCTCTCATCCTCCTCCCAGAGCCACAAGGCAGGGCCAAAGCTGGGCTGGGCTCCGCTCCGCATCTGGTGAGACAGACATTTCCTGTGAGCCTTTCAGGTCACCCTGGGCTGGAAATCTCCTCCACTCTGTTGTTCTGTGCTTCCGCTGCTCTATAATTTGTTGAGATTCTTTCTTTACAGGTATTTTATGGGCTGTGGTGGAAGAGCTAGCATATGTATGACTTTCTACTCCGCCATCTTGGCTCCCTCAATTTCACTTTTAAAACTCTATATTACATTCATTGGTACATAGAATTCTGAGACATATATTGTTCCACATGCCAATTCTTTCTATTTTTTTCCTTCAGCATTACTAGTCGTGTCCTCCAATATTATTGTTTGTTCAGTGTAATATAGTTGTCATCTTCTGTACCTGAATTTATGAGTTTATTTGGCCTTTTCTCCTTAATCCTCAAATTCCATCTTGTCATTTTGTCATTTTATTCAATCTCCTGAGTTTTTTCTGACTCTCATGAATTATGCTTTATCCTCAGAAAAGATTCCATTATTCAGGTATCATAAACCATAGACTAGAAAAGAAAATCCTGCTCTTCCACATCTCTATTTAAGCTACAGTACACTTTTCATGCCCATCTTTTTATTCTAAACTCACAGTTTTGTCTGGTAAAATGGGTAACACTAGCTGTTTTCTCACCCTACCCCCACCCTAACCAAATCCTTCAGTTTCTTACTTTGAACAGTTATATGGTCCAGGACTTTTCCTTGGTAATATTAGCGATTCTGATGAACATCAAAAGTATATAGTTTTAAATGACTTTGATAAATCTTGGAAGTCCTCTGTCATATTTTTTGCTACATGTGCCCAAAAAAGAGCCTACTTTATTAATCATATTGACTTCATTTCTACCTATTTGACCTTGAGTGAGTCACTTAACTTCTCTGGGCCTTAGTTTCCTCACTCGTAAAATTAGTGGGTTTAGTGTCTTCATGAAAAAATTAATTACTGCATGATATCTGAGGTAATGTCAGCACTAAATCTATGACTTTTTAGGAGTCCTGAAAATAGGTCCACTTCTTCTGATGTCAGATAGAAAGATAAGTTCACTTTTCACCTTATATTTCCTTGATTCAGGCTTCAGGACTCCATCTCACTTCTTGACAATCTCCAAACTGGCTTCCTGACTCCTACCATTTTCTATCTCTTCTTTATATGTTATGTTATTCCATTAGAACATAAGTACCTCAAGGTCAGAAGCTGTATTGCATATTCTTAAATGTGTATCTGCAGCACTTAGCACAGAGCTTGGCACATAGTAAACATTTAACAAATGTGTCATCCATCTATTTGCCCGTCTCTGTCTCTCTCTTCCCCCTCCCCCATCTCTGTCTCTATCTCTGTCTCTCTCCCTCAATTTCATCTGGCTTTCTATAATTTTTATTTTATGTAGCATATAATAAGCTGCTTTTTCTTTAGAATTTCTATATTCATCTTCTAGGACCAGCCTCTTGCATGTTGTATGATAACTCCAATAGTTGCTTCTTTTTTTTGTCATTTTCCCCTCTAAGTCATCGTCCCACTTGCCATCATTTTGACCTGATTTTAATTTTCTTTCATCTCCTTGAAAACTTTTTTTGGCTTCCTTTCTAGTTCTAAAAAAATATTTATATTTATAATTATTTTTATATTTATATTTATATATTTATATTTATAATTAATTTATAATTAAATTTGTAAAATCTATAAAGATATGAGCTGTTCCCTAATTGATAAACGGTCAAAAGATATGAACAGGCAGTTTTCCAATGAAGAAATCAAAACAATTTGTAGGCATATGAAAAAATGCTCTAAATAACTATTGATTAGAGAAATGTAAATTAAAACAGCCTTGAAATATCGTTTCACACCTATCTGATTGAATGGGAAAGCAACAAATATTGGAGGGGATGTAGAAAAAATGGACACTAATTCATTGTTGTTGAAATTGTGAACTGATCCAGCCTCTTTTGAGACCAATCTGGAATTATGCGCAATGAGTTATTAAACTACCTATACCCTTTGACCCAGAAATATCACTACTAGGTCTCTTTCCAAAGATGATTAAGTGAAAAGGAAATAACCTATATGCTTTAAAATATTTATAGCAGCTCTCTTTGTGGTAGCAAAGAATTGGAAATTGAAGGGATGCCCATCAATTGGGCAGCAGTTGAGTAAGTTGTGGTAATTTTTTTGTGTGTTTGTCCTTCATTGCCAAAGAAGACCATACCATCAGAGAAATGATGACATGACTTGCACTTGACTTTGTTTTGAGTGAGGGAGGGCAGTGCAGGTCACCAGCCTCACTTCCCCTCCACAGCCATCTGAATCCAGTGACCAGATATTCATCAGGATGACTGGAGATGACCCAGGATGAGGCAATTGGGGTAAAGTGACTTTCCCAAGGTCACACAGCTAGGGAGTGTCACGTTTCTGAGGTGAGATTTGAACTCAGGTCCTCCTGACTTCCTGCATTGGTGCTCTATCCACTGCACCACCTAGCTGCCCCAAGTTGTGGTACATGATTGTGATAGAATACTACTATACTGTAAAAAATGACAAGATGTATAATCTTAGAAAAACATGGATAGACTTGCAGGAAATAATGAAGTGTGACATGAGCAGAATGAAGATGACATTGTATACAGTAATAGCAACATTGTTTTAAGAACAACTTTGATTGAATAAATCATTTTGACTATTATAAAAAGCCCAAATTAACTACAAAGGACATATGAAGGAAAATGCTATCTGCATCCAGAGAAAGAACTGATAAATAGAAGTATATATGTGATGATTTTATACATATACATATATATGTACATATATATACGTATATATAGGTATATATGTAGGCATATACGTATGTATGCATGTATGTATATATACACACATTGTTGTGTCTAATGGTAGCCATCTCTAGGGTGGGGAGAGATTATAAAAAAAGAAATTTATATGATAACATTATTATATATTTAAAAGGAATAAACAATATGTGAGAGATTTACAGTTCCATGTTCAATCATCTTTTTTTTTATTATGCTATGTTATGTAACTGCTTGTTTTATTCCATAAATTAAAAAAATAAAACGAATTGTCAAGAACAATTTATTCTTTTTAATAAGCTGGAGTGTAGAGAGATGTCCTTCAAGTGTCTTCTTTATATCCTAGTCAAGAGACCATGTTGACCTACGTATACAGGTAGCTAACTACATCCCCATATTTGGTAGTTCAATGGGAAAAGATCACTTTGTCATTACTTTCTGTTTCTCAATTTCGTCACTCGCAGTCTGAGGAGTTCCTTCTGGAAGTTTTCTCCAGAAGCTACTCTGACAAATTGGCTCTTTGTCATACTTCTTTGTTGCTAAGTTTTTGGGCTTTACACCCTCTTTAAGACACTGCTTTTGAGCTAAACTAGCTATTCCCACTCCCTTTCTCCCCTCTTCTACTAATTTTTGCTACTTTTTAAGTTAATTATTAGGGTTCATGGGGCCAAGTAGGAGTCAGTGTAATTTCTTCAGTAATACAGAAATAAATAATAAAACCAGTCATGAAGAAATTATTGATTTATCGGGGGTGGGGAAGCCACCCCGAGGCCACATGTGGCCTGCTAGGTCCTTGAGCGTGGCCCTTTGACTGAATCCAGAGGGCTGCGCTCCAGGAGCTACAGAGCCACATGTGGCCACAAAGCCACAGCTTCTCCAAGCCTGGTTCAAACATTCCAAAATTTCTTATTCATCTCTTCCTTTTCCTGTTCATTAAGATAGACTAGGAAGACAGTGAAAAAGAGCTAACGAAGCAGGAGCATCAAACCTGATTTCCCATTAAGTGGATGATTAGAAAATGGAAGATAAAGATATGGAAATATATAAACTAAGAATGATCTCTCCTGATAGTTGTGACCAAAGTATTTATGTAACTGTGTACAAGATGACAAACAGGAGAGAAAAAGGAAGTAAGACATGGACTCTGTCCTTGGCAAGACAGAGCAAACTCAGAAAAGTATGTATGTCTTATTAAAGTAGCATATACAACCACATTGATACCTTAGTTAATCAGAGCAGCAAATGATCTCATTAACAGAATTCTGGGACTCTTTGAGGGTTAAACCTTGTCCATCGTTGTGAACATGCAAGATTAAAAAAATTAGTTTTAGTCTTTGTATCCTTAAGGATCAATATGTTCAACAGGGCTAGTGCACCCTAACAACATTCTCTTCACAAGTTTCCTAATGCATTTAGGGTTTTTTCATGTGTTGCAAAAACATCATTAATTCTTGTGTTTGCGTAATATTAATATTTATAGCTTATTGAGTACTTTATGTAATAAGTTTAGATTATGTTTACTTTTTCAATGTAGGTTATATTTCCTTAAAAAGTAAGACCATTATGTAAGTTAGATATAACTGATAGTGCTTGTGTAATAAATGAGGCTTTTGACAGCATGAAAAATTTCAAACCAATATAATTCTTAATGACTGGAATGTACTTCTTCCACAGTAATATTTGCAAGTTTTTTCTTTTGTTTTGAAAGTTTAAGTGAAGGAACAGCTAGACGGTGTGGTGGATAGAGCACTGGCCCTGAAATCAAGAGGACCTGAGTTCAAATGTGACCTCAGATGCTTTCTGGTGTGTAACTCTGGGCAAGGTGCTTAACCCTGATTACCTCAAAAAAAAAAAAAAAGTAAATTTAATTGAGCCTCTGATCTTGAAAATGTCATGATTCCTTCCTGTTATTCTCCCTTCCTTTGATCTGGTGACTTGAGGGTTTTGGTTCTCTCAGTTCTGGGTAGCCAGCATCTCTGGAGATACTTTTGTCAGACCAGCGACTGATTTTCTTTGTGTAGGGGACTCCTTGTGAGTATTTCCTAATTACAGGCTGACAACTGCTTTGTATAGCTTTAGAGAGTTGCCTGTGGCACTGAGGGTTAAAGTGACCTGCCAAGGTTTAGAGGTTTGCATTCTATGTCTCAGGCAGGATCTGAACTCACGCCTTACTCCAAGACCAATTCCATTTCAATTGTACCATTTTACCTTCTTCATACAGGACCTTGTACATGTCTAATTACAGCTGCCATGAAAGGATTCTTTGGGAATTCTAGAATAATGAGGTTGTCCGAAGCTAGGTGGAACTAATCAAGAAAGGTTTCCTTGAGGAAGTGACTTTTGAACTATGTCTTAGAAGACTGGCAAAGTGGTAAATGAAACTAGATGCACTGTGGATAGGAGGAATACCTAAGACTTAGGGGCAGGAGCTAAAGAGTCATTTGCAGGGAATCAATAATCTTAATTGTTTGGGCAAGGTTCTAATCGTGGTTTTTTAGCTTGCTACCTCTGTGACCATGGGCAAACCACTTAAACTCTGTCTAAGTACCCTTGTCTATAAAATTAGAGAATTTGACTAGATAACCTCTTAGATCTCTTCTAGTTCTTAATCTATGAGCCTGTGATCGTTCTGTGAGTTCCTCCACTGAAAGGTCAGTAAAGAGTCTTTGAATCACCATTCTAGGTCATTTATTTTCCAAGCTATCAGGTGAATGGCTTACATAACAAATGGAAAAGAAGAGCAGTGTGGATCCATCATTTGCAGACTACATCTGCTTGGCACTGGGTACAATGTTGAAATAACATATCCCTTGCTAACTTCCTGGAGCTGCAGGGTTTTTTCTTTTTTAAATATTCGGTGCAAAGGTGAGTAATATAGCAATTCATTGTAGGAATGTAAATAATGGAGAATATATAGGCTTTCCTGGGCACCATCCAGTTTTCTTTTTCTTGTTTCAGCATTAAGGAAGACAATATTGAGGAGACACAGCTGATATACAAAGAAACCCTCTGTCTCCCAAAAAAATAAAAATAAGATTATTAGGGAGATCTTCTCCATAGGAGTGGAAAGGAAAAGTCCAATCACTTCTGGATTCCTACACTAGACAGTGGTTACTATTTCCACCGTTATCTTTACAGGAGCTGGAAATCTCACTGGGGTGGACCTTTCCCTGTGCCTGTCCCTGGTATTGCTTGGAGGAGAGACCTACTTAGGAAGCAGGAGTAGTCAGGCATTTGCTAATTCCGTCCATTGTTACACCTGGATGACCAAGAGACTATACTCAATGAAATAGGAGAAATAAAAGAATTAAGTGGGGAAAATCAAGGAAAGCTTCTCAGGGGAGGTAAACTTTATGTATCTAAAGAATCCTCTATCAGGAAAGTGAATTTGAGGCAATAGGTCCTTGATTAACAATTCCAGTCTGAAATGGCCTTCACTTACTTTTCCTGTGCTATACCACTTCTTTCAATCTTAATCCTGTGCTTTGCCATTTGAATAAAACTGATTTTAAATCCCTCTGATTCTTTTGTTCTCTTCTCCTTCTGATGTTGCACTGCTAATTCCCACCATAGGGTTTCTTCAACCATATACTTTTTCTGAGTCAATAAATGCTAATGAATGAAAAAAGTATTTGTTAAGTGCTCGCTATGCTCAAAATGCTGGGGTTACAAGTAGAAAGGTGAGGCATTTCCTGTTCTCAAAGAGCTCACATTCTAATGGAGGAGACCACAGATATGGAAGGTTTCAGCTGTAAGTCAGATGAAAAAGGCCCATGGTGCTTAGGATACAACAGCAAAGCAGATAATAATGCTTCTTCTTTAGTGTCGTTTCCACTGGTAAAATCATATCAATTGCTGATGTTGAGGCATTTGATACTACCAAGGATTTTGGTGGCAAGAACTTTCCTTTCCAGGTCTTCAATAGTTGTAGCTGTAGCACCTATATGAGCATTTGCCAGGCTGTTATCTCCACAGAGGTTACTATCCCAGATGATGGGTGAGGGCACTGGACTGGAATCATTGCGTCTTGGGTTCAAAGTTCTGGGATCTCTCCATCGGGGTCTGAGGGAAGATGTTATTTAGGTGGCCATGGTGGTAGTTTGACTTGCCTGTCTCTCCTTTATTTGCTTTGCTATTTTAGCTAGGCTGGATTGCTGGTCCTATGAATTACAATTGGGCAACAGTTGGTGGGGATGGTGAACCACGCCTCCAGCCCTTGGGGTTATTTCCCCAGATGACAGATTTGAAGTCTGGGCTGGAAGAAGGACAGCTGATCTTGTGGAGTGGAAGAGGGAGCTACTACTCCTAAGGCTCATATGCCTATCTTCCCTTCAGTGGCTATTGGTCAACAGTTTTTAATTGTGGAAATGAGGAATGTAAGCCCTTTCCCCCATAATGACCTCTTTCTTCAATGATGGAAGCAAGGGATTGGCAAAAAGTAGGCTTGATGGCTTGGAGGTTACTGTTATTCCCAGGGTTCTTGGGTTCAGGGTTCTGGGCTGTCTCCTTGGGTCTGAGGGGAGATGGTGGTCAAGATGATGGTGGTAGTTTGAGTTGCCTGGCACATGCTGCCTCTCAGCTCTCCTTTAGGGTGTCTTGTTGCTTTGACTAGATTGGTCTGCTTACACTATGGGTAGCAATTAATTGAATAATTAGTGGGGATGACTGACATCTTTTTTCATAGGAGGTGCTTCCATAGATAATATCTGTGAGGACTATGAGAATGGCAGTGAGGAGTTCAATGGAGAGATTTGCTAAACTGTGCTCATGAGGCCTACTACAGTTTCCCACAATTTAATTTTACCTCTAACACCTACTACTTGTGTATCTGTGTGACCTTGAACAACTTCTCTGGTTTCAATCTTTTCATCTGTAAAATGAAAGGGTTGGACTAGATTGACCTCTAAGATTTCTTATGGTTCTAGATCTAGGCAATATTTTTTATTGATCTCTAGTCTCCCCCCACACACTCATAGTGGATATTCTACATCTTTTCTCCTTTCAACTCCTATCCCCATCTTTTTTTTTTCTCTCCATACTGGCTACTGTCAACTTCACTGAAAAGTTTTAGGCTCTACAATATTTACTCCTTCAATTCCTTTGCAATGCATCTCAAAACATCTCTTTGTTCTCACCTACTCTCTCTCTTTTTTCTAGTCATAGCAGCTGTTATAAAATTCCTTATGTCAATATTGGACAAAGATTTCACACTTGATCTCATCTTCTCTTGTCACATCTGAGTCCCTGCTTCATCGATCATTTCCCCTCTCTCATCTTACGTATTTCCTTTCTACTGGCTCTTTCCATTCTGTCTGCAAACATTTGCAATTTTCTTATGTTCTGAAAAACAACAACATAAGGACAGGTCAATCACTTGTCAAACATTGGCCATACAACCATATCTAAACTCATCTTATCAATGCTTCAAAAGACTGATAACCAATGACTAAGACTTCTTATTAGTAGTAAAAACCAGGAGCCAGCTGGGTATATGTAGTGGATAAAGTGTGGTCCTGGATTCAGGAGGAACTGAGTTCAAATCCAGACTCAGACACTTACTAGTTGTGTGACTTTGTGCACGTCACTTGACACTGTTTGTCTCAGTTTCCTCATCTGTAAAATGAAGGAAATGGCAAACTAATCCAGTGTCTTTGTCAAGGAAACCCCACATGGGGTCACAGAGAGTCAGATATGACTGAAACGACTCACCAGTAACAACAAAATAAAAACCAGAATAGTTTACTTAAAGTTTCAAGCTTTGAGATATCAAAAATAGACAGCATTAGCAGCCTCCGCTATTTCTGTGACCCAGTTAAGCCAGCTTGTATCCTTTCCCACAATCAGAATGCATATTCAAGTCATAAATTTCACTAGTATAACACAAACTTCTCATCTTCACATAGTAAAGGAGTAGGAGGTTATATTAGTCATTCATAATATTTTCTAAGGAAACAGACAACCATCCACTAGGGTGCTCAGGGCTTGACTCTAGAAACAGACAACCCCTGAAACTCCTTGTCACAGCCTAGTTTTCTTCTTTAATGAACTGCTGGGTGAGAATGTCAGGAACTTCCTTCTCTCTGGCTTTTTCCAGCTCAAATCACTGCTTCTCCCTACCTCATCACAAATTGCTGCCAGTGCGTAGGTCAGAGAGGGGTGGAGGCCCCTTAATGTCAATAGACTGAGGCTGGAGCAGGCTTCCATGGAAGGAATCTTCTTACTGTGTCCATTCACTGACTTTCACCTCATGTTACCCTAAACCTTCACTTGCCAATTTAATCTTTCCTTTATTTGTTCTTGTGCCATCAGTCCCTCTCTCTTTCTCCCTGTCAGTCCCTCCAATTACAGTACAAGCTAACAGTCATATTACTTTTGACTGTCTTTTGTTCACTTTGAGATTGTTTTCACTAAATGAGGGACACTAGACAAATGCAGTCCAGAAACCAGAGAACCACTTCTAAATATATGTACTCTGAATATGTATGGGTCACATCTCCCCTCTTTGATTGTATGTTCCTTGAGAGTAGGGACTGTATTTTTTTCTTTTCCATATCCTTTCTATTTAACAAAAAAAAAGTTAAAGTGAAGTTGTTTAGTTGTCATTTTGCAATATGGTGTTGTCTTGTAAAAAACAAATTTTCACATCCATATTCTTTTCCTTCCATTTATTCTCCTCCAATTGAGAAAAAAAGCCTTAATACAAACATATATAGTTAAGCAAAATAAATTCCCCCATGGGTCATGTCTTGCCCAAACCCCTCTATCCCCTGATATGTCTCAGTCTATATTTTGAGTCCATTACTTTGAAAATGAGTAGCATGTTTCATCTTGAGTATTCTGGAACGGTGGTTCATTGTTGTTCAGGTGGTTGGTTGGTTAGTGTCCTCATTCTCGAAGAGGATAAAAATGACATCATTATGCTAGAGTCAAGTTACAGAGTGTCATGCTGTGACTGATCAGACCAAGAGGAGCTCAGAATGTTCTGCTACAGGTTGGGTAAAAATAGCCTATGTGAACGTTTGGGGTGGATTCTCTAAATTTGTGCATCTCACTTTTCTTTTGAGCTACTTCAATTCTGCTTTGCTTGTAGAGCACAGAACCGTCTCTGAGGTGGGTATTCCATAGTTTTGTTTTGTTTTTTACAACAGTTGGATCTATTCACAATTCCACCAACAGTATATGTGCCTATTTTCCCACAGCTCCTGCAGAATTTATTGTTTTCATTTTTTGGGTCAACTTTCAAATCTACTGGGTGTGAGGTGGAAGTTCAGAGATCTTTTAATCCGTACTTCTATAATAATGATTTATAATATTTGTAAAAGTTATTGATATGTTGAATATCTTCCTCTGAAAATTAATATACTTTAGTTATCAGGTAAGCCATGGCTCTTATTCTTATAAATTTGAATTAGTTCTCTATATAAATTAGAAATGAGATACTTATCAGTGGGACTTGCTGCAAAGATTTACAAAAATATTTACTTGCTTTTCTTCTAATTTTAGCTGCATTGGTTCTGTTTGTGCAAGATCTTTTTAATTTTATGTAATCAAAATTATCTGGGGCAGCTAGGTGGTGCAGTGGATAGAGTTCCTGGCCTGGGGTCATGAAGACTCATCTTTGTGAGTTCAAATCTGGCCTGAAACACTTACTAGTTGTGTGACCCTGGGCAATTCACTTAACCCTGTCTGTCCAGTTCTTCATCTGTAAAAAATGAGCTAGAGAAGGAAATGGCAAACCATTGTAGTATGTTTGCCAAGAAAACTCTCAATGGGATGATGAATCAGATGTGACTAAAAGTGACTGACCAACAACAATAACAAAATTTTCTATTTAATTTTTATAATCTTTTTTATCTCTTATTTGGTCATGAATTATTACCTCCTTTATTCACATATCTGGCAGGTAATTTTGTCTTTACTCCTCTGATTTGTTTATGTCACCCTTAATGTCTGAATTATGTACACATTTAATGCCTTTGTTGGGATGTGGTGTGAGATGAGATGTTGGTCTAGACCTTGCTTTTGCTAGATCTCTTTCCAGTTTTCCCAGTAGTTTTTGTCACATCATGAATTCTTACTCACAAAGCTTGGGTATTTGGGCTTACCAAAAACTAGGCTACTGTGCTCATTTGGTTCTGTATCCCATATATCAAACTGTTCCACTGATCAACCTTTCTATTTCTTATCTGGTACAAATTTATTTCATGACTACTGCTTTGAACTACAATTTGAGATCTGGTACTTCCTTCTTACCTTTTTTCTGAATGCCCTTGATATTTTCTATCCTGTTTCCCACAGATGAATTTTATTATCATAGCTCTATAAAATAATTCTTTGGTAGCTTAATTGATATGACACTGAATAAAGAAATTAATTTAGGTAGAATTATTATTTTTATTATATTGGCTGAGCCTATCCATGAACAACAAATATTTCCCTATTATTTAGATCTGTATTTTTGTAAAGAATATCTTGTAGTTGTATTTAAAGAATTCTTATGAGTATCGTTGTAAGTATTTTATACTTTCTCCATTTGAACATTAATTTTGTTTGTGTAGAAGTTTTTCATGTAATCAACATTATCTATTTTATCTTTGGTAATTCCAACTCTCTCTTGCTTGGTTAATAATGTATTTCCTACCCACAGCTATGAGAGATATATGATATTTTCTTCTAACTTAAAAAAATTATACTGCGTTTAATATTAAAATTACATATTGGTTTGGAATATATTATGGAAAATGGCATAACGTGTTGGTCTAAGCCTCATTTCTTCCAGACCGTTTTCTAGTTTTCCCAGTATTTTTATCAAATAAGATATTTTTACTTAAAAACTTATGTTTCCCATTTTATGAAACACTCTTATTGAATTCATTTTTTTGTGATTCTTCCTCATGTAATCTGTTCTATTGTTTCATGTCTCTATTTTTTGACCAATACCAAATTTCTTTGATGACTGCTGTTTTATAATGTAGCCTGAGATTTGGTCATATTATTTTCCCCTTCTTCTGTACCATTTTTCATAAATCCCTTTGATATTCCAGGTTTTTTGTTTTTTTAAATGAATTTTGTTATTATTTTATTAAGCTCTGTAAAGTATCCCCTTGATATTTGATTGTACCTATTTGATTGATATTGTGTTAGAAGTAGAAATTAACTTTGGTAGTATTGTCATCTTGATTATATTTGCATGGTCTAGCAAAGAACACTGAATATTCCTCTGGCTATTTATATTGTCCTTTATTTCTTTAAGGAGTACTTTGTAATTGAATCTAAATAAATCTTTTCTTTATTTTGGTAGATCAACATACAAACACTTTATGCATTTTGTAATATTTGGAATTGGAATCCCTCTCCTATTATTTCTTCTTTAATTCTGCTATTATTATATAGAAATGCAGTTTATTATCATATAGAAATGTGGTTTGCTTTTAAGGGTTGATTTTGTAGCATTTAATTTTCCTGAAGCTATTCATTGTCTCAATTAGTATCTTTGCTGATTCCCTAGGATTTTCCAAGTATACTATCATGCCATTAGTAAATAAGGATAGTTTTATCTACTCTTTACTTATGTTTATTAATTTTTAATTTTTTACTCTTATCTCACTGCTGTTAGAATTTCCAGAACTGTATCAAAATATAGTGGGGGAGAATGGACCTGAATTCATTGGAAAATATTTTAGTGTACTGAAGTATGTTATTCCTAGTGCTTATCATGCTTGCTGTTGGTTTTAGATGCTCTTTAGAATATTAAAAAAGGTTCCTCTATGCTAATATGCTGTAGGATTTTAAGCATAAAAGAATTGTGTTGTTTCAAAGGTTTTCTATGTACCTATTGAAAAAATCATGTAGTTTCAGATGTTTGAGTTTTTTAAATGATTAATTATATTATTTTCTCTTTGAATCCTTGAAATAAATCCAACTTAATCATAATGAATGATTTCTTAGATAAATCACTATAGTCTGACAGGATTTTGTTTAAAATTTTTAATCAATATTCATTAATTATATTGGTCTATTGTTTTCCTTCTGTTTATCCTTCCTTGGTTTAAGTATTAGGAATACATTTGATCCATAAAAAGAGTCTACTTTCTTTACTTTTGAGAATAGTTTGTAAAGTATGGATATTAATTGTTCTTTAAAAGCTTGATAGAATTCTATGAATCATCAGGACCAGGAATTTTTTCCTTTGGTAGTTCCTTTACAGCTGGTTCAATTTCTTTTTCTGAATTTGGCTTATTTAAAATCTGTTCACCTGATAGTTTGGATATTTCACATTTTTTAAGACTCCTCTATTTCTTTTGTGTTCAGCTTTGTTAGTATAACCGTGTTCTGATTATTCTTTTTATTTCTTCTGGTTTTGTGATTCCACCATTCTCATTTTCTGCCCTCTTCCTAATTATTACATTAGCTAAGTATTTATCAATTCTTTTAGTCTTTAAAAAATCCATCTTTTATTTATCATTTCTATAACTCTTATATTCAATTCATATTTCCTCTGATTTTTAACATCTCTTCTTTCGTACTCAGTTTAATTTATTTGTTAGCTTTTAATTTCTTTTCAATACATATTCAGTTCATTAATTCTTTTTCTGTTTTGTTTGTGTATGTTTATAGGGATATGATTTTTCCTCTAAGGATTGCTTTAGCTACATCTCAGAAATTTTGGTACATTTAATCATTATCAAATTCTTCCTTATACTTATTAATTTTTCTGTGTTCTGTTCTTTGAGCCATTCATTGTTTAGGATTTCATTCTGACCTCTCCATTTGAATCTGTGTCTTTCATTGATAGTTCCATTTAGTAGATACTATAATTATTTTAACTCTAGTTTCTCCAGCACTTTATTTTGTTCTATATTGTCTCTTTGGTTTATCTTTCTATTAGACTTTTCCAAAACTCTGAGATATTGAAGTCTCTGTTATTATTGTTACTATGTTTTCTTTTTTATAGATTAGTTAATGTTCTATGCTCTTAATTCTCTTTCCATTTTTTTCTTCCATAATTTTCATTTCTTCTGCCATTCCTCTAGTAGTTGTATTTTATTTTTAAAGAATCATTTTGGGGGGGTAGAGGCAGAACCAAGATGGTGGAGTAAAGGCAGGGATTCACATGAACTATCCCTCAAACCCCTTTAAATACCTTTAAAAATGATTCTACACAAATTCTAGAGCAACAGAATGCACAAAAAGATGGAGTGAAACTACTTGCAGCCCAAGACAACTTGGGAGGCTGACAGTGTGAGAGAGGAGCACAGTCTAGCACAGGCCTTGTCCACACAGACTGGGTCCCAGCAAACCCAGAGAAAAACTCAGGGCAACTGAATCATTGGCAGCAGTGGCAGTTTTCTGACATCTCAGGCAACAGATGAGAAAGACAACTTGGAAGGTCAGCAAGAAATGTCTATTACAACTGGGTGAGAATAGAGTGCAGTTCAACATAGCCCTAGTCCCAGCAAAACAGGAGCAGATCTTGGAAGCCACTGAATTGGAAATGATAGCAGCAACTGGCTGCTTATTGGCTATTTCTCAGTCCACATATGGTAAGGGGGTCAAGCAACTGGTCAGAAGGAGATTACAGGGGTATTTTTGCTAGCACTGAGGCAGGACTCTGTTGCTTTTCCCATACTCAGATCCCTGGGTGGCAGTCTCAGAGTGAGGAGGAACACCAGCATAGCAGAATTTGTGGTCACAGTGGAGGTAGGGGGAACCTCCTCACAATTCCAGGGCAGGAAAGAGTGCTTGTGGTAGATCATAGACCAGAGCACAGGCCAGGATAGTAGTAAGCACCTCTCCTTAGAACATCCTACTTTGGAAGATCTGAAAACATACAGGCTCCTAAAAGTATCTCTGAAAACAGCAGCACAAAACCTCTGAAACTTGGGACAGTGTATCCTCCACACTGGAAGCAGAGCCCTACCTTAACAAAAAGTTAAGTCAACTAACAAGCTGGGGATATTAGCAAACAATGGGAAACAAAAACTCTAATAATTAAAAGTTGCTATGATAACAAGGAAGATCAGGACACACACTTAGAAGAAGACAACAAGTTCAAAGCTCCTACATCCAAAGCCTCCAAGAAAAATATGAATTGGTCTCAGTCCATGGACAAGCTCAAAAAAGATTTTGAAAATTAAGTAAGAGAGGTAGAGGAGATATTGGGAAGAGAAATGAGAGTGATGCAAGAAAATCATGAAGAATCAACAGCTTGGTAAAGGAGACAGAAAAAAATACTGAAGAAAATAACAACTTAAAAATAGACTAGGACAAAGGTAAAAGAGGTTCAAAAATCTGATGAGAAGAAGGATGCCTTAAAAAGCAGAATTGGCTAAATGGAAAAGGAAGTCCAAAAGCTCACTGAAGAAAATAATGCCTTAAATATTAGAATGGAACAAATGATAGCTAATGATGACTTTATGAGAAATAAACAAACAACCCCCCCCAACCCCCCAAAGCATGAAAAAAATAGAAGATAATGTGAAATATCTCATTGAAAACACAACCGACCCAGAAAATAAATCCAGGGGAGATCATTTAAAAATTATTGGACTACCTGAAAGCCATGATCAAAAAAAGAACCTTGACTTTTTTTTTGAAATTAGCAAGGAAAACTGCCCTGACATTCTAGAACTAGAGGGTAAAATGGAAATGGAAAAAATCCACCAATCATCTCCTCAAAGAGATTCCCAAATGAAAACTACCAGGAATATTATAGCCGAATTCCAGAGTTCCCAGGTCCAGGAGAAAATGTTGCAAGCAGCCAGAAAAAAACCAGTTCAAGTATCATAGAGCCACAATCAGGATAACATAAGATTTAACAGCTTCTACATTAAGGGATCAGAGGGTTTGGAATATGATATTCTAGAGGACAAAGGAAGTAGAATTACAACCGAGAATCACTTTCCCAGTAAAATTGAGTATACTACTTCAAGTGAAAAAATGGATATTCAATGAGAGAGAGGACTTTCAAGCATTCTTGATGAAAATGCCACAGTTGAATAGCAAATTTCACTTTCAAATGCAAGAATCAAGAGAAGCATAAAAAGATATACAGGAAAAGGAAATCACAAGGAACTTAATAAATTTAAATTGTTTACATTCCTACATGGGAAGGTGATATTTGTAACTCATGAGATGGATTCTCATTATTAGGGCAGTTAGAAGGAATAGAAGTTATATATAGACGGAGGGCACAGGTATGAGTTGAATATGAAGGAATGACATCAAAAAAATAAAATTGAGGGGTGATAAAGGAATGTATTGGGAGACAGAAAAAGGAAGAAATAGTGTAGAGAATCTTGAGGGGTTTGAAAGAGCCCCTTATCAAGAGTTCCCCTCCTCCAAGGGAGAGTAATAAGTGACTTGAGAAGTTAAGTGATATATAGTTCTCAGGTGCACATCCTTGAATTTGGGTGTTGAAGTTCCAGGAATCAGGGGTTCTGCTATAAAAGATAATATTCCAAGAAAAGAGGCCCTGAGGCCTCCTTTGCTACTTGTCATGATCTATCCTGTTCTCATGCCTCAATCACTACCCCTATGGTTTTTTGATTTGTTGGCTCAGTATGTCTTGAATAAACTCAGTTTGTTCGGACTGCTGTGACCCACCTGTCTTTTCATCCTCACTCTGTGAACCCCATTACCACCCCAGACCTGCCTGACTGCGCTGGCTGCAGCAAAGTAGTATGGGGTAAATTATCTCACATAAAAGAGATAAGAAAAAGATTTTACAGTGGAGAAAAAGAGGGGGGAAATGAGGAGAAGTGAGTGAACCTTATTCTCATCAGAATTGGCTCAAAAAGGGAATAATATACACATTCAAGTATAGAAACCTATCTTACCCTACAGGAAAATAGGAGGAGAAAGAGATAAAGGAATGGGTTATAGAATGGAGGGCAAATTGGGGGAGGGGGTAGTCAGAAGCAAAACACCTTTGAGCAGGGACAGGGTGAAAGGAGAGAGAATAGAATAAATAGAGGTAAATAGGATTGAGGGAAATACATTAGTAATAGTAACAGAAAAAAATTTGAAGCAAGTTTCTCTGATAAAGGCCTCATTTCTCAAGCACGAAGAGAGCTGGGTCAAATTAATAAAAATAAAAGTCATTCCCCTATTAATGAATGATCAAAAGATATGATCAGTTTTTGAACTAAGTAATCAAAGCTATCTATAGCCATATGAAAATATGCTCTCACTATTAATTGGACAAATTAAAATTAAAACAATGCTGAGGGACTAGTCAATACCTATTAGATTGGCTAATATGATAGAAAAGGTAAATGACAAATGGTGGAGAGGATGTGGGACAAATGAGACTTTAATTCACTGTTGGTGGAGTTCAACCATTCTGTCGAGCAATTTGGAATTACGTCCAAAGGGCTATAAAACCATGGATGCCTTTTGACCTAACAATACCACTGCTAGGTTTGTATCCCAAAGAGATAAAAAAGGAAAAGGTTCTATATGAACAAAAATATTTATAGCAGCTCTTTTCTGGGGTAATAAATTAGAAATTGAGGGGATGCCCAGCAATTTGCTAAAGACTGAACAAGCTGTGGTATGTGACTATGATGAAATACCATTGTATTATAAGAAATGATGAGCAGGATGTTCCCAGAGAAACTTGGAAAGACTTGAATGGAATGATGCAAAGTGGCATGTATTATGTACAAAGAAACAGCAATATTGTTAGATGATCATCTGTGAATTACTTTGCTATTCTCAGCAATACAACAATCCAAGACAACTCTGAAAGACTTGTTGTTGTGTTTGTCCTTTGTTGCTAAAGAAGACCATGCCATCAGAGAAATGATGACATGACTTGCACTTTGTTTTGCGTGAGGGAGGGCTGTGCAAGGTCACCAGCCTCACTTCTGCTCCAGAGTCATCTGAATCCAGTGAACTGATATTCCTCAGGATGACTGGAAATGACCCAGGATGCACAGGGAGACCTTGGCCCCTTTAGGCCAAAGTCTGTGAAGGTACTCAATTAGGGTGAGGTAATGCCCATTCATTGAATAGGCCTGTTTATGAAGTAGCCAGGGCATGCCCCCTTTAGTGGTTGTTGTCCTCGATCTTCAAAGAGTACCAAAATGACATCACCATGATAAAGTGGCTGATCAGATCGATATGAGCTCCGAATGCTCTATCACAGGTTGGACACAGGTAGTCCATATGAATATTTGGGGTGGATATCCCAAATTTGTGCCTCCTATGTTTACTCTATGCTGTCTCAATTCTGCTTTACTCAAAGAGTACAGCACCCTTTCTGATGTGGGCATGCCATGCTGAGCAGTCCTGTGCCAGTGTCTCCCACAGTCAAATCCAAAGTTCTTGAGAGAGACCTTGAGAATGTGCTTGTATCACTTCTTCTGACTACCATGTGATCACCTGACCCATATGAGTTCTCCATAAAATAGTCTTTTTGGTAAGCATACATTTTGCATTCAAACAACATGACCAGCCTATCAGAGAGCTGTGCTCTCTTGTCTCTGAAGCATAGTTTGAATACTTGACAGTTCAGTTCAAACAAGGACTTGAGTGTTTGATACCTTATCCTGCCAGGTGATCCTCAGAATCTTCCTAAGACAGTTCAAATGGAAGTGATTCAGTTTCCTGGCATGGTGCTGGTAGACTGTCCATGTTTCACAAGCACATAACAATGAGGTGAGCACAATGGCTCTGTAGACCTTTAGTTTGGTAGTCAGTATAATACCACTTCTCTCCCAAACTTTTCTTCAGAGCCTCCCAAACACTGAGCTAGCTCTGGCAATGCGTGCAGCAACCTCATTGTCAATGTGTACATCCCTGGAAAGTGCACTACCAAGGTAAGTGAAGTTATCCACAGCATTCAAAACCTCTCCATTTGTTGTAATTGATGGTTCCTTGTATGAATGCTGTGGTAGTGCTTGATGGAGCACCTGTGTTTTCTTGGTGTTAATTATTAGGCCAAAATTATCACAGCCAGCAGAGAATTGATCCATATTTTGCTTCATCTCGGCTTCAGAGGCAGCACTGAGCGTACAATCATCTGCGAACAAAGAATCATGCACCAACACTCCCTCCACTTTGGTCTTGGCTTGTAGCCTTTTCAAATTGAAGAACTTCCCATCAGCACGGTAGGTGACTTTGATGCCATGTTCTTTTTCATTGAAAGCATTTGTGAACATGGCTGAAAACATCATGCTACAAGCAGGGGAGCAAGCACACAGTCCGGTTTCACTCCACTGGTGACTGGAAAGACAAGAGAGCATTGTCCTCTATCCAGAACCCAACCAAACGTGCCATCATGAAACTGATGCGCAATATTGATGAACTTCTCCCAGCAACCAAATTTTGACATAATTTTCCATAAGCCCTGACAACCAGCAGTTTGACCAGCCTTGGTCAGATCTACAAATCTGTACAGACCTCTGTTCTGCTCCTGGCATTTCTCCTGGAGTTGTCAGGCAGTATACACCATATTGACTCTTCCTCAGCCCTTTTTGAAGCCACATTAGCTCTCAGCTATATTCCCATCTTCCAGGTAAAGGATCAGCCTATTAAGGAGGACTCGAGCAATAATCTTTCCAGTAATGACTAAGAGAGAGACCCCCCTCCCCTGTGATTGTCACCTTTATATAGATGGAGAATGGAGGTATCCTTGAACTCTTGAGGGACAGTCTCCTCTTGCCATATAACCTGGAAAATTTCAGTCAGCTTTTGTATGAGCAATGGTCCCCCTATGTTGTATATCTCAGCTGGAATAGAATCAGTACCAGGTGCTTTGCCACATGAAAGGAGCCTAATGGCCCTCAAAACTTCTTCTTTAGTTGGAAGTTCAGCTAAGGAGGGATTGACTTCAACCTGAAGTAAATAGTCAGTGGTTCCACCATTGATTGATGATGGTCTGTTTAGAACACTATGGAAGTGTTCAGCCCATCTCTCTAGAATCATGTCCTTATTACTAATCAATGTGACTCCATCAGCACTGAGTAGTTGTGATGCATCATAGGTTTTTGGTCCATAAATAGCTTTCAGGGAATCATAAAAGTGCTTTAGATTGTTACTATCAGCATAAAACTGAATTTCATCTGCTTTCTTACTGAGCCAGGAGTCCTAATTCTGTGGAGTTCTCATTTTTCATATAGCATCTTCTGAATTTCCCCATCATTTTCATCATACCAGTCTTGGTGTTTGTGAGTGTTCTGACTCAGATGAGCAAATGCAGTGCTGTTCACCAAATCTCTGAAAGCTGCCTACTCCTTTTGTGCTCCACTGTTGCCAACTGTGTGTTGTCTCAAGTTTCTTTCTAAGTCAGCAACAAACTGTTCATGCTCAGAGAAGAGCTCTAATTTGTTGACATTAATTTTTCTGGTAATCATTTTGCCTTGGGGGTGGTACTTTCGATGAACGCAAATATTTAGCTTGGAAAGGATAAGTCTGTGATCAGTCCAGCACTCTGTACCACACGTTGCCTTTGTTACTTTCTTATCTTGTCTGTCTCTTTTCCTTACAATCACAGTCTATTAGATGCCAATGTTTGCTGAGAGGGTGCATCCATGAAGTTTTATTGTGTTTAAGTAAACAGAAAACAGTGTTGGTGATGAGAAAGTCATGTGATGCACAAGTCTTCAGCAGTAAATGACCATTGCTGTTGCTGTTTCCAACTTCATTCCTCTCTAGGACTCCCTGCCAAGTCTGGTTGTCTGAGCCTACTCTGGTATTAAAGTCTAGTTATAAAAATGAAAAATGCTTTCCATCCCCAGAAAAGAACTGAAGTTGTCTGAATACAGACTGAAGCATACTTTTTTGTTTACTTTTAATATTTTTCTTGTTTATTTCCTTTCTGTTTTTCTATGTTTTCTTTCACAACATGACTATTATAGATATGTTTTGCATGACTGCATTTATATAACCTATATTGAATTGCTTACCTTCTCAATGAGGGGTGAGTAGGGAGGAGGGAGGAAGGGGGAAAATTTGAAACTCAAAGTTTTAAAAATGAATGTTAAAAAATTTTTTTACATGTAACTGTGGAAAAATAAAATACTAAATAAAAGCTAAAATAAAATCCTTTTTTTTAGAGAAGCCAAGATGGTGGAGTAGAAAGATACACATACGCTAGCTCCTAACCCACAGCCCTTAAATACCTGTAAAGAAGAACTCCCAACAAATTCTGGAGCAGCAGAAGCCACAGAACAATGGAGCAGAGGAGATTTCTGTTCCAGAGAGACCTGAAAAACTGACACAAAAGGTCCGCGCACACTAGACCCGGAGCAGAGCCCAGCCCTGCGTTGGCTGTGTGGCACCAAGAGGAGCAGATCCAAGCAGGCCCAGGGATGGAATCTCCAGTGTCTGTGCAGGTCCCTCCACCCACAGGTGCCAAAGGTCAGTGAGAGAGTCTCTTTGGCTGGCTGAGGAAGGGAGCAGGGTATCTCCATAACTCAGGCCCCTTTGGGAGGCAGCAGCGGAGGTGGCAGTGGACAGGGGCTCCCAAAGTAGGCAGGAGCTCGGATCCATTGTTGAAGGTCTCCACATAAACCCCCTGAGGGAACTGAGCACTGTGTGGTGGCCCTGCCCCCACCTGAGCACCTGAACTTAATCTTACACTGAATAGCAGCCCTGCTCCTGCCCAAAGCTCTGAGTCTGGGAAGCAGCATCTGAATCTCAGACCCCAAGCACTGGCTGGACAGATCTGGAGGCAAGATGGAGGTGGAAAGGAAACTCAGAAGTCAAGTCACTGGTTGGGAAAATGCCCAGAAAAGGGGGAAAAAATAAGACCATAGAAGATTACTTTCTTGGTGAACAGATATCTCCTCCCTTCCTTTCAGAGAAGGAAGAACAATGCTTACCATCAGGGAAAGACATAGAAATCAAGGCTTCTGTATCCCAAACATCCAGAATAAATATTCAGTGGGCTCAGGCCATGGAAGAGCTCAAAAAGGATTTTGAAAGTCAAGTTAGAGAGGTGGAGGAAAAACTGGGAAAAGAAATGAGAGAGATTCAAGAAAAGCATGAAAAGCAAATCAACACCTTGCTAAAGGAGGCCCAAAAATTGCTGAAGAAAATAACACTTTGAAAAATAGGCTAACTCAACTGGAAAAAGAGGTTCAAAAAGCCAATGAGGAGAAGAATGTTTTCAAAAGCAGAATTAGCCAAATGGAAAAGGAGGTTCAAAAGCTACTGAAGAAAATAGTTCTTTCAAAATTAAAATGGAACAGATGGAGGCTAATGACTTTATGAGAAACCAAGAAATCACAAAACAAAACCAAAAGAATGAAAAAAATGGAAGATAATGTGAGATATCTCATTGGAAAAACAACTGACCTGGAAAATAGATCCAGGAGAGACAATTTAAAAATTATGGGCCTACCTGAAAGCCATGATCAAAAAAAGAGCCTAGACATCATCTTTCATGAAATTATCAAGGAAAACTGCCCTGAGATTCTAGAACCAGAGGGCAAAACAAGTATTCAGGGAATCCACCAATCACCGCCTGAAAGAGATCCAAAAAGAGAAACTCCTAGGAACATTGTGGCCAAATTCCAGAGCTCCCTGGTCAAGGAGAAAATATTGCAAGCAGCTAGAAAGAAACAATTCAAGTATTGTGGAAATACAATCATGATAACACAGAATCCAGCAGCTTCTACATTAAGGGATCGAAGGGCGTGGAATAAGATATTCCAGAAGTCAAAGGAACTAGGACTAAAACCAAGAATCACCTATCCAGCAAAACTGAGTATAACACTTCAGGGGAAAAATTGGTCTTTCAATGAAATAGAGGACTTTCAAGCATTCTTGATGAAAAGACCAGATCTGAAAAGGAAATTTGACTTTCAAACACAAGAATGAAGAGAAGCATGAAAAGATAAGCAGCAAAGAGAAGTCATAAGGGACATGCTAAAGTTGAAGTGTTTACATTCCTACATAGAAAGACAATATTTGTAACTCTTGAAACTTTTCAGTATCTGGATAGTGGGTGGGATTACACACACACACACACACACACACACACACACACACACACAGAGACAGAGAGCACAGAGTGAATTGAATAGGATGGGATCATATCTTAAAAAAATGAGAGAGAGAAATATATTGGGAGGAGAAAGGAAGAAATGGAATGGGGCAAATTATCTCTCATGAAAGAGGCAAGCAAAAGACTTTTTAGTGGAGGGAAAAAGAGGGGAGGTGAGAGAAAAACATGAAATTTACTCTCATCACATTCCACTAAAGGAAGGAATAAAATGCACACTCATTTTGGTATGAAAACCTATCTTACAATACAGGAAAGTGGGAGAGAAGGGGATAAACAGGGTGGGGGTGACGATGGAAGGGAGGGCAGTGGGAGGAGGGAACAATTTGAAGTCAACACTTGAGGAGGGACAGGATCAAAAGAGGGAATAGAAGCAATGGGGGGCAGGATAGGATGGAGGGAAATATAGTTAGTCTTACACAACATGACTATCATGGAAGTCATTTGCAAAACTTCACAAATATGGCCTATATTGAATTGCTTGCCTTCCAAAGGGAATGGGTGGGGAGGAGGGATGAAGAGAAGTTGGAACTCAAAGTTTTAGGAACAACTGTCAAGTTCTGTTCTTACTACTAGGAAATAAGAAATACAGGTAAAGGGGTATAGAAAGTTATCTGGCCCTACAGGACAAAAGAGAAGATGGGGACAAGGGAAGGGAGGGATGATAGAAGACAGGGCAGATTGGTGATAGGGGCAATTAGAATGCTCAGTGTTTTGGGGTGGGGGGAGGGGACAAATGGGGAGAAAATTTGGAACCCAAAGTTTTGTGATAATGAATGTTATAAGTTAAATAAATAAATTTAAAAAAATAAAATAAAATCACTTTAAAAAAACTCTTACTTTAGTTCTCCCATGAATTCTGGTTGTACTGGTACTCCAATTGTAGGTGTCTTTGTGGTTTTGCTTGTAGGTATTTTAGAGTCATTCTCATTCTCTTCTTCTCTGTTTGTTTCTTAGGACTTCTCATTACCACAATAGGTCTTTATCGTGGAATTCTTTTTTGTTGCTGTTGTTTTTGGTCATTTTGATCATTCTTCCATCCTACCTCTAGACTTTGGATTTTTTGTTATGGCTAAACATAGTGAACTTCCAGGAGGAATTTTTTGCTGAACTTGCATGCTTTTGGATCCATCTCCTATTTTCTTGTGACATTGAGTATTTTGTTATTCTAGGATATTAGGAATAATTTGGTTTGGGAGTCTGCAAGCTTTTCATGCTTTCAGAACCATATGATCTGGGGAAAAGTCTGATCACTGCCTTCCTGATTTGAGTTCTGTAAGTACTTGACCCAAGTTTGGCTCTGAGCAATACTCTTGTGGGTATGACCCTGGTTGTAATTTCTGTTAGACTGCTGCTGATCTTGGCTCTCAGCCAGCTGCTGATCTTGGCTCTCAGCCAGCTGGGAAGCATCACAGCTTTATGGTGATCAAACTGTATGCTCCACTTTGGCCTGGGATTTCTGCCCTGCTTTTTCTTCAGAATTTAGATTGCATTAGAGGCTAGAGATAATACACTGTACCATTCCTAGGGTCAGTTATACAGCTGCTTCTTGCTTTTGTACTTTTCCTTTCTTAGCATATAGTCTAGAGCCCTTAACTACACCCAACCATTGAACACTAAATCTGGATACAATTCCCCTTCCTGTTTGCCCTGTATCTGTGGACAGCATGGAATGTATAATAATTGACAGAGTTGCTAGTTGGTATCCATTGTCACTCCTTGCATGAGGTATTGGTGCTCCAATATTGGTTTGCCTACACATTTCTCTGTCTATCTCCATATATCAAACTGATATATTGAAAAATTACTTATTATGGCTTTTCTTGGATTTTTCAATCAAGACAGTATGGTGCATTTTCTAGATCTTTGTGGAAGAGTTGTATTGGAGAAGTTGGTCTATCTATCCTTCCTTCCCAAATATGGTTTTGTATTAAGAGTAACTATTAACTTTGACTTCTCTCATTGAATATCATTTCACTGCTGCTAGGTAAATGTTCTATACTTTTGGAAGGAGAAATACTTTCACAGTAGGAGCAGAGATGGAAGAGATTGAAGAATAATGAGGGGACACATAGAGATTTACTGTTCCCCACAGTAGAATACCTTTGGCTCTTGCGAAACTATCAGGAGACAGACATGTTTTCTCTCTCATTGTATTGCAGCTCTACCAACTCCCAACCTTCATTATAAATCACTCAGTTTGATGCAACTAAATTGGCCTTCTTGTTTGAGCATTAGATCTAGCTATAGACAACTCTCAGGGGAGTCTTTGCTCCTCTGGTATTGTCCCTGGTGATTGTTGGTCTCTTGGGTTTGAGAATACATCTGTCTATATCTGAGTGTGTTTTTCTGACTCATTTCCCAAGGTAAATATGAGGAACATTTTTGCAGTTTCCCTGCACCATTGATGCCTAGCCCTTTAAGGGCCTGGATGAATCAAAGCTCAATTCAATTTCCTTCAAGTATTTATGTAGGACCCATTGCATGTTCAATCTTCTGGTGGCTATATGACGTGGGATACCAAAGAAATATGATATTACCTGAATCTCTCATGTTGTTGGAGTATCAATACTAACACCTGAAATAATTAGAGAACACAACCAGGGATAATATAATTATATTGCAAAATTGTTGTAGAGACAAGTACAATATGTGGTTAAGAAAGAGAGAAATCAGTAGAGGTTGGAAGTCAGATAAGAGTTTATAACAAGAAAATTTTCTCTCTTTGATCTAAGCCTTAAAATTAGGATTTAGAGAGTAGGAATAAGGCCAGAAAAGCACCCTAGGGCATGCGTAGGGTTGTAGGAAACAGGAGGCAAGGAAAAAAGACTGGAAGGAATTATACCTGTAACTAAGATTGAGTTTTGGGCATTGGTCCAGAGTGTCAACATCGGGGCTGTGGCATATTATTATTGTTCCTTGTTCAGCTGTGGACCTCTACCTCCAGTGTCCTTTCACCATTTCCCCTCTCTCGGGTCTCTTCATACAGCCCTAGCCTCTGCAGGGACACTAGTCAGGTTGGTGGATGGATTTTTCTTTAGTCAACTGAAGCCATAGTCCATTTGTCCTTTCAGCCATCCCCTACTCCTAAATGCTTACTCAATTATTTTTCTCTCAGATGAAAGAATTTCTAGTTATGGCTAGGAATAGCCTCATGACTATGGAAGAAGATATATTCATGAGGTAGCAAGTAGACTGGATTGCTTGGTGAAGAGTACATATTGTTGGAGATACTTTTAGTATCACTTTTAGAATGAGTTGCTTTTGAAATAGACCTTCTATAAAAATAAATAAAGGGAAGGCTATTTTTTCAAGGATAAGATAGAGGAATGCATTGAAAGAGGACTTCAAAGAAAGGCAGAAACCTCTCTTTCTGGAAGGTAAATTCTACAAGTCCCAGACAATGCTGGCAAATTCTTTCTGATAATGAATGAATTTTTAGCTTGTTGTAGCAACATGGATTTGGAGTGGGTTTCCCAATTATTCTGACTTTGCTGTTTGGAATAGAAACACAATGGAGGAAACTGAAGAGTGAGGTACCCAGAATTATGATTTGTGCCAAATGGAGGCTGGGAGATTGGTGGGAAATGGCATTAATAGTGGAGGGAGGGGCTGTGTTCTCACTAGTTTGACTTCACTTCTGCCAATTACAGTATTGGCATTTAAATGTACTATTTACAAAATGAATGAGAATAAAAGAGAATCGGATCTATCATTGTCTTACTCTGAGATCCCAGATGGGAGGGGTGCCCCACCACTAGTTTCAAAAGAAAGGCTTCCCAGAAAGCTGTTATTATGCTTTCCAAATTAGGTCTTAGAGAGATGATCTCTTCCATGACAGTCACAGCTGGTTAATTTTTTATACTGCTGCCTATTTGGCTTGAATTCTTCCTTTCCATTTCACATCTCTGATCTTGAAAACTCACTGGAATAAGTACAACCTAAGCAGCCACATGCAAAGCTTGGAAGCATAGGGATGGAAGGACCCTCCAGAGACCAACCCACAAATAACAGAATTACATTGAAAATCTGTGATTTATTTGTAAATTCTGCCCAGTGAAGGGAAGAATATCTTCAAAGTATTATCACAGGCCTGGGAGACGCATGAAATCATATTTGCATACAACAACCACTTTACTTCTCATTTGCAGGAGGTGAGGGTTAGTCACATGATGAAGATAAGTGACTTCATATTAGTCTTGGGGGCCTCTCTTGATGGGAAAAGTTGTCCCTTTTCTCTGTAGGAGCAAATGCTGCCCACATAGCCCTTATACATCAAAGGAATTAGAGAACTTCTAATATCAGTGGTTACAAAGAAATTATGCTAGGCTATGTCACTGAGACAAAACATGGAGTGGCATCATTAGAGGTGCTGTTCATCAATGATATCTTGGTTCAAGGATTCAATTTAAAATCATGGTCTATGGTGATATTATGGTTTGGTTCCCCTTTTATCTTTTGAATGAGTACTGTGACTCCCTGGAAGTTATGAGTGTGATACTAGAACTACAAGTGTGGAGTTCACGTTGATGATAGATTGACCCCAGTATTCATTGAATAGGATGTACCCAATGAGTATGTCTTTTCCTTCCTCTTTAATTTATTAAATCATAAAATTTGGTTCAAAGATGTACTTACCAACTTAGAGAACTCCAGATGGTTGAAAGTAAGGTGAAGGAAGAGGGAGAAAATACTTGTTGGGTTTCTAATGTATATATAATCCATCTAAAGCCATCTCTCTAGCTCTGCTTTACTGGTGACCATAGATAATGTTATTCTTTGGACTAGTCATGTAATGAAAAAGACAATGCCACAGAAAAGTAACTGCTTTTCATTGGTCCATTGTCATTAAGGGAGGGTAATAGTAATTATTCAGAATATAATATTTTTACAAGCCACCAGATGGCATTCCAAGTTTGAGATGCACCAGTTCACTTCTTCTCTCATTTGCCAATAGGATCTAGTGCCCCAGTTATATTTGTTCAAGTCACAAGATAATGCTCTAATTCCTGAGCTACTAGCTTAAGTAACTGTGTTTGTGTGGAAAGCACTGTGGGGGTATGCGTGGTCTATGCATCTTTCCAGTTTCATGTTCCCTTCAGTACCGCCCACATCTTTACTTTGTTTAAAGGATGATTAGTTTTTAACAATAACAATTTATCAAATAGCTCTAGCCCCTATTCCCACAGAATCTGAATCTCTTTTAATGTGACCTTGAAAGGATTTCTCACTCCTATATTGATTAGAATATGTTTACTGAAGCAAAAGAGAAAATAGAAAAAAAAGGTCTTGGGTTAAAAACGCTCCACAACTTGAGTAAATCACAACCAATCAATCACTCAGCCAATGAACAAGTATGTATTAATCATCTGCTATATTCCAGGCATTGTACTAGTTCTTGGATATACAAATATGAAAATGAGACTGTCTGAGTTCTCAGACAGCCACATCCACTACTATTAGAGACTGAATTTTCCAACTATGTCCACTCATTCACTCTGTGCCTGTGTTTCCTCAGGCTATTCAAAGACCTTTTCAAGGAAGTATTTCAAGTATCTCCCCAGAATAAAAAGTCACAGTAGAAGGAGAAATTATCTCCCTTTTCTTGACTTATTTTCCTGGACAGTGAACCAGTTGAAAGCACTAATGGGTTGCGTAATAAGTTGGTCAGTCATGTGGTACAGTAGATAAACTATCAGCCTAGAGTCATAAAGACCTGAGTTCAAATCTGGACTGTAACTGTGTGACCCTGGGCAAGTCACTCAACTTGTTTGCCTCAGTTTCCTCATAACACTTATCTCCCAGTGTTTTGAAAGGGTCAAGTGAGATAATATTTGGAAAGCATTTAGTCACAGAGTCTGGCACATAGCAGATACTATATAAATGTTGGCTATTATTGTTCATTATTTTATTATTCTGTATTCTAGTATACAGAATACAGTAACAAATGTAGTAACTGCTAATCATATATGTCATCTTATACCTCAGAAAATGCCTTGAGAAATATGGTCGGTGTATTTCTCCACATTTGTTTGAGGTGTCACAGTCACCCTTTGGTAGTCCTCCTCAGTGAGTGTAAATGCCCAAAAGGTCCCCGTTTCTCTCTGCTTTTTTATTTAGCTGGACTCTGGCAAATATGAAAGAAAACAGAGCAATTCCTTTTTTTAAATATCCTTTTCAAAATGTAAGGTAAGGATGATCTCAAGAAACCCCATTTAAATTACTTTGCCCAGAATTTCCTATTCTTTCTGGTACCTGAAAGATTCCATAACTTGTAGGACGTTTGTAGACACTAATTAGTAACTGAAATAGAATCTACTTCAGATATGGATTACATGGTGAGATTAAAAGGGAAGACAGTGCAGTTTTCACAACTTGAATGGATATATTTCTTTTCTACCTTTCACCACCATGGGAGTGACTAGTAAGGGAAATGGGTGGTTATAATTCCTTGAAGGATATTTAGAGCAATTAGGATGTATTATATTTGGGTGGTTGGAAGCTGGTCTGGGTTTTATTAATGCAGCAGTGTGGAAGGAGAGGTGGTAGTTGAGTTTGTGTTTGGGGCGCATAAATCAGAATGAAAGAAAAGAGTGGCTGTAGGAAAATGTGTCTTACAGTGAAATTAAAGTACAGAGTGAAATAAACAAGAGTTAATAGATGTGAATGAATACAGCACTTAAGAGCACTAAGTGCCATGTAACTCTGTTCCTGCCTTATTATTATGGTATATGTGGAAATATGAAAGGAGAAGAATTTGTGGACAAATGTGTAGCATATTATCCTTGCCTCATAACCACACATTTGAGCTAGACTATAAGAGATAATGCTGAACAAGATAGGGTCACATTTTATCTACTACAGCTTATCTGAATTATGAGTACAGCTGAGCTCATTTCTGAGTTTTTGTTTCTTAAATGGAGTGACATGGGAAAAAGCTGGAGTGGATCGTTGTACTATGATCACTTAAAATGTACTTACCATTTAAAATGATCTGTGATTTCCTCTGTGTAGATGTTTCTACCACTATTTCAGATCATAGATCCTCTATGTCTTCTTATCTTATCAATTGCTTTCAAATTTGAAAACCTCTTTGTTTATTTTCAGGATTTCTATTTTGTTATTTAACTTTATATTTTTCTTCAAGAAATATGCCAAATTCATTGATCTGCTCTTTCTCCTTTTTATTGAAAAAAGTATTTAGAGATAAAATTGCCCCTAATTACTGTTTGGTTATATCCCCCAAATTTTGTGTGTTGTCTCATTGTTGTAATTCTCTTTCATGAAATTATCAGTTGTTGTTATGATTTGTTTTTTAGCCCAACCTTTTAAAAAATTCAATTATTTGTTCTCCAGATTATTTTTAATATTTAATTAAAAGGCTTTTGTTTAAACATATTTGTCTTGGCATTGTTGTCTACAAAAGATTGTTCAATGCTTCTGCTTTTCAGCATTTTTGAGGTTGTTTTGGTCCTAATCTATGATCAGCTTTTGTAAAAATAACATGAATAACTGAAAAATATATGTATCCTTTTCTATTTCCATTTAATGAGCTCCAGAGGTCTATCATATCTAGCTTTTGATTTTTTTTTTGCATATCAAGCTTTTCTAAAGTTCCGTTCAGATCCTTAAACTTCTTTTTTTTCTATTTTTTCTTTCAGATTTCAGTCTAAAAGGAAGTAAACTAAATGCTCCCACTATTATAGTTTTGTCATCTTTTTCTCCCTATAACTCATTTGACTCTTAATTTAAGTATTTGGATGCTATACCATTTGGTGCATGTATGGTTTAATTCATCACTTATGGTGTCTTTCAATGAATTGTAGTTTTCCTATTTATCTCTATTAAGTCTATTTTTTTTTCTGTTTCCTTGTCTGTGGTAATTATTGCTACCCCTGCTTTTTTTTTTTTTGCTTCAAGTGAAATAAATTAGATTTTACTAACGCTCTTTATTTTAATTCTATGTGCATCTTTATGTTTCAAGTGTGTTCTTATACAACAATTTTGTGGATTCTGCTTTCTAAGTCTTTTTGCTATTCTCTTTCATTTTGTAAGTGAGTTTAACTCATTGACATTCACAGTAATCATTGTTAATTATGTTTTCCTAGTTCCCCTTTTCTGATACTTTTCTTTCTGTTTACTTCCTGCTTTCTCTTTATAATGTTGAAAAGAGAAAGGGCTTGCTCAGTTAAAGTGCTTTAGATTTGGTGTAATCTGCTTCTGTTCCTCTGCCCCTTCTCTCTCTCTCAAATCTATCATGTGTTCTTTCTTTTAAACTGTTCTTTGAGATTGACTTTCCTTAGTTGGAGTTTGTTTTACTTAGGACTAATCTGTCCCTTAATCTACCTGTCTTATTAGCTCCACTCCCTCAGCCTTCTTCTCTTTTCCTTCCTGTTTCCCTGTTGAGTGAAATGTATTTCTATTTTTATTTTATTTATTTATTTTTGTGTGTGTATGTGGATATCATCTCTTCTGATATAACACACCCTGTACTCTCTATCTATCTATGTGTATCTGTGTGTACAATCTCTCCAACTACCCAAATACTGAGAAAAGATTCAAGAGTTAAAAATATTTTCTTTCCATGTAGTAATGTAAACAGTTCAGCTTTAGAGAGTCTTTTATGAGTTTTCTTTTTTTGTTTTCCTCCCGTTTACCTTTTCATGCTTCTCTTGATTCTTGTCTTGGGAAGTCAAAATTCTAAATACAGATCTGATTTTTTCCTCGCCATGAAATCTTCAAATTTGTCTCTATCACTGAATGTCCATTTTTTCCCTTGAAGTATTATATTCAGATATGCTGGGTAGGTGATTCTTGGCTTCAATCCCACTTCCTTTGACTTCTGAAATATCCTATTCCAAGCCCTTCAATCCCTTAATGTTGAAGCTGCCAGATTCTGTGTTATCCTGATTGTATTTCCACAGTACTCAAACTGTTTCTTTCTGGCTGCTTGCAGTATTTTCCCCTTGATCTGGGAACTCTGAAATTTGCCCACAATATTCCTAGGAGTTTCTCTGTTTGGGTTTCTTTCAGGGGGTGACTGATGAATTTTTTCAATATCCATTTTGCCCTCTGATTCTATAATATCAGGGCAGTTTTCCTTGATAATTTCATGGAAGATAGTGTCTAGGCTCTTTTTTTGATCATGGCTTTCAGGTAGCCCAATAATTTTTAAATTATTTCTCCTGGATCTGTTTTCCAGGTCAGCTGTTTTTTCCAATGAATTCTTTCACATCATCTTTTATTTTTTTTTTAATTTTTGGTTTTGTTTACTAACTTCTTGGTTTAACTCATAGGCATTCTTTTCCCTGGACTCAATTCTCTCTTTCAATGAATTATTTTGTTCAGTGAGTTTTGAACCTTCCTCTCTATTTGGCTAATTCTGCTTTTTAAAACCTCCTTCTCCTCGTTGGCTTTTTGGACCTCTTTTTCCAATTGAGTTAGCCTCTTTTTAAAGCTGCTATTTTCCTCAGAGTTTTTTTGGTTCTCCTGTAGTAAGCTGCTAACTTTTTTTTTAAGGTCTTCTATTTCCTGAGCCAAGTTTAAGTCCCCTTTGGAGGGAGTCCCCTTTGGCAGTATGCCTTGTTCTTCCTCATCTGAAGGGATGGGAGGAGACACCTGTTCCCCAAAAAAGTAACCTTCTATGATCTTATTTTTTCCCCCCTTTTCTGGGCATTTTCCCAGCCAGTTACTTGACTTCTAAGTTTCCTCTCCACACCCACCTTGCCTCAGGTTCTGCCCAGCTAGTGCTTAGGGGCTGAGATTCAAATGCTGCTTCCCAGCCTCAGGGCTTTGGGCTGGGGGGAGGGCAGGGCCACCACACAGGGCTCAGTTCCCTCAGGGGCTTTATGTGGAGACCTTCAAAAATGGAGCCAGGCTCCTGCCTACTTTGGAAGCCCTTGTCCACTGCTGCCTCGGCTGCTGCCTCCCGTGGGGGCCTGAGTCATTGGGACACCCCGCTTCCCTCTTGGCGGGCTGAAAAGACCCTCTCACTGACCTTTGGCACCTGTGGGTGGAGAGACCTGTGCTGCTGCTGGAGATTCTGTCCCTGAAGCCTGCTGGAATCTGCTCCTCTCAGTGCCTCATGGCCAAGGCAGGGCTGGGCTCTGCTTTGGGTCCAGTGCAGTGTGAGACGGACCTTTGGTGTCAGTTTTTCAGGTCTCTCTGGAACAGAAATCTCCTCCACTCTGTTGTTGTGTGGCTTCTGCTGCTCCAGAATTTGTTGGGAGCTCTTTACAGGTATTTTGTGGGCTGTGGGTTAGGAGCTAGCATATGTGTGTCTTTCTACTCCACCATCTTGGCTCCTCCCTGTGAAATGTATTTCTATACCCAACTATGTGTTCTTTTCTCTTTGTGTCAGTTTAGATGAGAATGAAGGTTGAGTGTTTTCTCCTTCCTCCTTGTTTGTGTGGTCTTCTACTTGTGTGCCTTGATTATGTGAGATAATTTTTTCCTCCCTTTTCCTCCCCTTCCTCCCTACCCCTAGTGTATTCTTCTCCTCCATTTCCATTTTTTCAAAAAGATAATCAAAACATAATTAAAAGACCCCAAATTTTGACTTATTAAACTCTCTCTATGATTTTTGATGATCATAGAGTGTTGTTCATGACAACAGACCCTGAAATCTGAAATAGTTTTAGAAAATTTTTTTATGAGGTCATTTGGTAGAGAAAAGCAAGCCAGAAAGGGAGTGGCTCTCTCTGTAACCAGATTCTGGGTGATTTATATTTTATAGGCTTTTCATCAACATTTCTCATACAGGGTCCCCATACAGTCCATGTATGTAGTTAAACAATTTTTTTTTTGCTGAGAGGGCAGCTTGAAAACAAGGTTGATTAATATAAATATGAGTAACTGTAACCCCAAAACAGAAGGTTGAAGGTGGACCCTCATGAGTACCTGGGTGTGGTAACCCACAACAAGAATACTTTTGAGTGGATCCAGGGTCTGGGGGAATTAGAAATACTTTGTAGCCATCTCTGAAATTCCTAGTGAGTTACTGGAGTCAAGTGAAATTTTGAGTGTGGATAACCTTGTAAAAATATAAGGTTGTATTTGAATATTTGAATTGTTGAAAAACATTTTTTTCCTAAATAGCATAATAATAATAGTATAATAAAAGTATAATAAATACTTTTTCCCACAAGAATTCTGAGGAGGATGCATCAATCCTCTCCTAACATTCAAAGTCAATGATTTATCTTTGCTCAGTCCCTTGTAATTGCTCATTCACATTTATTTTCTTGTGTTTTTCCCAACACCTGCGTTTGTATTTCAAAGTTCCTTTACAATTCTGGTCTTTAAATCAGGAATGCTTAGAAATTCTCTTTTTCATTAAAGGTCCAATTCTCCCCCACAACCTCCATCATAGTATAATACTCAGTTTTTCTGGATATGTGATTGGTGGATTCTTTCAATTTCTATTTTACCCTCTGGTTCTAGAATATCAGGGCAGTTTTCCTTGATAACTTCTTGATGTATTATATCTGGGCTTTTTTTTTTTTATTGGTCATGGCTTTGAGGTAGTTCAATCATTTTAAAATCATCTCTCCTCAATCTATTTTCCAGGTCAGTTGTATTTCCAATGAGATATTTCACATCTCATTTTATTCTTTTGATTTTGTTTTACTGTTTCTTGATGTCTCACAGAGTCATTAGTTTCTGCTTGCCAGATTTTCTTTTTTTAAGGGATTATTTTCTTCAGTGAGCTTTTATATATCCTTTTCCATTTGACCAATTCTATTTTTTAAGGAGTTCTTTTCTTGGATGATTTTTTTGTATCATTTTTTCCATCTCACCAATTCTGTTTTTTAAGGAGTTCTTCTCCTCAGTGAATTTTGTGTATCTTTTTCCTGTTGGCCAATTCTACTTTTCAAGGCACTCTTTTCTTCACTGAGTTTTTGTGTTTCTTCTCCTATTTGGCCAGTTCTGTTTTTTAGGGTGTTATTTTCTTCTTATGTCTCAATTTACCAAGCTGTTGACTTTCTTTATAATTTTCTTGCATGACTCTCATTTCTTTTCCCAATTTTTTCTCTACCTCTCTTTCTTGATGTTTAAAATCATTTTTGAGCTCTTCTATAACCTGAGACCAATTAATATTTTGCTTTGAGGCTTTGGATATAGTACTTTTGACTTTGTTGTCTTTTTTTTTGAGTTTGGATTTTGATATTGCTTGTCACCATAGTAACTTTCTATAGTCAGAATCCTTATCTGCTGTTTATTCATTTTTACAATCTATTTATTGACTTTTAACTCTTTGCTGAAGAGGAACTGTGCTTCTGGATTATAGAGGGCATTGCCCAAAGCTTCAGGATTTTTTTGGTGTGTGAAGCTGTTTTCTGAGATAATTCTGGGGACCTGTAAGGTTTTGGTTTTCCAAAGGGGCAGTACAAGAGAGTCCTGCCCCCCTCCCTCCACATACCAGCAAAGGGACCCTATAATCTCTGACTGACCAGTTGTCTGACCCCCTGTGCTTTGAGAGGACTGGAAGGCACCACTGACACCACTAGATCAGTGCCTCCAAGGGCTACTGCTGGTTTCCTGGGACCTGCCCTGTGTTGGCTTGTGCTGCACTCTCATTCTGATGCAACAGCCCTTTCCTGCTTAACTTCTAAGTTGTCTTGGGCTGGAAAATTGTTTCACTGCATCTCTTTATGGGTTCTGCCACTCCAGAATATGTTTTGTTGCATTTTAAAAAATTCCTTGGAGGGGTTTTGGGAAGATCTCAGAGGAGTCCTTGTCTTTTCTCTGCCACCTTGGATCCACCTCTATTAAAAATTTTAAATAGATTGTATATATCTTGTGTTATGCATTTCTCTAGCCTTGATTAAGGAATCAGGGTTTTGTGCCAGTCTCTGTCACTTTCTCTGCTTTATATGAGGTGATCATCTTTGCTTGTTTTTGTCCTGTGTCATTGGAGTTTCTATACTGCCTCTCCTTCCAGGCTTAGGTGTAGTGGATGGCCCTCGTCCCTACATGGCTTGGTGATGTGGTGAAGAAAAGAGACACGGAGGCGGGAAAAGATAGGCCAATTCTGTTTATTGATCCGAGAGTTAGGGTATATATAGACAGAAACTGCAAGTCTACGTGACATTCTGCTCATCTCCTGTCCCAGTGATTTGGTCAGTCTTATTGTCTTTAAAGACTGTTGGCCTAGAGGACATATATTTTACATATCCCTTGTGTTCTGTAGTTCTCTTGTTTGTCTCACGGAGACAGCAACATCTGGGGGGCATGGAGAGCCATTCCCGATGATAATGAGCACAGTCTCAAAGAACAGTTTCCAGGAAGGTCTTTCCTGATCTTGTCAACAGCACTCCACCCTGGCCCTCAACAGTTAGGTTCCTCTCTCTACAGACAGACCTCAGAAATATTGTGGATTCATTACCAGACCACTGCAATTAAGTGAATATTGCAACAAAGCAAGTCACAGAATTTTTTTGGTTTTCCAGTGCATAAACAAGTTATGTTTACACTATGCTGAAATCTACTAAGTGTGTAATAGTATTATGTCTAAAATGCATATATTTTAAATAAAAATACTTTATTGCTGAAAATGCCAATCATCCTTTAAGTCTTCAGCAAGTCATAATCTTTTTGCTATTGGAGGGTTTTACTTCTGTCTTGGTGATGACTGATCAGGGTGATGGTTACTGAAAATTAGAGGGACTGGAAATTTTTTAAAAATAAGACAACAATGAGCTTTGCTGCATCAATTGACTCTTCACTTGAACACTTAGAGGTCATTGTAGAGTTATTGATTGGCCTAATTTTAATATTATTTCCTCAAAGGAATAGAGAGAAGAAGAGGGAGAGAGACTGGGAAGGGATGGTCAGTGGAGCAGTCAGAACACATGCCACGTTTATTAGGTTTGCTGTCTTGTATGGGTATGGTTCATGGAGCCCTCAAACAATTATAATAGTAACATCAAAGATCACTGATCAAAGATCGCTAAAACAGATATGATAATAAAGAAAAGATTTGAAATATGGTGAGAATTACCAAAATATGACACAGACATATGATGTGAGCACATGCTTCTAGAAAAATGGTGCCAATAAACCTGCTTGATGCAAGGTTACCATAAACCTCTAATTCGTAAAAAAACAACAAATCAATTATCTGTATAACACAATAAAGTAAAGTACAATAAAACAAGGTATGCCTGAATTTGAGGTTTAGATTAATTGTTCTTCAGAGTCCTTGATGGAATTGAAGGACAGAGTTCTAGGGACCTGGGATCCCATGGGCCTTGATTTCATGATCTGAGAAGTGCCAATACTCACTGTCATACCTCACTGATTATTTCCACTCTGGATCAGTTCCAAGGTTCTTAGTGTCAGTGTCTAATCACTGGACCTTCTTCACAGGAGCCATCTACTTGTTTCCTTTAGCTATAGAGTTTTTCAGGGTACAAGTGTCTCTGGTCAATTTCTGGTGCATGGTAAGTCTTTGGTTTGTTTGACTGAGTAAGGGCATAGGCTATCCTGGTGGGGCTCATTTCCTATTGGCCAAGAGTTTCTGGCTGACTTTGAGTGCATTTCTAGGGTAGAAGAAGTTACTTACCTATATTTGCTTATCAGATTTTTAGTCATTATTTGATCTGGTGTTATTTTTATGTTTTACTAGTGTAGAGGTGGGGAACTGTGTTGCCATTAAGACAGCCCTATGAATAAGAAGTCTTTCCTTTTGCAGATAAGGAAACTGAGGCTTAAAAATTAAGTGACTTGCCCAAGGTCATACAGGTAGTAAGAGGAAGAGCCTAGACCTGAACTGAAGTGTTTTGACTTTAAAATTGTACCTCTATCATTTTTGTCACCAGTGTCCTCAATTATATTTTCTACTCTACTTGTAGAAATACATAGCAGTACAAAAAGTGGGGCAGAGAATCTTGTGAGTAGTTTTCCACTTAATTGGATAAATTATATTGAAAACCTTCAGGTGGATTGGATACATAGATAACTACAGTGAAGCATAATACAGACTGACTTTAAGGTTCAAAATCCAAAGTGAAGAGGAATTTGGAAGCTTGGAACAAAGGAAGAAAACAAAAGTGAACTGAAGACCTTTCTTTTTAAAAGGTTTTCTCATTAAAAATTTCTGAACTTAACAAAAATCAACTAAAATGAGCACTTCCTATGCACAGTACAGCAGAGAGGGTTGTAAATGGAATTGCAAATTTCTATTATGTAGAACTTCCTTTTCTTTTTAAGCAAATAATAAATTAAATATGTTACTTTCAAAGCTGTCCTCCTTATCTGTGATTCCTTCTGCTCCTTTCTGTACATTTTAAAAATGAACCTCTTTTTTCCTTCCTTTCCTTTTTCTTTTTGACAGCCTCATTCCTGGTTCCCCTCTTCCTCATTATTGGTTTAAACTGCTTTGTTATTTGAACCCTAAACTTCACAACTTTTCTGAATTCTACACTGAATTCTACATTGTATTTGAAAGGAACTTGATGTCTGAAGCCAATCAGAGGATGACAGAAAGCAAGAGATTAACTTTTTTTCAGTAAATGGGGAAACCAGTAGAGGGAAGCTGAATCTTGTTTGAGTAGGATCTAGCTTGAGGTATGGCCTCAAGAGAATAGGTGAGATTTGAAGTGCTTTAAGGTTTATATAGTGTTTTCTTCACAGATTTATGATACAGAGCTGAATCTTTGGAGGAGACAAATTTGCTATTGTAAAATGATACTGGAATTCAGCCCATGAAGAGGGAAGGGAGAGGTAGGTGGAAGTATAAGATCTGAGGCAAGTGGTAGATTTTTAGATGCTGAACAGCTAGTTGTGAAAGATTGAAATGATATAGCTATACGTTTGATGCCCAACACAGACAACTAGCCTGTTCAGGATAGGTGAAAGAGTGAACTGAAGGTAGTCGGTGTCAGAATGACTATGAAACTAGATAGAAAATGCAAGAATAGGTCACTCCTTAGATGAATTTTTGAGCAACTTGGTTGGGTGGTTTGTGCATTGCTTTTTGTAAGAAACATAAGTGGCCCAGGTCCATTCATTCTAACATGTTAAGGAACTCATGCTTTTTTCGGGAGTTCTCAAAGTACTATGGCAGAGTCTCAGACAAATTTTATGTCAGAGATCATACCTAGGATATCTCAATAAGGCTTTATCTTTCAACCAACTTACCTAAGAAAACAAGGCTATCTCCAGCTAATTGTGGTATACCAGTTGGGCTGCAACAAACACAATACCAGAAAAGGGAAAATACAGACTGTCATAGGCTTCTTTGAGTGTTTTTCCAAGGACTGGGGTTTGTGGGAGATACCCAGTTAACTTCACATCAGGAAAAGTTCTCAGGAATTCTAACATGAAACCATGGCCTTCATAAATCCCAGGGACTCTCCTAGGTCTGAGCCACTCTCCAAAAACAAAGGAAATCTCTATAAGTCTATAACAGCAGATATTTTATTGTTACTCAACAGTAAGATCCACTCTTAAATCTTCTACATACCACTGTGTTATGCCCTAAAAGTACCTTGAACATGGCTCAGCTGAAAACTGAGTTTGGCGCTGTCCTTCACTGTAGTGCTGATTAAAATCCTGGTTCTCAGCTTCACTACAGCCCCTGGCAAGATTACTGGCACTAGTGATCTTTGGAACTATATCCTGAAAGCTATGATGTGAAAGGTTAATTGGCATGACAAGATTCTGTCTAGTGATGTGACAGTAACTGGAGCAGAGTCAATATAAGGAGAGCATAACGTGGAAGACTTTACTCTTTGGCACAAGAGCTTTTACCTACATAAGATCATAGCTTTCGAGCTGGATGAGATTTCCATTTAGACCAACCCTCTAATATTGCAAATGAGAAAATGAAAGTCTATAAAGGATAAGTGACTTGGCCAAGGTCATGGAGGTAGCAGGTAGCAGGTAGCAGGACTAGGAGAGTGTTCTGAAGTGGGAATTAGGACAGTTGTCAGGTGATGGTATGGGACACAGACTAAGTGGCATCAGGGAGCTGTCATTTATGGGAAATGGGGAGATCAAACTGTGAGAGTAGGAATACAGTTAGAGGAGGTGTTTGAAGTCTAGAAAGACCAGGGGCTAATATGTAAAGGGAAAGTCTGGTTCATCAGAGCTGCTAACACATAGAACAAGCTTGAGTAAAGGGTTGAAACTGTGGACACACATTGTGGCAATTGAAACTGATGACTGAAGTAAGGCCACTTTTGTTTTGACAGGTTGTGTGATAGGAACAATAGCCTTACCCCTCTTTTTATGAAAGTTAGATTATTTTTTTTAAAACAAGGTATTGAAACTTTCTTTAGGGAGCTAAAGATTTAGGCTGTGATATCACTTAATATTTGCCTTAGTACAAAGAGAAACTCTTTGATACCTGATTGGTGGATCACAACGGGCAACTCAGAAAAAGAAGTTTAGCTCAGCTGAATCAGTTTGACATGCCCTTAATGCTTATTCTTGCTGAATATCCCTTTCTTTCTATGACTAAGTAAATCTCTTTTTTGTTAACTACTGACTGATCTACAAGTAGGCATTTTATTTCAATATTGAACAGAAAATACCAGGAGACCAGCCTGGCTCAGACCCAGCCTGGAACACAGACTCTGGATGGCTCTTATGATATGATATTTTAAAAAAAGTGTTAACCTTACTAGATCCTACTCACTTCACTGTACACTATTCATCTTAGAATCCTCCTAGAATCTGCTCTTTCTTCTATACAGCTTAGCACAGATGTCTACAAGAAGCTTCTCTGCCCATCCTTATTTCCTTCTTTCTTATCTATCTTAAAACCTTCAAGTATTTTGTGGTGTCTCTACTTTTCTGTCTTCCCAGTTACCCAGATTCTTCAGTTGTTGCTGAATTTTAGTTCTCAAAAATTTTCCTTTTTTACTCTTTAAACCAATTAATTCATCAAACCTTTATTAAACACCTACTATGCTGAGGAGATACAATAGTAAAAAGAATACTGAGTTTGGAGATCTGCCTGCAACTATTCTTGAGTTTGATGGTTTGAATGAAGGAGTGAAAATATATGTAAAAAGTATTTACTATGTTTTAATTAACATGTTATATACTTAAGATACATATAGAAAAGCAGACACTTCATGTCCTCCAGAAGCTTACATTTCCCATGGGGGTGACAATACATATGGACAAGTTATCACTAAAGAAAGCAGTTTTAGTCTGGAAAGTCACAGAAATCGTGAATGAAATCATCTAACAGATCCCATGAGCAATAGATTCCAACCTAGTCACCAGGATGTAATCAGATCAAACCTTTTAAAATATCAGAATGTATAGTTACATGTGTTGATTGACGTAACTGTTCAGTAGCAATAGCAGTTTTGGTGATTATAATTTCCAGAGCTAGAGGAGGGATTGGTTAGGAGGGAGATACTTTTTCAGCAGCAGGGTGATTGGATAGAAGGAAGGAAGCAAGCATTTATTAATCCTCCACTCTCTGTTGGGCACTGTGCTAAGTGCTTTGCTGTCATTATCTCATTTGATCCTTATAACAATAATAACTCATAATAACAATAAGTGGCTATATTATATATATATATATAGCAATTGCTATGCGACAGCACTGTGCTAAATGTTTTAAAATGATTGTTTCATTTTATTTTTACAACAATGCTGGGAGATAGGTACTACTATTATCCCCATTTTACAGATGATAAAATAGAAGCAGACATATTGCCCAAGGTCATATAATTAATAAGTGTCTGAGGCTGGATAGGAACTCAGGTCTTCTTGACTCCAGGCTCAGTACTCTATCCTCCATGCTACCGAGGTACTTCTGGCAAGAAATTAGTCAGTATAGAATAACTCAGTGCTTCTTAAACTGTGGGTTGTGACCCCATATGAGGCCACATAACTGAATGGGGGAATAGCAGAAAATTTGGCAATAATAAAAGATTTCTAAATGTGCCAATGACCAACTATTAATTAAAATTAAATGCATAATGAATTAGAGGTGTTTCTGGCAGCGCTTGCCCACGTTGCATCACACAACTTTACTGCAGCGGTGGTTCTGAACACAAAGCATGCACACTTTGCATGGGTGTGCATCCTCAGACCATGTAGTGCCAATGAAAGCTGCTGAAACTTGAAAAGAGGTCATGAGTGAAAAAAGTTTAAGAAGGCCTGGACAGATGACTGGGTCAGATGTGAAGCATAACTGAGGATAGCTAGATATAGAAGACCATATGAGTTTGTATTCTTATACATTCACCAGTCAGGCTCCAGGGCAGGAGTTCCAAATATAAATAGATTAAATCTCCAATATCATGGTCTTTGGCAGTCCAGTGGTTTAAAGGGTATTCTAGCTGAGTGGATGGCAAGGTGTCAGGAACGAATGGCTGGGGAAGATATGAAGCATGGATGGGCCTAGCTAAGTGTAGTGGGCTATTTAGCTATGTGTTTGCTTACTCACTCACCAGGCAAGACAATGCAGGCCACAGCACAGGAGTTCCAAAACTTTTTATATTGAGTCACTCAGGGCATGATTTCTGGATTCATGGTGGTTTGGAGGGATCAGTGCCAAGAATGATGGCAAGAAGATGGTTTATGAATTACTTTTTAGTTTTAGGGAAAATCCAACATGGATTTTCCTCAGTTTGAATGCTTATTCTGATACTTAATTGTATGTCTTTGGGCAAGTCAGTGAACTTTACTCAGTCTCTTCTTTAAAGTGGTGTGACATATGAAAACTTTGGGAGACATAATTTCTGGGTAATTAATCATTTTTATTAATTATGGTTAGTGAATAGTTAATAAAAGAATTGGTCATTTCGCTGTTTCTCCTAAGCCAAAGATGGATCATGGCAGTCTATTGATGCCTGTATGCCCTTGTATGAGTGGGTGTTCCTGACAGATGGCAATAAACTCTGATTGGTTAACAATTAAGAAGAGAAGGAATGTTATAATGAGAGGTGGACCTATTCTAATGAAGGGCTGGGGTACTTGACTGATTATGTCACCCTAGCTCATCTCTACCTAGACCACTCAGCCCAGGCAATCTAGGCAAAGGATCTACCTACAGCTCCTCCACCCCCAAGGCTGAGTAGAACACAATGGGTTTCCTCTCTTGGGTGGGATCTGAAACAGATTGAGGAGAAAATTAAGCTAATCTCATTATCAATAATGTCCTTCAAATGCTGGCTGAATAACCTACAGAGGGCTGATTTCTGAATGGGGAAATAAAAAAGGGAAAAATCTTAGTCCTAATTCAGCAATTGAATATTAATATATTTTCTCTCATTGAGATCCATAACATTTTCACTATCTACATAACAGTATTGTGAAGAAAAGACTATATAAACCTTCAACTGCTATGTGAACCATCTTAGATTTTTTAATAAAAATGAAAGACAAAATAATACAGTCATTTTCTTCAATCAGCTTACCATATGATGAGGTGACAGGAATAAAACAATTCACAAATGAATGTCTTGCAAAGCAGAATGTGATAGGACCAAAGGAGAGATCCAGAGAAGTGCTTGATGAAAATTCATGAAGGGAGAGATGATTTGCTTCTCTTGGTATTGTGGAGGGCATTCTACAATTCTGCTGTTTGCCCTCACCTTTTCCTGTAACAACTCTTTATTTGCTGCTTCTTAAACTCATTCATAGTCTCTCAGTCATCAATCTGCATGGGTAGTTTGCAAACTGAGTCTGAATTTTCAAATCTTTTTTATTTCTCAGTACACGTAGTATAAGAATATTGATGATGGTCAACAGCTAGCTTTTATATAGTATTTTGTTTGCAAAGTTCTTGACATATGTTGCCTTAGCATTTCAGCCCATAGACACTAAAAATAATCTGGCCGCAATAGAATTGTCTGGACTTAATCCGATGTGATTTTGTGGTGGGGGTTTTCATGACAGAGGACTGATTCATTTCTTTTCTTGAGAAACCAGTAGATGTTGCCCAAGGAAGCTTAATGGCATGGAGTAATTACAAAGATACCTGTCAATCCTTCTTGAAGGGGTGCGATTATATATCTCCATAATCCTGGGCCTGGGGCTGCAGGATGCACTCCTTCCTGAAACTATTCTTGAATTTACTATAATGAGGTCCTTGCCAACTGGAGAACTCCCTGGAAAATGGGTACCATGGCCCTGAATCTACTGGCTTAAACATTTTTCACTTTCATTCTTTGCTCCAAGATGAAAAAAAACACAACACCTTAAAATGGAGAATAATCTAGGCAAGAAATATGTATTCCTTGTATGGTACCAAGGATATGTTATTTAGCATATTCAGAGACTGAGTACCTGCATTTGCACCTGTATGCCTTAAAGAGTGCAGTCTAAGTGAAGAGGATGGTGATGTGATATCTTTTCCTCATTCCAATTTCAGTCGTTGGTGCTGCTGCTGGAAACAACGTTTTCAGAAATGCCAGAGAGCAAGAGAGAAATATTTGACTCATTTTAAAATAATTACTTAATATATAGGGCTTTCCCCCTAAATGATCTAATTTCTATCAGGATTAATTTTGCTGGGTCAAACCCATAACCTAGGGAAACAATCCACATGAATTAGGTACAATGTCCAGCACCATCATTCCTGTGGGTAGTTTTTTTTTACATTCTCACAACAATAATATAGAAAAATCAGAGAAAACATTCCTCTGTCTCTTTAATTTACATGAATCACTTTTTCCACCAAACACATTTTCTCATTTCTATTTATGGCTGTTTTGGACAGCTATCTCAAACTGATCTTGTAAATGTATGTAAAAAGACAGTATACCTGGTTGGATTGTTCCTTTAATTTTTGACAGAAACTATGGAAAAAATAGACCACTTCATAATATACCAATTAACTTTTTTTTGTCCAAGAAAGAGGGCAGAAACATTGATGGAGAGGTCAGAAGCAACATAGCAGAGCCAATATATAACCTGCAGGAAGAGCACTTGATGGTCTTGGTGATTGGAATGATGTATTAATGAGCTGTCTAAGTGACATTTCACCAGAACTCAATTAGCCATGGTAATTACATTTATTCCAGTCCTATGCTCTGAGATGTGGATTACTAGGATGTTGGTTAGCTGGGTTGGTGGAGCACTTTTCCGTGGAAAAGTACTTTGAGCTCTAAAACATTGTTATTTATTATGTCCCATTTTGTCATCAGGGAATCATGCCAGCATGTGGGCAAATTTAGCAGAGGCTGATTTTTACAACAGCAGAAATGCTATTAGTCACCAAGTGACATAACCAAGCAAAACTAGAAATGTTGTACTTTAGACTTTGGGGGGAAGACTACAGGGAAGATATGCAATTATAGTCATAGAAAAGACAGCAAAACCAATTAACTTGATGTTCAGCAATCATGAATGGAGTCTGGTTAATTGAATTTCATGGTTGATTGAGTGTTTAACCATAAACATTCTTTTGTTTTGGTATTTTTTAAAATTAATAGGTAAAAATCAATCCAAAATATTCAATGACAATACCTGCCTTAATAAGCAGTTTCTGATGATTATATTGTGATGTGTCTTTCATTACTGAACAATGGTGCAGTGGGGAAAAAGTGCTGGATATTGAAATCAGGTCACCTAGGTTCAAATCTTAGACCTTGTACTTAGAACCTGTATGATACCTGGGCAAATTGCTTCATTTGGGGAGTCTCATTTTCCTCATCTCTAAAATGAAGGGCTTGGACTACTTAGCATTTAAGGTCCCTTCCAGCTAGATGGCCTGCTGGATGGATTGCTGGACCCGGAGTCAAAAGGATCTGACTTCAAATTTGACCTCAGACATTTGCAAATTGTGTGACCTTGGACAAATTAAACTCTCTCAGTTTCCTCATCTGTGTACAAATAACAATAATAATCCTGATTGGGTCCAGGAGAGTAAGGTTGCTCTCTATCTTCCACTATGGAATTATTTTATTCTCTAAACCATGGCAAGTAGGGTTAATGCCAGGGGATCCTGATCTTCCAGAGAAGGAGATGAGGCTCTTGCACTCCCAGGTCTTTTACACCTCCAACTTAGAGCTTTGTGGGATATATATATATATTTTTTAGTCTTGCAGATTTCTTTTTTTCTTAATTAATTAATTTGTTTTCAGTTTTCAACAATCACTTCCATAAACCTTAGATTTTCTCCCTTTCCCTATGCATACATTCTTATTAAGTACATTTTCACATTAGTCACATTGCAGAGAGGAATTAAAATAAATGGGGGAAACCATGAGAAAAAAACAAATTAAAACAAAACATAACATGAGAGAAAATATTCTGCTTCATTCTGTGTTCCAATCCCATAGTTCTTTCTCTGGATGTGGATGGCATTTTCCTTCAAGAGTCCTTTGGGAATGTTTTAGGTCCTTGCATTGCTGTGAAGGGCTACGTCTACCAGAAAAATTCCTCACACACTGTGGTTGTAGTGTACAGTGTTCTCCTAGTTCTGCTCATTTCAATCAGCATGAGTTTATATAAGTTGGTGGAATATTTCTTTTTTTTTTTTTATTAATTTTTAACATTTATTTTCACACAATTTTGGGTTACAAATTTTCTCTCCTTTTATCCCCTCCCCCCCCCAAACCCGAGCTTTCTAATTGCCCCTGTGACCTATCTGCTCTCTCCTCTATCCTCCCTCCCTGCCCTTGTCTCCGTCTTCTCTTTTGTCCTGTAGGACCAGATAGCTTTCTTGACCCCTTAACCTGTATTTCTTGTTACCCAGTGGTAAGAACATTACATTTGGTCCTAACACTTTGAGTTCTAACCTCCTTAGCTCCCTCCCTCTCCACCCCTTCCCCTTGAAAGACAGGCAATTCAATATAGGCCATATCTGTTTAGTTTTGCAAATGATTTCCATACTAGTTGTGTTGTATAGGACTAATTATATTTCCCTCCATCCTATCCTGTCCCCCTTTACTTCTATTTTCTTATGGTCCTTTCCCTCCCCATGAGTGTCAACCTCATATTGCATTCTCCTCCCCCTGCCCTCCCCTCCATCCTCCCCCCCACCCTGCTTGTGCCCCTGTCCCCCACTCTCCTGTATTATGAGATAGGTTTTCCTATCAAAATGAGTGTGCATTATATTCTTTCCTTTAGTGGAATGTGATGAGAGTAGACCTCATGTTTTTCTCTTGCCTCCCCTCTTTATCCCACCACTAATAAGTCTTTTGCTTGCCTCTTTTATGAGAGATAATTTGCCCCATATAACTTCTCCCTTTCTCCTCCCAATATTTCTCTCTCACTGCTTGATTTCATTTTTTTTTTAATATATGATCCCATCCTCTTCAATTCACTCTGTGCACTCTGTCTCTATGTATGTGTGCGTGTGTGCATGTGTGTGTGTGTGTGTACTCCCACCCAGTGCCCAGATACTGAAATGTTTCAAGAGTTATAAATATTGTCTTTCCATGTAAGAATGTAAACAGTTCAACTTTAGTAAGTCCCTTATGACTTCTCTTTGCTGTTCACCTTTTCATGGTTCTCTTCATTCTTGTGTTAGAAAGTCAAATTTTCTTTCCAGCTCTGGTCTTTTCATCAGGAAAATTTGAAAGTCTTCTATTTCATTGAAAGACCATTTTTTCTCCTGAAGTATTATACTCAGTTTTGCTGGGTAGGTGATTCTTGGCTTCAGTCCTAGTTCCTTTGACTTCTGGAATATCCTATTCCATTCCCTTCTATCCCTCAATGTAGAGGGTGCCAGATCTTGTGCTATCCTGATTGTATTTCCACAATACTTGAGTTGTTTCTTTCTAGCTGCTTGCAATATTTTCTCTTTCACCTGGGAATTCTGGAATTTGGCCACAATGCTCCTAGGAGTTTCTCTTTTTGGATCTCTTTCATGCGGTGTTCTGCAGATTCCTCGAATATTTATTTTGCCTTCTGGTTCTAGAATCTCAGGGCAGTTTTCCTTGATAATTTCATGGAAGATGCTGTCTAGGCTCTTCTTTTGATCATGGTTTTCAGGTAGTCCCAGAATTTTTACATTGTCTCTCCTGATTCTATTTTCCAGGTCAGTTGTTTTTCCAATAAGATATTTCACATTATCTTCCATTTTTCGAATCTGCGCGGCATGTTCTGAGATATCTGTCTTTCTCGAAAAGTCCTTAGCGTCCATCTGTACCATTTCAGTTTTGAAAGATCTATTTTCTTCAGTGAGCTTTTGAATCTCCTTTTCCATTTGGTTTATTCTGCTTTTGAAAGCATTCTTCTCCTCATTGTCCCCTTGCACCTCCCTTGCCAACTGAGTTAGGCTAGTTCTCAAGGTGCCAATTTCTTCAAGATTTTTTTGGTTCTCCTTTAGCAGGGAGCTGATCTGCTTTTCATGCTTCTCCCTCATCCCTCTCATTTCCCTTCCCAGTCTTTCCTCCACCTCTCTAACTTGATTTTCAAAATTCCTCTTGAGCTCTTCCATGGCCTGAGCCCATTGGGTGGGCTGGGACACAGAATCCTCTATTTCTGTGTCTTTGCCTGATGGCAAGCATTGTTCCTCCCCATCAGAAAGGAAGGGAGGAAGTGTTTTTTCTCCGATAAAGTACCCTTCAATAGTTTTATTTCTTTTCCCTTTTCTTGGCATTTTCTCCAACCAGTGGTCTGACCTCTGAATGTTCTCCTCACACCCACCTCGCCTCCTGGTCCTCCCAGCCAGCGTTTGGGGACTGAGATTCAAATGCTGCTTCCCACCTTAGGATTTTTGGTGGGGGCAGGGCTACTATTCAGTGTGAGAATTAAGTTCAGGTGGTCAGGGGCAGGGCTGCCTCTCAGGCATAGTTCCCTCTGGGGGTTTATGCACAGACCTTCCACAATGGATCCAGGCTCCTGCCCGTTTGGGAAGCCCCTGTCCACAGCTGCCTCTCAGCCCCCACCTCCCGGGGGGGCCCGAGCCTTGGGGGCACCCCACTCCCCTCTCCACCCACCAAAGAGACTCTCTCACCCACCCCCGTCAGTCACCTGTTGGTGGGGGGGGGCCCGTGCCGCCACTGAAGATCCCGCCTCCGGAGCCCTCTCAGATCTGTGCCTCTCGGAGCCGTGGCTGCCGCCGCCACCGCAGGTCCGGGCTGGGCTCCGCGTCTGCAGCGCGACGGACCTTTTGCAAGAGGTTTGCAGGTCCCTCTGTGGGTGGGAGGACCCGCGTGGCCACTGGAGATCCCGTCCCCGTAGCCCTCTCGGATTTCCTCCCCTCAGTGTCATGGCCGCGGCAGGGCCGCACTCCGCTCCCCGTCCCAGTGCCCAGTCCGCGGCGCGAAGGACCCCCTGCGAGAGGTCCGCAGGTCTCTTTGGAGCAGAAATCTCTCTCGCTCCAATACTCCGTGGTCTCTGGGTGCAGAATTCACCCTGGCTTGGTCCCCTCTAGCCGTTCTGTGTTTTGTGGATTCGGAGCTATGTGTATGTGCGTCTTTCTACTTCGCCATCTTGGCTCCGCCCCCCTGGAATATTTCTTAAAGAGTGTTTCATCATGTCTGGGGTCTACCCTAAAGGGAGGAGTAGAAAAGTGTACAATACAAATCAAGTATAGGACAGTATTGATTTCCTTCATGCAAAAGACATTTACACAAGAGACTCAAAAGCACCTTATTTTTGGGCTTCTTCTTCCCCTTCCCCTTCCCTCCTCAATGGCCAATCATGTGTATTCTTGACAGTCCATTTCTTGACTCCAGGTATTTTCACTGGTTATCCTTCATGTTTGGAATGCTCTATCTTGTTGTCTTTGCCTCCTGGATTCCTCAACTTCCTTCAAATCCCAGCTAAAATCCCACCTTCTACAGGAAATCTTTTCCTTTTTCTCTTATTTCCACTGCTTTTTCTTTGTGGATTATTTCCAGTGTATCCTGTATAGAATTTGCTTGTATTTGTTTGTATGTTCTTTACTCCATTAGATTGTGAGGTGAGTACAGGCACTTTTACTTTTATTTTCAGTATTTGGCATAATTCCTGGCACATGGTGACAGCTGAATATATGTTTACTTAAATTAATGAAAATTTAGTTGAGCAGCAGTACCTTAGAACTACCATTATACTTAACCTGGGAGGCTGATACTCAAAATAGCAAACATAAGACTTTTTTTCTGGACCTGCTGAATTGATATTTTACTTCCATTACACTGTCTAAATTGTTCCTTGTTCTAGATTGTTCTAGATTAATTACATCTGGCAAGCCACTATAAGATTTGGGCTAATCCTGCTGGTGGTCATTTTCTTCAAGTAAAGTTTGAATAGTTCCTGGGGGTACTCCTTCTGAGCTAAATCCAGAATTGACTAAGGACCTGGGAGCTCTCCACTTCCCAGACTCATAACATTGGCTTCAATGTTAAAAACTTTCATCTCAGCTTGTTGTTCAGACAACTTTGCTTAGGTAAGCATCACAAAACAGCAGAAGCAGGTAGGAGTTCTTAGATCTGGTCTTAATTGCACCTATGCCACTACATAGACTGGCTACCATGTGTAAGTATTTGGGCATGCCAGGAGAGAATGAATTGCCCTCCAGGGAGAGTCTCAGAATAGGGGGAAAAGAGAAAAAGCCTGAGAGCATAGTCACTTCCTTTACTCTTCATCCAGTAGGCTATTCCACTGGGTTTATTGGATAATCCTCTCATAAAACTTCCACACCCCTCCTTCAGCGATCATGGGATACGGGTCCAAGGAACCATTCAGAGTTTTCTGTATCACTGCAAACCTCCCCAAACATCCACGGGGCTTACTTTTTTCTACCAGTTATATACATATTGTGCATGTGCATGTATACACACATATACACATATGTATTCATGATCTAATCACTCCTACAAGAATACAAAAATCCTTAAAAGCATATCCTACCTATTATTGTATTACTGCTAGTACTAATGTAATAAATTTTGAATGAATGAAAGATTTAGCTAGGTAGAAGCATTTTTAGTTCAAAGATAAGGCGAGTTGACAAGGTAGTAAGAATGATTTTTCTGGTTTGACTTACACATTGCCTCCAAAGGAAATTCTAAAACAAAGAATTTTGAGTAGGGTTATAGTTATTAGAATAAGTGTCTAACCCTTCAGGGTGACTACTGTAAAGGGAAAAATATTCACTTTGATATATAGAGTTTTGGCATGTTTTTTAAAAAAAGCCTTTACTTCCTCTTCCAAACCCAACAGAACACAACTCTGGTTTCATTGCTTTCTGGTCACACTTCACAGAAATACAATGCTACTGAATCCCCCTCAGTAATGTTCTGAGCCATCCTCACTCTTTCTGTTGCCTAAGTCCCAGTTTGGCCCAGCACCATGGATCTATAAGACAGCTGGCAGAGATTAGTGACACATTCTGTGCCAGTGGGGCTGAGATTTTCTTCATGCAAAGCAAATTGGCCTGTTCAGGGATAGATATGGCAACCTTGGCCTCATTAGCACCCAGTCAGCTAATAGGCCCAGCCATCTGATGTGAGTACCAGCCAAATACTGTATTGCTCTTGGCCAATATTCACTGTCCAGCAGAGTACCTTCTAGAAGATAGGCATTTTTTCTCCCTCCACAAATAATTGGAAATGTAATGGAAAATAGATGTCTGGCAGGGAGTGGAAGTGGGTATTCTTTTCTCTTCCAGAACCATCACTTCCAGCTGTTTTTTTTTTCTTTTGCCTTTTCCACTTCTGGAAATCACAACCTTATTTCCCTGCTAAGGCTCATTAGCTGGTCATTGAGCACAGATATGCTTCTTCAAGGAACTGAATTCCCTCTTTGTACTTTAGAGAGTAAAATAGTTACAGTGAATTGGTTGGATGTTTTGACATTAAAGAGGCAGAAGCCTCCATAGAGACGGTGCGGTACAGTGGAAAGAACACTGGTTTTGGAGGGAGGAAATATGGGTTCAGATCCATGACTGCTAACCAGTTGTGTGACCCTTGATAACTCATTCAACATCTCTGGGTCCCAGTTTTCTTTGAATAAAGAGTAGTTCGGACTAGACTATTTCTAGGGTTCCTCTAAATCTATTATTCTGTGATCTTATGATGATAATAATGCAGTATTTAATGTCTAATACATTCCAGGTGGGATCATTGAAGTTGAACTGGGCCTGGAATACTTCCCTATGTACCACAGGCAGAGATAAAAACAAAGCCACAGCAAAAGTCATAACATTCCCCAGTTACTTTTTGTTTCCTGGGCCAAAACTCCAGGAATAGGTGAGAGCTAACAACCAGGATCCAAACTGATCTATTGGGCAAAGACTAAATAAATCATGGCATATAAAAGTAATGGATTAGATGAGGGCAATTAAGTGGTGCAGTGGATAAAGGTCTGGGCCTGGAGTCAGGAAGACTCATCTTCTTGTGTTCAAATCTGGCCTCAGACACTTACTAGCTGTGTAACCCCAGGCAAGTCACTTAACCCTGTCTGCCTCAGTTTCCTCATTAGTCAAATGGGCTGGGGAAGGAAATGGAAAACTACTCTAGTATCTTTGCCAAGAAAACTCCAAATGGAGCCACAAAGAGTCAGGCACAACTGAAACGACTAAACAGCAAAAGAAAAGTCTAAATGAATGGGTTCAGGGAAATCTGAGAAGACCTGTCTGAAACTGATTCAGGGTGTATAGGCTTAGGAGTAATATTGCTCAGTCATAGAGGCACAGGTTAGTTACCTTTCTGGTGTTGCTTCAGATTACTTTACAGAATTGCTGGATTAATTCATAGCTCTACCAATAATGCCTGTCATCCTGTTTCCACTCCAACAATTGCCATATTCCCTTTTTGCCATCTTTGCCAAAAGTTGAACCTCAGAGTTGCTTTAATTTTCAATTCTCTTAATAATTTGGACTACTTTTGCATATATTTATTGACTGCTTGGATTCATTCCTTTGAAAACTGCCTTTTCATACCTATTTTTCAATTGGATAATGGCTCAAGAACCATATAAATTTCTTATAAATTTGACTCAGTTCCTTATATATTTTGGATATAAAATCTTTATCAGAGAAATTTTCTGCAAAGATTTCCCTCTCCTCTTCCTCTCCATTATTAATCTGTTTCTTCTCCCATTTTGATTGCATTGGTTTAGTTTACTGTCATACCTAGGGTCTTCAGGTTTATCAGACGATAGGTGGTGATCATTTGTGTTTATATATCTTGTACCCAATTTATTCCATTAATTGATCTATTTTAAAAATAGGTTTTATGATTTTTTTTGTTTCTTATATCATTAAAATATCCCATAAATTCCTCTCCTGACCTCTCCCTAAAAGCCATGTCATATGAGAGTATATTATTGTAGTTACAGTGTATATTGTTTTCTAGACTCTCCTTATGTCATTCTATATCAGTTCATATAGAGCTTTCTCTGATTCTCTGTATTTACCACATGCATTATTTCTTATAGCACAATAGTATTCCATTATATTCAGATACCACAATTTGTTTAGCCTTTCCCCAGCTGAAGGATATCTACTTTGCTTCTAATTCTTAGTTATTACAAAACGTGCTTCTATCAATATTTTGCAGTATACAGGGACTATTTTTTTCTTATTGATATCTTTCTTGGGATATAATGCCAGTAATGGAGTCTCTGGTTCAAAAAGTATAAACATTTTATTCACATAATTCAAAATTGCTTTTCAAAATGATTGCATCACCTCATAGCTCCATCAATAATGTATTAATGTGCCTGTCTTCCCACAAACCATTCATGATTGACGATGGTCATTTTTGTCAATCTGTAGGGTGAACGGTGAAACTTAAGGTTGTTTTGATTTTTTATTTTTCCTCTTAGTGTTTTGGAGCATTTTTTCATTTGGTTGTGAATACTTTGCAGTTCTCCTTTTGTTAACTTCATATCCTTTGACCATTTGTTTATTGGGGGAAAGGTTATTATTGATACATCTATATGTATATATTGCATACATATATACACTATATGTGCGTATGGTACCTACATGTGTATACATATGTATGTCTTTTATATATACATATAGAAATATATGTGCGTGTACATACATACATACATACACATACACCTGTGTGTGTATGAGTATATTTATCTATCTTTATTCATTTATTCATTCATTCATTCATTCATTCATTCATTCATTCATTCATTCATTTATTTATTGTGCTTTTACATCTTGGATATCAAACCCTTATCAGAGAAATTTGTTGCAAAGATTTTTTCACCCCATTTGGTCACTTTTCTTATCCTAGATTCCTTAATGTTGTCCATGCAGAAACTTTTCAGTTTAAATAGTCAAAGCAATTGTTTTCTTTCTATTTTTTTTTAAATTTCCTCTCACTCTCTTAACTATAGCGATGAGAGGTATGAGATTTGTTTTTTAATTTTCAAATTTCTTAATAGTATGATCTTTAACATTAAGCTCATGCATCCATTTAAAATGTATTTTAGGACATGGTGCAAAGTGTTGTTCTAAGCCTTATTTCTGACAGACTACTTTACAATTTTCTCAGTAGTTTGTTTTTTTTTTTTTAATTATCAGTTAGGGAGTTTTCTCCTAGGTTTTCTCCTTTATCTAACGCTGGATAATTGAGTCCTGTTGTTTCTGAAACTCCCCTTTTTAGTCTGTTCTATTGATCTATTTCTTCACTCTTTAACTAATACTTGATGGTTTTGGTGACTGCTTCTTTATGATATAATCTGAGGTCTGAAAGTGCTATTCCCCTTTCATCCTAACTTTGTTTCAGCACTTCCCTTGATATTCTAGATTTTTGTCTTTCTAAGTGGATTTTGTTATTTAATCACGCTCTATAAAATATCCCCTTGGTAATTTGATTGGTATAGCATTAAAAGTGTAAACTAATTTTGGTAGTGTTGCAATTTTTATTATATTGTCATGGTTTAGCCATGAGCACTGAATATTTCTCCAGCTGTGAGGTTGTTCCTTATTTCTTTGAGGAACACTTTTTAATTGAATCTATCCAAGTTTTTGTGTACTTGGAGAGGTTGATAGACAGATATTTTATGCATTTTATAGTTAAATTGAATGAGATTTTCCTATTATTACTTCTTGTATTTTGTTATTATTATATAGAGATGGTGTTGATTGTTTGAGGATTTATTTTATAGCCTGGATCTCTATTTTTTTTCTAACTAGTACCAAAGAGTTTTGATACCTATTGACTTGTAGTATAGTTTGAAATCTGGTAATCCTAAAACCTTTCTATTCCATTTTTTTCCTATTATTTTTCTCACGAGTCTTTTGCTTTTTTATTTCTCCACATGAATTTCATTATTTTTTTCCTATCTATAAAAATCAATCCCTTGATAGTCTGAGGGACATTGCCACTGAATAAGTATGTAATACAGTTACTATTTTTGATTTATTATATTGGCATGGCATATGCATGTCATTAATATTTTTCCAATTTTTAAGTTTGGTTTTATTTCTGTAAAGAGTGTTTTATAGTGGTATTCATATAGTTTTTATATGTGTCTTGATAGATGAACTCCCAAATATTTTATACAATTTGTAGTTATTGTAAATGAGTTTGCTTTTTATTTCTTTCTCTTGAATTTTGTTCGTCATACAGAGAATTGCTGATGATTTATATGGATGTTTAAATAATCTACAACTTCAATGAATTTATTAATTCAATTAAGTTCTTAGTTGATTCTATAAAGTTCCCTAGATAAACCATGATATTGTCTGTAAAAGGATTTTTTTTTTACTCTTTGCTTAGGTTTCCTGCTCAGTTTCTTTTTCTTCTTATTGCTATAACCAGTATCTCTAGAACTATATTAAAAACTACTACTGAAAACAGACAGCCTTACTTTCCCCTGATCTAATTGGAAAGATCTCCAACCTTTTTCTGTTCCCATAAAATTTGCATTTGAATAGGTTCTTTACTTTTCAAAGGAGTAAATGAGATTCCAGGCCATAGGGAAGAGTTGTCAGAACAGGAGCCCTTCACCACCTTAATTACATTTCATGGGTAGTTGACATGGGTAGTTGACCAGACAGAAGAAACTTCTTCTTTAAGACAAAAAAGCCTGGATGATTTGGAAATAAATTTGAAATTTATATAATACACTTGAAAGAGAAGTGGGTGTATTGGGGGAGGGCTCTTCATCTTGAGCTAGGCACTTTTTTTTTTTTTACACACGTCACACTTTATTGGGAATATGACTTGTGATTGGTGTGAGAAACTCATCCAGCTGTGTGGTTTTTGTATCACAATAATAAGGAGGATGAAGATGATGTTACCAGACATTTACATACTTACTCAAGTTACAAAGTGCTTTTCTCACAACAAACCCACAAGGAAGATAATACAAATGTTAAATCATGAGAGACTCTTTTGTTGCTACTTACTACTATAGTTGGTCTGGCAATTCTAGAGCCCAAACTATTTTCTTAATTCCTGAGATAGTGTTCTTTTTTTAAACTAAACATTCATAATTAATGTTGACATATATTTCCTTATATGCTAGTACTATCAGTGCCCCAAATTAAATTAATTAACGGTAAAGAAATCCACTCTTCTATTTTCTAACATTCTCTGCCCATGTATCCAAATCCTCTTGTCAACAATGATTACACAAGGTAGGGAATCAGTCTTTTGGAAAGGCACAGTCATTGACAAAGCAATTCCCCTCCTCCTCGACTTTTCTTCAAAAATTAGGCCAAATTTCTCTGTGACCTCCTATCTCACATCTCCAATTGCCTTCCAGACATCTCAAACTGGATGTCCAGTATGTTATGAAGGTCTTGATCCCACTAATTCCACCCCCAATAGGCTCCCAAATCCACTGCCTGTTTGAAATTGCAAGCAGGCTGGAAGAAGGTGTTAACATGACCAATTTTGCACCATAATTCCTAAAACTAGCTTACTTAAAATATCATGGGTCTAATGGACAAACAAGTATGAATTAAGATCTGCCTTAGAGTCCTAGGAATAGTGCTATTTCCAATCAGTACTAGACACTTCCATCCCCACTCCTTTCCTTCTCTCTAGACCTTTTACAAATGCTGCTCTCTCCCCAAACAGTATAATACTACCCTGGTGAACTCAATAAACCTAGCACTGGTTTAAAATTTTTGATAGAGTTACATGGTTATTCTCATCATCCTATAAATCTTAAACTCAATTTGTCTAAAAACAGAACTCATTATCTTTCCTCCTAAACCTTTTTCACTCTCCTATAATCCCTGTTACAATAGATGGCACCAGCATCCTTGCAGTCCTTCAGGTTCCCAAACTAAGAGTCATCCTGGATTCTTTACTGTCTCTCACTACCATCATGCCCATCCAATCTATTGCCAAGATTTGTCAATTTCACCTTTGCAATATCATCTGCCTGGAGCATAGTAACAACTCAATTCATGTAAACATACTGATTGATTTATCATTGTTGTCTTATGATTCTGGCAAGAGATTATGTTTGCTACCTGTTCATACTTCTTCTCAGAGGTAGTGGACCATGGGTTTGGAACACTGCATAGAATATCAGACTTTTTCAACATGTTGGTTAGTTTTTCTGTATTTCCTTTTTTTCTTGCTTTATTATAAGGGATCACTTTGTGAGGGATGAGGCAGAGATATAGTTGGAAATGTAGATGATATAAAAGGAAAACACATTAATAAAATGTCCTTAAAAAGAGACTGTGCTTTCTGAGGACCAGTCTAATGGAAAGACCTGTTATCAATAGGTTGGTCGTTTCATGATTAATTCATAGGCCGTGGAAACATGAAGCAAGGAAAAATATGTAATTGTTCTTAGTTTTTTGTAGTTCTTTTCTCCTTCTATGTTGATTGTGATAGAATGGCAGATAGGGAGCAGATAGTGGTCACAATTTGTAGATTTTAGACCATCTGCTACTAGGAATTTAGTTGTAAGTATTCTAAACATGAAATATTTGTCTAATAAATAAACAAACTTTTGGAGGAATGGAAGATTACCAATCTTTACATCAGCTCTAGAAGCAAAGTCAACTAAGAAAAGCAAATTGGAGTTGCATGGAAAGATAGAATGTAAGTTCTTTTCAGAGAGGCAAATAAAAGGGTTGGTGGAGTTTGCTTTTGCCTCAGTTCAAAGCAATAAGAAACATTATTTCATGGGATACTTGGTCAAACCATTCTGTAGTGCTCTTGATAAGTTTGGAAAATAACCATAATAAATATAATTAAAAATTATGTGCTTCTATCTCTTGCAGAGGATGAAGAGGTAAAGAAATTTCATGATGAATTTGCTTGTTTCTTTCAAGTAAAATCAACACGTTAACTAATATTAACTAAGTTTCTTGGAAGCAAAGGTAGCATTTCCAAAGAGAGCAAAAAAAGTTGGAAGATATGGGTTGGGAGCAAGAAATGTGAGAGGCTAATGACTTATAAAATCCACTGAAAACTTATGAATATATTTTCTGCAGGAAACATTAAATATGCTGAGTGCTAAATAACAACCCCCCCCCCCCCATGAAATTGATTACATTTTAATGGTCAAGAAATGACTGGTTACCATTGTAGAGCTTATTTCTAAATTAACTATCTATGTACAGTCAGACCACTGACTATAGCAAGTAAAAAATCAATACCAAGTAATCAGAAAGAATAAAAATGAAAATATATGGTGGCTAATAGAGTCAATTCCACCCTATCCAATTTAAGCAAGCTGTTAATGCTAAAAATAGGGAAATTTTTGCAAATAGATATAGCAACTGACAGCCATCTTTGTTAAGAAAGTTTATCTACAGTAAATCAAATACTCACTACTGTAAGGAGACCAAAAAAGCCTGGAGAACTTCTACACCATCAAACACTTAATCTCTTTCCAGTTAAAGAGATATGAAGGAAAAGTTAGCAACCTTTTCCAAAAGTCTGGAAGGTAAAATTACTTGTAACATCCTATGGAAAATATTGTGGAAGACTATAAGCAGTGTTATGTCTTACAAAATGAGTATAAATGGAGGAAAAAATCAAATTCACAAGCTGTTTGGCAAGAATCTCAACTAAGTCAATAACAATGAAAATGAAAGGAGGAAATTGAACAGATGAAAGATGGAATAGATTTGTAGAGTTCTATTTTCTATCAATGACAGTGGAACTACTATGTTTGGATTAATATCACCATCCTTTTTGTGTACTTTATGAATAAGTAGAAATGTCACTAGGGAAAACAATGGTGGGAAAACACATGGACTAGATAAATTATAAACAGGACAGCCAGTAAAAAGTGCCACATTTTTGAGGGCAATAATGAACTGATTTTCAATATATATGAAAGAGGAGGGGAGGATATAAAACTTGGGAAAAAATCCTGGCCTTTATTATTCTTAAACAAAATCGAATGGAAAAATATTTAAAATGACTGACATATATGCCCATTTTCCTATCTCTATAAAATGTTTGAGACTTATGTACACATGTAAAAAGGGATTCCTTGGTGAAGATATGACAAGGAAATGGGCAACCTATTGCAAATGACATTTTACAACAGACTATATCTTTTCAATCATACAACTATCTGGAATGTGTAGAGCAGTGGTTCTCATACTTTTGGGTCTCAAGACTCTTTTATGCTCTTAAATATTATTGAGGACCACAAGTGGCTTATGTTTATGTGGGTTATCCTGCTGATATTTACTATAGTGGAAATTTAAATGGATAAATTTTAAAAATATTTATTAATTCACTTGAATAATATACTATTATTTCATGCTGACATAATATTTTTATGAAAAGTAACTCTTTCCAAAACAAATTTTGTAAGAAGTGTGGCACTGTTTCATATAACTTTGCAAATCTAATGTCTGGCTTAATAGAAGACAGCTGGATTCTCATATCTGTTTTTGTATTTACTCTATTTCAACATATTGTTTAGTTTGATTAGATGAAGAAAATCTAGTCTCACATAGATATGTAGCTGGAAAAGGGAAAAGATTTTTTTAATAGGCAAAAGTTTAGTGTTATTATAAAAATAATTTTGGCTTCATTAATTCCCTGAAAAGGTCTCCAGGATCCCTATGGGTGTGAAGGTCACACGTTGAGGATAGTTGCTAGAGGAGAATTCAAGATTTTACTCTGTTTATTGTTTGGTGATTAAAGAAAAAGCAATTTGATAAATTGAAAAACCATCTTAAAGGCTCTCCTCCAATAAGATGTCTCTCATGCATATGTCAAAATCACATGATTTATTGGTAGATCAAAAGCAGAGATAACTTTGTTCAATGAGCCCCTGCTTATGAATATAGGAAGCAGGAATGAGGGAGATATGTGCTCACCAAATATGTCACTATCTTAGAGTATGCCAAAATGGAAGGGGGATTTCCTATGGGTAGTGAAATCCTCCAGATACTTTGATTTTGGAATGATATTGTCTCGATTGCCTATAGACAATAGCAGAGCTCCTAAATGTAATTTGTAATCACGCCAAAGAATTTTACTTCTCACCTCACACAAGAAAAATCCCAAGTGAATGAAGAATATCTATTATTTAGACAATAACTTGCAATCGGATAGACAATTCATGAAACTGGCCTGAAAGTGCAAATATGTTGGATAGCGGCTGAGGCTTTTGTTATACTCGTCTCCTCCCGTTATCGAGTTGCTTCCAGGGCCTCAATTTTGAGGGGAGGGACCCAGTCTTGCCAGCCCCCATTTCTTCCTGGCTCTGCTTCTGGCTTTCTGGACTTTGATACCATGCCCCTGCATGGGTTCCTTCTCTTCAAACCCCTACCCCCTTTTTTGTGTTTGGGCTGCTTTTCCCATTAGAAAGTAAGCACCTTGAGGGAAGAGACTGGCATATAGTAAGTGCTTGTTGCTTGGTGAACTACCAGGAGGAGAAATACAAGGTATGTATGTATGTATGTGTATGATATATATGTAGATATATACTACGTCTAAATTATATACACATATTTGTATACATAAAACATACAAAGGTGCTTTGGAGGGAACCCAATTATAAAATTATCACCAATCAAAAGGAACTGGAGAGGTATGTGAAGAATCTGCAATATATTACCAACAAAGAAGTACACAGGAAAAGTGGCATGATGGATATCAACATATGTGACTGGGAAAAGAGGTAGACGTATCACATATTGAAAACAGGCAAAACAAATCCATGTGATTCATTGGTATCCATCCATTGAATATCATAAGATCTAGAAGAAGACTACCAGTATATTGGGTTGATCTGCTATGAAGCATTCATGGAAGAATATGGATGAGACTCACCCAATTTGAAAATATGTGGCTGGGTTGCTATTTGTAGCACTCAAGTGAATACCCCTAGTATGGATCACAGATCCATTGAAGTGTTAACATAGCATTTTTCTCTCTTTTGGGTTGATACATTCTGTTTTGACACAGTTTGTCAATAAATAATTTCCATCTCCCTCCTCCCCTACAATACCCTCTCTTAAACAGTAAAATAAAACCATTTAATACATGGATTGGAAATAACGGCATTTTATACTTTTCTGATTTTTCCCTTTGTTAACAGTAAAGAAATAAATATATTTTATGTCAGTTATCTGGAATCATTGTTAATTACTGTATTTTGGGCTAAATTCTTCTGTCTTTTAGTGTTTTTATTAATTTAAAAATAAGTGTATGGATTATTCTTTTGGTTCTGTTTTCTTCCCTCTGTATCATTTTAGATAATTCTTCCCATCATTTTCTGAATTATTCATATTCATCGTTCCTTAGGACATAATTGAATTCATTCACATGCCACTTTGTTCATAAGTACCATTTTTTAAATTTGAGTCCTATTCTGATACCTCATCATGTCATGGGGGAGGCCCTGACTTCACCAATGCTATTCCAATAGACCCATGCCCTATCAGGTCCTACTCACTTGTAAAAGCTTCAAAAATGTGGCTATTATTTGTAGACCAGCCCATCAAAGCATGGAGAATCTCACTGACTGGAGGACAAGGAAAGGTTGAATTTTTCTGGCCATGACAACTCATAGTAAACTCATCTAGAAAGATAGTAAATAGATATGATCTCAGTAGGTGGAGAAAATATCTGAAAACAAAAAGCCAGCCCTGAAGTATTGAAATAGGCATAGTGATACCGTATGATAAACATTTAAATTTTTAGTACTTTTGCTACTGTTACTTATTATCACATCTATTAAAATTCAACTTCAGATGTACAAGGTGAGGGTGATATTGTTTGACAGCAGTTCTCTGAAAAAGTGATCTGGGGATTTTAGTGGATTGTAAGCTCAATATGAGTGAACAGTTTGATTTGGCAACAAACTAAAGCAATAATTTTGGGCTGCGTTAAGATGAGTATTGTCTCCAGACTGTGAGAAACAGGAATCCTAATGTATTCTGTCTTGCTTTTTGCCATACGTGGAGTCTTCTTTTTTGGTGACTGAAACATAGAGAAAGAATAGACAAATTGAAGTAGTTCCAGAAGGGCATCACCAGAATAGTGAAAGAACTTGCTAGATGAAGATCACTTAAAGAGACACTTTGCTTAGAGAAAAGATTTAGATTGGATATAATAGCTGTCTTTAAGTAATTGAAAGACTTTGAGGTCAAACAGGGATCGAATTTATTCTTTTAGATTCTGGGGGCAATCAAGGATTAATGGGTAGAAGTTAGAGAGTAGTAAATTTGGCTTAGTGAGGAAAATTTTATTAACCATTAAAGTTGTTCCAAAGTGGAAAAGAACTGCTGGGAAAGTTGTGCTTTCCCATTCATTGGAAGGCATCTCCTTTTCCTCCTTTCCTCCCTCCTTTCTCCACCTTCCTTTCTCCTCTCTTTCTCTTTCTCCTTCTTCCTTTTTCCTCTTCTCCTTTTTGTGTGTGAATCTGGATCTCCCTATTTTGTCCAAGTTAGAAGTGAAGTAGCTATTCGTAGGTCAGATACTACTACTCATTGGAAGAGAAGCTTTGACTGGGTCCATTTTCAACCTGGGCAATTTCTCCCTTTCTTAAACTGCCTGGTGATCTCTCTCTCTCCTGGGGCCTCCCTGTATTAGTGCCAGTCATAATTCAGGTACTTGATTAACTTAGTCCATTGAAGCTCAGAATTCCCTAGTTAAAACCATCCACTAATCTCACCCTCCTTTGTAGGAGAATTTGCAGGCATATACCACTATGCTCTGCACTGGAAATCTTTATGAACGCTAACGGAGTTCTTTTTTAAGTATGGGTTGTACTTGATAGCCATTGATTTGAACTAGATAGATATTGAGATGAGATAAATGTCAACTCTGAAATGATCTGATTTTTGCGACCCCTTTCATCTTAACTAATGGATAGAAATAATGTGAATAATAAAATTTGTGAAATTCAGGGATGCTAGTTTTTAAAAAATGTTCATAGAATGTAAGATATTCTGAGATGGCTCAGGTAGATATTATCACCCTTCCCCCATTTTTCAGATGAAAAAACTGAGATATGAAGGAGATGAAGCAACTTTTTCAGACTTACATAGCAGCAAATTAGAATGCTGGTCTTTCTGCTTCTTAGTCCTGCATTTGACACCCTTGCTATCTCCTCTGGGACTCACCCTGAATTGGTTGGAATGTAAGAAGTTCTCCAATGAGTGCTGCTCCCATTCACCTGAATTGCTTACTGACATGTTCAGTGTGACTACAGCAGTGATTGAGGTTGCCTTTCTGTTTTCATGCAGTAAAATCATTATAAGAGAGAGTACATGCATATGCACATGTGCATGTGTGCCTGCGTGTGTGTGTGTGTATTAGGACTATGAGAGATATACTGATTGTCCTTACACTCTGGTTGAACCTATGAAATATAAGATATTCTCTGAAAGTAAAGTGAGACAATGGAATTGCTCGAGCATCAATAATCAAAATGTGTCTGCCATCTTCTTGAAGCTCATTTTCAGAAACTTAGCTGCATTTGCAGCATTTGAAGCAGGGAAGTTTGGCAACTAGTTAAAAACTTCCAAGGTGTCATTGTCAACTCTTTTCAGAGATACAGAAATATAGTAGGAGAGTATGTGCATCTGGTAATATGAAAGCCAGAGGACACTGTGTTTGCTTAAAGTAATTGAGAACTACATTGAGGGGTGGGGTGGCTTTAAACTTTAAAGAGACTTTGCCACTCATCCGTTTAAGGAGGATATATTACAAAGATTCCTTCAAAACATAGAGATCATACTTTGTGTTTTGCAAAAATTCATAGCATGTGAGTAGTTTGTGGGGAAAACAGGCATGTAGACACAGAGGCATTTAAGAAGGGTGTGATGCCCAAAAGATTATTTTATGGAGAACTCACACAGGGCAAGCACTCATATGGGGGTCAGAAGAAGTGATACAAGGACACTTTCAGGGTCTCTTTTAAGAACTTTGGAATTGTTTGTGTGACATGGGAGACACTTACAGAGGACTGCTCAGCATGGCATGCCCACATGAGAGAAAGTGCTGTGCTTGATGAACAAAGCAGAACTGAAGTAGCTCAAAAGAAATGTGAAATGTGCAAATTTAGAGAATCCACCCCAAATGATCTCATGGGCTATTTGGACCCAAGCTCGTGTGGGTCTGATCAGCCACAGTTAGACATCCTGAAACTTGAGTCTAGCATTGTGAATCACTTTGGTCTTCCTGAACAAAGGACAACAACCAACCAATCAACCAACCAATCTGAGTGGGGGTATTATCTCTATGTTTTAGTCCTGTGCTGGAATTACTAAGTTAAAAAAATCATTCTCAAAAAGAAAACAAATGAGGAAATAGATGTGTTTGTGGCTGACACTGCTAACTTGGGTTGTTTGTCCACAGATTCCTTCTCCTTCCTTGACATCATCATCAGGCACTGGTGTGAGCCCACTGGTTAGCATCTATGGCCACCAGGGAGGTTACGCAGTGCCTTACAAGCAAGGATTCTCTGGTAAGTTTAAGGCATAGACAGGTTTTGAATGGGGATAGGAAGGATGGATGGATCTAGAATAGGGGTTCTACTTGGAAAGGCAGTCCTGCTGTGGTTCCCTAGTGAAGTGCCCTGGTCAGTTGACAGGAATAGATTGTGTTAGATTTCTTGGGGGAAGGGTGATGTCTAAATGAAAGATGAAGATGACAAAGGGATCCAGAGAGGAGTTAGAAACAGTTTTATTTAACCTCCTAAGCACTTCTTGCCCTAGGAAAAAAACCTAGAGTGGAATGGTTTAGGAGTTGAAGGCAAAGGGCAACCCCAATCTGTAGGAAGTTCCATTCCCCTGGTCCATCTAAACAGTGGTTAGCTGACCCATGGATATCTGGAAGTTGCCTGTACTGTGTGTGCATGAAAGCACTCATTAGTCAGAGAGGTAATAAGGACTATGCATTACAAAGGACCTAAATTCCACTAAGGCTTTCTTGTGTGTATATTAATCTCAGCGTAGCAAAGCCACTCCAAGCTTAAAACTAATCTGCATTAATGAACAGCCTCCTCAATTTCCATTTTTATGATTTGTGAGCCACAGTGATTTGCTTCTTCTCAAGCCCTCTACCAGGATGGCAGACTGACGAATTGCTTTCTCTGAGAAGCTTGTTCGGGAGCAGTAACGTTGCAAATGGGTGCAAATCAAAAATTCTGCTTTTGTTTCATTGAAATGATGACATCGGCTCACTGCTTCACAAATTATACCTCCTTTCCATAGGACCAGATTTTCTATTCTGTTTGGTAACAAGGTCTGTGGAGCTGCCTCACATATGAGAAGAAGTCACCATTTCTATCTCCTCGATGACTGTCTGGATTCATCAGTCAATCAACAAACATTTATTGGGTGCATATTATGGTTTACTCCAATGCATATGAAGGGGACTTAGGGGTTTTGAATTGGTATTTGGATTGTGAATCCTACTATATTGTGCCCATATTTAGGGGCATGAGAGACTTCACTTTTCAGTTTTCTTAAGGGAGCTGATAATCTGGATTGAACCCCGACATGGGTAGACTGGGCAACCATTCCTGGGATATAATTAAAAATCCAGAAAGGTCTACTGTACCCAAATCTCTTCCCCACTACCACTTGAAATTCCACCATTCCTTTGGAAGGCTCTATTCAAAGTACAGAGACATTTTTTTATTTCCTAAGAGAAAGCATGGTAGGATAGAAGGAGCCCTGGTTATGAAGTCGGAAGATGACAGTTAAAATCCTGACATTTCTAACATCTTACTGTCTGTGTGACCTTAAACATAGGTTAGTCATTTGCCCATTTGCCTCAGTTTCTTCATCTGTAAAATGAGAGGTTTGGATTAGATAACCTTTAGGATTTCTTTCAGGCTGATATCTATTTCTGTTCTTTAACATGAAGAATTCTGAGGCCTAAGCCAAATTCCCATGTAAGATTCAAAGCTCTACCCTGTATAATTTTCTTTTGGTGGTGGTGGTTGTACAGTTGTTTCCAATTGTATCTGACTCTTCTTGACCTCATTTGGGGTTTCCTTGGCAAAGATAGTGGAGTGGTTTGCCATTTCCTTCTCCAGTTCATTTTACAGATTAGGAAACTGAGGCAAACAGGGTTAAGTGACTTGCTCAGGGTCACACTGCTAATAAGTGTCTGAGGCCAGATTTGAACTCAGGAAGATGAGTCTTCCTGACTTCAGGCTTGACATTTTATCCACTACTTCACCCAGCTGCCCTTTGGGACTTCTGGCTTTATCTACACACATCTCTGTTGTGCTGAAATGACTTCTGTGAGAGAATATGCCAGACTTTTAAACATTCACAACAGAATGACAACTCTGCTTCTCTCACATCAGGTACCTAAAGCATATGGCTCCCTCTTTAAACAATAGTATAGCTGCATTATGGGTACCACTTAGAAAACTGAATCACTATCTAGCACCTGCCCACAGCTGCCTTCAGAGTGTGGTATTTGAAAAATAATGTCTAATGGGCATGTTGACTATCTAGCCTTCCATGTTGTTCACATTCTATCCCTGTTACTTTCCCCACCTTCTTTTCTTTTATGTGTTATCTTAGAATATAAGCTCCTTGAGGAAAGGGATTATCTTTCCCCCCTCTCCCCTTTTTCTGTTTTTATTCCTAGTGCTTAGCACAGTGTCTCACTCATGGTAAGTTTTTAATAAATGCATATGGACTGCCTTTTAAGTCAGATGATCAGAAAACAAACTACTTGGACTCTATGTTCCTAGAAGACATCTTTCCTCCTAATCTTATGTAATACTTTTACTGATTGTGATTTAGTGTTTTATCCTCAGTCTTTTAGAGGGACCATGCCAAAAGGAAACATTTGTACATCTTCTTTGCAAAGGGGTGGTGAGGTGGCACAGAACACTGGACTTGGAATCAAGAAGATTCATCTTTCTGAGTTCAGATATGACCTCAGACACTTACTAGCTGTATGACCCTGGATAAGTCATTTAACCTTGTTTGCCTTAGTTTCCTTATCTGTAAAATGAGCTGGAGAAGGAAATGGCAAACCATTCCAGTACCACAAATGGGATCATGAAGGTCAGACATGACTGAAAAACAACTTAACAACTATAAAATTACTCTGCAAAACCACAGTTGAAGCTCATCCATTTTAATCCAATATCCCTTCTACAACTGAGTGAAATTCAGCAAGTATTGATTAAGAGTCCTGTACAGAGTTAGCACTAATTAATGTTTGCTGAATTGAAATTAATTGTGCTGAGGGCTGCAGGACATAGAAAGTTTAAGTAAAACATGATCCCTGTCCTTTTGCAGCTTATAGTCTAGTAAGGGATCAATCAATTACTAAGAGTTTAATTGCCTTACTATGTGTACATTGTTCTTGGGCTCATATATAAAGAAAAAAATGAAACAATCTATTCTTTCAAGATGCAGATTTTCTATGGGAAAAGATGGAACATATACAAGGATAACACAAAACAACGCAAGAAGAAATTGCAAAAAGTAAAAAAAAAAAGTCTGTGGGAAGAATGGCCATTATTGACTGGGGTGATGGTGATGGTAATTAGAGAAGATTTAATGGAGAAGTTGGCATTTGTATTGATCTTTAAAGGATAAATTTCTCCTTGAGTTCAGTTCTAGGAAAAAGTTTTCTCTGCAGAGAAATTTGTCTTCTTTATTTCATTCAACAGTCAAAAGTGACCTCTTTTCTTTTACCTTCCAGGAAGCTCAGCGTCAAATCCAGTGCGTCCAATGAATCATCTCAGATGCCTGGTAACATGTATCCATTCTTTTCCTTTTAAAGGTGGTCCTGCTGTTTTTCCATATTAAATTACCTTTACGTTGTTTGCTTTTTTTGTTGTCTCAAATTCTGGTGGAAGTGGGCATGGTCTACATTCTAAGAGTGTCAAGGTTGAGCTCCTGGAACATCTGGTCTGACCCAAGAGGGGTGAACATATGCTTAGGTCTCTTTGGAATAGAAGTTCTTGGTTTATTCCATGATGTTCCATTCTCATGATGGGGGTGGAGGTGGGAGTGAAGATAGAGCTACGTATGTGCTTGGGCGCCGATAGAGCTACGTATGTGCTTGGGCGCCTTCCAGTTGCTCACGTGTATGGAAAGTAACACAGAGCAGAAGATATAATCTCAGGCTCAATTAAGCAAGTATATGAGTCAATTCACCAAGCATTTATTAAGCACTTATTGAAAGCCAAGCTTTATTCCGAGCACTGGGGATATACATATAACAGAGAGAGAGAGTTTCCTCTCTCAAGGAGCTTGTATTTTAATTGGGAAAGGTAACATGTAACAAGGGAATTGGAAAGGAAGGGATCATAGAGGCAAAGTCGGGAGGAGGTCCTGGTGATAAAGGGTTATTGATCTAGGCTTATCAAGAAGGAAGCCACAGAGAGAATGCAACTAAGGCATGATGGGAAAGTCTAGGGAGTGCAGCATGGCTAGTCTAACATGTATTCCATAAGGGGGAATAGAGAGAGATTTCATCCTACCCCTACTCTCTAGGAATCTGAGTGAGAGCTAGCAGAGTTCCAAAACTTTTGAAACAGGAGAAAGAAAGCTGATGGTTTACCAGGGTGTGGCTACTGAGCAGGCTACAGCTTTGGAGCCACAGGTGAGAACTGAATGTCAGGAAGACATCAGAGGTAAATGAACAGTCCTAGAAAGGGCTTGATAAGCCCTTACACCAGAAGTGCTAGTCTTCCTTGAACACCTTACACACTGTGAAATGGTATTTACTACATTTGGAAATCATGAAATTTTATTTTGACTTTGCTCATAGGAAAGTCAAAAGGCATAAGCTATGTGACATGGTTCTCATTGTCGGAACTATGGGATACCTGCTATGGAGCTAGATATGTGCATTCTGGTTCGGTGCTGAAGGCCTTGTACTTTGAGACAATGTAGCAGCCTCTTATGGATTTTGCATGGTCCCTGTCACTGACGGCTACCAACGATGACTGATGACAAGCAGGATAAGACAACTTCTGCTCTCATTCTCTCTCCCCCTATTTCATATGTTCTGGCTGGCTTTCCCTTAGAAAGGAGGTAGAGAATCTGTAGTTGGTAACCTACAGCTACTAATTGGCTTTTCTGTATACGTTTGTATTCCATAGACCATTATTTAAACATCATTATTATCTATAGTTTTGTCAATGTATAATTTTGTTCATTTTTGTTTGTTAAATATTATGTATATTATATCATATTTTATTCTATTTGAGTGCACAAACAGCAAGCTTTGGAAATTCTGGGGGGGAAATGCTGCACCACATTATTGAAGTCTAGACACATAGGTAGGTCCCTGGGGGCACCTCTGTCAGCCCTTCAACTTCCTGGCACTAAGATACTCTGTGGAGATCCTCTGTAGCTTCTGATGGAGAGCAGCTGGGCTTCTGTGTTACATACTATGCATACAAATTACTTGTGAATCACTGTATGACCATGATAACAGTGCATGAAAAAAAATCATTATGGGGAATAAAGCAATAAAAGGCATCTTGCCTTGGCAGTTAGCCTCTCTCACTCAGGCCTCATGGTAAAACCTGTAAGATGGGAGGAAGCAATATCCATATATGTACCATTCTCCCAGGGATTTGAGATAACAATGAAATCCTCAACGTTTTGTGATAGGAAAGAAAAGGGGTTGTTTTTTCTTTGGTGGCCTCTATTCAGAAGAATATGCTTGATTATATCTGTAGGAGTTGAAATTTCCTAATTTCATACTTGATTATATATTTTCTAGTACTGTTCTCTCATTATTTCAGGTGTGTGGGTTTTTGTTCGTTTTTGGCAATCACAATATAAAATAGTACAGGATAGGTAATGTATTTTTTACCTCTGTTGATGACTGACAATGGTGGGCATGTAATAGGTGATTAATTAAAATCTCAGGATTATAGGAGTTAAAGCTGGAAGGAACTTTAGAAATTGTATGGCCTGATGTTATTTCATCACATACAGTTTCAGCGTGAAGGGATTTTTAAAACAGCTGCCTATTAGAATTGTCTCCTCTTAGAAGAGAGGTGATCCTGGAGTCTCAAAGCAGTGGAATAGAAGCTCAGGGAGATTGTACCAAGAATCTCCACAATTTACCAGAAAGTATTCTAGTAGGAGTCTTGCAATGAAATGTAACTCTGATCTGAGGACCAGCCCAACTAATGTTGGAAAAGCTTATCATCAGATTGGCCTTTGGAATTCTTTGGATATGGCAGCTTTATAAGACCAGGTGACTAGGAAATTGAGATCTTTGTATTTTGAGGAAATATCCACACTAATGAAATCATGATTCCCAAAAGCATCAAAATAAATATACCTATTAATCTTTTATATTATAGTTATTTTATAAATGAACTTTCATAACTGTTATCAATATAACCATTAGTCTCTTCATCTGAAATGGGATTTTGGTTAAATTGAGGGTTCTTAACCTGATTTTGTATGTGTGTGTGTGTATTGTGGACCCCTTTGGCAATCTGGTGAAACCTGTGTATCCTTTCTTAGAATAATGTTTTTAAACAAATTAAAAAATTACAATGTATTACAAAATAAACCTAAAGTTAGTTAAAATAAAGATGTAATTTTTTTTTTCCATTTAAGTTTATGGGTCCCATGAAGTCTATTCATAGATCTGTTAGGACTCCACGAACAGCTAGGTTAAGAATCATTAAATGGAAAGAGCATTGGCCTGTGAATCAGGAGTCCTACATTTTGTCTCAGACTAACTGGTTGTGTGACCTTGGGTAATAGCATTATGTAAAAGTAACAAAGACATAGCTTGCGATATTCCCTAATGTTGCCCAAACCAGATTAAAATATAATTGGAAAATACTTAACAAAATAAATAAAATATAATAAATCATAAATAATGCTAATATGTGTTTTTCTAAATCAATACGCATTGATAGGGATCCTTATCTATGTTTTAAGTGGCCTGTTTTTCTATTTGACACCGTTGTTATATGATTTAAAAATCACTATGATTTAAAAATAATTCATTTAAAAATCACATATGATTTAAAAATCATTCATTCAACAAATTATAGTGCCTACAATGTACAAGATGCTACATGCTGGGGATTCAAAGACAACAGCCCCTGCCCTCAGAGAGCTTATATTTTACTGGAGGCAGAATAACATGTACACAGATAAGTCAATCTAATATACACCCCCAGAATAACAGTTTGTGGAGAGAAGAACATAAACAGTGGGAGGGGAATAAGCAAAGGATTCATACAGGAGAGGACTTGAAGGAAGGCGGGGAATCCAAAGTGAAGATGAGGAAGTACATTATAGGAATGGGAGATGTCTTATACAAAGATGCAGGGACAGGAGATAGAATGTCATACATGCTGTTTGGCTGGAACTTAAGTATGATGGGGAGTAATGTGAAAACAGTCTGGAAAGATAGGTTGGATCTACACTGTGAAGGGTTTTCAGTGTCAGATAGAAGGGTTTCTGTTTTGTTCTAGAGGAGATAAGGAATCACTGAAGTTTCTAGAGCAGGGAAAGGATGTGATCAAATTTGAAATGGGCATAGTAATTTGTCAAATGCATAGAGGGCAAATTTGAAAGGGAGAAACTTGAAATCAATTAGGAGACTATGGCACTATTGTAAATGAGGGTTAATAACTGTCTGAGCTATGGTGCTGACTGTGTGAGTGGAGAGAAAGGGATGGATGTGAGAGATGACATGGGGGTAAAATTACCAAGATTGACAAATTATTGACTAAGGGAAATGAGTGAAGAGATGAGGATGATCCTAATTGCAAATCTGGATAATTAGAAGGATAATGTAGTCCAACCCCCTAATAAAAATGGGGAAGTTAAGAAGAGAGGTGAGTTTGAGGGAAAAGATGAGTTCTGTTTTGGATGTGTTGAGTTTGAGATGTCTATGGAGCAGCTAGGTGGTGCAGTAGATAGAGTAGTGGGCCTGGAGTCAGGAAGACCTGTGTTCAAATCCAGCCTCAGACACTTACTAGTTGTGTGACCCTGGGCAAGTCATTTAACCCTGTTTATCTCAGTTTCCTCATCTGTAAAATGAGCTGGAGAAGGCAATGGCAAGCCACTCCAATATCTTTGCCAAGAAAATCCCAAAAGGGGTCATGAAGAGTAGACATGACTGAAGGTGATTAAGTAGCAGCATTAACAATAACATGGTACATTCAGTGGTCAATTAGCAGCTGATAATGAGTCTGGAGTTTCAGAAACAGCCTAGAGCTGGATATACAGATTTTGGTGTCATTCGTATAGAGATCATAGTTCATTCGTGACTTCATTTGGTCCCCACAATTGCCAAGTGAGGGAGATAGAACAGATATTTGTACCCCCATATAGCAGACAAATAAACTGTGACAGAAACTTGAAGAGATTTGAAGATTATATAGCTAATAAGTAAGTGATAAAGAGGAATAGTCTTTCTGTTCCAACACAGCTACCTCCGGTAAACCTAATTCAGTTCTTGTTTCTTCATCTGTAAAATTGGGATAGTACCTGAACTATTTATCTCCTGAGGACTGAATGAGATAATTATGTGAATGTGGAGTTTGGATTTTCTGTGTGAATTTGCTAATGAGTATGACATAGATTATACAGCCATATTTTCAGCATTCCTAGAGTATGGGTTCTATTTTCTGCCTAGCTGCCTAAGCTCTTAAGATGATGCATTAATACTCCTATTGCCTCTGATACGATTACTTGGAACTAGAATGGAGGAGGGCAGTGTGTCTTGAGCTCCTTGAAGAACATGCTTAATTCCCTTTCAACCCAAGTAAGTCGTTTAAAAGGTTCTGTATCCCAGGTAATATAAGAGCAAGTCTCTAAATGGAGTCAACAGGAACCGATGATCTCCTAGTTAATGAAATCAGGGCTGTGAAGCATGGTGGCACCCAAATGAGAAAGTCTAAGTAATTACTGAAATTTCTGTAGAAAACCATGGATGCTTATTAGAGTTTCATTTAAATGGATACATTTTACAAATATTGGTTTGCTGTTCACTCAAGAAACAATTAAACTAAAACTCCAGTTCTATGTATTAAATTATAATTGTGGTGAAGCAAATGAAGAGCTGCTTAGCAGATTTAAGTAAAGAATTAATAGAACAAGAAATGGTAGTATGAAATCAATACTGTGTCAATCTAATCTAATGGTGCATTACACACAGAACCAAGATAAATATAGTAGTTATACCATTTATCTTACTGGTAACCACCTGATATCTGGAGATTCAAAGAACTTTGCAAATTACACTTATAATATAATTAAATCCCTTGGGATTGGGCTGAGGGAGAAGAACCTTTTTCCATTACATAAAATACGATTGCTATCTGCTAGCTTCCCTTAACTTCCTCTCCAGTTACCTGCTATAAGTAACAAAGTGTAATTGTACCACTGCTATCTTGAGCTATTGACTGATACCACTACTGGGCTGTTTATTATTTAGAACCTAGAACAAATTTCACTTCCTTTCCTGATCATTCAGCTTAGAAGTGATTTTGATTTAGAATTCCTATAATCTCCAAAGTGGAGGCTAAGGCCCTCTCAAGGATGTTGTAGCCTGACCCCAGGGAGGTCATGATTTGACCCTAAGGAGAGACTAATAAACTAATCAGAGAATGAGAAGGTAGGTCACATCCTACCCTTCCCACAACAGCTAAACATAGGTCTTTCTTTAACGCATCTATACCTACTCTTCAGCTATTACAACCCATCATTCCCCTATTCCACTCTTAGCAATTATGCAGACTCCCAGTCTTCCCTCTTTAGGTATATGTAAGAAGAATTATAACCTCCCTCAGTGGGGTACACACAGCAGTAGCTACATACGTACCATTGAGATAATTCCTGTTATGCTTTCCATAACTTCCACATAACCACCAAGAAAAAAAAATACTGATAGGAGAGTGTGATGAGAAAAGTTTGGAGACCGCTAAACTATAGCACTGAATTTAGTATTTCCAGTCTTATAGTGTCATCATTTCTTCCAAGAATTGAGTTCTAAACTGGGAATTGAGAAGATAAGAGTTCAAATCCCATCTGAGGCACTTTATGTGACCATGGACAATTCTAGGTCCCTTAATTTCTTCATCTATAATCCTATAGAGTATAGGATAATCTATAAAATTCCATGCAGAGTTATTATGAGATAGAAATGAGATAGTCTATAAGAAGAACTTTTCAAACTTTAAATGTTGGGTGTTTATTGTGATGTCATTATGCCTCACCTTCTCTCAGTAGATGGTAAACTCTTTAAAGGGAGGGGCCATGTCTTAAACTTTTTTATGTTACATGTAGCACCCAACACATTCTTTTATATAATAAATACTCATTAAATATTTGTTAATTGAGTAAAGGGGAATAGGAGGCATAATTACAAGCTTACTCTAAAGTTAATGCTTTCCATATTATTTATATTTGCAGAAAAAAACCCTCTGTTTTACTAAGGTGACACCAATTCATCCAAACCTTCATCTTATACTTAGGTCTCATTTTCTCCAGAATCCTTTCTCTTGAGATGATTTGGTGGCTACCAAATCAAAGTGATGGGAACTGAATGGTAAAGTGGATAGAGAACTGGGCTTGGAATCATGAAGACATCTTCAGGAGGTCAAATCTGGCCTCAGATATTTACTAGCTTTGTGACCCTGGACAATAACTTAGTTTGCCTCAGTTTCCTCATCTGTAAAATGAACTGGAGAAAGAATTGGCAAACTACTCTGATATTTTTGCTAAGAAAACCCCAAATGTGGTCATAAAGAATCAGACATGACTGAACAATGACTGAATGGAACTGAAATCAAAATAATAACGTTAGAGACATTAGGGTGATACCATCCATCCTGGCCCTAGGGATAATCCTTTCTACAATTTACACTGAGGGTTTAGCTTTCAGAGTTTGACTCGGAAAATTCCTAGTTTAAAGATGATAAGGAATAAATCCTAACAAAGTTAGAGACCTCTTGAATTTTATCTATTATTTAATTGCATTATTATGATTAATTCTTATATCAACATTGACTAGTGAAAACTGGTTTGGCTGGTACCTTCACTGCCCCCTAGGATGCAAGTATGTCCAGGCTACTGAACCCAGGAACTGGGCATTAACCCTTTGAGCCCTTGGATAGTTTGGCAAAATCATAGTTATGCTCTCTACATTGCATTCCTCATTCTTCACTCCTTATTTTGTAATTTAGAAAATACTCTCATTTCATTGGTCCTATAGAGAATACACACAGATATACAGGGCAATTTCCTATTGATATTAAACTGGATCTTTGTCTCTAATGATATATAAATTTGAGCCTAGAGGGACTCTGGACCTTTGACTAGAGTGAGGATTGGCTCCTTGCCACATCCTCATGGTGGTCATGGAGGCCACAAATTGAGACTTCTGTTAGCCGATTTTCTCCTCCCTCCCTTGTATCAATCAAGTTTGTTAAAGCTTTCTGTGTGTGTTCACATTTTCATCTGATCTTCCTGTAGTATGATGAGCTTTGTGAGGAAGATAGAGTAGATATTATTTTTCTCATTTTAGAGAAGAAGAAATTGAAATATGATAAGGTATAAATAGCTCTCATATGGAGAGTCCCATGTCACATATTATGGGGGATAAATACATTTTTTTTGGTTATTGAGAAACTTAATAGTTCAGCTTGAAAGCAACATACAAACATGAAACAAAGCAATATAGCACAACATAACATGACATATATTGAACATATAGCTGTGGAGGGTTTACAAAGTAAAGGCATGTTCAAAATCAGGAAACATTAATTCATTTATTTACTCAAAAATATTTAAGTGACTGCTTTGTATTGTACTAGGCCCAGAAGATACAAAGCTACAACATAGGCCTTTCTTGGAAGGAGCTTAAAATCTAACAGGGAGTGAGGGGAGGGGGAAAGAAGTACATAAATAATTCTGACACAAGGGACTCCGAGATAAATTCAAAGTGTAGGAACAAAGCATTATGACATATTTAAGGAAGAAGAGAAAACTTCCTCCTGGACAGTCAAGGAAAACTCTGTGGAAGAAGAGACACCTCAGTTGGCCCTTCAGGAAAGGCAAGGACATCATTTTATGAAGGTTGGGAAACCAGAGAGAATAAACTCTTTCCAGAGTTAGTGGATGCAATAAACAAAGACAGGAGAGAATAAAGACGAAAACAGGGAAAAGAGTAGTAGAGTTTGACTGTAACGCTGAGTACATGAGGAGGAGAGGTAAGAAATGAGGATGAAGAGGTAGATTTGCTGTTCAGTCATTTTAGTTGTTCTTGACTGTTTGTGACCCCATTCAGGGTTTTACTTGGCAAAGATACTGGAGTGGTTTGCCATTTCCTTCTCAAGCTCATTTTACAGGTAAGAAACTGAGACAAACAGGGTTAGACAACTTGTCCAGGGTCACAAAACTAGTAAGTGTCTGACGCCAGATTTGAACTCAGAAAGATTAGTCTTCCTGCCTCGAGGTCTGGTGCTCTATCCACTGTGTCACTGTATGTGAGGTGAATTTTAATGTAAGTAAAGAGGATTTTGGTGTGGGTAAGGTGAATTTTTGTTATTATTTCTCAGAATTCAGGATCCACAGCCATAACAATCTTTGGTTCCCAGGTACTAGATATGAGCTCCCACAGTTATGGTTCAAAACATCTCCACCACGCTTGTGCATAGTTATATATTGGTAAATAACCTAAACATGAACTGCGCTATGCAGTGAGATACAGGGATGGGGTGATGTAAACTTGTGAGGCTATTGTTGGCAATATGTCTTCTTTGTCTGCTGGCCTACAAAACAGGTGGTCACTAGACAGTGCATGGGGAACCCTGAGGTCCCCATTTGAACGCACAAATGCTGTGTGTGCCTCACCTGGCCCCCATTGAGGCTTGAGGAGATTTAGGGGATGCACAAACTGTACCTGTCTCGATTAACCCCATCAAGATGCAAGGGTGGTTGCCTCCCTTTCTCGCTGGCTGTGAGAAGGGTGATTAGGGAATGCTGTAAGAGTTTGTGTTCTCATTATCTGCAACTTCTGAGAAAACTAGACTAGAATAAAGTAAGATTATCAAGCCCTTTTTAGTGTCTTTCCTGTCTGATCCAATCAAGAATGAACCTGTGCTAGCAGCCCTCAAGTGTACTGTTTATGTGTCTTACAGCCCCCTAGCTGGTATGATAAGAAGATGACTTAGGTGTCAGGGCAGAAGATGAAAGGGTAAGAGATAACCTGCAGGTAGTAATCTGAGCTTGGTTAGGAGGCTATTAAGGTCAGAAGAGGTCAGAAGAAATTATGATGTGGCAAACAATGACGACTAAAGTGAAAATTGAGACCAGAGGATGAGAAATATTGTGGATGTAGAAGCAATTGAACTTGACAAGAGATTGGGTGTATGGGATGCAGAAGATGGAAAAGTTAAATATCATCCCAAGGTTATGTAATGGGAGTTTTCCATTCTGTATTAGATGGTAGCCATGATATGCTCAGGTTCATTGTGGGGAAAGAGAGATATTCTCAGCTTGAACCCTCCCTCAATGAAGACTAGTCACAGATCAGGTAAATCAAATAATAAAATAATTTGACCAGGAAGAAAATAATAAAACATTTAATTGAACATCATTAATTAACTAGGAAATTCATGCCATGAAATCTTCCTTAATTTCTCAGTAAAAAAAGGTAGGGGGGAGTGGGGGAGAAAAAAACCTATATGATAACTTCATTATATATCTAAAAGGAAAAGCAAGTTGTACATAACAGATTTGCAGTTTCATGTGTAATCATCCTTTTAAAATTATGTTATGAAATGCTTATATTATTGCATAAATTAAAAATAAAATAATTTTTTTTAAAGAGGAAAATAATCATCCCTTCCCAAGTCTGATTCTTATGTCTCTGAGGAAAAGGAAACGCATCTCAGGGAGTGTGTGAAATTCGTGCTGCTCTAATAGCTCTCTGGGCAACACCTTGCCTCCTTGCCTGTCACTGGGCAACACTCTGATTTCACTGCATCAGTCACAGCTGGCTCCCCCTCCAGATGGCTCAGTTCCACTTCTATTGTTATCAACCACAGATAGCAGCTGCCACTCTATCCTGAAGTCACTTCTATGATAATTTTTTATAGCTATTATTCCATCAATCAAGCTACTACCACTTCCTTCAGGTTTTTTGTGGTGTTCTAGAAAAAAAAAAGTATACAAAAAACAGGCAGCTAGGTGGCATAGCACATAAAACTCTGAGCATGGAGTCAGGAAGACCTGACCTCAAACCTGATCTCAGACACCTACTAGCTATATGACTTCAGGTAAATTACTTAATTTTTCTTAATTTCCTCATCTATAAAATGAGCTGGAGAAGAAAATGGCAAACCAGTCCAGTATCTTTGTCAAGAAAATCCCAAATGGGGTCATGAAGAGCCAGACATGACTGGAACAACTGAACAAGAAAAAAAAAAACCAAAACCCTGAATTTCTCTACTGTTTTTCATTGATTTTACTTGAGGTAAGTCTTCTTTTAGATTTAAACCAGTTTCAATTTAGATTGGTCTACATGCCTTGGAGTTATCATTTAATATTGTAGCCAAAGAAGCAAATGAGATCTTGGACTAGTAAAGTGAGAAAAATGTAACTCCCATGAACAAGGAAGTGATACGTTTGCTATATTCTGGAATAAGTTCTAAGTTCTGGGCACTGTATTCTGGGAAAAGAACTGATTATGTGAAAGTAATTCATAGGAGGCAGCCAAGATAGTGAAAGGCTTCAAGTTCATGTCATATAATAGATTGAAGAAGCAAGGATGTTTAGATTGTAGAAGAAAAAGACTCAGGTGAGGGTGGGGCTGTTGGGAATGAAAGTTTTCTTCAAGTATTTGAAAAACTTTAATGTAGAAGAGGGATTAGCCATATTTTGCTTGACCTCAGCAGTCAGAACTAGCAGTAATGAGTAGACTTTGCAACAGGACAAATTAGAAGTCAACGTAAAGGAAAACTTTCTAATAATTAATACTGTCCAAAAGTGAAATGGACTGCCTTTTTGTGGTTTTAGGTTTCTCCTCATTAAAGGTCTTCACAGAAATGGCTAAATGATCATTGGTTGGATATATGGTAGAAGGAATGTTTTTTCCTGGTAGGAGTTGCATGCACTAGATAAGATATTCTTAACTTGGATAGGTTTCAGGGAGTCTGTGAATAATATTCTGATGGATTCTTTTCCACATAATTGATTTCTTTTGTAATCCTGTGAATTTTCATTTCTTCATTTAAAAACATTATTCTGAGATGGGTCCATAGGCTTCACCAGATTTCCAAGGTATTTTGGAGTTTGGGGTCTGTATTTTTAAAAATTTTGTATTTATTTATTCATTTATTTTTCAAAAATCTGGAACAATTTGCTTTTTGTTTTGTGCAGTTTTCATTTATGATCTCTGTAATATAGCTCTAAAAAAACTAGGCTTTTAAAAAGCCCATTGTGTTTCAAATGGAGCTCCTTGACTAATCTTAACCCCAAATCACCCTGGCTTTCATTGAATGATCAATAATAGCCCCCAGCTCAAGCCTCAGTGGCTCCTTGTTTAGGTTTTTATGACTTTGGTTGAGTGTAAGTAGCAAATACTCAAGAAAAGTCCAAATAGGGTCACGTAGAGTCAGACATGACTGAAAAAAATAACGCAACAAAAAATGGCTATTGCTTTCTGTTCTGGCTAGAAACTCGAAGGGCTTCATTTCCCAGACTGATATTTTTGTGATGATAAATTAGGTCTTTTTTTGTTTCAATTTCTACCTAGCCTTTAGTTATTGAATGGGCATTGACTCAGACACACTGAGATCTGGGAAAGACCTTTATGTACAGAGGCCAAGGTCACCGCTGCATCTGGGGCCATCACCAGTCATCTTGACTTTTTGTCTTGCCACTGGACTTTGATGACTCTAGAGGAGAGAGTGAGGTTAATTTCACACAGCTCTGCCTCACTTACATCCAATTCATTGGAAAGTCAAGATGTCATTCTCGTGATGTCATTGGTTTTTTTTGGTAACACAAGATGAACAATAACAAAGGAGTACATAAAACACACACATACACACACACACACACACACACACATACATGCACAAAACTTGCAAACTATTGGACTAAATGGTCACTAAAGTCCCTTCAAAATCTTGAAATTCTAGTAGTCTGTGAAGTTCTGTTGATTCAAACTGTCTGGGTATTAGTTCTTGACTATGTGTTACTACTTTCAGCCGCCATCACTACATGACTGTTTTGTTATTAACTCTACCTAAAATAGCTCCTAAATCCTACTGCTTAGAGTCATTTAAGGGGCAGTCAGGTGTTGTAGATAGATAAATGCTGGGCCTGGAGTGAGGAAGACTCATCTTCCTGAATTCAAATGTGTCCTCAGACTCTTACTAACTCTATGACCCTGGACAAGTCACTTGTCCCCATTTGACTCAGTTTCCTCATCTGTAAAATGAGCTGGAGAAGGAAATAGATTGCTCCACACAGAAATCCCCACCCCTTACTTCTATCTTGGATAGGTTTCTTTGACTGCATCCCCACATCAGGGGTAAGCATGCACCTTCTCATATTTTTGTACCTCTTGTCATTTTCTGAAGTCTGATACAGACAGGTATAGCCCTTTTCATTGGTCCTATTAATACTAATCACATTCTTCCAGTAAGTTATCTTGAAGCTTTGATAAGTGTCAAGGAAGAATTTTTGGTGAGGTCAAGGAGGGGCATAATCAACAAGTCTTCTGATGTCATTCGTGACATCACAGTAACGTCACTGCCCCCCTTATAAGTTTGAGTGATCAAAGACATGGCAGTATCATCAACAGTAGAGGGAGGGCCAGGTTTTGAGGAAAAATATGCTAGGTTTTATTTGGCTCATGCTGAATTTGAGATGCTGGTGGTGGGCCACATGTATTGATGTATCCCACAGATGGTTAAAAATGTAGAACTAGAACCCTGAAGGCAGACATCTGAGAGTCATTTACAGAAATTTGATAATTTAAACTATAAGAGTAGGTGTATCCAAAGGAAAAGCATAGAGAAGGAAGAGAGGAATCTACAACTTAATTGGGGTGGGAGTAAAAGATGAATATGGAGACAAGGAGTGAACAGAGAGAAATAGGAGAACCATGAGAATATTGCATCATAGAAATCAAGAAAGGAGAAGATAGCCAGAAGGAGAGACTAGCCCAGAATGTTAAAAAGTCACAGGTCAGGGCAGGGAGGATAAGGACAGGACATTAGATTTAGCAATAAGCCAGTCATGAGTGATGTTGCAAGGAACTCTCTGAAGAATTGTAGATATGAAATTCTGAACACAAGGGACTGGAAAATGAAAAGGTAGAAGTTTAGCCTTCATATGTAGACTATTCTTTCCAAAAGTTTGCTAGTAAAGGGCAGATAGTAACTTCAGGGTAGGATAGAAAAGATCTGAGAAAATTGTATACTAGAAGGAAAGATCTAGTAGAGATGGGGTTTCTTGAGGGCAAGGACTGTTTTTTATTTGTTTTTTTTTTGTCTGTGTATCCCTAGTCTATCTCAGTGTTTTATACCTGATAGCAGCTTAACTCATGTTTGTTGTCATTGTTGGAAATCATCGATTAGGGAAATTGTATTATTGTTGTTCAGTTTGTGACCTCATATGGAGTTTTCTTGGTAAAGATATTGGAGTAGTTTGCCATTTCCTTCTCCATTAGTTTAGGCAAACAGAGGTTAAGTGGCTTGCCCAGGGTCATGCAGCTAGTGAGGGTCTAAGGTCAGATTTGAACTCAGGTCTTCCTGACTCAGGCCCAGAGTTCAATCTACTGAGCCACTTAGCTGCCTCCAAGGAGAATAGGATATTGAGGGCTAAACTGAGGAAGTGTATAAGTGATAACTGCTTTAATAATGGAAGAAGGACTAGAACTGTTGGCAGAAATGTTAATGGGAAAGCTCGTATGGTTAAACAGCACCAAGGATCTGTTTGGAATACTGAAGTAATGGTCTGAGATTTCAGAGTCTGTCTCATACAGAGGAAAATTTCTATTAATCTATTGACTGGTCTTGGTATCTAGGTCTCAGTTGTGGGAAGAGGAGATGTGAATTAGAGGAGGTTCCTTAAAGGATGTATATTTGGTGAATTCATAGACTCATAGATCTAGATGAGACCTTAGAGGCCATCTAGTCCAAACCTCTCATTTTAAACATAAGGAAACTGACTCTCATACAGGGCCAAGTAACTTGACCAAAGTCATACAGATTGTTAAGTATAAGAGGTAGAGTTGAAGCAAAACCCTTGTCTTCCAGCACCATTGGATTTTTCTACTATATGCTATATACAGTCTTTCCTCGCTAAGGTAAATCATTGGTCTGGCCTGAGTTAGGCCTTGCCCACAATAGATAGACATGGTTCAAGCTGTTCCACTCTTTACTTTTTAAATTGAGAGTAATCGTTAACAGAAGATTATAAACATTGATAGTTTTAGCATAAATTGTTTAGTTTGGCATTCCACTGGTGGGAAATGAAAAAAAAATGGTTCAAATTCGATGTGATTTTGTTGGTGTAGGTAGAGGAAGCAGCACTGGATTAGGAGTTAAGAGGATTAAGTTCTGGTCTGGTCTTTACATTATGCCCTTGGACAAATCCCCTTCCTACTCTAGGTCTCAGTTTCCTCTTCTGTAAAATGAAAGGAGTAGGACACAAGGAGGAGAACTTGAAAGAGTTGGACTACATTCTCACTGAGGTCCTTCCCAGCTTTAATATTGCCTAATTATAGTAGGCTACTTATGCAGGAGCACCATTACTTTGGAGTGACCTGCTACAAATCTGAAATATTTTTGGATTTCTAAAATGTGTGCTATATCTATGGCTTAATCAGTGGTTCTGTAAGAAATCATTGTGGCTATCGAAGCATGTGAAACTGTTTTTACGACTTCCATTAAGTAGTAACATCAGGCTATTGCTGGGCAGCAGGTCTATAAATCATTTGCATTGGGAATATATTTGTCAGCTTTGCTACAGATTGCATAATTATTGCATCGTTTTATTTCCAGTGTTCATAAGTGGGGATTAGAGCTGACATTTGGTAATTGAAACAGCGCTCTCCCTTTCATAGGGTAGTTAGCAGTAATTGTTTAAGAACTTTATTCCTCTCAGAAGGTTTTTCTTTTCCTTACACACTTGACAGTTGCTAGTTAGTACTTTAGGATCTTTGGGTTGGCTACTTACTCTGTTGTTTCAAGGACCACAGATTATGAGTTGACAGTTTAAAACAATCCAAACTGCACAAGGAAGTGTGTGTGTGTGAGTGTGTGTGTGTGTTTTGCAGCAAAGATCTTTTTGTTTATATATTCACCTAGCTGATCAGAGAAGCAAATCTTAAAATAATCCTAAATTCTAAAATTTTCTTGGATCAAAGATTCTTGACCTTTTTTTACGTCATTGCCCCTTTGGAAAATCTTTGGACTACTCAGAATGTGTTTTTTGAATAATTGATGATAAATCTCAGTTAGATGTTGAAGAAAATAAAGATGTAAGTTTATCCCTGTCCAACATCAATAAACCTCTTGTATCTGTTGATATACCTCTCAAGGATTCATGGACCACAGGTTACAATGCCTTGACCTGGGTTAGGTTTCCTTGGTGGAGATACTGTACCATCGTGCCCTAATGCAATATGGTACCCATTATAGGTGCCTAGCTCAATAAATGCATGGATTTGAACAAATTGATCTTTTTCTCTTGTGATATATTAGCCCTCCAACAGTTCTAAATGCTAGGCAATACTACTACTACTACTACTACTACTACTACTACTACTACTACTACTACTACTACTATTACTACTACTGCTACCACCACCACCACCACCACCACCATCACCATTATTTATACAGTACCTTGAAATTTATAAATTGATTTACATATATTATCTCATTCAATCTGATGGGTCTATATTGAGTGAATAGTCTGGAAGCATCTCACCACTTCAGTAATTTGAAAATGTGTTGAGGAATTAAAACTTGAAAAATCACACAACTCTCCCAGGTCAGGTTAAGATAGTAGTCTGAAGTTCTAGTAATCAGACAAAAGGGATACAGAAAGCATACAGGACACATGAAGATTCAGGACACTAGCAGTAAAGAAGATTCCTAGTAGCTAAGTAATGCTGTGGGATAGAGTGTTGAATCTGGAGTCAGGAAGATGTTACCTTCAAATACTGCCTCATACACTTCCTAACTCATTAAATCACTTAACTTCTCTCAGGTTCAATTTCTTCATCTGTAAAATGGGGATAATAATGGCACCTATATCATAGTGTTGTCATGAGGACCAAATGAAATAATATAGGCAATATGAATCCCCAAATATCCAAGTCAGGCATCTTCATTTACTTCTAGTCAAGAGTGGCAACTATTAATAATGCCAGTAGTCCCGAGCTTGCAGGAAGAAGCAAGTGAAGGCATTTGGGTAGACTAGGAAGTTAGCAGATGGGAAGGCAGGTGAGAAAGAGAAGAGAACAAGCATTTATTGTTTCCCATGTGCCAGATACAGTGCTAAATACTTTACAAATGTTATCTCATTTCATTAGCAGGGCAATACCTGGAGCTATGAATAACTTAGACAAGTCAGATCACAAAATGAGGGAGCACTAGAATTTTGGCATTGGAAAATAGTACCTTTGCCATTTACCAATGAAGATTGCCTCTGACGTTTGCTCCTTTATGAATTTAAAAACAAAAGAAAAAAGATCTGTAATCCATTGTGTGTGTTACTTATAAATGGCTTTAAATACTGAGCATTATTTTACAATTTGCTACAAATTTGAGGGTTTGCGGGATGGGGAAAGATTGGATGTTGTATTTGTTTTTATTCTGGACCTCTGATTTCAGTCGTGTAGGGAACTCCCAATAAAGAAATTATTTCTGCCAGTAAAGATGGAGACCTTTTATAGTTTTAGAGAACTGCTTGTGGCACTAAGAGGCTGAGTGGTTTTCACAGGGGTCCTATACCCAAATATATCAGAGATAGGGCTCAAGTATAGGTCTTCCTGATTTACTATGCCGTGCTGCCTTGCTTAAATATATTTAATATCATGCTAAAACTTCATTGACTCATTTTACATCTCTTAATACTACCTGCCCTTCTCTCTCATTCTCTACCAACTGTAGTGCCAGTGTGATATTCACAGTGCCTAAAGTGGCTATGAATATGCCAGCACAATTCTGAATTGCAAAATATAACAGACTCTCCACATGGAAGACAGAACCAAAACATTTATTCAGACACCAGAAAGCTGAATCTCAACACTGGAAAACCAAATTCATCATAGCAACAAAGAGATCTATATACAGTGGCAATGTAGGGGATGGTAGTGTCCCTTTGTTAGGCTTCCCACAAATCAGCTCCCTTAAACAAATCACAAATAGGGTCCCTTAAATAAAATCACAAAAAAACTCTTCCACTCATGCTAGTTGCTGCCTGCTGTCTCCCAGCTCTGACTGCTCTGACTCACTTCCTGCTCCACCTGTTCAGCAAACTCCTTCCACCACAGGCTCCAAGTGACCCAGGGAAGTCACATGAACCTACTAATGGATAGGAAAGATCTTTCCACCTCCAAAATCTTTTTATGCTTTTTTTTCTTTCCACAAGGCTAAAAGAACACAAATATTTGTGAGAAGAAAATATAATTATTCATTCATATTCTTGTGATCTTAGGGAAGTCATTTTTTTCAATATATTCATTTTATTTATTTATAATGCTCTACAATCACTACCACAAAACTTAGATTTTTTTTCCTCCTACCTACCCCCCACTATCCCCCTCCCTCCCCAAGACAGCATATAATTCTATATAGGATCTACACATACGTTCCTATTGAATACATTTTCATTATGGTCATGCTGTGTAGAAGAACTAAAATAAATGGGAGAAATCATATAACAAACTAAAACATAATACACACACACACACACACACACAAAATAATCAGCTACATTCTACTATTGAATTCCATAGTTCTTTCTCTGAATATGGAAGGCATTTTGCCTTAGAAGATCATTGGGGATTTTTTTTTTAATGTCCTTACATTGCTATGAAGATCCAAGTCTACCAGAAAAAACTGTCGCACACTGTGGTCGTTGCTGTGCACAAAGTTCTCCTGGTTCTGCTCCTTTCGCTCAGCATCAGATCATATAAGTCTTTCCAGGCCTCTCTGAAGTCTTCTTCTTCATCATTTCTTATGGGGCAATAGTATTCCATTACATTCCTATAACATAATTTATTTAGCCATTCCCCAACTGATGGGCATCCCCTTGATTTCCAGTTTTTGGCCACTACAAAGAGTGCTGCTATAAATATTTTTGTACATGTGGGACCCTTTCCCATTTTTGTGATCTCTTGGGGATACAGTCCTAGAAGTGATATTGCTGGGTCAAAGGGTATGCATATTTTTGTAGCCCTTTGGGCACAGTTCCAAATCGCTTTCCAGTATGGTTGGGTGAGCTCACAGTTCCACCAATAATGAATTAGTGTTCCAACTCTCCCACATCCTCTCCAACATTTATCATTTTCCTGTTCTGTCATGTTTGCCAATCTAATAGGTATGATGTGGTACCTCAGAGTTTTGATTTGCATCTCTCTAATCAAAAGTGATTTAGAGCATTTTTTCATATGGTTATAGATATCTTTAATTTCTTCCTTTGAAAATTGCCTGTTTATATCCTTTGACCATTTAACAATTAGGGAATGACTTGTATTGTTGTATATTTGACTCAGTTCTCTATATTCTAGAAATGAGGCCTCTATCCCTGAGATTAGCTATAAAAATTTTTTCGCAATATACTACATCCTTCTGAATTTTGGTCGCATTGGGTTTGGTTGTGCAAAAACTTTTTAGTTTAATGTAATCAAAATTATCCATCTTGCACTTCATAATGCTTTCTATCTCTTCTTCAGTCAAAAATTCTTCCTTTCTCCATAAATCTGATAAATACACTATGCCTTGCTCCTCCAGTTTGTCCATGATATCAATCTTTATACCTAGATCATGTACCCATTTGGACTTTATTCTTGTGTACAGTGTCAGGCATGGGTCTATGTCTAGTTTCCACCACACCGTTATCAAGTTTTCCCAGCAATTTTTGTCGAACAGTGAGTTCTTATCCCAGAAGCTGGGGTCTTTGGGTTTATCAAACAGGAGATTGCTATATTCATTGCCTACTTGAGTACCTAGCATATTCCACTTGTCTACCCTTCTGTTTGTTAGCCAGTACCAAGTGGTTTTGATAATTGCTGCTTTATAATACAATTTGAGATCTGGTAGTGCTAGGCCACTTTCCCTAGCATTTGTTTTCACTAGTCTCTTTGATATTCTGGACCTTCTGTTCTTCCAGATGAATTTTGATATTATTTTATCCAGCTCTAGAAAATAATTATCTGATAGTTTAACTGGTATGGCACTAAATAAGTAAATTAATTTAGGTAGAATTGTCATTTTTATTATATTGGCTCAGCCTACCCATGAGCAACTGATGTTTTTCCATTTACTTAGATCTGACTTTATTTGTGCAGAAAGTGTCTTGTAATTATGTTCATATAGTTCCTAGGTTTGTTTTGGGTGGTAAACTCCCAAATATTTATAGTGTCTACCCTAGCATTAAATGGGATTTCTCTTTCTATCTCTTGCTGTTGGACTTTGTTATTAATATATAGGAATGCAGAAGATTTGTGCAGATTTATTTTGTAACCTGAAACTTTGCCAGAATTGTTTATTATTTCAAGTAGTTTTTTACTTGAATCTCTGGGATTCTCTAAGTATATCATCATATCATCTGCAAAGAGTGATAACTTAGTTTCTTCTCTGCCTATTCTTATTCGGAAGTCATTTCTTATTTATGGACTTCAGGTTCCTTATCTTTAAAATAAAGTAGTAAGACTAAATGATTTCCAGTATCTCTGCTAGTTTTATGACTGTAATCTACTAGATGTTCATTAACAAGAATGAATATTTACAAAGATTTACACAGCACTTTACATATATTTCTCATTTGACTCTGTCAGGTAGATATTATAGATTTGTTAATTTCCATGTTACAGATGAAAAAAATGAGGTTTAAAGATGTTGATAGACTTGATCATGGTCGTAAAGATAGGAAGTGTCAGAGGCAGGATTTGCATTCTGTTCTCTCTTGATTCTCCAGACTAATTGTTTTTCTTCAATAATATGCACTGTTTAGCATTTAATGCTCTATATGTATTAGATGCTAAGAAAAAGGATTGTATTGTTGAATGTAGGTAGATTATCTTTTTCTGGATTATCCATTAAAGGTTGTGCCTTTCTCACTCTCTTAGCTTCTAAATAGTAAGGGATCTGAAAAAATTCCTGAACCAGGTAATGAGGAAATAAATGTGTAAAGGTTTATGTGTTATGTGTACGTTTGTCTGCAAATGAATTCAAATAAATTTGTGACTCTGGCTTCATATCTGATTTTTAAAAAATGGGGGGCAGATTTTTACATTTTCAACATAATAATTTATATACCAGAAGTAGGCAAAAGTTTCAAATTAGGACTTGATTTACTTTTTCATTGAATGTTTAGACTTAAGAAAATGGTGGAGTAAATGCTAATAATACACTTAAAAGTGTGTCATACACACACACTCATACATACATATATTTGCTAGAATTGGTTGTTCAACATTTACCAAAACACTGCTATATATGCTGAACTTGAATGTTACCTTCTTAAGAGGAGAGGCTCCTTGTTTTGTCTTCTTATCTCCTGGCATCATCTTTTACAAGTAGTACTTTAAATACCTAATGCATATTTGTTATTTAACTAAATTGAATACCCATTTTTTCCCTTAAGAAAAGCTTGTTTATTAGATTGTTCAGTTGGTCATTAAACAGGATGCTGAGAAATTGGGACCCAGGTAAGGTCATAGAATAGTTTTAAAATGTCCCAAATATGTGCAGTTTCCTGGAGAGCTGCTTCATATAGGACATTGCCAATATATTTACTTTCTAAGTATTTTAAGTTGTGAACAGATAACTATGCTACATGAAAAATACATGAACATAATTCTTTTGTAATCAAATAGAGCTAATCTGATATATTGAATAATATGCATATTTTGCCATAATTAAGTCACTAGCATAATAATTCCTGGCAGAACTGCCAAAGTAGAATGGATTGACTTAGGGAAGGAAAAAAAAGTCAGAGAAGGGAATAGGCATTTATTAAAAATCTACTATGTGCCAGATAGTGTGCTAAGCTCTTTAAAAAATATTCTCTCACTTTAGTGCCCTGTCACTGAGTTTTCAAGAAAAAGATGAATGAACTCTTTTCAAGGATAATGTAGAGGGGATTCTTGTTCAGGTAAGAATGGGGATACATGGCCTCTGAGATTTCCTTCTAAGGCAGATTTTGCAATTCTTCAACTACTGCTTAACAGTTCATATAAGTGATTGTAATTGCTATTATTTTTTCATAATGAAACTGCTCTGAAAGTTTTTCTCTTATCTTTGTGAGTCCTTCAGCATTTATATATTTCAATTTGATTCAACAACCATTTATTAAGTGCTTACTGTGTGCAGTGTACTTTGTAAATTTTAAATTAAATTATCCCTTCCATTTTTATACCATCTGATAATCTATGAACACCATTTATATATTTATTCAAGTTGTTCATAAAAATGACATACTAAAAAATCACAGGGTAAGTAAAAATTTCTGAAGCACTTCACTAAACACAGCCTCTCAACCTAAGTTTGCATTAACCCATTAATGTCAGTACAGTTAGTCAACTGGATATCTGGTAAAAAGAGGATGAACACTTTACATACTTCATAATTCTATCTGAAGTTCTCTGTTAATTTTTCCTCTCCTATGTAGGAGAAGGGACCTTGAATTTGGAGTTAAAAGATCTGGTTTTGCGTTCCATCCTAAGAACTTACTGGTATGGTAGAATTTAGATCTAGAAAGGATTGTAGAGGGTCATTTAGTCCAACCTCATCATTTTACAGAGAGAAGTTCAAAGTCTTGCCTAAAGTTATACAGATAATAGACCTGGAATTTGAACCAGGCCCTCTGATCCCAAATCCAGTGTTCTTGCAACTAAATATATGACAGCCACCAAGTTCTTCAGCCTATTTTAGCTTGAATTTCCTCTTTTGTAAAATATACTTGAATTATCTGCTTCACAGTGTTTAGAGACAATTCTTAATAGATAAACAAAGCAATATAAATGTGAAATCATCATTATTTTAACCATCATCATTTGAAAAATGCTATCCACTTCCAGAGAGAGAACAGATAAACTCTGAATGCACATTGGAGCATATTCTTTTTCACTTTATTTTTCTTGCTTTTTTTTTGTAATGTGAATAATATAGAAATATATTTTGCATGACTTCACATGTAGGATGGGTACCATAATGCTTTTTCTGCTCAATGGAAGAGGGAGGGGCTGGAGGAAGGGAGAGAATTTGGAACTCAAAAAAAAAGAATGTTAAAAATAAATTAATTGATTAATTAAAAATAAAAAAGGAAATCATTATCATTATTTTCATCAGCTGGAAGCATTTAAGAAATACCTTTTTCTATGTTAGTATAGCTCTTAGATTACATAAGCTCTTCTGACCAAAACTAGCCACTTTGTCCAGACAGATATAAAGGAGATCCAGACCCCTGCTCAACCCTGAAGCAAGGCCATGAATAAAATCATTATCTTGATAGCATTTAGTTTTGCTTTTGGATATTTGTTCTTATAGGTTCCATTCTAAAGGCCAGCTCTTCCCTGCATATTAAGACCGATGATTAAATCATCTGGCAGTTTGAAAAGAGGAAACAGATGGTTTAAAATAGCATCCACTCCCACTGTAGAAGTTTCTTCTTAAAAAAAAAAAAAAGAGGTAGAGTCATTGGGGGTAGGTTGTGTAAATTTTCTGGAATGGAGAATAGCAGTGACTTGGTGATAGAGATCTTGGCTTGCTTTTGCTCACTGAGGTTATTATCCTTACTCCTGTCACTGCCAATTACCAAGGAATCCATCATCCTTATGATTAAGAAGGAGGATAGCTTCATTTCCACCTTCTGACAAGGAAAGGCAGCAGTAGAGAGAACTTTAGGAGCTTAGAAAATTGGATTGATTACAGTAGTGACACATGGGTGCAATCTTCATTTCTAGTACAGATAGTTGGACTGCCAATTTCTTTCTGGCTGCTTCATTCAGCAAAGACCTGGTGAGTAATATAAGATGCACAGATCCAAGTAGAATATAAGCTTATTGGAGGACAGATAGGGCTTCATTTTTGTCTTGGTATGCCCAGTGCCTAGAGCAGTGCTATTAGAAGATGCTTAATAAATTCTTGTGTAGTTGAATTACACCTACCCCTGAATCCTGACATTTCTGGCTCAGTTGTTACATTGAAACACAGGTAGAAGATGTATAGCAATACAAATTTCTTAAACAACATTTTACAATAGATATTCTCTGGAATATAAAAAGTATTCCATGAATGAACAAGTAATTTTTTTAAAAAGCATATATATCAATAGAATGGCCAACAAATATTTATTGACTCCTTGTTGTGACAGATGTAGAAATGTAAGTCATGCTTCTATACCTTTAAAATGCAATGGGTAAGGGAAAATTGTAGAATGATACCAGTGAAGTTTGGTATTTGATTTTTATTAAGTTTTTATTGAATCTTCAGTAAAAGAATATGACACCTTTTCAAATGTTTTACTAATAACCTACTGCTGGAAAACTAAATGAAGATAGCTAGCAGATTGATGCTATCGGCATGGGAGGTATTAAGCTAATTCTAGAACTTGTCTTTGCATGGATGTTCCATCCTATACATCATTCACTTTCTCTGTACTTAAATAGCTTAGCCATTTTACCTGGGTCCTGTACAACATTCTCAAGGGCATTTTTTATGTTTTAATATTCTTTTGTTAGACTGAATAAGTTCAAAGTAGTACTGCTGAAAGGCAAATGACACTAGTTAATAATGTAACCTGTGTGGCATGCCCCTTACTCCAAGACTCTGGGCTTATACAGAACAGATCTGATAATAAGGACTGACCTCAAGAAGGTCAGTATCTCTCTTCATTTTATTGATCCTATCTGGAGCTGCCCCAAGAAAATCTACTTTGATTAGGTCATAGTTTGGGTCTAGGTTTTCCCAAATGGGGTATAACTCAGCTTCCACTCAAACCAGGTGGAGAAGGAACAGCCCTGTTTTGTGTGCTGCATATATCCTGAGCTGTGACTCCAGATAAATGGAGAGAAGGCTGGGTACTGGTTGGGTGAGAGTCAGAGTTGGTGTCAGAGCTTCTGGGGATAGACCCTTTGGGAGAAACTTTGGAAGCTACAGACATGTAGGAGATCTCCTCAATATGCCCCTGATTTCCAGCATTCATACTCAAAAACTTTAGAAAGAGAATTTCCCCTTGTTAAGATTGAGGCCTGTTTTTCATTTTGAAATGAGGACTAATCTTGTTGCTTGCCAAAAAATGAGACTTTTCTCCATCCAGAGTTAGGACTCCTATCATAAACTGCAGCATATAGCATAGGGTTACTTCTCAACATAGGACAATGGATAAAAGGGGTCCTAGTTCCTGTACAAGCATTCAAAATAAATACATATTGTTGGGTAACCTTTATTTCACACCAGAAAAAATGCAAATGACTTATAGCTGTCCATATGCAAATATGAAATATAAAGTACTCAAATAGCCTATCTTCTCCCCCCTCTTCCCATGAGGGAACTGAATTAGAATAGTTCTTATATTCCTAAACCTTTTCCATAGAGCCCTCAAAGTCCCTCCCTGCCCACAAACTCAGAAAGCAAATATATTTTGGTGACTTCAAACCAGCAACCTCTTGCTCCTCAAACCTGCACCATCCAAAGATCTCACTAGCTTTATTTTTCTAATAGGATGTGATTCCAGAATTACTTGGACATTCATTTCCTTTTTCCAAGGAATTTGTTACATCAGAAAATCTCTCTCTAGAAGGTGGGATTGTCACACATGGCAACACTTAAATTTGAGATGACTAAAGACAGCTACATTCCCATTTGTCCTGCTGCAGCACCATAAAGACCACTGGGCCTTTTCATCTGACCTGCAGCTGAATGAGACTACATATATTGTCAACCTCTAATAGAATGTGAGCTCCTTGAGAACAAAGGCTATCTTGTTTTTATATTTATATAACAAATATTTAGCATAGTTCTTCACATGTAGTGTGCACTTAATAAGTGTTTTTTCATTCATTCATCCATTCATTCTTTTTTTTTCAAGTAAGTTGGTTGTTTAATCTCATTGCTAATGTATTACACAGAAGGTCCCAGTAAATGTGCTGAGGGTTACACATACATGAAGGAACAAGAGGTTCAAATAAAGAGGGGGCATGATCCCCATTTCTTCTATTTCTTCCACTCTCTCTTATCATAGTTCCACTTGGCAGAGAACCCCTGGATGGGATTGACTTTCATGTCCAGCATTTTCTGGGTTTTCATGGCCACCCAATCTTCAGAAAAGGTGTGCAGGATAGGACCATAAATGTAGCGCTTCTCCCAGATAACAATTAAAATGCTAAAGCCAATGAAGAACTCCAACAACAGTCTTCCATTCATTTGAGGACTGGTTCATTTTAGCAAAGGACTCATTGAATTTGATATGATGCAATTGGACTTTTTCTTCAGAAGACAACTTACTCCATGGTTGCTTTTCCTTCTCTTTTAAGGCCTGCTAGTTGGAAGAAAGTTTCCTGACATGGGCCACATCCCGCAGGAGATAATCATGACGATCGGCATAACTTGGAAGACTGTAATCTTCAGTCTTCATAACACCTGCATGTGACTGAACACATGCAGATGGAAACAGCCTGCTTGCCGATGAGGCCAAACACCCTGGTAGCCAACATTCTGCTGCCACCGCTACCTTTCACTACCACCCTCCACACCCTCATCCATTCATTCTTCATAAGACATTGTCCAGGAACTCTCCCTTCTGTGACTAAAAGGCTAGGTTTTAGGATCATACTTCCTTGGGAGTTCAAGATACCCCTTCCTCATTACAAGGATTGGAATTCATAAACTTTGACCCTGAATTATGCTATTATGTCAAGTACGCATGTCTGTCTCTGCCATACTTCTCTGTAGGCAATCTATTACTGTTCGAGTTAACTTAAGAAAATCTGCTCTCAGGATCTCTTTCTTCAGGCTGAGTATAAGCAACCATCTACCTCAGATACTTGTTTCTTGCATAATTAATTGTCAACTTCTTCTGAGAAACTGGACTGTGAAGAAGAAACTCTCTTGTCATCCTTGTTGCACCCAAGATGAAAGCACAAAGAAAGAGTCTAGAAGAGAGAAAGAGAGAACAAGTTAGCGACTTTGTTAATTCTCTTCTATAGGCCATGGAGGTGAACATTCCCACCAGTGGGTCCCTTTCAATGGGCATGAGGGCCTGAATCATTAGGCCCAAGCTTGCTACCTGATTAGTGCTAAAGCCTTCTGCTAGACTCATAGAGACCTGAAGCCATCTTTCCTCACACATAGTTTGTCCTCAGTTCCGAATGCAGAGGTTGCCTTCAGCTATTGCTGTTCTGGGGGATCCAGCTGAGAAGGCCAAATCTTCTACACCTTTTGAAGTTCACAAGGTCTTTTATCAGGATCCTCTGTCTCTTCTCAACTCCCTGAGATCCCTTCTCAAGGCTTTGGATTGAGTTGCTGGGATGGCTAGATGCTGGGTTTTAAACTGGCTTGTTAATGTATCTGCACCTCACAGGCCATGACTGAGTTTCCTCAACCAATCCCAATACATTTCTTGTGTAGCATCATTTCATTTCCTGAATGGTCCTTTACTCCTGAATTGATTGATTCTTCATATCTAGTTTAAATGGCCTTGGTTGACTGACTCAATAGACATATTCTCACCTGAGAAAGGTATCAGCAAAGCATCTTGTTAAACTTTAATTTGGGTGGTTGATTGATTCAATTGACCCCCATCCTTATACAAGTCATGCCTCTGCTACCTAACTATGTGATGCTGGATAAATCATTTAACCCCTTAGTGCTCCAGAAAATTACCTAGGATATATTCACTAAGTTCTGTGTCCTCTGAGATCTAAATGCAGGGAATTTCAGAACTTGTCTCAGCTTCTTTTAGTACTTATTTGTATATAGAGCTTGAATCTAAACCTGGCTGAGGTAGAAAGCGGAATAAATAATACTTTCTAACTCTAAAGGAGAGGAGGCAACTAAATGGCACAGTAGATAGATAGCTAGACCTGGAGTCAGGAAGACTTGAGTTCAAATTCAGCCTTAATCACTAGCTTTGTGACCCCAGGCAAATCATTTAACCTCTATTTACCTCAGTTTCCTTCTCTGTATAATGGTGATAATAATAACACCTACCACCTAGGATTGTTGTGAGGATCAAATGAGAATATTTGTAAAGCACTTTGCATAGACTGGTACACAGTGAGTGCTTAATAAATGCTTATTTCCTTCCAAATAATTTAACATGTTACAGCAGATGAGACGTACACAAACAATTATAAACCAAAATACAATAGTTTAAGTACCCAAGAAGCTCTTAGGCATGTGTAGGTTGTTAGGAAGGGAGAATAGAAAGGTCAAATGGGAGGATGACAAAGGTAAATTTTGATGTCTTCTCATTTATGGATAAGACTGATGGCAGCAGGGTCAGTCTTATCCCTGCTGCCATCCAGACTACTTTCTATCTTAGGAAAATGATCACATTTCCAAGACATATCACTCAAATAACAAATTTTCACTATCTTTTAAAAATACAAAATAATACAAAAGGTTGAATCTCAGCAACTATGTCAAGGAAATCAGGAGGTAGAAATAACTCTGGAGCAAATTAAGAAGTCTGTTATGTCCTAACAGATGCAAATCTCTAAGATGAAAACTGAATTAAAAAGTTAACCTTTTTTTCTTTTGATATTTATTTTTGGTATAAAATGAAAAACAAAGAAAACAAGGATTTTTTTTAAAATTTTTCTGGACCTACACTTTTCTGACTAAATAAAAAATTATACTTGCACATGCATTTTTAAAAGCATTTCCTCCTTACGTTATTTATTTACTTATTTGTTTCATCGTAGAATCACCCTCCTCCTGCAGCACAAGGTAAGTTTCTTGAGGGTAGGAACTATTTTCTTCTGTTTCATTTTTGTTTCTCCAATCCTATACTGTGTCTTGAAAATAAGAGGTATTTCACTTTTTGAATTGATTTAGATTAAACATAGTGACTTTATAGCTTCAAAAAGTACTAACAGTACTTGATATATTTCATTTTCTCTTAAATTTCCTTTCTCTCTCCAATTTTTTCATGACTTTGATATTTCTGAAATTGTATCACCATTTCCATCTGTTAAAAATTTCCAGAGTGAAAATGCAATTATTTTGCTTTCAAATCATTGAGGGAAGTGATACAACTGGGAAATTTTTGCTGCTGTGAACTCCCTCAAATATGGTTGCTATTCTGCAAATAGGCAGCACACAGTTACATCTGTAACTTTTTTTCTGGAAAACAATGCATGTTGTCTGCTTGTCTTCTCCTTTGTCTGGTTGGGGACTTATTTTTTGGCAACACTAACTTTTCAATGTCACATTTTATCCATTCATTCAACATTAGAGGAACCTTGAATTGCAGAACAAGTTTCTAAATGGCAGTGACATCACGTTGGTTCAACGGTAGATGATATTAACCTGACTTACCTATTCAAACACAGTGGGTATAACTTTTAGTTCTTTTGAATAAAAATGATTTGTGGATATTTGCCAGTCTTTACCTAGTTGAGTACAACTGGAATTTTTTCCCCCCTGTGTGTGCTGTTGGTAGGGAATAGAGAGGACATTTCCCCATTGTTGGTGGTAATGAATTTGGATGTCTCCACCACTTTCGATAAAAGGTGACCACCTCCAAATTTTTCACAGGTTTCAGTAAGGGAGTCAACTAACCTAGTGTATTGGAAAGATGACTGAAGTAGAAGTCAGGAAACCTGAGTCCTAGTTCTAGGTCTATGGCTGACTTCCTGTGAGATCTTGGTACATCCAAAATGTAAATAAATAAGTGTATTACTAGATTTGAAATCATAAAGGCAAGGAAGAGGTCTAGAAAACTTATTCTAGGGAAACTTGAAGAGGAAACTGAGGGCATCATGGAGGAAATACCACTTAAGATTGTTTTGTGTTTGTCCTTCGTTCTGGAAGAGGACCATGACAGCAAGATGATGACATGACTTGCAGTTGACTTTGATCTGAGTGAGGGAAGGAGGCACCAGCCTTACTTTCTCCTCTATAGTCATCTGAGTCCAGTGGCCTGATATTTATCTAGACAGCTGGAGATGGCCCAGGATGTAATGTGAGATCCTGGCCCTTTTAGGATAAGGTCCTATAGCATTCTCACTTTGAGTGAGATACACCCATTCAGTGAATAGGCTTCTTTAAGTTACTTAAGGGATGGCTCCTTTAATAAAAAAAAAAAAAAATCAAACTGGGAGGAGAAGACCCTCAGGGTTCCTGGATAAAAGAGAAACAATTACTATTTAATTATTACACTTAAGCTAAGCCTTGAAGGAAGATGAGTTCAGTCTGAGGAAGATCAGGGGGAAAGGAATTATAGGTGTGGTAGAGTTGAATTGGAGAACATCCTTTGGAGCATTCGTGGAGTGGACTCTGTGACAGTTTTGGTGGCAAATGTAACTTGATACTGAAAGACTATTGCTTTGGGATGATGAGGAAATCTTTTTATTCCCTTGGTCACCATAATGCTGATGATGGTGTTGGGAGATTGCCTAGAAGAGAACTGACCAGTGAATCAAGAAGAGTGACCCCATTTAATAGACTTAAAAACCCAACCTTGTCCCCATGGTGCTTTCTTTCTTCCCATCTGCTGAATATGTGGGAACTTTGTAAGCCTCTTTTGAATTTCATGTGATGGGAAAGAAGGGTTTCTTACTCCCCTTCCCTCTCCCCCAGGAACATATAGCAACTGTTTATACACATGGCAGCACTGTGTTATATACACAAACTTTAATCTCAAGGTCTTCTGTTTCTTTCCTTGAACAGAGGTGATTAAATAATAATCCTGAGATAGAGCTTTTCAGCCTTGGCAGTTGCTTAGTACAGTCAAGAGGTTGGAAGACATTGAGAAGCCTAGGTAACCGGCATCAGGGCACACTTACTCCCTGAAGCCACGATCACCCTCTTGGAAGAGAAGATGACTCTTGCTTCAATGCTATGGCTTTCCAAAAGATACTATACTTGAAGGAACCATTCAGATGGTACAAGTTTAAATTGAAAGTATAATGGCTGTTCAACAGTCCCATGAAATGTTTTATATTTAATTTTTTAAGAGTCAGACTGCCATGCTTATTTATTTCTAAAGGACTTTAAATACCATATCATAGAATACCATTCACCCTGGAAACTCAATATCCCCAGACTAATTTTCACATTAGAAGTACCCTTCTTGATAGAGAAAGGTAGCTTGGAAGGCACCAAAGACAAACTATCTACTTTGAAATTATCCTCAGATTCTTGGGGACTTGTCACTGAAAATCAATGCAATACCTCCTTGAACATGCTGTCTGGTTCGCCACTTCTTGGAATGCAGAATAAGCAATAGCACATAAATAGAAACATTAGTCACAAGATATACAAATGTCTATGTGAATCTACTATTAAAGCCCTATTTGGAAGGAGGAGGAGAAGGAGGGGGAAAAGGGAAGAAGAAGAGAAAGAATAACCTTTCTTTGTGACCTCTCCTTGTTATAGCTCTGACTGATTCTTTCCAGACATTTTCATTTCTCTCCAGGATTCATTGCAGATTCCTCTCCCTGCTTATATTGTTTGCACCCCCAGTTTCCAGCACTTAGCACAACATCTGACATGTAGCAAGCCCTTAATAAATGTTTGTTGACTATCAACTTCCTGTAATAGGAGTTATGTGTTACTGTTTCAGGGTTTAAATATTTGTCAGTGAAAGCTTATGAGTCTTAAATTTAAAGCATTTATTTTGTGTAGGAAATACCTAGCTGTTATAATAGCTTATCCAAGAAGGCATCTTTTTGTGTTGTTAATGAGGATATTAGACTTCACTCTTTAGATGCATGGCATTTTCTTGATTAGAAAGTTGAATTAATGCCAATAAGTCAATGTCATAGCCCTAGCTTGAAGTCTTTGATTCTGTACCCAGTCCATTAAATCATGAGCTACTTGAGGGCAGGGACCGTCTTTTGTCTTTTTTAAATATCCTTATCACTTAGCACAATACCTGGCACATAGTAGATATTTAATAAATGTTTATTGATTGACTAAAATTAATTCCCAGATTCAGTCAAATTCTTTTTTTTAAAGCTTTCGCACATTTATTACATTATATAGTTTCTCTCCAGTATGAACTTTTTATGTTCTATAAGATTTTAGTCCCAACTAAAAAATCTGCCATATTCATCACATTTGTGTGATGTCCCTCTATAGTGAATTCTCTAGTCTTGAAAAGGTATGAATTATTTTTAAAACTTTTTTAATATTTTATTTATTTTCAGTGTTCTACTATCACTACCATATAACAGATTTTTTTCCCCTTCCCTGCCCCTGCCATTTTCCCCCACCCTCCCTGAGACAGCATACAATTTTATATAGGTTCTACACATACATTCCTATTAAATACATTTTCACCATAGTTGTGCTGTATAGAAGAATTAAAATGAATGGGAGGAATCATATAACAAACCAAAATATAATACAAAAGAAAATAATCTGTTACATTCTGCAATTGAATTCCATAGTTCTTTCCCTGGATGAGGAAGGCATTTTGCCTGGAAAGATGATTGGGAATTTTTTTAAGTCCTTGCATTGCCATGAAGTTCCAAGTCTACCAGAAAAAACTCTCTCACACTGTGGTCATTGCTGTGCACAAAGTTCTCCTGGCTCTGCTCCTTTCGCTCAGCATCAGATCATATAAGTCTTTCCAGGCTTCTCTGAAGTTTTCCTGTTCATCATTCCTTATAGTGCAATAGTATTCCATTACATTCATATACCATAATTTCTTCAGCCATTCCCCAATTGATGGGCATCCCTTTGATTTCCAGTTTTTGGCCACCACAAAGAGTGCTGCTATAAATATTTTTGTAAATGTGGGACCCTTTCACTAAAACTTTTTTAAAAATTTTTAATTAATTAATTTTAAGTTTTCAACATTCATTTCCACAAAATTTTGTGTTACGAATTTTCTCCCCATCTCTCCCCTACCCCCCAAAATGTCATGCGTTCTCATTGCCCCTTCCACCAATGTGCCCTCCCTACTAACACCCCTCCCTTCCCTTATCCCCATCTTCTCTCTTGTCCTGTAGGGCAAGATAAGTTTCTGTAACCCATTACCTGTATTTCTTATTTCCCAGCCGTGCGCAAAAACAATTCTTAACATTTGTTCCTAATACTTTGAGTTCCAACTTCTTTTCCTCCCTCCCTCCCCACCCATCCCCACTGAGAGGGCAAGCAATTCAATATAGGCTATACATGTGTAGTTTTGCAAATGACTTCCATAATAGTCATGTTGTGTAAGACTAACTATATTTCCCTCCATCCTATCCTGCCCCTCATTTCTTCTATTCTCTCTTTTGACTTTGTCCCTCCCCAAAAATGTTTACTTCCAATTGCTCCCTCCTCCCATTTGCTCTCCCTTCCATCATCCCCCCACCTTGTTTATCCCCTTCTCCCCTACTTTCCTATAGTGTAAGATAGATTTTCATGCCAAATTGAGTGTGCATGTTATTCCTTCCTTGAGCCAAATGTGATAAGAGTAAGCTTCACTTTTCCCCTCTCACCTCCCCACTTTTCCCCTCCATTGGAAAAGCTTTTTCTTGCCTCTTCTATGAGAGATAATTTGCCTTATTACATTTCTTCCTTTCACCTCTCAATATATTCCTCTCTCACCCCTTAATTTTATTTTTTAGGTATGATCCCTTCCTATTCAATTCAGCCTGTGCGCTCTGTGTGTGTGTGTGTGTGTGTGTATGTGTGTATGTGTATGTGTATGTATAATCCCTCTACCCAAATACTGAGAAAAGTCTCAAGAGTTACACATATTATCTTTCCATGTAGGAATGTAAACAGTTCAGCTTTAGAAAGTTCTTTATGATTTCTCTTTTCTGTTTACCTTTTCATGCTTCTCTTGATTCTTGTGTTTGAAAGTCAGATTTTCTCTTCAGTTCTGATCTTTTCATCAAGAATGCTCGAAAGTCCTCTATATCATTGAATGACCATTTTTTCCCCTGAAGTATTATACTCAGTTTTGCTAGGTAGGTGATTCTTGGTTTTAATCCCAGTTCCTTTGACTTCTGGAATATCCTATTCCAAGCCCTTCATTCCCTTAATGTAGAAACTGCCAGATCCTGTGTTATCCTGATTGTATTTCCACAATACTTGAATTGTTTCTTTCTAGCTTCTTGAGATATTTTCTCCTTGATCTGGGAACTCTGAAGTTTGGCCATAATATTCCTAGGAGTTTCTCTTTTTGAGTCTCTTTCAGGAGGTGATCAGTGGATTTTTTCAATATTTATTTTGCCCTCTGGTTCTAGAAGATCAAGGCAGTTTTCCTTGATAATTTCATGAAAGATGATGTCTAGGCTCCTTTTTTGATCATGGCTTTCAGCTAGTCACATAATTTTTAAATTATCTCTCTTGGATCTGTTTTCCAGGTCAGTTGTTTTCCTAATGAGATATTTCACATTATCTTCTATTTTTTCATTCCTTTGGTTTTGTTTTGCAACTTCTTGGTTTTTCATATAGTCATTAGCTTCTCTGAACTCCACTCTCTTTTTTAAAGAACTATTTTCCTCAGTGAGCTTTTGAATCTTCTTTTCCATTAGGTTAATTCTGCTTTCTAAAGCCTTCTTCTCCTCATTGGCTTTTTGGACTTCTTTTTCCAGGTGAATTATCCTATTTTTAAAGGTCTTATTTTCCTCAGCATTTTTTTGGGTCTCCTTTAGCAAGCTGCTAACTTGCTTTTCAAGCTGTTCCATGACCTGGGCCCATTGCATATTCATTTTTGAGGTACTGGATGCAGAAGCCTTGACTTCCTCTGACAGTATGCTTTGTTCTTCCTCATCCAAAAGGATGGAAGGAAATACCTGTTCACCAAGAAAGTAGCTTTCTATGGTCTTATTTTATCCCCCTTTTTTGGGCATTTTCCCAGTCAGTTACTTGACTCTTTGAATCCTTTGTCAAAAGGAGGGTCCTAGTGCTCCTGCTCACCCCAGAACCGTGCTCAAGGCTGAGATTCAGATCATCTGCTCGATTCCCCCAGAGGATTTATGTTCAGTGCTCCAACAATGGAACAATGAATTCTGGCTGTTGCCTGCCTGCTGCCACTGCCTTAGGCAGGGAGCCAGGGGTGGACTCTGCTCCCTTCATGCTCAGGTTGAAAAAGCTCTCTCACTGACCTTTGGCACCTTTTGCCAACTGTTCCAGGGCTTTTGTCCCTGAAGCATGCTCCGGTCCTGCTCCTCCCAGAGTCACACACTCAAGGCTGGGTTGGGCTCTGCTCCACGTCTGGTGTGACAGACCTTTCCTGTTGGCCTTCCAGGTCACCCTCAGTTGGAAATCTCCTCCACTCCGTCTTTGTGTGGCTTCTGCTGCTCTAGAATTTGTTGAGAGTCTTTCTTTACAGGCATTTTATTGACTGTGGAGCAAGAGCTAAAGTATGTACATCTTTCTACTCCACCATCTTGGCTCCATCCCCTGAGTTAGCCTATTTTTAAAAGTGTTATTTTCTTCAGCATTTTTTTGTTTTGGGTCTTCTTTAGCAAGCTGTTGACTCACTTTTCATGATTTTCTTGTGTTGCTGTTATTTCTCTTCCCAATTTTTCCTTCATCTCTCTTACTTATTTTCAAAATCCTTTTTGATCTCTTCCATGGCCTGGGACCATTGCATATTTATTTTGGAGGTTTTGGATGCAGAAGCCTTGACTTTTATGTCATCCCCTGATGGTAAACATTGTTCTTCCTCATCTGAAAGGATGGGAGAGAATATCTTTTCACCAAGAAAGTACCCTTCTATGGTGTTTTTTTTTCCCTTTTTTTGGCATTTTCCCAACCAGTTACTTGACTTTTGAGTCCCTTGTCAAGAGTAGGGTATACTCTGGGCACCTGTAAGATCTCAGTTCCTCCAAGGTGGCACAATCAGGGGAGAGGAGTTTACTCCCTAGCTAGGCTGGAGACTGAGTTTCAGATCAGCTGCTCAATTCCCCCAGGGGCTTTAAGCTGAGGCTTCAACAGTGGAGGCTAGTGCCTGCCCTGCCCACTACTACTGCTGCTGCCTGGGGCTGGGGCTAGTGGAGGGCCCTGCTCCCTTGTCACCGAGGTGAAAAAGCCCTCTCACTAACCTTTGAAATGTCTTTGTCGCTTGTGGGTTGAGGGGTCAGTGAGCCTCCGCTGTTGCTGCTGGGGATTCTGCCCCTGAGGCCTGCTCCAGACCTGCTCCTTTCAGTACTGAGCAGCCACGGCTGGGCTCTGCTCTGCGTCCAGTGTGACAGACCTTTCCCACAAGTCCTCCAGGTCACCGTGGGCTGGAAATCTCCTCCACTCCATTGTTCTGTGACTTCTGTGGCTCTAGAATTTGTTGAGAGTCTTTCTTTACAGGTATTTTATGAGCTGTGGGGGAAGACCTACAGTATGTATGTCTTTCTACTCTGCCATCTTGGCTCCGCCCTGATTCAGTCAAATTCTGGGAGAGAGTGTGATTCCTTTGAAAGTAAACTTCTGTCTTATTTATGGTGACTCAACTGGATTGAAAATGTTTTTATTTAATGCATTTCACCTCTGACCACCTGTGAGGTTTCAGTTTCCTAAGCCAACCACATTTTGAATATGGTCTCAATACTTTTTATTGATATATTTCTTTTAAAAAATCATACCTTCCTCATCGTTATTGTAGATCTGATTTTTGCTTTCTGATCTGACTACTTCATAAAAGGCACTGAACTTTCTGTATCCTTTATTGTTTCTTTTTTTTTGTTTAATTCTTCGTTGTTGTTTTATGGACTTTAAAATACACTACACTTTTACAAAGAGATCTTGTGGCCTAAACAGTTTAAAGGCAGAATTTTATGGTAGAGTGGGAACTTAACTCACCAGTAGGAAAAAAAAAGTTGTGCATTATTTTATAAGCATAATCATTAAGCTCCCTACTTATTACTTTGCAAGTGCTTATTTTTTTAAATTCAAAATTTTATTTTAAATCTGAATTTTCTCCCTCCGTTTCCTCCCTTCCCCTCTCCCCCACCTTTTGAGAAGGCAAGAAAAACAAAACTCATTACAAATATGTATAGTCATAAATAGTGAGTTCCTACATTAGCAATATTTTTTTTAAAAGAAAGAAAATATGTTTGTCAGCTATTTATTTGGAGATGGATAGCCTTGTTTCATGATGAGTTCTTCAGAGTTTTTGTTGGTCAGAGTTCATTATCTGTATCATATTGATACAGATCATAATGTAATCATAATGATCATAATGATCAGAGTTCATTATCTGTATCATATTGTTGTTATTGTATAAATTTTATATAATATAGCCATACAATGGTTCTTCTCCCTTCACTTTGCATCAGTTCACTGCTTTTTAGGAAAAAAGTAACTTAATTTTCATGGAAGGAAGGAGTTAGGATATTGTTCCTATTACACCAAAGAATAGAGAACTCTCATGGTATAAGTTGGGCTTTGAAGGAAGGATATGACATATATGACACTTGTGGAGAGGGCGTAGGAGGCATTAGAGCCAATGGAGTAATTTAGGGTAAACAGGATTGTGTGTGAGTGGGTGGGGAGTATTGGAAATAATAGGTAGTAAGAGTAGTATTAGGCCCCTAGGCAGAATAGAATATAGTAATATACAGTCTGAGTAGCTACATTCTTGCCAGTCTATTTCCTCAACTCAATAGGCCAGGTTTTTGTGCAAGGTGTTCCCTGATGTTTGGGATACCTTGTCTCTCTCTCTGTCTCTCTCTGTCTCTGTCTCTCTCTGTCTCTGTCTCTCTGTCTCTCTCTGTCTCTGTCTCTCTCTGTCTCTGTCTCTCTCTCTCTCTCTCTCTCTCTCTCTGTGTCTCTCTCTCTCTGTCTCTCTCTCTCTCTCTCTCTGTCTCTCTCTGTCTCTCTCTCTGTCTCTCTCTCTGGGTCTCTCTCTCTCTCTCTCTCTCTCTCACACACACACACACATTCTCCCTCTCTCTCTCTTTCTCCCTTCCCTCCTTTCTTTTCTCCCTCCCTCCTTTTCAGCTTCATCTCCCACACAAAGACTTACCTAATTCCTCCAGTACTGTCCCTCTTGAAATAACTTTGTGTATACTTATCTGTGTCCATGTTGCATATCATCAATACAATGTAAACTCACTGAAGACAAGGATGGTTTTACTTTTTAGTGCCTAACATAGATGCATTTTTTTTTAAAAAAAGAGAGAATAGAAGGGAGGTTGAGCCTAGGTTTTAAGGAATGCAGGGAACTTCTGGTATGGAAATTCCTTCCACCATTGCAGACTATCCACCTATATTTACCTTGTTGTCTTTAAAAAAAATTTTACAAGCATTTTTATTTAAAATTTTGAGTTCCAAATTTTATTACTCCCTGCGTTCCCTCCCATTCCCTGAAATAGCAAACAATCAGATATAGATTATACATCTGCCATCACATAAAAAATTTCCATATTAGTCATTTTGTACAAGAAGATGCTATTAAAGGGAAAAATGGAAGAAAGAAAGTGAAAAATAGCATGCTTCAGCCTGTATTCAAACAATTTCACTTCTTTCCCTGGAGGCAGATAGTATGCTTCGTCATTAATCCTTTGAGATTGTCGTGGATCTTTGCATTGCTGGGAATAGCTAAGCCATTCACAGTACTTCATAGAACAATATTGCTGTTACTATGTACAATGTTTTTCTGATTCTTTGCATTTCACTATGCATCAGTTCATATAAGTCTTTCCAGGTTTTCCGGAAATCATCCTGCTTATCATTTCTTAAAGCACAATAGTATTCTATTACAATTATATACCACAACTTGTTTAGCCATTTCCCAATTATTAGGCATTCCTTTGGCTTCCAATACTTAGCCACTATAAAAACAGCTGCTATAAATATTTTTTGGTTAAATAGATTTCTCCCTCTCTTTTGGATGTATTTAGGATATAGACCGAGTAGTGATATTGCTAGATTTCTTTGTTGATATTTTATTTAAAATTTTGCATCAAAATTCATTAGGGAAATTGGTCTATATTTTTCCCTCTGTTTTGGCTCTTTCTGGTTTAGATATTAGTACCACATTGTGTCATAAAAAGAAATTTGGTAGGACTCTACCTATTTTTTCAAATTGTATATATAGTATAGGTAATAATTGTTCTTTAAATGATTGGCAAAATTCACTTGTGAATCCATCTGGCCCTGGAGATTTTTTCTTAGGAAGTACGTTGATGACTTGTACAATTTCTTTTTCTAATATTTCTAAGTTTTTATTTATTAATTCTGATCCCTGGCTTTATGGAAATCCAGATGTTGCTCTTTTATTTCTTTTTAAACTGATAGAAATAAACAATCTCTCTCATTAATTAGACTAAGCCCTGTTTATAAACTAGAGAAACATCTTTTCCCACAAACTCTTGCTCCTCTCTCTTACTCTCAAACTCCAGTCTCATCAGTATTGCAATTACTGGCTATATGATTTAATAACCATGCAATAAACAATAAATATTCTGTAACATGATGTCAGAAAACACAGCCAAATTCACCTTTAATTGTAAACTGCAACTGCTGATTTTCTCCACAGGTATTGGAACTTCAGTCCATCATTCACCTCTCTCAGAATGGCAGTCAATGTCTCACATGAAATCAGTTTCAGAATATCTTCTTCACAGCTCATCCACAGTTCACTCAAAATATTTTTTCATCTTCCTTCTCATTGAAAATTAACTCCTTCAATCTCTTAGGAAAAACAATTGTCTGGATTCTTCTTTTCTGTGTCCCATGAAGTCTCTCTTAGCCTTGATAGTTAATTTTCTCCAGATAACATTTAGACAATCTTTCCTCAGTATGCTATTTCCTCTCTCTCTTAAACATGTAGTTATAACATAAAAAGTTTCTGTGAGATTGACTCTTTTAAATTAGGACTACATCGAATGAAAGAATAAACAAATTTGATGGATCAAGAGTATCTGTCAAAATGTTTCTGGGAAAATCACAATACAAAGATTCCATAGTTTAGACCATTACCTCTTAGACTTCAAAGTTCTTATAATAGAACGAATAGGGAATTTTTATGTGATGATATCCTGGTTGTTTTTTTGTGGCTAAAGAAGTAGAGAAGAATGATGAGACAAGGCTGTAAGTAAAATTGGATTTTGAAGTGGCACTCTATTTTCCTTTAGACCATTCTTTTGAAACCACAGAGTATCTAGGTAGGATGAACATTGCCCCAAATACTCAAACTTATTACAAATAGGCCCTGTTAAGTATCACCCAGATTTTACAATTTTCAGTTTAATTAATTCATCTAATATTCTAGTATATCCTACAAGTCAATGAGCATGAACACTTAAATTTTTTACTGTGATTTAATTTTCTTCATCAAAGTTCTTAGTAAGTCTATAACTGCCTGGCAGTCCTATATAAACCAAATAAGAACACCATCTTTACTGTTATGTACCATTGCCATTTAAGACAGATAGTACTGGTATAAAGAAATAGAAGGGAAATGACAACAATCAGTAAAACCTTGGAAAAGTGAAGATATGAATGAATGTACAATTAGTTACCTGATTGGTTTTTAAACATATATTATAGTTTTCCAGACAACTAAGTCTATTACCTTCAAATTAATCACTATGAAAAGCTATACAATTATTCCAATGATGCAGTCATAACAAAAGCATTTCTGGAGCTCATCTTTGGTAATTGGCTTTAAAACATGGAGGATATTTGTTTGAATTGCCTCACTGGTTTTATGACTTTTTTTGAGTAAATGTAATGTTTGGAAAGAGCCAGAAGTCATAAGGAACTGGATCTATCTAGTGAAAAAGGAAGATGAGCAAGGGTCAAGAGCGAGGTTAATACAAAATCATGAAAAATTTTCTTCTTTAGCTTCTAAACTGGTTCAGAAGGCAATTTGTAAAAAAAAACCCAAAACATCCCAAACTAGTTGGAACAATGATAACATTGTTGGAATTAACATATAAAGTCTCCCTCTGTTGCTGTTTTGAAGGACAACACTCTTTTTGATATATAATTTCTGGTTAGATTATAGAATCTTAGAGCAGGAAAGGGCCTTAGAGGTTGCTTAGTCCAACCCACTCATGCAAATAGATGAGGACATTGAGGCCAGCAAGACTGTGATTTGTTGAAAATTGCATAGCTAGTTAGTGACAGGAATGGATCTAGACTTTAGGCGCTTTGTCACAAAGGCTCTTTTTTATTATACCATATTCTACATATGTGGGTGTTGGTGTTGAAGCACAAGAGGGACAAATACACTTGTTTTTGTTCTCCCAGAAGGGTACTGAAATAAAATTCCAGGCCTGGGTAAAATGTATACATACATACATACATACATACATATATACATATGTATGTATGTATGTATGTATGTATGTATGTATGTATGTATGTATATACACACCCACCCACCCACATATATATGTATACACACATATGTGTATATGTGTACATATAAATACACACGTACACCTACCCACTTGTATGTATTTGTGTATATATGTGTGTGCAGATGAACCATCAGCCTCATGGCTGTTATTGTCATTCTTTCTGTTTGCATTATCATTACATATTAACAGAGTGGTAGGTGTATTCGGTGTGGCAACGACTGAGAGGAGTTTGAGAAACTGAATATTTAGATAGGAGGTGACTGGGGGATGATTCTGTGCATGAGAGTGTTGAGTAAGGGAGCCAGGTAGAGGCACTCATTCAGTTTTTCTAGTTTGATTTGTCAGAAGCCTTCATGGAAAATTTCAAAGCTAGCATTTTGCTTGTTTTTTGTCTACCCACTTCTTCCTCTTGCCTCTCTAATTAATGCATGAGTATAGCTCATGTTGGTAGCCAAAGTAGCAGAGTAGTTCCAAGGGAATCATTTCAGCCATTAGGAGAAGTTGGGTGTGCTTTCATAAAAGCCATTAATGTTATTTGTAGCTACAAAGTGTTGCCTGAGTGAAATGGCTAAAATTAAACATTCTCAAGCATCATAGAAACCAAAGTGTCAGCCCAGGGACAAATTAAATGAGGGAAACAGGATGATCCAGAACTCTGAATGACCTTGTCTTTGAAGTAAGATAAGCATATTGGGTAGTTTGGTTAACTCTTTTGTGATAATTGAGGTGAAATTCAGATCTCCAATGTGCTGACATTACACTTAGGGATGATTCCCCCCGATCCCCCCCAAAACATCAACTTCATCTTCTGTTCAATTTCTTGGAGATAAATTCAATAAATTTTCAGACAGTAACTAAATTTCCCCCTTTCCTCCTGCACCATGCTACAGTGGGGAGAATACTGGATGTTAGCCAGTAGACCTGGGTTCCAATTTTGACTCCACCACTTACTACCTGCATGACTTGGGGCAAATTCCTTCATCTATATGAGCCTTGATTTCTTCATCTATAAAATTAAGGGACTGGATTAGATGACTCAGAGCTCCCTTTCAACCTAAATCCAAAATAATATGTTTTTATTTTATTTATGAATTCATGCATTTCCTCATGCTACCACAGGAATATAGTCTACAATTTATCTCTTTGGAAACTGTTTAGGAATTCAAATGTGAAAACGTGACCTTTTCTATGGAAAAATCACTTCACTTCCCTGGGATTTAGTTTCTGTATCTGTAGAATGATAACATTGTACTAAATGATCCCTAAGGCCTCTTCTCCAGTATTCATTCCTGTTGCCCAATGCCCTAGCATAAGGGCCAGCAACCTACGATAGGTATAATCAAGTTGACACATGATACAGTGATTCAGTAACATAGAGATCTGGAAAGTGGCATTCTACATTCTCCAAAAGATAGAGATACTTCTCTTGCTATCTATTTCCTCCTATGCTCTCCCCATCCCCAGCACCTGTTCCAATTCTGAGTGACTAATACTTTTCTTGGGGTAAAGGGCCCTTGGAGTGACTTTTTGCAGTTGATGTGGTTGTCTAAACTTCTAATGGGTACCAATGAACTTGCCTTTTAGCAGACATACCAGATTGAATTGCTTGGAACCCTAGATATTTGGTGAAGAACTTATGTGGGAGGCTGGAATATCATGAGAAGAGGTTAAAATTGTCCAATTATGAGTTGACCATGACCTAGGCAAGTGAAGAGGCTGGAGGGAAATTGGTAGTATATGAAATTATATTTAGTCTAAAGAATAAAGCTTAGACTGTAGGAGCAGATGTTAGAGGTGAATATTTATTTACTAAGGCAAGCTTGGATCTGTGTGATGATGGTTCCCTGACAGAGTGAGAGAGAAGCTAGATGTTTACTCATTTCAGTCTCTTTTTCTTTATATGAAATAATTCCAAATATTTTATCAGTGTCTTTTTTTCCAACCTAAAATCTCTTGCATTCAATTAAGTTTGTTAACAATGGGGGACCTCTTGAAGGGATTTGAGTGAAACAATTTAAAATTTTGTAGGGGATACGTGTCTGAACTGTATAACCTTGATAGAAAATACTTCTCATTACTCAACTTCCCAGGAAAATTGAGAAACATTCTACTAATGAATAAATCTTATCAGTGATGAATCTTAGTCATGGGAGATAGCTTTGTCTATTAAGCTATTTATCATTTCTGACCTTTCCTATGTGATAGTAGAGGCCAACATGATTACACATAGTGAAATTCTGATCTTGTAGATTTCCATAATGTTTTCATACCAAAATTATGTTCATTAAAACAGTCACCATAAAAGTGAAGCAAGAGAAACATTTGAGAACAAGTGTTAAAGGTAATCTGCCATTACTAGTTTTGATAAAGAGAATAAATCACAGTCCTAAACAATCTTAGTATTTTTTTAGTTTGCATGTAATTTTTGAATGATGTCAGAAAATTATTATTTGCAATTGATTTACTTGAAAGAATCGCCAGCAATATATTAAAGACTCCCAGTTTAAATGTGTTTAATGTGTTTAATCATCTGTCTTGTCAATCAGCAAGACATGTTGCTCAACATACATTGCCTTTTAATAAACACTGAGGGAATTTGCATGAGTTGTGGGGTTCATAGTGTTCAGTTGCGTGTGTGTGTGTGTGTGTGTGTGTGTGTGTGTGTATGCCTGTGTCTGTGTGGTGTCTACAGAAGCAGTTTATGTTCCAACAATAGGAGAAGAGGTTCTTGAAGCATATAGTAGAAATAGATTAAGGGAAACAGGCAAAAAATATGGGTGATAATTACTTCATAATAGTTTCACAGTATTTCATGACAACTCCAGACTTTGATTTTACATTTGGCACATTTTTGATAGGGAAAATAAAGGTCACATCTATATGTTTTCCCAGGGTGACCTTTTGCATTTCCCAAATGGCAATTTATTTCCCCTTTAGGTTTATCTCTTTAAAAGTAAGAGTTAAAAGGGAAATGTACATTTCAAGACTAAATTCTTCAAAAGAGTTATGATAACAATAGACTTTTATGTAGCAACTAGTTATTCATAAAATTATGTAAGATATAGGCACATACATATGTATATGTATATATATATATATATATATAAAATTTGTTTCCTTATAACAATTTTAATTGGTAAATTATCATTATACTCATTTTATAGATGAGGAAACTAAGGTGTAGAATAGTTTGGTGGTTGTATAATGTGAATGATTCAAAACTTCCAGTTAGGACTTCAACCTAATTCTTCTGACTCCAAATGAAGGACTCTTTCCACCATACCTGTCTGGTGTTAGAAACCTCAAAAGCACGTATAGAGATGCCAGGGAAGTTTGAGATAGCTTCAGTATAACCCAAAAAATATCATGGAATTTGTTGATGCCAGATATTCATAGTAAATTTGGGAAGCAGTACCCTGCTTACTGCACCTATTTTTGTTTTTGTCATTAGTTTTCTTATATTCTAATTAGGGAGCATCTTGGGAATGAGACAGGCCTTATTACCCTAGGCCACAACATAGATTCTGTTTTTTTGTGGGGGGTTGGGGTGGGACAAAGTATTAGGTCTTGGGGACACAGAGGACAATCAGGAATTGTTACAAACAATTCTTTAACCCTAAGTTAGGTAGTTGTCTGGGACTAAAGATCCTGAGTAAATATAAGACAGAGGCAGTCAAAAAAAATTTAAACTTAATCTGCATTTTAAAATTTACCTGATTGACCATGTATCATATCTCACAGTCTTACTTTGGCCCTAAAATAGAATATTAATCTTAAATGGCAGCAGAGAACATCACATAGCCCTGAAAGAGCTAAAGCTCATCATATGACAGCAGTGTCCTTAAATGTATCCTCCGTGCATGTGATTAGGCATAAGGCTTCATGACTTGTTTCATCTACATGTGTGCCCTGACCACACAGTGTTACATAAGCAATATCTTAAATTTCTTACCCCTTACTACTCTATGCAGATTAGGACAATTTTTCTTTAAAAAGCATTTAGTCTTTCTTCAAGACTTGGTTGGCAAAGCTCTGAATGTTGATGTCACTTCCTCATTGCTTCGGTACAAAATAACAAGAACTTGTCGGGGAGGGGATTAATGTGAAGGAGGTTCTGTGCCTGGAGGTGGGAGTAAATGTTTCCAGATTCTGAGATATATGTGATCATTTCCTACATTTTGTTATGATTATATCTAATCCAAATAAATTGATTACTAGAATTATAACCTTTGTGTGTAGTTTTTATTGACATGGTACCCTGGGAAGGAACAGTAGAGGGGATAGATATTTGTATGGAGCTGTTAATTGAGTGAATCATGGTCCAAGATAAGAGGTACCCAAGGGCGATGTAGTAATGTGTGGTGTGGTGTTGAATTGATTGATTGTCAACTGATTGCTCATAGATGATCACATAATTTCACAAACATATTACCACAAACACTATTATACAAGTGCCTCTTACGTGAAAAGTACTTACTACGAGCAGTTGCTATTTAGTATTTATATTCACTCTGTGCTAGGTGGGTAGGGACCTGTTGTCCAGTCTATGAGCTCCAGAGTGAATTGGGGTGAAGGCTTGGTCTTTGAGCAAGAAATGTAGCCAGTAAACCCAAAGGGAAAAAAAAGGCAGCTTTTGGCCATGGAAGTGTATCTTCCTAGGAACCTTGAGAGTCTTCTCCTCCCAGTTTGATTGTTTTTTTGATTAAAGGGGCCATTTCTTTAGTAAGAAGCATGTTCATTGAATGTGTGTATCTCACTCAAAGCGAGAGTTTGATAAGACCTTTGCCTAAAATGACCAGGGTCTCACATTGCATCCTGGGCCATCTCCAGTCATCCTGATGAATATCTGGCCACTGGACCCAGATGACTCAGGAGGAGAAAGTGCAGCTTGTGACTTTGCATAGCCCTCTTTCACTCAAATCAAAGTCAGTTGCAAGTCATGTCACCATCTTGATGTCATGGTCCTTTTTTAAAATGAAGGACAAACAGAACTTACTATGAGCCAAGGAGCATTGTCTAGTGAATAGATAGTCATTTGATCTGAGAGTCAGAACCACCTGGGGTCAAGTGCTATTTCTGACACATTCTTATTGACCTGGGCAAATAATTAGATTTTTCAGTACCCCAGGCAACTCTAAAAGACTGCAGAACAGGGATTGATTGTTATTATGGACCAGAGGAGGATTGCTGGTTAAAAGAGTTTCCTCATGAAGAGTTCCTTATGCCAACGAAAGCATAGGTCTGGATCAAAAGAACACACTGTATAAAGCCTGATGTTTGACTGGATGGAAATAAAGATTTAAGAGAAATGGCATAGTTTCTAACCTCAAAGCAAGAAAAAGTTAAATCACTCGGGTCTCTTGATCTTCAATTACCTTTACACAACCATTGAGCCTTCAGAGAGTTTGTGTTCTATGGAGGGTGATGGAGGGTGTTAAAGAGCAAAGGAGAGATCTGATAAATTACTATACGGAATTTTGAGGCGTGAGATAAAATCTTCAGCTGGGGGAAGGTCAGGGAAGATGTTATGAAAGTTATAGCACCTAAGCTAAATCTTGAAGGCAGGATTCTGAAAGATGGAAATAAAGGCATGTATTCAAGTAATGAGGGACAGCATTTGAAAATGTATGGAGGAGAGAAATTATAAGTTACATTTGAGTAATAGTGGTTCATTTTAGCTAGGTTAAAGCTTTGGGAAAAGGAATAATGTGAGAGAAGGATTTGTCAACTGATTGGATATGAGGAATAAAGGAAAAGGAAAGGCTCAAAGATAAATCTAAGGTTTCAGATCTGGATGACTAAGAGGATCACAGTACTAAGAACAGAAATGGGAAGTTGAGAGATGGGGAAGATTTGGAGGAAATACTGATAAACTTATTTTGCACATGTTAAGTTTTAGATGACCAGCAAGCAGTTAAAATGTAGAATTGGAGTTCAGGGGAAATTATTGATGAATGTATAGAATTTGGAATCTGAAAAGAGATATTAGGCAGCTAGTTAGCACAGTGGATAGAGAAATGGACCTGGAATCAGGAAGATCTGAGTTCAAATCCAGTCTCATATACTTACTAGCTATGTGACCCTGGGTTAGTGACTTAACCTATGTTTTCCTAAGTTTCTTTATCAGAAAAAGGAGGGGTGATCATAATGGGTCCTACCTCCCAAGGTGGTTGTGAGGTTAAAATGAGATCATATTTGTAAAGTGGTTTACAAGCCTTAAAATATTGTATAAATGTAAATTATATTTAAATGCATAGGAGAAGATGAAGTCATCCAGGAAAAGAGTGTAGAGAAAAGGCCTGTAGAGACAAGGCCTCGTGAGGCCTTGTGAGAACACTTACAATCATTGAAAGAGGGAAGATGAACAAGTAAATGAGATCACTGAGTATCCAGTTAAGGAGTGCAGAACAGTACAAAAGATTCCATGAAATCCAACAGAAGAATCAGCATCCACAAGGATGGGTCATCAATATCCACAAGGATGGTTCATCAACATCAATCTCATCAATATCAAAGATATCATTAACACTCTCAAATCTGACTCTTCATTCCATTTGTTGAATTCTATGGTGACATAAAGTGTTCGTTTTTTCAAAATCTCTGTAGGTTTTTCATAAATTGATTTAGGTCTCATGTCCATATACTTTTTAGTTCAATCATGAGAAGATTATTTCCTTTTGCTAACCCTTAGTTACCTTATCTGCAAAGTGAGGATACTAGTACTTGTACTTCCTATCTCACAAGGGTGTTCCATTCATATGAACTGTTATAGGTTTCTAATACCTAGTCCATAGGCCTGGTGTGGAAGAGTGGGGATGCGGCTCAGATATTCCAACACTGCAGATTTTTGAGTGGGAGCAGAAATTGAACCGGCAGTAGTATAATCATGGCTCATTGGTCCTGACTGCTCACATGGATCAATGAGCAATTTAGAAAGCCTACTTTGTATGCGTTCTTGTTCTGTCTTTACACACATATTTATTGGCAGTCTGTGTGCTTATAGAGGCATAATTTTCACTTTTCTTTGGCCCTTATATAGAAATGAGATATAGAAGGCAAAAGAAATCACCGAGGGCCAAATAATACCATGTGGCAAGACATATTTGTCATGTTTACACAACAACTGACTTTGCATGGGAAGAATAGACTTGGGATTTAGGTTAGCACAATGAAAGTGCATAGAAACCAGTGGAATATTTGAACTTGTCTTCATTCAAATCTCTCCTAATTTTGCTCCAATTTCAGTAGTGCCACAAAGCAAAGAAAGACATGCACAATTTCATGCTTGTTAACTTTTATGGAAATATTTAAAAATCCCTTTGTTCTTACTTTGGTGTTATTTTGCTGTTTGGCTTTTAGAATTGGAGGTCTTTTGGAGGCTTCAACTGATCTGGATTTACAAAGTCCTTGCTGTTTTCTTGGCCTTTTACATCGGGTTTGAAACCAAAATAATCAAAAGCTGCAATAGCCTTGAAGTTCATTCTGGCTTCCATCAAGACACACAACATATCCTTTCAAAACTTAATTGAGCAGCACAAAGCTAATTAGCTGTCCGAAGACATGCCGTTTAATTCACAATCTAGCATTAATTTGTTCAACACAATGAGCTTATCTCCCATATAAATGCCTTTGCCCTATGGCTTTTCAAGCAGCTGCAGTATACAAGAATGACTGATAACTCTTTAATTTAAATGTGGCTTGTTTTTCTCACTTGGGGAAGTGAATGCTGCATTGCATGTCAATTTTAAAGCAAAGATTTTTTTGAGGGGTGAGTTTGGTACTTAATGGGCTGGGGGAAAGTTAGTGCCTTTTGGGTCAATGTTATTGTAGACCTTATGAGCTGGAAGGAAGCTTAGAGATAGTTTAGGCCAGCCTCTTCGTTTAAAAGATGAGAAAATTAAGGTACAGAGAAGTCAAATGAATTGCTTAAGTTCACCAAGGCAGATAGAGTTGCTCCTACTCTACATGTATTCATCATTTCGTGTTGTTTTAATGTAACAGTTCAGGGCAGGAAAATATCCTAAGATAGACCTGATAGATAAAAGAGGGAAAGAGATGGGAAAAGAGAGATGGGAGAGGGAGAGAGAGAAAGAGAGACAGAGAGATCAAGAGCATTTTAAAGGAAGTTACTCCCTGACAGGCATTATGCTAAATCCTGAGGATATAAATACAATCCCCAAAGATAGTCTCTATCCTTACAATTTAATTGGAGAGATTAAGACATAAAGGGGTGCGGGAAAGGGGTCCGTGTACTTATATTGGGGGCAAGATTGCTGCTGCGGGAATAGAGAAGTCTGAAGACTGTGCATGGATCCAGAACTGCAGTGATCACAGCCTGGGTATTTCATGAAATTGATCCACTTTAGGGACTCATGAATGTGGAGTGAGGGCTTCAGAGAAAAGTGATTTCTTGGGTAATAAGGCTGATGGTAAGGAGTTAGGGTCACTAATTAATTGCTAATGCAATACATGATTTACATGAATAACTAAGATTGATCTGGAGCAGCTAGTTGATACAGTGGTCACAGAGTTGGGCCTGGAGTCAGGAAGGCCCTAGCTCAAATCCAGCCTCAGATACTTACTAGCTATGTGACTCTGGGCAAACTCTGTCTCAGTTTCCTCATCCGTAAAATGAGCTGGAGAAGGAAATGGCAAACCATTCCAGTGTCTTTGCCAAGAAAACTCCAAAAGAGGGCACAAAGAGTCAAACACAACTGAAATAACTAAGTAACAACAAAAAAGATTGATCCAAAGCTTTTCATGGTCAGCAAGGAAATAAACACTTTTAAAAATATTTTTAAAAACAGGTACTGATACAAAACTCTTTATGTTCAATTGCTGCTAGAGGGTAAGGACAGTTTAATTTTTGTCTTTGTATGTATTCTGTGCTAAGCATAGAGCCTTGGACATGTACTGGTCTGCTATAATGTTCAGGTTTCCAGAATTTGTTTGGGTTCATCATCTGTTCAAAGGTATTGCTGAAGAGACTTTATTTTCCTGATTTCTTTGACCTGGTCAAATGACATTTTTAGAGAAGGACATTAAAAAACCCAACAGAATGCAAAGTAAAGAACAAATTAAAATCTTCAGCAGTTATTATCATTCATCTTCCAAATCTACCTTCTTCTACTACTTCAATCCTAGGAATGTATTAGTTACAACAGCCTGCTTAAGGATTCCCTGCCTCAAGTATTTCTCCTTTCTAATCTATCACTTACACAGCTCTCAAAGTGATTTCCTAAAGTATAGATTTGACCATGTTACCATACTACTTAGAGAATTCCAGTGCCTTTCTATTATCTCATGATTAAATAGAAAGTCCTTTGTTTGGCATTTAAAGCTCTTTACAACCTGTCCTCTTCCTGCCTTTTCAATTTTCTGACACTTAACAACACTCCATGCATTCTAAGATCTATCTCTACTGGCCCTCTTGCTGTTCCTTGTATGTGGCACATCACCAACTATTTCTTCGTCTTATCACTTGCACTGGCTATTTTCATGCTTGGAATGTATTCTGCTCCTTACTTGTTCTTCTTAGAATCACTGCTGTCCTCTAAAGGAGCACTAGTGCCATCTTCTTCAAGGAGCCTTTCCCAATCCTCTTAGCTACTAGAACCAACCCTGATAAAGTTACCTTTCATCTGTTCTGTGTATATCTTGCATAAGAGTGTGTTTAACATGTTCTTTCTCCTATTAGAAAGTAAGCTCTTTGAGGGCAAGGACTATTTTGGTCTTTCAGACTCAGCACTATATTTGATGCATAATAAATGCTCAATAAATCCTTGCTGATTGATTGATTGAGTCCAGTTGTTTCTGTAAAGTATTTGGGCTTGTCAGAAAAGGATCCAGTGCTTAGCACGGTGCCTGAAACATACCAGGTACTTTATAAAAGATCATAGCTATTGATCTTACCTACGGAATAGAAAAGGTGTTGAGTTACCTTGATGGAAGAATGATGCAATGATTGTAGATGCAATGATTGTGTGGTACTGTGTCTTGACCAAGAATGCTAGAACATTTCAGACTTGGTGCATCTTTCTGGAACCCATCAGGTGGAAATGCTTCTCAATACTACTTGTAAGAGCAATAACAACACCTTTCTAGCTTGATGGCAACAGAGAGGAAGTGTATCCTGCTCCTGGAATTAACATTAGCTAGACACAGTTATCCACATTCTCCTTTTCCTCTCTTTTTCTACTCTAGTTCATCTTTCTCCCTTCCCCATCATCCTAGTTTTGTTCATACTTTGCTTCCTCTCAACTTCAGAGGCTGCATTAAGTCCACAATCATCTGCAAACAGAAAATCATGCACCAACACTCCCTGCACTTTGGTCTTGGCTTGTAGCCTTTTCAAATTGAAGAAATGACCATTAGTACGGTAGTTGACCTTGATGCTATGTTCACCCTCATTGAAAGCACTTGACAACATGGCTGAAAACATCATGCTAAAAAGCATGAAGCAAGCACACAGCTCTGTTTCACTCCACTGGTGACTGGGAAGGCATGAGAGCATTATCTACTATCCAGAACCCAGGCAAACATGCCATAATGAAATTGATGCACAATATTGATGAACTTCTCTGGGCAACCAAATTTTGACATAATTTTCCAGAAGCCCTCATGACTACTAGTGTCAAAGGCCTTGGTCAGATGTACAAATGTTGTGTACAGACCTGTGTTCTTCTCCTGGCATTTCTCCTGGAGTTGTCAGGCAGCAAACACATATCGACTGTTCTTCAGCCTTTCTGAAGCCACACTGGCTCGCAGGTATATTCCCATCTTCCAGGTGAAGGATCAGTTTATTAAGGAGGACTGTAGCAAGAACTTTGCCAGCAATGACTAAGAGAGAGACTCCATCTGTGACTGTTGCAGGACAATCTATTCCCTTTACCTTTACAGAGATGGACAATGGAGGTATCCTTGAACTCCTGGGGGATAACCTCCTCTTGCCATATAACCTGGAAAATTTCAGTCAGCTTTTGTATGAGCAATGGTCTTCCTACCTTGTAAATCTCAGTAGGAATAGAATCAGCACCAGGTGCTTTGCTACATGAAAGGAGCCTAATGGCCCTCAAAAATCTCTTCTTCAGTTGGAAATTCAGCTAAGGAGGGATTGACTTCAAACTGAGGTAAATGGTCAATGGCCTCAGCATTGATTGATGATGGTCTTTTGAGAACACCATGGAAGTGTTCAGTCCATCTCTCTAGAATCATGTCCTTATCACTAATCAGTGTGGCTCCATCAGCACTGAGTAGTTGTGATGCACCATAGATTTTTGGTCCATAAATAGCTTTGAATTCTCTGCTGCTGATGCTAATTTTGGCCTAATAATTAACACAAGAAAACACAGGTGCTCCATCAGCCACCACCACACCATCCATACAAGGAACCATTGGTTTCAACAAATGGAGAAATTTTGAATGCTGTGGTTAAGTTCACTTACCTTAGTAGTGTACTTGCCAGGGATGAACACATTGACAATAAGGTTGATGCACACATTGCCAGAGCTAACTCAGTGTTTGGTAGGCTCTGAAGAAAAGTTTGGGAGAGAAGAGGTATGAGACTGACTACTAAACTGAAAGTCTACAGAGTTGTTGTGCTGATCTCATTGTTGTATGCATGAAACACAGATAGTTCACCAGCGCCATGCCAGGAAACTGAATCACTTCCATTTGAACTGTCATAGGAAGATTCTGAGGATCACCTGGCAGGATAAGGCACCAGACACTGAAGTTCTTGCTCAAGCTGAACTGCCACGTATTTAAACTATGCTTCAGAGAGTGCAACTTCTATGGGCTGGCCACGTTGTTCGAATACAAAATGTACACTTGCCAAAAGGACTTTTTTATGAAGGACTCACATGGGGCAGGTGATCACATGGTGGTCAGAAGAAGCAATACTAGGACATGCTCAAGAACTTTGGATTTGACTGTGCAAAATGGGAGACACTGGCACAGGACCGCTCAGCATGGCATGCCCACATCAGAGAGTGTTCTGTGCTCTATGGGGAAAGCGGAATTGAGACAGCACTAAGTAAACATGGGATGCACAAATTTAGAGTGTCCACCCCAAATATTCACATGGACTATCTGTTCCCAACCTGTGGTAGAGCATTCTGAGCTCGTATTGGTCTGATCAGCCACAGTCAGACACACTGAAATTTCACTTTATCATGGTGATGTCATTTTGGTCCTCTTCAAGAATGAAGGACAACAACCAACCACAACCAACCAAGTATTGTTCATGAACCTTCTTGGGTCAAAAGATTTGGCCATTCATATCAACATCTTCAGGGATATTAAAATAATTCCCAAAGACATGAACTCTGATCTCCACCCCCCATAGTCAGGGAATTGTTGAAATTTTATACATCATTTAGACCTCATCTTAAGGTGGCCTTATCACATCAGCCTGAAACATACTCTTTCTCCTTGGAATCCCAATGCTATTAACTGTTAAGTATACCTCGTGCTATTATTATGTAAATACTGCTGACTGACAAAGTTATATCTTTTAAAAAGAGAAAGAAGAGTGATGGTCCTATAAATCCACTGCAAAAAAAGCATTCTGCCAGGAAGTATGCTCAGGGAGGCAAAACTATTCTTCAGTAAAATGATTCTAGGATTGATCTTGGTCTTCCTTGTTCCTGACCTCATAGCTTATTTTGACATTTTCACCCTCAGCCCTTCTACTATATCTGTATTGGTCCTCCTGTAAATGACCTAAATTGTACTGCATCTCCCCCAATTGCCATTTCCCTTGATATGATGACACAACCAACTGACTCCTTGATCCTGAACTTTGCTCTCATGCTCCTTGCATGCTCTCATGCTGTCTTGCATCACTTCCTTATTGATTCTGACCTGTGACTTCCACCTTTCCTAATGATCCTTCTCTAAATAGTCAAATAACTTTTTGTTGTTGGCCTCCCAATGAGTAACCCTTTTGATGCCAGCTGACCAGGACTTGACAGTTTTTAGTGGTTTCATGTGTATCATCCCAAGGAGAGCACAAGCTTCTTGAGATCATGGACTATGCTTTATATAATATTTATTTTGTGTTTCTTGCCATTCTTAGCACAGTTTTGTGTGCCTAATAGTTTAATAAATGTTAAAGTATCATATTGAAGTACTAATTAATCAATATTAAAGTATATTGAAGTGATAAATAAAGCCCTGAGTGTAGTGTCAGATGACCTTGTTTTAAATCTCTGTTCTGCTACTTACCTATACTTTCGAGTAGGTTGTTTAACCTCTATATCTCAGTTTCCTCATCTGTAGGATGAGAAAATTAGAGTGGACAATCTTTAGGCAGTTCTAATGTTTTGTGATCCTATGAAATGAATTAAAGAGATTTGAGGTATAGGACATTCAATGCTTTTTTTTTCTAAGGTGGAACCATTTGGATACCAAAAGATTAGAATCAATTTAGTCCTTTTGGTTAAGAATTGCATCATTTATCCAGACGTTTAATTCAACATGGCACGTAAGCAAACAGTCAATCATCTGTCAGGTATCTGCTATGTGTTAGACACAGTGCTACACACTAGGCATAAAAAACAAAAAACAAAACAAACAAACAAACCAAAGCAGGCATCACAGTTTCCCTTAAATTATGGTGTCAGAAGTAGGTTATAGATCGTTTATAAAGGACTGAGAGGAGAGGAAATGGAGACATGAAGCATAGATATTTTTTCTTTTTTCTTAAAATGTTTTTGTTTACATATTCTATTTCTTACATCATCATGGTTATCTCAAGTATTTTTCTCCCTCCCATACATGTAATAATTTTTTTGAAAGGAAAAGAAATGACAACAACTGATAAATACAAGGAAAAAGCCTGAAAATATGTGTAATACGTAACAACATTGGATACCCCTTCATGAAGGAGTGGGTTGTGGATGTCCTCTCATATCCCTTCATTTAATTCCTGCTTGATTATTTTAATTTTGTTATACTTTCTTTTGATTTTTTCTGTGTCTGTTCTTTCCATCTATTTTAGTTGCGCATATTGTTTTCTTGGCTCTTTTTACTTCGCATCAATTCATATAATCCTTCTATGTTTCTCATAATTTCTAATATAATAATAATGTTCCATTACATTCATCTACCATGATTGGCTTAGCCATTTCCTAATCAATGGCCATCTACTTTATTTCTAATTCTTAGCTATCCAAAAAGGTCTGCTATAAATACTTTAGAGTACATGAGGACTTTCTTATTAAAAGATTTCTTGAGGAATAGCGTAATGGAGTCCCATTAATGGGTTCTCTAGTTCAAAGGGTATGGACATTTTGGCACTTTATTTGCATAACTCCAAATAACTTTCCAAAATAACCATTTCACGTCTTTAGCAACGATATATTGGTGTGTTTATCATTATATAACTCTTTCAACCTTAATGAGTGCCTTTTTTTTTTTGTCAATTTGCAAGATGTGAGATAAAATCTCCAGATTGTTTTGATTTCTATTTCTCTTACTATTAGTAATTTGGGGCATTCTTTCATGTGGCTGTGAATAGTTTGCAATTCTTCTTTTGAGAAATGTTTGTTCATATCTTTTGACCATATATCATTGGGGAATGTATATTAGTTTTACGTATATTTATTGGTTGTTTATATAACTTGGATTCTAAATGCTTATCAGAGGACTTTGATACAAAGATATTTCTCCTCCCTCCCCACCCCATTCATCCACTTCCCATCTTATCCTTGGAACAATAATTTTGTTTTTGCAAAAGCTTTTCAATTTCAAATAATCAAAGTCATCTATTTTATTTTTTGTAACTACTTCTACCTCTTGTTTGGTTAAGAATACATCTCCTACCCATAGCTGTCAGAGATATAGGATCTGTTTACCTTCTAATTTTTTATAGTGTGTTTTTATTATTAATATTATGTATCCATTTAGGATGTATTGTAAACTATGGTGTAAGGTGTTATTCTAAGCTTAATTTCTACAAGATTGCTTTTCAGTTTTGGTTTTGATGGTTTTGATAACTGTTGATTTATAATATAGTTTGAGGACTGGAATTTCTCCTTCATCCCTACTTCTGTATATTATCATTTCCTTTGATATTCTAGATTTTTTTCCAAATGTATTTTTTTTATTATTTTTTCAAGTTCTATAAAGCATCCCTTGGTGATTCAATGGGTATAGCATGAAAATGTAAATTAATTTTGGTAGTAGTCATTTTTATTATATTGGAATGGTCTTTAGTCATTAGAAACTGAGCATTCCTTTACCTATTTAAATTGTTCTTTAGTTCTTTAAAGAACCCTTTGTAAGTGAGTCTTTCTTGTTCTTCTGTTGGTCAGTCTTTAGATATTTCATACATTTTGTAGTTATTTAAAATGGGATTTCCTTTTTTATGATTGGTTTATGTATTTTGTTATTATATAGGAATGGTATTGATTTTTGAGGATTTATCTCATAGCTTATAACTTTGCTTAAGATATTAAACATCTCAATTAGTTTCTTTGTTGATTCCCTAGGATTTTCAACCATCATATCATAGGGATAGTTTTATCTCTTCCTTCTGAATGTCTATTGTTCATTTGTCAGACAGCATGACTGCTTGTTATTTTAGATTAACTCAGTGCATAATGATTATTTTCCATTCCCTCAGTTTGATTTTGTGTGTTTCTCATAAGCAACAGATTGTAAATTTTAGTTTTCTTATCCAATCTGTAAATCTTTTTCATTTTGTTGTATTGTTCAAGACTCTCACATTTAAAGTTATGTGAGTTAGGTTTATATATCTTCCATTTGTCTCTGATACTAATTTTTTTAAAGTTATGATTCCCCCCCTTTTGAAAATAAACATACTATTATGTTCCTTTAATTATTTTACCTTAGTCTTTTTTAAGGTAACCCTGTTCCCATCAGCCCTTTTCCCTTTACCTCTGATCCCCTCTTCTTGTTTAATACCCTTTTCCCTTCAGATTTTTGCTTATTAGTTCCTTTTTCTCTCCTGGTTTTATGTGATAATAACATTTTTTCTTCCCTTTCCCCCTTAGTTATTCAAATAGACTCCCCCTTTCCAAAAAAGGATTTTTCTCACTCTATTTATTACCCATCCTTTCCTTCTGTCTTCTCTAGATTCTCATTTATGACCCTGCAATCAAAGTTTCCATGCTAACTATTTTAGCTTTTCTTTCCTGGGTGGTTTTTGCCACTGCTTTGTAGAACTTGCTCCATGGATCCCAGAACAATGCCAATTATTGCAAGTGCCAGAGAGAACACTGCTTCTTGGTAAGTCTTATTTTCTACTACATCCTTGATTATCTAGCCCACCACTGATCTATAACCTGTCCTGATTACCTTTTATTTCACTCCCAAATCTCCTCGAGTTTATGCTCTCCCACTCGTACAGGTCCTAGTTGCCTATATGTGTTCTAACTTCCCCTTCTGCACTGAAGTGGAATGAGTAAACTTTTCAAGCACCCGGTCCCCCAGGTTACGCTCAGCTCAAAATCCCTCTCTTTGCTGACTACCTCTCTTTACCAATTGGAGCATTCATTAATTGAACCCCCTCCTGCTACCAAAACAAGGCTGTAATGGTTGTTGTTTTTGTCCTTTGTTTTTGAAGAAGACCATGACATCAAAGAATGATGACATGACTTGCACCATACTTTGGAGTGAGGGAGGGCTGCGCAAGGTCACCAGCCTCACTTTCTCCTCCTGAGCCATCTGGATCCAGTGACCAGATATTCATCAGGATGACTGGACTCTAATGGTAATTTAAATGAGAAGATCATTCCCATTCACTAATAGGTCTATGTGATCTGCTTAAATCACTTGGAAGCGTAAGTCACATGTGGTGGGAGGAACTTGCAGGTGGAACAGGAAGGATAGAGCAGAGATGGGAGGAAGTTGGGGAGAGCGGTTATGGGCAGAGGATGCAGGCAAGCACAGCTACTCTTGTGAGTGTTTGTTTGTGGGAAAGTGGGGGAGGCAGTGGGGAAGGCTTCAGAATGGCTTTGTCCCCTGCAGTGCTAATGTGTATTGACTTCTTGGTTACTATGATGAATTTGACTTTCTGGTGTCTGAATAAATATTTTTCTTCTGCTGTCTATATGAAGAGGCTGTTATACTTTGTAATTCAGAACTATACTGACATATTCACAGCCATGGTCAGTGGCCAGACAGTCACCTCTATAGTATTCATTGCCTTGGTGATACAAAGGCTTTCTTCCTTTCCCCTCCTTTGTAAGCATTCTCCCCTACTTTTTACCACTTCCTATAGGCTTTTATATTTCTAAGACCACAGGAGTCACCTTCCCCACATTGCTAGACCTTTATTTGATCCACATATCATTCCTCTGATTCCCAACCTCCTTTGACATACCCTCCCACATTGTAATGTATTCCTGCAAAAATCATTGATTTTATGTTCAGAAATTCAAGGCATTTCTCTTCTATTGCATCTTGTATCTTGTACCTTGTACCTTGTGTTAAGGTTTTTGTCTTGTCATGTTCTTCTGGAATACCTATGATCCTTAGGTTGTCTATATATCCTGCCTTTGAGATAAGTATGTTTTGTTTGAACAGTTATTATGTTTTCTCTTAATATTATTTTTTTGCTTCTCTTTATCTGTATCATCCTTTGCATCTCTCTATTTGCATTCCCAATCTATTGTTCTCTATTTTTTTTTTTTTGCTGAGAATTGCCATCAAAGATTCCAGTCTTCCTGTTTTGTTCATTATTTTTACTGTCAGTCCATAAATTCTGCTCTCACTATTCTTATTTCTCCTTTGAACTACCCAGGAACAGCATTTTATGGTTCCATGTTTTGCTTACATTCCAAAGAATCCTTTGTCTCATCTAGTATTGAATCATTTCCCTCTTTTATGATATTTACTCATTTCAGATAACTGAACTTCTTGACTACTTCTGAAGGCCATATTTCCTTTTCTTTTTGATATTTTCTCTATTGATTTATTTTCATATGGTCTTTGTTTTCTTCCTGAAATTTTTGTTAATTTCAGTCTCCCTCCCACCCCAATTTTCCTTTGTGTACTTCCTTATTCTAGGCTCTTGGATGGTGGTTTCCTTGGAGGCTGGATCTCAAAGCATCTTAGTCTCCTTCCACACTGGGCAATTTATGGTCCACCACCCAAGGTATCTGCCCCAAATGACCTCTGGGTTGTCAGAACTGGCCTCAGCTAAATATTGAGTTATTTCCTCCAGGTTTAGTGGAGTTCTACAAAATTTCCCTTCTCCCTCACATGATGGCCTGTCCTGGCACTGGCAGTTCAGAGCCATCCAGTATTTGTGCTACATGGATTTTACAGAAGTCCAGAGCTTCACCGTACTGGTGCTATGGGGTTGCGGCTCCCAGAAGCTTTTGCTTCTAAAGGGCTGCACCTATGCTTCCTGACTGTTGTGTCCTAGGCAAACTCTACAGTGAGGTCTCCTTTGCAATGGAAAAAGGGGGGACTGGGCTGTGGGGAGCCAGTTTTGTTGCAAGACTGTGTCAAGTCTTAGGATCTGCTAGTGCAGCCTCACTGCAGATAGCCTGGAAGGTGGGGGAGTGGTGTTTGGTGATGTCATAGTAAGCATCACTCCATGGGCTTTTCATTTTTAAGCTTTCTTTTGAAGTTTAGTGTCCTAGACCATGGAGACAGCTGAAGTTGATTTATTGTTAGTGTATAATTTCTGCTTTGGAAAAGCTTGAGAAGTCATGGGGATTGGAGAAAATGTCTGGTCTTCCATCATACCTCATGTAATATAGATGTTTTTCCAAGTAATTTAGCTTAGAAGGAGAGGAGAGCTAAAACACAACAGCTAACAGGGATGTGGCAAGATCTAGCTTTTTTTTCCCTAAGGATGAAGGAGACTTTGGCATGTTGCAAACCATTGTAAGTGTTGTTTGTGAAATGCCATTTACTTTCATAATGATTATAAGTGTATTTTTTTTTGAGAATATGTGAGATTACTAGGTTTTAAAAGATCTATGTTCTAATCTTAATTCTGCTACTAGCTAGCTTTGTGATCTAAGGCAACTATCAATGCCTTGGTTTCCTCCTGTTTTGAAAAGATATTTATAACCTTGTTCTAACTACTTTACATAGATGGGACAGAAATTCAAAAAAATTCAAATATATATATAGAGAGAGGATGTTTCCTTCTAAAGTCCCTGGATTCTCTGTTGTTGAATTTCTAGATAATTCTTTCAGTTTATTTCCTTCTTATAAAAATGGTTATTTTAAGGTAAATTGCAAATATTTAGAGCTATTTATGTAGATTGTGTGAACATCCCTAGAAGGGATAAAAAACATATTTTAAGTTTGAATCTTTCTGAGGCTTCTCAATTTGTATGCAGATAATAAACTCTACAGTTTAAAATATTATTGGTATTAATCTTATTCTTTGGTCATTTTATTTAAATAAAAAATGTTTCCAAGATATAAGCCATTTTCTTGCTCTAAGTCTTTTCAAAATGAAGCACTTGGGTGAAGATCTTTGTGTACTATAAGACTGTTCATCAATCCAACATAGACTTTTTATGATATAAGACAATTCATGCTCCATCACTCAATCTAACCAGATACATATTCATGTATTCTTAGGATCCAACTAGAGCTAGAAAAAGAACTTTCAAGGTCATATAGTCATAAATGTAGAAGTGAAAGGGACTTTAGTTGCCACCTAGTCCAATCTCCTCATTTTACATATGAAGAACTTAGATAAGAACAGACTTGTCTAAGGGTTCAGAGGAAGTAAGTATTCATGTTGAGATTCAAACCTGCATCTTTTGATTCCTATTCAGCACTCTTTTCAGGTCAGCCAGTCTATCCTTTTCATTTTACAGATGAGGAAACTGAAGCCCAGAGAAGTTCGGTGATATGTACTACTATCACATAGCTGTTTGTTGACTAAACTGAATCTGAATCAAAATCTTTTGAGAAGTGAGCCCAGTACTATTTCTACTCTGTGTACTCCACAAAGTTTCCTTCAAGCCTAGATAGATGTATCCTGGAAACCTAATGCATACTCATTTGCCTAAAGTTAGAAAAGAATGAAATACATGAGATAGTCCAAATTTAGACTGAGGCTTGCTTAGGGAAGACATGTGCTTTAGATTTCATGTATGTAGAGCTGCAAGGAGGATAGAATAGGAGAGATGTCACCCTTTCCCTACCTCCATACTCCTTTTCTGAGAGCAACTCAAAAAAGCCCATGTTTCACTCATTTCTGGAATAGAAAAGTGTCCCGATGATGCAGGAATTTTCTTTAAATATCCATAGAGTTATCAATTTTTTTCTGCTCAGAAGTCAATAAACGGACTCTTTATCTCAAATTATAAATTCTACAGTGCTGAGTAGCTTATGGTAAGATGCAGACCCCAAAGCTCTCACCTGGTTAACCAGAGGCAGGTAGACAGCTTTGGGCGTATTCCATGGGATAATCAATTCTATTGACTCCAGAAGGTAACCTTGGTGGGAAGGGGATGGGGGAGCAAAGAACTAGTGGGGGAAAAGGCTGGTAAAAGTCTTCTGCAAAATGTGGTGCTTGAGCTGAATGTTCAAGGAAATAAAAAATTCCAAGAGGTAGTGGTGACGAGAGAGAGTATTCCAGCAATGGAGAATAATCAGAAAGTTTTGGTTCCACTCCTGGCTCTCACACTACTAATGTCACCTTAGATATATTTTGCTTCACCTCTATAGTAGTTTTTTTTCAGCCAAAGAAAAACAAGGTTTATTAAAGATCCACCATATTGGTCAGTCTCTTAAGGAATTTGAACATTCGTTTCATTAATGTAAGCAGACCAGATTGAGTCTGAGCACCTTAATGGAGGCTGAGATGGATCTTATGTACAGAAAGACTGTGGGAGGAATCTAGGGTTGGCCAAATAGTTTGGGGTGATTGAAGGAGGGGTCTAGGGAGGATCTTAATGGGAGTGGCCAACAGTCTGGGGTGAGTGGATTACCTCTATAACATTCAGTTTCTTCCTTATAAAATGAATGAGTTATACTTCAACTTTGTTTCCTTTCAAATGGAAATTGCTGTAATTATTCTAATTTTATGAATTCAGAATGTCCCCCCTACACAGCTTCCTGCTTTTACTTCTGAACCTTCTTCAAGTGTGCTGTCTTCTTCACTTAGAATGGCTTTCACCAACGGATATTTAGACGCAAACTTAAAGATTCATTTCTTTCAGAAAGCCTTCCTTGATTAATCAACTTGCTCTGTATCCCTTTATCACTTAGAAACACATATATCCCTATATTTATAAACAATTTAATTACAATGTGGAAGGAAAAGGCTATTGTTGCCCTTCCTTTTTATCCCCCATCCTTCTATTAATTTTTGTGTAATTGCTTGGTGGTGTTCTGCTCTAAGACCCAATATTGTGGCCAAGGAACTCTGAGTAGTAGTTTCTGTTGTTTCCTTAGGAGTGGAGATACTCAAGACTTCTACCCTTTGTCCCCTGAGAGCCACCACCTGAGGCAATTCTCCTTCCCCATCTCCAGTCATAGTCCTGCACACACACACGACTATACACATACATGTATACACACACATGAGTGTACACATACATGTATACATATATGTATGCATTATTTTTAATTTATGGAATAAAACAATCATTTCCATAATAGAACAGTAAAAAAAAAAAATGATTGTACATGAAAAGTCAAATCTATTAAATATACAACAAAATTATCATCTTTACTTTTTCACACACACTCAAGATGGCTACAATTAGACATAAATAGGTATATATATAAAATTATTCTATATATACTTCTATTTATCAGTTCTTTCTCTGAATGTAGATGGCACCTTTCTTCATATATCCTTTATAGTTTTTTTCCCCATAACATAATACAATAAAACAGATGATTGAACATAAAACTGCAAATCTACTATGTACAACTGGCTATTTCTTTCAAATATACAACAAAATTGTCATGTAAATTTCTCCTTTTTCTTCTCTACTTCCCCCCCCCCGCCCTAGATATGGCTAACATTAGACACAAATAGATCTATCTATATGTAAAATTGTTCTATACAAACTTCTACTTCTCAGTTCTTTCTTTAGATGCAATACTGCCTTTCTTCACGTTAGGTGGCACGTGGTAGGACTATAGAAAGTGTTAGGAAATAGGATATAGGATATAGGAAATAGGGTATAGGAAATAATAAGATATAGGATATAGGAAATATGACATGAAATATGACACATGACCATGATATGACATATGGTATATGATATATTATAATAATAATGATTTTATATATAATATTATATATTAAGTATATAATACAATAATATATTATATAATTTTATATGTTATATGCACATATATAAACATGCATACTATATATACACATATACAAGGTATGAATATATCATATATTTATGACATCACACCACACATGTCATGTGTCACATTTGTGTCTCACATAGACATAGGTCATATGTATTGCACATGCCATATATGTTATATTTCATGAAACAGAAAACAAGAGACTAGAAATATGTAACACATAACACATACCATGTAACACATTCCCATATATCTATAGTTCATTTCATACATGTCATATGTCACACGTGCCCTTTATATTCCAGATATGTCACACATATCTTTTATGCTATGTGTGCCATCTATGTAACAAAACATGTAACACGAACATCAAACCATCAGCCATGAACAAATTTCCTCATATTCATAGGATGTCATGAGGCACATCATGTGTCACACATGCCATGTGCTGTACACATCACATGTTGAACATGCCAGATATGACTCGAAACACATCGCACAAAAACAGGAAAGGCAACATGTAACATGAAACATGTGCCATGAACCACACACCATGAACCATGCTATATGCCACATGTCACATGTCACACGAGGCACATATGTCATATACACCACAGACAAGAAACACAAGACACATCATGAAACATGAAACATGTAACATACAACAAAAATACAACACATAACACAAACATGAAACACAAAACAAGCAACATGTAACATGAAATAAGTTCCACAAACCATGTACCAAGAACCATGAACCATGCCATGTGTCTCAAGTCATGTGAGACACATGTCATATGTCACACATCACATATCTCAATACACAAAACGTATAACACAAAGCACATAACACAAAACAGGAAAAATGGAACACATTTCCATATATCCATATTATGTCATGTCACATACATGGAATGCCATACACATGTGGTGTAACCCCTAGTATGGCACATATGTCATGCATGCCACATAACACATAACACACATACTGTGGGCGCATGATTAGATGGACATACTTAAGCTCCTTTGCCCGCTGTCCCAATGAGCCAGTTCCCTAACCCTGAGTGGGCTCTTTGTGGCTTATTATCCTTCAGGGACATTGATGGCATCCTCTGGTCTAGTCTGCAGCATTTGGTCTATGAGGCTTGGTCTCCACTAGAAGTCTGTCTTCAGGTGTCAGGTCTCCTGCTGCCCTTCTCTGCCTCCTGCTGGTCTTCTTCTTAATTACAGTTACCGTATGACTCACTCAGAGAGGAGCCTTGGTTTTTAGTTATAGCTTTAATATCTCAGATTTCTTGTGTTGTTTTCATTTTTAATATTTTGCCTCTGCCTCAGTTGTCTCTCTCTAGCTACAATCTACACTTAGATTTAGGGTGATAAAATTCCTTTCAACTCCCATCACTCCTCTCCTGTCCCTGGTAAATCACCAACAGAAATTCATTCAGCAACACTGAAAAGGCTGAATGGGGCTGGAAACTTCTTGCCCTATATTCAAAAGGGCAATAAGAGATATTGGAGATCACCTAGCTTCTCCCTTCTTTCCTCTTTGAACTGTGATCTGACCATAGGAACTGGGTTGTTGGATTTTTTTCAGGCTCCAACCTGTTTCTAGACTGATTTCACCCCTTCAACAATTTTGCATTCCAGATAAATGGGACTACTTAACAACTGTTCTTCGTGGCATTCCTAGTATTCCATCTCTGCTCTCCATATCTTTTCCATAGCTTACCCAAATTTTAATTTACATTCAAGCAAGAGACAGGGTTAGAGGACTTTAAAATCCCTGCTGAGCTTTTAAGAGTTTGTCCTAGAGACAATAGGGAGACATTAAAGATTTTAGAGTGGAGGTAGAAAGAGAAATGGTTTGGTTATCTTGGAGGAATTAAAGAGCCATGATTACTGAGCCAAATATATTATAGATTTGAAATTTGGGAATCATGATTATTTATTTACTTTCATATTCAACTTCCAGTGAACCAATCTTGCTTGTAATGCTTTTCTGAATACCAAGTTATAATTAACATTCAGCTTCTCGGTTAGTGTGAGAGTATACACTTCATTCTATATTCCCTAGACTAATTTTAATCAAAATAGGGAGAGATGTATATTCTAAATCAATTGACTCCCTCTCATCTTATTTTAAATAATCATGATCACAGAATACTCTTTAAAAAAATGAAATTATTGGATATAGCTTATCACAACCTATCTCAAGTAAAATTTAAGGTGAACAAAGCTAATGTTTGATTCTTCTCTCATTCCTCAAGTTGTCCGATGTCTAGGTTTGCTCAAGATTCCTTTCCTTCACAATTTTATTAATTAACCTATAACTCATACCCCTGTAGTAGCCTGAGGTATTAACTGATTGGTCCCTGGAAACCTGACTATTATATATTAGAGGCAGAATTTGAATCTACATGTACAAACGTGGGCCTCCATTGTAGCAACACACCCCATTTCCTGATAAAACTCATCTTAAAAACTTGAGCCTTTTCAGACTCCCAAGATAAATATACTTCTTCCATTTCTAGTTAATTTTATTGATTAATCTATATTATTATATGGACAGCTTAATAATCAACATCAAACATTTCAAAAACAACAAAAAAAGGTCTGAATAAGAAATTGTTAATTTCCATTAAGCATCATTCAAAACTACAACACGTGTATTGTGCATACATATATATACACACATATGACATGCACATGTGTGACTATACATATATATAATATACAGTATATATGTATTATACCCTAGAGTAATGAGAAACTTGCTACTTGTTTGTGTCTCCTTTTGAGCTTCTTGTTGTTTCTTTTTTCCTATGTATTTAACATTTGTTTTCAGCGATGCTCTCTTATTTAGACAATTGTCATTACCCTCTAATCTACCATCACCATATCTATTATTTCTTCATAGAAGCCTTCCTTATAAATACTGCTAGTCCAGAAAACTAAATCAGGACAATGACCACATCAGAAAATGCATATTTCATTCTCTGTCTTCAGTTGATTTCTTCTCTGTCCAGAAATGGAAAGTACTTTTCAACAGCCTTTTGAAGTCTACTCTGTGCTGCTGTGTCCTTGCCTTAGCTTACTGCTCTGATTTCCATATCCAATTTATCCATAGTCACAGTCTTGTCTTCTGTTTGGGTTTACCCCTATTGGACTCTATATTTAGCTTAACCTTGTAACCTGGTTAATTTTTAGACCCAGTTCAGATCATATCCTCTCTCCCTCAGCCAGGTCATTCTGGGCTTGTCTCTTCACTAATATACATCAACTTCCCTGCCATTCTTCCTGTACTTATTGAGGTGTGACCTAGCAGATGCTATTCTGCTATCCCATTACATTGTGGAAGCCATCCTGAATTTTGGACAGTGATGTCAAAAGAATATAAGATTTGAAAGTTCCAACCAAATTGTAAAGGGTTCAAGTATGAGTTAGTAATGATTTGTGGGTCTGCCATTTGATGGAAAGTCTAGTTGAGAAGGGACAGATTCATACAATCTCTACATTATGCTTCCTCCAATAGAAGTTTGGACTTGATCCTGGGACAGAGGGCTTTGACACAGGATTTTTTGGCTCATCTTGCCTGAAACTAGGCTTCCATGGCACCTTCTATACATCTACACATCATGTTGCCATCCTCAGCCCTTTTCTAACTCCTCTTTATTGCCTTGCCTCATGAAGATATAAGGTCCCTAAGGGCAGAAGATATAAAGTCTCCTTCACTTGTATTTGCCTTCCTAGCACTTAGCATGGTCTCCCATAGAAAGTATGCTTGGCTAATGTGGAAGAAGTTGGGGATCCTACTTTTGATGAAGCATGATTATACTTCATGTAAGTGACTTGCTCCTCCAAGTGGATCATATGCAGACATTCTATAACTGGTTCCAGTCTGCTAATCATCTGGTAGAGAGAAGGTCTTTTGGATAGAGCCAGAACTGGGGTTTATTCAAAAGGTACTAGTTGAATAGAGCCTGTCCTTTTAGGTCTGATTCATTCCTGCTTGATGGAATTCCAGGCCAAGAAGAAAGACAATCCTATAAAAGGAGAGGCCTTAGGTCTTCTCCGTCTGAGGCTAATGTGCGGTCCATGAATATGGGCCTCAATTTTTTCCCCCTTTTTCTTCTTCTCTGTTTGAGATGAAACAGATTAGAAATAGCTATAACTTTATGAGTTTCAAAAAGTTAGGAAAATAAATTCCCAGGTAGTCTGAGAAGAACTAGTTCAACACCAAGCAATCTTTGGGTTCCAGGTCATCTGTAAACTCCATTGGTTGGTTTTGCCTTAGTTTCCTCAACTGTTAAATGAGGATAATAATAGCACATATCTCCTGGGTTGTTGTGATGATCAAATGAGATAATTATTGTGAGTGCTTATCACAGTGCCTGCCATATAGTAGGTGCTATATAAATGTTAGTATATCTACATATGTGTATAGGTTTAGGTATGTATGTATATCAGTGCATGTGTGTATGCTTATATGTATGTATACATATATACACACATATACATACACACACATATATACACATATATACATACATACACACATACGCAAAGAGAGAGATGTCAGAGATGTATGTAGGTAGTGATTTCCTTGCTCTCACTCATCCACAGTAAGGACTCTCAGGATTCTAGGGGTAACATTGAGGAACTGTGATGTTTTTCCTTTAATACTGTAAGCTCAAGTCCACATTCCTGTGTATTTCCCTCACTGTTAGCCAAAAGTAATTGGTACTCAATTCAATTTAATCGGTTAACATTAATTATCTTTTTAAAATAGATATTTACTTTGAAGATATGGCAGACAGAAAAGTACCAACCTTCACCCACACACACTTCACACCTAGGGGGGCACACTTTCATCCATAGTCCCTAGGGACAGAGGGTTCAGGCTCAACATTTTCCACATAGCACTTGTTTGTAAATTAGAGATAAATGCATATTGTCTTAAATTTGATGTCTTCTTGTGTTTGCTTTCCAGGTATTACCTATTTCTTTAACTGCATTTGGAGCCAGAGCAATGACACTTGAATCCCAACTCTCCTACTTACTACCTGGATCACCTTGAATGAATCACTCAGCAACTTCATCTATAAAATGAAGGGATTAGATTATATGGTCTCTTAAGGAACTCTTCATCTCTAAATCTCATGAAACTCGATGGCAAGCAGTAAGGGGCAAGGTTGTGTCTTTCTTTTTTTTGATATGTCTGAGCTCATGGTAAACACTCAAAAATGTTAATTGTCAACTTTTGATGGTGAATGTTTCCTTTAGCAATTGTCAATAAATCACTGGATACAGTTCTGTGACTTTTAATAACCCTAAGCCAGTGGAATGACAGACTTTTTTTTAGAAATATTGTATAACCTTAATGACTAAATTTAATTTTCATTTATTTAAAAAATGAATGACTCATTTTACTGGGTTAGAAATTGACCTATTATTTGCTCATGTTCTTTGTTTTCCCCCAAATGTAGAAGCAACGTGACATAGAAATTGTGGTCAAGTGCTGGTCCTGGAGTCAGGAAGACTTGGTTAGTGAGGTTATGTGAGCCTGGGCAAGTCATAATTACTCTGTATTTTAGACAACTCCTGAGGATTTATTTACTAAGTTGAAGCATCCAGGGAGGGGGAATTCTATATTCCATGCGCATATTTTCGAAGTGTTTCCTTGTAAAATACAAGTTGTGAAAATCAATTTTAATTTTATCCTTTTAACAATGACCATAATATGCATAAAACACAAACTAACATTGGAATAAAAAATTCAGAAAACTTCATTAAAATAGCTTCTTTGGTTAGTTGGACATTTGAAAAAAATAATTAAAATTTATCATCCATAATCTGCTAGTTTCACCAAAATAACAATGATTTAACACATATGCTTAGCTATGTGAAAGGAAACTAAAACAGAGATGATGAATCTCTTCACACTGGTGAGACTTGCATTTGCCTTTTGTTTAGTTCCTATTTCCATGACTGCTTCCTGAGCCTTTTCTACTTGAAGAGTTTTTCATCATTTTCTAAGGTTTACTGAAGTTTGTGGATAGTACAGAGAAAAACATGCAACTCTTTTTGCCTTAATTCTACCTTGTCTTCAACATTTTCTATTATATGAGAAAGGTGTTGTGATTCTTTCCCCTAAGCATCTAGTTCCTTTAATGTTTCATGCCTGTCTGTATGGTGCTGTGTGGCTTTTGCCAAAGAGTCATATTCCTGGAGATTTTTTCATATTTGTTTTGCTTGAAGGATCTGCTTTTTACACTTAGCAATTTTTTTTGTTTGCACTCCAGCTGTGCTGTTTTCTATGTCTTTGTATATTTTTCCATACTTTTCCATTTTTCTGAGTTTCATGTCATAGCAAACAGGGTTTTTTCCCGTTGAAAATTCCCATTGAGACAACTTACTCAGCATGTGCTGAGTACTGGCTGTCTCCTTCCTGAGATCCAGCAATTGCACCATTTAATGAAATTCTGCATTAATAAGTTGATTCTCCGGTCATCACCAGCACAATCACCATCAATTAAGAGATGTTTCCCTATAACTTCATATAACTTAGTGCCCCCATGGCACACTTGGTGTAGGCAGCTCAGGTCAATTTCCTCAATGCAGATGGGCAAACAGCCATGGAGGGTACAAGAGCTATGACTTGATTGACTTGGAAGGAAAGAATTGTTGAGATAGTTGGAGAATTTGAGTCAATCTTTACTCTACTTTCAGTCTTTCTCATCCACTCTCAAGGTGCCAACTCTATGCATGACTCTCAAATCTGTATCATCAGCTCTGCTATTTCCTCCTGAATTCCAGGTCCTTATATCCAGCTGCCTACTGAGAGAGAAAGTAGTGAGAAGGGAAAAACCTTGGCTCACGAGTAAAAGAATACCTGCCTAGGTTCAAATACTTTGATACTTATTTCCTGTGTAACTTTAGGCAAATCATATAACCTCCCTGAGCCTTGGTCTCCTTATGCATAAAATGAGGCAGCTAGGCTAAGTGATTTTTAAGGTCACCTCCAGCCCTAGATCTATGATCCTGGGATAGTACATTTCCACATGGATTTTCTACTATAATTTCAAACTTAATAAGCCTATCAACTTGTAAAGGCATTACCACTTTCCAGTGTCCAGCCTCCAAGAATAAGTAGTACCAGTGTCTGAGAGACTTCCAGTAATTTGTTTTAAATGGAAGTGGCACATTGCATAGGAAGACCTGAACAAGGAAGGAGGAATGAAAGCTATGAAGTCTTTTGGACTGGCTGCTTTTGATAGTGATGTATTTAGATACAGACGTGAAGAATTTTTATTTACCAATATTCAATTGAAGTATAATAAAAAGATTACTGTAGTGGGAATCAGCCCTGGGATTCTAGTTCTAGTCCTATCACTAACTAGCTGTATGCCTCTAGGCAAGTGACTTCATTATTTATCTGCCAAATGAGGAAGCTGAATTGAAACTTCCTTGGCAACTAGGTGGTGGAATGGATAAAGCATTGGGTCTGAAGTCAGGAAGACTCATCTTCCTGAGTTTAAAATCTGACCTCTGACACTTACTAGCTGTGTGACCCTGGATAAGTCACTTAAGCCTGCTTGCCTCAGTTTTCTCATCTGTAATGAACTGGAGAAGAAAATGATAAACTACTCCAATATCTTTGCCAAGAAAGCTCCAAATGGGGTCACAAAGAGTTGGATATGAATGAAAAATGTTCAAACCACAACAAAAAAAGTTTCTTTAGACTTCAAAAATGACCATAATCTAATCTTTTACCACATTGAGACATCATCCAGAACTTGTATTCTGCTGCTTTTGTCTTCAAGAACTCAGTGTTAAACTTCTCCCCCCCATAATGAGGTATCAGGGTTAAAATGATTGAGTTTGTCTCCAAGTACAGTAAGTGGGCTGATTCATGTGATTAATTAATGACTCTCTCAGGGGTTAACTGTTCCTTTCCCCGCAAAAATGCTTTTGTATTGACTCTGTATTTTGTAAGATGTCAGAATTCCATAGTAGATAAAGGATTTCAGGGTTAGGAAGAGCTACCTCTGGCGCTTAATTTGTGTGACCCTAGGCAAGTCACTTAACTTCCATTTTAAAATTCTTTAAATTTATACTTATCTGTAAAATGGGGATAATAATAGCACTTTTGTCCCAGGGTTATTGTCAGAATAAAGTGAGATATTTGTAAATCATTTTGCATACTTTAGGGTGCTCTAAAGTGTACCTTTTATTATTATACCTCTTCCTTGATGTGACTTCTGGCTGGTGTTGAGGTGTATCCTTTTGATAATGGCCTCAGATATGTAATAAACTCCTGCCACGCAGGGATGTCAGTCCCACTGAATAGGCACTCTCTCTCTTCCAAAGCTCCTATGGTACCTGGGATGCCATCAGAAGTTTTGCTCTTTGCATACATTTATGATCTATGAATCATGAGCTTAGTTGCAATAACCAAAGACAACCCAGGACATTTTTATTAAGTGAGGAATAAAAAGTAATTTGGTATAAGGCACTTTTATCATGTCTCAATATTTCTCAAGCATGGCTAAGTCTCCTTCAGCTTCACTGGGCAGAGTAATTCATGCTGTGACTAGCCTGTGTCCCATTTTCCTGTGTTTATTCCACTGTGTGGTAGCCACCAGAAATGAGACAACTGAGGGCCCTCGTTTTCTGTGCCTGCTACCATGTTTACAAATAGAATGTTTTTTCTCTTCTGGAGCTACTGCAAATGATTTGACACAGAAAATAAATGCATATTTCCCATGTTGGATAATAGTAATAATAAATCACTTATATGTTTCTTTAAAAAACTGTAGTGGCAACATGGCAGACTCAAGTGTGTAAAGTTATCTTCAGAGCCAGGAAGACCTGAGTCCAAGCCTAGTCTCTTCTGTATGCAGGCTATGTGACCCTGGTAGACCACTTAAACTCTTAGTGCTCTAGGCAACTCCCAAAGGAGTGGCAACGTTACAAAATGTTACAGAAGGAAGTACCAGTGTGCATTGGTAGAGAGGCTTTCCTCATCTGGAAGTTCCCCATATCAGTTGAAATGATAGATCTAGTTCTTATACTGTAAGAGTTACAAATTGCTTTCTTCATCATAACTCTGTGACACTGGGATTATGTACATTTTTTTATAGATGAAGAAACTATTGTTGGACATGTCCAAGGTCATACCTAGCAAGGGTCAGTCAGAATTCAAACTTATTCCAGGCTTTTAATCTTCTAGGATATTTCCATCTCTAGAAATCTTGCAATAGATACTGCATTAGCTTGTGTAATTTTACTCTTTTTATGTCCAGACTTTCAAAAGCCGTTCCTTGTCTAGAATTCCTCTCTACTTCCTTCTTACCCTTTCCTATTTTGGTAATAGAAATTCTACTGATCTTTCAGTGTCTAGTTCAATGCCCATTTTCTCCATGAAATCTTTACTTTAAATTGTAGGCCATGATAAGCTGGAGAGAAGAAAAAAAAGGGGGAAAAAAGAAATTTACATGATAACTTTATTATATATTTAAGAGGAATAGCAAATTCTCCATAATAGATTTGTAGTTTTATGCTCAATCATTTTTTTCTTATACTGTGTTATGGAAATGCTAGTTTTATTCCACATATTAAAAGTAAAATAAAACATTTTAAAAGCTGTTAATTATTTTTTCATGTATATATCTTAGTTTCCTAACTAGCTTATAAGCTTCTTGGGAACAGTGACCATTTTTGATACTGGTAGCTATTCCCCAGAAAGCCCAGTACAATCTTGTTTGCACAGTAGACATTCAGTTAGTATTTCCTTATATTCAGAGTTTTGCTCCCACAATTACAGTTGGGCAAGAAGATTAACTGAGGGGGCCATTGTCCCCACATTGAATCACTGTAGAGTCCTAGGATTCTTGATAAAGAAAGGATCTTCAAAGGTCATCTCATCAATTCTCCTGTTTCTAGGGAGCATTTTCTGTAAACTAGTCAAGATAGATGGTTATTTAATCTCTTCTGGAGGAGATCTAGGATCACAGGATCTAGATTTAAATCTAGAAGGGACCTTGGATACCAATGAGTACAACTCCCTCATTTGACAGATGAGAAAACTAAGATCCAGAGAAGGTAAATGACTTTCCAGTGGTCATATAGCAAATAAGATCTAAAGATCTTTCTGACTCCAAGTACCATGTTGCTATTATGCTATTCCACAATACCTCTTTTGGTAGCCAATCCCAATCCCAGTATTTTTTCACATTGATGGCAGGAAGTACTTCCATAGATCTAATCTGAATTTCTGCTGTTTTTGCTTAAGTGTATTTCTGTCTTTTCAACCTTGGAGAAGAACTATTGAGTATCTTCTGCATAAGAATTCTTAAAATTCATGAAGGTCATAATTAACTTACCCTTTAGACTATACAGCATTCAGTATGACTTGGACCAGCTAAGTGCTCAATGAATATGAATAAATCGATTTGAACATTGATAAATATGATAGAATATTTGTCTTTCTCTTAGAAGACAGGGCTGATGAATGGTGTCAACAGCTGGGTAACTTGCAGGTATAGATCACTGTAAAGTATGCAAGTGATCCAGAGAAGGCTTTTCTTAATTATGTTAGTATTTTATGTGCAAGCACAATTCTACTTTGACATCATTGACACATCAACTTTGATGGTTTGTGAGCTTTTTTTTTAAACAAAAGATTTGGGAATGAGTTTTACTTAGCCACATATATGCTTTCCCCTGGAACCTTTTGGGATTAATAGCATTCAATTACTAGGGATAGTTAGGAATTCGATCACCCCAATAAAGTTCTACTCTAGTGCATCATCACAGCATGGAGTTGATCCTGTGCTTTTGAAATATATGCTCATAGATCACAAAGTATGCCTGGGCCTAGCAAGGTGGAAAAATCTTGAATATAGACTTGAATATAAAATCTTGAATGGGATAGATATGTCTGTTGTCTGAAGAACAGACTACCTACATTCAGAGAGGCTTATCACCAGAATGATGACTACTAGGTCACCTTTCTTTAGTGATATCTCAATATCTATCTCTATCAGCTCTCCCACCTCTCCATCATCTCTGTCTCTATTTCTGTATTTGTATCATCTGCATCTGGATCTACTTCTACAGCTACATTTATCTAGAGCTATTTTTATCTTCCTATAGCTATATAGTCAAATAAAGGTCTATGAATAAGTATAGTTATACATTTGACTATATAACTATATATATATATCTATATTGGCTCTGTGTGTGTGTACATATAGGTATATTTGTACATACCTAGCACATCTCTCTCTCCCTCCCTGTCTCTCTCTCTCTCTCTCTCTCTCTCTCTCTCTCTCTCTCTCTCTCTCGCCACAGGAACTCTGTCCATTTGTGTCAGTGGAAGGAACACCCACCACACCCAACAAAATCAAGGATCTTTTAAACCTAAGTAAGAGAATCAATTTGTGGCACATTCATAAAATGACAATCAGCATTATTGTCTATGCCACAGCAAAAACTCTATTGGCTTGTGACATCAGGTCAAACCCATGAGTGTGGTTTCATCAGCACTATCTTTAACTGTGTGTGCTAATTGGCCAGAAACAAGGGCTTAGATTCAAATAACAGATGAACAGTTTCCTATAACTACATCAATGCATGATCCCATGAAATTGCACTCTGACAAACTGGCTGCACTATCATTTATGTAGAACTACTGTGCTAATTACTTACTCTTTATGATTTTATAATCAGCTGGCCATCAATAACTTCGGCAAATAGTCACACATTAATGAGGAGTCAACAAATCTCATGCTCCAGGTCATTAGTGAATGACTCTAACAGTCAAAGGAAGATTTTCCCCTTGGTGTAGTTGGTTAGCCATTAGAGATCATCCCCCTCCCCTTTCATTCTTTGTAACTCAGGTGTTAGCCAAATTTGAAGCCAGGTGTATGAGATGATAGCTCATGATAAATAGGAGTTAGGGGAGGAATGGAATCCCTAGATGATCCCATTCAAGGCAAGCCCTTAGCAAAGTTGACACTCTACCTCCCTCCTAGATCCCTAGTACTTTTATTTCCCAGAATTCTTCCTAATCTGGAGGAAAACTGCCTGATAAACCTATTTACCTAGAGACATTAGGGAACTAATAAATTATTCCCACCAGCCCTGTGCCCTTACCTCCAGGGAATCAGTGAGATTTTGTAAAATATTTTGTAGGGTAAGAAGGAAATATATTTTTCAGGGTAAATGAGAAATGGCTAGAATATCTAGATCCTTTGATCTAATTCAATAATCAACCACAATTCAAGAATCCTAATGAAGAAATATGCTACCTTCTGACAGATTCAAGATACAGAAAGAGACAAACATTTTTGGATATTGCCAACGAGAATTTGTTTAGCTTGGCTATAGATATGGAAATAAATATGATCTCGGTTTTTCTTTCTTTTTTTTTTTTAATTGGGGAAGCAGAGTGAGAAGGAGAGAAGAGAAATGCTTGTTAACTGAGAAAATAAAAGTTTATAAAAAAATTCCTTAATCTTATCATAATGTGGGTCACTAACTGCAGGAAGCTAGCTTTGCTCTGTCCTAGTGTCTCATTTATTCTCCATTTATACTATCTCATTTGGGTACTTGTCCCCATGGATTCAATTATCTTTATGCTCATGATTCTCAGATCTACTTATCCAGCCCTAACCTCTCCGTTGACTTCCATTCAGAGCTATATGGTGTTCAAAGCCCTCCTTAACCCAGTTCCACCTGTTTCCAGTCTATTTAAACCATACATCTTCTCCTTTAACCCCTCCTTCTCCAGGCTTTCCACCCACTCTTCTATTCAGTGATGCTGGCCTTCTTGCTGTTCCTTGAATAAGATAATACACCTCCAAACTCTACAAGTTCCATGAAAGTTATTTAAAGGAAGACGTTATTCCACTCTTGTCTTTTGAGTTCTCTGCACCTAGAACAGTATCTGACACATAGTAGACTCTTCATAAATGCTTGGTGATTGTGTGATGAGAAAAACTTCCAGGAAATAAATTTTGTACTGTTTCAAAGAAATAGTAAAAAAGAAAAGAGAACATTCCAGTCCATTTAAATCTGTTTTTCTTTAACGCTAGAAAAAAAGGGGAAAAAACCCACAATAGAAATATGTCTATCCTTGTACTCCTTGTCAAAAAATGGCAAACTAATTTTAAAGCATTGGATTGGTATATATGAGTTTTTCCCCCTAGGAGTAAGGTCACAAGTAGTTAAATGTCCCTGTTAAACCAAGCAATAGGAACACATTCAACTGTGCTCCAGGCTGTGTTGTTAGCACTCCATCATTTAAGCCAAGGGAGAAATGGATCCATAACCAGTTGACTGATTCCCTCTAACCACTGAAGCTAAGCGTCCTTTATTGATGAGGTATAAAAGTTCTGCCAACTTTCCCATGTCGCCTCAACTTTGCTTCTGATGCTTAGAAAAAAAATCAATATGTCAATTGAGTCTGCAGTGGAGTTACTGAGTGTCTTGGTGCTTCTTTCAGGTTTGATCCATCTACTGAAGAGTCTCCTGGAAAGCTACAGGAATAGCAGCTTCAATTTGTAGGGGTTTCATGTAATCTTGAATCTCACAAGTGTCTTGCATCATATGAGGGGCTCAGAATATGAAGGGTTCTTCGATGCATGCTTTCATGGCAGCCTGTCTCTTTGGGCACATACGTGAATTCTATGCATCATGAGATATCCTCCCCTGAAAAAGATACATTGATTTTAGTCCTCCTTATTTGGAAATCATGGTTAGGCTGGCTTTTTTTATTACCTATATTTCAAATTGAAAGAAACACTGGAAATATGGATTTGAAATGGAACTACTACTACTACTACTACTACTACTACTACTACTACTACTACTACTACTACTGCTACTACTGCTACCACTTCTACTACTACGTGTAAACATTTCAAGGTGTGACTTAATTATCTGATTATTCTCCCATTGGGATGATGGGTAGGTATGAGAAAGTATAGAAAGAGACAGTTTAGGATAGTTTTCACTTTACATAAATTTACATTAAATAAATTTAACTCCCCAGACCTGAAAGGAGGAGGCATGGGCCATAGTAGCAGCAGCAACTGTGTACCCCAGCCCAACAGTGGTTCACCACACCAGGCACTGAAGCAGCTCAGGCTGCTGGGGGTGGGGGTAGGAGTGGGAGAGGGCAGTCTGAGTTCCAAAGGGAATGGAGCCTCTCAGGAAGAAGGAAAAATTTGTAGAAAGTTCACTTACCTGAAAAGAGAAATAGCTACATAAGCCTTTGAGAGAAGAACTTGCTTCATCCTCTTTATTTGTATTCCAATCACCTTGCACAGAACCTGGCACATAGTGGGAGCTTAGTAAATGTGTATTGATTGATTGATAGTTATCAGTCAATATTTGATTATACTACTTTGTGACAAAGAACGCACTAGAGCTTATGGTGTTTATTTAGAATAATTGTTCCCTTAAACTATTTGTTGAAGTATTTTGACAGTATAATTTTGTAATTTTCATTACAAATAATTTACATAAGTACAAATACATTGCATATAGACACATCTACACTACTGTCATCTGAATATCTATAATTAATTGGCAGATCCTCTATATAACTCATTAGGATCAGATTTTTCGAAGCTAAAAATGTTCCTTTTCACAGAATCATAGACTATGAGACCCTTAAAGACTCTTGGAGGATAACTAGTCTGATCCTCTTATTTACAGATGAATAATCTGGAGCCAGAGAGGTGATATGATTTGCTCAGATCATGAAATAGCTGTGCGGCAGAGGCAGTATTCAGACTCAGGTCCTCTGACTCCTAGTTCTAATCTCTTTTTAACCATATCATATTCCCTTCTGCTCAAAGATCAGATATGATTCTTTCAATTTAAATTTCTTCACTGTTCCCCTGTTGTACTATGTACACTTATGGTACTCAATGGAAAGCACTCCTCAGTGTTACATAACACTGAGGAGTGTTTTTTGTTCAGTACCAGAAGTGGTGACATTTCCAGCTACATCTGTAAATATACATTCAATTGCAACATACTGTACCTTTTCTATATTGTTCATTTGCTTTTCTTTTAGGTGTTAAATCTTCTAAGGCATTTGATTGACTTACTATTTTTGTCAGTCAAGTCTGACTTTTCATGACCCCATGTGGTGTTTTCTTGGCAAAGATACTGGAGTACTTTGCCATTTCCTTCTTCACTTCATTATACAGATGAGGAAACTCAGGCAAACAGGGTTAAATGACTTGCCCAGGCTCACACAGCTAGTAAGTGTCTGAGACCAGGTTTGATCTCAGGAAGATGAGTCTTCCTGATTTCAAGTCCAGTGCTGTATCCATTACACCATGTATCTACCCAATACATATCTGCCTAATAGAATTCCATGTTTAGAGATAGTAGAACCTCAAAGGGTCTCTAATCCAATTGCCCCATTTTATAGATAAGTTAACTGAGACTCAGGGATGTTAAGCGATTTGCCCAAGTACACATGGGTAGTAAGCATCAGAGGTGGCATTTGAACCCAGGTCTTCTGATTTCAAAGCCAGGGTCCTTTCCACTGTTCTTCTTCTGTGTCTTTTTGTTGTGTTTATTTTTAGGAACTCCATAAATGTTACTGAGTGACAATGTAAGGTTAATTATTACAAGTTACTCTGATGTGTTTAGAAATATCTATATCTATATATCTACATTTATATATTCAGCTACTAAAAGGGAGCAAAATTTTCATGGTTATGAGAGCAGAAGATATTATTAGGATTAAAAATCCAGAGCGAGAGATATGTAGATAGTATTGAAAGTCCGATGCTTTATGAAGATGATGTGGGTAGTGTTTGAACATAGTTCTAATTAAACATATTCACATACTATTTCTAAATGTGGGAATATCACCTATACTGTAAACTCATTCTTTCATTTCAATACCCCTAATATCTAATTCCTACTCAATAATGCTTTTATTATATTTACTAGCATGCTTTACAAAGAAGCTACCCTAGACCTTCCCTTTTCTACTAAAGCCTTCAGTTTCCCTTCTCTTAGCCTTATGGTCATTAGATGGTGTTCCTTCCTGAGTCTTTTCTCTCTTCCTGATGCATTAGGTGTGAGGTCCTCTATCTTTGCTTTTCACTACTTCTGAATGTTTCTCTGTAGAGATCTCTTTTCCTTCCTTTTAGTATCAAAAGAGAGTATCTTTCATCTTTTCCAAAGTTCACTCCTTTGAGACCATTGTCCAGTTCTAATCCTTTCTTTCTGTGGAATGCTCCTTCAGATGCCTCCTCAATTATTCCTTTTCTTTCTAGAATCTTCCAACTTCACTCTCTCAACTGTCTGTAGGGACAGCTAGCAAGAGTGCTAGACTTGACTTCAGGTAGGCCTGAGTTCAAATCCTCCCTCAAACAATTAGTAGCTGCAAGATCTTGGGCTGGGCAAACTAAGTTTTCTCAGTCTCGGTTTCCTCACTTGTAAAATGGGGATAATAATAGCACCTACTTCACAGAGTTACTGTGATATAAAATGAGATAGCGTATAGTCAGTGCTTTTCAAACCATACAGTACCATATAAATTCTAGTTATTGCTACCATTATTTCTGTATGTCTAAGTAACTGACTCTTGTTGATTTGTGACCAACAACTGCCACATCAACCTCAGAATGTCACTTCCAACAGCCTGCTTATCACAGTCAGATTCATTTTCTTGTAAAAGAATGCATCTGGACATATTACCTATTTAGAACCCTTTACAAATTGCCTGTCACCAATAAATGAAACCCAGATACTTTGGCCTGCCATTTAGTTCTAAAATGTGGCTCTAACCTTTCCTTTCAGTCTTATTACCAAATACTTCCTGACATAAACTCTCTGCCTCTGGTAGCAATTTATTCACTCTTTCCTGAACATGCCTATCACTCCTCTGCCTCTTCCCTTTTTCTTAAGTTTTTCTACTTATCTAGAGGGTCTTTCCCTCTTCTTACCTCTTTATCTCTTCAAATTCTGTGTCTTTCAAGGGTCAATTTTTCAAATACTTCCTTCTTCAGAAAATCTCCTTTTGACTCTCTCAGTTGGAAATCATCTCTCCTCCAAGTGGATTTATATAGCAGTCATCTGTACAATTTATTTAATAACCATGATTTTTGTCATTGATTCTACTATTGTTGAGTTTTCACCTAAATGTTCTCTTGTTACTTAACTTTTTATGCATGTAGGATGTATGTGTACTTGAGATAGCTTGTACCACAGTAAAAAGATCACTGAACCAAGAGTCAGGAGGATCTGAGTTTGAATCTGACCTCGGATACTTTCTAGCTGTGTGGCCATGGGTGTGTCATTAAATCTGTTTCCTCAAACGTAAAATGAGGATAATAATGCCACTCAGGGTTTCTCAGGGTTGTTGTGAAGATCAAACAAGATAATATTTGTAAAAAGTGCATAGCACTGCGTTTGAAGCACAGTAGGCTCTATTTAAATGCTTATTCCTTTCCCCTCTTCTTCCTCTTCCCTCTTTCCTCCCTGTTGCCAAGGTAACAACATGGGAGAGTTGTCTAAAAGTGGCTCATGGAGAAGCAATGAGAGATATCTTGTAATTTTGCCCACACTTCTTCAAGAGAAACTTTAATTCCTCCCTGGAGGGTAGCAGTAGAAGGGGATCATGAGATTGGCAACTCTATTCTCCTCTGAGAGAGAAAGAGGTACCAGATTAGAATTAATTTTATGTGCCCACTTAAAAATTGCAGGTCTGAGGAGATTTTCTTTTAAAATTCAGACTTTTTTTTCTTGATCACTGACTCTTAAAGCAGGGAGGGTAACTCCAAACTTCCCTCCCAGAATTAATTTCTTCCCACCAAATGCTAGTTACATAAAAGACCATTATGAACAGGGAACAAGAAGTAATTCCTTTCATCTAAGAGCATAATGAACAGAGGGCAGCTAGGTGGTGCAATGGATAGAGCACCAGTGCAGGAGTCAGGAGGACCTGAGTTCAAATCTCACCTCAGACACTTGATACTCACTAACTGTGTGACATTTGGCAAGTCACTTAACCCCAATTGCCTCATCCTGGGTCATCTCCAGTCATTCCGATGAATATCTGGTCACTGGATTCAGATGACTCTGGAGGAGAAGTGAGGCTGGTGACCTGCACAGCCCTCCCTTACTCAAAACAAAGTCAAGTGTAAATCATGTCATTACTGCTCTGATGGCATGGTCTTCTTTGGCAATGAAGGACGAACACACACATAATGAACAGAAATCAGAGAAAATATTCAAATTAAAATATACCAAAAATACACTAAGTTAGTGACTGAAATATCTCAATTCCACGACAAAAAAAAAAGAAGTCCTAATCTCACCTAAGGGGAAATTTCCCATAGTCTCTAGGGAGCCAAGCTGAATATTAGGGACATAGGAAGATGAGATACCTTTCTCCTACATATCAACCTTCCAGAAACTTTTCTCTTTCTCAGTGGTTTTCTCCCCAAAGAGAGATTTGGAAACACATGTCTTATCTCCAAAGAGAAATAAAGAATCTCTCTACTTTCGAAGTTCTGATGTCATTTCTACCCTGCATACAGAGAAGTAGAAACTAATCATTCTCTCTACTGATTTGGAATCACAGCTAAGCAGCATTATGAAGCCCTCCTTACATGTGTGTATGTAATTTCCTAGGTTAAAGGAAGAAATTATGTTTTATGTAGTGGGTAGTGTGTGTGTGTGTGTGTGTGTGTGTGTGTGTGTGTGTGTGAATTTTATCCTAAACTTAAAACTTCACATTTATCTCTAGTTTTATCTTACTTTTGGAGCATTGTTCCAGTCATTTGAATGACTCTTTCATTCTAAATTTGGGAGGTTCAAAACTTTGACATAGACAAAAAATTTATATAAGGCTCCTGGCCTCAGGAAATTTACATTGTAGAAACAGTAATGTCAATGAAGAGATATCATAGTCCAAAATCTACTCTCCCCGAATTTATGCCACATATAATGTTAAAAAGCCTATTTTACTCTTTTTAATCCCTTTTTCTCCCAAGCCTCAGGTGATTCCGACCTTTAACATGCCTAATGGTATTCTCACAGGTCTGTTCTGCTCTTTGTTCTGCATACCAACTTCCACCTATTGATCATTAAAAAAAAATACAATCTTATCAGAGAGCCTCCACTTTAGGTTCATTGGTCTCCTTTGTACAGTCCTGTCATTTACAGGTCACATTAGGTACATGTCCCTCTACTCTCCCATTGTAGTGCAGTGACAAGAACACTGGATTTTGAGTTGGAGAAAATCATACCTGTTTAATCTGGGGCTAGTCACTTTATATCTCTAGGCTTTATTTTCCTCTTCTATAGAATGAATGTTTTAAGCTTCAGAGAACCTGTAAGAACAGTTCCAACTCTAAACCTATGATTCTTCATAATTACATTGGCAAAAATTTTCTTTTTTTCTGAGTATCTATCCCTCATAATCCACCTATACTTTCTCTGAGCTTTCTGAAATCTACTTTCCTTATATCATGGGTGAATTGTCAAGGCAATGTTCATAGGACCAAGGGCAGCTATGAATATGCCAGCATAGTTCTGAATAACAAAGTATAATAGACTCTCTATATAGAAGGTAGAAGAAAAATATTTATTCAAACACCAGGAAGCCAAATCCCAACACCAGAAAGCTAGATCCATCATAGCAACCAGGAAGTCAATACATATTAGCATTGCAGGGGACAATGCCATTCCCAAGTCGTCTCCCTGCTGCTGGGGCCTTCCCACAAACAAACACTCACAACACTAGCTGAGCCTGCCTGCCTGCATCCTCTCTCCTTCTCCCTAACCACTCTCATCAACTTCTTCCCAGTTCTGCTTTACCCTTCCTGTTCTACCCATTCAGCAAGTTCTTCCCACTACATGTGACTTAGGGTTCCATGTGATTTACGCTGGTCACATGGACCTATTAATGGATGGGAAAGATCTTCCCATTTAAATTACCATTACAAAGGGTCACATCTGATTGTGTACAGCATTCTATTCCTTCTCTATTGAAAAGTTAAGATAACATGGTGTCTTTCTCATAAGGTTTTTTTTTTGGTAGTGATTTGTACTTCACTAAATAGTTCTTCCTTATTGGTTAGAATTAAGCAATTGTTTTCCTCAGATCTTTGAGGAGGAAAATGGTTAGAAAAACAAGAATTTTTCAGTTATACTGCTATTAATGGAGTAAGACTTCCATCATCCTCACAGTGGCACTGAGTCAACATAATCTTTAGTTCACGTCTAAATAGTGTTATTCTAACCCTATATTCTGCCATTCCCCACCACCATGGAAGTAATTTCATTCTTTGGTAATTAATTATATATTGATATTACTTTACACAGAATATTAACAGAGTAGGTACTCAACTCAGGAATGAAGGAATGTAGAAGCATTTATTAAATGCTTACTATGTGTCAGGCACTGTGCTAAGAGCAAGGACAGAAAGAGAAGAAGAATATCATCTCTGAGCAACAAACTCACAATCTAATTGTAAGAGACAACCCATATAGGATGGTAAATCTGTAAGGTGATAGAAAGGCCGGGAGGTGCTAAGGATCACCAGCAGGGCAAATGACAAGGTCAAAGAGTTCTTAGGGTGCACTGAGGTGTCTTCTTCACAGAGTTGGCCACTTGAGGGGATAGACACGTCATCCCTGGAACAGGGGAAATGGGCCTAAGAGTCAGAGTAGGGCACGAATTCTACCCTTTGAGAGGGGTAGGAATAGGGTGTCAGTATCCATTCAGGGAAAGAGTAAGGAAAGGGTGTATGGGGCCTGTCAATGACTACTTGTTGTATCTGGTTGGTCTTCCTCAGCAATGAAGGACGGACACAACAGTCACAATGTATCTGGTTATTCGACCAGTTTTAAGTTTACCTAATATTATCATTTAACCTCCATTTTTCTCTACTTTTCTAAGATAAGAGCCTAGCAAAGTAAGAATGTATAGGGGTGCTTGAGTGACAAAAAGCAGCATTTGTTATTCTGCAGAGAGAATTTAATAAGGCCCCTAGCCTCAGGAAATGTACATTTTTAAGGGAATAACAGTGCAGAGACTTCAGAGCTCAAAAATCTGCTTACTTTATATTATTTAGAGGCCTTTCAGTTTAGTTCAGGGTAATCTTTCAGGACTGAAAATTATAGAAACTTTACAATCAATATTGTGGTGTAGCACTGTATTTGGTTTCAGAAGGTTTGGGTTCATGTCCAGTCTCTGACACTAGCTTGGATTTGAGCAAGTCACTTAAATCTTGTCCTGTTTTCTTCATCTGCAAAATGGTGGTATAGGATTGTAGAATATCACAAAGGAAATGTTTGGACAAAAAAAAAAGATGGGCTGGTCAGTTGGCAATATCAAGAGATAGCAGTTTAACAATTTGTGTGTTTCACTGGTTTTCTTTCAGTATCTGGGGAAAGGAAAAAAGTACCCAGAATGTTGGATGGACTCTCCTATGTTGGATTTATGTGAAGGTATAGGAAAAGGGTGCACAAGATGAATAGATGTGAATGGGTTTTAATCTGCTTCATTGAAGGGAAAGTAAAAATTTATGAGATCACAGATTCATATTAGTATTTGAGCATTTGAAGATGAGATAATTTTTAAGAATGCTTATGACTTTAAATTAGATTCTAGGATCAAAAGAAAGATGGCAAATCTGGAGTTGGCAGGGACAATAGGTCATCTGGTTCAACCCTCTTATTTCCCAGAGAAGGAAACTGAGATCTGGGGAGGTTATGTGATTTTCCCAAGGTCACAAAACTAAATGTGATTTTGCAAACTAGGAACACTAAATAAATTACATGAAAGACCACACTTTGATAGAAATTATAGTAAACAATTTTGTCAGTTTTCATTGAGAAGTACTCATACATTCCTTCCTCTTCTTTAGCCTTTATTCTACTTCAGGAAAAAAAAAATTCTGTTGTTGTTTTCAGTGGTGGTAATTGAATTATGGTAATTTACAACTTGCATTGTTCCCTGTTGTTTTATTTGTGTTCCCTTTCTTTCCCTAACTAGGTTGTCGGTTCCTCTAGGGCAAGGACTATATATTCTGCTCCTTCTTTATTCTCAACAGTCCCCAGCCCACAGCTGGGCACAAAATTTTTAGTTGATTAAAACTGGAAGAAATAAAGTGGGGCAAAAGTAGTAGAATTTGAGAGTAGGCCTGGAGGGGACAGCGGGAAAAAGCATTTTGTTAACTTCTATGCTGTTTGTTGATACTTTGGGTTTCTCCTTGTTAAAAGAGTGTGAAGAGGGAGTTAAAGAATTTTTCTTCCCTGTTTTCCATGATTATTTAATGTCTTATTTTTGTTGACAGTTATTTAGCTTATGATAAAAATATTTTTAGATTATTAGAACTATAGAAATTTAAAGACTCATGAACTCTTAAAGTCTGAAATGATTCAGAGGCCATTTAGTCATACAAGTACCTAATCAAGAATTCTTTCTATGAGGGCCTCTCAAGGAAGTCATCCAAAAGTTTCCTCGAAGACTTCCTCCAGTCTGAGGTGTTTTAGGGCTCTAAAGCTATAATAATCCTATGATTTAAAGAAATACCAAACACTGGGGTCCTCCCCTAGAAAATTCCTTCAAGTTAACATTGACTCATTAATGACGTTTAGTTTTTTTGCATTTGGCTATTCATCTAGTTCTACATCCACCTAATTTTAACATTCAGCCTACATTCCTTGCCATTTTGGATGAGAACCCGGGGAGAGGGGAGAGAGGGAAAGGGACAGGGAGAGGGGCAGATAAATAGAGAGAGAGAGAGAGAGAGAGAGAGAGAGAGAGAGAGAGAGAGAGAGAGAGGGAGGGAGAGAGGTTAGTAACTGTCTAAGGTTCTGACTACTGATAGAGGATCATGCAATGGTTACAGTGTACCCTACTTTTTATAGATATAATCATATGTATATACACACAAACACACCAAAATATTCTCTTGCTATGCCCTGGGACCCAGTGGGTTAGGGAAGGATCTCCTGGGTCACCATGGATAATCTATTTTGTGGACAATCTATACATGGATAATAGAAAATTGATAGTACTGGGGAAGTGTGAGATATTTTGTTGAACTTCAGCTTCAAAATTAATTCAGGAAATGAGTTTTTCCTGAAGTGGATATGAAAACTACCTTTAATTTCCATCAGATTCTCAAAGTCTAATGAATTATTTTGTATTCCAAAGTGATTGCAGGGAATATGGGAGAGGTTGGAATGCTTGATTTACATGTTAACATTTTGTCAGGTGCTTTTACAATACAAAGGGTTCTATTTCACTTTGTGGACTTCCTCTAGCCTCACCCAAGCAGTATGGGAATATCACTGCCTATTACTACAGAGTGGTAGTAATACCTCCTCCAGATACCAGCACCACCTCTCTTCTAAGTGTACAGTTCACAGTACTGGAAAGGGAAATTTTTAGCTAAATAAATAAATCAAACAAGAATCATTAAGTGTTTACCATGTACCAGGTGCTGGGAACATAAATAATGAAAATGAGACAGTTTTTGCCCTCAAGGATCTTACATTCTACTAGGCAAACTATACAGCTAAGTAAATACAGGATATCTATATCTATAGATATACATATATATCTATAGATATAGATCTCTCTCTTTACATCTCTCTCTCTCTCTATATATATATATAGATAGATATGTATGTATATCTATATATATATATGAATTACAAAGAGATTTCAGACTGAAACATGGGAGAATCAGGAAAGTTCTCTTGAAAGCTATGCTTGAGCTGAGCCTTGAAGGGAGTTTAAGATTCTAAGAGGATGAGATTTGGAAAGAGAACATTCTAAGCATTGAAAACAGGCTAAGCAAAAGCACAGGAGGAAGATGGAATGCCATGTACAAGGAAGAGCAAGTGGTCCAGTTTGGCTGCAATATGATTATATGATGCAAAGTAATAAGTAATTAATCTGGAAAGATATGTGAAAAGTTTTAAATAACAGAGGACTTTGCAATTGATCATAGAGGCAATGAAGAGTCACTGATGTTTCTTAACAGTGGAAAGAGTACTTGCCCTGGAGATAGATGACCTGGGTTTAAATTCCATTACCTCCTGTATAACTTCGGATAAATCACTTCACCTCCTCAGGTGTCAACTTCCCCAACTGTGAAATGAAGGGGTTGAACTTGAGGAGGTCCCCTCCCTCTCTAGATCCAAAATCCTATGATTCTAAGTCTGGGTGATATTTAGATCTATACTTGAGAAATATCAATATGGCAGATGTCAAAAACGAATTGGAGAGTGAAGACTGGAGAACTTAACACTAGTTAGGAGACTGGCTGCTTTTAGTTCCAGGAGAGAGGCTATGATGGCTTGAAGAGGGTAGTCTTGGTGAGTACAAAGAACGTGAGATATGGTGAGGAGTACAAATCAATACAACTATTTCCTTTTGGGGAGGCAGTGAATGAGAATGACAAATTGAAGAGGATCTAATAATTATAAACATGAGTGACTGAAAAAAATGGTGGTGTTCTTGAGAAAAATAGGAAAGTTAGGAGGAGGGGTGACTTTAGCTTTCAGTGTTTTCAGTCATGTCTGACTCTGTGACCCCATTTGGGGTTTTCTTGGCAAAGAAACTGGAGTGTTTTTTGCCATTTCCTTCTCCAGCTCATTTTACAGGTGAGGAAACTGAGGCAAACAGGGTTAATGACTTGCTAACAAGTTTCTGAGGCCAGATTTGAACTCCCCAAGAGGAATCTTCCTGACTCTGGGCCCTGCACTCTATCTACATCATCTACCTGCCTTGAGGGGTTAGTTTAAGAGGAAAGAATGAATTCAGTTTTACACACTTGAATTTGAAATACCTATGGAATATCCAGGTGGAAATACCTGGGAAGTAGGTGGAGATGAGGTCCATGGATGTAGATTTGGGAATCATTTTCATAGAGATAATTGAACCTGTAGGAGTTGATGATATTACTGAGAGAAAGAATAGAAAGAAAAAGGAAGGAGAAGGCCTAGGATTGGTCATGACACATAGATGATGATACAGAGGATCATCTCTAATGAGGAACCATATCTTAAAGGTCTCAGAGACTTATAGCCACTTAACACTCACAGTTTCTTCCTTCTGCTCCCAACACGTATTGTCTTCCTCAGGAACTTTGACAATGATATATATTGCTACTCGTTGTGTTTCCCCTACATTTCTGTACCACTCCTAGTTGGTAGTCAGTGCTGTTGTTTCTCCATGTTGTCTCATCTTATGCAGCCAGCTAGTTCAATGGAAAGAGCAGTGTCTGGGGTTGGGAACACCTGAGTTCAAATCCAGTCTCAGACACTTACTAGATGTGTAATCCTGGGGAAATGATTTAATCTTTGTTTGCCTCAATTTTCTAAAGTGCTAAACAGAGTTCCAGGCATGTGGTAAGCTGCTAGTGCTTGTTTCTTTGCTTCCTCCAATAGGTGGCACTAAATGTTGCTCTTAGGAATTCCCAAACTCCTTGTCAAAGCAAATTCTGTCAGTTAGTAAGCTCCTTGAGGACAGGGAATATCTTTTTTTTTGCACTTAGCACAGTGCCTGGCACCTAGTAAGCATTTTTTTAAAGATTTAAATTTATTTTTTTTTAGTTTTCAACATTCATTTCCACAAGATTTTGAATTCCAATTTTTTTCCCCATCTTCTCCCCTCCCCCCACTGAGATGGCATGAATTCTGATTACCCCCTCTCCGAATCTGCCCTCCCTTTTATCATCCCCCCTCCTCCATCCCTTTCCCCTTTACTTTCTTGAAGGGCAAGATAGATTTCTATACTGTATTGCTGATATATCTTATTTTCCAGTTGCATGTAAAAACAATTTTTTAACATTTGCTTTTAAAACTTTGAGTTCCAAATTCTCTCACTTCTTCCCTCCCTACGCACCCCCATCGAGAAAGGAAGCAATTCAATATAGGTTATACATGTGTAGTTATGCCAAACACTTCCATAATAGTTATGTTGTGAAACACTAACTATATTTTCTTCCATCCTATCCCCCCTACTTATTCTATTTTCTGCTTTGACCCTGTCCCTTTTATAAAGTGTTTGATTCTGACTGCCCCTTCCTCCAATCTGCCCTCCCTTCTATCATCCTTCCCTCTCTTATCACCTTTCCCCCTACTTTTCTGTAGGGTAAGATACCAAATATAGTGTGTATATTATTCCCTAATTAAGCCAAAATCCTTCTCACCTCCTCCCTCCTCCCCCCATTGTAAAACCTTTTTCTTGCCTCTTTCATGTGAGATATACCCCATTCTATCTCTTCCTTTCCCCTCCCAATATATTTCTCTCTCACCTCTTAATTTTATTTTTTATAACATCCTTTGTGCTATCTCTATCTATCTATCTATCTATCTATCTATCTGTCTGTCTGTCTGTCTGTCTGTCTGTCTGTCTGCCTGCCTGCCTGCCTGCCTGCCTGCCTGCCTGCCTGCCTATCTATCTATCTATCTATCTATCTATCTATCTATCTATCTATCTATCTATCTATCTATCTATCTATCTATCTCCACCAACTACCCTAATACTGAGAAAGGTCTCAAAGACTGAGACAAATATCATCTTTCCATGTAGGAATGTAAACAATTCAACTTTAATAAGTCTCTTATAATTTCTCTTTCCTGTTTACCATCTCATGTTTTCCTGATTTTTTTATTTGAAAGTCAAAATTTCTATTCATCTCTGATCTTTTCATCAAGAATACTTGAAAGTCCTCTATTTCATTGAATATCTATTTTTTCCCTGAGGGATTATACTCAGTTTTACTGGGTAGATGATTCTTGGTTTTAATCCTGGCTCCTCTGACTTCCAGAATATCCTACACCAAGTCCTTTCATTCCTTAATGTAGAAGCTGCTAGATCTTGTATTATCCTGATTGTATTGCCACAATACTCAAGTTGTTTCTGGTGGCTTGCAATATTTTTACCCTCTGGTTCTAGAATATCAGGGCAGTTTTCCTTGATAATTTCTTGAAAGATGATGTCTAAGCTTTTTTTTTTTTTGATCATGGCTTTCAGGTAATCCAATAACTTTTAAATTATCTCTCCTGGATCTATTTTCTAGGTCAGTGGTTATTTCACGTTGTCTTGCTATTTTTTCATTCTTTTGCTTCTATTTTATAATTTCTTGATTTCTCATAAAGTCATTAGCTTCCATTTGCTCCATTCTAATTTTGAAGGAATTATTTTCATCAGTGAGTCTTTGGACTTCCTTTTCCATTTGGCCAGTTTTGGTTTTTAAGGCATTCTTCTTCTCATTGGCTTTTTGGACTTATTTTGTCATTTGAGTTAGTCTATTTTTTAAGGTGTTATTTTCCTCATTTTTTCTGTGTCTCCGTTAGCAAGTTGTTGACTTGATTTTCATGATTTTATTGCATCACTCTCACTTTTCTTCCCAATTTTTCTTCTACTTCTCTTACTTGATTTTCAGAATCTTTTCTGAACCCCTTCATGGACTATGACCAATTCATATTCCTCTTGGATGATTTTGATTCAAGAGCTTTGACTCTACTGTCCTTTGGTTGTATGGCCTGATCTTCCTTGTCACCAAAGTAAGATTTACAATGTTTACTCATCTTCCCAGTCAAACACTTGACTTTCTAACTCTTTATCAAGACAGAACTCTGCTTCCAGTGGAGGTGGGGGTGATTATACTGTCTCAGGTTTCAGGAATTTTGTATCAGCCACTTGCTCTCCCACCATCTGTGGACCCAGGGTTCTGGAAGTAGCCTCTTCCACTGTCATTGCTGTTGCTGCAGCAGCCATGCTGCTGGTCACCACTACCACAACTCCCACTGCCTTGGGGCTGGTAGAGGACCTGGCCAGACTATGGGCTCCTCTTTTACCCAGGTCCCACAGAGATTTCCCACTGTCCTTTTTGGTGTTTGTGGGTTGAGAAGTCTGGAAGCTGCTATGGCTACCAGTGATTCAGTCCCCTGAGGCCTTCTCCAGCCCATCTGACTCCGGGACTACTACCCTTCACTTCCTGCTCAGTGAGAAAACCTTTCTTGTTGACTTTCTAAGTTGTCTTGAGTTAGAGATTTGTTTCCCTCTGTCATTTTGTGGGATCTGCTTCTCTAGAATTTGTTTAGAGTCATATCTTACAGGTATTTGGAGGGCTTTGGGGGAGAGCTCAGGAAATCCCTGATTTTCCTCTGCCAGTTTGGCTCTGCACCCCTAATAAGCATTTAATAAATCCTTTTCGACTATAGTTAGCTTACTATCTACAGAGAGGTCTCCAGAGTTTTCCCTATATGGCTCCATTTGAGACCACAACAGCAGAGGGACCTCTTCTTCCTGAGGCTATTATTCCTACCTCTGATCTTACAAAAGCTTGTGTGAGGAGAAGAGCTCACCACTTTTTAGCTTTATATTTATAGAATCACAGAATCACAGTATATGAGAGTTGGAAGGACTTCAGGGAATCATCTAATCTGACCTGTTTAAGAATCTCATTCTCAAGGGGGCAGAGCCAAGATGGCAGAGTAAAAGGAGGGACTTGCTTGAGCTCTCACCCAAAACCCTCCAAAAACCCTATAAAATGACTCTAAACAAATTCTAGAGAAGCAGATCCCACAAAATGACAGAGGGAAACAAATTTCCAGCTCAAGACAACCTGGAAAGTCAATGGGAAAGTCTCTTGCACCAGTCTGAGAGAGGAGCGCAGTCCAGTGTGGACTGTGCCGCCACAGATTGGGCCCTGACAAACCTGGAGCAGGCCTCAGGATTTAATTACTGGCAGCTGTGGCAGTTTCCAGACTTCTCAACCCACAAATGCCAAAGACAACTTAGAAGGTCAGTAGGAAAAATCTGTCAGACCTGGGTGACCCAACCCTGGGTCAGAGGCAGTGTTTGTGGTAGCAGTGGCTGCTTCTGGAGCTCCTGGACCATAGATGGTAGGGGGTATTAAGTGGCTGATCAGAGAAATATTGCAGGGATCTCTTTGCTGGCATTGAGGCAGGATTCTCTTGTTTTGCTTGTGCTTGGATCTGAGTCGCAGTTCTGGGTAGTGGTCCTGGGTTGAGGAGGAATACTGGTGTGGCAGAGCTTGTGGCCATGGTGGAGAGGGAATCCTCCTCACAATTCAAAGGCAGAAAGGAGTGCTTGTGGTCACTCACAGACCAGAGGTCCATGGTCAGGTCAGGAAAGGAGTAAATACCTCTCCTTTCATCATACCACCTTGGAAGAACTGAAAATTTATAGGTTCCTAGAAGTATCTCTGAAAACAGCTACACAAAACCCCTGAAGCTTGGGACAATACACCTCCCACACTGGAAGCAGAGTCCTACTTTAACAGAAAGTTAAAAAGTCAAGTAATTAACTGGGAAAAAGAGCAACCAGTGTAAAAAAACCTCAGACTTTAGAATCTTACTTTGGTGACAAAGAAGGTCAAAACATACAACTAGAAGAAGACAACAAAGTCAAAGCTCCTTCAAAGGAGCTAGGATCAAAACATCACCTACCCAGCAAACCTTATAATACTTCAGGGAAAAATGGACGTTCAGTGAAATAGAGGACTTTCAAGCATTTTTGATGAAAAGACTAGAGCTAAAAATTATCTCACATAAAAGAGGCAAGAAAAAGCTTATACAGTGGAGGGGAAGAGGGGAAAGGTGAGAGAGAATGAGTGAACCTTACTCTCATCAGAGTTGGCTTAAGGAAGGAATAACATACATACTCAGTTGAGTATGGAAATCTATCTTACCATACAGGAAAGTAGGGGAGGAAGGGGATAAGAAAGGGAAGGACGATAGAAGAGAGGGTAGATTAGGGGAGGGAGTAATTAGAAGCAAACCCTTTTGAGGAGGGATGGGGTCAAAGGAGAGAATTGAATAAGTGGGGTGTGGGATAAGCTGGAGGTAAATATAGTTAGTCTTTTACAACATGACTATTATGGAAGTGTTTTATATGACTACACAATTGAATTGCTTGCTTTCTCTATGGGGGTGGATGGGAAGGGAGAAAGGGAGAAAATAGGGAACTCAAAGTTTTAAAAATGAATGTTAAAAATTGTATTTACATGCAACTGGGGAACAAGATATACAGTCAATGGAATATAGAAATCTATCTTGCTTTATAGGAAAATAGAAGGGAAGAGGATAAGAGAAGGGGCGGTAGTGATAGAAGGGAGGGAAAACTGGGAGAAAGGGTAATCAGAAAGCACACCATCTTGGGGTGGGACGAGTGGAGGGATGGGGAGAAAATTTGGAACTCAGAATCTTACAGAAGTGAATGTTGAAACTAAAAACTTAATTAATAAATAAAAAAATAAACAAAAAAAGAATCTCATAGACCCCATTTACTGCCATTAAGGGCCATTATGATGACTATAAATCTCTATGACCTTTTTGTCTGGTGTACCTCAGTTTACAGAACTAAGTATTCCTTACTTACTTATTCAGGAGATAATATTTAATGACTGAAAGGATTCACGATCTCATCAAGCCTCCCTCAGTGTTGATCACAACTTGTCTATGCTTGCCCATTTTATGCTGCTTTCATCTATGTTCTCTCAAAAGTTTGTCATAAGAAACCCAGCCTAATTTTATCCTAGCATCTCAAGAGATTTAATGGACCACTCTGGTTAATCTCCCATCATCCCTTCCTCCAGCTATTGTGACTAACTACTCTTCTCTTCCAGTCTAACAATTTCTTGATGAAAACTGATTGTGCACCCCAGTTTTTTCCTAATTAGTTCACTTAAATTCCAAACAATCTAGTTGAGAAAAGTAGGAAATTATTCCAATCACTCTAAGGCTTAGAGTCTACACCTTAACTACACCTGTCTATGGACTGGGAACTGAAAGCCATGCATTCTCTCCCTTCTCTAGCATGTACTCCTTCAGAGGACAACACTTGTTAGCAAAAAAGGGAGAAAAGCCACGGTCCCATGTCAGTTGTAATCATATTCCAGGAATTTAAGCCTAGGCAGGACCTAAAAAACTGAATGATGTGCAAAGGCAGATGTACACATGGAACTCATGGTGTATCCATCCAGGGACTGTGTGAGAAAGTTTTCTTTCCTCTTGTCCCCGTAGTGGGGTAGAATGATGCTTAATTACTTTAAGTCAAAATTTGGATAAACCTCTGATTGCATTAAGGTGAATACTCACTTCGGTGGTGCAGGTGACAACCTATCTTTGCCTTTTCATTCTGTAGAATTCTTCTTTATATCCACCCACAACTCCTCTCCACTGTTTCACCCAAGGGTCTAGGCGGTTTCTTTTACATCTCCCAACAGCAGAGGAAGACCAGTGAAACACATGAATTCCTGATCTATTATTCCTTACTCTTCAACCTGATCATTGTTCTCCTTTTCTGATTAAACATAGGGACCACAGTGCTAAGGCTAGAAGGGACCCCCCAACACTAATCCAATGCCCTCATTTTGTAGGCTCAAGAAGCTAAGTAATTTACCCTAAATCACCCAGCTGCTAAGTATCAGACATAGGATTTAAACCAAATGTCCTGTCTCTACAGTCCGCAAATTTCCATTCAGTTCTCCTGTACTACCCTGCCTCCCATCTCCTTGATGAGAGCTCTTTTACTGCTTCTAATATGTTCATTGGTAACATGCTGAAGACCAGTGCTGTCAAACTCAAATAGAAATGGGGGCTACTAAACTGTACATAAGAATCCCTGAAGGCTACATATTGACTTAGAAAACCACATATTAACATTATCTATGTTCTATTATATTTTATTTATTTTGTTAAATAATTCATAGACATATTTTCCCCCCCAGCAGCATTCAGTTATATTGAAGGCCACCTTTCCCATGGCTATGTGTTTGATCCCTTTACTATGACCCATTTTTACCTACCATGTGCCTTTTCACAATGCTTCTCCAGATGGCTGCTAAATTCCTAAGGGAAACTCTGAGTTATAGGTTTTCAGTGTGGTACAGTGTCACATTATATACCCTTCACTGGAACTTGAAACTCAGTATGAGAAGAGTAGTCCTTGGGCCCCTGTAATAGAATGCTTGCTCTATATATTTTCTGCTGATCTTGCCTTCTTTCAACTAAAAAGAAAAGAAGACCGCCTCCAATTTAAACCACAGCCTTGGGTATGAAGCCCTGTCACTTAATTCTCTTTTACAGGGAGGGGTCATCTGGGTGATCATATCTAGGCAGCTATTGAGCATGCAGAAACTGAACCTCCTACATTGTAAGGAAGCTCTGTTCTATACCTCTATGCCATATACATATATACACACATACATGTATATATACATATATGTATGTGCATGTGTATATATATACATATACATATACATATTAACCATATGTTAACATCATTTATGTTATACACACACACACACACACACACACACACACAAATATAGTTGGCAGGACAACTACAGAGTACAACTTTGTCCAGATTGAAAATCATAAAATCACATTTTTTCTTCTTGGTTTTAATTCCAAACCATCTATGATTTTTTTCTCAGGTTCAGCTAATTGGGGAAACATTCATTTATTCAACAAGCATTAATTAACTACTAACTATTTTCCAGGCACTATCCAAAGGCATTGGGGAAGTCAAAACAAAAGTGAAATAGCTTCTTCCCTCAAGAAGCTTCCATTCTCCTGGAGGGGATGTGTGACACACAACCAAATATATACAAAGTGTACAAAGTATGTTCAAAGTGATTTGGAGGGTTGTGTTGAAAGTGGCCCCTGTACTCAGTGTTGAAGAAAGTTAGTTAGGTATTTCCAACAATGTGGAAGAATGAGTTCAAGCACGGGGGACAATATGTGTCGTCACAAGGTAAGATCTGGAAATCATGTGTAGGGCAAGAGCAAGTAGGCTGGTTTGATTAGAGGATAGAGTATATGATGGGAAATAATATACAATAAATTTGTATAGTCCCTTCCTTGTTGATCCTTCAATTCTAGTCCTTGGATTCGACATGAGACTGCTGTTCTAGGTTGCCCTGGGTAACCCTGATCTAGTTAATTCAGCCAAGAAATCTCCTACTCTGGTTTCTTTCCTAGGCATCCACATTAACTCTTTATTTCCTGTAGGTCTTGTTTTGATCAATTAAAAAAGTGCAGTGCCTTCTTTTTTCACTATCTTAAGTTGAGGAAAAAGAACTAGCTATTATTGGGAGTGGGAAAGGCTATTTATTATTATTCCATACCACAGGTCCAACTAACCACTGTTTCATCGTGAACAGATCATTGTTCGTCATTTTATCTATCAGGCATTCACAATGGATCCTCACCAATGCTAGGCTTTCCTCTGTTGATTACCTTTAGTTTATCTTGTCCATATCTTGTCTCTACATAATTATTTGCATGCTATCTCCCCCATTAGACTGAGCTCCTTGAACAGGAATTGCTTTTGCCCCTCTCTGCATCCCAACATTTAGTGCACTGCCTGACACATACTAAGGATTTAATAAATATTTGTTGACTTGACTTGATTACTCCCTTTAAATTCATCTCAAAGAGTCTCTTATATAGCTAATCATTTAATCAAAACATTTCTTTAATGCTTAGGGTTTATTCATCTGGTCAGTTAGTCAGTCAACAGATATTTTATACTTCCTTATATTTGTTCCCCCTTCCTGTACCCCGCCCCCCCCCAGTCTAGCACATTGCCTTATAGTTGGTATTCAATACATATTTGTTGATAGAACAGCTAAGTGAATAAAGGGTTACTTACTGATTGGAACACTGCCAGATGCTATGGGGGAGGCAAAAACAGGTAAAAAACAAATAAGAAACATTTATTTAAGACACTCTGCTAAACACTGAGAATACAAAATTAAAGCAGCCCTACCCTGGAGAGTGAGTGAGAACAGGCATCTATCAAATTAAATACAAAATCGGTATAAAGTAATTCCACCTGGGGTGTAGGTCACTAAGATTTGTATGTATGTGTATGTGTGAAGGAGGGATGAAAAGCAGGAAAGACTATATTAGGTGATGGCAAATAAACTGATCCTTGAAGGAAGCTAGGGATTATGGGAAATAGAGGTCAGTGGAGAATGTTCAAAGCAAAGAAAAGAGGTCCATGCAAAAGCAAGAGATGGGATGTCATATACTGGGAATGACAAGTAGGTCAGCATCCCTGAACCATCAAGTATGTGAGGAGGAGTAATATGAAATGGGTATGGAAAGGTAGACTGGAGGGTTTCCAGGGCCAAACAAAGGAGTTGGTATTTTAGCCTAGAGGGAGGGGATAGGTGACCACTAACTATTACTTTGCCACCAGTGGAGGAGCTTACAGTCCAACTGAGAAGATAAGATGTACATACATATAATAACTGGTGAATAATACAAGATATCAAATAATTTGTTGCAAAACTTTCTAGCACAGACTTTTGACAGCTATAGGATTTCATTGTGCACTGGAGAAGTTAGAAAGGTTTTTTTCTTACTGAGGAGGTTGGACCTCAGACAAGCCTTGAAAAGCTGGGTTTGGATAGTTAGAAGGGTGAAGAGAGGAAAGGCATTTGGTGAGTAGATGTTCTGAGGGTTTTCCCATTTATTAATAGCTGTTTCTATCCTTTCCTACCCTATCCAACTCTACCCTATGCTGTCCTATCCAATCCCATTCTATCTTACCATACTGTACTATACCCTATCCTACCCTGATTTATCCTATCCTATCCTATCCCTATCTTATCCTATCCCATCCTCCCCTCTCCTCTCATATCCTACCCTACCCTGTCCTTCTTATTCTATCCTAATTATGTTATACTATACATGAAATAACATACTTCACCATACTGTGTTGTTTGTATGCCATGCTGTGACATCTTTGGGAAAGGCAAATTTTCAGGATGTAAGGGGGAGAAACCAGAAGATACAGTGAGATTTAAGGGTGAGCTGCTTTCACATCAATGGATAATTTGGAATCTTATGTAAAACTTTGAGTGGTCTCATTTATACCCCAAAAAGCACTTGTAGGTGGCTTGATAGAAAGTGGATCAAGTTCTGGATATGGAGTCAGGGAGACACTTTTTCAGTTCTTTATAACAGAAGGAACTAATTCCTCTTTGTTTCTACTTTGCATCTTGGTGGCACATTCAATAATGTGGTACTTAGTAAGAGTCAGCAGCCCCTGGGGTCAAATCCCATTTCAGACACTTACTAATTGACCTTGGGCAAGTCACTAAACCTCTCACAGAATCAATTTCATCACCTGCCAAATGGGGGTAATAATAGTAGCCATCTCCAAGGGTTATTGTGAGGATGAGATGACGCTCCCAATGGAGTCTAGCCATGTACCAGGAAGAGTGATTAAAAGGAAGAGTTAAATCTCTGCCCTTCCACCTCCTGCCTGAGAGGCTGTAAGTCTCAAAGCTGACACCCTGAGGGAGCATAATTAGATAACCTTCTTCCAGTCCTAGGCTAAGTGTATTTACTCTTTCTGAAAGAACATAGCAGTAGTGCTAGCTGAGGACTGCAGTTAAGCATAAAGCTTGAGTGGTGGAGATTCCTGATGCCCATTGGGAAGCAGACCCAGGCTGTCCAGTGAATTTCCATGACCAGGAGAGAAGTCATGCTCTGTGAGAAACAATGGCAACCAAATAGCTCATCCAAATCTGACCCATGTCTAAGAAAGACACAAAGTGAAGACTCTTCAGTTGTGAGTAGCCTTGTGTTCTTTACACATGTATCTTACTACCACTGTACTTTGTGTTCACTCTCATCACTCCCATTGTATATATTTGTGAAATAATTTGTCCAAGTTTTTTTTTGGGGGGGGGCAAGCATGAAGGGAAGAGGGAAAGGCTTGGAGTTATAATTTGAATATTACTTTTGGTAAGAATATTGAGTCTACTGGCTGATTCCCAATGGAAAAGACATTAAGCTGTATTTTTAAAAGGGTGGTTCCACAGCGTACACCCTTAAAATGTGGTCAGTCGCATTCTGGATCCAACTCATAAGTGGGAGTACCAGTTGGAGAGTAGCCCAAAGAATATACTAAATATGCATTATTTAATTGAAACCTCACACTAATCCTGTAGGCAGATACTGCCAATATTATTGTCCCTTATTTCCAGAATAGAAAATTGAGACTCAGAGAAGTTAAATGATTTGTCCAGGGTGCCATTGTTGGTAAGGGCCAAAGGCAAGATTTGAACCTAGACTTTTCTGACTTCCCATTCAGCATTCTATCCACTACACTATGATGCTTTACTGAAGAGACATGAGGCTTAGTTGGCTTCCTTGAAAAGCAAATTTACTTGTAAGGGATATTCCTCTGAACCTCTTTTTCAATGTACTTTAAAAACAACCCTTCTAAATTATACTTTCAGAAATTATGAAGAGGGAACTGAGGAAGAGCGGATTTTATGGGAAAGGATTATTCATAGGGCATTAAAAGCCTTTATGCTTTATAGGAGCTCTTAGGAATGAAGCAAATCTCCTATTCATTTATAGCCTAATTCATTTATGAGTTGCTGGGAGATTTCTTCAATATAACCTCAGTTCTATCTCTTTCTGAACCCTTCAATTGCTCCAAGGCTGTCTTTGTCGGAAAGGTGAATTTCCTTTTGAAGAGCAATTTACTTTAATTTTTGTTGTTCACTAAGCCCGTTACCACGACTGTAAAAATGTTCAAATATTTCAGGGTATGTTTTTCCTCTTCTGTTGTGAACATAAGGGTGGGGACATCTATGTCTGAGCCTGGCCCCCCAGTCACAAGAATGCTCTTAGAAAGAAAAAAAAATCCCAGTGAAGTGAAAGAACTGAGATTTCTGTCACCATTTCCTTGCCATTCAACCTGACTGGGCTTTATACTACAAGTGTTTTTTTGCAGAAAACAACAGTTTGAGGACATTCCTCATTTTATATTGACTTCAGAACTAGGTGGGATATTGGAAATCGTTTAAGCAAAACTTTTTATTTGACAGGGGTCATGAAAAGTCAGGTGACTTGCCTAAGGTCACACAGCTAGTTTAGTGTTTATAATTTAGTTTTCCTGACTCTCAGGGCTCTTTTCATTATTTTCTTTCCATTGTCATGACTACACCTGAACTGTTTTGAATGGATTGACATCTATCTTATTTTTAAAGATTCCTGAAGGAGACACTAGTGCTTAACCAACCTTATTGTCAGGAAGGAATTATATCCATCTATATACAAATTAAAGCAGATTCTTCCTAATTCATTTTCCGGACAGATGCTGTCATTGGCCTAGTCAGTTGAGCCACTATGGGTTGAGCCCACATGACTGTGTTTAACTTTTATTGTTGTTGCTTGGGTTGGATCCTGATATGATTTCACCAATGTGAAGACCTCCCAGAGTGGAAACTTCCTCTAGCATTGTAGACTGGCAATCCTTCTCTAATTTGTTATCTTGGAGGGCTGTCTGGGAACATCAATGGCTTGCCCCATCAATAGTCATTTATTGTCAGGTATCATGCCAGATACATATGATAAAAAGACAACAGTGAAATATCCCCTACCCTCAGGAGCTTACATTCCAATAGACAACACACACACATATGCATATACATATATATGTATATTAAAAATTAAACATAAAACAGATTCAAGATATTCGAGAGGTAAGTCATTACCAGACTGGGGGACCAGAAAAGGCCTAATACTAAAGTTGGTTTTTCATTAGGGTTGTAACAGAAAACCAAAGATTCCTAAAGATAAAGATGAAGAGGAAATTCAGTCCAGGCATGGGAGATACATAGTACAAAGGCACAGAAGCATTGCTACTGATTGAGTCAGAATTTAATAAGTTAGTGCTCTGGAGTTTTAAAACTAAGCACAATTACAATACAATACTATTGTAGTAGTAATAACAGCTAGCATTCAGATAACTTAAAGTTTATGAAGGGCTTTATATGTTAACTCAATCCTCACAACAATTCTGTAAGGTAGGTGCTATTATTTTTTTTTTAAAGATGAGGACACTGAGGTATAGAGAGGTTAAGTGACTTGCCCAGGGTCAATCAGTTAGTAAGTACCTAAGATAGAATGCAAACTTAGGTCTTCTAACTCTAGGTCCTGGACTCTATCCACTGTGCTACCTAGTTCTATAATAATTGCTGTTGCTAATATTCCAAAAAATTCTATAATATATTGTACTATACTTTGCTACACCACATCACACCACACCACACCATACCATGCCAATAACAATATGACATTTTAAATTGTTATTTTCCTGCTCAAGACTCTTTAGAACCCTATTTTTCCTCTCAACTACATTATAAATCTTTGCATTTGGCATTGAAGGATTTACACAATTTGGCTCCAGACTACTTTTGTATACCCAATTCACATTCCTCTTTCTCACACAGTTTATGGACAGTTAGTACAATGTTAAAATGTCATGTGTAAAAGAAAAGCAAGAAGGCCAATTTGGCTGGAACATGGAGTACATGAAGGCAAGTCAGAATGGGCGCTAAAGGTATTAACCAGATAATTCTCTCATCTCTGGATTCTTCGGATTCTACTGTCTCTTAGGTTTCCTGTCTGTCTGATTTTCCCTTCTCATCATGCCCAAAGAGCATGATGGCTCTGCCTTGGGACTGTGTTTCTTTTTTTCTGCCCCTCCAATCTCTCTTTTTTGGTGACCTCATCCTAAACTAAAACCCCATATTACCAACCACCTATTAGATATTTCATACAGAATACCTCGGAGCAACCTCAAATTCAGTCAACACAACCAAAACAGAATACATTATTTTTCCCCTGAAAGACATCGTGAAAATACCCCAAAAGGTATCCTTCCTTTCATATGCAGATACTTTATCTCCTGAAAAGGGTAGAAAGAATATATTAATGTATTTTTTTTAAAAGCAATTTGAGGCAGTTCTGAGGAACTGAGAGCAAAGAGTTACTCAGTTTAATATATCATGAGAACCTGTTTGGAAGCATCGACAAGAGTACTGATGAAACTAAAGAAGGCTGGTTTCAACATATTATGGTCTATCAGTTCATTTTACATATGAGTGTTTTCAGAATTTTAAAGGCTACATATAATTAAGAAAATATGCATCAAATAACTGGGGACTGTGGGGCAATTAACAAGCACTGACTTTGAGGGACATCAGAGAATGGAAGGACCTGGCGTGCTACAGTCCATGGAATGAAGAAGAGTCAGACATGGCTGAGCAACAGAACAGCAACAAGGTTAGTGTCACACATGACTCATAGCAGCTAGATGTGGAAGGGTCCTTACAGGTCACATAGTCAAATTCTTTCATTTCTATAAAAATAAGGAAATTGAAGACTAAAGAAGATACAGGTCATGTCCAAGATCACATAAGTAGTAAGGTGTAGAAACAGGATTTGAGCCCAGGCCCTCTTACTCGAACACTCTTTCTAGTACTTCTACTTTCTCTCTCTCTCCCCTCTGAGGTTATCTGTAATATTCATATCATTTAAAGATGTATAGGATAAAAAGTGCATATATGCATTTTAACATGTATGATCTCTCTTTTGATGCCACCTGGGATGCCAAATGGTCTGACCAGACGGGAATAGTGACATAACTGCACATGAACTTGGATGAGCTAGAAGTCACCAACTAAAAGTTTCTTTTGAGAAGGAGGGACACTAGACTTTACCATCTGTCCTGCTTTTGTGACCTCCAGAGTCTTGGGCATGGCTCTCTTTCATGTTGATACATACTAAGAACCCTTGGGCCCTTTGAACTACCCTGCATTTCCAAACCTTAGGACTAGGTCCCCTGTTGATGAGCTGTCTCATATGTTTTGTCTCCCTCAATTAAGGCATGAAATCCTTGAGAGCAGAGATTGTTTTGCTTTTCCACTTTGTATAACCAACATTTAGTATGTTGTTTGATATGTAGGGGGTACTTAAATATATTTTCATTCTTATATGCATTCATTCATCTATACTAAACCATGCTGGAGATATTTTAATTACAAGGCATATTTTCTCCTTTTTAAAAATCCATTCCAACTTAGTGTTAATTTTTATCCTTTATCTAATAAATTGGTCATCTGACTGTACACAATTATCTTATTTGGAAATTACCTACACATTGATCACTAGTTATTTCCTGTTTGTTAATTTGGGGATACTTTGTCAGTATTCATCATGCCCACAGCCTCCTCACTCTCTTATTGAAGAAAGTTGCTGTGATATATTGACATGAGGTTCTTTGTAATCTATAAACCTTTAGGTTCTCTTTTCTTGATCTTAAGCCAAATTTTCAAACATACATTTTTTGTCATTCTCCCCTTGTATACACTTTTGCCTAGAATTCACTGGATATATATGTATGTGTGTATATATGTATATGTACATATGTATGCATATACGTATATACACATGCACATATACACATCCATACATATACACATATATGTATCTACTATAAGTGTCTTATATTGCTCTGCATATGCTTCCTCATGTATTGTAACAAATGTTGGCATGTAAGATAAAATTATCATTAAAAGTAGTTTGAAATGCTAGAGGCTTTTCCTGTTATATAACTCCACCCACAGAACCTTACATTAACAAAAAATAATTAAGCAAAATGGACACAACCAACCAATTTGGCAGGATATGTCACATTCTTTTACTGGAATAAGGGAAATGTGATTCACTGTTTGTTCTCTGGTACCAAAATTGGTCATACGGTAGCTAGTGCTATCTTCATGGTGGTCTTTTTCTTTATGTTTATCATAAAAAATGATCAAATGTCCAGTACTTCTTGTTGCATGATGAAACCAACTGTGCCAAATTTGTTTCCCTCTCCAGGGAGAACATTTGAGCCTATAGCCCCATCCCTTCCACAATCCTTGATAAAACCTTACTTGACCCTGCCATCCCTACTAGCCATTGTCCAATATCTTTTCTTCCCCTCATGACTAAACTGCTTGAGAAAGTAGTCCTTTAGGAAACTTATATCTATGGGGAAGATAATTTGTAAATAAAAAGGGATATACAAAATATATACAGAGAAGATGGAAGGTAATCTGAAAGTTCCTTTCCTTGAACTCTCTTTTAAACCCATCTATAATCTGACTTTCCATCTCATTTTTACACTGAAACTTAATTCTCCAAAGTTACCAATGCTCTTTTAACTGCCAAATCTAATGGCCTTTCCTCATATTTCTTGATCTCTAAGCAGCATTGACACTGTTGTTGATCACCATTTTGCATTGGATATTCTATCCTCTTTAGGTTTTCACGGCTATTTTGTTGGCTCTCTTCTTGTCTTTTCTTAGCTCCTTTTTAGCTTTTTCTGTTTGTTAATTCTTCATCCATGCACTGCCCTCTAATTGTAGGTGTCCCCCAAAGCCATGTCCTGGTTCCTTCTCTCTTCTCTCTCTATACTATCTCATTTAGTGATCTTATTTGCTTCCTTGAATTCAACTATCTTTATGCAGATGATTATCAAATTTATTTATCCAGCTCTAATCTCTCTCCTGACCTATCTCTCATCTCCAGCTACCTATTGTACATCTCGAACTGAATATCCTATAGATATCTTAAACTCAACATGTCCAAAACTAAAATAGCTTTCCTTCTAAACCTTCACTTCTTTCACACTGCACTGCTCCTGTGAAGGGCACTACTATCCTTCCAGTTACACAAATTTGAACCTCATTGTTATCCTCAAATCTTCTGTACATTCCCCTTACATGTCTAAATTGTTGTCAAATCTTGTAATTTCTGCCTTTGTAACATCTCTTATATGCATCCCTGTCCCTCTAGTCACAGAACTGATGTGGTTTGAGAGGTTCAGGGAAGAGAATACTGGACAGGGTCATCTGGAATGAATTCATGGACGCAAGCATTCTTCAAGTCAAGGTGGCAAAGATGTATTGTAATGCCAATAGGGTGGACAGAGTTCCTTAAGGAAGTTGCAACTTAACAGGAATGATATTAAAGTTTATATGGGAAAAGTAGTGGATTATCTGGCAGATATGTTAAGTAGGTGATAATTTACAACCTTGGTCACTGGAGTCATTCACTATTGGAAACTAGAGGAAGGAGTTTCTCAAAGATGTATTTTTGGTCTGTTATGTCTGTAGCAAGATAGCTTTGAGAGTTGATATCTACAACTTGACCTCTGGATTGAATATGATAACTCTGGGAATCAATACATGATAATTCTGTGGTTACAAGATAGTCATGATTTTACAAGAGAATTTCTTCAAGGGTCAGCTTGTTCTTGTGATGGGAAAGATAATTTGTTTTCCTGGGACCCACTCATGAGTAATTGTGGGAAAAGGTAGTTTGCCTTACTGGGGCCCACTCATGCTAGGCATAGTGTCCTTGGGCTGGGGAGAAAACTGTCAGGGATAGTGTTTTGAAGCCAGAGAGAAATGTGATCTAGGAATTGGGGTCCAAGCACAAGCACCCAAGCACCCCATCAGAATAACCACCCTAGTTTGGATACTGATCTTTTCACTGCAGAATTTTAGTAATCTTCTTACTAGTCTCTTTATTTGAGGTAAGGAGTCTTTCTCTACTCCAACCTATCCCCCATTTAACTTCCAGTGATTTTTCTAAAAGCAGGTTTGACCACATCACTTTCCTCCTCCGTGACATCAAATGACTCCCTATAATCTCCAGGATCAAATATAAACTCCTCTGTTTGACATTAAAAGTTCTTCATAACCTGTTCCCTTTTTAGCTTTCCAAAATGACCCAGCCACACTGGCTTACTTGATATTCCTTGGTTTTGACATTTCATATGTTATCTCCATACCTCTGCATTGGCTGTCCCCCATGTTTGCAATGCTCTGAACCCTCAAGTCTGCTTCTTCACTTTCCAGTTTCCTTCAACACTCAGTCCATCCTACCTTCTGAAAAGGACTTTTCCTGATCTTTCTAGCTGCTAGTGCTTCCCCTTTCAGATTACCTTCCAACTGCTCTGTATATATTTTGCATGTCCCTTATTATTTACAAATTATCTTCCCCACAAATACAATTTCTTAAGGGTGGGAATGTTTTCGGTTTTTATACTCCTGTGCCTGGGCCATTGTAAGTGCTTAATAAATGTTTACTGATAGATTGACTGAAGGAGCTCTATTTCCATCGGGGGTCAGCTTCCCCATATCTTCTGGTTTCATTAATAGGAAGAATGTCAAAATTGATATTATTACATCAGTAGCCATATTAATTAGTGGACAATGATCTCATGTTTAGAGTAACAAGAATTAAATTAAAGGTCTTTGGCAATCTAAAGATGATATTATTCTCAGTACCATTTGCTCCCATACATGCCATTTTGCTACTATTGAAATGGAATGGAGATATGTAGGCCTGAGGCTCATTTTGTATTTTCCTTTGTTTAATGAGTTATTATGGTCAAATAATTCATCATATAGTGCCAGACTTACTGGCTGATTGCTAATGGTTCATCAGGCAACCCTCCTAGGCATCCTTGTATTTTACCACAAGGCTACTAGAAACCTAACATATTACCCCAAGGGAAGGATACTTTATTACTGAAACTCCAATATCCTTCCAGGTTAATGGGAAAGATTTTTTTTTTTGAAAGCCTATCAGCAGCATCTCTCAAATAACTCCAAAAAAAAGTTGACCACAGTAAAAAACAAATTTAATGGATCCCACCTAGCTGTGGCTCTCCCAGAAACAGTCTTCAGTAGACAATCTTCATTTGCCCAAATTTCAGAAAGAAAAAACCTTGGAAAACATTCAACGTAGCCAAGCACTCTACTCACTTTCACATTAAATCCACTCTGTACTCAGTTGCCTGATTTATCTTTCTAAAAGCACTTTTCTTTTCCCATTGTGTTACTCCTCCCACGTAAGTTCAATAGCTTTTCTTTATAGGGCAAAGTCCAAAGTCCTTAGTGCATCATTCAAAGTCCTCCACAATTCAGTCTCCAGCTTGATTCCAATCACTTACCATTTTTAACTTTCGTTTCTAATTGAACTCAACTCTTACAGTCTCCTATTCAAGTACTAGGCTTATAGGCATATAAAAGTCTAGGTTAAGTTCTACTGACTCTATAAAGTTCTCCCTAACACATCTTATTAACTGAGATTATTTCCATTTCTGAAAGTACTTCTGAAAGTACTTATTGTTCATGTCATCCATTTGGCAGCTCATCAACTGCTACTTTGACATCTCTTTTTAGTCTTAGACTGATATTAATCTATTCATTGTTAATTAACAGTTTTTTATGTGGGTTTCTCTCCCCAATTAAATTGCAGTCTCCTCAGGTACTGTGACTTATAGTTTATTGTATTTCTGTGGTGTTTGGCAGAATATTTTAAGAAAAGTTAATAATCAATCAATAAATATTGTTTGTTGTGGCAATGATTTTGCTGTCCCAGAGGGCAGAGCTAGGAGGAAAGGCTGGACACTGTAGAATGGCAGATTTTAATTTTCAGCAAAGTAAAACTACCCAACAAAACGTGGAATGTGATACCTCAGGAAGTAGTTGATTCTTATCATTGGTGGTATTTGACTGAAGTCTGGTTAATCACTGTCTGCAGACAATGTAGAAACAGTGATTCTTGATTTCGTGTGTGTCATGGATCCTTTTCTACTCTGGTGAGGACTTTGTACCACTTCACAGTAATGTTATATTTTAAATATGTAAAATTCAAAGGACTTCAAAGGAAATCAATCATATTGAAACACAATAATCAAAACTATATTTGTACCCACACATTTAGAAGCCCTGTTTATCAAGAGAATTCTTATAAAGGTACAGGATGGAATAGATGATCATTGAGGTCTTCCAACTCTGAGATTCAATGGTTGTGTGAAATTCTGCTTTGGCTGGTTATGTACACCAAATGGCCTTTGCTGTGACTTAAGAAGGGCAGAGGTCAAAGAAAGCATCAAATAAAAGAAACCAAATATGTCTTCTCCAAAATTTTACCTGGGCCTCATGACAGGGTAGGGGTTCATACTCTTGGATTTTATGCCTCTAGTTCCAAATGATTAGGTGCTTCTTTCTTTGGCTTTGACAATTTGGGGAATTGCAAAGCTCAGGAGAAGGTGAGATAAGATGCTTGCAACAGCATTTAAGAAAAATGATGTGTAATATCCACTTTATGGCATCTAAATTAGGTCTTTCCTTAGCTGTTCTCCTGGGTGATACCCACCTCTAACTTTAATATAGCACACATGCTTGTGCTCATCCTTCATCCTGTCACCAAATTTAATAAATACTTTGTTTATTTTTATCTAGCGTGTCCCTTGTTAGATTAGTACGTATTTTATATTTCTTATTAAATGGCAATGGTTATTTCTGAAGGCTGATAATTTACAGCTGTGCTGCTAGAGAAAAAGTGGGGTGGGAGAAATAAACCTTTTGTTCTATTATGCTCTGGGAACTGATTATAGGCATAAAAGAAATAAAACAACTCCTACATCCAGCAGAGCTTATTGTATTATCAGGTAATACACCTGCCTGTCTGATAAATAGGACTCAGTGGAACAGTTAATAAAAGGCTGGGAGTTATTTGGTGCTGAAATACAACAGGCTAAGGCAACTCAAACGTAGTCTACACTCCTTTTGCTGTCACCAGGAAAAGCACAAAATTCCAATAGTGATTGAAAGAGATGTGTTTTTGTCCTCAGGACAGGGAACAGTGACGGTTCATGTCTGAAATTTAATCTTTCTAAGATTCCAAGCTTGGCATTTGGTGATAATTCCAATTTTGTCTGTCTGAAAAAAAAAAAAAACACATTTGTACTGAAATCAAAGATGTTGACTTTGGGCATGGAAATCTGTAATAAAAAATTTTGGTCGCTTTTCTTTGATGCTTTAAGGTTTTCAAAGAATTCTCCTCACTACTACTCTGAGGGGCAGGTAGTTGCAAATAATATTATCACAACTTGGCCAAGCTTACACAACTAATAAGTGTACGAGCTGGCGTATGACCCGATCGTATTCCGTTTCCAAACCCACTGCTCACCAGCAAGCTGCTCTTTGGAGCTGCGCAAACATAGAATTCTAAAGTTGCAAGGAACTGTGTAATAACGATCAGTCCAGAAACGTGAGATGGCCAGTGGAAAGGTGCAGCAAGGAGACAGAGGGGGAGTCAAAAAGAAAGCCAGTTTGGCCAGAGGAGCCCCTGAGCCAGGTCTTCTGCCATGCCGGGCGCCTTGGGTGGAGAGGGAGCGCACTGCTGTGTCAAGGTCGCTAAGGTGGCAGCCGGCCGAGCAGGGCTGGGCGCCCCGGGCAGCGCTGCAGGCAGACACCTACACCCACGAGGAGCTCAAGGGCGAGAGGGACCGCAAGAGGCGAGGAACTGGGCCGCCCCAGGTTGGTACTCCTGGAGCTCAACTTCCTGCCTACCACGGGTACGAAACTGATGAAAGCAGCAGCTCATCCCGGCCCGGGGCATCTTGGAGGTTGGTGCCCAACGGAGCATCTTGCCGAAGGGCATGCCCTCCTTTGAGCGATACGTGGCCCAGCTTCAGTGCTGTTGCTCTGAGTACAGGAAGCAGCTCCCGAGGTGGCCTACATGCACCAGGTCCGGGCCCCAGTGTGATCTGCCTGCTGTCCCAGAACCGAGTGTTCTAAGCTGACAAGGACACCCAGGCCAACGTCTGCACCAAACACCCCGTGCCCTTCGAGCCTACCTGATGGAAGGAAGCTAGAGGAAGGTGTTCCCGGCCAAGGGAAACATCCCTTGTGAGAGCTCCACGTTCTTCACTGACATTTGGCTGGACATGATAAGGGATGAGATTGCTGGCTGCATTGGAGAGGTCTGTGAAAAGAACCTCTTTCCAGAAGCCACAGGAATTCTTTACTTTCCCACCCCCAAGAAGATGAATGAGTTCGTCAAGAAGAGAGAAAGGGTTCTGGGCCCCAGCAATTACTCCAGCTTCAAGTGCCCTCAGCGGAAGCCTGAGGATGCAGTCATCCCTTCCACAGAGCTGGCAAGGCAAGTCATCGAGTAGGCGAGGCAGGTGGAGATGATTTTCAGAGATGGGCGTTGGGGAGGTGGGAGTGGTCAGGCTGAAAGACTTATTTTGAAGGGGAATAGTTTGGGTCAATAAAGGACGTGAGATCACCAAAAGAAAGTCAATTGGTCTTGGATGCAAAGTGTGTAGGTGGAATAATGCCCAATGATGGCTGGAAATATTGGTTTTTACAGGTTATGTAGGGTTTTCAAAGCTAAGCAGAGTAATTAATATTGTATCTTTGTGGTAGTCAGAACCCCCAGCAGTTGAGCAAGGGCATCACACGATTAAATTTTTCACTTAAGGAAAATGACTTTGGCAGCAGGGTAGAGCATGGCCAGGAATGATGAGAAACTGGGAGTGTGGAAACCGATTAGGAGGCTCTTTTTAAATTGAATCTAGAGGTAATATGGGCCTAGACTAAGGTTGTGTGAGTGGAGAGGAGGGGCCAGATGGGAGAGATCTTATGTAGATAGAAATGGCAAGGTTTAGCAATTGATTGGATGTGTGAGGTGAGAAAAAGTGGAGTGTGCAGGATAACACTAAAATTATGAACCTGGGAGACTGGCAGGATGATGCCTTGAATAAAATAGGGAATTTGGGAGAAAGAAAAGGGGTGGACTAGGGGAAAATAATGAGTTTAATTTGAACATGTTGAGTTTTATTGCTGGGCTTTCTATTTGGAAATGTTTAATAAGTGGTTGATGATGAGGGTCTAAAGTGCAAACTTTCAAAAAGGTGGTAATCCCTGAAATGGGCGTAGAAGGTAGAAGGTAATCAGTAAATATTTTAAGAGGTAGTTTAGTGTTGTAGAAAGAATATTTGATTTAGAATACAGAGACTCTGGATTTGAATCCTAACTGTTCACTGAATTGATTTTGGCCAAGTCACTTCACTCTTTTCAGCCTCATTTCCTTCATCTCTGCCTTGGTTAGAGTGTTCAGAAGAAAGTTATGATCAACAGTGTTCAATGCTACAGAAAGTTTAAAGGAAAAAGAGGACTCTGAAGTAGACATGGGGCTTGGCAACTAGTTTACTAATGATTGTGGAGGAAGTTGTTTTAGTAGAGGGAGATCTTAGACCCTTAGATTTAGAGGTGGTGGAAATTTGGAGGTTATTTAATCCATTCCTCTCATCTTATAGATGAGGAAACTGTGATGCCTTGAGGTTAAATGCCTTACTCTAGGTCACACAGTAGAAGGCAGAGCGGAGATCTGACTCCAGGTCTTCTGACTTCAAATGTCATGTTGTTCTCAGTGAATCACAGAAGAGGCCAGATTGCTAGGACTGACTTTTTGTTCATGATCCCAATCTATCAATTTTTCCTCAAAGGGTTTTTCCACCCCCATCTCTAATTGGCTTTGATTTCACTAGATTAAATGAGTAAAGAGTTAAAGCACCAATCAAAGGAAAAAAAACACAACAAAACCAAAGAATTTGAAGTTTAAAAATAACATGTATACCTGACAACTAGATCTTTTGAAAACAAGACTTCCAACAGCCAAAACTGAATGTGATAATGAATCATACTTTGTTGCTGCAAAGGGGAAGGTTTTGGCAGCTGTACACTCAAGTATTGTCAACATCTTAGTTAATGCACATCCATTCCTTGCTAGTAAAGACAAGAAATGGGTGGCTTGGAAGGTTTTGAAACTTTTCCAAACTACTAAAGTACATTCTCAACCTAATCAACATAACATGGCATAAAATATGCAAAAGGTATATGTAATATGGATTCTACACACAATTTAGTTGCATAGTGGAAAGTCACTGATTAAAATCTCTAACTCAATTTACTCAAAAGAATAATTGTGTAAGACAACTTCTAAGATCTCTTCTAGCTTTTAGATCCACAGTTCTATGATTCAGGGAAGCTGCAGTGTGGGAGGGGGGAGGATACATTACCCCACTTTTCAACACTGGAAAATCTTAGTCCTTTCTGAAGCTTTGTCTGATAAGTCAAATATGCAGGACAGTTGTCGGGCAGCTAGGTGGTGCAGTGGCAGAGCACCAGTGCAGGAGTCAGGAGGACCTGAGTTCAAATCTCACCTCAGACACTTGACACTCACTAGCTGTGTGACCTTGGGCAAGTCACTTAACTCCAATTGCCTCATCCTGGGTCATCTCCAGTCATCTGTATGAATATCTGGTCACTGGATTCAGACGCTCTGGAGGAAAAGTGAGGCTGGTGACCTGCACAGCCCTTCCTCACTCAAATCAAAGTCACGTGCAAGTCATGTCATTATTTGTCTGGTGGCATGGTCTTCTTCAGCAACGAAGGATGAACACCCAGGACAGTTAAGAAAATAACCTCCTGGCTTCATCATCCATATCTGTTGTATTCCACATTTAATTATTCATGTGAAGAACCAGAAGTTTTAGGATAGGATGATTTAAGGCTCTAGGTAATTTGCAAATCAATTTTAAAAAAAAGAACATATTTATGTTCCTAAGTTTATTTCATTTAGATTCATTAATTAAATTAAATTAACTTAGAAGAAGTAACACTGGGTGTTAAAGGGAGCCAGTCTGGGATGTTTTGGTGAAAAAAAATATAGTAGATAAGATGATTTTGGATACTTGAGATCTGAATACACTGGGGGAAATATGGCCCGTAGGGGATCCAGATGGGCTGTCTATCCCAACTACAACCAGAATAATTACTCAGCTTTGTAATAAAGTTTGCTTTGTAGGCAGACCTCATATCCTTTGTGTCATTTGCCATATATCAAGTAGATTTGAATTACCTTCTTTGATTAGATGAAAAGATTTATAGAGCAAAATCTTATTTCAAGAGAATGCTCAGGTAATAAGGTATTCTATTAAAAAAAAAAAACCCGTATAAAGCCAAACTGGACAATGGCTTTGAAAAAAAACAAAAAACAAAAAACTTCTTTTGCTGAAATCTCTCTAAAGATGTTTAGAGAGTTATTCCTTTCTTATTAAGTAAAGTCCATTGACAATGAAGAATATTTCTTTGATCACCTGGGATAGGGGTTGGCAAACTACAACCTAGGCCAAATCTTTCTCTTACCTCTTTTTGTACTGCCCCAAGCTAAGAATGTTTTTTTACATTGTTTAAATGAAGTAAAATTTTATTTAAAAATGTAAAAAGCACTCTGAGCTCCTGCCCTACAGAAAAACAGATAGTGGACTTGTTTTGGCCCTGGGACTGAAGTTTGCCAGTCCCTGACCAATGACATTTCAGGGTGTCAAGAACATCCTTCTGAAAATTAGTTTTATTAAGTAGAACTGAAGATGAAGACAGAGAAAGGATAAAATTTTTTAAATGAACCACTGGTCATTTACTCTTAAAAAGTTTCTTATATTAGCTTGTTTATTGTCACAGAGTCACAAACTATCAAAGTTGAAACTAAGTTAATGGCAAGAGTATTTTCCTTTTTTTCCATGCATCTTCAGCATAGAACACCTTGTCATATAGTAGGTGCTTAATAAATATTTATTGAAGTGATTTAAATTGAAGAAATCACGGATGTCATCAATCCAACCTTTAATGAGACCCAAAATCCCCTCTGCAACATGGCTGACAAGTGATACATTTGATCTCTGTTTCATGGATTTTGCTAATAGCAAGCCCTCTCCCAAAGTAGCTCCTTTCACTTTTCAAAGTATTGGGAAGTTTTTTTTCCTTTGGGAAGTTTTTTTCCTTGCATTTAGCTTTAACCTGTCTCTCTGCAACTTCTTTCAGTTGCTCTTGATTTTCTTCTCTAGAGTAAAACAGAACAAGTTTAATCCCTTTCCCACATAAAAGTACTTTAAATATTATGCAGTCCTTTCTTAAAACTATCTTCCTTCCCCAACCAGTTTGTTCAGTCTATAGTCATATACAGGGTCTATACATTTCTCACAGTTTTGAACTCCCTACTCTGGATGAATTCCAGCAAGTTAATGTTCTTCCTAGAATGAGGCAACCAGAATTGAATGCAGTGGTCCAGGTGTAATTTGGCGAGAATCCAGTACAGTACAAGTACTTCTTCTTCTTCTGTTCTCAGTGAAATCTAATACAGCATTAGCTTTTTGTCTGCCATGTCCCACTATTAACTTATTTGAGACTTACAATTCACTATAACTTAACAGATCATTTTTTCCCTCATACAAAATACTGTCTAGCCATGCCTCCAGCATTCTGATTTTCTCTCTTTCTCTCTGTCTCTCTCTCTCTGTCCCTCTCTGTGTCTATCCCTATTAGACTTCATCTCAGTTTTGGTCCATTGTGTAATCCTGTTAATTTCTTTTTTGGATCCTATTTTTCTCATCCATTTTTTTTCTCCCAACTTTGAATCATCAGCATACCTTATAAACATGCCTTTTTTCAAGTCATAGATACAAATATTGAGAAGTATAGGACAAGATCCCTGAGGTATTTCTCTAGTGATCTTCCTCCCTTCCCTTCCAAAAGTGAAATGGACTGACTGCCTTTGGAGAAGTTCACATTGACTGGGATTAGTGTAGTAAAGGCAATTGATTCATCAATGACTGTTTTGGGGGTGCAGTTTTTCCACTCACTTCCAAACTACATAACTGTCCTATTACCTAGTTTGATTCACATTTCTCCATCTTGTCCACAATGATAGTGGACTCTCTCTTTTGTAAGTAGATGATTTGGTTGCTTAAAGGAGCAGAAAAAAATGTGTATAAGGAAATTCAATAAAATCATCTGGAAAAGAAGCACAGTCTCTCAGATGAAATGTTTAGGAGAAACACAGACTGCTTTGAAGACCTGAAAGAGAACTGCCTTCAGATCCATGTACTGAGAGGACCTAATTTTTCCCCATTTTGCTTTATTCTGAATGTAGTAATTGAGTACTCCCAGATGCACAGTGGAATATTGAGAGTTGTACATGAAGAGATAACTATTATGTATACCTTGACTTTCTTTTTAAGTATATGATAAATTCAGCATACTATTTTTTTTAAAAAAAAATTATTCATTTTTAGTTTTCAACATTCACTTTTATAAGATTTTGAGTTCTAAATTTTTTCTCCTCCCTCCCCTTAATCCTCCACAAGGTGGCATGCAAACTGATATAGGCTATGCATGTATAATCATAGTAAACATTTCCACATTTATATTGTGAAAGAAGAATAAGAATGAGAAAGAAAAAGCAAAAAAAGAAGAAAATAGTATCATTTTCAAAGCTTTGTTTGTCTATGATTACTTTTGATGTTCCTTCTGTTCTCTTCTGTACATTGCAAAAACATGTCTCAGGAAACCTCTTTTCATGAGCCTATGTCCATAGATTCTGCTGCCTGTATTGGTGGATCTGAGACCATACCTAGACTATAATACAAGGAGATACCTTGTCAGCACACTATGGAAACAGTTGTGTTATGTCACCAGTAGCTTCCTCTTTTCAGAGCTGAGGAATTATAAGATTATCCTGCCAAAAAAAAAAAAAAAAGAATGAAGTGAATTTTGTATGACCTATTTTTGATGAAACTGGGCTGGCTATAAATAACCTCTACATACCTTTAGAAATGCTCATAAACCACACCTTTCGTAATGTATTCTAGCAGTTTGCCAAAAATAAAATTCAAGCTCGCTGCTTTGTAGTTTATAGACTCTACCTCTTCTGTTTTTTAAAAGTTGGGTCTCCAGTCATATGATATGTCTATTCAACAATACAGACAGTGGCTCAGCAATTACATTTGCCAGTTCTTTCAATTCTCTGGAATGTGATTCATCTAGATTTGGTCATTCAAAATAGCTAGATGCTCTAGATGCTCTCTTACCCTCTCTGTAGTTATCATCTGTTTCAATTCCCTATTAACCATTTTTGTTTTATCCAGTTCATTCAGATCATTCTCTTTAGAAAAAAGCAAGAATAGAATTGTTATTTATCACAGTATCATATTAACCATCCTAAGCAACAGAGCTTCTCCTTCTTTTTCTCCCTCTTGACTGCAGCATAACAACAAATGTTATTTTTATTGTTGTTGTCCTTAAAATTTAGTACTAGCCTCAGCTCATTTTGTATCCTGACACTACAATTACATGACTGCATTCATCCCAAGTGAGTTTTTGCTTCTATTTTCTATGCATATTTTTTTTTAAATTCAGTCTTATTTTCAGCTCTAAATTCTCTCTCACATCTCCCCTCTCCCACTGACAGAGAAAGTAGGAAAATTGAAACATAAAACTATACATAAAAATATGTATAGTCAAGTAAAACTAATTCCTATGTTTTGTTTTTGTTCAGTCATGTCTGACTCTTTGTGACTGAATTTTGGGTTTTCTTGGCAAAGATACTGAAGTAGTTTTCCATTTCCTTTTCTAGCTCATTTTATAGATGAGGATTTGAGGCAAACAAAGCTAAGTGTCTTGTCCCCGGAGTCACACAGATGGTAAGTGTCTGAAGCTATATTTGAACTCAGGAAGATGAATTTTCCTGATTCCAAGTTCAGTGCTCTATCCACTGTGTCACCTACCTGCCCAGTTTCTACATTAGTCATTGTAGTGTGAAGGTGATATTCACAGCACCTAGGGCAGCCATGAATATGCTGGTGAAATTCTGAATTGTGAAATACCACAGACTCCACTTGGAAGACAGAACCAAAACATTTATTCAGACACCAGAAAGCCAAATACCTCATAGTAACAAAGATCTATACACAATAATAATACAGAGAACAACACCAGTCCCAAGCCTTCCTTCTGTTAGGCTTCCCACAAACCAGTTCTTGTAAACAAAATCACAAACAAGTTCTTTCATTCACACTAATTGTTGCCTTTCCCAGCTCTGATTGCTCTTAGTCTAACTTCCTCTCAGCTCTGCTCTAGCTCTGCCTCTTCCTGCTTTACCCCTTCTTGTTTCAGTGTGACTTGACTCATGTGACTCAGGCTTCCATGTGACTTAAGCAAGTCACATGTGCCTATTAATGGATGGGAAAGGTCTTCCCATTAGGAAGCAAAATGGCATTAACAATAAGCAGGAATGCTTTATCAATACATTCATGTCCAAAATATATATACTTCCATCTATACACTGAGTCCATCACTTTCATGTCTGCAGGTAGATATATGCAGGTCTTTTGATAATTTGAATTTGTTGATCAATTTCTTTTGTGATCACATCACTCTTTTTAGGCAGATCCCACTTTTCCTTTCATTGAAATAATTTATGTTTTTGTTTTCAGACTTTTGTGATGGATGCTTCTGATTCCTCATGCTCCAACTTTCCCTTTCGAGGATTAGATGAACAAAATCTAACTATCCATTTTTCTGAATTATTTGAAATGCTTTATTTGGCCCTGGATCAATATGTGGAAGGGAACTTTAAAGATCACCTAATCATTAGGATCATGCTAGAAAGGATCTCACATGCAATGTAGTCCAAATTCTCTATTTAAAAAGTGAGTAAGATTGGAGAAGTGTTTTTCTCAAGGACACATGGATAGTAAGTGGCAGATGTGGGATTTGTACCTGATGCTCTGACTCAAAATCCATTGCTTTCACCATAGTGTCAGACTGCCAATCTGTAAGAGCTCAGATCTCAGCATACATGTATATGTGTACATATATGTGTACATGTATATATGTATCCATATGTGTAAATATATTTATATATTACATACATATTTTTCCATAATTTTCAGAGAGTCTATTATTTGTGTAGCTTTTTACCTTCTACTAAGCTATTAATTATTTTTCCAAAACTCTTCTAGATATTTCATTTCTTTTCCAATTCTTTTCTCAAAGCAGGAGTCAGCAAACTGTGGCCCAGAGGCTAATTCTGGCACTCCACCTGTTTTATGTATGGCTTGTGTGCCTATTGGTTTTTGTATTTACTCTTGGGATATTGTTTCCAGCCCCATTCCTACGCCCCTCATCTCATTTCATTTATAATACATTTTTTTTAATGCAATTTATTTTAGGAATTTTATTTGAGGCCAACCTGACTTGTTTCTTTTGATAATGTGGCATTATATTTCACTTATTCCTTTCATTAATTACTGATGGTCAGCAGGCCTTCAAGATGCTGACTGAAATTTCTTGATAAGTATTTTGTTTCTTCCTGGTTGCAATGTTTTCTCTCTTTTTTTTTTGTCACTTGCTCTTTATTCTTTCTACTTCATTCATTTTTTTCTCTTAACTTGAGCCATGGGGCTTTGGTATTTTGTCCTTTATCTGCCTTTTTTTTGTTCATTTATTTATTTATTTATTTTTATTTATTTATTTATTTTTAATTAAATTTATTTATTTAACTTTTAACAATCATTTTCACAAAAATTTTGGGTTACAAATTTTCTCCCCTTTTATCCCCTCCCCCCCCCAAACACCAAGCATTCTAATTGTCCCTATGACCAATCTGCTCTCTCTTCTATCATCCCTCTTCTGCCCTTGTCTCTGTCTTCTCTTTTGTCCTGTAGGGCCAGATAGCTTTCTATACCCCTTTACCTGTATTTCTTATTTCCTAGTGGCAAGAACATTACTCGACAGTTGATCCTAACACTTTGAGTTCCACCTTCTTTACCTCCCTCCCTCTCCACCCCTTCCCTTTGGAAGGCAAGCAATTCAATATAGGCCAAATCTGTGTAGTTTTGCAAATGACTTCCATAATAGTTGTGTTGTATAGGACTAATTATATTTCCCTCCATCCTATCCTGTCCCCCATTACTTCTATTCTCTTTTGATCCTATCCCTCCCCATAAGTGTCGACCTCGAATTGCACTCTCCTCCCCATGCCCTCCCTTCTATCATCCCCCCCACCCTGTCCCCTTATCCCCCACTTTCCTGTATTGTGAGATAGGTTTTCCTACCAAAATGAGTGTGCATTTATTCTTTCCTTTAGTGGAATGTGATGAGAGTAGACCTCATGTTTTTCTCTCACCTCCCCTCTTTATCCCTCCACTAATGAGTCTTTTGCTTGCCTCTTTTATGAGAGAGAATTTGCCCCATTCCATTTCTCCCTTTCTCCTCCCAATATATTTCTCTCTCATTGCTTGATTTCATTTTTTTTTTTTTAAGATATGGTCCCATCCTCTTCAATTCACTCTGTGCACTCTGTCTCTATGTATGTGTGCATGTGTGCATGTGTGTGTGTGTAATCCCACCCAGTACCCAGATACTGAAATGTTTCAAGAGTTACAAATATTGTCTTTCCATGTAGGAATGTAAACAGTTCAACTTTAGTAAGTCCCTTATGACTTCTCTTTGCTGTTCACCTTTTCATGGTTCTCTTCATTCTTGTGTTTGAAAGTCAAATTTCCTTTTCAGCTCTGGTCTTTTCATCAAGAATGCTTGAAAATCCTCTATTTCATTGAAAGACCAATTTTTCCCCTGAAGTATTATACTCAGTTTTGCTGGGTAGGTGATTCTTGGTTTTAGTCCTAGTTCCTTTGACTTCTGGAATATCCTATTCCATGCCCTTCGATCCCTTAATGTAGAGGGTGCTAGATCTTGTGTTATCCTGATTGTATTTCCACAGTACTTGAATTGTTTCTTTCTAGCTGCTTGCAATATTTTCTCCTTGACCTGGGAACTCTGGAATTTGGCCACAATGTTCCTAGGAGTTTCTCTTTTTGGATCTCTTTCATGTGGTGTTCTGCGGATTCCTTGAATATTTATTTTGCCTTCTGGTTCTAGAATCTCAGGGCAGTTTTCCTTGATAATTTCATGAAAGATGATGTCTAGGCTCTTCTTTTGATCATGGCTTTCAGATAGTCCCATAATTTTTAAATTGTCTCTCCTGGATCTATTTTCCAAGTCAGTTGTTTTTCCCATGAGATATTTCACATTATCTTCCACTTTTCCATTTTTTTGGGCTTGTATTGTGATATCTGTCTTTCTCACAAAGTCCTTAGCCTTCATCTGTGCCATTCTAATTTTGAAAGAACTATTTTCTTCAGTGAGCTTTTGAATCTCCTTTTCCATCTGGCTAATTCTGCTTTTGAAAGCCTTCTTCTCCTCATTGGCTTCTTGAACCTCTTTTGCCAATTGAGTTAACCTATTTTTCAAGGTGTTATTTTCTTCAACATTTTTTTGGGTCTCCTTTAGCAGGGTGCTGATTTGTTGTTCATACTTTGACTTCATGTCTCTCATTTCTCTTCCCAGCTTTTCCTCCACCTCTCTAACTTGATTTTCAAAGTTCTTTTTGAGCTCTTCCATGGCTGGAGCCCATTGGGTGGGCTGGGACACAGAAGCCTTGCCTTCTGTGTCTTTGCCTGATGGTACGCATTGTTCTTCCTCATCAGAAAGGCAGGGAGGAAATGCCTGTTCACCAAGAAAGTAACCTTCTATAGTCTTATTTCTTTTCCCTTTTCTGGGCATTTTCCCAGCCAGTGACTTGACCTCTGAATATTCTCCTCACACCCACCTCGCCTCCTGATCCTCCCAGCCAGAGTTTGGGGTCTGAGATTCAAATGCTGCTTCCAGCCTTAGGGCTTTTGGCGGGGGCAGGGCTGCTATTCAGTGTGAGATTAAGTTCAGGTGCTCAGGTGGGGGCAGGGCTGCCTCTCAGGCTCAGTTCCCTCAGGGGGTTTATGCACAGACCTTCCACAATGGATCCAGGCTTCCACCTGCTTGGGGAGCCCTGGTCTGCAGCTGCCTCTCAGCTTCTACCTCCCGGGGGGGCCTGAGTTATGGGGGCACCCCACTCCCCTCTCGACCTGCCAAAGAGACTCTCTCACCGACCCCTGTCATCTGTGGGTGGAGGGACTTGTGCGGACCGCTGGAGATCCCGTCCCTGAAGCCTGCTTGGATCTGCTTTTCTTGGTGCAGCGGCCGCGGCAGGTCTGGGCTGGGCTCTGCGTCTGCGGCGCGACGGACCTTTTGCGAGAGGTTTGCAGGTCCCTCTGTGGGTGGAGGGACCCGCGTGGCCGCTGGAGATCCCGTCCCTGAAGCCCTCTGGGATCTTTTCCTCTCGGTGCCGCGGCTGCGGCAGGGCTGCACTCAGCTCCCAGTCCCGGTGCCCAGTCCGCAGGGCGAAGGACTCCCCACGAGAGGTTTGCAGGTCTCTCCAGAACAGAAATCTCCCTCGCTCCAATGTTCCGTGGCTTCTGGGTGCAGAATTCGCTGTGAGTTACTTCCCTGTAGCCGTTCTATGGGTTGTGGGTTTGGAGCTATGTGTATGTGCGTCTTTCTACTCCGCCATCTTGGCTCCGCCCCCTCCTGTTTTCTGTTTTACTTGGGAACTTGGCAACCATATTTCTAGGTGAATCTGATATGGAATTCTTTGGTGTCAATGCATGGATTTTATAGTCTTTACTTTGGTTATGTGCTTCTTTCTTCTCAAAGTCTAAGGTTGCTCAATTAATTGAAGGCCCTGTTTATTTTGTGGTGTTCCTTCAAAAGAACATTAGAATTTAATGTTAGAATTTAAGGGGAATTTAAAGTTATTTAGACTATATTTCTCATTGTTCAAAGAAGGAACTACAGGGAAATGAAATTGATTGCCTGTGGTAATAGAACTATTCAGTGGTAGAACTAGGATGAGGACAGTGGCAGAAATCAAACCTGGGCATTCTTAAGCCCAGTCCAGCTTTTCTTTTCCTGCCACATCAAGCCAGCATTCTTACTTTTAATGAAAGAAAGCAAGTTCCTTTCTGAGAACTGACTGTAAGACATTACTATATTGTAAATAAAAATTCATAGGAAGTGTTGGCCTCTAATTGTTTGAATTAGGTTGGTGGTGAAAATCATCTTACTTATTTTAGCTGGAGGAATTTGTAAATCTTTCTTGCCTGAAGGCACTCTCTTGCTTGCTTGATCTTAGAAAAGAGACTCAGCCTTGAAAGCTTAGAAGTTCCAGAAGTCTCTACTCATTGCACTGGAAAAGAATTTTTAGCAGTTTTGAAGTCCTTTGGGCTTCCACATCAATTATCCTGATCTCCTTTCACAGAACATAAAACTTTTCCAGCAGATATGAATTGTTTCTAGTGGAGGCTTCACTTGCATTTTGTCTTACTATGTTTTACACTGCTGATTTCTCTTCACTGTGAAGGAGGTAGGTTTTTCAGTTTCTCTCTTTTGAGAATTCCCAATAGGATGAGTGATGAGGGAAAGGAACAGGGAAGGGAAAAGAAAGGGTAATCTTTAGAGGGAGGAGGGGTATATATGAAAGCAGATCAGAAGAAACTTTTATTTTTTAGAAATAGAAATTGTGAACACTTTTCTTTTAGAAAGTAACACGGCCCTCATCAGAGTGAGGCAGGGCTAATAATCTTTTGTCCCAAAAGACAACATCACATGATGTATAATAAAATATTTTTCTTACCCCAGTCATCTGTTCATCATTTTCTCACCACTCCTGCTCCCACCTTAAAAGTTATGTGCATATAATGCCCAACAAGTGATTAGAGTGAAAAATTAAGTATATTGTCCAGATATTTGTAAGAATAAAAAAGTTGCTATCAGAGACCACAGTAAGGTGATATGCAGAATTTTATTTTATTTCATTTGATTATTTACTGATGGGGCAAATAAAACCTAAGGGGAAGAAACAATTTCTTCTTCCTGTTTTTACCAATGTTATTAACTGATAGAGTTGACTATATTCATCAGGTCAGCCAGTGAAAAGTTTTCTTGATTGTTAGTTATACCATGTCACATTCTCTGTCTTGGTGATAATTTATAACTCAGCCACTTAGTGGCAAAAGAACACAATAATACGGTAATGCAAGGAGAGTACATGCTATATTTCTTTTTCACCTATCTAATGACTCAATACAAAGACCTTATTGAAAGTCCTTTGAAGCCAGGCAGGAGGTGCTGAAGTTATGGCTTCTTGAGAAGTCCTTGTAAGAAGCTAATATGAACTTAAATTGTTAAGGAGAAGCCTTAAAGAGCTGGGAAAGGGACTAACATTCTCAGATAAAAAGAAATCAGGCAGAAGTGAATATAAAAAAGAACTAGTTCAAATGAAATGCCAAGTAGTGATGGTGGTACACACATATACATGTATGTATGTGTGTGTGTGTGTGTGTGAAAGAGAGAGAGACAGAGACAGAGAGATAGAGAGAGAGAACTAGTGTGATAAATGTGTATTCATGAAGTCAGAACTAAGAAGCTAGGGGTCGAAACCATAGAGAAGCTATGGTCAGGGTAGAGAAAAGTTGTCAAACAAGAGAGTGCAATTCATGGAGCTCTTATGTTTGGGAGGCATATTATGACTACTTGTATTCCTTTTTGCTTTGTCAGTTTATGGGGGCATTTCAACCACTACAGAATTCTCATAGGAACTCAAAAAGTCCCCACAAATTTTGAGTAGTGAGTTGATGATGTGAAATATGAATTACTATTTCAGAAGTGCCATGAAACAAAGGCAGAAGAAAGCACATTCACCTTGAGTCCAGATGTCCCTAAATGATCCAGTGACCACAAATATCCCAGCGTGGTTATGGCTTTGGCCAAACCTCTAAATGATGTTGTGCATTTCTCTCTTTGCTGTGTCTCAGAGATGTAATGCAAATATGTAATAGTTTGTCTCAGAGAGATGGTGAATTCTCCCCTCTTGGAGCTTTTCAAGTAGAGATGCTAGATAGCCACTTGCTGGTCTGTTATATTGGGAGCAATCCTTTACCATATTGGTTGAACTAATGGCTATCAAGGTCACTTTGAACTCTCAAATTCTTGGATTTTGTGATTCTGAATGAATTATGGAAAGGAATATTGTTAATTTTCAAGAACTAAAAATTTAGTAATGCAAATACTGATTTTAGGGACCAACTATCAAGTTTTTTCTCTTAAGAAATACCAACTATTCCAGGTCTCAAGGAATAATGGAATTAATTCACCCTCTTCCTTTTTCATATTCTCTGGCTAGTTTAAATTCCTTAGACAAATTAGTTTAATTTTTTTTGGAATATGTCTTTTGGACTTTTTTCAGGCCAGTTTTGAGAGCATGTGCTAGGATGACTGAAAAAGGAATAGACTCTCGTATGTCTGGGATTATCTGGTAGTGGTGAGATCTGACGGCAGGTGGACTGATATGAGTTTCTTTGAAGAGCTCCCTTTCAGATTGTTGAATTGTATGAGTATTTTACTGAGTCAACATTTATTAATTCTCTATCATGGATGCTACAAAAGTATAAAATAGGGTTTCTTTGCTCTCAAATTGCACTATGCCCTTAACCAGTTATACGTACAAGATTACTAAATACAAAACAATTATCGAATAATTAAATGCAAACTCTGTGATGCTATCAGTTTAATGAGCATTCAGAGAAAGGAGAAAGCTGTGTCTGCTCAAGCAGTTGTTCCTAGCCAGCCGTTCTCAAACTATCTAGTCACAGGACCCATTTTCCTTCTTAACAATTATTGATGAGCATCCAAAGAGCCTTTGTTCATGTGAGTTATATCTGTAAATATTTACCACATTAAACATAAAAACATTTTAGTATTATTTTGAAAATAATTTTGACATCAAGGATTCTCTGAAAGGGTTTTGGGGACCCTAGGAGTTTCTGGAACACACTTCAAGAACCATTGCCATACACTACACTTACTGTTGTATAAGAGGTGTATGATAGAGTTCCTTATCAAAGCTGGAACTTCTACATTATCCTTAGTCTTCTCTAAGAATCTGGATCCACAGTATTTTGAAATTATCCTTGCTGAAGAGAGTGAACATGGCAAAGTAGATAGAGAGCCAGTCTTAGAGTCAGGAAGACCTGAGTTCCAATATTGCCTCTGATGTCTGGTAAATGTACATTTGGGCAAATCCTTCAACCTCTTACTGTCCTAGAAACTAAGTTACATGCACATTTTTGATTTATATGATGAGGTAGTTTCCATGCCTGGCAAGGTGAAGTTACAGGCTTAGGCTCCCTGACTCTCCTCAAATAAACAAACAGAAAATCCACCCAACTTTCTGGCATCTACATAAGATTAGTTTTAGAAAAGATAAGTAACCCAATGTGACATAGACATGGCCACAAATTTCATGTGATCTTTGCACTGGGAGCTTCAAAATTCAAAATTAGACTTGGATTAACCACCACAGCTAAAGCTAAATGTTAGACTATTTCTGAGAGTTCATTTTTTTTTTAATTTAACTTTTAACATTTATTTTCACAACATTTTGGGTTACAAATTTTCTCTCCTTTTCTCCCCTCCCCCCCCCAAACCCAAGCATTCTAATTGCCCCTGTGACCAGTCTGCTCTCTCTTCTATCCTCCCTCTCTGCCCTTGTCTCCGTCTTCTCTTTTGTCCTGTAGGGCCAGATAGCTTTCTTGACCCCTTAACCTGTATTTCTTATTTCCCAGTGGTAAGAGCATTACATTTGATCCTAACACTTTGAGTTCCAACTTCTTTAGCTCCCTCCCTCCCCACCCCTTCCCTTTGGAAGGCAAGCAATTCAATATAGGCCAAATCTGTGTAGTTTTGCAAAAGATTTCCATACTAGTTGTGTTGTATAGGACTAATTATATTTCCCTCCATCCTATCCTGACCCCCATTACTTCTATTCTCTTATGATCCTTTCCCTCCCCATGAGTGTCGACCTCGGATTGCATTCTCCTCCCCATGCCCTCCCCTCCATCCTCCCCCCCACCTTGCTTGTGCCCCTGTCCCCCACTCTCCTGTATTATGAGATAGGTTTTCCTATCAAAATGAGTGTGCATTTTATTCTTTCCTTTACTGGAATGTGATGAGAGTAGACCTCATGTTTTTCTCTTGCCTCCCCTCTTTATCCCTCCACTAATAAGTCTTTTGCTTGCCTCTTTTATGAGAGATAATTTGCCCCATTCAACTTCTCCCTTTCTCCTCCCAATATTTCTCTCTCACTGCTTGATTTCATTTTTTTTTTAAGATATGATCCCATCCTCTTCAATTCACTCTGTGCACTCTGTCTCTATGTATGTGTGCATGTGTGCATGTGTGTGTGTGTGTACTCCCACCCAGTACCCAGATACTGAGATGTTTCAAGAGTTACAAATATTGTCTTTCCATGTAGGAATGTAAACAGTTCAACTTTAGTAAGTCCCTTATGACTTCTCTTTGCTGTTCACCTTTTCATGGTTCTCTTCATTCTTGTGTTAGAAAGTCAAATTTTCTTTTCAGTTCTGGTCTTTTCATCAAGAAAATTTGAAAATCCTCTATTTCATTGAAAGACCATTTTTTCTCCTGAAGTATTATACTCAGTTTTGCTGGGTAGGCAATTCTTGGTTTTAGTCCTAGTTCCTTTGACTTCTGGAATATCCTATTCCATGCCCTTCGATCCCTTAATGTAGAGGGTGCTAGATCTTGTGTTATCCTGATTGTATTTCCACAATACTTGAATTGTTTCTTTCTAGCTGCTTGCAATATTTTCTCTTTCACCTGGGAGTTCTGGAATTTGGCCACAATGTTCCTAGGAGTTTCTCTTTTTGGATCTCTTTCATGCGGTGTTCTGCGGATTCCTTGAATATTTATTTTGCCCTCTGGTTCTAGAATCTCAGGGCAGTTTTCCTTGATAATTTCATGGAAGATGATGTCTAGGCTCTTCTCTTGATCATGGTTTTCAGGTAGTCCCAGAATTTTTACATTGTCTCTCCTGATTCTATTTTCCAGGTCAGTTGCTTTTCCAATAAGATATTTCACATTATCTTCCATTTTTCGAATCTTCACGCTATGTTCTGTGATATCTGTCTTTCTCATAAAGTCCTTAGCGTCCATCTGTACCATTCCAGTTTTGAAAGATCTATTTTCTTCAGTGAGCTTTTGAATCTCCTTTTCCATTTGGCTAATTCTGCTTTTGAAAGCATTCTTCTCCTCATTGGCCTTTTGAGCCTCTTTTGCCAATTGAGTTAGGCTAGTTTTCAAGGTGTTAATTTCTTCAACATTTTTTTGGTTCTCCTTTAGCAGGGAGCTGATCTGCCTTTCATGCTTCTCTTTCATCCCTCTCATTTCTCTTCCCAGTTTTTCCTCCACCTCTCCAACTTGACTTTCAAAATTCTTTTTGAGTTCTTCCATGGCCTGAGTCCATTGGGTGGGCTGGGACACAGAATCCTTGATTTCTGTGTCTTTGTCTGATGGTAAGCATTGTTCTTCCTCATCAGAAAGGAAGGGAGGAGGTGTCTTTTCTCCGAGAAAGTACCCTTCAATAGTTTTATTTCTTTTCCCTTTTCTGGGCATTCTCCCCTGCCAGTGGCTTGACCTCTGAATATTCTCCTCACACCCACCTCACCTCCTGGTCCTCCCAGCCAGCGTTTGGGGACTGAGATTCAAATACTGTTTCCCGCCTTAGGGCTTTTGGCGGGGGCAGGGCTGCTATTCAGTGTGAGAATTAAGTTCAGATGGTCAGGTTGGGCAGGGCTGCCTCTCAGGCACAGTTCCCTCAGGGGGTTTATGCACAGACCTTCCACAATGGATCCAGGCTCCCGCCCGCTTGGGGAGCCCCTGTCTGCAGCCACCTCTCAGCTTCTATCTCCCGGGGGGGCCCGAGCCATGGGGGCACCCCACTCCCCTCTCGACCCGCCAAAGAGACTCTCTCACCAACCCTCGTCACCTGTGAGTGGGGGGGCTTGTGCCGCTGCTGGAGATCCCGTCCCTAAAGCCTGCTTGGATCTGTACCTCTCGGTGCCGCGGCCGCTGCATGTGCGGGCTGGGCTCTGTGTCTGCAGTGCGACGGACTTTTGCGAGAGGTTTGCAGGTCCCTCTGTGGGTGGAGGGACCCTCGTGGCCGCAGGATATCTGGTCCCCGTAGCCCGTTCGGATCTTTTCCTCACGGTATGGCGGCTGCTGCAGGGCTGCACTCAGCTCCCAGTCCCGGCGACCAGTCCACAGCGCGAAGGACCCCCCGCGAGAGGTTTGCAGGTCTCTCTGGAACAGAAATCTCCCTCGCTCCAATATTCCGTGGCGTCTGGGTGCAGAATTCACCGTGGGTTGGTCCCCTCTAGCCGTTCTGTGGGTTGTGGGTTCGGAGCTATGTGTATGTGCGTCTTTCTACTCCGCCATCTTGGGTCCGCCCCCCCCCCCCCCCCCCCCCGAGAGTTCATTTTTTGAATGGGGAGAGGAGTCTCTGAAGTGCAAAATCCTAGGGGAAATTTGCTTTAATTCTATATCTTCTTCTGAGATCTCATTCTATTCAATCAGAGACATGATAGGAGTCATAAACTTTAAGTTTAGATCTCTTGAGCTGGAAGGGACTGTAGAGGTTCTCTAGCTCAACCCTCCTCATTTTTACAAATAAGGAAAGTGAGGCAAAGACTTATCCAAAGTCACAAAGCTCTTTGCTCTGTGAATTTTGCAAAAATTGGGCTAGATGCAGTGACAATTTTATAATGCTGTTATTGGAGAACAACACTAGTAACAATATTATAGGCTAACAAAATTACATCAGGCTTTAATTCACGGAACTCTTATGTTTAGAAGACATATTATGACTACTTGTAATCCAAAGCCATGTGACAACAAATGAACTTTACCATAATGAAACTATTCAATTTCCAAAGGCATAGTCTATACCTTTCATTATTACAAATTACCTTTAACAACATAGTCATATAACATAATGGCATTGGAAATTTCCCTTAGTTCAAGTAGCTTGTTTGACTCGTAAAAGGAAGTTAAATGGGTAAGCTCCCACGGTGCCTATGTACTATTCTAAAGATAGGTTGCTAGACTGGGAGAGCTCCTTTTAAAAAGTGAATTGCTAATTTCACAAAGATTGGCTTACTTTAAGCAGTAAAAGAAGTAATTTTAATTAAAGTTGCACTGCTGTATCATCTGACCTTTGCCGATTGCTTTGTAGATCTATTTATGAAGAGCAGGAGATGAATAAATTATTAAGGATGAAACAGGTGTCTAAAATAATCAGGCTGGTTGGGGGGTAATTAAGGTGGATTTTAGTGTGTGTAAGGTAGATTTTTGTTATTCTTTCTTATAGTTTGGTTCCTAGGATCCATGGCTGTAACAATCTCTATTTCCTAGGCTCATGACATGTAAACATCTCTGCCATACTAGCGTAGTGTTATATAATGATAAATAACAAAACATTTGTGCTTAAATTGTAAATAGCCACTGCGACTACTCAGTGAGATATTTTGGTGAGATAATATAAACTTCTGAGGCTATTGCTGACAAAATGCCTTCTTTGTCTGTTGTCCTGTAAAGTTGGTGGGCACTGATCAGTGAGTGGGGAACTCTTAGAGTTGAATGCACAAGCTGGAATGTTGTTCATGCCTTGATCGGTCCCCATCAAGGCTTGGGGGAATCTGTGTTTGTTTCAACCAGCCCCTGTTAAGGCTTGAGAGGATTTAGGGGAGTGCACAAACTATGCCTGTCTCAGTTGACCCTATCAAGACATAGTGGTAGTTGCCTCCCCCATCTTGTTGGCCCCTGCAAGAAGGATAATTAGGGAATTCTGTAGGAGTTGGTGCTCTCATTATCAGCAACCCTCTTGTGAAAACTAAACTAGAATAAAGTAAGATTATTAACCCCTCTAAAGCTGTCTTCCTGTCTGACCAGATCAAGAGTGAACCTGTGCTAGCAGCCCTCCTGTATGCTAGTGTTATCATTGAGAAAGAAGGATAGGGTATATGCAGGGGAATAAGTATAAACAGTAATTTGAGCCAATTGTAGCCAGTCTGCAACTAGATATAAAAATGTTCAGCTTACTAAGAAAATAAGACTATATCTAGGGTGCTGGAATTAGAGTCCAAGGATCTGAGTTCCAATGTGGTCCTACTACTTATGTGACAATTGGGCCAGTCACTCCAATTCACTGTACTTCAGTTTCCTCATCTGTAAACTAAGGAGATTTCTCTCCATGGTCCCTAATATCCCTTCAAACTCTAAATCTATGATCATATTGCCCAAATGTCATATTTTTGGACATAAGATATCTAGAGGGTAGACATTATTTTTTTCCTTTTTCAGATGAATGCTATGACCATCTTTATAACCAATTTGATCAAAACATGACTGATAGAAAGATACAGAATATTAGCTCAGGAGTCAAGGTTAGAGATCATCATCCAACTTACTAATTTTGCATACATAGGAAATGGAATCCACAGAGAGATAAAATGACTAGTTCATTATCATTATGAACTGAGTCATGTAGGTTTTCTGCATCCAAATGGAAGTCACCTGTGCCAAATCAAACTAATTAATCATCTTGTCTTCTTGGTGTCTGAGGTCAGGAAACCAATTAGGAGGCTGTTGCAATAACCTTAGGTGAGAGACGATGGGGGCATTGTAATTGTATCAGTAGAAAGAAGGGGTTGTATGGGAGAGACAAGATATTAGCCTCTGATACTTTAGTGTAGGATCATAAGGATCAAAGATCTAGAATTGGAAGGGACCTCTGAGGCCATCTACTTCAATTCCTTTTTATTTTAATAGATGAGGAAATTGAGGCTCAAGGAATTTCAGTGACTTTCCTATAGTCCCACAGGTTGTAAGCATCAGAGAGAATTTGAATCCAGGTCTTTGGATATAGTCAGTGCTCTTTCTCCTGAACTGGATTATTTCATTCTGTTGGCATGGTTATCGTTGTTCAATCATGTCAGTTGTATCTGACTTTTTGTGACCCTATCTGAGGTTTTCTTGCCAAAAATACTGAAGTGAGAGGAAGCTAGGGGGCTGCAAAAGCAAGGAGCTGGACATACACAGGAGGGCCCACTGTATAGATTCTTTGATCTGCTTTTCTAAAAGGAAAGCAACTTTTGAGGGGTCAACAATCACTTTAATCAAGCACATGTATCATTCACTTAGTTCAGGGAAAAAAGTCAGCACCCTGAACTTCAGAGAAAATTCAGAAAAATCAAAATCAACATACACGGCTTCCAGCTGTCTGACATAAGCAATGCATATATCACAGATCAACAGACAGATCCAACTGTTTGACCATTATGTACACAATACATAGTTATCAGAGAGAGAAGCATCAGCATCTGGGTTTTCAAAGCTGGGGACTCCTTAGACGCTTCCCAGAGTCTCTTCTGGCCAAACATTTCCAAAGAGTAAGCCCCAAAGTAAAACCTCACCTCAGAGTATTTATACATTTTTCAGAGCCAGAGGGCATCACAACCCTTGAGAACCAGTGCCTCATTAACAAAAGGTGTGGGCCTTCTTACAAATCTCCCCCAATCAAACTCCTCTTAATGGGCAGGCCCAATAATGGGTTGGGAATATCTTTAATCTCTCTGATTAGCATTACTGTGGCACAGTGGACAGAACACTGGTCCTGGAGTCAGGAGAACCTGAATTCAAATCCTGCCTCTGATACTAGCTGTGTGATCCTGGGCAAGTCACTTAAACTTCATTGCCTAAAAAAAAAAAAAAAGAGGAGAAAAAGGATACTGAACTGTTTGCCATTTCCTTCTCCAGCTCATTTCACAGATGAGGAAACAAAGGCAAACTGTTGAATTACTTGCCCAGGGTGACACATCTAATAAGTGTCTGAGGCTGGATTTGAACTGAGATCTTTCTGACTCCAGGGCCAGTATTCTATCCATTGTGCACCTATTCACATATTAAGGAGTCAAATGGGTAAGTTCTATTATGGGGAAGGGGGTCTGAGGAAAAGACCCAGACAAAACTTGGAACCCTTCCAATACAGAAGTATATAAGTGAAACCTCACAGTATTTGGGTCACTTAATGATTCAGAGAATAGAAATATAATAGCCAACATCTATTAGGTGCTTTAAGACTTTCAAATCACTTTATGAATGTATCTTTTGACCTACGTAGCTACAATGAGAAGTGGTTATTATATGCATTATTGGTCCTATTTAATCAATGAGAAAACGAAGGCTCAGAGAGGTCTCCACTTGCCCTTCTAACAAAATAGTAAGTGTCAGAAGAGGGATTTTAACTCAATTCCTTCTGACTCCAGAGTTAATTCTTTATCAATAAATTCTTTATCAAATCTTTGTATGTCATAAGAGTAGGTCATATAATAATGTATATGACACAAAGACCACCTTTGTCTACTTCACAGGTTTTTCAGGGCCTGGGATTGCTCTTCTAACACCCTTGCTCCCCATTTGTTGCACTTTCCATATCCTGCTTCCCTATTACCTATCTTTAAGATTTGGCTATATTTTCTATTATTCAGCTGGTAAAATGCAGCAATTTAAAATGGAGATCTTTTCTTTCCTTTGTCCTGAAATCATACTGCTGTCTTGAAGAAAATGCTTGTTCTTTTTTTAATTTTTTTTTTGAGGAAGGAGAGTATTGTGGACATTTATCTTAGCTTGCATTTAAAGCTTTCAAAAATACCAAATTCAGATCATTCAGTGAAGGGATGATTATGGGTCATTGATTAGTTAATCAATAAAACAGTTCAACTCCAATGTTAAGGGAAGAAAACATAGAAAACAAAGATAGCTTTCTGTCTAACTTAGAGTAGACATCTTCATTATTGATTTATCTATCATCTGATCACGTGGATCCATCAGCCAGCTGTAGGGGTACAAGTACCATCACCAAATTTGGTTCCTTATCTTATTTCCAGATGTCTTCTTCCAAAGACCATTTTTCAGCTCCTTTTCAAATGCTAACAACCATAGATTAGCCTTAATAGCTTTTTTCATTAATTGTCAGACTAGAGTAAAAAAATAAGTCTTGGGAGACAGATTTTACTTTTGTAATCCCCTGATAATATCAAGGCAGTATGCAGTAGCAATCGAATTTCAGGTGACCCCAGAACACAAATCGCCCTTTCTAAGGCATTTGCCTCTGTTCTTATAGTAGTAACTATAATCTTGTTATGTCTATTTCGACATTTCAGTTAATAGCTATCACTTTTTACATATGATTGAGAGTTATTAATGGCAAGGAATAGGAGACATAAAAATATTACCCCATTGGTAATTTACATCTTTTATACCCAATGAATGGGCAGTGATTGACAAAGAACAATACAATACAAAGGCAGAATACTAGGGTAGTTAACCCCTTGAGGTTCTGTTCCTCTCCAGCCATCATGGAACCACTGAACAGCACAGCTTCAATGGGCTTTGGAAATCATCAAGTGAAGCCATCTCTCATGTCAGATGAAGAGAAAAAGGCTGACAGAGGATCTGATTTATTGCTAATTCTTGTCATTTGTACCTTTACAATATTTCTTGTTTATAACTTCTTCTCTTCATTCACATAACCACTACTTATCCCCTAGTCTCAAGTTTTGCCCCAGTCCAATCTATCCTCCACCAAGTTGCCAGTGATTTTTTCCAATGACCATGTCACTCCCCTCCCCTTCCACTTAGTGAACTCCCTTTGCTCCCTATTGCCATTAGGATAAAATTTAAAATACACTGTTTGTTATTTAAAGCCCTTCATAGCCTTGCTCTTTTCCATCTTACTCCTCTCTACTTACCTTACAATACAGTAAGACCTGCCTTCTTGTTGTATTTTACAGATGGCTCCCCATTTCCTGTTTCCATGTCTTTTCATTGGCTTACAGTATTCTTACTTCTCACCTCCATTTCTTAGTTTTCCTGGCTTTCTTCAAGACTTTCTTCAGCTCAGATCTCATCATTTGCAGGACACTTTTCCTGGTTCCTGCTCCCTGACCCTACCCTTTTCATGCCTTCACTCTGAAATTTACTCTGTATATATCATGTTTGAGCATTGTTATTCACACGTGGACTTCCTTGAAGGCAGATACCATATTTTTTGCCCTTTTTGAGTATCCCTACCACTTAGCACAGTGCCTAAAACATAGTTAATTCTTAATAAATGACTTACAGTTAAGGGAGTTTCCCAAGGTCATATATCTAGGTCATAAAATAATTAGTTCTCCTGAATTTTTCATCTTTTCCTATTATATCACTTTGGAATTTTTAAAGATGGAAAGCAATCTTTCTTTGGGGCCTTTCTTTAATCAAATTTACTGTCATTGCCAAACCCTACGGAGTAAGAACTGGCTGAGACATACAGGGAGCCTGTGCTGCTCCCAAACTATAGAACATTATTGAATGGATAGGGGCGTCAAAGTGAGAGTAGGGATAGTGGCCAAGTTATATAAATAAATAAGAAGTATTCCTCTTTGCTGGTTACTGTTATATTTGGAATTTATAAACATACTCATTTCAGAATGGAGTAGGCATTCTGTACAACGATGTATCAGAAATCATCCTGGCCTGTATCTGAATGGCTTTATCATTGCAAACATAGAACTTATTGGAAAATTGACCTCCTCTTCTAAGAGAGGCAACAATTTTAGCTATAACATGAGATGCCCAGAAGGAAGAGAAGTCAGACATGACATACTGCCTTCCAGTGGGGATGTGGCATATAAGTGTACTAGGAGAAGTATACAGATATTACAGATTTGAAAAAAATTTCCCAAGAAAACAAGAGAATAAAGTCACATCCTTTCTAACACATGGAAGCTTACTTGAGTCTGACTCTTATTCCATAAACAACTAAGTTTGCCCTAAAGCACCAATGTTGAAACCAGATTAATAATGCCCTTGAAATGATGCTGGCCCTTCCTTCTTCATTCCCTCGCTCACTAAAATTCAATGTTCCTTTTTGACTCTATGATCAAATGAAGATTTCTCTATTTGGAGTAAACCCTTCAATATGTGGCTCCAACTTACCTTTCTAGTTCTGTTATATATAATTATCCTTCATTGATTCCACAGTCTAGCCAAAAGGACCCTTTAGCTGTTCTTCATAATGCAATATTTCATCTCCCTTTTCCCTGCCATTGCAGATCCCCCACCTTGCCTAGAATATGTACCCTTCCAACTTTTACTTCTTCAGTCCCTAGTTTTCTTCAAAGCTCAGCTCAAACACTTGCTTCATTATGAAGCTTTTCCTGGTTACCCCAATTACTAATGCCTTGCTTTATGTGCTCCAAAATTACTTTGTATATATTTTATCTTTACTTATCTGACTCTGTCAGGTGTGTATACCTCTTACGGTACAGGATGTACTCAAGGTATGTATATGGTGCAGGGTGAACTCAGGATAAACACAACAACCCCTCCCTTTTTGTGCTCTTGGCTCATTTACTTATTTCTGGGTTCAAATGTAGTTTAGTGGGTATGCTCTGGAATGTTCTTAAAAATTACCAGAATTGTAAAAGCTGTCTCTCTAACTGGCTTCCCCTCCACTCTCAGAGAAAACTCTGGTCATTTCTTCTTTCATAGGATAGTCTGACCTTTCTCAATCATGAAATGCAGACTTATAGCCCTAGACAAAATCAGAGTTATTGGCCATGCAATTTATTAGCAGTATCAAGGAACATAAAAATGTAAAATATAATGGATATGTAGTGCTCTGGGGAAATAGGGGGTAAAAAAAGGAATGATTGACTGAAGTTTACTTTTACCAGTTGCCAGAACTTTTGGTTCAGCCTGGCTTTGCTCTAATCCACTCCATCACATGCTTGTCTTCTTGTATTCTCTAGTCTGCAAATTCATCTGATCACATCTTGCGCTTGTCTATCTGCCTCCCTTGATGCCCAAAATTTGGGTAGAGGTTCTCTCACTCCAAAATTCCTCTGAATTCCCAGACTGAGACCTTTTGGACAACCTCATCCAGTAGAGGTCTAACCCATAGATTCTCCATGATGGCAGGGAGTTTCTCCAAAGGTTTTATGATTCTGAGTCTCTATGATCCTATGAAAGTATGGGAAAAGTAGAGATCACATGTATACATTGTCTCCTGATAGAATATAAGGTCCCTGATGACAGGGCTAGTACACATTTGGTGTTTAATAAGTGCTTGCTAATTAATTGATTCTAAATACCCAAGTGAAATGCTACTTCCCAATGAGTATAATTTCTTTGGGATGCAGTTATTTTCTCTGCTTGACTCCACTGGTCTTTGAAAATTATAGTGCTAGTAGTTACTGTTTTACTATAACTTGGGTCCCAGTTTGCTCTGATTATTGGGTTATTATCCAAGGAACTACACTGAGTTTGTACAGGAATGACCTTAATTACTTTCTGTGATACCTTCCCATCAGTTGACTTCTTCCATTCTAGCAAGTAAGGAATCAATGTATGAATTTCTATATCTAGTCCAGGTCTGGGGCCATTAACGCTAGAATTCCTGGTAAATGGATCCAGTTTTTAGTATTGGTTCCCAGATGTTCAGAAAGCTGCTTTCTTTTTCTTTTAAAGGTAGCTAGGTAGCATAGTAGATAGAGCACTGGGCCTGGAGTTATGAAGATCCGAGTTCAAATATGGCTTCAGATACTTCGTAGCTATGTGACCCTGGCCAAGTCACTTAACTACTGTTTGCTTCAGTTTTCTTATCTGTAAAACGGGGATAATAATAGCATCTGCCTCCTAGGATTGTTGTAAAAATCAAATAATATAATTTTAAAGCCAGTGTCTGGCACATAGTTGGTGCTTAATAAATCTTCCTCCCTTTTCCTTCCCTCCCAAATCTCCCATTTTCCATATTTTCACACATCTTTTGACTATATCAGGAGAAGGAGTCAGTTAGCTCTACAATTCTCTTTAAAATGCATAAAACAGAGATGTTAAAGGAAGAAGTCTTGGAGTGGGAGAAGAGAATGAGTATTGGAAATTCCCTCTATTTTGAATCAGTAGTTTTTTATATTTTAAATTGGTTCAAACTTCTTCACTGGGCATGATTCTGATGGTGTGAGTTCTGAATGGAAAACTGAGAAGCTTGTTGCTATGATACCAAGTCATTCTAAATTCATTGCAATGCAATCCCCATTTGTGTTCTTAAAAAATTAAAGCAGCTTTATGGATTTATGTTCAAGTGACTTTAGCAGCAAAAAAAAAAAAAAAAAAGGAAAGAAAAGAAAAGAAAAATTGCCTTATGAATAAAACAAGCTGATATCTTCCTGGTTCCCTGTAAAGTTTTTAAAAACTTTTTCACAGTATTCACATAAAACAGAGGGCATCTCTGTTTTATGGCATGCAAGAATAGGAAGAAATGGATGAAAGAATGAATATATCATGTAAACATTGTTATGATAAGACTCTAAATCAATTAAACCCAATATATCCTTCCTCAGCACCTACTATGTGTTCCACAGTGTCCAGGATGCTCTGGAAGATGCAGAAGTATAAGACATGACTCATGTTCCGTAGGAGTACACTATTTTTTGGGAGGTGATAAGGTATACACATATGAAAACAGTAAATTATAATAAGTGATACATATGATTAAATGTATGTCAGACAACAAGGGATAAAGGAATTCAGAGAAAAGAGTCATCTATGATCCAGGATGGGTAGATAAAGGTTTTTGGGGGTGGGCTTTGAACTTAGCCCTCTAATGATGATGATGACTAACACTTTAAGACTTAAATGGTGCTTTATAAATATCATCTCATTTTATCCTAACAACAATGCTAGAAGGTAGATATTATTATTGTCCCCATTTTACAGATGATGAAATTGAGGCAGAGAGAAGTCAAGTGACTTGCCCATGGTCACACAACTAGTGTCTATGGCCAAATTTGAACTCAGATCATCCTCAGTACAGGTCTAGCACTCTATCCATGGTACCACCTAGCTGTCTTTAACATGGAAAATATTTGGATACTTGGAATAAGAAAGGAGTGGGTTTTTCAAATGCATGGAATGATATGAGAAAAGATGAGAGTGAGTGGGAATGAACATGGCATATTTGGAGAAGATGTAATGAGGATGGTGACTGGCTAGAGCCTAAGGTTTATTTATATAAAAGATTACTGTGATATAGGTTCTGATTGGTAGGACCCAGTCACATCTGCACCTTGTTTATAGTAAGTTCTCAGTAATTAATTGCTGAATTGTAGAGATCCTTGAATGCCAGGCACAGAAAGAGACATCATAGTGTAGGAGAAAGAGTGAGGGATTAGAAGTGAGGAAACTGTGGTACTTTGTTAGAGCTGAATAGTATGTATAATTGTAGAGGAAAAGTACAAAGCAGGTTGTTAAACAAGTAACACGCAGAACCTTACCGAGTGATTTTGTAATTTTTGGGGGGGGATTTTCCAGCGTTATCCTGTGGCTTTCAGTAAGTCTTCCTGCACCTCCTCTTTAAATTCTGTAATTTGCCATGCGTATGCACGTAAGAAATAAAAAGATTAGTTCTTCATAAAGAAAACTTTATTTGGTGCATGACATTTTTGTTATTCATTCCATAATCCACAAATGTGTCCACTAAGACTACTACTTTTGGAATATTTAAACAGGGCAATAGAGTAATTTGCCAAATATTTCCAATAATCCCAGGACAGGCTTCTTATACCCAATGGGGGGTAACATACCCTGGTTGGGAAACCATGATGTAGGGGGTAGTAAGATACAAAGTAGCAAAGGAAAAACAAGTCAGGTGGGATTAATCAGCAATAGTTTCTTAGAGGGAAAGAGTTTTTAAATTGGTTTTGGGAGGAGACAGCAGGCAAGAGAGCAGTGGGAAGGGCAGGGTGGATTATGTATAGGGAAGGAGAAAGACATGAGCAAAAACCTCTTGTTAGGCAGCCTTGCAGATAATCACACCTTGTGTGTGGGCCAGCAATAAGAAAGTTCTGCCCACTGTGCAGTTTGGGAGCTCCCAAGCTGGCCTTCAGGGTGCAATCCATAGCTGAAAGATGGTTCTTCTTCTTAAAGCGAGTCTATTCATTTGGGCTGTTTTAACAGCTGTTGCTTTGTTTTATGTATGGTAATTGAATGGTTTAAAATTTGAGTACTTATACCCAGAGGTGATTAAATCTTTCAAAAATTGAATAAATAGTGCCATTCACCCAGTGGGTGCTTAATAAATATTAATAGAATTGAATAAAGATAGGAGAAAGGAAAATGCTTTATTTTCTTTTCAGTTTAGCTTGGGGGAGGGAGCTGGCTGATTACTAAGTCAACCTTGGGCTGTTAAATTTGGGGGACTTATTAGCAAAACTAATCTAATATGTCACTATATTTCTCGTTGGCTTTCTTTCCCATTCTCCTGTCTGCCAGTGTCCAGAGGCTAGCAAATTTACACCTCTTTCACTTCTAATTCCTTTGATTCAAAGTCTCTGTGTCCAAAAGTGAAAACCCATTTTTCCTATCTTCACTTTTGTTCTTGCTTTCATGCAGCTCTTTCTTCCTTACTCCTCCGTTTTCTTCTGTCTTCCCTTTCCATTCTGCATCCCCTCACATGTATACACAAACGTTATTTGTATTGTCTTGAATAACAAGCATGACTAAGGATATTTCCCAGGATGCCTGAGCCTAGAGTGTGAATTTTCACTGAGAGATCAAATAATTCAGTTCTTGTAAAGGCTGTGTTTCCCCCCAAACTAATGGACTAGTGTCAAGAGATAAATGAGAAGATGAAAGTTTGATTGAAGTTTTTGCCAGGCTCATGATTACAAGAAGGGAGAGACAAACCCAGTTGAAAACTGCATCAGAGCTTGGGGGTAGCAGACAGCAGATAAGACCAGGAGCCCCTTTTAAGTTGGGAAACCTACACCCAACTTGATGGCTTCAGAACCCTCGTTCTCAGTTGTCCAAAGGGAATATCAGTCTTTTTGGGGAATTCGTTTCCCAATTACTCTGAGGAGAAGAGTGTGCCTACATTGTTTCTAATTGATTTCCTGATCATTTTTGCTCCAATAAAAAATTTTGTTGTTTTGATACCGTTTCTTGCTTGTACATGTTGTTATGGTGAGCAACTGGATGAATAATATCTCCAAGTTAATTACATGGTGCATTGGAAAAAAGTACTGGATTTTAGGACAGAGGACTTTGGTTGAAATTCCAGGTCTGCCTTTTACAACCTATGTGATGTTACTTAACCCTCCCAGGCCTCAGGTGTCTCAACTTTTACAATGAAAGGACCTTACTAGACAATCCATCTCTAAATCTGAAGTTCTGTGAGCCTCTGATATTCATTGTAGAATTAACCCAGCTTTCAAACAGCATAGAAGCAAGGAAACCAGAGGGAATTAAATTATCATTAAAAGTACTCATAAACTGTCAATTGGTCTAGTTATTCTAGAAAATAATTTGAAATTATGCTAGCAAAGTGACTAAAATGACATACTTTTTTCCTAAACATCTCATTGCTTGCATATATGCAAAGGAGTCTTCCATCTCCTGCTGCATCTATCTCTTGAAGGAAAAGGAAAGTCAGTGGGGAGGAGTAATTTAATTTCCTTCTGTGCCATCTCTTACCTAATCTCTAGCCATTGAGGGAAGAGGAGGAGCAAAATAAGACCTTCCATCTGACCCTGTGTCTTCCATCTTGTACTGCATTTGTCTTCTGCTTGATGTCCAATCTCCTGTGGGAAGACGAGTATCCCCTTCCACTCAAGAATAAACAGGTATTTATACCTGATTATGCCCTACATAGCCCAGTGCATTTAAACCCCTGTAGTTTATCATTTGTTCCTAGTATCCAGTTCACAATTTTTCTCTTTCCCCAGTTTCTACTCTTACATTTTTTTGACACACATATATTGGATTTAACTGAGGCAGAGTTGCAGGGGGTCATTGGCATCACTCTCTCTTCCAGAGTTATCTACATCCAGTGGCAGGACAAAAGTCAAGATGACTGGTTATGGCTCATGAGGGAGTGAATGATCTTGGAGTTTTTGATGTCTAACAAAGCTCTAAACACTCCATGATGCCTTCTTTCATGGCCTTCATGGCCCATTGGAACAAACTGTTCACCTCTTTTCATTCGGCTGGGGAAGTCTTCACATACAGGGTAGATAACCCTCCCCCCAACTCACCAACAACTTGTCAAACAATTTACTGGGGTATGGTTGCTGTGCATGCTACAGCTTCTTGGAGCCACAAGTGGGAGTTGGGTGGCAGGTGGACACCAGAGATAGAAAGTAGTCCTGAAAGTCTCAGCAACCCTCCCATGAGAGGTAGTAGTCTTCCCTGAACACCTGTAGCCCCCACTCTCATACTAGGTGTCTTCAGCATACATATTGACTCTACTTCAAATACCCTAACTCCTCAGTTCCTCAATCTATTCACTTCAGGTGACCTATTACTTTACTCAACTTCAGCTACATACAAAGACAGTCATATTCTTGATCTTTCTAATCACTCAAAAGTATACTATTTCCATGTTCAAGAATTCTGTAATTCCATTATCTGACAATAACATATTGGTTTTTCCGTCTCTTCCTTTGTCTTCCCTTACCAAACCCTTTGTCTATACCATGATCTCCAATCCCTCAACATCTCGGTTTTCTCCCAGGCCATCACCACCGTACTAGTCACTCCTCTTTTCACCATCTTAACCTTTTTGTGGACCAGTTCAACTTTATACTGTTTTCTTCTTTTAAATAGCTGACCTCCTTATCATGGCAGTGATTGAACTTTGCCAAACCTCAGCTTTGGATCATATCCACCATTCCTCAGCCTTCATTCCTACCCATGTGCTGCTGAATGAAGTCAAAGAAAATTGTGAAACCTTTCTTGCTGAGTCCACTACAGTTTGTTACTCAACCTCAACTTGGTTTCCAGTGCTGCTAAGCAATCCTTCTATACTTCTCTTTATCTCTCACTATCCCACTCTCCATACCCTTTTTATCCCCTTGGTTTCATCTGTGGCTCTCTTTTCTTTAGAGCTGAGAACCTTGCCTCATAATTTATAGAAGCAGTTCAGGGCATTTGATGAGAACTCTTTTCTCCCCCTTTTCTGATTACCAAGGCAAGATCTTCTATCTACATTCCATCCTATTTTCTCCAAGATTGCCCCCTCTTGTCATATTCATTCTTTCACTTATCTTCAGTCTCTCCCTGTCTACTGTCTCTTTTCCTACTGCCTATAAACATTTCCTTTTCTCACCATCCTCAAAAAACCCTCAACTGATCTTTCCAACCTCACTAACATCTTATATCTCTTTTGTCCTTTGTGACTAAACTCCTTGAGAAAACTGTCAACAATAGATGCCCCTACTTTTTCTTCTCTAGCACTGTTAACAGAAGGTTAATAGAAGGTTAACCCTCACAGTCTGACTTCCAACCTCATCATTTCACTGAATCTACACTCTCCAAAGTTACTAATGACCTCTTAAATGCCAAATCCAATGGCCTTTTCTCAGTCCTCATTATTCTTGACTTTTCTTTAGCCTTTGACACTGCCAATCACTCTTGATTTTTGAAGCACCACAAACCTCAGCTTTGGATCATATCCACCATTCCTCAGCCTTCATTCCTACCCATGCGCTGCTGAATGAAGAAAAAGAAAATCATGAAACCTTTCTCATGGTTCTCCTCCTGGTTCTCCTGGTTCTCATCTTGATCTATTAGACTATTCTTTCTCAGTTTCCTTTGCTGGATCTTCATCCTGGTCATGCCTTCAGCCCTTAGATCTCCTATAGATCTCTGTTGTGGAATTTTCTTCTCTCTCCATACTTCTTCACTTAGTTATCTTATCAGATCCTTTGGATTTGATTATCACCTCTATGCTGATTATTCTCATATCTCCCAATCCTGTATTAACTTCTCTGCTACCCTCCTATCTTACATTTCTAACTGCTTTTCAGACACATCTTAAACATAACATATTCAAAATGAAACTCATTATGTTTTCCCCTAAATCTCCTCCCTTCCTTCAAAAATTTCTCTCTTATGGTCTAGACTACCACCATCCTTCCAGGCTCCCAGGCTCACAATTGGGTGTTTTTCCTAGAATCTTCATTATTCCTCATGATTCCTCTCCCACCCCTCATTCAATATCCATTCTGTTGCCAAGGCTTGTCAATTTCACCTGTGTGACATGTCTCAAATAAGTTACTTTTTCTTTCTGGCCCTGCCACTAATCTTATGTAGGTCCTCATCACTTTACTCTGGAACTTTTGGAATAGCCTGATGATGAATTTGTTTGCCTGCAGGTCCAACAGTGTCATCCTAGTAAATAATAACTCCAGTGACTCCTTAGCACTTCCAGGATCAAATATAAAATCCTCTGTTTCACATTCAAAATCCTTTATAACCTAGCTCTATCCTATCCCCTAACATTTTCAGTTTTCTTGAGTCTTACTCTTCTATTTCTATCCTGCCCTTGCCAAACTCTACAGCACAATGACACTAACCTTATTGCTGTTCCATGAACACGATACTTTCTCTATTGGCTTCAGGCATTTTAAATATATACAAGGACTATAATGATATAAATGGAAAGGATAACAATAACAAAAATGAAGCGTAATACTATGACCAAGCTTCTCCTTTAAGAAGAGTTGAGAAAATGTGCCTTTCTACCTTCTTTGAAAGGGTTAGAAAGTAGGCGTATGAACATTGCATACGTGCTTGCTTAATGTATTGGTTTGTTTTGCTCAGCTAATTTTCCCCCCTTTCTTTAAAAACACTCCTTGTTATAAAGGAAACAAAAATATATTTTTAAAAAGCTCCCACAATTAAAACCTGAGGTTGAGAAGGTCCAGAAGTGAGGCTCATTGTAGTATACCTGTGTTCATTCTTTTTCTTTTTTATTATGAATTTGACAATTGTAAACATGATCAATTAAATATACAGAAAACCCTCAGAAAAGCAGGACTACATATGAAACCAAAAAATATTTATTATATATAGACTATTTCTTTTAAAAATATATATATATGAAATTCATTTAACATAGTGGTACTAGCCTTACTTTGCTTATTTGAGTCCCCTTTTGAAACTCAGTTGGCCTTTTTCTCTCTATTTCTTAAATGTGTTATTGGGGTCTCTCTTTTTTCTTCTCTTTCTTTTCTTCTTTCTTCTTTTTCTCATTAATCCTGATCCCCCTTCACATATATAAAGCAACACTCTTCTTGTGCTTTCATGTGAAAGATTAAGTGTTCCTAGCAAAGTGAGGACTGGGGTTGTGGAAGAAAAGAAGAGAATTTGCTTAATAAGATATCAAAATAATCTAATGGATTGTTGATTGTATTAATACAGGCTTTTCCTCTGATGATACTGATTGCATCTGTTCTTTTCCTTTCCACCATATGTGACTCTTGTTCATGGTTTCTTTTAAGGCCCTCACTACCTCAAAGGGGGACCATTCATTTTTGGAAGGACTTTTTTGCAATTTGTTGACATCATGAAGTCACCATTGCATTGTGCTGATATTTCCTTTCATTATTCCTTGCCCTTGCTGTGTGAGCAGCCATTCTTCTTTTTTAATTGCACGTTTTTTCAAAAAAATTATGAAATAAAATAAGCATTTTCATAACATAGCATAATAAAAAAGATGATTGCACATGAAAATATAATTCTAGTGTATACAACTGGTCATTCCATTTAAATATGTAATAAAGCTATCATGTAAATTTGTCGCCCGCCCTCTCTTCCTCCCTTCCCTCTACCATAGAGATGGCTACCATTGGACACAAATATACGTATATGTATGTGTGTATATACACACAAATATAGGTGTAATTATTTTATATACACTATTTATCAGTTCTTTCTCTGGCTGCATATAGAGTCTTTCTTCTTATGTACTTCATGAGAACTTGTTTGTAATATATAATGAAGGGCATTTCCAAATAATTCAAAAATAAAGGTACTTACTTTTTATGAGAAAATTCCACTCAGCCTTTTTAAAAGGTACTGACTCTGAGACAAGTCAAATCATATGTCATAGTGAAAGCTTAAAGCCTCCCGTGAATTAAAACACACAAGGGTACTATTTTCAAGTGGAGGGCAGTTATAAATTTCAACTTTTTGGGGGGGGGTGAATATAAATGCCACCCTAGTTTGCCATTCAGTTTCCTATCAATTTCCTTATGGGACCCTTTACTATGTAAAAGTAGGAACTGGTCAGAAATCTATTAGGAAAATGAAATGGAGAATATTACAAATTATTGTACCATTTTAAGTCTACCCATTTATTTAAAGTCATCTTTTTAAATCAGTATAGCTACCAACAATAACTTCTATTATGACAAGAAATCTTGTCTGGTGATTAAAGATTCATTCATATAATACCATCCGCCCCTACAACCCTTTCAGGGAATATTTCAAAATAATAACCATCACCTAGGTCACTGGGAGAATTAAAACCTTAAACACATACTTGTTTCAGGGATTTAGTCATTTCAGGTAAAAGCTATTTGGAGTAAAAGTGATCTGGAGCATTTTTCATTAAATTTTGTGTATTTTTCAGGAGGGTGTGGCATTAATGCTCATAGTATGGGACAGGATGAAAGATGTATAGATTGTTCATTGACTGGTGTGACCAAATTAAAGTTTCCATAGTAGAATTATATTATAATCATTCTAAGTTCTTAAAAAGATACCTACCAGTTTTTCTCTTGAAGTTGGGTGCCATGGGGCTTTAGACGAGGGGGATGAGGGTTCTGGCTTTTCCTGCAGTGGGGAAAGGGGCCCTGTGCACCCTTTTCGGGACCAGGGTGGTGGGCTGGTCTGTGGTCTATGTCCAGGTTTGGAGAATGTTTAAAAAAAGATATCTACATAGCACTTTTTCTCTTTTCCTCTAAATAATTAAGTTTATAAGGACGCAGTTTACTCATTTGTGAAATGAAAGAGTTGTACTAGTTGTACTAAAGTTGATCTCTTCTCTTACCACAATCATCCAGGGTAGGCAATTAATCATTGGAGCAAGAAGGCAACACTTGGTGTTATTAACCTTGATTAGGGTATCAATCTCTTTCCCTCTTGTGGCTATCTATAGTCAGCCTATAAAAACTGAGTTACCTCTAGCTTCTGGACTGTTTCCTTTGCCACCTCTAGGCCTTAAATTGATCCCTGTAGAATAGGGTTAATGGTATTTATTGTCAGGATGGAGAGAGCAAGAGACAAATGACACTCACATGGCAAAGCAGTATAGTATTGAGAAGTCTGATTATATAGGTGATTTTCCACTATGGCTGTAGTTGTCTTCATAATGTATAATTAGGGAGTATTTTGTGTAGTGGGAAATATTATAAGACATTGGGGGCTTTCAGGTACATCCCTTTTTAGGGGTTTCTTAGTGATGGCACTATGTCACAAGGTTATCAAGGGCCTCATTCTTGTTAATACCTTCTGAATCCATCCCAATTTCATTGAACGGGTCTGTGTCAGAAACTGCTGGATAATTATAGTGAAAGGTGATAGGACCCTGACAACTTCCAGGAAACCCTTTCTTATCTGTGGTGTAGAGATAAACTGTTACTTGATTGTAAACTCATTTTTCATATTCTAACAGATATTATCTCTGTCTCCCTCCCTCCCTCCCTGTCCCTGCTCACTCCCTTCTTAAGATAAGACCTTGGAATTTTTTTCAGTATACTTGAGTTATTTTTTTTTTACCTGTCTTATGATAGTTTCAAAGAATACTGAATTAGTAGTTTTGGTTATTGGGACTATAAACTTTACAGACAACAACTGCCCAAATGATCCCCATCAGCCAGGTAATCTAATACCTCAGTATAGGCCTAGGATTTTATACATCTTTGATTTTCTTTGCTGGTTTTGCTTTATATTATCCCTCTGGATAATCTTATCCCTGTAAATGCAAAAGCTTTCTGCTTTGAAGTCCCTGCTATTTGGAACATGACAGTCTTCTTATCTCACTTTCCTCCACTGCCTCTTCATCTCATGTCAAGGTTTAGTTGAAAGATATCTTCCTCCCCTCCCTGCTATGAATCAACTCCATCATTTCATTGATGTATAGCATTTTGAGATATGATTTGTATGTTGTTGACTTGAGTTGCACACATTTTGCTGGACATAGTTAACAAACCCAGAAAGATGACTTGACATTACAGATTAACAAATTAGTCATAGAATCAAAGTTCCAAGGGATATTAGAAGTCATGAAGTTCACCATTTCACCAAATCAATCAACAGATATTTATAGACCATGTATGATTTGCAAATCACCAATAGAAATAGAAAGAATTCCAAGATATAACCTCTTCACTTAAGGATGTTACAATATATAGACAGAGAGATAAGCATATTTATACACATGAAATTCCTCTAAACACTTCTGGTACTTTGTACTTCTGCTACTGTGCTTTTATAATCTGCTTTATATTTTAATTAGCTGTATACATGTAGAAAGACATTTCTAGGCTCCCACAGCCTTGATTTAGCTTTGTAAGTGTTCCCTTGGCTTAGTATCCAGATGTCTAACCTGAATTCCATTTCTTATTTCTGAGTTCTGCAGCTTTGCAATACTCTGCTTAACATACCAGGTCATTTCTGTTTCCACTCCTTCCAGCTTAGCTCAAGAACTCCTCACCACTCAGCAAATACAACATGCTTGTATTGCCCCTCCAGGTTTAGGTTCCAAATGGTTACCATAAATACTGTTCTTTTAAGTTTTACAAAAAATGTTTTGGTTATATACACCAGAGGTATCAAACTCATGACTCACAAGTGACTGCAAAACTCATGAGTAGGGGCTGAACCAAATGAAAATATACATGGGAAATGTTTAACAAAACAATTAAAAATACAATATAACACAGATAATGTTAATTTGTGGTTTTTTAAGTCAGTATGCCCCAGCAGGGATCTGTTTTCATTTAAGTATGACACCACTGCCTGTATTACTGAGAACAAAGAAGATATGAGGGAGGTGTGGGAGGGACTTACAAAAAGAAAAGTTACAAAGTTATGTGCTTCACTAAAAGGACAATTGTAGCTTCACAAGGAGCTCTCCAAATACCTCAGTTTAAAAGATCATACTCAAAAGATGAAATTAAAAATGTGCAAACTTGGGAGAATGCTAGAGTGACATGAACTTGTAAGAATAATTTCAAGAAAGAATGAGTAGAAAAGCATTTAATAAGCACTTATTCTGTGCCAATCACTGTGCTAAGAACTAGATTTTTGAATAGAAAAGTGGGATAGTTGCGGTTTTCAAGAGAGCATGTGTAAGAGAGTTCAGCTGCTGAGCAGATATAAAGGCTGGATTGTCCTTAAGAAACAACAGTAGGGCAGATGGTAAGGTCCAGGGGTCCTTAGGGCACTAAGATGTTAATCATGTTGACAGTTAAAATATTACAATATTGCTAGGGACTGAGATTTGCAAAAATGTTAAAAATAATCAAGAATTTTTATTTAAGCTTTGCTAAAGTCATTAAATAAGAATAATGAAGAGATAGGTTTATTGCTTGGAATGGATCTGATGATAAGAGATATCATAGAGATTATAGATTCAGAGTCAGAAGGGACCTGAGAGACCATTAAATACAATCACTTCATCTTACAAATGAAGAAATAGGCCAATGGAGTAAGGGTCTGGGGAAGAATGTGAACCCAGTTCCTCTGAATTCAAAGATGGTGCTCTTTCCATTTTACTCACCAGCTCTCTTTTCCCCATATTTTTTCCTCTATCAAGCAGAATACTCCTCAGAGCAAAAAGGATGAAACAAAGATATTAACGGGGAATCGAAACCTACAAAACTAATTGAAGATATGGGAAGAGAGAACCTAGCACTCAATACGATCAGGCTATCTGAACTGATTGAATCATGTCCCAGAGTCTTGCAAGAACTTGCAAATGTGTTTGTGGAGTCACTGTCAAGGGACTGTGGGAAAACAAACATTGTCCCAAATAATGTCTCAAAAATCAGAAGACACACATTCATTGAAGGTTTGCATCAGTGTCAAGGAGACCATCTTGTGCAAAATCCAAGGAGAAGAGAAATACCCCATCAATGGTCACATCTACCCATGTGTCCATGATATCATGGTATTTACATTAAACCTCAGAACATGATGGACTGTCCTCAAGGAGATTCATTGTTGTTCAAAAGAGAGCACCATTTCCACCCAACATGAAAACTCAAAACAGATGAGGAGGAGACCCAGAAAGGCGGTGTGATACTGCATTCTCATCACCAATATTACACCTCTGGTATGCTTCCCATGAGATCCTGGCAGTGGGAAGGATGTGAACTAAAAGCCAACAAAAGGATATTCTGGGTTTCAGGTCTGCAGTGCTACTTACTCCCTGATCAATGACTGACTGTAGCCTCTGGAAGCCAGTCCAGTGCCTGTCATCACAAATAGGCTATGAGAACTTTAACAGCAGGTAAGAATCTAGCACCATGGTTTTACTTCTTCCTCTTTTGGCTAGAATTTTTGGGGAAAAAAAGGAATTGAAGGAGGCACAAATTGTGAACAATATTTTTTCTTCTAGTGCCAGACCTGTGTTATGGGGCATGTAATAGGATCAGCAGGGCAGAAGTCAATCCCTGGAAATGAGCCATATCTATTTTATGCAGCCTGGCATTCACTTTCCTTAGTGTCTGCCTATGAGGGGCCTTCTTTCCTCTTGCTTTGGGTGTCATCCCAATTCCTTCTACGTGAACACAGGGCAAGGAGGGACCTTCTTATTTAAAACAAAATGATAATGATGTTAATGATGATTACTTACCTTTCAGCAATAGAAGATAATTTCTTTTAGAACAGGGGCAATTTCACTCTTATTATATGCATCCCCATCTATAGCACAATATCTGGCACGTAGTAGGTACTTAAAAAACACCTGTTTATTAGCTGACTGAAGAATGCATATTGCCTAGCAGAGTGATTTAATTCATCAGTGTACATGTTTTGAACAGGCATATTATAGATGAATAATGAATCTGACCCAGAATTAAAAAGGAGGAAGGGTTTAGGCCAGACCATATTTGGGATATTGTGCAGCTTGCTCCAAGTTGTACTTGCTATAAGAAGTGCTTACCTTTTTTGTTTTTTAAAAAACAACAGTATCCTCCCGATGATGCTATATTTTAAGGATCATAATAACTACCCTCTTGAATGAATTATATGTGTATCAGACCCCAAAGACAATGGAAAGATGCATAGTGGTTGCAAGGAGACTGATGTATATTCCAACCATGACTGGGACTTGAGAAATAGCAAAAAAGACAGTATCAAGGACATGTATAACCAGAAAAGGAGTTGAGATATTCATATATTGAAGGTGTGCTGGTAAAGGTTTAGCAACTACTCTCCAAAAAGAATGCTTGCATGACACATTTTAACGTTTAATCTGTGTTTTTAACATTTTCTTCATCATTTTCTCAAGTCTAGATAACTGAAAAACAATAAAATTAGTCCTGATTTGTAACATTTTCTGATTTCCAAGGAGTAAATGCTCACATTGAACATTTTTTATTAATATTTTATATTTTGTTAAATATTTCCCAATTATCCAAAAAAATAGTTTAAAAAATTGAGTTCCAAATTCTCTCTTTCCTTTCCACCTCTACTCCATATTTTGAAAAGGCAAGTAACGTGATATCAATTATATAGGTGAAGTCATGCAAAATATTTCTGTTTTTGCCATGCCACAAAAGAAAATACACCCCATCCCCCCAAAAACATGAAATATAAGAAAGTGAAAAAAAGAATGCTTCAATCTTTACTCAGAGTTAATAAATTCTCTCTCTGGAGGGGGATAGCGTTTATCATTATGGGTTCTTTGGAATTGTCTTGGATTATTATCTTGACCAGAGTAGCTAAGTATTTCACAGTTAAATCATCATTACAATATTACTGTTACCATGTAGAGTGTCCTCCTGCTTCTACTCACTTTGGTTTGCATCAGTTCATATAAAATTTCCCAGGCTTTTCTGAAGCCACCCCCCACCCCTTGCCATTTCTTATAGTACAATTGTGTTACATCAAAATTGTATACCCCAACTTATTCAGCCATTTACCAATTAATCAGTGTCCTCTCAATGATCAATTCTTTGTCACCATTGAAAATTAAACAGTTGGTTCTCTTGAGATGGTGTGAGCTGGTTCCAGCATACTACGGGTGAAATTGACAATTAAGAGAAAATCAGGTACATTCACCGATTATTCAGAGAACATGAGAAAAACATTTCCATGTTGTGTAGCTTATATAAGGTGGATTTACTGAAAGATATAGATACATGGATAAAGTTTGCACATGTTGAAAATGGGCTGCAGTTTTTACTAATATTAGGATAACCATTAATACCAGGCTTGTTTGAATAAATGAGGCTGAGAAATCTTAAGTGATATATATGCCCATTGTCATTGTCAAGTATGAGAGCCAAGATTGATATTTAGGTGTCTAGACTTCCAGTCCAGTCTTGTTCCACCCCCTGGCCTCAGCTCTTAGAAAAGCTCCTTGCTCCTTCTACCATACACACTCGTGGTACTATTTTCTTCTTTGTATTACCTTGAGGAGTCTCTGTTATTTGAATAAATTAATGATTTTGCCTGTTAAAGGGTCTGCCTCAGTTACACAGGAACCAGTGTTGCTGAGAGAAAACTAGCCATGTTTCAGACATGTGTTGTCTTAGCTTGGGGCAGGCAGGGATGTTGGTTACCAGTGTAATTCTCTGATTGATTTCTGAATATTCCTTTCAAGGACTGCATATTTCACAACATCTACAACTTAAATTGAAGAGTGGGAATTCGTAAAATAATTACTACAGTAGCTTCATTTATTTTTATAGTTTCAATTATTTCTGTCTTAACTACCAGCTCCAAGTAAAGTCAATGGAAAAGATTGATTTTCTTGCTTGTATTTATATCCCCCCAACACTTAATACATTATCTGTCTCTCTGTCTGTCTGTCATGAAGGGTTTAGTCTTAATTTCTCTCTGACTTACGTTCCTGATTCTCTGGACTTTTTTCCCCATCATAACTCTGCTACATTCTTACCCTGAAAAATCCCCCTTCCTTACGACTTCTTTTGCTGATTGCTCAGTTCTTTCTGGAATCCTCATATTAAGGATAACCCGGAGTAGCCATGCTCACTCCTTCATCTCCTGACCAATCAGATTTCTTTCTCCACCAGCTCCCTTGCAGGTACCATTCCCCACCCATCTACCCAGTCTGCTTCCTTTTCTGTGTTATTTTTCCCCCATCAGGGAAAGGATCATGGTTCTTTTTTCTTTTATTTGTATTCCCAGCTCTTGGGCAAACGTTCCCAATGTTTGTTGGTTGACTACTGATTGATTGATTATAAGGAATTTGAAATCCTTTCCAGATTATTTCATCTCCTTATGTTTAGCTCTTTTTCATATTTCTGTGATAGTTCCTTCATCTTCTTTCATACCTCTTTTTATTATGCATCCTTGATGCTTTCAAGGAGTTTTTCTTGAGAAGTTGTGTTGTATGAGGATCTTGGGCATATGGTTTTTTCCAGAATAGGGGTTGGGGTATCTAAATTAAGCTGTATTTGCTAAGTGACTATTAGTCAACTTCCTTTAAATGTTGCTGGCTTTTCCTCACAGTACAAGTGCCCAAAAATTATATACCTGGCATTTTGTAGCTACCTCCTGAGGAAGGGGACCTGCCCTCAGACTTCATACAGCCAAAGATATTATATGTGTTTATAAGATGACTATCCCACCTGAAGGGATCATTTCTATTTTTTGCCAATCCATAAACACTAACATCACCTTATCTCCCTCTTCCCTTCTGTGACTAGGGGATGGAATGCCAGGTGCTTTGGAAAGCTTTGTTTATTCCGTATCCTTCAGCAGCCAGAACTTTTCTTCATCCTGGCTGCTGTCTTTCACTTCATACTCCCAGATATGTTTTAATACAGTACATAAACGGGCCTTTTCTCTATTGCCATGGACCACAGTCCTCTGGAGACAAGAAGGCTGGGACAAGAAAGAATCAGAGAAATGGAAATTCAAGTCAGGGTCAGTTATTGTAACAAGAGCCATCTGAAAATATGCCCTGTCCAGCCTAACTGCTGTGGGCTTCCAGGTCCTTCTTACCTAACTCAGGTCTTCGGTGATCAGCCGGATAAACGTATGAGAGAAGAGACTTCCAGAGTCAAACAAGTGTAGGCTTTATTCCAGATACCAGCTACATGTCAGCATGCAGGATGAGTTCTCCCCGTGGAGCCCCCTTCTCCTTCCAGAGGAGAGAGGAACCCAAGCCCCAGGCTTTCCTGTCCCCATTTAAACTCTCCTAGCTGCTTAGTTCGCTGGTGGACATCATGCATGCTCTCAGCCCCTAGCCAATTAACAACAGGTGTATTCAGACCATGGACCAATCTCAAGGGTGGGATGCTCTCCCCAGCAAGTTTCCACTGAGAAGAGGTGGAAAAACGAGATAGCTCGTGTCTCACTCCTCAATTCCCAGCTGTTCCCTGGGGGGCCTCATGAGAGCTCTGCGGTTTAGAAGCCCTCACCTTTACCTGACCGGAGACTGTTCACGTGAAAAACGAGCTTACACCCCAAAAATGCCCCAGTTTCTTCTATGAAGGAAATATATTCATTTCAGGAATTTTCTCTCCTTAGGTAAAGCAAAGCCTTATCTCATGTGTAACCTTGGGCAGTTCACTTACCCTAGCTGGATCTCAGTTTCCTCATTTGTAAATAAAGGAATAGGGTTGATTGATCTCCCAGGTGCCTTTTGGTTATAAGCCTCCTATGAGGCTTTGATCCATCAGAGATATGGACTGACAAAGAGTGAGACCTGAGTTTCTGCAATAAGGAAGGTTCCATTTCTGAGATTCTGTTCGACTTCCCTTCCTTCCTCAGTTTCCCTGAGGCAATGTGGTGCAGTGGAAAGAGTGCTGAACTTGGAATTACAGGACCTGAGTTCAGATGTCAGCTGTGCCACTTATTACCTGTGAAACCTTGAGGAAGTGGTTTCATTCTTGTGAGTTTCAATTTCTTTATATGTAAAAAGAGTGGGGAGGACTCAATGACCCCTAAAGTTTTGTCCAGCTCCACATCTAAGATCCTATGAATCTCCCTATATTGAATCCAATAGGAAGAGGGGTATGTGTGTGTATATGTGTATATGTGTGTATGTGTGTATGTGTGTGTGTGTGTGTGTGTTGTGGGGGCAGTTTAATTCTTATGTTACTAGAGCTGCTTGGCATGTTTATTTTCAAATGTTCCCCCTCCTTCATCTGACCTCTTTCTGACACAAGGGCCTCATCCTCAAATAATGACTATTATCACTATGTTCAAAGTAATGAAAACTTCAGGTGTAGTATGGCTTTATCTAAGGGTAGCAATGAGGTTTCAGGGAATTAATTGGCCTTTGAAGGTTTTCTCACCAGGAACAATTCAGGATGGCTAGTGGCCTGATGGTACACATTTGCAAACTGGTTTCAACTGATCTGAGTAATCCTAAAGTTCAGAGGAGAGTTCTTAAGTATTTTTTAGATTGGGAAAAGTTCTTTTTTTAAAAAACATTACAAAGTAAGACTATTATTTCACAGTAATTAAACAATGACTATTATCACTCTGATCAAGGTAATGAAAACTTCAGATATAGTGTGGTCTTACCTAGGGTCAGCAATGAGATTTCAGGGAACTAACTGGTCTTATATTCCATTAAACCCATTTTACTGAATGGAAGTAATTGTGGTGTGGTGGAAGAGAAGTGGTTTGGGTATCATATGACCTAGGTTTGAGTTATGAATATAATAATATGCTATATCTGTGTCTCTTGGCAAAGCTACTTAAACTCCCTGAGATTCAATTTTCTCTTGTAAAGTGGAGGTAATCATCCTTCCATTCCCCTGAAAGATATCACAGGTTTGATCTGAGAAAAGGTCTTTGTAAATCTTAAAGTACTAGAGAAACGTGACTTAGAATTATTAATGTAAACATCCAAATGAATGTTTTACATGCTGTAGTTGCCTTGAGAGACAACATTCTTTTTCCAATAATCATCAAAGCATTTTGAATGATTCCTCTTTGGGGAAGGAGAGAATCAGGGAAATTGAAACTCACAGGGAAATTTAAATTTTAGACAGTTTTGGACACACACACACACACACACACACAGAACAACAACAACAACAAAAACCCAGCTCATTACATTATAGTTATGCTTCATATTTCCTAGAAATGTTAAATTACCGTAATGTCCATGAAAGATGCTGATGGTGAAATGTTCAGGAGTAGGAGCAGTCTGCCATGTGTGGATTACACAAGGGAATGGAAAGAGTGCTAGTATATTGTCAGGGAACCTGAATCTGTTCTGCTCCATGCTACCTGTGTAGGCATAAGCAAGTAATTTCTGCTCTCTAAGCCTCCATTTCTTGTTCTGTAAAATGATGAAATTGTAAGAGGTGATTTCTAAACTCCCTCCCAGCACTGGATCCTATACTCCTAAGATTCTTTTCCTTTTCTCTCTTCCTTCCTTCCTTCCTTCCTTCCTTCCTTCCTTCCTTCCTTCCTTCCTTCCTTCCTTCCTTTCTCTCTTTCTCTTTCTCTCTCTCTCTCTTTCTTTCATAATGAAACTATGGCAGTTTATCAGTCAAGGATCTTTGTTCTTTATTACAAAGACTTGAAAATGAAGAGCAGAGAGTGCCTAGGGGAGGAATAAAGAGTGGCAGGAAGAGGGAAGGGAAAAGAGGAGAGAGAAAGAAAGTGAGAGAAAGAGAAGAAGGGGGAGTAGATGGAGGAGGAAATTGCTCAAGCTTTTCATTTAGTTTTAATTTATTTAATCCATAATTTTCAAATTAGAGATATCAACCATTTACCAAAGATCTGGGCCAAAAAACAAACAGAATCAGTTTCCCCCTTAACCAAAGATTTTCCCTAGAACAAACAGAATGGGGTTCCCTTTAACTGAAGGTTTGTCCAAAGAACAAATAGAATGGGGTTCCCCTTCGCCAAAGATTTGTTTAAGAACAAACAGAATGGGGTTCACCCTACCAAAGATTTGAACAAGGCGCAAACAGAATCAGGCTGTCCATGTGCTGTATAACATGCTTATTTTTATTGTCATTTAGCCAGAGAATCAAGCATGATGAAATTAGAAAATAATTGTAAACTCAGAGATAAAGAAGCTTAAGGAGACCCTTTATGCACTTAGAGCAATCCCAATTCAGGATGCCTGTGTCAATATGAAATTACAGTATCCACATATGTTTAACTAGAATGTGAGAAAGGAAATTCTTAATGGATAGATTGTAAATACAATAAGATAAGAGAATGGCAAGGTGTCGATTGAAATTATAGATCCAGGGTATGTGTACTTCTTTTACCATTAACATGAGTGGAGATGGCCCAGAGTGAACTCAGTTTAAGGTGGAATGAGAGAGAGAGAGACAGAGAGAGACAGAGAGACAGAGAGAGACAGAGACAGAGACAGAGAGACAGAGACAGAGAGATAGAGAGACAGAGACAGACACAGAGAGAGAGACAGAGAGACAAAGAGAGAGACAGAGAGAGAGAGAGAGACAGAGAGACAGAGATAGAGAGAGAGAGGGAGAGAGAGAGACAGACAGACAGACAGAGACAGAGACAGACAGAGACAGAGACAGAAAAATCTAGCTTCTGGCCACCAAAATTTATTTTCCTTTGAAGAGGAGATGGAAAGGGAGAGGGAGAGGATGAGCTGAGTTACTCAGCTAGTGGGGTCCCCATTCAGGCAGCTCAGTCTACTCATAGGTTGTGTTTGTCCTACGTTGTTGAAGACGACCACAACATTAGCGAAATGATGCCATGACTTGAAATTGACTTTGATTTGAGGGAGGCTGTTTGCAGACTCTCCTGACTTAGAATGAATATCAATGGTAACTGTTTCTCTCTGGAACAATAGCCTTGAGGGTTTTGCCCTCCCAGATTGATTTTTTTGTTTGTTTTTCTAAATAAAGGGGCCATTCCTTGACTACTTCTTAAAGAGGTCTATTCACCAAATGGGCATTACCTCATTCTAAGTGAGAACCTGAAAAGACCTTAACCTAAAAGGGTCAGGGTCTCCCATTGTATCCCGGGCCATCTCTAGTCATCCTGATGAATATCTGGTCACTGGACCCAGATGGCTCAGGAGGAGAAAGTGAGGCTGGTGACCTTGAACAGTTCTCCCTCACTCAAATCAAGGTCAACTGCAAGTCTTGTCATCATTTCGTTGATGTCATGATCCTCTTTGAAAACAAAGGACAAACACAGCATGACATAATGTAAGAAAGGTCCCGTTATTCAAGATGGCATCCACTTCAAGTCCCTTGTCTTTAGCAGTCATAAATAGAAGAATGCTCCTGGTCAGTTCATCTGAACTTGTGGTTGCTAATACAGGAGGAGGCATTTTGGCTTCACTCAGAGAGCAAAACAAAGCATGTCTGTTATGTCAGAACCCACAAAGCATTATGGCAGGTTAAGCTCAGAGGGGTCCAAAATGTCTTTCTTTGGATTTGCCAATGCAGGTTTTAGACCTTTCTCAGGTGATGGGGCCCCCAAAATGGTTAATAGAGGCAACAGGGTAAAGTGGAATGATTGTTCAACCCCAAATCAAAAGATTTAGGTTTCAAATCTTGCCTACAATACGTACTACTTGTGTCACCTTAGGCAAGTCACTTCACTTTCCTGGGCTTCGGTTTCCTCATCTGTAAGACTAAGGTACCAGATGGTCTCTGAAGTCCTTTCCAGCTCCAGATCAATGTTTCCATGACACTAGGGGACCTTGAAGAGACTGGTTGTTGAAATACTAGCCTTCTAGTATTTCTAGTCCTTTTAGTAATTTGTTTTGCTTTGCCAGGCAGGAGCAGAAAGTGGTGAATTTGGTTGGAAAGGGAGAGAGACTCATAATTTCTATATGTATGTTGAGTGAATTTACAATCTACATATAATTTTAAATGATCCCCCCCAAAAAGTTATTTCTGACTCTTCATTAACCCATTTGGGGTTTTCTTAGTAAAGGTACTGGAATGGTTTGCCATTTCCATCTCTAGCTCATTTTACAGATCAGGAACTGAAGCAAACAGAGTTAAGTGACTTGTCCAGGGTCACAGAGGTAGTCAGTGCCTGAGGCCAGATTTGAACTCAGGAAGACAAGTCTTCCGACTTAGGCATTCTATCTGCAGCACAAGTTAATTGCCCCTAAAAAAATTTAGTATCTCTAAGATGGTAGACTCTGTTACCTTTTGTTAGAGAAGTATGGCAGATGCAAAATAGATGCCATAGCCAGAAAAAAAAATGAGCTCTGAAATCAATGCAGTCAACACAATCTCTTTGCTAAATGGAAAGGGAAGCCAAAGGTGATACCAGTTTAGAATGCAATCTAATTTGTAAAACCTTCTGGAGGAAGGGGGGATGACCGAACAATTCAAGTCTTTGTTCAGCCTCACAGAACAGTGGAAATCAGCTTAAAGAGGAAGCCAAGCTGCAAAGACCTCAGCTGAAGATAAACTCAGCCAGGTCATTCCTTCGCAGGTGCTAACAGAGGCAGGCAACAAACAGGTGTCACATGTAACACTCCTGGCAGCATTTTAAGAGGGACTTTTTTTTTCCACTGCTGACAATAGTCCAGTTATTCATTTGGGCACAATTCTCTAAGTCTCTTATGTACTGGGTGAGGAAGTGGGAATGACATTTAAGATCAAAGTTGAGAAGAGCATCTGGACCTCACAAAATACATACAGAATGAAACTCTGATTAAAGTGATTTAATTTTAAGGCCATTGGTTCTTGATTTTCAAGATACCTAGAAGAGGGGAATATTCCAAAAAAAAAAAATGTGACTGAGAAGACATAAATGGCCACTAATCCACATGCCTGCTTTCTTATTTCTCTATGAATTCAGAAAGAGACTTCTCTGTGTACATACTGAAGGTTTCACTCATGAAAACATGAGGAGGGAATACTGGGGCTTCCACAGACAGTTTTGTGCATTTTTAGGGTCACAGAACTGTAATGCTAATGAGAATTAAAGATCTTCCCCATCCATTAATGTGTCTGCCCGTTAAGGGAACCTTGATTAGAGGAGATTTTTTTGTTGGAAGGCCCATATCTTTTGTTAATTTCTAATGAGGCACTGGTTCTCAAGGGTTGTGATGCCCTCTAACTCTGGAAAGTATATAAATACTCTGAGGTGAGCCTTTGTTTTGGGGCTTAGCTTTTTGAAGAAGGTTTGTGTGCCAGACTAGACTCTGGGAAGCCTCTAAGGAGCCTCCCAGCTTTGAAAAACCCAGATGTTGGTGCTTCTCTCTCTGGTAACTATGTATGTATTGCTTATGGTCAGGTAGTTGGAAGCTATGTCTGTTGTACTTTATTTCTCTGTTTTTATTTTCTCTGAAGTTTAGGATGCTCACTTTTCCCCCTGAACTAGGTGATGTGCTTGATTAAGGTGACTGGTGACCCTCAAAAGTTGTTTTCCTTTTAGAAAAGCAGATCTAAGAACCTGTAGAGCAGGTCCTCCTGTGTATGTTGCAGTCCTTGCTCTTACTAGAACATACTGAGAAGTACAGACAGTATAAGTTCCCACTGTGTCTAAGTGATTCTTTTTTTCAGGTAATAAGCATTTATTTTCTCACCTTCCCTCTTCCTCCACTCCCCACAGGTACCAGTCGGCATTGCAGATAAAGCTCTGGAGACAGTGACAGTAAGACTCGAGTTCCAATGCTGCCTCAGATGCTTGCTAGTTTTGTGGCCTTGTGCAGGTCAATTAATCTCCATCAGCCTATCTGTAAAATGATACTAGCTGCACCTATGTCACAGGCTTGTTGTGCATATGAAATGTGTGAAAGTGCTATATAAATAAACGTAAGCTATTAATATTTTTAAGAGGAAAAGTAAAACCCTTGCAACAAATATTCATAGTCTCACATTGGCTATGTAAAATATATTATTTCATTGTTTACTGATTTTTTTTTACAAAGGATATGACTTAGTGTCAGGCAGCATGTTACAGCTGATGGAGATTTGACCTTGGAAGCCCAAAGACTTGTGTTCAAATCTGACCTCTGACATGTACTAGTGGTGTGCCTTGGACAAATGACTTAAACTCTCATTATTCTAAGCAACTCTCTAAAACTATAGTTTTCAAAGAAGGCAGTCCAAATTGGTCAAGGGAGTTTTTCTCATTTGGGCATTAACTATAACAACGAACTCACAGGTCTATCTCTATCTCTTTCTCTATGTGACTCATTCAAAACAAATGCAGCCTTTAATGCTCTCTTCATAGAAGGTGTATTGCATACATATTGCACAAGACTCTGTGACAGATGGATATCTAAAGTGAGCTTTGTTTAATGATCTGTTGAGTTATAACATGAAGTATAGAAAAGACATACATGCTACCTCATTGTACCTATCATTGTCTTGGATGATGCTCCACGTAGAGTATCAAAAAAAGACTTTCCTGTTGATGGCATGGTTTTCTAAACAGTCTACTTTAATTGGGCCCTGGCACACTGCAGAGCCTCTTCAGTGCAATTCATAGCAACATGAAAATGATTGTTCTTAACCATTTAAATTAGAAAAATGAAGTAGATGCAAAATACATAGTTCCTAAATCATGCCAATTGAATGGCTCACCAAGTTAGTTTACCAACCACATACGGATAAATACACAGACGTCAAAGAGCTGTAATTTTCTTGTTGTGGGTACTCCTTTCACCAAGCAGATCACAACTCTCCAACATTGTAGATAGGCCTCAGCAGTTCCTGTGGTCAAAAACGTCGCTATCTTTGGATCAACCCGGTAGTGAATCTCTATAAACTTAGCTAGGATGATCCTCAGACAACAGACATGCATTCATTATTAAAGTGAAATAATATTTGGAAACCACCTTGGAAAGCCTAAGGTACTATATAAATGATAGTCTCAACTTCATTTCTCTCTTTCTTTCTCCCCTTTCACCACCACCACTGTTATTACCACTAGGTACATGCTATACCTCTCCAGCTTGGTATAACTTCCCAGACCTTATACTCTGCTAATGTAGCCTTCAGGAATATATCTGTAATGTCATTATGAGACAGAAGAGTCATAGTGCCAGATCATAAATTCACAATTGAAAAGACCTTAAAGGTAGTTTTGTCTAACCCCTGCATTTTACATATGAGGAAACTGAGGTCTAGAGAGGCAAAGTGACTTACTGAAGATGATACAGATAGTAGAATAGCTATACTTTAGTGGAATATATATGTCTGTGTGTAAATGTATAAATGTATGTATATGTACATATATACATATGCATGTATATATGTATATATATATAATGTATGTATCTATACCTATCTATTTATAAGATAGGACCATTGAATGATGAACTGGGCCAAGAATTGAAAATAAAAAAGAGATTGTGATACAATATTAACACATTTGGGAAAATATATTTGCAATGACCTTGAACTGTTAACTGTTGCAAAATTTTTTCTTTAGCGCCAACAAGATTCTCTTGGTAATGATGTTAGATGGTTCCAACCCATGGAAGATGGTCATTTTTGATAAATTGCTATTATAAGTAGTCCCAAGGCAAAGGGAAAGATAGGCTATGGACAGAGACAGGGTATGTCAGGCTATCAATAATGATTTACACTAGATAAGTGGCATAAAAGACATTATTAAAGAAATATATAATTAGAAAAGGAGACAAGTCAGTAATTTATGAAACCACAGACAGACAACCTATGTAATACATTGGTATCTCTGACATATTGAAAGAATCACAGGAAGGCCTCCATCATGTTGGATGTATCCTTTACGGAGGATTTAGGGGATGTACTTAAATAATAATCACTCAAGGTATGGAAAGGTTCCAATCTGTATTGGTGGAATAACTGACCATACTGATAAAAACATAGAGCCAGCAAAATTCTAAATTTTGTGCCTTACACAAAATGTGACACTGAGAGTAATACAGATGAAGGGTTACCTACCATAAAGGGCCTAGAATGCAGTTGGGAAAACAAGGTTATTATATAAAATCAATAATAGCAAATTTATATATTAGTAATTAAGTCCTAAATTGTATATTTTCAAATATCTGAATCATAGTACAATGAATGATAAGCGGAGATGACGAGTAGTCAGCATATGCTCAATACATTATCATCCTCACTATAACTGCTATTTATATATGTAATTTTAACATTTGTAATATATTTTATGTGTTGTTTAATTTAAGCTTTAACTCTAAAAATACTATGTTTTTACAGATGAAGAAACTGAGGCTCTGAGAGGCTAAATGACTTGCCCTAATTGCCTAGCTAGTCAATATCAGAAGTGCCTATAGAAGGCAGGTCATTATTGACTCCAAGTCAAATTCATCCATTAAGACATACACACATATACAAATACATTAATTAATAATTAATATTAATTAATACATCTAACATTCATAAATATAGTAATACCTTAATTAACAAATTCCTTGAAAATGAAGCTACTTTGTGTGGTCAAACAGTTTGTAAAAAATTAAAAACAACAGCAAAAAAACTTAATACATATTTGAAAGTAATGTTTCTATTTGCTGACCCCCCCACCCCCAAACACACACAGAAGAATTGGAAGCAAAATTATAAAGTGTCATCACACATTTTCACTCTGTCCCCAGCTTTTTCTTTTTTGTACCCCCCTGCTCCCTTTTGAACAAAATTAGCTCCCTTCAATTCTTTTAAAATTAGTTCTTTCCTACACTCTTCATCCTGAATTCATCATATCAAAACAAGAGAGGATATGGCATAACCCAAAGGGCTGTTGATTGACTGGCTACATTTTAATTGAAGCTTATTTACCCTAAAGTATTGTATCAAAGAAGCATTTGCAGTTTAAGTCCTTTTAATCTCTCATTTTGGAATGAAAGCCTTTGCCCCTCTGTTAAAGGAATTTAAAGCACCAGAAAGCAGTATTCTTTTTTTCCTTCTTCTAAGCATGAATTCTATGAAATCTCTGGTTTAAAAAGTAAATGTGATGGTCCTGATAGGGATGAAATTGGTTTAGGAGAGACGGTCCATATTTCTCCTTTACCTCCTTTTCCAAATTATCTCTGGATTCCTGAGAGAGTTGCTGAAAACCACATGGTACAGTAGAAAGAACCATTGCTGTGGGGTCCTGGAGACCCCAGGCCTGATTCAAATCAAATTTAAATCTAATGCTACCTATATGAACTTGAGGAAATCACTTGCCCTTCGTGGACCTCGCTTTCCTTATCTATAAAATGAAGGTATTAGAGTAGATCACCTTTGTAGTGTTTTCCAGCTTTAAATTGATGATTTTATGATGTCACATTTTCCTTTTTTTAATAGAACTATTACCGTATAATGATTGAGGTTTGGAGTTAACAATAGGCTAGTGATGAGAAGGGCAGATTGCTGATTAGGGGTGAGGATATTGCCAGAAAGCACTGGGATTTTTGTCAATGTTTCTTTCTTGCCATGAATAACCTGGTAAGCTTTGGAGGATTTTTCACTTCTCTGGCTGATTGCACCCAACCAGATAATCTCATCTGCAAATTTTGTATTTGGGACCCCCCACCCTACACCTCTTTCTCCAGAGGTGTCACTATCTGAACATAATTCCCCTTATATGCACATCAGTTCACAAGACTCAAAAAACTCCCTACAAATAATTGTAATTATAGTTTAAGGGAAGTAAGTGGAACTCACGTATCAAACTCAGTGGAAAATAATGGAACCCATTAATTAGCAAAAGTATATATAGTCTGTATAGTCTCATTTACTTATAGTACTGCCAGAAATAGCGTTCCAGCAGGGCACTTGGCAGTTGCTCTATATTGAAATTCTCATTTGTGATGTCATTGTCTACAAAGCAGCTAGATGTTGTTGCAGCAGATAGAATGTTACGCCTGGAGTCAGGAAGACTCATCTTCCTGGGTTCAAATCTGGCTGCAGACACTAGCAGTGTGATCCTGGGCAAGTCTGTTTACTTCTCTTTCCTGATCTGTGAAATGAGCTGGAGAAGAAGATGGCAAAGCACTCTAGTATCTCTGCCAGGCAAACCACAGATGGAGTCATGTGAGTCAGACATAACTGAAAATGACTGAACAATAAAATGTTTGTCTACACAGTATTGTCCTATTCCTGCAGCTCTTGACTCCAGCCTTCCCCAAAGCTTTCCTTGGGGAGAGGTTCACTTTAACCTTCAGCAGATTGCAGTTGTACATTGTCCTACATTGTGACCTGGTCACCTACCTGGAGTTCCCCATTGTCTCTTGGAACTTATCATCCTGCAGGATCAAATCAACTCTGAAACTTGCACCTCCTCATTACCCTTGCCCCTTAGGTCCCTACCTCCTTCTGATCAGAAAGGTGGACGTTGGAGTGGTCCTCCCAAATCATCTGTCTAAGAAGAGTGCCCCACAATGTCCTACTTGGGTGTAGGACTTCATAATACCCTTCATGAACTCCTTTGTACGTTGGTCTTCCCCCAGTAGATGGCAAGCTTCTTGAGACCCGGGACTGTTTTTGCCTTTCTTTGTATTCTCAGCATTTAGCACAGTTCCTTGAAAATAGTAGGTACTTAATAAATATTTGTTGCCTGATTGTTTCAGGCTTTTCTATCACTCTTCACTCAAGTTCCTTTCCATCCAGTTCTCCTCAGCTTCCTGCAGGTCATGTCAGTCTTCTTTTTCTTTCCAGAGTTATGTTTACAGCACAAAAATAGGCATAACAAGATCCATGTGCCTCCCTTCTTTTGTACAATGATTCCTAGTCCTAAGTCTCCTGCACATGGATTTCTTAGAGGGTAAAGGAACCATATATCCTTGCACAATGACAGTCTATTGGAGGTTGAAGTGAAATGTACTAAAAGATGTTTTGGGGAAGGCTATAGAGTCAACAATTTCAGGAAGAAGACAATGCTATGTAGACAGCCAGAAGAGCACCGGTGTGATATGTTTCTTCTCCTCCTCCTTCCCCTCCCCCTTCCCTTTCCCCTTCCATTCCTCCATCTCTTTCTTCCTCTTCCTTCTTTTTCTCCTCTTTTTCTTCGTGGACTGTGCTAAGTGCTTTACAATTATTGTTTCATCTGATCCTTCCTACTGGAAGTATACATCCAGCATTTCTTGATGAGTCTACTTTACAGGTTCTTAACCCATTTTTGGTCATGGACTCCTTTGGCAATCTAGGAAATACTTCCCCTTCTCAAAATCTTTTTAAAAAATCATAATTGGATAGGCTTTATTTCAGTTAGAGGTTAAAGAAAATAATTATGTAAAATTTTCCCATTCAAGTTCATGGTTCCCATGTAATCTATCCAATAGGTTCTTAGGGTCAGGGGTGGGACCTGGCTTTCCCCCAATTGCCTCTCAGTCCTCAAGATTTCCACGGGCACCTGGGTGGGGTTATTCAAATTACTTGTGGCTGATTTCTGAACTATTCAGGAAGAAGAGGCCAGAGGAAGCCCCCACTTCCAAGCCATAGACTAGAGTAAGCTATGTAATTCCCTTCAGAGACATATTGATTCTAGTATGTCTCAGCCAGAAAAAATGTTGCAAAGGGCCTTTAATTGTTGATGGAACTCTGGTTTCAGCAACTTTTTGAAAATGAGGAACTTGATTTCAGGTTCTGAGGCCAGAGAAGGTGGTTGAGGCAGATGGATCTAGTACAAATGTGTTAGAGAAACAACAGCTACTTTTCCTGAAGTCTTCTCCCTCTGAACCTATTCCTTCCCTTTCCTCTACTCCCAGCAGAGGTAAGAACTGAGCTTAAGTCCTATTTATTTGCTCCTCTCCCCTTTCAGCAGAGGTGCACTTACTTCATTTTCTTGCATTTGGCACTAAAGGGCAAGTCTGCTCATTGTCCAGTTAACACAGTGATAAGTCACCAGGCCTACTACCAGTGGAGAGGGTGTACATCAGCCAGTCTGAGTTGTGAAATGTTACATCAAAAGACACTAGGGGAAACCACAAAAGAAGCATTTAATGTCCTGCAAAGCATTAGGAACGCATACTTTGTATTCAGGGTTTGTACGATTGTGGGGCTGGGAAGATAAATATCAAGGGGTTCTTGCAATTACCTGTCTAGAGAGCAGTAGACACCAGTGGTGCAGGGGACACTGGTGCTTAATAAGTTAATAATGTTTAGAAATCCCTGGGATTGTCAAAATAATGAATGTATCCAATAAACATTCTAATTAGTTGACATGGAGAAAAATCTTCCTGAGCACAGAGTGGACATTTTCATATTATCCTGAATGTAAACACTGCCTTATCAAAGCCTTTCCTTTAAACGTTACCTCTACATCATTTCCTTGCTTTAGACACTGTTATTGACTATGCAAAAATGCAGCAAAAGGGCTTAATAAAATGTGACAGCAGGCAGCTTTCCCTGCCTGTAAAGATGAAGCACTTGGCTCTTGGCATTTCAATTACCTAAAACTAATGGAATAAATATTTTTACAATATTATGGTCTTCTTTTTTCTTTCTGGTAAAGTACTTAAAAAATAAGTATTCCTGAAATGGGATTCTGTTTTTCCTTAATGGAATAGTTGAAAATGGATTTAGTATCTTAGAGTCTAATCTCCTTTTAAGAAAAATAGAAATATTAAGGAATAGGTACATATTTCCACACGTGTATGACCCCAACTGACATGGCATTAGAATAACGCTTTCTTACTATGCCCATAAAACCATTTCAGTAGAGTTCAGATGATTTCTAGAGATGTGTAATTTTTTCTGGGGAAAATTTGGTTTTGTAACCTCGAACTAGTCAAGAATTGTCACTCTCCAAGAATTTTATATTTTACTATTCACTGTATTGAGATAGGATTGAGTTATGTTTGGAGTGGATCCTCATTGCTCAGAATTCTGAATTTTCATGTGTCCTCTGGCTGATTTAAGCTAGCAGACTCAAGCTCGTCTAGGGAGCCAACTGCTTCCTGAAGTATATGCGTTTGCCAATAAAATAATATCTTCTTATTTAGTAGCGTTGGTTTCCTTACAGACCTGGTAATGAATCTCTTTCCCTATTGAGAAAGAATGAAAGTAACAAAAGATAAATGATACGTCGTTAATTTCAGTACCTGAAGTGTTGAGTTATGGAGAAATGATATGTTTTCTCTGTTGGGGTATCGTTCTTTTTACTATGGTTAATAAAATTATTATCAAATATTGTTCAAAAGATGCCTGACATAGTTCATAGCATCATATTTTACAGGAACAATATAGTTTAGAGCTATTGTTTACAGAATTTGTCACAAATATGAACATTTGCTATATGAACATGCAAACGTGTATATCGACCTATACGTGTGTGTTTAGCTGTGTGCACTCATGCATGTATATATCATAAGTTTCATTAATAGCATGAGGGGCAACCTTAGAGAGCAGACTTTGAAGTCAGGGCAACCTGAATTCAAGTCTTGACCCTTACTCATACTGGATATATAAACCTGGGAAAATAACTCAAGTTTTCAGTGCCCTAGACAACACTTGAGACTCTAAGTTGAAGAACATTTGCAGACCTCTATTGATGGAGATACTTTCCTCCCCAGAAAGCTCCCTATTGCTGATCAATCATAAGTCTCCCCCCCAATTACATACATATACACTGAAATTACACACATGAATTTTGCAATACCATATTTTACCAGGATAAATTTGGTATTAAATGGGAAGTTCTTCATTCTGAAAATTCCATTCCCATGGTGCCTGAAAATTTAATACCAAGATCATTCTTACTCCTGCCTAAATAACTTACAACATTTAAGGAATTTGCTTTTTTGAAGAAACTCCCAGAGAGTTAGTGGTTTGTTTCAGTTTTGGTTAGTCAATAAACATTTATTAAACACCTAGTCTGTGCCAGGTGCTTTGCTAAGCACTGAGAGTACAGATATGAAAAAAAAAAACAACAGTCCCTGCCCTTAAGGAACTTACAATCTATTGGGGCAAAACCCAACAAAAGGGGAAAGGTGGGGAAAATAGCTGGTATGAGAGCATGACAGAATCTGAAAGAATGGAGCCAAGTGGGAAGAGAAGGGATGACTGGCCTAGGAATCCTATTTAAATTTAGAATAATGCTTTAGGAATCCTATTTAAATAGAAGCTATTATAGGAGCAAAGAGCTCTTCTCTTCAACCCACAGATGCAGAATGTATTAAAAGGATACAAGTGAGGTACGAATACCAAGGCTAATGCAGTCTGGTTGAAGGATGATGAGTTGACTGATGAAACAGTTTCTGTCATACATATTTGTAGAGTATCAGAGGTAACAGCAAAGAATAGGCCAACAGAAATAATATTGATATAATGTAGGGAAAAGAAAAAAATAAAATTAGATATGCTGGTTATTCTCCCTGGCCTGCCAAAGATGGTAAGAAAGATGTATGCACCTACTCTTCTGCAAATAGAAGAGGATTTGTCCACAAGTTAGCTAGGGTCCCTGGTAGACCAATATTTCACCTTGACATTTAAAGCCCTTCATACATTGAATCCAGCTTTCCTTTCCATATTTATTTTACATTTATCCTTGATTTTTCACTCACTCATTCCGCATATTCAGTCAGTTGTCAAATTTTGTTATTTTTATATCTAATGTTCATTCATACAACCACATCATGGAGGATTCTCATTACCTCTTAGCTGAACTATTTCAATAGCTTTGTAATTGGTCTCCCTTCCCTCCTTTTCTTCCTCCTTCTTTCCTTCCTTCTTTCTTTCCCTCTTTCCTTTCCCTCAGTCTACATAGGGAATCATACCCTTACCTGTGGGTATTCTATCCAAAGGATATAGATTTTGATGGCTGAAACCTCACAAAATATCTTGAGGTTTGCAGGCTAGATGTTTTTAAGGACCATGACTTGAATCCCATCACTCTGGCTGTCATTGATTGTCCATAAATAGGTCAAGGCCCAAGCCTCACTTGGTCATTGGCCCTGATTGGCTAAGAATGAATATAAAGAGCAATTGTTTCTGCTTTGGCCAGAAACTGGGAGGGTCTTCCCCTCTCAGATTTATTTTCTTATTTATTTTTTGGCTAGGGAAAAGAAGTCATTCTTTGCCTTATTTCTTACCCAGCCTTAATCAGTGACTAGACATTGCCTCAGTCAAACTAAGACCTAGGATAGACCTTAGCTTAAAAAGGTCAAGATCTCCTACTACATCCAGGGACATCTCTAGTCATCTTGATCTGTATCTTGCTACTGGACCCAATTGGCTCTGGAGGAGAGAGTGAGACTGGTACAGCCCTCCTTCATTTAAATCCATTTAACTTGTAAGTCAGGACATCACCTTCCTGATGTTATGGTCCTCTTTGAGAATGAAGGACAAACAAAGAGTGAACAACCCTATCCCATCCAACCTTGATACAGTCACTAAAGTAATTTTGCGAAAGTAGAAGTCTGACTGTGTTACCTTACTATTCAGATGCCGATAGCCCATATAATCTCTGAAAACAAATATAAAGTCATTTGCATGCCAAGTCATAAAACTTCTTAGGGATATTTAGCCCTAAGTGATATAAATTATTTGGATCAGAGCACTCTGAATTCTGCCCAAACATGAGTCAAAAGAAAAAAAAAAAAGACCAAAAAGAGAAAAAACAACACCCTCCCATTCTTAGCCTAGGTGTACTCTTCCTGATTTTACTTAACTAGGTGTTACTGTGTCTAAAGAATTATCAGCCTGGATTTTTTCCAGTTCTGGGAGCCAAGATGGCGGAGTGATTGATAATTGCTATCTCTCTCCCCTCGTTGACCTTGATGAGCCCTGAGAATATGTCCCCAGGAAAAACCCTGGAAGAGTGGAAGCAGCAGAAGGGGTAAACAGACTCTTAGCCTGTGAGGCTAGAAAGATCACTAAGGAGCGTTCCTCTTGCTATGGCCGAAGGCAACAAGTGCAGAATCAAAGCAGTCCCAGACAGCCCCACCTCAACAAACCAGGAGAAGATCCTGAGCCCCAGGGGAATGAAGCCAGCAATTGCCAACACGAGGACACCAGGTGTGCCTCAGCACCCCAGTGGAATTGGGAAGACATCAGTGCACACAGCTGAGCTTGCCTATGCTTTAGTTCAGCAGAGGAGACCTCCTGTGGGCAGACCACCCCTCCCCCACACTTAATGAACTAGCTCCAGGGTAACTGTGGGAAAGCCAGAAAGACCTCACCTGACCTTTGCTTTCCAACACCAGCCAGCTCAGTACCAGGTATGCTGCAGCATTTTAGCTTCTAACTGAAAGAACCAGAGGTCACAATACACAAAGTCTCAAGTTTAGGCACAAGAACTGTGGGACAGAGCTCCCTGTGCCACAGACACAGAGATCTAGTTTAAAAGCCAGGAAAAGGGTTATTATCATGAGTAATAAGCTAAGCAGAAAAGAAAAGGCCATAGAATCTTTCTATGGGGATAAGGACCAAAACACAAATGCCAAAGAGGTCGGCATTGAGACTGTACTCCCCTCTGAAACTGTACTGAGACTGTACTCTCCATCAGAAGGGAATATGAACTTCTCAGGAAGGATTTTAAAACCCAGATTAGAGAAGTAGAAGAAAAACTGACCAATGACGTTAAAAAATATGAAAAAAGAAATCACCGAAGAATTTAAAAGGACAATTGGACAAATGGAAAAGGAAGTACAAAACCTAACTGGAGAAAATAATTCCTTAAAAGGAATAATTGGACAGATGGAAAAGGAGATGCAAAAGTTAACTGAAGAAAACAATTTGATAAAAAAATAGAATCGGGTAAGTAGAAGCTAATGAATCTATGAGACATCAAGAATCAGTCAAACAGAATCTAAAGAATGAAATGATAGCAGAAAATGTAAAATATTTAATTGTAAAAGCAACTGACCTGGAAAATAGATCCAGGAGAGAAAAATCTCAGGATTATTGGTCTACCAGAAAGCCATGATGAAGAAAAGAACCTGAACAATATCATCCAAGAAATCATCAAGGAAAATTGCCCAGAAGTCCTAGACCCAGAGGACAAAATAGTCATCAAAAGAATCCACCTTTCACCTCCTGAAAGGGACCCCAAACTAAAAACACCAAGGAATATCATTGCCAAATTCCAGAACTATCAAGTGAAGGAGAGAATGTTGCAGGCAGCCAGAAAGAAACAATTCAAAAATCAAGGAGATACAGTCAGGATCACACAGGACCTTACAGCTTCTACATTATAAGAGAAAAGGAATTGGAATACTATATTCCATAAGGCAAAGGAGCTGGGACTACAACCAAGGATTAATTACCCAGCAAAGTTGAGTGTAATATTGTAGGCAAGGAGATGGACATTCAATGAAATAAGGAATTTCCAGACCTTCCTGTTGAAAAAGCCAGAACTCAATAGAAAATTTGATCTTCAAACGCAGGTCTCAAGAAAGGCATAAAAAGGTAAATGGGGGTGGGGAGGGAGGAACTTGTTACACAATATGGACACATTGTTTACATCCCTATAAGGGAAGATGATACTTGTTAATATTGAGAATTGTATATTTATTATGAAATGTAAAAGGGATATACATAGATAGAGGGAGTGAGTATAAATTAAATGATGTGATGATAACAAATGTGATTTAAGGGTGTGAAGGGATTGTAATGGGAGATGTGAAAAGGAGGAGGCAGAAAAAAATTAATTCCATCACAGGAAGAGGCACAAAAATATATTACAGTAGAAAGAGGGGAGGGAGATGTTTGAGAGGTACTCTCATCTGGTTGGATTCAAGAAGGGTACAATAAACTTAGTTAAGTATAGAAAAACAATTAGCTCTATAGGCAGTAGGAGGGGAAGGGGGAAGGAAAGGGAGGGGAGTCTAAAAGGGAGGGAAGAAGTAGTAAGGGAAAAGGGGATTAAAAGGGAGGGGGGCTGAAAGAAGGGAGGGAAGACTGAGGGAGGTGGTGGTCAAAAACTAAAACTATTGTGGAGAGGAAGGGAGAAGGGAGAACTAAAAGCATAAACAAGGGGAAAAGGGATGGAGGAAAAGACAGATAGTAATCATAATTGTGAATGTGAATGGGATGAACTCTCCCATAAAATGGAGACTGATAGAAGATTGGATTAAAAACCATAATCCAACAATATGTTTACAAGAAACACATTTGAAATGGGGGGGACATACACACAGGGTAAAGGTAAAAGGTTCAAGCAGAATATTTTGTGCTTCAGCTAATGTAAAAAAAAGCAGGTGTAGCAATCCTAATCTCAGACAAAGCAAAAGCAGAAATAGATCTAATCAAAAGACATAAGGAAGGAAACCATATTCTACTAAAAGGCACCATAGACAATGAAGCAATTTCATTACTAAACGTATATGCTCCAAGTGCTATACCATCCAAATTCATAGAGGAGAAGTTAAGGGAGTTACAGGAAGAAATAGACAATAAAACTATACTAGTGGGGGACCTCAACCTCCCTGAACTTGATAAATCTAACCTCAAAATAAACAAGAAAGAAGTTAAGGAGGTAAATAGAACTATGGATAAGGTAGATATGATAGATCTCTGGAGAAAATTGAATGGGGAATAGAAAGGAATATACCTTTTTCTCAGCAGTACATGGCACACATACAAAAATTGACCATGTACTAGGCCATAAAAACCTCACAATCCAGTGCAGAAAGGTAGAGATAGTCAATTCATCCTTCTCAGATCATAATGCAATAAAACTTATATGTAATCAAAAGCCATGGAAATATAAACTAATTGGAAACGAAACAGTCTAATCCTAAAGAAGGAATGAGTTAAGCAACAAATCACAGAAACAATCAACCACTTCATTCAAGAGAATGACAGTAATGAGACAACCTACCAAATCTTATGGGATACTACAAAAGCAGTTCTTAGGGGAAGTTTTATATTTTTGAATGCCTACATGAGTAAAATAGAGAAAGAGGAGATCAATGAATTGGACATGCAACTGAAAAAACTCGAAAAAGAACAAATTGAAAATCCCCAAGTAAATATCAAATTAGAAATACTGAGAACCAAAGGAGAGATTAATAAAAATGAAATTAAGAAAATTATTGAACTAATTAATAAAACTAAGAGTTGGTTTTATGAGAAAACCAATAAAATTGATAAACCTTTTGTCAATTTGATTAAAAAAAAAGGAAGAAGAAAACCCAAATTACCAATATCAAAACTGATATTGTTATCAGGGTGAACTCACCTCCAATGAGGAGGAAATTAAAACAATAGTAAGAAATTACGTTGCCCAACTGTATGCCCATAAATTTGACAATCTAAATGAGATGGATGATTATTTTAATCATCCAGATTAACAGAAGAGGAAGTTGAATACTTAAGTAAACCCATTTCAGAAAAAGAAATTGAACAAGCCATCAATGAACTCCCTAGGAAAAAATCTCCAGGGCCAGATGGATTGACAAAAGAATTCTATCAAACATTTAAAGAACAGTTGATTCCAACACTATATAGACTATTTGAGAAAACTGGGGAAGAAAGAGTCCTCTCAAATTCTTTTTATGATACAAACATGGTTTTGATACCTAAGCCAGGAAGAGCTAAAACAGAGAAAGAAAATTATAAACCAATTTTTCTAATGAATATAGATGCAAAAATTTTAAATAAGATTTTAGCCAAAAGAATACAGCAACTTATTATGAGAATACTACATTATGATCAGGTAGGATTTATACCAGGAATGCAGGGCTGGTTCAATATTAGGAAAACTATTAACATTATTGATCAGATCAACAACAAAACCAGCAAAAACCACGATTATCTCAATAGATGCAGAAAAAGCTTTTGACAAAATACAACACCCATTTCTATTGAAAACACTGGAGAACATGGGAATAAATGGAACTTTCCATAAAATAATAAGCAGTATCTACCTAAAACTTTCAGCAAGCGTTATCTGCAGTGGGGATAAGCTAGATGCATTTCCAATAAGATCAAGGGTGAAACAAGGATGTCCATTATCACCACTGTTATTCAATATGGTACTAGAAATGTTAGCTGCAGCAATAAGAGAAGAAAAAGAAATTGAAGGAATTAGAATAGATAAAAAAAAAAACTAAATTATCACTCTTTACAGATGATATGATAATATACTTAGAGAATTCCAGAGAATCAAGTAAAAAAAAAACACTTGAAATAATAAACAAATTTGGCCAAGTTGCAGGTTACAAAATAAACCCACACAAATCTTCTGCATTTCTATTTATTACTAACAAAGCCCAACAGCAAGAGATAGAAAGAGAAATCCCATTTAAAGCTATGGTAGACACTATAAAATATTTGTGAGTCTACCTGCCAAAACAAACCCAGGGACTATATGAACACAATTACAGAACACTTTTTGCACAAATAAAGTCAGATCTGAGTAAGTGGAAAAACATTAGTTCATTTTCTTTTGTATTATGTTTTGGTTTGTTTTATGATTTCTCCCATCCATTTTAATTCTTCTATGCAACATGACTATGGTGAAAATGTATTTAATAGGAATGTATGTGTAGAACCTATATAAAATTGTATGCTGTCTCAGTGAGAGAGGGGGGAGGTAGGGGAAAAAGAGGGGGAGGGAGGGGAGAAGTGTAAGTTATATGCAAGAGATTGCAGAACACTGAAAACAAATAAAATAATAAAAAAAAGAATTATCGGTTTTCATCTGTCAGGTATGGTGGCCCTGAAGAGATGAAACTCAGAAGCTAGTAGCAATGATCACCACCAAATAGAAAAAAATTATCTGTCAAATGGCAACCATGAGTCTCCAAATGGCCTGCAGATCAATATTTAGTGATCATCATGATACTACTGAAAATACTGAAGGAACACCAAGATAAGACTGCATGCCCAGAAATCAGTGGAGACCAGTGGAGCAACACCCCCAGTGAAAATGCCATATTCATTAAGGATCAAACCTAGTGAAAACCATGTGATGTAATCACCAGAAGACATCAGTGGTCCCTTAGTGTCAGTTATCAATTGTCCCACCAAGTTTGTATCCTGACCACCCTTGTATCCATCATTCGTGATCCCTATGTATTTCCACTCTCCATACTGCTAGTCTGTGTATAAAAAAATATGTTCCAGGTTTATGGGAGGAATAGTCTACTACAATTTTTCTGGATATTTCCTTTCATTAAATACCTTTGCTTTGAATTAATCGTATCTTCTGGATGACTAGTGAAAAGAATTATATTTTCTGGATGAACAGTGAGAGGTTAAATATTGGTAGGAATTTGTGAACTATGGTTTTGAGTGGGTGATAATCCACAGAAATCTCTGATCCTTGGGTAGCTATTTTAGGGAGTTTTTATGTATAAGATGTGGGTGCTCCAGGTGATCTAGTCACAATAAACAGCAATAGCAGCAGCTGCAAGAATAAGGATAGCCCATATTTGTATAGCACTTCTAACTTTCCAAAGTATTTCTGCTTCTTTCTCATTTTGTCATTACCTCAACCTTTGAAATGCCTGTAAGGTCCTTTGGGGTTGATGCTGCTTATTTCATTTTTGAATTCCCATTCTACTGCAGTGCACCGTGCATAGTAAATACCTCATAATGTTCATTGAATTGAATCAAACAGAGCAGATGTTTATCTTTATTTTCAAATGAAGAAAACGAGGCACTGAGAAGTGATTTAATATGCCTAAGCTCACAAAACTAAATTGAGGACTGAAATCCAGGTGTCCTGATTCCCTGTTCCAGGTTTTTTGCCTGAGATCTTGCTGTCTTTAAATGTTACACTTATATGAATGGGGAGAGCTTACTTCATTGTAATAGTCTAATGCCAAGTGTCATCCTATCTTCTGGGAGTCTATCTTATACATTATTGATCTGAATCAATAACTGGGAATGACTTTCATGTCTTCATTGCAAACAAGTGACGGTAGTCATGATGAAGTTGAGAATAATGCATGATCTTACTGAGTGGTAATGGCAACCTACAGATTGTTCAAAGCATATGATCCTTTGTAGTATGAGGAGAAAAAGGAAAACCTATTGAAAAACAACAATGTGGTAAGGAGCAAAACAGATTTGTATCAAAAATTTGAAAACAGCTTTTATGTTAACCAAGAAGAATTTTTAAGTGTGTGAATAATAGGAAGGCAGCTATAAGAAACAAGGTTGACTCTTGATTAGGATAAAGGAGAGGGTTATCATTCATGTTGATACCAAATTACATAATTTTTGTAGCGTTTTCATTTTGAAGCATTTTCAAATTATTTCTGAGATTTCTTTACAAATGATGAGGGGCAAGAGATCAGAGAAATTGATTTCCTATCTGACCACATCACAACCTTCTGAACCTCAGTTTTTTCATTTGTAAAATCAGGATAAATAATATGGTAGCACCCATATTAACTAACGTAGTAAACAAACGTAATTAACTAACAGAGTTGTTAGGAAGATCAAATGTAATCATAATTGTCAAATTCTATGTAAACCTTAAACAATATTGGTAATTGCTAATATTTTAATATTAATCTCATCCTTTTTGTCTTTGTTAATGAAGTTCAGATAGGAATAATGTTGGAACAAGTTGCTATCAGACTAAATTCTTTTTTATTTAAAACTGTGAACTATAGAAATGGTGGGCAAAAGAAGTGCTTTTTGTAAATGATCAAAATTATTAGAATATAATCTTGATCTTATCAAAACTCATTCAAAGCATCTCAGGAACAATTCTAGCATGAATGAGTGAATTACTGACAAAGCACTTATGAGGCACTTAGGTTAAGCACTGATTCCTAAACAGTGGGCATGTAAACAGAAAAGCAAGATAGTCTCTGTTTCCTAGAAGTTCACATTCTAACTGCATGAAACAACATATATGAAGATATAATTGTTGTATAAATGAGAAGGTCCAGATATTCTTAGGATTCAGAGGCAGAGTGCATAGCAAGGTAGTGCATCTACAGGTCAGATGATGATGTCAAGGGGTCTGGAAGGGTCTACAAGGCAGAGGATAAGGCCTGGTGGACCTTAGTGGCAGGGAATACGTTAAATTATAATGTAAATTATAATGGTCTTCCATCTTACCAGAAGTATTGTAGTTGGTGAGTCTATGCTCTTTAAAGATACGTCAGTGACCATGTTTGCTGTATCAAGTGTAGGGAGTGATAGAAGGACTTAGCCCACAGTCATTGGGAAGTTGAGAAAGGGTCTAAGAGCAGTGGTGTAGCTGGGAGGGGATGGCAGGGGAGAAGGGTTCCCCATAGTATCTGCTTCTGATTCTGCTTGGTCCTCTGACACCTCATGGGATCTTGGAACCAGAGAAGAATAGAAGAAAGAAAGGTCAGAGCTTTCCGTTGTACCTGCTTCTGCTTGACTGCCTGGTGTCCAGTGGAATTGGACAGAATATGTGAGAATGACAGGTACCTTATCCTCTTCCCATAATGTATAATATAATATAACACAATTATATGTACATACATATGTTCTCAATTACATTCATTTTTTTTAAAATTGAGTTCCAAATTCTCTTCCTCTTTCCTGCCGCCCTCCTTCCTTGAGAAAAAAAGCCATTTGAGAATGATTATACATGTGAATTCATACAAAACATATTCCCATATTAACCTTGTTGCAAAAGAAAACAGAGCCAAAAAATAAAAGAAAAAGAAAATTAAAAAAAAAAGTATGTGTGAATCTGCATTCAGAATTCATCACTTCTTTGTCTGGCGGGGGATGGCATTTTTTATCCTGAGTCCTTTGGAATCCGCTTGGATAATTATCTTGATCAGCAAAGTCTTACAGTTGATGATCCTTAGAATGCTCCTGCTGGTTTTTGTTTGTTTGGTAATATAGAGTAATATGATCCCTGTTAATCCAACCCTATTTCCCCACTTGCTTAGCTAAGCCTTGCCTCTATTTGCAGACAAACAGAGAATCAACCTGAGGTCCTCCCTCCCCAGGAGACAACTCTCCTGTCCTTCATTCTCCCTGTCAAGATTAGGGGTGATTTGATTTCAAGGGGGTAGAATAACCTGATTGGGATGATTCTGATTTTCTGAGGCAGCTGAGTCCTATAAGCAATTAGCATTCTTTAATTGTCAAAGAGGGATGTGAGCAGTCACACTGGAAGGTCAAACCACTTTCCAGCTGCAGACTAATCCTATGGTTTGAGGATTACTCCCCAGGAAGTAATTAGGGAGGAATGGAGGTAACTCTTAACCTACCTCCTCATTAAAACATCTACCAATTGGGATTGTTTCACCTTTGCCAGGGAGGTCCAAATGATGTATTGTTAGAACAGTCAGAAGGAGTACCCACCTAGGTTTAAAAGATCCTGTTTGCCCTTCTTTAGGGTCTTTGGTCATTGAGAAACATCATTGACCCAATCTATTGGTTATTGCTAGTCTAGCTAATAAACTGACCGTGCTCAGGTCCCTGACTTTTAGGCTGAGATGGCCAGCTGACTCATTATATTCAAGTTTATACATCCTTGTTAATAAATCATTATATTACCTGGAAATCTTGCCTCAGCTTATCTCAGTCTCATTTTTACTCAGTGGGTCTACTAAGTCCAAGGAGTATGATAAATAAGAGCAGTGCAATTAATATCATGGTTATAGTACCAGTGATAATAATTATAGCTATCATTTCTATAGCACCTATATGCCAGGCACTGTGCTAAGTTCCTTACAAATACCATCTCATTTGATTCTCACATCATGAGGTAGGTAATTATCCTCATTTTACAGTTGAAGAAACTGACACAGACAGATATTAAGTGACTTTCCCAAGGTCATATCGCTAATACATAGCTGAGGACATATTTGAATTCATGTTCTCCTGAAGCCATTGATGACACACCTGACACAGTCAAGGGCTAAGGTCATCAGAAGTAAAATATCTAAGAGGTCATAAACTCTTGCATTCAACCTGACCTAGGATCTGAGTTTATATCAATACTTGCTTTGCATTGTCAATCCCTCTCCCCTTCTAACCCCCAATCCCACCTGTCATGACCTAGGGAATTTAAGTGATTTACTCAAGATCACACTGGCAGTAAGCATCAGAGGTGAGATTCAAACCCAGTTCTTCTGCATTCAAAGCAAGTCTTCCCTGAATCTTGCTAGTCAAAAAGGTCAAGTCTGGAGACGGCTAAAAAAAGATAAAAATTAAGAAAAAGTCTTTGGATTCATTGGCATTTTTATCAAATTTTCTAGCTTCAAAAAAATTCAACTGCCTTGAACTCTATTTTATGTAAATAGAATTGTCATTCTCTGATTCATACTACTCTCTTCTATTTTCATGCATTTGCATATGCCATTTCCCCTTCCCTTCATATTTCTTCCTACTGAAGCCCATCTCTTTCTGCAAAACTCAGCTTGGGTACCATCTTTTCCAAGGTACCATCACCGATTGCCTTGTCCAGAAAAGATTCTTCCCTCACTCCCTCAAAAATCATCCCTTTCTGATAATTCCTACACAACTCACTGCAATGCATTGTCTCACACTTATGCCTGCACATATACATGTATATATCTTACCTTCTACTCCCTCTAGTGTAAGCTTCTTGAGGGTAGGGACTGTGTTTTTAAATCTTTGTCTCCCCAGGATCTAGCACAGCATGCTTCTTGTATCACGTACTTGATTCATGTACATTGAATTGATAATCTCAGTGGCCCCTTTCAGCTCTAACATGCTGTGACTTTTGAGGAAAATAAATGACTTGGAAGACGCGTTATATAAAAAGTTCTAATGTGATCAAGATGCTCACTCTATTGAATTACATTTTCCCTGTTTACTCAGTAACTATTTTAGAACAGTGTCTGTTATTTCCCAGTTGCTCGAATTTATTTCCTTCATTTGTCTCCTTAAAAGGCACTGAAAAAATGAGTTCAATGTCTCAGTCATGTATAGAAGCCTGCCTTTGTTTCACAGCCTTCCTTGTTAATCTCAGGGCTCTCACTGTTTAGGTGTACATCTTACTCAGTGGTGCCTCCGAGGACACATTTGTAAAGTATATTTTATCTCAATTGCTTGGTAAAACTTTCTTCCACCCTTTTGCTGACCATTAAACTCACTCCACTTTTTTGCTTGCCTTATCTTTATTTTTTCCCTCTCTCTATTACCTGGAAACACATTGAGCTTCATTATGTCTGATTGACTCACCTCTCATTTTCTCTAACTTTACTTACTGGCTCTTTCTGTCTCTTGTTCTTGGTAATTTATTGAAACCCCTTGTTTCAGAGTGTCCTAGGCTATTCCATACAGTTAGCAGATAAAGGGTTTTCGTAGAAGAGAAAGACAGGCTAGTAATGCTAAAAGCAAGAAGATTTTATTATACACACCTTTTAAACTCACACAAAGAAGCACCAAATGCTTCAAAGTGAGAAACTCAAGGGCATGGAGAAGATATCAGGAGATGAGAAGTTTAGGACAATTAGCCACTGGAGACACAGCTATACCAGGCCATCAAACATTTATCAATTACCTATTTTGTGCCAGGTACTGTGTTAACTGCTGGTGATACCAAAAAAAGAAAAAAGAAACATCTTTTCTCTCAGAGAGTTCACAATCCAATTAGTCACCTCAGGAGACCACACATATCTCTGATCCAGTCTGGTGAGGGATAATGATAAGACAGGTAAGATGAGCTTTAGGCTGAGGTAGAAGGAAAAAGAGGACTGATGGTTCTGAGGAAGGCTCAGAAGTTCAGGGAATGAGAATGGTTGGGTCATTTCCCTCTTATCAGGGTAACCTAGGAATGCATAAAAGGATCTTGGATTTTATACCAATGTTTAGCTGGTACAATGGATAGAGAGCCAGGCCTGGAGTCAGGAACACTCATCTTCCTGAGTTCAAATCTGGCCTCAGACAGTTACTAGCTGTATTACTGTGGGCAAGTCACTTAACCCCGTTTGCCCTCAGTTCCTCATCTTTAAGACGAACCAGAGAAGGAAATGGCAAACCACTCTAGTATCCTTGCCAAGAAAATCTCAAATGTGTTTACTAAGAGTTGGACATGACTGAAAATGACTGAGCAATAAAATCCAGGTCTTTAATTATCTAGCAAATATGTCTGATTAGTTTCATGTCTCTAATGTTACAGGCCTGGAGTGACCATTTAGAAAAGTTATAAGAGTCATAGAACTTTTAGTAAGTAAGGTTTTAGGGCCAGAAGATTCCAGCAAAGTGAGAAGATGCCATATAAGAAGGGTGGGGGACCGAGAATATAGCCTGTCACAAGAAAGGTTAAGCCCAGAATAAGAAAGCTGTTTTTTCACACAAAAATAACCCAGAAAAATTCCTCCATTTCCTGATTGATCTTAATACTTAGATTTTTCTTTATCAATCACATATAGATTGAATTACATATATAAACTTTTTAAACTGATAGAGATTATTTTAGAACAAAGGCTTCTTTTTCCACCCTTCAAAAAGGCAAACTCATACCCTGCAATGATGACTAACCCGCTAACACAAGAGGATTAATAAATTTAGGGCTGGAAGGGATCTCAGAAGCCATTCAATCCAAATCCCTTATTTTGTGGAGAAGGAAACTTAGGCCTGGTAAGATCAAAGGTGAGATTTAGCACAGGTTCACTGACTCCAAATTTGGCATTCTTTCTACTGTGCCATGTTGCCTCAAAACAAAAGACTTCTTTAAAAACAAATACAATAAAGTGAATTGTATTGATATATCTTCTTTTTTCATCACATCATGTCCAAATATACTTCTTCTCCCTCCCTCACTCAAGGAGCTATGCCTTATAACGAAGAATAAAATAAGATAGAAAAAAGCATTCATGCTAACTAGCCAATCCATCTTGAAATCGAGGAGTATAAGCAGGGCTTACATCCCTGGCATCCCATCCCTGAGACAGAGAGGGACTAGCGTAATCATTATAATCACACAGTGGTGCTGCTGCTTCACAAAAATAAAATAATGCAGGGAGAGATAATTACCTGATATTTTGTTGAATGTACTATACTAACACTTAAGAGAGTTAGGATACTGCAGTGGAAACTGAGATGGACTTGAAATTAGAGGAACTGTCTTTTCAATTCTTTTTCTACCACTAGTAACCTGTGTGACTTTGGGCAAGTCATTTGCCTCTTTGCACCTCAGTTTCCAAATCTATAAAAATGAAGGTTTTGTCTAAATGATCCTTGCCAGTCCTAAAATTTTGTAAACCCTCAGTTTTAGCTAAATGAGAATTTTGGCTATGCCTTATTTTGAGCAAATCACAATAAACCTAATACCAGGGTTTAATTTTTAATAGCAAAAAATACATATAGGAAATCACTTCTAAGGCTTATCTTTGACCCAGCATACTTTCAGCCTAGTTGGTAAATAATTTCCCCATTTGCAATCCTGTAAAATAGGGGCACAACTAGATGGTGCAGTGGATAGAGTGCTGGGCCTGGAGTCATGAAGACTCCTCTTTCTGAGTTTAAATATGCTCTCAGATATTAGCTGTTTGCCTCAGTTTTCTCATATGTAAAATAAGCTAGATAAGGAAATGGCAAACCATCCAGGGTCTGTGCCAAGAAAACCCCAAACAGGGTCATAAAGGATTGGACAGGACTGAAAAATGACTAAACAACAAAAATCCTATAAAATAATGATTGATATTCAGAATCATGATTAGGAGACTCTTCAAGAGTCATTGAATGATAGTCATTGGCACCAAAGCACTCACAACTTGGAGGCTGTCTATGGCTGTCCTAATAATAATAATAATAATAGTTTCTATTGGTGTACTTTAAAGTTATGCAAATTATTTTACACATATTATCCTCACACTCTGGGAGATAGGTGCTATTATTATCCCCAATTTATAAATGAGGAAACAGAGGTAGACAAAGGTTAAATGACTTACCCAGGGTCACACAGCTAGTTGCAGTATGTTCAGAGAAGGGCTACAGGACTAGTGAATGACCTGGAGATCATGTCATGTGAGTATTGGTTGAAGGAACTGTGGATGGCTAACAGAGAAGAGAAGACATAGAGACATGATAATTAAGTTAAAGTGTTTAAAGAGCTGTTGTTCATAAGAGCATTTTTATTTGTTTTGCTTGGTCCCAGAAGGAAAAGAAGAAAGCATGATTAGAAGTCAAAAGTGGAATGGGATGCATCAGAGATGGTGGATTCCTTCTTGTTGAAGGTCTTCAAACAATGGTGAAATGGCCATAGGTCAGCTTTGATGAAAGAGATTTTTGTTCAGCTATGGGTTGGACTAAATGGCCCATGTCAGCCCTCTGTTTATTTGCCACGTAGCTGTACCCCTCTGAACTCTGTGATTCTACATCTCCACCTCCCACATCTCCACCTCCCGGTGCCAGGTGCTGTCTTTCCCTTTTCTATGACTGTTTTTCTTATTTATATCTCTAGTGCTTAGTACATTATCTGGCATATAGTAGACACTTAATACAAGTTTATTTACTGACAGACTATTATTTACTGACTGAAGCTGAATTTGGACTCAAGTCTTCCTGGTTCCAGGTCCACTACTCTACCCACAATCCTTTCAGTCGGGAAGGTCACTTGGTGCTTTTTCTTGAGGGTGGTATGAGTGACACAATACAAAAAGTGTTGGTCTGGGAGTTAAGAAGGCCTCAGTTCAAAACCTGATTTAGCTACTTACTATCTGTGAGACTGGGCAAGTCACAATCCCTCTCACTCTCAGTATCCTCATCTATAAAATGGGGATAATATTCAAACCTACCTCCCTGGGTTTTTTCGAGTATCAAATGAAAAAGTATAGAGTCCTTTGCAGGCCCTAAATTGCAATAAAATTGCAATTAAAATGGTAAGAATACTGGATTTGGATTTGGAGGACTTAGCTTTGAATCCTGACTCCAGCCTTGCCACTTTTTAATCTCTGTGAATCTTGTGGAACAGAGGGGTGTGGATGTCAGTGATTTCTAAGGTTATCTCCAGCTCTAAATCTATCATTTTAAGAAATCATTCATTAGAAGATCCAAACTAATCCCTGAGAAAAAGTCAAGTCAAATAAAGCCAACAAGTTTTTACTAAATATTTGCTGTGTGTCAGGTGTTGTGCTAAGTATCAGGGATGCAAAAAAGGGCAAAAACAAGCCCTGCTTGAAAGGGCTCCCAGTCATATTGATAGTGAATCAGGGACATGGGGCCAGGGGAGTTTCAAACAAGCTCACTCTTTCATTCCAAGCCACCTACTGCTAAATATGCATGGCTCTGAAGGGACACTTGGTAACTATGGATGTGTAAGAGTATAAAGGGTTGCCTGGGGAGGCATGGACCACAGAAGGAAAAGCTCAGAGCTAAAGGACAAACTGGGGCTACTTCCCACCGGCTGATGGGTCAGAAGCTCACTTGTGCTGGCCTCTCTGCCTGCTCTGTTACTTCTTATGCTTCTAATTTAAGAAAAAAAAACATAACAAAACATTTGCATTGACATTCTCACTAAGCCAGGGGACATAACAGGCCCTAAGTGTCCATACTTAGGACTATTTTTTTTCAATTGATAAAAAAAATTTTCAATTAATAAATTTCCCTTACTCCTTCCTTTTCCCCCTTTTCTCAGTATATATGAAGTAAATCTCATTAATTCTAATGGAAATCCCATGGCTTGGCACATTTGTGGGGTGGTGCTGGGGGTGGTAATAGTGATTAGAAATGTGGGCCTTGAATGCATAGCTAGACATAAAGAGTTTAAAATGACATTGCTGAATGGTCATCAGAGCTTTCATTTGGTGTGATTAAACAGTACAAGATCCAGATTATTTCTTTATTTCTTTCCGAATTACATGGTAAGATAGTTATTGACCTTGACATCTACCAAAGGCATCTAGCAAAGAATATAAGGAAGTATAGTAAGATCATCATTAGACTTCCCTATGTTTCAATTTATGTTTTGGGAAAAGAATAGACTGAGTTAACAATTTTCACCTTCCATTTTCACTGACTGAGTACTGGTAACATTCACATTTCCCACTTAACAAGTTGAATAATTAGCCTTATTCTTTCTGGACAGAGGGGAGAAGCCAATGTGGAAATGTTTTTTATTCTGATATATATCCCAGGTTGGTGAGGGTTAGGAAGCAAGGGCTGAGTGATCTGTGAAGTGGGAGAAATTGGAACCTAGAAACAATGCAAAATCTGTAGGTTTCATAAAAATGGGAATGAAATAAAATTTGTTCCACCTTCCCCCTTAAGCACTGCCACCAAGTTTCTCACTAAGCCAGGGGATATAACAGGCCCCAGGGCATAGTGGGCAGCATTGGCCCTGGAGTTGGGAAGACTTAGGATCAAATTTTACCTTAGACCTTAAGTAGCTATGTGTTTCATCAAATGAGGAAATATTTGTAAAACACTTAACGCAGTGCCCGGCACATAGTAGGCACTTTAAAAATGCTTATTTCCTTCTCCCTCTCAACCTCCAGGTAAACCACTTCACCTAACTATGTCATAGTTTCCTGTCTGTAAAACAAGGAGGTTGGTGACCTCTAAGGTCTTTCCATGATACATCTTTGCCATCTTAGCATCCCAAACCCTTGAATGGCTCTAGTTTTATCTATGTAGCTAAGTAAATAAAATTCATTTGATTGAGCCTTTTCCACATATTTCATTAGATACTTTATGAACATATTTTTTCTTTTCATATGAACAGAAACTATATCCATATCTTCATTATCAATGTTAACGAAGAGAAAAAGCAGACCTTCCTTCAGTAATCACTAGCTTGGCTTTGAAATGTTGTAGTAACCCCATTTAGTTATATCTATGCATATATTCATCAAGATATGTTCATCTTCCAGCTCTTTGAGTTCATATGATCAGAGATTGAAAGCTGAAAGAAGTCTGTAGAGGTCATTTGATCAAAACTCTTCAAATTACAGATGAGGAAACTGAGACCCAGAGCTGTTAAGTTCATCTATCTTCCAGGGTTGTTGTAATGATCAGATGAGATCATATTTGAAAAACACTTATAACATACTTAACAAATACTTGTTTCTTTTCTTTCTTATGTACTGTGCTCAATGTCACACTGGTGTAAAGGGGCAGAGTTGAGAGTCAGATCTAATTCCTTTGACTACAAAATCAGTACTTTCTCACACAGAGCAGATAGAACATTAGGCTTACAGGCAGGAAGACTTGAATTTAAATGTGACCTCAGACACTTATTTGCTGCATGACCTTGGTAACCAATTTAGCCTCTGCTAGCCTCAGTTTCCTCAGTTGTAAAATGGGGATAATAACAGCATCTACTCCCCAGGGTAGTTGTAAGGAACAACTGACATAATATCTATAAAGCACTTGGCACATAGTAGGTGCTATATAAATGTTAGCCATTATGATTATGACTGTACCATGCTATCTCCCAAAGTCAGAAAGTTAGGATCTGGCATGGCAGTGTTTTAAGAGAAATCCCTTGTTTCCCACAGAGAAATCCTAAGGAAATAGTATATTTATAAAAAGTCACGAATTGGCTAAATATTGAAAATAAACAAAGGAATATACTGGCATATATTTGGAAAAACAAAATAAGGAATTTTTCTCCATTTAAAATATGTGTGCAGTATCCTGGATTTTCACATGGTCTGAACAGCGTAGCACTTTGTTAACTCGCAGCAAATTAGTGTGCTCAGCTGACCATGAACCATTGCATCTAGAAGACCTCTCCACACACGTGGGAAGGAGGGAAATCTTTAATGGAGTGGAAATCCTTCAGTAGAACGAATGTTGTGCACCAGAGGAAGGTACACCTGTGTTAGTAATAATTAAAAAAAAAAGATTTACATGAATTTGCCAAACAGGAAGCTCAATTAAAGCTCTTACTTCACTACTTATGTTGAAAATTGATGAAATCAAGACCAGTTGGATCTCCTAATGTGAAAATAAAATGCAGATCTCTTCAGTAGCCACCTGCTAAATCACAGTAGTCTGGGGTACCATTTCTAAGAAGATCTTAATTTATCTCTCAGCTGTCATCCTGAGACCCTATGCTGAGTCTAGAAAAGTCATACCCACAAATTATCATCTTTTCTATTTGTGCCTAAATAGTCAGAAAGTGTGAGAGAGCCAAGGAAAAAAATCTTTAAAATGAAAAAGAGATATGACCAGTGATCCTACCCTTTAGTCAAAAGCCACAGATAGGGGAGAGAGAGAGAGAGAGAGAGAGAGAGAGAGAGAGAGAGAGAGAGAGAGAGAGAGAGAGAGAGTCTGAAAGAGAGACTGAGAGAGATTAAAAGAGACTGAAAGAGAGAGAGAAAATAATATTTATTAAGAATTTGCTATGTATTAGGCACTATGCTAAGCAAGCACAAATAAGAAAGTTCTTGCCCTCAAGGAGCTTACATTCTAATGAGGTGTATCAGCAAGCATCCCGACATACACAGGAGGTCCTGCTATCACAGGTTCTTAGATCTGCTTTTCTGAAAGGAAAGCAACTTTTGAGGGGTCAGCAATTACTTTAATCAAGCATATTTATCATTCAGTTAGTTCAGGGCAATAAGTTGGCACACTGAACTTCAGAGAAAATACAGAGAAATACAGATCAACAGACAATGCTTCCAGTTGCCTGACATAAGTGATACATACATCACAGATCAACAGACAGTTCCAACTGCCTGATCGTTATATACATTACATAGTTACCAGAGACAGAAACACCAACATCTGGGTTTTCAAAGCTAGGGGCTCCTTGGAGGCTTCCCAGAGTCTCCTCTGACCATACAAACACTTCCAAAGAGTAAGCCACAAAGTAAAACCTCACCTCAGAGTACTTATACATTTTTCAGAACCAGAGGGCATCACAACCCCTGAGAACCAGTGCCTCCTTAACAAAAGGTATGGGCCTTCCTACAAATCTTCCCAGTCCCATTAATGGATGGGGAAGATTTTCTTTAATCACATTATTCAATCAGAGGCACTTGATTATACTAAAACAAAAACAGCAAAAGATCCTATTTTGCTTGCCATTACATGGGGGAAAGAATGCAAAAAATGGAAGTTAGAAAGCAGAGACTGGGGAGAGAAAGAGTACATCCTTGGAGTAAGGTGACTGACAAGGAGGAGAAGAATTCTAGAAAGTTATCAGGTTGTGGGTGAAGTGAAGCATGGCTGGAGTTGCTCCAGAAACAAGTGATCAGTAGAGCAGGGCCTCGGTCTGAAAGCACCTTCAGGTGGCAAGCCAGTTGTCAAAGAGGAAGTGAAGTGAAACATGGTCAGAGTGCCTCCTTTAACAACCTGTCCTCTCTTTAACCAGCTATACTTCATGTATTTCATCTGTCTCTTACTGCCAGAATATGCCCATCTTTCGTTCTTCTGCCTCCATTCCACCTGTCTTGCCTGACTCTGATTCCCTTGGGCTGTATCCACTTAAGACTAACTTCTTATCACTTGCTTAAAGTGACTCTAACAACCAAGATTTGCCTCAGACAGTCACCAAGGATTTACAAGAGATGTGGAATCATAGGTTAAGAGTAGGAAGGAACCTTAAATATCGTACATTCCAATACCCTCATTATACAGGTGAAGGAAATGAGGCCCAACCAGCTTAAGTTACTTGTCTAATTAACATTGCACAAACCTTGTCAGGATTTGGATATATGTCTTTTGACTTCAAATCTGATATCCTTCCTACCATACCACACTATCAAGAGATGGGGTGTTATCTGGAAAAAGTCAGGTTTCCGTGAGGGCAAGATCAAAAGATATGGAGAAAAAATAAGATGAAGGAGGTTTTGTTGAACAGAGAGTAGGGGATCCACCAGGCAGAGAGAGGAGGAAAGGAAGACCAGAGGAATATAGAGACTGTGAAGGATCAGGGCTGAGCTGAATAAAGATGAGGAGGATGGGAGAAGTGTAATAAAAGGAGTTTTTAGTTTTTCAGATAGTGACTCTGAATCACAGAGAATGGGGGATTAGAAGGGAGGGGATTTCTAGTCATAACTGATTAAAGCAGGGAATACGATAGATTTAAGGATAGAATAGAATTAGAAATCATCAAACCTAATCTCGTTTTTTTGTAGATGAGGAAACTGAGTCTCAGAATAGTTAAGTAACTTACCCAAGACCACACAGATAGTAAGGGTCAGAGCTGCTATTTGATCGTAGGTCCTCTATCTTCACTTCTGGTACTCTTTACTTAAGGGTCAATGGTCACGTTGATAGAGGGTTCTCATCTTCCACAGCATTCCTTTGGCAGCTAGGTAGTGAAGTGGATAGAATGCTGAACCTGGAGTTGTGAAGTCCAGAGTTCAAGGCCAGCCTCAGATGCTTACTAGTTGTGTGATCCTGGTCAAGCTGCTTAATTTCCACCTGGTTCCATTTTCTCCTCTTCATTATTATCTCTAAAGTAGGGGAAATCATAGGATTTACCCCCTAAAGTCATAATGAGATATTTGTAAAGTGCTTTTCAAATCTTTAAGTGCCATATATGCTACCTATTATTAGACCCACCACTATCCCTCTTGACTACAGTTCTCAAAGGACTGAGTGCTGGGACTGAAGCAGAGGAGTCATTATCCATAGTTCTGGTGCCTCCAACACCAAAGCTACACCAGCTCCTACTTACCTTGATCCTTGGTGGTGATGAGGGGTGGGGTGGAGGAAGGAACTGATGGTATTGTTTTCTCAGATTTTAAAGGCAGGCAATACGTGGTCATGGAGGATGAATCAGAGGCAGTTTCTGAAAATGTCAGCTTTGAGTGTTCTGATATTGAGAAATCTTCCAAACTTAGTTCCTGAGAGAAGCCAGGGCTAAGTTCTCTATTCTCCTGAGATGAGTGATGGAGAAAGGAAGAACAGGAAATGAGGTAGGGTCACGAATGTCGATGGTACCTCCACTCACATCCACAATGGCAGCTCTTCATTTATTCGGGCTCTGGGGGTGAAAGAAGACTGAAAGTATAGCTGCTTCAGATACTAATGGTGGGCAGGAGATGGTGATGAAAGGTAGTAATAGGTACTATATAAGCCAATGACATTTAGCTATCTAGCCTAGTTCATACTATGACAGGATCTAAGATTAAAGGGTATCACATCCCAGCTCTCTAGCCAACAAAGTCAGAGGATATTGTGAAAGGGATTTTGGATTACCTTATTTGTGTTGCCCTTATTGTGGACACACAATTGACTTTGCCCACTGTAGCTCAGAATTCTCAAGCCCAGGATTACAGAGTTAGTAGTTATTCGAGGTAGGATTCAGACTCAGGTCTTCTGATTCTGAATTTTTAGAACCATGAAAAAATATTTCAGTAGGTGCTTCTCTTTGATTTTCTTGGGCTGCTTCTGTGAACACTCATTTGAAGACTGAATTCACTCTTTATCCTGTTTTATTCAGTTAATAGGAATGAGAATTTTTCACTGGATAACTTTGCAAGAGAAATCCACCAAGATCTTGTGACACATTTGCATGCCACAAATGACCTTCCCCAAATACTTGAGGTATAGCTTTTTGCAAACCTAGTACATGCTATTATAGGAAATGGTAGCTACAATAGAATGGGAGCTTTGTACTTAATGCATTGAATTCCAGGTGTTGAAATGCTTGCATGTTTCTTTTGGGTTGTGAACAGGTAACATGGTACAGAAAATATGATTAAGAGCAAAGGAGTGTAGGTAAGGCACCAGAATGAAAGAATATGTATTTATGATTTATGAGGCCCTTGTGGACTGTGTTGAAGTTTCTCATCACAGAGCCCCTTATTTTGCTTAAGGGTAGTCAACTATTTATAGAAAATATTTTTATGCTGTCATCACCCAACCCATTTACTTCTATTTATAGTCATCTACCCTTTGCCTTAAAGTTATTGTATAAATGGAAATTTTTCTAAATCAGTTAATTTTATATGCACTTGATGAACTCATGATTTAAAAGTTTTCCATGGTAAAGCAAATGCCTAAATAGACTTGTATATCCATATGAATATATAAATGAATGAATAATGTTGGAGCAACCTCTGCTGATTCTTCTTGTTTACAAGGGTACAACTGAGGTCAAACTCCTACGTTTGCTATGTTCTAGAAGTCAAGTCAAGTCTGAGATCCTGGAAAAGGTCTTAGGTTCTGCCCTAAACTCACCCTCTATGTGTTATCTTGGGCAAATCACTTAGCCTTCCTGGGTCTTAGTTTCCCTGTCTGTCTAGTGAGAACATTTTTCTCAGTTTACATTTCTGGTTTTCTCTCACATTGATATCCCTTATTTATTCATTTTGACCAAAGTGGACTACTCTGATTTTTCCCAAATTTCCATACTTTATTTCTTCTGTGCTTATGTCTGCAACTTTCTATATACCTGGTATGCCATCCTCATCCTCTCTACTGGTTGAAATTCCATTTTAAAGACCAATTTTTATATAGGAGGGACAATACAGTGTTTTGAATCTTGGCTTAATAATCATTTGTTGAATCACTTTGAACTGAAATTAATTGCACAGGTGAATCTAAAAACTTAAATTGTCAGCAGATGATTTCCTCAGAAACAAAAGCTTGACCACTGCAAACCAGTTCTCAAAAGATGGTCAGATAAATGTGCATACTCTCATTTGTGTTCTCTACTCTGGACCAGAGTAGCTCTCATTCCTTTTTGTTACCTTATAATGGTACCTATTCAACTGTGTAATCATAAGATCAAGTTCTTGATTTATATTCAAAAAATTAATCGTTTATATTCAAGAAATTTAATATGAAACCCTGAAGACAATAGTAAGCACATGAGATTTTACTGTACTATTTCTTTTAATTCTTACAGAATATCCCAAATAAAATATGTATAACTAGAGTTTTGTAATTTTATATTTAAATGTAATTTTGTACTCATAATTTAACTAATGTAAATTTTAATTTGCAGCTTTCTGAACAAAAATTATCATTGTAGTTATAGTAAGCATTTAACGAATAAGTCTAAAGGAATATTATGGATTGCATATTAAACTGTTTGGGGAATTCACAACACTTTTTTTTTATTGTTTTTGAAAGAAGTTCACTGAACAGAAAACATTGGGAAATATTGTTTTACAAAAAGCCTAGCTTGATTGCCCCAGCTGCTAGCATTCCATCCACATTTGGTTTGTGTCTGCTTTGTGTTAATTTGTCTGCAGATGTGTACATGCCCTTACAATTAAGTGTTTAATTGATGTTCCTTGTGTGGATAAAATGTTGCCTGTCATTTGCCATTTTAGTGGGAGTGACCTTCTAATTCCCAAGCCCTTGTTTGGCTTCCAAATTCTCCAAATTCTACTACTCACCTCACAACTGGCCCCTTTGCTCCCTTGATTCTAGCCTGTTTATTGAACTGCGTTTCATTGACTTGCTCTTGAGACTTTACTATCTGGTCTCACCACTTAGAATCAATCATCTGATCATAACATCTCCAAGGCAGAAGAGGTCTCAGAAGTCAGCTTATCCAGTCATTACCCACAGCAGGTTCCCCACCCCTGACCTATGGCATGAATTAAACTTTGTACCATCCCTAACAAATGATTATCTAGTACATGGATGGGGAACCTGAGGCACATATGGTCTTCTAGGTCCTTGGGTATGGCCTTTTGACTGAGTCCAAGTTTTAAGGAACAAATCCTTTTATTAAGGGGTTTTGTTCTGTGAAGTCTGGATTCGGTCAAAGGGTTGCACATGAGGACCTAGAGGACCACATGTGGCCTTGAGGCTATAGGTTCCCCACCCTGATCTAGTCTTTGCTTAAAAACCTCTAGTGATGGAGAACTCACTACTACCTTAAACAACTCATGCTCACTTTGAAAACTCCAGTTGTTGGAAAGTGCTTCTTATACCTCATGGCATTCCAAATGAAATAAGTACGTGTCACTTGATGTTTAGGCAGTAGGTTCAAGGCCCAGTTTCCTCATATCTGGGTGTATCAGGATGCCTACATAGGTGCCACAACCAATCAATAATGTAGAGACAACAGAAGATCTAGATGGAGCAATGGATAGAACTCTAGACTTGGAATCAGGAAAATCTTACTTCAAATCCTCCCTCAGATAATGACCAGCATGCACAAATCTCAGCAAGCCTCAACTAATTTTAGCTTTTGTTGCCTTATTTATTAAATGGGTACGATAATAGGGCCTGCCTTTATCAAATTGCTGTGAAGCTCAGATGGGATAATATGTGTACAATGTTTGGAATACCATAAAGCATTGAATAAATTCTGATTCTCTGCCTTCTCCTCTCCCCACCCCTCCCCTTGCTTTCTTCTTTCTCCTTTTTCCCTCCTCCTCCTTCCACTTCCATCTCATTTTTTTCCTCTTCTTATTATTTATAGTTATTATTATCAAAGCTCATATGCATAACAAAGACTTTCTTCATTGGTGGAGATTGATTACTCAGTGCTCTATACTAGTGTGAGGGGCAAAGTTGGTGAGGGCTTGAAAGAAAAGAGATTCTTCTGCCTGTGAGCTTAAAAAGAAGACAAATGGTTCTAGATTATGTTTAGGGAGAGGTCTCTGAAGGAAGAGTAGGACCCTGGGAAGAAGCCGACACATAGAGGAGTTGGTGCTTTAATCATGCTCCTTTCCTCAGTTTACCATGCTCTAGCACCTAGCACAGACTTTGAGGAATTTCTTCTTGAGTGATGTCTAGAATTCTGGAAAATATGTCCCTCTCAGTGGGAGAGCTCATTTATTCTATGTATAGTCTGAGATATTCTCATCTGTATACATTTTCTGATTTCTGTTTGCTATAGCCTGGATAAATAGGTTTGTTTGCTATTCACTAAGGATGGTCTTCAGATATGCGGCATTTAGTGAGAAAGGAGTTAAGCCTTGGATATATAGCTTGAGGAATTCCTTTCCTGTTAAGAAATAGTGATCAAGATCTTGGCATAAGCATTAAAATTATTTTCCCTAGATTAACAATATTTAGTAGGGGCAGATAGCTATAACTCTAATCCAATACCCTCTCTCTGAGGAAATCAGAGTGGCAGCTTTGAGGTCCCAATCTTGGGTTCTTCTTCTGCCATAAATCAAAACTTCCCTTGGAGCAGGATGGGGGGAGGAGACTCTAGAAATATCTATTCACACCTCACTTGAAGCCACATATAGACAGACTTTTATGTACTTACACAATCTATATGAGTGATATACACATATCACCCTACATGATTATTACTGTATTAGGGGCTGGGTGAAATAATACATAGTTGCTGACAATCTATTTGGGCAGACAAGACTAACACAGGAGAAATAGTAGTAAACATAATTGCTCAATTTTATCAGTCTACTACTACTATTATTATATTGGGACCTGTCATTTCAGAGATACTGAGAATTCTGGGAGGAGTTCCTCTTCTATCAAAGCAGATTGGCTTCTTCTCTGACACATGTTCTTAGGGAGGTGCTTATTATACTGAGAGGCTATCTACATGTATGGATATTTATCCCTATAATAATATAAAAACTACAGCTCTAAAGGATGATTAACCTATTCTTCCATTTATTTTCAAAAAATAAACTTTCTAAAGCAGTTATGTTCAATTCAAATAGAAACTAAATCATGCATATGAATTTCCATGCGCCACATATTGACTTAGAAAAACACCTATTAATATTATCTATGCTTTATTTGTTTATGTTGTTAATTTTTTCCTCAATTCGTCTGATTTGGGCCACACTGGAGAATTTTGTGACCAAATGTGGCCCTTAGGTCTCACGTTTGACACTTCTGTTATTGACGTTTGCAAACCTCTGAGGTCTTGGTCCACAGTTTAAGAAGTGCTATTAGAGAATGGCTAATGAAATATACTTCCCTGTTTACTGTAGAAAGATAGAGGATGACTGGTATGGATTGTTCCATATGATCTTAGATGCGATCACTGTATTGGTTCATTTTACTTAACAATTTTAAAACAATCATAGAAGAACAATGAAAACAGGATGGTAATCCTATTTGGTTACTAGATTCTCCTTTTCTTTCCAGTGTCTCTTCCTATTCAAATCTTATGTCCATGCCCTTAGATCCTCCTCTGCTCCTCTCCATTAACCAGAAAATAGCAGTAGCTAACATTTATACTGTACTTTGAAGTTTGCAATGACCTTTCAATGAATGATCTCCCTTGATGCTTGCATTAGTTCTGTGACTTAGATTCTATATGCATTATTATCCCCATTTCACATATGAAAGAACTGAGGCTTACAGAGAGCAACTTGCCCATGTTGTAAAACTAATTCTTATTGAAAGCAGGTCTCTCCTCATTTCAAATCTAGAGGTCTCTCCATTCTTCCTTTAATGGTTAATATTAATATTGATAATGTAATGTCTCCCCGGGAACATTTGTGCTTTAATAAGGGCTTTATGGAATCATAATACTTTCACCCAAAGAAATGATTTCCAGTCATAGGGATTTCAGGTACTGTGGCAAGGGAGATGCTTTGGGGCAATCAGCCTTTTGGTGGCCCTTAAATCATACTGTCTTGCAGTCAGGCCAGAGAGGGGGAAACAAAAACAAGAAGGAAGCAAACCAAAACCTTCGGAGCAATGGATTTTTGAAAGGATGACTGGAGCTATGATATATATGAATCTTTAGCCTACCAAATTGTGAGCTGGATGATAACATATGTCTACTGCATTAAATCAAAGCAAAGCAGTGCAGAGAAAGAGGAATGGATTCATTTTACAGGAACAGTGAAAGTGAAAAGTAGGAAACCTTTGAAAAGGAATGTTATGAGAAAGGGAAGCTTTCAACTTTGATAATCTTAAGGTTAAGTCATGAAGTTTCACATGAGCTTCTGCCTCAGTAAGAGTTGTCCTAATTCCTGATAAAAGGGGATACGTGATAAAGGGATGAACTCATCGAGAATGCCTTTTTTAGGTGCTGGCAAAAACTCAAGTACATTTTTTTTTTAATTCCCTCATTATCAAGGTGTAAGGAGTTCTGTCTTTAGAACTTCATTCTTTTGGCTTAAGATTTTGATCTTGAAGAAATTCATCCAACACTTTCAACTACTAGACATTTATGCTTCACTGTGAATGTATGATTTAAAAGCAAGTTTTGAAGGGGAAAGGAGGATGCAAGGAGGAAATCCTCAGAAGACTGAAGTGATTTAATACCAAGCAACGAATAAGGAGAAGGTTGGGGAACCCAAAAGGTAAATGGTGTCACTAGATAGTCCCTGGATCTTATCCCAGATCAGTCTGCTGATTCTCAGGGTGCAGTTTCTCCCCATCACCAAAGCTTGATGAAAACAAGCTGCCATCAACCTGAGCCCATTCCTACTGAAAAGTTCTTCCAGGAGGAAAGCAAAGAAAAGTAATTAACCTCTTGATTGGTGGGTTATCCCTTAACTGAAAGTGATTTGTCACATGCAGATTTGTGAGGAGACTCTTGATATGGATTTCTCTATCCTCCGATTTAATTACTTCAGAACCTGAATCCTAATCAATAGGTTGCAGGAGTGCTGATGGTAAGACTGGGTAGTAGGAGGTGACCACGATCGACACAGTCACATTGTCTTATCATGCTTCTCCCCTCCCCGCCCTGCCCAATATTTCTTTGGAGTGAATGATGATAATGATCCAAAGAAGAGTGATCTGGCTAAAATAACAACTGGCAGGAGGTTGCTTGATCATCTCCAGCAGCTAATTAAAATGTTCTTCTTCTATATTAACAGAACAGGGCAACAGAGTATATTATGCAGTGACTTATGATGGCTAGCATCTAACTCTGAAAATGACTTGTCATGGCAATGGGTAAGTGTCATCACCAGAGACCAGAGGCCCAAAGCAGATAGATTGTTTCAATTACCTAATTTGTACAATGAATGAAACCTGCTTATAGGAAATCCATAGGTGGCTGGCAGTGGCAAATGGTGGCTGTGACTAGGACAGAGCTGGCAGATTTACAGCCTCTCCCAAATTACAGAGTAGGAATGTTATTTCTTGGAAATACTCAGTGTTGAGAGAAGGTGGGGATTGAGGAAAGAAGGGAAAAAAACAGCAAAGTTTCTTTTCTTTACTGCTTTTATGAGATACCCTTTGTGTGTGTGTGTGTGAAATTTTCCATCTTCAAACCCCCTTCCTTCTTTTCTGTCTTCCTACAATAGGTTACAAATTCCCTGAGGGCAGAAAGTATCTCTTTACCATTAAAGTCTTACCTCAAAGTGTCTTGGACAGTTATGCATGAAGTAGTGCAAAATTAGGCTTTCAGACCAAATGACTGATTAATTGACTGTTTCTCCTTCCCCACAATTTCTTCTGGCTCAGTTATGGTCTCATTAAAAATTTGACCACAATATACTCCCAACTCTTGGCCTAGACAAACCCTGATTGTATGAAGCAAAATTGGGAAGATACATTAAAACTAAGTTTTAAAAGTCTTTGTTTGATCATCTATTCAATTTTCCTGTGTTCAAATCTTCCCCTTTTGTGCTCCCCATTTCTTTCTCACACTTGACTAGCTGATTAGGTCAGAGCAGGATTGTACAACCTGTAGGCAGCTTACCGTGGCAGGCATGCCACAAATGTAGAGGAATCTACAGAAATCTTTGGCATGCTGTGCAAGTGAGCTGTAAGTCACCCAAGGAACGCAGGTTGTGTAGGCCTGGGCTAGAGTAAAAGCCCTAACTTCTATTCTCATCTAATCTATTCAGGTCTTCTGGTCCTAGATAAAATTGTGGAACAGATAGTGTCTGCTTGGAGCATACCTGTCCCTTTGGTATGCCCTTTTCCTTGGGAATACTGTCATCTCCCACTTACTGGAAAGCCTACTCAGGCCTACCCTCCTTAAGTAATATCTTTGCTTTTGATTTCTTTCCCTTCCTATGATCTCTCATTGATTCTGTGTAGTGTTATTGTAAGGACTATTTTCACCGTGTGGGGCAGCTAGGTGGTGCAGTGGATAGAGCATCAGTGCAGGAGTCAGGAGGACCTGAGTTCAAATCTCACCTCAGACCCTTGACACTCACTAGCTGTGTGACCTTGGGCAAGTCACTTAACCCCAATTGCCTAATCCTGGGTCATCTGTAGTCATCCTGATGAATATCTGGTCACTGGATTCAGATGGCTCTGGAGGAGAAGCGAGGCTGGTGACCTGTACAGTCCTCCCTCACTCAAAACAAAGTCAAGTGCAACTCATGTCATTATTTCTCTGATGGCATGGTCTTCTTCGGCAATGAAGGATGAACACACACACGTTTTCACTATGTAGAGGAAAGAACCCACTCATGAACACTATGCTGCCCAATAGTTTTGCAGTTTTCCAAAGGCAAGCTACGCCACCCTCCTCTTCTGTTAAAATCTGAGCTCACTTTATTAGCCATTTGCAGTGTCTATCCAAGATGTATGTATGTACGTATTTGTTTATACACAGATATATACTCAGAGGTTGTCCCAGCAATTACATTTCATAGTCAGGTTAAGAATTCATTTTTCATTGATTTAGATCTCCACTATTACAACAGCAAACACGGTAAGGAGAATATTTCCCTGTTTTATGCCCTGCATAATATTACTAATTTGAGGGTCATTAAATAAATTTATCTCTATAGTTAGTATAATTTTAGCATATACATAGAAGAGACCTTGTGGGAGAAACCTTTTAAGGCAATGTTTTGATCTAACAAATCTGATACATTTGTATAGTTAAAAAACAGTAAGCATGATGGGATACTGTACTTTTTACATTATTTTTGGCTAATTGTGTGTGTTGTAGCAAAGATGTGGTTTATTATGAAATATTGCCTGTGAAAGCCTGTTACTTTTGAATACCCTTATTGAGAATATACCTAAGTTGTATATATAGATTATTCTTATAAAAATGCATATGTACATAATGTATATGTGAAAGTAGGCATATAGGTTAGTGGTTACTAATGATCTCTTGATTACCTTTTGTGATAATATTATTACTAAGATTTCCTCTCCCCCATTTTTGGGATTTTTTTTCTTTTTTCAGAAGCTAAAGAATTGATTCTATTGCAATTGTGTCTTCCCCAGCCATCTTCTACGTGGTCTAGTTCAGATGCTTTTCCCATCTTTATTCTCTTAAATACCCTTTCCTTCTCTTCTTTAAGCACATCTGGGGCTATGATGTTAGTGTACAGAGTAGTTGAATTTCTCATAAGGGTGGAAAGTTTGTTATAAACTTTTTGCTGATCTTTTCCATCTTTTATTTCTCTCTTCCAATTTAATCTGTAAATACCCTTAGGAGGACTTTGCTTAGATTGGTTTCTCAACAAGTTTTATTTAATCTGATGTTATCCTCCACTTCTCTCAGTTTTATGAGACAATCTTCTTCATAATCACCCACTATATTTCTCTGTAAGATTTTATAGGACAGTTTATATTCAAAATCAGTATTGCCTTTGGCTTCCATATCTTTCTACTTGGCAAACAAATTCTGTTTATCTATTAAAGAAATTTTAGGTGCCTTTGGTTTTATTGCTATGGCAATGAATTTAATTAATTAAATATCTTAATGAAATGATTGTAATCAAAGCTGGAGGAAGACTTTGCTAGAAATGATACCATTGCAATGGCACTGAGGGGTTGATTCTCAATGTCATTTCCTCTGTCTACATTCCATTTTAAGACATCAATAACTCATTTAAATAGAGAAGCATGATTTTTAATTTCCTGTCACAAATTTTTCTCATTTTAATTCTTCTAATTTTATATTAATTTTGTTTTGTTCTTAGAAATCAATAGTCTTCCAGTGGAGAGAATTGGGCTTAGAGATGACTCAGTAATCAGTCATTTCTTACATGTTAAAGCATAATTGGTTTCATTTTTAAGTAAGGTTACTTCATGTTCATTATGTCTAGCACTTTCAGATCCTTTTTTTGGCTAAAGTATCAGAGAGATTTTAGTTGTAAGGATTTTGTATAGTTTATAAACCTTTAGATTCTTCCAATCCTTTATCCATCCTATTCAATTATACATTTATTAAGCAACTACTACGTGCCAGATGCTGTGCTAAACCTTGGGGATACAATTAATAAAAAGAGAGTCCCTGACCTCAAGGAGCTTACAGTCTAATGGGGGAGAAGACACAAAAGGAGGCAGAAACATATGGAGGGAGAGAGATGAGGAGTGCCTGGTAAGGGGGCATCTTATTCCTTGGAGTTGAAATTAGGCTGAGCAACATTTGCAGAGTGGAGTGAACCAAAAAATCTAGTTTCTGCCTTCTATAAAGGAAGGCATTAGGAGGAATATGGTACTCTACCCTCCAGTGAGAGGTGAGAGGAGGCATAGAGAAATGGTATCATTCAAGGTTTGAGTTAGAAGCACGGTGACAAAATTAGAGGAGGTGAGCTTAACCTGGCAGGGGCATCTTATTCCTTGGAGCTGAAACCAGGTAAAGCAGCAACATGCTTTTCACCGTCTTCACCTTTGCCTTTGTGTTGAAGTCTATGAATATGCAAATATATGCTAATTTAATTTGGAGTATAAAATAAAATTTCTTTGTAGAATTTTTCTATTGCTTCTTTATCTACACAGATGTATAAGGTAAGATTGTTTTTGTGGTGGTCTTTTTTTTTTTTTCAAATGTTTATCTCAAGCACTACAGCACAAGATGAATAAACATCCCATGGAGTGATGTTGTTACCTTTGGCTACATGATATAACCAATCACACTTCCTCATTTATTTGTCTCTGTAAGAATTTGCGAGTCAGCTTTTTACTTAGTTGTAACTTTCTTCTGTCTTCATTTATAATGAGAATGTCAAGATAGATGTGATTCATTTTCTCTAGTACTTACTATATACACTCATTATTCTTTGGAGAGGGATGGAACAGCCAAGTTAAAGTTTATAGAGGGTCTAAAACCTGGGTGATTCTTAATATCCACTTTTTTCCTTTCCTGCCACTTTGCCACCGTCACTGCCAAACTGAAGGAAGTCATCCAGGGTGAAGGTCATTTTATGTTATTCTTTGTTTTAGGGTTGCCATATGAAAATAATACACTGCCAAATGGTTTAGCCTTCTAAATAGTTATCCTTCAGATAATAAGCTTCTCTATACTTAGCTAGGTTGGTCCTTGGGAAAATGATATAGTATATTGCTGAAAAAAGTATTTGAAGCATTTCCAGCATGGAAGAACTAGACGTAACTTGTTTTCTGTTTCTTAGCTTTAGAAAATCCAGCGTCAACTCCATGGCATGATAAGTCATCAGAATAGAACCCTGAGGAACTCCTTGTGATCCCAGGTTCCATTAACTCAAAATATAATATCCAGAATGAGAAGTTATAGATAAAGCCATGGAACACTTTATGTCTTATTCAAGTTAAATTTAGGGTACTATGTTCAGTTTGAGGAATCATATTTGAGGAAGGACATTGATAAGCTATTGTGTGTCTAGAGGAGAATGACTGGGAGGGGAAGAAACTTGAAACATTTGATTCAAGCATTGGATGAAGAAACCCCAGGTGTTTAGAATGGAGAAAAAAAGACAGGGTAGGTAAGTTAGTTGACAAAGTATTTGAGAATTCAAATTATGGAAGAATTCAATCTTGCTTTTCTTAGATTTGATGGGCAAAACTTGGAGTCATGCATACAAGGGGGAAGAGAAGCAGTTTTTAGCTCTCACAAAGACAAATTTCCTCATCTTTTACCTACTCCACTATGCTCTCCTATACTATGCTAAGTGCTTTAACCTTTCACAGCTTGATTATGGCTGAGAAACTTCTATTTCTTTCTTCCATATTTGCATCTCCTTCTTTGTGCAAATTGAGAAAATACTTTTGACTTTAGTTTCTCCTCTTTGGGGTGTGATAACTATTAAGCTGACTCTGATGGGCAGTTTGGAAAGAAAAATTGCTTTCAAAGTGATGTTTGCCAAGTGCCAAAAATGAAACATTGGCCTAGGCATTCTGCTTCAATCTCAATATTGATACAGTGTGTCCCTAAAAGTCTTAGTATCATTTTAAGCTGCTAAAGTTTAAAAGGGTGCTAGGACCAAACAAGAGATAGAGAACATTATGTAGTGCAAAATGGATAATTTTGATTACATTAAATTGAAAAGTTTTTGCACAAACAAACCCAATGCAACCAAAATTAGGAGGGAAGCAGAAAACTGGGAAAGAATTTTTGCAACCAGTGTCTGTGATAAAGGCCTCATTTCTAAAATATATAGAGAACTGAGTCAAATGTACAATAATAAAGTCATTCTCCAACTGATAAATGGTTAAATGATATGAACAGGCAGTTTTCAGAGGAAGAAATTAAAACTATCTATAGTCATATGAAAAAATGTTCTAAATCACTATTGATTAGAGAGATGCAAATCAAAACCACTCTGAGATACCACATCATGCCTATTAGATTGGGAAACATGATAAAACAGGAAGATGATAAATGTTGGAGAAGATGTGGGGGAGTTGGAACACTAATTCATTGTTGGTGGAGCTGTGAGCTGATCCAACCATTCTGGAGAGCAATTTGGAACTGTGCCCAAAGGGCTACAAAAAAGTGCTTACCCTTTGACCCAGAAATATCGCTTCTAGGACTGTATCCCCAAGAGATCATAAAAATGGAAAAGGGTCCCACATGTACAAAAATATTTATAGCAGCTCTCTTTGTGGTGGCCCAAAACTGAAAATTAAGGGGATACCCATCAATTGGGGAATGGCTGAACAAGTTGCGGTATATGAATGTAATGGAATATTATTGTGCTATGAGAAATGATGAACAGGAGGACTTCGGAGAGACCTGGAAAGATAATGAACTGATGCTCAGTGAAAGGAGCAGAACCGGGAAAACTTGGTACACAGCAACAACCATAGTGTACAAGGAATTTTTCTTGTGTAAGGAGGGGAAGAGAGGGGAAAAATCTTAGATATATGGAAGTGATTGTAGATAACTGAAATCAAAATAATTTTTAAAGAAATGGTACTTGGGTTTTTTTTTTTAGCACACAATAGTTCCTGTTTGTTGGTTTTGGGGTTTTCTGAGAGGGGCTATAAAATTCTTTTCTTTTCAGAATGTTTACAGAATAGGTGAAGAAATGAAACCCCCAAGTTTACTGCTTGCCATACACTGTTAGCATCGCATATATATTTTTTAAAGTATACATTTTTTTCCCTTGCAGGAGAAAGAACGTCTTTCACAATTTTGGGTAAGCAGGGGTATAATCAGTCCTGCTTTGGATGCTTCTATTCAGCATTCTCCTGTCAATCTCCATTCAAACAAAATCAGTTTTCAGTTCAGTGGTTTACAGTCTAATGACCAGATCAGTAAATGTTTATTTTGGTAAATTGGCACAGGGGAAAGCAGGTAGAGATTCGACCTTTTGCTGATATTTTGTTTACAATGATTGCAAATGCCATTGAAAGAATTAGAGCTATGGGACTTTTATCTAACCATCACTAAGTGGCAGCTAACATTTATTAATGAGACACTGAAGATTGTTTTGATTTTTTGAAAGATAAAAAATTTATTGAAGGAGCTTTCTTGAGCATAATATATAGCTGCCCTTTACCTCTTGAAGTTCTACGTCAATGATGGGTACTTTGCAACAAAATCTGTGTTTTTAGTGCCAGAGATAGTCAACACACTGAGTTATTCATAAGACTTTTAACGACTGATCCTGTCAGCATCTTCTGTATAACTCAATACAGAGGAAAAAGTGGAAGGAATTTGTTTTTGCTTGACTATGCATTTATTTCTGATATTTTTTTCTTTTTCAGTGAGGAGGGAAGTAGGGAGGAGAGAGAATATATGTTATTTAATAAAAACAAAAATAAAACATATTGGTAGCTGGAGAAAAAAGAAAAGGAGTTGAAGAGAGCAATTTCATATATCACGGTATTGAAGTCATTGTGTGAGCAAAATGCACATATCCAGTCTCATAATAGTGGTAGAGATAAGCCAAGAATTTTTTTTTGTTTAGTTTACTTTTAAAATTATTATTGAAATCTTGTTTTTATAACACCTTCATTTCCAAGCATATCTCTTCTGTTTCCTATTCTCAGAGAGACACCCTTGGGTTGAAAATAAAGAAAGACTGCCAGGTGGTACAGTGGATAGAGTCCTGGCCTAAGAGTCAGGAAGACCTCAGTTTCAATCCGGCCTCAGATCCTTACTTGCTGGGTGACCCTGAGCAAGCCATTTAATGTCTCAGTCTCAGTTTTCTCATCTGTAAAATGGGGATAGTACCTACCTCAGAGGGTCTTTAAAAAAGATATAAGCAAAATTGAGCAACACATCACCTACTCTAAGAATATATGTAGAGAGTTCCCCACTCATATTCTTATCTTTGTAAATGGAGGGAGTGGGTGTATGCTATCATATCTTGTCTTTTTTCTTACTCACTGACAGAGTCCTGCCACAGTAGACCCTGTTATTAACAGCTTATAATAAAAATAAAAACCGATATTTGCATAGTATTTAAAAGTTTATCAAACACTAAGAAATGGGGATGAAATTGGAAGGGGGGAGGAGTGACAGCTGAGAGAAGGGAAAGGGAGAAAGGAGATGTATCTCCTTTAGCACTGGGAACAGAAGGGGGACTCTGGGGCAATTTGCCTTTTAAGGTATGTAAAGGTATGCATAAGTTGGGGACTGCCTATATTGGAACAAACAGGTGAGCAGTGTCCTAACTGCCTAAGAAGTGACTTTGCTGAACTGATATCCTACCACAAAGTCTTCATTTTTTGGTCCCTAGGGCATCTACTTTTCTGCCTTTCATGGGAAACCAATGGTATTCCAGCACCCTTTTTTTTCCTCCCTGGAGCATTCAGCTGAAGGAAAGAAAGTAGTCCTTTTAGCATCTCGCCCTCAAAAGCATCAGATAAACAGTAGAAATTCTGGAGCTAAGAATCATGCAACTTCAGCAGGGGTATGGAGGTTATTATTTGTATAATTCGGAAAGTTGCAGTCCCAATATATGAAGAGAACTTAAAAGAAAAGACAAGGTCTTCTGAAAAGGGCTGGTTGACAGAATAAAAAAATCAATTAGAAATAGGAGAAAGCATGGTATAGGAAAAAGAGCATGGGCTCTGAAGTCAGAATACCTGGCATAACTGGGATAACATTGGATGTTACTTAAGTCTCATATGGGACCCTCATACTTCCCATTCAAACAAAGATCATTCCCCTATTCGTGTGTGTCCTCATTAAAGGATGTGGATAAAGACAAGAACACGGTAGCAGTAGCAGGGTGCTTTGAATTCTGCAGGGAGATGCACATTTATTGACAAACCTCTCCCTAGTGACCACTGGCCATGACGCCATACACAGATACGTGCTGAAGTTTGCCTTTGTGCATTCTTCTACCCTGATGTTGGACAAGGAAAGAATGAAATTCATCTCAGACCACACATGTTTGTCTCCAATGTTTATGCTGGCCTGGTAGCTTTCAGCTTTACAAATCTCTTTCTTCACAACAGTTCTATGAGGTGGTTAGTGCAGCTAATATTATCTTTGTTTTATTTCTGAGGAAACTGAAGTTCAGGGAGTTAAATGATTTGCTGATGGTCACACAGTTAGTAAATATAAAGGCCAGGACTCAAAACCCAAATCTCTTGCCAAATAATCCATTGTTCTTTTCACTAGAGTATTTTGTCTCTGGATCAATAAATATTTCTGGTGAAAGATCATAGGATCATAGATTTAAAGCTTGAAGGAACGTTAGAGGCTGTGGAACCCACCACCTAATTTTTCAGGTTAGAAAAATGAGGCACAGAAAAGTTAAGCCCTTGCTCAGGGGTAAATAGCCAGAAAGTATCTGAGGTCGGATTTGAATCCAGGGCTTCCTGACTCCAAATCCAGTTCCCGATCCACTGTGGCAGATTTACCTTGTGTGTCTCCACAGGGTAAGATGTGGAATAATGGGTCTGAGATTTTGGCTCAACAGAAAGGTAGCTTGGTGGTGCAATGGATAGAGTGTTCTGCCTGAAGTCAGGAAGTCGCATCTTGCTGAGTGTAAATCTAGCCTCAGATACTTACTGGCTGTGTGGCTCTGGGCAAGTCTCCTGCCTGTTTGCCTCAGTTTCTCATCTGTAAAGCAAGCTGGAGAAGGAAGTGGCAAACCACTCCAGTATCTCCGCCAAGAAAATCCCAAATGGGGTCTCAAAGAGTCAGACACAACTGAAACAACTGAACGATAGCGATAAAGAAGATAAGAATCAATGATGTTCTGGAAAGGGAGAAGGGTTATCCTGGGAACTGGGAGATTCTGGGCCAAAGGAGGTATGAAGGAAATGGCTGAGTCATCATTCCTATAGAATGTTTTAGAAGAATCTCCTGCTTTAGGAAAGGGTTGGACTCGATACCCTCTCAGCTCTGGTCCAGCCCTCCAGCTTCCTAACTTATTAAGGATTTATGCTTTGCAAGGCTCTGCTAAGTGCTCCTTCAATCTCAATTGCATTTAGCAATTGGCCTGGTTGCCATATTTCAGAACTTCCCCTTAACTCAAATTGGTCATCCTTGACGGAATAGGCAAATGTCACCTTTATTTACTCTAGCTCAACCAGCAAACATTTATTAATCAAGTGCTATACTAGGCACTGGGGATTTTTTAAAACTAGGTCTGTGAATTTGTTGTTATAAGGAACTGTATCAGTGTAGATCAGGCCCTTCTCTGCACCTTCTAGGTTTCAGAGAATTGGCTGGGAGGTGCTGAGAGATCAAGTGACTTTCCCCAGACTCATTATTATGTGTGAGAGGTGGGGTTTGAACTCAGCATTTTCTGATGTCAAGGTCAGCTGCTTTTTCCCTATGCCTACTCTACCTCTCAAACTCTGGGGATACAAAAATGAAAAACATTGTCTGTCATCATAGAACTTGCATTCTACTGCTATCAGCTGCCATATACAGGGGTACTGCCCTGTAAAGCAGGGCTTCTGATACAGTAAGATCTAGATAAGATGACCTCAGGCATGTTATGTAGCTGTAATAAGTAAGATGAGTGAATAAATCTGTGGGGCAGGAAGACAATGAAACCATGAATATTCTTATTCTTCTGGCACAGTCTTGAAAGCTGAACAAGTGATAGTGGGTTGACATGGAGCTGGTGTTTGGGGTTTGATGAACCAGTGAATGCAAGAATTATTCCCCCCAATTAAATGAATCTGAGGCACACCAAAATGGCTGGATACAAGAGGAATAATTCAGGTTAGAGTTGGAGTCTCTGTTAAGCAGTGCCTCTATGCTATATAAAAATAAAAGGAGATGATTGATATAAAGGTATTTAGAAAACTTTAAAGTGTCATCCCTAGAGAAAAAATGAGAAAATGAATTCTCCTGATCTCTTCTTTGTGGAGGTAGAGGATCATTGCTTATATTGTTAGATTTAGTTGACGTGTTGGTAAATTTTGCTAATTTTTTCTTTCTTTCTCACACACACATACACATGCACAATCATAAGGTACAGTTCACTGGATATGGAGAGTGTATTTGGAAATGAAGGTCATATAGAAACCGAAAATTCCAGTATAGATTTTAAAAGTAAAAGTAAGAAATTACTATTTTGCAATTAAATATGTATAGTGTTCATAAAAATCTATATAATTATTTAACTATTATTGTTATCATCTGAGTGCTGTGATATTTAAATCACTATCCTTCCTTATTTAGCCCTGTAGTGACACTTGAATGATCACACTGCCTTACCATCTTCTTGCTTAAAGAACTGCAAATAGTGAAACTATCATCTATCTATCTATCTGTCTATCATTTATCTATCTGTCTGTCTGTCTATCTATGAATCCATCTATCCTGCTATATCCCTATATGCATTTGCCAACTAGTGGCTTGGAACTGTGACCATGAATTGTCTGATTCATAGAATGGTAGAGATTGAAGTTCCTTTAGAGATCATCCAATAATATCATTTTTTTGAAATAGTTGAGAGAACTGAGGCAGAGAGAGATTAAGTTCTTTGTCCAAGGTCCTATATCTAGTCACTGGCAGAATCAAGATGAAAGCTTCAATATTTAGAGTTAGTCTAATGCTTGTCTCACTGACTACACTGCACTGACTCCTTTGACCTACACATCAACATTCAACCTGCCTTGTGATAAGGAAAGTCACATGGGGTATTGAATATAGATCCCGGAAAACCAGATGATGCATCTCTAGAAGTAATGAGACACCAGTCAGTTAAAGTGTACCTTTTCAGTAGTTCTCCAAGGAGAATGCTTTGTAAAATATAAAATGAATTATGTATGATTCTATTGACAAAATTGTGTATTTAAGCTGATATAACTTAAGAGATAGTAACTAAGACATACAATCTATTGACAGCAAGAGTCAAAATTTATTAAGGAAATAAGGCATAGTGTTTTAATAGCTGCCAAGAAAATTCTGATATTCAAATTCCTAGGCAAAATAGGCATTCGAATATTATTTTTTCATTTAACCTTTAGTATCGGTCATTGTTGAAGTGATTTGTAAATGAAGGATCATAATGCCATATATTAATGAGGGCAAATTATTTTAAAAATCTGAAAATATTCTTCGCGAATTTTAATTCTGTATTGGAATTGTCATTACATTGTATTCTGGCATAACAACATTCAACCAATTAGAAACACTCAGTCTCTAACCACCCTGCTCCTACAGAGATTTTCCCTGAAATTAATTTGCCAATTGTCAACAGAGAGGATGTAAAATTGCTCTTTACTAATATTGACTCCCTGAAATTTACCATAAGTTTATTGTTTTTCCATGATGACTTTATTTATATTTTTGTATTCACTAAGGTTTCTTATTCTTTTTAGTCCCTGTATCATTTCATATAAATCTATGCATCACTGATACCATACACATCTATATTATAGATACTAGATAAACAGTAGATACTAGACACATAGATATTGTAGATACTAGATAAATACTAGATACATACATTTCAATGGATATTAGATGCATAGGTCATAGAGCTTGAAGGGGCTTTAGAGGTCATCCAAGCCAACTCTCCTACTTTAGAGATAGAATGGAGCTTCAGAGAAGTTAAATGATTTCATCTAAGTCACAGAGATTAAAAGTATGAACTGGAATTTGAACTTGAGTCAAGTGATTTCAACATCAGTAATCTGGTAATGTTTCTCTGAATTCTTCATATTAATCATTCTTTATGATTGACTATCACCCCATTATGTTCATATACCCTCATTTGTTTTGCCACTCCTTATATGTTGGGCACACATTTTGCTTGCTTCCATTTTCATAAATGATGCCACTTAATGGCTATTTTTCCACAAATAGATCTTTTTTTTTTTCTGTCAGTAAAGTTCTTGGGGGTAGAGTCCTAATAAATGAATACATATTTAGGTCAAATGATATGAACAACTCAGTAACTTTTTTAAAAATCATAATTACAAATTCTTTCAATAAAAGCTGAAACAATTCATACTTCCACCAGCTTTTAATTACCAGAGTCTGTCTCTGACAATGTGTTTTCCCATTTTTTCTCACCTTTGCTATATGATAGGTATAAGGTGATATTTTACAGTTATTTTACTTTGTATTTCTTAGGTTCTTAATGATTTTGAATTTTTTAGATGATTGTTGATAGTTTTGTATTTCTTCTTTTGCAAACTGTTAATATCCTTTGATCACGTGTTTCTTAGGAAAGATTTAATGTCATGAATTTGTGTCAATATATTATAAATTTTGGATGTCAGATTTTTATCCAAGATATTAAAAATAAATATTTTCCAAAATTGTAGCTTTTCTTCTGATTTCTGCTACATTGATCATATTCATTAAAAACTTTTAATTTTATAAGCTTTTAATTATAGTAAGGAAAAGCTTTTTATTTTCATACTTTTTAGCATTTTATTATCAATTAGTATTATATTTTGTCAGTTTTCTGCATCAATTACTATAAACATGACACTTTTATTATTATGAATAAATATGTTTATATTTTCAAAGGTTGATTCCTGATATAAATTCAACCTGGTCATACTGAATAATTTTGTTAAAATATATTTCTTAAGTCTCTTTGCTATTATTTTACCTACTATATTTTGTATAAGTATTCATTAATGATAATGATCTATATTTTTATTTCCCTGCTTATCTTTATATTATTTGACTAGAAAGACCACATTATCCCACAGATAGAGTTTGGTAAGGTACATTCTTTCTTTATTTCTAAAAGAATTCTACCTTGAAAGTAAATAGGTTTATATAAGACAGGAATTACTTGTTATCTAAATGTTTAAGGTTTACTTATCAATTCATCTGGAAGAAGATTTTATTTCTTAGGCAGTTCATTTATGACTTGCTCCAGTTTTATATTTTAGACTGGGTAATTTTGAGTCTCTACTTATTTTGTAAAAGGTGTTTTATATTTAAAAACAATATTCATTCCATTTATTTCCAGATTTAGTATGAAATTAAGTGTTTGCATCTGATAATTTCTTCATTTCCTCTTATTTATTATGAACTCTTCTTTATTTTTTGTTTTTGTAATTTGGTTTTCCTTGTCTTCCCTCACACTTCCATCAAATTAACTAATGTTCTTAACCATTAATGCCCTTTTAAAGTTTTCTTATTAAGAATTTAAGTTTTTCTCATCCCATATTTCAGTTTTGTTATTTGGCTTTCCAACCACTTTGGAGTGTCATATGGATATTTTATTCTCCTTTCTAGAGTATTCCTGTAGTTATAACTTGTAGTTATTGTATAATTATTTTCATCATCTGGATATTTCTTCCCATATCCTTTTACCGTATAACATTTCTTGATTATATTATTTTTTCTGTATTCTTTTGCTTTCTCATTTCTTTTGTCTTTTTTTTTTTTTTTTTTAGAAGTTCCTTGAGAGGATTTCTTGTCTTTCCCTTCTATTTGTTGTTGTGGCATTTGAAAGAAGGATTAGGCTTATTTTTATTGACTGAGGAAAGCAAAATGAGAAGTAAGAGGTAAAAGCTGAAGTGAGTTTGATGGGAGGGAACACTTAATAATTAAAGTAATCCAAAAGTGGAATGAGCTGATTTAGAATATAAGATAGTCCTCCTTACAGAAGTTACCATGGAAGGGCTGGATACTCACTTAATGGATATTCCTTTCAGGTATTGGTTAGACTAGATGGCTTGATTAAAATACTATTTTATAGAAAGCTCACACACAAGCAAGCAGTCACACAGAGGTCAGAAGCAGCAGTACAAGGACATTCTCAAGGTCTCTCTGAAGAATTTTGGAATCGATTGTGAGACATACTAGACACTGACAAAGGACTGCCCAGCATGGCATGCCCTCATCAAAGAAGGCACTGACTCTATGAGTGAAGCAGAATTGAAGTAGCTGCAAAAGAAACATGAGATGTACAAATTTAGAGACATCTCTACTCCATATGTTCATATGGACTATTTGTGGCTGACCTGTGGTAGAGCCTTCTGAGCTCATATTGGTCTGATCAACCACAGTTGGATACACTGTGCTTTGACTTTAACATACTGATGTCATTTTGGTCATCTTCAAGAATGAAGGACGAGAACCAATTGGTTTATTGTTGTTCTGTTACTATTGTTTTGAGGTAATAAGGGAGAACTGAGCTTAGACACAATTTCTTACTCAGTTACATTGCCATGAGTCTTTCCCAGTACTTTTTGGTATATACCATATGTCCATCCTTTAACTCAGCCACCGGTCATTCTTTCTCTTCATCCTGTTTCTCAGAAGGACACCAGTAAATTGCTTTTTAAGTGACTACATTGTGTGCTTTGGTTATAGCCAAAGGTAAAGTCAGACGATGTCTGGGACATTGAACAACATGTTGAAATCCGAAAAAATGCATTAGAACAAGTTGTTTTACATACAAACAGTTGATTTGATGTTGTTTATTCTCCCTCTCTTAAACATAACTTTGGTGTCACATAGAATAAACTATTATTTTGACGTAACCCCCCTTTCATTTTAGGAGATCCCATATCCTTGCAAAAGGACATTAAGCAAAAAATTATCAGTCCACAAATTTAAAAAATCCTACCTTGCAAGTAAATAGGTCAAGGTTTAATTTAGGAAGAAAAAGTAATTTAAATTATTCCTCCACTATCAAAATTATTCCTCCACATTAGAAAAGCTGTCCAGGAGGGAACATTAGGTTTTAGAGAAGGGGAACAAATTGCAAATGGAATTTTGTTTAATTACTGAAAAAATGAGTACATGCATATGTTCCTGCCTTAGTTCCTTCTCCAGTACTTTAAAATTTTTCTATGCCTTTATCCATTTTTTAGACCTCAGATTTAAGGCCTTTACAGATGAGAAAACTGAGACAGAGAGATTAAATAACATGTTCAAAGTGATCCAAGTGTCAGATAATTTGTATATACATATAGATACATATGTGTGCATACATCTATACATATATGTATGTGAGCATTATAATAATCATATCTTACATCTAAATAGTACTTTGGCTACAAAGTACTTTAGGTAACGATAGCTTATTTAATTCTTACTTTATGAAATAGGTAGTACATATGTGATCCTGCCTATTTTATATATTAAGAAACTGAGTCAGCAGAATTGAGATAATCTTACCTGCCTTACCTACTACATAAAGGTATCATGAGAGTCAAATGCATTTTACTAACTGAAAAATCAGTATGTAAACTTATGGACATTTTGTTTTCCAGCGCAGGCATGCTTTAGAGATAATTGTCTTTGGTTCTAGACTACCACAATAAAGCAAACGTAGCACTAAAGTGAGTCACGTGAGGTTTTATTTCAGTGTACATAAAAGTTATATTTATACTAGACCATAGCCTATTAAGTGTGCAATAGTATTACGTCTAATGTTAACCATCATGTGAATTTTTTTTGTTGGTGGGGGGGCTTGCCTCCCTGTTGATAGGTGTTAACTGATGAGATTGGTGGTTGCTGAAGGTGGGGGGCACTGGGGCAATTTCTTAAAATAGGCCCACAGTGAAGTTTCTCACATCATTTGATCCATCCTTTCACTTAACTAGTTAGAGACCATTGTAAGGTTATTAATTGACCTAATTTCAATATTGCATCTCAGGGAATAGGGAGACTTGAGGAGGACAGGGAGAGTGATGGGGAATGGACAGTCAGTGGAGCAGTTAGAACACACAACATTAAATTTTCTATCTTTTATGAATATGATTTTTGGCATCCCACAACAATTACAGTAACAACATCGAAGTTTACTGATCACAGATAACCAAAATACATATAATAATAATGATGAAAAGGATTGACGTATTGTGAGAATTATCAAAATGTGACACAGACACATGATGTGAACACATGCTATTGGAAAAATGACACCAATAGATTTGCTGGATACAGGGTTGCCACAAACTTTGAATTTATAAAGAATACAGTATCTGCAAAGCTCAATAAATTGCAGCAGAATAAAACTAGGTATGGCTTTATTATTTTATTGGTCTCTATGATCATGTCTTCTGATACTTGTCCCATAAATAGTATCAGTCTTCAATCAGATGAGAGCAGCTGAGATATTCATGGAATTGGAATTATTAATGCAAATTGATATTCATGAAAACAGAGGCAGTGCCCAGAGGATTCCAAATATGAAAGTGAGAAGAATAATACAATTCAGAAGAGATCTATGAATATAATTACAAAAAAAGGAATTAAATCTATGTAATTCTAATGATTGTCATCAATATTTTCTTTCTTTACCTGATAGAGTAGTTGAAATTACCACCCTGAAAACTTTTCCCCTATAAGACTTATTAAGTAACATACACACTTTTCTCTGAACTGTTATTTCTCTGTGGTTTAACATCCAGAGGTAGACAAAAGACCAACTTAAGTGAACTCTATGCACATATATTCCTAGGTGATGGATAAAAGGAGTGGTATGTCCTCCTTTCCCTCCACCTAATGCCTTCCATAGGTCACCAAACTTCCACTAAACTTTGGAGTTAACCAACAGAGGGATAGCTGAAGAGAGGGGGAAGAAAGAGGAGGGAGGTTGGGAGCAGGAAATGGGAGTGTTGGCTTCCATCCATACAGAAGCAGGAGAGCATGATAAAAGTTGCAAAATGAAGCTTGGTTTGCCCATATTCTCATTCCCTATTTGTACCTAAGTCCCCCACCAACCCCAATTTTTCTTTAATAAATGCTATTCATGCCCAGTGGTTATCAGGCAAGGATATGCTAGTCAGTGTTTAACAACTGACTGGGCAGTTGAGGAGAATTTAGGCTGGATACCTTTTTATGTTTAATCTGCCTTATTAATGTTTCTCCATCACTTTTTAAAGTCTAGACCATCAATAAACACTGATTAAGTCCTAGTTTCTGCACAATTTCCAATGTGCAAATGCTCACAGTGAAAATTTAACAATAGCAGTTGGAGCTGGTTCCAGCATACCTCTGGCCCAGGCCAAGAAGAGTGCACTCTAGGTAAATTCATGAAGAATAACAGGCTCCTCTTTTTGTATCCTCCTGTCTACTCTGGATTCTTTCCTGTTGTCCTCCAGCCATCTGGAATAGCACAATATAGTATTCTTCCTCTTGACCCCAGGATGAAACAAATGACATATACATTTCACTGAAATAAAATGGTATACTCTACGCTTTGTGCCTTGGCTTCTCTTTCTCCCATCCCCCTCCTCACCTGTACCATAGCTCATTTCTTTGGGAAAGGAAAGGACCAATTATTAAGCATCTACAATGTGTCATACACTGGGTTAAATGCTTTATAAATATTATTTGATCCTTACAGCAACTTTGGTAAGCTCTTTACAGGTAAGGAAATTGAGGCAAATAAAGGTTAAGTGACTTGCCTAGGGTCACAAAACTTTAGTAAGTGTCTGAAGATGACTTTGAACTCAGGTTTTCCTGACTCCAAACCCAGTGCTCTATCTACTCTACAGCCTAGCTACTCTCCGGATTTCCAAAAAGACTGCAAATTCTTTAACAGAATCAGCTTGTGTACCAATAAGATTAATAGTGTAGCAGTCTCAGTTTATCTGTCACTTGAAAGTGTTGTTTCTAAACAAGCTCTTTTTATAATTCCCTGTTCCAATATGTTTACAATTGAAGCCATTTATTTCAAAACCATTAGTGTTAAACTCTCTGTTCTATCTTAGTTGCAATGAACTTACCTTCACCATCAGATTTTCTGCTAATCTTTTAGGCAATTTGATTAAAAATACCATTTCTGGGAAGAAAAATAAGATTTTAATGACTGAGAGTGGGTTAATTCTTCTCAGGTACTTTAACTGACTCTTGGAGATTTAATTTCTCCACACGAAAGAATGATTCTTTAATGAGATAATTCTTTGCGCTGTAGCCAGGTGCCAGAGACATTTTCAAACAGGTCATTGACCCCCTCACATCAGCCTTATTTAGTGGAAGACAACTGATTTGGAGCCAGAAAAATCTTAGGATCATAGATTTTGGAATTTAGAGACTATCTAAAACTGGTTTCATATGCTAGTTCTGTTTAGTGTTTGTGTAGCATGTCACTCTCCTTGTGTTTACCTTTCAGTTTCTTTATATGGAGAGTAAGGGCCTTAGACTATATTACCTCTAAGGTAATTTCAAGGTCTGACTCTAATCAAGTCACAGTCAGCTGCCATGTCCATAGATTGTAAGGCCAGCACTACATGTAAAATAATGTGACAAGCTGTTGGTTGTGGAAAACAGTTTGTAATTATGTGAGAAAAAGGGATGAAATGGTTCAGACCCTGTTACCCAGCAATCCAAGTACTTTGCCTTCAAGGAGATTAAGGAAAGCCTCTCTCTATATTGAATATTTAAATAATAGCACCTTTCAAGGTAGCAAAAAACTGAAAACAGAGCAGGTGGGCATTGACTGGGAAATGGCCTGAAAATTGTGGTATATGAATGTAATGGAATGTCACTAAAACATGGAGAATTCTGAGAAATATGATAATACCTCTATGGAGTAATATAGAGCAAAGAAAAAAGAGCCATGTGAATATTTTTCATATTGAAAATAGTATAAAATATCATTAAAAGGCAGTTGGACTTAGATTAAATGCAGTGACCAATCTATTTTGGGAAACAAATCATGACGAACCCTTTTCTTGAGACAGAGATGGGGGACCATGAGGGCAGAATATTACATTCACTGACAGACACTGTTGATTGGTTTGGTTTAACAGCTTTTCTTTTTTACAAGACAAAGTTCTATGGGGAATGGGGACTGCAGTATTATAGGGAAATGATTATTGTTCACAGTAACAGTATTAATACAAAAACATTAATAAAACGTTACAAAATTATAAAGATACTTAACACAGTTTCTGGAACATAGTAGGCATTTAATAAATCTTTGTTGACTTGGGGGAAGAAAAACCCCTAAAACAAAATAGTAAACCTTGAGCTTTCTATTCAGAAATTCTAGTCCTGTGGATAGGGGACATCTTGCTGCTGCCCTCTGAGCCAAAAGGCAGTCAGCATTGACTGCAGAAATACAAGTTGGCACTTACTTCAGTGTACACGTGGTCTTTTCCAATTCAGTACTTACAGTACTGAAGACCCTATACCCACTGTCCCCTCATTCATCAGCTGAGTCACCTGGTGGAGGAGACTTTTCTAAGGTTTCAGGAAGAAAAAAACCTGAAAGCTATCTCCAGCAAACAGTGTGGGCAGGAATCAGTGTGGCAGGGAGATAGGAACAATGCTGCTTTGTGTTTTGATATTATTAATCGGGTTGGGTTATCTGCCTGACAGCTTTATATTGTGGCTTGCTGAAAGCAATGCATGGGCTGTACCCTGATACATTTTTCTGTGCTCTGGCTGCCCTTTTCCTTGGGCGCTGTTAATGTGTATTTGTGAATCTACAGCCAGACATATGGTAATTAAAACTCAAATGAAAGCTAATGATAACACCTCTTTCCCTCTGGAGATTTTTAAGTTCTTTGGTTGTGTTTACATAGCACTGAGACCTGCTCAGGAGGGAGAATGTTTTGTGTTTGACAAAACATAAACGATCTTTAAACCTAGCAGGTAAAAGACGGATTCCTCTTTTGTGAGGTTTATGTGTTGGCTTGAATTATTTCTGATTTAGAGGTGATAGGTGCTATCCTATTTAGTTGATTGGATTTCCTTGGTTCTTAGTTGGGGAAAGTGAAGATGACAGTCAAGTTAGGCAAGTGTTTCATAACATTATGGTTGGAATACTGCAAGCTTTTAATGACTTCCAGAGGTTTCCCATTTGACTGTGAGTTAAACACAGGACTGAAACAAGGACTAACAAAACTTATCAAGAGAATCCTGCATGGGTAAATCCCAAATGAAAAAGATGGCATTCTGGTCTGGATCCACAAAAGCTATGGGCAATCCCAGCTAATGGAGAATCAGCAGCTTTGGCCTAGAGGACCAATTTTGTTTAGTCATATTCAGTCATGTCCAATTCTTTGTGACCCCATTTTGGAGTTTCTTTGGAAAAGATACTATAGTGGTTTGCCATTTCTTTCTCTAGCTCATTTTATAGATGAGGAAACTGAAGCAAACAGGGTAAGTGACTTGTTCAGGGTCACAAAACTCATAAGTGTCCAAAGCCAGATTTGAACTCAGGAAGTTTTCCTGACTCCAGGTCTGGAAATGTGTCACCTAGCTGGAGGACCATAGGATCAAATAATTAAATAACTTTAGGGCCACTTAATCTGGGACCACAAATATTTCTTTGTATATATTTCTATTTACCTCATCCTGTTATTTCTGAATTTGTGTATTGTATTTTTCCTCATAAATTCATCTTTTTTTGTGGTTTGGAATGTGATGAGACAGGAGGCATGAAATAGACTGTCAGAAAGGGTACTGAGAGAAGGTGTTAACTACACAGGAAGGGGAATGGATAGTTAATTGGTGTGAACCAGCTTTCTAAACTTGGCATGAGGGTGAGGACAGTAAAGTTAGTCTTGAGAATGGTTAAAAAACTTGATGTTTCTTTTTGAGGTTGAGAGATAGGAGATTTTAGAAAGGTTTCCAAAGTGAGAGTACTACGGAAGGATGCAAAGTCTGTCAAGTGTACGTTTCTTTTTTCCTGGAGAGCTGGAACTCAAAATCTCATGGAAGTGAATGGTGAAAACTAAAAATGAATGAATGAATCAATAAATGAATGAATGAATGAATAAAATAAATGTTGCAGAGGGAATTCTTGTTCTGCTGTGGGGTAAACTAGATGACTTTTGAGGTTCTTTCACAGTCTAAGATTCTATACTCATATAATTTATTGAGTACTGTTACATAAAAGACAATTGTATTAACTGTGTATACCAAAGATCTATTCCCTGAATCCATTCCCTGAAAACTCAGGGAGTTTTCATCTAGTTGAGGAGTTAGAACATATGCACATATATAAATAAAACAGGAGGCAGACTATAATAAGTGAGTGTAGACAGCATTCTATAAGAGATCAGGACAGGGAAGAATTCTTTGGGCAAGGATAGTTAGTAAGTGATAAATTGATGAGGTGGGATTAAGTTTGGCCACTTGGAATAGTAAAACCTAAATTAGCAGCAAAAACAAGTGTTATATTCAAGACAGTGGAAATGGTGTGAACAGATATGGAGGTGAGAAGGTGCATAGCTATTCAAGAAACAATGTTTGAGTCCACTGACTTCTTCATAATGGATTTTTAGGGGAGAACCTTGAATGGTGAGCATTGGTTCCATAAAGAGTGGAGCAGTCACAAAAAGTATGGAATCACAGAATTTTAAAATTAGAACAGACTTATGTGGCCACCCAGGCAAGTGGATACTACTTTAGGAATTCGCATTACATTACATAATTGATTATATACTTTTTGGTTGAAGAGTTACAATGATGGGGGTCCATTAGCTCCCAAGGCAGCTCAGCTTGCTTTTGGAGAATTATAATTGTTAGGAAGTTGTTTATTTTTTTTTTCTGTCAAATTCTAAATTCATCTCTGCTGCATCTACCCATTGTTCCTTTTTCTGCCTTTGGAAAAAAAGGACAGGTCCCATCATGCTTCCATAAATGATAACCTTTCAATACCAGAAGACAGTTATCATCTCTCCCATGATACTTATCGTTCTTAGGCTAAACATCCCCAATTTCATTCATTAATCCTGAAATGGCATGGAATTGAAACCCTTCACCATTTTGGTTTCCCTCTTTTGAGTGCTCTACGGCTTCTCTCAGGAGTGGTGTCCAGCATGAAATGCAATGCTTCAGATGTAATGTGCCTTGACAGAGTACAACGGGGCCATCATTTTTTTCTTTCTAGAAACTATGCCTCTCAGTGCAGTCCAATATCACGTTAGCTACCATTTCACATGGTTGATTTATATATACTGAGCTTACGATCCATTCAAACCCATGGATGTTTTACAGATAAAGTACAGTCCAATGATGTCTTCACCACCTCATCCTTCTAAGCTGATTTTTTGAACTCAAGTTTAAGATCTCAGTGTTTATCTTTATTAAATTTTATCTCATCCACTTTGGTCAATGCTTCAACTTGTCAAGACCTTTGGATCCTGACTGTTGGACATGCTAAATAGATTTGAAAGGGTACCCTCTTATCTGACATACACAAAATCCTCATTGGACACCTCCTTCCAAACTTATATTGGACCACTGATGACTTTGCTTTGATTCTGGTTCTTCAGCTTGTTCCAAATCTATCTAAATATGCTTTCATTTGTAGTACACCTTTCCATTTTTTTTCTCATAAGAACAGCCTGGTACAATATATCAAAAGCTTTGCAAAAGTCTGGGAAAACAATGTCCATAGGACCTGTCAATTTAGTAACCCTATCAAGGGAATACAGTCAGTCTGACATGACTTGTCTTTGCTGAGGCTATCTTGGATCTTTATCATCCCTTTTTAAAAATAGGTTCCCTAACCATCTTTTTAGAAATAATTCTAAAATTTTGATGGGAATTGAAATTAAGTTTTTTAAAACTAGGATAACATTTGCTCTGCTGTAGGTCTTTGGCACCTTTTTTTATCCTCCAAGATAGTTCAGATATCATTCTCAGGGCTTCAGGAATCACATATTTTAAAATTCAGTATCCAAACATGTAGTTTATCTAGTCTAGGTGACTTGAACTCATCAGGTGAAAAGCTAGTTTGTCAGTGGTCTGCAGAGATCACTAACCAATACAGAAAGCTTCCATGTTTCATTTATGTATAAATCATATCCTACCCTGGTAAAGTAAGTTAGTGAAGTTGGAGTCTTAGAAGGAGGACCTAGCAGATCTTATACCCTGTTTTATTTCTCAGTCAGAGAAAAATTGTGGTCAGTAAATGATTATGTTAAGGATCTCTGTTCCTTGGCATTCCCAGGTGCTCCTGATCCCATTTGGTACATCATGCTTCCCCATCAAGTATTCAGAGGTAGTAACTGCCGTATTTCCCTCTTTGTTTCCCATCTCTGTTTCTACCTATTGGCATTCCCTGTCTTCTATCCCGGCTATTTAGAGCTAGGCCCTTTGTGAAATCCAAAATAACAATGGCCTTAACTTATAACTTCAGGGGTAGGGAACATACAGCCTCGAGGTCACATGTGGCTCTCTAGGTCCTCAAGTGCAACCCTTTGACTAAATCCAAACTTCACAGAACAAATTCTCTTAATAAAAGGATTTGTTTCATAAAACTTGGACTCAGGACTCTTTATACCCTTCCTTTTTTCTCCCCTTCCTGCTTCCTTCTCCTTCCCTTTCATCTCCATCCTTTCCTTCATCATTTCTCCTTCCTCCCTTCCCTAGCTTAGACGATGCCATGGTGGAGATGGAAGTCATGGAGCCTTCCAAGGGTGGACATCATGGGGCTGCGTCAGGACATGTCCTCCAAAATGTCCACATGCCTGACAGATGAGCTGACAACCACCAGTGAGGATTATAAACTTCTGAAAATATCAACAAACTGAGTAGCTTCACTTATCTAGAAATGAAAGACATTACCTTCAACATAAGTAGAAACCTAAAGGGCTTAAACCAGAAATATGCAGTGCTTCAGCCTTATCTGGATCAAATAATTTTAATTGAGGAACAAGTAGCAGCCCTTGAGCTGGCAGCTTACAAATTGGACCCATATTCAAAGAAACTAGAAGCAAAGTCCAAGAAGTTAGAAAGGCAGTGAAAGAATTCCTTAGCACAAAGACTAACTACAAGAATGTTTCATAAGAGCAGAAATGAGTACTATGGAATTTATCACTATGCTTCAATTCCTAAAAGGAAGCAGTACTGCTGATTCAAGGAGGATGTGTAACTTTGGCCACTCCTGGATATTTTCCTAAACCCATACCCCATGGAACTTCAATTTATTGTATGCTTCATTGTGTGCCCTGGACCAAGGCTCAGATATCTGGATCAACCCTGTCAGGAGCAGGTACATATGAGAGGCTCTCTTCTCCTTGTCTCCTCCCTCCTTCCCCGCCCCTAAAGCTCCCCACCATCCCCTTCATAATCAGCATAAATGTTGATTTATATGACCCTCAAACCCCGCCCCCCCAACTTGGATTCAGTCAAAAGGCCATACCCAAGGACCTAGAAGGCAACATGTGCCACCACCCCTCCCCCCAATTTGTCTCCATAGGAGAGAGGTAGAAGAGACAACCTGAGCTCTCCATTAATTTATATGGATTTCATTAGTGACAATTTGGAGAAGCTAACTAATTTCCTTTCTCAGCTTTTACCCTTATCCCTATTCCATATGGCTACATCACTAGCATCACCAAATTAGCAGAGAACAAAGACTGTCTTATTCTGTCAGAAGGGAAACAGGACACATAAGTTTTGATGGCAGGCAGGATTTGGTTACAATCTAGAGCATGCTGAAGAAGGCAGGCCTCAGTGGAGAGCTGTGATAGGAGTCTCTAGGCAGTGAGGAGAGAGCATGAGGGCCCTGGGGGACCTCTGCAGGAGAACTGAAAGAGAAAATTGAAAGTACTGAAAACAGGTGAATTTACTACTAAGGGCTGGCCCTGATCACAACATTTACAGCTGCAACAGTCATGGAGTACAGAGCACCTGGGGAAATTCCACCCAGGAGAAATTAGTTGCTGATTGTTAAGAGGAAAGGGAAGGGAAGAGAAGCTGAAAATGGTTTCTTCAGAATAGGAATGGCTCAGCACATAATCTTCCAAGCTCCTTGTTGCTTGGTTTTAAGTACTGTACTTGTAGCTGACCTTTAATGAGAGGCAAATTGCACATAAGGTGCTGTAAGTGCCACATTTAATAATGCTTCAGGGACATTAGCAGGGAGGCAACAGTTATTATTTTGATGATAGAGTCCCATTATTAACTTACAGGCTAGCTGTTGATATAGAGAACTGGATCTAGCTTCAGTAAATAATATCTTTCTCAAGTTTTCAGAATTTATCCCCACTGGCAGAGATGTTTTCTTTTAAGAAATAGTAAAGAAAATAACAGGAAAAAAATGCTTTGGTTGGGAAAGTCCAAATAATGAAATTTTGAGGGGAAGCAATATCGATTGAACTGAACTATGTCCAGTGCTACAAAGACTTAGCTTTTTCCTGAATTTTCCATTTTCAGAAGGTCAGGGAGGTAGTGTTTTGAGATCAAAGTCCATTTTAAATACTCCCCTCTCAGTCTTCCTACACCCTTCTCCTACCCCCTGAATATACTCTTCAACAGAAAGACACTGGCTTCCTTAATGTTCCTCAAACGAAACACTACATTTCTAAACAGGGCAGTTTGACCAACTGTCCCACATACCTGGAAAACTATCTCTCCTCATCTTCTCCTACCAGCTTCCTTAAAGTCCCAGTTAGAAATTCACCTTCTATAGAAAGCTTTTCTCAATTAAAAAAAAAATTGGTTGATATATTCTGTTTCTTTCACCATCATACTTATTCCAAGTGTCTTTCTCCCTCTCCATCCTGGAGAGCCATTTCATATAACAAATGATATTTTTTAGGGAAAGAAAAAAATCATCACAACTAATCAATTCATTGAAAAGTCTGAATACAGGTGTAATGTGTAACACCTGTGGAATTACTACCTCAGTGAAGGGGTGGGTTGGGGGCGTCCTCATATATTTTCCATCAAATTCTGCTTGATCTATACAATTTTGTATATTTGCTTTTGAAATTTTAGGTTATAGTTCTTTCCATTTACGTTGTAATTACTGTGTATATTGTTTTCTTAGCTTTGCTAACTTCATTCTGCATCAGTTCATATAGATTATTCTACCCTTCTCTACATTAATTAGACATGTTATTTCTTATAGCAAAGTAATATTCCATAAGGTTCGTGTGCATTTTATCTACCTATTCCCCAGTTGATGGGTAGATACTTTGTTTCCATTTATTTGCTCTTACAAAAAGTGATTATAAAGTTGTATATGGGGACATTCTTTTTATCGATGGCTTCCTTGGGGTATAAGCTCAATAATTGAATATCTGATTCAAAGGGTATGGACATTTTAGTTACTTTATTGCATAATGCCAAATTGCCCTCAAAAATGCACGTACTATTTCATGACTCCTACAACAGCGTATTAGAATGCCTGTCATTCCACAGAACATCCAACATTGACAGTTACAGTTTTTTCCCCCGTTTTTGACAATTTTGGGAGTGTGAAATTAAACCTCAGTTTTTGTTTATTTGCAATTTTCTTATTATTAGTGATTTGAAGCATTCTTTCAGGTGGTTGTGAATACTGTGTAATTCTTTGGAAAAAAGTCTATTCTCAATATCTTTCGCCACTGTCTCTTAGAGAATGGCTATAAGTCTTTTCATATATACATATATATACATATATGTAAATTATTTATACAGCTCAGATAGCAAACCCTAATCAGAGAAATTTGATACAAAGATTTTTTTTTTCCTTCCATTTGACCACTTGGCTTCTTAGGTACATTAAGTTTGTTTATCTATATGGAAGCTTTTGAGCTTCAAGTACTCCAAATAATCCATTTTAGCTTTTGTAATTACCTCTGTCTCTTATTTTGTTAAGAATATCTTTCCTATCTATAGTTGTGAGAGGTACATGATCTGTTTCTCTTCTAAATTTTTTATAGTATAATCTTTTATATTAAGGTCACATATCCATTTAGAATGTATTGTAGAATATATTATGAGGTCTAAGCCTAATTTGAACCTGAAATTGCTTTCTTGTTTTCCCAGAAGGGTTTATCTAAGAAGGACTTTTTCTCTAGATAAATTATATTTTCCTTTTATCCAAGACTGGGTTATTGAGTTCTAATATTTCTGATTCTCCCTTGTCTAGTCTGTTCAATTGATTTGTCTCTCTGGGTTTTTTTTTAACCAATGCCAGATAGTTTTGATGACTGCTGCTTTATAATCTAGTTTGAAGTCTGATAGTGCCATTTTCTCTTCTTCCCTACTTCTTTTCATCATTTACTTCAATATTCTAGATCTTTTGTTTTTCCAAATGAATTCTGTTATTATTTTATTAAGTTCTATCATGTATCCTGTTGGTAATTTGATTGACATAGGATTAAAAATGTAGATTAATTTGATAATGTTGTCATTTTCATTATATTAGCATAGCCTAGTCATGAGCATTAAATATTCCTTCAGCTATTTGAATTATCTATTTTTTATAAGGAGCACTTTGTAACTGAATCTATAAAAGTTCTTATATGTACTTTGGTAGGTCAATCCTCAGATACTTTATGAGTTTTATAGTTACTTGGAATGGGTAGTTTTCTATTATTGCTTCTTGTGTTTTGTTATTATTATACAGAAATGTTGATTTTTGAGACTTTCTTTTGTAACCTCCAACACTGATGAAGCTATTAATTTTTTTCATTTATGTCTTGTTGGGGGTGTAAGCTCAGTTTCATGTGGACAATCTCGGGCAGGTAAAAGTGAGGACTTCTAAACCTCAGAGTTCTCACGAGGCCCCCCAGGGAACAGCTGGGGATTGAGGCGTGAAACACGGGCTTGGGAGGAGGAGGATTCCTTTCTCCTGAGGAAGAACTCACCCTGCATATGGATATGTAACTAAGACCCTGAATAAATCCTAACCCTTGTTTGGCTCTGGAAAGTCTCTTCTCTCAATACGTTTATCCGGCTGATCACCAAAGATCTGCGAAAGGTAAGAAGACTTGGGTAGCTCATTGGCCTCTAGGCTGAACAATCTCTACTAATTCTGAAGTATTTTTCAAGTTCACAATCATATCATGATCAAATTGGGATAGTTTAATTCCTCCTTACCTATCTTTATGCCTTTAATTTCTTTTTGTTTTCTTATGGTTGCTTTTAGTATTTCCAGAACTATGTAAAATAATAGTGGGAAGACTGGGCATCCTTGCTTCACTCCTGTATTCACTGGAAAATGTTCTAGTATATCCCTGCTGTGAATTATTTATACTTTTGGTTTTAGATAAATATGTGTACACACACACATACACACACACACACACTCATATTCCTGTATACTTATACTTTGTAAAAATTTTTAGCATCAAGGTACTGTCCTTTAAGGCTTTTTCTGTATCTGAGATATTGTTTTGAATGTTTTCATTTTTAATATGATTAATTATAGTCATTGTTTTCCTAATGTTATATCATTCTTGTATCCCTAGTATAAATGTCATTTGATCATAATGAACGATTTCTTGGATAAATTGCTATAGTCTGTTTGAGAGGATTTGGTTTAAAATTTATGTGTCAATGACAATGATATTGATCTATAGTTTTCTTTCTGTATTTTGTTTTTCCCTTATTTAGTTACTGGTACTATATTTGTCTCATAAAAGAATTCTGCAAGGGTACTTTCTTTCTCATTTTTTGAGATTTACTTGTGAGGTATGGGTATTAATTGTTCCCTAAAAGTTTGATAAAATTCTCCTGTGAATACATTAGTCCCCCCATCCCTTTTTCTTTATTGCTAAATCCATTGCCTTGTCTGAGATTGGGTTACTTAAAATCTCTAACTGGTCATCTGCGCTGAAAACCCTTCTCATCCTGAACTTCCTCTAAACTCTCCCACACAGCCCTGACATTTGCCTGAGGTTCATTTCAATATAATCCATTCAACTGCCCTTTTATAGTGGCCCTCATTTTTGCACCTGGTCCCACCACTCCTTGATTTCATTTAGAACCACTCCTTGATCTTTGTATGTAAAGTCCATCATGTCCCCCACTAAATTGCTCAGCTTCTTGAAATCTGGCCAATAGTATATATTCTTATAATCTTGCCCACCCCAACCAGTGTTTCCATAAACCCTGGCTCTGACTGAAAGAAAGCTTGGGTTGAATTCTTTTGAGGCAGGACCTGCATCATTTGCCCTTGAATGTCAGGGCTCCCAGGACCTCCTCGACCTCAACGCTACTTTGGGTATTTACATCTTTGAAAATATTCTTCTCTTTCTTTTGTGGTTCTCAGTTTTGTTAGCATATAACTGTGCATAATATATTCTGATTAGTCTTTTTTTTCTGATTTTACTGTAAATTCACTTTGCTCATTTCTTATTTTATTTTCTGCTTTCTTCTTTTTAATCAAATTAGCTAAGGTTTTATCAGTTTCATTGGTGTTTTCAAAGAACCAGCTTTTACTTTTGTGCATCATTTCTGTGTTTTCTTTTGTTTCCTATTTAATTACTTATTTAATTTTTAATGTCTTTTCTTTGATCTTTCTTTAAATTTATTTGTTGACTTTCTAATATTTTAAATGCATATTAAGTCTATTAATCTTCTGTTTTTCTCCTTTTTTTTTAATGTATGTTTGTAAGGATAGAGTTTTTCCCTGGCAGACTGCTTAAGCTGAATCCCCAAAATTTTGTTTTGCTCTTTCATTCTTCTACATGCTTATTAATGGTTTCTACAATTTGTTCTTTGATTGACTTATTTTGGACTTCACTGTTAAGACTACAGTTGGACATCTGTCTTTTCTTTGTGGTTCCTGAAAAAAATTAAGATTTGTTTTATGTTATGGGCTGGAAAGGATATAATGGGGTACTTGGGCGCATGTGCTTGGGCCCCAGTTCTAAAATCATATTTTTCTTTAAAAATCACATTTCTCCCTAACCTCAAAACATTGTCCCAGGCAGTTTCTCCCCAGCCCAAGGACACAGCCTGCCCCAGCAACAATCGTTATCTCCCTTTCTGATAGAGCAGCCAGTTGCACCTATAGAATTTATAAGTCTGAACCAGCTGCATGCTGGCTGATCTGACCGTGTACTGGATCATAACGACCATTCACTGACCAATCATAGATATCCTAGATTTAGACATATGTATATTTCCTTACATTTATCTTATCTAACAAGACATTGATGAGAACAACCTGGTATTTCTGAGCCAGCCCTGACAGCTATTTGACTTAGTGACATTTCAGGCCTAAAACCACACCTCCAAGTAGCCCGGCCTTGGGCTATTTCCCAATGAATTTTGGGTAAAATATCTGCAGAGTAGATAACAAAAGTGCATGTTCCTTTAAGAACTGACCACTCCTTAACCACTCCCTAATCTCATCCCAAAACACCTAGTTAGCATATTTGGCACATGCTTCACTATAGAATATCCTATATAAACTTTACCTGTACCCATCTAAGGTTTCAGGTTTCCTAAGAACTCTTGCCCACTAAAAAGCATAATAAATCTTTACCTTAACCTCAACAATGCTTGAGTCCATGAGCTTTTCTCCAGACCACCTGCCCCTGGTACCCTGGTCCTTGTGGGAGTCTCATAGCCCCCTGCTAACCCTCAGTAGATATAGTAACTATTTCTGCCCTTCTCCATTTGTTTGCAATATCTCTGTGCCCAATACATGGTTAATTGTTGTAAATAAATATTCCATATGATGCTGAGAAATATGCATATTTTTTTGCTCTGCTATTTAGATGACATTTTTTAACCTCTAGTTTTTCCAGCAATTTTTTTCAGTTCCAAATTTTCTCTTCTGTATATCTTTCTGTTAGACCTATCCAAAACTGATAGAGGAATAGTGAAGTCTTCTGTCACTATTGTGCTATTGTCTATGTCTTCTTGTAGCTCAGATAATATTTCCTTTACTGATTTAGATGCTAAGCCGTAAGTTTGGAGGCCATAAATTATTGCTGATATTGTTTGCTTTTTTTTGCCTATGGTACTTTTCAGCATAATATAATTTTCTTTATTCTTTTTTAGTTTTTTGAATGTTTGGTTTTGCCTTGTCAGATAGCATGATTACAACTTCTGCTTTCTTTTGGATTCACTTAATGAATAATAAAGAAAAAATTTCCATCCCTTCAGTTTTATTTTTATATTTCTTTGTTTTATTAATATTAATATTGTGGAACTTTGTTTTCTTTTCTGATCTGTAACTATTTTTTGTTTTGTTGAATAGTTTAATCATTTTACTTTTAAAGTTATGAGATTGAACTTCAAATTTTTCTTCAAATCTTTCTTTACTGTGTCTCCAGTATTTTCTTTTTTAAAGGATATTATGAACAGTACTATGTTCCTTCAGTGAAATTACCTTAGACTTTTTCAAGGTGACTTGTTCTCATTAGCTTCGTTCCCTTCACCCTCAATCCTCTTCTCCTGTTTGTTACCCCTTTCCATATGGGGTTTTGTTTATTTCTCCTGTTTTTATCTGATTACATAATTTCTTTTCTCCTCCTCCACTACTTTTCATCTTAGTCAAGTAGATTTCCATTTTCCTCTTTGCCCCTTCAATTATTCCTGTTCATTAGGTTTTTTTTAAATTTAATTTTGTACTACTTTACAAAATATAAAAATTAATGTCTATCCTCTCTTCCAGTCTACTCTAGACCTTCATTCTCTGATTCATTACCCATTTAATTATCTGGTCTTTCTCTTTGCTCTGTATTCTCCACGTAGTAAAACCTTCCAAGGTATCCATTATAGGCTTTCTTGCACTCAACTTGGGGCTTACTGGCTAGATTTCTTTCTCAAAGACCAAGCCTTAAACCCAGTTCACTCTCAATCTAATGGATTGGAGAACAATAGGTTTCTGCCCAAGTACCACTTAATGGTTATTTTTTGGGCCCTCCTGGCTCAGAGTGGTAAATAGTAACTGTTTCTCTTTTGGTCAGCAACCCTAAGGGTCTTCCTCTCCAAGACTGATCTGATTTTTTTTTTTTTTAATTAAAGGGGCTATCCATTGGCTCACTCCTTAAAGAGGTCTATTCACGGAGGTCTATTGCCTCACTCAAAGTGAGAAACTGAAGAGATGTTAGCTTAAAAGGGTCAAGGCCTCCCACTGAATTTTGGGCCATCTCCAGTTGTCTTGACTGATATCTGGCCACTGGACCCAGATATCTCTGGAGGACAAAGGAAGCCTAGTGACTTTGCACAGTTTTCCCTCACTCAAATCAAAGTCGATTGCAAGTCATATCACCATCTCCCTGATGTCATGGTCCTCTTCAAGAACAAAGTACAAAACCACACAGCCACACAGTTCCTGCCTTGTAGAACTTGCCCTTTTCCATTGTGCCTCACTTGTGGAACAATAGCAGTTATTTAAGGTGACAGAAAGAACACTGCCCCGTGATAAAGCTCCTCTGTCACTACGTGCCTGATTATTCAGTCCACCCCTGATTTATATCTTCCTATCATTATCTTTTTTCCCATTTGCCTGAAAATCTCATCCCTGGGTCCATGTCCTCCCAGTCTAAGTACCAGTTGCTTTTAGAAGTTCTAACTCCCCCTCCCCCTTTCTATGGTAAAATGAGTAGACTTTTAGAAACAAATTCCCCAGACCACACCCAGTGCAAAGTCCCCGTATCTCTTAATAAACTATCTCTCCTCATCCATAGTAGCATTCTTCAGTGGAACCCTCTCCTTTCACCAAGGTCTCTTTTCTTTCCTGTCTTTTCACTTTCCTCACCCACTCCCTTGTACACTTTTCAATTTTTGCAACCACAGAAGCCACCGTTACCTCATGACTAATCCTAGATTTGATCTCAGTACATCACATATTTCTATCTCCCTGTTCCCTTCTCCCCCTTACATGGTGTGATAGTGGTACTACAACAAAACAAACCAAGCAAACAAAAATGATTACCTGGTAGGCATAGTTTCTCCAGATTTCATCCACAATGCCCCAGGATCATTTCTTCCCTTTTATCTCCTCCCAACTTTCTCCATCTCTGTCTCCTTGTGTACCTTTTGAAAGAAGTCTCTTGCTGGGTCTTTCTGATGTCAATCTTTTGCTCTTGTCCTTGGCTGCGCATTTATTCACTTTCCCTGCATTTCTGTTATTTGCTGTGTTACAGAGAGGCAAATCATTTCTTTAATTCTTGTTTTCTTTCTGATTGTTTTAAACACCTCTTTATTACTGAGCATCCATCATTTTTCAGGTATAGTTCAGCTTAGATTTGCAAGTTGTCTCACCCTGGGCTTATCCTGAGCTCCATTGCTCTTCAGGATATGCTATTTAATTCCCTCTTGGGATTTCTGGTGGGTACGGAATAGTCTTACATCATTTGAATTTACTTTCCTTTGTATTTGAATGTCTTTCTTCTGATTACTCACAAAACTTATTTTCAAATTGAATTGTCAGATTTAGCCATAATGTGCTTTGGAGTTTGAAGCCTTGCGTTTTTTTTTTCCTGCAGGTAATATATAATTTTATTCAACTGGTATCTCATTTTCTATGTTCAGAAATTCTGGGAAGTTCTATTTTTTCCTTCATTGTGGTGTTAATATTTATCATGATTTGTTATCCAGTTACTTTCTTCTGGGAGAACTATTATCCTTAGGCTGTGTCTTTGTACCCTATCTTTAACATCACTGTGTTTTGCTTGCATAGTGAGCATGTTTTCCTTTAATGCTACTGTTTTTTATTTCTCTTCTACAGGACGGCTCTTTGCGTCTATATAATTGCCTTCCTTTGTTTTGTCTTCTGTTTCTTTGGTGAGGCTTGTCATTGCAGATTCCTATTTTTCTATTTTGCCTATTATTTTTTGCTGTGTGAGCTATAAATTCTGCACTCATAATTCTCAAACCACTCAGAAATATTGTGTTGTGGTTCGATATTCTCCCCACATTCCACAGAGTCCTCTGAGTAATCAAGTGTTGGGTCATTTTCCTTTGTTTGGCAGTATTTATTCAAAAATGCCTGAACTTATGTACTAGATCTGGATAACACATTTCCTTCTGTTTTCAATGTTTTGTTTTGTTTTTTCCTATTGATTTATCTGCTTATGTTTAAGGTCTCTGAATTTTCTTCTTCTTGAGATTTTTGGTAATTTCAGTCTTTTTTTTCTTTCCTGGCTTTTCCACATTCACTTTTTGACTCTATCCTTTCTGATGATGGATTCCTTGCGGACTGGATCCCAAAGAGATAACTTACTCCCACGTTAGGCAATTTATGGTTCACCAGCCTAGGTTTCTGCCATAAACAACGTGACTTTTGGGTCATCAGAACTGACCCTTGCTAGATGCTGGTCTCTTTCCCTTGGCTTTAGTGGAGAGCTGCATAACCCCTTATTGCAATACAGAATCCTGTCCTGCTCCCCCTGTTCCTCAGCTCTAGGGCATCAGTAATTCAGAGGGCTGTGATGTTGGTGCTATGGTGTTGTGTTGTGACACCATCACTTTGCTGTACCCATACTACAGTATTGTGGCCCCCAGAAGGTTTTGTCTTTGTCTGATGAGCTGTCTGTCACTGCCTGAGTCATCTTCCACAGCCTGAAGTTAGGGTCTTCATAGTTCTGGAAAAGGGAGGGGAGACTGAGGTATGGGATTTATTTTGTTGCAAGTCTGGACCCATGTGTTAGGTCCTTGGGTCTGCTAGAGCAGCATCATTCTTGGTATCATGGATGGTGGAGGAGGGGTACTGAGTGAGCATAATTTTTTTAACCTTTTACTGGATTTTGAGTTTCCTAGACCATAGAGAGAACTGAAAATGTTTTATCTTTCGTGCATAATTTCTGTTTAGGAGAGATTTGAGAGATCATGGGGATCAGAGAAAATGTCTGGTCCTCCACCTTGCTGCTCATGGGTCCATGCCCTCCCACTCTAAGTGCCACTTGCTTTTAGGAGTTTTAATTCTGCCCCCCTTTCTGAGGTAGTGCCTTCCCTCTCTTAATTATTTCTTATATAATTTGTCTGTAGCTTGTTTTTAGACAGCGTGTAGGGTACTCGCCTATTCGATTATGAGTTTCTTGAGGGCTCCTTGAGGAATGTCTTTTGCCCTTCTTTTATCTCAGATGTTTAGCACAGTGCCTGGCAAATACAAATGCTTAATAAATGTTTCACTGAATGATTGACTCAAATGCTAGGACCCAAATATTGACATAGGCATTATTTTAAGGGGTTCAGATTGGAAATGTATCTTTTATATATGTTAAATACATTTTTGAACACCCAGTTTCTTTTTTTCCTTCAATCTAGATCACATTGTTCATTCCTCCCCTCCCCCACTTAAATACTGATGCTATTTGACTGTTGGGCAGCTAGGTGGTGTAGGGGATAGTACCAATGCAGGAGTCAGCAGAACCTGAGTTCAAATCTCACCTCAGACACTTGACACTCACTACCTGTGTGACCTTGGGCAAGTCAGTTAAGCCCAATTGCCTCATCCTGGGTCATCTCCAGTCATCCTGATGAATATCAGGTCTCTGGATTCATATGGCTCTGGAGGAGAAGTGAGGCTGGTGACCTGCACAGCCCTCCCTCACTCAAAACGAAGTCAAATGCAAGTCATGTCATCCTTTCTCTGATGGCATGGTCTTCTTTGGCAATGAAGGACGAACACATACTTATCTGACTGTTGATCTATACTTCTACATCTTGACCTCTCCTAATTCTGGCTCTTACTTTCTTATTACCTGGAGAAAGTTGATCCTTTTGTTTTAATGACCTGTCACTTTCTTTTGCTCCCCTCACCATTTCAATAGTTACTGCTAAATGTAAATTTGAGAGTAAAAGTTGTTTCATTTATTGGATTTACCTTCTAAGCACCTAGCACAATATCTGTCACAGAATAGGTGTTTACTCCCTGATCAACATCCCCTTTTCACCACTCAAAAAGCTACCACCTTTATACAGGTCCTTTTCATCTTTCTTGGACTATTACAACAGCTTCCTAGCTGTTTCCTTGCCTCTAGTCTCTCACCAATCCAATCCATCCTCCCTTTACGTGCCAGAGTGATTTACCTAAAGCACAGGTTTTATGTCTTTGCATCATTATCACCACCACCCTCCCCTCCCATTCAATGAACACTAGTGGCTGCCTTTTACCTCCAGGATCAAATATAAAGACCATCCCGGTGTTCTTCTTTACCTGTTGGTGAATTCCTCCTCCTCCATTTTGAGGAAGGGCTTCAACAAGCCATACTTAATCTCTAGACTTTGCCATTTTGCTTAAGCCATCTTTTGTCTTCACCACTGGGGATCTCCTTCTGCTACTCTGACTTCTTAGAATGTCCATTTTGAGCAAGGGCCATCCTTCATTCTGAGGACTTCACAACTAATCTTTCTCCCCCAATACCCACTTTCAACTCCCTTTAATTGTTGTCTTCCTCCATTTGAATGGAAGCTCCTTGAGTTTAGGGATTTTCTTTCTTTTTGTTGTATTTGTATTTCCGGTGCCTGGCAGATAGTAAGTGCTGAATCAATGCGTGTTACTTTACCTTGCCTCTTTGCCACTTCTTATCCATGACATTCACTGTCTAATGCAGTGTCTTTGATCCCACTTTTCTCCATGACTCAAACACTGTCCCATCTCACCCTCACCTCCTGGCTTCCTTGGCTTGTGAGAAAAGTGATTTTTAAATCTTAAAAAGGGAAGAGCTTACTTCTAAAACTCTTTTGGACCAAGCATTTTTCTATGATTAGAGAAGGTTACAAATATTATGTTAACTTGGCTGTAATTAGCTGGGTGAGGACAGTAGCCTTGTTTTTTGTTCATTTTTATTTCTTCTATTTTGTGTCACAAGTAGAAGGTGTTCAATAAATGTTGATTGAATGCACAAATGTTCACCCAGCGTGAAACATTTTATGTCAAATTGGCCTGATATCGTACTGCTGAGAAAGTTTGCCATGACCTCTGCCACATTTTCTATATGAAATTCCAGAAAATAAGTGTCTTTTTAGAAATATACACATATATGCACTATTGCAAAAGATTTATTCTTCCTCTTGGTTGATTAAATATGAATGTGAAAATATCAAATTATGTTAGATTGATACATAATTTGACTATTAATACACTATTAATATTACAAGTTATGAGCACTAATTATCTTTATACCACACATGATAAATTCCTATTTACAAGAATGCCTCTAAAGGAATGGAAATTGGGGAGGGGGGAAGGAAACATATTATCATGACAGGGAGACTTGATTGCTCTTTTCAGAATCAAGTGAGTCACTATAATATTTGATCTAGATAGTTAGAGGGAATAGTTAAAGTCATGTCAGTGAATCCTTTGTTGTTTTTTCAGTTGTGTCCAGCTCTTCATGAACCTATTTGAGGTTTCTTGGCAAAGATACTGGAGTGGTTTGACACTTCCTTTTCTAGATCATTTTACACATGAGGAACTCAGGCAAACAGGATTATGTGACTTGCCCAAGGTCACACAACTAGTAAGTGTCTGAGGTCAGATTTGAACTCTGGAGGATGTCTTCCTGACTCCAGGCCCAGAACTCTATGCACTTCACCAACTAGCTGACCAGTAAAGCCTACTCAATTCAATTCAATTTAATTCAATTCAAAAAATATTTCTAAAGCACCTAATCTATACCAGGCATTGCATAGGGTATTGAGGACAGAAAATAAATAAAAACATCCAGGTCTCAAGAAGTTTAAGTATTATGAGGTGGGTGGGTGGGAACAATAGGTATCTAGATAAATAATTTACAAAATAAATTTAAAGTATTTTCATGGGGGAGGAATAATCAGCACTAGTATCATGAAAGACCTGAAATAGATGACCCTTAAACTGAACCCCAAAGGGATTTCAAGATATAGAGGTAAGAAGAGAGAGCATTCCAGGCATGGGAATAGCCTGTCAAAGGCATATGGAATGTCATTTACAGGTAACAGCAAATACTTTTCTTTAAGGATGCCACTCAATCATAATAATGGTTAAAATGAAACAAAATTCTTCATATGGCATTCTTCAAGACATTTTGTATTAAGAATCTCATATTTTGCCTAATTTTTATCTTTGAGTTGAACTTTTTGCTTGCTGCATCAACTGAGATGAATCTTTTTGTATTTTTTTAAAAGGAACATTTCATTTATAAGATAAATCTCTTCAGTATTCACCCTGCTTACCTTTAAAATCTCCTTTGCTTTCAAGTTTTAGGTCTACAATTCTCCCTCAAATAACTTGGCATCCTTGTTAGTGTCCACAGGATGGCACAACATGATAGAAAGATCATTAATTCTGGAATCAGAGACTCTGAGTTCCTTCTTCAAAATTTGATGCTTTTTTTGTATGTGACCTTAAACAAATCACTTACCCTCTTTGGACCTCTCTTTTCTTATCTCTGGATGGAAAAGTTTGGGCTAGATAGATTCTGCTGTCCTTTTCAAGCTCTAGGTCTATGATCAATGTAGTATCTATGAGTAGTATTGCCTGTCTTTTACAGTCACCTAGCATGTGTTCCTCTAAATGAAATTTCAAAGATGTAAGCTTAAAATTATTTGTCTACTGTAAAACTTTGGTTTTGGAGCCAAGTAAGACAGTGATTCAGATTAGTTAAATTGCCCAAATTCATCTGAGCTTTTAAAACTCGATGACACTAAAATGCATCACTATTTGTTCCTCCAAATCCAAGAATCTTAGTGTTAGAAAGAATGTTGGAGACCATGATGTGATCTCTTCATTTTTCAGATGAGGAAATTGAAGCCCTGTGAAGTAAATTGACTTGTCCAAATGCACAATGAGCCAGGACTAGAATCTAGGTGTTCTCTATAAGTTATAATCAAGTGCTCTTTCTTCTACGTCTTTTAGCTGCCTCTGTTAATGATATCTGGTGATAAAATGCTATGATCAACATGATTAGAGTGTAAAATCATGGATTTTTATAGTTCAGTGCATTAGAGATAATCCAGCCTAACCTACTTATTTTTCAAATGATGAAACAGAGTCCAAAGAAGCTGCCTAAGGTCACGTAGTTAGTGAGTGGCAGAATTATTACTCAAACTATTATGCCATGACAAAGGATTTGAATAAGAAGCCTTATTGTCCTAGATGAGTGGAGCTCATTGGAAATCTCTGAGACTTAAAAGAAATCAGAATTTCAGGTACCACGAAATTACCAAACACACCTTAAGCAGAAGGCACTTCATTTTATCCCTTTGATGATTTGTAATTGCATCCCTCAGAGTCAGAACTAGGAAGGATGCCAGAGGTTTTGATCCAGGGTGTGTGTGTGTGTGTGTGTGTGTGTCTGTGTGTGTGTGTGTGTGTGTGTGTGTGTGTGTGTGTATAGAAAGATAGATAGATAGATATAGATATAGATATATGGCACTAATAAAGAAATGTGTTTATAAGTATATGGAGATAAATAGCTACAAAACAACAATATGTATATATAGGTATATACATATATATCTATAAATGCATGTATATATGATATGTACATATCATATATACAAGTGTATATATAGATAAATAGTGCTACTAAATATACCCAAACTAACAATACAAAATCATGTATGTGTATATATATAGATGTAAATATATATATATGTGCATACATATATATGTGTATATGTATATATATATAAAACATATATGGAGAGAGAGACAGAGAGAGAGAGGAGGGGAAGAGGATGCTAAGAATCATAGTTTTGGGATCATCTCAGTTATGGGTATTCTATATATAAGATCTTTGTCTAATGGCTGCAAGTGAACGTACCACTGGAGAAGCAAAATTGAATCAGTCTTGACCATCTCATTATAAACCAAACCAGAAGACAGGTCTTTGGAGAGACCAAGTGAAGGAGACAGCAGAGTTGATTTTATCATGCATCCAAAGACAACAGCAACAAATGTCCTTTGGGGACTGTTTTCATTTTGTATTGCTGTGGTCATTTAAAGAGGAAATCAATTGGCATAACAAGGAGACCAAAATAACCCAAAAACATTTCATTTGCAAGAAGATCACCACAAAAATAATTTTGGCTTATGCATCCATAAGGATGATGGAAGTAGAGAAATTCTATGAAGGACTTGATAATGTCCTTCAAATTAAAGCAGTATATACTCTGATACTTGGAAGTTCAGTGCTAAGGTGGGAATATTTTTAGATGGCAACTTTTATCTTGGATATTTAGAATGAAATAGGCTAGAGAAGTCTTATATTTCTACCTTAATTTTCAAGAAAAGAATTGGAGGGTACTATATATATTAAGCACTAAAAAATATCAAAAATGAAAATTACTTATATTTTAAAGGATGTGGGAGTCATTCCTGAATCAGTTGTCTGTGTACAGTTGAAGCACTGACTGGTTATCAAAATTAATGCAAAGTTAAAAAGAAGAAAAATAAAAGAACAAAAAGATTTAACATGGAATTAAGACAAATCCTGAAATATTTAAATAACTTATTCATTAGAAAAATAGGGTACAAATGGAAAAAAGGACATAGAAGTAGACTATAATCCTTTCCTACACAAGTTTAACTGATATAATGCAAATGCCATAACAAAGTGACTAAAAAAATCTAAAAGTCACTTTAGTCAGCAAATAATTGAACTGCCTAGTGGAAAGATAAGTCCACCAGAGGCAATAGTACTTCAAAATGTAAGCTTGTTTGTATATTGTTACAGATGAAGACAATGGAAAATTGTAAACAGTGTAATCCCACTGCCCTCCAAAAAATTAAGGCTGATAAGCAGTACAGGGTAAAGCCAGTTTGAATCAGCCTGAAGGACATTTATAAATAAAGAGCAAAGAGTAACAAAAAAGAAGAAAAATGAAAAAATCTGTATAGATTCTTACCAAAAAAAAATTTTTTTCACCATGAAGAAAAGCAGAATAATCCCACTTGGCCACTAAATCTCATATCCTATATGTGCTAATAGAGAAAGTATGAATGGCACTATAAGAACAAAGATGGGAAAAGCAGCTGAACTGGAGAAAGTGTACACCAAGGAGATCCATAATCCAAGTGTCAGAATTATTCAGGCATGTATATTAGTGAGGTTCCATTACAAGGTAGTTGAAAGATAGAAAGATAGCAAAAGTGTGGAAACATATTTTGGACCTTATCAGTATAAAAAAGAGCAATTGAGAAGACATCAGCCACTATCAGTCTGCATGCCAACTATCCCATCTGTATGAAATTTTTATAAGAACTATCTACACATGCACTTAGGGCATCTTCAGTGAGTGTATTAATATGGAACAGAAAGGCTTTTGGAAGTTATATTTCACAGTAAATGTCATCTATGCCATTATGCAATTGACCAAAGATTCAGAGAATATAAAATGCCACTGTGCTTACTATCTGTTGATTATATAAGTAGTACTTTATTTGGTAGAATTTCTTCACACAAGGTAGAAAACAAGAAAAAAAAAGACATTCCTTTAAATTTAAGAGATAATTTTATTCAATGAATCTTTGGTCATTAACATCAAGTAATGCTTAAAAAGATTTTTTAAAACTATTGTCGTGAAGGAAACCCAATCCAAACTCCATGTTTAAGAAGGATAGGTGGTGAGTTCCTTTGATTTGAAGATGATGTTGTACTGGCTATATCAAGCTTCAGAATACTGAGAAATTCCTGGGAATTTTGGGAGTTGTTTATAACCTCATAAGAGTTTGAGCTGCTTATTCATATTAAAATAAACAAGTGGATGAAGAATAGCTACTATGTAGTTATGTGTACTATACGTAGTTAGATTGTCTATAGTGATTCTGTCCCAGTATACACAAACACTGAGCTAAATCATTTAAAATCCTAAAACAATGGGGAGTGGAGTCAAGATGGCAGAGTAGAAAGACACATATACTCTAGCTCTTCCCCCCACAGCCTATAAAATACCTGTAAAGAAAGATCCTCAACAAATTCTAGAGCAGCAGAAGCCACAGGACAAAGGACTGGAGGAGGTTTCCAGCCTAGGGTGACCTGGAAGGCTGACAAAAGGTCTGTCCCACTGGATGCAGAGCAGAGCTCAGCTCAGCCTTGGCCATGTGGCACCAGGAGGAGCTAGACCACAGTAGGTATTGGGGACAGAATCCCTAGTGGCAGCACAGATCTCTCAACCCACAGGTGCCAAAGGTCAGTGAGAGGGCTTTTTCAGCTGTCCAAGAAGGCAACAGGGTCCCCCCATAGCTCCAGCCCCAAGTGGCAGAGACAGAGGCAACAGCAGCAACAACAGCAGCCAGCGACAGAGGCTGAGGTGGCAGTGGCCATGGCAGACATGGTTGGAGCAGCTCAGCTTAATGCCCCTGGGGGAATTGGATAGCTGATCTGAATCTCAGCCCCCAGTGCTGAGGTGGTGGAATTGGAGGTAGATGTGGAGAGGAAATTTTACTATTTGCAGATTCTGGGCACAAAAGGTTGTGGTTGCTCCCAGATCAGTGTGCAGGCTTGATTGTTTCACCTTGGAGGAACTGAGATCTTACTGGTCCTTAGAGTATACCCTACTCTTGACAAAGTAACTAGTAACTAGTTGGGAAAATCAAGTCAAGTAACTAGTTGGGAAAATGTACAAAAAAGGGAAAAGAAATAAGAGTATAGAAAGTTACTTTCTTGGTGAACAGGTATCTTCTCCCATCCTTTTGGATGAGGAAGAACAATGCTTATTATCAGGGAAAGACAACATCCAAAATAAGTATTCAATGCTCTCAGGCCATGGAAGAAGTCAAAAAGAATTTTGAAAATCAAGTTAGAGAGGTGAAGGAAAAACTGGGAAGAGAATTGAGTGACATGAAAGCAAAGCATGAAAAGCGAGTCAACAACTTGCTAAAGGAGACTTCCAAAAATGCAGAAGAAAATAACACCTTTAAAAATAGGCTAACTCAATTGGAAAAAAAGGTTAAAAAAGTCAATGAGGAGAAGAATGATTTAAAAAGCAGAATTAGCCAAATGGAAAAAGAGGTTCAAAAGCTCACTAAAGAAAATAGTTCTTTAAAAATTAGAATAGAACAGATGGAAGCTAATGACTTTATGAGAAACCAAGAAATCACAAAACAAAACCAAATGAATGAAAAGATGGAAGATAATGTGAAATATCTCATTGGAAAAACAACTGACCTGGAAAATAGATCCAGGAGAGATAATTTAAAAATTATGGGACTACCTGAAAGCCATGATGAACAAAAGAGCCTAGACATCATCTTTCTGAAGTTATCAAGGAAAACAGCCCTGATATTCTAGAACCAGAGGGCAAAATATATATTGAAAGAATCCACTGATCACCTCCTGAAAGAGATCCAAAAAAAGAAACTCCTAGGAACATTATAGCCAAATTTCAGAGTTCCCAGGTCAAGGAGAAAATATTGGAAGCAACCAGAAAGAAACAATTCAAGTATTGTGGAAATACAATCAGGATAACACAAGATCTAGCAACTTCTACATTAAGGGATCGAAGGGCTTAGAATATGATGATCCAGAAGTCAAAGGAACTAGGATTAAAACCAAGAATCACCTATCCAGCAAAACTGAGTATAATACTCCTAGGGAAAAATGGTCTTTCAATGAAATAGAGGACTTTCAAGCATTCTTGATGAAAAGACCAGAGCTGAAAAGAAAATTTGACTTTCAAACACAAGAATCAAGAGAAACATGAAAAGGTAAACAGGAAAGAGAAATCATAAGAGACCTACTAAAGTCAAACTGTTTACATTCCTCCATGGAAAGACAATATTTGTAACTCTTGAAACTTTTCTTAGTATCTGGGTAGTTGGTGGGATTATACACACACACACATACACATATGTACACATGCACACACACACATATATAAAGAGAGAGAGACAGAGAGCACAGGGTGAGTTGAATAGGAAGGGATCATACCTAAAAAATAATATTAAGGGGTGAGAGAGGAATATATTGGTAGGAGAAAAGGAGAAATAGAATAGGGCAAATTATCTCTCATAAAAGAGGTAAGAAAAAGACTTTTCAATGGAAGGAAAAAAGGAGGAGGTGAGAGGGAAAAAGTGAAGCTTACTCTCATCACATTTGACTCAAGGAAGGAATAAAATGCACACCCAATTTGGTATGAAAACCTATCTTACAATACAGAAAAGTAGGGGAGAAGAGGATAAGCAGGGTTGGGGAGATGATGGAAGGGAAGGCAAATGGGAGGAAGAAGCAATTAGAAGTCAACACTCTTGAGGAGGGACAAAGTCAAAAGAGAAAATAGAAGAAATGAGGGGCAGGATAGGATGGAGGGAAATACAGTTAGTCTTACACAATGTGACTATTATGGAAGTCTTCTGCAAAACTACACATTTTTAGCCTATGTTGAATTGATTCCCTTCTCATTGTGCATGGGTGGGGAGGGAGGAAGGAAGAGAAGTTGGAATTCAAAGTTTTAGGAACAAATGTTGAGTACTGTTCTTGCATACAACAGGGAAATAAGAAATACAAGTAATGGGATATAGAAATTTATCTTGCCCTACAGAACAAAAGAGAGGATGGAGATCAGGAAAGGGAGGGATGTTAAAAGGGAGGGCAGGTTGGTGGTAGGGGTAATCAGAATACCCGGTGTTTTGGGGTGGGGGGAGGGGAGAGATGGATAGACCATTTGGAACTCAAAATTTTGTGGAAATCAATGTTGAAAACTTAAAATACATAAATTAATTAAAAAAATAAAATCCTAAAACATCATGATATTAAAGCAATGCACTCAATATGATGGCAAATTTGAAGACACAACAGTTGTCACTGGAAGAGATCAGTTTATGTCCCAATCCTAAAGAAGGGCAATGTCAAGGAATGTTCAAATTACTAAACAATTGTGCTTATTTCAAACACCAGCAAGGTTATGCTTAAGATTGTGCAAATTAAGCTTCACCAATATGTGAACCAAAAATTACCAGAAAAGTAGGCAGTTTTTGAAGAAGCAGAGATACTAGAAACCATGTTGCCACCATTTGCTGGATTATGGAAAAAGCAAGGGAATTTCAGAAAAAAAAATCTACTGCTTCCTTGACTATGTTAAAGCTGTTGACTGCATGGATCACAATACAATGTGACAAATCCTCAAAGAGATGAGAGTACCAGATCATCTTACTTGTCTCCTGAAGAACCTGTTTGTGGGCCAAGAAGCAACAGTTAGAACCAAATATGGAACAACTGATTAATTTAAGGAAAAGGAATATGACAAAGCTGAATGCTGGCACCTTGTTTATTTAACTCATATCATGCAAAATGTCAGGCTGGATGAATTTGAAGCTGGAATTAAAATTGCCAGAAGAAATATCAACTATCTCAGATATGCAGATGATACCACTCTGATGGCAGAAAGTGAAGAGGACTTAAGAAACCTCTTGATGAGAGTAAAAGAGGAGGGTATAACAGCTCTACGTAAAAGCAAACAAACAAAAACTAAGATAATGGCAACTGGTTCCATCACTTCTTGGCAAACAGAGGGAGAAGAAATGGAAGCAGTGTCAGATTTTTTAATCTTGGACTCAAAGATCACTCTAGATGGCAACTGCAACATGAAATTAAAATATGCTTGCTCCTTGGAAGGAAGCTAAGGGAAATGTGGACAACATACTGAAAAGCAGAGATATCAACTTGCTAACAAAGGTCTTTATAGTCAAAGCTATGGTTTTTCCAGTATCAATGTATGGTTATGAGAGTTGGACCATAAGGAAAGAAGAGTGTAACAGAATCAACTCAGATTTTGACACTTAAGAAGATTTTCAGGAGTCCCTTGGACAACAAGGAAGTCAAATAAGTCAATATTTAAATAAATTAATTCAGTTTATTCAAGGGAATGTCAAATAGTGAAGCTAAATACTTCAACCATATAATGAAAAGATGGGAATTCATTGGAAAAGACCCTGATACTGGGAAAGATTGAAGGTAAAACGAAAAGGGTTTGGTAGAGGATGAGATTAATAGATAACATCATGGAAACAATGAAGATGAACCTGGATAGCCTTTAAGAGATAGTGGAGGATAAAAGGACCTGGTGTACTATGGTCCATGGGATAATGAAGAATCAGACACAACCAAACAAACGAATAACAACCTCCATAGAGGGAGCTAGGTTCCAATTAGTGCAAATAATGATTTCCATGAAGTGGCTGCATGTATTAAAATTCATACAATTTGGTGTTCTAATTTTGTAAAGTAGTTGATTGGTTCTAGGCCATTGGAAATATGCAGTATAAATTTGAAGAATGCAATCACTTAATGTAATTTATTACTTACATTAATTGAGAGAGCTATATGCATATATTTATAATCACACATATATACATACATGTATATACATATTTATAATTATATTTGTATCTTGAACAAACATAGCCAATTAATTAGACCCATAATTAAACAGGTGAAGGAAGAGGTGCTCTATTACAATGAATAAATAGTGAAAGTTTTTTTTTTTATATATGCTAAATTTCTCCAGAAACAAAAGCCCGTCATATTTATGCCAACATTCTGTCATTGTTGTGTGACTGTCACCTAGTCACATTAGTCTCTAAAGAATTTACAATAACTATCATTCAGACGATAGTGGAGGGTGGGAACAGATTGTAGGATTGAAAAGGTGGGCCAGTCACAGACGAGAGGCAGGATAACTGGAGGAAAGCCTTTGTACTTCCCTGATATTCTTGAATGTAAGGACAAAGTAAAGATGGCTACAAGCACATGGGATGGACCCCTTTGGCAAACTCTTGTGAGAACACAGATCAGAATTGTGTAGGATGGGCACACTTGGATTCATTGCAATTAGTATCATTGTAGGAAATATCTATATCAGTGAGATCATAGACCCCAGAATTTGAAAATATATACATATAATTTCCCAAATGGTCAAGAAAACTTTTATTTCAAATTATTTTATTTCAGAATATTTCTGTAGAATCTTCATAAAATTAAAGCACCCTTCAGCACTAAAGTAGATTAGATAGTCTGCAACTTAAGAAAAAGTCTGAAAATGTAAAGAAAGATCTCCTGTTTCTGACTGAGCCCCAAATTAAGAGCCATTTCAGAAAGATGGGTGGAAATTTTTTGAGACAGACTTTTCTATGACCTATGTTTATGCCACACAGGGAACAATGCCAGGTCTTCTTGAATTTAGGGTTTAAATATAGACTGTCTCGATCTAAACATAGTTGAAATGCATTAGCTCTCCACTTGCCTCCACCACTTCCCCTATACATGGTTTACTTAGGATCCATTATTGTAGCAATATTTGGCTGGCGGAATTTGAAAGGCATCTGAATAATGAAAAAGTTGACCTGACTCCTTTACTATCATTATTCAATCATATTTATTTTTAGTATGAATACAGTGACTCCCATTCAGGAGAAAAATGTGCTTGTGAAATGAGAGATGTTTTTGATGGAGGGAAATCACAGCAGACCCACATTTCTGCTGCAATTTTGATTGGACCTAAAAATAAACATTTGGACTTTCTAGGAAGCCATACCCATTGTCTAGTGGCTGAGACAATTTCACCAAAGACATCAGTAGATTCCACAGAAAAGCATGAGGGATTTCAGAGCTTCCTGATTTGGGTTCTGGAACTACAGGGAATGGGAAAAACGAGATAGGATTGAATTCTGTGTTAAATTTATGTTACTTCATTCCTGAGGAGAGGATCTAGAGAGTTTTGTCACTTGGTTTAATAGAATCTTCTCTGACCTGCCAATTACGCTTTTCAAAAGCTTTAATGTCAACATCGTCTCACCAGGTGGTAAAAGTCTCTTTAAATTCTTCCAAGAAATGGTAATACTGTTGGGATTGTTAGGTTGTTTAAGAATAGGGATGATATTTTCTACTTCTAGAAGACATCATGATGCTATTCATGATGCTGAGAGCATGATTAATTCTTGATTGATGTAGAAATGTATATCATACTTTCAATGTTCAATTTACTCTGGGTTTTAATTATTATTTCACGTCAGGAAGAGAGTGGGTTGGTATGAATCAGTCTTCTATTGTGAACCTCATTGTTTTGACCTTTGAAAATGATACTTTTATTTGTGAAGAAGAAAACATATGTACTTACATACCTAGGATATATAGAGAACCCCTTATAACTCTTCATGAGGAGTATAGATCACATTGGATAACTGTAGAAGTAAGAAGTATTTGGCAGCTCAACTGAGGAGATAATGAGAGTAAAACCAGCCACCCTGATCCATAGTTATGTGTTAATTGATATTGTCATAAAAATTAACTAAATAGGAAAATATAACACAAATGGAAGAGCATCGTCAAAGAGCAATCACTGGGCATCTCCTTTCAATTATTTATTTATTATTTACTGTTTTTATTATTATTTATTATTTTATTATTATTTATCTTATTTATTCATTACTTATTTTATTATTTACTTATCATTTTATTTTTATTAATTATTTTCTTATTAATTTATTTGTTATTTTTTAAGGCAAAGACATTTATTAAAATAGAATAGTAAGAAAAGTGGCAATAGAACATCACTCAAAAACTCTAATTGTTCCTTCTTGGCTACAACTTAAAATACATTAGTTTCTTTCTTATAATTTTTTTTTTGTTGGATTGACCAAGTTCTGAGAGGAGACAATTGAGGTCACCCACTAGTGTAGTATTGCTGTGTATTTCTTCCTATAACTCACTTACCTTCTCCTTTAAGAATTTGGATGCTATACACCACTTGGTTTATATATGTTTAGTATTTGTATTACTTCATTGTTTATGGTACTTTTTAGCAAGATGCAGTTTCCTTCTTTATCTCTTTTAATTAGGTCTATTTTAGCTTTTGCTCTATCTGAGATTAGATTGTTACCCCTGATTTTTTTACTAAAACTAAAGCATAATAGATTCTGCTCCAGCCTCTTGCTTTTACTCTGTGAGTGTGTCTCTCTGCTTCAAGTGTGTCTCATATAAACAACATATTATAGGATTCTTGTTTCTGATCCCCAGTGCTATTTGCTTCTGTTAAATGGGAGAGTTCATTCCATTCACATTCACAATTATGTTTAATAATTGTGTATTTCACTTCACCTTATTTTCCCTCCTATTTATCATTTCTCTCCCTTCACCCTTTCTCTCCTTGACAGTATTTTCCTTCTGTCTACCACCCTTTCACATCTACCCTCCCTTCTGTCAGCCCTCTCACTTTACTTAATGTCCTCCCCTCCCTACTTCCTGTTGGGTAAGATAGATTTCTTTATTCAACTGATTGTGCATATTATTCCCTCTTTGAGCCAGCACTGATGAGAGTAAGATTCAAGTAATGCCCATCTCCCACTCACCCATCTTCCCCTCCACTGTACTGGATTTTGCATGCTTCTTCATGTGAAATAATTTACCCCATTCTATCTCTTCCTTCCTTCTGTACCCAGTGTACTCCTCTTTCACATCCCTTAATTTTCTGTGTAGGAATGTAAATAGTTCAACTTTAATAAGTCCCTTATGATTTCTCTTTCCTATGTACCTTTTCATGCTTCTCTTGATTCTTGTGTTTGAAAGTCAAATCTTTTATTCAGCCCTGGTCTTTTCATCAAGAATGCTTCAAAGTTCCCCCCTAGAAGTATTGTACTCAGTTTTGCTGGATAGGTGATTCTTGGTTTTAATCCTAGCTTATTTGACCTCTGGAATATCATATTCCAAGCTCTGTGATCCCTTAATTTAGAAGCTGCTAGATTTTGTGTTATCCTGATTGTATTTCCACAATACTTAAATTGTTTCTTCCTGGCTACGTTCAATATTTTCTCCTTGACCTGTCAACTCTGGAATTTGGCTATGATATTCCTAGGAATTTTCCTTTTGGGATCTCTTTCAAGAGGTGATCAGTGGATTCTTTCAGTATCTATTTTACCCTCTGGATCTAGAATATCAAAGCAGTTTTCCTTGATAATTTCTTGAAAGATCATGTCTAGGCTCTTTTTTGATCATAGCTTTCAGGTAGTCTCATAATTTTAAAATTGTCTCTCCTGAATCTATTTTTTAATTTATTTTTTAATATTTATTTATTTATTTTTAGTTTTTAACATGCATTTCGACAAGATTTTGAATTCCAAATTTTCTACGCATTTCTCCCCTCCCTCACCCCAAAACGCTGTGCATTCTGATTACCCCTTCCCCCAATTTGTCCTACCCTTCTATCACACCTCTCCCTTCCCTTATCCCCATCTTCTCTCTTTTCTTTTACAAGATAGATTTCTATACCCTATTACCTGTGTTTCTTATTTCCCACTTGCATGCAAAAACAATTCTCAACATTCCTTCCTAAAACTTTGAGTTCCAACTTCTCTTCCTTCCTCCCTCTCCTGCCATCCCCACTGAGAAGGCAAGTAATTCAATATAAGCTATATATGTGTAGTTTTGCAAAAGACTTCCATAATAGTCATGCTGTGTAAGACTAACTATATTTCCCTCTATCTTTTCTTGCCCCCCATTTATTCTATTCTCTTTCTTGACCTTGTCCCTCCCCAAAAAATGTTTACTTCTAATTATTCCCTCCTCCCATTTGCCCTCCCTTCTGTCATTCCTCCCCTCTTATCCCCTTCTCCCCTACTTTACTATAGTGTAATATAGATTTTCATACCAAATTCGGTGTGCATTTTATTCCTTCCTTGAGTCACATGTGATGAGAGTAAGCTTCATTTTTTCCTTCCCCCCCTTTTTCCCTCCATTGAAAAGTCTTTTTCTTGCCTCTTTTATGAGAGATAATTTGCCCTATTCTATTTCTCCTTTTCTCCTCCCAATATATTCCTCTCTCACCCCTTAATATTATTTTTTAGGTATGATCCCTTCCTATTCAACTCACCCTGTGCTCTGTGTGTGTGTGTGTGTGTGTGTGTGTGTGTATAATCCGACCAACTACCCAAATACTGAGAAAAGTTTCAAGAGTTACAAATATTGTCTTTCCATGGAGGAATGTAAACAGTTTGACTTTAGTAGGTCTCTTATGATTTCTCTTTCCTGTTTACTTTTTCATGTTTCTCTTGATTCTTGTGTTTGAAAGTCAAATTTTCTTTTCAGCTCTGGTCTTTTCATCAAGAATGCTTGAAAGTCCTCTATTTCATTGAAAGACCATTTTTCCCCCTGGAGTATTATACTCAGGTTTGCTGGGCAGGTGACCCTTGGTTTTAGTCCTAGTTCCTTTGACTTCTAGAATATCATATTCTAAGCCCTTCGATCCCTTAATGTAGAAATTGCTAGATCTTGTGTTATCCTGATTGTATTTCCACAGTACTTGAATTGTTTCTTGCTAGCTGCTTGCAATATTTTCTCCTTGATCTGGTAACTCTGGAATTTGGCTACAATGTTCCTAGGAGTTTCTCTTTTTGGATCTCTTTCAGGAGGTGATCGGTGGATTCTTTCAATATATATTTTGCCCTCTGGTTCTAGAATATCAGGGCAATTTTCCTTGATAATGTCATGAAAGATGATGTCTAGGCTCTTTTGTTGATCATGGTTTTCAGGTAGTCCCATAGTTTTTAAGTTGTCTCTCCTGGAACTATTTTCCAGGTCAGTTGTTTTTCCAATGAGATATTTCACATTATCTTCTATTTTTTCATTCTTTTGGTTTTGTTTTGTAATTTCTTGGTTTCTCATAAAGTCATTAGCTTCCATTGATTCCATTCTAATTTTTAAAGAACTATTTTCTTTAGTGAGTTTTTGAGCCTCCTTTTCCATTTAGCTAATTCTGCTCTTTAAAGTGTTCTTCTCCTCATTGTTTTTTTGGGCCTTTGGCATTTGTGGGTTGAGGGATCTGGGATCTGCAGCTGCTCCTGGGAATTCCAACCCCAAGGCCTGCTCTGGTTCTGTTCCTCCTGGTGCCATGTGGTCAAGACTGGGCTGGGCTCTGTGTGCTGCACTCTGCTCTGCACCCCATGTGATAGACCTTTCCTTTTGGCCTTCCAGGTTGCCTTGGGCTGGAAATCTCTTTCACTCTGTCCTTTTGTGGCTTCTGCTGCTCTAGAATTTGTTTAGAGTCATTTTTACAGGGATTTTATGGGCTGTGGAGGAAGAGCTAGAGTAGGTGCATCTTTCTACACCACCATCTTCATTCCCCACCCTAGATCTATTTTCCAGGTAATTTGTTTTTCTATTGAGATATTTCACATAGTCTGCTATTTTTTCATTCCTTTGTTTTTGTTTATAATTTCTTGATTTTTCATAAAGTCATTAGCATCTATCTGCTCCATTCTAATCTTTAAGGAATTATTTTCTTCTGTGAGCTTTTGAACTTCCTTTTCCATTTGTCCAGTTCTGCTTTTTAGGACATTCTCCTCTTCCTTGGATTTGTGGATCTCTTTTGTCATTTGGATTAGTCTATTTTTTAAAGTATTATTTTCTTCAGAATTTTGGGGGGGCCTCCTTAAGTAGCAGTTGACTCCTTATTCATAATTTTCTTCTATCACTCTCATTTCTCTTCCTAATTTCTATTCTACTTCTTTTACTTGATTTTCAAAATCCTTTTTGAACTCTTCCATGACCTAAGATCATATTTTTCTTGGATGCTTTGGTGGAGGAACTTTGACTTTGTTGTCTTCTGTTTGCATGTTTTGGTCTTCCTTGTCACTAAAGTAAGATTATATAGTCTGATTCTTTTTACAGTTTTTCTTATTCCCCCAGTCATTTATTTGACTTTTGAGCTATTTGTCAAAATAGTTCTCTGCTTCCAGTGGGGGTGGGGATTGTACCCTCATCTGCTCGATCCCTGACAGTCTTTGGACCTAGAGCTCCAAGGCCTGCTTAGGTGCCACCTGTGCTGGAGTGGCCCACACGGGATTGTGTTCTGCTCCCAGTGTAGCATGATAGACACTTTCTGGTGTCCTTTCAGGCTGTCTTGGGTTGGAGATTTGTTTCATTCTGTCATTCTGTGGGTTCTACAGCTCCATAATTTGTTTATAGTCATTTTTTACAGGTGTTTGACTGGGGTTGGGGCAAGTGCTCTAGAAGTGCTGTTGTTTTTACTCTGCCATCTTGACTCTAGCCCTCTTTTTTTATTCTTTTGAATTTGTTTGATCAGTTCTTGATGTTTCATAGAATCATTAGCTTCCTCTAACTTTTAAGAAGTTGTTTTCCTCAGTTAGCTTTTGTATCTCCTATTTCATTTGGCCAATTCTACTTTTCCAAGGTGTTGATTATTTTTTTAATAATTTTTTTGCATCACCCTCATTTCTTCTTTTACCTGTCTGATTTTTAAGCTCCTTTATGAACTTTTCCATGAGTTCTTTCAGGACTTGAGATCACTTCCAGTTTTTGTTTGGGGCTTTGACTATAGTTGTTTTCACATTATTTCCACTTCTGAGTTTGTATCATGATCTTCCCTGTCACAGCAAAAACTATGGTCAATTCTTTTTCTTGTTGCTTTTTTTCTCATCATTTTTGGCCTTTTTCCTTTCTTTTATACTTAAGCTCTGCTCCAGTGGTAGAAGGGCCACTGTCTCAAGCTTCTCGTGCCAAGGGTTGCAGGCCCTGGCTGTTTACCTTGTGCTACACTGATATTGCCCTGTGGCCCACAGGGGAACCTTGTGTCTGGTGCTGTGCTGAGAAGTTGAGGTGTGGGGAAGCTGGTCTTGCTGGAGGCCATAGAGGTCTGGCAGCTTACATGGTTCTGAGTCAGGATCCTCTTGCTGGTGTCTGGCATGTGCTGAGGGCTGTGGGATATTTGTGCATTTTCCTAGGGTTATGCTGAATCACATGGTGGTCTGGTCATTGGAATCTTCCTGTTTGCCTTGTGGTATGCTGAAGCATGTGACAGTTCTTAGAGATGGAGTCTGTCTATTTCCCTGGCTACACTGAGGCACATTGGGGTCCTGTTATTGGCATTTACCTACCCCACAACACTTGGGCTCAGGATCTCCCACTGGTTTGCTGAGGTGGGGTTTGCTGGGATGCTTCCTATCCAAGACTGTGTTCCCCTTTTACTCGAATAAGACAGACCTTTCCTGCTGATCTTCCAATTTTCTTGGGCTAAAAGATCATTTCACTCTGTATTTTTGCTGGTTCTGCCATTCCAGGATTTGTTTGGGGTCATTATTTTATGGTTGTTTGGAAGTCAATACTGAAGAATTATGATTGGAGAGCTATCTTGGCTATTGGAAGTTGAATATCCCTCTTCTATTCATCTCTTTCTTTAACTTTTCCAGGAGGTCTTCTGGAGCTTGAGTCCAAATAGTACTTTTCTTTGAGATTTTTTTGGTAGCGGTTTTCACATTCTTGCTTTCTTCTGAGTTTGTGTCTTCATCTTCCCTAGATCTATAGCATTTTTTAATGGTCAAGTTAATTGTGTTTGTTTGTTTTTTACTCATTTTCCCAGTTTACTTCTTGACTTTCAAACTTTAGTTCAAAGTTTAGTTCAAGTTGCTCACCTCGGGGTAGGGAGGTATTGTCTCAAGCTTCAGGATTTTTCATGATCCTCTTTTCCCATATAGTTCTGGAGTCCTGCAAATTTTCAATACTTCTAAGGTGGCATGATTCTGGGAGAGGTATGGTCACTGCTCTCACTGTCTTCACTCTAGTGTTTCTCAAGAAGGGCCCCTACTTGCCTGCAGCTACAAGTGGTAGTTTTCTTCTTCATCTTAGAACTATGACCAAGGTCCCAACTCATTTTTTACCAACAATATGTGCTTCTCTCCACCCTGGAACTGTGACTCAGAACTACACATGGGCCATAGAATTGTTATTCAATGCCAGCTGAATTCAGTGCCAACAAAGAGTCCGTTGTAATCTCTTTTCAGACCAGTTGACCAACCTTCTTTATCATCTCTAGGCTAAGAGTTCCTGAAATTGCTGCCACCAAATCAATTGCCTCAATGACCACTGTTGGTGCTGTACCACGTGCTTTCAGGACCAGTAGTAACCCCCCTGTCGAAGATCTTTCCTGCTTACCTCCTAAGTTGTCTTAGTTGGAAAAATCTCTTACCTTAACCTTATGTTGGTTCTGCTGCTTCAAAATCTGGTTTGAGGAGTTTAAAAAAAATGTTCAGAGGGGAATGTGGAGAGACTTCAGTCTAGGTACTGCCTATACTCTGTTATCTTGATCATGGTTGTTTTATAGACATGATAAGGTGAATGCTTATATTACTATAATAATGTTAGTTGTATTAAAGATTATTATTTAACTTTAAAAACACTTATTTTACTTGGTCTTGTAAAATACCACAAAGGGAAATACTTCCATGGAACTTAGTAGTCTTCCAAATGAATGTTACTACTCTAAAGCAATTCTGGTAAAATATTGGTATGAAAATGATGGGTCTGCTTTCTTGGGAAGCTGCAGTCCTGTGAAAGAATGTGGTGTTTTTTTCCCACAGTTTCATCTGTACCTTTTATGTTACATAAATACATTTAATGAGCTTCCCTTCCAATCTATTTTAAAATATGATCAATGGATGTGCTTCATCCATGTGATCATTCCTGTATGAAAACATCTTTGTGTGATCTCTTTCAAGGGGCTCTACAATATCTTGGAACTTTGTGCAATTAGAACAACATCGTCTATGAACAGGAGCATGTGGAAGACCTTACTATCCCCAGGAATCCCTCTTTGATCTAGACTCTGCTCTGGATCTCTTCCATAACAGTAGACAACACCTTTTGAGACCATACATCTCCTTGTTTTATTCCATACCTTATGCTTATTTTCAGAGGGTTATTGAGCAGCTATTTATGTTGTTTCATCTTCCAAGGAATCTTAAATCACCTATGTGTGGAGATTACTTTACATATATATAGACACTGACATAAAAGAGCTTGTAAACAGTCTTGCTTAAAAAATCAAATGCTTTCTTTTGTTTTTCCTTCCTTCCTTCCTTCCTTCCTTCCTTCCTTCCTTCCTTCCTTCCTTCCTTCCTTCCTTCCTTCCTTCCTTCCTTCCTTCCTTCCTTCCTTCCTTCCTTCCTTCCTTTCTTCCTTCCTTCCTTCCTGTCTGCCTTCCTTCCTTTCTTTCTATCTTTCTTTCTCTCTTTCTCTCACAACCAACAAATAAAATGGTATCTTTTCAGGCACCTTTTAGTTAAGTAAGGTGGGAAAGTGGTGACCCATCTTTGAATATCACTTGTAAAAGCCTGCTTATATATTCAGATGAATCTCATAGAGATCATATTGATGAGAGACTAGATGTAGAGTTTGCTTATGTTATTGGTGTTCTCTCTTTGTTATTAATGTGATAAAATACTTTTTTCAAACTTTTAATATTAGCTATTCCTTTGGTCCTTCAAAATCCTCATGGTTGTGCTATCCCCACCAAGGATCTCTTTTATATACAGGGTATGCCAAGAATCTTAGTGCAGTTTTAAGCTTTAGTAACTCAAAACTGCATTAAGACACTTAGAACAGCCTATATACTTAGTTTAATCCAGCTACTTTTCTCCTTCTTAGTTCTTTTTAGTTCCATTTTTATCTATTCTATTTGTGTCCTGGGAACCATGATATTAGGGTCCATATGTGGTGGTTCCACTCTCCTATGGAGAACACAGTAGATTGAAATTATTTAGGCAAATTTTTACCATCTTTCTTCTTTTGTAGTCTTGCCTTCCCTTTTCATCCTGCAATACATTCATTACAACTTTGCTTAGATAGATATTATAGCCAGCTTTCTTTAACCTTCACTGCTTTCTTTGCTTATCATAAGTTATTGATCAAAACTGTGCATCACGATTCTTCATAAAGTGCTTTCTATTCTAACCCAATGTTGCCTCTGGCAGCCATCTCTCTCCATTTGGCAAATTAAGTCACATCTTGACTGACTAAGATACTTTCTGGGCTCTTTTGGTCTGTTTTTGCCATTAACTTTTACTGGTTAGTCTTCCAGATTTAATTATTTATAATTGGAATTGATGTGATTTCTGCCGTTGATTTCCCATTTAAAAAGTTTTAAATAATCTACTTTAGTTCAGGATTGTATCATTTTAATTACATGCCATGTTTTTCTCATTCTTTTTATAAATTCTGATCTTAACTCTGATTAGTCAATATAACAGTCTGCTCACATTTGCTTCCTTCATCACTACTATGTCTTTTCTTGTTTGTTAAGATGTAGTCATTTTTATTTTCCATGCTATTTTTTTTAAAGATAGTTTTCATTAACAGGGGCTTTAAGCTTTTATGTATGATACAAACCTTTGGCTTCTCCCATTTCTTTTTTCTGAGTCATATTTTTAGTATAATTCTCCCCATCTTCACCGTATCACACCTTTGCTTTCAAATCAAGTATAAGAGTATATATTGATTTAATTTGGAGAATCTTATCAAGTTCATAAAATTTCTCTAATGCTTTGTCTTTATTAGTAGATTTCATTATGTAAGCTACAATTATTTTTATGGTGGTCTTTACTTACAGATACTTACCACTAGTAATACAATGTGTGATGACCAAATCCCATGAAATATGTTTTCTGTAGCCTCTGGTTATACAACAAAAGCCACTCTCTCAACCCCTTTATTTGATTTTCCCTGCAGTATCTGAGAGCTATCCTTCCATTCAGCTGCAACTTTCTTCTCTTTTCATCTATAACAAGACTGATGTAATTTAGCTCCTCCAGCAATATGTTCACTCAGGTTTTAGAATAACATTAATCAAATAGAAGTTTGTCGATGGTCTAAAAATTGTGTGACTCATAGCACAATCCATGCCCTTTCCTACTAAATCACTGAAGAAGTGGAAGCTACAAAGGTCTGGGGGCCACTTTTTTTCATTTCTTTGTTTCTTGGGTGTGATAGTTTTCCTCTTCAGCCATAAAAAAATATCATAATTAAGTTCTCAGTCCACTGGTGATGAAACTCTCAATGTTTTTTTAATTAATTAATTAATTTAACTTTTAACATTCATTTTCACAAAATTTTGGGTTCCAAATTTTCTCCTCTTTTGTCCCCTCCCCCCCCAAACACCAAGCATTCTAATTGCCCCTATGATCAATCTGCTCTCTCTTCTATCATCCCTCTCTGCCCTTGTCTCCATCTTCTCTTTTGTCCTGTGGGGCCAGATAACTTTCTATACCCCTTTACCTGTATTTCTTATTTCCTAGTGGCAAGAACATTACAGTTGATCCTAACACTTTGAGTTCCAACTTCTTTACCTCCCTCCCTCTCCACCCCTTCCCTTTGGAAAGCAAGCAATTCAATATAGGCCAAATCTGTGTAGTTTTGCAAATGACTTCCATAATAGTTGTGTTGCACAAGACTAACTATATTTCCCTCCATCCTATCCTGCCCCCCATTACTTCTATTCTCTTTTGATCCTGTCCCTCCCCATGAGTGTCGACCTCAAATTGCTCCCTCCTCCCCATGTCCCCCCATCCATCATCCCCCCCACCCTGCTTATCCCCTTATCCCCCACTTTCCTGTATTGTAAGATGGGTTTTCATACCAAAATGAGTGTGCATTTTATTCCTTCCTTTAGTGGAATGTGATGAGAGTAAACTTCATGTTTTTCTCTCACCTCCCCTCTTTATCCCTCCACTAATAAGTCTTTTGCTTGCCTCTTTTATGAGAGAGAATTTGCCCCATTCCATTTCTCCCTTTCTCCTCCCAATATATTTCTCTCTCACTGCTTGATTTCATTTTTTTAAGATATGAGCCCATCCTCTTCAGTTCCCTCTGTGCACTCTGTCTCTATGTGTGTGTGCGTGTGTGCATGTGTGTGTGTGTAATCCCACCCAGTACCCAGATACTGAAAAGTTTCAAGAATTACAAATATTGTCTTTCCATGTAGGAATGTAAACAGTTCAACTTTAGTAAGTCCCTTATGACTTCTCTTTGCTGTTCACCTTTTCATGCTTCTCTTCATTCTTGTGTTTGAAAGTCAAATTTTCTTTTCAGCTCTGGTCTTTTCATCAAGAATGCTTGAAAATCCTCTATTTCATTGAAAGACCAATTTTTCCCCTGAAGTATTATACTCAGTTTTGCTGGGTAGGTGATTTTTGGTTTTAGTCCTAGTTCCTTTGACTTCTGGAATATCCTATTCCATGCCCTTCGATCCCTTAATGTAGAAGCTGCTAGATCTTGTGTTATCCTGATTGTATTTCCACAGTACTTGAATTGTTTCTTTCTAGCTGCTTGCAATATTTTCTCCTTGATCTGGGAACTCTGGAATTTGGCCACAATGTTCCTAGGAGTTTCTCTTTTTGGATCTCTTTCAGGCAGTGTTCTGTGGATTCCTTGAATATTTATTTTGCCCTCTGGTTCTAGAATCTCAGGGCAGTTTTCCTTGATAATTTCATGAAAGATGATGTCTAGGCTCTTCTTTTGATCATGGCTTTCAGGTAGTCCCATAATTTTTAAATTGTCTCTCCTGGATCTATTTTCCAGGTCAGTTGTTTTTCCAGTGAGATATTTCACATTATCTTCCATTTTTTCATTCTTTTGGTTTTGTTTTGTGCTTTCTTGGTTTCTCATAAAGTCATTAGCCTCCATCTGTTCCATTCTAATTTTGAAAGAACTATTTTCTTTAGTGAGCTTTTGAATCTCCTTTTCCATTTGGTTAATTCTGCTTTTGAAAGCATTCTTCTCCTCATTGGCTTTTTGAACCTCTTTTGCCAATTGAGTTAGCCTATTTTTCAAGGTGTTATTTTCTTCAGCATTTTTTTGGGTCTCCTTTAGCAGGGTGTTGACCTGCTGTTCATGCTTTGACTGCATGTCTCTCATTTCTCTTCCCAGCTTTTCCTCCACCTCTCTAACTTGATTTTCAAAATCCTTTTTGAGCTCTTCCATGGCCTGAGCCCATTGAGTGGGCTGGGATATAGAAGCCTTGACTTCTGTGTCTTTCCCTGATGGTAAGCATTGTTCTTCCTCATCAGAAAGGAAGGGAGGAATTGCCTGTTCACCAAGAAAGTAACCTTCTATAGTCTTATTTCTTTTCCCTTTTCTGGGCATTTTCCCAGCCAGTGACTTGACTTCTGAATATTCTCCTCACACCCACTTCGCCTCCTGATCCTCCCAGCCAGTGCTTGGGGTCTGAGATTCAAATGCTGCTTCCCAGCCTCAGGGCTTTGGGCGGGGGCAGGGCTGCTATTCAGTGTGAGATTAAGTTCAGGTGCTCAGGTCGGGGCAGGGCCGCCTCTCAGGCTCAGTTCCCTCAGGGGGTTTATGCAGAGACCTTCAACAATGGATCCAGGCTCCTGCCTGCTTGGGGAGCCCCAGTCTGCTCCCACCTCCGCTGCTGCTTCCCGAGGGGGCCTGAGTTATGGGGGTACCCCTCTCCCCTCGCAACCCGCCAAAGAGACCCTCTCACCGACCCCTGTCACCTGTGGGTGAAGGGACCTGCACGGCCGCTGGAGATCCCGTCCCTGAAGCCTGCTTGGATCTGCTCTTCTCAGTGCTGCAGCCGTGGCAGGGCTGTGTTTGGCTCCCAGTCCGTGGCATCCAGTCTGCAGCGCAAAGGACCTTTTGAGAGAGGTTTGCAGGTCCCTCTGGAACAGAAATCCCATTCGCTCCAATGTTCTGTGGCCTCTGTTGCTGCAGAATTCGCAGTGAGTTCCTATTTACAGATGTTCTGTGGGTTGTGGGTTCAGAGCTATGTGTATGTGCGTCTTTCTACTCCACCATCTTGGCTCCGCCCCCTGAAACCTCAATCATTAACTAAAGTTGTCCTCAAAAAATAGACTAGGTTTTTAACCCTAGTAAAAGACTTTATATTTAACCCTACTGGATTTTATTGAAGTATATTCATCAGAAAAAAAGGAAGTATGGAGTGAAGATAGGGAACTGGTTTTTAAGCCAGGAAGATATGGGTTCAAGTATCACCTCTGACACATATTGGCTGTGACCCTGGGCAAGTCACAGCCTCTAGGCTGGTCCTCTGGATCAGAAGTTTCAACCATTGCAGTTTTCATGTGGCCTACAACACTCCTTGGTATGGCCCAAAGCAGACTAAAATGGGAAACATTTAACAAAATAAATAAAAATTCAATAAAACATAGATAATATATAATTTTCCCAGTTAATATGGGGATCATTATGTGTGGTTTAGTGATCTGTTCTGCTGTAGGCAACTCTCTAAAACTTATATTGCAGTGATGGTGCTGACTTACCTTGGCTAGAGTTTTCCTATCTTTCAGTCTTTTCCTGTTGGTTTTTTCTTCAGTGATATGCAGATACAATATTGATATTGGGGGGTTCATTTTAAATTTTGCTTCTTAATGAAGTTATTGATAATTTTACTTAATTTTAAAAGTTGGATCTCTTGGATTGTTTAAGTAAACCATCTTTTAACTTCTTATAATTTTGCTTTCTCTTTGCTCTTCCTTTTTTCCCCACAAGAAAAGTATGAGGGACACTGTCAAATTTTTTGATAAGTTTAGAAAATCTAGAAGTCCCTACCCTCCTGATTGATCACCTGGACTGCCAGTTCGGGAGGAGTATCAGTCTAACTAACTAACTGGATTTTACTCCCAACATGAGTAAATCTAAGAACTACCTTCACACCCTGGAGAAGCTTCTTCCCTAAGGTCCTCCTGTCCTGATTGGTGGCTTCCTTGCTCAGAACTCCCACTTTAGGAGGGGCTCCAGCAGTGATCACTTCACTCTCAATTCAACTCACACTCTAGACTTCTCCATCTCTGTGCCAATCTCCTTGCCCCATACAAATGTCTTTTTCATTTTCTAGCTCTCCTTTATTCGTTGTGTTTTCACCTTAGAATATAAATTCTTGAAAGGCTGAGATTGCCTTGTTTGCTTGTTAGATTTGTATTCAAACTCTTTTGGGTAGTGATTCCCTCTTAGCCATTCTTCTCTGTAATTTGGAATCCAAAGATTAGGCTCCTTGGCAGAGAAGACAGATATAAAATAAGCATTTAATAGCTCTGTCTTCTTTGTGTTTTCGGTCATTCTCATTTCATCCACTTTGATCAGTAGCCCAATCCCCTCTTTGATCCTCCTCTTGTTTCCCAATATAGCTTTAGAAGAATCTACACAAAACTTTATAATGCATTCAGGTTTCCTCACTGTCTTTAGCTCATTTTAAACTTCAACATTCCTGACAGCATTCTTAACTGTAGTGTTCCATCCTTTTTCATTCTTACTCTAGAATTGATTTACTTTCCTTCTCCTATATGTGGCATCCAAAAATCGAAGTTGGTTGATTCAACCTCATCTACACCTTCAGACAATTCTCCCTTTCCATGACAGGCCACAGTGAGCAGTGTTGAACTTAGAATCAACTTGGAGGATTTGGAGTTTGAATATGTTTCAGATACTTACTAGTTGTATGACTTTGAGCAAATCATTTAACTATTTGTTTCAGTTTCCTCATCTGTAAAATGGGGCTAATAAAAGCATGTACCTTGAAGGGCAGTTGGGAAGATCAAATGAGATAATGAATGCAAATATCTTTGCAAATCTCAAAGCATTATGTGAATACTGTTATTATCATCAGAATTGTTTACCTTTATGTCTTCAGATTTTATTGATGAGTACCTGACATCCCTCCTAAATTTATTTTCCCCATAAATTTTATTCCATGAGTTTCTTTTTACTTGTCCTCTCTTGGAATCCCTTGAAATATGCTCTCTCCAAAACTAGTGGGAATGTTGCATTATTTGGGGCTTTCTTCTTTTTCTCTATGAAGAAATCTAAGAAGGAGCGGTTGCTTCCTCACAAGATTTTCATCATTTCTACCCCAGCAACAGATTCTTCCCTATTGGTGAGCATCAGACTGAAATAGAATTTCTACTTGCCAGTTCTTCCCCTTTTTTTTGAAGAAGTATGTTACCATTAAAGCCATTCATAATTTATTAACTGCCCTTCTTTTGGCAGAGAGTGAGAGTTCCAAATAATTGAAGTCTCTCACCATTACTCTGTCATGTCTCTGGACCAGGCTTGTGATATATTTCGCAGACTTTTCATCTATTTCCTCCTTCTACATAGGTGTCTGGGAATATATTCTCATGATGATTTCAGTTTTGATTCTACTTTTATTAATCTGCAGCTAAATAATTCCTACCGTCTCCTCCATCCACTCTCACATAAGTATCTTTTTTTAAAAAAAAATACAGTACTACTTTTACTAACCCTTCTTTAAATTATCCTGTTTCTTTTGGAATATGTTTCACCCTTCAAGAACTATGAAAGGCAGTGTCATATTGCATAGAGTACTGCCTCAAAAACAGGAAGACATGAGTTCAAGTTTTAACTCCGACATACCCAGCTGTGTGACCCTGGACAATTTATGTAACCTCTCAAGCTTCTAGGTAGCTCTGTAAGTCTATAAATCACAGAGGGGTTGCTGACCTCCACACCTGGAAATTAGTTCCCTCTATCAGTGAATCATAGCACCAGTCCCTATGTCTATTCTTTCCAGAATTGTATTCCAGTATGGATCTCATCTCACCACATAGCCACCATCTTTATGAGGTCAAATTGGCTTCCTTGCATTATAGTAGGAGTTCTAATGCATGTTACTTTTTGTCTATACTTTGTACAGGGGTTAAGAGCCAATGGATGCCATGAGTTTTTGTATTGGTTTAAACTTTAGTTTTATAGTGCCACACGTAGTGCCTGGTACATGGGAGGGATATTTATTAAATGCTTGTTTGTTGATTGACTAATTGGTTATATACCTATCTTATCCTTATATCTTTGATTAGCTTTTTTAGGGCTAAATCCATTCATTAAACTTTTGTTTGTCTTCTATAACATGTAGCACAATACTAGATCCACTTGATAAATATAGGCTGATTAATTGATGCCATTGATAAACATTACATTGTGTTTCTCACTATTGAAAATAACTTGAAAAAAATTGGGAAAAATCCTATATTAGGCTATGTTGAATTATTTGTTCCTTCAATAATAATAAAAAGGTAGTAATGTTTATCTACAGAGATATGAAGCAATTTAACATAATTAATTGCTAGGAAACTGATTAGATTTACAAGAATTGTCAAAGCTTAATGCTCCAAATAAACATTCCCCACAAGAAAAAAATTTATTATGCCATTATGCTTATTCTTATCAGGGTTCCCAAAGTGCGATCACTGTTGGTTATTAAACTTTTATTGCACATTTAATTTATCTCTCTCTCTAGTTGTGAAATGTCTTAGTGAGATCTCTTGATACTAATATCATCTCTCTCTGCCCAAATAGACAGGAACATATTTGTATCTTGATATTAATTATACAGGAGCTAGGAGAACAATGCTTGCTATCCATTACCTGAAAGGAGTTATCAGGGATGAGTTAGTGATGGGCTGAAGAGTTTTGCCCTGTGGGTTTTCACTGTAAACACTCATTTTCCTTGGACTGTATAGAACTCTTTAAAAAAAATTAATTGGGTCTCCCCATCATGTCCATGCTAGAAGTAGAGGTCTGTAAGCTGGCCTCATTACTGGTTGGCACAGAGGCTTTAACATGCTTGATTTGTGTTCCAGGCTCATTCACCTTTCCTTAGGCAACCTGGTGGTCCTCTCTTCTCCAAAGCTCACCATTTGGTGCCAGACTTAGTGGAGACACCTGATCATGTTTGAACAAAGCAGTTTAGAGCTGCCAAACTCAAAAGAACCTCTTGAGTAACTGGGATTACAAGAATGTGCCACCATGCCCAGCACTATCGAGAATTCTTGAGAAAATCCATTTGTAGATGAAAGCCTGTTTTTCATGAAGTCAAAAGGAAAATAATTTCTAAATATTAAAGATAGTTTTCTTTTTGCTAATGCCAGGGAGAGACTTGGGGAATGATCTATTTAAAATGAAGTTTTGAATCTTGAAAGAGATCCCTTTCACTTGCTAAATTTAGATGTGTTTTTTCTTTCTCCCCTTGTTACTTCCCCCAAATGAAGATTATGGAATTGAACTTAGAGGAAATCTTAGATATAACATTGGGGAAATAACTTTTGGGTCACTGAAACTGTTTTCCTTCCAGAGAAAAAGTCAATTTTGAAAAAAAAAGGAAAAAAAATCCTCTCTCAGCTTGAGCATGAAGGCAACATGCCCTTGCTTGCCCAATAGATTTCTGGTTTTGGGGCTAAGTTCAGTAGCATCCAACTCAGATTGTATTATTAATTAATCTACCTTTTTAGTTTCTGACACTGTTTGATTATACTTTAGTTACTTTGCCAGGTTTGAATAATGTCTCCAAAATGTTTAATTTTTTGAGGAGCTGAGCTTTGCAAAATGTCAAAGCTACATTTCTTGCAGCTGCCAGAAATGGGATCATAGTGATTAAAAACTGCAAAGGAACCTCTCAGTCCAACTTCCTCTCCTTATGGATGAAGAATTTGAGACTCAGCGAAGGGGGAAGTAATTTCCCTAAAGTTACACAGAGAGTAAGTTACAGAGTTAGAATTCAAACTCGGGTCTTTGGAGACTAAATCCATATGCATTCTTCCCCTTCCCCCAATAGTTATATTTTATTCTTTGACTTAAAACATGAGGCACAGGCATTTGTTGGTGGACTTTGGAGGAGGAGAAGGCAGGGCAAAGCTTTCCTACCTTTTCTAGTGTATTAAATCAATAAGCTTTTTGAAAGCACCTCATGTTTTGGGCACTCTGCTAAGGACCAGAAATATGTACAAAGAAAGACAAAAACACTTGTTACCCTCAAGGAATTTATAATCTATTGAGGGGAGATAGCATATGAAAACTACATATGACAAGCTGTATATAGGATTAATTGGAGATAATTTCCAAGGGAAGTTCCTAACATTGAGGAGAACTAGGAAAGTTTTTTTCAGGAGGTGGGATTTTAGCTGAGATTTTCAAAGGATATTCAGAAGAATAGCAGAATCCCATTGTTCCCTCAAAAAGAAGTCTTTATCTCCTCTGCTTGGACAGAATGATAATGCTTAATTAATTTATATATTTTTCAGTGAACATCCAGAATATCTGGCCCCAACCCACTATTCCAGATGCAATGTGCCTCATAGCACTCCACACCACAGCCAAAGTGGTCTGTTTGCTCTTTCCCATAAATGGCATTCTATCTTTCACCTCCAGGTTTTGCGTACTTTATTATTCAGATCTGGAATACTTTCCTTCCATACTTCCACCTTTTAGAATCTCTAAAAGACATGATGAGGACACCCGATTAACTTTTTTTTTTTAAAGAAGAGTTCTATACAGTCCAAGGAAAATGAGTGTTTACAGTGAAAACCCACATGGCAAAGCTATTCTGCCCATCACTGACTCATCCCTGATAACTTCTTTTAGGTAACGGATAGCAAGCATTGTTCCACTAGCTCCTGTGTATCAAAATACAATAGATTTCTTCAAAACACAAATTAGCCACTTCTTACAAAAAGCCTTTACTGATATCCTTTCCATCTCTTTCCTAGTAGTTTTTTTCTTCAATCATGAAATTCCTTTATGTTTACTTTGGATGTGTTTTGTAGATACCTACAAGTTGTTTCTTACCAGTATAATAGAAACCACTTGATATCAAGAACTGTTCAATTTTTGTTTGTTTTTAATAGCTCTAATCTTTGATTTATGAACAGGCCCTCAATATGTTTGTTGATTGAATATCACTAATTCATAGCATCATGGCTTGGGATACATATGTATGATCCATATTGCCTAGCATTGTGTTGCTCCTAATAACATGCTTTTTCTCAGTTTCTTCTGTTGGCTTATTATCCATCTAGCCATCCATTCACTCACAAGTCCATCAACAAGCATTAATTAACCCCCTACAGGTATTATACTAAACACTGAGAATATGAAAAGAGTAAGACAGTTCTTGTCTCCAAGCAGCTCACAAACAAACACACACATTGTATATATACACAACATATATATATCATATATATACATATATATACATACATGTGTATATACAAGCTATATACAGGTTAAATAGGACATAATCAACAGAGAAAAGACACTATAAACAAGAGGGAAAGGATTCTTGTAGAAGATGAGATTTTGGTTGGGACTTAAAGGAAACTAACAGGTGGAGATGAGGAGGAAGACATTCCAGGCATGGGCTGGGGGTGAGGGTAGACACCCTGAGATAATGCTCAGGGTCAAGAGATGGAGTGTTTTGTTCATGGAACAGCAAGAAGGCCGGTGTCCCTGGATCAAAGAGTGGGTGTCAGGGAATAAGATGTAAGACTGGAAAGGGAGAAATGGCGGCTAGGTTATACAGATTTTTATTTTATCTTAGAGGTGATATGGAGCAACTGGAGTTTAATAACTGAGGGTATATAATATGACTACAGCTGTGCTTTAGTAAAATCACTTTTGTGGCTTGAATGGATGATTATGGATCAGAGTAGGAAGAGACTTCAGGTAGGCCAATCAACCAGCTGACACAGTCCAAGCATGTTTAGGCTTGTACTGGAGCGGTATCAGTGTAAGAGAAGAAAAGGAGACATATTTGAAAGATGTTGCAAAGGTGAAGTCAACAGTCCTTAGCAATAAATTAGATGTGGGGTGTTGGTGGTGAGACATGAGGAGTTAAAGATGATTCCTAGGTTATGAGCCAGAGGAGCTAGGATGATTTTGATGTCCTCTTCAATAATAAGGAAGGTAGGGGGTGTTGGGTAGGTTTAGAGGAAAAAATTAATATATTCCATTTTGAACATATTGAGTTTAGGATTTCTACTGGACAGATGTCTGAAAAGCATTTGGAGATGCAAAATTGGCAGTCAGCAAAGAGGTTGGGCCAGAATCAGTACATTTAAGGATAGTCAGCATTGAGATGGTAAGAAAAATCTGTGGGGGTTGATGATCTCACCCAATGAAGTAGTATTGAGGGAGAAAAAGGCCCAGGATAGAACTGTATGGTTCTCTTACATTTAGAGGGTGTGATAGGGATAAGGATCCAGCAAAGGCGTTTGAAGAGTGGTCACATAGGTAGGAGAAGGACCAGGAAACAATGGTGTCCTGGAGACCTAGGAAAAAGAGAATATCAAATAAGGGAGAGTGATCAACAGTGTGAAATGCTTCAGAGAGGTCAAGACGGATGAGGATTGAGAAAAGGTCGCTGGATTTGACCTGGGTCTCTAACTGTCCTACCCATTACCTATCAATGTACTCTTAGACTCTGTCTTGAGTTCTCATCTCTTTTTTCTCTACATTGTCACACTTATTGACCCAATCAGATTTCATGGGTTCAACAATTATCTCTTTACAGATAATTCCCAACTCTATGTATTCTGATCTAGTTTTTCTGCTGAAGCTCACATCAATTGGCTGTTGAAAATTTTCCACTGGATGTTCTATAGACACACCAAACTCAACATATTATAAACAGAAAGTATTATCTCTTCTCCTAAATCTACCCTTCTTCCTGTCATCCCTGTTTCTAACAAGGGTACCACCATTCTTCCAATCACCCAGTTCCACAAGTCATCCTCAACTCTTTTTTCTACCTCACCTCACTTACCTCATCTACCTCACCTATATCGAATCACTTCCCAACTCTTATTTATTTGACTTCCATGGTATGTCTTGCATCCATTATCTTCCCTCTTCTAGGGTGATGACTCTAGTTCAAGCCTTCATCATCTCTTCCCTAATTGCATGCCCCCTGACTCCAGCCTTTCCACTCTCCAATTCCTTTTAATTTGGCTTCCAAAGTAATATTCTTAAAGTGCATATCTAACCATGTATCTCAAAAATACCAATGGTTCTCTATTTTCCCTGGGAGAAAATAGTAGTTCCTATGTTTGGCATTTAACGCTCTTCACAATCTGATTCCAGGCTACTTTTTCTGGTATCAGTATAATAGATCTATGACTTGATGGGACCTCAGGTATCTAATCCAGTCCCCTTATTTTATAAATGACAGAACTAAAGCCCAGATAAATTCCCTAGTCACACAGGTTTTCTCTCTCAGAAGTTGGATTTAATTTCAGAGCACTGCAGGTCCTTTCACTTCAGAGCCAGTACCAGAACGTATTCCCTTTTCAAATCTGCCTTTAAAATTGAATCCCTTTCGAAGCTCAGCCCAAGTGCTATGTTCTCCAGGAGGCTTTTCTGGTCCAGTCCTTCCTCCTACCTCTACCCCAGTCTCAAGAGATCTTCCACTCTATAACTTAATGGTCTATTCAGCATGAGTATATTTTGCATTTCTTTATATGTGTATATGTTGTTTCCTCCATTAAAATGAGAGATTCTTGTAACCAAAGACTGGTTTATTTTTTTGTTTCCTTAGAGCAGTACTTGGCATACAGTAGATGCTTCATAAATGCTTTCAGATTGGTTGATAACCTCCTAGAAGATCAGAAATTGGAACTCCAGTCTAAATGCAATAGGTCATGGAACTGACATTCCTAATGTGTTTCTGATACTAGACAGTCCCGTGGGATTTTATATGTTTTTAAGTAATTATTTTAAACCTTGTGTTATTACCTGATATAACAGTCAGTCAAGGAAGAATAAGAGTCCCAACAAAATGGGACTGCCTTTCCAATCCATCTTCCAGAATCATTTCCTTGGAACATCATAAATTACTGAGAGCTTTGGCACATAATCAAGCATGGTTTTGACTTTGGCCATACTCGCCTCCAGCAGCTCCATTCCCTCATGTCCACTTGTCAGCCTCTTAGTCCCACAAACAGAATGAACCCTTCCATTATTAGTCGCTGTGAGGGAGAGAGACCAAACAACAGGACATCAGAGCCTGTGCCGGCCCTGAGTAAACGTCTTCTGGCAAGCAATGGGCAGTACCTCACTGTGAATGCCTGCTAGCACTTCATACACCTTAGGAGGTGGGCAAATGTTGCCTGATTCCCTACCTTGTTCTTAAGTCTTAAAAGCACCCTGTGCTGATGAACCAAAGCTTTTGTGTTAGAGAGGCAGGAGAGAAAATATCCTTGAAATCTTCTTTCACATAAACCAGACTTCCTCCATTGTTAATGTTTCCTACCCTCACTGAAAATAAACTCCCTCCCAAATATTTTGTATTTATTTTTATTTACTTATCTGTTTATCGGGTTTTTCCCCCAAAGTCTGTGGTCACCTCTTTGGGATCATGGATTGTTTCATTTTTGCCTTTGTCTTCCTTACATACAATAGTCACTTAATAAGTGTTTGTTGAAGCGAATTGGGGAAAAAATTTCAAAATTCTTTCTCTGTCACTCTCCACCCTATAACAAGTTGGCTCTGATGCAAGTCAGTCCCTGAAAGTTTAAACTGGATATGGAATCCAATGAGGCATGAATAAATTTAATATTACAATGAAATTATTGGGAGAAAAAGATTATTAAACAGTTAACAAAAGATTTACTTAGTAATGGGGTGGGGGGGAAGAGGAGAGAATACGGAACAAAGATCTACATCAAAAATTCCTTGAGTTGATTCAGCTGAGGAAAGATCTGCTCTGAACTGCCCATTCCATCAGCCAAGTAATCATCAGAGGAAGGCGGAAATTAGTTGTGGCTGTAGGAAGTGATATCAGCGACTCACTAATATCAACAAGTCCCCAGCATGATTTCAACACTAGTTAGACTAACTTGTGTGTGGGTGGAACTTTCAATTTAAAAAAATGAAGGAAAAAGTCCAGTAAATTCTATGAAATTTCAGTGAACCAAATGAACCCAATGTAAGACAATTACACCTAGGTTTCCTAATTTGTGATACAAAAGATAAATGGAGGCATGTCAGGGAAGAAAAACAAATATGAATATAGGATTGGAAAATTACTTTCAAGTAAAGGTCAATGAACAGATAATTATATATATATATATATATATATATATATAACAAATAATTGGGATTATTTCACCTGGATAAGGAGAAATTAGGAGGAGAGATAGATAGTGGGGTTTCTTAATTTATTTTCCATTTTTAATGAAGACTACAGAGGCTTTTGAGGAACCCTCAATTTGCATTAATGGAGACATTATAGCCCCCAGTATCAGATATAAAGACCAGGAGTTTCTGATCCCTACATCTTTCTTTTCTTCCCAGTTACTTTTTCTCCATTTCCTTCTCATCCCTAGGATACATAAATGCCATTTTTTCTTCCTTGTTCCAGGGAGAATGTAGCTATCCTTTCTCATTCCCTCAGGATCTGGCAGTCTGACAGGCTAATCTTACACATTCATTCATGGGAAGGCACTAGAGAGCTGGCCTTAAATCTAGGAAGACCTTGGTTCAAGTCCACCTCTGATGCTTGCTGGCTGTGTGTGCCCCTAGATAAGTCACACAACCTCTGAGTGCTCTGTGCAACTCTCGATTGCAGAAATGAAGTTCACCTGCCTTAATAGAGGGATCCTTTTACCTCCAAGAGCCCTGTACCAATGAAATTACAACTCTAGACCCTATCTCTAAAATACTAATGGCTGATAAATTTTATTGTACTCTTTTTAATAGGAATTTTAGTAGGGACTTTAGCTTCATTTTAGTAGGAACAGAAATCAGACCAGTCCCATAACTGCTTCTGGAAAGGCCATGGTGATTACCACTTATGGCCTGGCTCACCATTCTGTGATTTCTCAGACCAGAATTCTCTTTCCCCATCACCACTCTCCTGTATATGTGGTCGCTGTCATCATGATGTAATCTCCATAAAGGTGAAGACTCTCCTTTGTATTTGAATTTACAGAATCTAGCATAGGACTTGGCATAGAGTAGGTGCTTAATGAATGACTTATTATTCATGCATTCATTCATTCAACTAAAAATAAATACATATGATGGGAACCTCAGAATATAGAAGATATTTTTGGTAAGGAGTGTTTTGAAGAGCCCTTCAAATCATAGCTCATGGATTCCTGTTTAGCCTGACCATGTGCACTGCATCCATACATTGAAGCTCTGCTCATGTTCTGGCTTCATTAGAACTTTCCTTGTCTGCTGGGTGGAACTTGACCATCTTCGTTTACCTTAAACTGCTGAGCAAGTCTGCCCCCCAAGAAGGCATAGGTCTGGATAGAGGCAAACAACCAGACAGAGGAGAAGAATGAGGGGAAAGCGTATTCATTTGTCCTTATGACACTCCACGCATGGAATGAACAAGAGAATCTGATCCTTTTCTATTTTCTCTGGTCTTTTAGTTTGGTTTCTTCTCCTTAGTAGGTTGCCTCCCTGCAGGGCCACATAATGGTTCCTTTGATTTGGTGTGCCTGTATTCATCAAAAGAATATGGTTAATAACTCAGTCTTGGAGGACTTTTTTTTGATAGATCTTTTTATGGCTGTAAGAACATGTTGGTTAGTTAAGTGGTAGTGGAGACTAAAGGGTCTATGGTCCTGCCCCAGTTTCCAGGTGTGGTTTCCTCCAAAGATTGTGAATCTACCTGCACTGTGTGTTTTCCTGTCATCTGTGACAATCCAATATACTGGGGCCCTCAAGGGAGAGGGGCTCTGATTCTCACAGGTTGTAGCACTATGATGGAGTGTGGACCGGCACAGACAAGCCTTCAAGGCTGCCAGTCCAATGTTCCTATCTCCCGAGGTCGAAGATGTTTGTTCCCCAGAGGTGGTGACTCTCAGGATTGAGCCCGTCATGGTGTAGAGATGATGGATTGTATTTGGCACCAGGTCTCTGCTGGCCTGTTTAGTAATTCACGGGTGAAGGTTGCTGTCAGATGCATCAAATGCAGCTGTCACCTGCAAAAAGAAAGTCAGCAGAGGCTGACCTTTGAAACCACATGGCCTCTGTACCAGATTCTGTATCCATGCATATTAGTATTGACATCCCTTGGAAATGTAACTGACTCCTCCTCCTGACATCCCCACTTCTGCTAATGGCACTGCCTGTCTTCTAGGGCTTGAAATCTTAGAGCTGTCTGACTTCCCTAACTCCCATAGCTACTCAGTCAACAAATCCTATCAGTTCTTCCCTCATTGTCTTTTTTTTTAAATCTAGTCCTTCCTCCCCAGTCCAGCTATCACTTCCTACTATTACTTTAGACCCTGCTGACTTGACAGTTAAAGAACTGCATAGTTAGTGTTCCTTAATTCCTGACTCTCCCTTCTAATTTCTTTTGCCTTTTTGTATATAAGCATTAAGAATTGAGGAGCCCCCTTTTGAGTTTACTAAGTTCTTTTTTTCTGCCAAATCTCTGAAAATAATGCTTAAAGGGCCTGCTTATCTTAATATGTTTCTCATTATTTGTCATAATAATAATACCAGTGACATACATAATGTTTTAAGGTATGCAGAGTGCTTTATATAAATTATCTTTTTACATTGGTACTCTGCCCAAATCATTCATTAACTGCCTGTTATCATGTCTGTAATTAAGTTAGGTACCTCCCTATTCCTCCCTCCCCTCTTTCATCTTTAAGTAATCTTCCATCTAAGATAGAGCTTGGGGGAGGGAGAAGGATGGGAGACCTCAAATTGCCAAGGTGACAATCACAGGAAAAGGGTTCAATAGGCACAAGATTTGTAGGAGAGATGAGACTTCTACAGGATGGACAAGTTACCAGGAGTAGGTGTAGCACAGTTCTGGGCAGTCTGAGTTTGAATGGCAAATAGGGGTATATTCCACTGAATAACTGCCCCAAGGAAGATTTTGCTTTTTCAGTGAGAGGTACAGTTCTTTGGACTATATTCTGCCTGGGAAGAGAGTCCTACTCCTGGGAAAACTGGGGATAAGTGACAGGATTGAAGTTGTCTCCTGACTGTTATTTACTGCTGGAAGAGATGCAAAAGATGGGGGCAGGCTGCTCCAGGGTGGTGGGATTTGCTTTTCCATAGTTTGATCATTTGAAAAGGGTAGTAAAACTATAGGGGAATCTCAGGATGATGGCAATCCTGGAAAATGGTCATCCAGACTATGATCCCAGACTACATTTTGGTTTATTTTGCCACAGATTCCAGAATTCTTAGTTATGACTTTGTCTACTGCTACTTGCAGGATAGTGTTCATCTTCCTTTTTGAATGCTATCCTAGCCTATCTATGCATCCTTATCTCTCATTATTTATTTAGAATAAGAATTTGCTCCAATCAAACTACTCTCTTTATTAAGCCCTGAACATAACTTGCTTATTTCTGAATTACTAGAGTTGGTCACAGTATGTTCTCTGCTCCTCTTCCTCCTTTCTCTTTCCAAATCTTAGCCATTCAGTTAGGCCCAAATCAAGCTTTCCCATTCTCCTTGGTCCCTCTCTTCTTTGAATTCCAATAGCATTTACTGCCTGTATTCCATGTCTGGCATATCATATGCTGCCCCTTCCCCGCAGTTGTTTTGCTTCGAACTCTAAATGAATTTGTATTGTTCATTTTATCTTTTATGATCATTTCAGAACAAATACTTTCAAAAGGACTCTTTCTTAAGCAAAATACTGTGATCTTAGGTTGAGAGCTGCAAGGGAACACAAAGGATATTTAACCTGTATGAACAGAATTCTAGGCCCACTCAACCCAAAGGCTGTCTTTTATTGTTCTGTTTCTAGTATCTTGTCATTACTACAAAGGGCTGTGGGTAGTTTATTCATTCTTAACCTGAAAGACTAGGGGAAAACTTACAATCTTTAGGTAGAACAATGAAAGCCTTGTGTAACTTGCTCATGCAACTTCCTGTAATCAATTATTTGTTAATATTTTATCTGGTTCTTTGAAAATTCCCAAGATGCCTACATGGTAATTGAGTCTTAGTGCGTATATAGTGAGGACCTTCATTTATCTTGTCTTCTTTGCATAGTCCATTAATCTCTCAAATTTCTATACCTTGTTTCACTTATTCTGTCTCCTTTATTTTTACTTCTATCTTTAAGCTATCTTAAAAAAAGATGCTAAAATAATGGAAAAATAGCAAAAGCCAAAGAAGATAGAAATTGTGAGCTTTTTTCCCCATTTTTGTAAACTCTCTGTAAGAATAGTCTCTTTACTCTTTGAGAGCATCCTTGTAAAAAAAAAAAAGCATGAGAAAGGAATTGAGAGGCTTTAAAAGATAATTATTTTCTATATCAGATATGCTCACTCATTTGGCTGAAAGGTATGGAGAATATGATTCCCCTGTATGTTTTGTTTATTGATGCTTTAAAAGAAGAATAGTATTTTATTTTTTTAGGACAAAATGCAGGCTTTAAGATTCTCCTCAAACAGGTCTTCCCTTGTATATATGTTCAAACAGCCTATCTGAATGGGTTACCTCATTCTAAGTGAATACCTGAATAGACCTTGTCCTAAAGGGGCCAAGGTCTCCCAGTGCATCCTGAGCCATCTCCAGTCATCCTGATGACTGTCTGGTCACTGGATTCAGATGGCTCTGGAGGAGAAGTGAGGCTGGTGACCTTGGACAACCTTCCCTCACTCAAAACAAAGTCAAGTGCAAGTCATGTCATCATTTTTCTGATGGCATGGTCTTCTTCGGCAATGAAGGATGAACACAACAACAGCAATCCTATGTCGCCTCTTGAAATGTGTTAAATTGTTTTGTTATTAATATCATTGCACTTTTGTGTTTACTGTCATCTTCTCAATTAGATTGTAACCTCTAAGATGTGAGAACCCATTTCTTATATTTCTTTTTATTATTCAAAGCACCTAGCACAGTTCTAGGTATATAGAATGTGCTCAAGATATTTTGGTTGAACAAGTGAATTACCATTCTGCACTCCAACAAAAGCTTCCTGGATACCCCATTAGAAACAGAATATAGCACTGGATAGATCTTGTTAATTCAGAATAGAATAGTACTATTTTCATATGTTCATTAGAAATCAGCCAAGCTAATGACAGTGCCTATTATCATACTGACCAGCAACAGAATGCCAAAGGGTGAGGCCATGTGGAGTCTAATGTAATGAATTCTACCTCTTTTTTGTTGCATTTCTATGAAGGTAGTGGCAGTCATATAGTATTGATAGCTCTGAAGGGTGCCTCTTTGTCCCCCAAATTTCTCCACTTCCTTCCTACAATTTCCCCCTTATATTTACTCAGCTTCTTTATTTCTCCTTCTCACCTGTTTGAGCTCCTGGGAAGGACTTTTCACTCTTTAATCCTGATGAAATATCTCTTTTGTGATAAGTAGACATCATTTTTCTGTTCTAGTATTATATTTTCAAAATTAGTTTACTGATCTGATTACAATTTCTGGAAACTGGGAATAGAAAGAATGTCAGCCTTCAGTTTTCGAATAATTACAAACAGATCAAAGAAGGGATAAAGAGCATATAAATCATTTAATTGAGGGGTTCTTTCTTCTTATCTTCATAGGAGACATTTTCTTTGGGAAAGATGCAATCATGCTAAGCCTGAAAATATCACAAAAATCATGTTAGAAAGATGATAAATAGTAATATGTGAATTTTTTATTCTTATTCAGTTATTCCTTTTTAAGAACATTTTTGAATAAGTGATAGTGGCTTTTGAAAGCAGACATGAGAATACATTAAAATAATTTAAAATGAAGAATATAATCTCTTTGGGTATGAAATATAGTTGCAGTTATAAATGGACTTTGAGTTCATTTGTCAGAAGAAAAAAATACAGTTGCCAATTGTGCCCAACAGTACTTATTCTCATAAAAAGTGTTTGTGAATGTCAGAGGATTAAATAACAGGTTACTGACTTTCCCACATTTTCAAAAATAAATTCACTTCATGTGAAATCTCTTTTGTTAATCCTGCTCAACAATGGTTGCTCCAGAGTCCAAGTACATGTGACAATCAGGATGGTGGCTACTGTTCATGTGTAGTATTCACTCATTAGCCTGAGTTTGTATGTGTATGATTTGTCTCCTCCACTGATGATTATAAACTTAAGGGTAGAGACCATATTTATTACTTATTGAATCATCACATGCTACAATAGCTTCAAGGAGCTTTTCAAATCACCTAGTGCAATGTTCTCATTTTAAATGTTAACTGTGATCAAGTCCATTTGTAGAAGACTCTCCTCATTGGTGGAGAGTAATGACTCTTTACTCTCTGTTTACATAAGGGGTGGAGTTGTAAAGAGCTTGGAAGAGAAGAGAGCTTAGGTCTCCTACTTCCAGATTTGAAAGATGATATACATGGTTCCAGCTTCTCTTCAGGGAGAGGTCATGTAGAGGGAGGTAAAGACTTTGCAAAGTAATGAACATGAAGAGGACCCAATTCCTTAAGCATATTCCTTTTCTCACACTGGAGAATGGGGAATTTTGCCTTGAGTGAGATAAGGCATTATCTTTGTTGAGGTGATACATCCCCTCTCAGGGAGAAGACTTCATTTGTTCTTTGTATTATTTAGTATATTTTCAATATGTGTAAACTCGTTAATATAAATCTCACTGAGGTCACTACTGATTGCATAGCAAAGGAACCCACAAAAGCAGATAGAAACGTTTTTTGTTGAAGTTTGTTGAAGCTGAATTTTGAATTGTTATTGAAATTTTGAATTATTTTGCAACTGACAAAAATAAAGAAAAAAGAAAGGGTAGAGAGGAGATTTTTCTAACAATTTGGCTGAAGAGTTCAGAATTTAAACTTGACTCTTTTTCTACTCCTCTTTTCCTGTTTTATTTTCAAGCTGTATCGTTGTTCCTTATTGGTGTTTCAGAGCCAACACAGTAGATAACAACCGTTAAATCCTTTTTATCAGTTCCTGCTACATTATGCAAACTCTTAACCAACTTTTCTTCCTTATCTCCCAAATTATTTAGAACAGTGGTCTTCACAGTGGGGGCACTTGAAATTTCTCAAAAGGAGCCATAGCCTGGTGGCCATGGGTGTGTATGAGCAGTCAGGTGGAAGGATGAGTCACATTTCTTCTCTGCAGTTGCCTCTCATGAGACTCATTGCCAATAAAACCACTCTCCCCATATCCTCCTACATCCTTTTATTCAACCCAGTCCATCTTCTGACCTCTTTCCTTTTTTTCTTCAGTGAAGTTATAAACTAAAATAATTTACCACAGCCATACAGGTTCTTTTGGGAAAATCTTTTCCTTACTTTCTGTCCTCTTATCAGCTCTTAGCTATAGAAAGCATCTCTTAAAGAGCAGACTCTAGATTTAGAGGGAATTGGCAGGTAAGAGTTCTAATGTTTCCTTCTCCTTGTCATTTTGAGTGGTACAGAATGAGATATCCAGGATAGCCTGGATGGATTGTGATCTGGATCATAGATCTCATATTATCCCTGGCTCTCTCCAGTTCAAAGTTTCTCTATTTCCAGGATTACACCATCTTTCCAGTCACCTAGACTCTCACAGGCTCAATGTCAATTCTGACTTCTCTTCACTTTCCAACTCCAGGTATCCCCTTTACAGGTCTTGTCAGTTCTACCTCTATCTTGCTCACATTTGTTGCCTTTTCTCTCTACTGACACAGCCACCAGCCTTGTTGAGGCCATCATCCATTCTCACCTGAGCCATTGCAACAACTTCCTAATTGGACTCCCCAGTTCAATTTCCCTGCCACTTGGAGCATTCCACATAGTTATAAAAGAAGATTCTCTGTAACTTCTCCTTTATCTGATAAATTATAGTGATTCCCTATTGAGTCTAGGTTCTAATATTATTTCATCTTTCATATTTTAATTTTAAATTTGTATGCTTTATAATATATAATCTTCAGTATAGTATTAGAATATAATTTACAAATAAGGAAATATATGCACACACGTATTCAAATATCTTTTATTGATTAGAGAGGGCCAGCAAAATATTTGGAGGCTGATAATTTAGAAGTATCATAAAGCAAAGAGGTGGGTAAAATTTCCTCCTAGTGATGTTTTCTAGATACTAGATATATTTAATTATATATAGACTACTAAGTCTAAGAGGTAGCATGAACCAGTGGATGAAGAGTCAGACTCAGAATCACAGAGACTTGGGTTCAAGTCCCACATCTGTTGTATGACTCAGGCTAAGTCAGTTAGTGCCCCAGGGTCCCTGGCAAATGTCTAAGACTGTAATATCAGAACACCTGCAGACTTACATTAGTTAGAAGGAGTATATTATAGTTCTACTTAGTCTGAGGATCTATGAACTATTTCCTTTTAGTACTTGGATAATTTATTTCAGTATGCTTGGTTTCCTTTCTAAACTGAGGTATTTTATTTTATGCATTTAAAAACATAATTTTGAGAAGGAGTCCATATGCTTCACCAGACTGCCAAAGAGGTTTGTGACACAGAAAAAGATTAAGAATCCCTGACCTAGACCTCTGCCTTTCTCTTCTAAAATGGGATAGGGCTAATATTTGGGCTTATGAATTGGAGTTTGGGTTGGTATTTAGCAGTAAAGGGGTCATTCCTGGCCCTTTTGTGGTTGTAAATAATAGAGCTGCCTCAACTGAACAGCTATTTCTCAAGTACCTATTCTGTGTAGGAGGAATGGTAAAAAGAATAAGAAATGTTTTGTTTCATAAGATGGGCATCCAGTCCTATAGATTTTAGGTTTTTTGAGGGAAGGGAAAGCTTTGTTTTGGACTTGTATCCCTAGCACTAGCATATCACATCTACTATTTCTGACATTAACTTGAGACAGGATAAATGTTTTAAAATCAAGAGGAGCAAATACATGCCATATGCCTGCTATAATCTGTGGATAAGTAGTACTTGAGTCCAGAAAAGAGAGAATGGCTACTTAAGGGAGATGGAATATGATGGGTTTTGAGAGCTGGTTTATTTTGAATAGAAGCAGAAGAGAAAAAGTACGAAGATAGAAAAATATGTGTTGAACATCCATTGAATAGGCCATTCTGGTTAGAAGAGAGGTCACGTGGGAAAGCAAAGATAAATAAAATTGTGTAGTGTCTTGAATGTCAGATTGAGGTATTTAGAATTAGTTCTGTAGGTATGGGGGCTTATCTATATGTTCTGGTATTCCCTTTCACATTTTACTGTGTCCTGGTGTAGCAAGTCTCTAAGTGACTTCCTTTCCTTAATCTTTGCACCAACCTATAGGATCAAACCTCTTTTCTGTGATTACTTGAGAACAGAGCACTTCCTCTGGTTTCTTCCCTGGCCAAACTCAAAATAAATCCAGCCACAGTATAAAAATAAAACAGAGAACATAATTGGTTTTTATGTTTGGTTCTACAATCTCCTCATTCTTCTGTAGTCAGTGGATTTTTGTAGTAGGCAGCCTGCCTAACATAATAGGGAAGAAACTACTCTGAGAAGTGGAGCCTACATTGATGAGTTCTTTTTTCTAAATTCTCTTAGAATATAATGACTGCATCACAAAAGTTTAGCCCTTAAATTTGTATTATGTGTTTATTCCTTTTTGTTTAATCAAACATTTCCTGAGTATATTCCATGTGCGAGGCATTGGGTTTTATGCTGTGAATAATAAACAAAGAACTCATAGACACGATACAAATTTGTGAGCTAAAATTATATTCCTTAAGGAGTTTCTGATATGGTGACAATGACACAAACGCATCCAAAGTCAGACAACAATAAAAAAATTCAACAGTTGCAGCTAATAATGCAGTTATAATAATGAAATCTTAATATCATAGACTAAGCTAGATGGGATCTTACAGACCATTGAGTCTAATCCTCCCATTTTACAGATGAGAAAACTGAGTGAGGTCTAGGGAGTAAAAGTGACTTGACAGGGTTAGATGATCCTTGAGGCAGGATTCAGTCTCAGGTCTTCATGACTTCCGGTTAAATACTATATTTACTCTACCACATCACCTTTTTAAGTCAATGCCCAATTAACTGCCAAGTGAATCATATGGGCAATAAGGCTTTTGTTTGTTTTGTTTTTAGGAATTCAGAGGAAGGTGAGTACCTTGGGCTGCAGTGATTAGAGTAAGCTTCACAGAAGAGCTGATATTTGACTTAAGCTTTGAATAATGAGTAGGACATAAATAGAAAGGAATTGGAAGAACACTCTGGGTTGGGGGTTAAAGAGCCTGAGCAAAAGTACAGAGGTAGTCCTGCGTAAGTCTTGTTTGTTTGGGAGCTTAGTTTGTCTGGATAAAGAGTTTGTATGGGAACAGAGGGAGTAGGAAATTTGGTAGGAAAATTGTGGTAGGGTTAGATATGTGTCCTTGAATGCTAAGATAAAGATTTTGAACTAAAGGCAATTGGAGGCACCACAGATAATTTCTATAGTCAACCAGATACCGAGGTACACTGAGGTACCTTTATTTTTTTTAAAGAGGCAGAGACTCTAGAGACTTATCCATTATTCTGGCAGATTCACAGTGGAGAAGGGACTTGTTATTTCCCTGTCCCCTACTACAAAAAGTTAGGAAGGAAACATGATATCAATCAATAATTGTGAGATTGCCAAGGATATTTAAGAAGACAGACTCCTAACAGGATGCTGTCTCCAGCTGATACTGTGTGAAACAAGCAGTCAGCAGAAGATGTTTCACAATTCCGTCGCTTCCTGATATTTTCCTGATCTTGCTCTATGGGATATATTTCTTGCCCTTCTACTCCGCTTTGAACCTTTTGACTTTAAGACTCTGATGATCTTCTTCTGCCTAAGCCTCCAGTCCTGTGATTCTAGTACTAGTCTCAGATTGGGGTTTAAATCTCGGTTTAGATAACAAGATCTTTGCCCCTCAGTTTTATTTATCCCCTCCAGACCTGGAGGGTAATCACCCAGCAACCCTTCCCACCTTCCAACTCCATTACCCTCCTACTAACAGGGTTGTTGTGAAGATCAAATGAGATAATGGATTTAAAGTAATCTGTAAATTGTAAAGAGCTCTATAAATGTCAGCTATTAATATGAAGGAATGAATCTCTTGTGCTCCAACTCCAAGCACTGTGATAGGTCAGTCAGGGGACATGGTAGATACTTTGGGTCCTTTTAAGTTTATTGATTTTTTGAATGAATCTCTTCCTTCACCTGCTTAAGTTTGGCCCAACTGGATTCTGTCTCAGTGACACTACGTTGATTTGCCCTTGGATTTGTCCATATCAAGACCAAAATATTATCCTTACCTCAAAATTTGCATGAATTGCAGTCTCTGATTTTCCTCTCTCCAATTAGCTGCCACTATAATCAATTTAATCCATCTCTGACAGCAAGCCATATTTTCCTACCTTGTTGATGAGCATGTCATGTGGAACAGTCAGAAGTCTCACTGAAATCAAGATATATTATGCTTGCTTGTTCCTCCCTATCTGCAAAGCCTGCCACTCTGTCAGAGCACGCAATTGAATTGGTTTGACATGATTTGTTGGTCACAAAGTCCTGCTGGTTATTAACCATCCCTCTGAGGGTTTCCATGTTTCTGCAAATTGATTAGGCATCTCATTCTTCAGATTTTGTTACTTGTGTCATTGTTAAGGACCTAGAACTGTACAATTCAACTGGAGGTTTTCAGTAAGTGATAACTCTTTTATCTTTTGATAAAACAAGAGTCATGTCCTCTACATTCCTGAGACTTGTAAAAATAATACTTCATTACGTTGTTTGTAAGCCTAGACTTCAAAGAACCAATCAGCCTTATCAGAGCTGGTTAATCTGAAAGTATTGAGAGTTTTGAAAAAAAAGTTCATATAATTGGTTTACTGTAGTATTGGGAAGGACATAAAGTATCTCTGGTTACTAACTCTGGTTATTATAAACTCTGTTGGAGTTTATAATCTTTCTATTTTAATATTTTTAGTATTTAATTTTCCCCCAATTACAAGTAAAAGCACTTTTTAACATTCATTTTTTAAAACTTTGAGTTCCAAATTCTCTCCCTTCCTCTCTCCCCACCCCACCTCATTGAGAAGGCAAGCAGTTCTATATAGGTTATACATAGGTAGTCTTGCAAAACAGCAAAACATTTCCGTAATAGTCATCTTGTAAAAGAAAACAAAGATGGGGCTTGGGGGGAATTTCAAGAAAAGTAAAGAAAGTAAAAAAAAGTATGCTTCAATCGGTATTCAGACACCATCATTTTTCTCTCTGGAGATGGATAGATTTTTTTTTTTATCATAAGTCCTTGAAAGATATCTTGGATTATTGTACTGTTCAGAACAGCTAAGTCAGTCGTAGCTGATCATCTTATACTATTGCGGCTACATTGTACATAGTACGTTCCACTTTTCATCAGCTCATGTAAGCCTTTCTAAGTTTTTCTAAGAGCATCCTGCTTATCATTTCTTATTACACAAGAATATTCCATCATAAATTGGTTAGCCATTCCCCAATTGATGGACATCTCCACAGTTTCCAGTTCTTTGCCATCAGAAAAGAGCTGCTACAGATATTTTTGTGCATGTATGTCAACAGTATGGACAATGGTCCAGAGATGAAAATGGTTACGGTATATTCCAAATGCTGTAAACCAGCTTGGAACAGATCTTTGGAAGTTAGTTTTAGTAGAATAAATAATAACACACTATTTAGCTGCATGGGGCTTTGCTTGAAAATTTTAAGGTAAATTACCAGAAGTTAGTCACCAATTGAATATTTTTGGCCACAGCAACTCACAAAGACCACCTTAGAAGGGGTTTCAATCTGCATTGATGGAGATTGTACTAATCATCTTTTAAATATTGAGGTTTAAGTGATCAATAAATCATTACTTATTTTATCTTGAATTTCTAACTAAATTTCAATTACTATCAAGAATAAAAGCTAAAGAAACAAACACATCCGAAAACAGACTGAACATTTATCACCATTACCAATTATCAGTTAACTAAATATTTTCTTACTTTCATTTTTTTAAATTAACTTATTTATTTAACTTTTAACATTCATTTTCACAAAATTTTGGGTTACAAATTTTCTCCCCTTTTATCCCCTCCCCCCCCAAACACCAAGCATTCTAATTGCCCCATGACCAATCTGCTCTCTCTTCTATCATCCCTCTCTGCCCTTGTCTCCATCTTCTCTTTTGTCCTGTAGGGCCAGATAACTTTCTGTACCCCTTTACCTGTATTTCTTATTTCCTAGTGGCAAGAACATTACTCGACAGTTGATCCTAACGCTTTGAGTTCCAACTTCTTTACCTCCCTCCCTCTCCACCCCTTCCCTTTGGAAGGCAAGCAATTCAATATAGGCCAAATCTGTGTAGTTTTGCAAATGACTTCCATAATAGTTGTGTTGTACAAGACTAACTATATTTCCCTCCATCCTATCCTGCCCCCCATTACTTCTATTCTCTTTTGATCCTGTCCCTCCCCATGAGTGTCGACCTCAAATTGCTCCCTCCTCCCGATGTCCCCCCATCCATCATCCCCCCCACCCTGCTTATCCCCTTATCTCCCACTTTCCTGTATTGTAAGATAGGTTTTCATACCAAAATGAGTGTGCATTTTATTCCTTCCTTTAGTGGAATGTGATGAGAGTAAACTTCATGTTTTTCTCTCACCTCCCCTCTTTATCCCTCCACTAATCAGTCTTTTGCTTGCCTCTTTTATGAGAGAGAATTTGCCCCATTCCATTTCTCCCTTTCTCCTCCCAATATATTTCTCTCTCACTGCTTGATTTCATTTTTTTAAGATATGAGCCCATCCTCTTCAATTCACTCTGTGCACTCTGTCTCTATGTGTGTGTGCGTGTGTGTATGTGTGTGTGTGTAATCCCACCCAGTACCCAGATACTGAAAAGTTTCAAGAATTACAAATATTGTCTTTCCATGTAGGGAATGTAAACAGTTCAACTTTAGTAAGTCCCTTATGACTTTTCTTTGCTGTTCACCTTTTCATGCTTCTCTTCATTCTTGTGTTTGAAAGTCAAATTTCCTTTTCAGCTCTGGTCTTTTCATCAAGAATGCTTGAAAATCCTCTATTTCATTGAAAGACCAATTTTTCCTCTGAAGTATTATACTCAGTTTTGCTGGGTAGGTGATTCTTGGTTTTAGTCCTAGTTCCTTTGACTTCTGGAATATCCTATTCCATGCCCTTCGATCCCTTAATGTAGAAGCTGCTGGATTCTGTGTTATCATGATTGTATTTCCACAATACTTGAATTGTTTCTTTCTAGCTGCTTGCAATATTTTCTCCTTGACCTGGGAACTCTGGAATTTGGCCACAGTGTTCCTAGGAGTTTCTCTTTTTGGATCTCTTTCAGGTGGTGTTCTGTGGATTCCTTGAATATTTATTTTGCCCTCTGGTTCTAGAATCTCAGGGCAGTTTTCCTTGATAACTTCATGAAAGATGATGTCTAGGCTCTTTTTTTGATCATGGCTTTCAGGTAGTCCCATAATTTTTAAATTGTCTCTCCTGGATCTATTTTCCAGGTCAGTTGTTTTTCCAATGAGATATTTCACATTATCTTCCATTTTTTCATTCTTTTGGTTTTGTTTTGTGATTTCTTGGTTTCTCATAAAGTCATTAGCCTCCATCTGTTCCATTCTAATTTTGAAAGAACTATTTTCTTCAGTGAGCTTTTGAATCTCCTTTTCCATTTGGCTAATTCTGCTTTTGAAAGCACTCTTCTCCTCATTGGCTTTTTGAACCTCTTTTGCCAATTGAGTTAGCCTATTTTTCAAGGTGTTATTTTCTTCAGCATTTTTTTGGGTCTGCTTTAGCAGGGTGTTGACCTGCTGTTCATGCTTTGACTGCATGTCTCTCATTTCTCTTCCCAGTTTTTCCTCCACCTCTCTAACTTGATTTTCGAAATTCTTTTTGAGCTCTTCCATGGCCTGAGCCCATTGAGTGGGCTGGGATATAGAAGCCTTGACTTCTGTGTCTTTCCCTGATGGTAAGCATTGTTCTTCCTCCTCAGAAAGGAAGGTAGGAAATGCCTGTTCACCAAGAAAGTAACCTTCTATAGTCTTATTTCTTTTCCCTTTTCTGGGCATTTTCCCAGCCAGTGACTTGACCTCTGAATATTCTCCTCACACCCACCTCGCCAGTGCTTGGGGTCTGAGATTCAAATGCTGCTTCCAGCCTCAGGGCTTTTGGCGGGGGCAGGGCTGCTATTCAGTGTGAGATTAAGTTCAGGTGCTCAGGTCAGGGCAGGGCCGCCTCACAGGCTCAGTTCCCTCAGGGGGTTTATGCAGAGACCTTCAACAATGGATCCAGGCTCCTGCCTGCTTTGGGAGCCCTTGTCTGCTCCCACCTCTGCTTCTGCCTCCTGAGGGGGCCTTAGTTATGGGGGCACCCCACTCCCCTCTCGACCCACCAAACAGACCCTCTCACTGACCCCCATCACCTGTGGGTGGAGGGACCCGCGCAGCTGCTGGAGACTCCATCCCTGAAGCCTGCTTGGATCTGCTCTTCTCGGTGCCGCAGCCGCGGCAGGGCTGTACTTGGCTCCCAGTCTGCAGCGCAAAGGACCTTTTGCGAGAGGTTTGCAGGTCCCTCTGGAACAGAAATCTCCTTTGCTCCAATGTTCTGTGGCCTCTGGTCCTGCAGAATTCGCAGTGAGTTGCTATTTACCGATGTTCCATGGGTTGTGGGTTCGGAGCTATGTGTATGTGCGTCTTTCTACTCCGCCATCTTGGCTCCTCTTACTTTCATTTTAATGAAAACTCTTGAGTTCCTACTTCTGATTTTAACTATCAAAAAAGATAAAATTCTTTTATCTAGAAATAGCTTCTCAAAAACTTCTTCATCACTTTGTCCTTTTTCAAGTGATTCTGTCTTGTTCCAGTTACTTCATAGTTGAGGAGAAGCCTCAGAACCTTATAACTGTCAGATCATAATTTATTACTAATATGTCAGTAACTGATCTCTGCTGCTATCTACCTCTTCAGCATCTCACCTCTGATTTATCACTACCTGTGTGAATCAGTTAGCTTCCCTGAGTCTCTGTTTCTTCATTTGTATTTTTGATGGGGTCTGACTAGAAGAGCTCTTAGGTCTCTTCCACCACTTGATCTATGATTCTAGGATCTTTAAGGGTAAATTCATTCCACTGCTGCATGTACTTTTTCATATGCCTTTGTTTGTACTCTGTGGTTAGATTATAATCACATTGATTCTCCATTCTTTCTATCTAACCCTTCTCCTTCAACCAAACAGAAAAAGAAAGGAAATCAAGGTACAAGACTGCTTCCTCAGTCTTTATCAACCCTTATTTTCAACTCTCACTTTCATTCAATAAAACGTTTTCCTGGTGAACAAGCTTTTGTATTATTTCCTTTTTTCCTGCCTTTTCCCATTTGAAAAATGAACCCAAATTTCAGTATAAGCTCCCCTAACATAGTATATTCATAATAACTATTTCTTGAATGAATGAAAATTATAGATATTTCCATTCATTGACTTTTCTTTGCTATTCTCTAAAGGTTGAGGTTAACTTTTCTTGTCACAGAATCAAGAGCTTCAAGGGCTTTTCCTCTCCTGGTCCCTGATTATTTCAGAACACATTTAAACTGAAATGAATAGATTTTTAAAAATAAATTATGTATAACATATTTATAAACTTTTTTTCTAGCTATATCCTTTCCCTTTTCCCATCCATAATATTGTTCCATATAACAAAATTTTGAGAGAGATAACAAGAGAGAAGGGAAGAGGAGAGGAAAGGAAAAGAGATTAGAGGAAGTGGCTTTTGGAGGACTCCTCTCAGACCCTGTACCATTTAAGGTGGGCACCCAGGGCCATCACCTCAACATTTCCCACCAAGTTACTCTCCCAGACTTCATGATTTTCAGAAACTCACCATTCTGCAAGATAACATCAACTCTGAAACTCACACCTCCTCAGTGCCCCCTTCCTCTATGATCCCTCCCTCATTGGAAAGTGGACACTGAAGGGACCCCTCCTAAATCCTAGGAATTACTTCAGCAAAACTATCCAGTATATATATGTGGAGTCTGATACAATATGAAAAGTTTCATATTCTCCATTTTGGGGAGATATGAAGAAAGAAGGGCAATGTGTTTTCTCATCTCTTCTCTTGAATCAAACTTGGACATTATAGTTTAATAGTATTCACTTCAGGATGGTTTTAAACAGTATTTTAACTGTGCTGTGTTGAAGAATGTGGCTCAATGTGAACTCATCAATAAACTCCCCATATCAGTAAGTGACAAGATGTCATTCTCAGTTCTAGCAAGAACATGTCTCTACTGTTAGGTGGATGTGAAAAAGGTCTGGTCATCTTCCTCATTTCAGCTAGATGTACTAGGAGGTCAGTTTGGATTGGTTGGGGGCACTTAAACACTTCCTTTGGAGTATGTAGAAAACAAGTGAGTTAGTTTGAAATTGAGGATTTGAACTTTCCAGCACACAGTGGTAGAAGCCTCCAGCCAAATCCTTAAGAAAAAATGATTGGGGGTGGTAGTGAGAGAGAATACCCTTTCACTTGACTTGATGAAGTCTCTGTGAAACTCATAATACTGGATAATTCAGATCAGGGTCCCAGAAGTATTCCAGGAACAGCAATGGCCAAAGGCAGCGAATGAGATTGAGGCAAAGATAAATTGGATGCAATGAAAAACAGATTCAAGCTCTACAAGGAGTCTAAGGAAAAAAAAACACATCATGTCTAAGGGGTATATCTTAGGCCATTCGGAAAATGGACTTTCAGAACTGTGAGTTATACCTTTTCAACTAAGTTTGAACCTACTTTCTCCTGGACTCTGTGGTTGTGCATGTGGCACAATGTACCACACAATTTTGGGAGGAATGTTTCTATCAAATATATCGATTCCATGAATACTTTTAAGTTAATTGTTTGGTTGAGTAATTGATACAAGCTAATAATCATTATGGGGAAGGAATCTGGTGATGAATCATAAGCTGTATTAAAATATTCTCCCAACCCCCTCAAGTTTATCTCTAATCCACTCAGGGGAAATATAAGAACCCTGCTCAAGTGACTCAGTCTCCTAATCAGAGTAGGGGTTGGGAAAGTAATGGAAGAGCTCTTTGTCATATAACAATGATTTTATTGGGATGCTGTTGGAATAAGGGTCATGTCCTTGTAGATGAAGAGTTAAAATAGTTGCACAAACTTTCAGATTTCATTTCAATAATTGAAAATCAATTAGTATGATGCAATATACTGTTGGAAGCCTAGCAAACTGAAGCATAGTTTAATTGGAAAAAAAGTGTCTGTGAATAAAGAATGCAGATCAATAATTGATTTTCTCTCATTTAAATTTTTTATTTTCTGTTGGGCAGAGTTACAGACTGGAAGGAATGAAGACCTTTTTAAGTTCCATGCTTATTTGAAATGTGGAATAAATGGATGAAAGCAAACTTCTTCCAAATACATATTTCTGGCTCTCTCATCGTGTAGAGATGACTAAGTTAAAGAAGTAGTTTTTGAAGTAGATTTTTTTAAAAATTCAAGTTTGAGAATTAGTAAGGGAAGTTGATGTTTGGGCATAAATGGATAAAATATGATGAGCATAATTTCTTTCACTAGATGATTAAAATATACATAATCAGATATTCATCATTCATTCAGTACTTCACAGAACCATGTTAAAGTTGAATGTGATCCTAGATGTCAACCTCACTCTCAGTTCATTAGTTCCCTCCTCAACATTCATGACAAAAATTTATTAATCCCTTGCTTAAACTACTCCAGGGACCTCTTAAGTTTACCACCTCTTTAAGTTACCCTTCTATTGTTGGGCAGCTCTAATTTTGAAATATTCTTCCCCAAATTTAGTTGAAACATCTCTTCTTTAACTACCTACTTCTATTCTCTAGAACAGCACATGATAAAAATGTCTTCAACATGACAATTCTTCATATATTTGAATTACGTCCCCCCTGAATCTTCTCTTTAAACACTCATTTTCTTTCTCATATGACAGTTTCAAGCAGGGATGTGCTAGAGCCATTTAAAATTAGTTCCTGAGAGCTGGTTGTTAAATTTTCAGTGTGAGCCTTTATACCTGGAAATTGGCAAATGCTAGAAATCAAGGCTTGATTAATTGTTTTGTTGATCCTCTAGATTTAAGAAAGTGATACAGAAAATGTTAACAATGCAGATTAAATTTCAAAGTGCAACGCAAGTACAATGTCCTCCCATCATTAAACTCTCTTAGTAGTTAAACATTTAGCAGCATATCCTTCTTAGTTTCAAGTCTAATCATCCTCTCTTTTCCTAAACAAATATTTATTTTTTGGAGTGAATCAGCATGAGAATTTATGAATTTATACTATATGTAAAAGCCTTATCATATACTCACCAAATTCTCTTCAAGAAATGTCAAGCCTCTCCTGTTTGATCAGATCAAAAAAAAAAATGAAAAAAAATTGAAAATCAATTTTGCACTTCTTATTTTGGCAGTTCTTATTTTCAACTTATGCACTGCAGCTTTCTCTGATGATAATCATCATGATTGGTTCAGTTCATTTGAAGCTTTGAACTCAAAAGTATAAAAACGTGGCTCAGGGGTGATTTAAATTTCTCTTGAAGTTTCATCCATTCTCCCAAAACAGAAATTGAACTTCCAGGAAACAGCACATTAAAACAAAAGAACGAGAGATCAGGAAAAGGATTCTTTTTTGCATCTCTTGATGTCATTCCCAAATTAGCAGATTCCAGAACTTGAAAGGATCTAAGTTTATTTAATACAAACTTTATTTTACAGATCAGGAAAGTAAGAACGTAAAAGGTAGTTCAAAACAATAGAGAAAAAGGTGTCATAATCCATCATAGGAGCATAGAATTTATAACTGGAATCAGTAATGAACCATTTGAGTACCTACTATGTTCCAGATACTGCATTATACACTGAGGACCCAAATACAGAACTGAGAAAGTTTCTACCCTCAAAGAGCATATGTTCTCCTGGGGAGACACAGCAGAAGTCACTCAGTCTCTCTCTCTCTCTCTCTCTCTCTCTCTCTCTCTCTCTCTCTCTCTCTCTCTCTCTCTCTCTCTCTCTCTCCTTTTCTCTCCCCTTCTCACACTTTCTCTTTCTCCCCCCTTTTCTCCTCCTTCCTCTCTCTCTTTGTTCCTTTGTCTCTCTCTTTCCCCCTCCCTTTCTTTCTCCCTTCCACTCTCCCTCTCCCTCTCCTCACTTTCATTCCCATTCCCATTCCCACCTAGACTAGAAGCCTCCACTCAGAGGGCCATTGCTGATCAGCACAGAAGTGTTGACATTTGTGGTTTCTGACCTGAACTTATTCTACCTTCCTTAGGCAGGCAGGAGGCCTCTCCTACCCCCTTACTCCCAGAGACTATATTAATGCTACTTAATGTGGGTACCCAATTAACTTCAGTGCTATTATAGATCAGAACTTTTGAACCTAAGGAGTCTACCTGCCTCAATCCCTCTTAGTATCAGGGATTATAGGTATGCTCGACTGGACCATAGATTTAGAGTTGAAATGTCTTGGAGGTCATCTAGATTAACTCTCATTTTACAGATGAGGAAGCTGATGCCCACAGAAGTTATATGATTTGACAAAGGTCACTTTGGTAAATGACTTAGGAAATTTTTTTGAAGCCAGATCCTCCAGCTCCAAAGTTAGTACTCTTTCCATAATACTGCACAAATACAGGTATAAGATGATATGGTAGGGTTATATTGGTATTTTGTGTGTAGGTTATGTGTGTCCATATGGATTTCTCTGGATATGGGTTACAGGGAAGCAAAAGAAGTATCTTTAGAATTTCCTCCCTCCACTCTTCTCCAAGAGAGACACTGATTCCTGCCAGAAGGCAAGAAATTGGGTCCAAAGTATGGCTATTTTTCTTTCCTCAAAGAAAGAGACAGGGTGCTGGGCTAGCATTATATTGGTCACCTCTATTAGTATAGGGGAAGTAATTTGTAGACTCAAACTATACTCCTGATCACTATTCTTTAATAGGAAAGGAGGACCTAAACTATATATTCAAGACTTGACTCCTCACCAGAAGCCAGTTCCATGATGAGCACACATAGTAAGTAGCAAATAAATGCATTTATCTATGTCAATAGCAAAAGAATAGAATTCAGAGAAAGTATATGTAGGAGAATATATACCAAATGGTACAGATTGACTGACCTCTTCCTTTGGGATCATGATAACTCAGCTCAACCAAGAGAGAGTCCCACATCTCATGCAAAGGGAAATTCTCTGGCTACTAGTGTGGCAAATAGGGAATACAGACTTGATAGAGACTACCAGCTGCTTTACATGTCAGTTTCTTCCCAGAGTCTTTCTCACTCCTGAGCCCTAAAGAGAAACTGAAATGGCAATCCTCTCCCTCTTCCCCTTTTCTGTAAAGGACAGATAAAGAGTCAACATTTTCCAGACCTCCAGATCTCATCACAACAAATTTCAAGAAATGATAGTTGATTTATGTATTCAACAAATATGTACTGAGTTCCTATACTATATAACTGAACAACAAAAATCCTTGCTATTCCCTGCAGTGAAGTTAGAAATGAGAGTTGTCCTGGCAAAATTGAGTGTTGGACTTGGAGTCAAGAAGACCTGTATTCAAATCCCACCCAACACTGTGCGTGACCACTTAACTGCTCTGTCTCAACTTCCTCATCAGCAAAATAAGAGAACTGCACTATATGGCATCTAAGATCTCTTCCTCCTCTACCTAAATTGATGATCCTATATTAATGAAGACAATTGATAACTGATTTCTCTAGTGATTTGTAAGAGGGGAAATATTACAAGCATCATTGTCTTCTTATTGTATATAGGGAAAAACAAAACTCAGACAGATTAAATGGTTTTTGCTAGATAACATTTGAACTACTTGCATCATAATTGTAAGACAGAAAGTATATACATTCCCACCAGAAGAATGTAGTATTGCCCTCACCTTAATTATATGTAACATCTTAGAGTTCAATTAATATCAAACAAAAATAACTTAAAATGCTTTCTTAGAATACAACTTAATAGATAATTTAGGCACTCAATTTGGACAACTATCTTTGGGATCTTTCTTGGGAAATGAATATTCCCCTAGGGGCAGCTTGTAACAAGTTAGGAATCTGTGTTCATTATGCTAATTAAAGCAGTTTAAGTATGATGCTGCACCAAGACTTATTTGCAGAATTTATGACCAGTGAATCTACTATTCAGAAACATAATTTGATAGCTACTACTACCCTCCAAGCCTCAGACTCTGTTTCCACCCAGACACTCAATATTTGTTTTGAATTTGCTCCTAAAAGCACCAAAGAAATATTGGGTTCCATTGGTCAGTGTTGCAAAAAAAATGTTTAAAAACATAATTATAAATAGACGTGTCATTCCATCTCTGCTCTGGATAATAGAATAAGCTATTTGTTCATTCAGTTTGTAAAATCAAATACAAATGCTCTCTTGCTGCGTTAGATTACTGGGACCTCCTTGTACGGTGTCACTTCTTTCTTTGAGGTGTTTTTGAAAGTTGTCAAAAATAGTAGCAGCTCTGTTTATTCTGTGTTTCCTTTGTTATTTATTTGAGATGCTGGCTTAAGCAGATGGTTAAAAATAAGCCGTTCTTATTATTTCAACCCGATTTTTATTGAAATTTCTCCCATTTAAATACCGCCCACCTTGCCTGTCAATCCCAAGTCAAATTTCCCTGTCTTATATATATATAAATGTATGTATGTATGTGTAATATTATATTATTGGGGAGGAAACAGAGAAGAAGGTTAAGAATCCAAGTGAGGCAAGCTGAACTGAATTCAGGCCATCTTTATTATTTTATTTGTGTTCTGGGGAGGTGAAATTGTCAGGCTGGGAAAACATTTTGGAGAAGTTAGTAGATTTTAATAGAAATCAGATCTCATCATAACAAATTCCAAGACATGATAGTTGATTTATGCATTCAACAAATATGCCCTGAGTTCCTATACTATATTCATAACAGTATGATAAATGTTGTGGGGTTACAAAATATTAAATGCAATTTCTGTCCTCAAGGATCCTACAATTAAGCTCCACATTCTGAACATTCCCATTTCCTTTCTAGTTTAGCTGCTCTAGAGGGGAAACACTATCTCCTTTCCTGTACATTTTTTCCCGTATCCCGAGCAGGGATTTCTTTATCCTGCTTTTAGCCTTGTCTGTCTTAGCAAGGATTGTCCTCGCAACATAATGTGCTGGTTGTTATCAGAAACTATCTAGGTGCAGCTAAATTCTAGAAAGTTGAAAGGCAGAACTGCTCCCCTCTCCCTGCACCTGCAGCCAATCATAAAAACATGCATTATTAATCCTGTTTAATACCCTGGTTAAGTCTAGTTGAACTTAGTCTATCTCAGTTTATCCCAGTTGTTAGGAATCTAACAAATGATTTATTTCCTTGCAGATGTTCTCCGTTTGCTGTCACAATCCTGACAGCAAACCCACTACCAGCATAGTTTCAAGAAGTAAAACAGTAGTGCTAATCGGGCTGTGTGAATTGCTATAAAAAAACTTCATTAACATTCATGAGAATAGTTTTGAAGTATTTATCCCATTGCTCTTTGCAATACCTTTATTAAGCCCTAGGGGAGAGGGTCAGACTATATATAAGGTGCTAATAAGCCACAGATCTGTAATTTAAAGAAATGCAGAATAAATATGGAATTTTGTTTTTCCCCTTTTAAAGAGGAATATTGTTGTTGTTGAGTTGTTTCAGTCATGTCCAATTCTTTGTGACACGATTTGGGGTTTTTTTGGGCAAAGATACTGGAATGGTTTGTGATTTCCTTCTCCTGCTCATTTTTCAGTTGAGGAAACTGAGTTAAACAGGGCTAAATGACTTGCCCAGGGATACACAGCTATTAAGTGTATGGGACCAGATATGAACTCATTAAAATGAGTCTTCTTGGTTCCAAAGACCAGGGCTCTATGCATTATGCCACTTAACTCAAAGAGAAATAAATGAACTAAGCATTGCTTCTAGATTATGACATTTAGGCAATGAGTTCAAATGTGGCTTCAGACACTTACTAGCTATGAACCTGACCAAGTCACTTAACCTTGTTTGCCTCAGTTTCCTCAGCTGTAAAAAGAGCTGGAGAAGGAAATGGCAAACCACTCCAGTATCTTTGCTAAGAAAATCCCAAATGGGGTCACGAAGAATTGAACATGACTAAAATGATTAAACAATAACATTGATGAAAAAGTGTACCTAAATTTGTTATTCTGTTTAAAAGAATATTGGAGTGGTAAATCATGATATGATTTCTACATAGACATATTTCATTGGTAGTTTTTTTCAGTCTATCAGAGTGATGGATAGACTGATAACTACTGATAAAATACTGGAAAATAAAAATTCAATTGTTTTCTCTCACACACATATATATGATAATGTATCCCAAAAGCCTTAGTTCAGTTTTAAACTTTAATAATAAGTATAACAACAAACTACTGAATGTATGTAATACAATAGACTATTAAAGTTTTTGGACTTATAGCTAAGACTTTTGGGACTCTCTGTCTCTTTCTCTCTCTTTATATGTGTGTGTTTATTTGTATATGTATAGTCCAGCAATCATGTTTTAAAAGGCATTGATATTTCATTTTCTGAAGTGCACAATTGATTTCTGCAAATTAATCATCCAGTCAATAAACTGTCATTTCCTTAGCCTACCAGGTAGAGTAATTAATTACATTTCTGACATTCATTTTCTAAATTTTGTCTTGTCATTTGGGGAAAAAACTGTAAAAGATTGAAATATCTTGGTTTGAAAATAATGTTATGGTTTCTCTTTCATATTTTAGTAATAGTATATAAAGTTAGTGTCTTAAGAATAGGCACCAGACTTGGGATTTTGCTGGTATTACAAATTCCCTAAAGAAGAAAGCTCCCAATTTAAGAGTGTACTTTCTTTGCAATTTATTGGGGTTGCCCAGAATATCAAGAAGCTGAGTGACTAGACAAAGGTCACACACTCAGTAAGGTAGAATTTTAACCTAGATCTTCTCAGTGTGGAGACCAGCTCTCTAGTCATTATGCAATACTACCACTAGGGTTTCAAGGCAACCTAGAAATTCTCTCATTGTGATTTATGAACTTCATCTAGTATGAAGTCAGGCTCACCAGCAGTAAAAAGTTCTTTAGAAGTTTTAAGAGTTAAAGCTTTCTATCAGTCACCATCTAGTGAAAAACCACAGTTCATAATATTTTCTTTTACCAAACCACCAAAAGGGCACATTATTTCAAAAAAGATAATTAAATACTATGGCAAAATGGTTGATATGTGATATTGACTTTTGACATCTCTAAAATGAAGAGATTTGACTAGATGATCTTAAGAGGAGTTTCCAAACTTTATATGCTAAAATTCTATGATTTGTCTTTGACCATGCAAATGGAAAAGAGATTGGCATCTTGTTAGTAGATGAGGAAACACTAGGGAATGCACCTGTGGAGAAGGAATACAGTCAGACTAACTTAATGTTTCTAGGGTGATATATCCGTTGTTAACACTTTTCAGTCTATGGTGCTGCTATTTACCTTCCCACGGAGCTACTGATGTAGTTTGCTATTGATATCACTAGATAGTGAACTGGTTTTTCTGTTGCTACAGACAGATGGAGTCCTCTGCTGATCTATTCTCTTTGCTGAATTGCAAATATTATGTGTCACTAGAAGACCAGAATCTCTCAGCTCTTGTAGTTTCTGGCTTTAGGGCCAATTTTATTTTATTTTCCATTTTTAAAATTAATTAATTTATTTTTACTTTTCAACATTCACTTCCACAAGATTTTGAGTTCCAAATTTTCTCCTCATCTCTCCCCTCTGCCCACCCCAAGACAGCAAGCACTCTGATTACTCCTTCCACCACTCTTCCCTCTCTTCTATCACAATCTTCTCTTCTCTTATCCTCACCCCCTCTATTTTCTTGTAGGGCAAGATAGATTTCTATTCCCCATTGCCTGTAAATATTATTTCCCTGTTGCATTCATTTTTAAAACTTTGAGTTCCAACTTCTCTCCTTTCCTTCCTCCCTACCCATCTCCACTGAGAAGGCAAGCAATTCGATATAGGCTATACATGTGTATTTATGCAAAACATTTCTATAACAGTTATGTTTTAAAAGACTAACTACACTTCCCTCCATCCTATCTTGCCCCCTATTTATTCTATTCTCTCTTTTGAACCTATCCCTCCTCAAAAGTGTTTACTTCTAATTACCCCTCCTACCAATTACCTTCCCTTCTATCATCCCCCAAAGCCACCCCACCTATCCCCTTCCCCACTGATTTCCTGTAGTGCAAGATAGATTTTCATATCAAATTGAGAGTGCATGTTATCCCCTCCTTAAGCCAAATTCAATGAGAGTAAGGTTTACTCTTTCCCTCTCACCTCCTTACTCTTTCCCTCCATTGAAAATACTTTTTCTTGCCTCTCTTATGTGAGAGATAATTTGCCCCATTCTATTTCTCCTTTTCTCCTCCCAATATATTCCTCTCTCATCCCTTAATTTTATTTTTTTAGATATCATCCCTTCCTATTCAACTCACCTTGTGCCCTCTGTCTATATGTATATAATCCCTCCAACCACCCTAAGAGTGAGAAAAGCCTCAGGAATTACAAATATTATCTTTCTATGTAGGAATGTAAACAGTTCAACTTTAGTAAGTCCCTTATGATTTCTCTTTCCTGTTTACCTTTTCATGTTTCTCTTTATTCTTGTGTTTGAAAGTCAAATCTTCTATTCAGCTCTGGTCTTTTTATCAAGAACACTTGAAAGTCCTCTATTGCATTGAATAACCACTTTTCCCTCTAAAGTATTGTATTCAGCTTTGTTGGGGAAGAGATTCTTAGTTTTAATCCTAGCTTCTTTGACCTCTGGAATATCATATTCCAAGCCCTCCAGTTTCTAAATGTAGAAGCTGCTAGATTTTGTGTTATCTTGATTGTGTTCCACAATACTTGAATTGTTTCTTTCTGGCTGCTTGCAATATTTTCTCCTTGACCTGGGAGCTCTGGAATTTGACTACAATATTCCTAGGAGTTTTCCTTGTGGGATCTCTTTCAGGAGGTGATTGGTAGATTCTTTCAATACCTATTTTACCCTCTGGTTCTAGAGTATCAGGGCAGTTTTCTTTGATAATTTCTTGGAAGATGATGTCTAGGCTCTTTTTTTTTGAGCATGACTTTTAGGCAGTCCCATAATTTTAAAATTATCTCTCCTGGATCTATTTTCTAGGTCAGTTGTTTTTCCAATGAGATATTTCACATTGTCTGCTATTTTTTCATTCCTTTGGTTTTATTTTATAATTTCTTGATTTTTCACAAAGTCATTAGCTTCCATCTGTTCCATTCTAATCATTAAGGAATTATTTTCTTCAGTGAGCTTTTGGATCTCCTTTTCTATCTGACTAATTCTGCTTTTTAAGGCATGCTTCTCCTCATTGATTTTTTTGGATCTCTTTTGTCATTTGAGTTAGTCTATTTTTGAAGTGTTATTTTCTTCAGCATTTTAGGGGGTCTCCTTTAGCAAGCAATTGATTCATTTTTTGTAATTTTCTTGCATCACTCTCATTTCTCTTCCCAATTTTTGTTCTACTTCTCTTATTTGATTTTTGAAATCATTTTTGAGCTTTTCCATGACCTGAGACAATTCATATTTTTCTTGGAGGCTTTGGATGGAGGAACATTGACTTTATTGCCTTCTGTTTACAGGTTTTGGTCTTCCTTGTCACCAAAGTAAGATCCTATAATCTGATTCTTTTTCAGGTTTTTGCTCATTTCTCTAGCCATTTATGTGATGTTATACTCTCAGCTATTCGATTCCCCCATGGTTTGTGGACCTAGAGCTCCAGAAACAGTCACTTCAGCTGCCCCTGCTGTGCCCTCCTCAGGCTCCTTCCACCCCCTCTGCCTTCCTGGAGTTGGGGCCAGACCACTTTACTCTCTCTCAGGTCAGATAGATTTTATCCATTGACCTTCCAACTTGTCCTCAGTGATTTGAGGTCATGAAGTCTGGAAACTGCCACAGGTGCCAGAGATTCTGTCCCATGAGGCCTGCTCAGGTCCAGTCCGTGCCAGGATGACCCATGCTGGACGATGCTCTACTCCCAGCACAGTGTGATAGACACTTCGCGTTAACCTACCAGGCTGTCTTGAGTTGGAGATTTGCTTCACACCATCATTCTTTGGGTTTTACAGCTCCAGAATTTGTTTAGAGTCATTTTTACAGGTATTTGGCTGGGCTTGGGGGAAGAGCTCTAGCAAGTTTGTACTGTTACTCTGCCATCTTAGCTCTGCTCCCTGTTAGGGTCAATTTTAGCTCTTTCATGATTCAGACTCATAGCCAGTGAGCTAGACATCAAATTGGATATTAATGGTGTCTTTCAAACTGTTTTCTTTTTCTCCCCAGTAGGATTTTTAAAATTCTATTTTGTCTCTAGGAAACACAGCAGTTCTTTGGAATTTCCATCATACCTGGGTCCATGAAAATCAGCTTGGGAGGTTTCTTTGGCAAGATTGGGGGACCAAGGGGTAATTAGCAAAGCTTTGTTCTGCATTTCTTCCATTAACAAACTTGCTGATTTCCTTACAAATAATTGTAAAAATTTACACAATGTGCAATTTATAATATTACATAGAAATTGAATATTTAAAATAAACTATACAACTCTAGTGAGATAGTCATGTTTTGAGTCTTGTTTTTCAAAACCAAGAGAAGGCTTATGACAGGGATTGATTGTCTCAATAATTTATACAAAAAAACCTTTCTATGATACATCTGGGGCCTGAATTACCTGGAAGATTCACCTATGTTGATTTATATTCTCTAGATAATTCTTCCATGTTCAACTTCATTTCTTAATAATAACATTATATATATATATGTGCATGTATGTGTGTATATATGTGTATATGTATATACATATATATGTGCATGTATGTGTGTATATATGTGTATATGTATATACATATGTGTGTGTATATATACCTATATGCATGTGCACATATAGGTGTATATATATACATATATATATATATATATATTTCCCCCAATTACATGTTAAAGCAATTTTTAACATCTCTTTTTTTAAAGTTTTGAATTCCAAATTCTATCTATCCTTCCCTCCTCCTTCCTTCTCTCTTTCCCTTTTTTCCCCTCTCCACTCCCTGTGAGGGTAAGGAATCAGATATAGGTTATACATGTGCAATGATGTAAAGCATTTCTCATATTAATTATTTGGTGCAAGAAAACTCAAACAAAATAAGAAGAATGAAAGGAAGAAAGAGAAAAATATCATGCTTCAGTCCATATTCAAACAAAAAGTTCTTTTTTTTTGAAAGCAGATAGTGTGCTTTATCTTTAGTCCTTTGAGATTGTCTTAGATCATTGTATTGCCAAGAATAAGTAAGTCAGTCACGATTCTTCATCAAATAACAATCTTCTCCTTGTTCTGTTCATTTCACTTTGCCTCAGTTCATGTAAGTCTTTCCAGGTTTTTCTGAAATCATTCTGCCTATCATTTCTTGTAGAACAATAATATTCTATCACAATCATATACCACAGCTTGTTTAGCCCCACTTGATGGGCATCTCTTGACTTCCAATTCTTGGCTATCACAAAAAGAGATGTTATAAATATTTTTGTAAAATTGGTCCTTTCCCCTTTTTTGGATGTCTTTGGGATATAGATCTAGCAATGGTATTGCTGGTTCAAAGGGTATAGCATTTTATGGCACTTTGAGCATGGGTCAAAATTGCCCTCCATTATCATTGGATCACTCCACAATTCTACCAACAGTGCATTGTGTCCCAATTTTTTCCACATCCCCTCCAAAATTCATTATTTTTCTTTTTCTGTCTTATTAGCCAGTCTGATAGATGTAAGGGAGGACCTCAGAGTTGTTTTAATTTGCATTTCTCTTATCAATAGTGATTTAGAGCATTTTTACATGACTTTAATTTCTTTGTCTGAAACCTGCCTGTTCATATCATTTGAGCATTTATCAATTAAGAAATGATGCATTTTTATAAATTTGACTCAGTTCTCTATATTTTTAAGAAATAGAACTTTTATCAGAGATAATTGTTGCAAAATTTTCCCCCAGTTTTCTTTTTCCTTATAATTTTTATTTCATTGGTTTAGTTTGTGCAAAAATTTTATATAATCAAAATGATCCATTTTACATTTTATAATGCTCTCTATATTTTCTTTGGTCCTGAATTTTTCCCTTATCCATCAATCTGACAGATAAATTATTCCATGCTTTCCTAATTTTGCTAAGTTTACTTATTTTGCTTATTACACTCTTTATGCATAAATAATGTACCCATTTTGACCTTATCTTGATATGCAGTGTGAGATGGTCTATACCTAGTTTCTACCATACTGTTTTCTAGTTTTTCCAGCAATTTAGTCAAATAATGATTTTTTCTTCCAAAAGCTTGGATCTTTTGGTTTGCCATATACTAAATTACTGTAGTCATTAACTATAATGTAATTTGTACCTAATCTATTCCACTGATCCACAACTCTATTTCTTAGCCAATACAGTTAGTTTTGACAATCACTTTGTAATACAGTTTGAAATCTGGTACTGGTACTTCTCATTTTTTTACTTGTGTAATTGCTTCTCAGTAGATAGAGTTTTTAAGTATAGTGAATTGTGATTAAAACCTTACTCAACATTATCATCTCTTTAGGGGGCTGAGAGATTCTGAGAAAATCATATTGTCATAGAAAGTTAAATCTAGAAAGGACTCTAAAGATTATTTAGCCCATATATTTCATTTTATAGATGAGAAAAGTACAAAAGTCACATAAATCAGTGTATTTCAGTGATTGTCACCAAAATGATAAGCTTCTCATAAAAAATGGGATTACAACCCCACCTTCCTTGTCCTCAGTTCAATATTCTTACTACTTTATAAGAGATCACTGTTATTGGATTTTACTTTAGCAAGCAAAAGTATATTTTGACAGGAGGAAGATGACAGTATTAGAGTTCCCTCTCCTTTCTCACTTTTATTTTCATACAGATGAATATAAAAGGCAGGCTCCATGAGTGGAACCATTTTGCCCCCTTTCTCTAGGAATTCCCTATAATTTCAGGGCCCATGGTAATTGTTTCATTTTGCCATACCTTATCTAGAACTTTTCCAAACAATAAATTTCTATAAAACAGAGATTTTCAATGTAAGCAGGAGGTTTATCATATAAACTTTCACCCTTAATTCCCTTATTTTTGAGTTTGAAGTTACCATCTGAAAGAAGCCACAGCCAGGAATGGATGGAAGAAAACTGGGGCACCACTTCTTGCTCATTCCGTCCTCTTCTGGCAAAGATGACAGCCACCACTGAGAGAGCCAGGTGATCCAATTAGAGCCAAACTTCAATTAATTATAAGGATAATGTACTGAATTCAATATCATCTTTTTAAATTGAGGATACTGCAGTTTCAAAAGAACTGGCAGTTTCTACTAAAAAAACTGGCACCTGTGATTGCTGAGCCATAACTGGTGATCTCTGAAAAAAAAGTCATGGAGGATAATCCAAAGGACTGGAGGAAAATCAAAGTATTATTATTTTTTTTAAATTGGAATCTTGAAATTATGGACTGCTAAGCTTGACTTTGATACCTGGAGAAATTCTAGAATGTATTCTTAAAGGAATGATTTGTGAACATTTAGAAGGTGTAGTCACATCAAACCAATAGGAGATCATCAAGAGCAGGTTTTGGCATTATTAGAAATAATGAAAAGAATGGTGTCAGAGAAAAGATGGGAGACTTGTATGGACTTTAGAAACAGGAGAGCATTTTATACAGAAAAAAACAACATTATAAAGAAAAAAAAACCTTTGAGACTCAAGAACTCTGATCTATGACTAACCATTATTCCAGAAGGCAGATAATGAAGTATAATACGCATCTTCTAACACTGAAATAATGGACTCATGGCACAGAATGAGACATATATTTAAAGATATGACCAATATGTGTATTTGTTTTGAATGACTATTCTTTATTCATTATACATGCTTGCTTTCCTTTCTCAGATAAATGAGATAATGGGGCTGAGAGAATTAGTAATTCTGCTAGTAAAAAGAAATAGAAAAGAGGAATGCTGACATATTTTAAAAACATATAGCAGAGAAGGAATTTCTTAAGTCAAAAGACAAGCAGGATAGCTTTGAAAGTAACATGGATTTATTGTACACTTAAAAAAGTAAGCTGTGTGAAATAGAAATTCATGCTTTTACATTTATTCCTCCTTTACGTTCTACTTTGTTTAAAGAAGTGTTCATTTTTTGGATGTTTGTTACATAGAAAACATATATATGTATAATATGTATATATGCATATACACATGCATAAACACACACTGTACATATATATGTATATATGTATATATATGCATATATATACATATATATACACACAAGCCTACCTTCTTTCTTTTTTTGAGCATAGTAGTCTATTTGACATGGATTTCAGCTAAGTGTCTGACAAGATCCCTCATACAATTCTTGTGGACACTGTAGAGATAGATGAAGGGTAGTTATGGTATAGTTCTATGAAATGTGAACTGATTGAATATATGAAACCCAAAAATAATGATTGATATTAACTTGGACTGAGGATTGGTTAGGGATGAATTTTCCAAAGATCTATTCTTAAGTCAGTGTCAATAGCAATGTTTTCTTTTAAAAACAATTGTTACAAGTGTTAAAAACATAGACAGTATACTTATAAAATGTGCAGATTACATGGAGTTGAGTGATTGGCAGCACAATTTATGATAGAGTGCATTTCCAAAAAGATTTTGGTAGCTAAATCTATCAATTGAACCTGGATAATGAAATTTAATGAATGTAACTGTAAATACATATATTTGGCTTTTTATTTTTTAAGCATACACACACACACACACACACACATATACACATACACATGCACACAAGTTTGGGGTGGTGAATGAACTCTTGATAGAGATGTAGTACGGGGAAGTTCTCTTCCAGTATGAGTTAAACTAGATTCCCCCTGGGCCTATCTATGAGCTTAATGACCAGCATTTAAGAATACCAAAGAGGGAACTTGATCCCTTAGTGGAGAATTGGACTTATTTCTAATTCTGAGATTCTCTCCAATTCTAATCTCTAGATTCCTATCCAATTCTGATATTCTGTGTTTCTATCTAAGTAGTTAGAAAATAGTTAATGGTAAGATCTGGGAATTTTAGTAGCATGCAACCTCAACCTAAATCAGTAATGTGGCATGCTATCCATAAGAGGTTAATTCTATCTTCAAGTGCTTTAAGAGAGAGATGGTGTCTAGAATGAGCCAGATAAAAGTCTGGTGTGCTCTGCTTTGTTCAAATCAACATTATCTTTCATTCTGAGTGTCAGAATCTTAAAAGTGGAATGTATCCAAAGGAGAGTCATCATGTTGCTGTGGGGATTATTGCAAGGTATTGGTTCACCTGGAAAAGAGAAGACTTGGGGGAGGCTTATGATAGCTATCTTCAAAATTTGATTAGCAAACATATGGAAGAAGAAGTAAAATTTTTTTCCTAATCCCCTTTCCATATCTCAGATCAAATAATGGAAGTTTCACAGGCAGATTTAGGATCAGTGTCAAGAAAGTATTTTCAATTGGGTCTAATCAAAAGAGAAATAAATTATCTCAGCAGATATAATGTTTTCAGTGTAAGAACACCAAAAACAAAAAACCCAGACACTAACCCCCTGATAATGGGATCTTCAAGTTTTAGTATTGAAAATAATTTTCTAGGTCATATATTCCAAGCTGCCACTTAGGGGAGAAACCCCTTTTAATGCATATCCAACACATAGTTAGCAGGACTCTTCTTGAACAACTCTGATGACAGGAAGTTCACTCCCCAGTCAGACAGCTCATTCCACTTCGTATACTGTTAATTAAAGAAGTTTCTATTTTATATTGCCTTGAACTTTTCTTCTTGATATTTTCTATACTTTGTGCTAATTTTACCCTCAATAATAACACTAGGTCTATTTATTCATTTTCCTACATGGTAGCATCTCAGATATTTGAAGGCAGGTTCATAACCTCCTTAAGTCTTACCTTCTATAGAGAGGTTCCTTACCCTCAGTGATTTTTTTTAAAATCATATTGCTTCCAGACACTTTATGATGCTAAGCTGTGCTTTTCCCAAATTAAACAGCCCTTTCTTGAAGTTCCAAGTTATCTTGGGCTGCAAAATTGTTTTACCCAATTTTTTTGTGGTTTCTGTCACTCCAGAATTTGTTTTGAGGCTTGATTTACAGTTGTTTTGAGGGAAATTGGGGAGAGCTCAGGAACTTCTTTCCTTTTCTCTGCCATCTTGGTTCTATCTTGATTGGAGAATTTAAGGAGCAAACACAGTGGGTCATTTTTTTTTTCTAGCCCTAGAATATAAATTCAAACCACAAATAAGAGACTAGGGAAATAATTATAGAAATTTCTTGTTCAGTCATTTTCAGTCACGTCCAACTCTTCATGGTCCCATGTGAGACTGTCTTGGCAGAAACACTGGAGTGGTTTGCCATTTCCTTATCCACCTTATTTTACAGATAAAGAACTGAGGCAAAGAAGGTTAAGTGACTTGCCCAGTACACACAACTAGTGAGTGTCTAAGGCCAGATTTGACCTCAGGAAGTTTAGTCTTCCTGCCTCTAGGCTCAGCACTGTATCCATTGTGCCTCCAAATTGCCAAAACAGACAGTGGGCAATATCTCACATTCAATCCCTAGATTTAGAAGAGAGACACAGCCCTATCATTCCTTCCCCTCAGCAAGATGTCATATTAAGCACCTGTCCTCATATCAGAGAGTGATCACAGACTCAACTCCTACACTGAGGAATTGGCCAGTAGTGACAGCGCTGATCCTCAAGAACCTGAATAGGATCATGGGTTCAGCCCCAGGATTAGACTAGATTTAAGAAAGCAGTGCTGTCAGTCTAAACCTGCAGAGCCTACCACTATCTGCCTGTAACAGGTTAGAACCAACGACTATCTATAGGAGCTCCAACAAGGGGCAGGTCTGTAGCTGACTAGATGCAAATTAGGTTCTGGAAACTACAAAGTTGAGGAGGGCATCAGTCAGACTGTACTCTAGATTAGAATACATTGCATCTGCTGAAAGTTTGTAGTGTGATCGCTAGAGCCTGCCAGAACTCAATTACCTGGATAACAAAGTAGAAGGACCACAAATAAGACAATCCAGAATCATATAAGACAAAAACAGTTCTATCAGAGGTGCACAGAACCTAGCCTTAGCAGAAAGTTCAAATCTGGAAATAAAGCTGAAAGAACAAATAGCTAAAAGAGGCTTCTATGATGAAGAAGTATTTTGGTGCTGGTTATATAAGAGCTCTAGAGAAAATAACTGAAAAAGAAATTAGCTTTGGAGGAAAGATGGGAAAGATAATGAACCACTTAGCACATAGATGTACAAAACATTACCTAAGCAATAGACTTCTGGAAATTAGAATAGAATGAACAGAAATTAGTGACTCCATGAAAAAACAAGAAATATTAAAATGAAGTCAAAAGATAAAAAAAAAAGAAAATGTATCTGATTAAAAACAAGTGACCTGAAAAATAGATCAAGGAGAGATAATTTAAGAATCATTGGACTGCCTGAAAGCTATAATCACAAAAAAGCCTAGATATCATATATCAAGAGATCTAGCACTTTTAAATGAATAATAAAGTGATTAAAGAGATCATAAAAGAAAATTGCCCAAATTTCTTAGAATCAGAGGGCAAAGTGAAAATAGAAAATAGAAAGAATCTACTGGTCACCTCCTGAAAGAAATCCCAAAATGAGAACTCTTAGATACATGTTAGCCAAAATTCAGAACTTCTAAGTCAAGGAAAACTAGAAAGAAAGTACCAAGCAACCACAGTCAGAATCACACAAGATATATTAAACATAAAGGTGAAAATAAAATAAAATGTTATATTTCAAAAAGCAAAAGATATAGGCTTACAATCTACAATAACTTACCAAGCAAAACTGAATAAAATTCTATAAAGGAAAAAAAAAATCAACATAAAAAATTGGGGCTTTTCAAGCATTCCTAATGAAAAAAACCAACTAAAAATGATTTTTAAAAGATTTCATGTATTGGTTTATTTACAAATGGTTGTTTAAAGTATATATTTGAATTCTAACAAGATAGAAACAAAATTATTATCTTGGTCATTTCCATGACACATTCAAAAATTATTACTTGTATATTACTTGGGTTTTGTTGCTTCCAATTTCTCTTTATTTACATAATTATACTATTATTTTCTTGCTGTTGTGGCTGCTATTTCTGATGTTTCTACTTTACTCTGTAAAACTCCATTTAAGTCTTCGCATCTTATTATTTACTTCATTTTATTTTTCCTATGTTTGACTTTAAGAAGTTTTGGAATGAGTGGGAAAGGGGGGTGAGGGCAGGGAAACATTTAATAAGCACTTAGTAGGTGCCAAGCACATAGTTTGCTATATGCTGAGGATACAAATATAAATGTAAAGAGAGTCCATGCCCTCAAGGAGCTTACATTCACTTGTGAGTTGGGTGGAAGCAACAAAGTGGCCTGAAAAAATAAACATTTTTAGAATAGACCTCATTAAAGAATAGAAGGTATGTTAATGAAATTCATGGATGATACCAAAAGAATGGCAGGACTGGAAAAAAATGTCAACTAGATGAAAGCAACAAAATAAAATTTAGTAAATATAAGAGGAAATTTTTGCATTTAGATTTTTTAAATTAACTGTAAAAGTACAAGATTACATAAATATGACTTAGATACAGTTAAAATGAAGCTACCTTGAAGGTACAAAGAGCTCAGTATGAATAACTAATGTGTGTGTATGTTTGTCCTTCATTGCCAAAGGAGACCATGCCATCAGAGAAATGATGACATGACTTGCACTTGACTTTGTTTTGAGTGAGAGAGGGCTGTGTAGGTCACCAGCCTCACTTCTCCTCCATTTGAATCCAGTGAGCAAATATTCATCAGGATGACTGGAGATGACCCCAGATGAGGCAACTGGGGTTAAGTGACTTGCTCAAGGTCGCACAGCTAGTGAGTGTCAAGTGTCTGAGGTGAGATTTGAACTCAGGTCCTCCTGACTCCTGCATTGGTGCTCTATCCACTGCACCACCTAGCTGCCCCAACTAATGTGATATAGATGTTGAGAAAGTTAATGCACATTTAGGCTGCATAGTCAGGGATGCTGCTGAGGAGTTTTCTGTTCAGGCAGAGGTTGGGTTAGACCTCTGAGGTCCCTTTCAACTGTTGAGAGTTAATGGAATTTTGTATCCCTTTCTAACATATTTTAGGTGGAACATTGGCAAGGCTGAAGCACAGACATGGGAGAATAACCAGGTGTCTGGAAGCCATGTCATTTAAAAAATCACTGAGGATACTGGGCATGTCTGTGGAAGGGGAGACTTAAGGAGGTTATGAACCTGACTTCAAATATTTGAAATGCTACCATGTAGGGAAATGAATAAAGAAACCTACTGTTATTACTGAGCATAGAATTATCCAAAATATGGAAAATATCAAGAGGAAGACTTTGGGCCAATATAAAATGGAAGCTTCTTTCAATAAAAGTGTCCCAAGTAGAATGGGCTAACTGGGAAGTGAACTTCCCATCAGCAGAGTTGTTCAAGGAGGAGCCTGATGACCGTGTCTTGGAGATGCATTAAATAGGGTTTATGCCCTGAGTGGGAGATTGGAATATATGATCTGGAAAATCCTTTTCAGTACTAAAATTTAAAGATCCCATTACCAGGGGTTTAGTGTCTGGAGTCTTTGTTTTTAGGGTTCTTACATTGAAAGCATTATATCTACTGAGACAATTTATTTCTTTTTTGATCATGCCTAATTGAAAACATTTTCCTGACATTTTTTCTAAATCTGCCTCTTAAACTTCCATTCTTTGATCTAAGACATGGAAAGGGAATTAGAAAAACAAACAAACAAACCTAATTCTTCTTCCATATGATTGCTAATCCCCCAAATTTTCTTTCCAGGTGAACCAAAACAAATTCTCTTGGTATGATCTCCAGAGTATCCTCATAATGCTCCTTTGGATATGATCCAATTTGAAAATTCTGACCCCCAGAATGGAAGATAATGATGATTTGAAGAAACCAGAGTATGTTTGGATACTATGCCTCTCTTAAAGCAATTTAAGAAAGAATTGTGGCTAACATGTCACATTGTTGATTTAGGTTGAACTTGCACAGCACTAAAATTCCCAGACCTCATCATCAAATGTTTTTATTCTTTAATCCACTATGATAGAAACACAGAATCTCAGAATTGGAAAGGAGTCTAAAGCTCTCCTAAGGGATCAAGTCCAATCTTTGATATTCTTAAATGATGGTCATTAAGGTTCTAGATAGTCCCAGGGGGTATCAAGTTCAAATCATACCTGAGCAGGATTTCCCTGTGAAACAGCTTTATCAAGAGTTCTCAAGCTGGCCCAAGCTTCTTGTACTCAGGTTTCTTGCTCTGGGGTTTCTTGCCCTGGTCACTGGTTTGTTGTTCCAACAAAACTGAATATAATATTTTAGAGGGGAGATGAAATTCAATGAAATCAAAGATTTTCAGACATTTCTGATAAAAAGACCAGTGCTAAACAGAAGATTCGATTTTCAAATACTTGAGTCAAGAGAAGCATAAAAAGGTAAAAGAAAAGAAAAAAAAGTTATTCAGTAAGGATCAACTGTTTATATCCCTACATGGCAAGAACTGTATCTTTATTAGAGTAGTTAGAAAGGGGGCAGAGCCAAGATGGTGGAGTAGAAAGATGCATATCCACTAGGTCTTCCCCCACGGACCATAAAATACCTGTAAAGAAAGACTCTCAACAAATTCTAGAGCAGCAGAAGTCACAAAACAATGGAGTGGAGGAGATTTTCAACCCAGGGTGACTGAAAGGCCAATGGGAAAGGTCTATCACACCAGATACAGAGCAGAGTCCAGTCCAGCCTTGACTTCGTGTCTGGGAAGAGGACCTGAGTAGGCCTCGAGGGTGGAATAGTGTAGTGGTGGTTTGCAGATCCCTCAACCCACAGGCGCCAAAGGTCAGTGAGAGGATTTTTTCAGCTGGCCAAGAAGGGAGCAGGGTCTTCCCATACCTCCAGTCTCAGGCAGTGGGTGGCAGAGGCTACATCAGGGGGCAACAGCTCCTACAGCAGCCCACATCCATTGTTGGATTGTAAAATCCCTGGGGGAACTGAGCAGCTGATCCTTACCTCAGCCCTGTGTGGCAGCCCTGCCTCCAATGAAAACCCCTGTAGGAATTGAGTACCTTATCTGAATCTCAGCCCCCAGTGCTGGCTTGGTGGAACTGGAGGCCAGGGGGTTGTGGAGAGGAAACTCTACAACTCACAAATTCTGGGCACAGAAGTTTCTGGTTGCTCCCAGACCAGTGTACATGCTTGATTGTGCCACCTTGGAGGAACTGAGATCTTACAGATCCCCAGAGTATAGCCTACTCTTGACAAAGGACCCAAAAGTCAAGTAACTGGTTGGAAAATGCCCAAAAAAGGGGAAAAAAATAAGACTATAGAATGTTACTTTTGTAGTGAACAGATATCTTCTCTCATCCTTTTGGATGAGGAAGAACAATGCTTACCATCAGGGAAAGACATAAAAGTCAAGGCTTCTGTATCCCAAACATCCAAAATAAATATTCAATGGGCTCAGGCCATGGAAGAGCTCAAAAAGAATTTTGAAAATCAAATAAAAGAGGTGTAGGAAAAATTGGGAAGAGAACTGAGAGAGATACAAGAAAATCACGAAAAGTGAGTCAACAACTTGCTAAGAGACCCCCAAAAATGCTGAAGAAAATAACAGCTTTAAAAGTAGGCTAACTCAATTGGCAAAAGAGGTTCTAAAAGCCAATGAGGGGAAGAATGCTTTAAAAAGCAGAATTAACCAAATGGAAAAGGAGGTTCAAAAGCTCACTGAAGAAAATAGTTCTTTCAAAATTAGAATGGAACAGATGGAGGCTAATGACTTTATGAGAAACCAAGAAATTACAAAACAAAACCAAAAGAATGAAAAAATGGAAGATAATATGAAATATCTCATTGGATAAACAACTGACCTGGAAAATAGATCCAGGAGAGACAATTTAAAAATTATGGGACTACCTGAAAGCTATGATCAACAAAAGAGCCTAGATATCATCTTTCATGAAATTATCAAGGAAAACTGTCCTGATTTTCTAGAACCAGAGAGCAAAATAAATACTGAAAGAAGTCACTGGTCACCTCCTGAAAGAGATTCAAAAAGAGAAACTCCTAGGAAGATTGTAGTCAAATTGCAGAGTTACCAGGTCAAGGAGAAAATATTGCAAGCAGCTAGAAAGAAACAATTCAAGTATTGTGGAAATACAATCAGGATAACACAAGATCTAGCAGCTTCTACATTAAGGGATTGAAGGGCTTAGAATAGGATATTCCAGAAGTCAAAGGAACTAGGACTAAAACCAAGAATCACCTACCCAGAAAAACTGAGTATAATTCTTCAGGGGAAAAAATGGTCATTCAGTTAAATAGAGGACTTTCAAGCATTCTTGATGAAAAGACCAGAACTGAAAAGAAAATTTGACTTTCAAGCACAAGAATCAAGAGAAGCATGAAAAAGTAAACAAGAAAGAGAAATCATAAGGGACTTACTAAAGTTGAACTGTTTACATTCCTACATGGAAAGACAATATTTGTAACTCTTGAAATGTTTTTCAGTATCTTTGTAGTTGGTGGGATTACACACACACACACACACACACACACACACACACACACACACACACACACAGAGTGAGAGAGAGAGGGAGAGGGAGAGAGAGAGACAGAGAGAGACAGAGACAGAGAGCACAGGGTGAGTTGAATAGGAAGGGATAATATCTAAACAAATGAAATTAAGGGGTGGGAGAGGAATATATTGGCAGGAGAAAGGGAGAAGTGGAGTGGGGCAAATTATTTTTCATAAAAGAGGCAAGAAAAAAACTTTTCAATTGAGGGAAAAAGGGGGGAGGTGAGAGGAAAATGTGAAGTTTACTCTCATCACATTTGACTCAAGGAAGGAATAAAATGCACACTCATTTTGGTATGACAACCCATCTTACAATACAGAAAAGTGGGGGAGAAAGGGATAAGCAGGGTGCCAGGGGGATGATGGAAGGGAGAGCAATGGGAGGAGGGAGCAATTAGAAGTCAATACTCTTGGACAGGGACAAGGTCAAAAGAGAGAATAGAAAAATTGGGGAGCAGAATAAGATGGAGGGAAATGTAGTTAGTCTTACACAACATGACTATTATGGAAGTCATTTGCAAAACTACACATATGGAGCCTATATTGAATTGCTTGCCTTCCCAGTGGGGATGGGTGGGGAGGGAGGAAGGAAGAGAAGTTGGAACTCAAAATTTTAGGAACAATTGTTGAGTACTGTTCCTGAATAGAACTGGGAAACAAGAAATACAGGTAATGGGGTATAGAACTTTATCTTGCCCTACAGGACAAAAGAGAAGATGGGGATAAGGGAAAGGAGAGATGTTAGAAGGGAAGGCAGATTGGTAGTAGGGGTAATTTGAATTCTTGGCATTTTGGGGTGGGGGCAGGGGAGAGATGGGGAGAAAATTTGGAACTCAAAATTTTGTGGAAATGAATGTTGAAAACTTAAAATAAATAAATTTAAAAATAGATTTTAAAAAAGAGTAGCTAGAAGGATTATACATGAAAAGAGAGCTTGGGTGTAAGTTGACTATTTTGGGATGATATAAAAAAATTAAAGGATGAAAAAGGGGATTGTAATGGGTGTGGAGGGAAAGGAAAGGCAGAATGGACTGAATTATATTACATGAAGAGGCTTGAAAGACCTATTATAGTGGAGGGAAAGACAGGAGAGCATGAGCGTTGTTTGAACTTTACTCTCATCAGATTTGGCTCAAATTGAGAATAACGTGTGCACTGAGTTGAGTGTAGAAGTCTGTATTACTCTACAGGGAAGTAAGAGGTGAGGAGGACAAGAAAAGTGGGGACTGACTGAAGGGAGAACAGATTGGCAGAAGCAGTGGTAAGAAGCAAAACACAGATCAGGTGAGATATGGTGAAGAGAGAGAGACAGAGATAAAGATAGAAAGAGAGACAGACACAGAGACAGAGAGAGAGACAGAGAGAGAGACAAACTAAAAACAGAAGAAAAATAGGATTGGGGGAAGTATACAGTAATCATAATTGTAATTGTGAATCAGATGAACTCTCCCACAAAACTGAAGCCAATAGCAGAGTGAATTGAAAACCAGAATCCTACATGTTGTTTACAAGAAAAATATTTTGAAGGTGAGAGACACACATAGTAGAGGTAAAGGCTACAGCAGACTATATTATACTTCAGAAACAGGTTAAAAAAGCAGTGGTAGAATCATGATCTCAGAAAAAGCAAAAGCAAAAAAAAAATAAGATCTAATTAAAAAAGACAAAGAAGAAAACTAGATCTTGCTTAAAGGTACCACAGACAATCAAGTAATATTAATACTAAACATATGCACCAAATAGCATAGCATCCAAATTTCTAAAGGAGCAGTTAAAGGAATTATAGGAGGAAATAGACAATAAACTATACAAATGAAGGACCTCAACTTTAACCTCTCAGAACTAGATAAATCTAACCACAAAACAAACAAGAAAGAAGTTAAGGAGGTGAATAGAATTTTAGAAAAGTTAGATATAGAACATCTGGGGAGAAAATTAAATAGGGTTGAAAGGAATATACCTTTTTATTGGTGGCACATGGAACCTTCACAAAAATTAACCATTTATTAGGGGAGAAATATTAAATGTATCTTTTTTTACATCACAAACTACATTCGGTAAAGGGCAGTAGGTAGATTATAATTAATTGAAAGCTAAATAATCTAATCTTAAAGAATGAGTGGGTCAAGGAACAAATTATAAAAACAATTCCATAAAAGAGAATGACAATAATGAGACAATATACCAAAATTTATGAGATGTAGTCAAAGCAGTTCTTAGGGGAGATTTTATATCTCTAAATGCTTACATGAATAAAATAGAGAAAGAGGAAATCAGTGAATTGGGCATGAAAATAAAAAAAGATCAAAAAAGAACAAATTAAAAATCCCAATTAAACACCAAATTAGAAATGCTAAAAATAAAAAGAGAGATTAATAAAGTTGAAAGTAAGAAAACCAATGAACTAATACATAGGAACTGATTTAATAAAAAAAAAAATAGATAAACCATTGGTCAATTTGATTTAAAAAAAAGAAAGAAAACCAAATTGCCAGTATCAAAAATCAAAAGGGTAAATGAATGAATCAATGAAGAGGAAATTAAGACAATTATTAGGAGCTATTTTGTCCAATTGTATGACAATAAATCTGACCATCTAAGTGAAATGGTTGAACAATTTACAAAAAATATAAATTATCCAGATTAACAGAAGAGAAAATAAAATACTTAAATAACCACATTTTAGAAAAATAAATTGATCAAGCTGTTAATGAATACTACATAAAAAAATCCCCAGAGCCCAATGGATTTACAAGTGAATTCTCCCAAAGATTTAAGGAAAAATGAATTCAAATAGGATAGAAACTCTTTGGGAAAATAGAAAGCAGTCCCTACCAAATTCCTTTTTTGACACAAATAGGATGCTGATACTTAAACCAGGAAGAACCAAAACAGAGAAAAAAAACTATAGACCAATTTAACTAGTGAATTTCGATGCAAAAAATGTAAACAAAATACCAACAAGGAGATTACAGTAATATATCATCAGGATCATACACTTTGACTAGGTGTATGACTAGGTGGGATTTGTACTAGGAATGCAGGGCTGGCTTATATTAAGAATTAGGAAATATTAAGAAAACTATCAGCATAATTGACTGTACACATAATAAAACCATAACAAAACATAAAAAAGATAACAAAAAATCATACAATTATCTCAATAGATGCAGAAAAGCTTTTAACAAAATACCTCACCCATTCCTATCAAAAAAAACACTAGACAGCATAGGAATAAATGGAATTTTCCTTAAAAATGCAAGTAGTATCTATACAATACCATTAGCAAACATTATCTGTAATGGGGATAAGATAGCAGCCTTCCCAATAAGATCAAGAGTGAAACAAGGATTCCCATTATTACCACTAGTACAATATTGCAGTAGAAATGTTAGCTTTAGCAATGAGAAAAGAAAAACTGAAGGAAATAGACTAGGCAATAAGGACATAAAATTATCACTATTTGCAGATGATATGTCAGTATACTTACTCATAGAGAATCAACTAAAAACTACTTGAAATAATTAACAACTTTAAAAAAATTACAAGATATAAAATAAACCCACATAAATCATCAACATTTTTATGTATTATCAACAAAGTCCAGCAGGAAGAGATAGAGAAAATCCATTTAAAAGATCTTTAGACAATATAAAATACTTGGATATCTAACTGCCAGGACAAACCCAGAAACTACATGAATACAGTAACAAACACTTTTCACACAAATAAAGGCAATGTAGACAACTGCAAAAATGTCAGTTGCTCATGGTATGCCAAACCAATATAACAAAAATGACAATAGAGAAGTGAGTCAAATTTATAAGAATACAAGCCATTCCCCAACTGATATATGGTCAAAGGATATGAACAGACAATTTTCAGACAAATCACAGGTATCTCTAGGTATATAAAAAATGTTCTAAATCACTGTTGAGTGGAGAAATGCAAATGGAAACAGCTCTGAGTTGCCACCTCACATCTATCAGATTGGCTAATATGACTAAAAATTAAAATGATAAATTTGGAGAGGATGTGGAAAAATTGAAACACTAATGTACTGTTGGTGAAGTTGTGAATTGGTTCAACCATTTGAAATAGCAAGCAAAGTAGGATCTTTTGCTATTTTTGTTTTAGTGTAATCAAGTGCCTCTCATTGAATCTTGCCTTTATCAATCAAGAGGAGTAAAGTATAGAAACAAGAGTTTCTTTACTAGAAACAATATATGTAATTGTATTGTTAATTACTTTAATGACATTAAAGAAGATCTTCACCACCCATTAATGAGCCTGCCCATTAAGGGAAGCTTGATTAGAGAAGATTCTTGGGAAGTCCCATACCTTTTGTTAAGTTTCTAATGAGACACTGATTCTCAAGGTTTGTGATGCCCTCTAGCTCTAAATATGTATAAATACTCTGAGGGTAAGGTTTTACTTTGGGGATTAGTTTTTTGCAAGAAGCTTTGTGTGCCCTGTGAGACTCTGGGAAGCCATTAAGTAGCCCCCCAGCTTTGAAAACCTAGATGTTAGTGCTTCCCTTTCTGGTAACTATGTATGTATGGTCAGGAAGTCACATCTGTCTATTGATTTGTGATATATATATATATATATATTGCTTATTGTCAGACGGTTTGGAAGCACTATTTGTTGATTTAGATTTCTCTGTATTTTCTCTGAAGTTTAGAGTGCTGACTTTTCCCCCTGAATTAAGTGAATGATACATATATGCTTGATTAAAGTGGTTGTTGAGCCCTCAAAAGTTGCTTTTCTTTTAGAAATGCAGAACTAAGAATCTTTGATATCAGGCCCTCCTGCATATATTGGGGTGTTTGCTTTTACACCATTCTGGAGAACAATTTGGAAATATGCCCCCAAAGCTATCAAATTGTGCATACCCTTTGACCCAGCAATACCACCTCTAGGTCTGCATCCCAAAGAGAGTTAAAAGAAATGGAAAAGAACCTATATATGCAAAAATATTTATAGCAGCTCTTTTTGTGGTGGCTAATAATTGGAAATTGAGGGGAAGGCAATAATTTGGGGAATGACTAAAGAAACTGTGGTGTAATAATGTAATGGAATACTATTGTGCTATAAGAAATTATGAGCAGGCAGTTTTCAAAAAAAATAAAAACAACTTGAAAAGACTCATATGAACTGATAAAATTGAAGTCAACAGAACCAGGAAAATGCTGTATACAATAACAGCAACATTGTGCAATGACAATGATTAACTTATCTCTTCTCAACAATATAATGATCCAAGACAATTATAAAAGGCTCATGATGGAAAATGCTTTCCAGATTCAGAGAAAGAACTGATGGAATCAGAAAGGAGATCAAACCATACTATTTCACTTTTTTTGTTTTTTTTCTTTTGGGGAAATGTTTTACATGATTGCACATACATAACCTATATCAAATTGCTTGCCATCTTATGAAGCAGAAGGGAAGGAGAAAATTTGTAAACAATATTTAATAAAAATGAATGTTAGTAATGTCTTTACATGTGAATCAGAAAAAAATACTATTAAAAATTCTTCAATCATTCTTGTTAGATTTATGTTGAAGTGGTTACAGGAAGAGAACTTTTTACTGTCCTACCATCTTTATTTATTTTTCTTCTTAATAATAGTTATACTGATGGACTATCTCAACTGATTATACATCTCACTATGCACCATAATCTGGGCATCTTTCCCCCCACTGTGAATGACTAGGTTGATTGCTTTGTAGAGACTGTTTTTGTCATTGGATATTGCTTGAGATATATTCAAGACATTCCTGAAAACATCACAATACCACCTACAAACAAAAGCATCCATAAGTAGGGAATCCTTCTCCTATTTGGACTTCAAAGAGTGCATTTTAGCATATCTCATGTGTCTCCCTCTTCCCAGCCTCTCTTGATATTGACATGGCCCAAATCCTGGAACAAACTTCTCTGTCACTGTGCAACAAAGTTGCATATGTAATGGAACAAAGTCATATCTATAATCGAATCTTATATGATATGATACCCATGAGGCATCTCCAGGCATGGACACCTAATTTTATGACAGTCTTTAAGACTGCAAAAGAAAATGAGACCCAAGAAACATTCGCTTTATATAAACAAATTAAAAAAATAATAAGCAATATTCTTCTTTAGCATATTGTAGCAATAGACTTCTATTTTTAATGAGATTAAGATACACTAGAATAATAGTAACATTAAGGTTGTTAAATCTTTTAGTATTTGTAATTGTCTTCTAGTATTTTCTTCATGCAAATTGTCATTTTGTATTTTATAGAAAAGCCCATTTTATGGAATGGCCAAGATTTTGCTATACTAGCAGTTAAGTAATGTCATGTTTGCATTTTTCACTGTCATTTCTGCTCAGAGAACACAGTCTCACTGAATAACAGATCACAGAATATCAAAATTAGAAGGAACCCCAAAGGATATTCAGTATAACCCATTCCTGAACAAGATTTCTGACCACAAAATATCTTATATGTAGTTATCTAGTCTAGAGCTGTCAAACAACCTACTTATGTGCCTGCAAAACTGAGTTTGGAACTAGATCAAAATGAAATTCCACAGGGTGCCATACAACATAGATAATGAGAATTTGTGGTTTTCTAAGTCAATATGTGACCAGCAGGGTCCCATTTTCATTTGAGTTTGACACCACTGATATAGCTTTTGTTTGAAGACCTCCTATGAAAGGAACCCTATTACCTGCTAATGCAGCCTATTTTGCTTTGTGGGAATGAAGATTGTTAGGGAGTTTTTCCTTACATCAAGTCAATATTTTTCTTTCTGGAGCTGCCATTTATTGTTCCCAGTTTTGCTTTCTGGTGCTGAGCAGAACAAGTCTATTTCCATTGCCCCTGTGACAGTCCTTCACATACTTAAGACAAATCTTAAATCTTGATCCTCTCCAGGTTAAACATTTCAAGTTTCTTCAACTGATCTTCATATGACTGGCTCCCTAGGCTCTTTACAGTCTTGTTTCTCCCCTTCTGGATGCTGTCTGGTTTATCAGTGCTCTTCCTGAAATGTGGTACCCAGTATTAACATAATATAGCATAGAGACCAATGTGAGATTCTGCCATGGCAGAATACAGTGAGAAGGTTATTTGTCTTGTCCTGTACAGAATGCTTTCATTGATACCATCTAAGAGGCATCATGTTTTGGTTTTTGCTATTGTTATTGTTGCCATATAACACTTTTAATTTTTATTGACTTTATGGCTCACTAAAAACCCAGATTTTTTTTCAGGCTGTCTAGCCAAGTCTTTCCTTATCCATATATATTACCTTCTTAAAGTTGGAGTTTTTAACCCAGGTGTGATTCTTTGTATTTATTTCTATTACATTTAATGTTATTGGAATCAACGCAAATCTTTATCAAAACCTGTGAAGATCTTTTTTTCCTATCTCTATTATCCATCGTTCTAGCAACTCTCCCAGCTTTGTGCCATCTGCAAAGTGTAGGAGTGTGCCAACCATGTCTATCTAAGTTCTTGGTAAGAAAACAATCTACTGTGGTTCAGGTTTTGACATATTACCAGTCCATCTGGTAGCTTAGTAACTAGGTATTTAGTTATCAGAAGGACCTTACAATAATCTAGCACATACGTCATAGCTTAGCTACTTACTGTGATCATGTAATTTTTTCTTAATTGCTCTGGGCCCCAGTTCCCTCTTCTGTAAAATAAGGGGGTTGCATCTAAGCTTCTGAAAGTAAGATGTTTAAGATTTTTTGTTTTTATTCATTGCCTTACAGCATGATAATGTTCATAAGATGTCTTTCATAGTGCTCTCTTCACAGTTGGGTCATTAGCTTCCTGAGGTTTAGGAGTATCTCTGTTATCATAGGTGTAATAAAGCATGGGTCAGATGTTTCAGCACACCTGGGCCATGGTCTGTGCATGCTTATGCTCGGAATTCTTTTGAACTTGTCTCTAGTATCTAGTAGACAAAAGGTGTTCGTGGAAATGTTGGTTGAAATTCTTACCACAGATGAGTCACGAAATGCTAATGATGTCAAGGGTACTAATAGATTGAGTACTTCCTAGGCAGTTCTTGAGTTGCACACTGTCTAGTGGATAGAGAGCAAGGGGATCAATCTACATTGTTTTCTACATTTAAATCACAATAATTTAAAATGGATAATAGACTGTTTTAACATGGTCACTCTCTAAATTATAGAGAACTAATAAAAGTTCTGAATGAATCAATAGCCTGCCTAACATAGATCAGGGATGAGGTCTTTTATAGTCCTTCAGAGTAAGAAGTATATGTTCTTACTCTTTGTTTTTGTTCAAACTCTAGATGGGAACAAGGGACATACTTTTAGGACTATTTCATTCTCTTCTGGGACAGAGGTTGGGTCCCGGAAATCAGATCCAAGCATATCTCACAGAGTGGGAAATCTTGGTTATGAGAAGTCTGGACATCAGCTTAGGGTCCCAAGGTCAAATAGATTAAAAGATAATTGTCTCTCTCTCTCTCTCTCTCTCTCTCTCTCTCTCTCTCTCTCTCTCTCTCTCTCTCTCTCTCTCTCTCTCTCTCCCTCTCTCCCTCTCTCCCTCTCTTTCTGTCTCTCTCTCTGTTTGTCTCTCTCTCTCTCTGCTTTTCTCTCTCCTCCCTCTTTCTCTCTCCCTTTCCCTCACCCCAGACCTATCCCCAATACACACTATAGCTTTCTTTCACAAATTCTATCTTTCTCAGTTCCTTCATTCTCCTCAGGAGCTAGAGTTTGGGATAAAGTAAAAGGAAGAAAATATATTTTAATAAGCCACTAAAATCCTATTCAGACTCTAATGTACTTGCAAGTACTATACATTAGCAATAATAGTTATAACAACATTTTCATTGTGTAAACTATATTATAGCTTTAAAAGATTTCAGAAGGTTAGCCTGGGAATACTGATTTTATATGGAAAAAATGATTTTATGAGAAAATGCCTTCTGTTTCAAACAAATGATGCAAATATAGCATCATAATCTTCAGTTTGGAAGGGACCTTGGTGTCACTTTATCCAGTTCCTAGCAGGATCAGAGATTCCGAGCTGGAAAGTATCAGAGAAGTCAAATATCCAACCCTCTTCTTTTGTAGATAAACAAATTGAAGCTTAGGGACTTTCCTGGGGTCGAATAGGTAGGAAGTAGCAGAACCTGGATTTAAACCCAATTCCTTTAACTTCAAATCCAGTGAGTGATAGTTTCTACTCTGAGGGGCAGAATTTATTTTAAAGTCTGGGAATGTCCATAATTATATGTAGAATCAAACAGAATAGAATGAAATTTAGAAGTGAAAGCCACCTTTGTCAATAAGCACTTATTAAGTTAATAAACATTTATTTAGTTCCTAGTCCATGCCAGGCACTGTGCTGAATGCTGGGGATAAAAGAAAGGCAAAAAGCCCCTTCATGTATGGACCTGGAAACTTAGGTGTAGAGAGAAGTGACTTTCCTAAAGCCACACAGATAATTAGTGGCAGTCAGTGCAAAGACCCGGGTCTCCTATTCCCCTACAAATGATCTTTCCCATGTAGCGTGCTGCTTTAACTGCATGCTCAATTTGTATGGCTGTGTGAGTGTTTTGAAACTTGCCAAAACCTATAAGGACCTGTTGCTAGGGAACAAATGAGTATTAGAATATTAAGATAACTGCAGTTTCCATCCAACTAAACTTTGCCTATGTCTACACACACTGAGTTAAATGGAAAATTGAGTCAATTTTTTTGGGTAATTCAATCATGAGTTGACTATTTCTTTAATTATCTGAATATTTCCAGTTAAAAGTAACTTTTAGAATGAGTTTTTTCACAGTTGATTGCTTCATTGTCTCTCTGCCCTCAGCATGAAGAGGGTGTCTTCAAGTTTCCATATAAAAATCCTGTGTTTGAAGGAAGACAATAGGGTGGCAATGGAACATTTGAGCAAAATCGCCTCGCTCCACATTTGCAGCCTGCTTGAGTATAATCCTGACTAAATTACCGAGAAACTGGGTTTATGCTGGATAAACATAAAGGCATCCAAAAACCTGTTTGGAATGGGGTTTGAGTTATCACTTGTTGCTTCCAGACATTCCAACCAGTATTGAATCTTATCATTTGGATTTCCAAACTGCCTTTAGTAATTTTTTCAAGGATTTGACCTGCTTCTTTTTTTGCCCCTCTTTGAGATCAAGAACTCAATGGACGCTTTTCTGATACAATATAGAGATATTCACCCTTAGATATGAACTTTTATTAAGATATAAGCTTCATTCATATAGCTAAAGGCAAGTAGTATTTTGACAAGTTTATTTCTCTATGATAAACCCTGCTAAGAAGTAGATGCTGCTTGGCCAATAGAAATTGTGAATAGAAAATCCAAAACTCTGGTTTAGGAGTCTTAGGTGAGACCCACAAACTTTGTGAATTGCAAGTCATCTCTGACGTAGAGCTTCATACTATAGTGATTGGAACACTGGACCTGGAGTCATGGAGACACCAGGAGTTTCCATCCCGCTTCAGACACTTACAGGAAGCTATGATAACCTTCATCAGCTTCAGTTTCCTTCTCTGTAAAGTGAAGATAATAATAAAATCTAATTCAATTCCTCCCAAAGCCTCCATTGTAAGGAAAGTGCCCAGACCAAATATGTTTGCTTTTTCATCCTACTTTGGGTTCCTGATTCCAATCCTGATTCTCTAAACTTCTTTCTCCACTATTACTTAGCAGCCTTCATATTCTAGAAAATCATTCCACTCTGTGGCCCTTTCTTCTGATTGGTAAATCCTTCTAATTGTCCATTTTAAAGAAGGGCCTAGATAAGCTATATTCAATCCTTCATTACTCCCTAGCCCTGCTCCTGACTCTTCATATTTCCTGTAAGGGTAACTTCCCCCACCCCCACCCACTATATTTTTCAGCCTTTTATCTTTTGTCTTCCTCCACTAGAATGCTGGCTCCTTGAGGGCAGGTATAATCTTTCTTGTTTCTTATATTTTTATCATCCCCAGCACTTAGTATAGTACCTGGCATATGGTAAACTTATAACAAATTTCTAATAAATGTTATTTGACTAACAGGATTGTTATAAGATTTTAAAGCATCATATAGGTATTATATATGTGTGTGTATATATATATATATTCCTTTCTCTTTTCTGGTGAAGTGGACGTTATTCCGGCCCCTCTCCCCACCCCCCCCATCCCGTGCTGGAACCCCTGGGTTGAGAAATGTCTGTTGAGTTTCTAGGCAGGCTTGGGCCTAGTAGCCACTTTCTGTTGTGCCCCTTTGCCTAGCAGCCACTCTCTGTTGTACCCTTTTGCCTGACAACTGCTTGGGTCCCCCTCTCTGTTGTACCTCTTTGCCTAGCAGCCCCTTGGGCCCCTGTCAAAACTGTTCTGTGAGATATGTTTGATGTTAAAACCGCAGAGCTGTACCAGGAAGTGCCGAAATGCTTAAAAGGCACACACACACCTTGTTTGCTGCTGTCTCCTCTGGGTCTTTCCATGAGGCAGCTGCCGGCTAATGAAGACGCTCCCAAATTCTCAATTGACTCTTGCCTGTGCTTGTCTTGGTCCATCCATTTCACTGATACTTTAAATATTCTCATTTATGGAACCCTGAATGCTAGAAACTTCCATACTGGGCACTTCCACACCAATGCTTTTCTCTACTGTGTTTCACTGTCACTCCTTAGTCTCCTCTCCCTATAACAGCAAAGACAGGAAAATTTGCCAGGCCCTCACCCATGTTGTTGAGAAATCCTGATATGTAGTGATCAGAAGTCAGATATTCTCATACTGTGGTGAAAGCTTAGAGTATCTTGGAATCTGCAAGAGGGAATTCTCTTGAAGGATCATTGATTCCCTTTCTTCTTCCTGATATGGCCTGATGCTCATTATATTCAAAGAAGAGGTGGTTAATCTGACAATCAAGACTTGGTTATATGCATGTCTCTCTAGTAACCAGCATCCTGAAGTTGTTGTTGTTAATCCTTCATTCTTGAAGGGTACCAAAGACATTATGGGACATTATAAATCTTGATCTAAGTGAGGTAGAATTTCACAGTCTTCAGCCTCACTATCTTTTCCAGAGACATTGAACTCCAGTGGCAAGATAAAAATCAAGATGACTAATGATGGCCCAGGATGCAGTGGGCGATCTTGGCCTTTCTAAATTAGGTGTCTCCCAGTAAATTTGTCTTGAACCTCTCTTTCCTCCATTTTCCTTCCTTTACCTTACTCCTGTGTATCTTAGATTTTATACCATAGGGTCATAGCCACTTGTTTTGACCTATGTCTTCCCATTGGACCCTGATGATTCTGGAGGAGAGAGTGAGGCTGACAACTTTGCATAACTCTGCCTTATTTAAATCCAATTAATTTGCAAATCAAAACATCACTGTAATGCCAATCACAGCAGCGCACCTGAAAACTTCTGCTGTGAATATATAGGGTCCAATCACACAGCACAATAAGCACTCTATTTATTCACAACTAAATCTTAATCACAAAATGAAAGCATAACAACATTACTTAACGACTTATTACTAAGGTCACACAACATATATCATTGCATCCCCAAAAATACAACAAGGGGTAACAGGCCAGGGTCTTCCCTAAGCATAACACATCATTAAGGAGTAGCAGAAAATATCACACCATCCACCAGTAGGTCACAGTAAGTTACAGTCTCCTCAGTCCAAACAGAGTGTCCAAGTAAAGTCCTTTCATCTTGACTTAAGGCTGACTTCTGAGCCCCGTGGCAGACCCACTCAAGGTTTCTGGCTGGGTTCACACACAGGCAACTCTCTGCTTCTGCTCTTTGTCTCCTCTCACTGGGGAAGGGACTGAATCTTCCTGTTCCTGCCTGAATTCAGGCACAGCAGGCCTCAGGGCCTCCTGCTCCCAGTTTCTTTGTCTGAAAAAACAAAGCCTAACAGGGCAATAACAATATTCACACCCATTACCAACACACCCCAAGGCTCCTTCAGTGAGTCTGTGTTGCTAGTCTTCCCTGCTCAGCAAGTCTCTATCAGAAGTCTCTTCTCCACTGCTGCCAGCTCTCCCAACACTTCAACACTCAAAGCTCAGTGTTCATCTTCTTCCCCTGGGTTCGCATAACTACGGGGCCTTTAAACAAAGACTACCTAGAGTCTTCTTCCAGGACATCAAGAGTTCTGGAAGTATTTTTCCCTGTGAGTGAGCCCCAATGTGATAACAAACTTCCAACTTATGTAAGGTTTTACTTGCCATCTGATTGACCTCAGTCAATGGGTATATCTGAAACTTGGGCACCTGACAGGTTTTAGTGCTCAAGGGCATGAAAGCACTCACACCATGGCATCTAATTGGCTCTGTACCCAAAGGCAGAAAAGCCATGTCTCAGTACTTAATGAGCTATAGATATGCATTACCTGGGATTAATCCTTCAGGTGTTTACAATTTAGCCTGAGGCTGGGAAAAAAAGAAAAACTCAAAAAATCCCACTTTGCTTGCTCTTATAATCACCCTCCTGAGGTCACTGATCCTCTTCAAGAATGAAGGATGAATGACAATAACATTTTATGCTGCTTTGCTTGAGTTAGAAAAAACACTCCCATAATAAAAAACCTGTTGCTTATACCATTACTGGGTAGTCTGCTTATTTGAAAGTCTCTAAATCTCAAAGCAGCTGTAATGGATTGGGTCAGGTTAACTGCAGAAAAATTGTAATCACACAAAGGTTGTTAACTCCTTTTAATTTCCATTGTTGGTGCTATATAGCATCTTGGTTGAAAGTTTTCTTTTCCAAAAATGACCTTAAAAAATAAGTATGGCAGAATCAACACATTTAACACACATATACATATGCAACACACACGTATAAACATGTTTATACATTGTGTGTATGTGCATACATATATGCATGCGCACATTTGAATATACACACATATGTGTGGACACCAGATATAGACACCAGAATAGAAACAAGAGCTCTGATTTCATCAGCATAGGAGATTCTAGGTGGTGATTTTCCTCTGCCTAAGGCAGGCTGACACCTTCTCTGCAGCTTAGAGTTTTTGACTTTGGGGCACTGGGAATGCTTGAGTCCTGCCCCATATGAACTGTGTAACCCTGGGCAAGTAAGTCACTTAACATTAATTCAGATAGAATTGAACACATTGAGTGCAAAATGGTTGTAATACAGACTTTCCTGGGTGGGAGGGAGGGAAAAATGAAATTTCTTTGTAAATTAAAAAAAAAAGGTATAAGTTACCTCAACAATAGGTAAAGGAATATTTTCCAAATTATGGTCCAGGCTCAAGGCCTTCTAGGTCCTTGGATGTGGCCTTTTGACTGAGTCCAAGTTTTACGGAACAAATCTTTTTATTAAGAGGATTTGTTCTGTGAAGTGTGGATTCAGTCAAAGGGCCCCACTTGAGGACCTTACAAGTCCCTTACCTTTTATAGGCCCTACTTTCATCTGTAAAATAATAATCCCATTTCTTTAGTGCCTTGTAATTTCCAAAATCCTTTCTTTACAACTCTGTGAGACTGGTAGTGTATCATTTTGCCTGTCTAAATTTACGATTTCTTTTATGTAGGGAAAGCCTTATAAGGAAATGCTACCAAATGTAGATCACCATTGAAATGTATAGTCTTAGGGAGCTGCCTAGAGCAAAGTAAGAAAATGAGGTGGCTAGGATTATATCACTACCTGAATCAGAGGCCTGACTTGAACCAGGGTGTCCTGACTGAGGCTGACTCTATCGTTGTACTACTCCACCTGCTGTCTCTCTATTATCACATTTTACCGATGAGGAGACAGAGAAGGTAAGTGATCTACTTGAAATCACAGAGTTTCAACAGCACTACTAAAATCCTGGCATTCTGATTCCTAGTGGAGGATCCTTTACTCCACATCAGGCTGTTGCTAAAGGAGTTTGATTAGATGATTCCTTCTATTATTCCATCTATTAGATGATTAGGCCCAATATCCTCTGATCCTAAGGACCTTCCATGGTGCCAGTCAGAATGTTGGACTGACCTAGTGATGTGACCTTGGGCAAGTTACATAACTTTTCAGAGGCAAGTCTGTAGTAACTTTTAGATAAGTTACTTTCTGCATTGATGGAGGGAATCTCCCCACTGTGACTTTCCCCATACAGATGAAATTTCGAGATAAGACTGAAAAATAGATTAAAAACAAAATCAGCCCATGGAGACAGACAACGAGAGTGATGCTCATGAGCATTGCTGCCAAGCAACCTCAAAACTAGAGTGGGAAAAAAAATCTAAGTAATCTCTGATTGCATGGCAGTATTTAAAGTACCAGATGCTGACAGAAACATATTCCTTCTTTCTTTCAAAGAGTCCGGCAAGACTTGTTGGGATTTCAAAAGCAATCTCTTTTTTTGGATATGTTTTTACTGTTTTCTTCAGATCTTAAATTGCTAGCAACACAGCATGAAATATGTTTTTGTAAAATGCTTTTTAAAAGATATAGCCATTCTAGTCATTTCTGAGGAAAATGCCCCCTCACCTACAGAATTGCAAAGGTGTTTGTGGTAAAGCAGTTTCTCTGTCCAGAGGCAATTTTGTATATTTTGATTCATGCCCTTAAATATTCTTAAGGTTTTTTTTTTTAACCCCTATGTATTCCAGCCTCTTACAGATTGAGGAGACAATACCTGGGGCATGGCTATTTTCACTTTAAATGCTGTCTTAAATTAATTAGGAAACTCACGGGTTAAGGGCCAGGTGTTTTGTTTTTGAATTTGAGCTAATACACCCTGTAGACACATAGAAAGCTGGGTAAATGGTGGGCAGTGGTGGAAGAATGGTGGAAATGGTGGAAGGAAATAGCTTGCAAGAGGTTGTTCTCCTGACCCTTATTCTGTGGGATTGAATATCTGGTTTGTTCAGCAGCTTCTATCACATTTGTCACTCAGGAGACCCAGTGCTAATGATGCATCCCACAGGCAGCTACTTTATCAGGTATTTACACCTCCTGCTTGAACAAATGGACACCTAATCTGAAGGAAAAGAGGTAGTCCAGCTGCAACAATGCACTTATTTTCAAACTGTCTGTGGCCTCAAAATCAATGACAAGTTGGATGGAATGAGAAAGCTCATGATGGGAAAGCAGCTACCTCAGGCAGGTTGGACTTTGGATAAATTGGGAAGTGGGCAAAATTTGGCATGGAGTCTCCACTCTTCTTTTGGCTTCCTTTTCTCCCCTTTTCAGTACCCTCTGCCTCTTCCTCACCCTAATGCCTAGAATTTTTTGTGTTGCCTGGTCATGCTATCTGGAAAATAAGGAGTTATTAAATGAATTCATAATAAATTGATGGAAACTTGGTGTAGAGTATAGAAGCTGGAGTTGACAGGATTTAGGTAAAAATTCCAGTAGGTACTTAGTTTATGTGTGGAATGAAGTCAACAAACATTAAGTAGGCCTTAACTATGTGCCAGGAGCTGTGCTGAGAGTCACAGATATAAGAAAGGCCAAAAATAAAAAATCTCCCTGACCTCAAAAGTACTCATGACTTTGAACAAGCCATTTTAGTATCTGGGTGCCCTATCCCTCCTCTGTACAGTAAGGGAGTTAACCTTAAAGGTTTCTATGATCTTGTCCAGCCTTAAATTCATTATATAAACATGACCCTTTCATTTTACAGACTCTTTCACTTACAAAACAAGAACCAGAAAAATGACATATAGACACATGTTGTCTCCCTTGATATAAGGTCTTTTAGGGCAGAAATTTTAACTTTTGTTTTTGTATCCTCAGGTCCTATACATAAACTTGGCATACGAGAGGCACTTAATAAAAGCCTCCTCATTAACTGAATTGTAAGTTTACCCATCAGCAAAATGTTTATGTGGTTTGATTTTCTTTTGAGGTGCAGAAAGACTTGCTTGAAAAAGAAAAAAAAGGAAAGACTTGCTTGATTTTTTAAATCTCTTCTTTACCCATTGTTAACCTTGAGAAATGTTCACAGTTCTATAGTAGGATATGTAACCTTTCATTTCCCAAGAGAGATAAAGCTTACACCTGAAATTATTGCTGGGAGAGGAAATTAAATTCACATGGAAATGTGAATTTATATTTGATTTTAGACTCTTTTCAAAGAACAAGTTTTGTTAGGGTGGGGATAGGGGAAGGATCAGGAAGGTGTGGTTAGCAAAAGTAAACAAAATCATATGGAGGTAATGAAAGTGCCCCAAACTCAGCATCATTATAAGATGCCACAAGGAGAAGGCATGCACAAGCACAGAGTGCTCAGCGAGAACATCTAGGATCAACTGTATCCAATTCTTCATTTAAGGGAGTCATGTAAAATCAATGAAAATTGTGATTGTGAGGCTTTGATAATGTCTCTCTGTCATCTTGAATGACCTTACTCTACTTTTCTGCAACATTATTCAGAGCAAACTCATAGAAACCCAAACGTACTTGGGCAAGACCACCAGATCTGGGAAGTCCCTGTACACATGACTGTCAGTCTCTCTCCTCATATAGGTCACTCATTTTTCAAGTACCTACTATTATTTGAGTTTCCCTAGGCTTCCCATTTATAGAATTTATGTTTCCAGAAGAGTAGAGATCTTTAGGTAGGGATCCAGTCCAGAGTTGGCTTAGATAAGTCACCTAACATTTATGGACCTCAGTTTACTCATCTAGACAGTGAATGGATTGGAGTAGATAAGTGTTAAGTTCACTTCCAGCTCTTAAATTCTTTTTGATGAAGATCTGGTTCTAGGATCTCTAAGGCAGCTCGATGGTACAATGAATAGGGTATTGGACTTGGAATCAGTAAGATATGAGTTTAAATCTCGTGACCCTGGACAAGTCACTTAATCTCTCCTACCTTCAGTTTTCTCATCTGACTAATGGAGATAATCATAGCACCTGCCTTCCCGAATGGTAGTGAGGACCAAATGAAACAGCATGTGTAAAATGTTTTCTAAATCTTACAACACTATATAAATGCTAATTGTTATTGTTGCCGTTTTTGCTGAAGGTGCATCTAAGCATCTTTATTTGAGACGTCCCGTAATTTCCCCCAGCAGCTGGGTGGTACAGTGGATAGTGCCAGACCTGAAGTCAGGAAGACTCATCTTCCTAAATTCAAATCTGCCTCAGACACTTACTGGCTGTGTGACCCTGGAGAAATCACTTAACCCTGTTTTCCTCAGTTTCCTCATCTATAAAATGAGATAAAGAAGGAAATGGCAAACCACTCCAGTATCAAGAAAACCCCATATGGGGTCAGAAAGAATCTCACAGGACAAATAACTCAGTAGCAACAATAACTGATCTCCCCTTCACAGGAACATCACTACTGTGATGAATAGTAATAGCTAAAATTTATATAATAATTAAAGATTTGTAAAGTGCTTTCCATGTTCTATCATTTGATCTTCACAGCAGCCCTAAGGGATAAGGACAACAGATATCATTTCAGTTTTACAGATAAAGAAACTGAGACTTAGGGTAAATGATCTGCCTAAGGTCATGCAACTAAGAATTGTCAGAAGCATGATTCAAACCCCAGATGCTACTGACTTCAGGTGGCTCAGCATTTTTTCTACTCTCCCCTCATGACTGACTAAGAACACTGGGTGTCATGGAGTGATGTAAAGTGTGATATAGAAAGTCACTGAAGACAAACTTAATGTCATAGAAGGGACTTCAGAAGTCTAGTCCAATCCTTCAAGTTGAAGATGAGGAAGCAGATCCAAGGAGTTTAAATAACCTCCCCAGCGTCTTGTAAATAGTATCAGAGGCAGAATTTAAACCCATGTCCTCTGATTCCAGGGGTAGCAATCTTTCTGCTATAATCCTGCCTCCCTTCACCAGCTTCAGAATTTTGGTTTAAGGCATACCCTGCTCAACAGGATAGTTAAATTTTCTTCCACATTACTCCCAATAAGCTGTATTTTTTTATTCTCCCAAAGTTGCTGGAAAATGTGGTTTTAAATGGCCAGACACTTACTTAATTAAAACCCAAATGCAAGCACTACTGTAATCATGCTAGGATTGCATTTTTGTAAATAGACTCTTATAATGAATTACAAGGAATTATAAAGTAATCATGTAAATTATTAAGTGAAGATGACTTAATACAGTATATATTTATAGGAATCAAATTACTGCTAGCAAACTTTGATGCAGTGTAAATGTAGCTTATTAAAGACTCATTTTAAGTTCTGAAAACCATGTTTTATTGAATCACATTAAGGTTAAATGGATTCAGCTACATAAAGGTATTTTTAGAGGTTGAGCACTTAGTTTCCCCCAACCTGGTGCCCACTACGTGATGAGTACTGCACTAGCCATTGTACTTCAATCTGTTTACAATTTAATGCTTTGGAGGCAAGGAAATAAGCAAGTTTCTATGACAGGATTGGTCTCAGGGAATGAGTGGTGACTAGCTTGCCAATTGGGAAGAGGCTGTCCCTTCTGAACCTTGGATTAAGCCCACCAGAGATTCATTCATGTTCTTAGGACCACAAGATAAGCTTGTCCATGGCCAAGAAAGAGTCCGTCCATGATTTAACAGCTACAGAAAGACTTCAAATAATGGTCCAGTCTCAGAGTCTCAAGCAATAATAGGCATGTATTCAGAATAGGATCAGCGGGCAAGATATATTGATTTCTGTGGCCTAGAACATCCTGCCTGATCACTTGAACTTTCCTCTTGAACCATACCTTTCCATCCCCACTTGATAAATTGCAGATGCTGTTAATGGTGGTGGAATAGTTCCCAACAAACTACTGACATATATTTTCTGATTGAATTAGTAAGTGAAAGTAGTAAAAGCATAACACATAAACGCTAAGAAGAAAAGCAGTCTTTTAGCCAATCATGTCATGTCAATTCCCTTGTTATCCTTTCAGGATAATTCCTTGGTATATCATTGGAGGTCCACCACAAAGGCTACAATCTACCATTTTAGACTTATAGAATGTCAAAACTGAAGGAAACTTAAAGATGGTCCAAAGGTCTTCTTTAACTAGGGTCCATGAACTTTGAAAAAATGTTTTTAATATTTGAAAAAATGTTAATAGTTTTAGTTGTCATCCTTATGCCTTTGCTTTATGTATTTAAAAACATTATTCACAAAAGGGGTCCACAGGCTTCATTAGATTGCCAAAGAAGGCCATGACAAAGAAGAGGTTAAGAGTTCTGCTCTGGGCTGATCCCTTCAAATTTGTATGTGTGTGATTAATAAATTTATATATGTGTATATATATATATTATATATATTTCAATTGCATATAAAACAATTTTTAACATTTGTTTTTAAAATTTTTGAGTACAAATTCTCTCCCACTCTTCTCTGCCCCTTCCTTCAGAAGGCAAACAATTTTATGTAGATTATACATGTGTTGACATGCAAAACATATTAACCATATTGTGAAAAAGAACACAGACTAAAAAAAAAGTATGCTTCAATCTGTATTTAGACACAATCAGATTTTTTCCCCCTCCAGAGTTGGATAGCATTCTTTATCATGTCATTCAGAATCTTCTTGGATCATTATATTGCTAAGAATAAGTAATTCATTCACAGTTGATCATTGTACAATATTGCTTACTGTGTACAATGCTCTCCTGGTTCTGCTCACTTCACTTTGCATCAGTTCATTCTAGTCTTTCTAGAATTTCCCTCAAAGCGCCCTACTTATCATTTCATATAGCACCGTAGCATTTCATCATAATAATATACCATAACTTGGTCAGCCATTCCCCAATTCATGGGCACTCCCTCAGTTTTCAACTTTTTGCCATCTCAAAAAAGAACTGCTATAAATATATTTGTACATATAGATCCTTTCCCCTTTTTTATCTCTTTGTAACCCCTCCATTTTAAAGTTTAGGAAACTGAGGTTCTGAAAAGTCGAGAGACTTGTTTAGGGTCATATATTACAGCTTGGATTTGAACTCAGGTGTGCTGACACCTAGTACAACCGAACTTTTCATTATGTGGTTGTCTTCCATATTCTATCTCACAAATTCTGTTTTGTTGTTTTAAAAGGCTACATCAATTTCCCAAATAGCATCCTATACTTCTAAAGCGGATGTCATCTTTGTGCCTATTAAGCTCATGACATGTTTTATGTCTGCTCTTCTCATCCTTATTTATTGAAATCCTACCCATCCTTCATGGCTTAGTTCAAATACTATCTCCTCTCCAAAGTAACTCCTCCCTTCTCATGACTACTTCAGCTAGAAGTGATCCCTTTTTTTCCCCTGAACTATTGTCATATTTATAATCTATAATCAGCACTTCATAAACTGTGGGTTGTGACAGTTTAAGCAGCACTGAAGGGGTTATGAGTGGAAAAAGTTTAAGAAGTCCTGGTCTATGTAATTCATCATGTGACTCCTGTGTAACTCATGGGGCCATGTATAACAGAAATGTTCGTATTTGTCCCATCTCTAATGAGCTCATGAGGGCAGGGATCGTATATTTATGTATTATTTCCCACAATGTTGAACAGTGAGTGCTACAAATAAGAGAAACAAGCAATAAGTGCACATTGGTTGAATCAATGAAGGGACCTATTTGGAACTGCGTTTTGAAGGGAATGTTGTGAGGGGAGATGAAGGTGAAGGGAAGGTATCAAAGGTGATAGAAGTGACATGTACAAAAAGACAGAGCAACTGTACTGTAGGGATAACCATGGCAACCTAGTTGTCCTGAATTAGAATATTTGAGTCATTCAGGAACAAACAGAGTAATAGTGAGACTAGCACATTTTCATGGGATGTGGGAAGGGGATATGAAAAGTATGGAATAAGACTGGCCAGGGATCCTTGATAGCCAGGAGGAGGACTTTGATTCTTCTGCACAAGACAGTAGGTACCCATGGTAGAAGAGAGTGAAATCAGTCAAAAGCCTCTTCTAAGTAGCTTTGATATGCTGGATACTATGCAAGGCATGGAGGGTACAAAGACAAAAACAAACCAATTTCTGCCCTTAAGGAACTTAAATTCTGCAGGAGATACTACATATACATATGTGCATGATATAGTAAATGCAAGTAAAATAAACATATACATGTACATATATATAAATTTAATACATTTAAAAATGGAAGTTAATTGGGGGGAGAGTGAGAGGCATGTGCAATTCAGAAAAATCAAGAAAGTCCTTGTGAAAGAGGAGAGTTTTGAGGTGAGTTTTGAAGAAGACTAAGCATTCTAAAAGACAGGTGAGCAGGGAGTATGCTTCAGGCATGATGGACATGGGAGGTATGGGAGATGGAAGATGGAATATTATAAGTGTAAATTAGGCAAGTTTGGCTAGATCATGGCATGAGTAAAGGGAATTAACATATAATTAGTCTATAAAGGTAGATTAGGACCAAGTTTAAAGTTCTTTAAATGTCAATGATTTATTCGTATTCGATCCTAGGGGTAACAGGGAAGCACTGGAGCATATTGAATAACAGGAAGGACATGATCAGATCTATGTTTTAAGAATATTCAAGAATACTACTTTGGCAGCTGTGAGAAGAATGTATTAAAAGGAGGTGCAGATGAGGCAAGGAGAGAAAAATAGAAGCAAAATGCTGTATGGGAAAGAATACTCAAGGTTGACACTACGCAATGTCATATTCAGTCCTCTCTTCCCCTTGTGCTGAGTTGTCAGGAAGTACTCCAAAGTAGTCAGATACTGTAGTGGATACAGCTATCTTCGAAAGGTCAACCTTTGTGTATTGATGACTGTTGCGCAGACTAAATTTCCAGCATCGTTCTTGCACATACAAGAGCAGCAACTGTCAGCTACATCATTTTTTAGTGTTCAGTTTCACAGAAAACTACAAAGTCAATTGAAGAGGAGTGCAGTATAATGGAAAGAGCACTGTTCTGAGAGTTAGGAGCCCTGGTTTTTACTCTAAATTCTGTGACTATTTGTGTGACTTTGGACAAACCACTTTATGCCACAAAGCCTCAGTTTCTTCTTCTGGAAAATAATACTGGACTAGATGGAGCTTTAAAATTATATCCAGCTCTAAATTGCTCAGATATTGTTAACTTCTCTTTAAGTCAATGCTTTTATCTCATAATCCAAATGAGACATTTCTTTCTCCTTTATAGGGAAATTTCACCAATTATATAATATCACTTTTTAAATGCAAAATTGCTTCAGAATTATAAAGAATGGGCAGGTGAGGATATTTTGACATTTAAAATCCTTCACAATATGTCTTTTCAATCTCTATAGCCGCATTATATGTTACTACTCACCTGTGGTTCAGACAAAATAATGTCTATGAGTATAGGTAGGGGAGAGCAGAAGTATAACATATACACAAGGATGGAGTATTAATATCCAGGAGGAGTAGGAAAGGCTTCCTATGTTAAGTGATGCCTGACCTGATCCTTGAGGAAACTAAGAATTCTGAGGCAAAATGAGAAGAGGTATGGGTGACAGCCTATGGAAAGGCACAGAGGTGGGAGATTAGAGCATGTGAGCAAGAAATAGACCAGTTTGTCTGGAATATAAAATGTGTGAAAGGGAATAATGTGAAAATAACCTGGACAAGGAAGCTTCACACAGACTGCCAAGGGCTTTGAATGAGAAACTGAGGAGTTTGTTTCACTGTTGCAGATTTGTGGGATTTGAAAAGCAAGTAGCTTCAAGGAATATGACTTAGGAACCACAATTCATTATTGTATGCTTTGAACTAGGAAGGAAAGAACAGTCACTCAAGCTCATCACCAACATCATCATAGTCAAAATGAATCACCCTTCTCCCTTCCCATTGTTCAAGCCCCTCATGAGGGGAGCAAACTCTTTATTGCTATTTGTGGACCTGTCAGCCATGCTTGCTTCATGTGTGCTTGGCTCCAATTGGGTCCATCAAGAACAGGGATCACTTGAGTCAAAATTGCTCCCTTGTAACAGCAATCCTGTTTTCTTCTTATCTTCCCCTCAACTGAGAGAAGAAGTAAAAGGAGAAGAGAAGGTAGGAAAAAAGGACTAATCTCATATTAGTTAAAGTTAAAACAACAAATGACTGAATTTATCTTCCTCAGAAAGTCCTGGAATCTTTTCTCATCTCAATGGCTGCTGCCCTGAACTCCAGCCCTAATTATCTACAAAATGCTTCTTTTACTTTAAACTTTGACTTGGGATGGATTAATTTTAGGTATTTTTGATTAGACAATGTGATTAGATCACACTCCTAACCTCCATTAATATCACCTTTCCTCACCTATTCCACATTCCCCTTTTCCCCCACCCAGTCATGGGTATATAGGGCGGAATCAATATTATGGCAAAAAGATACTGCCCAAACCCCCTTGGATTGCTTTTTTTCTTGCTTTCTGTCTCTTCGGAAACTATTTAATTAGCTCACAGGGGCTGAGATTTGAGTGAGATTTGAATATTACAGTGAATGACATTAGCATGGAATTTTTTTCCATCCCTCAAAGATTTTCTTTTAAAGCTGCTTGATCATTAGTATGATTGATGATCTGCCAACATCAGTTGTCCTGGTCACTTCAGTGCTAGGCTATTTACAAGTGGGGCAGGAGATGTTCTCCTTGAATGTCATTATGTAATCATTGCTTTACTCTGCCTTTTTACCAGATTCATTAAATTATCTTCAAGGATGCCTATCAAGCATACATTCCTTATCTGCTAAGTGGTTTAAAATGGGGATTTCTGAATACTTCTAATTAGCTCTGTAAAGTTAGGAATAAAGTTAACAAATACCTGGGAAGACTGTTACTTTTGAGAGTCAGTCTACAGACTGCCGAGATGTGCAAAATGAAGAATGCATTTTCATTCCCCAAATATCTCTTTGAAAAGTTGTGGCTTGTATTCCATTTACTACACTGGCTAGATTAGGCTAATAATTGTTATATAAGTTAACTCACCCTTACTAGGGACTTTCATCACTTTGATTAGATTTCCAAAGTATAGCTCTTTTTAGAGATTGTAAAAAAAAAAGAAATTCTAATATATTATATGCAAGGCTTAAATTAGACACAATGAGGGGAGAAGAAACTCCCTCAAGCATAAATGCCTATGTGTCAAATACTATGTTAGTTTCTGTAGATGCAAAGACAAAAATGAAATATCTCTTACCATCAAGGACCTTGCATTCTAACAGAGGAATAACATATAGAGATATAAGTACATTACAAAAAATTTACTATATGAAGTATATAGTAAATAAAATCATACCGTATAATCAAATCTTGGTCATCTTAAAGAATGAAAAGGAAATAGTGAGGCAACCTCAAAGGGGTCTAGGTAGGAATATTGTAATGTGTCAAACTCAGCATGCTGCTAGTGGAAAGAAATTGACCTATGTTTGAAAATACTTAGGGTTTACAGAACAAAATCTAAAATCTAGAAATAGTCTAGAAATTTCAGAGCTTCTTAATCTTTTCCCACTCTTTTGGGTTGCTGTGGAATTCACTGTCATTGTGTAGCGTGAGGGCATGCACAGTGTAAAGTGTGCATGCTGTGTATTCAGAAGAAAGGCTACAGTAAAGTTGTACAAAGAGGCAAGGGCAAGCACTGCCAGAACACCTTGGATTCATTACACACTTTATTTTAAATTAATTTTTGGTCATTGCATGTTCATAAATTTTTTACTATTGCCAATTTTTTTGCAACACCATGGATCTCAACCCATAGTTTAAGAAGCACTGGTTGTAGTTAGGTGAGAAGAGTAAGTAATTTTAACCCAAGTTCTGAGGAATCTATAACTAACCCTTAGCATCTGCAGTTTCCCCTCATTTAGAGTTAATTAGATGGTTCATCAACACAGATGAGGACAGCCACTTTGTTTGGAATCTCAAAACTGGGACTTCTAGTTAAAATTATGAGTTTTTTGTTGTTTGTGGTTTAGTCATTCAGTCATGACTCTTGGAGTCATTCAGTTCAGTCTCTTCATGACTCCATGGACTGCAGCACTCCAGCGCCTTCTATCCTTCACTATTTCTCAAAGTCTGTCCAAGTTCATGTTTGTTGTTACCATAACTATCTATCCATCTGATCCTCTGTTGTCCATGAGTAGATATGCATTAACATAGTTTTGAGGTCTCCAAACAATTAAAAAGTGTTTCTTAAACACCAAAGCACCATTCTAGACAAGGAGGATGTAAATATGTAAGTGAGATAGAGCTTACATTTTACTAGGGGAGGAAGGAATACAACACGTTGGCATATGCCCATTGCATATTATCAACAAATACTCCCAAGTCTCCCTATAGTCTCCTCATCAAGAAAATAACAACAAAACCATCTGTTCCATATAATCCCTTCAAGTTACTGTCCCGTATTTCCTCCTTCCCTTTCACAGACAAATTCCTAGGGAGAACAAAGCTGTTTACATTCATTTCTTTCACTTTTTATCCTTTCTTCACTTCTTAATCCTTTGTACCTTGGTTTCTGACTTCATCATCTAAGTGAAACTGCTCTCTCTAAAGTGACCAATAATCTCTTAAATATCATATCTGCCTTTTCCCAATCCTAACACGTAATCCCTGTGGATCATTTGTTACTATTAACTACCTTTTTTTCTCAGATACTTTCTTCTCTGGGTTTATATGAACTTGTTCTCTCTTGATTAGTCTCTTCCCTGCCTGACCCCTTTTCAGTTTTGTCTGCTAATTCATAATTCATAATCCATTATCTGTCTCTGCCTTGGTGAGACAATATATCAACTCCCATAAGTTTAATTACATCTATGCTGTCTACTCCAAGATCTATAAGTCCAGCTCTAGTCTCTCTCCAGAGTTGTAATCCCACACTACCAACTGCCTATTGGACAGCCTATTGGTTATCCTATAAACATTTGAAACTCAGCATGTACAAAACAGAGTACATTATCCACCCGCATCTATACTTCTTCTGAATGTCCCCCTTTTTAGGGCAACAACTGTCCATCTAGTATTGCAAGTTTGCAACCTCAGAGGATATTCTACTCTTTATTTTCCTTCAGCCCACACAGCTAATCAGTCATTAAATCTTGCCATTTGTTCTTATCATTATCTCTCACATCTGAATTCACTCCACTCACACAACTACCACCTTAATTAATCTCATTTGAACTATTGTAATGGCTTCCCAATTGGTCTCCAGGCTTAAGTCTCTCTCCTCTCTAATCCATCCTTCACACAGCTGACCAAGTGATTCTCCTTACCAGTAATTGCCATTGATTCCCTATTGCTTTTCTAGGGCAAAATAGAAACTCATATTTTGTCGTTTAAGCTCCTCATAAGACATCTTTTTCTGTCTGTCTGCTCTCATCACATATTACTGATCTTTCCATACTCTATGGTCCAGATAAAGTCACTTCCTTACACTGTTATCTCCTATTTCCATGCCTTTGTTTTTGCTTTCCCCTACACCTGGAGCACATTCCCTTTCTACTCTTTTTTCTCTTAGAATTATTAGTTTCCTTCAAGACTCAGCTGAAACACTACCTTCTACATGAAACTTTTCCTTTACCTTCCAGGGTCTTTCCTCTCAAAAACCTCTTTGTATTTATTTTGTACGTATTCCATATATATTTACATGTATACTTTTTATGTCCTCTGTTAGAATGTAAGCTCTTTGAAGACCAGGATTGGTTTCATTTTTGTCTTTGTCTTCTCAGTTTATGGAACATAGTAGGCATTTAATAAATGCATCTTGATGGATTGATCATACCCAAGTACATGTAGACAAATACATGGTTAGTGAGACCCTATGTGTGGCGAGGGTTGTCCCTCCCCCAACATGTGGCATGGGCATGTCATTGTGTGGCCTGAAGGAAGAACAGACATTACTAGCTTATTATCCCACCCCCATCTCCCCTTCTCCAAGGGAGATTTTAATTCCTGCCAAGAGGGGAAGCAGGAAGTTGATGCCAGATGCCACTCTGCTTTCTTCAGAATTATATCCCTATGCTCTCTTAAATATTTTTAGTACAGGGGATGAGGTTTTTCAGATTGAAGCTAAGCTCTGATTGCTATTCAATATTGAAGGGGAAAGACCTCAAATTTTACATCTAAGGTGAGCCCTCTTTCCCACCAAATACCAGTTTCACAATGAACACACTTAACATTTAGCCAAGAAAACCCATTTATCCAAAATGGTAGCAAAGCAGAAATCGGAGAAGGTATACATAGGAGATTATGTAGAGAAGTTATATTTAGGAGAATTTATACCAGACAATCCAAAGTAAGGTTTTCTCACTGGTAATAAGATAACTCAATGGAACCAAGAAACAATTTTACATCTCATTCAAAGGGAAGTTCCTCAAAATGTCTAGTATGGCAGTCTGGAGATAGGGACATGATGGCGACTGCCAGTTCTTCTCATGTCTTCCTGGAGTCTTTTCCTTCTTTTCCACCAGTGAGGAGAAAATTCCACACCAATGGGCTTTGGGACTGAGATCATACTTACCTACCTACCTATCTACATACATACATATATACATATATACATACATACCTGAGAAGAAGCATGATGGTATGGTTAGAGATCCAGGTGTGGGATCAGGACGACCTGAATTTACATGCCACTTCTGAAAAATATTGGCTGAGTGACTTTGGAAAAAATCACTTAATCTCTGTGTCTCTGTAAAAGCAATCTCCCCAACGTACACAGGAGGGGCTGCTATCACAGGTTCTTAGATCTACATTTCTAAAAGGAAAGGCAAAAGATCAACAATCACTTTAATCAAGCACATGTATCATTCATTCCCTTAGTTCAGGGGAAAAAGTTAGCACCCTAAACTTCAGAGAAAATGCAGAGAAATCAAAATCGACAGACTTTCAACTGTCTGACATATATCACAGGCAAACAGATAGCAGTCTGACCATACATACATCTGGGTTTTCAAAGGTGGGGATGGTGGTGCAGGGGGGCTCCTTGTTAGCTTCCCAGAGTCTCATCTGGCCAAAGAAAAACTTCCAGTCAGTAAGCCCCAAAGTAAAATCTCACCCTTAGAGTATTTACACATTTTTTTTAGATCCAGAGGGCATTCATAACCCTTAAGAACCAGTGCCTCCTTAGAAACTTAACAAAAGCAGTGAGCCTTCCTACAAATCTTCCCTAATCAAACTCCCCTTAAGGGATAGGTCCATTAATGGATGGGGAAGATCTTTAATCACATTAAAATAATTAACAATACAAATACATATACTATTTCTAGTTAAAGAAACTTTTGTTTCCGTACTTTACTCCTGGTAAAGACTGTTGGTTGTAAAGGCAAGATTCAATCAGAGGCACTTGATTATACTGAAACAAAACAAAAACAGCAAAAAATCCTGCTTTGGTGAACATCACAAAGAAAAGACCATATAGGTGCATAGAAGTGTTTTCTCACTGATGAGATGACAAATCTCCTCCCCCATTATACTTAGTGATATTATGATAATGTTCCTTAGTTTATATCTTTGTCCCCAAACTAAATTTTATAATTCTAAGGGTAGGAACCATGTCATGGCCTATAGTACTTAGGACTATGATGTGATGAATTGTAGTGTTTAATGTATGGTTGTTGTTGTTTTTTTTTTTTTATGTTATTGGTGAGAAAGGAAAGGAAACCAATTGAATGGGAGGTGAAAATGGCATCTAAGAGTTTTGAGAAATTGAGCAGAGCTCTAGCCAGCATCATATGTCTCCAGGTGCAGAGACAGGACCAGTATAATGACTATCTTGGTAGAAAAGTATAGTTGCAGTTCAGCTGCATCCAAATCTTTATCTTCACATATTGCATGCCAGGTGGGGAATGAGTGCCATGGATGAACATCTGCTAATGAATATTACATGAGGAAAAACCAAAGGGTTGATGAAGGTGCTTTTCCTTCATTGTGTCCCACTTACAGGCTTGGTTCAAACATCTTACTGTGTTCTCAGTTGTTTCTTAGGATGTTGATTTTGTTTTCCAGGAAAGAGCTGAGTATCACTAAGCCAGGCATATTAAACTATTATTCATACCATTGAAGGCCATTGTTTGGCTAGCATTTTGGAAAGTAATGGGAACACCCTTCCCTAGAGGAAATGGAATATAAAAGAGAGAAAACAATATGCTAAATGTTATTAATTATCCTCTTGCCCAAACCTACCACACCAAAAAAGATATTGAATAATTTAGTAGAAAATAAAGTATCAGTTTGGAGCACTCATGAACACACTGGCAACCTTAGAACTAGAGGAAGGTACACATAGATTAGAATTTAACTGGGTAAATAACTTGCTCACTAAAAATCCCTAGTAAAGGATGGGATTGCCCACTACCTGCTGGTAAATCAAGGTTGATGGTATTGGAGAAGTTGAGCCAGACTCTGATGAATGGAGGAAATCAATCCTCTCCTAAAGAGAATGTAAACTCCTTGAGGGAACCAAGTGTTTCATTTTTGTTTTGTTTTTTATCTGTAGTAGCATGTACTTGACACACAGTACAACATACTTAATAAATATTTGGTTGATTGATTATTTCCTTTTTTAAATGAATTCTCAAATTTTTGTCTTTGCCTCAGAGTTTACAGCAAACATCTGATAACTTAGCTATAAGTAAGACCTAGAAATCCAGAGATACCTGCACACCAAAGATAACAAAGTAGAGAAGGGGGGGTGGAGCCAAGATGGCGGAGTAGAAACACACAAATACGCTAGCTCCGAACCCACAGCCCATGAAATATCTGTAGTAAAGAGCCGCCAATAAATTCGGGAGCAGGAGAAGCCACATAATAGTGGAGCAGATAAGATTTCTGTTCCAGAGGGACCTGCAAACCTCTCGCAAAAGGTCCGTCGCGCTGTGGATGCGAAGCCCAGCCCAGCCCTGCACCGGCCCTGGGACTGAGAGGAACAGACCTGAGCGGACTTCAGGGACAGGATCTCCAACCACGCGGGTCCCTCCACCCACAGGTGATGGGGGTCGGTGAGAAGGTCTCTTTGGTGGGTCGAGAGGGGAGTGGGGTGCCCCCATACTCAGGCCCCCTCGGAAGGCAACAGCTGAGGCGGGAGCAGACTGGGGCTCCCCAAGCAGGCAGGAGCCTGGATCCATTGTTGAAGGTCTCTGCATAAACCCCCTGAGGGAACTGAGCCCGTGAGGCGGCCCTGCCCCCACCTGAGCACCTGAACATAATCTCACACTGAATAGCAGCCCTGCCCCCGCCCAAAGCACTGAGGCTGGGAAGCAGCATTTGATTCTCAGACCCCAAGCTTGGGCTGGGAGGATCAGGAGGCGAGGTGGGTGTGAGGAGAATATTCAGAGCTCAAGTCACTGTCTGGGAAAATGCTCAGAAAAGGGAAAAAAAACCAAGACTATAGAGGGTTACTTTCTTGGTGAGCAGGTTTCTCCTCCCCTCCCTTCTGATGAGGAAGAGTGGTGCTCACCATCAGGGGAAGACACGGAAGTCAGTGCTTCTACATCCCAGCCCACTCAATGGGATCAGTTCTGGGAAAAGGTCATAAAGAGCCCAAACAATTTTCAAAATCATGTTAGTGAGGTGGAGGAAAAACTGGGAAGAACAATAAAAGACTTGCAAGCAAAGTATGAACAACAAATCAGCACCCTGCTAAAGGAGACCCAAAAAAATGCGGAAGAAAATAACACCCTGAAAAATAGGCTAACTCAATTGGCAAAGGAGGTTCAAGAAGCCAATGAGGAGAAGAATGCTTTCAAAAGCAGAATTAGCTAAATGGAAAAGGAGATTCAAAAGCTCACTGAAGAAAATAGTTCTTTCAAAATTAGAATGGAACAGATGGAGGCTAATGACTTTATGAGAAACCAAGAAATCACAAAACAAAACCAAAAGAATGAAAAAATGGAAGATAATGTGAAATATCTCACTGGAAAAACAACTGACCTGGAAAATAGATCCAGGAGAGACAATTTAAAAATTATGGGCCTACCTGAAAGCCATGATCAAAAAAAGAGCCTAGACATCATCTTTCATGAAATTATCAAGGAAAACTGCCCTGAGATTCTAGAACCAGAAGGCAAAATAAATATTGAAAGAATCTACCGATCACCACCTGAAAAAAGATCCAAAAAGAGAAACTCCTAGGAATATTGTGGCCAAATTCCAGAATTCCCAGGTCAAGGAGAAAATATTGCAAGCAGCTAGAAAGAAACAATTCAAGTACTGTGGAAATACAATCAGGATAACACAAGATCTAGCAGCTTCTACATTAAGGGATCGAAGGGCATGGAATATTCCAGAAGTCAAAGGAATTAGGACTGAAACCAAGAATCACCTACCCAGCAAAACTGAGTATAATACTTCAGGGGAAAAATTGGTCTTTCAATGAAATAGAGGACTTTCAAGCATTCTTGATGAAAAGACCAGAGCTGAAAAGAAAATTTGACTTTGAAACACAAGAATGAAGAGAAGCATGAAAAGGTAAACAGCAAAGAGAAGTCATAAGGGACTTATAAAAGTTGAACTGTTTACATCCCTACATGGAAAGACAATATTAGCAACTTTTGAAACTATTCAGTATCTGGGTACTTGGTGGGATTACACACACACACACATGCACACACACACTCATAGAGACAGAGTGTGCAAAGTGAATTGAATAGGATGGGATCATATCTTAAAAAAAAAATGAAATCAAGCAGTGAGAGAGAAATACATGGGAAGAGAAAGGGAGAGATGGAATGGGGCAAATTATCTCTCATAAAAGAGGCAAGAAAAAGATTTTTTTTTAGTTTGGGGAAAAAGAGGGGAGGTGAGAGAAAAACATGAAGCTTACTCTCATCACATTCCACTAAAGGAAGGAATAAAATGCACACTCATTTTGGTATGAAAACCTATCTTTTACAATACAGGAAGGTGGGGGACAAGGCGATAAACAGGGTGAGGGGGGACGATGGAAGGGAGGGCATGGGGAGGAGGGTACAATTTGAGGTCGACACTCACAGGGAGGGACAGGATCAAAAGAGAGAATAGAAGTAATTGGAAGCAGGATAGGATGGAGGGAAATATAGTTAGTCTTATATAACACGACTATTATGGAAGTCATTTGCAAAACTACACAGATTTGGCCGATATTGAATTGCTTGCCTTCCAAAGGGAGGGGGAGGGGAGGGGAGGGAGGGAGGAAAAGAAGTTGCAACTCAAAGTTTTAGGAACAACTGTCAAGTACTGTTCTTGCCTCTAGGAAATAAGAAATACAGGTAAAGGGGTATAGAAAGTTATTTGGCCCAACAGGACAGAGGAGAGGATGGAGACAAGGGCAGAGAGGAATGATGGAGAAGAGAGCGGAGTGGAGATGGGGGCAATTAGAACGCTCGGTGTTTTGGGGTAGGGGGAGGGGACAAGGGGGGAGAAAATTTGGAGCCCAAAAATTCTGTGAAAATGAATGTTAAAAGTGAAATAAATAACAAAGTAGAGAAGGGAGCAAGTCACTTTGGACAGGGATTAGGTTTCAACTCCAGTGTCCAGTGTTACACATACTTAATGCCTCACCTCTTGGATTGGTGACCCTGTTGATTTTCTTGAGCAGATATATTAGGCAGAATGGTACCATGATAGATAGAGAACTGAATTTGGAGCATAGAAGACCTGAGTTCATGTCTCAACTCAAAAACTTACTAGCTGTGTGGCCCTGGACAGGTCGCTACCCCTCAGTTTCTGTTTCTTATCTATAAATAGAGAGGGTAGGCTTAATGACTTCTAGGAGTTGTAAGAGTCATTCCACCTCTGCATCCATGATTCAATGGCATAAAACATCTTCCTCATGTCTTAGCTCCCCTCCATGGATTTTGGGGTCATTCCATTCAGGTCTTTGCCCCAGAGTCTTCTCCAATTCTCCTGTTTTCTAGAAGCCCCTTTCTAATCAGAGCTACTCTGAACTTTCAACTTCTGCCTCCTGACTAGACTCTCCCAGGCCATACCTTTACCATCTCCTTTGTGTTATGAAATTGGTCTCCTGAGTCTCATAGGATGTATTTCTACCTGTTATGAGTCTGTATCTCAAGGTACAACTTCAAGCAATCTAGTAACTCACTTTCCTCAACAAACCTATCTCCAGGCACTGATATACTTTTGTGGTTGTTGTTATCATTGTTCAGCCATTTCAGTTGTGTTTGCCTCTTTCTGACCCCATTAAGGGTTTTCTTGGTGGAGATATTGGAGTGATTTGCCATTTCTTTCTCCAGCTCATTTTACAGATGAGGAAACCGAGGAAAATAAGGTTTAAGCGACTTACCCAGGATCACTCAGCTAGTAAGCATCTGAGGCCAGATTTAAACTTAAGAAGATGGGTTTTCTTGACTCCAGGCCTGGTCTCTGTCTACTGTGCCATGTAGATACCCACATCCATAAACAGTAACTTGGTATTTGGAAAATATTCCCCACAGAAACAATATTAATAAATGATAGTTATTTTCCTTGTCAACTCCACAAAAACCTATTTAACACATAATGCAGCTGAAATATTTTATGTTTACATAGAAAAGATAGTTGAGTTTTTTTCAACCTTATTGCTGGTATTTGAAGAAAAATAAGTCAAAAGGCAATCTTGTAGGTAGATATAGGAGATTCTGTAGGACATGTGGGGTACTTTTAAGGTTGATGGCATTAGTTATCTTTTAAAAAATAAATTGTCAAACTCAAGTTTAAAATACTAACTTCCTTTTAGTCAATATGAGTATGTCACTATTGCTACTTGTGGCATTTATTTATTCCCATTGTATGATTAGCATAGTACCTGCACATAGTAGATGCTTAACCAATGTTTATGGATTGATTAGTGTAAGAGAAGGAAAGGTTTTCTTTACGGTTTGCATGAGAAGGGATATGAGAAATAAAATTAATGGGAATATGCTTCATAAGAAAGATATTGTCACATGGACCTAAATATGCTTATGATTAGGAAAACCTTTGGAAAAGGAAAGACCAACTTTTACTTACAATAGATGAAGTAGAGAGAATAACAGGTGTAAACCTTTAAAATGAGGCCTGATTGGTTACCAGGGTTTTGGCAGAGTTTAGAAGTATAAGGACTGATATCAATGTGTAATTCATTTGTTAATCAGAGAATACAGAGCCAAAAGAACAAATAGGGGAATTAGGAAGCCAAAACGTAGGTCTTGATTTGACGGTTTGTCTGACACTTGATTTCCCAAAGCTTCATTATGATAGCAACTTAAATTTTCTACCCTTGACTACTGCTTATATACCATTGTCATACAGAGGACCTACCCTGATGATGATGTTCTGCTGTCTGATTCAACCTTCCCTGCTCTTCTGTGGGCATGTAACCTATGTGGCCTAATGTAGAATGAACTAAATAGCTACATTCTGAACACTGAAAGGAGAAAAAATGGAAAAGATAACACATATGAGCTCTCTGTAAGGGAGGGGGGAAAAGAGCAGGTTCCAAAGAGACAATAGGTTAATGAACTCCCTTTGTCATCTACCAGTTGGTGTTTTTATCTCTTGATAGTCTGATGTCTCTATGGAGCAACCTTAAGACGATGAGGGGAGGGGTGAGTAGCAGTTAACATTCTTTCAATTGTTATAAGTTGTTTAAAAGTCAGGTTTCTGTGTCTGTTGCGGTGGAGATGAGATTACCTGGATGATAAAATAAGGATTTCTTGGACAAATAGAGATCCTTCTTATAGGGATAAGGTTAAGATCTGAAACTTGGAGGGACAACACTATGCTAATTGTCCCAACTTACAGTTTAGAGAAAAATCTTGATTTGAAGGCTACCTGCCAAAAAAGAGAGAAGCCTGAAGTGTATCGTAGACAAACCAATTAGCTAGGAGGCTACAGTTCCACCAAACACTTTGAACTCATGACCCTACTGTAGAGAACTGCTCTAACCTAGGCCTGAGTCAAAGAAGGTGACCAGAAGAGGAGAGACTTGGGGGAAGATAGACAAAGGGGAGTTGCTATATTGGATAAATGTGCATTTGTGGGAGATGACTGCCAATATATAACATTTCATTGAATACCCACTAGATTGATTTGAAATTGAGGGTGTACAATACTCCCTTGGTAGCCTGTATACCAACTGGTGAATAAAGTGGAATTAAATACTTATATCATGAAGTTATATCCCAGCTGTTTTGTGCTTCCTGGGGTCACAACTATGGGAAGTATGTGCAGAATACCTGTGCTTGACTACCATAGCAAAGAATATGTCACACCCTACCAAAACTTTGAGGGCATGAGGGGGAAAGAGCCTATGGTAACAATGAGAGATATGAGATATAATAGATATATAATCCTTTAATCTGGAGTTAGAAGATCCATACTCAAATCTAAGCTCAGTCACTTAGTATCCTCGTGAGCTTAGGTAAGTCCTATCACCTCTCTGGGCCTTGAGTGCCTCATCTGTAAAATGAGAGGGTTGGATTAGATCCTCTCTAAAGTTCCTTTAATTTTTAAATCCTATTTTTCTTGTTATGAAAATGACTTAAAGAAATTGGTTGGCTGGAATGATGGTCTCTCTGTCTGCCAGACAAACTGTTCCTGAGAACAGTTTTCTTTAATTGTAGTTGTGGGAACACTCAGCAATGAAAGTATGAAACCCCAGCTCCTGGTGAATGCCTTTGTCCTTCCCTAATGTTATAATTTGTTTTCTGCTAGTATAGCTGAAGGAAATTTGCAGTCCTGGTAAAGCTACCTTGACATTGCTGAATCAAATGTTTTTCAAGGTAATTTCTTTAAAGCAATTTAAGATTTCCCACTGGATGAACGTATTTTGATGACTTTATTACATTCTGAACTTCTTTCTCTTTCTTTTTGCCCAGTTTAAACTCACCTAATTAAACATTTGGTTTTCATATTTGTTTTCATCTCAGCTTGCTTTTTGCCGAAAATAAATAGGTTGACTGGGGGAATGAGTGTTGAATCTTTACTACTGTGAACTTGTGATCCTTTCTGTTTCCTTTTAGGCTTTTATTGATTATGCTAGGCTGCACTGAGGAATGGATAAAAGGTTTGTTTAATAGATTGGGGGATCTTGTTAAAGCACTTCTTTTACAATTCATGCCAAGTCACATGACATGCAATTTTAGCCTTTAATATCAGGTTAATAGCAATTTCACTCAAATCTTTAAAGGGGAAATATATATTCCTCCAAAGAGCTCAGCAAGTAGCAATTCCATTTAATTCAACAAGCATTTATTGAGCATGTACTATTCACCAAGCACTTCACTAGATGCTGGCGACAGAAAGTACAAAATGAAAATTGCCTTGACCTTGAGGAGTTTACATTTTATATGCCCTAACATCACACACAAAGACAAGTAGAAAAGAAGGGAAGAAGCACTTAAAATTGGAGGGTTCCAAAAATGCTTTGTGTAGGAGCTGAGCCTGAACTGGTCCTTGGGTTCCCAGGAGAGAGAAAGGAGAGGAGGGAGGGATCATTCAAAGCATAGAGGAGAGTCTATATAAAGGGATGGAGGCAGCAGGGGCTAAAAAGTCATGTGTGGAGAATGACAAGTAAGTCAATTTGTAGATATGTAGAATGTCTTGAAGGGGTAATAAAAATATTTCTCAAAAATAGATTGGGACCAGCTAATAAAGTTCTTTAAGTGCCAAAGAGAAGTTTGTATTTTTATTTTAGAAATCATAGGAAATTATTGGAGCTTCTTGAAAATTCTCCTCTTGAATAAGGGAATGGCTCTTCAGATGTGTATCACTTTAGGTATGTCACTTTAGCAGCTGTGTGGAGGACAGATTGAAAAGGAAGACAATTATAAGGCTTTTGTATAAAAAAAATGATTCTCTTCAAGGGACTATTTTGTTTTTTTCTAGTTCCCAGGAAAGTGCCATAGGGTAGGACAAGAAGACATGTTTCCTGACCTCATGGGGTTTATAGTACAGTTCAGGGATCAAGATATAGCTGGAAAGAGGTAAGTAACATTAGAAGGTAATGTCATCAGTAGTACCAATAATATGCATTAGAGGAATTCTGAGGAAAGAGATAATACCAAGGTCTAGAGTTAGAACCTAAACTGGGCTTTGAAGTTCAGACAGAAGAGTTGGGAGAACATTCCAGGAAGGATACGAATAAAGGCATGGGAATGGGAATATGAATATATATGTATATATGTGTGCATGTGTGTGCCTGTATGTATATGTGTATATAGGTATACACATGTATATACATGATACACATACATATACATGCATATAATATGCATACACACATGCATATATGTATATATGCATATATGCATCTGTGTATGTGTGTGTGCATGTATATAGGTATGTATACACACATACACACGTGTATGTGTATATATATATGTATCTATATGAAGAATAACACAAGTTTTGAAGAGATATATAAGGGATAGATTATGGAGGACCTTGAATGCAAGGTTAAGGACTGTATTCTGGCGGGCCATCAACATTCAGTGAAGATTTTTGAGGAAGACAGGAAATGGCAAAGCAGTTTTTTAATAAAATAAAAATCAATCTGGGAGTTCTGTATATGATCCCAGAGTAGGAAGATCAATTAGAAGATTATTATGCTTGTCTGGGCATGAGGGCATAAATGTCAACTAATGTTATAGCGATGGAGATTATATACATGCACACACATGCATACGTAATATATACATATGTGTATATATGCATGCATGTATAGGTGTGTATATCTGTATGTATAACTTTATATGTGAAATATATAGCACATATATATAACAAGAATATGTATGTATGTGTGTTTATGTGTGTGTATATGTGTGCATATATTATATATATACACGTGTGTGTGTGTATGTGTATGTAAAATTTAAACTTCCTCACTCTGTGTGATTGAAGTTACTCTAGGAGAAAATATATTTACATCAATCATAATACCGCCAATCGGGTAGATTAGGAGATGGAAAGGGTCCAAAAGGGAGAAATTTGCTCTCCCAGGAACCATGACCTATATTTTTAACATATAATAAGATAGTTAAAATGTTATATTAATTCCTTTTATGCTGATATCACAGTCATTTTAACTCCCCACTCTACAGATTGAACCGTCCTTTGTGACAAAGAAAAGCAGTTAAGTGAAAACATCTGAAACAATGACTGTGTCCGACAATATATACTATATTTTGCCTGTGTGCTGTACTGTAGTTCTGTCCTCTCTGTCTTGAAAGAAGATGTAGATTTAATCATCTGTTGCCTAGGACCTTCATTAGTTTTTCATTTACTCTCTAGATTTTTCTACCTCTCTCCCACGAACCTTCTCACCCTAGTGATGTCTTTGCTCCTGGGGCTCCGTCCTCTGATTGGTGAGCTTTTCCATAGAACTTTTATTTGAGCACATGCCCAGGGATATCCATATTCACTATTCTCCATGCTCTGCTACTGACTCTTGTAAATTTTCATGCCACCTAGCCTCCCTACTTTTCATTTCTCTTTGATATGTTATCATCCTCTATTAGAATTCTTGGAGGGCAGCGACTCTTTCTTTATGCTTGCATTTGTATTCCATGCGCTTAACACAGTTCTTGACACGTACGCATGTAACAAATGCTCTCTCTCTCTCTTCCCCCCCCCTTTCTCTGTGTCTGTCTCTCTGCCTCGCTGTCTCTGTCTCTCTGTCCCTCTCTATTTGCTTGTCGATTCAGAATTCATTCTCATTTTAATTTACATTGTTGTAGTCATTGTATGAGGCATCTTGGTGGTTCAGTGGTTAGAGCGCTTGGTGTGGGGTTAAAAAGATCTGACTTTAAATTTGGTCTCAGACACTTACTAGCTATGTGATCCTGGGCAAGTCACTTAACCTTGGTTTGTCTTAATCCAGCAGGAAAAAAATCACAAATCACTCCAGTGTTTTTGCCAAGAAAACCCCATGTACATTATGTCCACCACAGGGGTGAGGAACCTGTGGCCTTGAGGACACATGTAGCCTTCAAGGTCCTTGGGTGTGACGTTTTGACTGAGTTCAAGCTTTACAGAACAAATTCTTTTATTAAGAGGATTTGTTCTATGAATTTTGGATTCAGTGAAAGGGCCACATTTGAGGACTTAGAGGGCCACATCTGGCCTTGAAGATCCAGGTTCCCCACCTCTGGATGGGATCATGAAAAGTTGGATGCAACTAAATAGCAAGTTATGTAATATTTCTTGTTTTTTTTCCCCCTTTCTTTCTGTACATAATTTCATTCAAATTTTCCCATATTTTCTGAATTCCTCATGTTTACAAGTTTTGCTATTGTTCTCATATATTGATATACCATAGTTTTTTCTAGAGTAGAGGCAAACCATTCCAGTACCTTTGTCAAGACAACCGCATATGTGGCATTGACATTTTATGGTCCATGGGATCATGAAGAGTCAGACCTGACTAAAGGACTCAACAAGTTCTCTTAGGCATTTTCCAGTTATTAGGTAGATACTTTGTTTCAATATATTTACAACCACAAAGAGTGCTGCTGTGAATGTTTGTTCTTCAGTCATTTTAGTCTTGTCTGACTCTGTGACCTCTTCATTTGAGGTTATCTTGGAAAAGATACTGGAATATGTCATTTTCTTCTCTGGCTCATTAGTGACTTGCCCAGGGTCACACTGCTGCTAAGTGTATGAAGCCAGATTTGAACTCAGGAAGATAAGTTTTCCTGCCTTCAGACTCAGTACGCTGTCACCTGTGCCACCTAGCTGCTATGAATACTTTGGTGTAAGACTGGACTTTTGTTTCTGTCTTTCATTTCTTTGAAGTACATTTCCAAAAGTGGGATTACTGGGTGAAATTGTTTTGACTACTTTTTTTTCCTTTTTTGTTTATTTTTTTGTACATTTCCAAATTGATATCCAGATAAGTTCTATTAACAGTATATTATTAATAGACCTGTTTTCCCACATTCTGCTTAATATTGATTATTCCAAGTTGTTTTTGTCTTTATTACCAATTTATGTGTTGTGAGGTTAATCCTCGTCACTTTCATTTGCATTTCTTTCTGTATGATTGAATAGGAGCATGTTTTCATTTGGTCATTGATGGTTTGCGATTCTTTCTTTGAAACCTGTTCATATCTTTTGGTTCTTTTTCTGTTGAATTGTATTAATTTAGTGTTCATTTTGGATATTAGCTTTTTAGTGGTAATCTTTAATGCAAAATTTCCCTCTCTGCTGTTTTTCTTCTAATTCTATCAATTCCTATTTCAATTGTGATTTTTAAAATTAATTTATTTAATTTAGTTTTCAATATTCCCTTCTATAAGCTTTTGAATTTTGAATTTTCCCCTTCTCCCTTTGGCATGCAATCTGAGAACAGCTCTACGTATACATTCTCAATAAACATTTTCACATTAGTCATGTTGTAAAGAAGAATTAGAATGAATGGGAGAAACTACAAGAAAAACAACATAAAAAGAGAGAACAAATAGTATGCTTTGATGTGCGTTCAGACTTCGTAGGTCTTTCTCTGGATGTGGATAGCATTTTCCATCATGAGTCTTCTGAAGTTGTTTTTGATCCAGTTGCTGAGAAGAGCTAAGTCCATCAAAGTTAATCATTGCACAGTGTCTGTTTTTTGTTGTGTACAATGTTCTCATCATTGATTTGAATCTTTCAAAAGAACTTTAAATTTGTGTAGTCATGATTATTTTGATCTTTTATTATCATTTCTGTATCTTGTTTATTTCAGAATACTGACTCCAGGCCATATTATCAAAAAGTGCCGGATCTTATTCTCTTCTAATTTTTTTAATGACATAAACTTTCATATTCAGGTCCTTTATCCATTTTGAACTTTATCCATTTTGATGTATGGTGTGAAATGCTGGTCCAAACCAAATTCCTACAGAACTGCTTTCCAGTTTTCCCAGGTTTTGTTTTTAAAAGGGAAGTGCTTTCCCTGTAATTTATTTTTTAATTCATTAAATTGTTGATTCCTATTTCCAGCTATTTTTTTCTTGACTAATTTGTTCTACTGATCTCCCGTAACATTTTCAAATAAAAGAAAGTAACTTTGATGTTTCCTGCTTTATGGTATAGTTTATAGTCTGGTTATTCTTCTAATTTTTTTCTTTCTTTTTCTCATTATTTGCCCTGAGATTTTAGACTTTTTATTTTCCCAATGAATTTTCTTCTTATTTTATCAACTTCTAAAAACTATACGCGTGGTAATTTAATTGGGAGAGCACTAAATATTTAAATTCATTTAGGTAGTATCATACTTGTTATTTTGTCATGGGTCATATAAACATTGACTTCCACTTATTTTTTATCGTTTATATTTATAAAAAGTGCTTTGTAATTTTATATATTACATATATATATATACACAGAATTCTCTATAATTATGTATGTGTGTATATTTGTTCAAATGTATGTGTGTATTTTTGTGAATTAACTCCTTTTCATTTTATAAATATTTTACAAATTTTATAGTTATTTGAATGCTTCCTATATTTTTGATATAATTATACAGAGAAGCTAATGACTTTGCAGATTTATTTTTTACATGGCTACTTTATTGAAGCAAAAAAAAAATCATCTCAATTAGTTTCTTTGTGTATTCTTAACTAATGAGGATTAAGTATATCTTGATATCATCTGCAAATGGAATCATTTGTATATTGCTAATGTTTATGCTTTTCCATTTGTTATCTTATTGCTAGCATTTCTAGAACCATGCCAGATAATAATGAGGATAAAATTTCCTTTTTTTTAGCCGCTAGTGTTGGGAAAGCTTTTAGGCCTTTTCTTTTTTTAACAAAATGAATACTGTACTTTATTTTAAGATCTTCTGCATTCATTAAAACAATCACATATTTTTTGCTGTCAGTGTTACTTATGTAATTAACTATACAAATTGTTTTCCTTAGAGTAAACAAATCTTATATTCCTGGTATTAATCCAACTTGATCATAATGAAGTATTTTATGTCTTTTTTTAAGGATTTTATTTAATTTTTTTTTACAGAGATATTCATTAAGGATATTGGTTTATAGTCCTTCTTCTCTGCTTTATCTCTGTAATTTGACTATCAGAACATGGTTGTCCCACAAGGAGTTTGGTATTTTAGGAAATAATTTTCATTATAGGCCTTTCTCAATTTATCACATGTGGCAAAGAGAGAACATAAAGAAACTTAAACTAATCTGTAAGGAAGCACAGATAGTGATGCGGTGACGAGATGAGGTAAAGGTTTTTGACTGCAGAACACTTGATACTTTTCCAGGAAAATGCTCTATCAGGGAAGAAACTGAGAAGCCTGCCTGCCTCAAAGTATCAAATGGTGCCAAGTTCATGGAAGTCAGATACCCACCTCGAAGCAGAAACTCAAAATCTGTTTCATTGGAAATCACAGCTCCTTTAGGAATGAGATACATTCTCTTTTTGTAGCACAGAGGTAACCTTAAGGGGCAAGGCCACTGTAGACATGAGTTGCCAGACATAGTAAGATAGTATATATTTCAATTGTTCCGTTGATCAATGAATGTAGTATTCACTCTTATACTTAAGATGGTAGATCCAGCATGTTTGCTTATTCCTTTCTTAAATTCTGCTTCTTTTGTCAAGCCTCAAGCTCCAGTCCTGCCTATGAGCATAACTTTTGTAGACTGTTATCTGTTGGAATAAATCTTTCATCAGAGTCGTGCCAGCAACTCTGACTTGTTTTTATTTTTATCTGCCCAGTGAAGTCCCTTGTCTAAGTTCTACTTATGCCTTTCATCCATTGATTCTGGCTGGCTGGCTGTACTTTTGGGAAATAGCACCGGGTTCCACTCTAACCAGCAAGATTCTTACTTGTCAGTCATCATAATATCTGTCACTGGTTTAGCACATTCATTTAGAAAACACATTCAAATCCATGTCTTTTGATTCTAAGATCATAGACTGTAGATTTGGAGAAAGAAGGGAACTTAGGGATCATGTGCTATAATCCTCTGGTGTTATAGATAAAAAAACGTAGGCCTACAAAGAATAAGTGGCTGCTCTAGTCTACTCAGCAAATAAATGGTGGGTAGAGTCAGAATTAAAACCTGGTTCTGTCTCATGGTTCTTAGTCCCTGGTGCTTTCGTGCCTGATCCCGTCAAATTGACTGATAATACCAGTCAAGCTAGCACCACATAGCATAAGGTCCCTCTTTTCTGCAGATCCCTTTATTATTAAATCAAGGCAGCTAAGTGGCATAATGGATAGAATGATGGATTTGGTGTCAAGAAGACGTGACTGACCTCAGGCACTTACTAGAGATATGTAATCTAGGCAATACATTTAATATCTATTTGTCTCATTTTCCTCATCTATAAAATGAGAAAATTATAATTTTAATTAAATCAATAATAAGTTAATAAATTAAATTCAATTATTAAATATTTTTGTTAAATAACATTTTATTTTATTTTTAATAAATTAAATAAACAAAGTAATAAAATTTATTTTAAAAATAAAATTTAATTTTATTAAATAAAATTAAATAATTAAATAGAATAAATTAAAATTTCTAGAGCTGTTTTGAGGATCAAATGAGATAGTACTTGTGAAACATTTTGCACACCTTAAGTATTACAGAAATTATTACTAGTATTACTAGTAGAAAGTATTACTAGTTATCATCATTATGGGAAGGAATACTCAGAGTTTAGTGTTCGCAGTTGAGTACAATAATTATTTCAGGAGGCATGATTCTAACAGAAGAGTTAAGGAAGGAGATGTTATATGTTTAAAGGGTTTTGTCCTGAAAGCAGAAAAGGGGTACAAACTAGGCAAAATGTTATCATTTTTATTCATGCCAGCGTACCTTGTGCCTTCTTTTAAATTAATTCAGACCATATTCAAGCTTGGTTTTTCTTCATGCCTCTCTTGAATTTTCTAATTTCCATGAAATCTGCCAGTTTCTTGGCATATCACCCACTTGTACCACAGGAAGGTGTGTGCAGAATAGATACTGTTTTTATAGATCATATTCCATTCTGGAGATATGGGCCTTGCTAGCATATGTCGTAATTGATGTGGAAGGCTTAACTAACGAGTACTTGGGAAAGCTCTTGATTAATATCGCCATGTGGTATGAAGGCTGCATCATAGTATAGAAATAATTAAAAATTGCTTCCTACAGCTTTATGATAGATTTTTGATCTGAACTCAGACTACAACTTACATCTTATAAAAATGACAACTGGTGCAAACTTTTTATGTTGGCATTTTTAGGTCTCCCACAGTTTGTTCCAAAGTTCATTTCCAACCTTACTTCCATATCTCTGCCCATTCATGCACTCTCCACTTCCACAAAATTGGCTGTTACTTAATCTCATCCTGCCCTCTCCTGCCTCTGCACGTTCACACAGTACTCCTTCCTACCTGGAATCTGCTTCCTTCTGCCTTCCTCCTCCCCTTCCCAGTATTTTCCTTCTATATCAAGGTCCGGTTTAGGGACCACTGCTTCTGTAAAGCCTGTCTTGATCCCTCCACAAATGAATGTGATTCTTCCCTTCTCAAATTTTCTTAGTGAATGCTGCCTTGATCATTCTCTTCAGACTCTACTTGTGTGTTCTGTATCCCTTATATTAGATTGCTGGTTCTCAGTGATCAAATTATCCAATATAACTTAAGTACCTTAAGGCATTCTATACATGTGAGCTACTAATTAGAGGGCAGGGATTACCATTTTTCATCTTTGTTTCCCTGGCATAGAATCTCATAGATAGGATAGAGACAGGGACTAAACTTGTCATTTTATTAGTATGAGAACCCCCTAGAAGAGGGTCACTTTACCAATGCAGGCTGATAGCTTTCCTCTTGCAGGCTTTCCTGGATTACTGAGAAGGCAAATGACTTGTTCAGGATCACACAGCCTGAAGGTATTAGAGGTAGTACTTGAATTAAGGTCTTCCTGGTTCTAAGCCCAGAACTTCTTAACTTTTTGTGCCATGGACCTTCTTTGCCAGGCTGTTGAAGGCTTCTTGGAACAGTGTTTTAAAAAAAAAAACATAAAATTAAATACGCAGGTTTACAAAGGTAGCCAATTATGTGAAAATAAAGTTATCAAGCTTTTCGAAGATCAAGTTCACAGACAGCAGGTTAAGAATTCCTTCATTGTGCCATAGCTAAGTCAGTCAGCCTGGTGCTTCATAAATGTCCAATGATTTCATACAGAACTTGGCAATGCAGGGATGCCTTTTTTCTGACATACAGCTGGTTCTCCTTCTGGTTTTGCTGGGATGATAAATGAGGCAGCTCTTGTATAAATCTTCATTTTTTCTTAACAGGAGCTGAATATAGACATTGGGGAGCCCCAGCGAATCAGGTAACACCTGTGTAAGCTGTTCTTCTGAAAAGACGGATTGGACACTGAGCTGTTTGCCTTCATAATGAGGTGCAGGTGTTGTGAGAGATTACTATAGTTCTCCTTAATTGCTTGTCACACAGCTAATCTGACAAGGGGTGGATGTCAGTGCCATGGAGACAAGTTTCCACTAGCCTGTCAAATTTGGTTGTCAATGTTGAGTTCTTAGTCTCTGTGGATGAGGACTGTGGAGTTTGAGGACATCGTTCTGTATAGTGGCCTCCTCCAGCTGATCGTTGTGAAGGGACTTTCCCTATGAGTAGTTCTGGAACAGCGGTCCTTACCTTTTAGTCATGGCATCATTTGGATTTTCAGTGAAAATATCTAGACTTCTTTTTGAAGCAACATTTTTAAATAATTGAAGGAAATACTGAATTTCACTTAGACAAAAATGGTGTCATTTTTGGTCACCCACATCCACAGATTTTAAAATCATCCTTAGACCCATTAGGCATCCATGGACCACAGATTAAGAGACTGCTTTAGGAAGTTGCACTTATTATGGTTAGATATTTGTCCCAGGAAGACAGTATTCGATATAACAACATAACATTATTTAAAGATAATCTGCTAAGCTGGGGTAGAAAAAGAAAAAGGCCAAGGTCTAAAGAGAATAAAGGAGAAGAATGGTGTGTTACCAAAATTTTAATTCTTCCTCCTCAAAATTTTGGTAACTTACTCCATAACAAGACCATAATTTTTATGCCCCATGTGATACCTTCCCTTGTGTCTGACCTTGAAAGGCTGCCTTTTCCTTTCTTTTTTATCCCTTGTACTTAGCACAGTGCCTCACCCATATCAGGCACTTAACAAATGTTTAGTATTGTTCACTTTAAGGGCAGCTAGGTAGGACAGTAATAAAGTGCTGACCCCCAAGTCAGGAGTCCATGAGTACAATCTGGCCTCAGATGCTTAATAGCTGTGTGACCCTGGACAAGTCACTTAACCCTGGTAAAATAAACTGGAGAAGGAAATGGCAAACCACTCCAGTATCTTTGTGAAGAAAACTGCAAATGGGGTCATGAAGAGCTGGGCATCACTGAAAAAAACAACAATATTGTTGACTTGACCCAGGTTTAAAAGTTAATTCATGCTTACTGATTGGTCATCTTATCCAAAGCTCTCAGTTTGCAAACAGAGAAACCAAGGCACACAGATGTTAAATAACTTGTTGCAGGTTATACAATAAGTAATAGAAGCATGATTCCAATCTAGTCCCTTTGAGTCCAAATCCTATGACCTTTCCATTCTATCACATTGCTGCTATCACTTAGAGGTTACCATGGCTTAAAAAAAAACAAAACAAAACTTTGGTTTAGTAGTGTCTGTGGGACCAAACTCTAAAGACAAAAAAAATTAAAACTATATAGGTCAGGGAACTAATTTAAGATGACATCTGAAATCAAATGATTGGACCAGCTGGGCTCTGAGGTCCCTTCTTCATCTACATCTGTAATCCTATCAATTTAGTCTCAGAAATCTCAAGTGTATCAGGACATTGTCATGTCTATAAAGATCTTACACAGAATACCTAATACTGATATTCCAGCTACAATTGGAGAATATTTCCTCCACAGTTGAGGTGTCATCCCCAAGATTCTGGAACTACTCCAAACCCAGTAATTACATTTTGTCTCCTGAAAATATGCCTCGTCGTTTTAATTGAATAATGCTCCATTTCATCTCACTCATTCTGGTGACTTTCTCTTCTCATTTCATGAGTTTAAATAACAGACATCCGTCAGGGTTTGGAGTAGGAGTTTCATGAGGCAGAACTGCTTTCTAGATTGTCTAGTTCCCAAAGGGCACCTCTCAGTAATCAGACAAGGCACTTCACCAAGAGGCTCCCTCATCCCCCCTTTTATAGCTAGGGAACATTTGGCCACTTCCGCAATTCATGTGATGTTGGAGAGCATTACTAGCCTGAAATTCAATACCAACCCATGAAATTATGTTTTCTGATTTCAAAAAATATCATATTTCCCTATGACTTTATTTTTTGGCTCAGTCTCTGAGCCCACATTTGTCAGTTGGCTATTTCAAGAACATTTTTGAAAGATGGAACTGCAATCTTGGGAAAGTTGTTAGTAGATGCTCAAATGTTGCCCGAGTGTAATGTCCCTGGACTTTATGGGTGCATATAAAGAAAAATAGACCTGATTCCCTCTCCCCCCCAAGAATCTTAGTTTCATGGCAATGTCTAAGCTAAAACCATCATAAGAGTACGAATGTTAAAATCAGTGACTCCAAGTTATGGCAAGTCAGGGACTGATATTTTGAATATGTACCTCACATTTCATGATAGGTTTACTCCTTTAAAAACTTTGTTACCCTTGGGAACTGACTGGTTAGAGGATATAAGTGGCAAATATTTTTTGTGAAAAAAAGATACCTTTTGCTTTATAAGAGGCTAACTGATCTGCTCAACCTGACTGAGGATTTTAAAGTAGCCATTAGGCTCAAAGGTGAAAAGCCCAATATGTTTCTTAGTTGCAAAGTAATAAAAGATTAGTTAAAAAGACAGAAATAAAGAAGGGAGGGAGGGAGGAAGGGAGGGAGGGAGAAAGGGAGGAAGGGAGAGAGAAAGAAAGAAAGAAAGAAAGAAGCCATTGTAATTCAGGGCATGATTAGGTAATGATTACATCTCTGTCAAGTGGGAAATATATAGCCTGAACTAGAGAAAAAAATAGGATTTAAACTCAGCATTGATGAAAATTAGCAAGGGGATTGGGCAACTAGGTGGCACAGTGGATACAGTGCTAGGCCTGGAGTCAGGAAGACATCTTCCTATGTTCAAATCTAGCCTTAGACACTTACTGACTATGTGATCCTGGGCAAGTCACTTAACCCTCTTTGCCTCAGTTTCCTCCTCTATAAAGTAAGCTGGGAAGTAAATGGCAAACCACTCCAGTATCTTTGCAAGAAAACTCCAACTGGTATCATGAAGAGTTGGAAAAACAACTAAATAGTAAAAACAAAGATAGAGGATTATGGGAAAATCACTTAACTTCTCTGAAAAATATTGTCCTTATTTTTAAAATGAAGGGAGTAGACCAGCTGATCTTCAAAGTCCCTCTTAGATTTCATAGTCTAAAGACTAAAAAAAACCAAACCTTTTGGAGTCAGTAAAGACCTTATCTTATCAGTAAAGACCTGAATCTTGGAATGCTGCTATTCTTATTGCTGTTTTAGTAAGCAGGTAGGGCTGCAGTATGAGAGGAATTAGGCCAAAACATAAAAGCATCTCTGTTCCTGTATTTTGTTGGAATTACCCAGATGTTCGAGTCTTTGATGTAATCATGCTTTGCCTCCTCAGAAAGTCTTCTTGAGACCAGGGATGGTCACATTCATCCTGTATTGGTACTCACTCCACCAGTATTTGGCTGAGACAATAGAAGGTACGCAAACACTTATTGAATTAGGTGTTGAAGAATTATTGTTGGCTATCCTTCATTCTCAAAGAGGACCCAAATGACATCACTATGTTAGAATCAAGTTACCATGTATCTGACTGTGGCTGATCAAACCAGTACAAGCTCAGAATGCTCTTCCACAGGTCAGGCACAAATAGTCCATATGAATATTTGGGAGCTACTTTAATTCTGTTTTGCTCATAGAGTACAGAACTTTCTTTGATGAGAGCATGCCATCCTGGGGTGTCCTGTGCATATCATGCAAACAATTCCAAAGCTCTTCAGAGGGATGGACTGACCACATTATTCATATGCCAAACATACACTGGCCTAAAGGACCATTTTGTTACGGAGAGCTCACACAAGGCAAGCACTTACATGGTGGTCAGAGGAAGCAATACAAGGACATTCTCAAGGTGTTGAAGAATAATTTGTTCACAATGATATTTTTATGATTGCTTTATCTTGACTGTATCAATAACAACACCTCATTTGTATCACACTTCAACTTGTCCAAAGTACTTTCACATATGTTATTTATCAAAGCGTTATAGATTTAGAGCTGGAAAAGATACTAGAGATTATCTAGGCCAATCCTTTGATTTTACAGGAAACCGAAGCCTGGAGACTTAAGTATGAAATGAGAGAGCCAGGATTCAAACATAGATTGAGTCCAGGTTAAGTACTCTCCCATGGTACCATATTGCCTCCATGGAGTTCTCATGACAACCCTCTAAGAATGTAGAAGGGAATTATGCATTAACCCCATCTTTCTAATCACCTCTCAGTGGTGGATACCTCAGTGGTGGATTGGTGGACTGACCAATAAAAGGTTTCTGATCTCTCATCCAATGCTCAGCATGTTATACTGTACTTAATCATTGATTGGAGCTGGTTAAATTTGTCTTTGATTCCCACCACCCTTGTTTGGATCTTCTGTCATTTTTCTCAAGCCTGGTATACTACTCTCATAGTCTTTGCTCCCTTACACTAGCCAAATGTTGTCTCAAAAAAAAAATTCAGTAACTCACTGACAATTAGGTAGAGGTGACTTGTTAGGCTTCTTCTTTACCTTTTCTAATGGTATTTATGTTGGATGTGAGAACTGGAAGGAACTTTAGAGATCTCTTAGTTCAGTCTTTTCATTTTGAGATCTGGAGAGGTGATGCTAATTGGCCAAAGTCACACAGGTGATGCCCTGTCTATGACTCTTCCTTTAGCATTACATTGTTTACCTACTTTATTACTAAAGGGCTGATTTTTGCAGGTTAGGAGATTCTTTGGTATCTGCAATGCCTGGATATGAAATATTTTGTGAATAATTTGAGGGAAAAATAATTCAACACAACCTTAGGATTTGATTTATGTTTGTCCCTCCTGCTTTTTGAACATAAGTAGGAAGGCAAGAGGAGAACAGGAACATTCAGTGAATATGATCCCCTGGTGCAATCTATCTTTGAAACGGAAGCAGGGGGCTCATTGAATGTGCTTTACATCGGTTCTTGTCACAGAGTTGTTTTCTTCTACTTGGATTGCCCATTCCTTTTGGAGCAAGCAGGTACATTCATAAACCCTGCATGCAGTGTGATTTATCAGAAGGGTTACAGTGGGATGGCAAGGAAAAACAATGCCTGAGTTTCACTAAGTTAATCCATGAAAGCCCAGGAGACAGATGATGCCTGTGCGTCAATGAAGTATCTACCACCTTTCTTTGCAGCTTTTTACTGCAAAGGTTCTTTGATCCTGAGGCATTGAACCATGGCATTATTTATACTGTAAAAGGGGTGATAACACCCACAAAAGGTTAAAAATACCTGGCCTAATAATGTTAAAGTAAGTATGTCTTACCTACTCCTGTAAGGTTTCTTTCTCCTCAAGTCATGTTTTCCTACTAATTAAGTGGGTGTCAACTGCCAACTGATAGGCAGATCCTGACTTGGACTTATTAGTCTAGAATGCCCTACTGCCATAATCAGGTTTCTAGTAGCTATATGGGGTTTCATTGAGGAACCACATGTACCAGGGACTTTACTAAGCATGGAAATACAAACAAAGACAGAAGACAGTTCCTGTTCTCAAGGAGCTCACAGTCTAGTGTAGGAGAAAATATGCAAATAACTAGGTAAAAACAAGAACAAGATATACACAGGATAAGTTGGAGATAATCTCAGAGGGAAGGCTCTAAGAATGAGGATGACTGGCAAAGGCTAATTACAGAAGGTAAGTCTTTAGCAGAGACTGGAAGGAAGCCAAGGAAGCCAGGAGATAGGTGAGGAGGGACAACATGCCCATATTCACTGGGGTAGCCAGTGAAAAAATGCAGAATTTGGTACATGAACATATGCAAGAAACAACAAGGAGGCCAGGATTCCTGGATCAAAGATTATATGAAGGGGATGGAAAATTGAGGTTTAAAAAGATTACAAAGGTAGGAATAGGCCAGGTTTTGAAGATCGTTGAAAGCTAAACAGAAGAGTTTATATTTGATCCTGGAGGTGATAAGAGAGCCATTGCAGTTCATTGAATATGGGGATGACACAGTTTAGTTTTCACTTTTGAACGATCACTTTGACAGCTGAATGGAAGATGCCTTGAAGGAGGGTTACCAGCAAAAGACTATTTCTATAGTCCAGGTATGAGGTGCCTCTGCTGGATTTGTGAGGTGTCTGGACATGAGAATATTTGGTAGAAATGGGTTATAATTTACTTCCATTGAGCAAAGTTGCCCAGATTGAAATCCTGTCTCTTTTTGCAGTGTTTTCCCCTAACCTCCTCTCTTTCCCGTCTTTTCTTGACATCATCAAGACATAACAGAAGCACTCCTAGGCCTTGAGTAATTGGATTTCTTCTGTGAAGTCTAATGATGATGATAGGGTTTAGATGGGACATATGCATCATCTCCCCATTTTTTCCTTGTTTAGTCCTTTATCATTGTTCATTCATTTTTACCTTCTTTTATGTTTCATTTCACGTCTGTGTTTGAACTTCAAAGTTTCTCCATGGCTCTGTTTTTCTTTTACATCAGGAATATGTGGAAATCTGATATTTCATTAAAAGTTCATCTTCCCCCCTGTAGCATTATATTCAGTTTTGCTGGGTAAATTATTCTGGCTCTAATAACATATTCTTTGTCTTCTGGAGCATAATACTTCAAGTTGTCTTCTCCTTTAAAGTGCTGGCTGCTAAATTACATATGATCTTGCTTGTTGAATTATTTCTTCTTGGCTGCTTAGAGTATTTTTTATTTGACCTGGAAGCTCTGGATTGGGGCTATGAGGCTCCTTGGAATTTTCATTTTGGGGTTTCTTTTAGGAGAGGTTCAGTGGATTCTTTCTATTTCTACTTCCCTTCTGATTCTAAGAAATCTCAGCAGTTTTCAAGACTTTTTGAATTAGGAAGGCTAGGATCTTTTTTTTATAATGATGTCATATATTTTAATGATTTTTAAATCCTCCCATCTGTTTTCCAAAGTCTTTTTTTATATTATGTATGCATAAAAATATTTTTTATATTATGAAATATCTTATATTTTCTTCTTTTTTTCAGCCTTTGAATTTTGTTTTTAATATTTCTTGTTACCTTGTGAAGTCCTTTGCTCCTGTTTTGTCCATTCTAATTTTCAGGGACTTTGTTGTTTGGGCAAGATCTTTACCTCTTATGCCAAGTAATTCCCTTTCCTATTCTTTTGTCCACAGCTCTCATTTAATTTTTAAATTTTTTTTCCTGAAGCATTCTTATTTAAATCATTAAATTTTTTTTAACTTGGGCTTCTTCTCTTCCATGAATTCTAGTTGTTTGTGCCCAAATTGTGCTTTCCTCTGAGACAATGCGTATAGATATTTTGAAGTTATTCTTTCTGTGTTTGTGTCTTGAGAGCATCTGCCACCCTAATAGCTCATTATGGTGAAGTTCTTTATTTTATTTGTCAATTATTCCAGCCTACTTTTTGATTTTGGACTTGATGTTAGGACTACTAGCCTCTGCCACACTTCAGAAGGAATGGTCTGGGCTGGTTCTAGCATTGTTGTCTTGGTTGTCGTTGAAGTGTTGTGTTATTCCAGTGTCTTAAGGATAGTCTGAGGCTCTGCAAGTTTTCAGTCCTCCCAAAATGGTCTGATCAGGGCAAAATCTGATTGCTTTCTGGCTAGTTTGACCAGAACTTCCTTCAAGTTCCTGACCTGGGTTTGGATCTAAACAAAAGGAAACTGTTGCTGGTCTCAACCCCCATTAAGCGCCTAGAAAGCTCTGTTGGTTCAGACACAAGTATAGGCTCCCCTTTAGTCTGGGATTCCTGTTTCATAATTTGTTTGCAGGCTGTGCTAGATGCTAAAAGTTAGACTCTGCTCTGGTCATGGAGTCTGAGCCATACCATTGATGCTGCTGACTTCTTGATTTCCTCTTTTCTCTACACATAACCTAAGGCCTTCCTATCCTAGAAAGCCAATCTCCTAATCATGTCTCCTTCTTACTCAACCCTGGATCTATGACCTCACAACTGGACAGTGAGTGACAGAACTACCATTTGGTGCCTGTTCCTATTATAGTGCCCTAGTATGGATTTGGTGGTGCCCTAGTGTGAGTCTGGGACTTCCTCTTACCCTGGTACTCAGTCTTTTCCTCAGCACTAGAGTATTTTGTACCTGGTGTGTTCCTGTCCTCACCCATTCTTCAATGTCTGCAGATCTCCTTATCTATGTCCCTCTGTAGAGCTAGGCTAGACAAATGACTCACTGTGACTTTTTTCGGGATTTCCTATTCAGCATTCAATCTGGTGCACTTTCTAGATCTGTCTGGAAATTGTGGACAGGAGCTCACCATATTGTTTCAAAACACTTACCATCTTGACTTTGCCTCTCCGGGGTTCCTAATCCTTATAAAATAACAGCTTTGATACCATAATTACTTCATTAATAATCATGGTAACATCGCTACTTTTCTATTGTTGTCAGATAAAAGGATAAATTCCTACAGTTTTTGGACAAAATGAACACTCAGGATTGTGTGATAAATATTCAATTCTTGGGGTATTCCTCTGGGTACTGATATTCTAGCTTGATCCCTGTTAGAGGGTTTTGATGCATAGGTCCCCTACAAATACCTAGTCCTACTCATCCCACCAGGGGTTGAATTGAATGTATGCTTTGGAACTCTGAGGTTGAAAAAACATTCTCATTTCAAAGGATTTCAAGCAATGACATGTACAATTGGTAGGGACCTTTCAATTCTTACTAATGAATGTTTCTTCAGCTTCTATTGAATGAAGAACATTGTGCTAGGTGCTAGGAAAGCTATGAAGTTTAGTTGAGACAGGCTCTTTTTCTTCATGAAGGTTACAATAGGAGGATATGACACAAACAATGATGGCCACATTACAAAATCGTATATGGTATTTGTATAATAATAATTTTTACATAGCACTCTATGACTTTTGTTAACTTCTCACATGCACAAAATTGCAAGACAGTGCAAGTAATATTATTCCTATTGCATAAAAATGAGTTGAAAGAGAATGTGACTTTCCCAAGGTCATAGAGCTTGGACTCAAGCCTAAACTTACCTATTATTGGTCCACTGCTTTTTCCCTTGAAAGTTTTGTGTGATACCTATGGAGAAAGATCACTATCAAATAAGAACATCAGACAAGGAGAAGGCTTCAAGGAGAAAGTGACATTTTCAAGTTGGACTTGAACGTGAGTAAAATTTAATAGGTATAAAAGGGTATTCTAGGCAAAAAGACCATCATATGAAGAGATAGATGTTCATGAGCCAATCTCATTGGGACAACCTCTATGTGTTGTTAGAACATCAGAGTTTTGAGTGAAATGGACAGCTAGCCATTCAATGACTTAAATCCTGCTGCTTCCATGCCATATGTTCTGGCATCTGGTAGATAAAATATCCATGTGGTTGATTGTATTTGTCACCTTTTCCTTCACATGTCTTTGGAGTCATGTAGACAGAGACATAATCTATACATAACCTCTGTGGTCGGTATAGAACAAAAAACTGAGCTAGCATGGAAGTGAATAAGACTTGTACAAGTTGGGAGGAATTGGTTTCCTTTTGATCTTGGGGTAAGGGCTTTTTTCTTTCCCAGAAGAATTTCTGGTAAGTACTAAAGGTCAGCATTCCAACTTTCTTTGAATTCTCAGTCTTTCCTATTTGTCCTTTTCCTGTCTTTTCTCTTGGATTCAGATTCCTAGACTTCAGGCTCCCTACATATACCTCTGTAGATTTTTTAAAGAGGTAAATATGAAAAATAAAACTGTACAATGCTTATTCCCCCAGTCACCACTGGAACAAAAAAAGGAAAAATGTAAAACTTCAGAATACTTCATCCCTTTATAATGAGCCAGGTCTGGAGACTCTACCAGATTCTGATTTGGCAATAGGAAGGACGAGGACTCACCATCTTCTCTGACACTATGTATCATTGCTCTTCCTTTTCTCTTTTCATTCTTGCTCAGGGAATTAAATAATAAATCAAAAAATAAACATTGCTGTGAAAAGGCACGATCCTCCCTGTATCTTTAATAAGAATCGTTATGATTCAGAATTGCAGGCTGTCTAGGCTAAAATTCCTTTCTTGGGCCATCATTTTCTGTTCACTCATACTCATTCATTTCAGAGTCATTTATCCTACTATTTCCTGCCTTCCATTATGTTTATAGAAATGTTATTTATAGGTTCATGGATTATAGAATCATAGATTGAGACCTGGAAGAGACTGTAGATGCCACCAAGTCCAACCTCCTCATTTTATAGAAGAATAAACTGAGGCGCAGAGAGGTTGTGACTACTTGTTTTTGGAGGGGGAAGGCAAGGCAGTTGAGGTTAAGTGACTTGTCCAAGGTCACACAGCTAGTAAGTGTGTCAAGTGTCTGAGGTTGGATCTGAGGTTCTCCAGACTCTAGGACTGGTACTGTACTCACTGCACCACCTAGCTGCCCCAAGTAACTTCTTCTTGGTCAAATAGTCAGTATCTGAAGCAAGATTTTAACCTAGGCCTTCCTGACTCCTAGTCTAGAACTCTATCATATTAGACTTGATCTCCCATCCTATTTCTGTCTCCTTATAATCCTGGATTCCTGGTTCTTTTCCCTTCCCATGCTTCATCAAAGATATGGTATTCTGGGCTACCCTTTCCAGGACTGTATATACCTTCATTTTTCTTTCCATACTCTTCTCTCTCTCCAGCATACACACAATACTGAGACAGAAATCAGCGTACCACTTGCTCCTCTTTTCCATTTTCAGTCTCGCCTTGGCATGGTTACTTGGTTCACTTATTCTGTAGATGTCATCTTCTCCAGATTCTGATGGCTGTTCTGTACTGTTCTCCATGCCATTCCCCTCCTTTCTTAGGGGCAGCTAGATGGTGCAGTGGATAGAGTACCAGTGCAGGAGTCAGGAAGACCTGATTTCAAATCTCACCTCAGACACTTGACACTCACTAGCTGTGTGACCTTGGGCAAATCACTTAACCCCTATTGCCTCATCCTGGGTCACCTCCAGTCATCCTGATGAATGTCTGGTCACTGGATTCAGATGGCTCTGGAGGAGAAGTGAGGCTGGTGACCTGCACAACCCTCACTCAAAACAAAGTCAAGTGCAAGTCATGTCATCATTTCTGATGACATGTTCTTCTTTGGCAACAAAGGATGAACACACACCTCCTTTCTTAAGTAGTTAGGTTCCTGACTCACAGGTTTTTCTTTACATACTTACCTCCTTATACTTGAATATTTCAATTTATATATTAATATCTCAAATATCTTTGCCTCTTAGTACATCAAACTCCTCTCAAATTATGATCTTCACTTCACCTCAGACAGAAATTGTCACGCCCTTGATCTTATCTTTATTTAACAGTGTTCTAATTCTGCTCACCATAATTCTGTTGTTATTCTATCTGACCATACATTCAAATCTATTCTTCTGTCTCTGTACATCACCCCTCTTAAATCTATTCTCATCCTCATTGAAAGCTTGGACTCTTCCAACTCCAATTTCTGTTTTCTGAGGCCATCATCCTATCTCTAGTTTCATAACCAGTTTAGCTTTATACTGACTTCTGTTTTTGAGTCTCTTTTCAGCTTGTCTTTCCAAACCTCAATCCGGGATTACTCCTACTGTCTGCCTTCTCTGCTTTGACAATTATGTTGCTGAGTGCAAATAGAAGGTAGACTACTTTGTGTAGGTTTGCCACAAATTTCTGCTACATAATCTCAATTGGACCCCCTCAGCTATATGCCAGTCTGATTCTTGTACTCTTTCCTGGTTGACTACCTTCCTCCTCTCAAAATCTGTTGTGAATCTTTTCTTTTCTCCTCAAACTTTCTAAATTCTAATCCTCCCCAATCCTTCCCCAGTAGAGCCAAGTACTTGACCAGAAAGTCTGAGGCCAGATAGCCAATCTTGCCTCAGACACATGATTTGTGTGACATTGGATAAGACATTTAGCCTCTTTCAGACTCAGTCTCATCATCTGAAAAATAGGGATGGTGATAATAATAATACCTCCCTTATAGGGTTGTGGTAAGCATCAAATGGCATAGTATGTATAAGGTGCTACCCAATGCTATTTTTTATTATTATTGCTGTGAAGTCTCACTTCTCCCAAACACTATACTCCAAGTCACTTTAATATTATCCCCCACTTTTTTCTTCTTTACTTCAGTCTTTTTTCCTGTAATTTAATATTTTATTTTTTCTCAATTATATGTGAAAGCAATTTTTAAAAACAATTTTGAGTTCCAAATTCTCTCCCTCCTTTCCTCTCATTGAAAAGGCAAGCAATTTGACATAATTTATGCAAAACATAGTGGCTGTACCAGTTCTTTCTCTGGAGATGGACAGAAACTTCTATCATAAGTGTGTCAGAACTGTCTTGCTGAAAATAGCCAAGTTATTCACATGATCATCATACAGGATTGCTGTTACTGTGTACGATGTTCTCTTGGTTCTGCTCATTTCACTTAACATCAATTCATGTAAGTCTTTCCAGGTTTTTCTGAGAGAATCCTGCTCTTTTTTTAAAAGCACAATAGTATTCCATCACAATCATATACAACAATTTATTCAGTCATTCCCCAAATTGATAGACAATCTCTCAATTTCCAATTCTTTGTCACCACTTAAGGAGCTATTATAAATATTTTTATATGCATAGGTCCTTTTCCTTTTTGTTTTTTATCTCTTTGGGATATAGACCTGGTAGTGGTATTCCTGAGCAAAAGAGTATGAAGTTTTGTAGCTTTTTGAAAGTAGTTCCAAATTGCTCTCCAGAATGGCTTAATCAGTGTACAATTTTGCCAACAGTACATTAATGTTTTAATTTTCCTGCATCCCCTCTAACATTTGTCATTTTCCTTTTCTGTCATATTAGCCAATCTTATAGGTGTGTAGTGGTAGCTCAGAGTTGTTTTAATTTGCATTTCTCTAATCAATAGTGATTCATAACATTTTTCATAAGAGTATTGATAGCTTTGATTACTTCACCTGAAAAATGCTTGTTTATATCCTTTGACAACTTATCAATTGAGTAATGACTCTTATTTCTATAAATTTGACTGTTTTCTAGATGTTAGAAAAATGAAGTCTTTATCAGAAACTCACTGTGAAATTATTTTTCTTAGTAAAGATTACCATCTATGTATTTCCCTCCATCCTATTTTTCCCATTTATCCTTCTCTTTTTCCTTTTTACCTTTTTTACTCTCTATTTCCCAAAGTGTTTTGCTTCTGACTTTTACCTTCCCCAAACTATCCTCTCTCCTAACATCTCCCCCTCTCTTAACCCTTTCCTCTCCTACTTTTCTGTATGGTAAGATAGATTTCTATACCCAACTGAGTGTGTATGTTATTCCCTATTTGATCCAATTCCAATGAGAGTAAGTTTCATGTGCTCCCCTCTCCTTTCCCCCCATTTTCTCTCCACTGTAAAATTTCCTTTGGGGCTCTTTTATGTAAGATAATCTACCTTACCTTTCCCCCTTTCCCAGTGCATTCCTCTTTTTCATCCCTTAATTTTTTTTTAGATAATCATACCATCACATTCAACTCACACCTATGCTATCTGTCTATATACACTTCTAATAATGAGAAAGTTTTTAGGAGTTCTAAGTATCATTTTCCCATATAAGAATGTAAACAGTGTAACCTTATTGAATCCCTTATGATTTTCTTTCCTTTTATGCCAATTTTGAGTCTTGTATTTGAAAATCAAATTTTTATCCAACTCTGGTCTTTTCATCAGGAATGTGTAAAAGTTCTCTATTCCATTGAAAATCCATTTCTTCCCCTGAAGGATCATACTCAGTTTTGCTGGGTAGGTGATTCTTGGATGTAATCCTGGCTCTTTTGCCCTCCAGAATATTATATTCTAAGCCTTCTAATCCTTTCATGGAAAAATTGCTAAATCTTGTGTGATTCTGACTGTGGCTCCATGATATTTGAATTGCTTCTTTTTGGCTGTCTCCAGTATTTTCTGCATGATTCAGGATCCCTGGAATTTGGCTATAATGTTTCTGGGAGTTTTCATTTCAGGAAGTGGAAGCAGACGTAGGTTCCAGACCTCTCAGCCCACAGATGGTAAGGGGGTTGAACCATTGGTCAGAAGTAGATTTACAGGAATCCCTTTGCTGGCACCAGGAGTGGAACTTTGTTGCATCACCCATACTTGGATATTGTTTAGAGTTCTGGGTCTTAGTCCCAGGAGGAGGAGGAGCATTAGCACAGGAAGTGATTGGTAGATTCTTTCAATTTCTATTTTACACTCTGGTTCTAGAATATCAGGGCAGTTTTCTTTGATAATTTCTTGAAAGATGTCTAAGCTCTTTTTTCAATCATGGTTTTCAGGTAGTCCAATAATTCTTAAATTATCTCTCCTGGATCTATTTCCCAGATCAGTTGTTTTTCCAATGAGATATTTCACATTGTCTTCTATTTTGTCATTGTGTTGGTTTTGTTTTATTGTTTCTTGATGGCTCATAAAGTTATTAGCTTCCACTTGCCTAATTCTATTTTGAAAGAATTATTTTCTTCTGTGGACTTTTGTACCTCTTTTTCCATTTGGCCAACTCTACTTTTTAAGGAGTTCTTTTCAGTGAATTTTTGTGAATCTTTTTCCATTTGGCCAATTCTGCTTCTCAGGGCATTTTTATCTTCATTGGAATTTTGTTTCTCTTTTACCATTAGCCTGCTCTGTTTTTTAAGGTATTATTTTCTTCAGTATTTTTTGGTGCCTCCTTTACTAAGCTGTTGACTCTTTTTCATGATTTTCTTGTAATTTCTCTCCACATTTTTCCTCTACCCTTCTTACTTGATTTTTAAATACTCTTTGAGTTCTTTCATGGTCTGGGACCAATTCATATTTTTCTTGGAGGCTTTGGATGGAGGAGTTTTGACTTTGTTGTCTTCTTCTGAGTTTGTGTTTTGATCTTCCCTGTCACCAAAGTAGCTTTTTAATAATCAGAATCTTTTTTTTATTGTTTGCTCATTTTCCTAGCTTATTTCTTGACTTTTAACTCTATGCTAAAGTGGTGCTGTCCTTCTGGAGTAGAGGGTGCACGTACCAAGCTTCAGGGTTTTTTGGTACAGCTGTTTTCAAAGATAATTCTGGGGACCTGTAAGCTTTTGATTCTTCTAAGGTGATATGACCTAGGGAGAGTTGTATTTACTACTCTCCTGTACTATATGCTGGTCTTTGAGTGACCACCAGCATTCTTTTCCATTCTGGACCTGGGACCAGGGTCCCTGTTCCTCTGTGGTCAAAAGCTCTGGTGTGCTAGTACTCCCCCTCACCCTGGAACTGAGACCTAGGACTGTAATTAAGATTCAAGTATGGGTGATGCAATAGAGTTCTACCATGGGTGCCAGCAAAGGAACTCCTGTAAATCTGCTTGTCCAACTCCCTTACCATCTTTGGGCTGAGAGGTCTGGAGCTGCCACTTCTGCCACTGATTCAGTTGCCCCAGAGGCCAGCTCCTGGTTTGCTATGGCCCAGTCTGAACTGGCACAGCCTGCTCTGGACTGTGCTCTACTATGACCCTGCTGCAACAGACCTTTCCTGCAGACCTTCTGCGTTCTGCACTCTAGAATTTGTTTAGAGTCATTATTTGAAGGGATTTTAGGGAGAGTTGAGGTTAGTCTCTGTCTTTGCTCTTCCATCTTGACTCTATCAATTTGTTTGCTTCATTCTTAAAGAGGGAGCTATTCCCCTTGTATATGCCCCACAAATGGAGCTGCTCATTAAATCTCTAGCAGCTTATCTTTTGATCATCTTTTCTCTCTAATTTTCAATTTCTTCTCATTTTTTAGTTTCTCCCCTACTGTACACAGATATACCTAGATCTTCCACATCCTTGGTCATTGTATCAGCCTTTCTTCCATACCCCTAAGCTACTTATTAGGGATCTCTAAATAGATTTCTTGTAGATAACTCAAGCTTACTAGGTCAAGGCATAGAAAAATCAGACTCAAGAAAAGGAATCAGGATGAAAGAAGATCTCAGAATGTTAATATATTGTAAACTAAACATAGTGTGACATGGCCAACCAAAATCTCTTGCTATTCTTAACATATAGAACAAAGAAAATGATAATTCTTATATGTTGCTCTGTTCAGACCATAATTAGAGAATTATGTTGAATTTTGGGTGCCATGTTTTAGAAAGGAAGTATCTGAGGTAGATGACCAGGATGGTGAGGATAAAAGAGACCAGACCATATGAGTGTATGTTGAAAGAACAAGGGATATTTAGCAAGGAGAAGAGCACGAGAAGTGGGGAAGATTTAGCTGTCTTCAGATATTTGAAGAATTCTCATGTAAGGCATGGCTCAAATTCATTCTGTTTGACACTAGAGATCAGAACTAGGACAATGGGTTGAAGTCACAGTAAAAGAGATTTTGTTCAGGTACGAAGAACACTTCCTAAAAATTAGAGCTGTTCAAAAGTGAAATCTGGTGACTCATGGGGTAGTGAATTCCCCATCACTAGAGATATGTAAGTTGAAATTGGATGATCTTCTGTGTGAAGTTTGGGGATAGATATGATTGGTTAGCTAGAGGTTAGGCTAGAGGATTTCTCAATGTTGTCCTAGGCTGAGATTCTCCGATCCCTTTTTCCAATGAGTTGCTTCACAGTGGAAGCTGGATACATTTTTGGGTCCTTTAGGCCTGAATATTTATAGTGTAACTTGATTATTTTTTTTAAAATGATGCACATATTTTAATTTGGCACAGTAGCAGAAGAAAATTTAAGACTTCAGGACCTCAGTACCCCTGACATGAACTGGAATCAAAATGCCCCAAACTAAATATATGTAAATAAATTGATGAGGAGAGAAAAGGAAAATAACCAAAATGTCACAAAACAAAATTCTCTCAGATGAGGAAAATGAAAGGACAAGAACTTGTGCAGGTAGGGAAAAACTGAGGGGAAAAATAAACTTTTCATGTGATTAACTAATTATTCATTAAAAGATCCTTCCAAAGAGAATTAACCAGCTTTAATTACAATATGAGAAATGAAACTGAATCTACCATGAATCAAATTGAATTTTTTAAAAAACTCAAAGAAATTTGCTTGTATCTGGCATTGATAAAGGAGCATCTCAAAAATATAATGAAAGTATGTCAGTAAAAATGAAGCAAGACAAATTGATAATGAAAGTAAACAACATGGACAAAACAGTGGAATACTTGAATAAAAGCACACCATCAATGGGAAACAGAATCCTTACCCTGAAAGACACAGAAACAGAAGTGGCAGAATATGAATTAAAATAAGATCAAAGGAAAATACATATGGAAAAATGGTTGAAAATCTCTCAAGCAAAGATAATCTAACTAGAAGTCAAAGCTTAGAGAGATTATTTACAAATCATCAGAGTACCTAAAAGTGCAAAGAAAGGTTTTCACAACTTTTATGAAATTATTCATGAAAGTTTCCCAGAAGTAGTCAGATCAATAAAATTCATGGAAAGTCTTAAGCAATAAACATCAGATTCAACTTACCCAGACGTGGTTATATAAGCCATCAAATTCTTCAACTTTGAGTGATAAAGAGAGAATTTTACTAGTGGCCATGAAAGAAAAAATACATAACAAAAAACTCACTTCACTTGTCAGACAGTCATAAACATTTATTAAACACCTACTATGTGTCAAAGAAAATCAAAGAATTCTGATTTGAATAATTCAGGATTATCACAGAAAAACCTTGAATCTAGTTAATAGAAAGTCAAAGGGGAATCTGATTTCATTCACCCTAGACTTTTACTTATCTGAATTAGGAATAGTTTTTTTTTTCTAGGATTAGTATTTACATTAATATAATATATAAATATATATTAATTTATTTTTTATTCTCTATGATATTTCCAAATGCTTCCATAGGGGAAAAAATCCCCCAAATTAAATTTTGATATGAAAATTAGCAAAGTAGCAAAATTTATGCAAAACTCCAAGACTATAGTGGTCTCCAGCTTATATGCTACAAGAAGCTAGAAAAACAACACTGGTTTGTAGAGATATATAAGTTGTTCTGAGGAGGTTAAACTCAGGAAAAAGTGTTAAGATAACCAGATAGGTTATCTGTTAAGATAACCTATTAGAATTTAATGTTTCCCAATTATGGGAAACATCAAGGCAACAAAAATGTTGTATGGATTATTTGAAACTCAATACAAGAACAAACAAAATCCATAAACATGCTTAGGGACTGGGTGCAGGAGACTGAAAATATAACGGTTGAAAATATGTGTAATCCTTGTTCCATTGGTGTGGGATCCTCTCCTTATTGGTGGAGATGAAGACCCTATGCTACCCTTGAGGATTCTCCAAAGCAAGTCTCCCTTTGAGCAGTTCATCATTCATGCGATGATTGGCTTCCCTATTTTGAGAGGGAAGAAGAGGCTAACCTCACTTTAGGTTGCTGAAGGAAAAGTCTCTGGGAAGACATGAGAAGAGTAGATAATCTTCATCATGTCCCTATTTCTTACTTGGTACTCTAGATTCTCTGGGGAGTATTCTCCTTGAGTGAGATCCAGATCCCTCTCTCTTGGTTGAACTGAGTTATCTCATTGCCTAGGAGAGCTCGTTTACTTTCTATCACATATACCCTATTACGTATACCTTCCCTGATTTTTGTTTTACTCTGATTTGGAGAAATGGGCTTTTTTTCCTATTCTCAGTGTGCTCATTGTGGAACTGGCATTAGGAGCGTAATGAGTCAAGCCTTGAATATAAAACTTGAGGTTCCTTCCCCCTCGCCTGCATCCTGCCCCATTGGCAGAGTGATCAACAGTTAGATGAAACTCAATCATGTCCCCTAGACAAATAACATTTAGGGGAGCAGAAAGACATACTAATAGACCTATACTCCCTTTCTCTGTGGAAAGTAGAGTAGCCTCTGGACCTAATCTCCAGTTAAGGGTGAAGAGGCTAGAAATGTCTATTTAGCCTCCTTTTGAGCCAGACTGTACAACTATCTTTACACATCATCTTTCCTATGCTACAACAGTCCACTATCCCTACATGTGGAGTCCTCACTACACTTGAGATATGCACCCCCTGTTTCTACCACTATATGTGTGTACTATATAAATTCTTAATAATGTAGCAAAATTTAAAAAAGACAGAGAAAAGAGCATAGGACATCACAAATATAGGACAAACAAGGTGGTGGTAGTAAATATGGAGAGTTGATCATCTTAAAAGGCAAACTATAAAACAGAGAGGATGGAATTAATGGATAAAAATAAACAACAATTACAGAGATACTTGGACCAACTAGAAATTAAGATCATAATGTAGGGTGTATACTAGGATGACTATATGGGTATTTATAAATTTGAGAGTTAAATGGTATGTAATCCTACGAACGTGGATGTGGGCAAGTATCTATAAATGTATGTACCTAAGAGAGGGAGTTTAAACTGCCTAGCAGAAAGTAAGAGAGAGCTTAAATTATGGCTGTAAAGATTAGAGGGAAAAAACAAATTTAATGATAATTTGAACATTATTAGATTAAATTTCTCAATAAAAATATTGATTAGATAAAAAAGACAAGCCCCCCAAATATGATGCCCACAGGGAAACATTTATATATAGATATTTGCAGGCTTAAAGTTAGAAATTACCACAAAAAAGTCACTATCATCTGACAGAAATGAACTGCAGTGATTATATTGTATAACGCTGAGATCAAGTCTAAAGTAAAAAAACAAATAAGCAATCATATCATGACTAAAGGACCCCCTCTCTATTATGTGCCAGACATTATACTAAATTCTGGGAATTCAGAGACAAAACCCAGTATAGACTCTGCCCTCAAGGAGTTTGCATTTGGTTAGGGAAAAGAACACGTGTACATAAGTAAATACATAACACAAGTCAATTCCATATATGTGTATAAATTCCATATATATGTGTAAATTACACAAACACATACACATTATATATATATATAATTGTACACACACACACACACACACATATATACATATATATATATGTATATTTGTAGGATCTCTACCAACCTGAAGATAGAGATTTAAAAAAAAACCTCTTGAAGGATCTGGAATTTGAGCTGGTTAGCTAGGTATAGGGACTAGTCTGTGCAAAATTGGCTATCCAGATATGAGGGGCAAGAAATAGGATGGAATGCAGAGAACATGATGGGGAATGATGTATGATAATTTTGGTTGGAACTAAATTGTGAAGGGCTTTAAATGTCAAAGAGAGGAGTTTATATTTTATCTTAGATATAAAAACTGGGAGACAGTGGAGCTTTTTGAGACTTGCGCTTTAGAAGTATTAATTTGACAGTTGTATACGGTATGGCTTGGAGAGAGTTTTGAGATCGGGAGACCAATTAAGAGACTACTACAATAGACTGGGTGAAGGAATCATTGACACCAAAAGTATAACAAAAATTAAATGTACATAAACTTAATGACATAGCAACTAATTTTTAAAAGGAATTACTAAATGAAGTACATATAAATTTAAATAGGGGAAAATATTAATAGTGAGGAAATTTTAACATGCCACTTTTAGAATAAAAATCAAGTGAAAAGATGAATAAGAATATTACATAATGAACAGAATCCAGGGAAAATTAGATTTGATTGGAATAGGAATTTATGGAACTCAATACTCTGCAAAGTGTCACTAGAAAGTATCAGCGGTTGTCACATTCAAATGTAATCACAAGAGATATTTCAAAGCCATGTATATTTAATCAACAGGCTTTTAAAAAAGTACTGCAGTGCAGAATACTGAGATTCTGAGAAAATAAAAAAGCTGAGAGAAGACACAGTTCTTACATATAGAGAGCCTAAATACAAATGACAATCCAGTGATATGAATTATCATTGTCCCTATTGATATCCAACAGTATAGGATATTGAGAGTTAATGGGATTAACTTCTTGCTTGATGCTAGACCTGTATTTTATCCTCAGTATAGTCTCTTCAGGCATTTAGGATCATGGGTAATAATAGCTTACATTTGTGTAGCACTTTATGGTTACACAGTTGATCCTCACTACAGTACAACTCTATAAAGTGGGAAAGGCATATATGGTTATCTCACAGGATGTAGAGCTAGAAGGGGTGTTGCAGGTCATTTAGTCCAGAGACCTCATTTAACATGTGGAAACTGAAACCTACTTAGCAAAAAGTTAAGTGATTTCCCCAAGGACATAGAGGTATTAAGTAAAAGAGAAAAAGTACCTGGATCTGAATCCAGATACTCTCTCTCTAAGGGCAGCAAGGTGGCACAGCAGATAGAGCCCTGGGCTTGGAGTCAGGAAGGCTCATCTTCCTGAGTTCAAATCCAGCTTCAGACACTTATGAACTATGTGACCCTGGCAAGTCAGTCCTGTTTGCCTCAGTTCCTCATCTGTAAAATAAACCTTTTACAGATAAGGAAAGTGGATCTCAAGGAGGTCATATGAATTTTCCATAGATACATAGCTGCTAAAGGTAGAAAGAAAGATAAATATCAAATCTCAAGACTTCATCTAAACATAGTCTAGATTCACCATCCTACATTGCCTCTCTGTAAAGCCAATGAATTTTGCAGGGATAAGTTACTTTGAAAAATTCAAACACAGTATGAAAACCATAGTTTTAGTGAATTTGTCTAAAATCTACCCCTTCCACAAATGACTCCTATCATCTTTCAGTGCCAGTGTTTATCATAGGAGTTTTTGCTTACTGGTGATGGGTCAGTTGGCAGATTCTTAAAAGAAACACATGAATTTTCTAGGTTTATTGAAGATTCAGAAATATAGTCCTAAAATCTGCAATGAAGCTAAAATGAAATGTATGTTTTGGGGACCAACTGTTACCTAATGTTAAGTAGCTGAGAAGTACAATTAACTGATAAATGAAATTTACTTGTATTTACGCACATATTTACAAAGTGAATTGTTAACCTAAGGCCTTTATAAGAATAGTCAATGACACAGAAATTTCCTTCTTAGTAGTTTCACCTGAGCCCATTTGTCCATTCAAATGTATGTCACTGAATCGTTAATGTTGCTATTACTTGTTAATAGGAGAAGACATTTTTCCATCCAAATTTGATAAAAGGAATTTTAAATTCTCTCTTTTATCTTAAATCTTGCTATTTTCTTTTGCACAAAAGCTTTCAAGTGATTCACTTGGACTTTTCATCAGAGATTTTTTTTGGCAAGAATTATTCAGCTTTGGAGGTCACCAGATATGCTGAATACTAGTAGTTAAGTTATTTTTTAAAATAAAATTTCATCAGGTTTCTTATCTTGTAAAAATTCTTGTAATAATTAAACATCAGAAAATTTGGAAAATATCCATTAATGAACATTTTCATTTTTGTGAGAGATGGGAAAGAAATAAAGGCATGTGCCAGTTGGACACCAGTCATAGGATCCTAGATGAGCTCATTTCAAATTAGGAGAACATTCATATTCATCATATTTAAAAATGCATTCATGAAAAAAAAAAGGTACAGTAAAGTGGAAAGAACAGTGGAATTTTAGTTCTGGCCACTCATCATTTTCCCTCTCTGGGTTTGTTTGTTTATCTATAAAAAGAGAGGGTTAAAATTTTGATTTGCTGATTGAGGATGAAATCTCATACAGCATAAATACAAAGATGAGGAAAAATGTTCCCCTGACACAGACCTTCCCTCCCCTCCATACTACTTATATAAATCTACTAGATACAAGCACTGGCAGTTTATAATGCTATTGATAACATTTATGTAGCACTTTTAAGGTTTATAAACTCATTTGATCAAGAATTTCCAGACTACTGGTCAATTGGCTTCTCCTAAATGGAGTTTTATTCATATCTCAGAATTATGCCAATTAGGTGTCTGTCAAGGGTGATAGAATTCCATGAAAACCAGCATAGATCCAAGGTCCTATAACTGTTCTGGCTAGCTCTTCAGACAGGGCTCACCTTGTCTTGACCTTGTCTCTTCCCTGCAAACTTTTCCCCAAAATGACAGTGGCTTCCAGGATCCGAATTTTCTCCCAGTTGCAAACTCTGAATATGGAACTGAGTTCAAGGACATGACCTTGCTGGACCTTTCCTCTCTTATATTCACTCAGATATTAATCTATGTGCACAGTCTAAAGCACTGATGGTACAGTGGATAAAGCACTGAACCTGGAGTCAGGAAGATCTGAATTTATATTTGGCCTCAGAAACTATCTCTGTGACCCTGGGCAAGTTACTAAACTCATTTGCTTTGGTCTCCTCAACTGTAAAATAGAATTAATAACAGCACTTACCTCTCAAGAGTTGTTGTGAAGATTAAATGATATTATTTTGTAAAGTGCATAGCACAGTTCCTAATACAAACAGGTGCTATAGAAATGTTAGCTATTATTATTTCTCAACTATAAAATAGGGATAATAGCATTTACCTCCCAGGTTTGTTGTGAGGATCAAATGAGGTAATGCTTGTAAAAATTGCTTATAATAGTGCCTGGCACATAGTAGGCGCTTAATATTTATTCCCTTTTTCTCTTTTCTTTCTGATTCATTCTATAGCTTATTCAATAGCCACTCCAAAATACATCAAGGCATGCCTTTTTACACCCTACAACTAAAGAATGCCTGATGATTTTCAACCTTAAGAGCACATTTAAACACTCTTTTCTAACTTAAAAAAGTAATTAGTGAGCAGGGGCAGCTGTGACAGTTACTTTCCCAGACAGCTGTTGGACTTCTCGTGAGACTGTTAACTTGAACATCTACACTAATGACAGTTACTCTGAGGAGAAGCAATTGAGAAACATAATTAAGGGTGATTATGGTCAGCTCCAGGCAAAATTGTAAAGCACGTGAAATTTGTCCACATCTGATAAATTGTGGACACCTCCATCTGAATCAAATCATTGTAATTTCCTCCCAGGAATAATTGAAATTTGAAAGAAGAGTGCAAGGAAAGGAATCCAAAGGAGTGAATCCCTAAGGGTGGAATTTTGGACACTACAGCACATATTGAGTGGGGCAGAGGAAAATATTTTAGGCCAATTTGATTTTCCTTAGCACCTCCTTGGAGGTAGACTATATAGGCAACCTCCTATTTCACCTATTTTCACCTATCACTCCTCTTTTAGCCTTTCTTATAGACTACCCCAGTGAAGTTACCTCCTTCTATGAACATTTTCTTTTTCTTTTTCCCCCCTTCCATTTAGTCCAGAGCTATGGTTTCTTTAATGGAGAGCACTCTGTTAGAAAACTCTTTTTCCTAATGCAGATAGGCAACTACTCTGCAACTTATATTTTAGTGTTACCTGAGGCACTAAGGAGGTTTAGTGACTTGCCCAGGGTCATACAGGTAAAATATGTCTGAAGTAGGTCTTCCTGGCTCTACAGATAACTTTCTTTTTCCTATTGCACACTACCTTGATAAATGGATAGCTGGGTGGTGTATCGGATATAGAATCCTTATTACACCTGAAGTCAGGAAGATCTACCTTCCAGAGTTTTGTGAGGATCAAATAAAAGATTTGTAAGGCACCCAGCACATAACAGGTGGTTAATAAATGTTTGTTGCCTTCTCCTCCATTAACTTTGTTTCCAATTCTTTGTTATTATAAAAAGTGCTACCATAAATAGGTAGGTATATGTAGAATTTTTTTTTCCTGCTTTTGACTTCCTGGGCTTATGCCTAAAAATGGGGTCTCTTGGTCAAAAGACATAGAAATTTTATTTGCTTTCTTGGCATAATTTCAAATTGCTTTCTAGAATGGGCTTGAACTCATCTTCCTGACTCCATGGTCAACTTTTTCTCCACTCTAACGCTATCAATAGATATATATGACTACATAAAATAAATTATTGGGATTGCTCAACCAATTGTGGATTGACTATCCCCTGTGGGTGGGATACTGTATGTATTTTGTGCAGTTTTACAAAGAGAATGTGTCAGTCTCTTAAAATCATATTTGATTTGGTTTCTCTATTTGATTCAGGTTCAGGAAGATTTGCTATGTATGAAGCTCTTTTTTCAGTTTGGTTGACTTAGAGGACATTAAAAATGCTGGGCAACTCAATCTTATTTGGTAAGTAGAGTCAGATTTCCATCATAAGGAATAATTGATGGATGAGACTTTAGTTCTTTTCCAGCTTGAGCTCCTCTACTTTCCCTTTTGTTGCCTGATTTTGGGCCTTTCAGTTGAAATTAAAACCTTATGTGGAAGTAAGGGCAGAGAAAAGAGCAGATAGAGAGTGCTATATAATTTATAAGCTCTCATTAAATCTTGATTAATCGCCAACCTGCTGGTCAGCCTGCCTGTCTGAAGTGTCTGTCAGGATTAAGGGGAGGTGCAACACTAGCATCCTGTCTAGATTCAATTTGGGAGCAAAATGAGGCACTCTTGAGTCATTGAACAATTAACAAAAGTTTTTATTTTGTCCTTATGTAGCAAGGATATGCTCACACTTAACATTCTCTTGATCTGGCCTTTCTCTCCGCTCCATATGGAAACGTCTGGTCAGCAGGACTTCTATGAGCTTGCAAAATCCACCAAGTGTGAGAGGCTCAACTCCATGTGGCTTTATATGCCTGAAGATGTTCAGATATCTGCATCAAAAGAGGCAGGGCCAATCCAGTCCCAGGGAAAACTTCATTGCCTTTCAGGGAAAACTGATTCCTGTTGTGGAAAGTGGTAAGCCTGGTCCTTCCATAATTAATTTCTCTAAAAGGTTGAAACTTAGGCTGTCCCTAGGGAGTTGTCTGCTAAGAAAGACCACACTGTATGGCTTCCTTCATTAATTTTTATTCTGGGCAGAGAGGTTAGATTGAACATTAAGGACAGCCTTCCTTAGTATCTTTAAATTGACAAACTTTTATTAAGTTACTACTATGTCCCGGGAACTGTCCTGAGGATACAACTATAAGAGTGAGATAGTGCCAGCCCTCAAGGAGCTTACATTCTACTGGGCGGGGGGAGGGTAGAACATGTTCACTGATCAGTAAATGAAGGATATATACAAAATCATAAAAACTGAGTTGGAGATTGGGAAGAAGACTAACAATCAGGAGAATTGGGAACAGTTTCTTGACAAAAGCTCCAAGAGGCATTTCTAAGAGGCAAAAGTGAAGAGGAAAAGGGCTCCAAGAATTGATACAGCAAAGACATGGAAGAGGAGAAGGTGGAACCAAGAATATGGGGAACAACAAATGGGTCATTTTTGGCTGGAAGATACAGTAGAGTACTTGCAAGAGAGCAACATATAATCAGCCTGGAAAGTTAGATTGGAGGCAGATTGTGAAGAGTTTTAAATGTGAAACATAAGTATTGGGGTTTTAGAGGAAATCAGGAATTACTAAGGCTTCTTGATTGGGAGAGTGACATGAAAAAATTGATAGATTAAGAGTACAAAATTTTCAATTATTACGGAGGATGGGTTGGAGAAAGGAAAGACTGCATACAGGGAAACTAATTAGGGGAATATCCCATTAGTTCATATGAGAGATGTTGAGGACCTGAACTAGGGTAGTTGTGGTATGGGAGAGAAGGAAACTGATTTGAAAGATATTGAAGAAACAGAGTCAGTAAGACTTGGCCTTGGCTCCATATTGCTACAACACACACTTGTACCTTTAACTTTAACTCAGTTTAAAATTGGAGTCACATTCCCTAGTTGGGTTTTATTTGATAATTAGGTTTGACACTTCCTTTAAGTGAATGTAAAATTAGATTCTGTAGATCTGGGAACTGTGGTTTTTTGGTGAAAAGATTGTTCCAAAAGTATAATTCTTTGTTCAGTTTTTGCAAAGTAACTCTCATGGCATATTTGGGTTTCTAAAATCATAGACAAATTCCTAATGTTGGGAAATGACAGTTTACTGCGTCTTTGTGCCAACTCACAGAGACAACTGATGGACCAAGAAGGAGGAGGACACCATGTCAATGGGCACCATGCAGTTCTTTGATTTCCTTTTTCTTTTCCCAGCTGTTACTATTATCCTGCAATACTCATAACATTTGGCAGGTTACTGAGAGGACAGGAAAGTGAGAATATTTCCCACTAAAAAGCATGCACTTCACTTGTCTGTTCTGTGGCAACTTGTGCCTAGAGAAACAAGCCAGCTAATGTAAATATGCCTGAGAGCTGCAGCAGGTTGTGAAGGAGTCTGGTAGCAACTTAGAGCAGATGGCTGAGAGTCTGAGCTTTGGAATTAATGGGTCTGTGCTTATACTCCCCCATGAATTCTTTGGGGAATCCAAGGCAGTCACTGAAATCACCTGGAGGGTGTAGGGTACAGTCCTCTATTTTCTTCAAGAGATGGTTTTAGTTGGAATTATTTTAAAAATTGCTTCAATTATTATCTCCTAAAGTTTCACTTTTTCTAATAATGACATTAAAATGCTATTTCCTCATTTATAATATGTGAATGCTTAAATTTAAAGGAAATATGGAGAAAAGAATTACGCAAATAACTGAAAACTATGTGTACATCTGGAAAATCCATGTGTCAGTAACATACCTAGCAAAAAGAATCCAAGTAACTTATCATCACTATCACATTCCTATCAACTTAAACATATACATTCCGGGGAACTAATATTTATTGTAAATGTGTGTGTGTACACATATATGCGCTTACATACCATATATGTGTATATATGTATACACATACATACATGTATGTGTCTATGTGCATGTGTGCATCTATGTGTATATATAGAAATATATTTATGCATGTTTTTTCTCCCAATAGAATATTCACTCCTTGAGGGGAAGAGAGATTTCACTTCAGTCTTAATATCCCCAGTAGCTAATAGGTTCCTGGTAAATGAGGCTTAATAAATGCTAATTGACTGGAACCACAGAAACATCAATGAAACGTGGTTGGCATTTGGTCCATGGAAAAGAACACTGTCTTTTTGTGGGAGAAATTGTGCATGAAAAGCCATACTTTGTTGGTGTCTACTAATTCCCTTTGGAGTGTATTCTTCCTGACAACTCCAGTTATTCAATCATTTATTTAGATTTTATTAATTACTTATTATGTTCGAAGCATAGTGCTGAGCAGCTAGGAATACAAATACAAGTAGAAAAAAGATAGATTTTGTGCTTAAGGAACTTACATTCTAATGGGGGAAGACAACACATAAATGGAATTTATAAAGGATGAGGGGAGTGTGGATAATTAGCACTGGGTCAGAGTACAGAAATTTTGGAGCACAGTTTGAAGAGAAACAAGAATTACTTGGTCTGACACCCTCCTTAAATGGAGATTCTAGGAGGATCCATCCAAATTCTCTCCTTGTGGGAGAGACCACCTGGTAGAAGACACTTCCAATATTTGGATTTCAAGACTGATTTGAGACTTCAGGATGAAGAGCTGGGGTATAGTGAGGCTTCAAGATAGTGGAGGAATTCTAGCAAGGAATGAAGTGGACTGCTCTCCACTCTAATTTCAGGTTGACTATTAGTTATTCTTGCCAAGACCTTGGATCATTAGACATACACCTTTATTACTTCCTGACTAGCTCCTTGGATTTTATTATGTCATGAATTCTTACTTGACTCAGCTCACTTTCTTGTATACTTGTTACCTTATTTGCTCTCTTAAATCATGGCTTTGATTTTCTATCACACATCTCATTTTCCCAGCAGGTTTACTACTTTCTCTTCTCAGAAAGGTCCTTACTCAAGTCCTATTAATCACTGTCATTATGGCCCTTGGACCCTGCTAAGTGGCCCATCTGCTCCTACAATGATTGCTCACCATATAGAAACTACGGTTATTTCTACACTATCTGATTAAATGTACTGCTACCTCAACTTAATTCATCAGGATGACTGGAGATGGCCCAGGATGTAGTGGGAAACCTTGGCCCCTTTAGGCCAAGGCCTATTCAGGTACTCACTTAGGGTGAGATAATGCTCATTCAGTGAATAGTCCTGTTTAAGAAGTTATCTTAAGGATGGTCCCTTTAATGAGGCAAAGAAAAATAACTAAATCAGACTAGGAGGGAAACAGCAACAGTTACTACTGATAATCACTCTTAAGCAATGAGGGTTCAGAAAACAGTCCTTAAGTGGAGTTTGGGCAGGGGTCTATTGTGGTACAATCTATGGGCTTCAGAGTACAATAGGTTTAAGGTTTTGGGAAAGAAAAGGAGAAAGGAAAGAAAAGGTAAGGGGAGTGAACAGATATTCATCAGGATGACTGGAGATGACCCAGGATGCAGTGGGAAACTTTGGCTCCTTTAGACCAAGTTCACTGGATCCAGATGACTCCTGGGGAGAAGTAAGGCTGGTGACCTTGCACAGCTCTTCCCTCACTCAAAACAAAGTCAAATGTAAGTCATGCCATCATTTCTCTGATGGCATGGTCTTCTTTGGCAATGAAGGGTGAATGCAACAATCTGTGAGTAGACCCAGCTGTCTGAATGGGGACCTAGCTAGCTAGGTAACTTAGCTCCTCCTCTCCTATCTTGTCTCGCCCTCCCCTTCCTTCTCCTATCCAAAGGAAGGTAAATTCAGATGGGCAGAGGATGTCCAGTTAACTTGGGGTTTACTGGCTACATCCTTCCCTTCCTTTCCCTTCCCTTCCCTTCCCCTCCCTTCCCCAAAACCTTCAACCTAGTGCACTCTGAAGCCCATACATTGTACCACACTACACCCCTGCCCAAGCTCCACTTCAGGGCTGTTTTCTGGACCCTCATTGCTTAACAGTGATTATCAATAGTAACTGTTGCTCTTTCCCTACCACTCTCATTTACTTCTCTTTCTTGGCCTCATGAAAGGGGCCATCCTTAGGACTACTTCTTAAACAGGCCTATGCACTGAATGGGCAATACCTCACCTTAACTCAGTACCTCAATAGGTCTTCACTTAAGGGGGTCAAGATCTCTCACTGCATCCTGGGCCATCTCCAGTCATCCTGAGGAATATCTGGCCAGTCAATCAAGATGGTTCTGGAGGACAAGTGAGACTGGTGACCTGCGCAGCCCTCCCTCACTCAAAACAAAGTCAAGTAAAAGTAGTGTAATCATTTTTTTCTGATGCCATGCTCTTCTTTGGCAATGAAGCACAAACACAACAACAACAACCTCAACTTAAAAGTTCACTTGTTAGAGAAAAGCAAAAAGTGATTAATTAACAATCCAATGGATTCATGGGCAAGCCTATATGAATCTCTTTCGATGGAGCTGAATTATACTGCTGCTTTTTGGTCACTGTCTTGACACAGAATTTGAGGTAGGAGGTACTTCAGGGGATATGTAGTTAACGCCTGTACCTGAAGAATTCAGTTCCTCTATGATATCTCAAATATGCTGTCCTTCAGGGATTATATAAAGCTCTTTTATAATGGAGAATTCAGTAGTTCTTGGAGACAGTCCACTTTATTTTTGGATAATTCTAAATATTTGGAGTTTTTTCCTTCTATTGAGCTTTTCTATAACTTCTACTTATTGTTTTCTAGCAATTATCAGGGCAAATGCACCCCATTAGAGGACATAGTATCTTCCACATTCTTCTTTACATGACTTGGGCAAATCATTAAATACTCTTATTCTTTTTTCATCTGTAACTTGATGAGGTTGGTCTACATGGTCTCTGAGGCATTTTACAGCCCCAAATTTATGATCTTTTGATGCTAGATCTAATCCCTAGTCCATGTGGCAGAATTTTAAATATTTGAAAATGTCATAATCCCAACTTCTCTTCTCTAAAATAACCATACCTAGTTCCTTTCATTAATCCTTATGTGATATATTTTCTAACCCCATCACCATGCCAATGGCCCTTTTTAGGGTGAACTTCCATTTGCAGTTTTCTTCCTAAAATGCCGCACCCAGAACTGAAGACCATAATCTATATATAGTCTACCAGGGCAGACTATGGTGGAATAGTCACCTCTGTTAATCTATATGCTGTGCTTGTATAGATGAAACCTAACAGTACATTGAACTGGTAGTATATTAAAACCTCTAGGATATATTTCATACCATTTATTGTCTAGTTATATCTCCATCTTGTACCCGAGGTTGATTTTTTTAAACCTTAACTGTAGAGCCCATTCTAAATTTATAAGTGTAATCTTTTCCACAGGGATAGCATGAAAACATCTTCAAATATTTTGGTATTCTAGGAATATTTTGACTTAGGCCATTTCTCCCATTAAAAATTCTAGTAACATCAGAAAAGAAAATGAAGGTAGAAGGACATGATCTATTCTGGATGATTCCAGGCTGACTTTTCATGTTCAGTCATCCATGTTGGACCTTCCTTCCTAGTCTCCTTTGATGAATTTTCATTTCTGCTAGCCATAGATATTCCCCAAGATTCTTTCCTGGTCCTTCTCTTCTCCCTTCGTATTATTTCACTTGGTTATCTCATGAACTCCCATATTCAATGATCATCTTTATGCAAATGATTCTCAGATAGATAAATTTATCTAGCCCTGACCTCTTTCCTGACTTCTAATATTGCATTTCTAGCTGCTTCTTGGATATCTTGAACTGGATGACCTATAGACACCTTAAACTCAATATGTCCTAATATGAACTAATTTACACTCCCCTCCAAAGCTTCCCCTCTTTGAAACTTCCCTATTACAACATCCTTCAAGTCATTCAGGATCATAAGCTAAGTTTCATTCTCAACTTCTCAACTTTCTCTTCTCTGTCTGATTTCTGATACATTGCCAAGTTCTACTGATAATATCTTCATATCATCTCTCATATGTATTTCTGTCTTCTGACACTGTCGCCACCCTTGTATAAGCCCTTACCATCTCACACTTGTATTATTGCAATAATATGCAGGTTGGTTTCCCTCCCTTAAGTGTTTCCCTATTCCAATTCATTCTCCATTCTTCTGCCAAAGGGATCTTCCTAAAATGCAGTTCTAATCATTTCCTTCCATTTAGTTCCCTAATTCAATATTATCTACAGGATAAATATGAAATCCTTGGTTTGGCTTTGAAAAGTTTTCACAATCTGGTCCCTTCCTCCCTTTCTGATCTTTATAATGTTCCCTTCCATATACTCTATAGTCCAGAAACATTGACTTCCTTATTGTTCCTCTTGCAAGACAATCCGTCTTCTGACTCCATGCATTTTTCGCTGACTATTTTTCATGTCTGGGATGTTATCCCTTCTCATCTCCATCCTGTATGCATTGGCTCAGCTAAAAGTTTTCCTTCTAAAAGAAGCTTTTCCCTGTCCCCATTAAATTTAGTGGCTTCCTTGACATTATCTCCAGTTCATCCTGTACATATCTTGTGTGTGTGTAGTAGTCTACATATTGTGTCCCCTATGAGACTGTGAGATTCTTGAGGATATGGATTGACTTTTTCTATCCTTACATCTCTAGTGCTTAATACAATGCTTCACACATAGTAGGAGCTTAATAAATGTTTATTGACTGTTGCCTTTTTAAGAGTATCCAAAACTTCCTCTGAATAGCAGGTTCTAAAATTTTAACAGGAGTTGATGTCAAGTTTTGACCTATAGTTTGAAAAATCTTTCTTGAATTTTTTTAAGAGAATGGATCATTTGCTCTTCTCCATTCTTGAACACCTTTCTCATTTCCTTCTGTGTTTCAGAAATCGCCACTAATAGTTCACTAGATATAGCCACAGTGTTATACTATTTTAGGAAGTATGGGTCCTGTGACTTGACCTTAATGAAGATAGCTAGTTACATACTTATCATCTTGGCATTTATCTTATTTTTCAATCTCTGCTATCCATTTATTTTCTATTCTTTTCTAATCCAGAAATTCTTACCAGAGAATATTGGAACAAAAGCCAGGTAAATGCTTAAGCTTGTTTCTCTGTTGAAAATGTGGTTTATGGCTCACACATTATTTCATAGATTACACCCAAGTTCACTTGATTTGTGAGGTTAAGTGTGGCGAGATAATGTTTTGTTGGGTAAGAGAGAAAGATCTGGAAGTTTGATTATACAGTTATTTCAATATGTCAGTAACATGTTAGGGCATCAAGAAACAAAATAAAACAAAACAAAAATCCAAACTCAATTTTAGGCTACAGAGATATTTAGGTTATAGAGATAAGAATGTGGAAAGTGTTAGTTCCATTGGACTTTGTTCCACTCAGATCACATCTGTGGTTTGTGCTCAGTTTTAGATCCTCCGTCTCAGGAAAGAAATAAACATACTGAAATGCATCCAAAAGAAGGAGACTAGCACAGCAAAGGGAATGGAGACTTTGCCATATGTCAGGGAGAAAAAAAATATTAATTAGACTTCTTCTGCTTGGTCCCAGAGAGAGCAGTTGCAGAGAGGCAGATGTTGACTACATTCAATGAAAGACTTCTTAATAAATAGAGCTGTCCAATAGTGGAAAGGACTGACTTAAGGGGGTAAACATTCCCTTTCACCAGAGGTCTTCAATTAAGAGGTTAGATGACTATTTGTCAAGAACGTTATGGAGGGGATTCTGGTTTGACTGCAGACTAGGCTAAGTAATCCCTTAGGTAACTTTCAAGTTTAATGTTCTATGATTCTTTAAAAAATACCTTGGTCCCTCCTAAGACAATCTATGTTGAACCTGATTCTGCCTGTTATTTTTTTCACAGGGGGATCTGTGAATTTCAGCACCAGACAGTGGAGAGCTCCTTCAGTTTCTTCAGCCTTTTCATTAAGCTAAGGTACTTACTTAACGGACACTCCCTTTCTGTGGGGATCCCTACTTGTTCACAGTTTCATTACCTAGCTATTAAGTAGCACAATAGTACAAAGTAAATGATTAATTTAAAATCATTACATGAATAAATATTTCATCCACAATCTGGATTCAGAGACCTTAGTCACATAATATTGCTTTCTTTTCAAAAGCAACTCTTCCCCCCCAACCCCATCGGTGTTTCCTTCTTTTCTGTCCAGCAGAAGATAGAACTCAGGGTAAGGACAATTGTCATTAACTCTGTATTAAGGTGGTCAGTATTTGTTAAATGGATCTGAACTAAATTGAATTATAACCTCCTAGAATGAAATTAGGTATCTTAACTCTACATGCCCTAGGGGGTACCTCTGTTGTTTTCCAGTTTGCTAACTTTACATTGTTCTACTGGGAAAATAAAGAGAGTACTTGCTTGATGAATCTGTTAGTCAACAAATATTTATTAAATATTTACTGTGTGCCAGGTACAGCTAAGCACTTGTATGCAAAAAAGTCAGAAATATAGTCCCTGCCCTCTGAAACTCAATTTTTATTGTTTGACCCTTTACACGTGAGATTTCTGGGAAAGAACACCTAACCTCCATCTAGGGGTGCTATAATTTAATTCACTTCTGTTCTCCTCTTGGATGGAATTTTACTGGATCAGAATTTCATATCCTGAAATCTGTGGTCCTCCAAGGGGTCCACAGATAGATTTCAAGGAATCTGGATAAGGAAAAAAATGCATCTTTATTTTCAATATAATTGTTTTCTTTTGTAATCTGACATATTTAATTTCACACATTTAAAAACATTCATCTGAAAATGGGTCTATAGGCTTTACAAGATAGCCAAGAGGGTCCATGGGACAAAAAGGGTTAAGAACTCCTGGAGACAACCAATGTTTCACAATGTTTTATTTGCTCTTCATGTGAAGCTGTATGGGTCAAGTAAGGCCTGCTATCAGCTATGGTCCGATAGGAGCACTGAAAAAAAGTTTGCACTCAACATTCTTATTCTAGATTTCTAAGGTTATATCCACACACTCCTAACTTACTAAAAAGATGAACACACACACACACACACACACACACACGTATGTATAGTCACAGAAACAAAAGTAGATAAATTCCTAGTTTTATATTTAGAAAAATTAAAGTTTAGGAGAGAGTAAGCCATAGTAGCAAAAGACCACACTGGGAGTCAGGAAATCTCAGTTCAAATCATTCTATCAGGCTGTGTGATCTTGTGTAAATTATCTCACCATTTTAAAATTCAGCTTGCCCATTTGAGGAAAATGGAAATTTTATTAGTCTCTTTAACTCACTTGGTCCTAGAGAAATCTGACTTCTGCCTTAATCATCAATTAGGACCAGAGACTAGACATCTATCTGTTCTTTAGACAATTCCTCTTTCTCAAATATTAAAAATCAAATCAACATTACTTATGTGACTGTGAAGGACATGATTATGTATTATTCTGGGACTCAGTATTTTCGTATTTCATGGTGTTTTTTTTTAACTGCTCAATATTCCCTGAGCAATATAGGCTAAAGTTTAATAGTTATCTTTCTGGATTTTTAGCTCTGTAAGTTCCTGACCCCAGTTTGGGCCTGAGTGACACAACTGTAGACTTAGCTCTGGTTGGAGTGCCAAAAGATTGCTATTGGCTCTAGCCCACATCAGCTAATTAGAAGGCTCTGCATACTCATAACAATAGGAATATAGGTTCCACCTTGATCTGTCCTTCCTGCCCTGGTCATTTAGTTGCAGGTTTCCTATGGCCAGGATGAGCTGAATCCATCTCTCCACCCTCAGATCAATACCACACAGGTACTGCTTGCTTCTGTTTTTGCTCCTTTCTTAGTACCCAGATTTAGTTTTGGTCTGACTGAGATCAATGACTTGTGAACCTGGAACACAGCCTCAGATCAGCCCTGTTCCTGGCTATAGTCCTAGCTAAGTACCCATGCTTAGTACATAATGGATTTATTATCCAGTTGTGGGGGTCAGAGTGACATAAATCCTGACTTGTTCCTGCTCCTGCCCCCTGAGCTAGAAAAAAAATGATATTGTTTTCTCCTTGAATTCTAGATCACTACTTAGTCTGGTGCCCTTACTAGATATTTGATCAAGTAATTGTTGGAGAGAGCTAGACTTTCCCTACTTCCTCCCATCCTCCCAGGCTGGCCTGATCCCTGTACTTCTAAACTGTAGTCTAGTTAGGCCAGATCTCCCTTCAGTTGTCATCACACCTTGCACCCTTGTATCCATCTATATTAGTACCACACTGTTAGTGTTCTTATACCACTCTTCCCCCTACATTTCTACAATACTCTCTGAAATGTCTGCTTTAGTATTAAGTCTTCCTATTCATCTGTCTCATCTTCTCAAAATTATTCTTTGCATATTTTATCTTTACTTAACATGTACATATTGTTTCCCTCAATAGAATATAATCTCTTCAAGGACAAGGATTACTTTTTTTTTCTTTTGGTCTCTCCAGTGACTAGTCTCTGAAGTGGGAATGGATCTGTCATTTCATTGACTTAGAGATCCTCCAGAAGAGAAAACTCCCTCTACCAATTCAAATGAGCATTTTCTTTTTGATTTAAGAGAGTATCTGGGACATGTGTCCAAATCCTAATAATACATGATGAAAATAGGTGGTTAATAAATGCTTGATGCATTGAATTGAAGAGAGTTCTGAGACTCCTTCCTGATCTAAAATATTTTGAATTATTCTAATTTGTGCCTTGTTAGAGTTTCCTTAAGCACTGGAAAAATCCATGTCTAGAGCCAGTCAATGCTCCCTGACTCCCAGCTAGTATGTTTTTTTTTCTTTAAACTACATTTATAGTTTCTGTTATTCCGAAATTCTCATGACCCAATATTTTTTCTTTCCCAAAATAATGTAAGAAAAGGTTGCTATGATATTGAGTAGGAAGGAAGACAATTTTTTTCCCTTTTCTTTATATCTAAGAGAGTTCAGGAACCATTTTATTGTGGGGGTCATTAATTCCTTTAACTTGATTGTTTCTATATATATACTTTGATGAAAGGTAGGAGCTGGCATCCCTTGTCAACGAGTGGTCAGGGGAAGAGTACTTTAATCGTCAGGTTCAATAGGGCTCTCCATTTTCTCAGACAGGTTCCCACTTAGACAAGTACAACGATCTATAGTGATTAGTCATATACCTAGAGGTGATGATGGGGGATCAAGTAGTAAGGAGGATGAGCAAATTGATAATTTATCAAAAGGAGAAATAATAGTGATAGTGTCATACTGCCTGCTACTTGAGAAACAAGTGTCTTTTGGACTCCTTTCTTCTATATTCTGTACTTTTCTCCCTTTTACCTTTCTTATCCCCCCAGCTCCCTACCACCATCACTAGAACCCTCATTTTGCTTCCCAGGTGTCTAGGACCTCTAATTTAGATATTCTATCCTAGGATCCCAGACAAAATCACTTATTCCAGACTTTTCTTTCCTCATCTCTACTTCCTGACCTAATATTCCTAGTTTTTGTATGATAGGGATCATTTGATTAACTAATTTGGGATAAGATTCATTATGTCATCTTTTCACAAAATCAAATTGCCTTTTAACAGGGGCCTTCAATGACTTAGTCCAAGAAAATTAGTAGTGAAGGGATTTGAGGCACATAGGAAAGGCCAATAGTGAAAACATTTTGGAACAGGGAAGGAGGAAGTGTTTTTGTCACCTATCAAATTACACCACAATGGTGACATCATATTTTGCTATATGTAGGGTTAACACTGGAACCTAATACAAAAGAGCTATTCAGAGCTGCTGCTCTGGTGTTTGCCTTAACCCTCATGATTTCACTATGCTTTCCCATTCACGAGTTTCTCTTGACATTGTTGACTCTTTGTGAGATTTCTCCATATTCATTCCTCTGAAAGCTAGGGATTTAGAAGACCAACATGACAAATGCTTGCTCTGGAGTTACTATGTCAACGTAAAGTGAACCAATAAACTTGTTAACACAGTCCTTTGAAAGCCTTGACATTTTAAAAATAAGAGTATCTATTGAAGGGAATAAGCATTTACTACTCTTTGGGTATCTGAAAGAAAAAAGCATCTTCCTTGAGTTTCTGCCTGTCTTGTTACTCTATCAGTACAGAGACTGTGTATTTCTTTAGATTGTCTAATCTGCACTACAGAACATCTGCTGTTTTGGTTTTCAAACCAAGTTACATTTGACATGTTCCTTAGGTGGGTGGAGAATCAATCTATTTTTAGAATTTAGAAATATCTAACAGTTTCTATGGATTTGGCTAATGAATAATAATAATAATTTCATACTTCTACAAGGCTCAGCATTTCCTGCTGCCCTTCCACGGTGCAGCAAAATGGTCACTAGGATTGGGGTCCAACAGTACCATCACTTACAACTTGTCTGACCTACATACAGGGTGTATCTTCAACCCTCAAAGTCTCAGAAATTTTGTCTGTAAAAAAAAGAATAATAGTCTATTATCAGTATAGTCATAGTCTAGCATTAATATAGTCATATTATATGGGGCTGCTAGGAAAATCATTGTTGTTGCTTATTTGTTGTGGTATGGGGGACAGATAGCTAGCCTTGGAGACAGGAAGACCTGAGTTCAAATTGTTCTTCTGATACGCTAGCTGGAAATCTTTTCTTTGTTTAGCAACAGTGATTATTGTTTGTCTCTGTCTCTTTGCTGCTCTAGCTGAATTATCAAAACAAATATTCCCCCATATTGTAGATGACCTTTTTCCTGGGGTCTCTGTGTAGTCTTTTACTTCACAGAAAACAATAGCATATTTTTATCTCACACTTTGCTTGTTATTTTCCTGCTTAGGGATTCATATAAAGGATCCAGTGTTAGCATTCAGTGCCAAAATGTTCACCTCCTTCTAGAAGTCTTCTTGACTTAACATCACTTGAATTGGATCACTGCTTTTATTCTGTGATCCTTCAGCACTTTTGATTAACTTAATTTATATTAATGGGGCTGATATTCTTTCTCTGCATTATCTTTTTCCTGAGGATGTCTATCTACTCAAATGTATTTTAATCTCCTCCAGAGTAGAGACCACATTTTCTTTCTTTTCTTATTTTAACATTTTATTCTAATTACATGAAAAATAATTTTTAATATTAGTTTTCTTAAAATTTTGAATTCCAAATTCATTCCCTCCCCCCTCTTTGAGAAGGCAAGATATATGTGTGTGTATACATCTATATATGCATGTATATACAGGTACATACATATAGACACACATGTATGTACATGTATATGTATACATATGTGTATTTATGTATAAATTTACATATATGCACATATGTGTCTATATATATACACACATCACACACATATACAGGTTATACATTTGCATTCAGAAAAAAGCAAGAAAAAAAATTGTTTTTTTAAACTATGTTTTGATCTATATTCAGTCACTATCAGTTCTTTCTCTGGAAGTGGATAGCATTTTTCATCATAAGTACTTCAGAATTATCTTGTATCATTGTATTGCTGAGAAAAGCTAATTCATTCACAGTTGATCACCATACAGTATTGCTGATGTTGTATACAATGCCCTCTTGATACTGCTCACTTCACTTTGCAGCAGTTCACATAAGTTTCTCTAGGCTCTTCTCAAAGCATCTTGTTCATCATTTCTTATAACATACTGGTATTCCACCACAATCATATACTATGACTTGTTTAGCCTTTCTCCAATAAATAGCATTCCCTCAAATTCCAATTCTTTGTCACCACAAAAAGACGCTGGAAAAGTTCAAAAAGGATTTTAGCTTTTACTTTCCCAATGCCAATTTTTAAGGAATTATTTACTTCAGTGAGCCTTTGTACCTCTTTTTCTATTTGGCTAATTCTACTTTTTAAGGAGTTTTTTCTTCAATGAATTATTTTTGGGGGTTTCATTTATTTATTTTTAGTTTTTAACATTCATTTCCAAAAGATTTTGAGTTCCAAATTTTCTCCCCATCTCTCCCCTCCCCCCATTCCAAGACACCATGCATTCTGATTATCCTTTCCCCCAATCTGCCCTCCCTTCTATCACACCCCTCCCTTCCCTTACTCCATCTTCTCTCTTTTCTTGTAAGGCAAGAGAGATTTCTATACCCCATTACCTGTATTTTTTATTTCCCAGTTGCCTGCAAAAAAACAATTCTCAACATTATTCCTAAAACTTTGAGTTCCAACTTCTTTCCCTTTCTCCCTCCCCACTCATCCCCGCTGTGAAGGCAAGCAATTCAATATAGGCTATACATGTGCAGTTACACAGAAGACTTCTTTAATGGTCATGTTGTGAAAGACTAACTATATTTCTCTCTATCTTATCCTGTTGCCCATTTATTCTATTCTCTCTTTTGTCCTTGTCCCTCCCCAAAAGTATTTACTTCTAATTACTCCCACTTCCCATTTGTCCTCCCTTCTGTCATCCCTCACACCCCACTTATCCCCTTCTCCCCTACTTTTTTGTAGTGTAAGATAGATTTTCATACCAAATGGAGTGTGTATGTTATTCCCTTCTTAAGCCAAATGTTATGAGAGTAAATTTCACATTTTACTTCTTACCTCCCCCCTTTTCCCCTCCATTGATAAAGCTTTTTCTTGCCTTTTTTATGAAAGATAATTTGCCTCATCCCAATTCTCCATTTCTCCTCCCAATATATTCTTCTCTCACCCCTTAATTTTATTTTTTAGATGTCATCCTTTCCTATTCAACTCACCCTGTGCCCTCTGTCTATATGTATATAATCCCTCCAACTATCCAAATAATGAGAAAAGTTTCAAGAGTTACAAATATGATATTTCCATGTAGGAATGTAAACATTTCAACTTTAGTAAGTCCCTTATGCTTTCTCTTTCCTGTTTACTTTTTCATGCTTCTCTTGATTCTTGTGTTTGAAAGTCAAATTTTCTATTCAGCTCTGGTCTTTTCATCAAAAATGCTTGAAAGTCCTCTATTTCATTGAATGACCATTTTTTTCCACTGAAGTATTATACTCAGTTTTGCTGAGTAGGTAATTCTTGCTTTTAATCCTAGTTCCTTTGACTTCAATTGCTTAATGTAGAAGCTACTAGCTCTTGTGTTATCCTGATTGCATTTCCACAATACTTGAATTGTTTCTTTCTGGCTGCTTGCAATATTTTCTCCTTGACCAGGGAACTCAGGAATCTGGCTACAATATTCTTAGGAGTTTTCCTTTTGGGATCTCTTTCAGGAGGCGATCAGTGGATTCTTTCAATATTTATTTTACCCCCCTGGTTCTAGAATATCAGGGCAGTTTTCCTTGAAAATTTCATGAAAGATGATGTCTAGGCTCTTTTATTCATTATGGCTTTCAGGAAGTCCCATAATTTTAAAATTGTCTCTCCTGGATCTATTTTCCAGGTCAGTTGTTTTTCTAATGAGATATTTCACATTATCTTCTATTTTTTCATTCTTTTGGTTTTATTTTGTAATTTCTTGGTTTCTTACAAAGTCATTAGCTTCCAACTGCTCCATTCTAATTTTTAAAGATCTATTTTCTGCAGTGAGCTTTTCAACCTCCTTTTCCATTTGGGTAATTATGGTTTTTAAAGCATTTTTCTCCTCATTGGCTTTTTGGACCTCTTTTGCCATTTAGGTTAGTCTATTTTCAAAGGTGCTATTTTGTTCAGCATTTTTTTAGGTCTCCTTTAGCAAGCTGTTGAGGTGCTTTTCATGGTTTTCTTGCATCACTTTCATTTCTCTTCCCAATTTTTCCTCCACCTCTCTTACTTGATTTTCAAAATTGTTTTTGAGCTCTTACATGGTCTGAAACCATTGCAAATTTATTTTGAGGTTTTAGATGAAAAAGCATTGACTTTGATATCTTCCTCTAATGGTATGCTTTGTTATTCCTCATCTGAAAGGATGGAGGAAAATATCTGTTCACCAAGAAAGTAACCTTCTTTAGTCTTATTTTTTCCCTTTTTTGGGGGGCATTTTTCAGTCAGTTACTTGACTTTTGAGTCCTTTGACAAGTGGAGGGTATACTTCAGGATCCTGTAAGTTCTCAATTCCTCCATAGTGGCACAATCAAGGGAGAGGGGAGCAACCACAAGCTTTTCTTCCCAGGATCTGTGAGTAGGATTCCCTCTCCACAACCATCTCCAGCTCCACCACAGCAGAGCTCCTTCTAACCCCAGGGCCACCACTCAGGTCTGAGATTCAGATCAGTCACTTGATTCCCCTAGGGTCTTTAGGCCCAAGGTTCCAAAAGGGGATGCTGCTGCAGTGACTTCCACTGGCCAAAGCTAGGGCAGGACGCACCCACATCCTGGGACATGTAAAATAGACCACTTTCCTCTGCTCACTCTGTCCTTGAGTTCTTTTCATGAGAATGCCATATTTTTAACATTAAGTCATTTGGTCCTCACAGCCATACTGAAAGGTAGCTGCTATTATTAACTCCATTATATAGATGAAGAAACTGAGGCAAATAGGTTAAGTAAGTTGCCCAGGGTTATACAGTTAGTTTCTGAGGCCGATTTGAACTTTGTGCTATATCAAATTGAGATGGATGCATCTCTTTCACAAAAGCTTCTGTGGAGCTAACCTAAAGAAGAAAGTCATCTAACTTACTTTGGATCAGATCTGAGATATCCAGCTGGATTTATTGTTGATGCTGAGATGTCTTAGGAGAAGAAAGTGAGGTTGGTGACCTTGCACAGCCCTCCCTGACTCAGATCAAAGTCAACTGCAAGTCATGTCATCATCTTGATATCATGGTCCTCTTAGAGAACTAAGGATAAACACAACCTGTGAGTGAATAGAAGTTCCTCCCTCCCTCTCCCCACCATTCCCTCCTCTCCCCTCCTCCTTTCTCCTCCCCTCCCCACCCTTCCCTTTCCCTCTCCTTCCCTCTCCTTTCCTCTTCTCTCTTCTCCTCCCCTCTTCCCCTTCTCTCCCATCATGTTCTAGCCAGGGGAAGGTATACTTCTTGGCCAAAAGGTGCCTTTTTTTCCTTTTCAGTTTACTGGCTACATCTCTTGCTCAAAGATCAAGCTTTAAACCCAATTCACCCTGGAGCTCATAGACTGGACAACAAGTCCCCACTCACCTAGCACGGAGTGAATGCAATAACTAAAAATGAATTGTTTCTTTTTTACCCAGGAACACTGAAGGTCTTCCCCTTCCAGTTTGATTTTTTTTTTTAATTAAAGAGGCCATCCCTTGAGTAGCTTAAAGAAGACAATTCATTGAATGGGTGTATCTCACTCAAAGTGAGCATGTGATAAGACCTTAGCCTAAAAGGGCCAAGGTCTCACATTGTATCCTGGGCTATCTCCAGTCATCCTGATGAATATCAGGCCACTAGACCCAGATGGCTCAGGAGAAGAAAGTGAGGTTGGTGACCTTGCACAGCCCTCCCTCACTTGAATCAAAGTCAACTACAAGTCATGTCATCATCCTGATGTCATGGTCCTCTTTGAGAACAAAGGACAAACACAACAATACAATATTGGACCATTCTCTCTTCTACATACTCTACAATCCTGAATAACTCTCCTTGATACTTCTCACACAACCACTTTATCAGTTATTTGTGTTCTTTTGCATCGAATATCCCTTGTTCCTGGAATTCTTTCTCTCTTCACCTCTACCTCTTGAAATCTCTAGTTTCCTTGAAGACAATTCATGTTCCATTTCAGTATGAGACCTTTCCTGTTTCCCCCAGGTGGTAATACCTTCCTTTCCTTCTTCCATGTTATGCAAAAATGCAATTTCTCACCCAAAAGAATGTAATCTCCTTGAGAATAGGAACAGTTTTACTCTTAAAATTATATCTCTAGTAGAACCTACCATGTAACAGATGCTAAATAACTGCTTATTAATTGATTATTTACATGAAAAGGATTCTGAACTAGAGATTAAAGAACAGTAATCCTGAGTTGGGATTGGGTGCAGATAAGAACAGGTTCTAAAAATGAATAGGAAGACATCCAGAGAAAAGATTGATGTAGTGCTGATGGAAACATAATATTTTCACTTTCTTTGTTTGTTCTTTTCATTTTTCCCTTTTTGTTCTGTTTCTTCTTTCATGACAAATAACATGAGTAATGTGGAAATCTATTCAACATGTTTGCACATTATTACACATGTTATATCAGAATGATTGCTGTCTTGGGGAAGGGAGGGAGGGAGAAAAATTTGGAACTCAAAATCTTGTAAAATGAACATTGAAAACTATTTTTACATATAATTGGAAAAAATACCATTTACATAAAAAATGAACATGAAGATATGGCTGTAGAGGCAGTTATCCCTATTAGAAGTGGAGTATATGTCTGGGTTATTAAAAAATAAGGACCTTAATATAGTTATAATACATACCTGCTATAACAGAGTGATCATATACAGATTCTCTAAATGTCTAAATTATAAATTGATAGTTCTGTTTATTAAGTTAGTCATTAGTAAGAAGCATAAATGAAATTTGATGCCAGATGTTTGGATTCCAAATTTCTTTCTTCTATATACCTGTTTAATATTCCATTCTCTCAGAGACCTACAAGGCATATGGCTAACTATTCTAGCAAACCAATATCTCTAACATTTATTGGCACATACTAACAATATTATCCCTCTAGCTGTTGCTTAAAATTTTTTTTAGCATCCATTCATTCTAATAATATATAATGTGGGATTTCAAATTCCTATAACTACTTGTGCCCCATGATCTAAATTACCTTGTATTTAATTGCTTTGTATATGCAATGTGTCTCAAATGTCTTGGTGCAATTTTAAGTTATAAGCTTAAATTGCTTGGAATTAAAACTTTAAATTTAAGTCTTTAAATCTTAAAAACTACATTAAGACTTTTGGAATACCTAATATTTGTATTTATCTACTCTTTATTATATAAATTATATATGTATACATACGTATATACACATGCACATACATATTTTATTCATTCTTATTGTTTCTTCCACTAGGATGTAAGCACCTTTTGAGGGGGAATTATTCATTCTTTGTACATACATGCCCAGTATCTAGCACAATGCCTAACATTTAGTGGTGCTTTCTAGGTGGCAAAAATTTTGAAAGCAGAATAGCTTTTCCTGGAATTCCTCAAGTCACAACAAATTATTCACTTGTCTTATTCATAAAGTTGCTGCCAAATTTGTCATCCCAGAAAACTAGTTATATGACTATATTCCTTTATAGGCATAGCTGAAGTATAAGTATTACCCCAGCATAAAGATTGCTTTCTCCTATGTGTTGTATAAAATGCTGATACTAGCAGTTCTGAGTGGAGAATATCTATATCCCAAGTATGTGCTGCTGGAAAGCAATCCAGGCCCCACTTTGGTGAATGTTTGTGATTCTAGGGGGAAAAAAGTAAGAAAAAAAACACTGTTCATGCTGCTCCACTGCTGGATTGGAGGTTTAGAATTTGCAGCAAATGCCCTGACTGTACTACTCTGGACATACTTTGGTTACCACCAAAGTTTCCTAAATAAAAATGATGTTTATGAGACCCATCAACCACCTGCCTGAAGTGTCTGCTCCTCAGATGCTATAAATGCTGGAATGACTAACAGGCTGAGAAAAGAACAGAGTGAGAACTATAGCAGTGGGTGACTTGGGAGTTAGAGCAAAACTTCCTAATAGCTGAGGCCTATATCTTCAGAAGAGTGTTCTGCCTCATAGAGCGCCACTAACAGATAAACTAGGCAAGCTAGTGCCCTCCTCAAGGGCCTGGGGATTTCTATGTTCAGTTGACTTTTAAAATGTGGTGTTTGACTTTTTTTCTGGCTTCAGAATGATAAACTACTCTGACCATATAGTGGATTTATTGAAAACATTTTTCATATACTGCAAAGAAGAAGTTGTTTTGCTTATAGGAAATGTTACCAGTTTTATTTTTTTTATTTCTACCTGTTCATGAAAGTATTGGGACAGAGGAGTGGATGTTTCTCAAGTACTTTGGAGATTTAGTATGCTACCTTTATTGTGCCCAGAGGGGATTGGAGGGAGAAGGAGATTTCAAAAATTTCCTTTCTATGGGAAACAAGGCTATCTGTCTTAACATCATACAACTATGGATATAGAACTAAAAGTTGATTCTAATAGATAGTTTGCAGAGGGAATCACTACCCCCCTAAAAAGTGTCTTTATAAAAACAATTTAGTGAAATGACTGGGTGGCAGTAGTAGAGTCACAAGTCAGATTTCTGTTGGTGTAAAACTTCATCCTACTAAACTTGAATATTTCCAAGATCCTTTACTCTAATGATGGATAGCCCAGATACACCACAATTGTAATCCCTTATCACCTCTGATTGGTTTACAGAATTTTTTTTTCAATGTGTGTATCCCACATCTGGAATTCTCTCCCTCTTAGCCTCTATCTTTTTTGAATTTGTTACTTCCTTCAAGACTTAGATCAAATACCATCTTCTGAAAGAGACTTTTCTGGTCCCCAAGCTGTTAGACCCTTCTTTTCTAAGGTCACCTTTCATCTACTCTAAAACGTACACACACACACACACACACACACACACACACACACACACACATGTATATACAAATATATACACACATATGTATGTATGCATACATATACATATATATATATATATATATATATATATATATATATATATATATATATATATATATATATATATATCCCAACGTATTTACATGTTGCACAAGGGGTGCCTCAAGGTTTACAAACATCTTGCTCACTCAATCCTACAAAGAAGATAGTACAAATACATTCACTATTTTAAAGATTAGGAAACTAAACATCTTATAGGTTAATAGTGATTTTATACATAGTGATTAAACAGTTGGTACAAGTATCTGTGGCAGAATTCAAACCCAGGTCCCTCTGTGGTGACTTTGAATCAGTAAAGCCTGGATTCAAAAACTGCCTTGGCTACTTAACTAACTGTGTGATCCTGGGCAAATCATTTAATCTCTTTCAAACTCAATTTCCTCATCATCAGGGCTTCTTCAAGTTTTTCCATTCCCACCCCTTCAGTGCTTTTTGAACTGTGGATCATGACGCCATCTGGGGTCATGTCCCACAGTTTAAGAACCACTGATCTTGATGAATTGGGACCTGGCCAACAAGGCCCTGACAATAGAGAAAACCAATTTTTTTTTTCTGAGATTAGATAATTTATGGCAGTGCCTTTTAGTATCCTCCTCCCCCTTTACTGCAGTTATAATGTATTCTGTTCTGATTCCATGTCTAGCCTAATCTTTTTTAAATAGTATTTTAGTTTTTTCCCTAATTACATGTTAGAACAATTATTAACATTTTTTAAAGTTTTGAGTTCCAAATTCTATCTCTTCCTCCCCTCATGCTTCCCTGAGTTGGTATGCAATCCTATACAGGTTATACATGTGGAATCATATATAAATTTCTACAGTAGTAATTTTGTACAAGAAGACTCAAAAAAAGAATGAAAGAAAAAAAGTGAAAAATAACATGCTTCAATCTGTACTCAGACAATATAAATTCTTTCTCTGAAAATGGATAGCATTTTTTATCATAAGTCCTTTGGGTTTGTCTTGGGTCATTGTATTGGTGAAAATAGTTAAGTCATTCATAGTTGTACATCCAACAATGTTGCTGCTACTTGATACAATGTTCTCCTGGTTCTGTTCACTTCACCTTGCATCAGTTCATGTAAGTCTCTCCAGTTTTTTCTGAAATCCTGCTAGTCATTTCTTTTAGCACAGTAATGTTCCATCAAAATCATATACCACAACTTGTTCAGTTTTCCCTCAATTGATGGGGATCCTCTCAATTTACAATTCTTAGCCATCACAAAAAGAGTTGATATAAATATTTTTGTACGAATAGGTTCTTTCCTTTTTTAAAAATCCCTTTTGGATACAGACCTAGTAGAGGTATTTCTGAGTCAAAAGGTATACACAGTTTTATAGCCCTTTGGGCATAGTTCCAAATTGCTCTCCAGAATGGTAGGATCAATCCACAACTCTACCAACAGTGCATTAGTGTTCCAATTGTCCCACATCACCTCTAACATTTACCATTTTCATTTTCTGTCATATTAACCAATCTGATAGGTGTTAAGTGGTACCTTAGAGTTGTTTTAATTTGCATTTCTCTAGTCAGTACTGATTTAGAGCATTGTTTTGCAGCCAAAGACAAAGTTTATTGTGTTGCCAATAGAAGCAGGCAGGATTTTAAGAATCTGAGCCATTTAATGAGGGAAAGATGGACCCTTTTATACAGAAAGGCTACGGGAAGATCTGGGTGGAATTAAGGAATAGTGAATATCCTGGGGTGGGGCCTACTACAGACAATGAGGGTCACAATGAAAGGACAGTTAAAAGGATTATTGGCTGGGATGGGCAATGCTTCTGCAGAATGCCCAGAGACTTGGTTCAAGGTCTTTGGGGTGCACGTCCCAAAGACATGGTTTTTCCTTTTAGGGGTCCAGTGTAAATCCCATCTCCATCATTCTCCCCTCAAACAAATGGGACCCAAATTCTTTTGAGGTGAGGGGGGAAGTTCTCAGCTTCTGAAACTGCTTCCTGCTGGCAAGGGGCATAGAGCTGTCCCTACTTAGAGGGGGTCCCAGAGAGGAGGTTGACTGGAGGCAAACACAGGCTGCATCCAGAGGATGATAAGGGGGGCATGGGCTGGTACCCACTGTTTGCTACCAGCTGTTGGTGAATGGCCTGTAGTTTGGAAGACACAAATCTGACAAGCATGTCTGCAAGAGCCCCATTAGAATCATTTACATTTGACATACGGGATTATTTGATCTTGCTATTTCCCTAAGCTTCCACTCCAATTGCAGTTTTTAGGAGGATAAGATGCTGCTGGGAAGTAAAAACACTTTTGCAGGTAGGAGTTTTCCACTACTGCCCAGAGACTGAGTTTTACTCTAATTATAATGAAATATTTGGGAGGATACTTAAGTAATGACTAGACCAAATAGGTTACCTTCCTCTAAGAAAATTGATTGCACTGAAATTCTCTTCCCCAAATTGAAGATGGTTCTGATTTAATTTCAGTCATTTGGGATATGGAATGCTTTGATTATAGAAATTTGCTATAAAAGGATAAAACAGGGACAAGATTTATAACAAGTATGATGGGATAAAACGTCCTTAGAATTCAGATAATTCACAATTTTTCAACCAGGCAGTATAGATTCCACCTCATAGCCAGTTTCAGGAATAGCCAGGTAGATAACATTCCATTTCAAAGGAACACAATGGGGAAACTGAGCCAAGAGGATCCCATTTTAGACTGAGGCTAAAATTATCCTTTCAGCTTTTCCTAATGCAGATCCACCTGAATCACATTCTCTGAATAGCTTGTGGCATTTCTCTCAGATAGTGGATTATTGACTATTGATTATTGATGAATTATTATGGTTCATTAGACCACTCAAAATAAAATCAGTTATAGTCCCATGAGCTTTTATCTCAATTTCACTAATTTCACTAATTACAGCTTAGGGGAAAATTTACCAGGATTTACATCTCAAATTTAAATTTGTCCTGATGTAAAAGCAAATAGTTAAGAGATCATTTCTATGTACTTGAAAATTATCAGCAAGCCAAGTTCATTGTTTAGGATCTCCATAACCCAAACAAGCTTTTAGGCAAGTTTACAAAATATAGGGGTGTTGACAGGGACTCCAGAAAACAGCTTCCTATTTACCTCATTAACCCTTAGCTGTTGTGGCCTGTGGTTTTTGACTAGCCCTGAAGACAGCTCTGAATTGGCAAAACCAATCTGGATAAGGTTTTCACCTCAATTCTTCTTTTCTACATACGTAGCAATCAATTGCCAACTTCAGGTTTTAGCGTTAAAACAATAACCAACAATCTTACAATTTTCATAAGTGATAGTCAAATTTTTTTAGCTGTAATCAAATTATAAAATGTTGCTGGATAGAACTGACACAAAAGTTTACCAATCTGAAACTTGAAAACATAACTAATACTGATTAGGTGACTTCAATTTTGTTGAATGCATCTCCAAATGACTTTGCACAGAGAATTGGCATCTCATCATTAACGTGTTAAAACTACAACTTTAAAAGAGCAGACTTACCCAAGTTTGGAGGCTGGCTTCTTACCTCATGTTGCCTTAAGCTATGCCCCTTCCATCTGTCCCCACAGCTGCAGATAATACTTGCAGGCTTTCTGGACAATCTATGGGGTGCCCCAGGGCCATTACCAGTGGGTCCCATGCTGTAGCTACTGCCCCTCCCCTCTTCTTCCTATCACCAGGTTGGGGAGGGTGAATTTATAGGTTGGGGATAAGGTGAAATTTCTTCTGCTAGTCTGATCTGGTTATGAGAGAGGTTAACAGAAAACCTGTTACTGTTTGCAATTCCTACTCAGATACCCTCTTTATTCAAGGGAGGGGAGTCAGGGAAAGGAGTAAAAAAGTGTTATAAGGAGGTGTTTCAAAAACTCCTTAATGACTAATCACAAAACTTCCAGAATCTACTAACGTTTTTAGTTGTTCTAACTTTTCACTGTAGCTTTGGCCAGGTCAAAGACAGGATTACAGAATCTTAAGAAGAATCTTAAGATTTATTTTTTGAGCTTTTACAATTTTTTTGGTCCTTTAGATAGTATTGAGGTCAGATACAAAGTTTCCTTTTCAAGGTCATGGAGACCAAGTTTTTTCCAGTTCTAACCTCGGGACAAATCTTCGGGAAGTCTTGCTGAGTCTGACTGCAGCCATGAGGCTGAAAGAGGAGGGGGATCCTGCAGACATAGGTTTGTTCTTCTGTGAAGGAATGTTCCAGGGTGTAAAGGGAGGGAGTAAACCCGAGGAAACCAAAAAACACCTGCAGTTTTCCCAGTAAGTGTATGACCTGAATGGAACCTGAGACCATCAGGCCCAGAAAAAGGACCTCCAAGTCTTCCTAAGTGCTTGGAGAGTGACCCTATAGCAGTGCAAGAAAGGGATAGAGAGAAAAGAATGGAGGCTTTACATACCTTCCAGTCTTGTATGGAAAAGTGTTTGAGGGGATTATGCAGTTTCCCTCTAGGGGTACTAAAAACCCTGAAGTGAGGGGCAAAAGGTCACAAGTCTACCTGGAAAGAATTTAAACCTTTAAGCCTTCTTTCAGTCAGAGATAAGGTTTATTGTGTTGCCAGTAGAAGGGGGTGGATTTTAGGAATCTGTGCTATTTATGACACGAATACAAGCAGGCCAGATTTGAAGAATTTGAGCCTAGAGCATTTCTATATGGCTATAGATAGCTTTGATTTCTTTGTCTGAAAACTGCCTGTTCATATGCTTCAATAAGTTATCATTTGGGGAATGACTTGTATCCTTATAAATTTGACTCAGCTCACTCCATTTGAGAAATGAAGCCTTTATCAAAGATATTTGATGCAATTTTTCCCACTTATCTACTTTCCTTATAATTTTTGTTACAATGATTTTGTTTGTGCAAAAACTTTAATTTTATATTATCAGAATTATCCATTTTACATTTTGTAATGCTCTCTGCATCTTGTTTGCTCCTAAATCCTTCCCTTAAACATAGGTGTGACAGGTAAACTATTCCATGCTCTCCTAATTTGCTTATGGTGTTATCTTTAATGTATAAATCATGTACCCATTTTGACCTTATCTTCATATATGACATGAGGTATGGGTCTATATGTAGTTTTTGTCATACTGTTTTCCAGTTTTCTTAGCAATTTTTGTCAAATAATGAATTTTTGTCCTAAAAACTTGGATTTGGGGATTTATCACACACTAAGTTACTATAATAATTTACTATAATGTACTGTGTACCAATTCTTTTCGACTGATCTACCACTCAATTTCTTAGCCTGTTCCAGATTGTTTTGATAATTACTGCTTTACAATAAAGTTTGAGATCTTGTATGGTATCTAGCCTATTCTTGAAGCTTTCCAGGAACAGGAGTCATACAATTTCTGGTAACCTAATTTTTTAAAAAAATTTATTTATTTAACTTTTAACATTCATTTTCACAAAATTTTGGGTTCCAAATTTTATCCTCATTTGTCCCTTCCTCCACCCCAAAACACCAAGCATTCTAATTGCCCCTATCACCAATCTGCCCTCTCTTCTATCATCCCTCCCTTCCTTTGTCCCCATCTTCTCTTTTCTCCTGTAGGGCCAGATAACTTTCTATACCCCATTACTTGTATTTCTTATTTCCTAGTAGCAAGAACCAGTACTCAACAGTTGTTCCTAAAACTTTTGAGTTCCAACTTCTCTTCATCCCTCCCTCCCCACCCATTCCCTTTGGGAAGGCAAGCAATTCAATAGAGGCCATATCTGTGTAGTTTTGCAAATGACTTCCATAATAGTCATGTTGTGTAAGACTAACTATAATTCCCTCCATCCTATCCTGCCCCCCATTGCTTCTATTCTCTCTTTTGATCCTGTCCCTCCCCAAGAGTGTTGACTTCAAATTGCTCCGACCTCCCATTGCCCTCCCTTCCATCATCCCCCCTACCTTGCTTATCCCCTTCTCCCCCACTTTTCTGTATTGTAAGATAGGTTTTCATACCAAAGTGAGTGTGCATTTTATTCCTTCCTTTAGTCGAATGTAATGAGTAAACGTCATGTTTTTCTCTTACCTCCCCTCTTTTTCCCTCCACTAAAAAGTCTTTTGCTTGCCTCTTTTATGAGAGATAATTTTCCCCATTCCATTTCTCCCTTTCTCCTCCCAATATATTTCTCTCTCACCGCTTAATTTCATTTTTGTAAGACATGATCCCATCCTATTCAATTCACTCTGTGCTCTGTGCATGTGTGTGTGTGTGTGTGTGTGTATGTGTGTGTGATCCTACCCACTACCCAGATACTGAAAAGTTTCAAGAGTTACAAATATTGTCTTTCCATGTAGGAATGTAAATAGTTCAACTTTAGTAAGTCCCTTATGACTTCTCTTTGCTGTTTACCTTTTCATGCTTCTCTTCATTCTTGTGTTTGAAAGTCAAATTTTCTTTTCAGCTCTGGTCTTCTCATCAAGAATGTTTGAAAGTCCTCAATTTCATTGAAAGACCATTTTTTCCCTGAAGTATTATACTCAGTTTTGCTGAGTAGGTGATACTTGGTTTTAGTCCTAGTTCCTTTGACTTCTGAAATATCCTATTCCATGCCCTTCGATCCCTTAATGTAGAAGCTGCTAGATCTTGTATTATCCTGATTGTATTTCCACAATACTTGAATTGTTTCTTTCTAGCTGCTTGCAATATTTTCTCCTTAACCAGGGAACTCTGGAATTTGGCCACAATGTTCCTAGGAGTTTCTCTTTTTGGATCTCTTTCAGGTGGTGATTGGTGGATTCCTTGAATACTTATTTTGCCCTCTGGTTCTAGAATCTCAGGGCAGTTTTCCTTGATAATTTCATGAAAGATGATGTCTAGGCTCTTTTGTTGATCATGGCTTTCAGGTAGTCCCATAATTTTAAAATTATCTCTCCTGGATCTATTTTCCAGGTCAGTTGTTTTTTCAATGAGATATTTCACATTATCTTCCATTTTTTCATTCTTTTGGTTTTGTTTTGTGATTTCTTGGTTTCTCATAAAGTCATTAGCCTCCATCTGTTCCATTCTAATTTTGAAAGAACTATTTTCTTCAGTGAGCTTTTGAACCTCCTTTTCCATTTGGCTAATTCTGCTTTTGAAAGCATTCTTCTCCTCATTGGCTTTTTGAACCTCTTTTGCCAATTGAGTTAGCCTACTTTTCAAGGTATTATTTTCTTTAGCATTTTTTTGGGTCTTCTTTAGCAAGGTGTTGACCTGCTTTTCATGCTTTTCTTGCATCTCTCTCATTTCTCTTCCCAGTTTTTCCTCCACCTCTCTAACTTGATTTTCAAAATCCTTTTTGAGCTCTTCCATGGCCTGAGCCCATTGAATATTTATTTTGGATGTTTGGATACAGAAGCCTTGACTTCTGTGTCTTTCCCTGATGGTAATCATTGTTCTTCCTCATCTGAAAGGATGGGAGGAGATATCTGTTCACCAAGAAAGTAACCTTCTATGCTCTTATTCCCCCCCCCCCTTTCTGGGCATTTTCTCAGCCTGTTACTTGACTTCTGAGTTTCCTCTCCACACCTACCTCACCTCCAGTTCTGCCCAGCCAGTGCTTGGGGGCTGAGATTCAAATGCTGCTTCCCAGCCTCAGGGCTTTGGGTGGGGGTGGGGCTGCTATTCAGTGTGAGATTAAGTTCAGGTGCTCAGGTGGGGACAGGGCTGCCACACGGGGCTCAGTTCCCTTAGGGGGTTTATGTGGAGACCTTCAACAATGGATCTGAGATCCTGCCTTCTTTGGGAGCCCTTGTATGCTGCTGCCTCCACTGCTGCCTCCAGAGGGGGCCTGAATTATGGGGACACCTTGCTCACCTCTCGGGGAGCTGAAAAGACCCTCTCACTGACCTTTGGCACCTGTGGGTGGAGGGACCTGCATGGCCACTCCATCCCTGAAGCCTGCTCAGATCAGCTCCTCTCAGTCCCAGCCTCAGGGCTGGGCACTGCTCTGGGTCCGGTGCAAGACAGACCTTTCATGTCAGTTTTTCAGGTCTCTCTGGAACAGAAATCTCCTCTACTCCATTGTTTTGTGGCTTCTGCTGCTCCAGAATTTGTTAGGATTTCTTCTTTACAGGTATTTTATGGGCTGTGGGTTAGGAGCTAGCATATGTGTATCTTTCTACTCCGCCATCTTGGCTCCGAAAACTGGTAATCTAATTTTTAAGGAAAAAAAATACTTTCTTATAAGTAAATTTTTAAATCCCTCATAAGGTTAAAATAGAAGATAGCTGGTTAGTAGGTCAGTTGGTTAGTTTTACTTAGTAGTCTAAAGTAAAAGTAAAGTAAAGTAAAGTAAAAGTACCACTACTTTTCTTTCTTTCTAAGGTTCATTCTAGCTCTGAATTTGTTATCCTATAATCTTCTTTTCCTCAGAACATATTTTTTGAGGACTTGCTATATGCAAGGTATTTATTTTGAAGTTAAATTTATCCTGCAGCCTTTTCTTTACTGGTATAAATCATCCAATTCCTTTAAACTTTTTTTCACATATAACATTTTTTAGTATACTCTTACAGATTCACTACAAATCTTTTGCAAGTTGGGGAACCCAAAATTACATTTTTTTCTGAAATAGGTCTGATGACTATTAAATACATTTGAAAATAAGCTTTTGGTTTCTTCCTTCTTTGGCCCAATTTCTGCATCCAGTATTTTGCTTGCTTTTAAATGTATCATGTTTGATGTGTTCCATTCTTCCAGACCTAGGCAGGTTACATCTCCCCTTCAGGGTGCTAAGATATCTTGAAGGGTTTGTGAAAGGTATCCATTCTCTACTACAGGTCAGTCCCCTCACTGGCAATGTCCTCACTTCTGTTAAAGGCTTATGACTAGCATTCCAGTTCCATGCAATGACTTAATAATGATTTTCTAATGAAGGGGTGTTTCCTTGAAAGACACAGGAAGAGAAAGCATAGATGTTCTCCCCAAGGACTCAAGAGCATACTTTCCCTCACAATGCCTTGGTCTCTTAGGGAGTAGGCTTAAAAATTAGCTCAGTTCCTGCATGGCATTGGTTGTACCAAGTTTATGTTCTGATGCATCATGATTGGAGAATGGAGCTGGTCTCTGTTTCTACTGACCTGGATCCAGAAGGTTTCTCCTAAGCTTCATGCTTTGATCCTCAGGTTATTGATGTAATGCTCACTGCAAGACCTGGCCTCAATTCCCACTCCCACATTCCTGTGGTTCACTCTCCTGATTCTTTGAAATTCTCAAGGTTGAAGACTGTACTCTTCTCTCCTAGAATGGAAAGAAATAAACATATAACTAAGAAACAAGACCTGTTTCTTGGGGTCACATGGCCTCAGAGGGGAGAAGACCAAAAGGTCTTTCCTCTTTAGCATCACCTATCACCAGAAGTTGTGAGTGAAGCAGTCACATCACTAGGAAGTAGAGATCCAAAAGGGCTAAAGCAAGATAGACATCGTGGAAGTCAGCTAAATTCTTTTGAATGTCTCCAGAGACAATCAAGGATCTTCTCACTCACCTTAATTAGCCAACCAGAACCAGTTACCAAATATCTATCTACATGTGTTCCATGGTTTCTCTTGGGAACTTGCCTTACATGTCATCCTAAATCTCTCTGAAGCAGGTTCACTAGTCTCCTCCACATTGACACCATCTGAGGCATTCTTTCTATGTGCTAGACTCACAGTACGTTATGCTACTTTTCAAAGCTTTTGAGCAGGAGAGAAGAAAAAAAGAAAAGAAAATTACTGATAACTATTATGTATTTCAAAGGAATAGCAAGTTGTACATAATAGATTTACAGTTTCATGTGCAATTGTCTTTTTATATTATGTTATAGAAATGCCTGTTTTATTCTATAAGTTAAAAATATAAGAAATAGAAAGTAAAAAAAAAAGTAAGAAATTACATGCATGAGGCAGCATCATGCAGTGAAGTGGCCTTGGAGTCAGGAAGAACTAAATTCAAATCCTGCCTCTGATTCATTGCTTGCGGTCTGACATTGGGCAAATCACTAACCTGTAAAGAAAGTGCTGACCCACATTGGTGGAGGGAGTTTCCTTATTCAGGAATTCCCTATATCAATGAACTTATATTTTCATTCCCTATCCCTATAGTTGATACTTTTTGCTTGTATTCCACTGAGACTCCCTCTATACCTTGAGCTGTTCATATTTAAATGCATTTTAAAATTCCTCTCTCTCATATGTCAACTTCTAATTATGTTTTGCAGTTATTTTTATATCACTTAACCATCCTGAGCCCAATATATTCCCATTAGTGGAATTTATATTAATATTGTCCTTATTAAACAGTATTTATAATTTACTAGCAATTGGGTAAATCACTTTTCTGCTCTACATCCTTTTGAAGAAATAGCTCTGATTGAATATTCCAATTAGAGTGAGTCACTCACTACAGATTTCATAAGATTATGAAAATATTCAAAGGAAATAAGTAGTTTAGAAATGTTTATTTCACATGCTCAAATCCTGAAAGCATAATGTGACAATGGGGATTAGCATCTGGAATAGCTAAGTTCTTTCTACTTCTTTAATAAATAAACGTCTTCTGATTAATATATTGGGTTTTAACCAACATGTCAATCATAGAAGGTATGTTCTGAGGGCATATCTGCGCATAAGAAAGGCAAAATAATTCTCCAGATGAGATTAGAAAAAGTTCTAACTATCGGCTAGGCAATGAGGCATGAAAGGATTTTAGATGGGGATTGTGGTAAGGAGTATTCATTAAGGTGCTTACTTGAATCCTTTGTTTTTTTGAGACCACTTTTTTTTTTTTTACATCCAGAATAAGAGGGTGATTAGATATATTAAATTAATGCTATTGAACAAGGAAAGGAAATACACATTGCTGACCTTGTCTACTGAAAGGATATGGAGATTTTCCTACTTCCCTAAAATCAGCATCTGAAAAAGGCTCTCCCTAAGTGACTTATGATCAATTCTCTCAAATACCCATAGGTCTTTATTGGTACATAATAGCTTTCTTCAACTGGTTTTGGAAGAAAGAATCTATCCTAAGAAGAGAGATCTAGACATTAGCAAACCCGCTCCTCTAGCAACCAAAGAAAGACACGACTCACTTTGCTGTCAGAGAAATATTCTTTTTTTTTTTTTAAGTGAAACTTTAGGGAATTTAGATGGCCTTGGGGCACCCAGATCTGTGTCTCTTTGATATAAACATCTTTGCCTTCCAGAGATGTTTGAGGGAATCCAGAAAATAATGTGTGGGGTTTCCTGGTGCAAGTTGTACACAGAACTGAGATTTGAAGATTGCCTAACAGCATTTTTGAGTTTACTTCACATTAAGTGTTTATTGAAAGTTCATACTATTGAGTACTATATGCTGGGCCCCTAAAAACATTTGTTCATTGGATCTGATATTTCTTAGAGGAATTGAAGGCATAGTTTGCTATCTTAATTGTGCCCAGAGGGGATAGTTTTTGTTTTCTTTTGTTTTTTAACTATGGGTTCTTTGACACATTGAAATAAGCTTTTGAATATCCTAAGTAGAAAAAGTCTACCAGCTCCAAGATAAGGATCCTATTTAAGATTCTGGAATCATATAATCAGGAGCTAGAAAAGAATTTTATCTTCATCTAGACTAGCCCACACATATTACAAATAAAGAAACTGATGCTTCCAAATTTAACTAAGCACATGCAGAGAGCAAATAGTATTGTTGAGTTTCAAGTTTTCAGACTCCAAATCTAGTGTTCTTTTTACTGTTTGCTGTCAATCTGCAAATGTATGGTGGTAAATGTCTAATAATTGGCTCTTCAGGGACAAAAATGTTCACAAACACAACTTTTAGTTTAATATGAGTTAATGTTTTCTTTCTCAGTTTCTTTAAGTACAGACTATCAATAACAACAAAACCCAAGTCCTGATTTCCAGTGTTTGTAGATTTTTGAGTTGGAAATGTTCCCACTGAAAATTTAACAGTCACTTTAGCACATGCCTCTGTGCCAATACTTTCCAAGAATGAAAGATGAAATTTGAAACCAGATGAATTCACTCTGACCAGTTCAAAAAGGAAACAATTCCATGTCATGTTAACTTGTCCAAATTGATGATTGGGGATCATTTCTTTCACCAATCCTTCAGTGGCTGAGGACTAAGGATCATCAAGGTTCTCAATATGGTGGTTTCCAATAGAGTGTCCTTCCTTATGGTTCAATATCAAGTGTAGTTGGCGCAATATTAGTCTTGTTTAATTTGGAGTTAAAGGTCATTGACTAAAATCTTGGCTCTACTACTTCTATCTATGTGAGCTTGGGTAAATTATTTGACCTCACTGGGCCTCTGTTTCCCATCTGAAAAATTAGGGAGTTATACTAGATGCCATCTAAGTTCTCTCCCAACCTTAAAAATATGATTGACTGGCTGAATTCTTGATTATTTTCCTTCCTATTTTTAAAAAGCTAAATCAATAAAAATAAAAAATAAAAAACCTGGCTTCCATTGATTGCTCTGCACAGGTTTCTAAAGACCAAACCTTTGGTTGTATTCTGGGCAAAATATTGATACTTGAGTCTTCAAGAGATCAAGGTTCCCTGAGGAGGAAAATTTCCAAAGGACACCTGCTGCTCAGTTCTTGTGTTAGAGACTTACTGCACAATTACTTTCTGGGTCATTTTATAGATGAACTCCCCTATAAACTATTGAAAATAAGTCTCTGAAGGAACTGTTAACCTATTCACTATACCTGGAGCATTCTTTATAATTTGCAGAATGTTTTAAATATTAAATCATAGTGACAAAGCCAAGATGGTGGAGAAAAGGCAGCAACTTGCCTGAGCAAACCAAAACCCTTCTAAACACTATAAATAATGCCATAAAACGATTCTTGGGGTAGCAGAAACCACAAAAGGATGAGGTGAAATAATTTTTCAGGAAAAGACAAGTTAGAAGGTTAGGAGGAAAGGTCTGTTACATCTAATTGTGGAGCACAGTGCAGCACAGGTTCAGTCATAGGCAGAGCAAACCGGGAACAAGCCTTGGGAGCCACTGAATCAGCAGTGGCAGCAGCTTCTTCTGGAGCTCTCAGTCCACAGACAGTAAGGGGATTGAACAACTGATCAGGTAATGATCAGGGTCTCTTTGCTAGCACTGAAGCAGGATTCTGTTGCTGTACCCTCAGATCTGTGTTGCAGTACTGGGTAGCAGTCACAGGGCAAGCACTAACACACCAGAGCTTGTACTCACAGTGGAGTAGAGACATTTGTCAAGTTCTGGGGTAGGAAAGACTGCTTATGGTCACTCACAGATCACATCATAGGCCAGGAGAGTAGTAAACACACCTCTCTTTAGATCATGCCACCTTGAAAGAACCGAAAACTTATGGATCCCCAGAAGTGTCTCTGAAAACAGCTGCACAAAACCCCTGAAGCTTGGGGCAGTGTATCCTCTACCCCAGAAGCAGAGCCCCACTTTAACAAAGAGTTAGAAGTCAAGGAATAGACTGGAAAAATGAGCAAACAAGTTTCTGTGATGACAAGGAAGATCAAAACACAGACTCAGAAGAAAAAAGTCAAAGCTATAGTATGCGAAGCCTCTAAGAAAAATATGAATTGGTCTCAGACCATGCAAGAGTTCAAAAAGGATTTGAAAAATCAAGTAAGAGAGGTAGAAGAAAAATTTGAAAGAGAAATGAGAGTAAGACAAGAAAATCATGAAAAAATATTCAACAGCTTGGTAAAGGAGACAAAAATAATGAAGAAAATAACAACTTAAAAAAACAGAATGGGGAGGAGGCAAGATGGTGGAGTAGCAGGAACCTATGAGAAATCTCCTCCCCCCCAACCCCTCAAAAACCTGTAAAAAAATGGCCCTAAACAAATTCTAGAGCAGCAGAAGTCACTGAATGATGGATTAAAGCAGATTTCCAGGCCCAAGACAATCTGGAAGATTGATGGGATTGGTCAACTGTGCCAGGTTGAGAGCCAAGTGCAGTTTGATGTGGTCTGTGTCAGTGTGGACAGAACTGCAGCAGGCCTTAGGGAACTGAATCACTGGCAGCTACTGTGGTTTCCACAATTCTCAAACCACAAAAGCCAAAGACAGCTTCAAAGGTGAGTGAGAACGGTCTCTCAACTGGTTGAGAGGGGGGCGTGATCTAGCCCTAGCCTCAGCACCAGGGTGGTGACAGTTAATGATGAAACAAAGGCTACTTCTGAAGCCCTTCACTTAACGAAAAGCTCAAAAATCAAGTAATTGTCTGGGAAAATGAGCAAAGGGAGCAGGGAGGGAAAGAAACAGACTATAAATTCTTACTTTCTCAGTGAAAGGGTATTTTCTTATGGTACTGGTGATGAGAAAGACCAAAACATACAACCAGAAGATAACAAAACCAAAACTTCTGCATCCAAAGCCCCCAAGAAAAATATGGAATGATCTCAGGCCATGGAAGAACTCAAAAATGATTTTGAAAATCATATAAGAGAAGTAGAGCAAAAATTGGGAAGAGAAATCAGAGTGATGCAAGAAAATCATGAAAAATGAGTTAACAGCCTGCTAAAGGAAATCCAAAAAAATGCTGAAGAAAATACCTTTAAAAAACAGACAAACTCAAATGGCAAAAGAGGTCCAAAAAAAACCAATGAAGAGAAGAATGCCTTAAAAAGCAGAATGGGCCAAATGGAAAAGGAGGTCCAAAAGCTCACTGATGAAAATAACTCCTTCAAAATTAGAAAGGAGCAAATGGAAGCTGATGACTTTAGAGGAAATCAAGAAATTATAAAACAAAACCAAAAGAATGAAAAAAAATAGAAGACAATTTGAAATATCTCATTGGAAAAACAACTGACCTGGAAAATAGATCCAGGAGGGATAATTTAAAAAATTATTGGACTACCTGGAAAGCATTATAAAAATAGGGGCCTGGACATTATTTTCAAGAAATTATCAAGGAAAACTGCCCTGATATTCTAGAACCAGAGAGTAAAATATAAATGGAAAGAATCCACAGATGGCCTCCTAAAAGAGATTCCCAAATTAAAACTCCAAGGAATATTAAATCCAAATTCCAGAGCTTCCAGGTCAGAGAGAGAATATTATAAGCAGCCATAAAAAACAATTTAAGTATTATGGATCCACAGTCAGCATAACACAACATTTAACAGTTTCTACATTAAAGGTTTGAAGGACTTGGAGTATGATATTCCAGAAGGCAAAGGAGTGAGCATTACAACCAATAATCACCCACCCAACAATACTGAGTACAACTCTTCAGGGAAACAAATGGATATTCAGTGAAATAGAGAAATTCCAAGCATTCTTGATGAAAAGGCCAGAGTTGAATAGAAAATATGATTTTCAAATATAAGATTCAGGAGAAACATAATAAAGGTAACAGAAAAGGGAAACCACAAAAGACCTAATAAGGTTTAACTATTTACACTCCTACTTCGACTAATGATACTTGTAACTCATACAAACCTTCTCATTATTAGGGCAGTTAGGAGTATATATAAACAGAGGACACATGTGTGAGTTGAATATGAAGGAAAGGTATCTAAAAAATAAAATTAAAGGGTGAGAAAAAAGAATGCACTGGAAAAAGAGAGGTAGGAAGGGGTAAATTATCTCACATAAAAGAGGGAAGAAAAAATTTTTACATTGGAGGAGAAGATGAGGGAGGTGGGGGTAGTGAGTGGACCTTACTCTCATCAGAATTGACTCAGAGAGGGAATGACATACATGCACAATTGGTCATAGAAATCTAAATTAGTCCACAGGAAAGTGGGAGGGGAAAATGAGAAGAGAAGGGGGGGGTGAAGGAAGGGAGGACAGAATGGGAGAGACAGTAGTCAGAAGCAAAACACTTTTGAGGAGGGACAAGGTGAAAAAAAAGAGAATAGGATAAAGGAGGAAAATAGGGTGGAAGAAAGTATAGTTAACAATAATAGCGGTGGAAAAAAATTTCTCTGATAAAGGCCTCATTCTTAAACATATAAAGAACTGAATCAAATTTACAAAAATGGAAGTCAGTACTCAACTGACAAATGATCAAGAGATATGAACAGTTTTCAGATGAAGTAGTCAAAGCTATCTATAGCCATATGACAATGTATTCTAAATTGCTATTGATTGGAGAAATGCAAATTGTAGCAATTCTGAGGTTCTACCTCATACCTACTAGATTAACTAATAAATCAGAAAAGGAGAATGACAAATGTTGGAGCGAATGTGAAGAAAATGAAACATAAATATACTATACATGGAGTTGTGAACTGATTTGGACCTATACCCAAAGGACTAAAACCATGCATACCCTTTGACTTAGCAGTGCTACTACTAGGTTTGTATCTAAAAAGAGATTAAAAAAATAGAAATGAAAAGAATCTATATTTACAGAAATATTTATAGCAACTCTTTTCTGGTGGCAGGGAGTTAGAAATTGGGAGAATACCCATCAATTGGAGAATGGCTAAAGAAATTATGCTATGTGATCATGATGGAATACTATTGTGCTATAAGAAATAATAAGCAGGATGTTCTCAGAAAAACCTAGAAAGACTTACATGAGCTGATGCAAAGTGAAATGTACTGTGTACAAAGTAGTAGCAATATTGTAAAATGTTCACCTGTGAGTGACAGCTATTCTCAGCAATACAATGATCCAAAACAGCTCTGAAGGTCTTATGATGGGGAAGAGAAAGAACTGATGGTTTCTGAATAGAGATTGAAGTATACCTTTTTTTTTCTTTCTTTACTTTTCTTGAGTTTTTTTTTTTCTGGTCTATCTTTTCTTTCACAACATGACTAATATGATAATATGTGAAAATATAATAACATATGATATAATAATAATGTGATTACACATATGTAGGCTAAATTGAATTGCTTGCCTTCTCAATGAGGTATGAAGGGAGGAAGGGAGAGAATTTGGAACTCAGAGTTTTAAAAAAAATGTTAAAAATTGTTTTTACATGTAATTGTGGGAAATAAAATACTAAATAAAACTCTAAAAAGAAAATAAAAATAAAGATGAAGAAACTTAAAAAAAATTAAACCATACTTAAGTATGAAATAAAAAATCAAAGTGACCTGGGGGTAGAGCTAAGATGGTGGAGTAACAGCACAGACTTTCTAGAGCGCTCCTGCCAAGCCCAGCCAAATACCTGTAAAAAATGACTCTAAACAATTTCAGAGTTGCAGAACACACAGAATGACAGTGAAGAAAATCTCCAGCCCAAGACAGCCTGATAGGTCACCATGAAGTGTCTGTAGCCATGCTGGGAGCAGAGCACAGTTTAGTGTAGGCTGCGAGTGCACAGAGGAGACCTGAGCAGGCCTTGGGGAGACTGAATCTCTCACATGGGTGGTGGTTTCCAGACTTCATGACCCCAAAACACTGAGGATAAATTGGAAGGTCACTGGGAAAAGCCTGTGTGAAAAGTGCAGGAGAGTGGAGTTGTTCAGTCCCAGCCCCAGGGTGGCAGAGGGGGAAGGGGGCAGAGGAACCCACAGCAGCCACAGCAGCAGCAAGTGACACTGCAGTCACTGTTTCTAGAGCTCTAGGCCCACAAATTGTGGGGGGGTCAAGTGGATGACAATATACCCCCAATCCCCACTGGAAGCATAGAACTACCTTGACAAATAGATCAAAAGTCAAGTAAATGGCTGGGAAAATGAGCAAAAATTGGAAAAAGAATCAGTCTGTAGAATCTTACTTTCGTGACAAGGAAGACCAAAACATGCAAATAGAAGAAAACAAAGTCAAAACTCCTCCATCCAAAGCCTCCAAGAAAAATATAAATTGATCTCAGGCCATGGAAGAGCTCAAAAAGGAATTTGAAAATCAAGAAAGAGAAGTAGAGCAAAAATTGGGAAGAGAAATGAGAGTGAAGCAAGAAAATCATGAAAAACTGCTTGTGAAAGGAGACCCTCAAAAATGCTGAAGAAAATAACACTTTAAAAAATAGACTAACCCAAATGGCAAAAGAGATCCAAAAATACAATGAGGAGAAGAATGCCCTGAAAAGCAGACTTGGCCTGATGGAAAAGGAAGTCCAAAAGCTCACTGAAGAAAACAATTCCTTAAAAAGTAGAATGGAACACGTGGAAGCTAATGACTTTATGAAAAATCAAGAAATTATAAAACAAAACCAAAGGAACAGAAAAATAGCAGGCAATGTAAAATATCTAAATGGAAAAACAACTGACTTGTAAAATAGATGCTGGAGAGAAAATCTAAGGATTATTGGTCTACCAGAAAGCCAGGATGAAAAAAGAACCTGGATAATATATTTCAAGAAATCAACAAGGAAAATTGCCCAGAGGGCAAAATAGTCATCGAAAGAATCTGCTGTTCCCCTTCTGAAAAGCAGCCCAAACTAAAAACACCAAGGAATAATATTGCCAAATTCCAGAACTGTCAAATGAAGGAGAAAGTACTGCAGGCAGTGAGAAAGAAACAATTCAAATATTGAGGAGCTCCAGTCAGGATCACATAGGACCTTACAGTTTCTACATTAAAAAATAAAAGGAATTGGAATACAATATTCCATAAGTCAAAGGAGCTGGGATTACAACCAAGGATCAATTACCCAGCAAAGTTCAGCATAACATTTCAGGCAAGGAGATGGACATTCAGTGAAATAAGGGATTTCCAGACCTTCCTGATGAAAAGGCCAGAACTCAATAGAAAAATTCAATTTTCAAATGCAGGTCTCAAGACAGGCATAAAAAGGTAAACAGAGGGGAAAAACACTTGTTATTCAATATGGGCAAACTGTTTACATTCCTATAAGGGAAGATGATACTTGTTAATCTTGAGAATTGTATATTTATTATGATATATAAGGGATATACATATATTGAGTGAGTGATATAAAGTAAATGATATCATGATAAAAATGTGATTTAAGAGTGTGAAGGGATTGTAATGGGAGATGTGAAAAGGAGGCATCAGAAAAAGGTCGACTGCATCACAGGAAGAGGCAAAAAATATATTATAGTAATGGGAAAGAGGGGAGGGAGATGAGCATTGTTTGAGAGTTACTCTCATCTGATTGGGTTCAAGGAGGGAACAGCAAACTAAGTTAAATATAAAAATACAACTAGCTCTATAGGCAGTAGGAGTGGAAAGGGGAAAGAAAAGGGAGGGGAGTCTAAAAGGGAGAGAAGAAGTAGTAAGGGAAAGGGGGATTAAAAGGGAGAGGGGCTGAAAGAAGGGAGGGAAGACTGAGGGAGGCTGTGGTCAAAAATTAAAACTATTGTGGAGGGAAAGGGAGAAGGGAAAATTAAAAGCATAAATGGGGGGAAAGGGGATGGAGGGAAGTCACATGTAGTAATCATAACTGTGAATGTGAATGGGATGAGCTCTCCCATAAAACGGAGATGGATAGCAGAATGGATTAAAAATCATAATCCAACAATATGTTGTTTAGAAGGAACACATTTGAAATGGGGGCATACACACAGAGTAAAAGTCAAAGGTTGCAGCAGAAGATATTGTGCTTCAACTGATGTAAAAAAATCATGGGTAGCAATCCTATTCTCAGATAAAGCAAAAGCAGAAATAGATCTAATCAAAAGAGATAAGGAAGGAAACTATATCCTGCTAAAAGGCACCATAGACAATGAAGCAATTTCATTACTAAACATATATGCTCCAAGTGGTATACCATCCAGATTCTTAGAGGAGAAGTCAAGAGAGTTACAGGAAGAAATAGAAAGCAAAACTATGCTAGTGGGAGACATCAACCTCCCTCTCTCTGAACTTGATAAATCTAACCTCAAAATAAACAAGAAAGAAGTTAAGGAGGTGAATAAAACTCTGGATAAGGTAGATATGATAGATTTCTGGAGAAACCTGAATGGAAATAGAAAGGAATATACCTTTTCTCAGCAGTACATGGCACACATACAAAAATTGACCATGTACTAGGCCATAAAAACCTCACAATGTAGGGCAGAAAGGCAGAGATAGTCAAGGCATCCTTCTCAGATCATAATGCAATAAAAATTATATGTAATCAAAGGCCATGGAAATATAAACCAAAAACTGATTGGAAACTAAACAATCTAATCCTAAAGAATGACTGGATTAAACAACAAATTATAGAAACAATCAACAACTTCATTCAAAAGAATGATAATAATGAGACAACCTATCAAATATTATGGGATACTGCAAAAGCAGTTCTTAGGGAAGTTTTATTTCTTTGAATGCCTACATTAATAAAATAGAGAAAGAAGAGATCAATGAATTGGGCATGCAGCTGAAAAAACTAGAAAAACATATTGAAAATCCCCAAGTAAATACCATTAGAAATACTGAAAACCAAAGGAAATATTAATAAGTTTGAAATTAAGAAAATTATTGAAATAATAAATAAAATTAAGGGTTGGTTTTATGAAAAAAACCAATGAAATTGATAAACCTTTGGTCAATTTGATTAAAAAAAAGAAGAAAACTAAATTAACAATATCAAAATGAAAAGAGTGAAGGAACCTACAATGAGGAGGAAATTAAAACAATAATTAGAAATTACTTTGCTCTACTGTATGCCAATAAATCCAACGATCTAAATGAGATGTGTGAATCTTTTAAAAAATATAAATTGCCCAGATTAACAAAAGAGGAAGTTGAGTACTTAAATAACCCCATCTCAGAAAAAGAAATTGAACAAGCCATCAATGAACTCCCTAGGAAAAAATCTCCAGGGCCAGATAGATTTATAAGTGAATTCTATCAAACATTTAAAGAAAAGTTAATTCCAATACTATATAGACTATTTGGGAAAAGTGAGGAAGAAGGAGTCCCACCAAATTCTTTTTATGATACAAATATGGTTCTGACACCTAAACCAGGAAGAGCCAAAACAGAGAAAGAAAGTTATAGACCAATTTCTGTAATGAATGTAGATACAAAAATTCTAAATAAGATATTAGCAAAAAGAATACAGCAACTTATCAAAAGAATAATACATTATGATCAGGTAGGATTTATACCAGGAGTTCAGGGCAGGTTCAATATTAGAAAAACTATTAGCATTATTGATCATATCAACAACAAAACTAACAGAAATCACATGATTATCTCAGTAGATGCAGAAAAAGGTTTTGACAAAGTACAACACCCATGCCTATCGAAAACACTGTAAAGCACAGGAATAAAGGGAACTTTCTGAAAAATAATAAGCAGTATCTACCTATAACCATCAGCAAGCATTATATGCAATGGGGACAAGCTAGATGCATTTCCAGTAAGATCAGGGATGAAACAGGATGCCCATTATCACCACTGTTATTCAGTATGGTATTAGATGTGCCAGCTGTAGCAATAAGAGAAGAAAAAGAAATTGAAGGAATTAGAATAGGCAAAGAAGAAACTAAGTTTTTACTCTTTGCAGATGATATGATGATATAGAAGCCCAGATAATCAAATAAAAAAAACTACTTGAAATAATAAACAACTTTGGCAAAGTTTCAGGTTACAAAATAAATCCACATAAGTCATCTGCATTTCTATGTATTATTAACAAAGCCCAACAGCAAGAGATAGAGAAATCCCATATAAAGCTATAGTAGCTACTATAAAATATCTGGGAGTCTACCTGGGAAAACAAACCCAGGGGCTATATGAACACAATTACAAAACACTTTTCCCACAAGTAAAGTCAGTGTAAGTAAGTGGAAAAGCATCAGTTGCTTGTGGGTAGGCCAAGCTAAAATAATAAAAATGACAATTCTACCTAAATTAGTTTACTTATTCAGTGGCATGCCAATCAAACTACCAGATAATTGTTTTATAGAGGTAGAAAAAATAATATCATAATTCATCTGGAAGAACAAAAGGTCCAGAGTATCAAGGGAACTAATGAAAAGAAATGCTAGAGAAGGTAGCCTAGCCCTACCAGATCTCAAATTGTATTATAAAGCAGCAATCATCAAAACCACTTTGTACTGGCTAAGAAACAGAGGGATAGACCAGTGGAATAGGTTAGGTACTGAAGACACAGTAGTCAATGAATATAGCAATCTACTGTTTGATAAACCCAAGGACCCCAGCTTCTGAGATAAGAACTCACTGTTTGACAGAAATTGATAGAAAAGTGGATATCAATGTGGAAGAAACTGGGGATAGATCAGTGCATGACACCGTATGTAAGAATAAAGTGCAAATGGATACATGATCTAGGTGTAAAGATTTATACTATAAACAAATTAGGGGAGCAAGGAGTAGTGTATTTGTCAGATTTATGGAGAATGGTGAAATTTATGACTAAACAAGAGATAGACAACATTATGAAGTGCAAAATGGATAATTTTGATTACATTAAATTGAAAATTTGTTGCTCAAACAAACCCAATGCAACCCAGATTAGGAGGGAAGCAGAAAAGTGGAAAAAAAATTTTGTAACTAGTGTGATAAAGGCATCATTTCCAAAATATATAGAGAACTGAGTCAAATGTGCAAGAATACAAGTCATTCTCCAATTGATAAATGCTCAATGGATATGAACAGAGAGTTTTCAGAGGAAGAAATTTAAGATATCTATAATCATATGAAAAAATACTCTAAATCCTCTACTAAGCCACAATGTTTTAATGTTCATTATGTAAACATGGTATACAAATAGTGCTCCATTTATGAATTATTCCTGTTTGAAACTATTTATTAGAGAGATGCAAATCTAAACAACTCTGAGGTACCACATCACACCTATTAGATTGGCTAACATGACAAAACAGCATAATAATAAATGTTGGAGAAGATGTGGGAGAGTTGGAACACTAATTCATTGTTGGTGGAGGTGTGAGCTGATCCAACCATTCTGGAGAGCAATTTGGAACTATGACCAAAGGGCTACAAAAATGTGCATACCCTGTCACCTGGCAATATCGCTTTTGGGACTCTATTCCAAAGAGATGATAGAAATGGGATAGGGTCCCACATATACAACAATATTCATATCAGCTTTCTTTTTGGTGTCCAAAAACTGGAAATCAAGGGGATGCCCATCAAGTGGGGAATTGCTAAATAAGTTGTTGCATATGAATGTAATGGAACACTATTATGCTCTGAGAAATGATGAATAGAAAGACTTCAGAGAAACTTGGAAAGACTTATATGAACTGATGCTTAGTGAAAGGAGTAGAACCAGGAGAACTTTGTACCCAGTAACAACCACAGTGTGTAAGGAATTTTTCTGGTGGCCTTAGTTCTTCGTTGGAATGCATGGACTTAAAAAATTTCCAGTGGACTCTTGAGAGAAAGCTCCTTCCATATCCAGAGAAAGAACTATAAAACTGGATAGCAGATAGACACAAACCATTTTCTTTTGTATTATGTTTTGCACTGTTTTATGGTTTCTCCCATTCATTTTAATTCTTCTGTGCAACATGCCTTCAATAGGAATGTATGTGTAGAACCTATATAAGATTGTACACCATCTCAGGGAGGGAGTGGGGAGTAAGGGGGTAGTGGGAGGAGGGAGGGGAAAAATCTAAGATATATGGAAGTGATTGTTGAACACTGAAAACAAAATAGTTTAATGAAATAGAATTGTAAGTTGAGAGAATACCCATCAACTGGGAAATGCCTGAACAAATTGTGGTATATGATTGTAATGGAATACCACTGTGCTATAAGAAATGATGAGCAGGATGATTTCAGGAAAACCTGGAAAGACTTATGTGAACTGATGCAAAGTGAAATGATCAGAACCAAGAGAAAACTGTGCATAGTTGTTCTTCATTCTCAAAGAAGAACAAAAGGACATCACCATATTGGTGTCAAAGTACAGTGTGTTTGACTGTGGCTGATCAGACCAGTAGGTGCTTAGAAGACTCTGCCACAAGTTGGGCACAGTTAACACACATGAATGTTTGGAATAGCAATGTCTCTAAATTTGTTCATCTCACATTTGTTTGTTGTGGTGATTAACTGTGAATGATTTATCTATTCTCAGCAATACAATGATCCATGGCAATTCCAAAGCATTTATGATGAAAAATGCTATCTACCTCAAGAGAAAGAACTGGTGGTGTCTGAATGTAGATTCCTTATTTAAAAAAAAATGGTCATTCATTGAAATATAGGACTTTCAAGCATTCTTGATGAGAAGACCAGAGCTGAATAGAAAATCTGACTTCAAGAATCAAGAGAAGCATGAAAAGGTAAACAAGAAAGAGAAATCATAAGGGACCTAGTAAAATTGAGCTGTTTACATTCCTACATGGAAAGATCATATTTGTAACTCTTGAGACTTTTCTCAGTATTTGAGTAGTTGGAGGGATTATATACATATAGACAGAGGGCACAGGGTGAGTTGAATAGGAAGGGATGATACGTAAAAGAAATAAAATTAAGGGGTGAGAGAGGAATATATTTGGAGGAGAAAGGGAGAAACGGAATAGGGCAGATTATCTCTCATAAAAGAGGCAAGAAAATGCTTTATCAATGGAGGGGAAAAGGGGGGAAGTGAGAGGGAAAAAGCTTACTCATTACATTTGGTTTAAGAAGGGAATAACATGCACACTCAATTTGGTATGAAAATCTATCTTACATTACAGGAAAGTAGGGGAGAAGGGGAGAAGTGGGGTGTGGTGAGGATGATAGCATGGAGGGCTAATGGGAGGAGGGAGTAATTAGAAGTAAATAGTTTTAGGGATGGACAAGCTGAGAAGAGAGAATAGAATAAATGGGAGACAGGATAAGATGGAGGGAAATATAGTCTTTTACAACATGACTCTTATGGAAGTCTTTTGCCTAACTACACATGTATATCCTATATTGAATTGCTTGCCTTCTCAGTGGGGATAGGTCAGGAGGGAGGGAGGGAGAGAAGTTGGAACTCAGAGTTTTAAAAATGAATGTTAAAAATTGTTTTACATGCAACTGGGAAATAAGAAATACAGGTAATGGGGTATAGAAATCTATCTTGCTCTACAAGAAAATAGAGGAGATAGGGATAAGGGAAGGGAGGGGTGTGATAGAGGGGAGGACAGATTGGGGGATGGGGTAATCAGAATTCACAGTGTCTTTGGGGTGGGGGAAGGGAAAGATGGAGAGATAATTTGGAACTTAAAATCTTGTGGAAATGAATGTTGGAAAATAAAAATAAATAAATTTTAAAAAAATCAAAGCATCCAACACAATTGGACCTTTTTTTAAATTAAGATTTTATTGATGCCTTGTTTCTTATGTCATTATAATTATCCCAATTAGCCTTTACTTTTCTAGAGAGTCATCCCATAAAACAGATAATATTTTATGAGGAAAAACAAAATCAGAATAATATATCAATACATTGAAAAGTCTGAATACCTATGCAATGTGTTTCAGTGGTGCTCCTCCTACTTCCAAGAAAGAATAGGTTTGAGTTAGCATCTCATAGCTCTTTATTCTAGTCATACTCAATCTTTATGATTTTGTCCCATTCCCCTTTTAGTATTTGGGTGTCTAGTCCTTTCCATTTACATATTTATAGTTATTATTTATATTGACTTTTTGGCTCTGCTTACTTTTCCCCATGTGTCTCTCTATTTGTTGCATATATCATTTCTTAAGGCACAGTAATATTCCACTGTATTCACGTACCACACTTCATTTAGCCTTTCTTCAACTGATGAGCATCTACTTTGTTTCCAATTAATTTTTATAATAAACAATTCCTATGTTTATTAAATAAATATTTTGTTGTATGTAGAAACTTTCTTTTTGTCAGTGGTTTCCATGGAGTATAAGCTCAAGAGAGAAGTCTCTGTTCAAAGAGTGTGAGCAGTTTAGTCTTTTATTTGCATAATTCCAAATTTCAAAAGCAATGTATTTGCAGGCCTGTGATTCTACAACTCCTTTAACATTGACTATTGCCTTTGTTACCTTTGCCAAATTGTAGGGAGTAAGGTTTGTTTTGATTTGCATTTCTCTTATTAATATTGAAGTATTCTATCATGTGATCATGAACACTTTGCAGTTCTTTTGTGAACATTTTTCCCATATATTTTGACCACTTACCTGTTGGGGAAAGGCTAGTATATGTGCCCATGTATACATATATACGTAATACATGTATGTATATATGCCCATACATATACATATATTTGCATATGTACATATATATTTAATATGCTTATATGTCTTCATTTAGTAAAACCCTTCACAGAAAATGTGATGCCAGGTGTTTTTTCCCCCATTTAACTGCTTCCTCTCTCATCATAGATGCATTAATTTTGCTTTTACAGAAGCTTTTCAGTTCTATATATTCAGTTACCTGTTTTTTTTTATACTCATATTTATATCTTGTTTGATTAAGAATATATCTCCTACCTATTGCTATGAGGTGTATATCATCTGTTTCTCTTCTAATTTTTTAATCATATAATTTTCAGCATTAAGAACACATACATTTAGAATGTATAAGATGTCAGTCTAAGCCTAATTTCTGCCATTCTGCTTTCCAAGTTTCCCCGCAGAATTTGATCAAATAAGAATTTTTTTCCTTAGGTAATTTATACCTTCCATTTCATCTAGTACGGGATTATTGAATTCTCATGTTTCTAATTCTCCCTTCTCCAGTCTATTCCATTGATCTATCTATTTTTTCTTAAATCAGTAACAGGTGGTTTTGATGACTGTTGTTTAATAATATAACTTGAGGTCTAGAATTGCTACTCTTTGTCCCTACACCTTTTCAGTGTTTCTTTTGAAATTCTAAACCTTTTGTTTTTCCAAATAAATTTTAAAATTAATTTTTCAAGTTCTAGAATGTATTCTTTTGGTAATTTGACTGGTAGAGTGTTAAATGTGTAGATGAAACTAGGGGCAAAGTGAATAGAGTTCTGTCTCTGAAATCAGGAAGACTTTAAATCCAACAGCAGATACTAGCCATGTGATCCTGTGCAAGTCATTTAACTTCTATCTGCCTCAGTTCATTCAATTGTAAAATGAGAATAATAATATCACCTATTTTATAGCTTTGTTTTGAGGATCAAATGAGATATTTGTAAAAAAAAAAAAAGGGGGGGGGAGCTTAGCACAGTGCCTGGCACATGTTAAACTGCTATATAAATGCTTATAATCTGCCACCTAAATTAACTTCGATAGTATTGTCATTTTTATTATATTGGCATGGCCTAGCCATGAGCACTGAATATTCCTCCAGTTATTTAAGTTGTTTTTATTTCTGTAAGAAGCAGTATGTAGCTGAATTTATACAAATATTTTGTTTGCTTTGATAGATTGATCCCCAAATATTTTATGCCTTTTGTAGTTATTTGGAATGGGATTTCCTTTTATGTTGTTACTTCTTGGATTTTGTCATTATTATATAAAAGGCTGTTGATTTTTGAGGATTTATTTTTCAGCTTGCAACTTTTCTAAGTTATTAATTGTTTCAACTAGTGTCTTTGCTAATTGTCTAGGATTTTTTAAACCATCATATCATCAGCACATAAGGATAGTTTTATCTCCTTTTTGCTTATCTTTAGGCTTTTAATTTCTCCCTCTATTCTTATTGCTTTTTGTTAGTATTTTCAGAACTAGTGGGGAAAGTGCGTATCTTTGTATCACTCCTATATTTATTGAAAAAGATTCTGATATTTCCCCATGAATTAGGATACTTGCTTTTGGTTTTAGGTAGATGCTTTCTATGACATTAAAAAAGTCCCCTTATGCCTCTGCTTTTTAATGGGTTTTTAGCCTGAAGGAGTGTTGTACTTTCTCAAAGGCTTTTTCTGCATCTATTGAAATGATTTTGTGGCTTTCAATATTTTGATTTTTAATATGATCAAATATGTTGAGTGTTTTCCTGATGTTGATCTATCTTTACGTTCCTGTATAAACCCCACTTGTTCATGCATAACTTCTTGGATAAATCACTGTAGTCTATTTGACCCTTTGTTATTTGAATGCACTCATGATCACTTGTGCAAGGGAAGTTTGCTCAGATTTCAGCAAGGTCATGAAGAGCTAGCTCTTGTCTTTGTGAGAAAGCATCCAAAGTCAGCAATGGGATGGTTCAAGCTCTCTCCCTGTTTCTGATTTTCTTTTGCCCCCCTGTGCTCCCTCAACAAATTGCAGTGTTTAGACATCTCAAAGAGTAGCCCTCAGGTACCAGCTGATACCTGTAAGAACTCCTGAGAAATGAGAGAAATTCGTTAGTACATTGCAGAGATGAAATGTTTTCTGCACAGGACAAAGTTGGGAAATCATTTTTAGTCAGCTGATCCCCAACTATGATTTTTCCTAAGCAGAGATTTGGATATTTGCAATACTTTCCTCTCTTACTCCTCGCCCACCACAATTCTAAGACTTTGATTAGTTGTCCAGCAGAGAAGCCCAATGTGGATATGTATGTTGTTATAGTTACTATTGTTGTCATGTGTTTCCATGTTTTTTTCTCCTTTCTTATTTTGAATACTTATTTACTTGTGACAGAATCATTCTTGTGGAGAGTCTTTGCCACAAAATCTAGTAATTAAAACAGTGTGAGGATTTGATCAATTCTTCTTTTTATTTTTGAAGATAAATTCCCCAGACTCTCCCCCAAAATACTAATTCAAATTGGTGCCCTTTTATTCAAGATAATTCAGACCTGTGTCATTAGAATCCCCTTGGATGACTCAGCCTGTTGATACTTGTAACTATTAAATCCTCTTAAGCCAGCTGGATGAGCAGATGTTGTCAATCTGAGCTATAATAAACACATGTTGATAGGGTGCCACTAGGAATTTTTTTAAGGACCATGTTGCATAAATCAGAATGTTGATGGAAAGCAAGAAACCCAGGAATCAGTATATAACAATCTTCTTGCTCAGCCCTAAAGAAGACTTTATTTTCTAACTGTCTAAAATGTCTATCACATAATATTGTATACTATAACAGGTGTTTGGAAATACATACGGTATTTGTGTTTTTGTTGTCCCATCCTAGGGCCACAGAGAAGAAGGAAAAAATTGCATCTTGGCAATTGATATTGAGTTCCAAATAATATCACAATATGGAACTGATACACATTTCTATTGCTCCATTGTTTAGTAGACCAAAATCATCGTGTCCATTGTCTGCCAAAAAAAAAAAAAAGTGGATTTCTTGGGGTTTTGAAAAGGTTCTGCCTTCAGGAGACAAAGTGAGAAAATTGTGAGTGGCATTAAATTTAAGAGACACAAATGCTCAGTCTTAAATTTGGATTTGAAAAGTTGATTTCACTTGAATTTACAAATATTTTGAATATGAGGTGGCTGTGCTTTGATATCAGTTTGTCTGATATATTTCTTTCTTGTTTGTTTTTTATGAGTTTTTAAATTTTTGATATTAGTCAACAATGCACTACGTAAGTATGATAAGAAAAATAATTTTAGGGTCTATTAATAGAGATATAGTTTACAATAAGAGGGAGCTAATAGTTCCACTGCATCTTGCCCTGGTCCAAAACTGGAGGGTTATGTTAAATTCTAGGCATCACATTTTACAAATGGCATTGTTAACCTGGAGAACACTGAAAGTAGGGTTACCAGAATGGTGAAGCTCAAATTTATGTCACATGATGAATTCTTATAGGAATCAATCACGTTTGGTTTGAAGAAAAGACTCAAGAGACATGAGACTGGTCATCAAGGACTTGAAATACATACATACATACATACATACATACATACATACATACATACATATATATATATATATGTTAGAATTTTTTTTTTTGCCCCAGAAGACAGAATTAGGTGCAAAGAATAGAAGTAAAATGGAAAATTAGGTTTTATGTCAGTAAAACTTCCTAACAATCAAAGCTATCTGAAGGTAGAATGGTCTGCCTTGGTAGATAATATGTTTTCATTGGCTAGTTTTCATCAAGAAAAGACTGCACTGACCCCTTGTCAGATATTGATTCGATCATTTCTTCAATAGACTTGTATTACATATCTCCTATATGGATAGCACCATGCAAAGCTCTGGATTTGTATGATATAGACGCTGACCTCAGGGAGCTTATAGTCTAGTGTTTGGTGGTTTACCTCTTTTTCTTTTCTTTTCTTTTCTTTTTTTGTAACTCTGGGTAGCTTAGCCAAGAAACTTACTACAAGGAAGTATATTTTTGTGTCAAATTAAAATGTATGTATGGTCTAGAAATTGATTGTTGACACTCTTTGAATCTCTTCTTACAATTCTTCTACTATTATGGCGGAAATAGATGAGCACAAATGATTGAGAGTCACTTAAAAATTAGTTTTGTGGATGCAATTTATTACCATGTGGTCAGTCTACTCATGATTTTCACTCTGATTTTATGGTTAATAGTCAAATTGAGATGCTTGTGTAACAACTAGATTACTAGAGGAGCTAAAACATGTCAGTCTTGAGATTTTTGCAATAAATGAAACTAGAAGAAAGAAAAAAGTTATAGCTAAATGAAAAGTTGGGAAGTCAATACTCCTTGGAGGGATAAAGAAGGAAATTCAAAGAATTGACTATATTATATGCCTAAATTCAACAAGAAACATTATTTCATAGGATATTTTAGCATAATATTATAATACCGATAAAGTTTTTGTTTTTTGTAAACAGACTACCATGAAAATAATTACAACGTACATAGCAACACTGATTGTAGAGAATGAATAGATAGAGAAGTTTTATGAAGATCTTGATATGATTGTCCAAATTAAATCAACGTATACTATGATAGTTAGTGAATTCAGTGTGAAAGTCAGAGAAATATGGAGATACTGAGAAACATATAGTAAAGCATGATTCAGGAAGAAGAAAAAATAGGATGCCAAAGATTTGTACAAAGCACAAAAATCATATGTTTTTATGCAAGAGCAATTTATTCAAGCTTCATTTTACTGGCAAGCTTCAAATACCATCACAAGAAAGGAAATGACTTATATTTGTACAATCAGGAAAAGATTAGTTTTTGATGTGGGAGGTACTGCAAAAACTTCTATCTCTATACAGTTAGACTACTGACTGTTAAAAATCAGAATTAGTAAAAAACAAAAAGAAAGAATGAAAAAAGATATAAAATACACTTACAACAGTTTTATTCTATACTACTTGAGCAGGTACTTAATAATGAAATGTCCCTTCACGAGACCCCATGAGTAAGAGAACTATTGTTTGAGGGGATGGGAAGAGGATAGGGAATCAGAAAATGCTTTCCTTTTGAGGTGTCATCTACATTTATTCTTGAAAGAAGTTTAAGTATTAAGAGGCAGAACTGTAAATGGAATTCATCCCAGGCATTGAGGACAGCCTGTGAAAAGGCAATTATATGGGAAATGGAATGCCAAGATCAAGGAACAAACAGCTAATAGTCCAGGTTGGCTAGAATACATAGTGCATCAAATAACTCTTCAAATATTAAGTACAAGATTCTTTTCTAGGTAATGGGGTGGGGTCTCATGAAAATGTGTACAAACTGGGATGTTTTCCCTTGAAGTGCTTACAGTATAAAAATTTTAAAGAAACTCTGTTCTAAGGAGCAAAGCTAGGCAAAAATTTACCAATGAATACTTTAAGGAGTGAGGGAAGTGAAAGTTCTTTTGATTTTTACTCAAAATATATCTGGATTATTGTGTCCAGTTCAGGGTTCCTGAGATTAAGAACTTAGAAATAGCATGAAGAAACAGAAACCTGTCCAAAGAGATCAGTTCAGGCTGGTGAAGAGATTAGAAATCATATCATATGATAATAGCTAAAGGTATTTGGAATATTTAGCCTTGAGAAAAGAGATATGGAAGGTTATATAATACATGAATTTAAACATTCAAAAGGCTCTCAAGTAGAAAACAGGCATAAATATAAGTTCTTAGATTTAGTTTCAAAAAGTTGATTTTGTTTTATGAAGCTCCAGAGGAAAGAAATGGGAGCAATAAATGACTCTATTTGGAAGGTCTGCTTGTTAGAGTACTATAGAACAGATTTCTATTCCAGACTAGGTTTTCTGAGGTCCTGTACAATATTGATATTCTGTTGCTGTGTCCATCTGTGGTGGGAAAAAGCATCAGAAAGTCTGAGACTTTTGTTCAAGCAACAACTCACACGCAGTGATTTTTTATCCTAATTTGTGTTCATTTTCCTGTTCTAACTGTACTCATTTGCAACTATTAAATGTGATTGATTCTGTGATCTTGCTTGGCTTATTTGTCAGAAATTTAAATAATTCCATTAAAACTGCTGATGTCAGATCATCTGACTTTGCACTGACCTAAATCACAATTATTATTTTCTTTTGTTGTTGTTTTTCAGTCATTTTTAGTCATGTCCAATTCTTCGTGACCCTATTTTTTTGTTTGCTTGTTTGTTTTTTGGCAAAGATACTGGTGTGGTTTACCTTTTTCTTTCCCAGTTCATTTTATAGATGAAGAAAATGAGGTAAACTGGGTTAAGTGACTTGCCCAGGGTCACGCAGCTAGTATTTGTCTACAATTAGACTGGAACTCAGGAAGATGTATCTTCCTGACTCCAGACACTCTATTCACTGTGCCCTCTAGCTGTCTGCTATAACTCACCATTATTCAAGCTGGTAAGAACCCTTCCTGACGATACATAGTATATGGTTGAATAGTATCTTTTGGCTCAATCTTGGATGAAGTAAAATTATTTTCTTTTCTGAATTACATTTAAGAAAATTTGGAACCATCATTTCATAAACATAATATGGGTGATCCCCTGAATCCCAAACACAATACTTGATTCTTGCCTCTGGCTAAAGCTCATCTATAATTCCTTTTGTCTATTTACTAATCCTTGTGATAACTTCCTATAATTTTATTGTGTTCATCTTGGCATTTATCTACCAAAATCATTCAGTAAGGACCAGAAATCATTGTTCTTAAGAATTACAAGGGTATTAGTAAAAATGTTCCCATTAAAACCATACATTCTGTATTCATCAAAATCCCATTTGGATAAGTGAAGCCTCCATCTTAAGGATAGAAATTGGTTATGTGAATTGAAGTGATTAGCCCTAGAGATTATTTTTTCACTGAATGGTAGAATAAACAATTAATTTTTGCATATAAAACAGTCTATTTGAGATGTGAGTGATTATATAATAAGACTGGTTGAACAGATTTGCCTATCAAAGACTAATTTTTAAAAATGTTTTTGAAAGACTTGTAAAAGTACTTTGTTGGTGCTTTTCTTTCATCATTGTCATTTTCAACTGACATTATTCCCCTATAGAATGTTTCTTTTTAACAAGTGTAATGAAACAAAAACAAATTAAATTAGTATATTGCTCAAATTTGAAAATGTATGCTTCACTCTGGACCTCACATCCACACTAAGCAGGAGGAATGCATTATCATAAGTCTTCTAAAGTCATAATTTCTCACCTATAGTGGACATTTCCTGAAATGTATTTGAAATGGTACTTTTTTGAATTAATGCAGCTTCCAGGAATCTGACTTTGTGTCCAAAATTTTCTATCTCAGTTTTAGACTTGAACATAGATTGGAAGAACAGGTATTTCCTTGTGTCTTCTATTCTATGAATTCTCAGTTTTCTTGAAAATGTGCCAACCTCACAGTGAAAAGATATAGGACTCTGTCTTCATGATTCTGTCATATAATCTGGCCCTGTAAAAGGAGATTCTCAGTTTTGTATAGCCACTCACCTTGAAAGAAGTATCCAGGAGGAAGTAAATTTTAACTCATAGCAAAATTAAATGAATTTCACTTAACTACCCTGAAGACTTTAGTATTAATCCATTTTCACTTGAGAAGAAAGTAGAAGACGTATGATCTCAAAGGAGTTGACAGTGCCCCTTTAAATAGTGGGGCTGCAATTGATTCCTGTGTGTTTGCTGGTATTCATTCTCTTTGAAAAGAGAATGGGAACTGAGATCATTGGCTATGCTGTGTAGCTGTCACATTTCAGTACTAGAAAGGTGCAGGGGGAGTGCATAGCAGTCTTCAGCTTTCTATTCCACTTTACCAAGAGGTTTGAGAATGGTGAACCAAGTGGATGTTCTATCTAAGAGTTAAGTGAGATACAGACCCTTTAAGCTTAACAATATCTCAACCACTCCACCAAAAGCAGCAGCAGCAGCAGCAGCAGCAGCAGCAGCAACGGGAGCAAAGGAAAGCTTCACTACCCAGTCTTAAGAGTTCCTCCTGGAATTGTGTTCTGTCCATGGTCCTGAAACATGAACCAAACTGCTAGTGTGTCCCATCATGTCAAGTGTCAGTCCTCGAAGACACTCAAGGTAGGAACAACATTTATTTGATTTTCCTTCTGCTTGAGTACTTTCATTTTAATTCTAATACTTAGCATATAATCATCGGCATGCTGGATGGACTGCTGGTGGAGAAACATATTTATATTTGTTTGTAATATAAGCTGAGTCTGAGTAAGGTATTTGTGTCTAATTTGCATGTGAATTTTAATAGAAGAGAGTAGTTAGCACTCAGCAGGTCTGTTATCCTGATGATTTTGGTTCTTTATAACTGAGAATTATCAGTAGTGTAATTTAGGGAGAAAGTTTTGTTAGCTGCTAAGGGAATTTCCGGTCCCTATCAGTTCTTGGGAAGGAATTAGAGAAGAATATGCAAACTACTAGACACAGAGAGAAAATTGAAATTATTATTCCTCTGATGGTTGTATTCCATTAGCAGATGCTTATGGGATTTCTTACTCTTTCACAGGTTAAAAAAAAATGAGGCCAAGAAAAATGCTATGAAGTTTTACCAGGTGGTTTATAATGCAGTTTAGATTATGGTAATAAATAAATATATTACATGTCCCTAATAAATGTTACTCAAAGCTAGTAAGATCATTTTACAGTATATTTGAGTCATGTGTTGATGTAAGATTTGATTTTTTAAAAGAATAATGACATATTTAAGACAATAATGAAATGGCTCTGAAGTCATGGTGGGTGATCTTTTAGGTTAAGTTGGTTGTTATTACATTCCTTAGCATTTCTTACTGAAGTCACTTATGAAATCAGCAACTGGCAACTTACTCATTAACTAATTTCCTTTCATCCCATCTTCATTACTCTTTTACATAAGCACTGTACATTTTGGGGACAAGTACTGAGTATTTCTGAAATTGCATAAAAGAAAACTGATAACTTATTGGATTATTCCTATCTCTTTCTGTCACTCTTGATCACATAAAGACAAACACTGAACTATGATCCTTCTATCAAGTTTTTTTTGGGGGAAGGAGGGATTATATATTACCAATATTTCTTTCTAAAGTTCTAATCCCAGTTTTATGAATAAAAATAAGCTGATCACATTTCCAAAGTAAAGAATCTTTCAAAAATACTTTTCTGGTGGACATATGTACACTTTGATTGAATTTTTTCATGATATAACCTAACTAAGACATTTTATGCTCATTGGCATTGACATCAGAAATATGAGGGGGACACTTAAACACATCAAGCAGTTTTATTTATATCACTTACAAGCATATGGAATTAATTCAAATTTCATAAAAAATGTAATCATACCAAATCCAAGTTCAGGTCATTTACAGCATCTTTTAAAATAATAATGTCTCATTTAGCATCAGGTATGCTGCCCTAAATTCAAGTTGAACAATAATATGTTGAAAATTAGCATTTTAAGTTTCTCATTAGATGTCAGATTTTCACCTATTTGAATACATAAGGATATTGCTGAACAATGCCAAAACTCTCCTTATATACAGCACATTAGAGTTAGTGATATATAACATATTATGGGAAATATGTACACTTACAGAAGGTAGGGTTGACTTACAAGCAAGCTATGTCCCTTCCAATGGTGCTTGGATCACTATAAGTGAGCAGTTGTTTCCTGCTTAAGTATTTAAAAATCCAAGGATGAGAAAAGGATTGCATTTCCCTTCTACTCTATTGGGTAAATGCAAGTGGATACTTCCTTATGGAACTTAGCATCTCTCCCTTTATTGGAGCCCTGGCATTGGCTGTCCTCAGGCCAGCTATGGAAGCAGTATAAAAGGCTTCTTGTGTACTGTCACTGTTTTGCATCATCTTGCTGATCTTGCAGATGCTGATTTTTCACTCTAACTGCAGCCATTGAATTGAAATGAAAAGCATCATAAAAATTGGACGACCCATCACTCAGCAGTGCATTATATTAATGGCTTAATGAAGGAATCTTGGATGATTTGGTTAATTGTACAAGTTAAGTTCCATCATGTTCTCCATGATATGGCTCTGGGGAGTAAAAGTTGCTGGTGATGTTCATAAAGTATGTGTAGTTGCAAGCATTGAACTATTAAGGGAGTAATTACTTCAGTATTTTCTAATTTGCAATCATAAAAAAGGGATGTATGGAAAAGATCGCCGAGTCCAAGTTATGTGCTCAATTATGAAACATTTATGGCCTTTGGCATTTCTACTAAGAAAGGCTATCTATATTTAGGTAATGGATAAATCTATGAGGAAAGCCAGCTACTATCTCAGGGAGGGTGTACTTTAATCAGGAGACTTTGAAAATCGGTGGTATTTGGGGGCTCAATAGGCTATTTCTCTTGCTATGTTATTTTGCTTCTAGCACTGGAAACTTGGCATACTTGTTCTTTTATCCCAAAAGTTGATATTCTCTGTATGATTCAATTATAAATCTCTTGTGCCAACATTATAGGGAATGACACACTTCTGAGTACTACAAATGTTCGTTTAGTATATACGAGCAGCTTGTTTGCTGTTCAAAGTTCTGAAATCTCTAGAGAATTTTTCTATAGAATTGGGATCTATGGTAAACATTCACTTGCTATTTTTTTTCCTCTGGACGGTTTAACTGCTATTCAGTGAATGCAGTGGAAATGAATTAGAATGAATTAAGTTGACTAAAAATAGTTTGAAAGGCACAAAAAATATGTAGGAGGAAAGCAAGCAAGGTCTTTCTTTCAATCCCAAGGTAAAGAAGTTCTGAGATCTGTAGTGGGCCAAATACTGCATCTGCTAACAGTAGAGGAGGAAAGGTAGTGATGGGATAATACAGCCTACATTATGCTAGTAGCCTTAGTTTGTGATTCATTCAATCTGACCCATTTCTTCCTCAGTTTAAGTGTCTGATGTTATTCTGAAGTGCTTGGTTAGGAATATGTTTATAATCATAAAAAAACCCCACAAAGTATACCAAAGGTTGTTGGATTCTAGCTTACCTCTGAAGACATGCAGAATACAATACACTAGTAAATCCCACTCTTGCCCTTAGAGCATTTTACAGCTTTTCATGAAATGATTGCAAATCTCACTGCCAAACTAGTAGCACTGTAAATTATGATCTTTCACTCTGAGGTCTGCAACAAAAACTTTTAGAAGCTAACCAGAGATATAAATACCTATCTTATTTCAGCATCATTATCACCCTGACATTGGAATCTCCCTCTAGAGTAAGAATACATTTTTATTTTTTACTCAATTCATTCTTTTTCTATATCAATAGGAAATTAAGCCAGATGGACAAGTTACATATCTTTGATTGACTCTCCCCCCACCCCAATTAATGGTAATCTGAAAGCTTCTCTCATAACACTAAGAGGTCCAAATATTTCTCTTACTATTTTCTTTTAAAATATGCCTGGGTTCCTCTATGCAGGTGGGGGTGGATGAGGATAAGTTGAAAGAATATAGCATACATTGATAAATGAAGTCTCTGTACAATCTGTTTCTACTTAACTGTTTTCATTATTACAGGGAGGGTTCAATTATGGGTTTGAGGTATGTTACATGTAGAAGTGAGTATTATATAAAAGAAAAATGGAACAATAAAGCATTTTTTATAAACAGAAAAAAGAACCTTTCTTACAAACAATATCACAAAATCAAATCATCTCTTCCTCTCCAAAATCATACATCAGCAATTTCTGATATTGAGGCCAGGGATCCCTGGGAATCCCTGAGACCCTTTAAGGGAGTCTATAAGGTCAAAATTATTTTCATAATAATACTAACATTTTAATGTTTAAGATGGTAAAACTGATAGATATAATCCATATAAACAAAAGTCCTCAGTTTTCAAGATACACACAGATATGAAGAGGAAAAATTATATTTCTTTAGGGTTTCAAGCATTGTATAACAAATACAATGTTAAAAAATGTTGCAAAAAATGTTGCATATTATCCCATTTTACAGTTGAAGAATTAAGAGTATAAAGTGGTCCTAAAACCAAAAAAAAAAAAAAAAAGGTTGAGAACTGCTGAAATACACACAAGAATGCTGTCCTAGAACTTGTACATTAAGGTATGAATATGGGCTTTCTCAAGAAAGACCAAGTTTTGTGTATATACTTTGACAAATCTGTGGTTGCTTTGATTGAGGACATATTGTGACAATTGTTTTAACAAATTTATATTTCCGATGGTTGGCTTAATGAAGTTCTGAATCCAAGCTCTGCTATTTAGTAATTAATTGCTTGTGTCATGATGCTGAAAGAAATACAGTTTTGTTTGATGGCTGCAACTTTTTGGACTGGTAGGGTGCATCTTGAGTTCATTGATCTTAACTTCCTTTTTGTTGAGTCTCAGCCACATTCTGAGCTATGATGAAGAGTAAGAGTTGACATCGTACTTCCAAATTAATCTGGAAGAGTGTTTCATGATAAATTATCCAGGCAATATATGAGCAAACTGTGCAACACAGAGAAACTTTTTGACAGCAGACCATGAGAAGATAACCTGAGAAGCTTGTTATAACAAGGGACACAATTTGATAGTTTTATATTGAACCTGTTATAATGGTTTCCTCCAGGTCATGATTCAAAGAGCCTTATTTGTTAGAAATATGAAATAGTGTCTCACAATTAACAAATTACTGAATCCAGGACTTAAAGACTCTGAGAATAGGACCACAGTAGCTCTCCCCTGTACTGTATTCATGGCATTCTAGTGAACTGAGATATCTCCCCAACACTGAGAGAATTAACTAAGGTAAAAAATAAAATAAAATAAAAAAGTTAGAGAAATGTAAGAACAAGAATGGCAGTTTTTGGAACACATTCCTTTCTGTCTCTTGCTCCTAAAAAGGCTCCATTTTTCTTTTTATTGCTATGAGGCACTGTACTAACTTGATTGGGGATAATAAAGATCCACAATTAAAGTGGAGATGATCATAAGTTAGTCACTGTTTTGATGACATGTTCAAAGTCATTTATTTTGTTTTTGTGGCCAATTGATTAATTGAAGTGTAGAAGACCATAAAATAGCATCAAAAATAATAATTGCTATAAATTTAATTGAGTATTTTTTTCTAAAATGTTTTGCAGCATTGTGTTTGTATTTTCCCCCTCAAGAAATTATTAGAAAAATAAGTGTAAATGTGAGAATAGTAGATCAGTTTTATTTCTTATTAGCTCCTGGCATATTTAGCTTTTTACTACTCTTGAGCACATTGTTTAAGTGTTGGTTTGATGCCATTCCAAGTTCTGGAACCCATATTGGCTTTGAAAGAGAAATTACATTATCAGATATCTGCAAAAAGGCAAAAGAAAATATTTAATGTGAGGTTATTAGTGTCTGGGAATATGATCAAAAAGTCATAATTGCTTTAATGTAGGATTTTATAAATTTGCCTTTAATGTAGAGGCACCCTCTAGGAAGTGGTTAAGTTTTTGAGCTTTCAAGGAAAGAAAAGGGGGCATCAAATAGCCACAAATAGCTTATTAACTTCGTTTTGTGCCCCAAATTTGGGTCAACAAAATTCCATTGCAGGCTTTCAGAGAATCCCCCTGGAAAGTCTCAGAAATGAAGCTGCGAATATTTAAAGAGGTCCCTTTCAGGGCCCATCTTGCAGAAGGAATCTGTTGGCAGTTAGGTAGGTTTCTATGTAAATAAGTGTGAATACAAGTGATATCATCCTGGAAAATTGTTTCTTCCTTTTTCATGGGCGCAAAATGATGCAGCTGAGACCAGGTAGCAGAACTTGGTGTAGTACCCTGATCATATGCTTTCTTCTTTCAACAGGCCTTTGGCAGGGAGCAGCTTTGTCTATCACAGCTCTCTTCACAGTGTGTCTGTCTCATTTGGCAGCCATTAGCCTCAACTGGTGCAATGTTTAATCACCATCAACAGAATGCTGGGCTCCCACTGATACAGCAGGAGACTGTATTAGCAGGGCCAGTCTTGTGCTGAATAGGCAGAGCAGGAAGCTCTACAGGGTAGAAACTTTACCTTCTGGTAACCCTTAGAATTCATATTCACAGCATCTTTGTTTTTTGATATTCTGTTGAAGATACCCCAATAGAGGGTAAATTGTCTAATTTGATCTCTTCCTTTGAAGGGGACATCTGCAACTCGAAATTCTCATTTGCTCTGTATCACATTGAACTCTTTGGCCTTGGGGAAGACAATTAACCCTGATAAGGCTGCAGTTTCTCTCCAACTGAAGGGTAATAAACTTAAATTACCTCCCCAAATAAAAGTGCTATGTAAGTTCTTTGTATTATAGTTTGTTCTAGTAGCAATCTCTTTGAAGAGATGACATTTTCATGAAGAGGTACATGGTGAGAATCAATTTTTATGATTTAAAAGGCTCAGGATTTTATCTGCAATTATTATTAATTATAATGATACTGAAACTTATTTGGAAGACATCAGGGAAATGAAAAGCAACTTCTAATATTATAGCAAAATTCACAGTGCATCACAACAGTCAACTAAGTGAAGGAATCATTGTTTGTGTTTTAGGGGTGTCCAAACATCTTATTAATTATAGGCATACCCTACGTGATATTACCTACATCAACATTATTTCACAAGAATATTGATAAGGCACACTTAAAGGGACTTTGACTTCCCACCCATGAAGCTCCTATTCTCCGTTCCCCAGTAAGAGAACTCTGATTCCCTTTTCTTGGCATCTCACTAGAGCAACTACAATATTTCTCCTCCCAACTCTGTTCCTATGTAACTAAAGGCCTCTTATAACATTGTTTCTCTTAGCCATACATTTATGAAATCAATGTTATATGGAGTCTGCCTAAAAGTAACTACATTAAGAAAGCAACCTTTTAATCCAAATGCTATAATACTGCAGTTTTAAATTACTTCTGTGACAGTGGATTTTATTTGGGACTGATTTGTCTACTTGGTTAGTTTGGCATCACAAAGTGTCTGTTTTATACTGATTAATTCAAAGATGGCAGGAAATGGGTACATATCAAGTCCATAGTCACTAATAGGAAGGCAAGAAAATGGTAAGTGGGAATCTATGCTAGAGCAGGGTGGAGTCCTAAGAAGTATCACAGGCAACAAAAGAGGCTTGGTCTGGTACTCAAAAAACAAGTCACATATTTCAGGGCGGGGTTCAATAGAGTTTCGAGTTGTGTTTCTGAATTGGCACATCTAGCAGCTTCTAGTCATTCATTTTAATCAGGTTTGTCCTCATGTTCCATTATCAGCAGAGGAACTCTTACACCTTCCTTCAAAGCCTTTGAGCAAAGAGACACTCCAAAGAAAGTGTAGGAAGCATTTTTCATCAGAGGATGTGAAAGGGGGTGGGGGGCGTGTATTTTCTTCCTCATTTTGCTTCTGAATCTCTGAACTTCAGTAATGTAGCTGGTTTTTCATACTGGAAGTTCCCTCATCCCTTGTGGTGTTTTCATCCTGGAAGATACATCCTCTTTCGCTGCAACCTTCTAATCCAGGGAAATCCATCTACCTCATAGGTTCATTCTCGTACTGCTAAATCCCTCCTGGAACCTCCACGGTAAGGACAGGCCCAAGTCAGCCACCCTTCCTTCTTCTCCTAGCTTTACTTCTGACTCTCCAGACTTCATTAAACATATCCGTATGTGGCTACTTTCTTCCTCACCCCATCCCCCCATACCAATTTTAACTCTTTTTTTTTTAATATGGCTTCCTCCATTAGAATATAAGCTCTTTGAGGGCAGGGAACCATTTTTCTTTTTGCCTGTATCTGCATCACCAGCAGTTACCACAATGCCTGGCCTATGGTAAGTGCTCAAATTTTTTTTTGTCACTTGAACTGACCCTAGAAACCATCTTTTCCCTACTTTTTAGCACACTATTTAACAACAAACCCTTTCCCTCCCTTAAATCTGAGAAACTACAAGTTGGAGAAAGGACAAGAAGGGTCATACCTTCTGATTTGAGACTCTAATTGCCCTGATAAATGACTTTTCAATCTACAAAAAAAAATAGCTTTGCATTAGGAAGATCTGATTGTATTAGGTCTTATGAAATGCTTCCCCTTCAATGAGGGGCACTCTCTGATGTTCTTGAGTCTCCACAGTGCCTGATTTGTGTTTGAGTTAGCACTCCAGAAAACAGTCCTGCCCAACTCTGAAATGGTATGCTTCATGCCAGTGTGATCTAGCAGGGCACTCAGCGTGCCTGTTTCTAATCAGAAACTTTCATCTCAAAGATGTATCACTACTGCTCTATTGCAAAACACTACTGCTCACAATTCTGACTTCCAGTATTTTGCCCTAGGAAAAATGGATGCCACTTTGTTTTAATGGAAACTAAATGGCATGAAAGTACTTACTGTACCAAATAGATGGGCTCTTTGCTTGAGTCATTTCTTTAAGAAGGCAACAGAAACAAGGCAGGTAAATTGTGCAGGGCCAGGATTTCCAATGAAACATGTATCTGTTAGCACGCCAGGGAAGGTTTTTATTTGTTTATGCTTTATGTAAAAGAAATAGTTACAGATAAAGGGTAAATTCTAGCGAATGTCAAGCCTAATTAGCTACTAGGTAATACAGTGTAGAAAGAGAAACATTGAATTCATTTAGAAAGCTTGGTTTCTAGTCCAAATTCTATCGTTAACCAATTGTGTAACGTTAGGGAAACTGCTTAACTTTGCTGGGCCTCAGTTTTCTTCTCTGTAAAATGGGCATAATTATATGAGTTGCCTACCTCCTAGAGAAATTGTCACAATAGAGCTGATAGAACACTATATCTGGAATCAGAGGACCTGAGTTCATGTCCCTGGGTGACACTGGGCAAGTCTGCTTTTCTCATCTGTAAAATAAGAGGTTTGAACTAGAAGGCTTCTGAGATCCCTCCTATCTTTAAATCTATGACCTTAGTATATGTTTAAATATATAATATATAGCACAATATAAAGCTATTCAAATATAGATTGTTATTATCTGGAGAGTTTTTGTTAATGCTGAATTCAATGAAGAACAAAGGGTTTCCTCATTAACTTGATTTCAGGAGATATCACCTTACCCACTTAAAGTGTTAATCATAGTTGGCCTCAAGTCAGGGACAACAACTGAACTCAAGTTAGACCTTTATGACTAATGTCAACTTGTCTCTTGAAAAATGACCTCCCTTATATTCTAGATCTGGTATGGATCTTGAAATGATGAAGGTATTCATTTTCTCCAAATCTTTGAACAATCTAAGAATCAGTGGCTGGATTAGATCTGAAGAAGGATTTGAGGCTTGACAGAAACCTTGCTTTTTTACTCCCTTCCCTGAGAGGGCAGAACCCAGGGACCATCGTAGCTCATTTTTCCCCACCTTGGTTGCTGTCCTGGTACATATTAACAGGCCTCTTCTATTCTTCCTTGCCAGTTACATGAAATACTGGACTTAGGATAGATATCTATGGGCAAATCTATTTTCAAACTCTTCTAAGAGGTGTGTGTGTGTGTGTGTATATATATATATATATATATATATATATATATATATATATATACATATATATATATATATATATATATATATATATATATATATATCTTATACCTTTTTGTTGTTCAGTTTTTCAGTAGTGTCTGACTCTTCATGACCTCATTTGGGGATTTTTTGGCAAAGATAGTAGAGTGGTTTGGCATTTCCTTCTCCAGTTCATTTTACAGATGAGGAAACTGAGGCAAATATGGTTAAATGACTTGCCCAGGGTCACACAGCTAGTAAGTGTCTGAGGCCAGATTAGAACTAAGGAAGATAAGTCTTCCTGACTTCAGGGCCATAACTCTATCCACTGTACCACCTAGGTGCCCCACTTACTACCCCTTTAGGATTGCTGCTATGGTTTACATTTTAAACCTATAAAATTTACTTTGGATAGATGTTTGTAACACAACTAGAAAATTCCTGGAGTCTTTGTATTTAATATTCCTTGATAAGCACCATTTCTTAGTTTGTGCTGCTTTGTATCTTTCCTAGTCTGGCTTTTTCTCTCTCCTATCCCCACCATGTCATGTGATAAACATGTATGGAAGTGCAGGTGTTTGGGAAATTGTTTATTCATTCAATGGGATTCGGCTTACTAAGTACCTTATTGTCCTTTGCCAAAACAATCCTGAGGTAAAGTAGGAAATGACCCTTAATAGGTTTAGAGAAACCTGAGCAGAGCACATAGTTTTGTGTAGAAATATAAGCTCTTTGAGAACTGACTTAGTCTTTATACTTCTGACACCTATCATAGAGCTTGGCACAAAGTCAGATCTTAATAAAGGATTGTTGATTGGCTCATTGATTGTTGAAAAAAGAGGTGTTCACATCATAACAAATTACACCATCTACTAACCTATGTAAGGGTTCTTATCTTCATTTGTGTGTGTGTGTGTGTGTGTGTGTGTGTGTGTGTGTGTGTGTGTATGTGTGTGTAGGGGGGATTGGGGAGGGAAAGTCAGAACTAATCGAATTATTAGAAGTAGTAAAGTAATGATGCTTTTAAGGAGTTATGTTTTAAATGTCTTGCTGGAATGCTAATTAGAAACACTTGGGAAGGATATATGGCATTATGTGCCAGCTGTAGAAAAGACAGTCCTGAAGTTCATTATATGTGTGTATATACACACACACATACATATATATATATACACACATATATATATATGTATACACACATATGTGTTCATATTTCAAAAGTTTGTTGCTTTAGATTAGAGAACATAAAAAGTGGTACACCTAATGACTAATAAATGAAGGAAGTTAGGGGCCACAGAGAATAGCATTGGACTTGGAGTCAGGAAGACCTGGGTTAAAATTCATCCTCCTTAGACAGTTACTGTCTATGTGACCCTGAGCAAGTCATTTACTGTCTGCTTCAGTTTTCTCATCTATAAAATGGAGATAAAAACAGCACCCACTTCTCAAGGTTGCTGTTAGGATAAAATAAGATAGTATTTATAAAGCTCTTTTCAAACCTTAACGCAATATATAAATGCTTATTATTATTATTAAATATATTTTGATTTCTTTCCATCTTAGTGCTTTTTATAGAAGGGGAATTTATTTGTTGAAAGAGATGATCAGGGTGATATCTAGCATTTACTTTTAAAATTGAACATGCATATTCTCCAAACACTGTACATTTGTGAACCAAAGAATATGTCACAATTTAAAAAAAAATCAAAGTTGTTGGTGACCAAAAGGCCAATGGAAAGATTTGGCGTGATGAGTGCAAGTTGTGTGTTGTGTTTCTAATGATGACTTGTATACACATACACACACATAACCATCTACTAAGCCATGTAAGGGTTCTAATCTTCGTGTGTGTGTGTGTGTGTGTGTGTGTGTGTGTGTGTGTGTGTGTTTAGAAGGGATTGGGGAGGAGAAATCAGTAATCCCCCAAAAGCATAAGGCATATCCATAAGGAAATGTATTCTTAGAACAAGAATTGGTCTTGTCAGGTAGAGAAAATGGAGAATAACAATTGGATATCTTGAAAGCTGTACTGATAGATATGCAAGAAATGAAATACTTAGGGTAGATGTTCTATGGATGATATACAGGAGAGCATGGTCAATAATTTTTCAAAGTTAGGAGGCATTGATGGATTTCAGTCTGTACTGAGAGGAATCATACATATAGTGAGATCTCAGATCCATTAAAGTATTGTAACAGCTGGGACTAACTAAGAAAAGATAGGGAAAGTGCCATGAAATTACACTGGATAACTTTTGGATAGGAGTCAGGACAAAGGACCTATGAATTCATCTGCTTGAGAAATCATGGTTTGAGAATCCTTTCCACTTCTACCCATTACTGTCCATTTATAAATTATAATCTATGGCTAAGAAAAATTGTTAACCACTTATTAAGTAGCTAGTATGTGGTAGACACAGTGCTAGGTCATGGGGATAAAAAGACAAAAATAAGAAAAATTTATATTCTTAAGGAATATACATTCCATCAGGGGATACAATATGTATATATTTATGTATGTATATAGAAGATTGATACAAAGCAGATATAAGGTAATTTTGAATTGGAAGGCACAAATAACTAAGGAGATCTGCAAAGGTCTCTTGGGTGCTTGAGTTGAATCTTTAAGGAATCTGAGGACTCCAAGAAGTGTAGATGACAAAAGAAAGTATTCCAGGCATGAGGGAGGAAGGCAGCTAATACAACAACATAGAGAGAAAAACAAAGGATTATGTGTAAGTGGGTCAAAAAGGCCTAGACTATAGAGTTTATTTAGAAGAATAATGTATATGAAGACCAAAGAAATAGGACATGGCTTAGTTTCAAAGAGATTTCAAAGTCAAATAAAGGAGTTTCTATTTGGTTTTGGTATATGTGGAAGAGGAAGGAAGGGTACAACATGGTCAAAACTAAACTTTCAGAAAGTCACTTAGGCATTTGTGTAGAAAATAGATTGTGTTTGGGAGACCAATTACAGTGGTCTAGGTCAGGGCTTTTTAAACTTTTTCCACTCATCCTCTTTTCAAAATGCAAAATGCACACGCTTTGTGTTCAGAACCAAGGCTACAGTGAAGTTGCAGGATCCAACATGGACAAGTACTGCTAGAAACACCTCAGATTCGTTATGTATTTGACTTTTAGTTAATTTTTGGTTATTGTCCATTCAGAAACCTTTAACTGTTACCATATTTTTGAGACCCCATAAGGGGTGGTGACCCACAGTTTAAGAAATGCTGGTCTAGAAGGGAGGTATTGAGTGCTTGAACTAGGTTGGTGGCTAAATGGAGAGAAGTGGAAGAATGTTAGAGATGTCATAGAGACATAAGGGATACAATCTGACAACCAATTGGATATATGGGGTGAGTGAGAGAGAGGACCTGAGGAATGATGTCAGTGTTTCAAACCTGGATAATTGAAACAAGGATGGTGCCTGCAGCTAAACTCTGAGGAGGAAAGCCTCTGGGAGGAAAGCTTCTTTTTGACCACAGTGAGTTTGAGATGCCTACCGGTATCCATTTTGAAATGTCTAGTAGGCAATTGTTGATTTGAGACTAAAGGTCAGGAGGAAGACTAGGGCTGGATATGAGAGTTATCTGTATATAGGTGATGGCTGAACCCACAGGAGTTGAAGGTATAATCAGATAAATGCATGTAAAGTGAGACCAAAACTTAGGACTGAAACTTGGCATACATTCATGGTTTGTAGGTATAACATGTTTGGTGACCTGGCAAAAGATTCTGAGAAGCAGTGAGACATGTGAGGAGAACCAAGAGGAAAATGTCATGAAACCTCAGAAAGAAGAGAGTATCCAGGGAGAGAAAGTGGTTAATAGTGTTTAATATGATCACACATGTAGTAATTATCAGAAGCAGGATTTGAATCCAAATGATAATTAACCACCCTGGAAGATGAAGAGAAAAGGAGAGAGAGGGAAAGAGGGAGGGAGGGAGGAAAGAAGGAAGGAGAGAGGAAGGGAAGGGGAGGAGAAGGGAATACTTAATATTGTTGTATCCTGCAGAGAGGTCAAGAAGATAGAACATGAGAAAAGATCATTAGATTTGACAGTTAATTTGACAATTAGGGCAAAGAATCAGTAAGCAATAATGAATTAAAAAATATTGATAAAATGGTGATTTCTTTGATGAGAGCAATTTCAGTGAGGGGTCAAGTAAGTATTTAAGTACAAAGATAAGTCTGAAAAATGAGTCAGTGGAGAAACAAACAAACAAAATCCTTTCTCATCTCAATTATTACACTGAGTTAGACTCTCAGAATGTTAGAACTGGAAAAGTATTAGGGTCATCTTGTCCAAAGGTTCTTATCCTTTTTTTGTGTGTGTGTCACTTTGTGTATCATATTTAGCAATATGATAAAACCTGGAGACTCTTCAGAATAATGTTTCAAATGCATACAACTAACTACATGGGATTACAAGGAAAACCAATTATGTTGAAATAGTCATCAACATATTAAAAAAAGAAAAGAAACCTCCAATTAAAAATTCCCATTCTAGTGATTGTCCAACTCCCTACAGATGAAGAACTTGGGACACAGAGAATGACAGTAATTGTGACCTTGGTCATATGCCAAGTTAGTGGTGGAGCCTGAATTAGGGTCCAGATCTCTAATCCTACAGTCTAATGTTTATTTACTATTTCATAATATTTTTATGAGATATAAGATGTCTTTTCTTTGCTTAATTTTTGGTCCAGATGGTAGAAGGTGGAAATGATAGTGTCCATATATGTTTATTATACATATAATGAGTTAACATTGGTAAAGTGATTTGCAGACCTTTAAGCATTATTTAAATGCTAGATATTATTGTTGCTGTTGTGGTGGGAACAGTGATATATGTAAAATGTACAGGGAAAATGACTGAATAGGGAATTGGAGAAGAGAATTTTGTCAAATCTATAAGTCATTTTGATGAGATCCCAAAAGCTTGAGGATTTATTATTATAAACCAACAGTAGAGAATAGAGAGAAATTACTCTTAAAAGGAGAAGATTTGGTTAGTGGAGGAGGGAGATGACACTTTAGTTCTAGAACAAACATCTTAGAATCTGGCTAAAGGTTGGTCCTGCCTTTTATCCCTTAATCTGTACCGTTAAGCTGGACCGAAAGCCAATAACCTGTAAAAACACTTGGGGATGTATTTCAATGTGCTCTTTTGATTTCTTTCAAGACCATCATGTAGGATGATAAAAGGGAAAGAGTCTGGGATTTGGAGTCAGAAACCTTGTCTTTGTTTTTAGCTGTATATGACTCCAAAGCAAGTTGTTCCAAAGCATCATAAATTCTAAAATGTGTTATAAGGGGTTCTGTATGACTTTTGCCTCTTCATTGTCATCAAGGTTTGTTAATCAAATAGTCAGACTGGGGGTTTACTGTCCTGTTTCTTTTCTCTTAATTCAGAACAGACCAATTGAAAATATCCCCATTGAAAAAGCCATTGAAAACATCCCTATTTTGCTACTACCTTTCAGTATTGTCTATGATGAAGACATATTATATAGAGCTTGTGAGTAACCATAGATGTCTATGTTGGAACAGTTTGATTTTGAGACTGTCATAGTGAGCCTCATTATAAAATTTATAATGAGTAATAATAAGAAGTAACAACAGTTTCAGTACCTCAAAGGATTATATTCTTGTTAACAGGAAGAATTAAAATCTCTTTCTATTCATTTCTCATTTGTTGTGGCAGTTTCCAGACACCTAGTTACTTAGATTTTAAGACAGGTTTCTAACTGTGGTTGAATAAATGTGGTTTTAAGTGAGAAATGGGATGAGGGTTTGCAATATAGGACTAAGTATTTATAACTGTATCAGTATGATTTTAAAAGAAAATACTTGCTATTGCTTTTGGTTACAAGATGTTATTGTAATACAATAATTTATAAATAGATAGGTGTGAAGTTTTTAGCAGTAATCTCCTAACAGAAGGAAGGCACATAGTGCAAATTGACAACAGCAGATTAAGACACTTTGAGATTCATAAGCATGAGACTTTGAGAGCCTTTCCTCAACCTTAGTGAAATATTTTAAAATATTATGGTATATTAAAAATATTTAATAAATTATACTTTAAAAAACGAACCTACTATTCTACTTTATTTATGTATACATATGCATATGTGTAGCAATATTTCCCATTAGTATTTACGATTGGCTTTAATGTTTTAAAGCTTTCAAATTAAAACACAAATAAGCTATTAATATAGCTCCTTTTTATTTTTCAGGACATAAAAAGGATATAAAAAACTAACAAGATTGTAATAAATGATTCAGAAAATACTAAAATGATACTTTAGTCAATTGAATGGAATTAGATAAATGTAATAGTAAATACAAACAGAACCAAAGCAAAGGAATTTTTTTTAAAAAGATGACAATTAGGGCAAAGAATCAGTAAGCAATAATGAATTAAAAAATATTGATAAAATGGTGAAATTTTCCTCAAATGCTATGAGAATGCAAGTCTTACAGATTAACTACAATAGTACCACAAAAGAAGGAAAGGTATAGAAAAAATAATATTTAAAAAATGCTTCATTTTGGTATGATAATAGTAATAACTGTTGATATTTATGTCACCCATTACTATATGCCAGATACCATTTCAGGTGCTTTACACTTATTTGATCCTCTCACAATCTCAGGAGGTAGGAACTGTTATTATCCCCATTTTACAGATAAGGAAATTGAGAAAAGCAGAGGTTAAGTCACTTACCTACTATTACACTGAAAGTAAATATCTGAGGCCAGATTTGAACTCTTCAACTCCAGGTTCGGTGCTTTAATCATTGTAATACCTAGCTGCTCCTACAATATATGATAGTACATAAAGTCATAACATATTTATTTGTTACTTAATAGTGACTAGTACACATATATGTTAAATAGCTTATTGATTCAAATGTACTTAGGTATTATTAACATTTTAACATAAATTTCAAAGAGAAAATTTTTTAAATGCTTCTCACATTTCCTTCCTGTCATTGGAGGTGCTTATAATCTAACACCACATGAAAATATCACTATATGGTAATAAATATAATAAGCAGTAGGTCTTAATTAAGGATGACATAAGCATGATTTCCTAAATTTCACTGACACTTAGAACATATATGACTAATGACTGGAACAAGGGAATGAAAGGTAAGATTTGGTTCAAGGGGAGCAAATTAAATAGAAAAGGAAGCAGAATATTATGTGTCAGGAAAAAATTTACTTGTGTGATGATCCAAGGGAGAGGGATGGATAGAGAACATTTGGATAAGGATAAAAAGAGGGACCTGGGTTTATCTGCAATTTTAATGTGATCTTTATCAGATCAAAAGGGGAAGCAAAATCACCAATATAATAGTGAGTATAAAATGTATCCAGGCCACCAGAACAGCTGAAGGCATCAGACAATGAATTCCTGATAGAAATGAAAAACCTGGTATAAAGGCAGGAAATTATTATGAGGCAAGATATTGTTATGAGGAAGGAAGGAAGGAAGGAAGGAAGGAAGGAAGGAAGGAAGGGAAGGAGGGAGGGAGGGAGGGAGAGAAGGAGGGACGGAAAGAGGAAGGAAGGACTTCTCAGGTACTTACTTGGTGCTAAGCGCTATGCTAAGCACTTTGCAAATATTATTTCATATGATCCTCTTAACAACCCCAGAAAGTACTATTACTATCCTCACTTTATAGCTGAAGAATATGACACAGCGTTTCAAGGACTTGCCCAGGGTAACACAGCTAGTAAGTGTCTCAAACTAGATATGAATTCAGGTCTTCCTGACTCTATGCTCTGGCCACTTTACCAACTAGCTCTTCTAGATAACTTGTGAACATCTTCTGGAAATTTCTTTATGACAATTCAGGTAAGAGAAGAAGAGACCTCAAAGTCCATCTAGTCCAACTCTGGCCTAAACTAGGAATCTTATGTACATTATAACCATCTCTACCTTTTATAAACTCTCCTTTCAGTAAACCATGCCAAAGGACTAAAACAATCAAATGTCTTAAAAAAGAAAAAAAAAATGAGTTATTTCAAACTACAAGCTAGTGAAGTTCTATAGAATGGGTTATTAAAAGGAGGGTTTATAAAAGGTAGAGATGGTTATTAAGAGAGAAATAGATTTAAAAAGAAGCAACTGATCTTTTTTTTTTTTACAGTCAAGCAATATGTTGTAAACCAAATATCTTGATTTTTAGCAAGGTGTTTGACACTCGTGGACAATGTACATAAGATTCCTAGTTTAGGCCAGAGTTAGACTAGATGGACTTTGAGGTCTCTTCTTCTCCTACATCTGTGATTAAGCTAGACTCTCTGCCAAAGTCTGCTAGATATTTATCAGGAGGTGCCAACAAGATAAACTGGTATGCAAACTTTGTCTCAAGGGGGTGCCAGAAACAGAGCCAATGTCAGTTCAAGGATGATAAATTAAAGACTGTGAAGTAAGTGAGCAGATTCCAGGTCAATAACCACATCCAAGGTCTGCTGTACAGGAAATCTTCCAACAGATTAGGGAAAGGAGCAAGGTCCTTGAATGGAAAAGTCAACATGATTCACTTCCTCATGCCTCTGCCAGAGATCACAACTCAAGAGCCATTGTATTTGTACCTCACTAAGGGATCTTAATAATAAGGAAAAAATGTATTTAAAGAAACTACCAGTGGAAGTCAATTATACTTTTGTTGTTTTATCATTTTTTTTTTTTTAAAATTCCTTAATAGACTAGACACTGGCCTACTGTGCCTAATGAATTAACATTTTTTCTGCATGAAATGATGAACAGCATTTGTTAAACACTGATTATACAACAAATGAGAAAGCCAGATGACTCAGTAGCAGAGTGCTGGCCTGGAGTCAAGAAGACCTGAGTGCTAGTCTGGCCTCAGAAGCTTACTAGCTATGTGACCTTTGGACAAGTCACTTAGTCTTTGTCTGCCTTAATGCTCCGGAAAGGAAGTGGCAGACTACTCCAGTATCTTTGTCAAAAAGCCCCAGGGACCATGTGGTCCATGGGGTCATGAAAAATCAGACATAACTGAATGCCTGAACAATAATATGTAACAAACACTGTTCTACGTATGTGGCATACAAGTATAAAAATACAGACAGTCCCTCTTTTCAGGGAGATTATGTTTTAAAAGGGGAAGACAACACTTAACAATAATAGGTAACATATGTGTACATATGTATATATATGTACACATACATGTATAGATAGATAGTATCTTAAGGTTAACATTGCACTTTAAAGTTCGCAAGACATTTTATATCACTTTATTTATTTGAGCCTCAAAAGGGCCTTACAAGATATTATTATTTTCATTTTAGAGATGAAGAAACTGGGATCGGGGGAGGGAGATTAAGTAAACTGCCCCAAAATCTGAGACAAGATTCAAACTCCGGTCTACCTGTCTCCAAGTCAGGTCTATTCCCTATGCCACCTAGCTGCCTACATACAGAAAAGAGGTGATCAAGGAAGGATATTTTGTTTTGGAATATCACAAGGATATTGAGTGGAGTCATAGATAGTAGTACCTTTTCTAGCAGTATTAACAGAGTTGATTGCACTACTTTTCCAGAATTGGAAAGTCAGGGCCAGGGGAGGAGGTATGGTGGCTGATTGAAAATATATTGAGAGTTTAATGAATCAAAGCAGAAACCAGCCTTAGACATAGTAAGGAATTAAGGCAAATATGGATAGCAGGCCCCAGGGTGGGAATTCTTGGTGTGAAAGAATAAGTCCTCTGGGATCTGAGTTTCATGGTGATGAGCAAGATAACAGGGATATAAACTTCAGGAAGTAATTTCTTATTTAAATTTTATTTAAATCAGATTGCAGCTAGAATTGTGGTTATATTTAAAATTATTCTCATCTAAAATCAAGTATTATAATTTATTGCTTCTAAGGAGGCTGAGAGTTTCAGTCTTCATATCTAATTTCTAGACCTACCACTGATTATTAGTTTGGATTACAGGATTATTGTTTTAGAGCTGGAAGAGACTTGGGAGGTCTTCAGGTCTAATCCCCTGATTTTATAGAGAAAGAATCTGAAGCTTAGAAATGTTAAGTGATTCACCCAGGGTCATAAAATATCTAATTGTCTGACAGTGTTAAACCCAAGTCTTTCTGACTCCAAGTCCAAGACTTCACTGCCTCTACCACTCTGCCTTTTCATGACCCTAAGAATGCCTTGGAATCTTGTGATTTACTTACAAATCTTTCATTTATCATCCTTCAACTCAAATTGGCTCTGTTGCTAGTAACTCCCTTGAGACAAAGTTTACATTTCAGTTTATCTTGTTGGCACTTCCTGATAAATATCTAACAGAATATGGCCAATAGAAAAGGCCTCAAAGTCCATCTTGTCTAACTGATCTAAACCAGGAATCCAGTAAGTATTATCCACATGTGGTCACCCAGTCTCTGCTTACACATCCCAGTGATGGGGAATTCCCTGTCTCCTCAAGGAAGTCCATCTCACTTAAGGGGAAGTATAATTTTTAGGATGTTGGCAAGGTTTTAGGGTGGTTCACTTGTATCAAGGTGAAATCCACCTAAAGTTTCTTTATCCTTTATCCAGCTTCTACTCATTTTCCAATATTACTAAAAATAAAATAAACATTCTACACTCTTGAAAGTATTATATAAACATGTCACTGCTGTACTTTCTACATCACATTTCCTTTAAAACTGGAATGCAGTGGTGGATTGAAAGTTTCAGGTGTCCAAGTTCACAATGAGAATGAAAAACAGATTCTTGTGGGAGAAGGAGAATGAGAAAAATACAAAAGTTTGTGGTCAGAGAATAGAAATAAAGATTTTGTGATTTTGAAAAGGGTACAATTCCAGGTAATTGAGAGTTGTAATATGAGACCATTTTGGTGAGTAACTGAAGTGGGTTGAAATGAAAGTCTTTGGAATTGACACTTAGGAACTGGGTTGGATATAGGGAGGGTCATCATCATAGATACTGAAGTTGCTAAAATTAGTGGTGTTTAAAGAAAAGCTTTTTTATTGATTGTCTAAGCCCTGGAAATTGACAGGTAAAAACAGTGGGGTAGGGTGGTATTAAAATCAAATCAGATGGAAAAACAATCATGTGTACTTGTCAGTTAGGGGAGAGGAATATTCCGAGTTCTCCTAGGTCTGTAGATTATAAGAAGTGGGAGATGAGTGATCTGAATGAAAGAGTTGCAAGAGGTAATCTGAAGACCTGAAGGGATCTTCGCAGGAATGTTAGGTTTCAGGTACTATAAGGAGGTGGAAGTTGTTCCAGAAACTTTTTGGTTTGCAGAAGAAGTAGAACAATCAGTCAAGAATTTTTCTGTTGTTCATTCATTTCAGTCATGTCCAATTCCTCATGACCCCATTTGGAGATTTCTTGACAAAGATAATGGAGTGATTTGCCATGTCCTTCTCCAGCTCATTTTACAGATGAGGAAAGTTTGGCCACCAGGATTAAGTGGCATGCCCACTGTATAAGTGACCTCACACAGCTAGTAAGTGTCTGAGGTCTGATTTGAACGCAGGAATAGTAGTTTCAATGTAACATAAAAAGGGCTAGAAAAGTGGTAGGCATGGTTAGAGTCATTTTGGGAAGGGCTAGGATTGAGCTAGGTAGAGATGAAAATATAGAAATAATATATAATGAGAAAGGGGGAAGAAGAGGTAGGTATTGTGCCTGGTGAACACATGGCCAGAGAGTAAAGTGAATTCTCAGTTGGACTATTCAATAGCCTGCTGGATGACCTCTTTGCCTCAAATCTCTTCCTACTCTGAGACATCTTCTACTCAATTATCTTTCTAAAGTGCTTGTCCAATATTTCACACCTCTACACAATAAACTCCAGTTTCTCCTTATTGCCTTTCATGGTCAAATAGGTACCCCTCTCTTTCACCTTCAAAACCATTCACTACCTACCCCCTCCTACCTTTCCACTCATATTGCATCTTATTCCTTACTCTCTGATCCATTGACTCTGGCATCTTTGCAGTTTCTCAAACAAGGCACTCCAACTCCAGACTTCAAACATTTGTCCCATGAGAATCTCCTATCTCATCTACACTTCCTGATTTCCCTGGCTTCTTTCAAGTCTCAGTTTGAAATCCCACCTTCTATAGGAAGTCTTTCTAGATCCCCTCCATTGATTATTTCCTATTTATCCTGCGTATAGTTTGTTCATAGTTGTTTGCATATTGTCTTCCCCCATTAGATTGTGGCCTCCTTGATATCAGGGACTGTCTTTTACCTTTTTTTTGCATTCACAATGCTTCAAACATAATAGGCACTTCGTAATACTTACTGACTGAGTAATGACTAAAACTAGGTCTAAATTTAAAAGAATGACTGAAACAACCACCACTTGGGATAGTAGGACTTTGGGGTATGTATATAGGACAATATGATTTCATTATATTTTATCTGTTGGTTTGGCATAATTGAGCATATTTATAGCTGACCTTTTGGGCCCCTGCCTTTATGTGATGCCCCCAGCTAGTCCACCGCTTTCCATGGGCATAGAGTGATAGGCAGCAGGCACAGAAATAGCTAAAAAGTTACTCTGTTCTTCATAATATCTTATTGCTCCTTTTTAGCATTTGCTTTCTTGTATTTTCAGGGGAAAAATGGTGCTCAGGGGTTTCTTTCACATCAGATTCACAAACTCCCAACTAGAAATCATTGCAATATTTCCTTTTATTTTGTCTTTGGAAGAAAAATCTTGTTACTCCTGCTCATCACCATTGACTCTTGATCAGGAAGATAGTTTCCCTGGGATGTGGAATGAAAAATACAATAGCGAAGAGAGGATTGGCAGGAAGTTAGGTAGAACCTCAAAGGGGAGAGAAGCTCTTTAATCTCTCCCCAAACTGTCTCTGCTTAGTGAGGAGGTGTTTCTGATGCAAACACTGTTTGAAGTTGTTTTCTATGCTTTTCATCTTTTCATTCCTTGCAAACTGTCTGAAGGAAATAGTTTTACAAGTTCACTGAGAAGGCCATGGAAACTACAGTTACAGTCTTTTCAGGCAGTAACAATCTTTTCACTTACTAACCAGCCTACCAATGTGTATGAATGAATGGATGGATGAATGAATGAAAGAAAGAATGAATTGGGTGTGGGAGGAAGCATTTCTCGAGTTCTTACTTTGCACCTAGCACTGTGTTAAGCCCTGGGGATATAAATAGAAACTCAGAGATGGTCAGTCCTCTTAAAGAGCTCACATGATACTAACAGGAGAGATTACACATAAGGGAGGCTTGAGCTATAAGTCAAATAGAAAGCATCCATGGTCTGTAGGGTGCCTCAGCAAAGCAGATGGTCCTGTTCCCATGATACGTGTTCTTTACTGTCATTTGCACTGATAAATTAATCTCTGTTGCTAATACTGAATCATTGTCCAGTATCAAGGACGATAATGGAGACTCTTTTGAGTCTTTTCTAGCTCTGTTTGCTGAGATGGTCAAGGCTGTGATACATATAAAAGCATTTATTTGCCAAGTATTATCTCTACAAGGGCTGCTTTCTGGGATGGTGACAGTAAAGACTATGCTAGAAATAGGACCAAGGAGGCAGAGTGGGGAAACAAACAAACAAGCCACTTTCTTTCCTGGCTTTTTTAGGCTTATGTTCCTGTGGCTAATGATTAGCAGTTGAGTTGGTGTTGCTGGTGTGGAAGATGGTGGGAAAGAAATTGAAAGTAACATGTTTTTGTTATTGTTCATTAAATAATAGTAGCAGCTGTCAAGAACTAACAATTGTTTTTTTTTTTTATTTGAATGGTTGTTTTTCTGCAAAGAGCATGCAGTTAGGTAGAAAACTAATTATCTAAATTCTATAGCTGCTCAGTTATTCCAAAATATCACTTCTCTCTCTCTCCTGTGATCCTTTCCATATGAGGAATAATTACCAAGCATTGCTTAATGCTGACTGTGCAAAGTGCTACAACGATGAGATAAGACATACAAGATGTAGCCCATGAGAAACTCATGGTTTCAGACGAGTAGTGAAGACTTATACATGAACAATGGATGAGCTAGCGTATTCTCTTCACCTTCTCCATAACATCAGGTCCACTGAGAGCAAAAGATGCAGGGTTCAGAAAGTAGTCTGGCTAATAGTATGGGAATAAGTAACTTATTTGAAACCAGAAAATCAAAGAAGACAAATGGTAAAGGAATATACAGTCACCTAGGGTCAATACAATTAGGATGTTGGCAATCCAGGTAAGTAATTTACAAGCAAGAGAGCAAAATGGTTCTAGGGGTCAGGACACAGATAAGAATCTAAAAAGACAGGGAAACTGGATTAAGCCTCAAAGGTCAAAATACAGGGAAATGAAGTTGATTAAGATACAAAATGTATCTCACTAAGTGGCTCTTTTTATATTTCATGAGAAGGCAAATACTGATTTCAGAGAATGGATGGGAATGAACCTAGAAGAGTTAAATTGAGAGTGACCCTGGCTGTGAAATGGGTAAGAGAGCAGAAGATTATATAAATATAACTGCTTGTGCATTTCTTACCTTTTAACCCAATCTAACCTATGAACTTGTGATGCCACCAAAGGAAAGAAGGGCACCAGTGTCATGGCTGAGTGGTGGCAATAGCAGCGGAGACCTGAAGGCTGGTGATGATGCAGGGCATAGGAGTGGGTGAGATGGTGAGTCAAGACTGGGTCATGCTGGTTAATGGTAGTAATAAGAAGGAATTTGAAGGAGTACAGTGACTGACTCCTTTGGGTATTTAAATATGACAGTCATACATTTTGCTTTTATTTGTCCAGTTCACTTGGGATATATAATTAAGTACCAGGTAGCAATAAAATGGCACTACTTTATAAGAATGGCCACAGAGAAACAGGACAAATATGTACCTAAATGGCTAACCATTTTAGAATCATAAAATTAATCAGGACTCAAGGTTTTCCTACAAAATTTCTTTCTTGTTCTCCTATCCCATCAAGAGAAACCCTGGGATTGTCAGTACTACATGGCTCAATTGGTTTCCTTCCAAAAGTAAGCTCTCATGTAAGTATTCAGGCTAACAAACCATTGGATATGTGAAAGGTTTTATTTAGCCTGTCATCTTATTTAAAAATGCAGAATAGTTTACATTTGAGCCCCTTGATTAGAGAAGTGGTTGTCAAAGTTAATGCCGACCCCTTCACTCAGGGGACCATAATATGATCTCATGGGTACTTGATCAACCAATCAAAGGATAGAAATTTGGATATCATCATATCCTCTAAATGAAGGCTAATCAAAGGGCTAATATCCATCCTTCACTCATCCTTCATTCATTATTTCCCAATAATTTCCCATTCTGCCTTTTTCCTACCAAAGCCTCCCTTGGCTATAAAGTTCTAAACTTTTCTTCTGTGCAAGGCACCAACCCCTAACGGACTCTGACTTGGATACTCACATAAGAAACAACACAAAAATATTCCCTTTCTCAACATTCTGACCCTCTTCATCCCTTGACTATAAAAGGAAATCTTCAGACGGGCTCCATGCTCTCTCTAGGACAGTGGCTCATGAGTAAACCTCTCCCTTTTTTAAATTTCACTTTAGTATTTTGAATTGCACAGGATGATAAGTCATAAATGGATTGTGTGCCTTTTCACAAATCTTAAGTTACTATTATTTTCTTATTATTGCTTCAAGTCCCTATTTAAACTTCCCAATTATTTTTGTGGAACCCACTATCCTTCTAGTCATCTAGGTTCTACCCACCACTCTCATTACCCCATATTTAATTAATTGCCAAATCTTGTCCTTTTTTGCCTCCAAAACATCACACATCCAGGATCCTCTTTTGGTCTCTCATTGATTCTCATCCAAATTATTGCATTAGCTTCCTAACTGACCTCCCTGTCACAAGCATCTTCCTTTCTAATCCATCTTCCATAGATCTCCCAAAGTATTTTCTTTAAGCATAGTTCTGGCATGTCATTCCCTTAATCAGTTCCAGTGGTCCATTGACTCTAGGATCAGATATTTTTTCATCTTTATCTCATCACTTTAAAAATTTCTATTTTGCATAAGCTTTATAATAAATGAATGCATGTACATATATGGGGAGGTCATGTTTATAGGTCATAGCAAGCAAAAATGTTTGGAGAGTAAAGGAAGGAGTATTTATCTGACTCCTCTTGGGTAAATGCTGAAGCATTCTACATGCCAATAATAATAGCTAATAGCTAACATTTATATAGTGCTTACTATGTGGCAGGACTGCTATGAGTGTTTTACAATTATTATCTCATTTACTCCTCACAACAACTCTGGAAGGTAGGTGATATTATTATTCCCATCTTACAAATGAGGAAACTGAGGCAAACAGAAGCTAAGGGATTTGTCCAGGGTCACACAGCATGTCAGTGTCTCAGACTGGATTTAAACTCAGGTCTACCTGATTCCAAGTCCATCCATCATTCCCTCCACTGAGCTGCCTAGCTGCCTTTTAGAGCCAGAAGGAAGTTTATCTACACTCTAGACTGGGAGTTCTTAACTTAAAGTTCATAGGCCCCAGGGATGCATGATTAGATTTCAAGGAGTCGATGTGCTTGGATGGGAGAAAAAACTGATTTTCTTTACAATCCTATGCATTTTATTCTATGCATTTAAAAACATTATCCTAAAAAGATGTCCATAGGTTTCACCATACTGACAATGGGATGCATAACACAAAAAAAAGTTAAGAACCCCTGCTCTAGACTAATTCTCATATTTTGTAGATAGGGAAAGTAGGGCCAAATGAGGTGACATAACTTGCCCAAAGTCTTGTAGTGAGTTACTTGCAGAGCAAGACTTTTGACTCCCAGTCAAGTGATCCTTCCATTTCACTGTGTTGGTTCACCAAATCAGGAAACTTTTTCTTCTTCTGTGTCTATGTAACAGATGATATGTGCGTAAAACTATCTAGGCAGCTAGATAACACATTGAATAGAATACTGGGTCTGGTGTCAGGAGGACCTAAGTTCAAATGCAGCCTAAGACACTTCATAGCATGCAAATTGGGTAAGTCACTTACTCTCTGCTTCAGTTTCCTCATCTGTAAAATGGGGATCATAATAGTAACTGCCAAAATTGTTGTGTGGATCAAATGAGATAATATTTGTAAAGTATTTAGCACAGTGCCTGCACACAGTAGGTGCTATATAAATGTTCATTGTTGTTATTAGTATTATTATTAAAACCAATTTTCCTTTAGTTAGGGCTGATGGTGTACTAGTAACACTTAAATTCATCAATGAAATCAACCAGATTTTGTTGACTATTCAAAAATATAAACATCAACACCTTTAGGAAGAAGTCACTCACTTAAAGGACCCAGTAGGTGCACCTCATCCAAATACTCTTGATGGGGTTTCCTGTCCACACATCTACAGACCATTTTCTCCTTCTGAGCTGGTTCTCTGACAAGTTTCCATCAATCAGCCTGCTCCAAGTTAACATGAGATACCCAAATTTCCAAGCATAGAAAATATGGGAGTGTGTCTTACTTATGACCCAGGAGCAGGCTAATAGAGCTTTTAATGGATTTTTAAGATTCTGGGTAAAGACATATACAAGTTACATCTAAGTTCTAATTATGGTTGATTACTGAAGCTTATGATGAAAGGGGTCTATCAATAGAAGCTAATGTGTTTATTAGTTATTTATCAGATTTGGGGGAAACATACATCTTTAGTAGTTGTTTGCCAAATTAAGGACATTTTATACATACATACATACATACATACATACATATATATATATATATATATATATATATATATATATATATATATAAAATTGTGTATAAGCAACTTGTTTACCAAGTTTGGAACACACAGATTTCATTGCTAAGCTAGACCTCTGGAGTGTTTATCTGTTACAGAAAAACATCTTACATAACAACTTAGTCGCAAAATGAAGGCTTAAAACAAAATGGAATAGGTCATCCCAAATTAATATACTTATTCCCATTAGAGTATGTAGGTATTGTTTCTTCATTACGTGAGTTTCAAAGAAAAGATAATACTAATAATGAAAATGAACAGGGCCAAAATTGAATAGGTGTATGAATATATTTTAGGGATTGCAAGTGTAAAAATTATATAGTGCTTTCCACAATCCCAAGCTGTTCCCTGAAACAAAATCTCCCATTTTTTTACACTTGTATTCTTTGAGTGATGAAAAATGTTTTTTGATCTTATAAAAACACAATCTATTAAAAATGACAGCTGTAGGGAACAAAGACAATGAAGAGTATGTTAACTATAAATAAGCAGTGGTAGAATGAATGAATCAAAAAAAATATTTACTAAATGGTTACTGTATCCCAAACATTGTGCTCAGGATATAAATACAGAAGGAAAGATAAACTCCGAACCCAGGGAGCTTGCCTGTTGCTGAGGGAGACAACAATTATAGTGGAGGGAAATGGCTAGCAAAGGGGACTTTGGTCTAGAAAATTATAGGATTGGTAATTGGGGCCATGGGGAGTACACTGACATAGTTCTTTGAGGAACAATAGTAGACTTGATCATGATTCCTAAATTGGAGTAGAGGATAGTGAAGACAGAAACAAATTGGTTGGTGAGAAGATGGTTAGGAAATTGGGAGCGACATGAAGCAGAATTTAGGACTGAAAATGTTCTGGGAAAAGTAATCAATAATCCAGTGAGACCCTAGGGTGGAAGTTTCTTCAAGAACTGGTCTCTGGTATAGGGTGCAATGTAAAGGAGGAGAAAGTGGCCAGTGAGGAAGAGTGAGTACAGTGATGCTCAAGAATCAGCAGAAAGGATATCATTTGTGGGAAGTAAAATTAGAAAAGGAGGTAATCTGGTCAGTGCTGACAGATGGTTAACTTGACAACTATACTTGGATCCCTCATAGTGGATTCATGGAAACAAGTAGACTTATTACATCAGAGAGAACGGAAAATGTGGATTGGTTGATATCTATACTTTTAGATGGAATATCCACATAGATGAGATCATGGAGTTATTGAAGTATTGTACTGTAAGTCAGGATATGATATTTGTCTTGTCAAATCTAAATTAGTTTAACAGCAAGCATTTTCATGATGGCATCCTATTTTAATTCTAAATTATAATTTAAAGTAAAATTCAATCCAGTTTTATATGTTTCAGGCACCCAGTTGAAGATGGTGGAAGTATTTCAATTGTTCCTGGAGAGTGATAAATAAAACCTGATTTATTCACAGGTGAACATTTTGACATTTATGATTGCTGAACCTCTATCTGTGCTGACCTTTATTTTTGTACTATCTATGAAGAAAGGATTTATGAAGCTAAAGAATGAAGTAAACATGGTTGGGACAGAGGGAGTGACTATTAAATATCTGGAAGAGAATAAAAAAACTTCGAAGGTATTTCAGCAGCTAAGGGGGAAAGTATAGATAAAAATTTGAAGGTCTGGAAATTTATCTGTCTCTTTCACCCTCTCACTACTCTTATCAGCCCCATTTCCTTCCTCCAGGTGGTGCTCAATCCTCTAAGGTAGGCTTCTATCCAGCATTCCATTTTCCCAAAATTCTTGTTATCAACAAACTTTCAACTAATCCCAACTAAAATGTTAGCTGATAAAACATAATCCCTCCCAGTGGTATTTACATTTTAATAGGGAACTTTTGAAGCTTGAAAAAATAAGACCCAAAGGAACTCAGCTATACAGGTGTAAAGACTGGTGGTAAAGTTGATATTTTGGAATATGTCTGTAACTTTTATAAATAATGCTATATTGGCCTTACATTTCTTTTCTCTTAAGATTGGCTTTATGCAGATATTTTAGTACAACTGACCTATGTGCTAATTAAGAAGCTATTAGAACTACCATTAAAATGAACCTTCCTATGCCTATACCTTACTGCAACTGAGTTAGCAGTCAGCCATAGGATACTGTTCATACATGAACTACTACTCTTTATAGAATGAACTTGCCATTCAGAATGTTCACTCATTCAACTTGATGGACATCCTACTTAGTCCAGTGAAGTCATACATTTGGCATCACCAATTCCAGTTTTTGTTTTATAGGGGCTTTAACTTTCTACTCTGTACCAAAAACTACAAAATAACATGACAATATAACCCCCGGATGTTGATGTGACAGCTGGCAGTCTGTGCCCTCTTCACAATGTCCCCTTAGGTTGGAGTTGAAATATTTAGATTGCACTGACTATCTCCTGAGCTTGGGTAGGTCTGGCACCCTCCCTACTTTACCCTTTCTTGCTCTGGAGATTGAGAAGAGATGGCAAGCCTAGTCTTAGAGACTTACCAGGCAACTACACCTGTTGACTGCCACCAATAGAAATGAAAGACAGCCTCATGGTCTCTAGGGACAGACCTTGGGTTTCATTCATTATAACTTCCCTTGGGAGTTCATCTTTGAAACACAGAGGATAAGATGCCTACTAAAATACACCCGACATGGTTTCTTTGACCAATAAACTGGGAATGAGGAACTAGCTTGTATCTTTTGTGAAATATAAAATATTTCCCCAGTTGTGACCTTCTGCAGGCATTTATAGTCACACAGGCAAAACAAAGGAAAAGAAATTCTTTATGTAAATGAATCAACAATAACAAAAACTAACCCTATGCAGGGAAAGATCCCCATATAAGTGGGGTAGAAAGCTCTAAGAAAATAACATTGTCTTCTAGGGTAGAGTGGGGTTGGAAAAATGAGAAAATTCCTCAACCTCTTGTCTTCACAGCCAGTTGACAGAAATAGTGTGAAGCAGGAAAATGCTGAGAGAACATAACTTTCAACAGGTTCGTTCCCAGCTTTTCCTCAAGTAACAATCAATTATCCACAATAGCTCATCATGTTTGTTGCTTATTCTCCTTATATAGTCCCTATCTTATCCCTATCTCTAGGCAAAAAATTAGCTTCACACAGGCCCAGTAGCAACTATTGTTGTTTTTAAGTCCTTTTTTTAGAGTACTATTCTTTTGGGGTTGCTGACTGGCACCTGCATGCCTTCAATATCCATCCAGTCTTACTAAAACAATCTTCCCTTTCTCTGTTCTGCCCTTTTTCTCAGAGACATCCCCCATGCCACCTTCTTGTCACTGCCAGATCTTATCCCCTTCAGACTCCAACTCTGGTACTCAAGGGATAAAATGATCCCCTACCTCAGGAAGCTACTGAATTATTTGGAAACTTGTGAATAAGGCAACATAGAAGAGAGAAAGTAGCAATAGTGATGTGTTGGTCATTTACCCTTAGAGTACAAGATTTAGAAATCTAGTTTTGTTTTGTTTTCTTTCTCTCTCCTGGGGAACTTTTGAGGGTAATTAGTGCAGCCTTTTCCAGTGGTTCACTTATTCCTCTGAGTTCTTACCTTCTCTGTAGGTTCCTGTGTTTTTGTTTCTACACATTATCTGAGATATTTGTGAAAGATGGATAGAACTTTGCATTTCTTGGACAAAGGTAGCTTAAAGCCATTTATTTGTTGTCCTTCTATCATATACTATCTAGTACCTGTTCGGGTGACCAAAGATGGAGTGATTGGGACCTGAGAAGAAAGAAGTCAGGTAAAAGGATACAAAGTCGTATGATATCCCTCATAGATTAAAGGCAGTTCTGTTCTATGTCCTCCCTAGCTTTTGTTTGGTAGGAGATGTGGTTACAGTTTGAGAACTGATCACTGGTTATTTGTGTTAAACTAGAAAATAGAGCAGGGTAAAAAGAGAGTAATAAGGAAAAGTTGCAACTATTACCAAAAAATAAAAGACAACAGGACATAATCATGAATCAAAGTATGAATAGTTGTTACAGAGCCTGTGTGAAGCTGATTTTTTGCCCAGAGATAGGGATAAAGTCTCTGTTAGTGAATGACTATATCATGAGAATAAACAACAAATATGATGAGCTCTCCTGGATAAAGGATTGTTATTCGGGGAAAAGTTGGGAAAGAACCTATTGAAAGTTATATTGACTCAGCATTCCATTGTTCCAGTCCTCCTATCAATCAGTGTTGGAGAGGCTCTGATAAGGAAGGAGACACTAGCTTTCTGTATCACCTGCTATTTGTCAAGTACCCCTACCTGCAAATTGTCATGTTCTTGTTATCTTGGGGAGGAATTGAGATGCAAGGGCCCACCTCTCTTGCTGACCTATCTGGATTATCTTAAAGTTACCTATAAAAGCTGTCTTCACCTCGAAGCCATTACTGATCTCCAGGGACCAGCCAATCAAATGTTGCCACCTTGACATACTTATAATAAAATCCATTTAATTCTCTTTGTCCTGAGTTTTTCCTCATTAATCAGGATAAAAAGTTCAAATGAAAAATTTTCCTTTCAACAAACCAAACTTGCCAGGGACATGAATATGGAAAGAGAGTAGAATGTGGTTAATAATGATTAGTTCAATGATGAAGGCAGCTAGATGGCACAGTAGGTAGAGCATTGGACTTGGAATCAGGAAGACTCATTCTTCATGAGTTCAAATCTGACCTCAGACACTTATTAGCTGTATGACACTGAACAAGTCACTTAACCCTGTTTGCCTCAGTTTCCTCTTCTGTAGAATGAATTGGAAAATGAAACGGTAAATCACTTAAGTATCTTTGGCAGGAAAACTCCAAAAGGAGTCACAAAAAGTCAGACACAACTGAAACAACTAAACAACAATAACAACAAATATAAAGGGGAACAAGCTGCAAGCGCATACTAATCTCATTTATTAAGGGGTTAGCTAAAATTACATAGGTTAAATAAAAGGCTTAAATGAATACAATACGCCCTGACATCTAATGGTCACAATAGAGGGAAATGAAGACATGGAGATCATTGTATGTAATTTGTAAAATATGTGAATAAAACTAAAAATTATTTCCCCCATATTATTCCTAATGCAAAAAACTTATTTTCTGTGAATCTAACATTTCTATTTTTAAGAACTAGGTAGAGTTTAATGGATATATCAGTTCCCAAGATCTAGAACTAGAATAGAGATCAGAGGTCTGGTTCAAACAGAGGTCCAGGCTCAAGGTTTTAAGAGCTTGCCCAGGTCTCATAAGTAGAAGGCAGTTGAGGTAGTATTTGAACCCAAATCTCTCTGACTCTTGAGTCAGTGCTATTTCTGCTGTATTATTACGTCTCCCAGTATTAATGTGCTTAACTAATCATGAATTTCATATTAATATATATATTCATTAAAATTTCTGTTCATTTGTAAATTTCAAGCTGAAATTCCTAAACAATAGCCTTCTCAATCAGGAATGCTCTGAACCAAATTATTTTTGGTTACCAACATATTCTGAAAAATAAAGTGCTAGGAGCTCCATAACTTTGAAGATAAATCAAGCATGAAGAAGGACAGTATAATGAGAATTTTCTGGCAAAATGACATTTGTCCTTTTGAATTTCCATTAAAATATTAAAGTGTTTCCTCATTTTTCTCACTTTAATATTAAATTGAACATTAACGAAACTTTGTTACCCCAAAGTTCCCAAAAGAAACTTAGATAATACTTATTTTAGAAAAAATGAAAATTGCCAATAGAAAATCAGCTCTTTAACTTTTTGGTAGCTAAATGATGATGCAACATGTTGGTCAGCTATCTTTTGGCTATGACCCTTAAGACTAGAATACTTCAGGAGTTGAATCTGAAAACATAGATGTCAGTTGTGGTTGATACCTTGGCAAAGATATAATGACATATCTTTGGGTGAAAGACAATGAGGTATAATCATGTGATTTTTGTTGATTGTATTTTTAATTTAGTTAATTGTTTTTCTAATGTTATAACAACCCTGCATTCTTGGCATAAAACTGACTGGATCATATTACATAATTTTTGTGATATGTTGTTTTAGCCTCTTTACTAATATTTTACTTACATTTTTTGCATCTATGGTCATTAGAAATATTGGTCTATAGTGGTCTTTTTCTACTTTATTTCTCCCTGGTTTACATCTCAGTTACATATCAATATCATATCTGGTATATAAAGGATTTTGGCAAGTTCTCTTCTTTTGCTTTTTTTTGTGAACCATATGTGTAATATCAGAATGAATTTTTCTTTGAATTGTTTACTGAATTCACTTGTGAATCTCTCTGATTTTTAATGTAAAAAGATAACATACCAATTAAGTTTTTAAAAATGTTTAAGAGAGAAATGTAATGAAATATACTCAAATACTAGAATCATAGATTTGGAGTTGGAAGAAGGGTTGGAGATCATGCAATTCAACCTCCTGATTTTACAGATGAGCAAATTGAGGTCCAGTCAATTTAAGTGACTTGTCCCCAGTTACATAACTAGTAAGTGTCTGAGATGAGATCCAAATTCAGGTCTTCCTGACTCCAAGTCCAGCACTTTATCTACTATGTAATACACCTATTAGGAAAGTACACTAGATAAAGTGGAAAGCTGGGACTTGAATCTTGGTTTTGACACTTATAGTATAAATTTTGTGACTAAGCAGGTCATTTCCTGGACCTTTAGTTTCTTGATTCTAAAATGAGGATATTTGCTTTACATTCTTCCTGGAGTTGTTAAGAAAGCATTTTTAAACTTCTAAAGTGCTGTGAAATTGTTATTATATTTAATGGGAAGGATACCTTTGTTCTAAGTGTGCTATTTGCTGCTGCCATCATCTGGAGAAGAGTCGATGCTCCATCTTCCTTTTCTTCTTACCTATCTTCTCCTCCTACCAAACCATCCTCTACCTCCCTAATTCTGATTTTGTAAGTTTCACCAGGCAGTTGTGGTGTACATCCCTTTTCTGAAAACCCTTCAGGATATTGTTAGATGCTTGACCACTCTAATCATGTTGACAATAACTGGGGTAGTGAGTGAATTATATCACTGGGGGAAAAAATTTAAATAGCATGTGATTTCTTAGAGGCTTCCTTGAAAGAAAAATAACATAATGTGATGGTTAATGGACTTTATTAGTAATGACAAGATTTTTTTCCAGTACTGCTTTGAATTAGACATGATCCAACTTGGAAGATCAAAGGGAAGGTAGTGGTGTTGTAACATGCCACATCCAATGACCTTATTAGGAAACTGACTAATACTCTGAGCTTCCCTGGGAACTTATTCTAGGCTTATCTGAGGAAGCATTTCTCCCCTGAATACTAAGTAAGACAGTGGTGTATAGTGCATGTATAATGTATGCTTTAGTTGGGTGCTGATAAAATATAGATGGAACCAAATGGTAAAGTACAAGTAATTGTTGAAATCTGCCACAACTGCTGTGCATAATTAATAAATAAGTCCTAATAACTGGCATAATATTTGTTTTATGTGAGTATGATATTTTGTGGAGAGCTCCTATTTTACAGAAAATTTCAAACCAGTACAACTTGATTATTTTTTTTTAGTGTTAAAGAATAAACTTTCTAATTAAAAACAGAATATAATTGAGATCGTGTCTTAATACTTTCTTCTTGTTTTTCTTTCTAAAAGAGGATATTATTGAACTTGGAAAAATTTATATTTCCCTATGAACTGTAGGTTTGGTTAAACTTAAGTCTTTTTCACTTTAAGACAGATGTAGATAGGAGTAGAATCCCAATACTCCAAGGTCATATATCAGATTTCAATTTAGGTCCTAAATTAACCATAGAAACCACAATGCCTTGTATTACTCATTCATCTTGGCAACAAAACATCTTAAAGCTTTGAAAAGAGATACTTTCATCCAGAAAATAGAAAGGTTTGCTTGTATTCCCTTACCATAAGTATGTCCGGGAAATACTCCTGACCCTTTATTCTCTTGACAAATGTTTAGCTATGGTGAAAGTGTTGTTTTCTTATAACTATAACTTCTTATAACTATAACTGCAGCTTTGTTTAATAGCACATAGTATGTCTGCATATGATAAAATATGTCCAAACTCCAAATTTCATCATTGTTTCATTTCTTTGATGATTTTCTTGTTCAGTTGGTACAATAGTTTGGAGGACAATTATAATTATGATAATAATAATTATGATTATTCCTGTTCCTTGTGGGGCATGAGCCAGAAATTGCATTTGAGAAAGCTCTCCTGCTCTGGCTAAAGCCATGGATGCAGTGTTGGGGAGGGAAAATTTACATTAGGTTTATGAAGGATAAGAAGCAAGAGGTAAGTGAAAAAGACTCATTTCAGGAAAAAAAAAAAAGTTTTATCATAATGCTCATTGGTACATGATGTGGATTTTTCAAAAAAAATGACAACTCTTTTTACAACTTTTTTGGAGTGGGTTTAGAGGAGCTGGAAACCTATAGAGAATGCCCAATGTAATGTATTAATACATTAGAGGCACAATAAAATTAGCATTGACTTAGGTCATGGTGTTGTAGGATTTTTGTCTAGAAATAGAGGAGAACAAAGGGGATAGTACAACTTCTTCATTTTATAAATGAGGAAAATGAATCCTATTGAAATTACATTACTTGCCTAAGGGCACACAGGTAGTAGTTAGAAATAGGATTTCAATCTGATTTCTCAGAATGGGCTTTCCAGAACTAGTACTTTTTCTAAAAAAGTACCTTTGCTTAAAGAAAAGTATACCTTGTCTAAGCAGACAATTATGGGCACAATCGCTTCTGATAACACAGATATATACATTTCTATATCTATATCTATAAATGTATATGATATAATATAAATCACACACACATATTTATATATATATATATATATATATATATATATATATATATATATATATATATATATATATATATAGAGAGAGAGAGAGAGAGAGAGAGAGAGAGAGAGAGAGAGAGAGAGAGAGAGATTGAGATTGAGATTTAAGGGAACCAGTCTAGCTCCTACCATCTAGGAACTTTATAAGTTCAATTTAATTCAATAAGCATTTATTAAGTAGCAACTATATGCTAGTTACTGTACTAAGTAGTGAGGATACAATAAGGAAAAGGATAAAAATACCTATCCTCAAGTGCCCTCAAGAAACTTACAATCTAATGGGGGAAGACGATGCACAATCGGAAACTGGAAAGAGTGGATGGAGAACATAAGGGGGTGTTCGGCAGCGGGGGCATCTTGCTCGGTGGAGATGAGATTAAGCAAGTCTGTAGATGGAGACTGAAGAGAGCTGTACGGCCCAAGTCCTGCTCCCTATAAAGGAAAAAAGAGGTTTGGGGAGGAGTTTGAAGTTACACTTTCCAGCCCTGCCCCAATCAGAGGAGAGGCTGAGGGAGTTGAAAAGATTAAAAGTTAGTGTCTTTTTATTTCCTATGCATCCTTTTTGACAAATTTTTTTAAAGTTTTCTTGTCATTCACTAGTTTGGAACTGCCAAGGCTTCTGATTTTGATAATATTTCTTAGCTAGATGGCACAGTGGATAGAGCACTATACCTGGAGTAAAGAAAACATGAAGTGGACTCCAGCTATATTAGCTGGGTGACCATGGACAAGTCACTAAAATTCTGTTTGCTTCAGCTTCTCATCTATAAAATAAGGGTGGAGTGGGGTGGGTAATAATAGAATCTACTTTCCCAGGTTGTTGTGAGGGAAAAAATGAGATGGTATTTGTAAAGAGCTTGGTAAACCTTAACATACCTTATAAATGCTAGCTCTTATTGTGCATTGTAATGTTACTGACCCAGCTTCATATGATTGGTGTTGTGAGTTTTAATAGTAGTGTTAATAGTTTCTCTTTTCTGAAATTGTATTAGACCGAATGTCATTCTTGATACCAGAAATATCCTGGACTTCCCAGTCTAAATCCTCTTTCCTAGCACATAAACATATCCCTATGGCCAGAGGCTAACTATAAATTTGCTTGGTAGATCTAGGGATCTTGGGACAGGCTAGAGATCAGTCCTAGAGGATGGGTACTTTATACAGCTAATATAGAAGGCATGTTCTATGTCAGGCTAGAGATGACAATATCCTCAAGATAGATGGATCAGTTCTGGGTCACCTCCATGTTCTTCTCTATTGAGGGCCATTCTGAGGGGCCTAGAATAATGTTCTTCAATTGTCCTAGGTAGATCAAAATATCACAGCCTTTTCAAGATAGAGTATTATGACTAAATTAGTGCTAGACTGGTCCCAGCCAGAACTGTCCCCTGAGTGTATCCCAGTGTCCTTTAAAGACAAGGATATGGTAGTGTTGTATTGGAGATTTGTACTCATGGATCTTCTGGGACATTAAGAACCATGGTGAGCAAATAAAGTTTAAACTTAAGAAATTGTAATTGTGAATTACAATCCTCTATTTAGTTTAGTTTAATGCATTAAAGGAGAGCTGTATTTTTTTTTAACTTTGTGGAATTGAGTTACCAAATCTTTTGCTAAAGTATTCAAATTTGTGGCTAACAGAACATTTCTATCCAAGCTAACAAATCTATTTTCAAAAGAAAACATAATGGGACTCACAGTAAATAAGTAACCATGATCGCAAACCACTCAGTCTCCTTGAAAGTCTGCATGTGCTTGATTGCTTCATAACCTTCTATTATTTTTCACACCACTGTCTCCTGGGACCTTTGTTTTAAAAGCCCACAGCTTTCATCTCCTCCTAAAGTGATAGCATAATATAAATATAGACCTGAGCCATCCTGGGAAACTGGTTAGGTATTTCTTTTAGCTACAGAGCCATATGGCACAGCTCAGCTTTGCTCGGGCAGCTCTGAACTATGAGGTAGATGGCAGAAGACTTCATACCATGTCCAGATGAGCAGAGAAGGCCAGTTTGCCATAGCTGGAGTCCTGGCATTCAGCTGACTGCAGTCCTGATGTGGTGCCAAGTTCTATGAAGCTGAAGGTTAAAATAACTTTCTCATAAAGTTCATTATTAGCAGCCACTCCTGTGAAACACACAAAGCAGCTTTTCTTCATTTATGAATGTTTATGTCATTGCTGAAAGGCAGGAATTACAGGAAAGTTTCATGTTTCACATGATGGCCCATAGACCAGTGATGATTACTTCTTAACTATGTCTTATGCTTGAAAAGTGATGACCTAAAGAGTCAAGTGAGATTCCTTGATTTAGCTGTCATGCATCAAAATATCACAGAAAATCTCAACTGAAGTAAAAACTCATTGTTATTCAGAAGTTCACATTACACCAAATAGGTTCAAATATGCCCAAATGGCATAAGGGGCATAGTATAGTTGAAAGAGCACTGAGTCTAGAATAAGTAGGCTCTGGGTTCAAATCCCACCAAATTATTTTACTTCTTTGAGCCTTAATTTCTTCATCTGTAAAATGAGGGAGTGGGACAAGTCTGAGTGGAAGCATTACTTTCAGCTCTAGGTTTTTGAACTATGTTAGCAGATAGATGAAAACTAGTTCAATGTTACACATTATATGTATTTAATAAGTACTTACTGGGTGAAGGGAATCTTTCTCAGCAATTTCAGGATAGGTACCTTTCCTGTATCATTCTTATTATGTGACATTCATCCTATCACCTACCTTATCCTCAAATGTTATTATCAACCTAGGAAATCTGGAGGCATTTAAAGGGATCCTAGATTTAGAGCATGAAAGGGTCATCAATCCAACCCTCTCATTTTTGGGAGGAGGAAAGGGAAGCCCAGAGAGATTATGTGCTTTGCCAATGGTCAGAGAACCAGCAATAATTATGCCAGGTCGTCCTGCCTGTACATCCCCATTCTGTCTATGACATCATTCTCTCTCGAAAAATATAATGAAGAGAATAAAAAAACCTGTAAGAAATGGAATAAATAGGGTTAATCTAGGATAATTTCCTAGAAAGAGAGGTCAAAAGCAGCTTAATAGAACATTCAGATATAGCCATAGGCACTTTGGCTCTGTCCCTTTGCAGTTTCCAGAGAGGAAAGGAGTAAGGATAGAAAAGAAATATAGGATCATGAATTTGAAACTAGAAGGCATCTTAAAGGCCATTTAATCCAATCTTCTCATATTACAGATGAGGAAACTGAGGCCTAGAGAGGTTAAGTGACTTGCCTAAAATCACATAGTGTCTAAGCAAAGACTAAAACCAAGGTCCTCAGATACCACCTCTAGATCTCTTTCCACTAAACCTTACTTTATTTAGAAAATCTTGATTAAGAAACAGTGGTAGCATGACAGAGCAGGGGGATGAACAGCCTCTAGTGATATAGGCTGGGCTCTAAGAGCAAAAAACAGAATGAGGTCATTGATATTCATTCAGGTGAATCTATCTTCTTTTACAAGGGGGCAGGCAGATAGAACAACCCTAGGACCTCCTCCCACAGCACCAGTCCCACAATCAGCTTAATAAGACTCCACTGCATTCCTCTTACCATTTACAGGCCTTTCCTTCCATGAGAAACTTTTTGAGCTGGGACCAGAATGGCACTTCTATGAACTAAGATGCTTAACATTGAGGCCAACATTGAGACTAAAAGAACTTTTTTTTTAATGCAAGGAAGAAAGAAGAGAGAGAGAAAATAGTGGAATGCTTGAGTGAGTGAATGAATGAATGCATGAGTGAAACATTCATTGTGTACTTATTATGTGCAAAAGTACTCTGCAAACATTTATTTAAGAATTTCTAATTTGGTATTTATTGAAGATTTGTAATTTGTTCTTTTTCTAGCTTTTTGAGTTGCATGCCCAATTCATTTATCTCCTCTTTCTCTATTTTAGTCACGTAAGCATTAAGAGATATAAAACTTCCCTTAAGAACCACTTTCACTGGCATCCTATAAGTTTTGGTATGTTGTCTCATTATTGTGATTCTCTTGGATGAAGTTACTGATTGTTTCTATGATTTCCATCGCTCTTTATTACATGTAATTTTATTACATCATTATCTGAAAAGGATGCATTTAATATTTCTGCCTTTCTGCATTAGATTGTGAGTGTTTTATGCCCTAATCTGTGGTCAATTTTTGTGTAGTGCCATATAGTGCTTAGAAAAAGATACATTCCTTTCTATACCAATTCAGTTTTCTCCAGAGGTCTATCATATTTAACTTTTCTAAAATTTCTATTCATATGTTTAACTTATTTCTTGTTTATTTTGTGGTTATAATTTTCTAGTTCTGAGTGGGGGAGGTTGAGGTCCCCCAGTAACATAGTTTTGCTGTCTATTTCTTCCTGTACTTGCTTTTCCTTCTTCTCTAAGAATCTGGATACTATTCCACTTGATGCATATATGTTTAGTATATTACTTCATTGTCTATGATGCTTTTTTAACGGGATCTGGTTTCCTTCCTTATCTTTTTAAATTAGATCTGTTTTTGCCTTTGCTTTGTGTGAGATTAAGATTGCTAGCCCTGCTTTTTTTTTTCACTTCCCTTGAAGCATAATATATTCTACTCCAGCCTTTTACCTTTACTCTGTGCATATCCCTCTGTTTCAAATGTTTCTTGTAAGCAACATATTGTAGGATTATGGTTTTAAATCCATTCTACTATCTGCTTCCATTTTATGGAAGAGTTCATCTCATTCACATTCACAGTTATAATTATTATCTGTTTCTTCGTCTCCATCCTGTTCCTCCCATCCCATTTATATTTTTCTCTCTTTTCCCTCCTCACTAGAGTCTTGCTTTTGACTACTGCCTCCATCAGTCTGCCCTCCATTCTATCAGAACCCTCCCTTTTCTTTCCCTTTTCCTCTACTACTTCTTCCCTTCCTTCTACCCACTCCCTCCCTCCAATTTCCCCTCCCGCTTCCTATAGGGTAAGTTAGATTTCTATACCTGAGTATATCATTCCCTCTTTGAGTGAAATCTGATGAGGATGAGGTTCAAGGAAAGATCATTTCCCTCTCTTCTTTCAGTCTACTGTGATACCTCTTTGTACCTCTTCATGTGATGTTATTTATCCTTGTCTGACTCCTCCTTTCTTCTTCTCCTATTACAATCCCTTTTTACCACTTAATTAGATATTTTTATCATCACATCAAAGTGAAATTATACCCACATCCTCTTTCTATTCCTTCCTGTATACTCCTTCTAAAGTATTGTAATAAAGATACAGTTCTCAAGAGTTACTAGTATCATCTTCCCATGTAGGGATATAAACAGTTTGCCCTTACTAACACTTTTTTCTTTCATGTTGACCTTTTTATGCCTCTCTTGAGTCCTGTATTTGAAGATCCAATTTTCTGTTGAGTTCTGGTCTTTTCATCAGGAAAGTCTGGAAGTCACCTCTTTTTTTAATGTCCATCTTCTCCCCTGAAAGCTGGCTAGTTGAGCCTTGGCTGCAATCCAAACTCCTTTGCCATATGGAATATCATTTTCTAAGCCTTCTGATCTTTTAATGTAGATGCTGCAAGGTCCTGTGTAATCTTGACTGTGGTTCCATGATGTTTAAATTGTTTCTTTCTGGCTACTTTTTTGTCCCCTTGATCTGATAATTCTGGAATTTGACTACAATTTTCCTTGGCATTTTCAATTTGGGATCTCTTTCAGGGAGTGATTGGTGGATTCTTTGAATGATTAATTTACCCTCTGGTTCTAGGACCTCAGGGCAGTTTTCCTTGATGATTTCTTGAAAGATCCTGTCCAGGCTCTTTTCTGAATCATGACTTTCAGGTAGAGATAATTCTTAAATTATCTCTCCTGAACCTATTTTTCAGGTCACTTGTTTTTCCAGTAAGCTCTTTTATGTTTTCTACTATTTTTTCATTCTTTTGATTTTGTTGGACTGATTCTTGATGTCTCAGAGAGTCATTAGTTTCCACTTGCCCCCATTCTAATTTTTAATGAATTGTTTTCTTCACTTACCTTTTGTACCTGCTTTTCACTTTTGCCAATGGTATTTTTAAAGGAATTGTTTTCTACAGTCAATTTTTGTTCTCCCTTTTCCAAGCTGTTGACTCTCTCTGGCCTCTCATTTCTTATCCCAATTTTTCTTCTATCTCTCTTATTTGGCTTTTAAAACCCTTCTTGAGCTTTCCTAAGAAGGCTTTTTGGTCTTGAGACCAGTTTGTATTCCCCTTTGGGGTTTTGAATGTAGGTATATTGAAAATGTTGTCCCCTTCTGAATTTTTATTTTGATCTTCCCTATCACCATAATAATTCTCTGTGGTCAGTGTTTTCCTTTGTTGCTTTTTGTTCATGGTATTTGTCTTTTTTCCAGGCTTTTAAAGTTGATCTCTGCTTCTGGGGCACAGGGGTCACTGTCCCAAGATTCTTGGGCTGGGGCCAGGGTCCTGGTCACTGGCCTCCCTGCTGGGGCCTCAGGTGCTGGCAATTGGAGGCTCTAGGGGTCTAGTTGCTTACCTAGTGCTGGGCTGGAGCTGGTGGTAATGGCCACTGTGCCAAGGCCAGGTGTGGTTTCTGTGCATTTTCCTGGGGCTAAACTGAAGTTCACCATGGGGGGAGGTGATCTCCTGCTGGTTTGCTGAGGTGGGGCTGGCTGGGATTCCTCCCATCCTATACTGCTCCCCTTACACTAAAGGGAGAGGGACCTTTCTTATTAATCCTTCAAGCCTCCTGGGCTAAAATACTGCTGCAGCCTATCTTTCTGCTGGCTTTGCTGTTCCAGGAATTTTCCTGGGGTGATATTTTCAGGTTTTTTAAGGTCAGTAAGGGAGGGTGAGAGTGACCCACTTCTTACTATGCCACCTTGGCTCCTGGAAGTCCAATAAACATTTATTAAGTGCCTCACATGTGTCAGGTGCTGTGCCAAGCACTGGAAAGACAAAAAGAAGCAAAAGACAATCTCTTCCCTTAAGGAACTTACAATCTAAAGGGGGAGACAACTTGCAAACAAATGTATGTAAAGCAAGCTATATAAAGGGTAATTAGGAATTAAATAATAGAGAAAACGCACTCGAATTAAGAGGAGAAGGGCTTCCAGTGAAACAAGGGAATTTACTTGGGACTTAAAGGAAGTTAGGGAGGTCTATGAGCTGAGTGGAGGAGAAAGCATGTTAAAGAGATGGGAGGAAGTCAGAGAAAAAACCTGGAGATGAGAAATGGAGAGTCTTGTTTGTGGAACAGCCAGGAGGCCAACACACCACTGTCAGGGAATAAGGTATAAGAAGACTGGGAAGGTAGGAGAGGGCCAGGTGATGAAAGACTTTAAATGCCAAACAGAGCATTTTGTGTTTGCTCCTGTATGTAAGGGAACACCATTGGAGTCTATTGAGTAGTCTGAGGAGGGGCGATCACATAATTGAGCCTGTACTTTAGAAAAATCACTGTAATGCCTCTTCTTCGATCAATGATACTGACAAAATCATGTTAGTTTCTGATGTTGAATCATAGGATGGTGCAAAGTCTTTGGTGGCAAGAACTTTCTTCAGTAGCTATGGCTACGGCACCCAGAGAAATAGTTGCCAGATTCCAGCTCTACAGAGGTTGCTTTCCAGAATTATGACAGCAGGAAACTGGGCTAGAAGTATTGCTATTCCTGAGGTTCTTGGGTTCAGGGTCCTGGGCTATTTCCATCAGGGTCTGATGACTACAAATGTTTAGTCCATGAATAATGGAAGAAGAGAATTTGAAATAGCCTGGATAGTGTGGTGAACTCCCTTTTTAGCCAAAGCTGGATGACCACTTTTTGTCAGGAGTGATTCCAATACAATTTATGATTTTTGTACAGGTTGGACTAAATGGTTTCTGAGTTTCTTCCTTTAATTCTAATATTCTGTCAGTCTCTGAAATGTGGGGATATGTATGATAAGGGCAGTATAAATATTCTTTTTACTTCAATAACATCTGTATCTACAGATCTTTTGGTAGTTAGGGTCTTAGGTCATAACTTTCTGTGAAAATATTTAGTTTCCAGTATGTAATATTTACATTCCCTAATTTCTTGTGTTTTTAATTATTTTCTTTTATAGATTCTTAATTATTCTGTTAATAAATGTTTATTAAATGCCTACCGTGTGGCAGCACTATGTTAGGACCTGGGGATACAAAAAACAAAAGGAAAAAGAAAGTGCAAATTTGGAGTCAAAGGGTCTAGGTAAATAATTCTACTTCTCTCACTGCATGACCTTGGGCAGGTCTTTTAACTTCTCTAGGCTTTAGTTTCTTTATCCATAAAATGATGGGGTTGAACTAAACCTCTAAAATATCTTTCGGTTCCAGATCCATGATCCTCTAAAAGAAAAAGATTGTGGTTGTCATGGTCTTAGTGTATGAATATCAACCTCAGGTCTTATTAAGACCTTCTAAACTTCCTGATTCACTGTCAGAAGCTGCCTGTAAGCCCCATTCCACCTTTGAGGATTGTTCTGGCAACACTTTAGGTGGCATTGACTCATTTTACTGTTCCCTGGAATATCATTGCCTCTAGGTTTATTCCAATAATGTAAGCCATATGTAGTGCTGTCTGGCCAGCCCTCTGCAGGCATCTCCAAGAATATTAGGGATTGTGGTTTCCAAGACACTTGTCTGTCTTGTTTGGGGCAGATAGCTCTAAATGCCCCGATTAGCTCCAGGGGTAATGTGTGTGTGGGGGGAAATACTCTGACCTGGTGCTTGGTGGGGGTATGAATTTTTTTCCAAAAACCTCAGCTCTCCACATCTTTGGATGTGTTCCAGGAAACAGAGGGTCAAGAGACAGGGCACTTGTAATAGAGAATGGGAGAGAGGTTCCATTCAGGTGACCATGATGAGAGAAGCAGTGACAGTCACTGACCCTAGAAAGAGTGTAGTGAGGACAGAAAAGACTTTCTCACTTCCCCTCATGAGGTTTTTTTTTTCCCCACCATCTCATTGCAGTGTCTGACAAAATCTCTCCAGTCCCTAAGGTGACTGACTATACCTCACCATGACTCTAGAGCTCCAGAGCAAAGCTTCCCTGACTCTGGGGGGGGGGGGGGGGGTGCTTCAGGCAATAAGAATTTTTCATGCAGGGTATCCCCACCTCTGCCTTCTTTGCCATTTCTTCTTGAGCATGGATGAACTCATAGACTGATACCTAAGGAATTTCTTTGAGTATAAATATTCTAAAACTGGAGCTACAGGTCCTTTACATTTTGGATACAGGACTTAACCTGTATCTTCTCTACCAAGAAATTAATGTTATTCTTCTCCATACATTAAAAAAATATAGTTCCTCTGTAGCAGCTTCTGCTGATAGATTCAGAGGGGACCAAATTGCTGAGGTAGAAGGATTGAAGCAGGTTTCAATTAAAAAAAAAAAAAAGATCCAACTGACACGGAGAAGCATCAAATCCTAGTTGCCAAATCTCACTATCTTTTTGATGTCTAGAGGAACAACACTGCCATGATACTAGCAGTCTTTGACTGTAAAAGTGGACTCTGAGGTGAAGATCTCCTGATGGCCCTGTAGAATATGATGCCTGCAAGAAGCAAGAAGATGTGACCACTGGGGAGGAGAACCATGTGGTACAGAGCCTTTCACTCAGCAGGAAAGGCAACAATTGCCAAGTAAATTGCATGTCTAAAATTGTTAGCAAAGGAGGCACAAGCACAGATAGTTCTGTACAAATGTTTGATCACAATTAAGACAGCAAAAAGTAGTTTTTACTAGCATTGTAAAATCTATATTCTCTCTGACCCTTGATAAAAATCTATTTCCCAACATTGTATTGCCATCCCTCTGAAAGCTGAGTCTGAATTTTTCTAGAGGTCCTCTTTCAGCCCATCTGCTCCCTATTTTCATGCAATGTTTGAAGAACTTTAATGAAGTTAAGAAACACTACTACTGAAAGTTCTCAAATTATATCTTAAATTTGCCTTTTGGCTCTGACTCTTTTCCTGCTATCTTGAGATAAAATAACTGATACCGTGGGGAAAATGAAAAAAAAGGATAGTGAGGAACAGAAATCTGCAAAGTTGTTCCAAACATAGCTAAGCACAAACAGTGAGGATCAGGAAGAGGGTGCAGCGCACATATAGATCTTTTGATGTGGGACTTTTTCTAACCCACAGAGAAAAGCTTCTCCAATCTTCTCCTTATCCTTCTTTTTTATATTACTTAGAAAAAAACAATAACTTTGCTGTTGCTCTGTGGCTGAGTAAACTTTGGGCCTTGGAAAATTTTGTTTTCTCCTCATTTGGCTTAAATTCTATGCTATTAAAAAAGGAACGAAGATAAAACAAGGTTAACTGTTAAAATGGCTGTGCTAATGTTGGATGCAACATGAAATGTGTGTGCAGGGGGAGGGGGACAGGATACGACTGGGAAAGAACCCAGAAGATTTTAATCTAAGGTTTTGTTGTAAGGTTTTTGGTTTGCATATAGGTTTTGTTTGATCTAAAGACTATTGTTATAAACTCCCAAGTTATCACTTGTCAGAGTGAAATATATGGCTAAAGGTTTTAAGAATCCACTCATTAAGAAAGATGATAGTTAATTTCAGGGAGAAAGAGAAATCCTTAAGACTAGATATTCTTAACACGTGACCCTGTGAGCTAGGATGGTACAAGGGCATTGAGACTTCAAAGGTCATTTCTTCCTATTGCCCTGAAAGCCCATGTTAGGATTAAAAAAGGAAATCATGCTTTTGAAGAGGGAGTCTCCACCAAAGAAACTCTCCCTCATTGTGACCACTACATATTGTGTGATTCTATGCTTGCCAGAATCAGCTGGTGGTTCTAAGTGCCTTTACTTACATTTTAGGGCAAGTAATTGAGAATAGATCTGAGCAGATCTATAGAAGAGTTATTATATTTGGCATTGATGAGAGCAATACATAGCTAAGCTAGATTTACTCTTCTCTCCTATTCTATCCCTTAGAACATTCTGAGATCATGTCTATTCTCCCAGGCTGTAAAGAAGAAGGTTTCTTCTCACCAAGGCTAACCCTTTTATGTCTATTCTTTGTATTCACTGTTTGTCTATAATCAACCCCAAACTGGCTTTCTCCCCTGAACCCCGCCTGCCCTCTGCCTCCCTAAGGGATAAGAAATTTGTAGTCATTCCTTCCCCTCCCCCCTTCATAAATTTGGTTCTGCAAATTTTTCAACCTAGCCTTCTGCGTCTTGTTCTACTGACCCTAAAATTGCCAAAGTCTTTTCCTTCAACATTATTTTTTCCTTCTCCCCTTTATCCAGACAGTTCTGGATCCCAGATAGTCCCTCATCAGCTGTCCAGACTCCACAATTAGAACATCTCTCTTTAATTTTCAGTATTTTCCTGTCTGCTGGCTCCTTTCCTAATGCCATTATTTAAAAACTTCATGTGACCCTATCATCCTGTTAAGCTATTATCCTATCTTGCCTTCCTTTTATAGTCAAACTCCTAGAAAAATTCATCAACTCTTATTGCCTCAACTTCCTTCATTCCTTTTAACCCTTTTATAATATGGTTTCTAATCTCATTAGCCAATGGAAATGACACTCTCTAAAATTACCAGTGATCTCTTAGTTGCAAAATCCAAGGATCTTTTCTGAGTGTTCATCCTTCTGGGAATCTCTGTGTCATTTAATAATGTTGACCACCATATCTTCTTGAATATCATTTCTTTTCTTTGCTTTTGCGATACTGCTTTCTCTTGATTCTCCTCATTCATAGTCACCTTTGCTGGATCATTATCCATGTTCTGTCCTCCCTCCATATCTCTCAATGACTATGGATGTGTTCTAAAGTGATGTCATGGATCTTTATTTTTCTCTGGATACTCTCTTACTGATATACTGGGGTTCATCTCTGTGAAGATGACTTCTAGATTTATTTATTCAGTTCTAGGATTTCCTGAGTGTAAGATAATTCCTAATACATATTCTGAGCTGAATGACCCATACACACCTAAAATTCATCAGTTTCATAACCAGAACTTATCCTTTTTCTCCCCCTGAAATCTCCTAAGTCACCTTTCCTTAGAATGTCCTGTTTTCTAAGGAGAGCCCCACTTTTCTTTCAGTCACCAGGATCATTTATAACTTCTGGTTCTTTTTCATGCCCCTCCCCCCATTAGGTAATCAACTTGTTGGATCCAATCCAAGTCTTGTTAACGTTATCTCCATAACATCTTTCATATGTGTCCCTTTTCCTGCATTCATACCACACCCACCATAGAAAAGGCCCTTACTTTTCCCTCTATTGGTGGCTTCAATTACCTTCTAAATGGTCCCCATGCCTGGAATGCTCTCCTTCCTTATCTCCACCTCCTTGCTTCCCAGACATGGGGACCATTTAGAACTCGATTCTCCAGAAGCCTTTCCTAATCCCCCTTAATCTTTTATTTCCATTTTATCCCATATATGGTTTATTTGTATGTTGTCTCCCTCATTGAACTATGAGCTCCTTGAGAGCTGGGATTATCTTTTGCCTTCTTTCCTATTCTCAGTGTTTAGTATAGTGCCTGGCATATATTAGGTGCTTAATGAATATTTGTTGAGTAACTAGTCCTCATTGCTTCCAATCTTTTTCCTACTCAATCCGTCTTCAACATTTGCCAATAAGATATTACTTATATTAGCACATCATTCATTTCCATGTTCAAAAAGCTACAATGGTTCCTTATTACCTCTGATAAAATATAAATTATTTTTCCTTTGAAATCACTCAAAGCTTAAAGCTTCAATTGTCTTTTTTCTTCTAACTTAAATCTTTCCTGTTGTTAATTAAAACACTTTTCCTTTTAAGAAAAAAAAATCAGAAAGGAAATTGGAAATGATAACTTAGGCTCATTCCCATTAACATACATTGGTCAACTGCTCCACAGGAGGCAAAATTTTCCTAGGAAGGTTTCACTCATTTCCTTATGAACCTGTCACCTACCACAGAGGGAATGCAGGATCTCAAGACCAGAACACTTTTAATATATGAAGGAAGAATTGATTTTCAGAGATTTTATTTCAAGGTTTAATTAGGCCACCTACATAGAGAGGATTAATGGAAAGTTCACAGCTTTGATGTTCATAAGTCAAAAAAAGATTTTCTTAAATAGGAGCTGACTGGCATTATTGTTTATTCTACTTTGTGAAAAATAGTACATTAGTTACTTCTCCATTATCTTCATACCATGAATCCATGTAGCAAAGTATAAAAGCTCTATAAAGAAAATGAATGAACAAATGAATGAATTTTAATATTCTTGTCAAGAATTAGTAAGGACTGAAAGATAATATCATCTTTATGACTCTTCTTATGCAGCTATATGGTCCAGTAATATGTAATAGTGATAATTTAGCAATGGCAGATTATACTTGAGTTGACACTTATGTTTTCAACCTAAAAACTTTGTAAAAAGCTTAACTATTGTCTTGTGTGTTTAATGGCTGCTATTTCTTTAGAGATGCTACCAGATGAGAATACTCTACATTGCTTAAGTGATTGATTATATTGATATTTTATTCCTTTGTCTACAGGCCTAATTGTTGACTTTAACTACTTTTTTGAAATGTTAACAGCCACTGAGAAAGTAAAGCTAAGTAAACAGTCTACTGGGATTATGAAAGAGATTGAAACTGGGAATCATATGTCCACTTACTGACAGCAGATGAATGATGCATATAGATGAATATAATCATGATTTACCCAAAGGGGGGAAAATACAGCAGACAATTTGCAGAAGGAAAAAAAAACCCCTCATTTTTATTTGTGGATATTGCATTTTAAAATAGGATTTATACATATTTTTACATAATAACATTAATAATAGAAGGCAATTTGACTAGAGAGATAAGCTATTGGAGCTGTCACTGAGTTTAGCCATTTCTAGAAAACAACTTGGAATTGTGCCTCAAAAACCATTTGAGGTGCCTATCCATTGGTCCAACAATAATACTATCAGACTTGTAACCCAAATAGATCGAAGAAAAAGGAAAGAGACCATATATACAAAAATTTATAGCATCTTTCTGTTAGAGCAAAGAACCATCAATTGAGTAATGGTTAAAGAATATATGAATGAAAGGAAATACTATTACACTGTAAGAAATGGCACAAGGGACAATTTCACAGTAACCTGAGGGACTTCTAAGAACCTATACAGGTTAAGTTAAATCCAGGAAAAAAAACAATGAATACAATAACAACCTTGTAAAGGAAAACATACGTTGAAAACCTTGAGAACTCTAATGAATGCAATAGCTGACCAGGAATCCAGAGAACCAGCAATGAAGAATTCTATCCTTCTCCTGACAGAGAGGTGAAAGTCTGAAGGATCAAGAGGTGACATGTTTTTGGAAATAGATAATTTGTCTGGCTTAAATTGGCATATTTGTTACAAGGGCTTTTCCCCCTCTTTTTGATAGGGAGGTAGTGGAGTGGAAAAGAATGTAGTAATAGGTTTACCCAAAAAAATATAAAAGTGTCATTGAAGCATTTTTTTAAATGCACAGAAAAGAATAAAAAGCCAGAAGGAAATACAAACAGGACACCTTTGAAAATTACATGTTACATTCATTATATGCTTAAAATGAAAAGCAATGGGAAGTATTCTATGGGAAATAGGTTCACAATTTCATGTGTAAGTCTTTTCTCACTTCTACTTTGTATTTAGAAATGCCCATTTTATTTGGTCTTTGCATTCAGAATTTAAAACAAAAAAAAATTATCTCAGTAAAGAAAAGACCAAAATCAGTAAAGGCTTTGCAGAGGAGGTAGCATCCCATATGAACCCTGGGGGAAGTGAAGGATTCTGAAAAGTAGAAATGAAAAGGAAGACTTTGCCAGACATGGAAGAAAGCTAGTATGATTGCAACTGAGGAGAGAGATAGAATTCTAAGTTTAGGAACAGCTAGCAGTTCAGGTGAGCTTGAATATGAATATTATGAAGGCAACCATGGTTGAGGAGTGGTGTTATACTTAAATTTACTAATCAGATAGAAATAAACATGAGATAAGTCCTCCAGAAAAAACAATCTCCTTTTCTAAGGAAATCTACCTAACTTCTTTTACCTTCCCAATGATTTCTGGTCAGCTCCCTTAACTTCACTGACTGCTAGGCTCTCTCTGTTGCGTCTATCAGGATCATAGTATCATAGACCTAGAGGTGGAAATGACTTCAAATTTCATCTAGTCCAAGTTGTCTCATCAAAAAAAAAAACAAAACAGATGATGAAACCAAGGTCTGGGAAATTTAAAGAACTAACATGAGATCACAGAATTAATGTTTGAGGTGGGATCTGAATCCAGCTTCTATGTCTCTAGATTAATTCATTTTCTTCTAAATCGTTTTATTTCCCTGTCTCCTCTTGGTGAGGCAGGTAGAGGAGTTGGAACTGAGGTTGAATTTATTTGGTAGAAGAAATCAGAAAAGACAAACACAAAAAAAGAAGTTCTGCAATTTATGAGATTGAACTACCTTTTTAAAGAAGTATTTAGGTGGTACAGTAGATAGAGTGCTGGGTCTGGAGTCAGGAAGACATGACTGTCTTTTCTATGACTTGTCAAGAGAAGAAGACCTCAAAATCAGGAATTTATGATGAGGGAGAAAGGTAAAAATCCAAACTCTGCTTATTGCTATAGGAAAATGATTTGGGGTTGGAATGATTTTAGAATGATTTACCAGTGGCTGGGTCTTTACTATATTTCACTGGATTTGGTTATATAGAATCAATCAATCAATAATCAACAAATTTTTGTTAAGCATCAACTGTGTACTAACTGCTGTGCTAGGTTGTGGGGATACAAAGATAAAAACGACAGAATCACTACCATCAGGGAACTTCCATTCTGTCAGAGGAAACAACATATCCACATCTAAGTATGTACAAAGCAAATACTAAATCAGATCGTTTTGGGGGGGGGAGGACTATAGCAGTTTGTTGTAGGGAGAGATCAGGCAAGGCCATAAGTAGGAGGTGGCTCTTGACAAGACCTTAATTAGTCAAGCTCTTATTCAGCAGCGTAATTAGTGCCCAGCATCCCACACTTTGATGGACTGTCTATAAGGCATTGACCCTTTACATAGAAAACTTGCACATGGTTGCACTATGTAACACCAATACATATCATCCACACATAAAATGCTCTGAGAACAGAAGACTAGCACACTCCCCAGTCTTCCCATATGAGATCTTATGTTCCTTAAAAGTAAATATTTTGCCTTATTTCACCTTTTCTACCTAGCATAGCTTAATAGAAACTTAATAAATATTTGTGGAATTGCAGTGTTTAATTAAATAGTTCAACAATGAGAGATATCAAAATCTGTGGATAGAGGAAATCACTGAGCGCTAGATTTATACTGAAGACCACAACTCCTCTGTGACTCGGTAGAGAAGTCCTAGGAAAATAATAGCACCGAAAGCTTAAGTGCCTTGCCTGAACTCACATGGTTAATAATGATGATAATAACAGCAAAAACTATTAGTATTTACATAGATTTTTAAGCTTTGCAAAGTAATTTACTAATATATTATTGTTTTATCCTACAATAAAGAGTAGGTACTATTATTAATCCCATTTTACAGATGAGGAAACTGAGACAGAAGCAAAGTGACCTGCTTAAGATTGTACAGTTAGTATCTGGGGCCATATTTGAACTCAGGTGTTCCTGATTCCAGATCTAGCCTCTGAGGGAGAACTGAAATCAATGTCTTACTACTGCAACCCCAGAACTCAAATAAATGCCCTACTTTGCCTTTGGGAGTCTTCTAGTTCTAATCTAGAGAAGACAGTTAATAGATTGTGAAATACGGCTTTATTCTTCATCTGCTGCCCTTGGGATTATGATGGCTTTAAAAAAGGATTATCACATTTGAAATCCTGCAGGTCTCAATTTATATAATGCTGGTATTTTAGCTGGTGCTGACTGGTCAGTCAATTTTGTGGTATATTAGCTTATAACTCTCTAAAGACTGCTTCAGAGGAAATCTATTGCTTCCATCTAATCCTAACTAGTTTTTTTTTTTATTCTCCACTACCCACTTGATTAAATTATTCTGGGGCATCCCAGGGACAACAACTAATGTTCATGCAGGTACCTCTAGAGTTGACTGAGAGACATTTGCAAAGGTTTTTTTTTTTTTTTTTTAGATTTTTTTGTGCTCTCTGTCCGTTGTCTAATTTCTTCTTCAGTTCCACAGTAGTATTAAGAAATATTACAAAAATGATTACTCTGAAAATGACATTTATGTCCCTATGAGGAAACACTTTAAGAGGTGGCACAAAAATTTTAGATCTGTGAAATAGGGAGAATAAAACTTTTAAAGGGCAAGGGAAAAGAAGCTGTTATGACCACAATAAATAAATGAATGGGATCCAATGAGTTCTGATCTGTATCTGATATAGAAAGACAGTTTGGTAGGAAGAATATTGTGTTAGAAGTCAAGAGATTTGGTTTCTAGTCACAGCTTTGCCGCTTACTTGACATGTCACCCTTCAGTGAGTCATTTCTCCTCTCTGACCTTCAGTTTACTCATCCATCAGAGGAAGATGATGTAACAATACTTAAAGTACCTAATTCATAGGTTGTGAGAAGCAAATGAGATGATATGTATGTATGTATTTGGCCTGTCCTGTGATTTCCTTGCAATTTCCAGTGAGGAAACTCCCTATATCAATGCAGATCAGCTCAGCAACTGCTTTGCAATTTATAGTCTTAGAGATCTGCTAGTGTTATGAAGAGGATAAGTTATTGGCCCAGCATCAATCAAACAGTATCATGTCAGAAGTAGGTCTTTAACTTAGGTAGTTCTAACCCTAAGGCTCATCATCTAACCACCTGCTTCTACATGATGTTAGTTATAGAAGTTGCCTGATGACTGTGAACTACCTATATCTGGCACTGCCTATCTGCTTTCCTACATTGCTTCAATGAATGTTTGTATCTTAATTCCAGACTACCTCCCCAGTTGTTAGCTTTCTGCTGCTTCTTCATCTTGGGCAGGTTCCTTGTGTCTTGCCTTCTGTTTTCCTACCTTCTTTCTATATATTCCACTGCTACTACCAGTTCCCTTGATGCTGGGGCTGACAATAGTCCAAGTAATAGTAGCAGTTACAGAAAGACTAGTAACTCATGTACAGTATGTAGGCATAGCAAGACCTAAGCTTGGAGGAAGAAAGAACAAATATGGGTGGTAGATGACCCAAGGAGGTAGCCAGGGAGGAAGAGGCTGATTTTCCAACAGGTATTAAAGTCTGAGACTAAAATAAATGTATATATATGTGTGTATGTACATGTATATACATATACATATGTATATAGTATGTTACTTCTTATTTACTCACCTATCCACCTTATACCATCATCATCAAGACAAAACTGAATCCATTGATAAGCATTATTAAGTGCTTACTATGTGTTAGCACCATTGTAACTTCTAGGGATGCAAAGAAAGAAGATCCCAGTCTAATGGAAGAGACAATATAAATACAACAATGTAGAAACAAGATATAGATGGTAATCAGCAGAGGGAAGGGATTACATCAGGGGTCCATCAGGAAAGGCTTATTTGTAGAAAGTGGAATTTTAGCTGGGACTTGAAGAAAGCCAAGAAAGCCAGAAGATAGAGATGAAGAGAGAATTCCAGGCATGGGGGATATCCACTGAAAATGCCTAGAGTGTGGAGATGAAATGGCTCATGCAAGAAACAGCAAGGAGGTCAATGTTACTCCATTGAATAATATTTGGGGAAGGGAGAGAAAAGTATAAAAAAGACTGGAGGAAAAAAAATTGAGACTGGGCTTCTCTTCTTACTTGCATTCCAGTGGGTAATCTTCAAAGCTGATACTGATGTCCAGTTTATCTAGATTCCATCTGTAAATATTTGTGGTAGTTACAGTATAATTTGACATGTTCCCCATTCTTACAAGTTAGCAGAAATCAGGATAGATTACACATAGATACCAAAGATCAAATTACACCATTGAATTCAAAACCAGATAAAGGGAAATCAAGATAATTCATAGCCAGAAGGTTTAGGCAAAGTAGATAACAGAAAGAATGCTTAAAACAATAATACTCCTCAAGCAGGTCTGACCATGTAATTTTTCTGCTAAAGAGAATCCTCATTACTTTTAGATTAAAATGGGAACATTTTAAGTGTTTGACACTTAGAGCCCTCTAGCATCTCTTTCCTAGATGGATAACATATTCCCTCTCTCAAATGCTCTCTGATCCATATAAACCAGCATACACACACATACACATATGTATATGTATATATGTGTGTATATATATATCTATATCTATATCTATATATATATATAGATAGATAGATAGAAAGATAGATAGATAGATAGATAGATATGTTTCCCTTCCTGTATATCTTTACACAGGCTGTCCCTCATTCTCATACAGCAGCCTCTCTGAACTCCATCTCCTAATTCCCACTCACAATGGCACTTTGGATCTCCAGAGAGAAGTTGACTATTTCTCCTTTCAATGTTCTAGAGGTAAGGCAAAGTGGCTAGGATTTCTAGTACTTTCACTTATGAACCCCTATCTGGTGTGCTCACCAATATCAATCAAACATTTAACATCTAAATGCTTTTTACTAAAGAGAAAATAAAGAAAAATGAGTAGTTACTATATAATCCTCTAAATCCAAGGGGGTCATGTTCCTATTGTACACAAACAGTCCCTGAGAAGAGTGGATCAGTCATTAGGCACAGGTGTAGAACATATATGGAGACAAGAGTCATTTCTAACCTGTTAGTCTGGAAAAGACTTACCCTTTGGACTTTGAGGAGTCCACATGAAGTATAACTCTCTAATGGCCTGTGAGGATTGGTACCTTTCTGTAGTTCATATCCAGTACTTCTTTCATCAGATGTCTGAAGGTGCCACCACCTTCAGTTTACTGCCTTTTCACCTCTGCAGACACTTCCTTCAGACTCTGCTATCACCTTTGTTTGTCAGGTGGATTTCTGATGTTCTTATTTTTTGAAGTTCACAACATCATAATCTTGTCATTTCTGTCACCAAATACTTGATCAGGGGAAAATAAAAAGAAAAAAGAAGCAGGTGCTGTGTACGCATGGATATGTAACAACCTGGCGAAAAATAGGGCAGCCAGTGTCCCTCTTCCACTTAGCTCAAGGCAGTTCTGATATGACTTAATGCCAGAATGAAGGTGAAAAAGGGGCTAAGGGAGGGTCCTGTATGAGAACTCAGTTCTGTGTCAGTGTCTACTGACACTTTCGTTCCTCTAATTCTGTAGCCAATCAGAAGACTCATCACTACACAGCATAAACTCTCTAGTCATTATGGCCTGAAGTAGAATCACTAAGCCACTACACATGGTTGGATTAGAAGCAGACCAAGTATTATTTAAAAATGTTTTTTTATATGCCATCAGAAATCTAAAGATTCCCTTGGGACTGATCCCTTTTAGCTAATTTTCCCCATTCTATTCAGTGGCTCTCTTTAATTCAACTTCCTCATGGAAATGACTTCAAGAGACCTTCCTTAATTTCATGGTTTTTAGTGTAGCCCTACCAGATCACTGTAATTGTGGGTTTAAAAATTTTTTTTGTAAAAATGTCCAATGTTTAATTATTGTTATATATGAACATGTAACTTTCTAATAGAATATGCAGGCAGAAATGGTATTATTTTAAAATTTGTATTCCTTGTTTCTAGTATAATGCCCAACTGGAAAGTTCTTAACAAATGTTCGTTTTGTGCTTTCTTGATTGAAAGATCCATTCAAAAATTCTAAGTCTATAGGAGCCAAAGGAGCAAGGCAAAGTAAGCACCACAGTGGTTTTGAGGAACTTGAATTTACAGACCTTGACTCTGAGGCAGCCTTTATTACTTTCTTTCTAATAGTCAACAAATATTTATTGATTTTTGTGTGCCAGGTACTATGCTAAGTGTTACTTTTTGCTAGTGTGATGTTTAAAAAAGGTCAAGAGACATAATTTCTGAGCAATTTAATCATTTTATTAAGAAATCCAGCATGTTTATTAGTGAAAGGATGGTCCTTTGGCCATCTCTCTTAGACCAAAGACCCTTCATGGCAATGGGTTCACAGTTTACATGCTCTTCAAAGAGTAGGTGTTTCTGAAGATTAGCAGTCAACTTTGGTTGGTTAACAAGTAATGATAAAATGAATATTATAATGGTTATATTACAATAAGGGTCCAGGGGTACATGACATGAGTTATTCGAATCTTGATCAGAGACTTATCAATATCCATATCACCTGGCTAACAAAAGGAAGGACTCACATTTTCCCAGACCTGTCTGAGCAAACAGAATGAACAGGAATGCACTCATTAGCCTAAACTTAGAATATCTTTTACTGTCTCATTAGATCTTGGCCTGGTTAAATCTTTAAGAGAGTTTTCCCCACATTGGTTGATTTCTGCATGAGGAAGTAGAAATGTGGGGGGAAAAAAAAACAAAAAACATTGGTCCTAGTATAATAATTGGTTATTAAATACAAGAGAAAAATACTAATTCCTCACCCTGGGTAGGAATCAGCTCCAGGACTACGCTAAAGATGAGAATGGGTAAGTGGGATACTTGACTGGAAGGAGAAACATAGAGGAAGAAATAACTGCAGATCCTGATAATCGTAGCTTTTTTTTTAAAGTGCAAATTTAATTAACAAAACTGCTTGTCAATTTGTCTTAAGAAATAAAGGGTGAACATCCTAATAATTTGTATCATTTGAGGTTTCCTGCTGATGATGAGTTTTCTGGATGTCCACAAAAGGATATATATGTAAAGGTGGGCAAGGTTCTAGATTTTTTCATTATTCTATGGATCTGGTACATGGAGAGAAATGATGACATTAGGACTAACTACATGTACTCCATGGAATAACTGCCTCACTCAGGAGTGACAAAAGACCATCACTGCCTTTAAATCTCTTTGATTTTACAAAATATTGAAGTTCTCCATTCTTATCCAAAGATAGAGGGATGACAAATGCTTTTGTTAGAGTGTCCCTAGCAGACAGTAGAACTCTTAAGAGAATGGACACAGGCAAAACATCTATGTTTCAGGAAGATGAAGATTGTGATCGTGGTGATGTTGGGGCCATTAGGACATGTCTACAGCAGACATATCAGATGCTCAACTAGAACCAGATTGGAATGCATTTGGAAAATATTTAACAAAATAAATAAAAATGCAATAGAACAAAAATGATATTAATATATATGTGTTCCAAGTCAATATGAAGTTGCAGGCGTGATGAACAATTGAGTGGCTCCCATTTCTATTTGAGTTTGACACCACTGGTCCAGAGTAGAGGGTATTTGGGGGAGCATATAGATTGCCAGGTAGGCTTTAAGGATATTTTCCATTTTATGAATTTCCCAAGTCTGCCAGTCCCATATGGGATACTGATAAGTGTAATCAAAAGGGAAGGGACCACGCAAACGAAGCACTTGTCTTTGGCACGTGGGGGGAAAAGTAAAAATAAACACCTAAGCGTTCCATGTCATTAGGATGCAGGGGGAGTGTGTGTGTGTGTGTGCGTGCAATTTAAAATTCTTGCTGGGATTGCAAAACTTCCTAGTTGTGTTGCTGGGTAGAAGCAGGTTAGGGGTAAAGAATACGATGAAGAGAATTTTAACTTTTCTTTTGAATGACTGGGAGAATGAAATGCTTTCTTTCTCCTTGAGGTTTTACCCCTAGTAGTGACTTCTCTGGTCCTTGGTGCTTTGACAGAGACTATTGACAAAGATAGATTTTTTAATGAAACATTATAGTATGGACACCTGCTTCTTAGAACTGAGCTATAGAATAAGAACTCATTTCCCCAAAGCAGTTTAAGAGCCATCAGATACTAAATGGCCTTTGGTGACAGCTGCCCCAGGCTGGATTTGAGGTGGCAGCTTGAAGGTGAAATGCCCTGTTAGCAATTCCCCAGGCAAATGGAAATTTAAAAATAATATTCTAATGATTCATTGTACATTACTACGCACCATTAGGTGCCTGCATTACATCTTGGGGCATAATCAGTATCTGTCATCTTTCTAAGGGCTCTGGCTCTGGAGTGGTTCAATTTCATTGTGCACCTCTCATGCTTGGAAAGCTGTATCATGGGTGTCATATCATAAAATATTACCTAGAAGTACCTATTCACTCACAAAGCATGGAAGAAGTAATTGATGAAGAAGGTGTCTTCCATCTGGTCAAATACTATTAAAGCAAAGATGTCACTGATAACAGAAAAAAGGAAAAGATCAATATACCATGAAAAATGCAAATTTTTATGTACCCCTGAGTGTCTATATTTGAATGGATTCCCTCACAAATCAAAGTCCTCAATGCATTTAAAATAAGATTAAATATACATAGCTTTTTTTTTCATAGACATACCTATGGTGTCTAGAAAGGTTTATTGATTCTTAGAATGTTAAAGCAGAAACTGATTTTAGGCTTCATCTGGGATACCCATCCTCATTTTACAGTTGAGCAAACTAAGTTCTTAAAAGTTAAGTGACTTGCCCAAGGTCTTACCTGTAAATAGGAACAGCATATGGCTATAGAGAATTTAGAACTGGACAGCAGCTTAGGGATCATCATCCTTTATGATGCTTTTTCTGAGACTGCACTAGGTGTTAGTGCTTCTTTCTAATTAGTTTGTATTTTTTTTACACATTTCTATTTCCTTACCTATCCATATATTGTATTCACAATAGCATGTAAGCTCATTGAGGGCAGTTACTGTTTATGATTTTTTGTCTTTGTATCTTCAGTACCTAGTAACTTGCACATAACAGAACCTTAAATAAATGCTTATCAAATTGAATGGAATGAATTTAGCTTAAAAATCTATGAATGAATAAAATTGAGTTGAATCAATCCAGTTTGAAGTCAGGAAGACCTGAGTTCAAATATAGCCTTAGACAGTTATTCTCTTGGGCAAGTCACTTAATTTCTGACTCCTCAGTCTCCTCATCTGTAAAATGAGCATGATGATAGCACCTGCCTTACAGGGTTGTTATGAGAATCAAATGAGGTGATATTTATAAAATGCTTAGCACAATGTTTGGCATTGTGTAGTAGCACGTATTTAGCAAATGCTTATTCCCTTCCTCCTCCACTAAAAACATCCTGTTACAGAAGTTTACATATAAACTCTCTGCAGACCAAAAGGTTTATATGGTTTGGTCAAGAGTAAACAGATAGGTCTTACAAGGAGTTGCTGCAGAACCACTCTCTTGTCCTTTGTTTTTTAAATCCATTAGATATGATGCTATATATGACTAAGTAAAGACATAAAGAAAAATGAATAAATAAAATAACAAATTAAATAAGTTTTAAAAAAGAATAAATAAATGAATAAAAAAATAGGTTTCAATGTCTGAAATGTGTCAGGGGCATCAAAGTTAATTTAGTAGAGAGCAAGCATCTTTCAAAACTGGCATCCAAACTTGCTCACCCTTTTTTCCTCTCTTGCTTAGAAAGTTTAGTAGAGTGGAAGTGAATGTGCAAAGATTGCTGCCTGGGAAATAACCTTGTTCCAAAATATATTCTCCTTTCTTCTTCCCATCACTTATTTTTCTTCTCAGCTACATTCATTTGGATTAAAATGTCTTCATCAAAATGCAGATACCTCTGGAAGAATTGTCCATCAGCCACTCATTCCTTATTGTGAAATGTTATTACCAGAAAATCACAATAATTATTTTGTAACCTTTGTTATGGGAGAAATAGCTCCTTTTTGAGTTCACTTAGTAGTTAACTGCTCAGAAATAGCTCTACCACAATTCAGATATTATAGATGTAAAAACCAAGGTTTTATTATGCTTGAGCATGGGTTCAGGTCTCAGACAAAAAAAAATAAAACTGAAACCCATTTAGGATTCTAGCAAGACTTCTCATAGACAAAATTACAGAGCATTACGGAGAACTAATTTTTTTACATATTACAATCTCATATGTTCTCTTACACCATAAAAGTTAAAAACAAATGAGAGGCAGATTCATAAACCTATGCTTCCTTCAGTGTCATAAAAGTTGAACAAATTTAATTAAGAAGAAACATGATCTCATAAATCTCCTAAGAAAATAAACCTAGTTAAACGAACTCTCTAGGTAAACCAAGTCAAATTGCAAATTAAACTACATTTAGAGAGTTCACAAATAGACTGATTGGGGAGATGATTTACCTGCCTGCAAAACTGGCATTAGTAGGATCCCTTCATTAATTCAAATTATTGAGAATTTGTCTCACCTGAGGAATCTTCCCTTCATGAGTCAGGTTTTGGTCAGGTGAGGTTTGTTACCAGAAATAGACTTTCAGTTAACCAAATCTTTCAGGAGGAATGGCTCTGAAACCTGAACTATAAAAATTAATAAAAATAAATCAAAAATGAAAATGATATTTAATATACACTGAGGGACTGTGAGTGGGGGCAGAGGGGAAATTCAGTGGACAAAAAGGAGAAGTAATTTTAAAATGCTTCAAAGAATGACAAGTGTGGACATAGGTATATCTTATAAGTCCAAGGGCAATATAGAGAGATAGATGATTGATCAGACCTATGGAGATAAAGCATTTATTAAGCATTTCTACATGGCAGGCAATAAGTATTAATGATTAAAATACAAGGAAGCAAGACAGTTCCTGCCTCAAGGAGTTTGCATTCTATTGAGGGAAAACAACACAGTGGAAAGTGGAAGGGGGTGCTTGAAGGTACCTATGGACAGAAAGTGACTTGGAGGCCTTAGCCTCTACTTCCACCTGCTTCCAAAAGGAGCAAAAACTCATCTATCAGAGCTCAGAGTCTGAGAAAGGGTCCATAAAGGCATTGACCAATGGCATCTAGCAATTAGCACGTCACACCCTTCCATAAGAAAAAGACTTCATTCTATGTAATGAAAAGACATAAACTCAGAGGTCACCCATTGAAAAGCTGTAAATCTAACAAAAGTTCAGAGCTTGAAGAAAGCCAATAGTTTAGACTCTTCTTTAGAGGCTACTCACTTTTATCTTGAAATAATTTCTAACAGAAAATTTGGCTCTCTAGCTCACAATAGGTGAGAAACAACAGAGGAGGTGAGTTACAATAACAGTGGGGAAAAGCAGCAGGAGACAGTATGATAGTGAGGTAGCAAACGTAACCTAGGAAAATAGACAAAAGAACGTGGAAGGCACAGCACCATGAGCTGCTTACTATTGGATCAGCTGTTCCTACATATTTTAATAGACCCTAAACAGATAGCCTATATGTAGGCCAAATATGATAAATGGTCTTGATAATATAGACCTTAAATGATCAAAAAAAGAGTTAAGGTATATACTAGTCTATATATGAAGGAAAGTGGGCAGCTAGGTGGTGCAGCAGAGAGAGCACCAGTGCAGGAGTCAGGAGGACCTGAGTTCAGATGTCACCTCAGACACTTGACACTCACTAGCTGTGTGACCTTGGGCAAGTCATTTAACCCCAATTGCCTCATCCTGGGTCATCTCCAGTCATCCTGATGAATATCTGGCCACTGGATTCAGATGGCTCTGGAGGAGAAGTGAGGCTGGTGACCTGCACACCCCTCCCTCACTCCAAACAAAGTCAAGTGCAAGTCATGTCATCATTTCTCTGATGGCACGGTCTTCTTCGGCAATGAAGGATGAACGGAAAGTATGTAATCACATTCCTATCTTAAATACCTAAAAATTGTACCACAATATTTTTTAAAAAATTTGTTCATGGGGCAATCTTATTTCCTGATGATGCTGGATAAATGAGGTACTACTATAGCCAGGAACTAATAATAATAATGAAAGGTGGCACTTACAGAGTGCTTGAAAGTTATAATATTTTTTGTTTATACTATCATATTATCGTTATTTTTCATAGTGTTATTTTATTGGAGTGGGAAAAAAAGGGTGGAAGGAATGGGAACTACAGTGAAGGTCAGCAAATTCATCATAGAAAATTATGAGTTTTTCAGCCTTGGTCAGGTATAGACTCATAATACTGCTTGCAACTGGAAACCTCGCTGAGGATCTACTGTGCTATTCTGCAATTTTATTTTATGCTAGATATCATAGGGCTATTGTACTGTGGAATTTAAGACACCAGGATCCTTTTTTTATTATTCATATACTTCTATTTTTATGTGGCATTTTTGAGACTTCAGAATGTCTCAAGTATGCTTCAGCATGCCCTTGAGGGGAACAAAAATGCCAAAAATGTTCGGTTAGTAGACTAGATGTGTTTCAATTAAATATCGTAAAGTGAATCTTTGTTAAATAAACCCACTTTCCCAATTGACTTCAACTATAAATCTGAAGACAAAAACACTGTTGTTACCTAGGTATTTAAAAAAAATCAACTAAAAGTAATTAAGATTTGTGTGGCATTTACAAGTTTCCGAAGACTTTACAATCGTTACCTTATTTGATCCTTTCACTAATCCCATGAAAGCATCATTCTCATTTTACAGGTGAGGCAAGTGAGGATCTGAAATGTTTTTGGTTTTTTTAGGGTCACATTGTTAATGTGTCTGAGGAATAGTTTAAACACATCTCCCTCATTTTAATTCCAGTATTCTATCTATTATGCCAGGCAAGTGAAAAGTCAGATTTAAACAAAATACAGTCTTTTGCATATGATGATAATAATAAGTAACAATAACTAGCAATTCTGTAGTGCTTTAAGATTTTCAAAGTACTTTACGTTTGTTAATTCATTTGGTCTAGTATGATGCTTTGCATGCAGTGATTATGATTTTAATAAGATATATTGTAGATATTTAACAGATATAATAAAACATTAAAGCTGATGCCTAAGACATTTCCAGTTTTTGAAAGGTTCACTGTAATACTGTATTCTTCTTTTAAAAAGTCGCAAAATAAAAATACTGAAAATAGAAGTAGCAAGGTTGTGTCCTGGAAGCAAAGAAGAACAGACATCTCTTGTCCCCCCACCTTTCTCCAAGGAACAGGAAGGGAAGCAGGAAGTTAGGGCCCAAAGCTAGACCACTCTCTTCTCCTCAGAGAGAGGGAGTAATTAGATAAAATTATATTTATCTGTTCCTTTAAATATTGTTGATTTAAGGGACATGGTTTTCAGGTTCATACTAAACTTTTGATTTCTATTCATTAATGAGGGAAGTAGGACCCCAACCTTTACATCCAACACTTGACTCCCTTCCCATGAAATATCAATTCCACAATGAACACACATAGAAATTAGCAAAGAAATGCATTTATCCAAGTTGAGAGTAAAACAGAACTCAGAGAAAGTATATATTGGACAATACATGTAAGAGTGAAGGAGCTCTCCCATTGGGATTGAGTTAACTCAGTTCAACCAAGAGCCTTTGTTGTTCAGCCATGTCTGACTTTTCATGACCCCATTTAGAATTTTCTTGGCAAAGCCACTGGAGTTGTTTCCCATTTTTCTCTCCAGCTCATTTTATAAATGAGGAATTGAGATAAACAGGGTTGAGTGATTTGCCCAAGACACAGCTAGTTAGTGTCTGAGACCAGATTTGAACTCAGGAGGATGTCTATCAGACTCCAGGCCTGGCACTCTGTGCACTATGGTGCCCACCTAGCTACAAAAGAGAATCTTACATTTCACCTAAGGGGAAATTCCTTGAAATCGCTAGTGTAGCAAGCTAGAGAGAGAGAGAGGGAGACTACTTGCTCTTCTCATGTTAGATTCTTCCCCAGCAACCTGACTTGAGGTTGCCTCTTTCTATCCTTTCTTTTCAAGTTGGAAGCCAGAAGAGTCTGAGGTGACTGGAGCTCTTTTCTCTCTCTCTCTTGCTAACTCTGCCCTGCCCCTTAGAACAAGCTTAAGACTTTGATCTCCACCAATGAGGAGAGAGGGCTATATTATTGTACTTTAGGACTTGGTTTACATGAAAATATAGTACAATACCAGAGACTGAAAAAGTATAATTGTACTTTTCATCCAGTCTCATATATTATTTTCACTATGAAGATAATAACTTCTAAAACTTTAGTTATTTTGGCTAAGGTTGTTTTTCCAGATCTCAAATTGTTTAAAACTTTTAATTTAATCTATAAAACAAAACACATTAAATTTTAATTTAAGCATTTTTAAGATGTAAATTTAAAATATATTGTTTTCATTACTTGGATTTGCTCATTTCTTTCCAGAAATCTTTTCCTGGTAATAAATGTTTAGTTGTCACAATAGTTTTGAACATAAAGAGAATGAACACTAAGGAATAACTAGTCATTTTTTAACATGAAGGCAAATAAAACAAAGCATACTTGGCTTGAAAGGGTATGCACAGCATCATCTTTCACTTCCCACCCTACAACCCCAACTCTCTACTCCTACACAAGGAAAGAAGCTTACTGAGTATGGCAACCTATCTAATAGCTTCTTATTTCAATTATTCTTGCTCTCTTGGTGCTAACCTTGGTTATTTCTAAGTTGCCAAAGGACTACTCTGTCAGTGTCCTATAAATTCAATGTCCTGTGTCAAAGTCCTGATTACTCTGCCCTAGTTAGCATTTTGATAGTACATAAAAGAGTGGCTCAGCTATGCAAAGATAACAACTCACAGTTCCAGAAAGTAGAACTATGATTAATGAATGGAAGTTTCAAAGGGGCATATGTTCCCCTAGTCAACTTTACCTCCCCCCACTCCCCAACATATTCTGCTTGTCCCGTTCAGATAGGTTTCCTAATTGTCTCCCACTAGGATTTTTCTAGACCCTTTGCCAATTCTCACTGGGTCTCAACTTCCCACACACCATCCTCAACACACATGCCTAGAATTGACAGGCTACAAGACTCTGAAAACCCTCTTAAACTCTCCTTGAACCTTCCTGCTTGATTTGGTGTTTGCCTGAGGTTATATTCTCCTTTTATCATAGCTATGCCCAATTCTCTGTTACTCTAAACCTTGCCCAGATCCTCATTATCTGTTACCTCTGGATTGCTTCCAGCTACTTCCCACCCTTGATCCTATCAAAACCTCATTCTCTTGGTTCCTGGCCTCCAACCTCTAGTCACCCCAGCCTACTGGCCACTCCCATCAAGATCCTCTCTAGACCCCTTCTCCAATCACCCTTGACTACTTGGCCAAATTTAGATCCTTCCCGCAGTCTTTCTGTATGCAATAACCATCTTGCCCTTCATAAAGGAGCTCAGATGCAATCTGACCCACATGCAATAACTATACAAATGCTCAGATTCCTTAAGAGTCTAGCCAATGCTGAGGTTCCTTAAGAGTTTGGCCAATATGGTGGATCTTTTACAAATTTCATTTCTCTTGCACTGAAAGAGGTCTTGGGTCAAATTCAATCTTAAACATTGTTGTTGGAAAAATTTCCCTAATTCATAAATTTGATCCTCTCAATTAAAATCCTACTTTAGTATTTTATCAAGGTGCTTTTTCTATATTCTCCAAGGTCCTATAAGTAGAGTACTTTCTCTGGCAGGTACCAAAAGGCTAGAATGGCTTTGAAAATGGAACTTTGTGTCTGGCATCTAAAGACAGGCTCATATAAATGTGGAGAAACTCATCATCAGATTACTGGGCACCAGGTGATAATTTGTTTGATGGGCCACAGCAACTCATTGAGGACATCTACTTGACAAAAGTGATGTGATTTGTGTTGGTGGAGGCAGAATAATTATTGAATTATATGTCTGATCTTATCATTTCATTGTTCAAAAGCTTTACTTGCTCTTATTGTTTATCAAAGAAAGTCTGGGTTTCTTAATCTAGTATTCAAGTCTTTTTGCAACTTTCCTTTCCTTCCTTTCTTCCTTCCTTCCTTCCTTCCTTCCTTCCTTCCTTCCTTCCTTCCTTCCTTTCTTCCTTCCTTCCTTCCTTCCTTCCTTCCTTCCTTCCTTCCTTCCTTCCTTCCTTCCTTCCTTCCTTCCATTTTCTCTCCCTTCCTCTTCCCTCCCTCCCTCTCTTTCTTTCTTTCTTTCTTTCTGGAAGGAAAGAGTAATAGTATTTTATTTTTTCCAATTACATGTAAAGATAGCTTTCAGCATTCACTTTTATAAGATTTTGAGTTCCAAATTTTCTTCTTCCTCACTCCTCCCTCTTCCCCAAGATGGCATGCAATGTGATATAGGCTATACGTGTATAATTATATTAGACATGTTTCCACCTTAGTCATGTTGTGTAAGAAGAATCCGAACAAAAGGGGAAAACTATGAGAAAGAAAAATATAGGCGCGAATATTATGCTTTGATCTGTATTCAGACTCCAGTTCTTTCTCTGGATGTGGATAAGATTTTCCATCTTGAGTCTTTTGGAATTGTCTTAAATCACTATGTTGCTAAGAAGAGCTCAGTCTACCCAAGTTGGTCATTGCACAGTGTTGCTATTACTGTACAGTGTTTTCCTGGTTCTGCTCACTTCAATTTGTATCAGTTAAGTTTTTCCAGATTTTTCTGAAATCTGCCTGCTCATCATTTCTTATAGAACAATACAACGCTCTTTCAGTCTACATTTGTAGTCTCACATCAGTTATTTATCTATATACACTCTAAGTTTCTGCCATATTGGATTATCTTCACACTTTCCCATCTCCCTATTTAGTCACATCATCCTCTATGCCTAAGATGCTTTCTCCTACCATCTTTCACTCTTTAAGGCCCAACTTGACTATTAGCTCCTCCATAAGTGTAAGATGTCATTTCCTGTAACTGAAAAATATCTCTTTATTTTCTGAATTATTAAAGGACATTGCACATTTCTTATGGCTTTGTTACATACTAGTTTGCATTATAGTATGAGAGGATGAGTGATACCATGAAGGATAGAAGGCACAATGATGAAAAGATAGGATAGAAAAAAAGTGCTTTTAGGTATTCAGAGGAGGGAAATGTTGCTTTGCATTGGACATGTTAGAGAAGGCTTTATGAAGGAAGAAGCAGTTCATATGAGCCATGAAGGAGGGATCTAATTTCAACAGATTGTAATGAGGGAGAAAAGACATTCCAGACAAAAGAAACAGGATGACCAAAAGTCTTGATACAGGAAAAATATGGGGCATTATTAGGGAAAAAATGAATAGTCTAGTTTGGCTGCAACTCAGTATTCATGCAGAGAAGTAATAAGAATAATGGCTAAAAAAAGATAGAATGGGGTTAAAGCACTGAGAGCTTTCAATGCCAGGTTAAAGGTATAAATTAATTTGTTAGCCATTGAAGGTTTTTGAGTAGAGGAGTAACATTGAAATCAAAACTTTGCTTTAGGAAGATTTATGTGGAATAAAGAGAGGATTTGCAGAGTCTGGGAGGTGGGTAGAAAAGGGGCTAGAGAGGAAAGAAGCTATTGTAATAGTCCAAGTTACAGTATGGTACTTTGTAAACCTTAACACACTATTATTTCCATTAGTGGGGACAGATTTGTTCTGACTCATTCACATTCTTGCCTTGTCACCAACAAAATGTACTTGCAAGACAGTTGGTTAGTTAGAAGTGTAGTCTTTCTATAAGGAACACAATACAGCTGTTTGCCTGGAAACTTTTGGGTCATTCAAATTCCAACAGACAAGTGACAGATATTCTAACATCGGAACAGAAAGAACTGAGCATCCTCTGTTTATCAGATTTGAATTGCAGCCAAGAGCTAAAGTCTGGACTGAACTTTTAAGTGAAGATAATTGCAGTATAAGCAGAGGGGATTGAAAAGTTTTTGGCAAAAGTCCCATCACCGAGTTTCTCATGGTGCACAGAGAGATTAATGACAGAATATTGGTTGTTACTAATAAACTAGCAAAAAGAAAAAAAAGCCTGTTGTGTATTTCTTGGGCAGAACAGCATTGATTAACTGCAAACTAACTTACTGGAAATCTCTGATAATCAAGATGCCCCCCTCCCCACTGTCCATCTTTATCATTAGAAGAAAGGAACAAAGAAACAAACTTGTGTAAGATGTGTATATGGAACTATCTATACAGAGAGAGGTGACATTAGTAGCTTGGCTAGACATGGCCTGATATCTAATATGACTTGCCCCATCTCCAGGGGAAATGCCTTCTTCATTTGTGGGGAATAGTAGAATGTCCATGACAGTGCCACTAGCAACCTATCTGGGGAAAGAGACAGGCAGGATCCAGGATTGCCAAAGCTGGGTAATTTTGACTCTAGTCTCCTTAAAAAGTATTGGGCTGCATTTATATCTCACTGCCATCCCTTAAATATCTCTAGTTTATAGATATTATGGGTTCAGAATGAAAACCACTTCCCAAAGCTGTTCCAAAGGCAGGGAAGTAACCCTTAGCTAACACTCACCAGCTTAGAACCTTTCAACCATATGCTGGTAAAATAGAAAGCTATCACAAATCGGGAATAGCAAGTAAACTTGTTTATCAAAGAAATTAATAAACAGAAGCTGAATAAATTGTACATATTAGAATAAAATAAAGGAAAAATGGTAAAAAAGATATTTTTTTTTTATCTGGGAGTGATGTAAAACACTCAAAAAATGCTCAAAAGATAATTTCCCCATGAAGAGGTCCACTCTCAGTATTCCGTAGAGTTATAAGCAATTGCTATAAAGGGAAATGCTAGAGACTAGCTACCTCTTCCATATCTATGACTGCTGGGCTGCAGTCATGTCTTTGAATCACGAGTATAACCCTTATGGTCTTCTCTAAAAGTGTCTACCCCCACTTTATATTTATTTTGTGTTCAACAGTCTCTCTGTCAATCTGGAATCTTATTTCCCTCCACTTAAACATTACAGATATTTTCACCCTTTGAATTTGACTGGATGGGAGTATTACAAGTATATTGGGGTTTTAGTTTCCCAACTCATTTCCCACATATGTCTTAGGATACTCAGTACATCTATAATTCGTTTTGGATTAAAGGTTGGATTTTGTCTTGTTAATACAGAAATCTGGTCATATTGCTACTCTAAAAAATCTTTAGTGGCTCCCTATTGCCTGGAGAGTAAAACACAAGTGACTTTCACTTGAATTCAAGTCCCTTCATAATATAATATGGGTTTGCCTTTTTCTCTATATTATATAGTGTACATTATCATGCACTTTATGCTATAGATGGGGCATATTAATCTTCATCTTTTGAGTATGATCAAAATCTATTGTCATTCCTCTTTTTCTTCTGCCTTACAATCTCAAATCCTATTCTTCATCTACACTATGACTTCTGATCCCTCAGATTTTCAGTTCTTTCCCCTATCCTAGCTAGCATCTCCTTGCTTCTTTGTCTCACTGTGATATTGCTGATCTCACCCTGCAGAGCCTTAGATTTGGATTATTCTCACTATCCTCTGCCTTTGCTTTTCACTAGATATTGCTGAATAAAGCTAAAGGAAATCAAGAAATGTGCTGACTAGTCCCTCTACCAATTTATATTATATAACCTTAACTGGATCCTTATTGCTGCAAGGCAATATTTTTACACCTCCCTAATTAACTTTCTTCTACTCACCACAGCAACTTATCCAAACCTTTTCATAACTCCTCAAATCTCCCATGGCTACTCCTCCCTCAGCCTCTCTGCTAAAAACCTTGCCTCATATTTCACTGAAAAAATTGAGACCATTCACTGAAAGTTTCCTCTTCTTCCCTGCTCCTCATCTCAAATCACCTATGGCTTTCTGCCACTATCTCCTCCTTTACTCCCATTTCACATGAAGAGTTGGCCCTTCCTGTCAAGGCAAACCCTTCTAAATGTATATCATCTCATTCCATCTTCCCCAGCAGACTGTCCCTCCATCATCCCCTCCTCTCAGTTTATCTTCAATCTTTCCCTTTTTACTGGCTGCTTCCCTTCCGCCTATAAACATAACTGTCCCATCTTCAAAAATCCATCATTTGATTCATCCATCCCTGCTAGCTATCGTCCTATATCTCTCCTCCCTTTTGCGACTAAACTCCTTGAGGCCATCTACAATTGTTGCTACCATTTCCTTTCCTCTCACTTTTCTTAACTCTTTATAGTCTGACTTCCATCCTTATTATATGACTGAAACTCCTCTCTTCAAATTTATCAGTGATCTCTTAACTACCAAATCTAATGAGGTTTTTTTTACCCTGATCTTCAAATTCCCACTAGTCTTTGGCACTGTCAATCACTCTCTCCTCCTTGTTACTTTCTTCTTTCTAGGTATTTGTGACATTAATTTCTCCTGGTTTTCTCTTTGACCACTCCTCAGTCTCCTTTGCTGGATATTTATCTAGGTCACACTCACCTGCTATAGCCATCTCACAAAGCTCTGCCCTGGGCCTCTTCTCTTTGCCCAATATGCTATTTTTATTTGGTGAACTCTTCTGCTCCTGTGGCTTTAATGATCATTTCTATGCTAATGTTCTCAAATCTTATCCAGCTCTAACCTCTCAGCTGAACTCCAGACAACATGGACTTGGATGACCCAAAGACATCTTAAACTCAATGTGTCTGAAACTAATCTTGTTATCTTTCTGTCCCCAAACTATACTGTCTTCCTAACTTCCCTATTTCTGTTGAGGACATCACAATCTTCCTAGTCAACAGGCTTGTAGCTTAATTCTCAACTCCTTGATTCCCCCTCTACCCCCCATACAATTACTTTCCAAGGTCCATTGATTTTACCTTCATAACACCTCTCGAATACTCCTTTTCCCATCCTCTTACACTATTATCACCCTGGTATAGGCCCTTCTCAACTTATATCTGGACTATTGAAATAGTCTGCTGATTGGTCTGCCTGCCACAAATCTCTTTCCACTCCACTCCACTCCCTCTTCATTTAGCTGTCAAAATGATTTTCTAAAGCACATGTGTGACCAAGTTATCCCATCCCACCCCCTCAACAAACTCCAGTGGTTTCCTATCAACCCCAGGATCAAATATAAAAATACTATTTAGCATTCAAAACCCTTCATAGCCAAGCTAGCCCATCCTACCTTGTCTCCTAACACTTTACTCCCCGCCATATCTTCTTCAGTTCAGTGACACTGGACTCCTTTCTTTTCTTTTAATAAAACGCTCTATCTTCTGACTAGACGTTTTCACTGACCTATGCCTAGAATGATCTTTCTCCTCATCTTTACCTCTTGACTCTCTTAGCTCCCATCAAATCCCAGTTAATATTCTACCTTCTATAGGAAGCCTTTCCCGAGGTCCCTTAATGCTAGTACTTTCTCTTTATTGATTATCTCCAGTCAACGTAGCTTGTTTGTACTTAGTTGTTTACATGATTTTACCCTATTATACCATAAGGAACTTGAGAGCAGGAGCTGTCTTTTAGCTTTTTTTTTTTTTTTTTTTTTTTACCCCTAGCACCTAGCATAGTGCTTGGCTAAATAAAGCTCTATTTAAATATTTTTACTACTACTACTACTGCTACTACTACTACTACTACTACTACTACTACTACTACTACTACTACTACTACTACTACTAGTACTTGTTGTAGCAGCAGTGGTATATTGCAATTCCTAAGGCAGGAATATGGGTAGTTAGAAAGCCAACAAACAGTAGTGCTTTTTGAAAATGACAGTATGCTTAATGTTTTATGAGTATACCTCTTGACATAATTCATTTTGAAAATGCTGCTTCTGAATATACAATGCCAATTTTGATTCTAAATACAAGCCTATTTCCATAGATGGAAAGGAAGCAGTCTATTTGTACAAAAATGCTATAATGATGGCATATTCAAAAATATTGTATCCCAAAGATATTGTTTTTGTTTTTTGAAGGCACTGGCTGCCTTCTAGAGAGGTTTCATTATAATAGGGGCATCAGTGAATTGTAATGGTGTGATAAAACAAGACAAAAAAGCACAAACAACTACTTGCTTAGATTTCTTGTCAACTTTGAACCATAGTTATCTAGCCATTTTATACAATCTAAGACACTCACATGTAAGAGCTTCTTTATATCATGGATGCTCTTCTGTTTCTTCACCAGTTATTTGAAAATCTCTCTCTCTCACTCTCTCTCTCTCTCTCATTCTCTCTCTCTTTCTAAAATTGTTGTGAAGTATTACATTTAGTATGTAACAACAATTCTGTCCTATTCTCCCCAATGTAATGGGGAATGGAGCCATTAGTTGACCATAATATTAAAGAGGTACAAGAGACCTTAGAGATTACCTAGTCCAACCTTCCCCATTTGGAGATGAGGAAATTGAGGTCAAAATCCATTAAAATGATTTGCCTGAAATCACAAGATAGTAGTAAATAGGAAGACTGGGATTGTATTGTCTCTGACTTACAGTTCAATGCTTTTTTTTCTTCCATTGTACCACCCTGCCTTCTTTAACCCCTTCCCCAAATCACATTTTTATAATGATAGAACTATGAACAATTCCTGGGATATTTCTTTCCCTCTCTTCTTGTCCATAGAGCCCCTGGTAAGATCTTAGAAGACTAGTCCTAGAGCTTAGTGCCCACTGGATAATGGGGGATGCCCATAGCTTAGGTACTGCCGTCAACCAAGATGGAGGGGCATGTTTTTCATATCCCATGGCAAACCAAGTAGAGGCTGCTAAGATTTTGTCTCCAAGTCTTGGGTCAGTGAATAGAATTCCCTAAAAGCACACTGCTTATACTTTTCCTGATTTTCTCTGTCTTTCAGTGCCTACCCATGGTTTTGCCACTTCCTTTGCCTTTGGCGCTTCTGAGGCTCCCTTATCCCCAAAGAAAAGAGGAGTAGAGACCATCATTTTGGGTCTTAGCATTAACTCTCTAGTCTTTGGACACCAATCAAAGGTGTTTTTCAAACAGTGGGAAAAAAAAAATATGTACAACGGAAAAAAATGCATTGTGTCAGGCTGGCTCTATACTTTGGTATCCATGGCAACAGGAATGTATGTTAGCTATTTTCTTTTCCTTAATGCTGTGCAAGGCCTCTCTTTCATTATTCAAATGTTCTGTTCCTAGTTTACCAAATTATGAGAAGGCAGTACCAGTGTGAGGCTCCAAGAGTTTAAACTGGTTTATCACATTTAACTCTGAAACTGGTATTTCTTTTTTAAAAGCTTAACTGGATTAAAGCAGTTTGCTGGTGATAATTAAAAGCATGAACATTTTTTTTTCTTTTAGCATGTAGGGATGAATGAGCTAGTGGCATTTAGCCCTATAAGAAGCAACAACCTCCTGGAGGAATTTGGACTTGGAAACCAAGAAGGATCCATGGTTGAGTGGCCTTTGGAGGTGGTAGATGAAACAAACCAACCAACCCTGCCCCTTTTTATGTTATTTTCTGAGGAACTTCAGTGAGCAAAGGTCAATATAATTAGCTCTCTGCTGGCATCTCATACCATGGCCAGTTTCCCAGTTTATTTTAAAATACTCAGGGTATATAGTAATGACTTTCAAATGTTTACTATGTGACCCATTACCGAGTTACGTGTCATTCAGACTCAGTGGTGGGTTTGAAGGCTTCAGTACTATCACTATATGATCACTCAGAATCCCAACTTTTAAGCTGGAAGGGATTTCAGAGGTCAGGTAGTCCATAGATTTTGTAGATCAGAAATATAATGATCCTTAAAGTTTGTCTAGTCCAACTCCCTCATATTGCAAATGATGACTCTTAGGCCCTAAATCTGTGTGACTTGCCAGAAAGTCACACTGGTTGTAAGTGTTAAAGGAAGGTCCTGAACCCAGGTCCTCTGGCTCCAGCAGGCAGTTAGGTGGCAAAGTGGATAGAGTGCTGGTCCTGGATATGGAAAGATCTAAATACAAATTTAATTCAAAAGAGACATTTACTAGCTGTGTGACCCTGGGCAAGTCACTCAACCCTTCTTTGCCTAAAAAGCCCCTCCTGGATCCCTGCCTTGTTATGGCAGAGGGGCTTGCATGGCTCAACAAAACCACGGGGTCACAAAGAGTTGGATAGGACTGAATGACTGACCAACAATCTCTATCTCCAGAGTCAATCACTTTGTACTGTATAGCAGTTTCTATCAGAGATTCCTAGATTTAGAACTACATTAAAGGGCATTGCCTTCAGTCCTCTGATTTTACAGATGAGAAAACAGAGACTCTTGTCTTGTAAATGATCTATTTTATGAAATCAAGAAGGCCAGGGAAGCTTCCCAAACACGTCTCCTGCAGGCCTGATTCATTCCCTGAAATAGGTAGCATTGGTGTCTCCTTTATATCATACCTCCTGAGGTAGTTAAGTGAATGAAGATTTAATTTAGGAGGGCTCATATACTATGCCATTATTTTACACTAGCAATTTAGCACAAATTAATTGATTAGATTCCCAGTAGGAATCAGGGTATGTGGGAGCTAACATAGGATGGATTAATTTTGATGGAAAAGTTTCGAAGCATGCAGCACTTGTTCATCTTGTTGGGGAATCAGTGGAGAGCCTGAAGCAGTTTAGGAGTAGCATGAGGGCAGAGCACACATGCTTAGTAGGAGGTGAGGGAGGCACAGAAAGTTTTAGTGGCATGGAGGACAAACTATACCTCAGTTTTGCAGCACAATGACACTGTGGTCATCTGACTCTTAGATGTTTGCATTCCAGTACCTGCTAAAGGCAATTAATGTCCTAAAAGGGGTAGAGAAAATAGGATAGAGATTTCCTATTTGTAACAAAATGAGAGAAATATCCTCTTCAGAAATTAATTTTAAAGAAGCCCTTGTCTGAGTTATAAATAGATTTTTAGACCAAAACCAGCTGATTGGTTACCATTGGATCTCATCTGTTTAGACAACCTGTCCACCTCCTTCTTTCCAAGTTTATCTTTATGACTGACTGTTCTCTATTTTTATGTGGAGAAGATAGGGATTAATAAAGTAGATTTGAGGTTAAGCAGTGCAGCAGCATTTGCAATTATCTGTTTTATTTATGCACAAATTAAGCTCTTTACAGGATATATGTGTTACTCCTAGCAAAAATGGTAGGTTGAAAGACTGAGAGATAGGAACCCTGGGTTCTAGTCTTTGTTTAGAGAATTATTTATTGAGGAAAAAGAAACAAAACAAAAATGAAACAATCCCTGCCCTCAAGAAGGTTACATTTTACAGTTACTGACTCACTATGGTATTTTAGGCAACCTTTTAAGCTCTCTGGACCTTCAAAGCAGGCTGGACTAAATGATCACTGTTATTCCAAAAGCATTCTATTATGCTTTTACAATATTGACATAAAACAAGCTTGCAGTGAGACTCCTGGCTGATCAACATGAACCTTGCAGGATGGTTCAGTTGTATCTGGGAAGTTAACTAGATTGGTGTTGCTCCAGGGGATAGAGATGAACATTAATGGCTCTTCATTTTGCCTGGTTCCCCTCATTAATACTCTTTTGTCCTATGCATATCTGAAGCTCAGGGGAGCTATGGCTCTTGAAGGTAATCTTTGGCACAGTATGGAACTCTTATAACAATCTTCACTTAACACCAACACTTGGATCCTTCTTGACCATTGTGTATTCATTGGCCAGCACTAATATTTTTATGAAATTGGTGTAAAATATAAGAACCAGGGTCCAAGTACCTCAGAATATGTATGCCCAACAACTCTATTTCCACTTAGGCCTGCCCTGTATATAGGAGACATAGTCCTCCAAACCATATTAGTCAATGACAGGATGACATATGCAGAGTGACTGCATCCTTAAAAATCACGTAATCCAAGTTGGAAGGACAACAGATGGTAGGACCAAGGCTACTCTGAAGTGTGGTTATGAAGACACTATGGCAATAGAGGTGCAGGAGACAGGCTTTCAGGTACTGCATCTCTTAGTAATGGAAGATAACTCCTCACACCTGGCTTTATTGCTTAAAGAGTATTCAGAGGTATGCATTGTTAATGAAATGTCTCCCCCCACCCCCCCAATCCCCACATTAATAGGCTTCAGGTGGAGCCCATTAAGGGAAGCTTGATTAGGGGAGGCTTGTTTTGTAGTAAGGCCCACACCTTTTGTTAATTGCCAGTGAGGGACTAGGTCAGAAGCTGTGCCCTCCTGCTCTGAAAACTATGTATGTATGTAATGGTCAGACAGTTGGTCTGTGATGTATGTATTGCTTATGATCAGACAGTTAGAAGCCCTATCTGTTGGTCTTTATTTCTCTGCTTGTATTTTCTCTGTTGGTATATGTAATTAAAGAACATTGATGACCCCTCAAAGGAAACTTTCCTTTTAGAAAAGTAGATCTAAGAACCTGTACTAGCACACCATCCTAGATATGTCAGGGTGCTTGCTGCTGGGAAATAGATAGATTGCCAGCTTTTGATGAATGTTGGTAAATGAAGGAGACTGGCCCTATGGCAGAGATAGCCAGATGGTGTCAGCGTACTATCAGAAAGTCAGTGGGGCACTGAGGAGAGGTAGGGTACCTGGGACTGTGGAGATGGGGAATTTCTTGAGCTGTAATAGGCTAAACAAATCTGGTATCTACGTTGAGTCTAGCATCATTATGGTGAGCCAATGGGAGTAGGGCCCCCAGGTTGCCTGAGAAGTGCAAAACCTTTCCAGGTCAGAAATAGAGCATATCCAAATTCCATGAACCTTCATTAATAGGACTGGACCCATGAATGGATCCTATACTTCCAAGTTTGACAAGTTCCAGAAATTCAAAAAAAAAAAAAAGTCAGTGAATATGTCTTGAACAATGTCTTTCCTTGTTGGGAAATGACCTTTATGAGAAATATGCTTTGAAGTAGAAGAAATATATGGAAAAGGTGGAAAGCAATAAGGCAGCGGTGTTGTGGTATAGGTTGTTTGATATGGGGATGGAAAGGGGATGCTGGTCAGTAGTGCTGGCATCAATTTGGATCATACTTTGTGTAACTTAGCCCACACATACACAATGTATACTGGTGAAAGGAGTAAACAATGATTATGGTGAATGTCAGATTTATTCTTGTCTGTTTCTCTGAATTATATCAACAGAACTTCTTGTTGTCTTTGCCATAGAAGGGTGCTACCAGGGCTCATAATAATGGACAAGGCAGTAATAACTTTATATGGTAAGCCATTCAAACCCCTGCCCTCCTTTCCCTTTCCACTTTGATAGAATTCCTCCAACCCTTTTTCATATTAAGATTCCTCATAGCTATTTCTACTTGTTGAGCAAACCTGCCTTCAGTCTCTTTTGTGACAGGTTCCTACTTTTTTTGTGTTCTCTCGCCATAGTTTCATTTACCTATTACTTATTTGTGTTTATTGAATTTCTGAGACACATACTCCAAAGAATTAAAAAATTTACACTGTGTTTTAGGAATCATGACTCAATGCTTTCTCACTATTTCACTACTATCAATCAAACATTTAATCAGTAAACCTCTATCAGTCACTTACCAAGTCCCAAGCACTGTGCTAAGAGCTGGGGATAACAGAAAGAGGCAAAGGATAGTCCCTGCCCTCAAGGAATTTATAATCTAATGGTGTAGAGAGGGCATGCAAACAAATATATATGAAGCAAATTATATGCAAGATAAACAGGAAATAAATAACAGAGGGAAGGCCCTAGAATTAGGGGAGAATGGGGAAGACTTCTAGTAAAGGAAGGGATTTAAAAAGGAGTACAGGAGGTCAGTGAGCTGACTGGAGGAGGGAGTGAAGACACAGGAGACAACCAGAGAGAATGCCAGGAGTGGAGAGATAAAGTCTTGTTTGTGGAACAGCCAGGAGGGTAGCATCACTGAATTGTACGTGTCAAAGAATAAGGGATAAGAAGACTAGAAATCCAAGAAAGAGCTAGATTATGAAGGGCTAAGAATGCCAAACAGAGTATTTTGTATTTGCTCCTGTAAAGTAATAAGAAATTATTGGAGTTTATTCAGTAGGGGCATGACGTGATAGGACCTGAGTTTTAGTAGAATCACTTTAGTGGCTGAATGGGAGATGGACTGGAGGGGAGAGAAACTTGAGACAGACAAACCCACCAGCATCAGGCTATTGCAATAATTAAGGTATGAAGGGATGAGGACTTGAGGTAGATGCATGGCAATATGAGAAGAGTTAAGGAGGTGTGTCCTAGAGATGTTGTAAAGGTGTGTTTGACAGACCTTGGCAACAGCTTGGATATGAGAAATAGTGAGGAATCCATGGTGACTTGGATCTTGAGCCTGAGGGATTGGGAGGATGGTGTAGCCTTCTACAATAATAAGGAAGATAGAAGACGGGGAGGGTTTAAGGGGAAAGATAATAAGTTCTGTTTTGGACATAATGAGTTTAAGATGTCTATTAGATATTTAGTTCAGATGTCCAGATACTAGAGATTTATTTTGAGAAATTTATTATGAAAATTTCCATCTTCAAATTCCCTTTGGAATGCATGCCTGTCACCCAGCCCCTCCTTTATTTCACTGTCCTGTCTTCTCCCTGGCTGAGCTGAATTAACAAAAAACAAAATCCTGATGAATAAGTGGCAATACATCATCATATTATAAGAGAAAGAGTGCTAGATTTTGAATAAAAGAATCAGGGTTTATATGTGTGTGTATAAACACATACGTACATACATATGTGTGTACATATACATACACATATACATACATTATGTATGTGTTGTTGTTCAGTCATGTCTGACTCTTTATGACCCCATGGACCATAGGGTTTTCTTGATAAAGGTTCTGGAGTTGTTTGCCATTTCTTTCTCTAGTGGATTAATGCAAACAGAGGTTAAGTGACTTGTCCAGTATCTCAGAGCTAGTAAAGTGTCTGATGCCAGATTTGAAGTCAGGTCTTCCTGTCTCCAAGTTCAATTCAGCCATCTAGTTGCCATACACACATACATACACACACACTATGCATGTGTATGTGTATACACTATATACATACATAGGCACGCATATATGCATACTGTACATATAGTCTTCCCCATTAGAATATAAGCTCCTTGAAGGCATGGACTCATTTTGTCCCCAGGGTTGACATAACAAGTAATATATGATCAGTACTTAATAAATGCTTGTTGACTGAGTTTTTTATTGACTCCAGGCTCCACTTATTTATCACACACGTACTATCTTTGTGACATTAGTCAATTCACTTAACATCTCTGGGCCTCAGTTCCCTTATCTGTAAAATAGGGGCATGTAAGTGTAATACCTTGGGGGAAGGTGTCTATTCATTATTAACTGTCCATTAAGTTTCATCATCTTAGATTCAGCACAATATTGTATTCTGTCAAGTCATTTTGGGATACTGACCCTGAAACTGACCAGTTTTCTTAGTAAAATCAATCTCATCAGTAGCTCATGAAATTCAATTTCCCTGGTCAGGAACAAAGCATAATGATCATTTTATATTTATTGTTATGAGAACTGTAGAATAAATAAAAATGTCTCTAAAACTATCAGTAGATTCATTATACTTCATTTAAAAAATGCCTAAGGGGACTGATGAAATAAGTAGCAGTACAACAGCATAAGACTGTTGGAAGAAGGATAGATTAGGAGATAGGTAATATTGGTTTCTGTGCCTACTCACATGCACATTGTTTCCTTCTTTAGAATGTAAGCTTTTCAAGGGCAGGAAAATGGGTTTCAATTTCTCCATCTGTAAATGATTTAGTAATCCCTCACAGTGTAATGCCATTTGGAAATTAGATAAACCAACCTCCTATCTCTTTATCTAAATCATTGATTTAAAAAAAATGTCACATAGCATAGAATGAAACACAAACCCCTGGGGATAACCTCCTGGAGAGCTCTTTCCAAACTGACCTGGAAATCACAACTCTTTGGGTGCAGCTGTCCAACTAGTTTTTGATCCATTGGTTTGTCTTGTTGTCATATCCATATTTCGTCATCTTTTCTGGAAGAAGAACATCAGATACTTTATCAAATGCTTTGCTAAAATCTAGGTAATCTTTCTCTGAAACATTCCCCTGATCCACCAGTTTAGTAAATTTGGCAAAGATAGAAAAAAAAAAATTAGGCTGTCATGACCTGTTCTTGATGAAACTATGTTGTCTTTTTGTGTTCATGGAATCAATCCTAGGCTTAATCTCTTCTATAATTTTTCCAGGAATTAAAGTGTAGTCACTGGCATATAAATGGTAAATTGCATTTTCTTCTCATTTTGGAAAGAACAACTTTTATTTTTCTCTAGTTCTCCAGAATCCTATCCTTCTCCATGATCTTACAAAATCACTACCTCAATTGCTCAACAACCACATCTAACAATATTTTTTCAGTATCTAAGATTTAAATATAACCCAATTTATTTTATAGATGAGAAAATGGAATTTAATGGGGCAATTTAATGACTTGCTTAAAGTAATATAGGTAGTAAATGACTAATCTGGAATTGAAACCCAGTCCTTCTGACCCCAAATCCTTCACTTTTTTCATCACAGCAGACTGTTTTCTATCAAATTCTCTATTTTGTATTTTTAACAGTGTGTCTTAGATTCTACCTCCTTCCTTTGTTTCAAGCTGCCTTACTCCTATATCACCTTTCTTGTTTTCCCTTTCTTTTTTAAAATTCATTTCCCTCCTAGTTAAGCAAACTTACCCTCAGTTCTTGCGGGTACATTATCTTATTTCATGTAATTCACTTTATAGAAATAGTCATACTCCTATCTCCCTCCTTCCAAGTCATTGTACTTTTATTAAAGTTATATTAATATCCCATATAATAACCTCTTTCATACACCTTATTAACTTCTCTCCCTCCCTCACTCTCTCTCTCCCTCCCTCCCTCTCCCTCCCTCCATCCCTCTCCCTCCCTCCATCTCTCTCCCTCCGTCCATCTCTCTCTCTCTCTCTCTCTCTCTCTCTCTCTCTCTCTCTCTCTCTCTCTCTCTCTCTCCTTATCTATAAAATGGGAATAATAATTCTTACAGTGCCTACCTCCCAGGATTGTTCTGAGGATCAAGTCAGGAAGACTGTTAAATTTTCAATGTGAGCATTTGCACTCTGGAATTTGGCAAATGCTACAGATCTGGACTTGATGTATTGTTTTGTTGATTGTTGACTTATGCAAGTGATGGAGAAAATGCTAATTATGCAAATTAGACTTCAAAGTGTGTCATGGGAATATTCTACTACCACAACCACCCCCCAGCCACTTTTTAAACATTTTACCACCACACCACTAGATAGTAGAAATCAGTTAGTATTGTTCCCTCTCATCCCTTCTCCTCCCCGCTGACATTTTATAGATGTTCAGCTTTGCATGGTACAAGAGAAAGAGCTCTGGCTTTGGATTCAAAGTACCTAGGTTAGAATCCTAGCTCTGTCACTTGCTATTTGTGTGATAACGGACAAGTCCCTTCATTTCTTCTCAGCATCCTCATGTGTAAAATTAGGGGGCTGTATCAGGTGGCCTCTAACATCTCTTCTAGTTCTCAGTTGATGATCCCGTAATTAGCTTTTGATCCTAGAATCATTTTTATTTTCTTTGCAAATAATATTCAGTTCTTCATAATGAGGAAAAACAAAACAAACCATGAGTCATGACTCTTCCTTCTAACTTGTTATGTTCAGTGCAGGGAAGCCTAATCAGAGTTAGCTTGTCAGGCAAGTTGGTAGATATCACATCTTGTGGAGTTGGTCCTGCCATAGTGATTGCTGTAGGATCCTGCTCCCTTGTCTCTCTTGTGAACTATTCCTTTGCTGTCTTCCAGTTTCGTGAGTGTTAGATCAGCATGATACTCATAAATTCCCTTTGCCTCCAAGCAAAGGCTGTGTGTCCAGACTTTTCCTTCTATTTAAAATGTGGAATAAGGTGCTGAAAAGCATTAGAAATCTGATTACAATAAAGGGAAATCAATAAGGTTAGCAATCCTTACACATTTAACTTAATAATGTCTGATGCTGAAAACCAAGGCATTTTTATTGCAGAGGTGGGAGGGAACTTGGTAAAAATCTGTTTGAGAACAAGGCTGGTATGTCAGTGAAGTTGCTGTCAGCTGAAGTCCTCCGCATCACTTGCATTTGTGTTTAAAGAAGCCAAAGTTGGGACATTTTACCATAGTAAAACCAGAATACAGAGGTCTATGACTTGTTTCCTCTCTTATTTTTATTCACAGTCCATGAATATATTTCATATTCACCAAATAAAGGAGAGAAGGTTCATTTGCAACCTCCTTTAAGGTTCAGTCTTAATTCTGAAATCTATATTTGTATTTCTAACACAGAAATACAAAAGAGATGAAGACTATGACAGAATTAATAACCTTTTATATTCCTGTAGCATTTTTGTGGCCAGGAAACAATAGGAGATGCAACTGAAGGTTTTCCATAAGAGAAACAGTACTATATAACTATAATCCCACTTTGGGGGGATTATATTTCCAAAAGGAGATGATCCAAGAAATAGGAAGAAAAGGAGGAGAAACCATTGGGGTGACACAAAAAGTCCAAAATGTCATAGCAACAACAAGAAGCAGGAAAAAAATGTTGTATGTGAGAGTGAAGGTGGAAAAACAGCAGCAAGAGCTTAATTTTTTATAATGTTTTACAGTTTAATCATAGTATTTGAAATTTGAGGCAACATAGTATGTTAGATAGAGTCAGTCTTAGAGTCAGGAAAGCCTAGATTCAAATCCCACCTCCAACACACACTGGTTGTGTTACCCAGTGGCTCAGTAACTCTAAAAGTAGGGTAGTTGCCAATTAGTACTGGAAGAGGGAGTTGCCTTACCAGAGAGTTTTCTAAATCAATGAAATAACAGGTCTAAAATAAGAACAAATTAAAAACCCTGACAGAACAGAAATGACTAACAGAAGGTCGATTCCTAAGATAAGAAAAGAGATAATAAGAGGACACCGGATTGCCCTATGTTCAGATAGACTTGATGGGGATGGGATTCAAGCTGGACCCCAAAGCTGTGGTCTTTTCTTTTATGAGTTCAGTGAGAATTCCCACCCCCATCAGACTAACATCCTAAAACAAAAGGAAAAAAAAACAGGCTGAGGTGATTACTGAGCTAGTCAATTATTTTTGAAATATGAAAAACAGAAGTCCTTTAAGTCTAGAGAACGGACAATGTCCTGATTTTAAAAAGAAAGGGGAAAGAAATCTTCAAATTATAGGCCAATGAACTTGACTTTAATTCTTGGGAAATATTCTAGAAAGAATCTTTAAAAATATAGTTGACAAACATCTAGACCCAGAAGCAGTGATTACTAAGAACCAACCATATGGCTTCATCAAGAATAGGTCATACTGGGTTAATTTCATGTCCTCTTTTTTTTTGTTTTCTACAAGATAACTGAACTAGTAGATGAGGGGAATGCTACAGTGATAGTTTGCCTTGATTTTAGCAGAGTTTTGGCTAATATATTTCATAAGTTCCTCTTGAAGAAAATGGAGAGATGTGAACTAGACAATAGTTCTATTGGTCAGATTCAGAGCTGGCTGGATGGGATGTTGTTTCATTTCACTGTGGCAGGAAATCTTCATTGGAGCACTTCTAGCATCTATGGGTTACCTTGTGCTCTTTAACATTTTTATCAGTGATGTGGGTAAAGGCCCACGTGGAATGGTTATCATATAAAGCCGCAAAAATTAGCTAAGATGCTGGATGAAATAATCAGGATCCAAAAAAATGTTGTTAGGGTAGAACACTGTGCTGAATATAAGGAAGGAGCAAACCTTTGTTAAGCACCTTGTACGTGCCAGGCATTGTGTTAAGCATGTTACAAGAGACAAAATTCAATAAAGATAACTGTAAATTACTAGGCTGCCAAAACTCATTTATTCATGTATAAAATATAAAATAAAAAAGCATGGATAGATCACAGTTTTTCTGAAAAAATAATCTGGGGGTTTTAGTGGACTACAAGCTAAAAATGAGTCAGTAGTGTGATGCAGCAGTAAAAAAAATGCTAATGAGATCTTTGGCTACTGAAAATGGGGCCCTAGCTTCCCAGAAGAGGGAGGTGATCATCTCATTTACTCTGACCTCCTTAGACTTCCTCTGGAGTATTGTCTTCAGTACTGGGCCTTAGGGTTTAAGAAGGACATCGATAAACTGGAGAGTGTCCAGAAGAGTGCAACAGAAGTCCACGTCATGTGAGGATCAGTTGAAGGAGCTGGGCATGTTTAGCTTGAAGAACAGAAGACTCAAACTGATTTTAATTCTATTTTCAAGACTTAATTAAGCTGGCATAGGTTTAATGCTCTCCCATCCATTGTGATTCTTAACTCTTAACTCCAGTCTACTCAAGGAGGGGCAGCTAGGTGGTTCAGTGGATAGAGTGCTGGACCTGAAGTCAGCATGACTAAACAATTACAAGACAAAAGCTCCACCTTTAAGACTGTAGTTGTAGGGTGAACTTACAAGGGAAAAGAGTTTAGAAACACATGGGATGGGAGGGCATTGAATTTACACCAGCTAAGTGACTCAAGGAATTGAGTGTTTGACCTGGAGTTGTAAGGACCTGAGTTCAAATTTGGCCTCAGTCACTTATTAGTTGTGTGACTGTGGGCAAGTCACTTAATTCTCTTTGCTACAATTTTCTCATCTGTAAAAGAAGCTAGAGAAGGAAATAGCAAACAATTCCAGTATGTTTGCCAAGAAAACCCCAAATGGGGTCATGAGGAATGAGACAGGAGTAATGGATCAAACAACAACAATTATTTAGCTAGCCACCAGTCATTTGAATCTCAATTCTATTCAACAACAATTTGCATCTCCACCCTGGTAAACAGGGTTAAGTGACTTGCCCAGGGTCACGTAGCTGGTACATTTCTGAGGCTGGATTTAAACTTAGGAAGAGGAGTCTTCCTGATTCCAGGCTCTGTGCTGTATTCATTGTGCCCCATAGCTGTCCTAGAAGACTTTGCTGCCTTCATAGTGAATAGATTTAGTTCTGAAAGAACCACAGAGGACATCTATTCTGATTCCTTCATTTTACAGATGAAGAAACTGAGGCAATAGAGGTTCATTGACTTTTTCAAGGTCATAAAAGTAGTAATTAGCAAAGCTAAGATTTGAACAAAAGTCCTCTGAATCCAAATTGGATGCCCTTTCCAGTATGTGTTGCCTCAAGTCCTACAAATAAAATTTTCCTTATCACCCTAGTTCTCAATGTTCTGCCCCTCCTCAAATTATATTATATTTTATCTCTGTAAATCTTATGTCTCTTCCCTGCCTCCAATAGAATTTAGGTATCTTGAATGTAGGGCTGTTTATATTTTGTCTCATTTTATGTTTATATCTCCAGCATGTAACAGTGCCCTAAATAAAGTGGGTGCTTAAAATGCCTGTTGAATTAATGAATGAAGAAATGAATGAATACTTTTTATTGATTCATTCATGGCTTTGTATCCCATGACCAAGGTCATTCATGTTTGACATGGTTGGTCAACATTAGGGAATCTGTCTATGGGACACAGTGAAGGTAACTAGGCTGTAGGGGGAGCTTGACTTCATTAACCAGTCAATCAAGTAAGACAAAATAATCAAATGAGGCAGTAATACATTGGTGGGGAATTTCAGTGAGTATAATCTGAGTATTCTTTTGTGAGTTAGACCCAGAAACTTCTCTAGAGGAACTCTGGGAATAAATATAAGCAAGAGCCAGAGCAGAAACATGACTTGTTCACACACAATTAGCAGCTGGAGGGTCAATGGCAGATCTTGAATTTCATTTTTCACAGGCATCCACAATAAAGCCTCAGAGCATCAGCCAATAACTCAACCATCCAAATCCCCTTCTGGGTTTTTCCACATCACTTTGCTGATCTAAACTCATCACTTTCATATAATGACTGTGGTGAGAACTTCTGTTGTAGGTTTCCTCTCCTAATATGATAGTCAAGGAAACATTTGACAGCATAATTGTAGCAATAATTCTGAAAGGTTACATTTTTGGATGAAACTTACAAATCCTTTTAGTTGGTGAGTTGTCCAGTGATGACTGATGACTGTGGGCATCCATAGTTGGACTTCTTTTTGATAGTATTAACCTTTATATTATGTCAATGTTTTCCTTCACTTTTACTTGGGACATGAACAAAAAGATTTCTACTGCATAATTAAAAGAAAAAATAACAGATTCAATAAGAATCTCACAAAAGACTGCCTAATCCATCTCATTAATTCTGGAAATATTTTGTTTTGTTATGATTTCTTCTTAGGGTAAAACATGATATGTAGGCAATGAATATGAGTTGAAGTCTCAAATGTTTGCATGCATGAGCTGCCCCCTCATCTCACTTTTGCATTTGTTGTTCAGTCATTTCAGTTGTGTCTGACTCTTTGTGTCCCTATTTGGGGTTTTCTTGGCAAAGATACTGGAGTGGTTTGCCGTTTCCTTCTCTAGCTTATTTTACAGATGAAGTATTGAGGCAAACAGGGTGAAGTGACTTGTCAAGGGTCACACAGCTTGTAAGTATCTGGGGCCAGATTTGAACTTATGAAGATAAATGTTCTAGCCTCATCTTTCTGACTTTAGGCCTGGGAGTCTACCTACTTCTACACACTTTTGCACAGGTTACTGGGTTTAAGATTGAAATATAGCCTCTAGACACTATCTATGTGTCCCTGGACAAATGACTTAACCTTTCTAAGTATCAGTTTTCTCATCTGTAAAATGGAATAATAATGTTTATAATTTACTGTATCATTCGTGCAGCATTATATCAACATCAGCTTTTTTGCATTATCGTTATGACCTCATTCTTATCATCTTGGATGAAGTTCAGAAAGAAATAGTCCTAGTATAAATCTCTATCTTCTTGTATCTATATGTAATTTTCTTCAGATTGTTGCACAGATGGATAGAATTAATACTTTCTGGAGTAGAATGAAAGAATTAAGGTAGGGGTGGGAAACCTGTGGCCTCCTAGGGTCTTCAGACTGAGGAAGGCCACACTTAAGGACCTAGAAAGCTACATGTGGTCTTAAGACAGCATGTTTCCCACCCCTGAATTAAGGTATAAAGTAAACTCTTTCTCGAGGCTCAATGAAAGCATCTTTAGGATGTCTCCAGCAGCAGACAGGATAGTAGGTACATTAATGAGGTTATGATTATTACTGAAAAAATTTTTCTTAGCTTGTTTGTAATTCAGATAGAAATAGTTTCCGGACAGGTGACTAACATGCTATTATTATCTTATATTTAAAGTTGCCTATTGCACAGGTGAATAATTTAGCTGTCTTTTTTGGTTGAATAAAAATACTAGGATCTAAGCTCATGTTCTATAGGCTCACAAAAACTATCCATGGTACATTTCCATTAATAACTAGGCTGACAAGGATGATATATACCTTATCCTGTTCTCTCATTATTTTATTTCCTGTCCCATATCTCTGTATTTTGACAGCTTTTCATTCTGTGTTAGTTAGATATTATGAGTTTTTCGTATGGTGACATCTATTAAAAACAGTGTTCTTAGGTTTTTATGGATCAATGTTATATCTGGCCTATTGTGGGCAAAAGTTCAAGCTATGATGATATTCCAGTTCCAGTACAGGCCATTTTTTTTGTTCTTCAGAATATTCTGAGGTCTATATTTGTTAGTATAGAGATTGGTCTTCTGACATCCATGAAAAAGAGTAAGTCATGCTTCTAATAAACAGATTGTACCTTGCTAGGTTTTTGCTAGGTGCTAAATTTTGGCATTCTGCAGTGATGAATTGCATAGTTTCTACCATTTCCTTTCATAATCTGCCTTGAACTTCTCTACACCCCAGAGAACAGGTTGGATAGATGATTGGCAGGTAGGTGGCACAGTGAGTGGAATTGTACCCTTGGAATCAGAACTGAGTTCAAATCCAGCTTCAGTTGCTTGTTAGATATATGACCTGGGACAAATCACAAAATTTCTCTCAGCCTCAGTTTCCTTATCTGTAAAATGAAGTTAATAATAATTCGTATCACACAGAATTGTCATGAAGATCAAGTGTTAACACATGAAAAATACTTTGAAAACTTTAAAGCATGCTATTATAACTATATCCCTAACTATTATATATTATAACTATAATCCCTAAATAATAGGGTACCTACTCCCTATAATAGTCATCAGTTTGTCATTTCAGTGATATCTTGGAGACATATTGTTTTCTGAATTTATGCAGATATTATACCTGGAGGATATTTGATTCCATTCCTATATTTTAGCCATTCAAAGACTTTATGTAGAGGTAAACTTGTTTGGGTTACATTCTATTAATTTAATAACATTTATTAAATTTATTTACTGCACTGTAAAGTAAGGTCTGATTTTTTTCAAAATATATTTGTAAGATTTTGACCTGTTTATTCTGTACTCTAAAAATATCTATCACTCCTCTTCCTCCTTTTTGATGGGGGAGAGTTAATCTATTTATAGTTGATAGAACCATGGGTTTTGTCATTTGTTACTGTACTAGTTTTTGTTAGCATCCTTTCTAAAAGGTTTATTTTGCAGTTCTGAAAGTGTATATTAAGATTGATATTATAGAATTGTTGATTCCTTTAAATGTGTTCCTACTATTCTTCTTCATCATCATCATCGTCATCATCAACATCCTTATCATTATTATTTCTAAAGGTTAGGACTCAAATTTAAGTCCCTCTCACCTCCTTGAAGTCTTCAACAAATATTCTAGTCCATTTTTCTGTCTCACTTTCCTGAACCTCTATGGAAATTAATGTCTACACCACACCATTTGGTATCTGATTCCCCTATAATGGATAAATGAAACATTGCTGTGTGATCAACAATGGTACTCTTAGAGGTAATAAATAGAGAAGTATAATGAATCTTCCTGCTCTGAAAACTAGATAATATCAAGGATAATTTAAATAATTGATTCACTGTTAAATAGTTCACTATTTTATTTTGGTGTTTTGTTCATTCTTTCAACAAATTTTTATTGAATGTCTTCTATATTCTACCCTATTAGAATGTAAGTTTCTCCAGGGTAGGGATTGTTTCATTCTTCATATTTCTATTGTCTGTACCTAGCACAGTGTCTGGCAGACAGTAGTCAGTTAATAAATACTTGTGGATTGATTATGTGAATGCTCTATCATTCCTAATGAGTAATGCATATAGGTTGTCTGACAGCTTTTTTCCTCATCCAAAGAAGCCTTTTAATTTTATATCCTGGCTAAGATTTTCAACAGAAAGGTTGAGGTTGCTGAAAATCAAGTCACTGCAACTCTGGAGTTCTGCTGATTTAGCTCTCCTTTCAGATGAGGGAAAATTTCATATGTTCATTTATATTTTTCTCTGTCTGTTTATGTTTTCTTCCCATTGTTAATGTTCCAGATCATTAGATGTAGATGATCCAAAATTAATCCTCCTCCCATCCTTTTAAAAGCAGTCTTTTAGTTATTTCTGACAGCTTTGTTTATAAAATCAATTTATTCATCTATAATAACGAGAATAAGTGTGGCCAACAAATTATGATGTAACTCCAGATTTCTGCTAGGGAATTATATTTCCCCATTGTCAGGAAGGGTTTATCGTTCTAACCCTATAAGTAATTGACTAGAGGTTAAGCTACATGGGTTCTATTACCTGTTTTTCCACTAACTAGCTATATATGCTTGGGGAAATCCTACAACCTGCATTTTCTTTGTCTTCAAAATGAGGGGTTTCAATTCATTCCCCAGACCCCCTTCGAGCTCTAACATTTTCTGATTCTCTAATGTGACTTGTGAATTTGTACTGCCTGCCAACTCAAATTGCATTTAGTGTAAGGTGATTTTCTGCATTAAATATTTATACTGAAAGAATTTGATAGCCTCAAAGTGGGAAAGCATCACTTGTACATGGATAACCTTGGACATAACCCTTTTGTTGCCACATCAAATTTTCTCTACCTGGCTACCTCACAGGATGATACATATGACAATTGATTCTGAATGAACATTTCTATGGTTAAAAAAAGAGAGACAGAGAGAAAGAGACATGGGATTTGTTTCAAGTCCAGGTCTTATAGAGTCCATTCCTCTGAGACTCCCAAGATGACAGGTGCTACTGCCAATATCTGGAGTCTCTCTCAAAGGACCAAAGCAGATTAACACCTCAGAGTAAGACAATTTCATTTTCATGAACTAATCATCACTGTAGCTAGGATATCGTTTCCTTCATGACAAAGTTAAATGTTATCCAGTGAAAGACTGTGCAAGTGCCTTACCACCATCTCCTCTATTCCTCAGATACGGAAGTTAACACTTCACAGGTACTTGGTAATTCACCTCAAATAATTGTGGGATATAGGTTGCTACTGCCTAGAAATAATTTAGTATTGGGATAAAAAAAGATGAACCAAAAGCCAGTTTCTCAATTATAGTAGATCCTTCTTCATAATGCCTGTTGTACAAAGAAGGGTTGTGTCAGATCACAGGAAAAATGTAAAGTAGATAGTTTCAATTTGGTACCCATGCATCTCTCTATTTCTTATCTTTTTGCCTATCATGACCTTTCTCCTTTCTCCTCTAAGTACTTTTCTTTTGCCTTATTGCATTCTCCCACATTTCCAATGATGTAAAAGGGACTAAGGGGATGGCTCCAGTGAAGGAATTTCAGATACTAACAGGATCTATGGAACTTTTGGTTCAAGGGGTCATACCAAGTGATCTTCAAATCACAGAACACAAGTACATATTCCATTTTCTTGTAAAGCCAGCTGTGGTTGTGTGGAAATTTATCTGGCTGGCCACTATCTCATTTCAACTACTTTCTGCTGGGAAAGAGTCAGAGAAGGTGACTATCAGTCTCCTATGAACTTTAAGAGGTATTCACTTAAATCATCTCATTCAGAAATTATCAACTACCTAGGAAAGTAAGCAGATTAAAGAGATAGAGCAGATTAGAACTCTCTCTGGAACAGGATTTCATATGTATTCAGAAAGAAAAACATTTGTTCTTTCTATTTAATAGAAAAATATCACCAAAAAAAGCAGTATTTTGGACATTCAGGCATGCATACCACTTTCAAGGCCATATTATACATCAGAGAAAAAAATGGCATTATGTACATATATCTATATCAATATTCAGTGGCAAATCAACATTTTGGTGTGGATTGTATTTTTACATAGAAAGGAGGAGAAGTGAATAAGCATTTATATAAAGCCTACTCTGTGCTGTACTATACTAAGTACTCTTTATAAACATTATCTCATTTGATCCTCACAACATACCTCCTGGGAGGTATGTGCTATTATTATTAACCTCATTTTACAGTTGAAGAAACTAAGGCAAACGGAGGTTAAGTGACTTTGTAAAGCTTAAAGTGCTATAAAAATACTATATTTTATTTCTTTGTCATTCCAGAACCTAACCAAGAGGCTTGTAACACATCAAATTCTTAGCAGAATTTTTCTTAACAATGGTGATGTTGTTGCTTTATAGTGTGAGAATTTAAAAATTGTTCAATCTGGAAGAAAAAATAAAACAACAAACAACTAAGGCAGAGCTCTGAGTCAACGAAACTTATTAAAGGGTCCATGGTCCCCTTTAATGAAGTAAACCTCAGATCTTCCTTAAGATCTGAGATGCCCCTTTCTTCCAGTGCCTTAATTTTATAGTGCTTGATACCTAGACAATATAGGTGGCACAGGTCAAAAATACAGCCTTATTGGTGGATAGATCTTGCTCTTGATCCTCCAGCAAAGTCTACCAAAATGCTGAATCCCATTGGTTGATAATGAGCTAATGAGCAGACCTTGAGAGACCTATGTTGACCTTTCAGGAGATCCTAGCAAGTAGATGAACGCACCCATAGGCTAGTAAAAAGGCAGGTTTACCACTGGCACTTGGAGTCATTTACTGGCCACATGCTCATGGTCCTCTCCCCATGTTGGACAATAGAATGATAACAAAGGATGGAGGGACAACAGAAATATCTGGGTCTTCTCAAGTAATTAAGTCACCTCTGCCACAGGGGCTTGGTCACCGTAACAAGGAAAAAACAAGGGTGGAGGTCCTCTAGTTAGCTTTCTGTGATTAAGCAAGTAAACTTAAAATCTGCAGTTCACAACTCTGAAGCTTAACATCAGAACTTAAAATCACTACCTCTATGGAATTATATCAAACACTGATTAATACTGATTGGAAGAAAATAGTGATTCAATTAATCATCTGCCACAGTAGAGAATTTATGTACCCCTGTAATGCTAATGAGATTAAAGATCTTCCCCACCCATTAATGGGCTTGCCAGAGGAGTTTGATTGGAGAAAATTTGTAGGAAGGCTCACACCTTTTGTTAATGAATCACTGGTTCTCGAGGGTTTTGATGCCCTCTGGCTCTGAAAAATGTATAAATACTCTGAGGTGAGGCTTTGGGGCTTAGTTTTTGGAAGAAGGTTTGTGTGCCAGAGGAAACTCTGGAAAGTCACTAAGCAGTTACCTGGCTTTGAAAACCCAGATGTTGGTGCATTTCTCTCTGGTAACTATGTATGTATGTATGTATGTAATGGTCAGACGGTTGCATCTGTCTGTTGATCTATGATGTATATATTGCTTATGTCAGACAGTTGGAAGCATGTCTGTTGATTTTGATTTCTCTGTATTCTCTCTGAAGTTCAGGGTGCTGACTTGTCTCCCTGAACTAAGTGAATGATACATGTGATCGATTAAAGTGATTGTTGACCCCTTGAAAGTTGCCTTTCCTTTTAGAAAAGCACATCAAAGATCCTGTGATAGAAGGCCCCTCTGTGTATGTCAGGGTCCTTGCTTTTATACCTCCCACCCTTTTGACTTTTACCTATATAAGAAATAATTAACAAACTAGTTTAAGGAATTGATTTTAAATATCACGTCTAGAATATGTTACAGAGGCCGTATGAAGTCTCTCTGTCTTGGAGTACATATAGAAGTGTATAAACCATACCCAAAAGCTAAGTCACATGTCACAATTGTAGCATTTTATAGTTACAATGAATTTTAGGCTTTGTGAAATCTGCAAGGGCCTCCTGAATCATCGTCTGGGTATTCTATTTTATGGCATTTTATTATATTCTGCTTCCATACTGTACTTCAAGAATGAACTTCTTCAAATGAATTAATTGTAGGTATTCCCACAACTGACACAAGTTGAAACTCCTCAGTGCCTTGATGGATTTAATCAAATGCACTTTTTTTAAAATGCCTACAATGTGCAGGACCTTGTGTTCAAAGATACCAACACATAAACATGAAACTATCCCTTGAAATAGCTTATATTCTACTGGAGATGATCTTCAAACGGTTGTTTTCATGAGCTACCATTATCAAAACAATTCATCACCTGGAGACTTCAACACTAATGATGGTGATGATGACTATGGGTAATGAATGCATAATGAACTTTAAGGCTTATGAAATGTTTTATATATGTCATTTCATTCTTCTACCAACCCTGAAGGCTAGGCATAATCATTATGTCCATTTTATGGATGAACAAACTGAATCTCTGCAGGATTAAGTAACTTGCCCAGTATCAAAATGCTAATAATTTTCAGGTAAGGTGTGAAGAGAGGTCTTCCTGACTCCACAACTAATATTATGGCACAATGTTTCTCGATTCTGTGACTCTTCTGAAATTAGTAGTCTAAGTATATGATAATTAAGGTGTTGGCAACCTGTGGCATTTGCATTAAGACAGAATAAAGGACAACTGCCATCATCATATGATGGCCTTCATCTTGGTTCTTGCAAGAGTTGCCAATTATACTCTCCACTCCTTGCTGGTGACAGTCTGAATATGCCAAATATACCATAATTTAAAAGTTACTGACTTCTGGCATATGTTGTAAATCTCCAATAATTGGAATATAAAATTGGACAAAATGAACCATTCTCCAGCTATTCTAGATAAATAAATTTGCTCCTTGTCAACAAGTTTGATGAGCCTAGTGAAAACATTTTCTGGACTCTTTTGGGGCAGTGGCCAAATGCATTAAATTTACTTGGAAGATCTGTCTCATACCACTAATGAAAATGAAGCTTGTTACCAAGTTTCGCAAGCAATATACTGGATGGAGCCAGACTCAATCTATATACCTGTCTTTTACAGTCATCTCCTTAATGATATTTGTCAATGCATAACATATGCTAAAATTTTACATGATCTTTTATGGTAACTAAATATGATTTTAGTGTATTGGAGTTTGAATAAAAAGAACTATCCTCTGCAATAGGTTTCATGGAATCATTACCTTACAAGGACACATGCAAGGTCATCTATTCCATTTTCCTATCTCAGAGTTACACTCTGAAAATCTTACAGTCTTGAATTTTTAAATAGGAAACTTCTCTGTTTCCTCATCTATACAATGGGATTTAGAATAATCCTACTACCTATGTCACAGGATTAGTGTGAGGTTTGTAGTGCTTTTTTAACTATAAATCTCTCTGAGTAAAGGCTATTTTTATTATTTTTTCCCTGACGTGTGTGGTAGTTCCTGCTATGAGTGAACTTCAGAATCTGAGTCCTAAACAAGGACAAGCAATGCCTTCTTAATAGGACAGACAGGTTATAGAATTCAGGTTCGTGAAATGGTTTGGGATATTTGGATTTTGTCATTGAATTTATTCCATTTTTATCTATTAAAAAAAGTTTTCTTTCTTAAGTAGATAAAATGTACACTAAACTGTTAATTCTCCCCAGAAATGAGGCTGTTTCCACTAAAAGCTCTTTTTTCTAGCCTTTCATGATGAAATTAATTAATGCTGTATTTTCATATCACCATTCATTGATTAGAATCTATTTGGTTATCTTATTATTTATTTTTCCTGTAGCAATATTTGTCTAGGTTCCTTACTGGTTTATCTTATCTCATTAGCAAGGCTTAGGGAATTCCATGGACAAAGAAGCCCCAGATAGACTTTGTTGCCTGGGCCTCTGCCCTTTCAGCCTTTAACAATAGCAAGCAGCCTGACTGCCAAGAATTTCTGTAGCCCTCCTAGTTTCAAGAGCTGAAAATGCTGAGAGAACAGTAAGAAACTACAGTGAATTGGGCACCTCAATCTATTTCTTTCTGAATAGAACCCAGACTTTACCTGACTATTCAGATAGCATTGTCTTTTATTCCACTGAAAATCAGAAAGGCAGGTGATAGTATCCACCAACCTCACTCTGCCTCCTGGTGGTTAATCATGGTTAGTCTTTTCACTGATAGGTGAATATCCTCATTGGGGATCTTCTGGGTGTCAGAATGCTGGGGAAGCTGACCCAATAATAAATCAGTGCTTACATCCATATAAACACTGTACATAGTTTCCTTTCTGACAAATCTAAACAAAGCAAGCTGCTCTCTGACAAAGACTGCTAGCATGTATTGCTCTGCCTTTATCTTTCTCTGAAGTCTTTGGAGATTTCCATCTCCTCTTTGGACTGAAAAGGAGCCTCAATTTGATTTTGCAAGCAAAATTTTCCTGCTCAAAGCACATACTCAGACTATAATCTCTCAAGGATTAGTCTTTCATGACTTGTTCATAACCTTCCATTTTTTCCCCCTCCAAGTACATCTTTTTTACACAAACTGAAACATTTGTTGTGCTTCTCTGAGCTTTCCCACTTTCTTGTCTTGTACTTTTATAGATTCGCTCAAATGCCACCATCTCCATAAACTTTGCTTGATTATTCCCCACATCTTCAACTGGATATACTCCTCCTTTGAACTGACACAGAACTTTGTGTAGCCCATATAACACCTGAGGATCCTTCTCTCATTTCCCACTCTCAATGATGAGGCTAAGGTCCTAAAGCAAGACTATAACTCCTCCTCAAAGTTCTAGACATTCCCCAGACAAGGTGAGTAATTTGATATTTCTTCAGACAAGAGCCTACACTGGTGTGCTTTTCCCCAGGAGTGATAATAATTTAATCACCCAGTCTTAAATAGCTTTTCGAAAGGTGTATTAATTAAGGTAGCATAATAAGAAAAGTTAACGCAAAATATCCCCCAACTGTCTGTAACAGACTCTCCCATAAGTATATAATAGTGCAGGGGGAAGTGTACTCAAAGTTAGAAAGTGCATATGTCAAAATGGTGAGTCAATTTTCCTAATTCCTGGCCTTTCTCCCATCAACCCTTAAGCATGCATAGTGTAATTTCTTTGCTGGACTTTTCATAAAGCCATGAGTCCAATCTGTATTTGGCTCCTGAGGGTGTGGATATTGCTGCCAGCTGCTGCTGTCCTGGGGGGATGGTGCTAAAGACATTGATGGGAAATCTGAAGTCCAAAATCCCCAGGAGCCTGTGAAATTCATAAGGAGGACAAGGTATAAAAGAAGATAGTAAGTTAGTCCTAGCATAAGTGAAGTGAGGTATAGCTGGGATCCTTCTTGAAAGAGCAGTCCTTAGGAGTTAAATCACTATCAAGGCAGACATTGCCCCAATGCAAGACAATAGCAAAAAGGAAGGAAGAGGAGACATCCAGAGAGTAAGTAAGTCTAGGTTTTTCTTGCCTTATACTATTGCTGCCATGTTAAGTTAATAGCTGCCAAGGCTATCCTAAACTCTATTTCTTCCAGACTTGATCTAGCTGGAGCAAATCTGATAAAGTATTTCTCACCAAGGTGTTATTTGACCATAGCTTATTTTGCATATCAGAGTTGCATATTAACAGAGGCTATCAATGCCTTAACCTAAGGCAGTGGTAGAATTGCAGGCACTGTGGTAGTGGTAGGTTGTTTGGACAGATATTTTTATGCAGCAGGAGAAGTCCTTTACAGAACCCCTTAAATCACATCCCAGATGTTCCTCTTTCTCTAATTGCATAATTTTGGCTGTGCGTGGTAAAAGAGGACAAAAGAATCTAGTATAGGAGTATCAATCTGGATATAGTTAGAAGGGAATGTCTAACAACTGGCTCTTTGGGGGGGAGGGAGGAAACCCATAGCACACTTGTAAATTTAATCTCCTTAATTAAGATTTTTTTCCATCACTTTCATAAATCTAGAAATCAACCAGATAATAAACAGAGCCCTGATTTGTAGTATTTACTGATTTCTAAGGTCTAAATACTCCTGATGAATAGTTAACAATTGGCTCTCCTGAGCCTGTTAGAAATGTCTCCAGAATATTTTTGGATAAGCCTGTAGAAGAAAACCTACACTAACCTTCAACAAGGAAAAGAACTCATGTTTTGTAGTAAATTCCTGGAACTGTCCTTCTGAGAACAACTCTTTTGGCATCAGAAATGACAACAACTAAATCGGGTCATCATAAATTGCCTATAGATCAAAGCATTCTGCCTCTTTCCTTGATTATATTTAAGCCAAATTGAATGTAAGATAATGTATCTTCCACAGAGAAAAGTATAAGTTCAGAAATAATATGAGGTCCAAAGTTCTTAGATAGAGAACTGCCTAGTTGCTCCCAAACTTTTCATTTTCTTTTTATCATTATATAAATTTACTTACATTTATAATATCTTCTCCTTTTCCCCCTTATTGAATAAGAAAAATAAAATCAAGCTTTCAAAACAAATCTACATAATCTAACAAAATAAATTCCCACATTGGTCTTGTCCAAAAACGTCGAATCCATTCTACATTTTAAATCATCACCTCTCTTGTAGGAGGTGGGTTGCAGTTCTTCAGAATCATCATTAATCCTTGTATTGATCAGATCTAAGATCTTTCAAAATTGATTTTCTATGTGACACTTTTGTCATTGTATAAATTGTTCTAATCCTGCTCCCTGCACTCTGCAGGAGTTCATAGAGGTCTTCCTAATTTCCTTGGAGACTACGTTTCTGTTATATCTTATAGCACAATAATATTCCATTAAATACCTACATATATGTAATTTTGTAATTTGTTTATCCATTCCTCAATAGTTGGATATTCCTTTACTTTCAAGTTTTGGGCTGCTATGATTCCCACACTGTAATGAAAAGTACCTGGGCAGTGATATTATATCCTGGTATTTCGTTTTCACATGCCCTACAAGAAAGATGATGCTTTGTGTCCAGAATATTCAGATAACAATTTGGGATTAGTCATGTTTGAACTCATTCATCCTATTATAATCCCAGCCTAATCCCCAGAGACTTCTGGAGCATCAGTGAGATTCTTGGTGCTCAGTTTACCTACCTCTATTTTGCCATTATTTCATCGAGTAAACATAGCTTTGTTGCTCTAGGGCAGAATTTTACTTACTCCAAGTTTTAGTGTTACAGAAAAAGATAGTCCACAGCCTCTCAGATCTTATTCCACTTTTCCTCACTGCCCCCAAAGTTCCAGTAATATAAATTTGTCTTAACCTCTATCGTTTTCCTCTTGTATATCATTATCGAGCAACTGTGGATTATGGTTGTCAAAGGATCATAGAGCAAGGGGGTTCACGAGTCCATTTAGCTAAGCTCATTAACTGGAGAAAGTGCTTGCTGTTTCTGTTAGGTTTGTACCTTTGAAGCGGGTATAGCTTCAACTGAATGTAGACTTTAAATGTAGAAAACTACTAAGAAACACTGCCTGGCCAAAAGTCCTTTACTTAATTATTGTGGGAAGTATGGTCAGAAATGGCCTCCAAATGCTCATTCATGCCTTTCCCCAAATCATGTTTTGATTGGCCAACAAAGTGGAGGATGGGGCCAATTATTTGGGTTATTCGGGCCCCAAACCTTGGGAATTCACTTCAAGCTTACTGTCAAGACTTACTCTTAATTCCCCACCCCTCACCCCACTATCTGCTCTCTCTTAGCGTTAGCATGTATAACTCTCTTTGTTTTACTTTTAAGACTAGATTACTTAAGCCTTTGGGTAATAGCCTCAGCAGAAAGTGCCTTAAAACTCTTCCTGGCTAATTTAATTTTAGAGTCATCATCTCTTGGTTACTCATTCCCAATTTCTTCTCCTATATACCTTCCTCCATACTGTCTTTTCTGTTCCTATATTTATTTCCTGACTGCATACCTAGATTTGTGACAGTACTTGCCCTCAGGTATGTAAGTCTTGGTTCTTATTTACCTGTTTTTGCACTCATAGCTTGCTCATATCTTTGGTATGCATGTTTGCTCTTGACTTCTTTTCAGCTACACAAATTTTTAAGTGTGAGCTATCCCCAAAGTACCCAGGAGATCTAAGAATACAAAGGTAAAAATGAAATATTTTTTGACCTCAGAAAGCTTCCATTCTGTTGGGATGGAAGCTTACATTCTTTGGTGGTAGCCTGGAGATAGTGATAGTGTGTGAAAGGCTTCCTTCCACTAGAAGATGTCACTGATATTCAGTTCCTTAAGATACTGGTAGATGAGAGAAAGTGAAGATTCTTTAGTCTAAAATCCCAACTAGAGTCACTGCATGGCTGTACTCCCTCCTAGAGGTCCCATTACAAGAACATTTTGCAAGCAGCTTAGTAGAGAAAAAAACTGAGGAGGAGAGGTGTCCCAGAAGTAGAGATGCTTCTATTTAAAATTCATTGTTGTTAAAATTATAGGCCTTGGTTTAATTTCTTTATATTTGAATTTCCAGGGTCAAATTTGCCTTGTTGCCAGAGGTTAGTAATACCTATCCTGAAGAGGGTGGACAAGGTTATTTAAGTCTTGCCAAAGATACTTTGGCCAGTGCCAAATGAGGCCTATGCTACTGAGATGTCCCTGCACACAAGCACTGCAGTTGAGTTAAGTTCCCTTTATCTCACTCTAATAGGCCCCAGGACCTCTCTCACTGCTATACCCTGATGTGAAGGGAATGATCTCAGTAGTGGGATCTCAGAGATAAAACATGCTGAGTCTGGGATCATTACCGAACAGTTCTCTGTTGGTGTGCTCTGTGTTGGAACCAGTGATAAACGCAGTAGTAGGCATATAACACTTCACTCCCTGCTCTAAAATGCATCCTTGGTATACGAATAACTGCCATGTTCATAGCACTTTAAAGTTCACAAAATACTTTACATAAATCACATCATTTAAAACCCACAAAAATTCAGAAGTAGAATGTACCATACTTAATAGAGCATTGGGTTTGGAATCTGGAAGAACTGGGTTCGAATCTAGCTTACCACACTTGTGAGCTGTACAACCCTGGGCAAATCACTTAAGCCGGTTTGCCTCAGTTTCCCATTGTGTAAAATGGGGATAATAAGAGCATTTAACTTCCCCTCTTGTTGTGAGGATCAAATGAGATAATAATTGTATAGCACTTAGCATGAAGTAAGTGCTATATAAATGTTAATTATTATTATTTGACATCAAGAATAATTGAGAATGAAGTAAGTGCTGGCATGAATTAAGTGATATATACATGTTAGTTATTATTATTATTTGACATAATGAATTGGTCATTGTACTTAAGGTCAGGAAGACCTGGGTTTAAATCTTGCTGTAGATAAATACTAGAAATGGACCTTGAAAAAGTCACTTTACCTCTCTGTGCTTCAGCTACCTTGCCTGTAAAATGAATAGGTTGAAATTGATTGCCTCTAAGGTCCCATCAAACTTTAAATACATGATCCTATGAATCAATGATATTACTGATACACAGTACAGAGAAGGAAACTGAGGCTCTGAGAGATTAAATACCTTGCTCATGGTTGCCCAACTAATAAATATCATAGGCAAGATTTGAAACCAAGTCGTCATTTCATTCTCTGTCTTTGAGTTATGGTATCCCTCTATTACATGACCAAATAGTCTCCTTTTGGGTGACGGGGTGGGGAAAAGAGAGGGCCAGTGGATAAGAAGGCAAGTGCACAGCTAGACTTCTGTGGCCTGGCTTTAATCACATGTTTTTACTTGCAGTTAAGATGACAAAGATTTTAAGGAATGGCACCAGTAACCAAATATTTTTTCCTAATTTTTCTATATTAGCTATAGGCAGTCAGTTCCAGTATGAAAAAGAGGCTGGTGCACTCAATTCTGTCCTCTCCTAACTGTTTCCCCCCAAAAAATTCTTTCCTTGTGCTAACAGGCCTTCATTATCCTCAGCAATTACAAGGTGTCAGGAACAGAGTGTCAGGTGTCAGGCTTATGAAGTAACCATTGACTGATTGATTTCTTCACAGACTTGGGAGATCAAATGAGATAATGTAAAAGGACTTTGCAATCCTAAAGGCCTAGAGAAATATGAGTTTTTAATAGTAATCTGGGTCTTAATCCTCTGATTCTAGGATCCAAAGATTAATAGAATTACAGAAGGAAAAGAAAAAAAAATCTGAATATAATAATAACAAAAACAACTAACATTTATATAGTATCTACTAAGTGCCCAGCACTGTGCTAAGTGTCTTATAAGTATTATCTCATTTGATCCTCACAACAACCTGAGAGGTAGGAGCTATTTTCAGTCTCATTTTAAATTGAGGAAACTGAGGAAAATAGTGGTTAAATGGCATATCCAGGGTCACACAGCTCAAGAGTGTATAAGACCGGATTTGAAATCAGGTCTTCCCGACTCCAGACTCAATGCTCTCCCTGCTGTGTCACTGAGGCTTAGAGTCCAAAGACCAGGATTTGAATTTAAAGCTTATCTATCAGTGACCTTATCCAAGTCACTGAATCTTTCTGAGCCTAAGTTTCATCATTTACAAAAATGGGAAAATAATAACTGCACTGCCTATTTCATGGTTTTGGCTTTTGGTTCTGTTTTGTTGTTTTGTATTTTATGCATCCATATGTAAATTGATTTATTTTGAGGGTCTTTTGTAAACGTGAAATCTTTATGTAAACATGAACTCCTCCCACCATGAGAAAGGCGAGGCCATATTACTGTCATCGTCATAATCACCACCTTCCTCAAATGACATGACTCAATAGTGGGCCAACAGCAGCTCCGCACATTGATCTTTTGGCAGACACAGACTTTTTCTATATCTGTATATCTCTCCTTCCCTAACCCACTTTTATTGTGGCACAGAAAAATTGTGAAACCAGTGGCTAGAGAAGCTGATGCCTCTTAGGACTCTAAGGCAATGATCCCTAAAGAGGTGGAATAAAATAACATCATTTTTCTCCATGCCTGGCTGTTTTCCTATCAACATAGCTGTTAATGGGAGCAGGTGAACAACAAAATCTCATTTTTCCCTAATGCACATTTGAGAACTTTGGAGCAGAATCAAATACAGAAGAATTGGAATGGGAAATATCTTATTACCCGTCTGGTTTGAGTAAAGTAAAAAGAATCTGTATTTTCTAACAGTATGGCATTTTAAAAAACCCTCATATGTACATATACACACATATGTATATGAGTATGCATGTCAGTATATCTATACAAATAGATATATAGTATTGTATGTGTACATTTATCCATTCATGTTTGTGTATACACAGCAGGTAGATGTAAGAATAGATAATAGTCAGTGAGTCGTGTGTGCAGAACAGCAAGAAGCCCAGTATGGCTAGATCACAGAACGCTTTCATCTGTATTTTATAAATGAGGAAACTGCTTTTTGGTCCTGACTTTTTCATTCTACACTAGTTCATCTTTCTTCATTCTATAGTAGTTTATACAAGTCTTCTCATATTTCTTTTTGAATTATTCATATCAGCTTTCTCTATGTTGAGACAGACAATGTTTGTTAGAATCTCACTTAAAAAGCTATTTTTGGGACAACTCACTATTTGACAAAAATTGCTGAGAAAGCTATAGTTTGGCAGAAACTAGGTTTAGATTAACATCTTACACCAAGATAAAGTCAAAATAGGTACAAGATTTAGGCATAAAGGGTGATATCATAAGTAAATTAGAAGAGCATGGAATATCTTACCTGTCACATCTGTGAATGAGGGAAGAACTGATGATAAAGTAAAAAGCAGAGAATATTATGGAATGCAAAATAGATAATTGATTATATCAAATTAAAAAAAAGTATTTGCACAAACTAATCTAATGCAGATAAGATTAGGAGGAAAGCAAAAAACTTAGGGGTGGAGGAGAATTTTACAACAAATTTCTCTGATAAAAGACCTTGTTTCTCAAATATATAGAGAACCGAATCAAATCTATAAGAAAACAAATCATTCCCCAATTGACAAATAGTCTAAAGAAATGAATAAGCAGTTTTTAGAAGAAGAAATTAAAAATATCTATAGTCATATGAAAGAAATACTCTAAACCATTATTTATCAGAGAAATGCAAATTAAAATAGCTTTGAGGTACTGCCTCAATCTATCACATTGGCTAATATGACAGGAAGTGGAAATGACAAATGTTGGAGGATATGTGGAAAAATTGGGATATTAATCCACTACTGGTGGAGTTGTGAACTGATCCAATCATTCTGGAGAGAAATTTGGAACTGTGACCAAAAGGCCATAAAACTATGCATACCCTTTGACTCAGCAATGCCATTATTAATTCTATATCCCAAAGAGATTTTTTTTTAAAAGGGAAAGAATCTATTTGTACAAAAATATTGATAGCAGCATTTTTTTGTGCTGCCAAATAATTGGAAATTGAGGGGATTCCATTGATTATGAAATGGCTGAGCAAGTTGTGGTATATGATGTGACACAATACTATTGTGTTATAAGAAATGATGAGCAGGATGATTTGGAAAAAAACAAACAAACCTGGAAAGACGTATACGAACTAGTGCAAACTGAAATGAACAGAACTAGGAGACTACTGTGCACAATAACAGAGATATTGTTCAATGACAATGTAAATGACGTAGCTATTCTCAACAATACAATGATTAAAGACAATTCTGAAGGACTCATGATGAAAAATGCTATCCATCTCCAGAGGCAGAACTGATGGAATCTGAATGTAGATTGAAGCATACTTTTATTTAACTTTCTTTATTTTTCTTAATTTAGTTTATATTAAATTTCTTAACATGGCAGTATGGAAATATGTTTTCTGTGACTGCACTTGTGTAATTTATAACAAATTCCTTGCCTTCTCAAGGGGGATAGTTGAGGAGGGAGGAAGACAAGTTGGAAATCAAAATTTAAAAAAAAATGAATCATGAAATTGTTTTACATTAATTAAAAATATTTTTAAAAAGCTATTTACTGATATTCAATTTCTGTCTCAGGGAACTTTAGTGATTTGGTTGAAAAGAGATGTTAGTTTTATTTAAAAATCCATTAAAATTTATTTTAACAGAATCAGAGGAAAATATGAGTTACATAATATAAATATATATGTATACATGTACTTACATATGTATGTATATGTATATACACACATATATGTATGTGTGTATATGTATGTTTTTCTTTTAACCTTTTTCAACTCATGTTCTCCATGACAGACTTCTACTACAGGCCAATCTCCTTACTGTCTCACATTTGGTATGCCCACCTCTGCTCTTGTGCCTTGGCTCATACAGTTTCTCCTGGCCAGACTTTGCCTGGTCAGATCTTAGCCTTTCTCAAAGGTCTAGATTGCCTTATCTCCTCCTTTTAGCTCCAGTGAAGCCTAGTCTATAGAGAAGGAGTCCTTGAAGTAACTTGATAGCTGCCATCTGTAAGAAAGAGTTGACTTGTTCTCTGTAGTATCAAAGGATAGTAACAGGACCAATGGATTGAAATTATGGGGCGATAGATTTAGACAGTATAAGAAAGAATTTTTTTAACAACTCTTTCTGTCCAGTAAAGAAATGAGCTGTCTTGTGAGATAGTGTGAATTAGCCACCATTGGAAGCATACATGTAGAGAATGAATATATATATCTGACAGAGTGAGATCAAGTATAAGCTGGAGTCATTTCTAACCAACTTGCAAAAGGTGATTATTAAATTTTTAGTGGGAGTATTTGCACCTCAGAAATCTCATGCTATAAATTAGGCTTTGATTTATTATTTTGTTGATTATCTATACTTAAGAAAATATTAATAAAACAGATTAAACTTTAAATTTTATATAAAAACACTTCTTTTTTGAAAACCTGATTGTTAAATTTTTACCAGCATACCCCTGAGTATAAAGCTGTAAAAGGCATCTTTGCATTGAGTGGACAGTTAGATTAGATGTTTTCTAATGCCCACTTCAATTCTGAGGTTCTATGAAGTTTTCCTTGACTAGTCCAGTCCATACTTCTTTGACACATTATACGTAAGACAGATAGCAAGGTTGATAGTACAAAGAATATTGGACTTGGAGTCAGGAAGAGCTAGGTTTGCATCTTGCTTTAGACACTAGCTCTGTGACCTTCAGCAAGTCCCTTAACCAGTTTCAGCCTCAATTTTCTCATCTATAAAAGTGAGGTTAATACTAACACCTACCTCACAAGATTGCTGAAAGGAACAAATGAAATAACATATGCAAAGTATTCTGAAAATCTTAAAATGTAATAGAAATGTTATTTTCAATATTAATATTATTATTATGTACTACTAGTCAGATAACCATCATGCTGCTGCCTACTTAGCTCTTGAACATATGCTCTCGCTAGTGAGATTCTAGGTGTTTGAAGGTGGTGGGATGGGGATGGCTCTATCTCTTTTTATACTCCCCATAACATAAAGCATACTGCTGTGCACATCATGGACATTTTTATAGATACTTGAAATGAATTGGAGTGAGTCGAATTTCTTTCAGCAGGTACTCTGTTGCCTCCCAGTGCTTTGGTAAGGCCCAGAATTAAATATTCTCCTTCAATAAAAGGGGAGGACACCACTTTAGAATAGAAGTAAAAATAGTCCCCTAAGTTTAATGGAAACTCTGAAAACTTATGAAAATAAAACAATCCATACTTATAATAATATTTTTTTCTTAGGTAAGATTAAATTAATTCTTTAGGGCTATCCTTGTATACAGGTGCATGTATTCTCAAATGACATGGTTTTAGAGGTCTACTTTCCTCAAATACCTCCCCATTCCCAGGCTGGTTCTTCCCTGAAATGTGTATAGTGTTTTGTTTGGGTAGTGCTTCTCAATCTTTTTGAGAATGAGGACCCTTTTTTAATGTCAAACTATTTTGAGGACTCCCAGAAGATATAGTTGTACTAATCGTATCTATTGATGGAGAAAAATCTATAATAACAAAATGTTATGAATTCAATGGCACTTTAAAATTAACCTGTATTTTATCGGTCACCACAGGACCTATATACATTTGAAAAATAGTAGTACATCTATGTAGGACATATTATTTATTTAGTCTACAGAAGGTACGTTTGTTTCTTATATCATGTTACATGGCCATTGCATATTTTGTTGAAATTAAATGAAGATGGAAATGTCAATGCTTCTTGTGCACGTGGATTACAGATCCTTTGTAATAACTGGGGAGTGGAGGAAGTTATCATAGCCCATAGTTGTGCAACCCTGGATTAAGACTTTGATCCAATATGTATGCAATGCTGGATTTGAGTTAGGAAGATCTGGGTTCAAATCTCACTTCTCCCACCTAACTGCATGACCTTAGGCAAGTCATTTAACCTCTAAGTCTCAGTTCTTTCATCTGCAAGATGAGAATAAGAATATTTATAGTACCTATATTATAGGTGCTATACAATATGACAGGCTGTATTGTAAAGAATTTTTCAAACTTTAAAGCACTTTATAAAATTACAGCTAATGATAATAATAGCTAACGTTTATGTAGTACTTAGTATGTTCCAGGCACTGTGCTAAGCACTTTATAATTAATATCACGTTTGCTCTCACCTCAGCCTGTAGAGGAAGGTGCTATTATTACCTCCATTTTGCAGTTGAGGAAACTGAGGTAAATAGAAGTGAAGTGACTTGATCAGGTTCACACAGTCAGTAAGTGTCTGAGGCTAGATTTGAACTTGTCTTCCTGACTCTAAGCCCGATGCTCTATCCATTGTGCCATACCATATTATTATTCTTGTTAACATGGAAGTGCGTTAGAGAAGGAATACCTTAAACTGTCTTCATTCTCCTTTTTAGTGGCTCAGGCAAAGTAGCTGTATAAAGCAGGGGATGATGGTCTCTGAATTTAGCAAGACTATGAGAAAGGTGGTATCACTTAAAGGGAAAATTGTACTTCTATACCCTGATAAACAGATCACAGAGGTAGCTTAAGAAGGAAGACACTAGCAAACCTTTCATGTGATGTTTCAACGGAAAGAGGAAATATTCAATACATTTCTCCTTCTAAGAGAAAGCCATATTTATACATCAGATACAGCAGTGTGTTCGTCCTTCGTTACCGAAGAAGACCATGCCATAAGAGAAATGATGATATGACTTGCACTTGAGTTTTTTTGTTAGGGTGGTCTGTGTAGGTCATCAGCCCCACTTCTCCTCCAGAGCCATCTGAATCCAGTGACTAGATATTCATCAGGATGACTGAAGATGACCCAGGATGAGGCAACTGGGGTTAAGTGACTTGCCCAAGTTCACACAGCTAGTGAGTGTCAAGTGTCTGAAGTGAGATTTGAACTCCACTGCACCATCTAACTATCCCTAAGACACAGCAGTATAGTAACATAGACGACTGGGAGCCTATTCTAAAATGGTGAAATAGCATAGGAACAGAGGAAGCCATAATCAGTGTTCAGGTAGTAGTTGCTGCTTCTTAACCCTTCCAAACAGCAATGATTGAAATCATGCCTATATGAGATGGTGATAGAATTTTATCTAATACTAGCAGCCATAAAACTGGCCCCCTTGTTCTGGAAAAGCCAGAGAAAGCATGTAGCATCCCTGAGGTATATTTTTATATGCTGTAGAACTAAACGGGGTCATGGTAAGCCTCTATACTCACAATTGTCTGGCTTTCCATCTCTCTCTATCCTCATATGTGAGTTGGTATAACTCACTGGAGTTTTCTTTCATGGGATCCAGCAATTTGAGAATTATATTTATTTAATTTGTATTCTCTGTCATTTGGTAGAAGTGGTATCCCTTGTAAGGTGACCTTTTTGTTTTTTCTGTTTCTGGTTCAAGGAGACCAAGCTAGGGGGAATGACCTATCCTGCTCAGCTTACATACGAAGAAATATGTTCTCTGGCTCTGCTGAGTCAACAGGAACCTGAAAAAGGAGTCTTGACTTTCCCTGATTTGCTATAGACAATTAAAATAATCAAAGGAGGTAATCCTTGACAATTTTCCCTTCTCTGTAAAAGAATTTTTAGCACCTTTCCTAACCTAAGGTTTTGATAAAAAGAAAGCATGAGGGTATTAGATGCCTAACCAGGTAAAGAAAGGGCTCTGTAAAGATAAGGCCAAAAGGTATAAAATGCAAACATCACTGCAGGCTGCTCCTGGTGTCTGTTATTCACTGATTACCACACATAGAGAATCTGGTTCTTACTGGGCTGAGAATGATAAAGACCTCCCACATAGCTTGCTGATCCAGACCTTGAAACTTTTTGGCTTTTCATTTTAAATTCGTTTAGTATTCTCAGTCTCCATATTGAACTATTTAAGATTGAGATTGGTTCTCAGATACTTCCTCTCCCCTTAGTCTTTTTCTCCTATCATCCTTCCTTTGACCTTCCAATTCAAAGCATAACATGCCCATCATCTCTTCCTGCTGGTTATATATCTCACTAGCTCTCAATCAATGTTCCCATATGTAACTTTCATTGTGTCTTCATGAAGTTCTTTTAATTTCACTTGTCTTATATATAATCACATCAAGCTGCTTATCTGTTAATGTGCTGTTTAGGTTGCTTCTGCATTTGAATTACTGCACATCACATTTCATTTGCACAGTGACATCTTTTATTCCTGTCTGCATTTCACATAATTCATCTTTTACTCTTGTCAGGCTATGTTGCCTTCTCACACCATCCTTCCCAAATCAGCTGTTCATTTTTCCCCCTGTGGTTGTCACTGATAATTTCCAGGTTAAATCTTAAAAGTGGAAATTGGATCCACAGCTGGAGCTGAAACCCAGTTCCTTGGAGTTATTACCACAATCTGTTCCTGGATAGCTAGAACAGTTGAAGATGATAGATTTCCAGTTACTAGCAATCATAATATAGTCTATTTGACTGTGAATATAATACACGTGTGTGTGTGTGTGTGTGTGTGTGTGTGTGTGTTTTCCTTTCCTTAGAAAGAACAATGCATATAACTCTTTTTGGGGTTGGAAAGGGCATCAGAGGACATTTGAAAATGTTTGAATATGCTTCCGGCAGATAATTCTATTTTAAAAAACTGAATTAGAAAATGATGTAATGTTACTAGGATGGAAAAATGGGCTTTAACCCATATTTTCATATTTTGTCAAATGTCACAAGGACAGATTAAAATAAACAATAATTTTTCCAGAGTAGAAGCATACAGGCTTAATCCTGCTGAACATATTTAGGTCATTAATTCAAATGGCAAAAGAGTAGGGCTCTTGGTGGGCTGAGGCATCTCTTTGGAAGGGGTAACTGGTGGGGGTACTTCATAGAGTTACTTATACAGTTTCTTAATCTCTGGGCCTTAGTTTCGTCACTGTTTTGAAGGATTGGACAACCTCCAAAGTCTCTGTAATTCTTGCATTTTCTTATTCCTCCACCTCCCACTTTCTATCTTCTCAGACCTTTCACTGGACAATAAGGAGGTCTGGAAACATGGTAGGGGGGAGGTGTTCAGAATGTATACTGTTCTGTCTTGTCATAATTTAGTATGTAGTCTACCTGAATCATAACTAAAATATATTTCTTATGTAGTAACAGGCATCAAAGGTACCTTTCTATCAACTTATTAAAACAAATTCAGGTTGGTTTTTTTCCAGTGGTGGGGAGAGGTGGGATGACACATTATTATGCTTTATGATTGTTTCTAGGAAGATTTTTGCCTCTTGGACACAGAGTTTGTCGGAAAGGGCTGGGAAAGTTTGGGCCCTGTCATCTGGTATGTTCCAATTTCAACTAACTTCTCTTTTTAACTAGCAACTAAATTCAGTTGTTTCATGCAGATCAAAGACTTAAAGTGGTGGCAGCACCCTCTAAATTTCAGCCCAGTGGGGCAGAATCTTGGTCCTCTTTTTAAAACTTACAGCTTGGTCTACCAATGGAATTGTTACCATTTGAGCTACCTCAGAGACTACTGGGTCTGATGTATATCTGAAAAATAATCACCTCTAAATCCGAAATATGTAATCCAGTCTTTCCTTGAAGCTTTATGGTGAAAGGAAACCCACTATGTAACAAAAGTTCTAATTATTAGCAAATTTTTGCCTTTCTCAAAATATTCAAGTAGTCAAGTAGATCTGTGATTCCATCAATCTGGGTGTTGGCTCCACTCGTGAAGACAACACTTATCCATTCTTGCTCATCCTATAAACTCATCCATATTCTCTCAAATTAGGGAGCGCTCAGTATCCTGGGAGACCTTCCTTGCTTTCAACATTTCCACTGTCTACCTCTCATCTCTTCCTCTAGTCACATGAATCTCCCTTTCTCTTTTTCTGCCATACAATTCCTTGAAGATAGCCTTTTGCTCTCTTTTTTCATCAACTTTCCTTCATGTTTATGAGTTGAAGCCTCTTCACACTTATCAGGTATCTCTCCATTGTCATCTACATGAGAGTCTTCAATAGTGTTGAGGGGGGCTGTTGAATTCCACAACTTAATACCAAGTAGTAGCACCAGTAAAATGTTAGCCTTAAAAAGAGGGGCCTTTACTTTTATGTGAAGGTTGGGGCCACTAAAAGAGCTTCACAATTTTACAAAAATAACCTAGTCACTTTCCTCCTTTTCAACTAGGGGCCTGGCATCTTCATAAGGCTTTAAGGCTTATAAAGTAAAGTATATTGTATGTGGGACATTACACATGCACCACTGATCTGAAATGGCCTTCCCTGGCACATGCTTGTGTATATACACACCCGTATGCACACATGCATATATATGCAGAAGAAGACTCCACAGGTCAGAAGGTCCAAATTGTGAGTGACTTTAAAAGTCATTTTATGTTGGATCCTCCTGCAAAATGGTGACTTCTAAATGATACCTTTGCAAATATTTGAACCTGCCCCCACACCTTTTCCCTCCATTTTTCTCTTTTTTATGTAAAATATTCCTAATTCCTTCCATGGATTTTGGATTGGTTGGTCTTCTAGGTCTTTCACCCTATTGATTAGTCTCCACTGGATCCACTTCAGCACAGGTCTGACCATGTTGCTCTCCTATTCAATAAAATTTTTTATTTAACACTTAAAGCCCTCCCTACTTTTCTAGTCTTTTAATATTTTTCTCTCTTTCACATGTTCTGTGATCCAGTAACAACTTCCTTGCTATTCCTCAACAAAGTAGTCTGTCTTCAAAGGCTATATCTTTCCATTGGATGCCCCCTTAGACTGGAATGTTCTCCCTTCTTATTTCTACAGAAGGCCTTTCCCAGTGTCTGCCTTTACCCCAATGCCTATCCTCTGAGATTACCTGCAATGGATCTTCTACGCATCTTATATATGTACAAAGTTATTTGCATTGTGTCTCCCTCATTAAAAAGTGAGGTCTTTGAAGGAAGAAACTGTGGTTTTGCCTTTCTCTGTATCCCCTAGAATTTAGCACAGTGCCTGGCACTTGATAAGTGCTTAATAAACAATGCATTCAGGCTGTCAATATCCTTTCTTTCTCCTATGAAATGAACTCCCTCTTTCTACTCTATTCCTTCCTAGAACTATTTTTCTCTCCAACCAAAAGGAAGAAGCTTCCTGACAGTCTGAAAATAACCAGAAATATCCAATACCTCCCAGCTATTTTCATCTAGAAGCTACTGGCCAGGTGTTATTTGAAATTTGAATATGAATGACTCCCTTTAGCAACTCCCTTAACTGTATCTTTTACTAACTGCTAGGATGCAAGTCTTTCTAGAAACTCTTTACAGAATAGACCAATATCTCTCCCCATAGATTTTGGAAAGACAACATTTAAAAGAGGTTTTTGAATGTAGATTTAAACAAGTTTCATCACCACTTGAAATAGAGATTGTACCTCCCAAGGGGCTTAATTTAGAGCACAAAACTAATTGAACTTAATAAGTTAACTGAGCCAGCTAGCTAGAGAGAAAGTGGTGGTCAGAAAGTTCCTTTGAGAGAATGTCTGATCTTCCTTCCCCTCCTCTCTGCCTTAATGTCATCGAACACTATGACTCAGTGTTAGGTTGGTAGGGCTTTTCCAAGAGCTATCTAATTAGGCAATTATGATTGGTTTTAGCTTTTTATGTACAAAACCAGAGGCTGGATGGCCAGGTCATTTGAGAATTTAAGTTAACAAGTACATTTACCCAACTGCCTCTCTGTACCCAATTTCCTCATTCAAAAAAAGAAACCTCTCTATATTTCTGAAGAAAACTTGCCTTCGTTTAAAATATACCCTTTCCCTTAACTCAACTGAAATGTGTCCATTTCAACTACACTGTACTAGCCTGTATTTACAGAGAGCACCAGTGTCATGTCAGTTTCATCTGAGTCCATCGTATGTGTGCTTCAATTGCTGAAAATCTGGGTAGTGTTGCCTGGGCAGCTAATGAAGTCTCAATATCCGTGTGTTGTTGAAACATAGGGTTATTTATTTGCTTAATAAATCAGGCCTGTTGGGGGGGGGGGGAGAGAAAGTGCATACAATTCCAACATTAGAAATGAGGAATAATGATAGCATACATCATTGCTGAATAAGTTTGGGCTATTTTACAGCCTGCAAAATACATTGAAATCCATAAAAATGACAAATGACACAACATTGTAATAAATAGCTGTAGTTTATGCATTGCGAATTGGAGCTTAGATCCAGATAGGAGCTCTCTTTCAGAAGGCCAGATGATGAATTAAGTCTTGAAATGAGACTCCATAAAATGGAATTGTGTATTTTCCACTTACCCTGATTTATGATATGACATCATGAGCTTAAGTATATGTAACCTTTCCAAATTGAGTTGATTTAGTATTAAAGAAAACATGGAAACAGATTCTGTATACTCAAAATATTGTTCTCCTGCTGTTTTTTTTCTATAGGATCTTCTTTTAAAATCATTTTTCTGCATTATTTTGTGTACTTTATGAAGTCAAATTCTTCTCCTCCAAAAAAAAGTAACAATAAGCATGTAACCTATCAAAGATGAAGATACTTTGATCTAATTAGCACCTCTATGTTTCCTGTAAGCATAATATAAATGTTTGTGTCATACAAGTATATAAGACCTTTGATGGAATTGTGAAATAAATCTTTGGATAGTGACTCAGCAGTGGAGAGTGCACTGAGTCAAAGCAGTGTGGGACAGCTGAAAGGAAAATGAGCTTGGAGTGATAGAAGCTAGGTTTGAATTTTCTTTCTGCTACTTTCTGTCTATGTGACCTTAACTGCTGCGGAAAATTAGAAGATTGGATTAAAATATATTTAAGGTCCCTTCTAGATCTACATCTATGCTTCAATGATCTATGATTCATGAACTTCTAGATTCATGGCATTGGAAGGGACCTCAGAGGATATTTAGTCAAACCCTTTCCCAAATCTTGAATTCCATCTACAATATACCCCATTGCTAAATTCTCATCTAGTCTTTGCTTGCAGTCTTCCTGACAGGGAACTGAGTCTTTTATGAGATGTTAATTGCAGTTCTACACAGTTCTAATTATCAGGATATTTATTTCTTATGTTGGAGATAGGGGATGTGCTGGAGCAAGCACTGTTGCATCAGGTGAGCCAATTGTTAAATTTTCAGTGTGAACAATTTACACATCTGAAAACGGTAAGTGCTACAAATCAGACTTTGATTTATTATTTTATTGATTTTTCTAGACAATAAAGTGATAGAAAAATGTTAATGATGCATATTGCACTTAAAAGTGTATCTTGTGTACATTTTTTTTTCTGAGATAGTTGATTGTTAAACATTTACCAGCATACCTGTGATTGGAGCACCTGATTAGTCTTCCTCTAATTTCCATCTATTGTTTCTACTTCTTCCCTGTCTGTCTGCTGGGACCAAGGAGATCAATTCTTCCTAGCTAAACAGAAGTTGCTTGCTAGGTTTAAGATCTAGGACAAGTCCATTAATTTCTTTATACTTCTGTTCCCTCATCTGTAGAACAGAGATCACTCTTTCCTACCTGATTATTTCACATGGTTATTGTGAGATAATGCAAAATGCCTTGTAAACAGAAACTTCATGTAAATGGGAATTCTTATTAAATGACTACTGATGGAAATTAGAATGGGGGTGCCTTCAATTACCAAGTTTCCTACAATTAAGTAAAACTTTATTGTTGTGACATTCTCCCTCCTAGAAAATAATTATTAGGAAAAAAAGCAAAAGCAAACAATGCCATATGGAATCCTTGCAGCCTCTTGCCTGATAAAACAATCTGGCTCAAAGCAAGGATAACAGGAGAGAGGAAAAAAAGCAAAGACAAAAAACCTTGAGTCCTCATCTATCACGCTTAGTGGTTTATTTTCTTTTCATTGTCAGCTCATTATAATAATGCTACTAAATCCCATTAATGTAGTACTTTAAGGGTTATCAAGCACTTTCTTCACTCTGTATTTTTAAAGTAGCTTCACTAAATTCGTCAGAGACTTGAGACTTAAAACAGTAATCTGCAGGTAAATCTATATTCTAGCTAATAGGAAGCCCTCGGTAATATTATCTGTATAATGGGTAGACTGTTGGTCTTGGAGTCAAGAAGAGGTGGGTTCAGATCCTGCCTCTGATACTATATATCTCATGGATGAGTTTTTTTGTTTTCTATTGAAAATTTCGTTTGTTCATTTTGGTTTTATATTGCAAATATTTGCATATCATTCCACTTTGTGAGAAATCTTTTATAACAAACAGTTGAGTATAAATAATAACATAGTAACCTTATCTGAAAATTTGTTCAACATTTCACATCTTTGGCAACTCCGTCAGCCCTCCCTCACTCAAATCAGTCAACTGTAAGTCATGTCATCATCTTGATGTCATGGTCCTCTTTGAGACCAAAGGACAAAAAAACCCCACAACCCCATATGGTGGCAGACCATCTCCAAGAGGATACTGAGAGGAACAATCCATGCTAGCTTGGTAGTAAATAGGTTTTACTGGGGGGAGTTTGCTTACAAGGCCAGTCACAGTGACAGAAAAGTGATAGATCTCCATACCACACGTAGGTAAGTCAGATATTACATAGAAACAGCATAAAGAAAGTTTAGTTACAAGAGATGACTAAGGGTCACAAGAGTGGGTTCATGTACATTTTCCCATGGGACTTGTTTTACTCTTTATAATAACTCTGATGCCATAAGTTACATTCTCAGTTTTTGATAATATCTTTCACAAAATTCCCTGAGCAGTACACAAGTGGCTTAATTATCATGGAAGAAGCAGAAGAACTCGACAGTGAGCTGCATTGGAGACATAATTCACAACAGTAATGCAAGTACAACCTCAAAAAACAACATAATCAAGAAAAGAATTTTCACAGTTATTACAATTTTCTTCCGTACTACCCCAAGGGAAGTAAAGAAACAGTCTGTGGCATCTGGTGATTAGTGAGAGAGCTGGATTTCTGAATTTATTACAGGCTAGCTGAATTTCTGAACTAAGTTCAGAGACAAGGAAACATGCTTTAGTTGACTTTGTAACATATTCAGAGTGATACAGAATAGAATCAATTGCAAAGTGGAATCATAATGGTTTGATTTTCTTAGTTTCCCCTTCTTTGTCAATAAGAGACCTGTCACAATTGTCCCTGACCAGTCAATACAAGAACAAGATGAATGATCAATTAAAGTACAATTTATTGGTTAATAACCATGGCCTAATACTAGAGGAGAGAGTTGTATGTCACCAAAATAACCAAGAAAAGTCAGCAAACATAAATAATATGAAACAAAAAGCCAAAGCAATACAATAATGATCATCAATATTAACTAACATCAAGTTTCCTTGTATTTTAGTAACTCTCCCCTTGCAAATGTCCATTTAATCAGCAAATTTCATCTTGGATCCCACATGCCCAATGTAAGTGTTTAGTCTTTGGTTCTTTTGGACATTCTTTAATAGGTCTTATTTTCAGGGCAGCTCTAAAATAATCTCCTTTTTGGTAGATTTGTTTGTTTTGTTTCCAAGTTACTTTCAGAGATCCTTAGATGTTCCTGCAAAAATCCATTTTTTTTTTAAGATCTAAATTTGTTTATTTGTTTTTAGTTTTCAACATTCATTTCCAAAAAATTTTGAGTTCCAAAATTTCTCCTCATCTTTCCCCATCTCCCCAACCCAGAGATGACTTACATTCTGATTACCTCTTCCCTCTGTCTGCCCTCCCTTTTATCATCCCCCTTTTTTATCCCCTTCACCTTTACTTTCTTGAAGGGCAAGATAGATTTCTATACCTCATTGCCTATATATTTTATTTCCCAGTTGCATGTAAAAGCAATTTTTAAACATTTGTTTTTAAAACTTTGAGTTCCAAATTCTCTCCCTTCTTCCCTCCCCACCCACCCCCATTGAGAAGGCAAGCAATTCAGTATAGGTTAAACATGCATACTTATTCGAAACAACTCCATAACAGATATTGTTGTGAAAGACTAACTATAATTTCCTCCATCTTATCTGGCTCCCCCCACCATTATTCTATTTTTTCCTTTGACCTTGTCCCTTTTCTAAAGTGTTTGCTTCTGACTACCCCAAATCTGCCCTCCTTTCTACCATCTTCCCCTCTTACCCCCTTACCCATATTTTCATGTAGGGTAAGATACCCAATTGAGTGTGTATATTATTCCCTCCTTAAGCCAAATCTGATAAGAGTAAGGTTCACTCATTCCTTCTCACCCCTGCTCCATGTCCCCTCCATTATAAAACTCTTTTCTTGCCTCTTTTATGTGAGATAATTTACACCATTCTATCTCTCCCTTTCTCCTTCTCCAATATATTCCTCTCTCACCCCTTCATTTTATTTTTTAGATATCATTCCTTCATATTCATCTCTCACTCTCTCTCTCTCTCTCTCTCTCTCTCTCTCTCTGTCTCTTTCCTCCAACTACCCTAATACTGAGAAAGGTCTTATGAGTTACAAATATTATCTTTTCATGTAGGAATGTAAACAGTTCAACTTTTTTTCCCCCTTTTTTTGGGCATTTTCCCAACCAGTTACTTGACTTTTGGGTCCTTTGTCAAGAGTAGGCTATACTCTGAGGATCTGTAAGATCTCAGTTCCTCCAAGGTGGCAGAGTCAAGTGTGTACACTGGTCTGGGAGCAACAAGAAACTTTTGTATTCGGAATCTGTGAGTAATAGACTTCTTTCTCCACAACCACCTGGCCTCCAGTTCCACCAGGCCAGCACTGGGGGCTGAGATTCAGATAAGTTTCTGGATTCCCCCAGGGGTTTTGGTGGGGGCAGGGCTGCCATTCAGTGTGAGATAAAGATCAGATGCTCAATTCCTCCAGGAGCATTAGGTGGGGGTAGGGCCACCACACAGGGCTGAGGTAGGGATCAGCTGCTTAGTGCCCCTAGGGGTTTTATGATCCAGCAATGGATGCAGGCTGCTGTGGGAGCTGCTGCCTCCCCATGCAGCCTCTGCTGCTGCTGCCTCAGGCCAGAGCTATAGGAAGATCCCACTCCCTTCTTAGTCAGCTGAAAAAACCCTCTCACTGAGCTTTGGCTCCTGTGGGTTGAGGGATCAGCAAACCGCCTCTACTGCTGCTGGGGATACTGCTCCTGAAACCTGCTTTTGTCCTCCTATGGGCACCGTGCCGCATGGTCTTTCAGGTCACCCTGGGCTGGAAATCTCCTCCATTCTGTTGTTCTGTGGCTTCTGCTGCTCTAGAATTTTTTGAGAGTCTTTCTTCACAGGTATTTTATGGACTGTGGGGGAAGAGCTAGTGTATGTGCGTCTTTCTACTCCGCCATCTTGGCTCTGCCCCTCAACAGTTCAACTTTAATAAATCTCCTATGATTTCTCTTTCCTGTTTATCTTTACATGCTTCTTTTGATTCTTGTATTTGAAAGTCAAATATTGTATTCAGCTCCCACCTTTTCATCAAGAATGCTTGAAAGTCCTCTTTCATTGAATTTCATTTTCCCCCTGAAGGATTATACTTAGTTTTCCTGGGTTGGTGATTCTTGGTTTTAATATGAGCTCCTCTGACCTCTGGAATATCCTATTCTAAGCCTTTCAATCCCTTAATGTAGAAGGTGCTAGATCTTGTGTTATCCTGATTGTATCTGCACAAAACTTGAATTGTTTGTTTCTGGCTGCTTGCAATATTTTCTTCTTGACCTGGAAACTCTGGCATTTAGCTACAGTATTCTAGGAGTTGTCCTTTTAAGATCTCTTTCCAGAGGTGATCAAACAGATTCTTTTAATTTCTATTTTACCCTCTGGTTCTAGAATATCAAAGCAATTTTCCTTGATAATTTCTTGAAAGATGATGCCTGGGCTCTTTTTCTGATCATGGCTTTCAGGCAGTGCAATAATTTTTAAATTCTCTCTCCTGGATCTATTTTCCAGGTCAGTGACTTTTCCAATGAGATGTTTCACACTATCTTGTATTTTTTCATTCTTTTGGTTCTGTTTCATAATTTCTTGATTTCTCATAAAATCATTAGCTTCCATTTATTCCATTTTAATTTTGAAAGAATTATTTCCTTCAGTGAGCTTTTGAATCTCATTTTCCATTTGTCCAATTTTGCTTTCTAAATCATTCTTCTCTTCATTGACTTTTTGGACTTCTTTTGCCATTTGGGTTAGTCTATTTTTTTAAGGATTTTCTTCAATATTTTTTGAGTCTCCTTTAGCAAATTGTTGACTCTATTTTCATGATTTTTTTTACATCACTCTCATTTCTCTTCCCATTTTTTCCTCTACTTCACTTACTTGATTTTCAAATTCCTTTTTGAGCTCCTCCATGGCCTGCAACCAATTCATATTCCTTTTGGAGGCTTTTGATGTAGGAACTTTGACTCTACTGTCCTCCTCTGGATGTATGTCCTGATGTTCCTTGTCACCAAAGTAAGATTCTATAGTCTGAGTTCTTTTACAATGTTTACTCATCTTCCCAGCTAAACACTTGACTTTCTAACTATCGAAGTAGAACTCTGCTTCCAGTGGAAGTGGGGGTGGGGGTAGGTGCACTGTCCCAGGCTTCAGGGATTTTGTATCAGATGATCCCCTACTGTCTATGGGCCCAGAGCTCTGGAAGCAGCCTCTGCTGCTGCTGCTGCTGCTGCTATTGCCACCACCACTCTCACCACCCTGGGTCTCCTCTTACACTTAGATCCCACATAGTTTTCCCACTGACTTTTTTGGTGTTCGTGGATTAAGAAGTCTGAAAACTGCCACAGATGCTCATGATTCAGTCCTCTGATGCCTGCTCTGGCCAGTCTGTGTGTTCCACACCAGACTGTGTTCTACTCCCTGCCAGGTGTGAAAGACCCTTCCTGTTGACTTTCCAGGTTGTCTTAGGCTGGGGATTTGTTTTACCCTGTCATTTTGTGGGTTCTGTAGCTCTAGAATTTGCTTAGAAACATTTTTTACAAGTATTTGGAGGGCTTCGTGGCAGAGCACAGGGAAGTCCCTGCTTTTACTCCACCATCTTGGCTCTGTCCCCCCAAAATCTTTTACAAAACAGAGCTCACTACAAATACATCCTCTCAAATTTTAGTTCTCCAATAACTAATTCATATGGTGAAAAGAAGCTCAAACTTTCTGACCTAATGGACAATAGAGCTATAAGAAGAACATCAAATTAGGAGCTCATTATTCACTTGAAACTTCAGAGAACTTAAATTTCTATATACTTCATGGAAATAATTTACATTTGTTACATATAATTGTCTGGTGTTGTTGCTTTCTCAAAATTTTTCCCTTTGGAGGTTCAGATATTGTTAAGGATTTACATGAAAAGGATATACATGAAAACATAGGCAAAAACACTCTTATAAGTAGATGCTTTCTACCTCTAGCTTCAATGGTTACATAAATGATTTATTTTCTTCAGTTGTAACAAAAGACATGGGATGGGAAGAGTACATACACTAAGTAATTAATTTCTAATTGTATATAAAACAGTATGCAATTGTATATTAAACTGTACACAGAACAGTGTATAACAAATGAATTGTCTGTAGCAAAACAAGTTCAGATGGAATAGATATTACACAAACATAAACTACCAATCCTAGAAGCTCTCTAAGCAATGGGAAAAAATTTAAGTTATCCCTTGAGCAGTTTGCATGTATTTCAGGCCATTGCTCTATACAGGTGTTAAGAGAATTTTACCTTATACCATGCCAATGTCATTCCCTCAGTCTTTCTCGGATATAGATATCTACCTGTAGCAATTCTCAATCATGTTCCTTCTGAGTAGCTTGTGGCATTTCTCTCAAGTGGTGGATTACTGATACAATGATCAATTAGATGATCATACCTGAATGCAAAACTCAGAACAATATCAAATACAGTCCCATGAGATTTGCCTCAAATAGCAAGTTTCACTAGTCATAGCTTAGGGTTGGAAATAGTTATTATCACTTTCATGGTGTTACAAAAAACAATATAAGTTTAGCCAGGCAGTGTTCTCCCTCTCTCTCTCTCTCTTTTTCTGTCTTTCTCTCTCTCTCTTTCTCTCTCTTTCTCTCTCTCTCTCTCTCTCTCTCTCTCTCTCTCTCTCTCTCTCTCTCTCTCTCTCTCTCACACACACACACACACACACACACACACACACACACACACAGACTCATAAGATTTCACTTAACATCCTTCACTTATTTTTCTTTTCTTCTTTCCCTCAAATTTAAATTCATCCTTGTGTAAATATTAATCATTAGAAATCACTTCTATATTATCAAAAGAAAAAACTTGTAAATTATCAGCAAACAAATTCATGGTTTAGAAAGTTTACATCACTGGAGAGGTCTTTCACAGGGCTGATGACCTTCTCAAAGCAGATGGTCTCAAGTGGGTCCATCTAAGTTTACAAACAAGGAGATTCTTATAAGGTCTTTGTTGTACCTGTTCCAATACAATATTTATAAGTTCTTCCCAATTTTCCATAATTTTCTCCATCTCTACAGAATCTCATTTCTCATTTATGGACCTGACTGGCAAGATTTCCTCCCAGGTTTTATAGTTCTGTTCCCTTAAATAAGTTACTCTTTTTGTGGGGAGGAAGCAAGACAGTTCTTAAAATTCAAATTGAACAGAATGTATGACACAAATGGGTAGGATACTGTGATTGTAAGTAAAATTTCTAATTTTAAAACACATACCAATTTTAAAAGTTTTTTCTATGTTGATCAGCACTTAAGTTTGTAAGATTCCCTAAGTATCTAATTAGATATTCTAATCAAAACCATTTACGCATTTGTTATTTCCTGATGTACGCAAAACTTTTCTCTTTTCATAAACCAGGAAAGAATTAGTAATAATTAAAGTTAAAAGTTAAAGTAGTTTCAAAGTGCCAGATTTATTTCAAAATGTAAGACTGCAGCCTTCTTTTTGTTTTGCTTCACTTTGAAACTTCACTGACATCACCCTCAAATCAGTTTCTTTATAATCAGTGAAAATGACTTTCTCCTACTTGTAAAATAATAAATCTGTCATTCTTGGGGGAGAGGAGGCTCTTAATTCCTTTAAAACAAATTCCAAAGGATGTTAATCTAAAACTTGCTGGACTATTTCAGCATTTATAAAACATTCAAACCACAAAATAGAGATTCACAGTAGAGAATTTATATTATAGCCCCAAACTCAGTTTCTGATTAGTTCATGATATGAAAACAATAAATGGTTTGAGGGTAAAGATTTTTTTACTTCTTATCTGTCTTTCCCTCTACATTCCCAGAACCTGGCTATAGTTCAGGAATGTAAAAAGAGAGGGGGAATCTTTTTGAAAACCTAAAGAACTTTCCAGAAGGGAAAAGATTCTTTTCTAGAAAAAGTTAGTTAAGACACAGACAGATTTGCAGGCAGTTTTTCCTACTAAGCTCTGTGTGCACAATTCTCTAAAAGAAAACTCAATAATATCATAAAACTCTGCAAAATGAGAGAGAGTTCTCATGCTTCTGTCTCCTTCCTCCTTTCTACCTACCAATTTGGCATAAGCATATATATATATATATATATATATATATATATATATATATATACATATATATATATATATATATACATATATATATATATATGTATATATATATATATATATATATGTATATATATATATATATATATATATATATATATATGGACACAGTTGTAGGCACATAGACTCAGAGAGGAATACAGGCATAGAAAAACACATGAACTGACAGCTGTGAGAAGGTGGCCCAAATATTTCCTTACTAGTGAGACTTTTAGTTACCAGTCTTTTGAAAATTTACTTCTTGGGAGCCAAGATGGCAGAGTAGAAAGGTACACATATGCTAGCTCCAAACTCACAGCCCATAAAATACCTGTAAAGAAGAACTCCCAACAAATTCTGGAGTAGCAGAAGCCACAGAACAACAGAGTGGAGGAGATTTCTGTTCTAGAGGGACCTGAAAAACCAACACCAAAGATCTGTCGTGCACCGGACCTGGAGCACAGCCCAGCCCTGCCTTGGCCATGTGGCACCGAGACGAGGAGATGTGAACAGGCTTCAGGGATGGAATCTCCAGTGGCTGCGCAACTCCCTCCACCCCCAGGCGCTAGAGGTCAGTGAGAGAGTCTTTTTGGCTCACTGAGAGGGGAGTGGGGTGTCTCCATAGCTCAGGCCCCCTCAGGAGGTAGCAGCGGACAGGGGCTCCCTAAGCAGGCAGGAGCTCAAATTTATTATTGAAGGTCTCCACACAAACCCCCTGAGGGAACTGAGCCCTGTTTGGTGACCCTGCCCCCACCTGAGCACCTGAACTTAAATCTCACACTGAATAGCAGACCCCAATTGCTGGCTGGGAAGATCTGGAGGCGAGGTGGGTATGGAGAGGACACTCGGAAGTCAAGTCACTGGCTGGGAAAATGCCCAGAAAAGGGAAAAAAAAATAAGACCATAGAAGGTTACTTTCTTGGTGAACAGATATCTCCTCCCATCCTTTCAGATGAGGAAGAACAAAGCTTACCATCAGGGAAAGACACAGAAGTCAAGGTTTCTATATCCCAAACATCCAGAATAAATACTCAATGGGCTCAGGCCATGGAAGAGCTCAAAAAGGATTTTGAAAATCAAGTTAGAGAGGTGGAGGAAAAACTGGGAAGAGAAATGAGAGAGATGCAAGAAAAGCATGAAAAGCAGGTCAGCACCTTGCTAAAGGAGACCCAAAAAAATGCTGAAGAAAATAACATCTTGAAAAATAGGCTAGCTCAATTGGCAAAAGAGGTTCAAAAAGCCAATGAGGAGAAGAATGCTTTCAAAAGCAGAATTAGCCAAATGGAAAAGGAGGTTCAAAAGCTCACTGAAGAAAATAGTTCTTTCAAAATTAGAGTGGAACAGATGGAGGCTAACGACTTTATGAGAAACCAAGAAATCACAAAACAAAACCAAAAGAATGAAAAAATGGAAGATAATGTGAAATATCTCATTGGAAAAAAAACTGACCTGGAAAATAGATCCAGGAGAGACAATTTAAAAATTAGGGGACTACCTGAAAGCCATGATCAAAAAAAGAGCTTAGACATCATCTTTCATGAAATTATCAAGGAAAACTGCCCTGACATTCTAGAACCAGAAGGCAAAATAAGTATTCAAGGAATCCACAGAACACCACCTGAAAGAGATCCAAAAAGAGAAACTCCTAGGAACATTGTGGCCAAAATCCAGAGTTCCCAGATCAAGGATAAAATATTTCAAGCAGCTAGAAAGAAACAATTCAAGTATTGTGGAAATACAATCAGGATAACACAAGATCTAGCAGCTTCTACATTAAGGGATTGAAAGGCATGGAATAGGATATTCCAGAAGTCAAAGGAACTAGGACTAAAACCAAGAATCACCTACCCAGCAAAACTGAGTATAATAATTCAGGGGAAAAAATGGTCTTTCAATGAAATAGAGGACTTTCAAGCATTCTTGATGAAAAGACCAGAGCTGAAAAGAAAATTTGACTTTCAAACACAAGAATCAAGAGAAGCATGAAAAGGTAAACAGCAAAGAGAAGTCATAAGGGACTTACTAAAGTTGACATTCCTACATGGAAAGACAATATTTGTAACTCTTAAAGCTTTTCAGTATCTGGGTAGTGGGTGGAATTTTACACACACACACACACACACACACACACACACACACACACACACACACACACACATACACGCACACACAGAAGCAAAGGGCACAGAGTGAATTGAATAGGATGGGATCATATCTTAAAAAATGAAATTAGGTGGTGAGAGAGAAATATATTGGGAGGAGAAAGGGAGAAATGGAATGGGGCACATTATTTCTCATAAAAGAGGCAAGCAAAAGAATTTTTAGTGGAGGGAAAAAGAGGGGAGGTGAGAGAAAAATATGAAGTTTACTCTCATCACATTCCACTAAAGGAAGGAATAAAATGCACACTCATTTTGGTATGAAAACCTATTTTACAACACAGGAAACTGGGGGAGAAGGGGATAAGCAGGGTGGAGGGGATGATGGAAGGGAGGGCAGTGGGAGGAGGGAACAATTTGAAGTCAACACTCTTGGGGAGGGCCAGGATCAAAAGAGGGAATAGAAGGAATGGGGGGCAGGATAGGATGGAGGGAAATATAGTTAGTCTTATACAACACGACTATTATGGAAGTCATTTGCAAAACTACACAGATATGGCCTATATTAAATTGCTTGCCTTCCCAAAGGGAATGGGTGGGGAGAGAGGGATGAAGAGAAGTTGGAACTCAAAGTTTTAGGAACAACTGTCGAGTACTGTTCTTGCCACTAGGAAATAAGAAATACAGGTAATGGGGTATAGAAAGTTATCTGGCCCTACAGGACAAAAGAGAAGATGGGGACAAGGGAAGGGAGGGATGATAGAAGAGAGGGCAGATTGGTGACAGGGGCAATTAGAATGTTTGGTGTTTTGGGGTGGGGGGAGGGGACAAATGGGGAGAAAATTTGGAACCCAAAATGTTGTGAAAATGAATGTTAAAAGTTAAATAAATAAATTTAACCAAAAAGAATGAATAAAACTAAACAGCTTTATTACAAAGGCCACAGAGGCAAAAGTTTAGTCAAAAGAAAATGTACTATACAAACAAATATAAGTGCAGTCAAGTCTTTGTTTAGCACAATAACAGAGTGGAAAGAGCTCTGGACTTGGGATTCAGGAGAAATACCGAGTCTAAATACAAGATATGATCCTTATTACTTCTGTGATCTTATGCAAGTCATATTATCTTACTCTTTTCATCTAAATTAAGAAAATGGGAATAAAAATACTTGTACTACCTACCTCAGAGGGCTGTTTGAGGGTCAAGTGTAAATATACACAAAGTGTTTTCCAGATCATCATGTGCTATATAAATGAGTGGTTATTTTTTAAATTCATAATAGCAGTTTCACTATATATCATTTAAAGCAAAACAATCCAAAAATAAATTGCATTTTGATGTGGGAAAAAAAAAAGAAAATTTACTTTTCCTTGTCCAATAATAAGAAAATTAGAAGCATGTTGCTATTCTCAATTTGGTCCTTACTAAATGTCTCCAGAGACCATGCTATCTCTCATACATGCACAAATACACACAGCCTAATTGTTTGCCCTTCAAAACCGCACCTTTGTTTCTTGCATATTCTGTTTTGACACTTCCTTTGCCAAATAATCTTGACTTCTCTGAGTTTTTTTTTTTTTTCTTTCTCCTGCCTGCCCTCTGACCCAGCAATAGTCAGAAAACAAGGAAGGGAAAGGAGAAAAAGAAGAAAACGAGAGAGAAAGAAAGAGAGAGAGACAGACAGAGAGAAAGAGAGAGAGACAGAGACAGAGACAGAGACTCTCCTTGTTTTCTTTTCCTTTATGACACCCTCCGTCTTCCAAAAAAAACATTCCTAGCTCCTTGTCACCACCATCTTTTACCCTTGAGGGTATTCTTTGTGCATGTGTGTGTGTCCTATGATAATAAGGGCAATTATCATTTCAAAGTCTCTCAACAGTGTTGAAAGTCATGTTTAACTAGAGTTAAATCTTCCATTAAGCAACAAAAACTGCCAGCATTTTCCTTCTACTTACCTGATGCAAGCATATGGGCCATGCTTCCCCAAGGGATGTGGGTGGCTAACCTGGCACTCCCCCAATAGACAAACCATGTCTCCCACTGAGGGATGAGGACGGTGAGAATTCCCCCACAAAGACCCCTCTCCCCAAGCCCATTTCTTTGGTACCCTGTTGACTATACCAGTTGCATGGTGGCAGACTATCTAAAGGAACAGTCCCACCTCTGAGAGGATATTGAGATTCTGAAAAAAGAGGAACAATCTATGCCAAAAATGTAGTACCTAGATTTTATTGGGGGAAGTTTACTTATGAGGCAGGTCCTGGGTAGTGGTGGGACAGTTAGTGGTCGATCTCTACACCACACTTGGGCCAGACCAGATATTATATAGAAACAGAACATAGAAGGCTTAGTGCCAAGAGATGGCCCATGGTCACATGGGTAGGTACATGTAAATTTTCCTAATGGAGTTGTTTTACTGTTTATGATCTCAGACTCTTTTTCCCACTATATGCCTTTCCCCCAATTAAAATAATAAATCAAGTTTCCCTTTCTCACACCCTTCCACTCCTTTTGTGGGGGAGGATTTCTTATAATAAATACAAAAATAATTTCTCATAACAAGGAAAACAAATTTCTTTAATGGTTATAGCCTACATATATAACTGTATATCCTTCTGAACACTAAATTCATTGATGACATGCTTCATCATTTCTCATCTTCTAAAATAATGAATAGACATTGTATTGGTTCATAGTTCTTACCCTTTTCAAAGTGATCTGCTTTTACAACGTTGATGTCATTGCAGAAATTTTTCTGCTGTTTCTTTTTATTCTTCATCAGTTCATAGTGGTCCTCAAAATTGTTCATTTTTTGTCATATTGATTTTTTAGTATTAATTATCCTTATGATTCTGCTGATTTCACTCTGTATCATTTCATAAAACTTCCCATGTCCTTTTGGAATCATCTATTTCTTCATTCCCTACAACACACTACTAATACATCAGATTCATATGCCATAATTCATTAACCAGTTCTCAATTGTTGGGCATCTCCTTAGTTTCCAGTCTTTTTTTGCCATAATGAAAAGGTGTGACAGTTGACACATCTTGGTGTTCCTTATTTCATAGCATCTTTTGCATCCCATCCCTTGTCTTCACTCATCCAATCACTCCTTAGTTCACAACCCCATTATCTCTTAACCAGATTGTGTCAATGGCTTACTTATTGGCCTTCTTACTTCAAGTCTAACCCCAATCCAATCAGTCTTCCACACTGATCCCAAAGGTATTTCCTTAAGTTCATCTCTGACCATATCAGTCTTTTATTCATTCAATACCTGTGGATTCCTATGGTCTCTAAGTTAAAACATACACTCTTCTGGCTGACTTTTAAAGCATTTCATGACTTGACCTTAACTTCTCTTTCCAGTTTCATTCTACATTATTCTCCCTTCCACATACTCTGATATAGCCAAACTAGTCTTCTCTTTGTTTTTTATACACTATATTCTATCTCCTATTTCTGTGCATTTGTGTTGGTTATCCCCCAGTCTGGAACATATTCCTTCTTCATCCATGTCTCATAAAAATCTTCCTCTTCCTCCAAGATAGGACTCAAATACCACCTTCTAAATGGATATTTTCTTGATCCCCAAACTACTATAGCCTACCCTCCCTAACTACATTATAGTTATTCTTTTTGTATTTGTTCTCTTTACGTTTATTCTGTATATTCATATACATACATATATACATGCGTGTATGTGTGTGTATGTATGTGTGCACATGGTTGGCTGTTGTCCTCTTGAAGAGGACCAAAATGACATCATTATGACAGAGTTAGGTTATAGTATATTCGACTGTGGCTGGTTAGACCAGTTGGAGCTTGGGATACCACAGGTCGGGCACAAAAAATCCATGTGAACATTTGGGGTGGATTCTCTAAATTTTCATTCGCATTTCTTTTGAGCTACTTCAATTCTACTTTGCTCATAGAACACACAGTGCCTTCTCTGATTTGGGCCTTCATCAGTGTCTCCCATGTAACACAATCAATTCCAAAGTTCTTTAGAGAGACCTTTAGAGTATCCTTATATCAATTCTTCTGGGAGATAGGCTGAACACTTCCATAGTGTTCTCAACAGATCATCATCAATCAATGCTGAAACCTTGACCATTTACCTCAGATTGAAGTCAATTCTTCCCTAGCTGAAGATCCAACAGAAGAAGAGGTTTTGAGGGCCATTAGGCTTCTTTTACAAAAGCTGACTGAAATTTTCCAGGTTATATGGCAAGAGGAGGTTATCCCCCAGGAGTTCAAGGATGCCTCCATTGTCTGTCTCTATAAAGGTAAAGGAATAGATTGTCCTGTGACAATCATGGTGGGGTCTTTCTCTTAGTCATTGCTGGCAAGATTCTTGCCAGAGTCTTCCTTAATAGGCTGATCCTTCACCTGGAAGATAGTCATCTACCTGAGAGCCAGTGTGACTTCAGAAAGGGCTGAAGAATGGTTGAATGCTGCCTGACAATTCCAGAAGAAATGCCAGGAGCAGAACAGAAGACTATACACAATGTTTGTAGATCAGACCAAGGCCTTTGACACTGTTAGTCATGAGGGCTTATGGAAAATTATATCAAAATTTGGTTGCCCAGAGGAGTTCAGAAACATTACATGTCAATTTCATGTTTGCCCAGGTTCTGGACAGTGGACATTGCTCTTGTGCCTTTGCAGTCACTAATGGAGTGAAACAGGGCTGCATGCTTGCTCCCATACTTTTTCAGCCACGTTGACAAATGCTTTCAATGAGGATGAACACAGCATCAAGGTTAACTACTGTACTGATGATAACTTCTTCAATTTGAAAAGACTACAAGCCAAGACTAAAGTGCAGGGAGTGTTGGTACATGATTTTCTGTTGATTATTCACTCAATGCAGCCTCTGAAGCTGAGATGCAACAAAGCATGGATTGATTCTTTTCTGCTTGTGCTAATTTTGGCTTAACAATTAACACCAAGAAAATACAGGTGCTCCATAAGCCACCACAACACCATACATACATTGAAACATCAATTACAACAGACGAAGAAGTTTTGAATGCTATGGATAAGTTCAATTGCCTTGGTAGTATACATTCCAGGGATGTACACATTGATAATGAGGTTGACTCATGCACTGCCAGAGCTTGCTCAGTGTTTGGGAGGAAAGTGTGAGAGAAAAGAGGTATTGGACTGACTACCAGACTGAAGGTCTACAGAACCATTGTACTGGCTTCATTGTTGTACACCTGTGAAACCTGAGCAGAATACCAGTACCATTCCGGGAAATGGAATTGCTTTCATTTAATTATCTTAGGAAGATTCTGAAGATTACCTGGCAGGATAAAATACCAGACACTGAGGTCCTTTATCAAACTAAATTGCCAAGTATTCAAACTCAACTTCATACAGCACAGCTCTGATTGGCTGGCTGCATTGTACAAATGCAAAATGTACATTTGACAGAAGGAAAATAAAGACTATATGTATGCATATGTATATATATATATATATATATAATATGTATGTGTTCCCATTTTTATACATAAATCCTTTACTAGTAGGGATTGTTTCATTCTTTATGCTTATATACCATATATCTACCAAAGTATCTGACATAAAGCAAGACCCTTAATAATAACTTATAGATTGATTGATAGGGGAATTGAAAGGAGGATAGCTGAAGTCATCTAACTCAGTAGGTTTCATGTAGGTAGCAGCATTTGGGCTAGGACTTAGAAGACTTCATTAGGTAGATACATGAGAGTATAAGCATTTTGAGAGGGGGAATTTCCATGAGCATTAGCGCATTAGCAAGTTCCAGAAGTGAAATTTATGGTCTAGTTTGGGTGAAGCATATGGGGTAGAAGTAGGAGAAAAGTTTGGAAAGGTAAGTTAAAGCCACTTTCTAGAAAGCCTTGAAGGCTAGAATGTGGGTTTTGTGTATTATTCTATTGACAAAGAAGTCATTGAAGGATTTTTAAGAGAATAATGGCAGCTTTTTGAGGTTTGGGAGTCTAGACCATGTCTTAGACTTCTTTGTCTTTCACCCAGTGCCTTGTATAGTACTTAGTATATAGTGATTGGATTAGATTTGTTTGGTGATACGTGGAAATAATATATTTTATAGCTTTGCTTCTCCTCCTATCCTTGAGCGATTGAGCTATCTGTGGCCTGAGATACCCTTGGAAAAAAAGGACAATGATTTCCCTCTTCAATTTTTCACTCTACTCCTTCATAAACATTTAGATATATTATGTTCACTTAAGGATTAAGATTATTCTGTGTGTGTATCTGTGTTGTGTGTACAAGTTGGGGAAAGGAGAAGAGGATGGAATTGAAGATGCAGAAGAGAGGAAGAAAGGGAGAGGGAAAGAGAGATGAAAAGGGAGAGGGGAGGGCAGGAGAGAGGGAAAGGGGAAGAGGGGAAAGGGAAATTAGGAAGAACTGAAGAGAGAGAGAGGAGAGAAAGGGAAAGAGGGGAAAAGAGAGGGTGGAAGGAGAGGTGGAGAGGGAAAGATGGAAAAGGGGAAAGGGGGGAGAGGGAGAGGAGAAGGGAAAGAGGGAGAGAGAGAAGGAGAGGAAGAGAGAGAGAAAAAGAGAGAGGGAGAGAGACAAAGAGACACAGAGAGAGACAGAAACAGAGACAGAGAGAGAGAGCACATACATACAGGCCCAGGATAGTTACTCACTGGAGGAATTGCTCCTTTTTATCTATAAGCCAAATTATTTCATTCAATCACAGTGGGTGTGAGAGCTAAAGACATGTTCTCATTGCCCCCAGGGAATGAATGATAGAGAGATGCTCAGATTTTTCTAGAAAACTCTCAACTTTCTCTGTCCTTGATGGTATCTGATCTTGGAGTGGATAGACAAACAAGAGACCTTGATTTAGAATCAGCTTGCTGTCTTGTGCTAGTGCCCCTTTATAGACTGCTGTTCCTTAAAGACAGGACCGAAGTAATTGTCTTCTTAAGTATAGTAATAGTAAGAATACTTAAATAATTTTCTTAAGACATTTTATGTTTCTTGCATGCATGTTTGTGTGTGTGTGTGTGTGTGTGTGTCTTCAATAAGTGAATACTTGTTGAGTTGATTCAAATTTGAGGAGAAAAAGGGGTGAGGGGTAGATTGCTATGTAAGCAGATGTCTCCCTTGCTCATGCTGCCTATGTTTTACAAAACAAAACAAAATTCTCTTATTATCTCAGCTTTCTAAACATCTATTTAAAGCATTTACAAGTGACTGACTTGAAGCTGATTTTGATGGAGCACACCATACTGGACATGAAGGAACAAACAAGTTTATCCCTTTAATTTTGTTCATGGCAGATGAAAGGTTGATCAAGGTCAAAATCTCTTTCACTGCATCCTAATTTGTCATGTAAATTTACTTGTCACTTATATTACTATGCTGCAGAAGCATTTGGGAGAGCCATATTTAGGCAGTAGCATGCAATAATGGGAAATGGAATCAAGTCTTGGACTCAAATCTCCTGACTTCTACTCCAGGTCTTAGGTTTGACTTCATTACTACCTGCGAAGTTTTGAGCAAGTCATGTAATTTGTTCTATGACTACACGGACTCACTGATGAAACAGTAATGCCTTACCTATCACAGGTTCATGAGAATAAAATATCCAATTAATCAATCAATCATCTTTGGGACTTATGTTTGAAGAAGGAAATGGCAAACAATTCCAATATCTTTGCCAAGAAAACCCCAAATGGGCTCACAAAAAAAATAGAACGCCACTGTAACAACTGAACAACTACAACAAATTTCCCAAAGAAAGTAGTAAGCTCTGGAGTTTCACAGAAAAAGAAAAGCAATGGTTTCCTTCAAGGAACTTATATTTGAATAAGGATGTTAACATATAAAAAAGAACATAGGAGGTACACAGAGAGTAGTGTAGTAGTAGTAGTAGTAGTAGTAGTAGTAGTAGTAGTAGTAGTAGTAGTAGTAGTAGTAGTAGTACTGGTAGTGGTAGTAGTGGTAGTAGTAGTAGTAAGAAGGTAACCTTAGAAGGAAAAGCACTAGCAGCTAAAGCTCTGCTAAAAAAAAGTCTGTGGTTGGGGTTGGGATGGTTTGGGTTGGGCTGGAGTGATGGACCTCTAATCACCTTTACATTACCTCTCTTTAACATTACCTCTCTTGAAGTACTGACCAGAAAAGTCTTCTTGAAGAAAGTTCCTTTGAGCTGAATCTTGAAGGAATCCAGAGATCCTAAAGCAGAGGTGAAGAGAGAGAATATTTCCAGGCATGGGGAGAGTAGGAGGTACAAAAGAAGTTGAGGGAAGAGGGAGAGTCCTGTGAGGATATTGTATGGAACGGTACTTAGCAAAGGATGAAATTTATAAGTATAAAACATTATTTCAAAGAAAACTCACATTGACTCACAGGAAGACCTGAATTCAAGTCTCACCTCTGACATATTATCTGTGGATTTTAGATAAGTAACCTCTGAATGAAATTCTAAGTTGAGGAAAAGGTGCTGATCTGCACTGATAGAGAGAGTGTTCCTCACTTAGGAGTTCATCATTCCAATGAAATTTCAGGTCTAGTCCGTTTTCTGAATGTGAGTATGTCTGTGGATCTTTCTGTTTCCATTTCTGTATCTATGTCGCTGTGTACTTCTCTCAGTGTCTCTTTTTCTCCTTGTTTCTTTCACTGTTCCTACCTCTCTCTTTTTCTTTGTCTCCCAGATGATTAACTCCATGGGGACAATGAGTATATCTTAATTATCTTTGTATTTTTCCAAGAACAAGCAGCATGGTTTATAAATTTAATAAATGGCTATTTGATGAGTAATTGAAATCTGACATTTCTTCCCCATGTCTTTCTCTGTATCCTTTGTTCTCCATGTTTTCATTTCTCTAATCTATCTCTGTCTCACTTTGTGTCTCCTTATCTCACTCTTTTTCTTTGTCTTTTGTTGGCTTTCTCCCTGTACTTTTCTTCTCTTCCTCTCATCCATTTTTCTTACATAATATAGCCATAATACAGAACTTTATTTACTATTCTTGTTGTTGATATTACACTTATTGAATGACTTAACTTTTATTCTTAATTTTCACATTTTAAATGTAAAGTGGAATCATTTTTATTTGGCTCTTTATAAGTACTAAAGCTTGGTGGAAACATTGACATGGAGTCAGGAGACAGTTTTTTTGTTTGTTTTGGGTTTTGTTTTTGTTTTTTTGTAGGCAAAGTTAAGTGACTTGCCAGCTTCACACAGCTAGTAAGTGTTTGAGGCTGGACTTGAACTCAGGTTTTCCTGACTTCAGGGCCGGTGCTCTATAAAGTTGGATTTGATAATTGTAAGACTCTGGGTAAATCAATTCCACAATTGTAGCTTGTTTCCTTATTTATAAAATATGTATTATAATAATTCACTACTACAGAACTATATTCTTTTAAGGAAACTACCTTGTATACGTTAAAGCAATATACAGAAGAGCACTCTGACTATTGAAACATGGAAAACTCTAAATTATCTTTATTTATATGGCCTCATTGGTTTTTTCTGTAAATTAATGGGTCATGGTGGAAAAGTTTCCCTGGGATAAAATAACATATTACATCAGTGCCATTTGGAAATAGGGAGCTATCACAGGTGATTCTCTAAGGTTGCTTGTGTGTCCCTGATTCTAAGAAACCATTTTAGAGATCCTGGATTGAAGTAGTAGTTTCTAATAATAACGTCATTCATCTGGGGCTTTAAGGTTTGCTTAGCGTATTACAAATATTATTTCATTTTCATCTCATAATAACCCAGACAGGGAGGTTCTTTTATTATCCCCATTTTACAATTGAGAAAACTGAGGGAGACAGAGGTGAGGTGACTTGCTTAGAGTCACATATCTAGTAAGCAAATGAGTCCTAATTAGAACTTGGGTCTTCCTGGTTGCAGGCGCAACACTCTCTCTGTTCTTAGTGTCTCATCTAAGGTACGGAGGAGAAGGTGGTCAAGTGAGGTAGAGAGGGAATTAAGAGGAAAAATCCCTCTAGGCTCTCTACATTGTAGCTGGCATTCTTACATGTTCGTTCCCTAAGGAGCTCTGGAGAAAAAGAAAGTTATACATAAATACTTCCAACTCTGCTTTTCACAATCTCAGCATTTTTAGCCCCACAAGAGATGCACTGAACAAGCTAATGCACTTTTAAGTTAGCTCTAAAATATATTCTGATATGGGGGAGCTATTTTTAAGACAACAGCAGGGATCTGACTGACTGATAGTTGCTGAAACCCAAATTGCCTTACATCTTTTTTGACCTCACCCACATCAGCCCCATCAAGTTATTATTGTCCCAAAGAAGCCATCCTTTGCATTGAAGTGTGTGCGTTGCTGCTCACCATAAAACCTCCTATGTTTTTAAATTGTGCAGAGAGAAGAGATGGTGGGCGATGAACTGGAGGAGTGGGAAATGTAGCCAGTGCACAGAGTAAGAGCTCCAAACCGGAAAATGAAACAGGAGCAAGGAAGCCATGGTCATATATTTTTTTAATTGTATAAGCCGGGGGAGAAAATAATAAACCTGAGCTAACTTAGAGGACAATAATGAAACTTCTCACTCCTTTGTTCTTTTCATTTAAGAGGATGAAAAAGCTAATGATGTCTACCTGGCTACAAGGGTATTGTCTCTTTATGCTTTCAAGAGTAATTTGGAAAGAGGTGAACCATCTACCATCACCCTTTGTGTTGCCCTTGGAGGGTAGTGGCTGAGCTTTGATGACATGATCTTGTAGACAATTCATATTACTTGGAGATACCTAAGAGGTTTATGACTACAGCCTTCACAGATGTTAGCGTAACTGCAAGTGAGAAACCAGTCTATATCACAATATATGGTCTTCCCACTGTACAGAATAAGTGACTTGGGGCTAAATGTTAGAGGCAGTACGGTGCAGTGGAAAGAAGGTTGGAGGTAGAATGAAAGGACTCAAGTCTCTATAAGCACTTAATAGAAATGTGATCTTCTTCAGGTCTCATTTTCCTCAAATGAAAAATAAGGAAGCTAGACTATGTGGTCTTATAGGTTAATTTGTCTATAATATGGCCTTGATTTAAATCCCTGCTCTGTATCCTATTCTCCAGTCCTATATTTCTCTATTTTCTCTTCTCCAATTGTCCTTTTAAAAAGTTCAAGTTCAAGGACATCATACAGGTTTATTGTCAGACATGATTTCATCATCAATTAACTAAAATTAATTAATTAATTAAAATTAAAATAATCATTAATTACCTTGAGTTTCTTTTCTTTAAAAAATGATTTTATTGACATATTTTATTTTATTATCATCCTCATTTCCTAAAATATTCCTCCTCTTTCTGCTTCTAATAGAGTCATCCCTTGAAAGATAATATACACAGTCCATTTGTCCACAACACTCCTGATTGTAGCCCAGACCAGAGTAAAATGCAAGTGAGAAGTATTTAACAGAATAAATAAAAATAAAACAAAACAAAGATAATATTAATATGCAGTTTCTAAGTTAATATGCAGTCTGCAGGGATCCTTCCATATGGTGTAGTGGCCCCTGATTCTATTTTAGTTTGTCACCATTATTTTGGACAAAGAATTAGAAAAAAGTTAAAAAAAGAGTAGCGTACAACTAACTAATATACCAACTGAATCTGATAATGTATTTCGATGCTCCATACCCATAGTTTCTCATCTCTTAAAGAAGATAGTGAGGAATCATTATTTGTCAACTTCACCAAATTATTATATGCCAACTTCATTTGCAATGAACTTCATGTCTTGTTAAAAGACCAGCAAGTAAATATCTAAAGTTAGACATCTTATCAAAAGAACATCAGCAATGCCAGATTTAAGGGCTTCATACACATTTACCTTGTTATCTGTGTAAACTTCCCAGGAATACATAATAGTACAAAAGGAGGCAGGCCCAGCAGGGCCAGCTTCAAGGGCCCAGGATGAAACTGGAAAAGGAAGATTAGAATTTGGCAACGTTTGCCTAAACAAATGTGCAAAAATGTCCTGGGGCTGAAGAAAAAAATGAGATTTCGAAAGGCATAGAAGATGAATTTCAGGTTGTAGAGGGTGGAAGATGGAATGATAATGTAAACAGACAACATTGTCTAGGATAGAACAGGAGGTCCAAAAAGAAAACAAAGTAGAAAGAACAAAGCTTTTAGAAAGGAAACGGGGAAAACCATTTTTTTCTTTGAAGAGAGGACTTTGTCTTAAGTATACAACCAAGAATGTAAAATGTGAGGTTTGGTATGGGGGTAGGAGGAGGGGATCAAGAGACAATGATGGTGTGAAGAAGTAAAGTAAGTGAGAATTTACTCTAAATAGAAGGAAAATTCTAGAAAAGAAGGTAACTGAGGAAATGGGATATAATGAAAACTGGGATGGGATTTAGAATCAGAGGACCTGAGTTCTAATCACAGTTCTTCTACTTATGCTTGTGTGATCCTGTGTAAGTCATTTAACCTCTGTGGGTCTCAGTTTCTTCAACTGTTAAATGATAGTGCTGGATGTGAGAATCTCTAAGGTCTCTTTTAGTTCTTGATCTTTGAGACTATGAGAAGCACAGGTAAAAGGAAATAATAGTAACATGTAGCATGAAATGAAGGAAAGTAGACTGAATGTTTCATCATCTTGATAAAATGAATAAGATTACCTATGGTTGGTATTTGTCTTACTGGTTGATTCAAATTTAAATTACATAGTCTCTTCTTGGTTATTTGTGCTGATGTTTCCCTTCACATACTCATTGCTTATTGATGTAAGGTCACTATTTTTAGCATGAATACCCCCCAGTCAAAGAGGAAAGAGCTGTGAAAAAAATAAAACCATCAAATATGGGGAAAATACAATTCAAAGGAGGACCATGCAACATAAAAAAAATCAGAAGCCAAGAAAAGTGAACTACGCATACATCTCTAGAGAAGATAAATGATATGATTTTAGTATAACAAATAATGTTGAGAGTGAAATTGTTTGTACTTAACAGACCTAGTCCTCTACCTTGGTAAGGTGGAAAAGACAATCCTACAGGTAGAACTTTAGTTTAAGATGTAAAAGTTTAAAAGATCAATGACATCTAGGTTGGGAGATTTGTGATTATAGTGAATTGGGGAGAATAAAAGGTCAGTTTATGAATGGTTCTGAAAAAAGTGAAAAAATGGTGAAGTTGGAAAGGGATTCATATTGTGTATTTAAGAAGATAATGGAAATTTCCAAAAATGACCTAGAAAGACAGTAACTTAGACTCAGCATGTAAGAAGAGAGGATTGACAGATACTTTTTCAGATATACCAATAGGTAGTTGTCTAATAGTACTGATTAGTTCTATGTATAAGAAATAACAGAAGTAAAAATTTATACATTATTCCAGCTTTTGAATAATTTATGTTAATTGAGTGGGATGAACAGAAGGTCTAGATTTGTGATTTCATCTATGTAGAACAGTGTGGGCCATAGATTGACTTAGAAAACCATAAATAAATATTTATTATTACTATTAAACATTTTCCAATTACCTTTTAATCTGATTTGGGAGTTGGGAGTTTGGCGCTTCTGGTTTAGAGGATTTTTTGTGTGAAAACTCCCACCCTCTATGCTAATGAGCAGCTCTTCTGTAATTTATAGTCTTAGAGAGATTCCTGGGAGCCCAGATATGAACTATGCATGAATCTTGTCTAGGGTCACAGATCCAGTTTATGTCAGAAGCAGGCTTGGACCCAGGTCTATACCCCCTATAATATCCTGCCACTGACTTTGGTAATAGTTGAAAAATTAAGTTCTTATGGAATGTCATCAAATTCTCTAAGGTCTCCTTCCTTTCTAGACTTGTTGCTTTACCTGCTTAAATACTATGGAACAGGAAGAAATTAATAATTTGCTAAGAGGAACAATCAAAGGCGTAGAAGCCCAGTTCTTTTTTCAATACTCTGAGTTGTAAGGTAAGATTTAAAGAAAGACCTCAAGGGAAGTACTAACATGAAAGTAAAGCAGATATTCCCAGCTGCAGAAGAATTTATCAGTGTGCAGTAGCAAAAACTTACACACATACACAAAAAATACCCCTGTAATAACAGAAAAGCAATAGAATTAGAACCAAAATGACAAAATTCAACATGCCAATGAGAAGTTATGAAGAGAGAATTAAATTAATGAGAGAAAAAAAAGATGATTAAGTAAGAGTAAAGATACTGGGAAGGTGACCTGGTAGTGAATCTAGAGCTAGTTTCACAATCAGAAAGAACTGAGTTCAAGTCTCACCTCTGTCATTTACTTGTCTCAGCCAAGTCACTTCACCTCTAAGTGACTCCTAAAAGAAACTCTAAGACTAAGTTGGAGAAAAGGTGGCATAGTAGAAGAAGTAGGATCTTCCTTTACCACTGAGATCACTGGTCAAGGGAAGCAAAAAAAGAATAAAGATACTACCTCTAGACATCTTCAAGTGTGTAAAAAGAGCGGTGATGAACTTAAATGATAAAAAATGGAGTTGAAAATGTCATTGAAAGAGACTTTGCAGATCGTTAGCATAAGCCTTTTCTACAGACTTGAGGGAAAAGAAAAAGTACACAGAAAAGGAAATGAGGCACCCAAATACTAGGACATGAATCAAAGATGGAAGTAATGTGATTTAAAAGCAAACACCACATCTCTGGAAGGGAGTAAGACCACTCAAGTTGTCCTTTAGCTGTATAACCCTTCCTCTTCACTAAATTAAAAGTGCCTTTCATGTGGTTCCCTCAATCATCCCCTTGACATGGTTCCACTTTATACTTAAATTCCCCAGCTCAAACCTCAAACTTGTTAATTACTTTATTTTATCTCTTAAAACAGACATTTTTTTTGGGTCATCTGTTGCAGTGGTATCATAGTATGACGCAATGATGTGCTACTGAGCCAACACATCATGCTTTCTTACTTGTCACCCTCCCCCCCCCCACACACACACTATGTGTCATGGTTCCTCCTCCTTCCCCCCAGCTCCTTCTACATCCCCTTCCTCTGTGAAAGATTTTCTTTTCAAACTAAGCAAATGGGAAAGAAAAATGGTAAAAATTCCATCTCCAGTATCAGCTAAATGATGCACCACTTCTCCCAGCCCTTCCTTTCCTACCAAAAACTCAAGCTTTAAAGTAGAGGTTCTTAACCTGGGACTGTAAACATTTAAAAAAGAAACTTTTTTTTCAAAACTATATTTGAACATAATTGGTTTCCTTTGTAATCCTATATATTTTCTTTTACACATTTTAATACCTTATCCTGAGAAAGAGTCCACAGACTTCTTCACAGTATCAAAGGAGTCCATGACATACAAAAGATGAAGAACCCCTGGACTAGAGGGATCCAGGTATAAATATTATCCCAGTGTGCTAGTAACTTATAAAAATGAGTCAATATTTCTTTTTTCATAAGCTCTAAGACTTCTAGGAGCAGCAATGCAATTGTAAACCTCTCTTTACCTATCATTTCAGATATTCCTTTATGGTTCCTCTAAATTTTATTTAATCAGGGGCACATTTAGATTAGCAATGTAATAGTTAACCACATTAGCTAGCATTAAAAAATAATAAAAGCTAGAAGGTAAGAAAAGTTAAAAAAAAAGAAGGCAGATACCATCTGAAGAAGGGGAAGGAAATAGGGGAAAAAAAGAAAGGAAAATACAAAAATCATTTCCTGGGGTATGTAGCATAGAGCAGTGGTATCCAACATGGGCAATTCACAACTCTCATCCAAACCAGATTTAAATGTAACTGGGAAATATTTAACAAAACAAATAAAAATAAAATAAGCCACACATTACACTTTCAGATTGTCAATTTTGTCTGTAGAGATCCTTATATTTGGAGTAGTGGCCTGTCTTTCTATTTGAGATGGACACCCCTGATCTAGAGGAATTTCAGTGAAATAACCACCATCCAGATACATCATGTCATAAACCTGTCTGTCTGGTACTGCTTCTTGAGTTTAACAATGAGAATCTCATGGCTAGTGCTATTTCATTCAGAGGTGGTATAGTGGATAGATTTCTAGATCTACAGTTAGGGAGACCTGAAATTAAATGTGAGCTCACTTACTAGTGATGTGATCCTGGAAAAGTCATTTATTTAACCTATCTCTTTCAATTTCCTCAAAAGTAAAACAGAAATAAGAAAAGCAACTATCTCACAGGGTTGTTGTGAGAATCAAGTAAGATAATATCTGTAAAGCATTTAGCCCAGTGCCTGGCACATAGTAGATAACAAATACTTATTCCCCCTCTCCCTCCCATCTCCAGCCCATTTCTAACAAGGAAAAGAATCAGAATGTAAAGGAACAAATTTTGACCTTGTCCTCCCTAGATACTATGACTTCTGTTGGAGAGGTCCTGACACTGAACTCTATACCCTTTAGTATGGGGTAATTATAATCTGCTGTGTTTTGTGTGTGTGTGTGTGTGTGTGTGTGTGTGTGTGTGTGTGTGTGTGTGTGTGTGTGTGTGTGTGTGTGATAGTATTACCTGGAGAATTGTATACATCTGTGGCATGGTGAGGCACACTGGAGGGAAAACAAACTTTAGTAACCCTTAGTGTTTTCTCTTGGCGGTAAATAGTGAAGTAGTAACTAGATTAGGTAGCAAACCTACTATATATCTGTAAGTACTATAATCGATAAATATGAATATATAGATCTTTGGGGAAGGTGAAAGTTTTCATGGGAGGAAAGGAGAGTTGCCTTAGTATTTGTGGGCTTAATGTAAATCTTTGTTTTTGCTTTTAGGTTAATAAAGGCTATCCTATATTTGATACATTGTTAGCCTGAGCATTTGCATAGGATCTAAGAGTTCTTTTCAGTTTTTACAGGTAGAGGAAATCTAGATATAAACTATGTCTTGATCTTCCCAAGAGAAAGTTGATATAGTAATATGATCAAAAGATAAACATATGAAAAGTCCACAAGGTTAAACTTGATCATATTAAATCCAGGGATTTGGTTCCATACCTTTGGTTTCATTTGTGTACCACCATTTGCTTCTTCCTGGATCACATTATTATTCTTTTGACTTGCATCTTTCCTTACTCAGCATATGCTAAATCATTACTTAATTCACTCAAAATTATTGGAGCACCTTAGACATATGAAGTATCTTACAAGTCATTGTTTGGTAAAAATATGAAAATGCTATTAATTGCTCCTTTCAGGATATTAGGAACTAGATGGCAAAATAAGTCTATGAAGACCTCTATGAAGAGATATTAAGTGATAATAGTTGTTTCCTGAAATAGAATAGATTGTGGATAGTGTTGGGTTTGGAGTGAAGAAGATTTGGGTTCAAATCCCCCAGCTGACATTTACTTACCAGTTATGTGACAATGAGTAAGTCACTGATGTTTTCTGACCAGGTATTTCTTTATTTATTAAATTAGAGAATTGGAATAGACAGTGTCTCATGTCCCTTCCCACTCTAAATTTATGATCTCACATTTATGATTTTATAAATTTATAAAATTATGATCTTGCAATTAGTAAACAAAAATTTTGGAAGATGAGGCATAGAGCAGAATTCAAATCAATACCTTTAAAGTAGTTTCTTTATGTGAGGGTGTTTTTTTTCCCCAAGAGAAAGCACGCTATAGTAAAGCATCATGGTCTATTTGTTAAAACCTGTCCATAAAGGTCAAAAGGACATGTTGAGCAGTTATGGCATTTGGACATGTAAGTATTTTTAAAATCTTTTCATTAATAAAATTGCCCCATAGCGAAAAGGTGATGAAAATCTTATCTGCCTGTACCCCTTAAGGGTCAGATAACATTTAATAACTTTAAGTTTCTTGTAAACTTACAGTTGCTCAAACTGGCAGAAGAGGAGATTAAAATCATCTTCTATAATGACAGAAAATAGTTTAACATTTAGGGCCTCAATCATTCTGCCAGCAGAACCAAATGTATTTTATCCATTTAAAAGGGTTTCTCCCTTCATACTTTCCTCTGTCCCTCCCCCAAAATAAAACCTTTCAGATGTGATAGGTTTTAGTTTAACTGATTAATTTTAGTTTTTCTGCTTCACACAAGGCAGATTGTGATGAATTGATATATTAAAGATGTGATTAATGGTTACTTTCTATTCAGTATAATTATCAGGTGATATTTCCAATGAAAGATGCTTGGAAATGAAACTTTTCACTCTAGATAACCATCCACCCTGTCTAGAAAGAAAAATGGATCTCTATTTTCAACATATTATTGTAGAGCAAAGGCCATAGTGGGGAGAGCACACTGTTTTGTGAGTTTTGAAGGATAAGATGGGTTTGAAAAAGTACATGTCGAGGAGGTAGTTGTAGGAAGAAAAAAAATCCAGAGAAAGCAAATTTTGAATAGATTTCCTATCTGATTATTGCAATACCCTCCTATTTTTTCCAGTTCTCTGATTAACTTGAGTTTGTTTCTACTCTTTCCAAATTATCTTAAAAACCTCAACCAGGTTATTTTCAAATTGTTGCTTTAATCCTATTATTCCAACAATCCAGAACCTTTAATGACTCCCAACTGATTTTATAAATTGTACTTCAACCCTCCATCTCCCTTATTTTAAATAGATGAGGTAACCAGTGACCAAAGAGGTTATTGACTTGTTCCAGGTGATGAAGCTAGTGAGTGGCCAAAGTGTGACTTGGACTCAGGACCTCTGACTTTAAAACCATTGCTTTTTTCCATTGTATTATGATACTCTCTTAATGTATGCTTGTTGAAATGAGTAGAATTAAAAATCCATAAAAGCAGAAACTACTGTTGCATGGAAAAAAAAATGGTGGTTTTTTAAAATTTTTGCACAGTTTCTGGAAAACGATAGTCTTCAAAATAAAAATACATTGCTTTATTTGGTCAAAAGTATGGACCCAACTAATTTATCAGAATGAAGTAACTATTCAGTATAATCCATGCATCTATCAGCATGGTCCCCAGGTGTTTTGACAGCTGTTCTATTTTAGTAGTGAGTAATACACTGCTGTCTTCTTTTTCCTCTTGTCTCTGAAACACTGTGCCTCTATATTTGTTTCATTTATAGAACAAATAAAGAAGTGCCAGATTCAGAAAGACAATAAATAAGGCCAATTTTATGAGTATGCAGAGTATACTGCCTTTGGTTTGATGTAAGGAATACTGGAAAGGTAACCCTTTCACATCTATACCTCCCAATAAGAAAAGGGGAACTCATCTGAAGAGAACTGTGTAGATATGTACCAACTAACTTAGATTTTTAAAAAGAAATGTGCAGAAAAAATGGAAGAGCAACTATAAAACCAGTGTTAGGAGTGTTCAGACTAACCTAAGGCTGGTAAAAGAAACAAAACTTATTTTTTAAGCTATATTGGGAGAAAAAGGAGGATCAAAGAGCATTTGTTTTGCATGTGATGAAAGAGGGAAGGCAGAGTTGCTCAGTCCTCATGCAAAGGAGGAATTTTGTAATGGAAATGCTAAAGCAAAAATAATTAACATTTGATTGAACAAACAAATAAGGACATTATAACAAAGCACCTATTGCCCTGGATAAATTTAAGTTTAATTGACCTGGATGAACTATAATGTTGGGAATTTTAAATACTGGGAAATGACTACTGAGCCAGTTCCAATAATATCTGGAGTATTATGATCAATTTTGGCTACTAAAGTTTCAAAAGGGCATTGATAATCTAGCATGTATCTAGAGGAGGGTGACTAAAATGTTGAAAGATTTTGAATCCATGTTAGAGGATGAGCAATTGAAGGAAATGAGGTTGTTAAGCTTAGAGAAGACTCAGGGAGGATGTGATAGCTTCAAGTATTTGAGGGGCTATTATGAGGAAGAGAGACTACAGGTGCTCTCTGTGGCCCCAGAGGGTAGAATCAGAAATAGTGGGATGGAAGTTGCAAAGAGTAAATTTAGGCATGATATAAACAAAAAAATGTCCTAACAAGTAAAGCTTTCCTGAACTGGAATGGGCTCATTTGAGAGGTGGTCAGTTTCCTCTTCCTTGGAGAGCTTCAAGTAAGAGTTGGATGACCACTTCTTGGGTATATTATAGTGGAGTATGTATGTGTTAGACTAAATGACTGGATGCAGAGGTCCCTTCAAACTCTCAAATTCCATGACTTTATATGAATTTACTCTACACTATATCTCAAATACTCCTCCCTTCCTTTGTGAGGCTTAAATGAGGCTTTTTGTACATTTCAGATTAGATGAAAATTACTCTTACTTGTCTCAGGATAACTTCCATTTTCCTTCCCTTAAGATTCTTTCACAGTTTCAGCCCTATTAAAAATTTTCTGGTTATTTAGTAATTGGATTGATCAAGCCTTGGAAATACAAATATTGTCACTTCAGCTGAGCCTGAATCACTAGTGATTGGTCAGTAATTGATAAAGAGTCACTACCTTTTTCTCTTGGCTTCATATAACCAATTCATGACTGACAAGACTTGAACTTTCCCATCTTTTTTATTAAAAGACACTTTATTACCAACAGGTTTATTTGAAGTATTCTTGTATTCCAGTTATGGAGAAGGGGCAGGGGGAGGAACTCAACATAAGAGACACTTTCAAGTTCCTTAGATATATTAGAGGCTGATGGAAAATTAAGAGAGATATTGGCTATCATCAATACTAGAAAACTTGATTTATTTTTTATTTAATATTAATTAATTCCTACTACATGCAGAACATTGGACTGAAAGTTAAAGTTAACAGGATTATACAAGGTCCTTATGCCCATGGAGTTTACAATCTAATAAGATGATGCAAGACATAAAAATTGCAATAGCACATAATAATGAATGAAAGTGCATTAGAAAAGAACAAAACATGATTCTATGTTATGTCTGTGGAGAAGGTAATTACTGATTGGGTGTTGTGAGTGTGGGAGGTGTGGGAAAGCATTTCAAACAGAAAAAAGCTTGAATCATTGCTCAGGAATATTGTCAGTCCAATTACCTCAAGAAACCAGTGTTAGAATGAAAAAACTTTGTTCATTGGATTTAGTTCTCTAATCTTCATGTTTTACCTCAGATTTTTTTCAAATTTCTGTGATAGTAAATGATAAAGCACTCCAGATGAACAGTGAAGGAAATGTGTGTGTGTTCATCCTTCATTGCCGAAGAAGTCCATGCCAACAGAGAAATAATGACATGACTTGCACTTGACTTTGTTTTGAGTGAGGGAGGGCTGTGCAGGTCACCAGCATCACTTCTTCTCCAGAGCCATCTGAATCCAGTGACCAGATACTCATCAGGATGACTGGAGATGACCCAGGATTAGGCACAATTGGGTTAAGTGACTTGCCCAAGGTCACACAGCTAGTGAGTGTCAAGTGTCTGAGGTGAAATTTGAACTCGGGTCCTCCTGACTCCTGCACTGGTTCTCTACCCACTGCACCACCTAGCTGGCCCAAAAGAAATGTAGAATTTAGACAGGTGTAGACAAAAGAAAAGTCATCAGTAAAAGGGGATGGGGAGGCAACATATGCACAGGTTATATCCAAAGAATTTTTTGAAGAGGAAAACAAATCATAAAAACTGATTAATAGTTAAAAAAAAAAAAAAACCCTGACAATATATGTAGTGTTTCACATTCATACTCATACCTTTACAAAGGATTGGAGTGGTGGTGGTGGTATCTTCTATCTTTGTGTGTGGATACATCTTATGTACTAAATCCTTGTCTAAAATATTTGATATCAAGATTTTTTTTCTATTTGACCACTTTGCTTTTCTAGGTTTTGCCAGGCCTAGAGGCCTGAGGGCTACCCGAGTCTTCCCTTACCTCTATCGGAGGTCTTCGGTTGGCCAAACCGGATGCTCGTATGAGAGAAAGGACGTTCCAGAGTCGAACAAGGGTTGAGCTTTATTTCAGGGTCTAGTTACAAGTGCAGGGGAATTCTTCCTTAGGAGGGAGCGAAGAATCTCCCAAGGAGGCAAAGATCTTACAATAAGAGATTGGAAGTAGAAGTATAAGTGGGGAGAGAGGGGGAGGGGAGAGAGGAGAGAGGAAAAGTGGAGCCTTGTTGTCCTGTCCGCTCCGCGCCCCTCCGCCCAAGAGAGCTTTCAGGCTTTCCTGATCCGACTTAAACCCTCTAGCAGCATAGTTTGCATCTGAATACCGTGCTGTTAGATAACAATAGTGTGCCCAGATCCGGGACAATCTCGAGGGCAGGGAGAGCTCTCTCCCATCACGTTTCTCACAGGAAGAGGCGGAAATACACGAGATAGCTCGGTTCACCTCAATTCCCAGTCGTTTCCTGGGGGGGCATCGTGAGAACTCTAAGATTTAGAAGTTCCCACCTTTACCCGCCCGAGACTGTCCACCTGGAATTGAGCTTCCATCCCCAGCAAGGTTTCTTAACCTAGAAACAATAATTTTGTTTGTGAGCTTTTCAATTTCATGAAATCAAAAATAACTCTTTTTTAATATTTTTTGTAATTACCCCATTCCTTGTTTGATTAAAAATACATCTCTTGTCATAGATGAGTAAGGTATATGTAAATTATATGTAAATCAGGGTTTCTTAACTTGTGGTCTGGTATATACACACATATATATAAAATCTATGTGTATATATATATATATATATATAAATTGCATTTCAAAAAAATACTGACTTCCTTCTTAATCCAATATATTTCATTTTTATGCATTTAAATTCATTCTATACTAAAATAGGGTCCATAGGCTTCACTAGACTACCAAAAGAGTCCATTACAAAGAATCATTACGAACCCCCAACATCAGATGCTCATTCTCATCATATTAATGACTTTTGAAAATTGTTCATATTCACAGTATTAAATTCTTCCTATGGCCACCTGTTTTGAGTTTATTTATTTGTATTCAGTGCTGGAATTTCAGTTTGGCTCCTATGTAGTACTGAAATGGAGAGTAAGGATGGAACCTGTGATTTTATTGGTATAGGGAACACTTGGTTGAAGAAACTCATTCTACAATGCAATTAGTGAAATAGAATTGCTATACTAAGAGTTTTTGATCAGGTATCTGCATTTGCTATGCGAAGTTCATAAGGCCAATTCTAGTGCCTGTTTTTTGCGGGTATTTAACCCAGAGAATCCTCTATGTATCTTTATGATGCTTTTCTTTAGTGTATTTGAAGGAATTTGGGAGATTTCAGAAAGGAATGGTAATTTCCAAAATAGCAGTCTGGAGGGTCAATTCCCATTGTAATAACAGTGAATATAACATTTAAAAAATGCATCCAATAATACCCAATTCTTCAAACAAATCAGCAGTGAGGCTAAATTACCTTTGTGCATATTGCTTTTTAAACTTCATGAAACCTAGGTTAAGCTTTGGGCTATATTGCATCTGAAAAATACAGATCTCATTTCACCTGTTCCATATTCCAACTGCTGTTTTATATGGAAAATTGATGAAAGCATTAAATCCTTTTCTGTTGTCTTGATTCTAATCCAAACAAATGGCGTCATTATTTCATAGTTAGGAACTCTAACGTTGAACTTAAAATAAAGGGATATGTTGTTAAAGGGGAAAAAACAGGCAATCACTTTGTAAGGCTTTAGTAAGAAGATAGCATTCTTTGAAGGTTTTTCAGATACTTTAAAAATCAGTGATTAGGAAATCAGTAACAATAATGAATCTCCATTCTAGTAAAATTACCAATATGTATTTTTAAGAATTTTATATTATGGAAAAACCACTCAATTTATTGATATGGAACTTAAAATCACCACCTGAAATATTTTTTAAAAGATAATTAACACAGGTTTTTCTGTTAATAAAAGATCCCTATCTAATTTGAACCAGTGATCAGGGTCTCTACTGGTTAAAGAGAAGAAAAGCAAAGTATTGGGCTCAGCCAACTGCTTATAGATTACAAGGTTGATCCTATGACCTTTCCTTCCTCAGGGTTTTCTTTGTTGCTGCAAAGAAAGGGATTACTATAATATGATGTGTGGATGGAAAACAAAAACAACTGTGAATGTGATTGGGATGGACTCACCCATAAAATGGAGGAAGGTGATAAAGTAGGAAGTAGAATCAAATAATATGTCATTTATCAGGAAAAAAAAGACAGTTGAAACACTAGGGTTCACATAGTTAAAATAAGGGCTACAGTAGCATATGTTATGCTTTAGGTGAATTCAAAATGATAGTGATGAGCTCAGAAAAGGGAATAGTAAAAATAGCTATGGGGGGAAAATTTAAGCACTACTTGACAAAGTGACAGTGACCTCCATGCTGTTTCTCAAACAAGACACTCTACCATCCAATTCATGTATTTTCACTTCCCATGATTGAATACCTCTCCTTATCTCTGTCTCTTGTATTCCCTGGCTTCCTCCCAGTCCATGATAAAATTTTTCCTACTACAAGAAATCTTTTCCAAACCTTCTTAATTCTACTGTTTATTTCCAATATATTCTATATGTTGCTTGTTTGGAAAAAGTTGGTTCCTTGTCTCCTCCCTCAGACTTTGAGCGACTTGAGATCTGGGGTTGCCCTGTATTTTTCTTTGTATTCCTAGTTCTTAGCCCAGCGTAGGTGCTTAGCACATGTTTCTTGACTAAGCTCCTAGGTTTCTCTCTGTCCTTTGTCAGAGAGTAAACACTAAACTCCTCAACAACTGGCTCTCAAGGCTACATTCAGGTGGGGAAACAAAAGCTAGAAAACCAAGAAGCTTGCTAAAGGTTGAACAGAAAATAAGCCATCAGAGACAGTATTTGAACTAAGATGGCAGTTTCAACAGCCACAGAGGAAGAAGGAATGATAGAGGAAGAAGTAGCTGGATACAGATAAAAATTCAAGGCAAGATGGAAATATAATGGGATTATCTCTAAAGAAGAAGGCATTTGTAAACCATAAGATTTCATAGAAATTTGATACCTGGGAGAGGTGTAGGAAAAAAGCAGGCAGCAACTCATGATCTAAGTGAGCCCTGAGGTTCTAATGAGAATGTTGGCCTGAAGAGGAAAGGCCAGCCTTGATGACTAGGTTTGCAGGTGGAGTCCAAACCTCATGAAGGTCAGGAGAGTCCTGAAATCGGATCAGAAAGCTTTAATTCTCTTCTTGATGCTTCTGTTTTATTCTCTTGATCCATCAACTATATGCTTTTCAGTAAATTAATTTATCCTCTTTGAATTCTAGTTTCCTCATCTATAAAATTGAAGTAACCCTTGTCTGGAAGACCTCACAGAATGTTGTGAGGACCAAATAAAATTATAGATATGAAAATGTTTTGAAAGTTGTATATCACTCTATAAATTTATTATGTTGTTGTTCAGTGGTTTTTCAGTTGTCTGATCCTATCTGACCTCATGTTGCGTTTTACTGGCAAAGATACTAGAGTGGTTTGCCATTTCCTTCTCCAGATCTTTTTTTACAGATAAGGAACTGAGGCAAAAAAGTTTGAGTGACTTGTCCAGGGTCCCATAGCTAGTAATTATCTGAGGCTGGATTTGAACTCATGAAGAAACATCTTTCTAACTCCAGATCTGACACTCTATCCACTGCACCACCTAGCTAACCATTATTAAAGAAAGTTCAATTGACTGGGGTCATAGTTACCATCATTTGTTTCACACAACTAGATGAAGCAAGGATGACCCTGGACAAAGGAAAAGGAAACTGGATTGAGAAGCTTCCTTGAAACCACTTTGAAGGCCTTTGAATCCATAGCCAGTATATTCAAACATTTCCTTTCTCCAATGGCTGGCCCATGGTCCAGATATATTCTGCTATGACCAGGTGATGCAAGTCAAGTCAGAGCAGATGTTAGGATCCCAAGGCATATTTGGCAAAGAATTAGGCAGCCCCATTCTTTTCTTTGAAGGAACCTGCAGTCTTCCCTGGATGTAGGCAAAGTGATAGAGGAGAAAAAAAAACCCAACAGTGAACTTGGGAGTCAAGATACCTAGATTCTAGTTCTGCCTTGACTGCTAAATAGCTGAGTGAGTTTGCCAGTCACGTTCCCCTTTCAGTCTTTTTTTTTGTTTGTTTTGTTTTTGGTTACATTTTAAGTTCTGAAATGTCTCCTCCATTCCCACCCTGTAATAGAGAAGGCCACCATTTCACAAATACACACTCACACACACACACACACATACACTATATGTATATATATATATATATATATATATATACATATATATACATATTTTATATGCAACAGTAAGCAAAGTTGGATGTTTGCTATTTTTCTGGATTGAGTTTCAACCAATCAGATATGAGCATGTGGGCTCTAGCCAATCAGATACATACATGGGGGTTCTAGTCAATCGGAAACTGAGTAGAACTTTATATAAAGAGAGAGCCAGTGTTGAGAAAGCAGACATGAAGAGAGCCATCATTAAAGGGGTGAGCCAGCATTGAGAAGAGTTGAGAAGAAAAGAGCTGAGAGACCTCTGGGAAGAGAGAGGAGACCTCTGAGGACAGAGATTTGCTGAAGGAGCCTCTGAACTCTGAAAGAGAATAGAGCTGTAGGGTACAGAAACGCACATGAGGCTAAGCCCCTTCTGAGACCTGTTAAAGTGAACAGAGCTGTTATCACAGAGCCTTTGGACTTTGGATCGAGATGACATTGCTGGTGATGTGTCAGTATTGTTGTTGTCCTGTTGAGCTTTGTTCTTGAGGCAAAAGCTTCAGAGTAGAGCAGTCCCCTTGAGCTGAGATATGCAGCAGGAGAGGAGAGCTGCTTGTGTGTGAATCCAGGTGAGAGTCAAGAGTGGTCATCCCTCAGAAAAAGAGCCATGGGACTTGGAAGTCAACTTTGAGTTAAGATGAAAGAGGACTTTATTTGGACACTTGGTATCTATTAAGGAGATTGTTCTTACTATGACCTAGGGGTGGATAGTGTGGTATTTTGAAAAAGGACTTTACTTGGAAACTTGGTATTGATTAAGGATGTTGAAATTGTTATGAAATTATATACACAACATGCACGCACACACACACACATGCACATATATATATGTTTTACTTAAGGATGTTGTCATGAATGTTATGTTTTACTTTATTGAACAATGTTTAGTTCATTGCAGAATAGAGAGTTCATTATACTATGTGATTAGACCCTTGAAATTATTCAGAGAAGCAGTCCTCAGATGTGATTGGTGTTAAAATATGGTATATGTATATATAGTATATAACACACATACATATATATGTGTTACATATAATATATAATAGAATATTACATACACACATCCAAATTATGCATACTTCCATTTATCATTTCTTTCTCTGGAGGTAGGTAACATCTTCTTATCTTCCTTAATAGGTCTTTTGTGGTTGATTTAAGTATCTATAATATTCAGAATATTATTTACTCAAAGTTGTTCTTAAAACCATATTGCTGTTCCTATATACAATGTTCTCTTTGTTCTCCTCATTTCACTCTTCATTATTTCATGCAACTCTTTCCATGTTTTCCTAAACTCAACTTGCTCATCATTTCTTACAGTACAGTGGTATTTCATCACAATCATATACCATAACTTGTTTAGCCTTTCCCCAATTGATGAGCATCCTCTCAACTTCCAGTACGTTGCTATGACAAAGAAAGTTGCTGTAATTATTTTAGAACATATAAGTTCTTTTCCTTTTTCCCTGATCACTTTGGGAAACAGACCTAATAGTGGCATTACGAGATCAAAGAGTATTCACAGTTTTAGAATTCTTTGGGCATAATTCTAGATTATTCTCCAAAATGGTTGGATCAGTTCATAGTTCTACCAGCAGAGTATTATTGTCCCATTTTTTCCACATCCCCTCCAACATCTGTCATTTTTTTATTTTTGTCATTATAGTCAATGTGATAGGTATGAGACACCTTAAAGTTTTTAAATTTGCATTTTTCTAATCAGTAATGATTTAGAGCATTTTTTCATATGACTATATCTATCTATTTAACCATCCATCTTTAATTTCTTCATCTAAAAACTGCCAAATCCTTTGACAATTTTATAAATTGTGGAATACCTCATTCTTATAGATTTGACAAACTTCTCTATATATTTGAGATATGAGACCTTTATCTGAGAAACTGCCTAAAAAAATTCATCCAATTTTCTGCTTTCCTTCTAATTTTGGCTGCACTGTTTTTATTTGTAGAAACACTTTGTAATTTAATGTAATAAAATTATGGATTTTACATCTTACAATGATTTCTATCTCTTGTTTATTCATAAAATCTTCTCCTATCCATGTCTGATAAGTAATATGTTTTATGTTCTAATTTATTTAATTTATTTATGATATCTCCTTTTATATCTAGGTCATATATCCATTTTGTTTTTATCTTGGTAAATGATGTGAAGGGCAGCTAGGTGGTGCAATGAATAGAGCACCAGGGCAGGAGTTAGGAGGACCTGAGTTTATCTCACCTCAGACACTTGACACTCACTAGCTGTGTGACCTTGGGCAAGTCACAACCCCAATTACCTCATCCTGGGTCATCTCCACTCATCCTGATGAATATCTGATCACTGGATTCAGATGTCTCTGGAGGAGAAGTGAGGCTGGTGACCTGCACAGCCCTCCTTCACTCAAAATAAAGTCAAGGGCAAGTCATGTCATTATTTCTCTGATGGCATGGTCTTCTTCGACAACAAGGGATGAACATACATACACATACATCTTGGTAAATGGTGTAAGATACCAGTCTATACATACTCAATTTCTGCAAGACTGCTTTCCAGTTTTCCCAGGAATTTTTACCAAATAGTGAATTCTTATCCTCAAAGCTTAAATCTTTACATTTGTCAAATACAAGATTACTATAATCACTTACTACTATGTATTGTATATCTACTCTGTTCCACTGACCTACTTTTCTATTTCTTAGCCAGTACCAGATAGTTTTGATAATTACTGCCTTATAGTACAGCTTAAGATTTGGTACTGTGAAACCTCTTTCCTTCATACTTTTTTCATTAATTCCTTTGATATTCTTGCCCTTTTGTTCTTTGAAATTAATTTTTTTCTAGCTTAATAAAATTTTCTTGAGATGACCTTGACTAAGTAGGTTAGATAGAATTGTGATTTTTATTATATTGGCTTTGCCTAGCCTTGAACAAATAATATCTCTCCAATTATCTGTCTGACTTTATTTGTATAAAAATACTGTTTCTTAGTCAAAGTTGTAAATACATACAGTATTATGTTCATGTAGTTCATGGGTTTGTTTTGGCAGGTATATCTCCAGGTATTTTATGCTGTCTATGGTTACTTTAAATGGGGTATCTCTTACTGTCTCTTCTTGTTGGCTATATATAGAAATGCTGATGATTTATTTGGGCTTATTTTATATCCTGCTCCTTTGCTAAAGTTATTGTTTCAAGTAGCTTTCTGGTTGAATCTCTAGGATTTTCCATGTAGATCATCATATCAGCTGCAAAAAGAGATAGTTTTGTTTCTATCAATTTATTTTTCTTCTCTTTTTGCTGTTGCCAGCATTTCTAATACAATGTTGAATAATAATGGTGATAATGGGCATCCTTGTTTCACTCTGGATCTTATTGGGGATGCTTCTAGCTTATACCCATTACAAATAATTCTTGCTGGTGGTTATAGGGGGATGTTTCTTATCATTTTAAGGAAAAATCCATTTACATCTATGCTTTTAAGTGTTTTTAATAGGAACAAGTGTATTTTGTCAAAAACTTTTTCTGTATCTATTGATATATGATCATATGATTTTCGTTACTTTTGTTATTGATATGATCAGTTATATTAATAGCTTTCCTTCTATAAAACTACCCCTGCACTCCTATTATAAATTCCATTTGGTCACAAAATATTATAATATTTGTGATATATTACTATAGTCTCCTAGATAGTATTTTATTTAGGATGTTTGCTTTCCTATTCATTAGTGAAGCTGGCTTATAATTTTCTGTTTTTAATTTTCCTGGTTTAGGTATCAGTACCAAATAGGTTTAAGTGACTTGCTCACAAAGCACACAGCTAGTAAGCATCTGAAGCAAGTTTTGAAGTCAGGAAGATGAGTCTTGCTGACTCTCATCCTGGAGCTCTAGCCACTGTACCATCCAGCTATGCCCCTTATCCCCTTCAGTATTTAGTGTTTCCATTTCTGATTTTAGCTGATCAGCGAAGATGCTGGACTTTCTAAGCTCTGTTCCATCTACAACTGTATGCCTTCTGAAGAGAAGATGAAAAGGGCAGCAAAGCTTTAAATTTCAGTAAGGAAACTGGTAGGAGGCGAGGGAGATTGAGCAGTGAGGAGGCTAATACTTCTGTTCTAGTTGTTGCTCTAGGCTCCTCACCTCTGGGAGAAACTCTGAGGGAAACATGTATTAACAACAAGGAAGTGCTCAGGGCTCTGGGTTGATTCTTGGCAAGAAGGAAACAGATCTACATCCACTTTCTGGTTGTTGTGTCCACTTCCACCCCCCAGTTATAAGCAGGTGGGCCGTTTGTCATTGAAGAGTGAGAAAGGGCAAGAACCCTGGCACACAGCAGAGAGAAAGAGACTATGAAAGCAACTCAGTTAGAGAAAGGAATCATAAAATGTCTCAGTATTAGAACTAGAGGCTTCTCTCTCTGTTCTAGCCTTCTTGCTAGAGTTCCTCCTTATTCTCTTTGGCACCACAGGGCAAAACCTGGAGGCAAAAATTTAGAGATGATTTCAGGAATTAGAATGGACTACCCTGAGGTCTTTAAGCAGAGGAGAATCAAAGTTTTTTTGGGGTGATAATGATAATAATAATAATACTAGATTTGCAAAGCAAATTACATGTTGTTTTATGGGATTTTCACAACAACCTTGTGAGGTACATGCTGTTATTATCTCCTTTGCACAGATGAAGAAACTGAGGTTGAAAGATGTCAAATGACTTGCCCAGGTAATAAGTATCTGAGGCAGGGATTAGATTCTTCCTGAGTCCAAGTCAAAGACTCTCCATTGCACTATCTTACTGCACACGTTTATATTATAATGAAGATTCCTTTAGTGTATGAGTTGGGCTAGATGACCACTGGTTTTCCTTTCAGCTCTCAAATTTCATGATTCTGTTTATTGCAGAACAAGAACTGAAGGAATTCCAGGAATATGCAGATAAACATCTATTAACCTGCTCTCAACAGGGGAAAAATACATACTATGACAAACTTTTTAAATTTAATCTACATTATTTATATTTTCTTCATCTCTTTCTTAAGTCTAGATAATCAGCAAAGCAGTAAACCAAGCCCTGATCTGTAATGTTTGATGATTCCTGAGACATAAATGCCCACTCTGAAAATTTAACTTTTGGCTCTATGCATGTATCCTGAGCTAGCTCCAGTATACCCATGGTTCCCTTTCTGTAATGTGTTGGGTTACAATCAAAGTGGCTTGTCATATGAGTTTGTGCGCCTCAGTTAGGCTAAAGTTCACTAAGGAACTGATATAAGAGAACTTTTTTTTTGGGCCAGACAATATGAGAGACAGCTGAATACTCACCGCTCTTGAGCCATAACTAAGAGCCCCTGGCAGTGAAATAAAGAGTCATGGCCATTAGGTGGAGCAGTTTATAGAGTGCTGACCCTGGAGTTAGGAAGACATCAGTTCAAATCTGTCTCAGATACTTACTAGCTAGGTCTTGGGACCAGTCACTCATTCTTACTTTGCTTATCTGTAAAATGGAGATAATAATCCACCCACCTCCCAGTGCTGATGTGAGAATAAATTGAGATAATATTTATAAAGTATTTTTCAAACCTTAAAGCACTGTACAAATGCTAGCTGGTCGTTATTTTTATTTCACATATATTTCTTCTATATCATTGAAACAACTGAGTTTAGTTCCCAATCAGAAAGCATAATTAGTGTCACATTTCTTCAGATTATTCATCACTGCCATTATCAACAACATTCATAAAGCAATTTAAAGCTTTGTATGAATTCTGTGTCTCTGCTTCCTTTCTTATTCTCTTCTCAGTCCTCTCTGTTCTGGTTTCTGACTCCATCCCTTGAAGCTTCTCTCCCTAAGGTTAAAGGCGATCTCCCAATTGTCAAAATCCATGGACTTTTCACCATCCTCACCTGTCTTTACCTCTCTGGAGCATCTGGTGTTGCTGAATACCTTCTCTTACTGAATATTCTCTCCTCAGGATTTTTGTGATAAGACTCTTTATTTTTTAATAGTATTTTTTCCCAATTACATGTCAAGGCAATTTTTAACATTTAGTTTCACAAGATTTTGAGTTCTGAATTTTTCTCTCCCTCCCCTCCCCTTTTCTAAAAAATGGCAGGCAATTTGATATGTTATATATGTGCTATCATTTGAAACATATTTTCATATTATTCACAGTTGTGAAAGGAGAAACATCAAAAAGAAAAAAAAATGAAAGAGAATAAAGGAAGTGAAAAAAATACATTTTGGTCTGCATTCAGAGTCCCTCTGTTCTTTATCTGGATGTGAATAGCATTTTCCTTTGTGAGTCCTTTGTACTTCTCTTGGAACATTGTGTTACCGAGAAGAGCTGAGTCACTCATGATTGATCAACATACAGTGTTGCTGATCCAGTGTATCATGTTTTCCTGGTTTTGCTAATTTCATTTTGCATCAGTTTCTGCAAGTCTTTTCAGGTTTTTCTGAAATCTGTCTGTTCATCATTTCCTATTGCACAATATATTACATTATATCCACATGCCATATCTAGTTCAGTCATTTCTCAAATGATGGGGATCCTCTCATTTTCTAATATCTTGCAACCACAACAAGGGCTGCTATAAATATTTTTGCAAATGTAGGTCCTTTTCTCTTTTTTATGATCTCTGTGGGATATAGACCTAGTGGTGTTGTTGGATTAAAAGGTATTAAAGGATATAAAAGGGTTTTATAGCCCTTTGGGCATAGTTCGAAATTGTCCTCTGGAATGGTTGGGATCAGTTCACAACTCCGCCAACAGTGCATTAGTGTCCCAATTTTCCCACATCCTCTCCAACATTTATTGTTTTCCTTTTCTGTCATAATAGACAATCTGGTAGGTGTGAGGTGGTACCTCAGTTGTTTTAATTTGCATTTCTCTAATTAAAAGTGATTTAGAGCACTTCTTCATATGCCTATAGATAGCTTTGATTTCTTTATCTGAAAACTGCCTGTTCATATCCTTTGACTATCAATTGGGGAGTGACTCACATTCTTAGATATTTGACAAAGTTCTTTATATATTTTAGATGTGAGAACTTTATCTGATATACTGTCCATAATTTTTTCCTCAACTGCTTGCCTTTATTTTGAATAAATTTATTTATGTACCTACTGTCTCTCCTGATTAAATGTAATCTCCTTGAGGGCAGAGACCCTTTCATTTTTGTCTTTGTATCCTAAGCATCTAGCAGAGTGTCTGACACAAAAGAGATTCTTAATAAATACTTGTTGATTAATTGAAATTATGTAATCATTAACTCCTAACTGCCTAGCAGGTATTTATTTGTGTATGACTTTAAATTTGCAAAAAGTTTTACATATGTCATTTGATCCTCACATAATATAGGTACTACAGATACATTCATTTCACTTTTCCTATATTGAAAAGGTCAAGGGACTTACTCATAGGCAAATAGATGGAAAAGAGAAGGAAGGAAGGAAGGAAGGAGGGATATGGATAGATAAAGAGAAAAAGAGATGTAGGAAGGAGGAGGAAATATGAAATTTAAAAGGAGAGGTGCTGAAGTATATGGATCCAAGTATGGATAGCAAACAAATGTTTAGGGGCATGAAGCTATTATGTTCACTGTTAATACACACATGCAAATTAGCAGATCTTATGATTCAATGTATACTGTAATTCTACCTTCCTTTTGTTTGTGGCCTTTTAAATGTGGAATGATTTGGCTTTTCACAAAATAGCTTTTCTGTTTGATGCAAACAGCATAGTACAGTTATACCACCCACTGATTGGTAGTTTCAAGAAGCACATTTTGTGACCAAAAAATGCTGCATGAACATGAATGACTGTTGGATTTCCTAATGAGTGTTTCTCAAGGACCCTAAGATTATTCCTCCCTCATTTTTTTTTTTTTTGCATTCTGCTTCAGTCTATGGGACTTAAAGCCATAATTAATTTTAGATTAAAATGTCAAAAAACCTTTCACATCTCTTATTTAACTGAAACCTCCATATATTCCTAGGAGTCAGTCAGGGATGATTATCCCTATTTTAAAGACAAAGAAATTGAGACTTCATAATGTTAAGTGACCTTGTTTAATGAATAATCAAGATGCTTGGATTATGATACACGTTTTCCATTTGGAAGACCACCACTTTTCTCACTGGACATCCATTAAGGACCTCCCAAGGAAGTCTCTTAAGAAGGGGCATTACCATCATCCAAGTCTTTTTAAAAGCACTTATAGGGTTCTTTGTCAGTTTGAATTTTGCAGCTTTTCTGATTTCTTCCTGAGGTTTCAGATTTTGCATTGTCTGTCCAGGATGAGTATTTCAAACCAATAGTCTATTCCCACCTACTCTGACTTTATCTTCTTCTTTATTGTTAACTTCTCTCTCTCTCTCTCTCTCTCTCTCTCTCTCTCTCTCTCTCTCTCTCTGAAAGGAGATAGGACATTGATCAGAAAGCAATGAGATCTTTGCTGCCCTTTTCTGTCACCAGTGACATTTTGTGTGTGTGTGTGTGTGTGTGTGTGTTGAAACTTTTACTGGAGTCTTCTTAACTCTTAAATCCCAGGCTCTTCCTCTGGTTATGACAGTGCAGCACACTTCTGTACCCCTTTAAACATAGTCCTCCTGGCCCTGTTCTTGGCTTCTGGAATTCAAACCATGCCTATGCCACTGTCTTATTCTGGAACCTCCCTCAGCACCTGGGTTCTTCTTCCCCAGGAACACTCAGCTACTTCAGAAGTCTTTTTCAACCTGGAATATTCCTTTGTAAAACCCAACTCCTTTTCACACTGGTTAGTTCCTCCAGAGGTCTTCATTATCCTCCTAGCCCTATTTCTGGATTCCATATTTCAAAACTATACTCCCTCACCCCCATTTTTATTCCCACACCTTCTCTCCGGTCAGCTCCCTTTTGGTATATCTTCCCTCATTAGAATGTAAATTCCTTCAGGGCAAGGACTCCTTCTTTTTGCTTGTGTACATATCCTCAGGATTTAGCAAATAGTCATTGCTTAATAAGCGCTTATTTCCTTCCTTCCACTGTCCCTCCCTCTCTTCTTCCCTCCCTCCCTCCCTCCCTTCCTTCCTTTCTTGTAATATTTTATCCCAAGCTAAATTTATAATGCAGGTGTCATCCACCATCGACTCAAATACACGACCCCCAACAATATGTTTCTTTTACCCGTGAAGGAGAGAGCCCATCTATTCAAAGCAAAAGCTATTTAAGCCATACAGCACTATAAGCAAAAAGAAAGGTCTTTGTCATACACCCAAACATACATTCTCCCATTTCGTCAAGGCTACTAGTGTATATGAAGAATATAGAGATACACAACATACCTGACCAGGGCACTCTTGTAGCCAGGAAAATTTATACTTCAATTTTGTACGACCTCAAGATGTTTTCTCCAGTGAGCTGGGGTCTTTGCTGCTCTCTTTTCTTTGCCATACTGCATGTGTCTTTTGCTGGGCCCCTGAACAGTGGTAGAGACACTCAGGCTAGCTAAAGAGCCCTGAGTCATTTCGAACTGAGTTCTCCGATAAAATTCTTTTTGATTGCCTCAGTTTATCTTTTATCTGTGTTACTTTCAGAAAATTCCTTTTTGTTACTATCATACCCTTCCTCTCAGCAAATCATTTCCCCAGATGACACTGGACAGCAGAATGGAAAATACCAAAAAGAGATGGTTACTTTTGTCAATTCAATTCAATTCAACTAAAAAACAAAAACAAAAACCGTTTATTAAGGGCCTCCTACATGTACCAGGCACAGTGCTAAGCGCTGGGATATAAATGAGAAAAAGATGGAGCTTACAATCTAATAAAGGAATGCAATACACAAAGAAAGCCAGGAAGTGAAATAGAGGTGGGGAGGAAGGACAGTCTGGGGAGACCTGGTACAAGGCATCTTGTTTTATGAAGTTCAGACCACAGAGAGCTGCAGATGGAAAATGGAATGAACTGCAAACTCTCCATCCTGCCTCCTATAAAGGAGAGCCTTATGTGGAGCTTAATGTTCCACCCTCCCGTCTCCCTTCAGAAGGGAGAAGAGGCTGAGGGAGTTAGGAAGGTGTTGAATAACCCTCCCCACCTAGAAATAAACCTGAGGTCTTCTCCACAGTACTAGAGTATCTTCAACAGAATGCAGCTGAACGTTCAACTTCATCCAAAAGTTGTCTGAGCCTTTACAACATATACTCATGCATGGAATCTGCCCACTGCTTTTAGTTATTCCATTCAAGTTTCCCCTAAGATCAAAGAGGTTTTTCGAACTGATATTTTGGGCAGCCAAGTTGGTTTTAGGGAGACATTGGACCATAAAAGATATTTAGTATTCAATATAACTTCTCGCCCTTTGCCTTAATGCTATGTCTCAGTATGCTGATTGAGATCTTATTGAAAATCTGGGCTACAGGTTCTATGATCTACTCCCTAATAAAACTTGAAATAATAATTCTTTAAGTATACATTTTAAGGGATTAACTGTCTTTGCAAACGTTTTACAACTTCTCTCTTATCCTAGATATCTAAGACTCAGATCCAGCCTTTGACCAACTGGAAGGATCATGGGTGGTCAAGTTCATTTTATGGAGCTCTTCACTTTTGTGACTTTCCCTCCTGTATCCCCCAGTTGCCCAGTGCCATTAAGTAGCTCCCCCTGCCCCCAGGATCATATACTTGGCTATCTCAGCAAATCTTACTTTTCCCAGGAAGTGCCTATCATTTTAAAAGAGGGTTAGGTATGCTTTTCAATTTGATTTATATATTTATTAAGCACATACTATATACAGTTTATATATCTATTTTTACTGTATATAGTATAAATATGTACAGAGCCTTACAACACATGGGGGAGATGCAAAGTTTAAATATGAATGAGGCTTTGTCTCTTTGAAGGTCATGTTATTATTTGATATGTGCATTAGGGAGCTGCAAAACAAAGAACTCTGTCATATTGAAGGGAGACAGTTTCTGCCAGCTGAAGACATAGGGAAAGGCTTCCTCAAACAAGTGGCATTTTAGCTGATTTTTAATGGACAGCTTGGATTTTAAAAGGTAAGAGAAAGAGAGAGAGAGAGAGAGAGAGACAGACAGACAGACAGACAGACAGACAGAGAGCATTTCAAGCAAGAGGATCAATATGATTCTAATCCTAATTCTGACTTACTCAGTTTGTGTTCGGTGTTCAGATTTGCTAAGGCCTGGATTACAGCACAATAACAGGAGCTGAGGCAGGAACGTAGACTGGCCCCAGATACTGGAGGCAGAGCAATTTGCCCTTTATTCAGTAGCCATAGAGAGCCACTGAAGATTTTTGAGTGGTAGTGACATGAAGTAGGCAATCTGACATAGTAAACAGAGTGCTGGACTTGGATTCAGGAAGCTCTGACTTTGAACCTGATTCAAATGTTTATTAGCTCTGTGACCTTGGGCTAGTCATTTAACTGCTAGCATCTAGTGTTCCTCAAAGGTTGGTTGTGAGGTTCAAAAGGGAAAATATATTTAAATTGCAAATCTTAAAGTGTATATACACACGTATATATCTTATATATTAGCTTTCAGTATTATTATTGCTTCCTCCCTATACAGATCAGAAGGGAGCTTTCCTAGGTACTTTGGACTAGGTTACCCTAGGGGAGAGGAATTTAGAATTATGATCACAGAACCCTTTTTTTCAGGTCCTGTACTACTATGTTATCTGGCAGATGGAAGGGAGGCATCCAGCAATAAAAACAAACAAACAAATAAACAAAAACAGAGATGCTAGGAAAGATCTGAAACTTTTTACCTGCAGTTCTCCCATTTCATAACTGATATGGTGGCCTGATTAGGCCTGGTCTTTCTCTCTTTAATCCTCATCTCTAAATGTCTCAGTTGCTTTATTCTGATTTTTTTTGCATATATAAGTGATGATATTATCATGTAATATCATGTAATACCATATCTCTCTATGAAATATATGATTAGTATTAAAATGTTCTAATTTCGCAAAGAAAGGTATTTAGTATTCAACAAAACTTCCAGGGTTTTACCTTAATATTATTTTTTAATATGGTGATTAGGAGCTCACTGAAAATGTGAGCTACTAGTTTAATGATTTATGTGCCTATTAAGGCTTTAACTAATACCATATAAAGGTATAATATGTAAACATTGTATGTATGTTTTATATATCTCTTTGTACCCACGCTTAGTAATTTTAATTTCACAGCATTAAGTTTCAGTTGTTTAATGGTGGTTGTTCTTTGCATTTACATCGTTGTAGTCATCATGTTTCTAGTATTTACTTCACTTCTATTTATTTCACTTTCCATTAGTTCATATAATTCTTTCCGGCTTCATTATATTCCCCAGATTCATTGTTTCTTATAGTACAGTAATGTTCTATTACATTAACATAATACAATTTGCTCAGCTATTCCTCATTCAATGGGCAACTGTTTTTCTTCCAGATGTTTTCTATGAATAAAAATAAAATAAAGGTAAGGGGTGAGATTTCTGTTGCCCTCTCCTGTCACCAGTGAAATTTTTTGTGTTGAACCTTATAATGGAGTCTTTCTTAATTCTTGTAATTCATATCTCTAACATGGTTATGACATAGTTCTCTATCCCAAACCTCTCCTCCTTATATGTGTTCCTCCCAGTCCTGTTCCTGGAATTTTCAAAGTTATGTCCGTTTTTAAGTCCAACTCCCTCTTTCTATTGGTGACATATGTATGTGCATATACACACATATATGTATTGTACATATGGGACTTTTCTTATTATCAATGACTTTCTTGGAGTGTATGCCTAGCTGCAGGAATTTTGGATAAAAGGGTATGAATGTTTTTGTCACATTCTTAGCATAACTCCTAATTGCTTTCCAGAATATTTGCTCCAGTTCAAAGATCTACCAATAGAATATTAGTATCCTCATCTTTCCACAAAGATCCTAGCATTGAAAAGATTTTAAAATCTCCTTTTAAGTAACAGTTTACTTTTTTCCCAGTTTCAAATAAAAACAATTTTTAACATTAAAAAAATTTTTTTGAGTTCCAAATTCTTTCTCTCCCTCTTTCTTCTCTACCTTCTTTAAGGTGGTAGGAAATCTCATATAGATTATACATGTGGAATCACACAAAACATAGTTCCATATTAATTAGAACCTAGGAAAAATAAGAAAGGAAAAAAGAAAGAAAAGAAAGAATAAAAGTGAAAAACAGTATGCTTCAGTCTGTATTTAGACTCCATCAATTCTTTCTCTGGAGGCAGATAGCATTTTTCATCATATATCCTTTGGTATTGTCTTAGATCATTGTATTCCTGAAAACTTCTAAATCATTCATAATTGTTCATTATATATTTTTATCACTGTGTATAATGTTCTACTGCTGCTCACTTAACTCTGCATCAATTCATATAAATCTTTCCAGGTTTTTCTGTAATTATCCTCCTCATCATTTCTTATAGTGTAAGAGTATTCCACTACAATCATATACTACAACTTGTTTAGTCATTCCCCAATTGATGGCTACCCCCTCAATTTCCAATTCTTTGTCACCATAGAAAGATCTGCTATCAACATTTTTCTACAAATAAGTTCCCTACCTCCTTTTTAAATCTGTTTGGGATATAGACCTAATTTGCTGGATCAAACGGTATACAGTTTTATAGCTGTCTGGGCAGTTTCAAATTGCTCTCCAGAATGGTTGGATCAGTTCACATCTCTACGAACATGCATTAATGTCTCAATTTCCCACATCCCCTCCAACTTTTGTCATTTTCCTCTTCTGTCATGCTAACCAATCTGACATGTATGAGGTGGTATGTCAGAATTGTTTTAATTTGCATTTCTCTAATCAATAGTGATGGAGAGCATTTTTTTTCATGTAATTTAGATAGCTTTAATTTCTTCATCTAAAAACTGCCTGTTCATATCCTTTGACCATTTATGAATTGGGGAATGACTTATATTCTTAAAAATTTGACTCAGTTCTCTATATATTTGAGAAATGATGCCTTTATCAAAGATTCTCCCTGTAAGTTCTCATCCCCCTGCCAAGTTTTCTGTCTTTCTACTAATCTAGGTTGCATTGGTTTTGTTTGTGCAAAACCATTTTTTAACATAATCAAAATTCTCCATTTCACATTTTATAATGGTTGCTGCCCTATTTTTGCTCTTAAATTCTTCCTTCATTCATAGATCTGACAGGTAAACTAATCCATGCTCCCCTAATTGGCTTATACAATCACTCTTTATGTCTAAATCATGTACCCATTTAGATCTTATCTTGGAACCCTTACAATCTATTTTTAAAATTTTCTTTTTATTATTATACACTTAAAAACATCATCAAACATGATCATTTCCATATTCAAGGAATTCTGAAAAATAATGTCTGAAACCACATATTTCTAGTATTTTTGTTTGGGAAGAATAGGGGTGGAGTGGGTGTATTTAGGACCTTACCTTCTTTTGGGGTTTGGAATAATGTCTGGATAGAGATGTACTTATGGGTCTAGTTACCTATTTAGCTTCATTTTTTCAATGCAAAGACAGGGACCTTAGGAATAGTAGGAAAGGAGAACAGATTTGCAGATGTTTTGTTGTGTCCTTTATGTATGGATAAGTATATTCACTGATAGTTTTTTTAGATTCAGTGAAGCCTGTAAACATGGATATAATTGTGTTTCTATTTCCTGAAATACCAAATCTGACTAGCACACAACTCAAAATTAAATTGCCATTTTTGGCTGCCATGTCAGACATTTTACTCATATCGAACTTTTGCCTTGTCCAACAAGGACTGTGCTTGGATGTGTCTCCCCATCCTATGTTTGTGCACTTGAGTTTTGGAATGCCAGGGTACATTTCATCATACTTTACTCAGCATTTATTGTAGCCCATCTTTTTGCATCCTGACATTGTCATTCAACCTTTTAGCTGCTTTAGCCAGCTTTACATCATCTGAAAACTGATTAAGCAAGTCACATATGCCATCATCTAAGTCAGTGATACACATGTTGGCCAGAACAGAATCAAGATAAAATCCTTTGGTCACTCCACTAAGGGCCTTTCTCAAGGTTGACTGTGAGGATTATTTGAGTCTAATCATTCAACTGGTTTAGAAGTCACATAAGAATATTCTTCTTCAGCCCCTGTTACTCCATCTTGCTTAGAAACACATAATAAGTTACTCTGTGTAGTGCCTTGGGATGCCTTCCCTTAATTTATCAGACTAGTTACTTAATAAAATAACTTTATTCTGGGTTCACTCATCCTCGATAAATCCTACCTAGGTAATGTAAAAACATACCAATGCAATCCTACGTATAAGAAAAAAAGCAGTATGTTGGGAGAGGTGGATAGAAAGCTTTAGTTAGGAAGAACTTAATTCAAATCCTACTTCTACTCTTAGTAGCTTTTGACCATGAAGAAGTTACTTCATTCTTCTGGGACTTAATTTCTTCATCTTTGAAATGAGGATGATGGTAATTATAATACATGCTAGACAGAGTTGTCTTGAAACTTGAAATGTATAACATATGCAAGTCATTCTTCATACTTAATATGTCTAGCATTAGTATCAAAGTGGTTTCACATATCACTACACTACATCTTCTGATACTGGAAACACTGAATGCAAAAACATAAAATATGTTTAATCATTAAACTATAACCCTTCTCTAGGTCCCTGCTGGTATATTTTCAACCAACCTTGCCAGCAACAGAGCCTGTAGTTTGGTCATTACTATATAGATTAAGTATCAAGAAAAGTAATTTTTACCTTTTTCTCCCACCTGGAATCAAATTTCATAGTGAGCATAATCAATGTTAATTTTTCCCTCTACCAAAGGTGGTGGTTGTTGGTTTTGGTTTTTGCTAGGATGCCATCAAGTGTTATGATGAAGTCTGTCCTACTACCATGTCCCCATTCTGTAGTTAAGTGGGTGGGAGAACCTTTCATTCTCTATTTAATGTCATGAAAGAGAACAAGTAATGCAGAGCTGAGATACCAAGTAGAAATTCAAATGACAGTGTCTATATATATATATATATATATATATATATATATATATATGTGTGTGTGTGTGTGTGTGTGTGTGTGTGTGTGTGTGTATGTATTATATATACATATATATTTTATTTATTCATAATGAATTTTAAAGTTTTCTGACACGAAAGCAGTGAATTTTGACAGCATAGTCATAATATAAAGATCATAACTGGCTGTGAACTTTGCTCATGGTTCAGTCATTTGCCGCTATAGCCTAATGATTTCACCCTTTAATAAGGCACTGATTCATTTATGTATTACCAGGTACTGAAGATCACCAGAAATGCAATCATATGTGGTCCCTGCTCTTACTGAGCTTAAAGTCTGCTTGGAGCAGTAATACTAAGAGCTGGCATTTATGTGGGTTTGAAAATGACTTTAAATATATTATCTCATTTGATTGTTATATCAAATTTCCAAAACAAGGAGCCACAGTTATTATAATCTCTGCTTTACAGATGAGAAAACAAAGACTCTGTGAAGTTAAGTGAGACACTCTGGCAGGTAAAATGCCCTTCTTATAGTCACAAAACTACTATCAAATGTTAGCCTCATTTTCAGATCTATTGACTCCAAGCCCAGCACTGTATTCACTAAACAAAAAAAAAAAAAAAAAAAAAGTTATTTCTTAAGGTTCTTAAGGTAATTCAATTCATTTCAATTGAGCTCCCCTCCTGAACTGTAAACTGTAAACTCTTTATGGTAGGGACTGTCTTTTGCCTCTCTTTTCATTTAGCCCCAGTATTTGGCACGTAGCTGGCTTGATAAATGTTTATTGACCGACTAACTAAATTGAACCAATATTTTTTCAGCACCCATATGTATTAGAACATGCTATGTAGTTGGGGATGTACAGGGTTAAAATAAGGTGTTCTTGGCCTCACGGGGACTCATAGTCTAAAAGAAAGATATCATTCATGCCTAAGTAACCATAATGCCAACTCATACATGGACACAGTGAGACAGATGCATTCATAGTGATATGTGGGAAAGGTGGTTAGAACTCATGACATTTGAAATGATTAAATCATAGTTTTAGAGCTGGAAGAGGCCTTAGTGACTATTTAGTCCAACTCCCTCATTTTACAGATGAGGAAACTCAGCATGCGTAAGTGACTTGTCCTAGGTCATACATATAGAAGAGTATTAGAGGTAGGAGATTACTAAGATGGAATCTGTACACATTAAAAATGAAACATTAGATGTTGTTTCTCGAAGATGGCAGAGTAGAAAGACGCACATACACATAGCTCCGAACCCACAACCCATAGAACATCTACAAAGAAGTAACTCATGGCGAATTCTGCACCCAGAGGCCACAGAACGTTGGAGGGAGGGAGATTTCTGTTCCAGAGAGACCTGCAAACCTCTTGCAAAAGGTCCTTCATGCCGTGGACTGGGTGCCAGGACTGGGAGCTGAGTACAGCCCTGCCGCGGCTGCGGCACCGAGAGGAAAAGATCCGAGCGGGCTTCAGGGACGGGATCTCCAGTGGCCACGCGGGTCCCTCCACCCACAGGTGACAGGGATCAGTGAGAGGGTCTCTTTGGCGGGTCGAGAGGGGAGTGGGGTGCCCCCATAACTCAGGCCCCCTCGGGAGGCAACAGCAGAGGCAGGAGCGGACCGCGGCTCCCCAAGCAGGCAGGAGCCCGGATCCATTGTTGAAGGTCTCTGCATAAACCCCCTGAAGGAACTGAGCCCGTGAGGCGGCCCTGCCCCCACTTGAGCATCTGAACTTAATCTCACACTGAATAGCAGCCCTGCCCCCGCCCAAAGCGCTGAGGCTGGGAAGCAGCATTTGATTCTCAGACCCCAAGCGCGGGCTGGGAGGATCCGGAGGGGAGGTGGGTGTGAGGAGAATATTCAGAGGTCAAGTCACTGGCTGGGAAAATGCCCAGAAAAGGGAAAAAAAAAACAAGACTATTGAGCGTTACTTTCTTGGTGAGCAGGTTTCTCCTCCCCTCCCTTCTGATGAGGAAGAGCGGTGCTCACCATCAGGGGAAGACACGGAAGCCAGTGCTTCTACATCCCAGCCCACTCAATGGGATAAGTTCTGGGAAAAGGTCTTAAAGAGCCCAAACAATTTTCAAAATCATGATAGAGAGGTGGAGGAAAAACTGGGAAGAGTAATAAAAGACTTGCAAGCAAAGTATGAACAACAAATCAGCACCCTGCTAAAGGAGACCCAAAAAAATGTGGAAGAAAATAACACCCTGAAAAATAGGCTAACTTAATTGGCAAAGGAGGTTCAAGAAGCCAATGAGGAGAAGAATGCTTTCAAAAGCAGAATTAGCCAAATGGAAAAGGAGATTCAAAAGCTCACTGAAGAAAATAATTCTTTCAAAATTAGAATGGAACAGATGGAGGCTAATGACTTTATGAGAAACCAAGAAATCACAAAACAAAACCAAAAGAATGAAAAAATGGAAGATAATGTGAAATATCTCATTGGAAAAACAATTGACCTGGAGAATAAATCCAGGAGAGACAATTTAAAAATTATGGGCCTACCTGAAAGCCATGATCAAAAAAAGAGCCTAGACATCATCTTTCATGAAATTATCAAGGAAAACTGCCCTGAGATTCTAGAACCAGAGGGCAAAATAAGTATTCAAGGAATCCACAGATCACCGCCTGAAAGAGATCCAAAAAGAGAAACTCCTAGGAACATTGTGGCCAAATTCCAGAGTTCCCAGATCAAGGATAAAATATTTCAAGCAGCTAGAAAGAAACAATTCAAGTACTGTGGAAATACAATCAGGATAACACAAGATCTAGCAGCTTTCACATTAAGGGATCGAAGGGAGTGGAATAGGATATTCCAGAAGTCAAAGGAACTAGGACTAAAACCAAGAATCACCTACCCAGCAAAACTGAGTATAATACTTAAAGGGAAAAATTGGTCTTTCAATGAAATAGAGGACTTTCAAGCATTCTTGATGAAAAGAACAGAGCTGAAAAGAAAATTTGACTTTCAAACACAAGAATGAAGAGAAGCATGAAAAAGTAAATAGCAAAGAGAAGTCATAAGGGACTTTACAAAAGTTGAACTGTTTATATTCCTACATGGAAAGACAATATTTGTAACTCTTGAAACTATTCACCATCTGGGTACAGGGTGGGATAACACATACACACATGCACACGCACACGCACACACACATAGAGACAGAGTGCACAGAGTGAACCGAAGAGGAGGGGATCATATCTTAAAAAAAAATGAAATCAAGCAGTGAGAGAGAAATATATTGGGAGGAGAAAGGGAGTAATGGAATGGGGCAAATTATCTCTCATAAAAGAGGCAAGCAAAAGACTCATTAGTGGAGGGATAAAGAGGGGAGGTGAGAGAAAAACATGAAGTCTACTCACATCACATTCCACTAAAGGAAAGAATAAAATGCACACTCATTTTGGTAGGAAAACCTATCTCACAATACAGGAAAGTGGGGGACAAGGGGACAAGCAGGGTGGGGGGGATGATAGAAGGGAGGGCATGGGGAGGAGAATGCAATTCGAGGTCGACACTTATGGGGAGGGATAGGATCAAAAGAGAATAGAAGTAATGGGGGACAGGATAGGATGGAGGGAAATATAGTTAGTCCTATACAACACAACTATTACGGAAGTCATTTGCAAAACTACACAGATTTGGCCTATATTGAATTGCTTGCCTTCCAAAGGGAAGGGGTGGAGAGGGAGGGAGGTAAAGAAGTTGGAACTCAAAGTGTTAGGATCAACTGTAAAGTTCTTACCACTAGGAATTAAGAAATACAGGTAAAGGGGTAAAGAAAGCTATCTGGCCCTACAGGACAAAAGAGAAGATGGAGACAAGGGCAGAGAGGGATGATAGAAGAGAGAGTAGATTGGTCACAGGGGCAATTAGAATGCTTGGGTTTGGGGGGGAGGGGATAAAAGGGGAGAAAATTTGTAACCCAAAATTTTGTGAAAATGAATGTTAAAAATTAAATTAAAAAAAAATAAAAAAAATAAAAAGAAAAAAAATGAAACATTAGCATGAAATCCATAACTTGGAGTCCCTAGTAGTATACGTTCCAAATACATGTTATAGTTATATGTAACTATACATAGTTACATATAACTTCCTTATATATGGGAGAAATTAGTGTGGCCAGGAATGGTTTCATGATAAATTGTGGGACTTGTTCTGGACCTCAATTCTTCATCTCATTTTAACCAGGAGGTATCACTGATTGCTTCTTAGTAAAGTGAATGTCATGTTCACCCCAGTGATTTTTGCATGCCCTGTGGTGGCAGATTAATTGAGTCAGTGCTATGCTCTTTATGGAATCAAGTACCTTCTCTCCATCTGCTCTCTTTTTCTCTGTGGAGTAATACCACTCATTTTCTAGATCTGGAGGAAATTTAGAGACTACTTTGTCCAACTGCCTCATTTTATAGATGTGCTACCTAACTGAAATTAGTTTGTATTCACCAACCCTTGGCTGACCCACATCCTTTTTGAGCATGTTTAATGTCACATGGATCAAACCAAGTTAAGTTTGGAAAAAATAGATTGGAGCCAAGTTGTAGAGGGCCTTAGATGCAAGGCTAGAAGTTATGAACATTATTTTTAGGAAGTCAGTGAAGGTTTTTGGAGAGTAGAGTGCATTAGGAAAATTTGTGTGACAACAGTGTACAGGATAGATGGAAGTAGAGAGACTGGCAGAAAAAAAGAGAATTTAAGTGTTACTTCATTAGCACAGTCAAAAGCTTATGAGGTTTTGAATTGAGCTGTGATCAGAGGAGAGGGGAGAGATGGAAATGATATTTTGGAGGCATATACAATAGGACTTAGCAATTGGAGAGAGAGAGGAGTCAAAAGTAACACTGAAGCTTTGAGCCTAAGTTACTAAGAATGAGGACATATCATGGCACTATAGAAAGAGCTCTGGATTTGGGGTCACAAGGTCAGAGCTGAAATTATGGCTCTTCTGCTTATTAGTTGTGTGAACTTGGGAAAGTGACTTAATTTCCATGGTCCCATTTTCCTTATCTATAAAATGAGGGGGTTGGATAAGATGACCTCTAGTGTCTCCTAGTTCTTAAATTATGATCCTTTGATTGATAGGAAAAGGGAGGTGAAAAAGAGGAACAGATACAGAAAATCTGATGAGTCTAGTTTAGGTCATATTGTGAGAGGAAGGTAGGAAATCCAGGTGGAGCTGTTCAATAAGCAGGTGGAAACATAAAGCTGGAACTCAGAAAATAGGCTGGGACATAAGATACAGATGTGGGAATTACCTCAACAAAGGAACTAATTAGACCTATGGGAATGGATGAGATACCCAAGAATACAACATAATGAGGAGAAAAATGATATTGACAGAGTCTTCAATAGAAGGGAGACAGGAGGGGTGGGAGAAGAATCAGGACAGTCTAATCACAAAAGTCAAAGGAGAGAAGGTATTAAGTAAGACAGCAAGATAATCCACAGTGTTTAAAGCTATAAGGGAATTAAGATAAAAGACCTTCAAAGACTCAATAGTCAACTCTTGGTGGGTTTGAAGTTGGCTAATCCAAGATTGTTTAGTATACTACCTTTGGTAATTTTTTTTTTAATTTTTTATCCTTCTCTACTCTTTGGAAAATAAAATTAGAATGTAGGTCTTATATCAGGCCAGTTGTCTTGAAAATGGAAGCCAACATCATTATTTCTGGAGAACAAAACACAAAAATACCCTTCTCAGACAAAGCTACTATTTAAAATTTGTTTGTTTTGATTTGTCTTTTGGTTGAGATTTTTTGTTCTGTCTACCTCCTCCATTAATGTAGATAATGGAGGATTGATTGGATAGGCAACGTACTGTTGTAGGGAGTCTGCTGAAATTAGAGTCAGAAGATCTGGCATCAGATCCTCTTTCCAATAATAACTCAATAAGTCAGCTTGGACAACCTCACTTAATTTCTCTGACCTTCCTGGATACTGTACTGTAATACTTGTTCTCCCTTCATTATAAGGTTGTTAAGACAACAGTGCTGGGGAACTCTTAAAGTGCTCTGGGAATGTAGGGATAGTCACCTAATGTACTAATGAATAACAATATTAATTAAATAGATGTTAATATACTTACGTAGTTGATTCTTATTGGGTTTGAATATTAGATTTTTTAGACTAGCTTTAACTTTTCACTGTCTTGTCTAAAGGAGGAAAATATTGTTGGGAGATTTGGATTAGATGGTTAAATTAGATGGGAAATTGTAAATTACCTTCTAACACCCTCATTATGCAGATGAGGAAAGTGAAGCCCAGAGAATTTAAGTGAATTATTTCAGGTCACAGCATTTTAGAGATAGCTGGGACTGACACCCAAGAGCAGCCCATGGTCCTTTGCCTTATATAATAATGACTCACCCTCTTTTCCTAATATCAGTGGGATTCTTTTAAAGTCCATTAAAGTCTTTAGGTCAAAGTAATTTTAAATTTAAATAAAAGTTCAAATGAATATTGGCTTAAAGGGAAAAAATCTGATACCACTTTGCTATTCCTAATAGTTAACCTTAAGAAAATTCCCAACATTTTCATAGGAATGAATCCCTAGTCAACCCTTACTTTATATGTCAAGTTCTAACTTAATGTGCTCCAATATAACTGAAGAATAAATCCCAGAAAAGAAGGGCTGTGAATTCAAGAATTTGATTGATCTTTAGTTACCAATCTTGACTGTACTATATATAGCTCTAAAGTCACTTAATTTTTTTATATTGATTGCTAGGCATTACTAGTCTTATGTCAGATGTCATGATGTCAGTTTACTCACAATATTTCAGGTTACTTCAGCAAATCCAATGATTAAGGTGATGCTTAGAAGTTTGACAAACTTTATAGTTTTGCTTTTCTTCCTTTAGATGAGTGCTTTGACCAATTTCTCCCACTAGGGTGTATAAGCAGTCTATGAAATTTTCAAATGATGTTATGAGGCTTCTATTAATTGTGTATAAATTACCAACAGAGCCAGCCAGCTCTAATTAATCATTGTTCTACCGAACAAGCCAGCAGATGGAAGGAACTTGAGTTCTGGAATAAGAATGACAATGAAGAAGATCCATATAAATAGCTTAATTTAGGGTAGGATATGTATGCATGCGTGTATATAACCATACACAAAGATTCACACATATATGTACTTTGGGCTACTGTATTGTGTACACATATGTATTATATCTCATCTTCCTGAGTGAATACATAAGAGAAAGCAACAGTAGTGATCCCCAGTGTTGCCATTATACTGCTCCTGCAGACTTGTTATGGTGGCTCATTATTGTTTTCTCTAAAAACAGAGTTCTCAGCCTTTTTAAGATTACACATATACATGCACACCCACACAGAGGATTCCAGAAGTCATGTAATCCTGATTTATGACTGAAGGTTTCTATGACTTCTAGTTGGTTGAAAAGTGTCCATCCATAATAGGATAGATTAAGATTTTAAGGAATGATCAATCCAGTGTAAATTTCATTTTACTAGTCTCTCTCTCTCTCTGTCTCTCTTTTTCTCTGTAAATATTCCTCTTCTCTCCCCTCTCTTTTGTCACACCACTTCCTTTCCCAAAGCAGAATGAAGAGAAGGTTTTAAAATCAAACAAATAAAGCATGTTCAATGTTCTGTTGTTTCTCAGTTGACTTGCTAAATTACTAAATGGTAACATTTAAGCATATTTTAAGTGTACATTAAAGCATATTAAAGTGCAGTTCAACACAGTGATTCAGAATCTGAGTAACCCTAGGCTACTGCTTAATTCAACTTCCATAGCTTTAGAATGCCTTTTTACAGAGGGTAGTATGTTTTTAAAAATCACATATTTAAATTATGTATGTATATTTCTTAGAAACAGATTACCCTCTATATGAAGGCATTTTAAAGTTTTGGAAAATAGATGATAATATGTAACATATATATTGTGTCAATACACACACTTATGCAAACAGATGTGTGCACATGTGCATTTATGCATGTGTGCATATATATGTGTATATATACATATATATAGGACTGGACATCATATATGTGTGTGTGTGTGTGTGTGTGTGTGTGTGTGTGTGTATCAGACCAATATATTACATTGTTGCTTTTCATTACTGGCATCTAAAGATCTTTATAACTTGGCCAATTCCTAGCTTTTCAATCTTACTATACTTTACTCTTCCCATCAAGCACTTTTCACTCTGGCCATACTGGCACACGTGCTGTTCCTCACACATGACACTCTTATCTCCTGTATCTCCCTCATGCCTACAATGCTTTCCCCACCTCACTTCTCCCTCTTGGAATACAGAAGTTTCTTCAGAACTCAGATCAGACTCCATCTTCAGGAGCCCTTTAGTTTCCTGGTACCCCTAGTTGCTAGAACTTGCTCCTCTAAGGTTTTATTTAATCTACTCTGTATGGAACTTATATATTTATTTTCATTGTTTCTCTCTTTCATTTGAATGTAAACCACTTGAGTACAGGGACTGTTTTTGTTTTTCTTTGTATCCTCAGTGCTTAGCACAGTGCCTGGGACATGGTAAGTACTTAATTAATATGTGTTGATTGATTGATACTGAGTGATGCTAAAAAACATCTAGTGGAAGTTATCTGCCATGAGAAAGAGCATAAACAAAGGGCAAAGAAGTGAGGTATATTGACTGATCTTGAAGACAAAAAGGAAGAGATTTATGCTGAGAACTAGACAAATCTTGGCCACGGAGTCAATTAAGATCTGAATCAAACACAACCGCTTATACTTATTACTTGTATAATAATGGTCAAGTCACTTAAACTTCCTGAGCCTTATTTTCCTCAGCTATAAAGTAAGGAGTTGGACCAGATATTCTGGTCTGAACTATTATTCTATGATATTCTATCCTCTCTTTTATTTGCTCTTAAGCATGTCAAGCTTCTAACCTTTCATTGTCTTATTATCTCTACCTCAGAAACAGAACATCATATACATCTGGGAGTGGGATGTAGGGATGAAACTGAAAAGCACTTTAGATAAAAGATATACTAACTCTCAAAGATTATTATAAAAACAGACTGAAAAATTATGCTCAGTAATGGGTTTCAGGAGCAGCAAAATACTCATATTAAATGATTTATAAAGATGATGGTCTGATAAACTGAATTGCATTTGGAATATGTGGACCCCTTGTCATCTGAAATTTATTTGAAATATTGGTAGGTACATTGCATTTTTAGAAGGTTTTTACAATAGCGCTTTTAGTCTATACCATAGGATGATAGATCAAAATCTGGAAGAGGCCTTAGAGGTCATTTAGCCCAACAACTTCATTTTACATACGTGTAATCTGAAGCCAGCAAAACTAAATAACTTGAAAAAATTAACCCAGGTAGTAAGTGGCAGTGTTCAGATTCAATACCACTTGGCTCTGAATTACATATACTGTTCTAGTCTTCTATATTTCTTTTGTGGATGCAAATTTGATGTCCAGTCCTAAACTACAAGCTCCTTGAGAGCAGGGACTGTTCTTTTATCCCTCACAATGGCTACCAGAGATAGTAAATGTTCAATAAGGAGATATTAATTAATAACTTAAGGGTGTTAAAAAGAGATTTACCATTGTTTATTGCTTCATAGAGGAACACAATATCTTTTTCTTTGTTGTCCATAAAAGGAGAGCCTATGGCTATTCATGATGTCTTGATAAATCATCAGTCAGTTCAAAACTCTCTTGGCATACAATCTAAACCAAGTTGAGAGTATCCGACAGGCCTTGGGTAGTGTCTACCCAAGGTGGCACTGTGGAGTGCTTAGAGGTTGGTCAGACATTAGTCATTAAGCCGCATCGTGGGACATCCCCAATTCATCCTGACTTTTGTTTTGCCATTGGACATTGATGACTGTGGAAGAGAGAATGAAACTGATAAGTTTGTGCAACATAGCCTCACTTAAATCCAATTCATATACAAGTCAAGACATTACCCCAGATATCACTGGTCCTCTTCAAAAACAAAGGACAAACAACAACAATATAACTGCATAACTGGATTGGTCAACTGATTAATTTGATCATTACCTTCCTAATAAAGCAAGCCGGTTATTTAAATTATTCTGAATAAATTGGTAAATTCCATTAGAAAAGTATAGTCAGTAAATATTAGCTATTCTCATTTAATCATTTATTCAGTTTTCAAGATAGCATAAAACTGTTTTGAAAGAAGGATAAAAAACATTGGATTTCAGCTTCATTTTGTTATCTGACTTGGTATCCTGGTATCATCAACAGACTTGGAATCAGGAAGACTTGGATTCACATCTCACCTCTGACACTTAGAAGCTTTGTGACTCTGGGCAAGTCACCTCACTATTGCATACTTCAGGTAATGCCTGCCCTAACACATATCTGTTAAATGAGAGAGGACTTGGTATCTTTGCTGGTTGTAAGAATTTTCATAATAAGAGTTTTCCACTCTGACAAAATTACAGATCTTTTGACAGTATGCAGACATTACAAGATATGAGCTCCATGAGGGAAGGTACTGAGTTTTATTTCATTTTTGTATCATACCAGTGCCTAGCACAGTGTTCTGCACATAGCAGATACAATGTGTTAGAAAGTTGAAGTGACCTACAGCATTTTAACAACAGCAACACATTCACCGTGGTAAGATATCCAAACTGATCTGGTCAATGTTTTTCCTCTATTCATGGATCTTACAGTTACCACTTTTTGGATTAGTGGCTGGAACTTGTTAACAGGTGTGTTAAACCCCACAAGGGTAACATTTTAGAAAAGGAATATATCATTATGTCAATATAATGATAAAACTTATTTATCCAACTATTAAGTGTAAGCATGTGGGCTGCTATCCCTCTTAAAACCAGAAAATCAGAATAATTTCAACATGTAGATGGTCTTGTAGGGTAGTACAATAGAAAGAATGCTATATTTGAAATGACCTGAGTTGGAGTCTCAGATTTCAGATTGACTACCTGTGTGTCCTTGGGCAAGTTATTTAAAAAGGCGGGGAGTTGGACTAGATGACCTCTAAGCTTCCTTCTAACTCTTGTCTCTGATCATCAGATCCTCTTTCTTGTTTTCATATAGATGAGTATATGTATATGTGTGTGTGTGTGTGTGTGTGTGTGTGTCTTTCTATTTATATTTGATCAAAACACCTCAGTAACAAATTTTTATACACCAAGTCCCAGTGGAAGAAGCTTACCCAAATCAATCTGTGCAACCCAAATAGTTGAGTGACTAAATCTATTTTCATTTAGTATCTTATGCAGAGGGAAGGGCAAATGAAGTCAAATAGCCCAGTAATTCCAGACAAAAGGCACTTGTGTACTTGGAGAACTAAAATGAATGTGTAGGGAATTTTCCTTTAATTATCATGATAAAAACCTCAATTTACATTTCTCTCAGTTATCTGACTTTGCTACTTATTTTGTACTGTATAGATTTCTGGTAATCATGCATTTCTCGGTTCCTTTCTTTTCCTTTTATCCTGTCCTTTTCAGGAAGAGTAGCCTTTACATTGATGATGATGGAATATAGTTTAACTACCAAAAACAAAAGAACATGCCACATTGATTTGTGAGCCCTTAACTAGAAAACATTCACTAGCAGAGAGACTCATGCCCCAGTGAACAGGTAATATGGTATAAAAAATAGAATTAAGCCTGAAGAGCCTAGTCAGTAAGAGTGACTTCTGTGTTTCTGAAAAGCTGATGCTTTCCTTTTGGGGTGCCTTTGTAGCCAAAATTCTGAAAGAAGCAGACTCCTCATTAGAAGAAAGAAGCCAAGAAGAGTTTGTTTTTCTCTTCCTCTCACCCATGGTGTTTGGTTTGGTTTGGTTTGTCCTTGTCCAGTGGCTGGGTGCTGAATGGTTTAAGGATTTTGGATTTCTTAAAGAATGCTGCTTTAGCATTATCCTAAAAATTCCTGACAAGACCCCTTTGAAGAAAAAAAATAGCACTTCAAGCAGAAGCTAAAAACAAGCAGCTTCACAGATTTGTGTTCAGTATTGCTACAACAGGCAAAAACTAACAGCAACCGTGGAACGAGTTAAGACCATCAGGGACCAATGACAAAAAATCTACGGGTCTAGAAGGCGAATACATGTCCCATAGAACTAGCCAGGAGCATGTCTACTAAGAGTGGCATAACAAAACAGTCAGAAGGCAGAGCTGGAACGTTCCTTCTTGTCCATCTAGTTCAATGCATACATTTTCCAGGTTAGAAAATTGAGGTTTAGTGGGGTTAAATGACTTGCCCTTGGTTACAAAGGTATTAAATATCAGAGCTGGAATTTGTACTCTGACTCTAGGATTCTTTCCATTTTACCATATTTCCTCCTCAGTAGTGTTGCAGGTCAGGTGATGCTTATCTTTTTGTGGGAGTGCCCAGTCACATGCTCCTTCAGATTACCGTGTGTCCCCTATGAATGTACCCTGTTTTCTGTATGTGTCCACTCTTATCACTTTGGGAGTATGTATTTGTGAGACAAGGTGTCCCAGATTTATAAGGGACATGTTTTATTACTTTCTTGATAAATATCTTTGCTTTGAATTAATTGTCCTGTGGTTGACTAATAACAATAAATGAATTGTCAAGGACGATTCATGACTTATGTTGTTTTTTTTATAAGAGCGTATGCACTCATGGAGTATCTTGAACCTAGGGTTGTCATTTTGGGGAATCCATACGAAATGTGAAGTGTTCCCAAGTGCAATATTAATATGAAAAAGGAAAACAAGGAAGTGGGAAATTTCAAATGATCAAAAGTTTCATCTTGACATAGAATGAAGTATACTGTAGGGGATTTCTTAACTCTCTGGCTTATTCTTCAGCATAAATAATATAGGAACTTCAGTACCTAGAACTGCAGGCATTATCAGTACCTTTCCACTAGCACCTCCATCCCCACCTCCATCCCCTTCATGTATTTTTGTTTAATCAGTAATCCTTGTGTACACATATGCTCATAAGTAAGACTCAATATATGAATACATTTGTTGAGGCGTTAAAAGAATCTAGCAGAATTCATCAGAACTGATACATCACCTTTTGACCTTTAATAGAAATTCTCACCAGCAAGCAAGTGTCTCTTTGCCCTTCATAGTTGCAATCATTTATAGAACTGACCCAGGTAGGTCTCTAGAAGAGAGCACCTCGGAACTATTTCTTATTAAGGCTCTCCTTCCTTATTCTTGCTTTTTCTTGTGGCTTTTGTTTCCTATCGTTGTCAATAGCATAGCATAGTTATCATTAGATATGGGGGCACCTAGGTGGTACAGCAGGTAGAGTGCTGGGCCTGGAGCAGGAAGACCCAAGTTTAAATTTGTCCTCAGATACTTACTAGCTATTTGACCCTGGGCAAGTCACTGGACCTGTTTGTCTCAGTTTCCTTATCTGTAAAATGAGCTGGAAATAGAAATTGCAAACCATTCTAGTATCTCTGCCAAGAGAACATCTGAAATGAGGTTGGAGAGTCAGACATGACTGAAAATGACTGAATAACAAAAATCTACAGATTAGAAAATTATATTATCTATATAGATGTGGACAATCATTGCTCCTCAGTTACAAGTCCCTTTTACCATGGCCCTTGTATCTTTCTTCAGCCCTTAGCATATGACAGTCATTTGGTAGTCCCCCACCCTTTGAGATCCTGGACTGTCCTATTTGCAATTTTCTGTATCCCCTAGCAGAGGGAAACAAGGCCCTTGTTTTACAGGAGGTCCTGTCTATTTTTTCAACTTGCAGTATCCTTTGATTCTCAGCAGATGGAAATCATTCCATTCCCTAGGGGATTGCGCTCTATCCAAGCATATAGAGGGAAAGAAACCCAGTGTCTATCCTAGCAGGACATATTTGCAGACCAATACATACTTCAGACCTGACCTCTTCCATTCATTACAAGTTGTTCTGTAGTATTATTTTGTACAATGACCTATAGCCCTAAGCCTAACATTCAAGGGATCTTCACCCTTTAGGGTTCATTTCATCTAGTACCTTAACAGCAAATCTTTCTAATTCTATATTGTCTTGTGATGATTTATCATTTTATATCTCCTCGAACGCCTAGATGGTATGTCTCATGCACCTTAGTGCTCTTCATGTCTATAGAAATTAATGGGGAAGCATTCCACTCTTCCACTAATTGTCTCTTTTCCACATCAATTCTTCCTGAGCATCTGAGCAAATTTTCCGCTGTTCCTTCCCAAATCATTTGGGGAGTGATTCTTTGCATCCCCCCACATTCCCATTTCTGTTAGAGGGGAGAGAAAGATTTGTGAATCTCTTTATCTAAGGATGAAATAATGGAAATTGTTAAGAAAAAGATCATATATCTTACTGAGTGAATAAACCTTAGAATGTTAGAGCTGAAAGAGCTTTCAGAGATCATCATCTAGTTCAATCCTCTCATTTCAGTTCAGAAGCTGATGTGATGCCTAGAGAAAAACTCATTTGCTTGTTTGCATAGCAACACTCTTTGCTACTTATTCCGTCTAAATGATCTTGAGAGATATAGATAATAAAATTCTTTTCATTTTAAAAAAACATTTCATTTGAACACCATAGCTCAGTATGCCTGATAACGGCACATTTGTGACCATAGTTCTTTAAGTCTAAGCTAAAGGATTTTCTAACAAACTAGAATGAGTCACCTATGGACTTAAGGATGGAGTGTGTGTGTGTGTGTATCTGTGTATCTGTGTGTGTGTATGTGTGTGTGTATTTTATCTGCACTACAACCCAACTAACTTTGGGGAGTCTAATTATAAGATTGATAAATGGATGTTTAATTTTTCAACTACATCTCTGAGATAGATTTTAAGCAATTAGTAGTTTTCTAATCAGCATTCAATGGAGAGAGTACATCTAGGTCCTCCTGATTAGTGTGAATAACGGTGCAGTGGTTGCATTATTCAAATTTGTACTGCATGCATTTTCATTAATTATAACTTTGACTAGTACAATAGAAAGATCACTGGTCTGGGAATCAAGAAATTGACTTCTTGTCACATATTGCTGCTCATTCTCTGTATGACTTCAGATAAGCTACTTGACCTTTCTAGGTCTCAGTTTCCTCATCTATAAAACAAGAACCTTGGACTAGATTATTTTAAAAGTCTCTTCCAACTCTCAACTCCTATAAGGAGAAGAAAAAGGGAATTAGAAATAACCTTTGCTATGTCCAATGGAAACTTTGGAAACCAAGAAGCAATCTCCAGTTGTCTGATTATTTGGCATTTTTGACTCTTCACCCTGTGCTACATCTATCCTGACAACATCTGAAATTTTCCTTTCTTTAATCTGTCTCTTGTATTTCTGGACATCAGACTCACTCTCCTCATTCTCATTATTTTATTCCGTCCTGTTTCCTGTGTGTTCGTCTTTCATTTTATATCTCCTCGAACACTTAGATGGTATGTCTCATGCACCTTAGTGCTCTTCATGTCTATAGAAATTAATGGGGAAGCATTCCACTCTTCCACTAATTGTCTCTTTTCCACATCAATTCTTCCTGAGCATCTGAGCAAATTTTCCACTGTTCCTTCCCAAATCATTTAGGGAGTGATTCTTTGCATCCCCCCACATTCCCATTTCTGTGTAGAGGGGAGAGAAAGATTTGTGAATCTCTTTATCTAAGGATGAAATAATGGAAATTAAGAACAAGATCATATATCTTACTTCTTTCGAAGAAGATTATGACATCAGAGAAATGATGACATGACTTGCACTTGACTTGTTTTGAGTGAGGGAGGGCTGTGCAGGGCACCAGTCTCACTTCTCCTCCAGAGCCATCTGGATCCAGTGACCAGATATTCATCAGGATGACTAGAGATGGCCCAGTATGCAATGGGAGATCTTGGCCTTTTTAGGGCAATAGGCCAATTATGAAGGGGCTGAAATGCCCAGCAGTAACTCAGCTTGGACTGTTGAGTTACTTGGACTGTGCTGGGGAAAGAACCCTGAAGTCACAAGATCATAGGGACACAGAGCTTGTCAAGTCCAACACTTTAATTGTACAGATGAAGCAATGGAGGCAGAGGTTAAATGATTTGCCTTGAGTCACACAGCTAGAAAATATCTGAGGCAGGATTGGAACTCAGGGACTGAGGTCAGAAATATTTTGAGGGAAGAATTGGCAGAACTGGGTCAGACAGTTCCGTGAAAAGGAAGAAAGTCAAATCATTTTTTGCACCTGAGTAAGAGGAGCAAATGATGAAGCAGGAGATTTCAATTTGTTAGATAACTGTAGAAAAATTCACTTAAAGAGCTTTATTCATAAACAGAAAACTTTTCACTTGTCTGCCCTGCCCTTCACCCACTCTACTCTTTCTGTTTGTTCGTCTGATCTGGTGACCTTGGCTATTTCTTTGTTCTCCCTTTCATGCCTCAAATACAGGTTATGGGAGGATTAGGAGCAGGTAATAGATAGGAAAAGAAATCCATAAAAGATTATGTGACATGTGGTCAATTTAATTCTAAATTTGTGGTTAGACCTTAAGACTCTATTTGATTTCTGTTCTATCCTGGGGTCTGGTAATGACCCCTCTCTCATAGACCCCACTCTACAGAGTAGACTATCACACAGGCAAAGAAAGGTCCTGTCCTATCAGTAAGACACATCCCTTAAGACTTTTCTGTTATACTTAGCTGGGGTAATGGCTACTTAAACCTATATCATATATGGTTTATTACCTCAGTAAATCTCTTCCATCTCAGGTTTCCTTATAGTGCAGCACAAGGGTAGGGAACCTGCAGCCTTGAGGTCACATGTGGCCCTCTGGATCCTCAAGTGTGACCTTGAGGCTGCTGGTTCCCCACCCGCAGTATATGGCATGGCTGAACTTTTTTGTTGTTGCTTGTTTTATCTCACATAGACACACTTAAAAATAGCATTAGTTGTCAGGAAATAAAGAATGAGCTTCCTGCCATAACTAAGCTACTTCTAAAAGTGAATTGAGAGTCAAAACAGTAAGGAGATCATTCCTTCAACAAGCATTTATTGAACACTTAAAATCTGCAAGCCACTATGCTAAGCACTGGGGAAGATAAAAAAAAAATGTTACATAAGATGTAGTTCCTACTTTCAATGAATTTGCAGTCTACTAAGGGGTGTAAGACATGCACACAAATTACATGTGATTAAATTACTAGTGTAGGAGAAAGGGGTGGGAGTGGGGGACCATAGGAGACTTTATGGAAAAGGCAACATCCAAAATTAATTTTAAAGATTAAAAAGAGAAAATGGATAAAAAGTTTATGTGTATATGTGCATGGGGGGGGGGGGGTGGGACTATTCCAAGCATAGGGGACAGTATAAGTGGTAAGGTGGTGGGAAATAGAAGCCTTTAGAGTAGGTGTGGGAACCTGTGGCCTCGAGGTCCCAGGTTCCCCACCTCTGATTTAAGGAAAAGTGATTAGTACAGTTTAACTGGAAGATGGGGAGATGTTCATTGGAGTTCATAGGAGAAGCATAGCTCATGAGACCACAGTTCTAGAGTTGAAAGGGACCTTAGAAGTCAACTAATCCAGGACTCTCATTATAGATGAGGAAAATGAGAGAGATTAAGTGGCTTGACCAAGATAATATAGGTGGCAAAGTAACCAGGCTTGGATTTGAATGCTGCTCCCTTAAATACAGACTTTGTGTTCCTTGCATTGCATGTTCGTATATCATTATTGACACTATATAAACCCAATGCTACATAGATGGCAATTAACATTTCTGTACAATATTAAAGATGTTTGAAATTACTTTAAGTGTTTTGAATTCCATTTCACTGTACTTATCAAATACTTATTGAGGACATCTGGGTTGAAGGATTTACGAGATGGAAGACTTAGAGACTTTCTTTGTCCCCTTCGACTTCTCAGATGTCTCTACAGCAGAAATTCTGTGCTAAAGATAAAGCAATTTCAGCTGTGTCCCTCATCTAGGATATGTGTGTCCTTCCTTCATTGCCAAAGAAGACCACGCCATCAGAGAAATGATGACATGACTTGGACTTGACTTTGTTTTGAGTGAGGGTGGGCTGTGCAGGTCACCAGCCTCACTTCTCCTCCAGAGCTATCTGAATCCAGTGACCCCATATTCATCAGGATGACTGGAGATGACCCAGGATGAAGCAATTGGGGTTAAGTGACTTGCCCAAAGTCACCCAACTAATGATTGTCAAGTGTCTGAGGTGAGATTTGAACTCAGGTCCTCCTGACTCCTGCACTGGTGCTCTATCCACTGCACCACCTAGCTTGCCCCCTCATCTAGGATACCTGGAAAAAAAATCAAACTCACAAACTAACACCCTACCCTGAGCTCACTCAGAACACCCTCGCAAACTATGCATGACACTAACTGTATTCGCCAACACAAGGGCCCGAGGTTCCAGCTTGCAACAAAACCCAACTTTTCATCCTATATCCCCATCCTCTTTCTGGTGCCATGGAGATTCAGGCTCCAGGCTGTAGGATTTTGTTTGGTCTGCAACAGAGAGCCAGTGCCACAGCAGCACTCCAGGCTGCAGAAGCTTCCGGGGGCAATGACAGCTAATGCGATAACAGTAACATTCTGTACTACAAAGGATAACTGCGGGAGAATCAAGAAAATTAAGGAGATGGGCAAGACACGTCTGGACTTAAAATAGAGCTTAACTCCAGTCCCCATTCCCTATTCTTCTCAGAGCCTGGGAGACCCAAACTACAGAATTCAACCTCATGTCACCGGTATGGCCATTCTTTAAATTGTCAGTGCTGGGGTGGATAACTGTGCATTAGAGGGATCTAGACAGGACATTGAAACAGTGTGAACTTGTGGGCAAACAGTAACAGCAGAAGGAAATATGGTCTCCAGAGCTAATAAATAAATTTGAGTATCTAGGAATGAATACCACAAAACAAAGGAAAATGATCCAATTCTTGATGAGTCAGAAGATGCTGTGGAATTTGAGAGAACAGGAATATACATCACACTGCTCCTGAGTGGTTCAAAAGAGAAATGAAAATTATTAGAGCAGAACGTATGGCCTGCACTACAAAAATAATGAACAGAATAGAACTGGAATCTATGGTTCTCAGTCTCACACCAAAGAAACAAAAGAGAAAACAATAGACTGGGAATGCAAAAACACATAAGACAAGGAAAACCTGGAAGAGAAGCAAAAAGCCAATAGAATTAAAATACGCTCACAATAATAGCAGAGCAAACTGATCTCAAAGACAGGAGGCATAGAGATAATCTAAAGATCATACTTCACCCAGAAAAACATGACCAAGAAAATTAACATCATAGTATAGGAAATAATGGAAGAGAACTGTCCAAAACTTCTGAAAATACAAAATGGAATACAAATTAAAAGAATTCCTCGGTGACCTCCAGAAAAATAAAATATTTCAAAACAAAAGCCAAACAAACCAACAAAGCAAGGCTGCAATCTCCAAGGCTCCTAGTGATTAAATTAATTCAATTCAGAAATAATAAGTTCTACAAGTCATCAAGAGAAGGACATTCAAATACAAAGAAAAAGAAATTTGAATACACAGAGTGCTCTGTACCCACCTGAAATTGCAAGAGGAATGGAATAATGTGTTCCAAAGAATAACAGAGCCCAGGATACAGCTCCAGCTGACCTAAGCTGCAAATAAGAGCTTAACCATAAATGAAAAAAGAAAGGTATTCAATAATAAAGAGGCATTTAAATAGTCTTAGATTATTTTTGTGTAGATTACCCCAGACAGCAGAAATGAAGGAAGGGGGAACAGATGCAGCAGCCAAGGACAGCAACAGCATGAGATAACAGCAGACAGTCCAGTAAAAAACTTCATTCTAAAGGTACAGCAGGCCAGGGCAAAGGTAGAAGTCAGGGAGACATAACGTTTAGAGGCAGACCTGGGTAATCCTAGGCAGAACATGGCAATGTCCTGCCTACAGGTGTATCCGTACTTTTTGTGGAACTAAATTACAAAATGGGAGGGTAAATAAAAGGTGGAGAGGAGAGCAGGGGGGTATAGAGGGAAATATGTGATATATCCTGCTTATATTGAGGTCTAGCAATGTGGGAAAAGGGCCTCATTAAGAGATGAACCTGTATGGAACTGAGTGAGGAGGAGGGAAGAAGAATTGGAAAAATGAGGGTGAAGGAGAGAGGTTTCACATTGGTATTGGGAAAGGGTCCCCACTGATGAATACACCTGTGAATGAAGAAAAAATTCTGTGAGAGGAGATATGAGTTTTGTGCTGAGCACCCGTATAACCTCATTAGGGAAGGAATTAGAAAGAATTAGAAGTCCCAAAGGCAACTGATCCCCAGGGAGAATAGGAGGGCATGGACCAAGGCAGGAGATTATGAGGCATAAGGGGAACAGAAGGTAATCTGGTAAATGAGGTAGATCAGTGATGGGCGGCATAACCAGTCTGTGATGGTGGTAGTGGTGAGGAACCTACCATGGGGCAGTTTCTTCTCTGTCACCTGCAGGAACTGGCATTGTTTTGGGAACGAGGGACAATGGAAAAGTGGAATCCTTGGGGCAAGTTCAACAAAGCAATGGCAGAAACTGCCTCAATGGGAAAACCCAGAATGGATACCCAGAATGGAAGTTTTGATAACATGAGGAATATCGAGAATAGAAAAATTAGGTCGTGAGAACTGGATTTTACAGTGGAGAGAAAGAGGATAGAATGAAAAGAGTTAAATTCTCTCTAGAAAGGGATGCAAAAATGAAAAAAAAGAGAAATGAATAGCACTAGTTGAGGAGGAGAAGAGAAAGAGAGAATCTCTTTGCCAAGAGGGGAAAAAATGGGGAAAGCATTACATAGCCAAATAAAACCAGGGAAGAAAAGCAAACTAATAAAGAATACATCAAAGGGAAAGAGGGTGACAAATGGGAAGAGGATCGGGGTTGAGGGGAAGAGAACCAGTGGGAATAAGGTCATCTTAAAAAACAAAAAACAAACACAAAGCAACTGAAGGAACATAGGACTATACTTAGAGCAGAAGAGGGGAAAATCATAACTTGAAAAAAACCATTAGAGACAAACGGAAAAACAATACACACTTAACTCTCATAACTTTAAATGGATTAAATAGTCCAATAAAACAAAAAAGGATGACATATTGCACAAGAAAACAAAACCCTACAATCTGATGCTTACAAGAAACACATTAAAAAAAAAAAACCATGAATAAAATATAATTGAAAGGATGGAAAAATCACTATACTTCATGTAAATCAGAAGAAGCAGGAGTTATAATCATTCTGTGTGACAAAGACAAACATTCAAAAAATTAAAAAGGAATGAACAAGCACATTATGCTGAAAGGAACTACATACAACAAGCCAATATCAATAATAAACTTATAAGTTCCAAATGCCTTAGCTTGCAAATTAAAAAGGAACATTAACTTAGCTATAAGAAGACGTGAGCAGAAACAGTGGTGACAGGAAATGTCAATATCTTTCTCTCAGTTTCAGATGTTGAATATAAAGATAAACAACAGATGAAATATAGAGGATAATAGAAACAAATCATAGACCTCTAACAAGGAATGATAGCTTATATATTCTTAACTAAGCAAAAGAGACAATTACAAAAGATAAATTATGTAAATTTGACTACACAAAACTGAAAAGCTTCTGCATGAACAAAATTAATGTTCTTAGAATATGAAGGGAAGTGGTGACATGTGAAAAGAAACCACTTCATATCAAAATTCTCTGATAAGTGTTTGGTATCCAAGATATATAAAGAGAATGAGTGAGTGTGTGAGTGTGTGAGTGTGTGAGTGTGTGTGTGTGTGTGTGTGTGTGTGTGTGTGTGTGATTAATAGCCATTCTCCAATAAATCAAAGGTCAAATGATATAATCAAAGAATTCTTAAAAGAAGAATTGCACAATGAAAAGATGCTCCAAATCACTAATAAGGAGAGAAATGTAAATTAAAACAATAGTTTTTAACCTATTTCCCCAAAATTGGAAAATATGCCAAAAATGATGGTAGTCAATGTTGGAGGGGTTATGGAATAATTAGGCGTATTAATCCATTGTTTTCGGATAATTTGGAAAGCAATTTAAACTAAAATGTAGATACTTATGAATAAGAGATTCCATTATTGGGTTTATACCCTCAAGGAAGCCATTATACATCATACACACCAAAATATTTATAGCAGTATTTTTTGCGATAGCAAAAAATCAGAAACAAAGTGGATGCCCATCAGTTGGGGAATGGCTAAACAAACTGTGGTATATGGATGTAATTCAATATTACTATGTTGTAAGAAATGATGTATTCAATGAATACCGAGAAGGATGGAAAAATGTATGCTAACTAATGCAGAGTCAAGTAAGTGGATCCAAAAAACCAAAATACATAATAACTATAACTACTTAAATAGAAAGAATAGCAAACCAAAAAATAAATATAACAAAATTATGAAAGTCAAACATAACTAATGAAAAGATATGATATGACACCCCTACATACTCATTCATGGAAGTAGGAGATCTGTCTATCTATCTACCTATCTATCTATCTATCTATCTATCTATCTATCTATCTATCTATCTATCCATATATTTAATCTACATTACACATTTTGTATGTTTTTGTACTCTTTCAATGTCTCAATCAGTTCTTCTGCTGATTTTTTACCTCTTTAAAAAATACAGTTTGGTATATGAGATGGCTCTCTGGGAAGAGTAGGAGTCTGGAGATAACTATAGTGATGTAAGTAAAAGAAGACATTAATGAAAACTTATTTTAAGAAACTTCTATTCAAATGTGTAAAATATTTTGTTGGAGACATAATTTCCACTCTTGAGACACTTAATGATCTGACTAGTATAGGCAGCACATATATCATAAAGAATAGCTAGAATATTTCTTCTTGTTTTTGCACATTCATGTATTACATCATTGCCTATCACATATCATAACATACTGTTATTTTACATTGTTATGTCATATTGTATTATATATTTCTAATTGCAAAATAAATAGTTCCCATTACAAATTTTTATTTAGCTCTTCCACTTCTTATTTTGTTCCATCATTTCTTTGTATTTTTGAGTGTTATAAAATCTAAGTTTTACTGGCATTGACATTTACCGTTTTTCTCTGAATATATTCATCCTCTTCCCTTAACCAGTGAACCATCCTTTGCAGGGATAAGGACGGAACCTATGACTTCACTAGTACAAGAATTTCCTGAGTGAGAGACCAGTCAGTATCTTCTCTGCAGCTTACTACAGAGAGTGATCTAGGGCACTGAGAGGATAAGTGACTTGCACAGGGTCACTCATCCTTTTTGTGTCACAGGGAAAATTTGAAACTAGGTGTTTGCGGTTTGGAGATTGGAGCTCTACCTCTTTCTTCATGCTGTTTCTCATATAGAACAACAACAACAAACTAAGAGAAAGAGAGAAAAACAGTTCATAACCAACCAACACATCAACCATGTTGGATATTATGTGTGATGTTCTATATGTATAGTCCCCACCTCAGCAAAGAAAGGAAGGAGGTGTATTTTTGTGTGTGTGTGTATGTATGTGTTATAAGTTTATAATCATAACAAAATAATAACAAAATAAAATACACATACATAGCAAATGTCAAATAACTGGCATAGTTAGTCAATGAATATTTATTAAGCACTCACTATATGTCAGGTGGGGCAGCTAGGTGGCACAGGGGACAGAATGTTGGGCCTAGAGTAAGGAAGACTTATCTTTATGAGTTCAAATCTGTCCTCAGACACTTACTAGCTATGTGACCCTGGACAAGTCACTTACCCCTGTTTTCCTCAGTTTCTTCATCTGTAAAATGAGCTGGAGAAGGAAATGGCAAAACACTATAGCACCTTGACAAGAAAGCCTCAAATGGGCTCATGAGGAGTCACAACTGAAAAATGACTGAACGACAACAAAACATGTCCAGCGATGTCTTAAGTGCTAGAATGAATAAAAGTATAAAGAAAAACCATTTCCGACCTCAAGAAGCTTACATTATGATGGAGTAAGGCAAAATATGTAAAAACCAAAAAGAAAAAAGCTGAAAAAGAGGGAGAGGGAGAGGGAAGAAAGTAGAAAAAGTCCTGTGGAAATGAGCCAGCAGTACAGCTAGGAGAGAGATGAAGACATCTTTGGCCTGGGCCTCCTCATTACACTAGAGATTTTGGGAGGAAGCAGCCAATCAGAAGGGGAGGCGTCAGTGACAGAGCACATCCAGTGTGAAAAGTAGTCTCGGAGTGGAGTAAGCTTCCAAGGTAAAGAGGTTTCTATGACATGGCATAAATTCCTGTGAAGAGGAATCAGCAGTGTAGTCTGAGGTATAGAGAGAGAATACATCACACAGGATTTCAATACACAAGTTGCCATGGGTTGAAGCCATTGGAGAAAGCCTAGAAGATACTACTTGACCTTGAACTTGAGGAGAAGGAAATATTTTGATAAGGGATAATAGCAAGGTGAGAGGAAAGCTTTCTAGGCTTGCGGGGCTGGGATAAGTATGCAAAAATAAGCACATCACATCTTAGGACAATGAGTAATAATAAAGGACATTAAATGATACTCTAAGGCTTGTGAAGTACCTTATATACATGACATAACTAGCTTAGTTTGACAGGAGCAGAGCCTTTGTGTAGGGGAGTACTGAAAAAGGGAGGTGAGATGTCAAACAGGAAACTCATAGACTGTTAATTATCCTCTTATCTGAAATGATCATTTTTCCCACTCAGAACATTAATTTAACTAGCCATAATGGATTGAAGTTATGATGGTTTAATTGAGGTTAAATTGTGTTCTAGTATTTAATTAGGGGTGAAGAAACTAGGGAAATTATGAAAACCCTTAACTTTTATGAAGCTCTCCCCCAACAACTAGCCTAAAAAGTCCCTTCTTTTTGACAGAAAGGAACATCACTCTTTCCCACACAACTGTTCTAGTACAGCATCAGGTCCATCTTTCAAGAGGGAGATTGAGAGGATCCAGGGTGGACTTCAAACTTTTTTTTATCATGGGTTCTATCAGGGAAAAAAATCAGCAACTTTAAAAGCACTCAGGCCCCTAAAATGTTTATCATCTATAAATCAAATACAAGTACCATTGTACTAATTATTGGGCAGCTAGGTGGCACAGTGCCTGCAGTCAGGAATACCTGAGATGAAATTTGGCCTCAGACACTTACTAGCCATATGACCTTGGGTAAATAACAGCCCTGTTAGCCTTGGTTTCCTGATCTGTAAAATGAAATTGAGAAGAAAATGGCAAACCACTTGAACAAAGAAAACCACAAGTGGGCTTATGAAGAGTTGGATATAGCTGAAAAGATTGAACAACAGGAAAATCAATGAATATGTGCAACAAAACAATTACATAAAATATAAATTTTTAAAAGACAAGATCAAGATGAAATAACATTTAATTCTAGAGTCAATGGTAAATCTTGGTATTTTGAGTGGATGAGATGAAGTTGTTCCCCACCCCTGGGTTAGACCCTTGCCTTGCTTTAGGAAAATCACTTTGGTGTATTATGAAGATTGGAGTAGCAAGAGAATGGAGGCAATTCATATTGTTCACTGCAATTGCAATAGTCCTGGGGAGAGATGATGAGCGCTTGAAGTAGGATAGTAAAGAGTAAGGTAGCAAAAGTAAAGAGGAAGAGACAGGAACTAGAGATATTGAGGAGGCTGGAATGACAAGTTTGGTAGATGATTAAATATGTGGTATAAGAGTAAAGTCAAACATAGTAGTTAGATTGTAAACCCAGAAGGGTGGTGGTGCCCTTGACTATAATAGAGAAATTTGGAAAAGGGGTGGGGTTAAGAGGAAAAATACTCTCATGAGGCGTATGATGATCTATCCATCACTGCTCATCCTCATAGTTTTGTAAACTTAGAAGGAGCTTCAGAAGGAATTTAGTCCAACCTCCTTATTTTAAAGACACAGGAACTATGCAATTCATGTTGTTCCATTGAAAATCAAAAAAAGGAGATTGGGGCTCAATCCCTATTCACTGTTTTGAAATGCCTAGCCAGTTGAGGGATGCCTATAGGAACCATGAGGTAATTTGTGGGGCAAGATGTGGGGAAAGAAATGCTGAGGGCAGAATCTGAGTGTCTCCTATGTAGCTACTGTTATGGACTCCTGAGTTATTAGGTTCTAACCATCCTAAGGGAGCTATGTATGTTGTAGAAGGTCTGATTGTCTGTGTTCGTCCTTAGTTGTCAAAGAAGATCATGCCATCAGAGAAATGATGACATGACTTGTATTTGACTTTGTTTTGAGTGAGAGATGGCTATGCAAGGTAACCAGCCTCACTCTTCTGAGCCATCTGGATCCAGTGACCAGGTATTCATCAAGATGACTGGAGAAGGTCCAGGATGTACTAGGAGACCTTGGCCTATTCAGGTACTCACTTAGAGTGAGGTAACGCCCATTGAGTGTATAGGCCTCTTTAAGAAGTAATCATAGAATGGCCCCTTTAATGAGCAAAAGAAAAAAAATAAGTAAATCAAGCTGGGAGAGAAAGAGCAATAGTTACTATTAATAATCACTCTGAAGGATGGCAGGAAGGAAGGAAGGAAAGAAGGAAGGAAAGAAGGAAAGAAGGAAGGAAGAAAGGAATCTGGTCTATTGGGAGTCTATATAAAACCTTGAGACAGGTCAGAATTGGGGAATAATGGTTAATAAGAGGTGAAAGGGGTGGTATGGTTGTGTGGGAGCCAAGCCCCATGATGAGATATCACAGAAAGGTAGGAGGCAACCTATTTTTCATGCATCAATTAGTTGGTCATTTATCCTTTGAGGATAGGCCACAGTTTCCTAGTGGTGTAAGGTGTGCATCTTGGAGACTACTGGTCTAGAGGAGAAGAGGAATAAGAAAAAATATATTGGAAAATTTCAAACCATTCTTCACTACACTGCAAAGGTGTCCACAATACAAAAAAGGGTTAACACTCTGTGTCTCATGGACTCCTCTGGCTATCAGCAAAACATTCTGTTTTCCAATGCTCTTACTTCTTACTGACCTCAGTCAATACAACTCCTTGATGCTCCCCTTTGAGGTAGCTTTCATTATCCTGCTCTGTTGCTCATTCTTCCTATAACTTTGCTCAAATGTCACCAGATGGCAGATATTTGCTTCTTTCTGATTCAGGCACTTTTTGTTATATAGATTGTTTACTATACCTCGTACTTAGTGCAGCTTCCTGAATTTTCAGCCCATTTCTTCTTGTTATACACCCAGTTCACCATCTTGCTCATCAGTGCATCTTTTTGGTGAGAAGTGATAGAGTGGTAACCTTTAGCTATATTAGTGTTGGGGTATTACTACCCTTACTAAATAGATTTTACTAATAAGGCAACATCCAGCTGACATGTGGTAACTAGCCTGAGCTCACAGCAAAGAAATGTGCCATGGTATAAAAATGTACATTGTTTACCTACGTGAAAAAAGAAAGCACACTATTCCTCTATGATGTCAATATGAAGAGACATAATTATCTGTAGGAACAGTGTCACCAAGTGGGAAATCTAGACTGAAATACACTTGTTAGATGTATGTCATACTTTTCTATGAATATTTAAATTAGATCTCAAATAATGCAATTTCCAGCAGCACCATGGTTAATTTTAAAAGACAAGTGAGGTCTAAAAATAATATAGGTGAACTAGAAAATGCATTGTTTGTTCAAATTGTATTTTAAGGTCAAGACGGATATACTCCATGTTAGGGACAATTGGAAGATTTTAGTAAAACTGATTTTGAATTGAGATTTTCAAAGAAAACCAAGGCTGGTCAAAATCCTTTATGATCTTATTTGACCAATAAATGAGAGCAATTTTTTATCTTATTTTAAAAAGCCTTACAGTGGCAGAAAATACAGAACAATTCTTCAAATAAAAAACTTCATGGTACAAATAATTTGTTTTCTGCAGAGGACAGACATAGAGTTAGGTCTAAACCTTAGCAAATACCTCATAGCAAATAAGTTTCCCTTCTTTTGGGATTATTTAGATACTTCGGGTATACATGTTTTATTTTTACTTGAGTGACTCAAGAAATTAATTCAGTTCTACAATTGACACTCAAATCACATACCCAGTAGTGTCCAGATGAGCCCTGAGATCTTCTACTGCCTCTACACATATAATCTGGTTTGAGCAAATTAGGGCACAGAAAAATTAAAATTAAATTTACTATATTTGCAGTCTTATAAACACAAATTTCATTAGTAAAATTTCTAATTATTAAAAATGAACAAATATTTTCTTTTATTTTTTAATTAAAATCTAATAAAATTAGAAAAACAAAGGGAGACCCTAAAACAAATACTTCTGTTCTCCTTATTTCCTTTTTCCTCCTCTCCCCACTCCTTGCTAATGAAAAACATTATCATCCCTTCTTCCTTGTTCTCCCATTTTTGTTCTTTTTCCTTAACTCAGATGAGATGCAGCATGTTGCTACTGAATAAGTGACAGAATTAGGGGTGAAGAACTTGAGTTCAAATTCTACTTCTGCCATTTACTACATGTGCCATGCGTGCCCTTGGTTGAGACACAATCTCCTTGGACGTTTGTTTTTTTTTTTTCTTTAACTGTGCAATGAGGCTATATGACTAGATGAATAGAAATGTCCCTACTGTTTCTAAATTTATGATCCTATATTGATGATACAGTAGATGGAACACTCATCCTGGAAAGTTTGGAAGACTTGAATTCAACTTTAGCTTCAAACACTTAGGAGCTGTGTGAATCTTGGAAAAGTCACTTAACTGTTATCTGCCTTAGTTTCCTCCTCTGTAAAATAGGGATAATAAAAGAAACTACTTGCAATGAATTGTTGTAGGGTAAAATGAAATAGTTGTAAAGCTCTTTCCAAAACTTAAAGTATTATAGAAATGCTAGGTTAAGTGAGTATTATCAGAACTTACGTACTTTGTAATTCAAAAGTGCTATATTTTTCACCTATTCTCCCTTCCTTTGAATAAACCTTCTAACAATAAAAAAAGAGAGAATATCCACCAATTTCCATAATAAAATAGGTCCTCAGAAGGGTCATTCTTTTCTAGCTCTACTCTGGTATTTGGTAATAAATGTGTTGTTCCGTATATATTTGATTCAATTCCATTCAGTGCAATGAAACAGTAGTCTGGAAGTTGGTCCATTTTCCCCATTTGATGTAACTTTTCAAGGCAAGGATTTTGGGGTAACTGTAGACAGTGGCTGTCTTATCTGATCAGCATGGTGGGAAAAGCACAGCCTGATGCTGTTACTTCTAGAAGTTTCTTTTTCATAGACTTCTCCTCTAAAGTTCTTCTTTAATGTCTATTCAAATACTTCATGGACAAGTTGAAGTGGCTCTGCATCTTCAAAGGCTTTTCTAGAGGAACTGGTAGATCATAGCAAACTGGACAGGATTTGAGTCTGGCACTGAAAGTGTCATCCACAAACCAACTAAAGATTGTTACAAAGTTGGGCACAGGGCAGTGGACCTTTGAGCCATAGGAATTAAATCCCTCTATTGAATCACAGAAGGATTATAATCTATGTCAGTGGAGGGACTACCCCCCAATAGTAATTGGGGTAAAGAAGAGATACCACTCTTTATGCAATAAAATGCTCCAGGTAGTATGGTCATGACTCATGATATCTGGCATAGGTATAGTTTTCTTAAGGTGACACTGCTAGGTATTCCTTTGGGAGTAACTCACAGACTTTACTCCTCCCAGTTTGGTTTTGGCATGCGTTCATCACTGACTTAAGTCTTGTCGTTAGGACTGGTTTATATAATGTTACTTATTGCTTTATAATTATTTCATGGGTGCCAATTTTACCCTCCAACTAGAGTTAAGCTCCTTAGGGATGTAGAGTAGTCTGATGGGGAAAAATGTTGAATTTGGTTTTAAGGGATATGAATTCAAATCCTAGATTATAAGGTCTAGGTTCATGGCTTCTATATCATCTACTATTCCAAAAACAGTGGTAGGCATACAGAATGTATGGAATAAATGCTTGCTGACTGAATGAAGGCAAATATTCTCATGAAAGAATGAAACCTTGATATATACTCCATTCTAATCATATTGACCTGCTAGCCCTTTGCCCCATATGACTTCTTCTCTCTTGACTTCCGTGAATGGAATGCATTTCCTCTTCAATCATATCTCACTTGACACTTCCCCTAGGAGTATTCCCTTATCCTTTAATTTATTACTTTTTCCCTTTTGGAATTAGTCCACTTTATTCAGTATATGCATATATGAGACTTGCATACTTCTATATATCCCCAGTAGAATAGTTTCATACTTGTATTTTTATCCTCAGTGCTAGCATAGTGCCCTGTATAGAGGAAGTATTATGCTTGTTGGATTGTACTACAGATGAAAATCCTGGGCCAACATGTAGATATTATTTTTCTAATAAAAAACACTGCAATCAGGTTAATTATCTCCTTGTGACTACTTAGAACAAAGAGGGGCTTACAAAAACTCTCTCGTGAGACTGAGAGGGGCCTTTGAGCCAACGAAATTCTTGGATCATTTGACCAGCACATATGCATAAGATCATAGAATTAGAGCTGGAATAGACTTTTGAGGTTGCTGAATTCAACCCATTCCTTCTCCAAATGAGGAATCCTAGGGATAGAGAGGTCATGTAAATTGACCAGGGACAGGTAGTATTCTTCACTTCAATTTCAAAACTTTGTTCACAACACCACATTGTTTTTATGTAGGAAGCTGCAGAGAGGAACTAGGGAAATGCACCCAAGACTTGGCTTTATCTGATCTGAGAATGAGAACAATTTATCACAGCACAAAAGGAAGCAGAGTTATGGAAATAACTTAGGAAAATTCATTATGGTATGCAGATTACTTTCAAAATAATCTAGTCACTCCTTTTCTTCTTCCACATTGTTGTTCAGTTGTTTCTGACTCTTCATGACCCCATTTGGGGTTTTCTTGGCAAAGATACTGAAGTGGTTTGCCATTTCCTCCTATAGTTCATTTTACAGATGAGGAAATGGAGCAAACAGGGTTAAGTGACTTGCCCAGGGTCACACAGTAAGTATTGAGGGTGGATTTGAACTCAGGTCTTGCTGATTCTAGGTCCAAAGCTCTATCCACTGTTCTACTTAGCTGCTCATCATCTATAGAAATAGTCAAAGTTGTATTCACTGAGTATATTACGGATTCCGAGAACTTTTTCAGGTCATATTATCACTCATATGTAATTCTCATCAACAATGACCCAAGGAATAAAGGAGAACCTTTTAACATTGTTTTGAAGTTGCTGCAAAGGTAACATATAATTTGTTTCCTGCGTGATCTGACCTGCACTTGTCCTTCTTGGTTCAGATCACTTACTTCTTAAGATGTATTCCTGCAGACCGGCTTTATGCTGGATGCAAAAAGACCATTTTAAAATTGTTCATTTTGCTTTCAAGGTAAAGAGTAGGCCATTCCACTTAACCATGGTCAACGATGGAGTTTTTGTAGGATACGTACCCTGTCTTGCAAAACAGTTACTCAAATGACTAAGCTATAAGTATTAAAATTACAGCCTGAATTATTTGTCATAATCCTCCATCATTTAAATCTGGATAGGCACTATAGGTAGGGAGAGACAAGCCTAATATGGGAGACATTCATTTGTTTTTATTAGTATCTGAAATAGATTGAATAATTACCTCACTATAATTTGAGGACTGATGAGGTCAGTTGGCATGACACAAATGCTGTGAATTTTGGCTGCTTCTCGTTGCTCAAATTTCTCCCTTTCCTACTTCATTTTTTACTTTAACTATAGAAGAGCTAGTTTTTGCACTAGACTTTCACATTACGGGAAAGATTATTATGATTTATTTTTAAACTGAAGACAGTTCCTGGTGACGCTGACATAGGTGAGATTTCAGCCTCTGGGAGGCTGGAATGTATTTGGTCCATCCTTTTGTTAGCATTTTCTTTATTTAAATCTTTTACCCAGTTCATTAGAAGATTGAAGACTAAGAGAAAAAGCACAGAATTAAGAAAGTTATTTAAAAATCTCAACCTGGAGGACAAAAAAATGCACCTTTTACCAACTCTAGTCTTAACCTAACAGTTTGTGAATTTTTAGTGATTATGAAGTAATACAAAAAGTCTTGTGATCCATCCTTGAAAATCAGTGAATCAATCAGTCAGTAAGCATTTATTTAGTGCCTACTATGTGCCAGGTGCTGTGTTAAGCATGAGAAATACAAAGAAAGGTAAAAGACAAGCCCTGTTCTCAAGAGATTTAAAAAATTCTGATTCCTATTAGTACACAGATGTCTAATTGGAGAGTCACAAAGTTACAGAGTTGTAGAGGTATGAAAGACCTTAAGAGAATATTTAGTCTAAATCCTCTCATTACAGATGATAAAACTGAGACCCAGAGTAGTTAAAGTGTCTAATATTATACAGTTGTTTAAGTTGCAGAAATTACATTTGAATTCTTATCCAGTATTCTTATTATGTCAATCCTAGGATCTATTTCTACGGATTTCAAATTTAGATGAGACAGGATGAGGAACGATACATTGCATATAGTCTATGCAATTCTGTTTACAAAGGTAAAAAGAACATTTATATGAAATGAAATTGAAACCTGGAATCAATTTTGATAAAATATTAACAAGATGACATCTAGGTTATACTAAACGTAGAAGTTCATTAGTATTTCATGACAGAATATGTTGAAATGCATAAAGAAGCAAACATATTATTTGATCCTTGCTAGGATAAAGGGATTTCTTATTTTAGAGAAATGGAATAAAAACTGTGAGGAATATGGAGTGAATGTGATTTAGTTTGAAAAATGTGATTGCCTTCAAAAATAAATGTTTAATTCACATTTCTTCTTTATGCCTCCTTCTTTTACTTGCACCCTCCTTTCCTTCCTTCCTAAAAAATTATGTTGTTAATGAAAGAAAGGTTGAAACACAGAGATTCTTGATATAATTTGTATAAAGTATTTTTATAGCATTGCCCAATTAAGAAACCCATTAATTTGATATCATGCCAATTTAATTGAGAGAACATTATAACAGAGAACTATTGTACTTTTTACATAAACTTTATACATCAGATATAAAATCGTTATTGTTATTACAAATATTACATGAATGAAAATCAGGGCTGATATCTTGATGGAAAAATATTGATTAAGATTTATAGTGAATAAGACATGTTTGGTTAAAATTAGCATAATTTGTATGAAGCAGCATGTGTCAGAAAATAAACATTTGTTTTCTCAAAGCAAAGGTCCTTCGATAATTTTCTATTAGATCAGTAAATCCTATGGTGTCACCAATGAATAGTTTGTTTCCCGGGGTGAACATTTATATTCTAAGTTTTCCAGTGGCAGATTGAGTATAATCACCTATACGGAGTGCTTAGATTATCTTGAGGATAGGTTTATTAATAATAATAATTAATATTTAAGATTTGCAAGGTTCTTTCTGAATATTATCTCATTTGATTTTCTCCACATCCCTAGGAGGTATATGCTTTTTATATCTCCATTTCATATATGAGGAAACTTTAGTTTAAATGACCTGTCCAGAGTCATATAGCTAGGAAATGTCTGAGGCAGGATTTGAACTCACATTTTCCTCACTCCAGGTTCCACTGATCTACATCCACTGAATAGTTTCAGGGTCATTGTTTTAACTAGCAATTTTTGTTACCATGACAAAAAATCACTAACTGTGCACAAGTGTCATAAAATATGCCTTTGTGAATACGGAGAAAGAAGGGAGTGAGGAGGGAGGAACTGATCTGAGATAGAGTTGCTTGATGTGTACAGGGACAAGAAGTGTGATGCCATCTGGTTTGTTGTTCAGTTGTTTCAACTGTGTCTTCATGCGCATATTTGGCGTTTTCTTAGCAAAGATACTGGAGTGGTTTGACATTTCCTTTTCCAGATCATTTTACATATGAGGAAACTGAGTCAAACAGGGTTAAATGATTTACCCAGAGTCACACAGCTAGTAAATCCTGAGGCAGGATTTGAACTCATGAAGATGAGTCTTCCTGATTCCAAATCCAGTGCTCTGTTCACCTCATCATCTTTCTAGGTTTTAGTATTTTTTTACCTGAAAAAATGAGGCAATGAGATTAGATCCCTATTTTTTTTTCAGTTCTGTCATTTTATGAACTCAGTGCACTGTGGAGCCATCAAATGAAATAATTTGGCCATAGTTTTTTTGTTTGTTTGTTTGTTTGGTGTGGGTGGGGATTGGCATATAGCAAGACCCTTTTTAAAGCCAAAGGAGAGTTCAGTGCCAAGATGGTGGAGTGAGAATGGAAGACTCTGAAGTCCTCCAAAATTCCCCTACAAAGAATTAGACAACCAACTCAGAAGTAGTCTAGAAGCAGGGAAGCAACTTACCAGGGAAAGGTCTGTGTCACTGTGGTGGGAGGGGAGCAAAGTCCAAGAGCAGCAACAGCCAGACTCGGAGCCTGCAGATGACTGTAAGCCTGGGTCAATCCACCAGTGAGGTCCCACCCTCCTGCATCTAGCAGTCCCCTAGGCAAATGAGCAGTCTGTGAGCAGTACAGAAAGGCCAGATCCCAGTAGTCCTACCCATAGCACAAGCCATCAGTCAGACCTTAACCTCATTGCAGACCAGTAGTGAAACGTCACCCCAGGACTGGCCAACAGAGATACTCTATTTCTATAGCAACCCTGCAGCAGAGCCCCCAGGTCCAGTTAACAGAAATCTGATTCTGTTACAATAGCAACCCAGTAGGAAGGCCCCACTGCTAGGGCAAGCCAACAGCTAAACCTCATACCTGGGGAAGCCAAGAGGGAGGGTCCACCACTCCACTACAAGCCAGAAGGTTAACCTATCCTGCAGTGAAAGCAAATAATTATGCCCTGAAGCCCAGTGAAAGTCATTGGTAAGACCCTGTACCCCAGCACAAAATGCTTTAGGCAGTGCGGGATGAGAGTCCAACTCTCACATTAAAAAAAAGAAAAAGCAACTCTCAAAAAAAAAGGCAGAAAAAATGAGTAAAACACATACACACACACACACACACACACACAAAGCACTTTAGAAAGTTACTATGGTGTCAGGGAGGATCAAGGCATAAACTTAGAAGAGGACAATAGTGTCAGAATGGCTACATGTGAAGCCTCAAAGAAAAATATAACTTAGTCTCAGGCCCAAAAAGAATTTTTGGAAGAGCTTAAAAAGGATTTTAAAAAACAGTTAAAGAATTAGGAAAAAAATGGGGGAAAATGAGAGTAATGCAAGAGAATCATGAAAAAGAGAATCATGGGAAAATATATATATATAAATTTACAGAAGGAAAACTTCCTAAAAAACAGAATTGGTCAAATGGAAAAGGAAGTACAAATGCTTACTGAAGAAAATGACTCCTTAAAAATTAGAATTGAGCAAGTGGAAGCTAATGACTCCATGACACATCAAGATACTAAAAAAACCAAAATGGAACAAGTAAAAAAGAAAAAAAACAGAAAACAATGTGAAATTTCAACAACCAACCTAGAAAATAGATCCAGTAGAGATAATATAAGAATTATTGGACTACCTGAAAGCCATGATGAAAACAAAACAAAACAAAACAAAGCAAAATAAAAAAACAAAAAAATCTTGGACAATATCTTTCAATAAATTATCAAAGAAAACTTCCCTGGTATATTAGAACCAGAGGGCAAAATAAAATTAAAAGAATTCACCAATCACCATCTGAAAGAAATCCCAAAATGAAAACTCCCAGTAACATCATGCCTAAATCACAAATGACAGATCAAGGAGAAAGTAGTGCAAGCAGCTAAAAAGAAACAATTCAAATATCGTGGAATTATAATCAGGATTAGACAGGATTTGGCATCTTGCGCATTAAAATATATATAAATATAACATACCAGAAGGCAAGGGTGCTGGGGATGGAAGCTCAATTCCATGTGGACAGTCTCGGGCGGGTAAAGGTGGGAACTTCTAAATCTTAGAGTTCTCACGAGACCCCCCAGGAAACGACTGGGAATCGAGGTGAACTGAGCTATCTCGTGTATTTCCGCCTCTTCCCGTGAGAAACGTGATGGGAGAGAGCTCTCCCTGCCCTCGAGATTGTCCCAGATCTGGGCACACCTAGTTACCTAACAGGCACGGTATTCAGATGCAAACTATGTGGCTGGAGAGCTTAAGTAGGATCAGGAAAGCCTGAAAGCGCTCGTGGGCGGAGGGGCGCAGATCGGACAGGACAGAAGGCTCCGCTTTTCCTCTCTCCTCTCTCCCCTCCCCCTCTCTCCCCGCTTGTACTTCTACTTCCAATCTCTTATTGTAAGATCTTTGCCTCCTTGGGAGATGCTTCGCTCCCTCCTAAGGAAGAATTCCCCTGCACTTGTAACTAGACCCTGAAATAAAGCTCAACCCTTGTTCGACTCTGGAACGTCCTTTCTCTCATACGAGCATCCGATTTGGCCAACCGAAGACCTCGGGAGGTGAGGTAAGGGAAGACTCGGGTAGCCCTCAGGCCTCTAGGCCTGGCACAAGGGAGTTAGGATTATAATCAAGAATTACCTACCTAGCAAATATGAATCTATTTATTCAGGGGGAAAATGAGTATTTAATGAAATAGACGACTTTCAAGCACACCTAATTAAAAGACCAGAGCTAAATAGAAAAATTTGACCTCCAGGGAAACATGAAAAGGTAAAAAAACTAAGCAAGGAAGAAAAAATAAGGAATAAAATAAGGTTAAACTGTTTATATTTCTATATGGCAAAATAATATTTGTTAAGAACTTTATTACTATAAGGATAATTATAAAGAGTACATATATGTGTGTGCACACATGCACACACACATGCATATATATATATATATATATATATATATATATATATATATATATATATATATATATATATATATATATATATATATACATATATATAATGCATATAGAAAGTGTGGCTATAAGGTGATTGATTGGGTGATATCCCTAAAAACAAAATAAAGCGGTGAGAAAGAAAATTATACTGGAAGAAGGAGGAGGAGAGGGGAGACTAAATAGAGGTAAATTATCCCACATAAAAGAGGCTTGAAAGATATTACAATGGAGGGGAATATTAGAGTGTGTGGTGGACAAAACTTAAACTCTTACTGTCATCAAAATTGGCTCAAAGAGGAAATGGTATATACACTCAGTTGCATATAAAAATCTATCTTACCCTATAATGAAGTAAAAAGGCATGGGGATAATAGAAGGGGGAGGGAGAACTGACAAAAGGGAGGACATATTGGGGAAGATGGTTATCAGAAGCAAAACTCCTATGAGGAGGAAAAGGATGGAAAATAAGGGGAAGATAAACAAAAGAAAAATAGCATGGAGGAAAATATGCAGTTATTACTATAAATGTGAATGGGATGAACTCACCCATAAAATGGAAGTGGACAGCAGAATTGATTAAAAATCACACAACACCACAACACATTGTTTACAAGAAATACATTTGAGACAGAGAGATACACATATGGCAAAGGCAAGGGGCTAAAGCAGAATTTATTATGCTTCAGCTGAAGCAAAGAAAGCAGGGGTAGCAATCACAATCTCAGACAAAGCAAAAATAGAAACAGACCTAATTAAAAGAGATAAGGAAGGAAACTATATCTTGCTAAAAGGTACCATAGACAATGAAGTCATAGCAATCCTAAACATATATGCACTAAATGGGATAGCATCTAAATTTTTGAAGAAGTTGAATGAGTTACAGGAGATAATAAAAACTATAGTAGATAATAATACCAGATAATAATAATCTAGATAATAATAATAAATAAACTGGATAATACTAGATAATTAAACTATACTAGTGTGGGACCTCAACTTTTCCCTCTCTGAACTAGATAAATCGAATTGAAAAATAAGCAAGAAAGAATTTAAGGAGGTGAATAAAATTCAGAAAAAGTAGATATGATAGATATGATTCTGGAAAATTAGATATGATAGATCTTTGGAGAAAATTGAATGGGAATCACAAAGAATGTACCTTTTTTTCATCAGTACATGGCACCTACACAAAAATTGACCAGGTATTAGGGCATAAAACTCTAGCAACCAAATGCAAAAAAGCAAAAATAGTAAATGCGTCTTTTTTCAGATCATAATACAATAAAATTACATTCAATAAGGGGCAATGGAAAGAGAGACTAAAGTTAATTGGAAATTAATCTAATCCTAAAAAAAAAGTAGGTCAATGGATAAGTCATAGAAACAATCTATAATTTCATAAAAGTAAACAATAACACTCAGACATTTATGGGATGCAACCAAAGTGATACTCTGGGGAAATTCTTATCTCTAATTACTTACATTAGTAAAATAGAGAACAAGCAGATCAATGAATTGAATGTGCAACTAAAAAGAAACTAGAAAAAGAACAAGTTAAAAATCCCCAATTAAACACCAAATTGGAAATCTTGAAAATCAAAGGAGGGATTAATAAAATCAAAAGAAAAGCATTGCACTAATAAATGAAACTAGGAGCTTGTTTTATGAAAAAAAAATAAAATAAATATACCACCAGTTAATTTGATTTAAAAAAAGTAAAGAAGAAAACCAAATTACTAGTAACAAAAATGAAAGGATTGAATTCAGCACCAATGAAGAGAAAATTAAAACTATTGTTAGGAACTATTTTGCCCAATTATATGCCAATAAACCTGACAACATAAGTGAAATGGATGAATATCTACAAAAACAGAAATTACCTAAATTTAGAGAAAAAGAAATAAGATACTTAAATAGTTCAATCTTAGAAAAGGAAATTGAGCAAGGCATCAATAAAATTTCTAAGAAAAACATCCCCAGGGTCAGAAGGATTCACAAGTGAATTCTATCAAAAATTTAAAGAACAATCAATCCAATACTATATAAACATTTCAAAAAATAGGCAAAGTTCTATCAAATTCCTTTTATGACACTAATATGGTGCTGATACCTAAACTGGGAAGACACAAAACAGAGAAAGAAAATTCATAGACCAATTTTCCTAATGATTATTGATGCAAAAATTTTGAATAAAATACTAGCTTTGTCTGCAAACTTCCTGTTCATATTCTTTGACCACTTGTCAATTTCGAACTATACTCAAAGGGTTTTTTAAATTGTGCATATCCTTTGATACAGAAATATCACTACTATGACCCAAAGATATCAAAAAAGGGGGGAACCTATTTGTACAAAAATATTTATAGCATCTATTTTTGTAGTGGCTAAGCACTGGAATGCAATGACATGCCCATCAATTAAGGAATGGCTAAACAGGTTGTAGTATGTGATTGTAATGGAATATTATTATGTTATTAGAAATGACAAACAGGATGACTTTAGAAAAATCTGGAAAGACTTACATGAACTGATGCATAGTGAAGTGAACACAATCAAGAGAATGTTATACACAGTAACAGAAATATTATTTGATGAAGAACTTTGAATGAACTAGCTATTCTCAGAAATACAATGATTCAAGACAATCTTAAAAGACTAATAATGATGCATACTATCTGCCTGCAAATGAAAAACTGATACTGTTTGAATACAAACTGAAGAATGCTATTTTTCACTTTCTTTCATTTTTTTTCTTTTGAGTCTTCTTGCACAAAATGACCAATATGGAAATGATTTACGTAATTGCACATGTATAACCTATATCTTGTTATTTCCAATATTCAAGAGAGGGGAGGGGAGGGAAAAAGGGAGGGTTACAATTTGGAACTCAGAATTTTAAATAAAAATGTTAAAAAATTAAGACACAAAAAAACAAGGAAATTTAGATTTGTTATTTTTTCTTTGTATGTTATCTTTATTCTGTTTATTTTTGTGTTGTATTTTTGCACACTCAATGATATTGTATTTTTTCCAATTACATGTAAAGATAGTTTTCAAAATTCAGTTTTATAAGATTTTGAGTTCCAAATTTATCATCCTCCCTCCCAATCCCCATACCCAAGAGAGCAGGTAATCTGATACAGGTTATATATGTACATCATATTAAATATATTTCCACATTACTCATGTTGTGAGAGAAGAATCAAAACAAATGAGAAAAAAACACAAGAAAGAAAAAAAACAAAAAAGAGAAAAAACAGTATGCTTCAATCTGCATTCAGACTCCACAGTTCTTTCTCAGGAAGTGGATAGCATTTTCCATCATGAGTTTGGAATTGTCTTGGCTCATTGTATTGCTGAAAGGAGCTAAGTATATTATAGTTGATCATTGCACAGTTTTGCTGTTACTGTGTACAGTGTTCTCCTGGTTCTGCTCACTTCACTCAGCATTAGTTCATGTAAGTAGAAATTTCTCTGAAATCCACCTGGTCATCCTTTCTTATAACACAGTAGGATTCCATTACATTCATCTACCACAACCTGTTCGGCCATTTCCCAGTTGATAGTCATCCCCTCAATTTCCAATTCTTTGCCACCACAAAAAGAGCTGCTATAAATATTTTTGTATATGTGGGTCCTTTTCTTGTGATCTCTTTAGGATGCAGACCTACCACTGGTATTCTGCATCAAAGGATATGCACAGTTTGATTGTCCTTTTCGTATAGTTCCAAATTGCTCTCCAGAATGGTTGGATTAGGGATTTTTAATTAATTAAATTAATTTTAATTAATATTTTTAATCAGTAGCCTTTCTATATTGTGAAAATGTTTACTTTGGGTGTTCCATCATATTGTGTTCTAAGAGAGTATAGAGCCTGGGAGGAATATAAATTCCACTATTCAACAAGAGCATTGTTTTTATTTTCTTTCCCTTCTGCTTTGAAGAGTTAGCCTGGAAGGCAATGTCAAGATGGTGCAATAGCAGGGAGCATAGCACAGGTTCTCAACTCTACCCCAACCCCAAATTTCTCAAAACAGATCTAGAAAATTAAGCAGAGAAAACCCAAAAAAGAGAATGATATCAAAATATCTATTAACAAAACCTCAAAGAAAAACACAACATGGTACAAATTCAACTAGAATTCCTGGAAGAAATAAGGCAAGAGTAAAAAAAAGTTTCAAAATGTTATTATAAATGAAATGACAGCACTAGAGGAAAAATACAAAAGAAATCAGAAATATGGGAAAAAAATTGGAAAGGAAATTAATAGCTTGAATCAAGAGTTATACAACCTTACCCAATCAACAAATTTCCTGAGAATTAGAATGGTTTAAATAGAAGCCAGTGATTCCATGAAATAACAAGAAATATTAATTTCAAAAGACTTAAGAAATCAAAGAAAAGATATTTCAAAGCAAAAATAACTGACTTGGAAAAAGAGATTGAATAGTAATAATTTAAAATTCATTGGACTATCTGTATACTGTGACCAAAATAAGAAACTAGCCATTATATTTGAAGAAATCTTTAAAAAATATTCAACAAAACAATAACAAAGTAAAACCAACTTCCCTAACAAAAATGGATTACATCAGTTAGATGTAATAGATACATTAGAACCAGAGCACAAAGGGAACAAAGCAACTCATTGACTGCTTCCTGAAAGAAGCAACCAAATGAAAACTCCCAGGAATATCATAGCCAAAATCCAGAGCATGCAGATCAAAGAAAAAATATTGCAACAGAAAGGAAGAATTCATGTACTGAGAAGCCACGGAACAGACCAAATAGGATTTATCAACCACCACTGTGAAGAATCAGAGAACATGGAATAGCACTGAATATAATCATAAAGGAGAAAAACAGTCCTTTAATGAAATATAGGACTTCCAAACATTCTTGAGAAAACAAACCAAACCAAACAAACAAACAAGCAAAGAAAAAACAGAACTGCATAGGAACTTAAAAGTTCAAACACAAGAATTAAGAGAAACATAAAAAAGGAAAACATGCATTAACAATTGTTAAGGGACTAAACATGGATAAATTAATTACATTCTAATATAGGGAGACGATTCATGTGTTCCATCTAAATGCTGTCAACTTCTGGGGCTGTATAGGGAGTCAAATTATACTGAGGACTTGAGAGTAGTTCTATTATGTTTAAGGTTTTAAAAAATGCAGATTGAGAGAAAGACGGCTACACTGTGGGGAGGGGAGGTAGGGGGAGGGAAAGAAAGGTTAGAGAAAATAATCTCATATAATAGAAGTTTATACAGACAAGGGGGAAGAGGTGGGAGGAATGAGGTAACACTTGAAGCTTACCCTCATCTGAACTGGTTAAAGGCAGAAAGAATGCACTCACTCACACACAAACACACGCACACATGTTTACAGTTAAACACATAAAGGCATTTCATTTAAGAGACATATAGGAGAGAAAAGAGAGGAGGTTAATTAGAAGGAGGGTATTTAAGGGAGAGGTTAGTTCTAAGCAAAACAAACTCTAAAGATATACAAAAATATTTATAACTGCTTCTGAGATTGCGTAGAATGGAAATCTAGGGGGTGGACCAAGGTAGTACCCATCAACTGAGCAGTGACTCAACAAGCTATCACATATAAATATGATGTAATAATATTGTGTTATAGTAAATGTTGAATGGAACAGTTTTAGAGAAACCTGGGAAAACTGATATGAACCGATGCAGAGTGAATTGTACAGAACAAGAAGAAAAATTTATACAGTGACAGCAATATTGTAAAGACAAACAACTTTGAAAGACTTAGGGACTGTGTTCACTGTAATGATCAATAACACTTTCAGATAACTAATGATTAAACATGCTTCCCATCTATTGATTAAGAGATGAAAGACTCAGAGTGAAGATTTTTATATACATATGCATGCATATAAAACTTAGTTTACTTTATATATACATATATATATATATATACACATACACTTACAATACACACATATATGTGTGGGTGTGTATATATATGCAGGTGTGTATATGCTGATATACACATATATGCATATGCATGTGTACATATACATATATTTTATATACATGTAAATATATATATATATATATATATATATATATATATATAAAATTTTTCCTTTTGGAAATGGTCAGTATAGAAATAGATTTTGTTCAACTATGCATGTTTGTAAGAGAGGTTTTGTTTTTCTTTCATTCTCAATTAAGGGGTGGGATACAAGTGAAATAAGGCAGATTTTTTTGTTGCTTAAAAAGATAAAATTTTAAAAAGTTAACAAAGCAATTTTTACTATCCCTATGTATCGGTTCTAGTCAATAGAAAATGAAATACTAAATCCAGGATACTTCATAAGAGGGCAAAACAAACTGTTCTAGTAGTTTGACTTCCATAAAAATGCTCAAATAAAAAAAAAAGTCTGTAGTGTCATGTGATTTGGCTGAAATGGAAATAAAAATCTTTGGATATCCTCACACTATTGAATCACTGACTTAATAGCAGATTATCACAGGTGTTCTAGAGTATTCTTCTGACTCTGTAGCCTTACATAGTACACACACACACACACACACACACACACACACACACACACACACACACACATATTATGTAGCTTTATATTCCAAGCACAATGAAACCACAGTCCAGAAATCAGACTTGGCCCAATTTATCTATGCCATAAATGATTATTGGTAGACAGTCAGTCTGAATGCAATAGTGACACTTCTACCCCTTAAAGTAATGTGTTATCATTCTCATCTGAATTCTGGGTAATGATAACAGTGAGGGAAAATATAGCAAATTAATGGATTAGTGCTTGGGTTCAATATATTTCAATGCTTGTTATTTATGCAAGCGTGGCTTGACCACCTTAAAAATTGCATTTGCTGAGCTATATTCCCTGACATGAAATATAAAGCTTCCATTTACTAATTCATGTCTTTATAATGGGAGATTTTAGTTATGCCAACAACAGTCAATAAGCATTTATTAGGTGCTTACTATGTGCCAGGTATGGTGCTAAGTGCTAGGGATACAAAAATACAAAAAACATTAAAGTGAAAATAATGATGAACCTATAAGACACACATAATGTAAAGAGAAGGCAGATATTTGTCTTGAGTGAGGCAGAGTTGCACAAAGTCATCAGCCTCACTCTTTTCCAAGGTCATCAATGTCCAGGGGCAAGATTAAAGTCAACAAGACTGATAATAGCCTGGCATGCATTGGATGACCCTGGTGTTTCCAATGTCTGAAAAAATTCTAAGTGCTCCAGAGTACTTCATTTGCCTTCATGGCTGTTGGAACAGTTTTTTCTTATCCACCCATTCTGCCATAAGAAGTCTTTACATGCTTGGGGTAGACTTCCCACTTGGAATGTAATCTTAGAGAGGAGGGATGAGTTGTGCAGCAAATCACAAAAGGTCACCTGATAAACATGAGATTTGGAAAAGTCTCTAAGAAGCCAGGCAAGCAAGGACATGGATGCGAGGAGGGAAAGCATCACAGGCATTTATTCAATTAATGCAGATGACTGGAGTCAGAGATGTAATATGTGAGGAATAGGAAGTAGTCCAGTGTAGCTGGATCATAGAATGCACAGAGATGAGTAAAGTACAGGAAAACTGAAAAGACAGGAACTGGCCCTGGTTTTGAAGGCAACATGGCAATTGGAGGATTTTATATTTGATTGAGGATATAGGAGAGCCACTGAAGTTTATTGAGGAGAAAGATAAAATAGAACTTATACCTACTGCTGATGAATTCTGAAGGCAAAAGTTGAAACAAAAGTAAATGGATGGACTGTTTTTCCTTTGTTGCCATGATTATAACAACAACTCACATTTACAGAACGTTAAGGTTTTCAACGACTATGGAGGGGAACTCAAGCTAGAGATAAAGTGAAGTTTTTCTTGAAAGGATTGATGCGGTTCCTGTGTGACAGCAGCATGTACTATTGCTGTGTCCTGTGGAATTTTCCCCTTTAATGGAAGACAAATAAAGGAGAGAGAAATAATGTAGACTAGACTCACAGAAGGTTAGAACCAATAGATATTGGAAAATGACTGTCGGGATTTTCTACTAGATACCAAATGAGAATGTGAGCTTTGGAGATATATTGTACAGAGCACTCCAGGCAGAGAGCTTTCATTCTATCTCTATGTTTTAGATCCGATCAGAAGACAGCGGAGCAATTTGTGTTCTTTTCTTAAGCTATCATACTGTCTAAGATTGTTTTCTTATTTGCTGAGTAATTGCAAATCCCAGGTGATTCTCCTTGAAAAGAAAATCATAATGAGATTTTAAATGGATTCCCACTGAACACTCATCAAAATGGATTATATTAAGTTCTTGGAAGATAATCTTTCAAAGGTTCTCTCTCCCCCTCAGGCTCCAGGAAAGTTTTATAGTCTATATTTTCGTGAGGCTTGCTAGCAGTAATGTGCTGGTAAAGGTTTAACAACCAGCTTTCCTACACACACACATGCACAGACACACACATAGATACACGTGTCTATAAGTATACCTATACACACTCAGGACACACTTTCAAGGTTAATCTGTATTGTTAGCATTTTTTCTATCATTTGTTTTCAATCATAGGTTTAGATAATGGGGAAAAAGAATATGATTTATTGTCAATTTTTGAGGTGTAAATGCTCACTCTGAAAATTTAACCTTGGGCTTCAACTAGTTTTAAGTGACTCCGACTTAACCCTGCTTACTGATTATCTTTTGACCCCTAATATAATTAAGTGAGAAGAGGAATACAGGTGGTCATGGAGAAATGACATCAGAAGTACTGTGAGGCAGGATGGGTATAATGAGCATGTATGTTTAAAGAGTAGAATTACTTTAAAGTTTTGGGAGCTCTCAGTGAGGCTGGATGGAGGGCAACAGCTGTTTAAAACAGGGTATAACAGTTTGGACACTACATGATAGAGTCTTATTGGGGCATCCTCACCTTTAATGGCCTCTTCTCATCTCACTAATGCCAAGATAAAAAAAAATAGCCTGATACTTTGGTGTCTGAATTCTTCTCCCTGTGTCTTAGAAGTATAAATTTTTCCATCAGGATTTCAATACCTATGTCATCTTCCTTGATTTTGCCCACTCACCTCTACAACTCCCACATAGATCCATAGAATCCGTAGAAATGAATGAGTGGAGATGACCAGTCAGCAAATAAATATTTATTAAAGACCTTCTCTGTGCCATGAAATGTGCGAAGGGCTAGGGATACTAAGGGCAAAGACAGTCCCTGCTTATAACACCACTCACACAACAGGATCAATAGATATAAATTAACTTCTAGGAGGACTTTCTTGCTATGATGCTTTTAGTCAGTCTGTCTTATCATAAGGTCTTGGATCTAGAACTCAAAAAGACATCAGAGGTGATTTAGTCTAACTCCCTAATTTTAGAGATAAGGAAACAGAAGTTCAGAGAAGTAAAGTGACTTGGAAGTAATCACAGTCAGTAACCATCAGAGATAAGAGCTGAACCTGGATCTTCCAATTTCAGAAGTCAGTGTTCTTTCCACATCCCTTCACAGCCCTAGAAGCAGACTGTGATCCCACTATATGATTTCAGTCACATGATACTGACAGCTCTCACATTCTCCTTCTACAGCCTGGCTCAAGGTAAAGGCCACATGGACACTTAAATTTACACTAAACCTGGTGGCACTTTTGTGTTCTTGCTTCTAATACAACCAAGGCCAAGGAAGGGAATATGTTTTCAGGAACTTTTCCTCTTTTTTTTTCTCGACAATGTCTACAAGTTGAAAAATTTTAATTTTTTCTTAGGCCTTAAACCTCTCAATTATCTAGACCACTCCTGACTTCTAGGGATTACTCAGAAATATGCCCTATTCCTGAGATGGTAGGAGCAAGAATAAGAAACAAAGGGTACCTATATCTCTGCTTTTATCTTAAAGTCATCCTTTGTGGTTTATGGAACCATAGGTCTAGAACTGGAATGGACCCATTCCGAATCACTCAGTTTGCATGAGAAAATGTAGACCCAGAGAAGTTAGGTGATTTGCCAAAGTATACATAGGTAGTAAGCAAAAGATCTAGGATTGGAATATAAATCTTTGACTAAAAATTCAGTGCTCTTTCCCTATATCCTGGGAATTTCTCCACTTTCCTTTCTAAAAATCCAACTGTCTCCCAAAATAATACCCAGGAAATTGGCAAGGCAATTGGAATATCAGTTTTGGTAGGAACACATGTGAGGGTCCTTTAATATTCTTCACAACTTGGCTTGAATTTTTCTTTCATAATTTGTCATATAATTCACTACTTCATATGCTTTATGGTTCAGTCAAACTGGCCTCCTAGCTATTCCTCACATACAACTTTCTATCTCCCACCTCTAATTTCCATTCCTCTCCACACAGGTATGTGCGCCACATGCCTGGGATATGCTACCTTTTCATTTCCTCCTCTAAGATTCCCTAATTTTTTCAAAGCCTGGAACAAACGTGTTTTCCCATAAGTTCTTCTTGATCCTGAAGCTGCTAGTTCTGCCTCCTATATTGATGTGTATATAATTGTATGATTTTGATATATTTGTTTTTAAATATAATGTCCTCAAGGTAAAAGACTGCTAAGTTTTCATCTTTGTATCCCATGATAGCAGCTAAGTGGGGCAGTGAACAGAGCATTGGGCCTGGAACTCAGGAAGGCCTGAGTTTAAGTTTGGCTTCAAGCACTCACAAGCTGTGTGACCCTGGGCAAGTGATTTAAGTTTTGTCTCCCTCAGTTTCCTCCACTGTAAAATGGGGATAGCAATAGCACCTATCTTCAATGGTTGTTGTGAGGATAAATGAGATAATATTTGTAAAGTGCTTGTTACAGTATCTGGCACACTGTAGGGTACAATATTAATGCTAGCTATTAGTATTATTATTATCAAGAGCCTAGCATGATACTTTGGGCTCAAAGATCACTGCGGATGGCTACTGCAGCCACAAAGTTAAAACACTCCTTGGAAGAAAAGCTATGGCAAATCTGGACAGAAATGAAAAAATAGAGACACCATCTTGCAGACTGAAGTCTGTTTAGACAAAGCTTTGGTTTTTCAGTAGCAACATATAGAGACCATAAGGAAAGCTGAGCATGGCAGAATTTATGATTTCAAGTTGTGGTGCAGGAAAAGAAAGTCCTTTGGACTGTAAGGAGGTTAAGTCAGTCAATATTTAAAGAAATTAAATCAGGATATTGACTAGGAGGTCAAATGCTGAAGCTGAAACTTCAATACTTTTACTGCATGAGAAGATAGGACTCATTGGAAAAGACCCTGATAGTGGGAAAGATTGAAGGTGAAAGGAAAAGGGGATGACAGAAGATGAGATAGTTAGACAATGTCATGGAAACAAGTAACATGAACTTGGGCAGACTTCAGGAGACAGTAGAAGATAGAAGGGCCTTGCATGCTATGGTCCATGGAGTCACAAAGAGTTAGACAAAACTAAACAAGTGAACAACAACAACAAAGCATGATATTTGGAATATATTGGTAATGAAGGTCCTTTGATTGATTAACCATGACTCTTCTCCATCTCCCATCTACATGCCTTTGCACTGTTATCCCTCATCTCTGGAATCTTCTCTGAACTAATACCTCTCCTCTTAGACTCTCTAGTTTACTTTAAGACTCAGTTCAAGTTTTGTCTTCTGTAGGACTTCTTTCTCCATCAACTCAGCCTCTATAACCATCTCTTATCTGTATCTGCAGTGTACAGATTTGCTTATATGATCCCTGCCTACACTAGACTCTCTGCTCTATAGAGGAAGGGGCTCCTTTGCCCTTCTTTGTACCCCTGTTTCTTAGCACAGTTTCTTTTACACAATAAGCATAATTTTATAATTTTTCTCCAATTACATGTTAAATTTTATATACATACACACGCATAAATATGGTTGTTGTCCTTCGTTCTCAAAGAGGACCAAAATGACATCACCATGCTAAAGTAAAGTTTCAGTGTGTACAACTGTGACTGATCAGACCAATACAAGCTCAGAATGCTCTACCACAGACTGGGCACAGATAGTCCATGTGAACATTTGGGGTGGTTACTCCATATTTGTACATCATATATTTCCTTTGGGCTGTTTCAATTCTGCTTTGCTCATAGAGCACAGAACCTTTTCTGATGTGGGTATGCCATGCTGAGCAGTCCTGTGCCAGTGTCACATAATCGATTCCAAAGTTCCTGACAGCGATCTTGAGAGTGTCCTTGTATCACTTCTTCTGACCATCTTGTGATCACCTGCCCCTTGTGAGTTCTCCATAAAGCAGTCTTTTTGACAAGCATATTCGAACAACGTGACCAGCCCAGGAGTTGCTCTGGTTCATAGTTTGAAATACTTGGCAGTTTAGTTTGAGCAACGACCTCAGTGTCTAGTACCTTATCCTTCCAGGTGATCATCAGAATCTTCCTAAGGCAGTTCACATGGAAGCCGCTGGTAGACTATCCATGTTTCACAGGCATACAACAATGAGGTCAGCACAACAGCTCTGTACACCTTCAGTTTGGTAGTCAGTCTAATACCTCTTCTCTCCCAAACTTTTCTTTGGAGCCTCCCAAACACTGAGCTAGCTCTGGCAATGTATGTATCAACATCATGGTCAATGTGTACATCCCTGGAAAGTACACTACCATACTAAGGGTACTTATCCACAGCATTCAAAACTTCTTCATTTGTTGTAACTGATGGTTCCACATGTGAATAGTGTGGTGGTGGCTGATGGAACACCTGTGTTTTCTGTGTTGATTATTAGATCAAAATTAGCAAAAGCAGCAGAGAATTGGTCCGTATTTTGTTGCATCTCACCTTCAGAGGCTGCAATGAATGCACAATCATCTGCAAACAGAAAATCATGCACCAACACTCCCTGCACTTTGGTCTTGGCTTTCTGCAAACAGAAAATTATGCACCAACACTCCCTGCACTTTGGTCTTGGCTTGTAGCCTTTTCAAAATGAAGAACTTACCATCAGTACAATAGTTGATCTTGATGCCGTGTTCATTCTCATTGAAAGCATTTAACAACATGACTGAAAACATCATACTAAAAACCATGGGAGCAAGCACACAGTCCTGTTTCACTCCATTGGTGACTAGGAAGGCACGAGAGCTTTGTCCACTATCCAGAACCTGGGCAAACATGCCTTCATGAATTGACATACAATACTGATGAACTTCTCTGGGAACCAAATTTTGACATAATTTTCCGTAAGCCCTCCTGACTGACAGTGTCAAAGGCCTTGGTCACATCTACAAACGTTGTGTACAGACCTCTGTTCTACTCCTGGCATTTCCCCTGGAGTTGTCAGGCAGCAAACACCATATTGACTGCTCCTCAGCCCTTTCTGAAGCCACACTCACTCTCAGGTATATGACTATCTTCCAGGTGAAGGATCAGTCTATTAAGGAGGACTCTAGTAAGAATCTTTCCAGCAATGACTAAGACAGAGACCCCCCCCTGTGATTGTCGCAAGATAATCTATTTACCTTTATAGAGATGGACAATAGAGGCATCCTTGAACTCCTGGGGGACAACCTTCTCTTGCCATAAAACCTGAAATATTTCAGTCAGCTTTGCTATGAGCAATGGTCCCCCTATCTTGTAATTCTCAGTTGGAATAGAATTAGCACCAGGTGCTTTGCCACATGAAAGGAGCCTAATGACCCTCAAAACCTCTTCTTCAGCTGGAAGACATACATATATATATATACATACATATATGTATATGTATGTGTATATGTATTCTATCCTTCCCTCTCTTCCCTTACATGGTAAAGGTAAGCAATCTGATATAGTTTATACACATGTGATAATATGCTTTTTGATTGTTTGTCAATCTTTGCTTTCCTGCCTTTATTCCTTTAGGTATTTTTTCTTACTCCTCCAGCTTTTTTCACTTTTCAAACCATGGCATTCCCTTGTTCTGCTCAGTGTACTTTCTAAACTTGGTTCTCTCTCTCTTTCATCTGTTTAAACCTGTGCAGCATAGGTACAATAGTACTGATGCCCCATTGTGGGTGACCTTTCCAACTTGATGAAGGAAAGCTCAAAGTTTTTGCTGTACTTTTAGCATCGACCAGACTGACAAGTCACATAGGAATCATAGATAATTGGAAGATGTGGAGAAGACTACCTTCACAGAATGTATAACTTTTTTTTAATGGAGGATGAAATAATCTGCTACTAGTGCTAATAAGCATTCCATACGTATAGCTTTTTTTAAAAACCCAAACGCCTCAAATTTCAAATTATTTTCAAAACGTGACTTTCTTACCTGCAGTCAATGCCATATAACTGCTTTATAAGGTTTCCTTGCCACAGCTAAAGTCTATTTTCAACTTATTAAAGTTTTCTAATGAAGAACCTTTGTAAGTCCAGATAAAAGCCCACTCATCTGTAGTTTGGGATAATTCAGTGAAATTAACCATGTAAGTGCTCAATGAAGCAAATGATTAAAAAGTGGAATGAATGAAAAATGAAGATTAAAATGGGTAAAATTGTATTTTCTCTTCGGGTACCATTTACAGGCCATAATTAAATTGAGGTGGGTGAAGAAAACAAAACCAATCTAACCATTCATGAGGTGTTAATTTTTTTTTTAAATGGTTAAAGTGTTTACCTATTTGGTCAAATGGAAATAGTTCATAGCATTCCCCTCCCCCCCCACCAGAGTACATATCAACCTACAATTAAGTACTTCACTTTCTCTTTGTTTGATTTTGATTTTTACTGAATGTGTAACGCTAGATTTTCATTTATTTATTTTGTTTGGTTTGTCATTTAGTTGGGAACCAACTTAATCCGTTGCCTCATCTAACACAGTGGCTAGCTAGGCTGAGGCCAAAGGGTTTGGTGACCTGCCCCGATTCCTCTCCTTTCCCTGGAATTGAAGCACACTTGAGTTCATTGCTCTGGGCTTCCTGACTTTTCAATAGGGAAATATACTTCCTAATTTCTCTCTTCCCTTCACTCTGCTTCATATAGAATTCCTACTATAGAACCGATAGAAACAGGAAAGTATTAAAAAATAAAAAGATACTCAGTGCAAAAACAATTTGATATAGAACTGATCATTGACTCCCACACAGAAAAGGGAAAACTGGACATACACAGTACTGGGGAGTCTGTTAATCAGCTTATTCCTATATCATTTCCACTGAGCACAGTGTGATCAAACACCAAATGAGATTATCTTTCAGGGCCTCTTTTTTTGACGCCAACATTTCCCTTGTCACAGACCAGATTCTTTCCTGTGGCTGAGACTGCATGCCCCCATATTTGCTCCAATAGTGTCTCCAGCATTCCCAGACCTTCCAGGACTTTCACTAGTTACAAGCCCAGATCTAGAAGACAGAACACAAAAGGAGAGGCAAAACAGTCAGGCATCTCTAGTGTAAGACTAGGTTGTTGAATCTATGCTCCTCTGAATGAAATCATATTGGGACTTCTCTAAACCTGTCTCGAGATAATGTTTCTACCAGATATGACATCCTACAAGATCGAGTTTCTATACAATCCACCCTGCCCCCACTACTAGGAAAAGAATAGGGGCTCATGCTCTTCTAATGGGGTGGAGGAGGCTGTATATACTGGTGACCTCTGTCTTTGAAATAACATGAACCTGCTGTCAGCTCTGAGAAGTTAACTAGCTAAAGCTGTTGTTACCTTTTAGAAAAAATATACAGGGAAGGAGTTTATGAGAAATGATTAAGTGTATTCAAATAAACATCCAAGTATGAAATGAAAGCCTCAAGAAGATTAAACATTGCTAATCACTATTTCTTGTGAGTTTATTTTTTATTGTATGTAACTCTAGTATATGAAGGGAGAAATCAAAAGATGCAGTTTTATTGTTGTGTTTACCCTCTCCAAAAACACTGATCATTATCATTTCATGCTTTAATTTAGTGTCTGCAAATTATTCTGGTTATCATTAATATTAATAATTATTATGATGATGTGGATGATCTAATCACCAAATTTTTTGTTAGATGAGTAGATTTCAGTCAGCACCATATAATAAATTTTATAACTCAAGGATCTTTTTTTTTTGGCTGTGGGGACCTTTTCCAAAAATTGAGAAGAGAAATTTTCCATGTCTATATAGATAATTTCACAAACTGTTGTGTCCAAAACAAAACAAAACAAAAAAAAACCCAACCATCTTTCCATTGCCTTTCCAATGAGTAGCTTCTTGTTATTCAGCTAAGCTGAGTTTTTGTTGACAGACATATGGTCTTTTGCCAGGACCATATTTGAAGTCTTTTTAGCTTAGAGGGATCCTTAAACCAACACATCACTGGCGTAGTCTATGAGAACTCAGGGTCACAGATACACTATTGAGAGGCAAGTACATTTATTTTTTTACAGAAAAGAAGTGGGCATATAATCATGGAGAAACAGAGATGTTCTCTCTATTGTGATAGGACCAATGTTTTCCTTATGCAACTTCCTTTTCCCTTGAGATTCCCTCATGTAGTTTTCTCATAGAAAGACATAAAAAGTCTCAGCTCCATGTAATATGGATCTCTTATACTTGGTAGGCACCTGAGGACAAGTAAGTTGTCATACCCTGATGACTGCCTGATAATTTACTGATCAGACATGCTTCCAAAAGGAGACGAGCTTTGCCACTTGTAGAGAAGCTGTACCCTTTTTTATATATCCTGAAAACGTTAGAACAAACTAAACCTTCTTTTTTAAATGTTCAATGACTTGTGAGTGCCTCATTTCATCCTAATATTATACTTGAAATAAGAAAGTGCTGGCATTAGAGCCATATCTTCAACATGTATGTAAACAAATACTGATAAATCCCAAAAAGCAAAATATAGTATAACTGATATATATTAGAATGATCACCTTATTTGTAATCAGAAGAGCAGGCTTTACCCCAGCTCTGCTACTTACTACCTGTATGAATTTAGGTAAAGTACAACCTAGCAGGGCTTCAGTTTTCCTATTAGTAAAATAAAGGAGTTGGATTAGGTCAGGAGTTCTTAATCTTTTTTGTGTGTCATGATCCCATTTGGCAATCTGACAACACTTTAGACTTCTTTTTTAGAATAATATTTTTAAATGGATAAAACAATGGATAAAAAAATGGATAAAATAAGATTACAACGGAAATTAATTTTTTAAAAAAAAGTTAATTGATCCCAGATTTAAAACTCTGGACTTGATGAACTCTAAGACCTAAACAATCTAAACTAATGTAATCCCTAGCTCTAAGCAATATTAAAGTTATGTAGTTCCTTGAGATTTGCAAAACATTTTACAAATATCTCATTTTATCTTCACAGTCCTGAGAGGTGGATGGTTTTATTATATCCATTTTACATATAAGAAAACCGAGACAGAGGTTAGGTGACTTGTCTATCATCATGATTAGTAGAGGAATAAGGCAGAGTTTGAACTCAAGTCATGTTGACTCAAGGAGCGAATGTTCCCCTTTGGAGCTAAAAGAAGTTACTCCACAATTTTCCTCAGGTTCACTGAGCAAATTTGCAAATTTTGGATGCTGTCTCAAAGAGAACTAGATAATTTGAATATTAACACCCAGTAAAAAAATTTTGTAGAATATGGATGTCTTTGAAATATTTTTAAAAACTGTAATGGAATAAGACTGAGAAGTATTTATTAAACATTTACTATGTGCTCTGCTCTATGCTAAACAATGGCGTATAAACAAAATGATAGAAAATCCCTGTTCCCAAAGAGCATCATTCTGATTGGGTGAGATAACACATAAAGGACAGTTCAGTTTCATGACAAATGGAAAAGTCATATGGTACTTAGGGTCTCCCAGGCAAAGGAGCAAGGCAAATGATGGCGAGACCCCAAGGACCTTAGGTAGTAATGGTAGAATAGATGTTTCCTGGCCGATGACTATTGGTAAGTGGGTAGTGGATCCAACTTTTGGAATTGAATGATTTTTAAGCTCAGATCAAGTACTATGTCCTACAGAAAATCTTTCCCAATACCCATTTCAGCTCTAATTGCTGGTGTTCTCTCCAGGAAATTAATTTATCTAGTTTCATATTCATTTTGCTAGGTTTATGTTTTCTCCCAAAAGAACTTCTAATTCCAGAGTACAGGAACAGTTTTGGTTTTTATATTCCAAGGGATTAGCCTAGTACCTATAACAGAGTAAGCAGTAGGAATAAGGACTAGATCTATGATTTCTCCGATAAAGGGATTTCTTAGGTGGGGAACCTTTCTCCATTAATGCAATCAGTACTTTTTCTGCAACTTGTAATCTTAAAGTTGCCTACACCAGCTTTAAGAACTTACTTGCCAGTCACAAAAAACAGGTATGTTCTTTGGAGGTAGGATCTGAATTCAGGTCTTTTGGGGGTATAAGGTACACTCTTTATCCACTACCTTACACTACTTCTTATAACATATTCTTAGTAAGTGCTTCTTGAATGAATGGAAAAATAATGAAAGAATAAATGAATGAGGGAATGGATGAAGAAATGTGAGCAAATGCAAACCTAGGCTATTTCCCAGTATCCTTACATTCCACATCTGACCAAATATGAAAGAAATATAGTCTCCTAATAGAAGAACCCTTTTTCTTTCCCATGCAAAATTCTATTTTACATTCCTCTGTAAATTTGCATTGCTTAGTTTTCTTTTACTGGGAGAAGGATGAGAAATATCACAGAGCCTGGAGCTGAAAAGATTATTAGGCATCATCCAGCCCAACCTACTCATTTTGTAGATGAGGCCCAGGGAGGTAAGTTGATGAACCCAAGGTCACACAGCCAATTAGTAAAAGAGCCAATGACTAGAACAATCAGTTCAAAAGCTCTTTTTCACAAATTCTAAATAGATGTGGTCATTATGTTAAAAGATGTAAAAAAAGGATGCACTTCAGGAGCTAGATGAAAGGAAATTGAAGCTGAATTTTTTAAAATCAGCAGTTGAGTGTTGGATGAACAAGATGCTCACATGCAGCTTGAAGAGATGCCTCAGGAATCTTTCCATGTAGTCTCCCCTGGTATCACTGCCACTGTTCTCAAGGGGTCCATTTCCTATCGGCTATGCCTCCAGGGGAGAACAAATGGAAAGTCTTTCATCTACATTTCCTTCGGGTTCTATAGCTTGTAATCAGCAGCTCTGCTTGTGGTTACATTTCCAGCAGCTCTGTGTATAGTCTTTATTTTTATACTGGGAATTCTGCATTCTATAAAAATAGAGGGGAAGCTTTAGTTCTCTTTATTTTTAACAGTAAATTTAATGAAACTGGAAAATATCAGATAAGAATGATAACCTTACGCTGTTCTGTCTGGGCTGTATATATGTAAATAAACACTTAAACAAGTGAGAAAACTCCACTGGATGAAAATTAATGATATTATTTATTAATTGATCCAATGAAATATCCTGGGCAACTTTTTCGATGCTGGTTTTACCTTTTCCTCTCAGGCAGAGTCTGGCTGAACCTATGGACCTTACACCAATAAGGGGAAAGGAAATTATCGATATACCCCTGACCTCCTTTTATTAGCTTGGCCTTTGTGTTGAACTGTGAGTCTTACTTTGGATTCAGCCCCTAAGAGCATTGAACACCTCATCCTCTAATTCAACCTTAACTGTGTGGTAGGGCTATATTTTCTCCTAAATTCACCTTTGGCATCCTAATTCTAGGTCCCAACCTTGAACTGCAGCTATTGATTTTGGTCACTTAGGCTGCATCCCCAAAGATTCTAGTATCTATCTTTTGTTTTGCATGCTTAGCACACATCTCTGACAATGACATTGTTGTTTTAATTGCTAAATCTGAAGATCTTTTCCCCCCCCAGTGATCATTTTTCTCTACCTATCTGTGCTGACCTCTTTCTCCTGAGATAGCCTCTCCTCCCCTGGGCTTCATGGTTCTGTTCTGTTAGTTCTCCTCCCGTCTGTTTAACTGATCTTTCCCAGTTTCCTTTGCTGGTTCATTATCCAGCTCATACACTTTAACCCTGGGTGTTCTCTTAGTTACTCACACACAAAAATCCATCTGTCCTGTCTGTGATGTTTCACTGGCTGCCCTCACAGCATAGACTGGAATATACTTCTTCTCACCTCTGCCTCATATGACTTTTACCACATAGTTCCAAGACCACTTGCTACAGAAAGCCTTTCCTGATTCCCCTCTCTCTTAAACAAACTTGAATTTAATAATATTTTATTTATTCTCATTATATTTAGCTTTTAGATACACATACATACAAATATTGTGTATATATGTCTATGCGTGTAATATACATACACACATATGATGTGTGTATAATATGCATACAGACATATATACATGACATATTTCTGTGTGTGTGTGTGTGTCTGTGCATGTATATGGCAACTTATGACTCAGTGGATAGAGTACTGCGTCTAGAGTAAGGAAGACTTGAGTTCAAATCTGGCCTCAGACACTTACTAACTTTATGACCCTGGGCAAGTCATTTAACCTCTGCCATAATCCATTAGAAAAGGAAATGACCCACCTTTCCAATATCTGCCAAGAAAATCCCATGGGCAGTATGATTCATGGGGTCATGAAGAGTCACACATGACTGAAAAATAACATATACACACACATTATATATCATATTCACATACATACATATTCTTATCTTCTCCATTAGAATGTTAATTCCTAAGGACATGGAATTATTTCATCATATCTGTATCCCCAGTGCCTAGCACAATGTGTGGCAGTTAATGGATTGACAGATGTCCACTCATGGTTATTAACCATAGGATCATAGATTTTAAGCTATAAAAGGCCTTAGAAGTCATTTAGCCTTTTTTCTCATTTTATTGATGAGGAAACTGAGGCTCAGAGAGGGGAAGAGATAGCCAATACCATATAGGTCTTGATATAGGTGTTATTAATTAATTCATTCATATAGGTATTAATTTCAAACATAAGCACTTAGATTCTAAAGCAAGCATTCTTTCCACCACACTAAACCATACATTTCTTTCCTTGGCCATAATGAAATAAAGAATTGCAACAAATATTGGGATCATTCAAGTGAGAGCTGGTTATTTTTATCATTTTTTTAAATGTCTCCCAATCCTTAAACACTTTAATATTATTACCAGATTACTATTCCCATCAGTCAATCCATAAACATTTATTAAGGGCTTACTATTTACTAAGCACAGGGGGATAGAAATTTAAAAAATTACTGTCAAGAATGTTACATTATAATATAGGTGATAACATATGTACATATAATATTTGTGGTCATTCGTCATTTTTCAGTCCTGTCTGACTCTTTGTGACCCCATTTGGGGTTTTCTTTGGAGCGATACAGAGTGTTTTGCCATTTCCTTCTCCAGCTCATTTTACAGATGAGGAAACTAAAACAAACAGAGATAAATGACTTGCCCAGGATCACAAAGCTAGTAAGTGCCTATAATGTTAATGTGATAACCATAGCAGCCACTATGAATATGCATGCATATTTCCAAGGTAAATTCACAAAATATAAATAATTCTCTTCTTCAAGGATGAAACCAAGATATGTATTCAGACACCAGAAAGCCAATTCTACCATGGTAACAAAGAAGAAAGAAGTTCATACATACCGCCAATCCAGGGAATACCAACATCCTCAAGCCTTCCCTTGGTTAGGCCTCCCCCAAACAAGCTCCCCTAGGCAAAGTTCATCCCTCTCTCACTCAAGCTACCTGCTGTCTCTCCCAGCTCTACCTCACTTTCTCTTCCTGCTCCACCCTTTGTGCAAGTTCCTCCCACCATGAACTCCATGTGACTCAAGCTGTGGGCTGGGCCAAAGCTCAAAGCAGGTCACATGGGCCTCTAAAGGGGTAGGGAAGATCTTCAAATTCCCTTAACATTACAGTGCCTGAGGTAATTTTTGAACTCAGGAAGATTAGTCTTCCTGACTCCAGGCCCAACACTCTATCTACTAGGCCACCTAGCTATGCGTATTGAATAAAGTAAATGTAAGTCTAGGCTCTAGTATCAGGGGGTAGTGGTGGGACTCGTCTGCAAAAGATGGTGTTGGAAATGAATCTTGAGGGAAGTCTATTATTCTAAAAAGTTGAACTGAGGCTTGAGAGCACTCTAGCTATGTTGAGCACGTTAAATATTGCTAATTACCACTGTACTTTTTGCCATTCTCCTCCACTCCAACATGATCTTCCCTATCTCTTATCTACCTCACTCCCCAAACAACAGACTATTATCTGCATTCCCCATACATATATATACAAGAAATATCCATATGATCAGCAAAATATTATTTTTAATTTCATTTCATATTAACTCTGTAGATTCCTGAGCACACTAAGGAGGGTTGTTCTATTGTCTCCAAAGAAAATCCTAGGGCTGAATGATTCATACTTAACTTTCTGCTTTAAAGTCAAAAGATGGAGAGAGAACTACCAGGAGAACTGGAGTGGAATGGGGGAGCAAATATATACACAGGTATATATAACATGTATATAAGATAAGTATGTATTATAGGTATATATAATATATATGTATATATCTGTGTATACATGTATGTATATATGTATGTATGTGCACGTGTATATATATGTATGTGTATATATATATATATATATATATAAGCATAGGCATAGATAATATACATACTAAATAAAGTAAATGAAACATAACCTTTGAGGGGAAGGTTCTCTAGAATGGTAGGATGGGGAGGGGATGATTGACCATGAATGGTCTGCAAAAGGGGATGTTTGATCTGAATCTTGAGGGAAGCCAATGATTCTAAGAAGCTGAGGTGAGGAGGGAGCTTGTAATATTGCTAAAGCTTAACTCTGGTCATGTCCCAATTGCTTAAAAATCTTCAATGGCACTCCATCCATTATATACTGAACAAAGGCCCAGATCCTTAGCCTGACATTCAAGGCCCTCCATGATTCTCATCCCATCCTTTCTTTGTAACATCATCTTCTATCCATAACTCTCCTTTGTGGATGCTCTCCAGTATGACAGCGTTCTAGTCATACTGGACTGTTTGACATTCCATGGACATGCATTGTAGTTTTCTCCCTTTGCATTTTTGTTTGTGGTGTCTGTCTGGAGCATCCTCTCCTCATAGCCATGTATGATTGATTCCTGCCCTGTCTAAGATTCATTTAGAATGTTATCATATCCTTGGCGTCTTCCCTGTTCATCTCTTCTCCCCAGTTTCTTACCCAGTTGGAAACAATCTTCAGAATTCCCATAGTACTTTGTACCTCTATTTTTATGCTTTCATTGAATACATTTTGGGGTTTTGTGTGTATCTTATTTTCCCTAGTGAGTACTGTGAAAGCACGGGGGCTGTGTGGTTATGCATATTGGGTAGACTATGTAGGACTTGTGATCAGGAAGATTATAGGTCAAATTTTAATACTTCCTGCTTGTGTGAGTAAGTCACTTAAAATCGCTGCACTTCTGTTTTCTTACCAATAAAATGGTGGTACTAAGACCTACAGTATCTATCTCACATAGCACATCAGCTGGCACAAAGTAAGCCCTTAATACATGATAGTTGATTTGACAGGGTTATTGGAAATCTCAAATGAAATAATGTCAATATCATGCTTTGTAAACTTTGAAAGAATTTTATTTTATTATATTTTATTTAAAATAGAGACTAAATGACCTTACTCTTTTTTATTGTATCCCAGTCCTTCATCATATTGTCTTTTACTCTCATCTTTGTTGAATAAATGATAGAAAAAAATTCCCTATGTCATTCCCTGAATGAAACTTTTATGATTGTACCTGATGCAGGGTCCAATGGCAGAAGCATCCTTTCTGATGTCACCTTTTACTTCCACCTCCAGGAGTGTTGGAATTGTTCTCCTGAAGAATTGAGGAAGGAGAGAAAATAGGCGATATAAGATAGATCTACCAGATAGAGAAATGGGGGACATTAATGAAGTGGAATGATACAAAGGGACAGATCATTCATGGGAAACAGCAGTCCTTAGGTATGCTGCTGGGACTGGTGTTACAAACCCCCTGATACTGGTAGCTCAGTCAAGGTCACTGAGTAAGGAAATGGAACATTGATAAGATTGACATCTCCAGCACATACTACCTGCTTCTCGGGAGACTTAAATATTGCAGTTTTCTATTCCCAGATTGTTCCCATTGTTTAGATCAAAGCTTTCCTGAAAGAATCACTCACAGAAAGACATGGTAACTTTCCCTCCAAACACTTGTCTAACTTTTTATGTCAGTTTCAGCACTGAAAACATTGGTAGGTCATCAGAGGAAGATGAGACCCTGTGCCTGGGAGATCTGAAAGCAGTTTAGAATCATCAGATATGAGAACTGGTTAAATTGGGCAAAATTTCTGGAAGCCTCTGCTTCAATTAGGGCCAGATGTCAAGATGCCAGTGTTCACACTGGAGGAAGAACTCCATGACAGCAAAAGGCCTTCAAACTTAATTACTCAATCACTAGGCCAGTCATTATTGAGCACTTATGGCATATTCAACATTGTGTTAAACACTAGAAATACAAAGAAAGGCAAATCCTCTTGGGCTTATTAATATTATCATTATTTTAATTATTATTCCTGTAGTAGGAAGATTAAAATCCCAACTCCTCACATGACCAGCCCAAAAGGAAGAGGCAATTCAGAACAAGTAGGTAAAGGTGCAATGGTGGGGGGTAGGGTTGGGAGACGCAAATAAGTATTAGTTTTTGATAGGCAGAATCTGACAGATTCCTAGGCAGCTCGTTGTCCAGAAGGCTCGATGACTTCCCTTCATTTTTTTATTTTTCTCTGATAACTGAAATAAAATTAATGAGTTTTTCTTTTATTTGCTTGGAGACCATATTTCTAGGTATAGAGTAAGTGGTAGGTGAGCCTTCTATACTTAATCACATAACCATGATGTCCAGCATATATTTCTGCTTCCTTAGCCTGCTTGACTTTTATTTGCAAAACACATCTCTGACAGTGTGTTATATTGAATGTCTAATTGATGGACCCTGCCAGGTTTTATGCTCTATAAATGCCAAGTACATTTTCCCAAAGTATGCTCTTCACTGATCTATTCCTCCTACTTAAGCATTAGCAGTACCTTAACCCCTTAGGAGATGCTAGAGACAACTATTCTCTCAAACACTCAAGATTTATTTGGAAGTGGAGGAAAGGACTATGGAAGCAAGTCTTGGCACTCATAATAACCCATTCATTCGCATGGCTATGGGATTTCAATCTAGAATCTACCTATTGATTAATCAGCAAACATTTATTAAGCACTCACTGTGTGTCAGAAAATACATTAAGCGTTAGGAAAACTTATGCATCATTTAGTCCAACCTCTTTTTGTATATAGATAAGGAAATTGAGAACTAGACAAATGACTTGTCTTTGCAAGAAGTCAGAGTTAAATAAGTGGCAGAGTCCAGATTTGAACACCAAATCTGAACTCCAATCTCAGCTTCTGAACTCCAAATGTCTTTTCACTGTACTCCTTTCATTTTTACCATGCTATGCTCTTGCATGGTCTCAAACTTCCTCCCATCAGGAGAAAGAGGAGGATCATTATCTTGAACCATAAAGGCTGTCATTAATCTTGTCTCTCATTTTTCCTTTTTCTCCTTGGGATTCTTGGGCTCTGACTGTTGGACTTTAGATTCAGTTGTGTGTCCATACCATTCCTTTTGTTGTAATGTCTTGTTGATAGGTGAGCCTGGATTGAGAGAATGCTATGGGCCAGGGAGAGGAATAGGAAGTAGAATATTTGGGTTTTAGTCCAGCCTTTCCAGCCCATTTTCTGTGTGAACAGGTCATTCCCCATCCACTTTAGTTTCTTCGAGTCCTTAGTTTCTTCATCTGGAAAATGAGGACTAGATAATCTAGAAACCGTCTTCTAATGCTGGAGCCCTTGAACTATTTACTCTAAAAGAACTTCAGTGAGAAGAGAATGACTTATTTAAAGACACACATTTTTAAATACATAAATTTAAAAAGAACCAAAGGCCTGAGTCAAATCCTTCAAATCCATGAGAACAGGAATCAACTTAAAGCTGAACTCATTTCAGATTCATATTGTAGGAGACAGGGGCGCCAGCATTTGTTGTGGTAACTGGATAAAGTGGCAGGTCCTCACATATTTTATTCTAACATAAAGTGACAGCAGGACTACGTGGGAACCGAACACAGTTGGAGTGATGGGCTTATACCACAAGCAAGGCCAAGAAAGTATGTATTTGAATAAGAGAGAATAGAAAAGAAGACCTGTTAGAACTATAGAACACACGACTTTTAAATTCTACTCATTTTGGAGACTTGGCTTCGAGTCTGATTCTACCTGATTCTATACTGTGATACTGAGGAAGTCACTTGTTCTCTCTGGATCTCAATGGGGTCCTTTCTAATATGGGGTTCATAATCATAATAGTTTGCTCACTCTTGGCAGCTGGGGAATAGTGGTAGAATACCAGATCGGGAGTGAAGAAAACCTGAATTTAAACCGAGCCTCAGACATTTGGCTAGCTGTGTGAACCTGTGCAATTCATTTAACATCTGTTTGCTTCAGTTCTCTCATTTATAACATGGGGATAATAATAGCACCCACCTCCCAGTGTTGTTGTAAGGATCAAATGAGATAATACTTGTAAAGCCTTTAGCTTAGTTCCTGGTACATAGTCAGCACTATATAAATGTTAGCTAATGCTGCTATTTTCCTTCTATCTCTAAGGTCTATGATTCTTCTCATAGTAAACTCTCAATTACAAGTTTGTTGGATTCGTGTTTTGGAAGAGGAGTTCATTGGTATAGATAACTTCTTATGGGCAAACTCCTTCAACTAGTGAAAACTGCTATGTGTTCCCTGAGAGTTGCCTGGGGCACTGAGATATGAGTTAACTTGTCTAGAGTTATATAGTCACTCATATATCAAAGGGCAGATTTAAACATATCAGTCAGCATCTATTAAACAAAGCATGAATCTATCTATATATCTATATTTATGTCTATATCTGTGTGTGTGTAGGATTAAACACCACCAGGTACTGAAAAGAGCTAAGGATATAAAGAAAGGCAAAAAAAAAATAGCCCTAGTTCTCAAGAAGCTCACTATCTAACGGGAAAGAAAATTTGCAGACAACTACATATAATGAAGATATATACAGGATAAATTTAAGTATAATTTCAGAGGGAAGGAATTTGAATTAAAGAAGACTGGGATAAGTTTTTTGAAGAACCTGAGACTTAAAGGAAGCCAGGGAAAGCATAAGGCAGAGAAGAAGTAGAGAATTCCAGGTATAGGGGACAGCCAGAGAAAATATTCAGAATTGACAGATAGCCAGATGCTTACTTGATGCAAACCAATTAAACATCATTTTTAATCCTTGCTATTTCTAGATGGCTATGCTACTTTGAGCAAGTCACTTACACTTTCTATAGTTCAGGTTTTTTCATGTATAAATTAGGGATGATATTCCATAATGGATATAAAACTGGCCCTAGAGTCAGGAAAGCCTGGGCTCAAGTTCCACCTTTGACACATACTTGTGTGGCCCTAAGAAAGTCACTTAAGCCCTCAGGCCTCCAAACAGCTCTCTTATGGTTATACATTTCAGTGCAGATGTCAATCTGCATTGATAGAGGGAGTTCAGAACTCCCTATGCAAATGAAGTTATAGATCTCATCTATAGAGAAAGAAAGGGAGAGTCAAATAAGATGAAGCATTTAAATACCCTGACAATACAGAGCACAAAACATAAAGTTGTCTACAAATGTAAGGGATATTTGGGTTAGAAACTCACTGCAAATAGAGTAGAAAACTGAAAGAATTCTGTTATGACATTATCTTAGAGTTGGAAGGGTCTTAGAGACCATTTAGTCCAATCCCTTCCAGGAACCCCTCTGTAGAATAACACAACATAAAACTACCTCATGAAAATAAAACTCACTTGGAAGGGGTTGAGGTGGGGAGAAAGCTCTATTAAACACTTTCTGTTTGAGGAAAATTGAAGAATTATGATTTGTAAGTCTGAGATTTGGGGTTTTTTTCCCCTGTAGAAGATGTCTTACACCAAAATGGGGAGCTTGGAGATGGCATCAAGGAGTGGTACAAATTGGTCCCAGTAATCAGATTTTTAGATGCACAACTCAGAACTGGAGTATGACAGAAATATCCGATGCTATCCCTCAGACAACACAAGGATGCCAGCTTGTTTCAACTGGCTTTCAACTGGTTGTTTCAACTGGTTGTTTCAACCTCAAGTTTTCCGCTATGGGAATATAAAGATCATATTATCTCCCACTACTTCTCCTAACTCCTTTCTTTCAACTCCCTCTCCTTCAAAGCTCCACTTCCAATCTTAAAGGGGATACAGAATTAAGGGACTGTTATTTCAAACTACGTTCTTGTTAGGACTTTTGAAATTGAGGGCATCAAACAAAGAGGCAGATGCTTACTACTAAAGCCTGTCATGGCAAAATTGGCTAAAAACTTGAACATTCATTATTGCTATGAACTGCTGATACTTGGAAGTACTTGCAATGTTTAAAGCAATTACTAAACTTCTTCCAGGTCTCAGTGAGGTGGAAATCGAACATTTTCAGTGTGACACATTTAAGGGAAGAAAAGTGCATTTGGATTTTTCAGGAGTACAACAATCTTATGGTCTACAAATAAGATGGTTAATGCTTTCATGATTTCTGCCTTTATTCCATTTGTTGGTTCAAAAATAAAGATTCAGGAGAAAGTGGTTTATAATCACTAATAGAAAAAAATAATGGCCCCATGGGTAGTTCTTTGATTTTGGCTTGCTCTTTGTCAGCAGGTACATCTCTCCATCAAATGAATCATTGTTTCATAGGCAATCTGCTATTTTGCAAAGATTATTCTCCAAGTATTCAGTTTACATAATTTAGCATGATTTTGCAGTTACCTTTTATATCCCAACTTAGGGATCTCAAATGAATCTAATTATTTTTCAATTGAAAAGAAGATATTTTTTCAGACAGAAGCTATAGATCAGGACTCATTACAAAGGCATCTCATTATTTTTAATGAGCAAATTCATTATATCTGAATTCTGCTGAGAATGGGGCATAATTCTGACAAGGCAGAGATGCTTGTTAAAGTTTGATGGTCAGAGATATATGACTTGAAGTCAGATTTTAGAATGCCTGATTATTAAGGGTTAGGAAATGCACTTTTAGGATACTGGGATCTGCTTAAGGGTAAGCTAAAGGAGCCATGGAGGACAGGATTGTTCTGACTGGAGAGGGATTGTGCATGATTACACTGTGATATTTGGATGTTTCTTCATCTACTTAAAGTTCTTCAAAACACAAATGACAAGAGTATAACTTCCCACCATTGGAAATCCAATGAACATATTGGAAAACTTCCAATAGTAAGGAAATGCAGAAAAGTAATCAGATAGCATAAAGCTTCAGAAAGAAGTATCACAAATGATCAATCACTTATAGCTTGTGGATATACTTGGAGAATATTTGTAGATAAACTATAAAAAAATTTTTTATGACATCTGGGAGTAAGATTGTTTGTGTAGAACTTCATTCTTTATTCCTTTTTAAACTCACAGAGGGTTGCTTTCTGAAGTTTTATACTTTTTATTTTGTAATCTGAAGGCCAGAGCAATAGATGGACACAGTGATTTTGTGACTCTGGGCAAGTTACTTAACCTCACAGTGTACTATAAGTGAACAAGATTCTAAGTTGCAAGGTGCCAGCCTGCTTTGGTAAGTTTTTCATCCAGAGGAGCTCTAATGAAATGACTGATCCAGCCCCTAACACTGGAATATTCCTGGGTGTATGAATTTGGTCAAGTTACAGAACCCTTCAACACCCCCAGGCAACTCTCTTTGATGACAAGAGAAGACATCAGGCTGTCTTGGAAAAGGAAGTTTACCAGTGAAATCACATATCTATTAACAATTTCACTAATACAGTTTAGCACAATATCTGGAACACAGTAGCACTTAATAAATATTTACTTATGATGATGATGATGATGACAATGATGATGATAATTCAGGAAGAACAGTAAATATACATAATACAAATGTATAAGAAAAATGCTGATGAAAATAATATTAAGAGGTCCATTGTTACCACGATCATCATTCAATTCCCCCATTTAAGACTATTTACTGGCTCATAGTTGCTTAGTGTCATGGATACTGCTCAGTTCCATTCAATCCAATGAGCATTTATTAGGTTCTTTTCCTCATTTCCTTTCCCTTTCTTTTTCCTCCCATCTCTTTCATTTTGTTTTAATCAGTTAAAATATTCCTCCTCACTCTCTCACTCCAACCCATTCCAATTGAGAACACAGGAAAAACAAAATCCATTACAAACATGTATAGTCAATGAAAATAAATTTCCAGATTGATCATGTCCTAAAAAAAATTTGTCTCATTCTGTATTTTGAGTCTTTTACCTTTCTATTAAGAAGTGGGTAGTATTTCATCATTAGTCCTTTGGAATTCTGGTAAGTAATTATATTGATGAATTTAGCACAATAGTATTCGATCACTTTTGCATACAATGACTTATATACTCATTCCCCAATTTATGGGCACCCCTTCAGATTCCCATTCTTTGTCATCTTAAGTATGTTTGTACATCCTTTGAATTTGTTTTTCTTAAGACTTTTCCTTCCCTTAATCTACCCCTCCTCAAATTCCCTCACTCTTAATTCCCTCTATTTCATTGTTGATTAAAATGATCTTCTCTATTCAACTGTGGATGTAATTTTTTTTGGTCCAATTCAGATGAGGATGAATTTCAAGTATCAACTGCCATTCTTCTTTATTTGTATATATGGTATTCACATAGTCCAATGATTCTTAAAATCCCACTCATTGGAATATATGTCTACTTGTGCTCCTTGAATATATGAAATAATTTTCCCTAACCTTCTTTTCTCTTCCTTCCCCCCTTCTTCAATCTATTCTTTCCCCTTTTCATTCCATTCTTTTCTTAAGATAATCAAGACATAACAGAACCTCTCCCATGCTTTGTCTAATTGAATTCCCTCTGATGATGACAGAAATCAGAGGGTATGCATATCTCACTTCCCTCTATATGAATGTAAGAAGTTTATACTTGTTTAGTCCTTTAGTACATCCATATTTACTACTTTATTACTCTTCACTACTGTGTTTTTAGTTCAAATTTTTTTCCATAGCTCTGTTGTTGTTTTTTTTTATTAGCTAGCAAAATTGAAAGTATATTGCTACATTTTTTTTCCTTCTGTAGCAATATACTTTCAATTTTGCTAGCTAAGTTACTCTTGGTTGGAAGTCCATATCCTTTGCCTTCTTGAATAAAATATTCCAAGCTCTCCATTCCTTTATAGTAGTGGCTTAGAAATCATGTGTCATAAACAGGAAGATGACAAATGTTGGAGAAGATGTGGGAGGGTTGGAACACTAATTCATTGTTGATGAAGCTGTGAGTTGATTCAACCATTCTGGAGAGCAATTTGGAACTATGTCCAAAGGGCCACAAAAGTGTTCATACCCTTTGACCCAGCAATATAGCTTCTAGGATTGTATCCCAAAGAGATCATAAAAATGGGAAAGGGTCCCACATGTACAAAAATATTTATAGCAGCTCTCTTCATGGTGGCCAAAAACTGGAAATTAAGGGGATGCCCATCAATTGGGGAATGGCTGAACAATTTGTGGCATATGAATGTAATGGAATATTATTGTGCTATAAGAAATGATGAACAGGAAGATTTCAGAGAGTCCTGGAAGGACTTATATGAACTGATGCTGAGTGAAAAGAGCAGAGCCAAGAAAGCTTGGTATACAGCAACAAACACAGTGTGTGAGGAGTTTTTCTGGTAGACTTAGTCCTTCACAGCAATGCAAGGACCTAAAAAATTCCCAGTGGGCTTTTGAGGCAAAACACCTTACAAATCCAGAGAAAGAACTATGGAATTGGATCACAGAATAAAGCAGACCATTTTCTCTTGTATTATGTTTTGTTCTGTTTTATGTTTTCTCCCATTCATTTTAATTCTTTTATTCAACATGAAAAAAAAATCATCCTGACTGTAGTTCCTTGGTATTTGAATTATTTTGTTCTGGTTGTTTAAAATGTTTTTCTTTGACCTGAAAGTTCTGGATTTTGGCAAAGAGGTTCCTGGAAGTTTTCTTTTTTGCTGTTTGTTTTGTTTTGTTTTGAGGGGACAGGGTTTCTTCTAGGCTGTGACTAATGGATCCTTTTGTTTCCTCTTTGTCTTCTGGTTCTAAGCTCCATAGTTTTCTTTTAAGATTTCTTGAAATAGGATATCTAAGTTGTTTTCCTAGTCATGGTGTTCAGATAGTCCAATGATACTTTTCTTTTCTCTCTATCTGTTTTCTATGTCAGTTGTTTTGCTATGAGATATCTGATATTTTCTTCTATTTTTCTTCTCAACTCTTTGATTTCATTTTAGCACTTATTGTTGCCTTATGAAATCATTGGCTTTTATTTTGTCCATTCTAATAATCAGGGAGTTTGTTGTGTGAGCAAATTTTGTATCTCTTGTCCTAAGCTGCTATTTCCCTTTGCAATTCTTTCTTCCATGGCTCTCATTTTTCCTATTTTTTTCTCCAACTACTCTTATTTCATTTATAAACGTATTTTAACTCTTTTTTTCTGAAAAAAAAAAATCTGCTTCATCTCTTCCAGGAATTCTAGTTGAGTCTGCACCCAAGCTAATTTGTCACTGATTCAGTGCTTGCAGATATTTTAGGATCTTTCTTTTCTTCTCCACTTGTGTCTTGAGAGATGCTGTTACCATAAGAGCTCATTATGTATGTGTGTGTGTGTGTGTGTGTTTTGTCCATTATTCCAGCCCATTTTCTGATGTCAGACTTTATTTTAGGACTGCTGTTTACCACCCTTCTTGAGGGAAGGTCTAAGCTGATCCCATTGCCTTTTCGTTGTTGTTATTAAGTGGTGTGTTATTCCAGGATCTTGGCCAATTTGGGTACCTGCAAGCTTTCAGTGTTCCTCAAGTGTTCTGATCCAATGGGACATCTCATTGCTGCCTATCCAACCCACCCCATACCACCTTGTATGAGCTGTGTAAGTTCCTAACCTGGGTTTGATTTTTAGCAATAGTAGAATGCTGTTGGACTCCATCAGCCAGCTGGAAAGCTCTCTTGACTTAGAGTGGCATAATTGTAGGCTCCTCTTTGGTTTGGGATTCCCACCCTGGTTATTCCTCTGCAAGCTAGGTTAGATGCTGGACGTCAGACCCAGTTTAGCTATCTTGGTGTTCTGTACCATATCACTGCTGCTGCTGCTAGCGACTTTTAAACTTCCTCCTTTTTCAGTACCCTACCCCCAACTCCTAAAGATTTTTATCTTTTTTTAAACAAAGCAGTAATATGCTCAGATTCATATGTTAGAAAGACTTATAGCAGTTGAGGATGGATTAGAGAGGGAAAATCAAGAATATTCTTTTTTTTTTCAGTGCAAGTAGTGAATTTGTTAAGAAACTGGTTGATGGGTGAGATACCTAGTGAGTTTGTGGAATCTGTGGTGCCAATGCAAGTGGGCCAAATTCTAAGAATCTGCACATTTGATGAGGATAAGACTGATATTTTTATACAGAAAAAGACTGGGAAGATCTGAATGGGATCAAAGAATGGCTAGGAGCATGGGGCAGGGCCAGGTACAGACAATGGAAGGCCATAATGAAAGGGTAATTAAAAGAATTATACTGAGAAGGGCCTGATGGCTCAGGAAAATGCCAGGGATCTGGGCTGCTGAAATTTGTGAGAAAGTTCAGAAACTTTTCCTTTTAGGGGTCCAGATCCCAAAGACAGTTTTTTTTCCTTTTATGACTTCAAGTCCTATGACCCCATCACCAGGAGTTCTCCTTTTGTTTTCTTAAATTGGTTGGGGGGAAGAGAAATACCTGAAGAAAGACATCTAGTGCTTTTTATCAAAACTTTGTCTCCTCCTACTTTGTATTTTTTCTTAAAAACAAAATTCTAAAGAATGTTGCTTCAAAACTTATTTAGATATTCTACCATTTTTAAAAATATTCAAACCACAATTTGGAAATTCATATTAGGGAAACTACATAATAGATAATGCTGCCATAAAATTCTTCAAATTAGGAAAAGATTCTGTCACTCTTAAATGTGTTTCTTGTTTGCTTTCTAACTTAATCAGAGTTAAAAGACACAAAGATTCTTTCTCCTATTCCTCTTGTTCTTTGTGCTGATAAGGCCCCAGGAAAAAAGCTAATTTGACTTTCCAACATATATATAATAACGCAAGACATAGAGACTAACATACACAGGGCTGACAAGGGAATTTTCTATTTGCTGTATTCAACATTCCCCAGGCTGATTGGCCATGGGAAGAAAACAGCTTGATTTACTCAAATGGTAGTGTTTAAATTATGTGTATGTCTGAGAAACAGGCACAAAGACATCAGGTACTTAAGGGGAAAAAAGATCCCTTCTCAGGCCAGTAGGGGATTTAAAATAATTTGCTCCATGTCCTCTCTCCCCACACCCCAACTAGGAAGACTAGGGTAGGCTCTTTCAATTCTCCAGGCTCTGAAGAGGATAGATACAGTGCATGCTCTGATTAACCCAACCTCAGTTCCCTCCTTCAAGGGATTGTCTCCAGGGGATTTATGGAGCTATGCATTGCCAATTACTTACAAATTCTTATTCTGAATACAAAATAGCACCTCAAGACAAATGTAGACAGACAAAATTGTAACTTTTCCCCAAAGAAGTACTAATTTCAAGGTCAGAAGAAGCTGGGTCCAGGGAGATCAGGTCCATAGTTTTAGTCATTCATGGAAAAAGCCTCAGGTGGTCAATTCCACCAGTGAACTCTTATGATTTTTCCTTGGAGAGCTGTTTCAGGCACCGTTCTCCTCTCTTCCATCCCTTTCCATGCTTCTCTTGATTCTTGTGTTTGAAAGTCAAATTTCCATTTCAGCTCTGGTCTTTTCATCAAAAATGCTTGAAAGTCCTTTATTTCATTGAATGACCATTATTTCCTCTGAAGTATTTTATTCAGTTTTGCTGGGTAGGTGATTCTTGGTTTTAATCCTAGTTCCTTTGACTTCTGGAATATCATATTCCACGCCCTTCAATCTCTTAATGTAGAAGTTGCTAGATCTTGTGTTATCTTGATTGTATTTCCACAATACTTGAATTGTTTCTTTCCTGCAGCTTGCAATATTTTGTCCTTGACCTGGGAACTCTGGAATGTGGCTACAATGTTTCTAGGAGTTTCTCTTCTTGGATCTCTTTCAGAAGGTGATCAGTGGATTCTTTCAATATTTGTTTTGCCCTCTGGTTCTAGAATATCAGAGCAGGTTTCCTTGATAATTTCATGAAAGATGATCTCTAGGCTCTTTTTTGTATCATGGCTTTCAGGTAGTCCCATAATTTTTAAGTTGTCTCTCCTGGATCTATTTTCCAGGTCAGTTGTTTTTCCAATGAGATATTTCACATTATCTTCCATTTTGTAATTTTTTTGGTTTTGTTTTGTGATTTCTTGGTTTCTCATAAAGTCATTAGCTTCCATCTGTTCCATTCTAATTTTTAAAGAATTAGTTTCTTCAGTGAGCTTTTGAACCTTATTTTCCGTTTAACTAATTCTGCTTTTTAAAGCATTCTTGTCCTCTTTTGCCAATTGAGTTAGGCTATTTTAAAGGTGTTATTTTCTTCAGCATTTTTTGGGTCTCCTTTAGCAAGCTGTTGACTTATTCATGATTTTCTTGCATTATTCCATTTCTCTTCCCAATTTTTCCTCCACTTCTCTTACTTGATTTTCAAAATCCTTTTTGAGCTCTTCCATAGCCTGAGATCACTGCATATTTATTTTGGAGGCTTCTGATGGTAAGCATTGTTCTTCCTCATTCAAAAGGATGGAAGAAAATACCTATTCACCAAGAAAGTAACCTTCTATAGTCTTATTTTTTTCCCTTTTTTGGGCATTTTCTCAGCCACTTACTTGACTTTTGAGTCCTTTGTCAAGAGAAGGGTATACTCTGGGGGCCTGTAAGTTCTCAGTTCCTCCAAGGCAGCACAGTCAAGAGAGAGGAGTAAACTCCTGGCCTGCACTCTGGTCTGGGAGCTACCAAAGCTTTTCTGCCCAGGATCTGCAAGTAGAATTCCCTTTCCAGAGCCTCCAGCATGCCAGCCGGCACTCTTCCTCATCCCTGGGCCACCACTCAGGGCTGAGACGCAGATCAGCAGCTCAATTCCCCTAGGGGCTTTAGGCCAAGAGCTCCAAAAATAGATGCTGCTGCGGATGTCACTACCTCTGCCACTGCCACCGCCTGGGACTGGGACTAGGGGAGGACCCTGCTCCCTTCTCACCCAGATGAAAAAATTTTCTCACTGACCTTTGAAGCTGTCTTTGGTGTTTGTGGCTTGAGGAATCTGAAAACCTCTGCTGCTGCTGGGGATTCTGCCCCCGAGGCCTATTCTGGTCCTATTCCTGGTTGTGCTGTTGCCAAGGTTGGGCTGGGATCAGTGGGCTGTGCTCTGCTCTATGCCCCAATCAATAGACATTTCTTGTTGGCCTTCCAGGCTACCTTGGGTTGGAAATCTCTTTCACTGTTGTTTTGTGGCTTCTGCTGCTCTAGAATTTGTTTAGAGTCATTTTACAGGTATTTTATGTGCTGTGGTAGGGGAAGAGAATGTATGTCTTTCTAGTCTGCCATCTTGGTTCTGCTCCCCAGAAATATTCTTTAGAAGGCTATTAAAATATCTTTCAAAAACTATTTTAATAACCTTCTAAAGAGGAAATATGGACCCAAATTTGTGCATTGAATTGGAAATGGAAATAAAGGAGTATAATTGAGAGAGATTATGGAAGGATACCCAACAGATCTTGGCAAATGTTTGAACATGAATAGCAAGTGAGTGGTAAGGGATAAAAGTGACTTCAAGATTTCAAAACCTGGTGACTGGGGAAATAAGAGTTCCAATAGGAGAAACAAAGATATTGGGAGCGTGACAGATTTTTGGAGAGAAGGTAATGAGATCAATTTTAGAAGTGTCTACTTGGAAGTGTTTTGCATAACCATGTAGAGATGTGCAAAAGACATTTGAAAATGCAGGCTTTGTGCTCAAAGAGAAGTTAGATTTGGAAATAAAAATCTTCGTAGAAATAGCCATTAAAGAAATGAGAGTAGATGAGATCACTGTGAGAATATGTAGAAAAAGAAGATCATCATTGTCCTCTTCAGTAAGACACAACCTCTCTGAGTTGCAGTTTCATAATCTGTAAAATGTGTAGTTCAGACTAGATGACCTCTAATAATAATAGACAGAATTTACATATCACTTTAAAATTTGCAAAGCATTTTATATTTTATCTCATTCAATTTTAGCAAAACTCCTTTTAGGCACATACTACTATTATCCTCATTTTATAAATGAGAAAAACAAGCTAAGAGAGATTGTGACTCACCCAGGTTCATAAAGCTAGTTAGTGATTGAGACAGTATATGAATTCATATTTTCCAAACTCAAGTACAATGATCTGTTCGCTATCCCACCTGGCTACCTCTAAGCTACATTTTGGCTCTAAATCTATGATGCTATGAAGTTGTTTGTTAAGGGAATTTCCACACTGGGTGTTCCACATATCCTTAAAAGCAGAGGTCTGGATCAGATATTTCTTTCTCACTTGTACTCATCCACTTTAGAGTATAGCTATCTGACTCTTTAAGTGTTATTGATCTGATTTGCACATCAAAGTCTCCTGTTTGAGGTTTTGCTTTCAGTGAAGATCTCTACTATTATTCTTCCCATTGCCATATGTATTGTACTTCGCTGTTTGGTTTAACAACCCTATCTGGGCACTCTTCTACTTTTCTCTCCTTTATTAGTTTATATCTCTTTTAATCAGAGGAGTTTATCTTCAGGAAAATACACTCTTTCCAGCCCTTGTCCAATACCCTCTGTTCTTATCCAAAACTCCATCATTCATGGTATATACAGGCTAGACACGGGGTAACATTAGAGGAGATAGAACTATCATCATCAGTCATGGCAGGGGAAATTGGAAGGGGAGGGTGAAGTATTTTTGAGAAGGTGTTATTTTAACTGAGTATTGAAGGAAGCTAGAGATTCTATGGGGTGAAGGCAAAGAGACGAATCATTTCAGTCATGGTTGAAAGCCAGTGTCATAGAATTTATAAAGGGGGGTGTGTGATATAGTAGAAGACTAGAAGAATAGAAATAATCAGGTTGTGAAGAACTTTAATTGCCAAACAGAGGAATTTATGTTTGAGCTTAGAAGTGACAAGAGGTCACTGGGATAACATAATGAGACCTGCTCTTCAGGAAAATAGCTTGTGGGGGGGCGGAGCCAAGATGGCGGAGTGAAAGCAACAACTCACCTAAGCTCCTGGACAAACTCCTCTGGATACCTCTGAAAGGAGAATCCTACCAAACTTTGGAGGTGCGGAATCCAGTGGGTGACAGATTGATGGATTTGGAGCCCAGGTTAGACTGGAAGGTCCACGGGAAGGATCTGTTCCGCAGGGGTGAGCCCCCAGCGCACATCGCAGCGCGGTCAGCACAGCAGGGCGGAAGGGACCTGAGAAGCCTGAGAGCGGCGGGCGGAACCAGTGGAGCAGGAGACCAGCCAAACCGAGCTGGTGAGAGCCACTGAGTGCCAGATATCAGCGCAGCAGCCCTTGAAACCTTCAGCCTGAAGACTAAACTTCGGTAAGTCACCTACTTGAACTTCCGGGAGCCAGGATGGCGGAGTGATCAGTAAATGCTCTCTTCTCTGCCCTGATGACCATGAAAGAACCATAAAATATTTCCCCAGAAAAATCCTGGATCAGCGGGAACAGCAGAAGGGGGCAAATAGCGTCATAACACCAGAGGCTAGGAAAATAGCAAAGGGGGATTTTTCCTACTGTGGCGGAGACGATCCAGAAGGACAGAGGATCCAGGGCAGAGAAAATTCACACTGAGACCCAGGCAAGCCTCAGCGCCGGGAGAGCAGCCCCAGGAGGGGTGGGAACACACATTAGCATCTAGGAGTGCCTCAGCCCTCCAGGGGAAAAGGGAAGACAATAGGGGAGCTGGGATCACCATCCCCAGAGCTTGCCTTTGCCTCAGTACAGCTGAGTAGATCTCCTGTGACCAGACCACCCCACCCACACACTTAACAAGCTAACTCCAGGGTTGATCTGGGAAACAAAAAACAAAAACCTGCTTTTAGCTTCTTCACACATCAGCTCAACACAAAGTTCTATACCTTCTGACTGAAAGAACCAGAAGCTACAACACTCAGCCAACGTCGTGAATAGGAAAAAGCAGAAGGGAGAAAAAACCATAGAAACTTTCTATGGGGATAAGGACCAAAACACAAACACCAAAGAGGTCAGAGCTGAGACTGTACTTCCACCTGAAACTTCAGAAGGGACTATGAACCTCTCGCAAGGAAAATAGCTTGTGCAGCAGAATGTATAACATATTGGAATGGAAAAACCAAAGGAAGAGAGGCCAATTAGGAAGTTATTGAAACAATTCAAGTATGAGTTGCTGAGGGCGTGATCTAAGATGTTGGTTATATAAGTGAAGGGAAGGAGATGTACATGCAGGAGAGATGTTGAGGAGACAGAAATGGCAAGATGTAGCAACTGAATGAATATGAGAGATGAGTGAGAATGAGCAGTCCAGAGTGATACTGAACTTGTGTACCAAGGTGATTAGAAAGTGTTTTGAACAATAATAGAAAAGTCCAAAGGAGGCATTGGTCTGAGGGCAGGGGGGAAGCCATTGAATGTTGTTTTGTATAGACTGAGTTTGAAATGCTTATGGAATATTGCTTAAATTTCAAGTAGGAAATTGGTGATGGGTAACTTTAGCTTAGGATTTAGAGTAGAGCTGGATATACAGGTCTAGAAGTTATCTATGTAAAGATTAAATGAACCCATGAGAGCTGATGAGATCACTGAGAGTTAGAGAAAAAGAGACCTCAGGACTAAAGCATGGAGCACACTCAGAGTCATGGTGTATGACATGGATGAAGATCTAACAAATGAAGCTAAAAAGGTAGTCATCATACAGGTAAGAGCAGAACTAAGACAAGTTTCACAAAAAATGCAGAGAGGAGAGAAGGTAATAAACTGTCAACTGTTGACAAGAGGTCAGGAAGAAAAAGCAGATTTGAGATCATTGGTAACTTCTGAGAGAATAGTTTCAATTGAATGAAGTTATAAAGTTATGGCAGAAAGTTCAGAAGACAAGGAGAGTAAAATGAAGGCACCGAATGTAGATAACATAAGAATAGGTTTTGTAGTTGTTCTTGTAAGGTTTCATTCTCCAGGGTGTGGGTGATTTAGTCAGACTTGTAGGAAACAAAGGAAGTAGAGAGTAGGTACAGTTTAAAGATTATAGAGAAGGGTGGGGTAGGTTATGGATCAGGATAACAGCATGCTTTCACTTTATCACAGGGTCATGGTAAAGAGGTGCTTTGTAAATTATAAAGTGCTATAAAGAGTGAATGATTGTTAAGATCAAAGAAAAAGAAAATGTCACAAAAGCAAAATTCATAGTCTCATAGACCAGAAGGAATAGTAAAAAGTTATCTAGTTGTTAATTATACATACAAATGAAAGGAACTTTAATGTGTAGTTAGGATATCACAAAAATTATAGAAAACCAAATGTCATTGTATGTGTGTGTGTTTGCATGTATTTTCTTTATTTACAGAAGCATTCAATCATAATGTTTTGAGCCAGAACGTGTTGAGCTCTGGGAACCATATGAGGTTTGGGGTGCTTGGGACCCCAAAATACCAACATGTTGGGTCCTGCCAAATGAATTCAACTCAGGACTTCTTCCAGCCAAAGGAAAACAAAGTTTATTAAAGGTTCACCGTGTTGGGTTGACGCTTAAGGAGTCTAAGCATTTGTGATGCTTGTATTGACAAGCAGGCTAGATAGAATCTCAGCTAGACAGAGTCTGAGCTGGCTTGAATCTGAAAGCCTTCATGGAGGCAAGATGAAAGACCATGGGAAAGATCTAGAGGTGGTCTAGTAGTCTGGGAGGAGGGTCTAAGGAGGATCTTGATGAGACTGGGGTAACTGGGATTGATTGTTGTCCTTTCTTTTCAAAGAGGACCAAAATGACATCACCATGATAAAGTGAAGTTTCAGTGTATCCAGCTGTGGCTGATCAGACCAATATGAGCTTGGAATGTTCTACCACAGATTGGGCACAGATAGTCCATGTGAATATTTGGGGTGGTTACTCCAAATGTGTGCATCCTATGTTTCCTTTGTACTGTCTCAATTCTGCTTTGCTTATAGAGCACAGCACCTTTTCTGATGTGGGCATGCTATGCTGAGAGGTCCTGTGCCAGTGTCTCCCATGTCACACAGTCAAATCCAAAGTTCTTGAGAGAGACCTTGAGAGTGTCCTTGAATTGCTTCTTCTGACCTCTATGTGATCACCTGCCCATGTGAGTTCTCCATAAAATGGTCTTTTTGGCAAGCATACGTTTTGCATTAGAACAACATGGCCAGCCCATCGGAGGTGCACTCTCTGAAGCATAGTTTGAATGTTTGGCAGTTCAGCTTGAGGAAGGACTTAAGCGTCTGATACCTTATCATGCCAGGTGATCCTCAGAATTTCCTAAGACAATTCAAATGGAAGCAATTCAGCTTCCTGGCATGGTGCTGGTATACTGTCCCTGTTTTGCAGGCATACAACAAGAAGGTCAGCACAATGGCTCAGTAGACATTCAGTTTGCTAGTCAGTCTAATACCTCTTCTCTCCCAAACTTTTCTTCAGAGCCTCTCAAACACTGAGTTAGCTCTGGAAATGCATGTGCCAACCTCATTGTCAATGTGTACATCCCTGGAAAGTACACTGTGAAGGTAAGCAAACTTATCCACAGCATTCAAAACTTCTCCATTTGTTGTAACTGATGGTTCCACATATGGATGGTGTAGTGGTGTCTGAAGGAGCACCTGTGTTTTCTTGGTGTTGATAATTAGACCAAAATTAGCACAGACAGCAGAGAATTGATCCATACATTGTTGCATCTCAGCTTCAGAGGCCTCATTGAGTACATAATCATCTGCAAACAGAAAATCATGCACCAGCATTCCCTCCACTTTGGTCTTGGTTTGTAGCCTTTTCAAATTGAAGAACTTACCATCAGTACAGTAGTTGACCTTGACGCCATGTTCATCCTCATTGAAAGCATTTGACAACATGACTGAAAACATCATACTAAAAAGCATGGGAGCAAACACACAGGCCTGTTTCACTCCATTGGTGACTGGGAAGGCACAAGAGCATTGTCCACTACCCAGAACCCGGGCAAACATGCCGTCATGAAATTGACATACAATACTGATGAACTTCTCTGGGCAACCAAATTTTGACATAATTTTCCATAAGCCCTGATGACTAACAGTGTCAAAAGCCTTGGTCAGATCTACAAACATTGTGTACAGACCTCTGTTCTGCTCTTTGCATTTCTCCTGGAGTTGTTGGGCAGTAAACACCATATCGACTGTTTCTTGGCGCTTTCTGAAGCCACACTGGCTCTCAGGTATATGATCATCTTCTAGGTGAAGGATCAGCCTATTAAGGAGAACTCTAGCAAGAGTTTTGCCAGCAATGACTAAGAGAGAGACCCCCTGTGACTGTGGCAAGACAATCTATTCCCTTTACATTTATAGAGATGGACAATGGAGGCTTCCTTGAACTCCTGGAGGATAACCTCCTCTTCCTATATAACCTGGAAAATTTCAGTCAACTTTTGTATGAATAATGGTCCCCCTACCTCGTAAATCTCAGCTGGAATAGAAGCACCAGGTGCTTTGCCACACGAAAGGAGCCTAATGACTCTCAAAATGTCTTCTTCAGTTGAAAGTTCAGCTAAGGAGGATGTGTTCTATTATAATATATCATAAGGAGAGTGTTTTACTATTGTACCTCAAAGTCCTGTGGCAACAGGCAAGTGATGAAGCAGCAGGTGCAGACACACTAGGAGCTAGAGTCACGACTCTCCAAGCAGGTGCCCAGGCCACAGGGTTCTTTCTCACTGGAAGCAACAGTGGGGCTTGGCAGCCTCCTAGGTGTCTGAGAAACCTTTTAAGAATTGCATTGTAATCAAGGCAGGGAAACAGCTGGAGGCAATTGAGAGGTATCAGACAATGGAGGACTTGGGTGGGAAGTAACCAAGGGTGTGCCAGGCTAGGTCAAGGGTAACAGGTATGAAAGGCCAGATTAAGTGGAAAGATTCAAGGTGAGTTCAAAGAGGTTCCCAGAGTCTGAACTCCACCAAATGTACCTTGGAAATCATTTAGTCCAGCCCCCATATTTTACAGATAAAGAAACTGAGGCCCAGAGGAGTAATTTTTCAAACTAATAATTTGCCATAGTGACAGTAGTAGGATTTGAATCCACTTTCTCTAACATTGGAAGTAGAGTAGAAAGTGAGTATAGATGACTGATCATTAAATATGTGAGAAAGATAATGCTGTTTGTATTTTTCATCTAATTCTTTTTTCCTCCAGCAAACATTAATAGCATTTGCTAAAGATGGAGATTTATCTACTTAAAACTCATGCTTAAAACACCAGAAATAGTCATTTTTTTATTGCACACAAAATGACGTGCTTTTTTTTTTGTGCACCCTTAATTAATCCATACTTCAGTTGAGCAATTCAAAGTATTAACACATTAGTTATGGAAAATGGGAATGTTTCATTTCTCTTGTTTCAATTATATCTGCCATTTTCTAAGAATCCTATAACTATCTAGCTTGTCAAAGCTATATACTAATTATTTCGAATGTTTTTTCTTGTCCTATGTAATTATGTTTTGTAATAAACTATGTAGATGATAACATTTTTAATAACAGGAAAAATACTTTTTGTAGAGAAAATCCATTATAAGTAGGTAGCATGTAATTACTTCTCAGTTTACTCATTATGGTCAAATAACAGGTTTCAGAATGAAAAAGGCAAATCCTTTGTTACTTTTTTAGTACCATGTTTGTTGAATACTCAGTATTAAGTAATACCTGGATTAGAAAGATTAACATTGCCAAACACCACCAAGTGAACTCCCTATTCTGATATTTAAAGCATACTTGTGAACTTCAAACCCTATTTCACTCATACAAGGACACTATAATTGGACAAAACCTCTTAACTAACAAATAGTAAATTACTATTAGAACTTAACCGTGAACAGAAGTTTGAAATTTGCTAATTGTTCTTCCTGCTACAGCTATTAGCTGGCATTTGAGCCCTTGGAGCCCGTCTGCCCTTCATATAGAATACTTAAATGATACAGATTATACACTGGAGCAGTCTGTGAAGGGTTAATGTATCAACTATGCTTTCAGATGACTAGTAAATTCAGGGAAACACTGGGCCAATTTTTGTAGAATGCTATAGAGAATTATCAGAGTAATTTATTTCAATTCAATTAAACAAACACTTTTATTGAGTAATTCTTTTGAGGTCAGGTTATAGTGTCTTAAGAATGCCTAGTAACTCATATGTTTCAGCTACATGGGTCAGGTACCTTGACCCTGGGATTAGATATTATGGTATTGAATTTGTTGGAATTCAATGAATATTTATTGAGCATCTACTGTGTGCAAAACATTATGTTTGACTCTGATTCCTTATCTCTCTTCATATTCACTCAATATGAAAAGCACTGTGCTAGGGAATTGGCAAAAGATGAAGAAAATCAAGCTAGAGAATCCCCTCTTGGAACTTACAGTCTTGTTTATAATAAGGTCAAAGAAGATAGTAGGCATTGGCTATGTCCCACCATATAAGAAGAGTTATGTAGGAGAAGTGGTGGGGGGTAAAGGATGTCATCAGAGAAATATATGACCTGAAAAAAAAATGAGCACAGTGAACGCTAGGGATAACAAGCTAATGGACAAACTGTATTATATGCTAGTATAACATTAGTATACACACAGTATCAAGAGCATGAGAAGACCTTATCATTTCAAGGGGACGTCCTGGAGTATGGGAGGGCATGAAAAGAGGAAGACTGGATGGGCAGGCATGGAAGGGTTGAAAGATACCTTGTTTTAGGAAATATTCACATCCCTGAGATCATAGGTACGTTGGAGAAGAGAAATTCTTTAAGGTCAGGGATTTTTTTTCCCCATGTCCCCAGCACTTAGCACAGTATTTGACAAATAGTAAGTACTTTATACATGTTTAACAAATAGGAGAATGACTGAATTGTTGAAACACTGAAGAGGAAGGTGAGGAAGCATTTTCTTTTTTACTAAATACGTGCCTTCAGAGGATTTTCTTTGTTCAGAACAAAACTGACTCTTCTTTGACCTAATGATTCAAGCATCAGGCTTAAACTTCAGTTCTACATTTTTAATGGAATTTACCTTGTAGCACATGTAAAGCATGGCATTCGTATTGTAATATTTCATTATATATGATAAAATATAGGTGTTTGTACAATCATCTAAGCTATGTGACTAGACTATACATTTTTACTTTTTTGAATACATTCTTTTTATTGAAAGTAATTGGTTGTTGTTGAATTACAAAGTGTATCTTATTTTTAATTTGTTGCAAATGAACTGCAACTCTTTTTTCACAGGGTATTTTGTTAAGAATAAAGGCATAGGGCGCCATTTGAATTTCAAATCCCTGGCCCATCAAACGTGAAATGAATATTTAAACATGAAAAATGAAATTAAGCTACACATTTGAAAAAATATTTCTGCTTGCAAAAGTCAGAATTATACAGCCACGACCTTTAAAATAAAATGCACAGTTTGAGATAACGGAATAGTTGCCGATTATGGCTTCTGGAGAACTCTGCCACAAAGTGATATATGCCCATTCATCTTTCCTTTCAAAGAACAAAAGGCATTCAAAGGACTAGACAGGTGTTCAGGAATACTGAAAAATAGAAATGACTTCTCCCTTTTCCATTTTAATGTGGTTCTCCTGAAGGCAGACATTAGTCCATACACAATCAGGTCTGAACTGCCACCTTCTATTAGGGTCAGAGTGACAATGAAGGGAATATGAAGTCTAGGGAGATCCTTGGGTCTGTTTGGTGTTCTTTCTTAACTTCACATCCTGACCTGATTACTCAGTTGGTAGGATAAAACAAAACAAAACATAACCACCTCATAGCAAATGACTTTGTCAAAGGTATCCTAATAAAACAGAATTTTCTTAAATGTTATATTTTTGCTTCATTATGTGGCATAATCTTGAATTTATACAGTATATTTCAGTGCTTTATTTATCCCTCAGATTTGATTTTGTAGTGACTTTGTTTTCCATGGCATTAAGGGGTCCAATAAACTGACCTAGAAGTCTCAGAAAAGAAATAATTTAATAATATAAGGACACAAACTCTGAGGGGAAATAGTGGGGAAGTGGTAGGGAAGACAGTGATTTTTGTTACCGGATGGAAGTCAGGCAAATGTCTCCAGCTTTACCCATCACATCAGTCCTTTTTTATCTTATGTGCAAGTTGATTTATGTGGCAAACAAGGGAATGATGAGGGTTGAAAGGTATTTTTTCAAGCCTGTTCCTCCTTGCTTCTTTATGATTTTGCTAAATGAGGTTCCCTTGATGAATTGAATAGGACCCAGACTAGTTACTTGGGAGATGTGATAGGAATGAGGTAAGGCACAAATTTCCATTTAACTGTTAAATTCCTCTTCTGCTTTGTTCAGAAAGAGGAAAAGGAGAAATAGTTCTGGGTATGACTTCCAGCTGCACATGTGGAATTATCTAAGTTGCAAGACTGGACTTTCTCCTGCTCCACTTGCCTGATCTCCGATGTGAAGGGAAAGTGACCTTCATGTTCCTTCCATCTCCTGTTGCAAGTTCCCTGAGTGGAGAGGAAGAGGAAAGTTGGAGGGGAGCTAGACTTACACCTCCTGCTACAGGGATTTGACCTTCATCTCCTACTATGATGTCTCCTGCATGATATCTACTCTTCTTTGGGTAAAAGATAAGTGACTTTCACTTAATGATTAACATTCTCACATCTGATCATATACTACACATATCAGTGATTCTGAATCCATATAGGTTATCATCCAAACTCCATTCCCTGTCCTTCTATTCATTTACTTATTTCCATCTTCCTCAACCTTCTCACCTAAAGCCCTTACAAAATGTTTACCCAACACTTCTCCCATGCCCTCTGCAATGCCTGTTCAAGGTAGTGGGGGAAACTGTCTTCATCTTAATCTTTTCCTCTCCCACTCCTTCCATCTTCAGGCAATCTCAAAGACCTGCCTACCCTTGCTAACACGTTCTTTCTGGGTATCCTTTCCAGTATTGACTGCACTTTTACTCATTCCTCTCAACTCACTAGTTGAACCAAGAGAGTTGGAATATTTATTGCTCCTCATTGTCACTTCCAGTTTCTCCCTCTATGTCCATCACTCAGTAATTCATTTTCCTTTGATGTCCATACAAGTCACATCTTCTACCCTATTAACATCCTGGCAGCTGCAATAGAACTCCTGGGCATTCCCTTTCCTTCCTTAATGGGTTCAGTACCTGGATCACAATCTTTCTCTTTTCCCAAAGGGCTGCGCTCAAACAAGGGGACTTCAACATACATAGTATCACTTTCTTTAACAGCCAAATCATTCAGTTTCTCAATATACTCACTTCGTCCACCCCCCCCCCCCATTAGCCATGTACAAAGACAGACCCTTGCTGTTGTCATTACCCACAAATGTGCAGCCTCTGTGTCTAAGAATTCTGCAATGTCCTTATCTGAAGATGATCTACTGACCTTCAATCTCTTACTGTGCCTTCCCATACTGAACTCTACTCTTTGTCCACACTATGATCTAAATTATGTGATTCCCCAGTTCTTTCCCAGTGATCATTCCTAAAAGATGTCATGTCTTTTCTTCATCTTGACCCTCTAGTAAAACATGTTATCTATATACAGTCCTCTTCTTTTGAGTCCCTGACTCCTTTATCATTGCACCAATTGTGCCCTACTAAGCCTCAACATTGGATCACTTCCATCATCCACAGCTTTCACTACTACACATGTGCTACTGAACTAAGGTGAAGAAATCACAAAAACATTCTGATGGGGTCTACTACAAATTTATTTTACATAACCTCAAATGAGTCTTCAGAGCAGCTAGGGAACTCCTGTAACTCACTGTCCCACTCTCCACAATGGCTCTTCCAAGCCTTTTCATTCCTCCTCAAATCTCCCATGATTCTCCCTGCAACCATCCTCTCAGCTGAGAACCTTGCATCATATTTTTTTCTAGATATTTATTTTTTTAATTTTTATCTTAAATTTATTTATTTATTTTAATTTTTCAACATTCATTACCATAAAATTTTGAGTTCCAAATTTTCTCCCTATCTCTCCCCTCCCCACACCCCAAACTGCTGGGCATTCTGATTACTCCTACCATCAATCTGCCCTCCTTTCTAACATCCCTCCCTTCCCTTGTCCCCATCTTCTCTTTTGTCCTGTAGGGCAAGATACATTTTTATACCACCATTATCTGTATTTCTTTTTTCTCAGTTGTATGCAAGAGCAATACTCAACAGTTGTTGCTAAAACTTTGAGTTCCAACTTCCCTTCCTTCCTCCCTTCCCACCCATCCCCATTGAGAAGGCAAGCAATTCAATATAGGCTATATATGTGTAGTTTTGGAAATGACTTCCACAATAGTCATGTTGTATAAGACTGACTGTATTTCCCTTTATCCTATCCTGCCTGCTATTTCTTCTCTTCTCTCTTTTGACCTTGTACTTCCCCAAGAGTGTTGACTTCTAATTGCTCGCTCCTCTTATTGCCCTCCCTTCCATAATCCCGCCCACCCTACTTATCTCCTTCTCCCCCACTTTCTTGTATTGTAAGATAGGTTTTCATAGCAAAAGGAGTCCTTGAGTCAAATGTGATACTTCACATTTTCCTTTTTACCTCCTTGTTTTCCCCCTCTATTGAAAAGTGTTTTTCTTGCCTCTTTTTTGAGAGATAATTTGCCCCATTCCATTTCTCCCTTTCTCCTCCCAATATATTCCTCTCTCACCCCTTAATTTTACTTTTTTAGATATGATCCCTTCCTATTCAACTCACCCTGTGCTCGCTCTCTCTCTCTCTCTCTCTCTCTCTCTCTCCCTCTGTGTGTATATGTGTGTGTAATCCCACCAACTACTCAGATACTGAAAAAAGTTTCAAGAGTTATAAATATTGTCTTCCCATGTAGGAGTGTAAGCAGTTCAACTTTAGTATGATTTCCCTTATGATTTCTCTTCCCTGTTTATCTTTTCATGCTTCTCTTGATTCTTGTGTTTGAAAGTCAAATTTTCTTTTCAGCTCTGGTCTTTTCATCAAGAATGCTTGAAAGTCCTCTATTTCATTGAAAGACCATTTTTTCCCCTGAAGTATTATTCTCAGTTTTGCTGGGTAGGTGACTCTTGGTTTTTATTCTAGTTCCTTTGACTTCTGGAATATCATATTCCAAGCCCTTCAATTCCTTAATGTAGAAACTGCTAGATTTTGTGTTATCCTGATTGTATTTCCACAATACTCAAATTGTTTTTTTCTGGCTATTTGCAATATTTTCTCCTTGACCTGGGAACTCTGGAATTTGGCGACAATGTTTCTAGGAGTTTCTCTTTTTGTATCTCTTGCAGAAAGTGATCAGTGGATTCTTTCAATATTTATTTTGCCCTCTGGTTCTAGAATATCAGAGCAGTTTTCCTTGATAATTTCATAAAAGATGATGTCTAGGCACTTTTTTTGATCATGGCTTTCTGATAGTCCCATAATTTTTAAATTGTCTCTCCTGGATCTATTTTCTAAGGTCAGTTGTTTTACTAATGAGATATTTCATATTATCTTCCATTTTTTTCATTCCTTTGGAGTTTTTTTGTGATTTCTTGGTTTCTCATAAAGTTATTAGCTCCCATTTGTTCCATTCTAATTTTTGAAGAACTATTTTCTTCAGTGAGCTTTTGAACCTCTGTTTCCATTTGGCAAATTCTGCTTTTTAAAGCATTCTTCTCCTCATTGGCTTTTTGAACCTCTTTTGCCAATTTAATTAGCCTATTTTTAAAGGCGTTATTTTCTTCAGCATTTTTTTTGGGTCTCCTTTAGCAAGTTGTTGACTCACTTTTCATGATTTTCTTGCATCTCTCTCATTTCTCTTCTCAATTTTTCCTCCACCTCTTTTACTTTATTTTCAAAATCCTTTTTGAGCTCTTCCATGGCCTGAGCCCATTTATTATTTATTTTGGATGTTTGGGATACAAAAGCCTTGAATTTTATGTCTTTCCCTGATGCATTATTCTTCCTCATCCAAAAAGATGGAAGAAGATATCTGTTCACCCAGAAAATAACCTTTTATAGTCTCATTTTTTTCCCTTTTTTGGGCATTTTCCCAACCAGTGACTTGACTTTTGGGTCCTTTGTCAAGAGTAGGGTATACTCTGGGTATCTGTAAGATCTCAGCTCTGCCAAGGTGACACAATCAAGCCTGTACACTGATCTGGGAGCAATCAGAAACTTTTGTGCCCAGAATCTGCCATTATTAGAATTTCCTCTGTACAACCACCTCACCTCCAGTTCTGCCAAGCCAGCACTGGGGGCTAAGATTCAGATGAGCTGCTCAATTCCCCCCAGGGTTTAGGTGAGGGCAGGGCTGTCATTTAGTGTGAGATTAGATCAGCTGCTCAGTTCCCCCAGGAGCTTTAGATTGGGGTAGGGCCACCACAGAGGGGTCAATTCCTCGAGGGGCTTCACAGTGAGGCCTTCAACAATGGATGTTGGTTGCTGCCTGCTTTGGGAGCCCCTACCCTGCTGCTGCCTCTGCTGCTGCTGCATGAGGTCAAAGCTGTGGGGACACCCTGCTCCTTCTCGGCCAGCTGAAAAAACCCTCCAGTTGACCTTTAGCACCTGTGGGTTGAGGGATCTGCACTGCTGCTGGAGATTCTGTCCCTGAAGCCTGCTTGGTCCTGCTCCTCCTGGTGCCACATGGACCAGGCTGGGCTGGGCTCCACCCCATGTCCAAAGTGACAGACCTTTCCCATTGGCCTTTCAGGTCACCCTGGGCTACAAATCTCCTCCACGCTGTTGTTCTGTGGCTTCTGCTCTTCTAGAATTTGTTGAGAGTCTTTCTTTACAGGTATTTTATGTGCTGTGAGGGAAGAGCTAGTTTATGTGCATCTTTCTACTCCACCATCTTTGTTCTGCCCCCCTTGCATCATATTTTATAGAAAAAAGTTGAGGCCATTTGCGAAGGGTATCCTTTCTCCCCTCTTCCTTATCTCATATCACCCAGATTCTTTTGACCGTTACCCTCTTTTTCAATCCTGGCTCACATGTTGAGGTTATCCTGCTCCTTACCAAAGCAAGGCCCTCTACCTGCAGAAGCAATCTCATTACATCCTGTTTCCTCCAGCAGATTGTTCCCTCTATTTGACCCACTCTCCCACTTATTTTCTATCTTTCTCTATCTACTGACTTCTTCCAAACTACCTATAAACCTTCTCGTGTGTTCCCTGTCCTAAAAAAAATCTTTCTATCTTTCCATCTCCACTCTGTATTACCCTTTTTTCTTCTGCCCTTTGTGACTGATCTCCATGGGAAGGCTATCTACAAGAGATATGTCTACCTCTCTCTTATCCTCTTCCTACTCTCCTTCAGTCCAGCTTTCAGCCTCATCATTCCATGAAAATTACTCTCTTCAAAGGTTCCAGTGATTTTGTAATTGCAAAATCCAATGACCTTTCCTCAATTCACATTCTTATTGACTTCTCTGAAGCCCTTGATACAATTGATCACTGCTTTCCCTTTGATATTCTGTACTTGCTAGGGTTTCCAAATATTGCTCTCTCCTAATTTTCCTCTTATTTCTCTAAATACTCCTTCTCAAGCTCCTTTGGTAGATCCTCATCCAGGTCATATCCAATAACTATGGACTTCTTACACAGGTCTATCCTTTTCTTTCTTCTCTTCTCTTTTTATATTACTTCAAACAATAATGATGATGATGACAGTAATAGTAATTATTAAATATTTATGTAGTCTTAGTATGTGTCCAGGCACTCTGATAAGTGCTTTACAATTATTATCTCATATGATCCTCACAGCAAGTCTGGGAGGTAGGTGTTACTATTATGCTAATTTTGTAGATGAGGAATTAAAAAGCTAATATTAGTCTGAGGCCAGATTTGAACTCAGGTCTTCCTGACTCCAAGTCCAATACCCTGTCTGTTATTCCAATATCTACTGATATTTTTGATTTAGTGATTTTTTTTCTTTTATTCATTAAAAGGTCCATTCCCTGACTAGTTCTTAAAGAAGCCTATTCACTCAATGGGCATTACCTCCCTCTAAGTGAGTACCTGAAAAGGCCAGCCTAAAAAGGCCATGGTCTCGCATTGCATCCTGGGCCATCTCCAGTCATCCTGATGAATATTTGGTCACTGGACACAGATGACTCAGGAGGAGAAAGTGAGGTTGGTGACCTTACATAGTCCTCCCTCACTCAAGATAAAGTCATGTACAAGTCTTGTCATCATTTCTCTGATTTCATAATCTTCTTCCAAAATGAAGGATGAACATAGACTGGCATTTTGGTAAGGTGGAATATTCAGGTGTACGGATAATGAAATTAGGTTTAGACATGTTGAGTTTAAGATATATGAAAAGGCAGTTGGAGATGAGAGGTCAAAAAAAGAGACTGAATAGGTAGATTTGAGAATCATTAGCACAGAGATGATAATTAAAGCTGAATCTCTTAGCATATGAGATCACCAACTGGGTTGCTTGAATGGATTTAATTATCACTTCTATACTGATGTTTCTCAAATCTAGCTACATTGCCTTACTTCCCTGCTGACTTCCCTTCTCACATCTCCAACTGCCTTTGTAGACATTCTTAACTTAATTCTGATGGACGTTGTAAACTTAACGTGTTGGAAACTGAACTCATGATCGTTACACCTAAAACCTCCACCCTTCCAAATTTCCCTATTATGGTTGAAGGCACCACCATCCTAGCAATCCTCCAGGCTCACAAAGTAGGGATCATCTTTGACTTCTCACTATCTCTCTCCTCCTCACCATGTTCAATTTGTTGCCAAAGCCTATCGGTTTCATCTTTGTGACATTTCTAGAATAGTCCTTCTTCTCTCCTCTGATATCACCACAACTCTGGTGTAGGCTCTCATCACTTCATGATAGCCTACTGGCTGATCTCCTTGCTACAAGTTTCTTCCTACTCTGGCCTATCTTCCCTATAGCTGCCATAGTGATTTCCCTAAAGCGCATGTCCAATAATATCATCTTCTTACTAAAAATCTAGTGTCCCTATCATCTCAAGATTAAATATAAGATCTTCTAGTATTTAAAGTCCTTCTTAATCTAGCCCTACCCCTATCTTTTTAGTCTTCTTACAACTTTTACTTGCCTCTCCCATGTACTCTTCAATATAGTAGCACTGACCTCCTTGCTTTTCCATGAACAAGATATTCTGTCTCTTGACTCTGAACATTTTCGCTATCATGAAATGATCTTCCTCCTCATCTCTGTCTACTGTCTTCCCTGACTTCCTTCAAGTCTCAAATGAAATCCCACCTTCTACAGGAGGTCTTCCCCAAAACCTTTTCAATTCCAATGCTTTCCCCTTGTTAATTATTTCCTATTTGTCCTTTATATAAATTTTTGTACATGTTTGTTAGTTTCCCAATAGATTGTGAGCTCATTGAGGGCAGGGATGATTTTTGCTTTCTATAACTTTCTCCTTAGCATCGTGCCTAGCACATACAAGATAACAAATGGTTTTTGATTGTTTAATGACTGAGAAATTAAACAGAATTTTGGACAACTAAGATAAGAAATAAGAATGAAAGATGCTGACTGTTAATAAGGGAAAAGGAGTTCTAAAAACATATTTTAAATGTCTAAGGACTTTGACCAATTGTGTTAAGGGGCTAATGTCACTTGACATTATAAACTAAAGATTTTAAGACCCTTTCCAACAGAATGAAATTTCATCTTGGCTAATGACCTGCAGATGGCAGAAGAGAGCAATGGTAGCTCTTCAAAGATTCCCAACAGAGTGATGATGGTACCAGCAGAGTTTATTAATGGCTGTGCCATGCTAGATTTATGAGTTTTTCTCTATGCACATTCCCCTTCAGGCATGTTCTCTGGTCACATGTGTATATGTATTTTATCTTCCCACATTGATGGTATAGTGATCTGTGGGAGAATATGCCACTGTTTATGGGGAATTTTCTCTTATTTGCTATGTTGTTTGACCGAATGTCTTGATTAGAATTTAATTCTCTAGTTGGCCTAATAAAAATCAACATATTGTTCAGGCTTTCAATGGATATTGACCTGTACATTGCCTTAAATCTGGAATAGTTTTCAAGGTGCCTGTACATGAAATGATCCCAAAGAATAGAAATGAGTATATCTAGGGTTGCAGCCTGATAGAGGAAAATCCAGTGACGAAGCTATTCATCCCTAACTCAATCAATACCTTCCTCTTTTTCTTTCGTCCTACCCCTCCCTTGCTCATCACCCCCAATCATCAGCAGTGACAAGAACAGAGCAAACTTATAGAAAGAATGAAGAGATGGACACAGTATAGCACGTTCTATAGCAACAAGGATAGCAACATAGCGACAGTGTGCTGTAGTGAATAACTGTGTCTGTGTATGTACACACACATATGATAAATGGTTGACTGTTCTTTTCCCATTGTGTTCTGGAATTATTATCTGTGTGTGTGTGTGTGTGTGTGAGAGAGAGAGAGAGAGAGAGAGAGACAGAGAGACAGAGAGACAGACAGAGAGAGACAGAGAGACAGACAGAGAGAGACAGAGAGACAGAGACAGAGAGAGACAGAGAGACAGAGACAGAGACAGAGAACTTTAAAAATAGCAAGATGTGTTAAAACTGGGTCACTAATGCACCGTTGATGCAGTTGTAAACTTATCCAAACATTCTGGAGAACAATTGTGAACTATGTTCAAAGGATCATAAAACTGTACATATTCTTTGATCCAGCAATATAGACTACTAGGTCTATATCCCAAAGACATGCAAAAAAAGGGAAAAAAGGACCTATCTGTACAAACATATTTGTGTATATACATGTACAAAATTATCTTTTTGTGGTGGCTAAGAATTAGAAATCAAAGGGATGCCTATCAATTGGGAAATGGCTAAACAAGCTGTGATATGTGGTTGTAGTGGAATATTATTGTGCTGTAAGAAATGACAAGCAGGATGATTTTAGAAAAAACTTGAAAGACTTACATGAACTGATACATAGTGAAGTGAATAAAACTAGGAGAATACTGTACACAGTAACAGCAATGCTGTTCAACAAAGAACAATGAATGACTTCACTATTCTCAGCAATACAATGATCCAAGACAATCCCAAAGGACTGATGATGAAGCATTCTATCAACCTCCAGAGAAAGAATTGATATTGTTTGAATACAGACTGAAGTATGTTATTTTTCACTTTCTTTTTTTTCTTTTGTTCCAGTCTTCTTGTACAAAATGATTAGAATGGAAATGTTTTACATAATTGCACTTGTATAACCTATATCTGATGGCTTACTGTTGGGGAGGAGAGAGAGGAACAGAGAGAAGGAGAAATAGAATTTGGAACCCAAAACTTTACAAAAAATGCTAAAAATTGTTTTAACATATAATTAGAGGAAATAAAATACATATTTTAGAAATATAGAAAGGATAACAATATTAGTCTTTAAGTATACAAAAATACTACATTTATCATGTATGGCCATTGATCCTGGCTATAAAAAAAATATGGCCCAAGGTCCTGCTATGTGACAGCTATTGGGCTAAGCACTTTAAGTATATGATTTCTTTAATTTAAGTACCTAGAATGTTTTAAAAGCAGTGTGATAGGCACAGAGATACAGAGTTGAAACTCTATGTTCCTGCTCTCTATGATCTTCCATTCTAATAGGAATGAAACAACATCCAGCAAATAAAAACTCATAGAAGGTAGAATGTAATGTGGGACAAGTATAGAGATCTACATAACCCACTCAAGGAACATTTGTAAAGGGATAATTACTTTCAACTGTAGGATCAGGCAAGGCTTCATGGAGAACGATACTCAATTTGGACCTAGAAGGAAGAAAAAATAGAAGTTAAAAATAAAAGCACAATCTCATGTTATATGTTTATATTCAGTTGCCATGGATAGGATTCTTTAAAATTCAATAAACACTTTAATGCCTATAATGGGCAAGGCATTATGCAAAGTACTGGGGATATAAAGACAAAATCAAAATCATTACTTCCCCTACAGAGCTTACATTATAGACAAGAAACTTTCTATGGATAGGATGATAAAGCAAATTGTAGACACAAATCTTTACCTTCTTCTTTGGAGTCAACCTAATAAGAATGGATGAGTTAGTGTGATAATTATTTTTGTCTATGCAATGTTTGATTGAGGGGAATCATGTGATGCCAAACTATAATGGTTTCTCAAGAGGAGATAAAAGTTTCTGCCATAGCAGAATGGGAACAAGTTATTATCAATCAACAAGTATTTATTAAGCACTTTCTATGTGCCAATCGCTGTGCTAAGAAAATGTCAATACAAAGACAAAAATGAACTAATTTCCAATTTCAGGGAAGAAGGGGAGGCTATATACATACATACATACGCACACACATATATATATATGGGTGTGTATACATATATGTGTATATATATATATTCAAGTATAACTATTTAGCCACACTCATACATATATGTAATTATCACACCATCATCACCGATTTAAGGTAGTTGAAGGGAGGGTAGCCACTAATAGCTTGGAGTACCAAAGAAGGGTCTAATAGAGCTGGTGAATTGAGCTTTGGACAAAACTAGGGATTCTAAGAAGTGATAATGAGAAAGATTCACTTTTCAAAAACAAATAGCAGCATTTGCAAAAGGTACAGATAGGAGGTAGATTTGGTGTAACTGGAATACCAATCATACTAGTTTGTCTGGAACAATAACCACTGTGAAAACATCAGTCTAAAGAGATACAGGACAGAGGAATCAGAATTACATCTCTACCAAAGTCCAGGTGTGCTCTGGTTGTGAAGTAAACTATGTATCCTATAGTTGTTGCTGCTGTTTTACCTCTCCTGATGAATTCTCTGGTAAGGATAGCTATGAATTCCAAGACTATAACATGCCTGTAGACTTTGGCATTTAGTAACTGTATGCTTCCTCATATACATAAGGGTCTGTGGTCAAAATCTATTGCAACCATTCACAGAAGGAGACACTCAGGTACCACGTGCCCTAGTACTAATGCATACAAAGTATAACAAAGATGTTTAGAGTCCTCATGAATAGTCATCTCACAGCAAATATAAATGACTCTTATAATAAGCCTGCAGATCTATGTTCTGCACAGCAACAACAAAATATATGTAGAATTTTAAGGTTCATAAAGCATTATACAATATTGAAAAATTTATGTTCACAACAGCCCTCAGTGGAATTATTATTATTATTATTATTATTATCCCCATTTTACAGATGAGGAAATTGAGACAAATATTAAGTAATTTGCCCCAGGTCACACTGATAGAGAGTATGTAAAAGTAGATTTTGACATTATTACTGTACTATTTTCATCTAAACAGATGGATGGATTGCTACACATGATATCATGACTCAAACAGTTTGGGAGAAAATCATCCACTGTGCAGGTACTTTGGAAAACATAGCAAAATATTTTCTTGAATACTACTTACCATCAGAACCCATAGATCAGCAATGTGAATAGTCAAATAAGATGATTAGAAAGCATCTACAACCTGGGAAGCCTCTTGAGAGCAGGCCATTTTCATAACCAAAGTTCCCACCTGGCTCAATGGCCTTTTACACAGACATGTAGCCATTCCTTCACTACACAGAATGTGATGTGTTTCAAAAAGGAAATAGGCTTAAATCACTTCCCTTTGTTGAAAACATGTTCAGCAGTTTCTAATTAGATCTAGGAGTTAACATCCTACCTAAAATTCCTTTGAAAATTAACAAATATCCTTACCTATGCTATCCATTGAAGCAATCAGTAACAAAATGAACAAGATTTGTTTTACATTTCTAGGGAAAACCACCCTTATCCGATTACTTGTCATCTGAACACTTGACCGAATTGTTGTCTTAAGTCATTCATCATTTGAGGATTGAGTAATTTTCATCATGTTGCTAGAAAATTAATCAATACCAAGAAGGATGATGGCATGATTATAGTAATTATCACATTTGATATAGATAGTTGCTATTATTTAATTTTATTCTAATTCATTATAGAGCAAGTAAAAATCCCATCAGTGAGTATGTGAAATGAAGCTGTGGTAAGAATTTCTCATTCATGTAGGAGAGAGGGAATGATATTTGGCCTGGAAATGATTAATAGGATATTGATTTCCAAAATTAGTAAGGAGATAGTAAGGGATCACTTAACGGTCTTTGAATTTGTCACGTACTTCAAGTAAACTATATCCCTGAGCACTGAAAGAATTGGAGGATGGGATCAGTGAGCTGTTTATCAATCATATATGAAATATCATGGAAAATGCGTGAAGGAATATAGGTCTAGAGAAGAGCAAATTCACTTTCAAAAATGGGTAGAAAACAGAATCTTAGGGTAAATCCTAGGCCAATAATAAGGCTTTGATTTCTGGGAAAATTCAAAAGCAGATGTATAAAGAGATAATTAGTGAACATCTAGAAGAGGAAGCAGTGGTTACAGAGTCAGAATAGTTTCAACAGCAGGTCATGCCAGACCAACCACTTGTTCCTTTGCTTAGGGACAGTAAACTAGTAGATCAGGTCAGTGATGGGAGATTGTGCCTACACTTCAGCACAGCCTTTGATAAAGGTTTGCGGCATTATTTTGTAAAAAAATAGAAAGCTGACAACAAAACAACAATACAATTACATGAATTTGGAAACCATTGAATAGCTTGACACAGAGATTAATCTATAACTATTTAATATCCATTTGTCATTAGATTTCCAGTGAAATACCCCAAGATTTTGGATTTGCCTCTGTATTTTGTTTTAACATTTTTATCAATGATTTACATAGTCATAGATGATGTGTTTATCAAATTTGCAGCTGACATAACAACTGTATACTATTATTATACATATGTAATAAGTTGTTGACTGGCTCTGGGCTGAATCTGATAAGGTTAAATTCAATAGGGATAATGTAATATATATTTGAGTATAAAAAGCAAAACCTTCAGAAATTTAGGATGGGGAAGCCAGGGTTAGATATTGGAGTTTGGAAAAGATCTATGCGGCTTAGTGAACTAGATACTCTATGCTTTGGTGAAGCTATATCTGCTGTATTGTGTTGCATTCTGTGTGCTACAATTAAAGCTTGACTGTACTTTTGAAAAGGCAACCAGAATTATGACAAGAAACCCTGGAAAGTTTTACATTGCATATTTTTTAAAAATTAGACTATCAAAATCACATTGGATTAACTGTTACTTACAGAATTGAAATAATAAATGGACTCAACCAAAAAACAAATATAGTTGCCTTTAAAAAAAAAAAGAATGCAACAGATACTGTCTAATCTTGTAGCTATTGTGTGTCACCCGAAATTCATATCCCCTATGGTGACTTGTGAAGTGTTTTAAACATATATTATACTCAATGAATTTGTTAAATTAAATTGAAGAATAAACCATGGTTAGTGATGAAAAGCAGCTGCAATATTCCATTCAGCATGTCCCAAGAAAATATGCTTTATAGTAAGTGTGGCAAAATCAGACAATCTAAATAAAACTTACTATTTCTTTGGTATGATCAGGATAGCCAAGAAGTATAGTAGAAATGACACCGAAGTCATTCCGGAGCTGGGAGTGGAGGAGGGGGTCTCTAGTCTTAGTTTTACTGCCAATCTATTTTATATCCTTGAATAAGTTGATTGACTTATCTGTACTCAGTTTCTTCACATGTTAAGTTATACTAATAAACAAGATAGTTTCTAAGGCTTCTTTTAGTGATAGAAATTATTTGATTATAAAATATGCTGTTGGAAATGCATTTAGACATACTGTATTCTTGTTGCTTATTGACATGCTGGAACTTTAAAAAAAATATGTATTCAATGAAGTTCCCACACACATAAGGACAAAATAACAGACTTTTCTGTACACTTTCATTGGTAGCAGGCTTAAAGAATTTACACCATGTGAACCACATTCTGTTTGGAATTTTATGATATGTGCTAATTGCCTCTGTACCTGTGTATCTGTGGACAAATTATTTAACCCATGTTTGCCTCAGTTTCCTCATCTGTAAAATGAGCTAGAGACAGCAATGGCAAACCACTCCGGTGTCTTTGCCAAGAAAACTCCAAATGGGGTCATAAAGGGTCAGATATGACTGAAACGAGTGAACAATATCTCTTCCACTCTTCCCCTTAATAAGACACGGCATTTTCTCCTTTTTTCATGGTTACCCACTATTAACAATATCATTACCCTAAAGTTCTCTCACCCCTGCTTTTAATGGGTGTCTTCCTTCTGCCTCCTATTCCTATGCTTCTATTATCCATGTTAACCACATGCACATTGCAATCAGAAATCTCTGACTGACACAGGAACCCTCATAATTCTTTGTGTTTTCAGTTATCCTATCCCCAAACGGGTGGTCACATTAAATACTATGCACTGCCTGTTTTCAGTGTGCTCTAATTCTAACTCTACTGTGGGCAAATTTACCTTATTTGTTTTATTTTAATCCTAACTCTTCCTTTGTCATTTTGTCCTAAATGAAAATCACTTTGCCCCCCCCCCCAAACCTCATGAATCCTGAATCACCTGCGTGTGTGTGTGCATGCGTGCGTGCGTGTGTGTGTGTGAGGCAAGGGTAATTTTGGTCTTCATTGTCTTTACTGACATTTATAAGCCATTTTATTTGCTTATCATTTAAAAAAATGAAGTCCATGTCCTGTGATTATATCATCCTCTTCAAGCTTTGGTCTACTATTTCCCATTACTAATTACCATTTGCCTAGGGGACTTCAGCTTCCAAATGATAACCTTGTCAAACATGTCAGTCAATTCATCATCCACATTGGTGACTCCTCTCACTCTTTGGCTGTCTGATAAAACTGGCCAGACCTTACTACCTTACCTGACATTCTGGTGATAGTTTTAATATGATTTTAAATTAAAAATTAATTAATTTGACAGTTACTTTTTCTAATGTTAATTACTTCTAATTTTACACTATTCTGCCTATGACAAACATTTTTTTCTTTATATTAGTATCTAACAGTTAAAAAATTCTTCCAGCCTTGCAATGACTGCAGTATCCTATAAAAGAATCAATAACAACCCCTCTAGCTGCTAAGTCCTTCTAAAAGTCTTTGCTTACTTTCTGAGATAATAATTAGGATGTTTTGCAGTAATAATATATCATTTCTTGGCATTTGTTCATTCTGTTTTGGTTTTGACTATACTTTTGTTTGTGTCTCCTTGTGACTTATGTTTCATCATAGTATTAAAATCATCCTGCCTGACTCCCCCACACCAGCAGTTGCTGCAATATCTCTAATAGTCATTGAAGTGTACTTTTAAAAGTTACAACTTTTATGTGTTCTCTTTCCATAATATCCATTCTAAAAAGAACACTGACAGTACACTCACTAAAGTTTAAGAAAACAGCTTAATCTTGAATCATCTTGTTATGGTCTTATTTTCTCTATCAGTAAAGAGTCAGTAGAAACAATCAGTTATGATCATCAACGTCCTCAAATGAATTCATAATAAAAAAAAGTGCTTGTCCCAGGTAATTTGTAACTCCAGGTATTTGAAAGGTCATTATGTGGAAAAGGAGTTAGATTTGTTACAGGTGTTTTTTTTTTTTTTTTTTTTTGTATTTCCCTAGACATCAAATCTAGGAAGATTTGAGGGGAAAGTGCAGGGAGGCAGATTTAAGCTCAATATAAGCAAGAATTTCTTAGAGTTGTCCAAAAGTGGAAAAGGTTATTTTCAGAGATTGTTGTCTAACAACAGAAGTCTTCAAATGAAGGCTAGATGATAATCTTACACAGGAGATACCTGTTTAGGGCTGGTTGGATTTCTGAGTTCCTTTTGCAGTCTGAATTTTTATGGTATCTCACCAACAAAATCTATTCTTTGCTGCCTTCATTGGGGCTTTCTATTACTCAGTTCTTCCTCCTTCATCCTGTCCATTGTTTCCCCCTCTGCATTGCATTTTTGGGCTGCTAAGTGGTGCAGTGGATAGAACGTCAGGCCTGGAATCAGGAACACATCTTCCTGAGTTCAAATCTATTCTCAGACATTTACTAGTTGTGTGACTCTGGGGAAGTCACACTGTTTGCTTCAGTTTATAAAATGAGTTAGATAAGGAAATGGCAAGCCACTCCAATATCTTTATCCCCTCCCAAAAAAAACCCAAACACAACACCACAACAAAGAGTTGAACACAACTGAAATAACTGAACAACAGTAACAAAAATAACATTGCATTTAATATCCTTTCCCACTGCAGGGAAAGGGAAAACTACTTTACTATCTTCCTCTCCAGAACCTTGCATTCACTTTTCCTCCAAACATTTTGCAAAAATCTACTGTTCCATTGGATTATCCCCACTTTTCATATTATTTTCTTCTACTTCAAGGTCATTAAGAATTTCTGGAATAATATTTCTAACTGTTCCAATACATAGTCAAGTTGTTCAGCTTCAACCTAGCCTTAACTGGTGCTTACTAATCCTTTTGTTTATCACTAATTTTCTTTTTAGCAGTCAACCAAGGTGATAGTCTCAAAAATTTTCATCCTGTCCTAATTCCCAAGTTTCTTTCTCTATCTTGCTTTGCTAAAATGATTGATTTGATCCATTGTAAATGGCCTCATATGTTGCCATCTTTACTTCAAAATGTAATCCTCCCTACATTTAGTTTCTAGTCTATCTTTCCAATTCCTACTGTTTGTACCTATGATTTTTTACATCTTAAAATTTATATACATTAAAAATCTCATTATTACTCTGCTGGTTGATTGCTTGGTTGGCTGTTGTCATTTATCTTCGAAGAGAACCAAAATGACATCACCATGGTAAAGTGAAATTTCACTGTGTCCAACTGAGACTGATCAGACCAATATAAGCTCAGAATGCTCTACCACAGGTTGGGCACAGAGAGTCTATGTGAACATTTGGGGTGGATATCCCAAATTTGTGCATCCTGTGTTTACTTTGTGCTGTCTCAACTCTGCTTTGCTCAAAGAGCACAGCACTCTTTCTGATGTGGGCATGCCATGCTAAACGGTCCTGAGCCAGTGTCTCCCATGTTGCACAGTCAAATCCAAAGTTCTTGAGAGAGACCTTGAGAGTGTCCTTGGATTGCTTCTTCTGACCTCCATGTCATCACCTGTCCCATTCAAGTTCTCCATAAAATAGTCTTTTTTGGCAATCGTACATTTTGCATTCAAACATGGCTAGTCTATTGGAGTTGTGCTCTTTGAAGCATAATTTGAATGCTTGGCAGTTCAGCTCGAGCAAGGACTTCAGTGTCCAGTACTTTATCCTGCCAGGTGATTCGCAGAATCTTCCTAAGATAGTTCAAATGAAAGTGATTCAGTTTCCTGGCATGGTGCTGGTAGACTGTCCATGTTTCACAAGCATATAAAAATGAGGTCAGCACAGCAGCTCTGTAGACCTTTAGTTTGGTAGTCAGTCTAATACCTCTTACCTCCCAAACTTTTCTTCAGAGCCTGGTGTCTTTAGGAACCTTTGGTGTGATGGCTGCCATGACTTTTTTCAGGTCTCTTTACACCTTTGGTGTCCACCTGTTCCTCCTAACTTTCACCTGTGGCTCCAAGAAGCTGCAGCATGCATAGTGGCCACATCTTGCCCAGTAAACTGTTTCAGCAGACTGGCCAAACCAGCTTGAGCGTAACCAAGGGTTCTCAAACCCATTGGTGAGTTAGGGGGGTGTCTACCCCAAACATGTGAAGACTTCCTCTGGTTGAATGGGAAGATAAGAACAATTTGTTTCAATGGCCATGAACGCAGATGAAGCAGGCAATGTGGAATGCTTAGAGCTTGATTAGACACCAAAGATGCCAAGGTCATCCACTGCATCCTGAGCCATCGCCAGCTGTCTTGACTCTATCCTGCCACTGGGGGACTATGATGACTATTACTCTATAGGAGAACCTTAAAAGCTTTTCCAGCATATTGAGAAACATTAAGAAAAGAACGAACCTTATAAGGTTAGCTCATTTAATATTATGCTGATTTGTAGAAATTGAGATCAATATTTTCTGCTTTTTAAAATTTCTTTGGATGCATAATAATAACTAGGATATTTTTGCTAAGGCTATGCCTCTGGTGCTAAAATTTAGAAGGTGCTAACAAGACTTGCTCTTTTCCCGAAGAACATAAACTACTAAGATTAGCACCGATTTATTAAGTATAATTAGTAAAATGGTAAGCTACCAGATGTCAGTCTTTCTTATGTTTGCAGGCCAGGTGAGGTCTTTCTCTTCTTCTCCCTCACTTTATGATATCTCAAGGTCAGTGTCTCCTTTATTCCTCTCAATGCCCTGTTTTCACAACCCTTGCGGGTGCCAAAATGACCAGTTATATTTCTGCTTAGAAGGAAACCAGATGTCTAATGCTGGTACCTTCTTGTAGCACTCAGTCCCATTTACCATCCATACCCCTTCTTATCTAAGAAAATACAAAACAAAATCATTTTACTGTAAAAGATTATATGGTAAACAAAAATACATAAAACAAACTTTAGTTTTTTAAAGAAATGAAGAAACATTCGTCACTGTCTTCCTCATGCTAAATTTTCATATGTTTAAACGGAGTCCTAATGTTTTCTCTAAAGCTTTTGGTTTTCAGACTAACACCATTTCCTCTCCCTGGTCCTCCCCATCGCTGGTATACCTTACTGACTGTATCTCAGGACCTTGGCTTGATGGGAGTTAGTGACAATTTCCTTTTCAACTTGCCATATATCTGTTAGGAGGAGGAGGAAAGATGGCTGAGTCATATTTGCAGAATTTTTTAGGACCATAAAAGTCAATCGATTGATAAAATTTGAGTAGGAATGACCCTTAGAAATTATTTTAGAAATGAGTGAGTTGTATGAAATTAAGGGACATCTTTAAAGTCAAGCAGGTACTAAGGAGCAAAATCAGGATTCTAGCACAGGGACTTTGGCTCTAAATACAGTCCTCTCTGCATTATAGCAAAACGACTGGAAATCTCACAGCCACAGATTCCATCCTTTGAACATCAAGATTCCAAAGATGTAAAAAGGAGTGTAGCTTGGTAAATAGAATGTTGGGCTTGGAGTTAGACAAATCTGAATTCAAATCCCAATTCATACATTCATTAGCTATGACCCTGATACATTTATTTAACTCCTGTGCTTTTATGTCTTTGTTTTCTTTGTGTTTATTTTTAGTTTTCAACATTGATTTTTATAACATTTTGAGTTCTAAATTTTATTCCCCTTTCTCTCCCCTGCCCACCCCAAGACAGTATGCATTCTGATATAGGCTGTATATGTATGATCATATTAAACATTTCCACATTTGTCATGTTGTAAAGAAGAAACAGAACAAAAGGGGAAAAAATCATGAGAAAGAAACAAAAAGAAAAATAGTATGCTTCAACTGTCATTCAGACTCCATAGTTTTTTCTCTGGATGAAGATAACATTTTCCATCATGAGTCTTTTGTAATTGTCTTAGGTCATTGCATTGCTGAGAAGAGCTAAGTCCAGGGGTGGGGAATCTACAGCCTTCTAGGTCCTTGAGTGCAGCCTTTTGACTGAGTCCAAGTTTTACAGAACAAATTCTGTTGTATGAAGTTTGGATTCAGTCACAGGGCCTCATTTGAGGACCTAGAAGACCACATGTGGCCTCAAGGCCACAGGTTCTCCACCCCTGGCTAAGTTTATCAAAGTTGGTCATCGCACAATGTTGCTGTTACTGTGCACAATGCTCTCCTGGAAGGAGTATTGCTGGGTCAAAGAGTATACACAGTTTTATAGCACTTTGGCCTAAAAACTTAAGTGTATTTGAACCTAAGCAGGAAGACTAATTAGGATTTTAGGTATCATTAGAGGCACGATACAAGAATTAGAACTAGGGTAATCATTCTTATCAATCAATAAATCAAGCAACAAGCAATGGCTGCCCAGTCATTTTCAGTCCTGTGCACTTCTTTGTGACCCTACTTGGGGTTTTCTTTGAAAAGACACTGGAGTTATTTGCCATTTCTTTTTCCTGCTCATTTTACAGATGAAGAAACTGAAGTAAACAGGGTTAAATGACTTGCCCAAGGTCACACAGCTAGTAAGTGTCTGAGGCCAGATCTGAACTCACAAAAAGGAGCCTTCCTGATTCTGGGGCTGGCACTCTACCTGCTGTACCTCCTAGTTAATCTGACAAGCAATTATTAAACTCCTGCTATATTATGGCAGACAATGATACAAAAGGCAAGGGGTACAAAAACAAACACCATGAAAGGTAACAGTCTGTGCCTTTAAGGAGCTTATATTCTGTTGAGGTAGACAGCATGCACCTATATAAATATAAGCAAAATATTTAGAAAGTAAATGGAAGACAGTTGACAGGGGGAGGTTCCAGCATATTAGGGCACTAGGTGAGTCCTTGGGTAAAAAAACAATCCTTAAGGTAAGCTTTGAAGGAAGCATTGGATTCTTAACCAGCAGAGGCTAGGAGAGAGTGTATTCTAGGGATGGAAGATATGAGGTGATAAATATTTGTACTACCATAAGAGTGGTGAAATGAAAAGAAAGAAATAGATTTGAGAGTCATCATAAAGGAAGATGTTACAAATGCAATTCAGCTCAAAAGTGTTACTATCTATGAGTGAGCTATACAGCTATTCAGTACGGCATTGTATATCACTATAAAGACAGATGAGGGAGAAAATTCATTCTAGTGCAGAAATCCCTCTGTGTATATGGTGCGTGTGTGTGTGTGACTGCGAAGAATGGTTTTGTCAAATGAATAGGGAGTTTGCATTTTGCATACTGAGTGCAACATTTGCAATAAGCAGTTGTTTAGTAATTGCATGTTTGTATTTCTGCCTAAACTTTCTGATTATGTTACAATTGTAAAGTTTGGAATCATAAACAAATGCCAGTTCTAGTAGATAACATTTGCCAGATTAGCTATGCAGAAGCAGGGAGAGGAGTAGATCTGCTCCTTGATTCCATCCTAGGAAACTGAACTTTTATACTGGCAGAAACCAATGTATTTCTCTGTTTATCTCTTTTGGCACCCTTACTATAATCTATGTTTCCCAAGATGGAAGGAGTTCTTGGGCTCTTTAGGACAGTGCCTGATCCTTTATAACAGGCAGATATTACCTTGTAAAATTTATGGTGATTTCCCACAAACATCTTTCCAGAGCATGTTGATTAACAGATAAAATGAGCACCTGTCTCAGTAGATCCTCAGGACACTTCCTCATATCTTGATATATTCATAGCTAAATTTAGTGTTGCTAGTAATATATTTTCACTGGTGCTGACAAGGAATACAGTTTTCCCCTGTGGGCCACCCTACCTCCTCTGGGTTTGGTGGTACTCACAACCCTAAGAGCATCTCTCTATTGGCTGTCCTATTGTTTAGTGAGCATTTTTGCCATATGTTGCCTTTTTCTCATGGCAGTGGGAGTATGGCTTTGGGAGGTTTGTTTGTATTCTGCTCCATGCTGTGCTACTTAATTTAGCTGACATATTATGGTTTGTCACTTGCTCTTATAGCTCTCAGTCTACATCTTCAACATCTCTAACTGAACTTATACAGTTTAGACTGTGATGTGTCCTTGATTTAAATTATTGTTCCCTCTTCAAAGTTCCCTAGAGCATTTTGTCTGAAATGCTCTTTTGTTCCTATTACTCTCCACATTGTACCTGGAACACATCATAACCCTTCCCAACATTGTTATATGTTTATGGTAGTTGTTGAATGAATGTTTGTTGCATTGAATTATACCTAGTATGTGGTAGATCCACATTTTATGGAGCTGGGGTAGAAGGAGGAGGGGTATACTTTACTGCATTACTGATGCTAGGGAAAGAAGAGAGAGAGGGGGAGAGAAAGAAAGAAGGGGAGAGAGAGATAGAGAGAGATCATCATAAGAGAAAAAAATAGAATTTGAGGTCTAATTAAGGGAGAAACAGTACTAATGATGACAACATTGGCATTATCTTTCAAAAGGTACTGAAAGTAATTGGAGATGTGAGACCAAAGTGTCACTTACATCTATGCATAGGATAGAAAAGAAAAAGTAATACAATTGTCTCAGATTAGAGTTTAAGACAGTATTAGCTCTGCAAAGGAAAACGTATACCTCTCAGAGTGTCTGTTTCAGAAAGGATGGTTATTTGATCACTGGTTGCTTGAACCACAGCTACAAACTTAGGTGGTCATCTCTGTCCTTGACCAGGACAGGCCCTAGTCAGAATGTTGATGTATGGCATTGCATTGTAGTTGGAGGTCTGTCCTCATACTGAGCTTTCCCTCTATTCTTGATTCTGCTGTCAACACCCTGCTTATTTTAGGTCATCGTAATGTAGTGACAGACTTACCAATTCACCCACAAGGACCTTGCAACTTCCCAGATTTTAAAATATAGATCATTGCTTTTGTTGCCTATACATAGGCCTAACTCTATTAATCATACTGTATTTTAATACACAGGGAATATGCACATACATATGCAAATATACACATATACATAGATTAGAACATGCAAAAATGCCACATATTATGATCTTAGACTCTATAGTAAGTCAAGTCAACAGCATGTATTAAGCAAGTGTATACTAGGTGCTGTGCTAAGCACAGAGAAGACAAAGAAAGGAAAACGATAGAAAGCAAAACAAAATAATCCTGGTTCTCAAGCAGCTCAGAGTCGAATGGGGGAGACAACATAAAAGCATTTACATAAAACATATAGATAAATTGGAGCAAATCACAGAAAAGGGGCATTATGCTTAGGGAGGCCTGGGAAGATCTTCATGTAGAAAATGGCACTTTCAGGACAGCTAGGTGATACAGTAAATAGAGTATCAAGTCTGGCAACAGGAAGTCTCCTCTTTGTGAGCTCAAATTTGACCTCAGACACTTACTAGCTGTGTGACCCCAGCCAAGTCACTTAACCTGGTTTACCTCAGTTTCTTCATCTGTAAAATGAACTGGAGAAGGAAATGGCAAGCTATTCCAGTATGTTTGCCAAGAAAATTCCAAATTGGATTATGAAGAGTTAGACATAATTGAAAAGTGACTCAGTAACAACAAAAGAAGATGGTACTTTATCTAAGACCCAAGGAAAGCCAGTGAAACTAGCATGTATTTATGTTGTTCAGTTGTTTTTTCAGTCATGTCACATTTCTTGTGACCCCATTTGGGGTTTCTTGGAAAAGATACTGAACTGGTTTGCCATTGACTTCTCCAGCTCATTTTACAGACGAGGAACTGAGTCCAACAGGGCTAAGTGACTTGCTCTGGGTCATACACCTATTAAGTGTCTGAGGCTGAATTTGAACTCACAAAGAGGAGTCTTCCTGACTCTAGGCCTGGTACTCTATCCATACCACATAACTGTCCCCATGAAAAGGTGAGAATTCCAGACATAGAGGCTAGCCAGTGAAAATGCCCTGAGAAGGATGATAGGGTGTCATGTTTGAGGGACAGCAAGGAGACTGGTTTCATTGGCTTTTAGAGTATATGGAAGTGAGTAAGGTGTAAGAAGACTGGAAAGGCAGGAAAGGGTCAGGCTATGGAGTGATTTATAAGTCAAAGAGAAGATTTTGTATTTGATCCTGGAAGCAATAGGGAGCCACTGGAGTTGACTGAATAGGAGCAGAGGTGGTATATTTCAGAAGATAAGTTTGATATTGGAGTGGAAGATGTGTTAGACTGGGAAGAAACTTAAGTCAGGCACACAAAGCAACAGGCTATTACAATAGTTGAACGAGGTGAAGAGGGTCTCCAGTAGAGTGCTAGAAATGTCAGAGGAGAGAAGGGGCTGATACAATAGATGTTATAAAAGTAGAAACAACAGTATTTAGCAACTAACTGGATATGTGAGGTAAAAGACAGTGAGGGATTGAGGATGACCCATAGTTTTTGAGCCTGGATGTCTGGAAGTATGGTGGTGCCCTCAACAGTAAAATGGAAGTTTGAATGAGTGGATGGTTTGTGAAAAAAGATAATGACTTCAGTTTTGGACATGTTTAGTTTAATATGTCTGAGGCACCTAGTTCAAGATGTTCAATAGGCATTTGGTGATATAAGACTGGAGGTCAGGAAAGAGAATATAGATAGACAAATAGATTTGAAAATCATCTTTGTAGATATGATAGTTGAATTCTTGGGAGCTAATAAGGTGACCAAGTGAAATAAAGTGATCAAAGGAAAGGCCTTTGGAGCCTTGGATACTATCTGCAGTTAATGGATATGACCTGGTTGATAAGTGCAGAAAAAAGAGAATGAGAAGGAATCTTCAAACAGGCAGGAGGAGAACAAGGAGACAGCAATGTCTCCAAAACCCCAATAGAAGAGATGGCCAAGAAGAGGGTGATTGACAGTGTAAAACATTGTAAAGGTCAAGAAGGATGAGGACTGAGAAAAGTCCATTAGATTTGATGATTAAGAGATAACTTTGGAGAGAAATATTTCACTTGAATGTGGAAGATAAGTGACATTTCCAGGATTGCAAAGCCAGTATATGTCAGAGGCAGAACCCGAATTACATTCTTTCTGACTGTGACTCCAAGGTCGGTTGTACATCTACTATGCAATGCTGTCTACCTTCCTACCTCCACCTCCAAATATTTATATCAAGTATCTAGCTGCATAATAAAATATATGTATATATACATACGTGTAACCTATGAATATATAGAAATATCTGCTCTAATACTACCTTAAATATACATAAATATATAACATGTTACACAAACATCTTATCTATATATACATTTACATATATATGTATATAACCTATAGCCATCTACATATTTGCACATGGCGTAATTCATTAGTAAACTCTTTATGAGGAAATTACCTCAACCAATGAAGGTCTAGGCATGTGTGCTTGTATATGTGTAGTACAAGGTAGCCCTAAAGTACAATTATAAGCTTTCACAGCTTAAAATTACACTGAGGCTTTTGGGATACCCTGAATATGTTATATATTATATCTATATCTGTGTCTATATCATTTTTATTCTTTCAACTGGTAAGACTCCTATCAATGACTCCAAGGAGTCATTGATAGGAGTCAGCTGCTCTGGAGACAAGCTCCAAAAATATTAAGAATCTTGCCCGAAGTTGCAGAGGTGGCTGTGTTTGAGCCAGGATTTGAGTCTGAGACCATTGATTATAAATCCAGCCATCTTTTTATTTCACAGTACTGCCTTTCTGTATGAATGTGATGTATATATGAGCATGTATGTGTATGATAAATATAAATTATATAATAATATCTGATCCTGTACAATCTTGTAACATTGTTGCTGAGATTAAATAATAAATTGCATATGAAAATTGCCCAGTGTTTTGCTTTGATTTAAAAGGTAGTGTTAAAACAGATATTATGATTCCCATTTAAGTGATGAAAATACTGAGAAAGACAGGAAGTGATTTGCTAAGGCACACACAGCTAATTAATGCCTAAGCCAGATCTTCTGACTGTTATGCACCCTATCTTCCTGTCTTCTCAGTGGATCAATACCTCTAAGAGCACATAATGTTTATTTCTATAACAGGTCAGTGATAAAGACTTGGTAATAGGATACATATGTTGGCAGTGCCTCAAGTGACATCAAATATGTTTCTATTTTGGGGAATTGTAAAAGTATTTTATCCTGATTGGTATAATAATGCTAGCCATAAAGAGATGGATAAGCATGGATATTTAATGAGAAAAAAGTAATATTTTGCAGACAATTTAATAAGCCACAAATATTTTGTCTTTTTTTATGTAACACTCCCCCCTCAAAAAGAATAATGACTGTCTTCTTTCTTGTACCTTTCATTTGTAATATAAAACAACATGCTAAATTAATTTGATTGCATTGATTAGACTTTTGCTGCAGACAGTAATCATTTTGTTTTCCAATCTCCTATGCCCTGAGAGTGAGAATTAAAGACATGGTATAATTAGAGTGAAAGGAAGCATCTTTTCTTTCAATTTTACCTAGTAACAATCAATATCAAAGGTAAAAAAAAATATTTCAGAGTGATAGTTTGCTGTGATTTGATGCCTGTATTATAAACATAAAAGACAGTGTTGCAAATAGTGGATAAAGAGCCAGGTCCAAAGTCACCAATACATGGGTTCAAGTCTCACTTATGATATAAGGCTGTGTGACCCTGAGCAAGTGATTTAAACTCAGTGCTATTGGCAACTCTCTAGGACTCTTATTTTCAGGGGAGGTGCAGTCCTACATTGATTCTGGAAGTATTCTCATACAGAAGTTGCCTATATCAAGTAAAATCACAGATCCAACCCCAAAACCCTTCATAATCATGTAGAGCTCTGTTTATGTTAATGTTTCTTTTTAAGATAGTGAATATGTTCGGAATCCTTAGAAAGACAGTGACATAGATTTTGTGACTACATTTATTTACCAGTCTGACCATAGATTAGTCTATCTTTGTCTTCCATGGTGAGAATCAGCACCCACTCCTTGAGTCCTACTTGTAGTAGTAGTCTTTTCTTATTTTGCTCTGGTAGCCTTGCAAACCTTACTAGTCTTCATTCCATCCCCTCTGGAAATGTGAGTCCCAGCTACAACCTGGGAACTTGAGAAGGGGTCTTTGTTTCCTCTGGTTTATTTAAGTGTTGCAAGTCAGTTGGATCTTCTCATTGACCCCTCTAGTTGGGACCAAAAAAACAGGGAAACGGTTTCATTGCCTCCATTACTATGTCCCACCAAAATGTCCTTGATGAGCTCATCAGCCATTTCAATTTGGGAATTTGATGATTTCTATGGAAATGAGAAACGTTGACTTAAATATAGTCAATCAATCAATGTAAGCTCTTATTATGTGGTAGGCATCATGTTAAGTGCTGGGGATACAAAGACAGGCCAAAGATAGTCCTGACTTCAAGGAGCTTACAACGTAATGGGAAGACAGTGTATAAACAAATATATAGAGTGTAAGCTAAACTAGCAGCTTTCAACCTATGATCCTAAAATTCAGTTTACTGGGAGATTCCCTGAAGTTGCTACTACAGAGTTAAGTTTCCTCTAAAGAGCTCATTATAAGGGAGCAGAGACAAGATGGCAGAGAACAAAAAAACCTTATAAAAATATTTATTTCCTCAGATGATGAAGTCAAGGCCTAAAGAATTTAAGTGATTTATCTAAGGACATGCAAAGAGTTAATGGCAGAACAGATACTAAAGCATAGGTGTCTTGACTTACAGATATGCAGCATCTTTTTTTGTTTGCCTTCATTAGGTAGAGAGGTATGAAAGAAAACTGTGATTGGGAGTGAACAGTCAATATCTAATACACTGAATATAGGAGTCAGGCATAAAGGAGTCCGGAAGACCTGAGTTCAAATCTGGACTCAGACACTAATTAGCTATGTGACTCTGGGTAAGTCACTTAACCTTTGCTTGCCTTAATTCTCTGGAGAAGGAAATGGCAAACCTCTCCAGTATCTTTGCCAAGAAAACCCCCTAATGGGGTCATGAAGAGTCCAACAAAACTGAATGCTCTAACAACAGCAACAGGGGAGTAAAGGCAGAAGCTGGGAATTTACGAGTATTTCCCTATGCTAATAAAATGTTAGGTCCATACAAACAACAGCAACAAAAAATATATCTTCTTTTGAGTTGGTCATATGTGATGTGATATGTGTGTGTGTATGTGTGTGTGTGTGTGTGTGTGTGTGTGTGTGTGTGTACTTTATTTCTTCCTGTTCTCCTGCCTAGAGGAGTGATATGGGCATTCATCTTGTTCCAGGAGGAATACCACTAAGAAACAAGTATCTGAATTCTCAGGCATATGTCCGTCTCTACTAATTGCTCCTGTTTATAGGGTTCTGTGCAGAACAGTCTGTATATATATACATACTTTCTAAACTAATGTCTCCTCTGATACTCTTTGGTTTGTTTTTTGAATAGGGAAAAGGCAAATTTTTTTTAAAAATGCGGATAGAGTGCATGAAGTGGTGTCTCATTTGAAAATTTCAGTGCTCTTGAATCTCAACCAATCAATAATCCTCTTGGCAACCTCAGTTTTTAGTAGCTAGTCAAAACACATCCCCTGTCCTCTCAATAAGATATCAAAGGGCATGCATACACTTTCTAGGGGGATATATCCAGCAGCCTAAGGCTAGCTATCCTGTAAGATTACCAAGTTGGATAGGAGAGTTCATTAAAATGATCATGACATTCCCCTGATCAACCCCCTTTAGAAATAGAATTTGCCAAAGGATTACAAAAAATGCTCCTATGGTGTATTTTCAATGTCATTGTGGTTATACAAATTCAATTTATAAGTTCTTCCCAGGCATTTAGCAAGCAAAGCTCACCTATACTTCACAGTTAATATGATATCCCTCCACAAGATGCATTTATTTAAGGAAACACTGCCAAGATCAATTCTTTGGAGAAAAAAATAAATAGTATGCTTTGTCTGTAGGTAAAGTGAGGAAAATAATCTTGGTTCAAGTAATGGTTTGATAAAGACTTTTGATGTTTTTGCTTTTGCTATTACCACTGCGGTTACTTTTGGAAAATGCATGAAACATTCTGTAGTATTATGTAGCTCTTCGGTGACTGCTCCATCCCTTCTTCCTCTCATGCCCCATATAAAGGGGATCCCTGAGACACCACTCCCTAGGGAGAGACAGAGATCTCTGCATTGCCTTGGGTCAAAGGTCAACCTAAGGCTGCCACCAAGAAAGGGGCTAGAATTTGACTAAAGAGAAGCCATCTTAGTGTAGCAGTGAGAAGTCAAACAACCTGATAGTTTCCTATTTTAACTAACTGCTGCTTCTAATTAGGTATTTAAGTAGATAGTTTCTTGTTGCTGAAGAAATCTTAGTGCTTTAGGCCAAAACCCCAATATCCTTTTCCTAGTCATGGTTCTTTTTATGTCTTGTCTCCTTAACTAGATTATAAATCTCACAATAGCAGTAATTGTATCTCAGACTTCTCTGAGAACATAGGAGGTACTCAATGAATACTTTTTGACTCTCACTTAGTTTATGACTGAATATTCATCTTCTTCCTAATAGCTTAGGGTCATGTGATCATTGAGTCACAGAATGTTAGGGTTAGAAGGAACCTTAGAAGTCATGTAATCTAAGCCTTCAATTGTTCGCTGCATTTTCCTCATCATTGTTGGTCTTATGATGCACCAATATATTTAGTTACCATTTTATGCTTAGATGTCTACATCTGTATCCTTTGCTTGAACAGCCTCAGGCTGTAGGTACGCAATAGGATGCTAATTAAAATGTGTAACAGAACTCTTAGTATTAGTAAGGCATTAGATTCTAACAAGAGAAATACAGCCTCCTTCTAAACTACCCCTTCCTTGGAGGCCCTGGCTGAACAGTGATAAATTTAGAAGCTCTTGGATAAAGAAAGACTTAGAATTTCAAAGAGTATGCTTCTCTGTGGAAAGAGATAAACTAAAGACCTCCATAGAGATAATCCTGATCTGGCCACCACTAACCCAAAAGCTCATCGCTTTCTCACAACCATCATGTATATAATGTCACCCCTTAAGTACATCTAGTAAACTACTTAGTCAATAAGAAGCTCATTTAACTCAAATCAGAGCATAATAAAACCACAGATTTTAAATCTAGCTTAAATCTTAATTAAAACAAATATTCCATCCACAAACCTAGGGTCCGCTGTCCCACCGATGCACAGTGTCAGTGGGAAAAACTGGGTATGACTTCATAAAGAGGGACTATATATGCTCAGGACAACTCACAATTCTGGAAGAACAAGTCTTGAAATCCATTCTTTTCTTCATGAAGAGTCTGCACAAAAATTTCTGGATGGTCATGGAGTCATCGTTAGACATGTACCTCCTTGGCCAGGACAAACTGTCCAACTTCTCAGGTACTCCCATTCATCCATTGTGTGGGACCACTTTTCTTTTTGCTGTTCTCTTTTTCTGGGTAGGGCCAAGCCACTCTTCCTCACTCCCCAGGAAATATTGATCTTTCAGAAAAAGCAGAGATTCTTAGACTGGGTCTTTCAGAGCTTTTCTAAATCTTTATCCTTGGCTGATCACTGAGAGGTCTGAGGCAGGTAAGGGGAACTATGTAGAGGTAAAGCCTCTGTTGTGCCAATAAGTTCTACAGGCAGCATTATAAAGGGTGGTAAATCCTTTCTTCCACCAATAAGCTCTGAGATATTTTCAGAGACCCACTTACTAATCCAAAGCAGGGTCCATAGGTAGATACCAGATCTTACTTCTAGCTTGTGATAATTAACAAAATACTCATTTTTGCCACAATGAAGAAATGCACATTTTTCCAATAGTATACAATTGTTTTTGAGTACCAGGTGGCACACTAGATAGAACATTGAGCTTGAAATCAGCAAGAGTCATCTTCATGAGTTAAAATCTAGCCTCAGACATATACTAGCTGTATGACCCTGGGCAACTTAACCCTATTTGCTTCAGTTTCCTCATCTGAAAAATAAACTGAAGGAGAACTCTTTGGTATTTTTGCCAAGAAAACCCCCAAATGGGATCTTGAAGAATCTGACAGGACTATGAGGGCCAAATAACAGCCAGATTATTCATGTATTTACTCCAAAGTACTTCTGACTGTCCTATTCAGATTGTATTCCAAATAATGGGATTTTCTAGACATCTTTGTTCTAAGTGCCTTGACTCTGCAGATTGCTTTCTTAATATTTTTCAGTAACTAAAATTTTGCATTGGTTTTTAATTTTTACCCTTTCCAATTAGAAAAGTTGTCAAAATTTGACAATGAGAATTCCTTTACATGATTATGATATGAATTAATTTTCAGAGGGGACAACTAGGGGAATTACTAATGAAGTACAACCTCAACTGAGCCTTGAAGGAAAATATTTATTCTGACTGATGTAAATAAAGGGAATCTGGTTTTAGGGCAGCTAGATGGTACAATAGTTAAAATGCCCAGCCCAAGGGCAGAAAGACTCATTTTCCTGTGTTTAAATCCAGTTTCAGACACTTACTAAGTGTGTGACTCCGGGCAAATCACTTAATCCTATTTGCCTCAGTTTCCTTATCTATAAAATGAGGTGGAAAAGAAAATGTCAAACCATTCCAACGTCTCTGGCAAGAAAACCCTAAATGGGGTCACAACAACAACAGTGACAAGTTCTACTCATGGAGATCAGTTTGTGCAAATGTATACATGGAGAGCAGAATGTGGACTATGAGAAACAGCTAGTAGACCAGTTTGGTTGTAACAGAGTATGGAAAAAAGGCAATAACATGAAATTAGACTGGAAAGGAAGGTTGGAACCAGAATGTGGGGTCCCTTGAATGTGAGATGGAGAGATTTGTATTTTATCCTGTGGACAATAGGAAGCTGCTGATGTTATTTGAACTGGGAAATTATGTAGTCAAGCTACATTAGGAAAATTATTTTGACCAATGTAGAGAAAATGGATTAGAAGGGACATAATAGAGGTAGAGAAAAAAAAATTAAGAACCTGTTATATGTTATAATGTTATAATATTAAGTTATAATATTCTAAGTGAAAGATGATGGGACCTATTACAACATTCTAAGTGAGAGGTAATGGGACCCTAAACTAGTCTGGTGGCTGTGTGAGTAGAGAAAGGGGGATGTATATATGAAAAATGCCACAGAAACAGTATAGTAGGATTTTGTACTTTGTACATGGAGGATGAGAAAGAGGGATCCATCAGGAATGATTGCAAGGTCACAAGATTTCATGTAGTCAGCTCTCTTGAAAGCATTTGCTGATGTTGCTTGACCTCACAATCATGTCCAGGTCATTTAAGGTCTTTGTAGTTCACTGTGCTTAAAATAAGGGTCAAACTTGTCATCTCTTTTATTGTTATAAAGACTTTTGAAGTCAGTGTACTTATTATAATGTCCCCAATAAGATCTAGTTCAAGTTTGTATATTGATTCCAGTGAGTCTAGGCATTACCAGAAAGATTTTTCCCATTTTCCTTATTGAGAGTCTAATGTAGTCTGAAACCGACTGGTTAGCCACAGCTGTGCTTGCCTAAATTTCAGAAATAAAATATCTGAAAAGCCTGATGCTTATGCAGTACGTGGTTATTTCATACTGGGCTGAGGAGAGTACAATTTTACAATTTTAAAATTGTTTTGGGAAGAGGTCAACTTGCTTTTATTTCTTTGCATTCCAATATTGTTATCATGAGAAGCAATTAATTTACCATATTTTATGCTCTTGTTGTAATCTTTGTCATGAGACTTAATTGTAGCATTATATAGTTATGATTTGAAGAGATAAATAGCATTACAGTGCTCAGGAAAAAATGAGGTTGTTTCCAAACATGGACAGATTGGAAAATTTACTAAAGGACTGGAATGGATCTGCTAATGAGGTTAGCTAAGGCAGCACTGATGAATTGATACCACTCCTTGTGTTTTCCCTGCACCTATAATAATAGCAATAGACCTGTGCTCTGAAAGCTATGTTCTTCCCTGATTTCCCTATAATACTAGAATCACACAGTTGTTGTTAGTAATCAACTCAGTGGACTGTCAGATAGCCTCTAGAAACTGATTGTGACACCCCTTGGCAATTTCCTCTTTACTCATCGAAATTCCGGTCCTACCATTTGTTCATAGGTTCAAAGTGTATCTTCTATGTGTATTCTTTTGTGATCTCTCTAACTAGCAATGAGGGGTGCATGGGATGTTAAGGGAGAACTAGCACCTCTGGTGTGAGGGCTTGCAGAGTGAGTCCTTGTCAAGACTGTTCATCCACCTTTGCCTAGTTTGCCCACCTGCCACCTAACTCTCACCTGTGATTCCAAGAAGCTATGGTCACACCCCTGATAAAACCATCTTGACAGATGGGCTCACCTAGGCTGAGGGTAACCAAAAGTCTTCATACCCATTAGTGAGTTAGGGGGATGTCAAACCCAGGTGTGTGAAGTCTTTCCTTTGTGCAGAATGGGTAAATGGGAACAATTTGTTCCAGAAGCCATGGAGGTGGCTGAAGCAGGTGCTATGGAGAGCATAGCACTTGATCAGACATTAAAGACTCCAAGGTCATCCACTGTACCACAGGCCATTGCTAGTCATCCTGACTTTTGTCTTGACACTGGATTTTCAATGATTCTGGGAGAGGGAGGCTGGTGACTTCGTACAACTTGACCTCACAAATCCAATTCACATGCAAGTCAAAACATCACCCCGTGATGTCATTGGTCCTCTTTTAAAAGGAAGGACAAACAAAAGCTGGTAATGATCTTTCTCCTGCTTAGACATAATGTACTACTTTGTTTTCACCTCTTTGACATACTTATATATTTTGTGGCAGTATAGTTAGCTGTGTATCCTCCCACTAGGTTTTAGTGCCCACAAAGGTTGGAATTCTGTCTCATTTAAGCTTTGTATCTTCCTCAGTGCTCTGCACACTATAAGTGATTCATAAAACTTCATTGAATTGAATTGAAAGACAGCAATGAGTATTCCATAAATACTTCTAGATTCACTTTTAATTTATAGTCACTGATTTTTTTTTCTTTTTTTATATCTTGAGAGAGTGGAAGTTAATTGAAAAACAGAAGTCTTTTTTTCCATTCCACAGGTATAGGAAAAGAGACAGAACATAGGACATAGTGTTTTGGCTGCTGGGTCATTTCCCTCTTGTGCTCAGTCTGGCAGGTTGCTCCTCAGGGTTGGATCTTTACATTTGGCTCCTCAAAGGCACTACCATCTCCAGTTGCTATAGATATCTTTGGTGGCTCCTCTGACCTTTCAGAGCTCACCAAGTTGTAACTTGGTCCATTCTACTTCTGATACTCATTACCATAATATGAGGAAGCTACAGTATCAGGAAAGAATCAAACACAATGGAGATAAGATAACAAAACAAAACAAAACAAAAGACCACAGGTTCCATGCATTCACAGCCATGTGAATGGCTAGGGAGCTAGGGAGAGAAGACCCAAGGTCTCCTTTTCCACCTGGAGTCCCGCATGAGTTCTTACCATTGCTTACCACTAAGGAAGAGAGAATTTGTCTACTCAGACCCTTTATATGCATGCTCAGTTCTTTCTCAGTAGCAAATTTAAATATTTTTTGTCACCTCACAGTAGGTTAATAACAAATAGTCAGAAGATTCCTATGTGTCCTCTGAAGCAAGGAGAGAAAGGACTCCTTTATCACACATTTCCAGAAATGCAATTACCTTTAGAGGGACCTACAAAAGGTAGAGTATATTGAATATACTTTAAGGTAAGTGCTTTTTTTAAACCTGCATTTTATAGATATGTGTGTATATACATCTACATGTATATACATACATATGTTCATATACAAACACATATACACATATATGCATATCAGTATGTGTATATATAATAATCATTGTGATATAGTTATATTTGCATAACTAGTACAATGTAATTGGTTTTGTTTGCTATCTTATACATTTTATTTTATAGATTTAAATCATTAATCTGAAATGAGGTCCAGGGGCTTTACCAGACTAATTAATAAAGGGGACAAAAGCACACAAAAAATTAAGAAGCCCAGCTTTAAGGACTTGGTTGAAATTGACCAAACCTTCTTACAGTTTCACTTATCCTGCCCCCTCCAATGGAGTTCTCAGGACGACACCCACTGCTGTACCCCAGAAGTTAAAAAAGAGAGTTGGATCCTGTATTTCAAAGAAACCTAGTCAGGCAGGCATGGAAAAAATCAAAATGGAAAAGAGAAAGATGGAGTCATGTTTAGAGTAAGAAAGCATTTCATATGTCTTCATCTTGCCAGTTTCTCAATCTTAACTCCAGAGGGTGACTACTTTTAGGTAGAAATGTTTTTAAAAGGTATCCAGATGGATACAAGAACTCAAAGCACCATTGGATATCAAATGCTGCAATAAGCCCTTTGAGAAGTTCAGTGATTTGCCCATGGTCATACCTATCTAGAAATCTGAGGTAGGATTTGAACCCAGGCCTCCTGGCTCCCAGTATAATACTTTTTATAAAACACTTCACCATCTTTTAAGAGATACAAGGGGAATATACGGATTTCCACTATGTTCAATTAGATTGTATGTTTTTGAAGAGACTAAAATAAGCATAGGTAATAATCAGAACACACTATAAAACATGTTACTGTATAACTACATAGTAAACGACACAATTGTTTAATTACATAAGTGCCAAAATTCCTTTTATGGATATTTTAATGAGAGAAGATACTTTTTTCTGCAGAAAATATTTCGTATAGTGGTTAATTCTTGAACTGGGCCTTGAAGAGTAAGTAATGATTAGCAGATCTGATTAAATGATAAGCTCCTTGAGATCAGGTACTTTTTTAAACCTTTCTCTGAATCCTTAGAGCTGATTATAATGCCTGGCACATGGTAGGCATTTAATAGATGATTATTGACTGACAAAAAACATGTTTTTGAGAAGAGATGTAGAATATCAATAGAAGCAAAAAAAGTTAAGAATGATAATGGTGTTTTTAGGGGAATGAAAAAATATGAACTTGACTAGAGTTAACATATATTTTGTTAGTAAGTAATAGATGATATTGGATAGCTAAGATGGGCATAAATTAAAGAGGGCCAGAAATGTTAGGACGAAGAATCTAGACAGGCAGTGGGGGAGTCAAAGACTTGTCCATGTCTTCCAATATAGACTCTCCAATGACATGATGAATATAAGGTTGATCTTATGGGAGCATGTAGAGTGATTTGGAAGGGAAAGAGAAAGAAAGGTAATCATTTGGCAAGTTACAGTAATATTTCAGATTTTGAGTAATGAGAGCCTGAACTAAAGTGGTGCAGATAATAATGTTATAATCTTTGTGAAGCCTTTTAGAAAAAACTATGTGACATAGTGGATAGGGCCCTGGATTTGGAGTCCAAAAGACCTGGGTTCAAATCTACCATGCAGCTTGTATTAGCTATATGATTCTTAGCAAGTTAGTTAATGTGTCTGAGTCAGTTTCCTCATCTGTTAACAAAAATGAGGGTAATTGGAGTGAGATAATAGATTCTACAGTTCCTTACAGCTTAGCATCTATTGTCCTATGGTCCTATGACTAAAAGTGTCATTTCAAGGACTCAGAGAGGTGTCAATCTCTCCTCAAAGTTATTAACCCACCTACTGCTACTGCATGGTATTCTGAAACAAGAGATTTAATACTGTGGTACATAAAAGTTTTATTTTACTGTGCGCTAATTATTATTTCCTTCTCAATAGTCTGGGAATTTATTTTTTTTGTCAGTAACATGCGAAGCTAACACCAGGATAGAGGAATGGGGATTTGCTCCAAGTCACCCCTATGGTCTTTTTCTGTGACATCCCAACACAAGCCCTGCCTTCATCTTTCCCCATTGTCTGGGAACCTGGCTTCTCCTTCTTCTTATAGATGCTAAAATTGTAGGTAGACTGTCCTCTACTTCTACCATTCCTACTCCTTCACTGCCCTGCTCACAAATTGTTGTTGTCTCAGGAGAAATAATTTCTAAGTCTTACTATTGTACCATAAACCATGTTTGAAGTATTTAATCCTGAATGAAGTGGTGGTGAAAGATGGCATTTGATTAATCCACTTTATGCTAGATTGCCATAAATCACCCCATGATCCATTACTATAAAGAGACCAATTCATAGTTCTAGTTTCCCAGCACTTTGGGGCCTTCAATTCTCGCAAGAAACATTGTATAATGCTCAACATTATTTTTAATTGAATATATTAAGATTAAACATAAACATATGCCATGCAGCAGTTTCAGGAAATTGTTAGGGAAAGGGGAGAATAGTGGGATAAATATGATCAGGAATCTTATTCTGCTATATTCCTCTTAACAGCTAGCACAATGCTGGGCATATGGATAAATAAATGTGCTAATTGATTATAAAACGTTGATCTTATGGGAATCTAGGGTAATAGATGCTAAGCTATAGATGAGATGCTGGGGCTATTTTTTTGGTCACTTTCAATAGATATAGATTGAACTGGAAGAAGTAATATCAGGGATGAACCTGGTAAAAAAAGATGTGCTGCCCCCCCTTTCCTTTTTCTCCGTGTCAGGTGCCTTACATGATGAGACTTCTGTAATGTACAAAATGGCATGGTGAAATGGAAAGAACATTTTTAATCCATTCTCTTACTGAGTGTTATATTCCATGGGAGCAGAGCCATGACCTTTTATGTGGTAGAGGAAATGCAATGAAATCCGGAGTCAAGAAACATGCACCCGAAGGCCAATTTAAGTTGTTTTCAGGGATTTGCTGATGAACCAAAATACAACGACCAGAGGCAAATGGAAAGAACTAGTAGCAGGAGTAGAGATTCATCTTGGGAGGTCAATAAACTTCAGTAGTTGATGGTGGCTGCTATATTTCCTGTTCGTGTCCTGTGCTGATGTCTGGGAGTGGTTCCAAGTTGTGAACATGATGTCACCTAAGTTTCAATTTAACAGTCACTTGTTAGGTTCCAGTATTTAAAATCTATATGATCTTGGGAAAGTCACCTAATCTCTCTGAGCCTCAGTACCTTCACCTGCCAATTGCATCTCCATGGTCTTTTAAAACTATTTCTTAAGATCCTATGGCCATTTATAGTTCATTAAAATCATTAAATAGAAAGGAGGAACAAGACTATAAGCTCCTTGAGGCCAGGTACTTTTTTTAAACCTTTCTTTGAATCCCTAGCACTTATCATAATGCCTGGCACATAGTAGGTACTTAATAAATGCTTATTGACTGAAAAAAGGCATTTTTTTTTTTTAGAAGAGAGGTACAGCATCAATAGAAGCAAAAAGTTAGGAATGATAATGGTGTGTTTAGGGGAATGAAAAAATATGAATGATCCAGAATTGGGGCCAATTGAGATGGGCCAACTGGGTAGCAACAGCATAGATTATTTTTATCTTTTAGCCACTAGATATGGTAAGAATATGGGATGCTGGGGCTAGATTTTTAAAAAATAATTTTTTGTTATTTTCAACACATGGAGATTGAATTAGAAGAGGCAATACCAGATGGTTGGGAATAGGTTCAGTAAAAGTATATTGTACATAATCTGAGCTTAGGAGCACACTAGTATAAAATGAAAAAAGAAAAAGAATAATATTATTGAATTTCTCTTATAATGGAAATAAAATAAAGTCATTAAAAATAAAGCTCTGGGTTAATCATTAACAAGGTCAGATTTTGATGAATTTCTCAGTAGTTATGTATTATTCCTACTTATCATTTCAGATCCAATTTAAGTCCCAAGTCCCCATGGTGCTTTCTTTGATGAATATAGTCCATAGTCATCTCTGCTCCTCTGAATTTCCATTATACTCAGTCAGAACCACTCTGCTTAACCCTCCCTAAATGGTTCCGATAATTGCTTCACATTGGTTAGTTTGGCATTCCCAACTAGATTATAGATTCCTAGAAGTCAGTAACTAGATTTTCATACTTTCTGTATTGTGCTGGGCACATAATACAGTAGGCATTTCAGTAACGGTTGAATATTCTCCAATAGATATAGGTCAAATAGATAATTGCAACTTATAATAGTACAAGAAAAAATACTTGACAGGACAAACAGGTAAATAAAAATTAAATAACTGTAGATTCACCTTATATGTATCAAAGTGGAAAAGATAAAAGACAGAAATAGTCAAAGTTGGAGTGATTTTGAGAAGTAAAGAACATTAATATGCTCTCTGTAGAACTACAAATAGATTTAATCTTCCTGGAAGACAATTTTCTTGAAGGCAGGAACTGTTTTTGTGTTCTTAGGTTTCTAGTATTCCCAGTGACACATAGTAATCACTTATTAAATACTTGTCGATCAGCATTTGTGAGGAAAATGTTTATATCTTTGACCAAGATATCCTATTCCTGGGTATATACTTCCACAAATCAGAATGGAGAAGGAGCCTGCCTTTCTCATGATCATGATCAACAATTGCTGACTAGCTCAACATGTAAATACATGCAGGAGAAATGGGAGTACCAGAATCTCCCAGACCACCATTCCTGCTCCCAGCTCAGACCTCTAAGCAGTCCTCCAGGGAAGCAGCTCTTGTGCTGAAGCAGTTGGCCATCCCCATCAGTTTGGGTTTGTTTTTTGTTTTGTTTTGTTTTGTTTTGTGGTGGCAAGGAATCGGAAACTAAGGAATGCCCATCAATTGAGGAATGGCTTAACAAGTTATGGTATGTGAATGTAATAGAATACTATTTTTCCATAAGAAGTAATGAGCAGGCAGATTTCAGAAAAAAAATACTGGAGAGACTTACATGAACTCATGCTGACTGAAGTGAGCTGAACCAGGAGAACGTTGTACATAGGTAAAGGAATATTATGTAGTGGTCAACTCTGTTAGACTTAGCTTTTCTTAACAATATAATGATCTAAGACAATTCTAAAGGACTCATGATGGAATATGCTATAGACATCCAGAAAAAGAACTATGAAGTCTGAATGCAAATTGAAGCATATTGTTTTCACTTTGTTTTTCTTTTTCATAGTTTTTCCCTTTTGTTCTGATTCTTCTTTCACAACATGACTAATGTGGAAATATGTTTAACGTGATTGTATATGTATAACATATAAAATTGCTTGCTGTCTTGGGGAGGGGGCAGAAAACAATATGGAACCCCAAATCCTACAAAAATGAATGTTGAAAACTATTTTTACATGTAACTAAAAAATAAAATACTATTAAATGCAAGAAAAAAGAAAAGGTGCTTTGTTGTTATACCCTGAGGACCACAGGAACTTCCGTTTCCACCCATAACTGATACGTTCATAGTCTCCCTATTAGAATCTGAGCTCCCTGAGAGCAGGTACTGTCTGTTTTATTTGTAGAAAAGTGTTTTGCACACAGTAACCATTAAATAAATGCTTTGTTCTTTCATCCATCCATCCATCCTTGAAGATAAAAAATAGAAACAAAGTCCCCATTGATACCAATTATTCATAGAAGTATTTTTTTTTCTATGGAAGCAAAAAAAAATATCAGGAACAAAGAAGCTGTCCTTTGATAATGGAATATTATTACGTTTTTAAAATATATGTGAGAAATGTGGAAAGAACTATATGAACTCATGTAGAATGAAATGTGCAGTATCAGGAGAATAATATACACTTTTGGTATGGTATTGTACATTAAAAGTCATCTGAACTCAGACTAATTGTAATACTGATCTCCTGCCTGGAAAACAAATAATGAAATATAGATCCTTTCTTAAGGTAAATAGGTGTATGTGGGGTGGCTACAGAATATTGTATGCATTTGCAGATGTTCTTACTGTGTAAACTGGTGTAGCTTAACTCTCTTTTTTATAAGAGAAGTTTCAATGGGATATGGGCTACATGAAGAAAGAGTTGTGGTGAGAAAAGAAAATTATTGATTGTCTAGCTATCAATAAATTTGGATATAGTCCAAATATCGGATAAGATAATATAGAGAACTTAACAGAACATTTAGAAGGGGAAACTCTGTTCATTGTCCAAACACTCATCCACTTTGGAAATGGTCACTCTTTTCTTGGCGGGTCTGCCATTCTCACTTTTCTTATCCTCTCACATCTCAACTTAGTGTGCAGAATATAACATGACGCCCAGCAACATCAATATAAAAATGGTCTTTGGAGCTGTTCCTTTTTATTTTGCCCTATTCTTAACAGGGTTTCCCTGGTCCAATTCTTTTATAGTTCTAGGGAGAATTACATTTCAAATTCCTTAATTGCACAGGGGAATTGGAGTCTTGTAAAAATTTGAAGTACTCTGTTCAAATGCAATTTTTATTATCAGCTGAATGTATACACTGATACAGTCAAAGAAACTATTTAGAGCATCATTAAAAGTGCCACTTAATATGACTGCTTATGCTTGGAAAAATGTACATGCTTATTTAATATTAGTCATATTACTGCAGTTTGCTGTTTGGGGCAATTTCTGTTAGGTGGTATTCAAAGTACTGAACCAGCACAAAATATATATGAACTTTGTCAGTTTTCATTTTCTCCTTACATAAGGAAAACAATATTAAATGACATTTCATGACATTTGGTAGATATTTAAAATTTGTTATTGCTGATGCTGTGTGTACCATTTAATGCAAGTTTAACGGAATTCTGGGCCTTACATTATAAGAAATAAAAAAGGCAGGAACTTAAATCAACAGTCCAGAACATGTTCTTTTTTCTCTAATTATCTTGTACCTATATTTTTATAAAGTAAATTGACTGACTTCTCTGTCCCACAGTTTTTCTGCCTGAGGTATGAAGTCAAAAGGAAAAAAAATACTGTTTTCCTCAAATGGTGGTGTTATACTCTGCTGGACTCCTGTCTTTGGGTACTACAGCGATGCATGTTTGAGTGGGATTGAAAATACCAGTGCTATAGTCTCTTTCACACCTATCACCCATAAAAATTGTCCTTTTGTTTGCAGCTTTGGCTATCATTCCTACAGCTCATAGCAGTCTGCTCTTATTAACAATGGAAAAGTTTAAACAAGAAGGTCAGGGAAAAGAAGAAAATGTCCTTAGGGTTATTATTCCATTTCCCCTCTCTCCCGACATTTAGGTATATAACTAACTGGATGAAATGTAGGGAAAAAAATAGTAAAGTAGGTTGGATGGCATGCCAAGAGCAAAGAATGAAACGATCACACCAACTGAACATCACAATTTTAATAACTGACTTCAGCCCAAACCATATGAGTGTATAGATCCAACTGAAATGAACAGACAAAGACTAAGAAGGATGTGATGAAAACTATCAAAGTAAACAGGTGACTGATAGGGTGAGGATTGACTTGTTATAGCATCACAAGATACTGGAATTATGGTCTTCTCCTTTACAGTGAGAGATAGTTAAATTTGGGAAAAGTGGAAAGATCTTCTCTAAACACTGGATCAGCAGCTCCTCATGGATATTGTTCTCAGGCTTGGCTTTGGGGCTAACCTGAATTAGAGAATCACCTCAAAATAATCACTGATTTATACAACAAAGGCATTTCCCCTAAAACGTCCCTGTAAGGCACACAGTGACATGATTTTTGTTATCTCCATTTTACACATGAGGAAAATAAGACTTGGCAAGTTTAGTAACTTACCCAAGATCACATCCAGGTAAAGAACATGATCCGGAGAATTCAGACGTCTTCATTCCCAGCTCAACTTTGATTTGCACAGGTGTCATTCTATCGCTGGATTAAACTGAACAATCATTGATGAATTTCTTGCTAAGTACTAGGCAATGGGGATAAAGATCCCCAAATATGCAAATGAATAAACCCTCCCTGATATCAAGGAACAACACTATGTGGAAGAAACAGCATGTATAGCCAGGTCCTAACTAGTGAGGATAATGAATTTCCCTGAAGTGGTCATTCGTATTTTAATACACTATATTTGAAGTTATAATTATATAAAACATATTCACTGAATCCTGTCCAATTGAAATCTGCACTGCGAATCCTAAAAATGTGACCGCTTTAAAGGGCTTATTGTTTGCACCAGTCGGGACCTAGCTATGTACAGATAAATGTGTATGTATATGTATGCATGTATGCATGTGTATATGTGTGTGTGTACATACACAGAAACACTCATGTATAAATGTGTGTATATGTATACATACATACATACATATATGACTTTAGTACTCCATTAACTCTGAGATCATATCGATTCTGGTTTTCCACGAAATAATGGAAGTTATACATGGAATATTCATGAAACAAACAAAATATATGAAAGAATGCAAAATAGTTTCAATAAGAAGAGAGTATAGACAACTGGGAATATTAGGAAAGAATTTATATAAGAAATGGCACCTGAGCTACATCTGAAAGTGAGCTGGGGATTCTAAGAGGTAAGTAGGGAATGCATTCCAGAGAGTACAGACAAACTGTGCAAAGACATAAAGGCAGAAGATGGAATATTTAGTAGTTGAGTTTGACTGAAATGCAGAGTATGTAAAGGGCAGGGGGAAGGCACGGAATGTCAGAACATAGAAGGTTTGAAATTCTGGATTAAGAATTCATTGTGACCCAGAGACAATAGGGAACCATTCAAAGTTTTTGAAGGCTAGGGGTGGGGTAGATTTGTCTTTTCTTTAAATGTACCAGTGTGGTAGCGATATGGATAATGTAATAGAAAGGGGGAGACTGGAGATAGGAAGACCAATTAGGAGATTCTTCCAATAGTGTAGGGAAGAGATGAGAAACCAGAGTGGTGGCCAAGTATATTGAGAGAAGTCAAGAAATACTTAAAAAAAAAGAATCAACCAAATGTTACAACTGAATTGATGGAAGATAGGAATAAAGTCAAGGATGGTTTCAAGATTATTGAAATGACTAGAAGGGGTGCTTTTTTCAACAGAACAGGGGAAGTTTTAAGGAAAATTTAATGCCTTCCATTTTGGACATATTGACCTTGAGATACTTAAGAGATATCCAGGTATGGATGTCCAATAATTACATGCTGACATAATGACAGGACTTAGGATAAAGACGTCAAATTTTTAGAAGTGAGAGTTGTCTCCATAGAGTAGAAATTAAACTCATGAGAAATGATGAGATCACTGAGGAGCCAAATGTAGAGAGTAGAAGAGACTCTTGGCAAAGCATTATGAGAGAGCCAGACTTAGTGATGAGACCCAAACAGAATAAATCTGAAGTAGATGACAAGCACTGCTCCTATGCTAACTTTTGGAGGAAGAGCAAGTTAAGATTGATTTAACCCCAATGTAATTTAAGACACAATGAGATTAACAAAAGAACATTCTGTTGAGAGGTAAAGAACCTCTGTTCTAGGCCCAAGTTTATCACTAATTAGTTGTGTGAAATTGAATGAAGTACTTTATTCCTTGGAGTCTTTGTTCCCCTCATCTGTAAAATGTGGGATTTGAGCTGGAAAACATTTAGTGGTCCATAATTCTATACAATAAAGAGATTTCTAAATACTAGTATCTATTATACAATTGATATTATTATTGATAATAAATGAAATTTGACCTTTGTGGTAAACTGGGAGTCAGTGATATGTTCATCGTTATAGTTTCTTATAACAACAGATGGGAGATACCATATTGTAGTGACAAGTGCACTCATTGACTTTGAGCTGAGATCTCAGTTCTAATTTCATTTTATACTTCGTAAGATCTATGAGTTGGAAGTTACTTCATTGACCAGTCTCAAATAATCCAATTTCTACCTGGCCAGAGATCCCTATAATAAGATCCCTGATAAGCGGATGTCCAACTCCTAAATAATGACCTCCAGCGAGGGTTTTCAGTGTGACCTTAAGCATTCCATCCAGCTTTTGCCCAGATCAAATTTTTAGGAAGATATCACTTTCAGGAAACCTAAATTTTCTCTGAAAATTAAATTCAGTTTGATAAGCATTTAATTACCTGTTAGGCACTGTAATACATTGGGGTGAAAATGTCCCTGTCCTCTGGGAGCTTATATTCAACTGAGGGAGCTGGGAGAAGACAATATATGCAAAGAACAACAAATACAAACTACCTACAAAAATTTCTATGAGGGCACGAACCATGGAAGTGGTATGAGGTAGAGCAAAAGTCTCTTAAGGCTGACTTGAGCCTTGAAAGGATCTAGGAATTTTAATAGGTGCATATGAAAAGAAGCAGCTAAGTGCCTCAGTGGCTAGAGTGCTGGGTGTGAAATCAAGAAGATCTGAGTTCAAATCTGAACTCAGATACTTACTAGATGTGTAACCCTGGGCAAGTCACTTAACCCTGTTTACCTCAATTCCTTCATTTGTAAAATGAGATGAAGAAGAAAATGGCAAACTATTCCAGTATCTTTGGCAAAAAAAAAACCCTGAAAGGGTTACAGAGAATTGGACCAATTAAAATGACTGAACAACAAATATTAGAAGACAGAGATTTCCAAGTATGTAGCATATTATGTGCAAAGATGTGGAGGTGAGAATTGGAATGTCACGTATAGGAAAGAGCTAGTAGGCCAGTTTGGCTACAAAACATAAATTAAGGGATCATAGATTCAGAGCTGAATAAGACTAGGGAGGCAATGAACCCAACCACTCTCATTTTATGGATGAGGAAACTGTGACACATAAAGGTTAAGGGACTTGCCTAGGGTCACACAGGCAGCAAGGAAAAAAGAATTCAAGTTGGCTCCAAGTTCCACAATCTGCTATTAAATCTTCTCACTGCCTTAAATACAGTAAAATGGGGGAGTAATGGAAAATTAATTTGGGAAGATAGGTTGGAGCCAAAGTATACAGGATTTAAAAAGCCCAAAAGAGGAATCTATATATTATCCTATAGGTAAAAGGTTGCTACTAAAGTTTTTTGGAGTAAGGGAATCATATAGCAAGACTTGGGCTCAGGAATTTCAATCTGGCAGTCATGTGCAGCAGCAATAGATAAGAGAAAGAATTGAAGCAAGATGACCAACCAGGAGGTTATTATTTTCCTATATATGCTATGATATTGTAATAGGAGACCATGGTCCAAGTGAGGAGTGATGAAGACTGAACTAGGCTGACAGCAGTATGAATAGAGAGAAAGTAAAGGACATGACTGATGTGGAAGTAGAATAAAAAGAACAAAGCAACTTATTGAATATAGAGGCTAAGGAAAGGTGAAGGGCTGTGAACCTAGCACATAGTAATGCTGGACTAGTGCTCAGGAAAGACAAATGAAGAGTGGGGGGAGATTGAGGATGAGAAGTCAGATAGGTAGGAAGAGAACCAGGATAAGACAGTAACATGGAAACCAAGGGAGAGAAGAGACCATCCAGGAAGAGGAGGAAAAAAGGTCAACATTGACATAAGCCCAGAAGAATAAAGGCTGAGAAAAAATGCCATTAGATTTAGCAGTTAAGAAACCATGCAATTCCAGTTGAGAGGTAAAGTTTGAGGGCAAAGGGGAGGCTATGAGAAAGTAGAGACAGTGTAGAAAATGTTTGTCAAGGACTTTGGAAGCAAAAGGCAGGAGAGCTGTACAATAATTTCTCTATGGAACAACAGGGTCAAGAGAATAGCTTTTTTCGTTTTTAAGGATGAATGAGATCTGACATATCGAAATCATCAGGGAAGTTGCCAGTGGATTGAGAAGGTTAGAAAGAGAGAAGAGGAACCCTGGAAGACATAGGAGTGGTAGGGATCAAGGGGTTGTCTTTGAAAAGAAGAATCACCTATTTTTCTATCACAGCCTCATTATATATTCAATAAGACAGAAGAAATCTCTTTTCAGAGTCATCAGACACTCACATGGCCTTAACTCGGGTTTCATAATGCATCTTAATAAAAGCTGCAAATTATTGCAAAGACTTAAGAATTTTTTTTCAGGCTTATCTAGATGGATTTATATACTTTTTGGACATGGTTTAATTTACTTTTGTTTAAGAATAAGTAATAAAGTCAGGTTTATTGAGAAAATTCTTCATTATTCTTGGGAAAAATTAGTGTCGGATTTTAGTGAATTTTTGTTTTTGCTGAAGCTCAAAGAATGTTTATTTGGATGTTCATGGGGAGAAAGAAATAGTGACTGACTACTTGTAGATACTAACCAAATATATTTGAATATAAAGTGTTCCATATAGCATTACTAATGAAACATAGTTTTGATTTTTATAAAGTAGAACAACTTAAATTAGAAGAGCTAGTTACATAGATATTGGGATAGGCCAACATAATAAGAATATTTTCAGTTCTCATTTTTCTTTATTTTCTTTGTCAGGAGAAAAATTTAACTTGGATTTGCATTCTGAGTCATTGATTCAGACTAAACAGGCAATTTTTGCTGAACAGACACTCTATGCATAGCCTTTATGTAGCTAGATGAAAAGAGAGTGTACAAAAAACAGTGGTCTTGGGACCTTACATGCTGAGTTGTGTATTAATAGCCTTGTAAAACGTGGAACACCCATTCTTTTTCACAATGAACAGCTACTCCAGTTTCAAGGTATTCAGCTTCAAAAACTATAGCCTATGAACCCCCACCAGTGTATATACCCTTAATAGCTATCCATAGGGCAAGATTAGTTTAAAGAAAAAAACATTTAATGAAATGATATAGTAAAAGAAGGAATAAAACATTTTCTTCAAAAAACCTGGGGTATACCCTCCAATAAATATGTTACCAGTGGGAATAATGTAAATATGTAAGGGCCCATATGAAAGTACATACACACATATGCACACATTTGGGGAACATATTTGACATAGAAGATATGTGACATAGAGGGGCAGCTAGGTGGTGCAGTGGATAAAGCACCAGTGTAGGAGTCAGGAGGACCTGAGTTCAAATCTTACCTCAGACACTTGACACTCACTAGCTGTGTGATCCTGGATAAATCATCTAATTTCTGCTTACTTCAATTCACTGGAGAAGGGAATGGAAAAGCACCCCAACATCTTTGTCAAGAAAATCTAATGAAGAGTATTGGTGTGCTATGGTCCACAGGTTCATGAGGAGTTGTATACAATGGAAATATTGAACAGCTAGAACTACTTCTGCTACCATATTGTCCTTCCTTAGTTGTTACTCTGCTGTATCCTCTGACAAAGGCTGCTCTGTAAGAAACTGCTCTGCAAAATACTTGTCCTCTGTCATCTTTTTTAGAATCTGCTCAGCTGTAGTTCTGGCACCTCTAGCTTCCTGCTGGTGATGATGATGATGATGATGATGATGATGATGATGATGATGATGATGATGATGACGATGATGATTTGTAGGGGTGTTTATCAAGAATGAAAGATGAAAACAAGTGAGAAAAGGATATAAGTAAAATTAAGAATAAAAATTTAAAAGACAGGGTTAGGATGAGGTTAAAAACAGTAATTCATAAAGGTAACCAATCTGATCCAGAAGACTGGGCATGAAGTTATGAATTCAGTCAAGTAGCAAAATATACAAATCCAGACAGATGTCACATTGAAGCAAGGTCAGGAAAATATCCTGGAGAGTAGCAACAAATGAACAAACCCCAACCCTGGGAGGGACAGTTTGTCTTATATAAGAACTAACTAGAGAAAACAGGTCTATTGTATGCATAGTAGGTTATGACGGGGATGTATTTTGCCATAAGAGCTTTAGTCTCTTGATGTAGCTGTACATCTGTGAGTTCAGATGTCATTACTTCTTCCTTAATGCCTGCTTGGATCTCTGGTTGAGACTTGATAGGCTAGCATTGGTGAAATAATGCTACCACCTTGAGAAGTGGGAGCATTCATGTGACTGCTGATTTTTAGGTTTTCCTCTCAGGTCCACAGCTATTCAACTCTACCAGGTATTAGAGATAACAAGCACATTTCACCAAGTCCATTATCTTATGCTCTATGTTCCTCTTATTCATCCATGATTAGTGTAGTTGGGAAATGATTCAGTGGCTGTATTTGTAGCTCTTTATATTTTGTTGTTCAGTCATTTTCTGTGTCTAACTCTTCATGACTTTATTTGAGGTTGGCAAAGATACTAGAGTAGTTTGCCATTTCCTTCTCCAGTTCATTTTACAAATGAGGAAACTGAGGTAAACGGGGTTAAGGGACTTGTCCAGGGTCACATAGCTAGAAAGTTTATGAGTCCATATTTGAACTCAGGAAGATAAGTCTTCCTGACTTCAGACCCAGCACTCTATGCACTGAGTCACCTAGCTGTACGGTAATTGATGTGGACCCATTTAAAGTGAACAGATGGAGAAGAACAGATGCGTAGTGGAGAGGGTATTCTTAGCTGATAATCTACATGGCTCGCCACCTACGTGATTTGAAAGAACTAGAGTGGCAAGGGAAACTAATTGTCTAATTCATCACTAACTTGTCTAGCTGAGGCTTCTAAAATTCATCATCCACTGCAGGTATATTATAAGACAAATTCCAGTTTAAGACATTGAAGGAGCTGCCACATTTCACCATAATTTTGAGCCCTTTCCTGAGCTCACAAATCTGGTAACTGGCGACTTTTGACTATAGATATGTATCAAAATAAGCATTTAGGTTTAGGGATTAATTGGTGTCAATAGGCCCTCCAATGGGCCAATAAGCAGACAGGACACTATAAAAAATATAATGGCCCAGGGTGAAGCAAGTCTCCACAAGTAGGAGTTTGTATAAAATTTTATTTGTGCCAGAAAGCCTGGGAGGGCCTCTGCAATGAACCAATCTGGGGACTCACTGTGTCTCTGGTGGGTGAGTCAGCTAATTCCACCTGCTCTACATGAATGAAATGCTTCATTTAGGCTTCAAAGGCTCCCCAGAGTATAAACAATTTTTGTGCATTATGGGCTGAGTTTTGCTGGAGCACAGCATGCCCTGAATTCTGATAGAATAAAATAAGCTTCTTGAAGGCAGAAACTGTTTAATTTTTGTCTTTGCGTGCTGGTGACTAACATAGAACTTGGAACATAGTAGGTGTTTAATAAAATTGTGTTGATTGATCTGGCATACAGTTCCGAAGCCTGCAACTGAATAGCTAGCACGATGATTCATCATTATCCGAGGGAAGAGGGAAGGCAAAAGGTCCTATCCCTTATTAGAAATCAGGTTATGAGGGCTAAGAGTAACAGTGGGTGGTATTCCTAAGAGCATACCTGAATTGGAGGGAGGCAAAAAAGAGTGTAATCTAAATCAAGATCCTCTTTGTCTTTCTTTGATCTCTTTAGGGTATAAATTTAGTACTGTTTTGGTGGGGTCAAAAGTATGCGTAGAGTTTGACTTTAGGGGACACGGTTCCAAAATGGTTTCCTGACTGATTAGATGATTTTCACAGTTTCATCACTAGTATATTAGCATGTTTGTTTCCCCTTATTCCCCCCTCCAATTGTCAGTTTCCTTTGCCAATATGATTCATATGAGAGAAGCTTAGATTTGCTTTGCTTTTTTCCTATTAATAATGATTTGGAATTTTTTCACTTTTTTATTGTTTGTCTTTTTTCCTTTGAAAATAGGATGTTTGTATCTTTGCCCTTTGTCTATTGGAGGATTGGTTCTTGTTTTTACATATTTGATTCAGTTCCCTATGAATCTTGAGTATGAGATCTTTATCAGAGACACTTGTTACAATTTTTTTCCACTGGGACTCTTTCTCTTCTAATTTCTACTGAGTAATTTTGATTTGCAGACACTTTAAAATTTTATAGTTAAAATTGCCCATTTTACCTTTTCGGATCTACCCTGTCTCTTGTTTATCATCAATTCTTCCCTTATCCACAGATAAGAAATTTAATTTTCCATGTACCTTTAATCGTATTTATGATTCATCTTTTTTATTTCACTATATGGTGTGAGAAATTAGCCTATATCTAATCTTTAACAAACTCCTTTCCAATTTTCCCAGAAGATTTTGGTTGAGTAGTGAGCTTTCATTCCATTACTTGGGTTCATTGGCTTTATCAATCACTATGTTACTATTTCCTTCTGTAGGTTATGTGTCTATTTTACTTATTGATTTTTCCACAAGCTTTCCACTTTATATATGATGAAATTTAGTGCCACAGTGGTTAAGTTACTTGTTTAAAGTCACATAATAAATGGATGATCCAAGATTAAACCTGGGTAGTCTCATTTCCAATTCAGCATACTTTTCACTGTACCATACTTTGGTAGCCAACAGTTTCCCTCATATGAGAAGGCATCTAGGAATAACCCCCTCCTATTATGATATCATGTTAGCACAATACAGTTTCATTTTACTTACACCTGACTTTCTTTTCTACTAATCCCTGACCAATAACTAGAGTTGTTATTGTTGTCGTTTGGTCATTTCAGTTGCGTCCAACTCTTTGTGACCCCATTTGGGGTTTTCTTGATAAAGGTAGTCGAATGGTTTATCATTACCTTCTGCAGCTCATTTTACAGATGAGGAACTGAGGCAAATAAGATTAAGTGACTTGCCCTGGGTCACACAGATAGTAAGTGCCTGAGGCCGACTTTTGATCTCACAAAGATGACTCCAGGTTCAGCATCTTATAAACTGTCTGCCCCAATAACTAGGGTAGGATGATTAAAATCTTACCCTAAGGCTACTAACTTAGGAGTCAGTTTGCCCCAGTGTACCAAATTTAGTAGACGATTGTAATATTTGCAGTCACCAACCTCATAGAAACAACAGCTCTTAGCTCATAAAAAGCAAAAGCAGTCAAAATAAGAATTTGCTGGGTGATGGGCTAAACCTCTTACCCACTTCCATCTACATGCCAGTTTCCCAGCATCGCAGTTTTACGTTCTATTTACCTGAGATTACATTGAGATCTGATTGCTCCAGGGGAGAAAAAAAAGCCCAGTTATAGCTTTGCTGTTCAAGTTGAGTATTAGCTTTTCTAAATGAGTTTTGGTAGTTCATTTTGCATTCTTATGAATGTCTACATGCAAGTCTTAAACTATTGCAAGAGAATTTGTGGGGACAGAGAAAGAATAAGAAAGGTCAACTGATATTAGATTCAGATCACAAAATATTCATGAAACAACTATTTGTTCAGAATTGTGACAGGTACTAGGTTCTCTCGGAGCTACTTTTTAGCTGGTACGGGGGATAATGTGCCAGGCTTAGAGTTAGGAAGACTTATCTTCCTGAGATCAGATCTGACCCCAGACACATACTAGCCATGTGACCTTGGGAAGCTCACTTAACCTTATTTGCCTCAGTTTTCTTATCTGTAAAATGAACTGGAGAAGGAAATGGCAGACCCCCTCCAGTATCTTTTCCAAGAGAACACCAAATGTGGTCACAAAGTGTCGGACATGACTGAAAAACACCTGAACAACAAAACCCCCATCTCAGAATAGTCTAATGGGTGGGTACTGCTTTTGTTAGCATGAAGATGTTATTTGTATTTGGGATTTTATCCTTTTCTTTCTGAACTTAAGTTTCTGAGTGGAGAACTATTAACTCATAGAAACTGCTTCTAATATAAAAAGAAGGGTGACAAACAGAGGGAGGAAGAGGAAGAAAGGATGGAGAAAGATAAGGAAGAAGGAAAGAAAGTAGGAGGAAAGGGAAAAAGGATGGTAGTCTCATTTCTCACTTGATGTGCTTTTTTTCTTAGTGGTTGATTCTTCTATTGATTAGCTGTAATGAATGGGGTAGCTAGGTGGTGCTGCAGGATAGAGCACCAGTGCAGAAGGCAGGAGGACCTGAGTTCAAATCTCACCTCAGACACTCGACACTCACTAGCTGTGTGGCCTTGGGCAAGTCACTTAACCCCAATTGCCTCATCCTGGGTCATCTCCAGTCATCCTGATGAATATCTGGTCACTGGATTCAGATGGCTCTGGAGGAGAAGTCCCTCCCTCAAAACAAAGTCAAGTGCAAGTCATGTCATCATTTCTCTGATGGCATGATCTTCTTCAGCAACGAAGGACTAACACACACAGCTGTAATGAACACTGCTTCCCTCCTGTGCCCAGGAAATTTACCTGTACCTTTCATTCCAGCTCAATCTCCCTCCTATCTACACATTTCACCTTGCCAGTGAGAAATCAACAACTTATATTACCATAACTTTCAAGGAGGTTTTCACAATATAATTCACCTTGAGAACACTGATTAACAAACAATAGATGGATAGGTGATTACTAAGGGATAGTCTATGTGTCATGAGACTTCTTAACCTCTGTCTCTGCTGCCATTTTCCTCTTTACCTTAACATTATTTTATTGTGACATCTGTTTAATGATCATCCATTTTTCGTTGCTGCTAAACATGATCTATAACTATTCCTTTGGTATACTTCAGTACTTGGCAGTGAAGTCATTTTTCATTCTTCTTTTATTTCCTACCCAAAATGTTGTCCATCCCCTTTTCCCTTTGCCTTAGCAAATTGCTAAGAATTAATTTCACTTTAGTCACCCTAATGGGATATCATAAGAAGAGAGGCGGAGTAGACTGATAAAGCAAGACCTAAAGAAGTAATTGGTGAGATGTGGATAAATCTATAAGATGAAAATAGGCTCTAATAAGATTTTTTTTCTCATTTTCTTTTTGCAGACTGATCTCTGTAAACCCATTATCTTTAATAGGAAATCTTTATTTATGATCATTAAAAGGTTTGCAATAATAGGATCTTTAAGGAGAAATTGAACAGAGGCTATAACTGAGAAGTCTTGAAAAGATAGTTTCCCAGGCAGGCACAATAATGGGAAAGAGTATGCAACACCAATGAAATTGTCCTAACATAAAAAATGAGAATCTGACCACATACTCTGAATTTTTTACAGTAGAGAATTTGGAATGACTTACTGTAATAGTAAGTACCCTAGCATACCTGGGATAACCTGCTAGTACAGGTTCTTGGATCTGCTTTTCTTAAAGGAAAGCAACTTTTAATGAGTCAGCCATGTTATTTTAATCAAACATATATATCATTCACTTAGTTCAGGGCAAAAAGTCAGCACCCTGAACTTCAGAGAAAATAAAAACAGAAATTACAAGCAGAAATTACAGAGAAAACAGCATAAAGACCAACAGACAGGACTTCTAACTGTCTGACCATAAGCAATGTATACATCACAGATAAACAGACAGAACCAACTATCTGACCATTATATACCTACATAGTTACCATAGAGAGAAGCACCAACATCTGAATTTTCAAAGCCAGGGGCTCCTTAATGGCTGCCCAGAGTATCATCTGGCTAAATCACAGGAACCTTCTTCCAATGAATGAGCCCTGAAGCAAAATGCTAACCTCAGAATATATGGAGAGCCAGAAGGCATCACAAGCCACATGCTTTAGTGCCTAATTACCAAAAGGTGTGAAAGTCTTCCTATAAACAAACCTCCCCCTAAGCAAACTTCCCTTAAGCCTGAGGCATATGATGGGCAGGGAATATCTTAAATCCCATTAATTTTACACTGTTATATTATTCCTTTTATCTAATAATACACACTAAAGAGAAAGCTGATACAAATGGGACAAAGACTATAGACCTGGAAGAAAATAGAGTTAATCATCTAAATATCATTGCTTAATAAATGATTGTTCTTTCATTCTTTATCCCTTCTCCAGGGCTTCCATAGAACAGTGAGATCACAGATCTAATCCTAACCCTTTATTTATTTTGCTTATATCTTTTCTATATTTATGTGTGCACACATTGTATCCTCTGATAGAATGGAAGTTCCTTGAGGTCAGGAACTGTTTCATTTTTGTCTTTATAGTACTAGTACAGTACCTTTCATATAGTAGGTACTTAGTAAATATTTCTTGATTGAATGACTAGTTACACAGATAATTCCATGGACTGAATTCCACACTTGTAGAGTCTACAATCTAAGATGAACATACTGACATGATATCCACTCATGCATTGGACAAAGAGTCTGGTAAAAAGCATTAAACTAATTCTGAAGGTACTCAGAGTCTCTCCCCACCCCCATCCTATTTAATTCAAACGTAAACACATACTTTATATAGAAAGTAGGTAACCATAGAAATATATAGTATTACTCTGAAATCCAGTTATACCTATAAAATTTGGTTGGGAGAGGGCATGAGACTTGAAGAAGGAGAAATAAACATTTATTAAGTGTTTACTATGGGCTCAGCACAGGAGATGTACAGAGAATCGAAAAGATAGATTCTCCATTAAATATGTACTCTCTAGGAGGTTACATTCTAATTTGAAGACATGGCACACAAGAAAAAGAAAAAGAAAAAGAACACAAAAAGCTGGTGGGGTAGAGAGTGATGGAAGTACAAAGCATGGGGGCATTGTTTTGAAATTTGACGAGTCAGTAAAAGGGTTGAGAAAGGAATAAAAATTGGACAGTCTGACTTCCTCTACAAAATGGAAACCTCAACAGGTTATCACCTGTAGAAGGTAGAAGGGGGAAGGCCTTCTGGAAGCATATTCCAGAATGATAAGAATGAGGAAGTCTCAGGCACTGAGAGAAGTTTCAGAATGACCCAGCAGCAGGAGTTTGGTTTTAAAGTCTGGAAAGTCAGAAAAAGGGCTTGGATGGAAGGATTTGATAAATGCATATATTCTTTGTCAATTCTGCCAACATGGGACTTTACAAAATCTGTGAAATAATCACTATGCACCATTATATTATTATCATGGACCATCTATGTGCACCACCTTCAGCTCTTAGGAAGAAAGAACAAAGCTAGTAAAAAGCATTAACCTGAGAATGAACACCAGCTTGTCATTAATCTCATTTGGTTATGATAATAGTCTCCTTAGAAAGATAAAAGTTATTTGTAAGAACCATTCTCCATTTAAAAATTATGACCTTATTAATATGATTGCATTTCTTCCAGCCACTACAACCCTGAGCTCCTGAGAACCATGTAGAAATTTGATCGCTAAGATAGCTGCAGGATTATAAATCTTTCTATTCTTTGTGAAGAGCAAATGGGCATCATGAAAGAGATTGTGTGCAGCACTGAGCCCATTTGAAATTATGACCATCTATTGGTTGAATAATTAACCACCAAAATAAAAGTAACGGTTGAGAAGAAAGGGTCCTCTAGTGAGTAATTCACAATAATTCAATCTGTGAATATATAAATAGTATTTCCTTGAGTTTTTTTTTTCTGAATGATCAACCATTAATGATGACATTATCACTGGCAAAAAAGCTGACTTTTTTTTTTTTTGCTAATTAAGGAGATTCAACTGAAAAGGATGTTCTTATAGGAAAAAGAAAAAAATCAAAATGAGTACGGACATTCTTTCATTAATTTAATTGAAATAATTATCATCTGACATGATTTTTGTCCAAGATTTTCTGTAATACCTTCTTATATACTAATCAGTCAATATATTGGAAGAATTTTATTATGGATCTTTCTCATCTATTCTCTCTCATTCTTACTATATGACCAGTCTGGTCATGCATGTTCCTAGATATTGTCTCATGGACTGACCTTTGGATCTCTCTTATAAAACAGCATTTTGGGTAATAGAGCTAATATTAAGACACAGTATCATAGTGGATAATAACCTGGCCTTGGAGTCGGGAACACTTGGATTCAAATATCATCTCTGACGTATCCTGTCTGCATGACCCTTAATGAGTCACTTTTAACCTTTCAGTGGCCCAGGCAACCCTCTAAGATATAAGTTGTAGAGGCAGAGAAAATCTTCCCTGGATGCTTCTTATATCTCTGAAATTATAGGTCTGGTTAAAAACAAACAGACAAACAAAAAAACCCCACCTGATTATCACTTCTATGACTTTTGCTTCCTGTGTCATTTGCTTGGCATATATTTGCTTCTTTGTGTTGAGTATTTGTCCCATATGCATGTCTTGTCTCCCCAAACAGATTTATTCAAACAATTGCTATTCCTGACACTTTCATCAAATAAGAACCTAAATTTAGCAGCCAGATTCCTGTCCTCTCACTCTAAATTGATATTTGCAGCCCCCCTCCCCCTTTCTGGTTCAACCCCAGCCCATATCTACAAACTCTATTTGCTCAGCCCTGTTCCTTTCTGGAGGGCTCATACTACTTATGAGAAAACTGAAGCTAATAGAAATGGAGTAATTAGGCTGCATTGAATTAACTCACACAATGAGTTAGTGCAGAATGGAGAACAATGTGAGTAGAACTTTTCCTGATTTTAATGAATACAACAAAAGCTGTGGCCATAATAAGAATGGGTGAACCTCAGTGAAATCAGAGGATGGTTTCCCTATCTTTCTTTAGATTATCTTGACCTTTCCTTCTCTTTCTCCTCTCAGTCTTTTACCTGTGTCACATATTTCTGGCATCTTTACTAGTAAGTACTCTGCCAGATGTAACATTATGTGGTGCATTCTAGGAATAACACTCCATACACTTTTCTCTAGGTTTTAGTAACTTCATTCCCCATCAGTTCATAGAAGTTCCCCAAGTTTCTCTGAAACCATCCCTTAGATTATTTCTCAAAGTAATATACATTCATATACCATAATTTGTTCAGTCATTTCCCAAATAATAGGCATCCCCCTTTGATTTCCAGCTGGCTTCTGTAGCAAAAAGAGCTGCTATAAATATCTTTGTACCTTTGAGTACTATTCTTTCTTTGATCTCTTTGGGATCTAACAGTGGTATTACTGGGTCAAAAGGTTGCATAGTTTTAAGACTTTGGGGGAATAGTTCCAAATTGCTTTACAAGATTTCTGGACTAATTCACAGTGCCATCAACAATGCATTAGTATGTCTGTTTTCCTACAGCCTCTCCAACAATTATTATTTGGCCTTTTTTGTTATTTTAATATCTCAGTATTCTAGGTACCTTTCTAATATCACAAGATTCAGAAAAGTTTCTGACCTGCATTGACAGAAGGAGCAGTGAAATCAGAGAACCAGTTTCTATTCCCTATCCCTATACTCTAATGTACCCATAAAAGCTTTTCATCTGTGGAGCAAAGGAGTATGCCTGTTAACAAATTTCTACTCATGAATATATTAGGCCTAGTTAATTTGGCACCATGGCAGCTGCCTGGACAATAAATTAAAAAAAAAAAATTTTGATGTGGGGAAGGGTAAAGAAAAATTAGAGTATAGAGGTCTATTAATAGGAAGGGAAAACTTACTTGGGAAGCCTTTGGACAGCAAAGGGCATCAAATACCCGAATATATGTATTTAGTGAAAGGAAAGAGAAGAACATCAAAAGAGATGTTTGTAGGGAGCCAAAGACAGAGTTAGGATTGAATCTAGTATTTTCTAAAATACATTTTTATTTCATTAAATATTTCCCAATTATATGTAAAAAAAAAAATAACAATCTTTTTTTTAAAAAAAAAATTGCATTCTAAAACTATCCCTCTCTCCTGACTTCCCTCTTCCTTGGTAAGAAAAGGAATTTTATATTGATTATACATGTAAAATCATGTGAAACTTATATTTATATTAGCCATATGGCAAAGGAAAGCACACACACTCACAAAATAAAACAGGAAAAATAAAAACAGTATGCTTTAATCAGTATTCAAAGTTCATTAGTTCTTTCTTTGAAAAGGGGGAGCATTTTTCTTCATAAGTCCTTTGCATTTGTTTTAGATGACTGTCATGTGAGAGTAGCTAAATCTTTCACAGGTGATCATCCTTACAACAATGCTGTTATTGTGTACAATGTTCTCCTGGTTTTGTTCACTTCACTTTGCATCAGTTGATAAGTCATCAAATTTTTCTGAAAGCATCCAGCTCATCATTTCTTATTGCACAGTAGTATTGTATCACAATCATATACCACTTGTTCATCCATTCCCTGATTGATAAGCATCCTTTTGATTTCCTATTCTTTGCCACCACAAGAAGATCGTCTATAAATAAATTTGTACAAACAGGATCTTTTCCTTCTTCTTTGATCTCTTCCAGATACAGACCTAATAGTGGTATTGTTGGGTCAAAGGGTATCCTGGGTTATAGCTCTTTGGGGATAGTTCTCAATTGTTCTCTAGAATGGTTGTATTAGTTCACAACTTCACCAACTGTTATTAGAGCTCCAATTTTTCCACATCCATTCCAACGTTTGTCATTTTCCTTTTCTGTCACATTAGATAATCTGATAGATATGAGTTAGTACCTCAGAGTTGTTTTAATTTGTATTTCTTTAATCATTAGCGATTAAGAGCATTTTTCATGAGACTATTGATAACTTGATTTCTTCCTTTGAAAACTGCCTGTTCATGTGCTTTGAACATTTATCAACTAGGGAACGGCTCTTATCTTTCATAAATTTGTCTCAGTTCACTATATAGTTGAGAAATAAGGCCTTTATCAGAGGAACTTGCTATAAATTTTCCCCAATTTTCTTTCTAATTTTGGCAGCATTAGTTTTGTTTGTGCAAAAGCTTTTTAATTTCATGTAAACAAAATTATCTATTTTATTTCTCATGATGATTTCTATAACTTGTTCTATCATAAACTTCTTATTATCCATAGATCTAATAGTTATATTTTCCCATGCTCCCCTGATTTACTTATGGTATCACTCTTTATGTCTCAACCATTTATCCATTTTGAAGTTATCTTGGTATGCAATGTGAGATGGTGACCTATACTCCATTTCTGCCAAATTGCTTTCCATTTTTCCCCCAGCAATTTTTTCGAATGGTAAATTATTACCTCCAAAGCTAAAATCTTTAAATTTATCAAATAAAAATTACTGTAGTCATTTATTACAGTGTATTGTGTACCTAATCTGTTCCACTGACCCATTCCTCTATTTCTTAGTCATTATCATGTTGTTTTGATGATTACTGCTTTGTAATATAGTTTGAAATCTGAAATTGCTAGGCCACTTTTCCCTTTAATTTTTTTCATTTATTCCTCAGATATTTCTTACTTTTTCTTCTTCCACATGAATTTTTTCTAACTCTATAAAATAGTTCTTTGGTAGCTTGATGTTCTCCTGGTTAGATTAACTTAGGTAGTATTGTTATTTTATCATATTGACTTGACCTACCTGTGAGCAATTACTATTTCTCCAATTGATTAGATTTGCTTTTGTGTGAAAGGTGTTTTGTAATTGGATTCATATAATCTCAACCCTGGCAGGTAGACTCCCAAGTATTTTATATTGTCTTCAGTTATTTTAAATGGAATTTATCTTTCTGTCTCTTGCTACTTGGTTTTGTTGCTAACATATAGAAATGCTCATGATTTATGTACATTTATTTTATATCCTGCAAATTTGTTGGAGCTCAATTATTTTAACTAGTTTTTGTTTTACTTGATTCTCTAGAGTTCTATAAATATACCGACATATCATGTGTAAAGAGTGACATTTTTGTTTCTTCATTGTCTATTTTTATTTCTTCAATTTCTTTTTTCTTGTCTTGATGCTATAGCTAGCATTTCTAGAACAATATTGAACATTGGACATAATAATGGACGTGCTTGCTTTTCCCCAATCTAATTGGAAAGGCTCCAAGTTTATCCCCATTACACATAATGCTTAGTTATATATTTTTATTGCATTATGGTTTGAAAAGAGTGCACTATTTTTGCTTATTTGCATCTGATTGTGAGGTCAATTATGCTCTAATATATGGACAATTTTTGTGAAGATGCTATATACAACTGAGAAGAAAGATATACTTCTTTATATTCCCATTCAGTTTTCTCTAGAGGTTTATCATATCTAAATTTTCTAAGATTCTATTCACCTCCTTAATTAATTAATTAATTAGTTTGTTTATTTTATGGTGAGATTTATTTAGTATTGAGAAAGGAATGTTGAAGTCCCTCACTAGTATAGTTTTACTGAATTTTTCCTTCTGTAATTCATTTAGGTTTTCCTTTAAAATGTGTATGCTATATAGGGATACTACACAAGACAAGAAACTTGAGGCAGGAATCTCTAAGAAGATGGAAATGTGGTTGATATGACAGTCAGTGTAACCCCAAAGGCATACTACCCACTTCACAATCTTGTGTGAGACTGGCACTGGTAGTCCTGTCATCTTGGGTAAATGACAGCTGAAGGTCAGTTCGATGCTAATGCCTCCTGTTAAAAATGTGAGGCTTCTCTAGGTAACAGTGACCTGATAAAGGAGAAGAATAAACAGTTCATTTTCTCAGAAGCAGTGAGGTCGAAAGTTCTATGTTCGATGCTACTTTTTTCCCTCTGTGATGCTTGGGAAGTAATCTCCCCTCTTTGGGACTCAGTTTTTTCATTTATAAAAGACCTGGCTGCCACCAAGCAGGACATCTAGGTGGCACAGTGCAAGGCAGATAGGACCAGACCTGGAGTCAGAAAGATTCATCTTCTCAAGTTCAAATCTGACCTCAGACATTTACTGATTGTGTGACCCTGGAGTAGTCATTTAGCCCTGTTTGCCTCAGTGAGCTGAAGAAGGAAACGGCAAACCATTCAAGTATCTTTGCCAAGAAAACCCCAAATGGGTTCACAAAAAATTAGACAGGACTGAAATGACTGCTAGTGAAAAGGAAAAAAAATAGCAGGAAAACCAACTAAACAATTTCTGAGATTCTAGGAAATATGCTCTTAAAATGGAATATTTTGGCTTGTGAAAAAACTAGATGACTTAATGACTCTAGCAAAATCCCTTCTAAGAACTTGTCCGGGGAAAAGGCAGAAAAGTATAGTTGGGTGGAATGACTCTGTTTGGCTGAAAGTGATGATGAGCATACATCTGGTCACCAACTGAAGTCCCAGGTTTCTAGGCTCCATTGCTAGAAAGGCTTATACTGCACAGATCCCTACTTTCAGGACCATATTTCCTCCAAATTTGTAAGTAGTAAGGGCTGTCAAACCTACAAAATAAATGGGTGTAAATATTTCCCTTCCCCAGTCCTTTCTTTCTGATAAACCCTCAGCCACAGCAGTTTTGCCTTCCTTCCCTAATAGTACAGGCTGGCTTTTGGCAGATGTGCTACTTGAAGCCAGCCAGTGGTCTGAGGCTTCTCTTTGGGAGGATGACAGAGTCAGACCAGGGGGAACACATGGATGACTGAGAGAATTAGTTATCTCCTGATTTTCCTTAAAGGAAGTAGGAAGAGGATTTGAAGCATAAAAGAAATGACAGTTGAAAACTTAGCTTGGCTCTGGTACCAAGGTCTTAGTGGCATCTTTCTTCAGGCAGAGTTTGCAGCTGGGAACATCAATCTCCCTCCTGACCAGCTACTCATTAACATTCAAGGTATCACTTTCAATTAAATTTCCTGAATGCTCATTTAGTTTCTGGTTAATAAGGCAGTATTGAGTGTCATGTATGATCCAACTGACTATTTTTAAAGGGGTGAAAAATCACCCTGAGATAAGATAAATGGAAGAATCTGTGATTGTGTCTTGGTGATACCAGAGCAATAGTCAGTTTTGGCTATGAGTTGCCTCCCCCTTCCCCCCACAGTTTTTTGTTTGTTTTTTAATGGATGAATTCAGTCAACCAACCAAATCTTTGGCAATTAATTAGTAACTTACTATTAAATGGATGACTAAATTCAACTATACTTCTTCTTCAAGGTGGTTTTTAGTAGCAAATAAAAAGAATCAACAGTTCCAGTAGGAAAATCAGTGATACTGGTTATTTTTCATGGCATAGGTCAAACTCTAGTCCAAAAAAGATAAACAATTCCTTTCGATATCGATAATTAAATTTACACTAAATGTAAATGAGAATATCTTCATTCAAGTCATTGTTGCCTGGCTAAATCAGGTTTATTCTTGGAGGTAGTGACTTTGAGGAGATCTTGAAGCTATCATTACTGAGCTTTCAATGTGAGTTTGGCAGGGGAGGCAACAACTCATGAAAACCTTCATTAAGTTAATTCTTCTTATCAATTATCTTTGAGAAGCCAGAGCACACAGAGTTCAGATTAAGATATCTAGCACATAATTCTAAATAAGATAGGTGACACTAATTGATAATATAAAATATATGCTTCTTTCTTGGGTATAGGGGTAACGGGTCAGGAAAAGGAAAAACCCTCCACCCTTTGATCAAAAATTACTTGTGTAAACAAATACAGTAAGAGTCATGTCAGCATGGTGAAGTAGAATAAGAGTTGTAACTGGAATCAGAGGTCCAGAGTTCAAATCCTGCCTTTGTCATCCACTGCCTATGTGACCTTGCGCAAATCACTTATGTTGGCCTCAGTTCCCTTATCTTTAAAATGAAGTGATGATTTCTAGCTCTATATTTATTATCCTATAATCCTATGACTTGGTTTTGAGTTTTGTCTTTATTGCTTACTACTTATGTGACTGTGGACAATTCATTTACTCTCCCCCATGTCTCAGTTTTCTCATCTACAAAAAGGATGAGTTGGACTAGATGACTTTCAAGGTTTCTTCTTTCCATAAATCTACAATGCTCTGATGTATAACTAGGAAAGGAATTGAAGAAAAAAGTCATTTTTTAAGATGGAGGAGAAATCTAATGCTACATTGTGATTCCTGGAACACTAAAAGAAACAAAAGAAGGCAGACATTGTATTGGGTGGTTGGAGGATTATAGAAAGTCAATATATAGGAACTGTTACAGGATGAAAAAAAAGTAAGGAGCTGCAGCCTACAAGAGCATAAAGAATGCTCTTATTTGTTGTAATTACACATCAAAGTTAGGATTATAGTTTTTAGATCTGGAAGGATCCGTGGATGAGGAGGCTGAAGCCTCTAGAGGTCAATTGACTTACTCAAGGTCACCCAAGTAGTACATGGCAGAGACAAGATTCAAAGTCAATGTTTTTTTCTGTCTTCAAAGCCAGTGCTCTTTTCACCATATCACAAAGCATCAGAGGATAGTGCACCTGTTCTTCAAACTGAAGTATCCTAAAGCCATGATCAAATGAGATAATATATCTAAAGCATTTTGAAACCTTTAAATGCTCTAAAAATGTTAGCAATAGTGAAGATAATGACAAAAGTGATAGTGGTAATGGTGACAACAGTCATCAACATATGGGCCCAGATGTGCCCAGGGTTGCCAGACTTTTTGAGGAACTTAGAGTACTACATTAGCATGAAACCATTGTGGAAATTGGAATTAACAGTACTATATCATAACCTCTTTAGCACCATCAAGAACCTATATTTTTTTCTTACTTTCCCCATTTTGACTCCTGATTTGATTCCTGACTCATGATCCCCAGTTGATGTCTAAAAACCTTATTTTCCCCCTAAGCTCTAAATAATGTTACCACAATTTTATGATTCTTCACTATCACATCTTTCTAGGTTTCCTTTGCTTTCTCTATTAACATCCCCTGATAAAGATCCTAGTGTGAACCTACACCATAATACATGGTTTTCCATACATTGTCTATCCATGGATAGTACCAATCCAACCATGGAAACTTCTCTACTGAAGAAACATGAGTTCATTCATCTCTGGCAATAGTAAATCAGGGGTATGACTCCACATACCACTCTGCTATAAAAATCAAGTATCAGGAGCATTAATTTCATGGAGGCAGCCAAAGTAGAAGAGAGAGGTTGCTTTGTCATTTGGTGTCAAGAAAATATCTAAACATGTAAATGATATTGAAATATTTCCAATCAAGGCAATGTCCCCCTCCCCTTATCCAAATAAACATTTCAGAATACATGATACCCTTTTGCAATTTTTGTTTCGCTTTAAAGGTGCCTTTGATGATCTTGTAAGATTTTGAAATTTTAAACAAAGGTATACAAAAATAGGAGAAGGAGACAGAACTGAGGAAGTAGAAGGAGAGGTAGATGAAAACAAAGTGTAATAATCCACGTGCACCTTTGGATTATTCTTGACACCATACCTAACAACAGAGGAATTGTACCCAGAGACCATATGATAAATTAATAGAAAAGGGAAATAAAAGCTATTCCAACACTTTGAATTAAATATTGTTCAGAAAAATTTCATATTTGGGAGGACCTAATAAGGCTAGGATCTTCTTTGGTAAACCATGGGGAACTAGGAAAAACAAAAAAAGTTTTAAAACTATTTTTACAAAAGGAGGTTGAAACCCTTTTTCTGAAAAATAACCTATCAAAAGAAGAAACTTTCCTACCTTTTTTCTATTGGTATAATAAAAATATAAAATAGGGGTCTCCAAATCATAAGCAGAAGGTGGGATTATCAGCACATTATTTATGGCCTGTTGAGGGGCTGTGTTTAGAAACCCATGAACTCAGCTTAGAGATTTGTTAGGGCTGAGAATGAACAACATTTGAAAGAAGGGGATCATGAGAAAAAGAGAATTCACACACACACGAATAGAAGTGGTAATGATGATGATGATGATGACAACAATGATGCTGATGATGATTGTGGTGGTAGTGAGGATGGTGTAGATTTCAGCAAAAACAGCAAGAGTGTCACTGGTATGCAATGTGCTGGGCAATATTTAGCTGGAAATGATTCTTTATTAGCCACCAGCTTTTTAGATTTTCAGCTGAAGATCAGAAGGTGGCAGTAGTGTTTATGGGACTGGCTGCTTAAGGAAACCTAGAAGCCAGAATGAGCTGTTTAACAAGTCCTTCACAAGAAGCTGTGCAATTAAAAAACAAACAGATATCATAATGACCTGAAACTCTAAACCATCTTTGATTCTTTAGTGCTGGAAGTGGATGCTAGCTTTCAGTTCACAGTTTGTCTAAAAATAACAACAGCAGCAAAGGTTACTTTAATAAAAGTAGAACTCAGAGTCATTCTTTATTTACCTTACTTCTTCCCTCCCTCCCTCCCTCCCTCCCTCCCTCCTTCCTTCCTTCTTTCCTTCCTTCCTTCTTTCCTTCCTTCCTTTCTTCCTCCTTTTTTCTTTCCTGCCTCTGTCCTTCCCTCCCTTCTTCCCTTCCTCCCTCACTCACTTCCTTCCTTGCTCCCTCTCTTCCTTCTTTCCTTTTTTCTGCCCTCCTTCCTTCCTTCCTTCCTTCCTTCCTTCCTTCCTTCCTTCCTTCCTTCCTTCCTTCCTTCCATCTCTTCCTTCTTTTTTCTCTATCTCTACTTCTGTCAATCACTTTCTCTGTCTTTATCTCTGTCTTTCTGTCTGTCTCTCTCTGTCCCTGTCTCAGTTTCTTTCTTTGTCTCTCTATCTTTCCACAATGGCTTATTCTTAGATGAAATTTGTACCTATCATTAGTTGAAAGACTCAGGTTCAGAAGACATCTTGAGTTCTCTTGGTGGGGAGGAATCACCCTTTAAAATGTAAGGATGATGCTATTGTGTATATAGCCCAGTTAGGTCAAAGGCAGAAAGAAAAAATTGTATACATCACAAAATATTCCAAGCAGCACTCTGGTTTGGGTAGCAAATAACAACAACAGGAACAAAATCCCAACAACTGAAAACAGATTTGCTGCCTATCAGTTGGTGAATGGTATATTGGGGGAGAAGCAGTGGATCAGGAGTCAGAAATAAAGCTAAATGCTAATCCTAGCCCTTCTTGGAACTATCTGGTTTAAAGTGTGCAAACCACTCATTCCCCGGCCTTGATTTTCTTATTTGTAAAATGAGAGACTGTTTGGAATTAGATGACCTCTGAGGTCCCAACCAGCTCTCAAGCTGTCATCCCATGAATGACTGAAAAAGGAGCGATATGTAAATGTAATGAAGCATATCTCTGGCATAAAAATGACAAATATGAGTATGTGAGATGTGAAGACTTGTAGGAAATTATGCATAATGAAGTAATACCAGGAAAATATAGTTATGACAAAGTTATAAATGAAAATAATAGTAAAAAACAATGAAAGTCATGATGAAATACACCTTTTATTCTCTTTGTGTAGAAAATGAGGCATCTAGATGTGAAATTTTGCAGTCAGACTTACCTTACACTATTTTTGCTTAGCATTCTCTTTTTGGTGAGGGATAGTTGGTGGTTTTGAAGAAGGGGAGGGAAGAGAGAAGAAGCATTGGCTGGGGAAGAGAAAATTTATCAGGAATTTTCTGTAAGGTAAAAAGCAAAAGGCATCAGGTAAACAGAAAAGAAACAAATTAACCAATCCCTTCCACTATAAGATGAGTTCTCATAATGAATTCTCATCTTTGTAAATGAATTAATGACATATTGCATTTTGTAGATTTGGGCCTTCATGCAAATGTAGGCAAAAGAAGAGAATACCCCAAAGATTCATAAAGATGGAGCAGGATCAAAGGGTCAAAGGATCCTAAACTTAGAGCTACAAGAGACATTGGAGATACCAACCCCCTCCCTTTATAGATATAGAAACTAAGGATGTCACAGATGAGGAGACGAAGCTTAATCAATATGCAAAGGAAATTCCAGCGGAATTGGATATTAGCATCTTTGTACACACATAGGAAAAGAGACTTAAAGAAAAATTTCTGCTATATCAAACATTTTTTTCTTCAACTCTTTTCTTAAAGTAATGAGTGTTAGAGCTTTGAAATGATGATTTTCAAAGGCTCTTGAAATGAATAGAGGCATAAATTGAGCATAACTCAAGTCTTCCAAATAAGAGAAGAAAGTTAGCTTTGGGAAGTTCGAGACCAATTATACTATAAATGCTTTGAAAAGACTGAGAAAACTACTTTTTTTTTTTTTAAATCACATTGAAGGAAGTCAAGTCCAGCAAAAATTCATTCCTGTTTTATTAACGAACTGTGTAATTGTACAATGAATGTTAGTATTTCATGGGCTGTAATGTCCATTAAGACAAAAAGAAATAACAAATAGCATTTCAAACAGCTGTGGATGCCTCAGACTATTAGGGGTTCTAACTAATTTCCTCATATTCTTTCCTTGATGACATCCTTTTCTCCTGACTCACCAGTAAATATATCCAGAGACCTGAGACAAAGGTTTTACCTCAGTTAATTATATCATTTTGCTATATACCACTAAACATCCGAATATTTGATGCCATGAACACAGCATATGCCCAAATAACAAAACACAAGGTTGAACTGGATAAGAATATGGATGGAGGAATCTAGCATATGTAATTTAGGTCAAGTGTCTCATCCCTTTCATTTTCCAAAAGAATAAGCCTGAGGCCCTGAATGATTTTAGAGGAGAAGTCTAGTCTCTGTGTTAATTTGCCCATGGATACACTGGCTGTATCTACATATCAGGCCTCCAGATGAAAAGTGAAAAATGAAGTTCAGCTTCCAGAGGTGTTCAGATTCTGGGTGTTTTGTGTGATATTAAAACAGTTATGGTCTCCAGGGCCTATGACAGAACTTAAAGGTTACTGTATAGCTATGTTGCCAACTATATTAAGGGAGATGTAATGAAAAGAACTCTGGATTTCATGCTGGAGAATCTGAGTTTGAATCCCAGCCCTGCCACTCTTTGTGTACCTTTGGGCAAATCATCTAACCTTTCTGAGCCTCTGTTTCTTCAGCTATAAATAGAAAGCATTTGACAAGATAACTGCCAAGGTTCCTTCTCACTCTAAATTTATGACTTTGTGTGTACAATTAGGATAATAATAATAATAATATCATTTATGGAGTGCTCTGTTTTGCCAAGTAATTTACAAATATTATTTAATCTTATTTTCACAAAATCCCTGGAAGGAAATGCTATTATGCACATTTTTTACAAATGAGGGAACTAAAGCAGATAAAGAAGTGACTTACTCAGGATCACATATCTAGGAAGTGTCTGAGGTCAGACTTGAACTAAATTATTCTTGACTCCAAGTCTAGCACTCTGTTCACTGAGTTACTTTGTCTGAGCATGTATTATGTGTACTATGGAGTGATACAAACAAGTGTAATTTTCAGTCCCTGATTTCTAAGACAATAACCTCTTTAGGAAAGCATGTCTCACACTCATGTAATGGTGAAATAAGATAAAAGGCAGATACATTTGCATAGCACATGTAATACAGGTCATATGACTCCAGAGTAGGGGGAGATTATGGTAATCTGGAGTGTTAAGGGGATACTTCAGAGAGTTAGAATTTGGGCTTTGGCTTTTGGGAAGAAGTATATTACTGACCAAAGTAGGCACTTTGTACAGCATGGCCTCTGTGTGTACCCGTTTGCAGAATGATCCCAATGGCTTCTTCTTGGGGGCATTTCTGTCAGATATGCTTACAACACATATTTGAAAAAAAAATGCACTGAATCAGTGATAGGAGGAATGTTACAGGAACTAGAGAAGAAGTTGCCTAATGGGGGAAAATGGAAAATATCTTAAGACTTATTTTCCTTTTCTTCTTTTTAAGGCTAATTTGAACCTTTAATATTAATCAAATTACCAATAGGATGCTTTACAGAACTTGATAAAATAATCACAAAATTCATGTGGAAAAACAAAAGATCTAGAATACCAAACAAGGGAAATGATGAAAAGAGGTAGAGACAAAGGGAGAAAGCACTTACAGAGTTCAAACTCTATTAGAAAGCATCAGTCATTAAGACCATTTGGTACTGGTTAAACAATAGAGATGAAAAGAGCATTTTAGACAAGAAAGGGAGAAAGAGAAGGGAAAAATCATTTATTAAACATCTACCTTGTGCCAGGCTCTGTGCTAAGTGGTTAACAAATATTATCTCATTTGATACTCACAGCAACCTGCAAGGTGCTATTATTATACACATTTTCTTTCTTTTTTTAAAATTTATTTATTTATTCATTTTTAGATTTTGACATTCTTTTCCCAAAAATTTTGAGTTCCAATTTTTTCTCCCCATCTCTCCCCTTCCCCCACTCCATAATACCTTGCATTATGATTACCCCTTCCCTCAATGTATCTGCCCTTCTATCACATCCCACCCTTCCCTTATCCTCATCTTCTCTCTTTTCTTGTAGGGCAAGATAAATTTCTATACCCCATTACCTGTATCTCTTATTTCCCAGTTATATGCAATAATTATTCTCAGCATTTGTTTCTAATACTTTGAATTCCAACTCCTCTCTCTCCCTCTCTCCTTCCCATCCCCACTGAGAAGACAAGCAATTCAATACAGGCTATATATGTGTCATTTTGCAAAAGGCTTTCATAATAGTCATATTATGTAAGACTAACTATATTGCCCTCCATCCTGCCCTGACCCCTCCCTTTCTTTTTCTATTCTCTCATTTGACCTTGTCTCTTCCCAAAAGTGTTTACTTCTAGTTGTTCCCTTCTCCCATTTGCCCTCCCTTCTATCATCCCCCTCACCACACTTATCCCCTCCCACCTACTTTCCTGTAATGTAAGATAGATTTTCATATCAAATTTTAGTGAGCATGTTATCCCTTCCTTAAGCCATATGTGAAGAGAGCAAGCTTCACTTTTCTTGTCTCATCTCCTCCCTTTTCTCCTCCATTGAACAAGATTTTTCTTATCTCTTTTATGAGTGATAGCCTGCCCCATTCCATTCCTCCCTTTCTTCTCCCAATATTTTCCTCTCTCACCCCTTAACTTAATTTTATTTTTTTTATGGATATCATCTCTTCTGATTCAACTCAACCTGTTCTCTCTGTCTGTGTATGTGTAGTGTGTGTGTGTGTTTGTATAACCCCTCCACCTACCCAAATACTGAGAAAAGTCTCAAGAGTTACAAATATTATCTTTCCATATAGGAATGTAAACAGTTCAGCTTTAGTAAGTCCTTTATGATTTCTCTTTCCTGTTTACCTTTTCATGCTTTTCTGGATTCTTATGTTTGAAAGTCAAATTTTCTATTCAGTTCTAGTCTTTTCATCATGAATGCTTAAAAGTCCTCTATTTCATTGAATGACCATTTATTCCCTTGAAGTATTATACCCAATTTTGCTGGGTAGGTGATTCTTGGTTTTAATCCTAGTTCCTTTGACTTCTGGAATATCCTGTTCCAAGCCCTATGACCCCTTAATGTAGAAGCGGCCAGATCCTGTGTTATCTTGATTGTATTTCCACAATACTTGAATTGTTTCTTTCTAACTGCTTGCAATATTTTCTCCTTGACCTGGGAACTCTGAAATTTGGTCACAATATTCCTAGGAGTTTCTCCTTTTGGGTCTCTTTCAGCAGGTGATTGGTGAATTCTTTCAATATTTATTTTGCCCTCTGGTTCTAGAATCTCAGGGCAGTTTTCCTTGATAATTTCATGAAAGATAATGTCTAGGCTCTTTTTTTTATCATGGCTTTCAGGTAGGCCCATAACTTTTAAATTGTTTCTCCTGGATCTATTTTCCAGGTTAGTTGTTTTTCCAATGAGATGTCTCACATTATCTCCTATTTTTTCAGTCTTTTGGTTTTTTTTTTTTAACTTCTCTGTTTATCTCATATTCATTAGCTTCCCTGAACTCCAGTCTCTCTTTTAAAGAACTATTTTGTTCAGTGAGCTTTTGAACCTTCTTTTCTTTTTTTTTTTTTTTTATTTATTTTTTTTTTATTTTTTTAATGTTTAACAATCACTGCCATACAATTGCGATTTTATCCCTCCCCACCCACCCCCCACTACCTCCCTCCCTCCCCACGACTGCATACAATTCTGTATAGATTCTACATATACTTTCCTATTGAGTATATTTTCACTATAGTCATGCAATGTAGTCAGACTAAGATAAATGAAAGAATCCGTATAACAAATCAGAACATGATACACAAACAGATACACATACACAAACATGATCTGCTACATTATGTGAGTGACTTCCATATTTCTCTCTCTGAGTGTGGAAGGCATTTTGCCTTGAGGTCCACCATTGGGATTTTTTTTTTTTTCAGAAGTTCTTGTGTTATTACAAAAATCTAAGTCTACCAGAAAAAGCTCTCACACACTGTGGTTGTTGCTGTGCATAGAGTTCTCCTGGTTCTGCTCCTTTCACTCAGCATCAGGTCATATAAGTCCTTCCAGGCCTCTCTGAAGTCTTCTTGTTCATCATTTCTTATGGCACAATAGTACTCCATTACATTCATATACCATAATTTATTCAGCCATTCCCCAATTGATGGACATCCCCTTGACTTCCAGTTTTTGGCAACTACATAGAGTGCTGCTATAAATATTTTTGTACATGTGGGACCCTTTCCCATTTTTATGATCTCTTGGGGATATAGTCCTAGTAGCGATATTGCTGGGTCAAAGGGTATGCACATTTTTGTAGCCCTTTGGGCATAGTTCCAAATTGCTCTCCAGAATGGTTGGATGCGCTCACAGCTCCACCAACAATGAATTAGTGTTCCAACTCTCCCACATCCTCTCCAGCATTTATCATTTTCTTGTTCTGTCATGTTTGCCAATCTTATAGGTGTGATGTGGTACCTCAGAGTTGTTTTGATTTGCATCTCTCTAACCAATAGTGATTTAGAGCATTTTTTCATATGATTATAGATAGCTTTAATTTCTTCCTCTGAAAATTGCCTGTTCATATCCTTTGACCATTTATCAATTGGGGAATGACTTGTATGATTATACATTTGGGTCAGTTCTCTATATATTCTAGAAATGAGGCCTTTATCCCCGAGCTTAGCTGTGAAAATTTTTTCCCAATTTACTACATCCCTCCGGATTTTGGTTGCATTGGGTTTGGTTGTGCAAAAACTTCTCAGTTTAATGTACTCAAAGTTATCCATTTTGCATTTCATAATGCATTCTATCTCTCCTTTAGTAAAGAATTCTTCCCTTCTCCATAGATCTGATAAATACACTATTCCTTGCTTCTCCAGTTTATTCATGGTATCAATCTTTATACCTAAATCATGTACCCATTTGGACTTTATTCTTGTGTACGGTGTCAGGTATGGGTCTATGCCTAATTTCCGCCACACTGTTATCCAGTTTTCCCAGCAATTTTTGTCTAACAATGAGTTCTTATCCCAGAAGCTGGGGTCCTTGGGTTTATCAAACAGAAGGTTGCTATATTCCTTGCCTACTGCATCTTCAGTGCCAAGTCTATTCCACTTGTCTACCTCTCTGTTTCTTAGCCAATACCAAGTGGTTTTGATAATTGCTGCTTTATAGTACAGTTTAAGGTCTGGTAGCGCTAGGCCACCTTCCCAAGCATTTCTTTTCATTAGTCCCTTTGATATTCTGGACCTTTTGTTTTTCCAAATGAATTTTGATATTATTTTATCCAGCTCTAGAAAGTAATTGTCTGATAGTTTAATTGGTATGGCACTAAATAAGTATATTAATTTGGGTAGAATTGTCATTTTTATTATATTAGCACGGCCTACCCATGAGCAACTAATGTTTTTCCACTTACTTAAATCTGACTTTATTTGTGCAAAAAGTGTCTTGTAATTGTGTTCATATAGTCCCTGGGTTTGTTTTGGCAGGTAGACTCCTAAGTATTTTATACTGTCTACCCTAACTTTAAATGGGATTTCTCTTTCTATCTCTTGCTGTTGAACTTTGTTGCTAATATATAGGAATGCAGAGGATTTGTGTGGGTTTATTTTGTACCCTGCAACTTTGCCAAAGTTGTTTATTAATTCAAGTAATTTTTTACTTGAATCTCTGGGATTCTCTAGGTAAATCATCATATCATCTACAAAGAGTGATAACTTAGTTTCTTCTTTGGCTATTCTAATTCCTTGAATATCTTTATCTTGTCTAATTGCTACAGCTAACATTTCTAGTACCATATTGAATAATAGTGGTGATAATGGACAACCTTGTTTCACCCCTGATCTTATTGGGAATGCATCTAGCTTGTCCCCATTGCATATAATGCTTGCTGAAGGTTTTAGATAGATACTGCTTATTATTTTATGGAAAGTTCCCTTTATTCCTACGTTCTCCAATGTTTTTAGTAGGAATGGATGTTGTATTTTGTCAAAAGCTTTTTCTGCATCTATTGAGATAATCATGTGGTTTTTGTTAGCTTTGTTGTTGATGTGATCGATAATGCTAATAGTTTTCCTAATATTGAACCAGCCCTGTAGTCCTGGTATGAATCCTACCTGATCATAATGTATTAATCTCGTGATAAGATGCTGTATTCGTTTTGCTAAAATCTTATTTAAAATTTTTGCATCTATATTCATTAGGGAAATTGGTCTATAATTTTCTTTCTCTGTTTTGTCTCTTCCTGGTTTGGGTATCAAAACCATATTTGTATCATAGAAAGAATTTGGGAGGACTCCTTCTTCCCCAATTTTCAAGAATAGTGTATGTAGTATTGGAATTAACTGTTCTTTAAATGTTTGATAGAATTCACTTGTGAATCCATCTGGCCCTGGAGATTTTTTCCTAGGGAGTTCATTGATGGCTTGTTCAATTTCTTTTTCTGAGATGGGGTTGTTTAAGTATTCAACTTCCTCTTCTGTTAATCTGGGCAATTTGTATTTTTTAAAATATTCATCCATCTCGTTTAGATTGTCGAATTTGTGGGCATAAAGTTGGGCAAAGTAGTTTCTAATTATTGTTTTAATTTCCTCCTCATTGGAGGTGAGTTCACCCCTTTCATTTTTAATGTTAGTAATTTGGTTTTCTTCTTTCTTTTTTTTGATCAGATTAACCAAAGGTTTATCAATTTTATTAGTTTTTTCATAAAACCAACTATTGGTTTTATTTATTAATTCAATAGTTTTCTTTATTTCAATTTTATTAATCTCTCCTTTGGTTTTCAGTATTTGTAATTTGGTATTTACTTGGGGATTTTCAATTTGTTCTTTTTCTAGCTTTTTCAACTGCAAGCCTAAGTCATTGATCTCCTCTTTCTCTATTTTATTTATGTAAGCATTCAGAGATATAAAACTTCCCCTAATAACTGCTTTTGCAGTGTCCCATAAGTTTTGGTACGTTGTCTCACTATTGTCATTCTCTTGAATGAAGTTGTTGATTGTTTCTATGATTTCTTCTTTAACCCAATCCTTCTTTAGAATTAGATTATTTAGTTTCCAATTGATTTTTGGTTTCTCTTTCCATGGCCTTTTATTACATGTAATTTTTAATGCATTGTGATCTGAAAAGGATGCATTGATTATCTCTACCTTTCTGCACTGGATTGTGAGATTTTTATGTCCTAGTACATGGTCAATTTTTGTAAATGTTCCATGTACCGCTGAGAAAAAGGTATATTCCTTTCTATTCCCATTTAATTTTCTCCAAAGATCTATCATATCTACCTTATCCAGAGTTTTATTTACCTCCTTAACCTCTTTCTTGTTTATTTTGAGGTTGGATTTATCGAGTTCAGAGAGGGGGAGGTTGAGGTCCCCCACTAGTATAGTTTTGCTATCAATTTCTTCCTTCAACTCCCCCAACCTCTCCTCTAAGAATCTGGATGCTATACCACTTGGAGCATACATGTTTAGTAATGATATTGCTTCATTGTCTATGGTGCCTTTTAGCAGGACATAGTTTCCATCCTTATCCCTTTTGATTAGATCTATTTCTGCTTTCGCTTTGTCTGAGATTAGGATTGCTACTCCTGCCTTTCTTACATGAGCTGAAGCACAATATATTCTGCTCCATCCTTTGACCTTTATCCTATGTGTATCCCCCCGTTTCAAATGTGTTTCTTGTAAGCAGCATATTGTTGGATTATGGCTTTTAATCCATTCTGCTATCCGTCTCCGTTTTATGGGAGAGTTCATCCCATTCACATTCACTGTTATGATTACAATCTGTGTATTTCCCTCCACCCTCTTTCCCACCATTTGTGCTTTTAACTCTCCCGTCTCCCTTCCCCTCCTCAATAGTATTCACTTTTCTCCCCCTCCTCCTGCAGCCTTCCCCTCCTTCTTTTAGCCCCCCTCCCTTTTAGTCCCCTTTACTCTTATTGCTTCTTTCCTCCCTTTTAGCCACCCTCCCCTTTCTTCCCCCTTCCCCTCCTACTACCTATAGAGCTAGTTAGGCTTATCTACTTAAGATTATTGTTCCCTCCTTTGAACAAATCAGATGAGAGTACCTCTCAAACAATGCTCATCTCCCTCCCCTCCTTCCCTCTACTATAGTTTTGTACTTCTTCATGTGATATAATTTGCCATTTTCTGCTTCCCCCTTTCCACACCTCCTATTACATTCCCTTCTCATACTTAAATCATATTTTTGCCATGACATCATTTACTTTATGCCCGTTCCCTCTACATATATCCCTTTTATCATAATAGCTGCACAGTTCTCAAGATTAACAGGTATCATCTTCCCTTACAGGGAGGTAAACAGATTGCCCTAATTGAGTTGCAAGTTTTTGTTTTTGTTTTTTCCCCTCTGTTTACCTTTTTATGATTCTCTGGAGACCTGCATTTGAAGATCAAATTGTCTATTGAGTTCTGGTGTTTTGGTCAGGAAGCTCTGGAAATCCCTTATTTCGTTGAATGACTTTCTCCTTGCCTGAAATGTTATGCTGAACTTTGCTGGGTAGTTGATCCTCGGTTGGAGTCCCAACTCCTTTGCCTTACGGAATATTGGGTTCCAATTCTTTCGATCTTTTAATGTAGAAGCTGCAAGGTCCTGTGTGATCCTGACTGTGTGACCTTGATATTTAAATTGTTTCTTTCTGGCTGCTTGTAGTATTTTCTCCTTCACTTGATAGCTCTGGAATTTGGCAACTATATTTCTTGGGGTTTTGAGTTTGGGATCCCTTTCCGATGGGGAACGGTGGATTCTTTCGATGACTATTTTGCCCTCTGAGTCTAGTACTTCTGGGCAGTTTTCCTTGATGATTTCCTGGAAGATATTGTCCAGACTCTTTTCTTCATCATGGGTTTCTGGCAGGCCAATAATTCTTAGATTTTCTCTCCTGGATCTATTTTCCAGGTCAGTTGTTTTTCCAATTAAATATTTTAGATTTTCTTCTATCTTTTCGTTCTTTAGATTTTGTTTGACTGATTCTTGTTGCCTCATTGAGTCATTAGTTTCTACTTGCCCAATTCTAATCTTGATCGTATTGTTTTCTTCAGTTAGCTTTCGCATCTCCTTTTCCATCTGGCCAATTTTTCCCTTTAAGGAGCTATTTTCTCCATTTAATTTTTGTACTTCTTTTTCCATTCGACCAATTTTCCCAGTTAGGTTTTGGGTTTCCTTTTCCATCTGATCAATTTTCCCTATTAGGTTTTGAGTTTCCTTTTCCGTTTGATTAACTCTTCCTTTTAGGGAATTATTCTCTCCAGTTAATTTTTGAACTTCCTTTTCCATTTCTTCAATTTTCTTTTTCAGATTGATGTTCTCATCAGTGAATTCTTTTTTTATGGTTTTAAAATCATTGGCCAGTTTTTCTTTTATATCCTTCTTCAGACGTTCCAGGTAATCTAGTTGTGCTTGCGAGAAATTCATAGTCCCATCTGAGGTTTCAGATGGAAGTACAGTCTCAGCTCTGACCTCTTTGGTGTTTGTGTTTTGGTCCTTATCCCCATAGAAAGATTCTATGGTTTTTTCACTTTTCGTCTGCTTTTTCCGATTCATGATGTTGGCTGAGTGTTGTAGCTTTTGGTTCTTTCAGTCAGAAGGTACAGATCTTTAAGTTGAGCTGATGTGTGTCTGGGCTAAAAGCAGGCTTTTGTTTTTTGTTTCCCCGATCAACCCTGGGGTTAGCTTGTTAGGTGTGTGGGAGGTGTGGTCTGGTCTCAGGCTATCTCCTCAGCTGACTTGAGGCAAAGGCAAGGTCAGGGGATGGTAATCCCAGCTTCCCTATTGTCTTCCCTTTTCCCCTGGAGGGCTGGGGCATGCCTAGAAGCTAACGTGTGTTCCCGCCCCTCCTGGGGCTCGTCTCCTGGCTCTGAGGCTTGCCTGGGTCTCAGTGTGAATTTTCTCTGCCCTGGGTCGTCTGTCCCTCCAGATCGCCTCCACCACAGTAGGAAGAATCCCCCTTTGCCACCTCTCCAGCCTCTGGTGTTATGAGACCACCCGCCCCCTTCTGCTGTTCCTGCTGATCCAGGATTAATCTGGGGAAGAATTTTATGGTTCCCTCAGGGTCATCAGGGGGGAGGAGAGAGCACTTACTGATCACTCTGCCATCCCAGTTCCTGGAAGTTCAAGTAGTGACCCACCGAAGTCCGTCTTCAGGCTGAAGATTTCAAGGACTGCTGCGCTGATGTCTGGCACCTGAACCTTCTTTTCCATTTGGCTAATTCTGTTTTTTAAAGCCGCCTTCTCCTCATTGACTTTTTGGACCTCTTTTTTCAATTGAGTTAGCCTATTTTTAAAGGTGTTATTTTCCTCAACATTTTTTTGGTTCTCCTTTAGCAAGCTGCTGACCTGCTTTTCAAGCTCTTCTATGGCTTGAACCCATTTCATTTTCATTTTGGAGGTACTAGAGGCAGAAGCCTTGACTTCCTCTGACAATATTTCTTGTTCTTCCTCATCTGAAAGGATGGAAGGAGATGCTTGTTTACTGAGAAGGTAACCTTCTATGGTCTTATTTTTTTTTCCTTTTTTTGGGCATTTTCCCAGCCAGTTTCTTGACTTCTGAACCTTTGTCAAGAGGAGGGTCCTAGTGCTCCTCCTTCCCGCAGTACCATGCTCAAGGCTGAGATTCAGAGCAGCTGCTAAATTTTCCCAGGGGCTTTAAGATGAACTGCCTGGACAATGGACCCAGGCTGCTTCCATGGCTGCCCGCCTTCTGCTGCTGCTGCTACCCCAGCCTCTGCCACCACCTGGGGCCTTTTCCTCTTGCCCAGCTGGGAAAGCCCTCCCACATTGACCTTTGGAGCTTTCTTTGTTGCTTGTGGGTTGAGGGATCTGGGACCTTCCCTGCTGGAAATTCTGCCTTGGAGGTCTATTCAGGTTCTGTTCCTCCTAGTGCCACATGGTCAAGACTGGGCTCTGCTCCCCTCAGCATCCCATGGGATATACCTTTCCTAGCAACCTTCCAGGTTACCTTTGGCTAGAAACCTCCCAGGTTACCTTTGGCTAGAAACCTCTTTCATTCTGTTGTTCTGTGGCTTCTGCTGCTCTAGAATTTTCTGAGAGTCATTTTTACAGGTATTTTATGGGCTGCGGGGAAGCACTAGAGTATATTCGCTTTTCTACTCTGCCATCTTGCCTGTGCCCTAAAACTTATTTTTCAAAGGAAAAAGATGAAGATGGATAACATCTGACAGCAAGTATGAGTGCAAAGTGAGAGAATCAAGAGGAAGGTGATTTTCTTCTTCTCCCTCTGTGTCACTTCCCCTTCTAGCAGGAAGATCTGCAGAAATCTACACATTTATAATATCATAAACTCCTGATCAGAAGTAACTTGGAAATTATTTCTTCCAATTCTTTTCTTTTATAGGTGAGGGAATTTTCATGTGTGTTAATTTTCACATTATGGCACCAAATTGTATTTCCCTAAGCAAAATGTGGCTTATGACAGTGAAAAAAAGAGGGGACTGGGCACTGAGAGACATGGATTCTTATTAATCAATCAGTGAGCTTTACTGAAACACCTTCTAAGTGTCAGGCATAGTCCTGGGCGCTGAGGATAGAACAAAAATGAAACAGTTCTTCTCCTCAAGGAGCTTACACACTGTTGGGGGTACAATGTTTTGTGTGTGTGCATATGTGTATATAACCTATGTGCATACATATACACACACATATAAGTATAGAGTAGATGCATATGGGTGTATCCACACACATACACACATATACGTACATATGCATCTTTATATTGTTCCGTCAGTGAATCTTTGTGACTCTATATGTAGTTTTCTTGACAAAGATACTTAGCGGTTTGTCATTTTCTCCTTCAGTGGATTAAGACAAACAGAGTTTTAAGTTAATTGTCCAGGACCACACGGACAGCAAATGTCTGAGGCAGTGTTTGATCTCAGGTCTTCCTGACTTCAGGCCCAGTGCTCTACCTTCTGGTTCATATAATATAATTAACAGGTAACTTTTTGGGTGTGGGGGGAAGCATTAGGAACTGTAAGTATCAGGAAGGACCTTATGAGGTGTTTTTTGAGCTGAACTTTGAAGGAAACTAGGGATTGTAAGAGGCAAAGATGGGAAGGAGAACATTTCAAGAATGAGGGATGGCAAGTTCAAATAGATAAGAGATGAGATCGTGTCCATACAGAACAGAAGAATTCAATGGGCTAGACCACAGAGTCCAGCCAAAGAAGAATAACACATTGGAAAGCTGGAGAGGTAGGTCAAATCTAGCTTGTAAAGAGTTTTAAATGTCCAAAGATGGGTGTTTATATTTAGTCTTGGAAGTAACAGAGAAACTCTGAGATTTATTGATTAGAAGAATGGCATAGTTAGCTCTACACTTTAGAAAAATCACTTGGGTGATTTAGAATTTAAAGTAGATTTGGGGGCACACACACATACACACATTATACATACACACATATATACATTACACATACACACACATATATCACATTATAAAATAGATGATATATAGATGTAACCCATATTAGCTCTGAGAATCCTTATTCCAACTCTCGTTCTTACTGATGAATCTTGGAATCTAGAGTAAGGCTACATCTTCTCCTCAGAGTCCTAGGGTTACCCCTGAGGAGTTGGAGGTGATTCTCTAAATCCACTGCTATGAGTCCTTACAAGTATGATTCCCCAAAATTATCAAACAAAATTCATTTAGTGAACCAACCATAGCTGCTTTTAGAAAGAAGTATTTGCAGAGGTGCTGCAGAAAGATTAGTTGGTACAAAGATTTCCTTAAAAGTCCATGTCACATTCTTTCAGAAGTATATAAAAAGTCTGGGGAAAAGTGGCCTCAGACTCAGCATATGTGTCAAAGGGGTAAATCATAGTTCCTAGTTGCAGGAATTTGTTTTATTTTATTATCCCAATTCTTTTCCATAAAATACATACACAGATACATACATATTTATTTATCTTTATAGTTATACATATATATATATATATTCTTTTATATATCTTTACAGGTATATATATGTGTGTATGTGTGTGTGTGTGTGTATACACACACCTTTATGTATCTTTACAGGTGTGTGTATGTATATACATACATATATGTATATATACATACATATATGTATATATGACTATTTATATATATGTACATGTGTAGTATATATCTATCTAGTATATATGTGCACACACACATACATATATATATGTACATATATATATATATATATATATATAGAGAGAGAGAGAGAGAGAGAGAGAGAGAGAAGGAGGGAGGGAATGAGAATAAGAGAGAAAGAATAATTTATTGTTTTCAGAAAATTGAAGGAATCAGGTCTTAAATGTTAAAAACAAAATCATAACCTAAGTTGTGTTAATGTCAGGAGAGCAACTTCTTCATTCTATAGATGAGGAAATTAGGGTTTCAAAAAATGAAATGGTTTGCCCAGTTTTCTGTAGTTGGTAACTGACAAAGCTAAGACTGAAACTCAGGTCTCAACTGTTTTTTGCTTTAACAAGATATGGAATAAACAGCCCCATTTTGTGGTATAAATTTAAAGTTGACTTCTGAAATTCCTTTTCTAGTGGATAAAGCCTTTCATTTGAAATGCAACATAAGGACTAGATTGCAGATAAGCCATTGAGAAGAAAGTAACACCATATATAAAAGGCAGACCTTTCTTTTCTAGGGAAAAGAGAAGGATGATCTAAAGGAAGCAGTCAAACTTTGTATTATCTAAAGAAGCATCCTGGAAAAAGTGTATTTATAGCAGTTATACATGAAGGAAGAGACAGGTAGAATGAGGCAGATAGAAATTTTAATTTGTTGTCTTTCATTTTCTATTTTTTTCAATTAACAATCATTCCTTTTTTCTCCATTTAAAAGAAAAAAGAAAAAGCAACATCCCTATTACAAATATGTATAATCAAACAAAACAAATTCCTACTTTGCTTACATCAGAAATGTATGTCTCCTTCCTGAACAGAGAGAAAATATTAAACTGGGAGAATATTATGAGCAAAGACAGAAGGAAAAGTTTGAAAATTAAATGTGTTTGATCAGAACAAAGTGAGCCAGGATGAAACTGGAGATGAGATCCTTTCCACTACAGAACTCGTTATCTTTCATCCCCAAACTTCCTGTCTTCCATGCTTACATTTTTTCTGCGACTGACAAAGCCATTCTCTCTGTGATTCTAGCCACCCCCTTTCCCATTCCATAAATAGCCAAATCTTGATGGGGGGAGAGAGAACATTTCTTAATTGTTCTACCTCTGCAACATATCTTGCATCTGACCTCTTTTCTTTTTCTTTTCTTTTTTTTCCCACTCACCTACAATACTAGTTCATGCCCACATCACCTCATGCCTACATTTGTGAAACAGTCTCCTAATTGGTCTCCTGGGCTCAAGTCCATCACCATTCCAATTAATTATCCACAAAGTAGCCAAAATGATTTCCCTTAAACTATTATCTGATTGTGTTACTCCACTACTCAACAAACTCTTTCTTGCCTCTAGGGTAAAACAAAAACTCCTCTGTTTAACTTTTCAAAACTATAATTTCATTGATATGTTTTTTTGTATATCACCTAATTTCCTTCTACATTTTCCCTTTCCTTTATCCCAGAGAGCTATGAATTATTAAAATATTTTATTTAATTTTAATGTTTTTGTTATTGATATTTTCTGATTCTTATATGACAATAGTATCCTATACATCCCTCCCTGTCCCCAGCAATATGAGACAAATAATATTTTTTAGAGAGTGAAAAAAAGTCAACACCACTGGTCTGTATATTGAAAAAATCTGAAAGCACATGCAATGTGTAACACCTGTGGATCTCCCATCTCCACAAAGACATAGATTTGTGGTGTCTTTCCATATCTCTTTATTCAAGTCCCACTTGATCTTTATAATTTTGTTACATTTACTTATGTTTTTTTTTATGTCATCATACTTTTCATTTACATTATTGTGGTTACTGTGAATATTGTTTTCTTGGCTCTGCTTACTTCACTCTGCATCAGTTCACATAAATCTTTCCATGCTTCTCTTGTATTCATCATACATATAATTTCTCACAGTGCAGTTGTATTCTGTTACATTCATGTACCACAGTTTGTTTAGCCATTCCTCACATGATGGGCATCTAATTTATTTCCAATTCTTAGCTCTCACAAAAAAGTATAATTTGGACTAGTATGGGAACTTTTTTCTTATTGATGGCTTCCTTAGGGTATAAACCTAATAATAGAATCTCTGGTTCAGAGTATGGATGTTTTAGTCACTTTATTTGCATAACTCCAAATTATTTTCCAAAATAGCTGTATTGCTGGTATTCTCTGGTTCATGAAGCCTATAATCATCTAGTGTGTCTATTTTCTCTGAATTCTTTCTATAGTCAAAGTTTCCAAGGTATCTATTCCAGGCTCCCACTCTAGGTATTTTCTGCCACTGCCTTGTAGGGCTTTCCCTGTGACTTCCCCTTTTTCATTATGACTGACTTTTAGAACAATATCATTTGCTGTAAATGTCAAAAACCACCCTGTCCCATGTTAGTAGACCCCTCTGCCAGCTATTTATGTACTTCCTCTCTTGTTACCTCCCCTTTTATTCCCCCTTTTTGGACATTTTCCCAGAAAATTACTCTTTAAATGGAGGGTGTATTACCCCAAGTTTCAGAGGTTTTGTACAACTGTTTTCAGAGATATCTCTGGGGACCTGTAAATTCTCAATTCCTCCAAAGTGGCATAATCAAAGGATAGGGGGTTACTCCTCTTCTGGCTTGTGCTCTAGTCTCTCAACAAGCACTCTTTGCTGCCCTGGAACTGAGAGTAGGATTCCCTCTCCACAGCTGCCACCACCTCCATCATGCCAGTACTCCTCCTTGTCCTAGGACCATCACTTAGGACTGAGACCCAGAACAGCTGCTCAATTTCCCACTGTCTGTAGGCCAAGAGGTACAGAAGTAGCTGCTGCTGAGGCAGTGGCTGCTGCTACCCTGGGGCTTGGGCTGAGAGTGGGACCAGACTATGCGCCCCTCTTACCCAGGTGAAAGAGCTTTCTCACTTACCTTTGACACTGTCTTCAGTGTTTGTAGGTTGAAAAGTCTAGAGATGGCAGCAGCTTTCTGTGATTCAGTGCCCTAAGGCCTGCTCTAGTCCCATCTATACTGGCACTGGCCCACACTGGGCTTGTGCTCTGCTCTGAGCCTGGTGCAATAGACCCTTCCTCTCAGCCTTCTATATTGTCTTGGGCTAGAAATCTGTTTCACTCCATCATTTTGTGGCTTCTAGAATTTTTTCAGTCATTTTTACAGGTATTTTGAGGGGTTTAGGGGGAGATTCAATTAGGTCCCTGCTTCTACTCTGCCATTCTGGCTCTGCCCCTTCCTGGAATTCACCTTGTGTCCATACTCTCCCATGTCTTCAGGTTCCAATTGCTCTTAGTGGTTCCCTCACCTCCCTCAATTTCCAGGACAACTAGACTTTTGAGGCACCAAATTCCCCAGATATCAATTCAGTGTAAAGTCCTCATCTCCCTTCATCCTCAGGAACATTCATCAGTGGACCACCTTCCTACCTTCAAAGTAAGATCTCCTGCTTTTCCTCCCCTTTTCAATCTCTGCCCCTTCACCCATTACTTTTTAGACTCATCTCTTTCTGAGATTACAGAGTCCACTTTCCCAATATTGCTAGCCCTTAATTTGATTCTGGTGTATCACTCATTTCTCTCTGTATTCCTGATTCTCCCCAGCCCCGTTCGTATGCCCTGTCATGTTATAATGTAGTCCCAGAAAGCAAGCATTTATCTGTTGACAGGGTGTTTACCAGACTCTGTCCATAATGCCCAACATCTCCCTTTCCACTATAACCTCTGCCAGATTTCCACCTTCACCCTTGTGTCCTTGTATACCTTTAGAAAGAAGTCTCTTATTGGTCTGTTATCACTCTGTTGCTATTGCTATCTTAATTCAGTCACTTCTGTGGTTTTTTGTTTGTAGTGTTTAAGAAACAAATACTTTCTTTAATGCCGATTTTCTTTCTAAAAATGTTTGAAACTCTTCCTATTACTGAAAGTCCATGTTTTGTCCTATATGGCTTGGTTCGTACTTTTAGGAAAAGTCACCCTGGACTGCATCCTGAGTGCCAGTGCTCTCAGGAAAACATTATTCAACATACCACTTGCTCCTCCTTTCCATTTTCAGTCTCCCCTTAGCATGGCTACTTAGTTCACTTATTCTGTAGATGTCATCTTCTCCAGATTCTGATGGCTGTTCTATATTGTTCTCCATGCCATTCCCCTCCTTTCTTAGAGGCAGCTAGATGGTGCAGTGGATAGAGCACCAGTGCAGGAGTCAGAAGGACCTGAGTTCAAATCTCACCTCAGACTCTTGATGCTCACCAGCTGTGTGACCTTGAGCAAGTCACTTAACCCCAATTGCTTCATCCTGGGTCATCTCCAGTCATCCTGATGAATATCTGGTCACTGGATTCAGATGGCTCTGAAGGAGAAGGGAGGCTGGTGACCTGCACAGCCCTCCCTCACTCAAAACAAAGTCAAGTGCAAGTCATGTCATTATTTCTCTGATGGCATGGTTTTCTTTGGCAACAAAGGATGAACACACACATTTTTTAAACTAGGAAGTCTTGGATCACTGTCTTATCATGGCAAATAGGCTTGTGTAGCTCAGTGAAACTATCAGTTTTACTTGGTAGGATTACCCAAGATACACAGGTCACAGGAGAGAATTCTGGCAAAAGGTGATTAACTGCAGAAGGAAATCACAAACCACTCCAATATCTTTGCCAAAAAACCAAATAATCAAACAAAAAACTCATGCAAATTATTAAAATGCTAAAAGATATGACATCAGAGTGGCATGCTATGGGATCATGTAGTCAGATATGACTAAATCACTGAACAACAACCAGGCAAGTTTTTTATTTTTATTTTTTAATAGTAAAAGGGAAGGGAAAAGAAGAACTAATTTACTTATTGATCTGGAACAAGTCATTTGACTTCTCTTGAGCTTGGTTTCCTAATCTGTAAATTGAGAGAATTAGACTAGATCTTTAAGGTCCATTGGAATGGCATGCTATGGTCCCACAGGAACATGAAGACTCTAACATGACTGAAACTACTGAACAACAACTAGTTCTATCTTTTATGATTCTAAATTGCTGTCAACCTCTCCCTCCTTTCTATTTCAATTTATTATTTTACATTTCTTTTCTATGTTTATTTTATATTACCAAATTCTTTTCCATATCCTTTGTCCCATTCTTTCACTCTCATTTTCTCTTGGCAGAAGGAAAGCATGAGTAATGCAGAATAGAAAGGTATATCAATGGGTACCTTGAGGTAGAAGAATACCTTTTCTCTCTGTTCATTCTCCCCTGCCTATTTCCACATGCCACAACCCCTTCTTTCTTCTCTCCTCTTTTACCTACTTACTAGCCCTAGTCCTTTACCTGAGGGCTTTTAAACATCACAAGCAAAGCTTTTATATATTAATAAAAATATCCAATAAAAATTATCGTGACCACGCATTTCCTTTTCCCTATAATAGTGGTTCAAGGAACATGACATTTATTGGTTCACTAAGCCAAGTACTACTTCTGCTGAGCTGAGTAGATTTATTTACTTCAATCATTCATTCGCAATGACCCCATTATGAGATTCCCCCCTGCTTTTTATGTCTGTTCATTTTGTGAAAGAATCAGTGGATTATCCCATTTAAATCAAGAACTTAACTCTTTCATGGAGCCATAGCATCTTAGAGTGGGAAGGGGCATTTTCTGTTATGTCAGTGAAGGGATATTTCCATTATCTAACCTACTCATTTTATGAATGAGGGAACATAGGGCCACATAGCTTAGATAAGGAAACTTTTTCATGGGACTGAAACATGGTAAGAGTTAGCATCTACAATGTAAGGAACTTGGGAGAGAGAAAAGTGCATTAAGCTGATTATTTCTTTATCATTTATTCTGTTTCTCCTTTCTTATACTAGATTCCAGAAATATAACTAAGGCTAGGCAACTGTCACTTTGTTCCAGGGTGCTGATATACAGAGGGTGCAAAAAGTTAAAGTAATAATTTTAAAACATTACCTAATACTAGATATCCCTTCTCTCCTAACTGGCCACATAATAGATAAACTCTTATGCATCCCAGTCCTGCCCTTACCCTGCTTAGGTCTCCCTGAGCAATACAATCATTCCCATAAAGATTAGTGCTTTGGAGCCTCTGATTCCTCACTAATGGGATTTGTCCTGGAAACTCCCTCCCCATAAACAGTGTTGGCCTTTGAAATCTCTCCTCAAAGTTACGTTGAGGGCACACTAGTGTGGTTTGCCCTAGACATCTTTTGTGCTGCTTGCCCTTGGTGCAAAAGTTTCTAGTTACAGCTCTCCTAGGTTCTTTTGTTCCTTCATCTTCCATTTTAATCTCCAGTTTCTGTTAACATTAAAAAATAGCAACCATTTCTACTTGCAGATCATAAATAACCTCTCCTCTCCACAAAAGAGTATAGACTGCAGTGGTGTCAAATAGAAATGGATCCCTAACAGCTGTACAATGACTTAACATCTCCCCCCCCCCCCACACACACACATACATACATACATATGCACACACACAGTATTGTATTTCTATTTATTTTATTAAATATTTCCTAATAGCATTTGAATCTGATTGGGTCACAGAGAGTTTTGAGGAAGATGGATGACTGTAGGTTAGAGTTTGAGAAGTCACTTCATTTCTCTAAGTCACAATATATTAATCTGTGTAATATGGGTAATCATACCTATATGAGAGAGAACAATGGACTGGGAGCTGGATTCAGAACCAAGGAGACCTGGGTTCCAGGCTTACCTCTGACATGTACTAGGTTTGCGACCATAGGCAAGTCACTGAATCCCTTGGTGGGTTAGACAGTTCTCTAAGTCTATACAAATTGTTGTAAGTTACCACCTATATCAGAATGGGCATTTCTTCATCTGGGAGTTGTCCATACCACTGAAATCTCAGGTTGTGATGCATTCTTATCTCTAATAATATTGCCTATATTACCTATTTCATAGGGTTCTGGTGAGAATCAAACATAATTATCTCTTCCACATTACAGGGGTTAGAAGCACAGTGCCCCTGTGATCTGGAAAAATCCATATAAATAAAAATCCATACAAATCCATATTTGACCCTCCCTTCATACCAGAGAAGTCTGAATTTTTCCATTTTCTTTTATGGGGTATTTATAGTTCTTTCTTTCTCTCTCTCTTTCTCTTTATACACACACATAGATAGATAGATAGATAGATAGATAGATAGATAGATAGATAGATATGTATTTATATATAGATATAATGTATTTCTAAGTTTCTAAACTTTTCCTGTGCCATCTGCTGGCCTTTATGTGTCATCTGTAGCTTCCACAAAACTCCTCCAAAATTCCTATTAATTTCTCATGCTGTCCTGCTATGTGTTGAAACCACAATGGGTTAAGTCATGATGTATAAGGGATAACTGTGGATAATCTAAATCTCTTTGAAAACTTTAATATGCTACATAAATTACAGTTATTATAATAACAGAATTTGGAAATATAAGAAAAGATAGAAAATATGTAATCTGACCTTCTTATTTTCACAAGAAAAATGGGGCCCAGAGAGGATAGGTTACTTGTTCAAGGTCCCACTGGTCATAAATAGCAGTGCCAGAACAGTTGATTAAGTCAGAGAATTCAAACATTGCTATTTTGTGTTCCGTAACCTTTCAAGTGGTAAAAATCTTCATGCCTGGCAAATCTTGAGGACTGCTAGCCTCATTTCTTTAATCATGAAACTCCTATTGTAAAGTTAGGCCCTTTTGTCCATGGTAGACCAAACGAAGACTTAAAACTTTCATTAGCATGCAACAAAAGTTTCCACCCCACCCCCACCCCCCCAACTCTCTTTGACAAGGAAACTTTGTGAAAGTCAGAAGAGATACTGTTTCTCAAACCTTAAGAGTCAGGAAATCAAAGCAACCTTTTGGAGAGTTTGAATGGATAATTGAACAGAAACATGAATAGATAATGAGGGAATCACAAATAAATAAGGCATAATTGTAAAACATTATCTCTTTACCCTCATCCTTTCGTTCCTTTACCCTCCATCAGACTATCTTTCAGAGGACTAAGGGAGAAGGGAATAAGCATTTAGACAGTGCCTACTATATGCCAGGTACTGTACTGAAGTGTCTTTTACAAATACTATCTCATCTAATCCTCCCAATGATCCTGCAGTGTAGGTGCTGTGATTATCCCCATTTTACAGTTGGGTAAATTAAGGCAGAGAGATGTTAAGTGATTTCTCCAAGGTCACACAACTAGTAAGAATCTGAATTCAGATTTGAACTCAGGTCTTCCTCCAGGTCTAGCCACTGTATCACCTAGGTTCCTCAAACTCTTTTAGAAAGCTATTCAACACTGTACCTGAAACTTGGATTAACCACAGTATATGTATGTGTTTATATGGATGATTGTGTGTGCATGTGCCGTCAACAAACAATTATTAAGTACCTATGGTGTGCTAGTGATAGGGGACATAATTATGAATCCCAATAAATAGGTACTGCCCTCAAGGACAATTGCAGATTACATGTACATCTATAAATTCAGTGTAATTTGAGGAGAAAATAGTAACAAATGAGGACATTGGCAAAAAATTAAGAAAGGAAGTAGCATCTGATTTGAGCCTTGAAAGAAGATAAGAATGGTCAAAATTGGGGCTGAGAAAATGCATTCAAGACATAGGGAAAAAACTTCTTTAAATGCAGGTGAGCTATAGTATCTCAATATACAGGAAGCATCTGGTAACCCTCTGGGTAGAATATAGAGTGTATGAAGAATAGTAATATGAGACCATGTTAGAAAAATGTATTGATCAGTATTGCAAAATGCCACTAGAACTTACTTCTTTTTCTGGGTGACTATAGGGAGCCAGCATATATGGTTTTGAATATGTGAGTTACATGATAAGACTTGAGTCTTAAGAAGATTGGATTGGCAGCTTTGTGTTGGATGGATTAGAAAGTGAAAAGTTGGAAGGAAACCATATATTGTAATTCTGTGTTTGTGTGAGTGTGTGTATATGACTCTGGCCAAGTCTCTGAAAACTCCCAGTGTTCTAGGCAGCTCTCAAAGGATATAAATCGCAGGGTAGGTGTCAACTTATGTTAGTAAGGGTTGTTTGGCTGTTTCTTTACTTGGGAGTTCCCAATTTTAATGAAATCACAAGTCTACTCCCTATAATAATACACACATACAAATACACAGGCACATACATGTATGTGTGTGTTTATATTCTCTATATGTGTATTTATGTGCATGTATGTGTGTGTGTGTGTGTATGTGTGTGTGCGAGAGAGAAAGAGGGAGAGAGAATATGTTGAATAGTCATCAGAACTGACCTGAGGAATCAGGAATCTTTGTTTAAGTCACATCTCTGATAAATAAATACTGGCTGATTAAGCGATTCTCAGGCAGTAATTTACTGCTTCAGTGTCCTTGGGCTGCTGTGGCACCAGTGTGATATTCACAGCACCTATGGCATGTATGGAGGCCAGGAATTTACCAGCATAATTCTGAATCGCGAAATACAACAGACTCTCCACATGAAAGATAGAACCAAAACATTTATTCAGACACCAGAAAGCCAAATTCATCATCGTAACAAAAATCTATACATAATAACAATGCAGAGGGCAACACCATCCCCAAACATTCTCTCTATTAGGCTTCACACAAACCAGCTTCCTTAAACAAATCACAAACTAGCTTTCCCACTCACACTAGTTGCTGCCTTTCCCAGCTCTAACTGCTCTCTAACTTCCTCTCAGTTCTGCTCTAGTTTGTCTCTTTCTGTTTCATCTTTCCTGCCCCACACCTTTCTGTTACATGTGACTTAGGCTTCCACTTAACTTAAGCAGGTCATGGGTGGGAAACATCCATTAATAATTACATTAACAGTAAGTTAAAATGCATTATAAATACAGCTGCCCACCAAAATTGAAAGTTATATAAATAGCTCCAATCCCCATTGTTAAGGGTTGTTTTATAATCTAATCACATATATGCACATTATCTGTGTGTGTATATAATACATATATACACACACATACACATACATATGTATATACATATATATATATACATGTTAAGGGGTGTTTTATAGTATGGTCAAATACATATACATGCACACATTATCATGTGTGTATGTATATATACACACACACAAATATAATGTATGTATGTGTGTGTATGTGTGTGTATATATATATATATATACATACATACATATATATGGGAATAGTCTCTGCCTCCTGTTCCTCTGTGTTTGTTTCTCTCTCTAACATGTGTATTCATATTTATACACATACAAATGTACATATATACATCCATGCGCATTATACATATGTACAATTGTCAGAATCTCAGTGGGGAAGAGAATGAAGATTATCTAGTCATACCAAGAAATTAAGAATTTTCTCTACAAGTTCATATTATCTCCTAGAAAGTGACATCTAACCTTTTCTTAAATATTTTAATGAGAAGAAACTGATAAGGGTAACCTATTCTTCTTTTGGACAATCCAAATCGTTAATTGTTTTCCTTTACATTAAACATAAATGTGTCCCTCTCCATTTTATGCCTGTTACTCCTACTTTTACCCTTGAGGGTAATTAAACGAATTCTACTTCCTTCTGAAAATCCTTCAAATATTTTCACATGGCCATCAAATCTACCCAATGTCTACTACTCTGACGTTGTGCATTCTAGTTCAGTAGGAACTTGTATGATGTAATATTGGCGCTCATCATCATCCTAGTTGCCATTGCCTGGACAAGTGAATGAGTGAATGAATGAATAATAAAATCACTTATTAAATGCTTACTATATGGCAAGCATTATGCTAACTTCTGGGAAAACACATACAAACAATATGGTCCCTGCTTTCAAGGAACTTATAAACTGTTTTAGGGAAAGAATACATATAGTGGATTAAGAGTTCGAAAACAGTGTGGATGGCTAGGATACATGTATCAGGATGGCTATGAAGTAGCCTATTGGATCTTATTGGCAATGTAAGATGTGAGCTCTCCAGTGAGAGTGAGGATTCCAGGGTTAGAGTTCAATTCCTAGTGTGAGGAAGAGGACTCACAATTTGGCAATGCCCTTTCTAACAGATGACTTTCTTATGGAACATAGCACTTTATATGTGATCTCAGTGGCAATGAGAAGAGTAGAAGGATTTTATCCTAATTTTCTGGGTGCCTTAGACACTCCTGCTCTCTTTTTTCTTAGCATATGAATACACAGGAACACATAGGTATGTATTGTTTTCTTTTATGTACACATGAGTAGATAGAAATTATTTGGTACTTGAATTGCTAATTAATTTATGTAATTATTAAATGGGGGCAAGCGTGCCTTCTTCTTTGGGTACTTACTGGGAAAGATCATGATACAAACTGGGAGTAATATTTTGTTTTGTTGTTGATCAGTCCTATCTGACTATTTGTGACCCCATTTGGGGTTTTCTTGGCAAAGATACTGGAGATACAATTGAGAAAATTGATGTGAACAGGGTTGAATGACTTTTCCAGAGTCATACAGCTATTAATTATCTGACGCTGGATTTAAACTCAGGTCTTCCTGACTCTAGACCTGGAACTCTATCTACTGTACTACCTAGCTGCTCCAACAAGTAATGTTTTAGTCACTTTAGGAAAGCACAGAGGGTACAGGGGCAAGTGGCACAGAAAACACAGAGAAAACATAGAAAACATGGCAGAGTACAGAGGTAGACAGTGTATGGATGGAAATGGGATGGTGGAGGAAGGCAGACAGCATAAGGAAGAGAATGGGGTGGGGGAAAGGCATTTATATAACCTTGAATTAGAGTTGGGAACATTCATTCAGTCAGCAGCATGGACCCAGATGGAGATGAAAGATTTCTGGGGGTGATAGGGCAGAAGGTGGGAGTGGTAGGCAGGAGTTGGGAGTTTTATTTTTCATATGACAAATGTTTTGGTGACATATCCATATCATCTCAAAGTTAATAGCAACATTTGATGTTCTGCTGCTCCTAATGTAGATGTCTGGAGCCTCTCTGTAACATACAGACCTTAGCAGTTAGCAGGACCAAAAAATTCTTAATGGTAAGACCCAGCTGGCTTCCCCTGATTTATCACATAGTCTCAGGATATGATTTTCACTTAATTTATGATACAGTTTTCAAGTAACTATTATGCTCCTTTGATCTATGAGACAGTCTGTAAGTGACTGCTAAGTTCTTCCTTACACTCTTACTTCCTGCTTATTGTTACTTTAGACTGGCTATTTACAAATTTATTTACTGTACTAACGAGAAGTTGAGTGAAGGCGGCACTGTCAGGGGCACTTGAACCAGATACAATTTTAACACAGTATTGAATTAGTTATCTTGTGATGCCAGAGTTGTAATTAAATTTAAGGAATTTTCTTTTTATTATTTAAAGAAAACAAAAGAGCTGAAATAAAAAAAAAAACGTAGGAAGGATTTGAATGATAAAACATGCTTGTTTTATAATTGAAATATAAGCCATATCTATGGCATTATTTCTTTAGAATACATCTTACCTGACAACTTTACCTTTAAGAATAATAAAATATATCCTCAGGAGGAAAGAAGACTTTAATCAAATTCTGATTTATCCTTTTTTTCTTCTTCTCCTGTATATGGTTTTTAGAGAAGGCTTATTTAAGAAATATAGAAAGTTCTTTCTAGACTAGTTATTTATTAAATAAGAATGTAATAAGGTCACCTGGTCTCATTCTTAGCATTTGTCACTTAATCTATTGACAAGAACGGGTGCTCAGTTTGCTTTTATGCTTGCTCTGGACAATCCTACTTTGGTATTTCATGTAATTAAAGGAATTAATGTGTGTAAAATCCCATGCAAGACTTAAAGAATAATCTCAATGTGAACTGTTATGATCATAATCATGGTTACCATTGTCTCCTCATTATTTGTAATATAGTTTAGAATTCTTTAACTTGGAGGGAAAGCAAGGACTATCAAACTTAAACATAAGTAGCAGTGGTCTACTCCAAATTTTTGGACTTGTAGTCAGGAAGGCCTGAGTTCAAATTCTGTCTTGGATTTACAAACTGTAAGACCCTGAGCAAGTTACATTGTACCTCTGCCTCAGTTTCTTTATCTGTAAAATGGGGATGATAATAGTACCTATTTCCTAAGGGTTTTTGTGTGGATAAAATGAATTCATATTTGTAAAGCTTAGTTTCTGGCACATAGCATGCATGTACTTAATGAATTATCTATCTATCTATCTATCTATCTATCTATCTATCTATCTATCTATCTATCTATCTAAATCAGTCCTGGCACAAGTTGCTGTCCCGCTATTATGCCTTTACATTAAATGCTCTGTAGAATATAGTATTATTAATAGATGGTGATATCATTATTATTTATCTCCATAAGTAATTTAAGCCTGTTTTCCTATTTCCCCTTTGTTCAGTCTTTGACAACACACTTCATTGTGCAAAATAAAATGAATATATCCTTTGAACATATGCTCCTAGCTGAATGAACTTGTAAGAGGGCAGAAGCTCCTGAGAGAAGATATTGCAATTGGGGGCAGAGAGAAACTAAGTCTTTCAGCATTCTAACTTGTAAAGTAGTAATTCCTAGAATTGCATCCAGATCTTCTGCCTCCACTTGGTATTTTATTCTGCAGTTCTGCTTCTGAGCAAAGGATTAATAATCTGGAGTCCAGGACAGTCCATTTCAGTCTGCCTTCCTGTTCCTAACTCCATGTTTCCTGGGTCTCCCCTCTTGTGTCAGCCCAGCCTAACTATAGTTGCCAGTATTCACTAGCAGGGACAGATTGGTAAAACTGAGTCAGGACAGGGTAGGAGGAGAGGATAGGGATGGTAAAGAGCTAGGAGTGTGGCAATAGGCAGAATGACTTGTCTCTTTGCTTCCTGCCCATATGTTCTCACACTATGCCTGTCTTTACTCCTTCCTCCTCCCCACCATTTTCCACCAAAACTTGAATTGTCAAGGAACTGACCTGATAATTTATTCAAGCTTTTTGTTGATAAAAGCTTAAGTTGTTAAAGCTTCCAGCAATATTTGCATTTTAATAGGATATCTTGGAAACTGAATAGCTTTCCAGACACAAAAGAATTAATTTCAAATGGTGGAATTTCTAGTACCTGTAATAGTCTAGTTTGAGAAAAATTGGGAGTTAGCAAAGGCCTTCTTTTTACCTCTCACATCATCGTGCATACTCTATAGATTTTATTCCATTCAATTCATTTCAATTTGATTCAACAAAAATTTATTAAGTGCATACTACTGTAAGGCACTGCGGTATGGCTGTGGATATAAAAATGAAACAAAACAAACAAAACAAACTCTATACACCTATACATTACTTTCTACTAGACAACATAGCATACAAACAGATAAATAGATGCAGGATGATTTATGATGGGGGAGAACAATAGGTGTCACCTTAAAAGTGATTTAAGGAGATAGCAATTTTAAGGCCAGCTAGGTGGCAGTGTGGATAGAACACCCAGCCTGGGGTTAGGAAGACTCATCTTCCTGACTTCAAGTCTCAAAAACTTACTAGCTATGTTGCCCTGGGCAAATCACTTGACCTTGTTTGCTTCAGTTTCCTCTTCTGTGAAATAAGGTGGAATAGGAAATAGTAGACTGTTTCAGTATTTTTGCCAAGAAAACACCAATGGGTCACAAAAAGTAAGACACGACTGAAATGATTGAACATCATCACCACCAACAAGCAATCTTAAGGTGATGATCAAAGGTAATGGGGAGAAAATTCCAAATTAGAGATACCTGTGGGATAAGGAACTAGGTGTGAAGATGGAATGTTCCAAATAGGGGAGAGGTAGAAGGGCAGTTTAAAGTAGCGAGTATAAAAGAAAACAGTCAATATGGAAACCTAGGTAGCAGTCAGTTTGTGGAGAGCTTTAAATACCAGACTGAGGATTTTGTTCTTTACACTAGGGGCAATCGGGACTTAATGGAAGTTCTTGACTAGGGGAACGGCATGTTCTTATCTGTATTTTATGAATGTTAATTTGACAGATGGAGGATTAATTGAACAGAAAAAAGAGTAAAACCAAGTAGAGCAAAGAGGAGGTTACTGAAATGGTTCAGGAGAGATGTAATGAGTGTCTGCCTTAGGGCAGAAGCTTTGTGAGTGAAGAGAAAGAGGTGGATGCAAGAAATATCATTGAGATAGAATCAAAAGACTTCACAGATGATTGGATATGGGAATTGAGGATAGGAAGAAAGCCAAGGATGAGTCAGGGCTATAAACCTGGATGTTTGGAAGGGTGGTGGTACTCACAGAGCTTTGGAGGAGAAATAGGTTTTGAGGAAAATACAAGTTTCATCTTTTATAGATTCATTTTGAGATACCTAAGTGACATTCATATGGAGGTATGTAACAGATGGTAATGTAGGCTTCTGAAGTTTAGGGAGATATACAATGTGTTCCAGAAAACGTAGTTTCAAGTTATTCAGTTCAAAAGTCTTAGTTTTAAGTTTTTAAAGTTCAAAATTGTACTAAGACATATGGGACATTCTTTGTGTATGTGTATGTAAACACACTTGTATATATACACATAAATATGCATATATATAGTATATTTAGTGTATAAAGATAGATATGTATATGAATACAAATATATTTGTATATACACATATATCTACATTTGTCTAAATGTGCATTACATAAATAAGACATTTTTAGGGAGGCAATCATCTACAAACAGAGTTCATCACCTAGACAGGAATATAATGTGAGAAAAGAAGAGGAATATGACATGGTTTTGAAGAATGCTTACAGTTAGTGAAGAAGGAAGATATGATCAAGGAGAGAGAGGATGATGATCAAGGGATAGGACAAAGAGCACAATAAAAAAGTGGTCTTGGCAAGAAGGGCAATCTATTTGTGAAAGACTGGAACAAAGGAGGAGAAACTAGGGATGAGTTTTCAGGTGTGGAATAGGGAAAAAGAGAGACTGAATAGTTGATGACTTTTTTTTTTTAAATGAAGTAGGAGGCATCCTCAGCTAAGAGGAAGGAAGGTGGATATTTTAGGAGAGTGTGGAGAGTATGACTGAGATTCATACAGGAAAGAATACAAGAATTGCTGTGAAGCAAAGAGGACCCATGTGAGATTAAATAATCACACCCATATACACTATATATATATATTTTTATATATATATGTATACACACATATATACACATATACACATTATATATAAAGAGTGGACATGGTTGTATGATTGCATTCAGCAATGTTCAGTCACATTTGACTTAGAGTATAGGTGATGGATGATGGAAATAATTTAAGGTTGAATTTAGGGAGATATGACTAGGCAGCAAAAGAGATGAGAGTGTGTGTTTGAAATGGTCAGCCATAGGATCAAGCCTGCAAAAGATGGAGGTGAGGCTAGTGATGGCCTGAAATGAGAAGACAGAATAGAAAGTTTAAGGGTGGTGGTGATGGGGACAAATAGCATGTTTAGGAAGAGTGAGGCCAAGTGAGATACTGAAGTATAGGAGTCATCAGAGAAGAATTTCAGAGTTTTAGGTCATGGAGGTAGAATAGCTATGTGATAATAGGTCAAGAGTATGACCATGTGTGGTTGAGGTAGAATGAAAATGAAGGTCATGGGAAATGAGGAGTTTGATGAACTTGGGGGCCAAGATGTTTAAGGGGTACATTAATACATATACCTAAGTCCCCTAGTATAAGAGTTGGTGTGAAGATGAAGACTGTGAGTCAAGTACTAAAATTAAGGAGAAATCAGAGATATTGACCTGGGGGACTATAGATAACTGTTACAAGGATTTGCACCAGGTACTAAAGATAGATCAAGTCATCTTCAAAGGAAGAAAAGTTACTCAGTGATGATAATGATGTGACAGTCTGAAATTGAGAGTGAGAGTTAAAGAACATACTTAATACTTTTCCTAGGACTTTGGGAGGTATGAGAAGGGCATCTAGGACTTTGAGGGTAACCAGAGGTATTACGGATAAAGCTGGCTGGGACTAGTAAGCAGTTAGGTACAGGCATTGATATTTAAAATGACAAGTTTAAAATATAACCATGGGATTTAGGGCTGGAAGAACACTAAAGGCAATCTAGTTCAATTTATTTATCTTATAGATAAAATAAGACCCAAGTATTTGGAAAGACTTGCCCAGGATCACAGAGCTAGCAGAGATGAGATTCAAACCCAGAATACCTAACTGCAAATCCAATTCTTTCCCCATTATTCCACACTACCTTATTCTAGAAAGACTTAATGAAACTCACCAAAAGGAGCACTTTCTGCTCTGCACTGGTGGCATTAGACTCAAGATGATTTATTCAATCTCTGGCTTTGGTGACATAGGTTGAAGTAATCCAACCATTCAGAATATTAAAAGCTAATTCTTTAACAAGGTAAAGCTATGATCTGGGAGCTAAATAGAATGATTTCTTAGGTGGTATGCTGAGCTTGGTCTGAGTCAGCCCTCTTGAAAATGTTAATTAGCACCAAATAAAGAACAATGGAAAATGTCTGCCTTCCTCCTCAGAGGCCAAGATTTGGGACAAGTCATTTTGCACGTGAGTGGAATGTGGATCTGGCCAAGAGATTTAAATATCTGATTTTAATAGGTTTCATCCCCCTGGGAGCAACACTTTTGATTATCTATGACCTATACCAATTATTATGATTTTCCCTATCAGCCCACCATAATTTTAATATCTAATCAAACTAAGCCTAGAGGTTTCTGTAAAATGCCAAATATGTACACATGCTTTTGCTAGTTACAGAATTGGTACTTGCTACCTGACCTTTTTACAATTTCTTATTCATACCCTAGCCACACACTCGACTTCTGTGTGTTGAATTGGCCCTTATTGATCCCAAGCTAGTAACTGTTTGGGCTGTTGAATGACCTTCTATGGACATTTGGGGAGCCCTGGGTACCATGAGGAGAATTAAAGATTAGCCTGAGTTGACAATTTAATAGCCTGAAAGCCAAATGATCAAGACCCTTTCTGAAGATTCACCTAACAGATAATTGATGACATTCTTTTTATTGGGGATGTCAGGGATACAATAGGTAAGCAATATTAACCTGAAGAACAGTGTTCCTAGAAGATGACTCTGCAGACTCTAGCCAACTTTAAGGTTTCACTCTTGTGCCCACTTTTGTCATCTCAGTCCTCTATCTCACTGCCAGATTAAGCTTTCCATGTTTTTCTCTTTTTGTTTATTTTTTAATTAATTAATTAATTTTTAGTTTCAACATTCACTTCCAAAAGATTTTGAGTTCCAAATTTTCTCCCCATCTCTCTCCTCCACTCACCCCAAGAGTGTGCGCACTTTGATTACCCCTTCCTCCAGTCTGCCCTCCCTTCTGTCACACCCCTCTCTTCTCTCATCACCCTTCTCTTCTCTCATCACCTTTCCCTTCTCTCATCACCTACCCCTCTATTTATTTGTAGGATAAGATAGATTTCTATACCCCATTGCCTGTAGGTCTTATTTCCAAGTTGCATGTAAAAATAATTTTTGACATTTGTTTTTAAAACTTTGAGTTCCAACTTCTCTCCTTTTCTCCCTCCCCACCCATCCTCATTGAGAAGGCAAGCAATTCGATATAGGTCATACATGTGTAGTCATGCAAAACACTTCCATAATAGTCATGTTGTGAAAGACTAACTATATTTCCCTCTATCCTATCCTGTCCCCTATTTATTCTATTCTCTCTTTTGACCCTGTCCCTCCTCAAAAGTGTTTACTTCTAATTACCCCCTTCTCCCATTTACCCTCCTTTCTGTCATTTCCCCCATCCCACTTATCCCCTTCCCCACTACTTTGCTGTAGTGTAGTCATACCAAATTGAGTATGTATGTTATTCCTTCCTTAAGCCAAATCTGATGAGAATAAGGTTCACTCTTTCCCTCTTACCTCCCCTTTTTCCCCTCCATTGGAAAAGCTTTTTCTTGCCTCTTTTATGTAAGAGATAATTTACCACCATTCTATTTCTCCCTTTCTTCTTCTCCAAATATATTCCTCTTTTACCCCTTAATTTTATTTTTTTGGATATCATCCTTTCATATTCTACTCATCCTATGCCCTCTGTCTATATGTGCATAATCTTTACAACTACCCTAATATTAAGAAAAGTCTCAAGAGTTACAAATATTATCTTTCCATGTAGGAATGTAAACAGTACAACTTTACTAAATCCCTTATGACTTTTCTTTCCTGTTTACCTTTTCATGCTTTCTAGGTTCTTGTGTTTGAAAGTTAAATTTTCTATTCAACTCTGGTCTTTTCATGGAGAATTCTTGAAAGTCCTCTATTTTATTGAATGACCCTTTCTCCCCCTGAAATATTATATTCAATTTTGATGGGTGGATGATTCTTGATTTTAATCCCAGCTCCTTAGACCTCTGGAATATCATATTCCAAGCCCTCTGATAACTTAATGTAGAAGCTGCTAGATCTTGTATTATCCTGATTGTGTTTCCAGAATACTCATATTGTTTCTTTCTGGTGTTATCTCCTCCCCTCTGATCCCCTGGACTGCTTAGTAGCAGTGTGGACCACCCTGCACTGTGATCTGCTTCCAGTGCAGCATGATAGCTGCTTCCTGTTGACCTGTCTTGGGCTGGAGATTTGCTTCACTCCATCATTCTAAGGGTTCTGCAGCTCCAGAATTTGTTTAGACTAATTTTTTACAGGTATTTGGCTGGGCTGGGGGGTAGAGCTCTAGCAAATCCCTGCTTCTACTCTGCCATCTTAGCTCTGCCTCAGCTTTCCATGTTTTTAACTCCAGCCAGGTAACCTAATATTGAATCTTGGTTCTTCCTTCTTCTTGGACTTACTTTCTGTATTTTTTATTCTGAATTGTGCTTTGACCCCAATTAACTATATAAGATGATCTGTACCCCTTCGCTTTATAGTGAATTTAGATTTAGGGAAAAGGAAATATAGACTCTCAAGTGCCTCACCTCTGAAAAGCAGTCAGCTTTTCCCTCTAAAGTTTAGATACAGACTGGCTAGATCACCAGGGAGGGGTGAACAGGACAGAGAGGGACTAAAGAGTGGGAAAGTAGGAGAGGAAAGAGAAGAAAAAGGGAAGGGAGAAGAAACCTGATTCATATGCTCAGTTCCTTCAGTTCCCTCATTGGGACCTATATTGTATATTACCAACTTTGAAATGACTATACTTCTATATTACTAATTCTCTGTGCCTGTGAAGAGGCCTTTTCTTAAACATAAAATTTTCACAGGGGTGCCAGGTGGTCAAGAGAAACATAAGGGAGGAGGCATGACTCCACTAGGGATAGATAGAATTTGAATAACTAGGGAGGGGGGAGGCCCAAATTGGCAAATCTAAGAACTTTAGAAAAAACCTCTCAAGCAAGAGTGAGGTAACAACAGAGTAAGAATATTGGGTGTCATCCTGGCTGGAGCAGAAGGGTCCATGCCTATTCCCCTCAACAATCATAATCCCTAGCAAATCACTGGAGCTAAAAGATTCTCAAATTCTCAGTCTTTTCTATAAATTTTCTATGTAGATTGCCCAAGCAAATGGCACTTAGCAATAGTCTCTTTGCCTTTTAAATATAATGATAAAACTGATTTGAATGTCAGGGTAACTATCCAAGTCCAAAGAGCAAGCAGTTAAGAAAATGAGATGGAATCTATTTCTAGATATGTACATTTTTTACATGATTACAGTTATTTTTCTTCCTTTAGATAAATGCGATGTCTCTGCTCCCCTAATAAGTTTTCTAATATTTTTTCCTTTGACATTTCTGTGCCTCATTTTCCTCATATGTAAAATGAATGAGTTGTACTAGGTGAAGTAAAAAATAACATCCAATTCCAACATTCCATGATTCTATAATTATGAATCAATTAATACAAGTTACTTGGACCATGTGAAAGTGCTTTGAAAAGTTCATGTATTATGGAAAATATAACCTCACCCCCATCTCCAAGAGTTTTGTGAAGCTAAAGGAAATGATATATATGAAAATGCTTTGAAAGTAAGTAATAGAAGTAATAGGAGTAATAGAAGGGTAAAGAAGTAATCTTTCTCAATACCCCTCAGAAACAAGTTTTGACAAATGAAATGATTACCTTCAAAGGACTAGATAACTAAATTGTCTGACTGAATAGAAGCCTGGAATAGTGTATAAAGCAAGTCAGGAAGACTTGTGCTTGAAAGTACAGATATGTACAAGATCTTGGGTAAATCACTTAACTTCAGCCTCATTTTTCTCATCTGTAAAAGGGGGATAGATATCAACAGACCTACCTTATATGCTTATGGTCAGTTTTTTTGTTGTTGTTCAGGTGTTTCAGTGATGTGTGACTCCTTGTGACCCCATTTGAGGTTTTCTTGACAAACCTACTGGAGTGGTGTGCCATTTTTCATTCTCCAGCTCACTTTATTATTGAAGAAACTGTGGCAAACAGGGTTAAGTAAGTGACTTGCTTAGGGCCCTATAGCTAGTAAGTGTCTGAGGACAAAATTGAACTCAGCAAGATGAGTCTTCCTGACTTGAAACCTGACCCACTACCCACTGTGCCACCTAACTACTCTTGTTTTGAGTATCAGAGATAATTTATGTAAAATGTTTTATACAAACCCTTAAAGTGACAAAAATGTAAGCTGTTATTTTTTTCAAACAATTTTGAATGTGTAGACATAATTCAAGTGAACTTTTAAAGTGACTTTTTCTTTTGATTGATCGTTGAAGATTAGATAGGTTGAAGAAACAAAATGCCATTTATGATGGATTTCATCAAATCTCTACCTTGTTTTATTTTAATAAACAAACTAAAAAATGCTTAAAAAATGAATAATTCCCTGGAATATTATTTCTGGTCTGCAGGACCAAGAAATGAAGTAGAGATCTTGCACAATCCAGCTAGTGAATGAATAAGTCAAAATAGTATGCTGAATCACATCAGAAAAAAGAGGTAGACCCACACATAAACCTACACCTTCACCCTGATTGTTCTCCAAGATTCAGGATCTTTTCTGTCACTTTTTATTTAATTATTTTTAGAAGTTTATGTGGGAGGAATAATTGCATCTTAATAGACTTTAAAACTCCAAAAGAATACAGTCATTTAAATGTTAGTTTTGTATTTCCCTTGGGGGCCTAGAACAGTGTTCTGCTATGAGGTGGTTAATAAATGTCTATTGAATGAATGAATAGCAAAATGAAAACAATTATCTCAGATCTCTACTTCTGGTATTCATCTTAACTCCCCTCTGAAATAAATCCAAGTCAAATCATTTTTTTAGGCAGTCTATGCCATAGGAGCAAGGGTCAGAGAAATACTTGGTGTGTATTACAACTTGCTGCAAAGAAGAAATAACCAGATAAACAAAGAACTGGTCATTAGGACACTGTTTACTTTTTTAAAAAATCCTCATCTTTCATTTTTATATTGCCTTCATTTTCTATTATAACCTTCTCCTACCCAGAGTCATTCCTCATAGCAAAGAATGAAAAACAAAGAGGAAAATTAATACAAAGAAAGGGAAAGTAGCCAACATATCAACCAAGTATGACAGTATATGTAAGGGTCTACACCCAAAGCCCCTCATATCTTCCAAAAAGGAAGGGAGACCTGAGTCTTGGAGCAGTCATTATTGTCATTACCACTTAAGGATCTAAAGGTATATTAAATCTTCCTCATAATAAAATTGGTTCCCCATGAAACCATACCCTGTATGTGCAAGAGCTATCTGGGTATTCTGATTTCATTCATTTAAGTTTCCCTTTTCTTAACCTTCAGATGTGTATGGGATTTTGACTTTGCATTTATTTCTCTGATGCTACCACTTAATTGGCTTAACAATGCTTTGAGTAATGAGAGTGACCTAAAATCTAATGTTTTATTCTAGAAATGGCTGTTAAAAGCATCAATAAACTTCTTTAATTTTAAAAGAAATAAAATATTTTATGTAGCAGATTCAACAAAAAAGGGGTAAGAGAGAAGGGAGATTCATCTTTCTAATCTCTTTCCCAGGGCCAAGACTTATCATGATAATTACTCAGCAGTCAGCTTCTTTAGGTTGTTCTCTTTAATATTTTTCTAATCACTGCATGGATGGTTTTCCTGGTCCTCTTCTCATGCCTCTTTGGCTTCTTTACATTCAGTTTTGTTAATGCAGCTGTAATATTCCATTATATTAATGTAGCACAGTTTGTTTAGCCATTTCCTGATTGATGGGCCTCTTCTTTGATTCCAGTTCTTTGCTACCACAACAAAGTGCTGCTATGCATATTTTATGAGATATGAAATCTTTCTGTCTTCGGCTTCCTTTGGGTGTACCCCTAGCCATAAGGATCAGACAGATATGGAAATTTTAATCTCACAAAACTCCTAATTGTTTTCCAGCATAGTTGGACCAAATCACAGGTCCACCAATAGTGTAATAGTGTACATCTGTCATTTCTCAACCCCTTCCTCATTGACTATGGCCGTACTTGGTGACTGCCAATGCACCTGAGGAAAAGTTCAGGATTCCACAGTACATATAGAGAAGCGCTGAGAACAAAAAGGCAGAGAGAAGGTAAAGCAACCAGGCTTTCTTGATGGGAAATTGAATAAGAAAGTTCAGTTGGAGAGGTGGATACAGGTCAGATGTGCTGAGGACTAAGGTAGGCTTGATGCTACAAGTTGACTCCACTTTGTATCTGCTGCCCTACCTGGTTTCTATTGCTCTTCACATCTAATCTCATCACTATGCTTCTAAATGAAGCCTTATTGACACCACCTTTTTCATCCTCCTCTCCCTTCTGTTTGAAGTGCTGGAGGATTGAGTACTCAATTCATCCCCAGTGCCTTCCTTTGTAGACAGCAGTATCTGATCTCACGCAGCTTTGCATCTGCCTCCCTTCCTGGTTTCAACTGCATAGAACAAGATGCCCTACAGTGGGAAGCCCTTAGTGCCATCCTCTCCTTCCCTTTCCTTGCTTCTTTTTGTGTGTTGTCTTCTCCTTTGGATTCTAAGATCCTCAAGGGCAGGGACTATCTTTCTATTAATTGTATCCTTAGCACTTAGCATAGTGCCTGGCACATAGTGGGAGCTTAATCAATGTTAATTGGATTGGATTGGTAAAGCATGGTTAGCTTTTATGAGATTTTTATCTGGGTCAATCAGGGCCAGGCATTGGGAAGAGAAAGCTGGAAATCCAGACTTGGCAGGTATGCCAAGCTTGGGAATTCAAAATCCCTCAGACTTTGGACTCTTACTGAAATCCTTGCTTTGATTAGTGGGGTAGGAAGGCTACTGGGGTCCTCATCCATCATCTGTCTGAGTGTGGGCTCAAATTCAATCCAGCTCTGATCCTGTCTAGCTAAGATTCTATCTGGCCAACTTGTCAATACAAACATCACAAATGGTTAGGCTCTTTAAGAGTCAACCCAGTATGGCCAACCTTTAATAAACTTTGTTTTACTTGGACTGGAAAACAATTTGTTAAATATGAAGTGAAACTTGGAGTTGTTTTGATTTTTATCGCCTTTGTTGTTAGTGATGGAGCGATTTCTCATATAATCATTCCTAATTTGCAGTTCTAAGAACTCTTTGTTCCTATTCCTGGATCACCTACTCCTCAGGGAATGTCTGTTGACATTTATAGTTGAATTAGTTCCTTTTATATTTTGATATCAGACTCTTACGAGAGGCATTTGATATATCTTGGGACCATCTGGGTTTGGCTTCATTAGTCAAAGATGGTACCGCTAATGATGTCAATATATGACCATCGTTGATCTCCTAATTCTGTACATGTAGGTAAAGATTGTTCTTTTGTTTGCACTTGTGGCTATTCTTTGCCACATTCCTAGCTGTTTAGATTTTTGCCTTTCCTCCTGAGTGCCACGTCAATTCAGATGGAGGGAACCCGTTTCTTATTGTTGTTTCCCAACAATCAGGTCCCCAGTATATTATTGCATTTGAAGTCACATTTCTGCAATATGTATCACTGGGCCACGGTTCTGTTTGCTAGATTATAATCCTCTCATTTCATCTCTGGAGACAGCAGCTCTCTATGTATTTGTGATAGAATAAACCTTGTTTTGCTTTTGATGGGCATTTTATTTTATTCTTATAGTATACATACATTTTTTGCTATGGTAAAATTATAGTGTCTATATTGGGGTGGGGGCAATTTCCAGGAAGGGAAATGGAGAGAAAACTGAGGCATGAATCAACAAGGAGAAACTGGTGACAGGGGTAGAACTGGACACCTGAGCCAAGAAGGACTTGAATATTCATTGGCCTCAAATAAATCAGTCACCTCTGATCTGCAAATGAGCTGTGAGATGGAAAGTACCTTATCAGGCAGAAAACAGAAAATTTAGTGGAAGCAACAAGGGGCATAAGCCTTAAAGAATAAATGGAAGGAACAGACTGGTTATTAGAGGAAATTGATATGTTGTAGACAAACTCCAAGGAAATAGGCACTCATTTCTGTGATCAAGATCCAGTTATTAGTATCAAACCCTAGGTAGGTTAAGCTGAGCCTTACCCAATTATGGAATCAGCTATGATGATGAATGGGGAAAATGTATTTCAGGGAAACTGATTTTATGGTAACAGTAAGACTTCCAAGGGTCAAAGTCTTATCAGTGTCCATAAAGAGCATCCACAAGGGGCAGAGCAGCCTGAAGTCTAGGAAATAAACTATGAGGCCAAATAGAGAAGAGTCTTCCTCATCCACAGGCAAACAGAAGGGAGAGGAGGCTGAAGAAGGTGGTGTCAGTTAAGGCTTCAGTTAGCAGCATAGTGATGAGATTAGATGTGAAGAGTTTACCCACGGCCAGGCATCTTGTTCTGAAGAGTAGAAACCAGGTAAGACAGCAAATACACAGTAAAATCAACTTGTGGCACCAATCTTACCTCAGTCCTCAGCAGATCTGATCTATATCCACCTCTCCAACTGAACTTTCTTATTCAATTTTCCATCAATAAATCCTGGTTGCTTTACCTTCTCTCTGATGACTCTATGTTTTGCCCTTTTGTTCTTAGGGCTTCCCTATATTGAATAAGTATCAAGGACTCACAGGAGCCAGGGCTGCTACAAAGCGGAAGTGAAACAGCAATTCAGAGACTTGCTGGGATTGTATTCCTTGAGATGAAGCTAGAAAATACATTTTTAAAGGGGGAGTTAGATATCACAGGGGTTAGCTTGCTGGGCCTAGAGTTAGAAAGAATTGAATTAAAATATGGAGTCAGATCCTAAGCAGACCACTTGCATATGTTTACCTCAGGTTCCTCAATTGTAAAAGGTGAGAGTAATAATAGTACCTGTTTCATCAGATTATTGTGAGGATCAAAGGAGATAAAAATTATAAAGTGTTTAGCACAGTGCCTGGCACATGGAAAGCACTATATAATTGCCATTGTTATTATTATTATTAACTTCCCAGACCCAGCAGTGATGCCTACTCAAATCAACCGTAGGCTGGAAGCCTTAGTAGTATCAGCAGCATGCTGGTAAATGTTTAACAGCTGGCTCTCAAAACCAAAAAGAAATGATTTTAAGTTTAATCTCCATTATTAACATTTTCTCTATTCATTGCTTTTTAAAGTCTAAAAATCAACAAAACAATAAATCAAACCTGATTTTCAGGGTTTATCTATTTCTGAGGTATAAATGCTCCCAGTGAAAGTTCTACTATTAGCTCCATTCAACCAAGTTGAGCTTGTTGAGCTCGTTTCACCACACTTCTGTCTAATATACAGCCCAGCTAGCTTTAAGACATGTAATAGGAACGAGGGCATGGGTTCCATCTAAGCTATCAGCCTGTATCCTCTAACATGAACATGTCCCAGGGAATTGATGATGACTCCAAAAGTACTGTCAAATGCACAGCTGTTTGTTTACCTTGTGACAGATTCCTCACCATCATATCCCTGATACTACTAAGGCTTCTCGCCTGAGGTAGAGTTCAGTTAATATTACTGTTGGGTCTGAGAAGATGATATTAGTAACAGCAACAATGACAAAACACTAGGTGCCAGGTGCTGTCCAGAGTGCTTTACAATTGTTATCTCATTTGATCCTCACAATAAGTTCAGCTAAATCCAGCTATGGTTCTAGATTAGTGCCATGTCAATTTGGTATTTTCTGTACCTTCAGCCTTAAGTGACATGAGCCATTGAACAAAACTTTCTTGGGGGAATACTCATGGCACAGAAAAAAGCAGAGATACAGAAGAAGAATTATCCAAGAATGTGTCATCACTTCTATTCTGCTGCAGAGGGGTCCTACCTGCCTCTTTGCCTCCTCCTCTAACAATATAAAATTATTCTCTGAACACTATGATGTGGGCCAGTTTCCAAGACACCAGCAATTTTTTGTTCTGTCTGTTTTGATGTACTGGCTGCTAATAGCGCTGGCATGGCAGAGAGGCTGATCTACTCCTTAGGGCTACAGATAGCAACTTCAGTCTTTCAGCCTCTAACAGTTTTATATACTGTGCTCAGAATCTAAACTAATCAAACCAATCTGTCTAGAAGGTTTTAGTTATCTTACATGAAGATGTGGCTTCAGAAGAAAGTCAGAAAGAAGGCTAGATCAGCAGTATAGCTTTGAAAGGTACAGGTTGAACCTACTAAATACTTTATTTTTTATTTATTTTAAGTTTTCAGCATTCATTTCCACAAAATTTTGAGTTCCAAATTTTCTCCCCATCTCTCCCCTCCCCCCAACCCAAAATGCCTTGCATTCTGATTGCCCCTTCCACCAATGTGCTCTCCCTTCTAACACCCCTCCCTTCCCTTATCCCCATCTTCTCTCATCCTGTAGGGTAAGATAAATTTCTATATCCCATTACCTATATTTCTTATTTCCCAGTTGTATGCAAAAACAATTCTCAACATTGTTCCTAAAACTTTGAGTTCCGACTTTTCTTCCTTCCTCCCTCCCCACCCATCCTTACTGAGAAGGCAAGCAATTTAATATAGGCTAAATATGTGTAGTTTTGCAAATGACTCCATAATAGTCATGTTGTATAAGACTAACTTTATTTCCCTTCATCCTATCCTGCCCCTCATTTCTTCTGTTCTCTCTTTTAACTTTGTCCCTCCCCAAGAGTGCTTATTTTTAATTGTTCCCTCCTACAATTTGCCCTCCCTTCCATACTACCCTTCCCCACCCTACTTATACCCTTCTCCCCTACTTTCTTGTAGTGTAAGATAGATTTTTATACCAAATTGAGTGTGCATGTTATTCCTTTCTTGAGTCAAATGTGATGAGAGTAAGCTTCACTTTTTCCCTCTCACCTCCCCCATTTTTTCCTCCATTGGAAAAGCTTGTCCTTGCCTCTTCTATGACAGATAATTTACTCCATTCCATTTCTCCCTTTCTCCTCCCAATATATTCCTCTCTCACCCCTTAATTTTATTTTTTAGGTATGATCCTTTACTATTCAGTTCACCCTGTGCTCTCTGTCTCTCTCTCTCTGTGTGTGTGTGTGTGTGTGTGTGTGTGTATGTGTGTATAATCCCTCCAACTACCTAGATACTGAGAAAAGTTTCAAGAGTTACAAATATTGTCTTTCCAAGTAGGAATGTAAACAGTTCAACTTTAGTAAGTCCCTTGTGATTTCTCTTTCCTATTTATCTTTTCATGCTTCTCTTGATTCTTGTGTTTGAAAGTCAGATTTTCTTTTCAGCCCTGGTCTTTTCATCAAGAATGCTTGAAAGTCCTCATTTTCATTGAATGACCATTATTTCCTCTGAAGTATTTTATTCAGTTTTGCTGGGTAGGTGATGCTTGGTTTCAATCCTAGTTCCTTTCACTTCTGGAATATCATATTCCAAACCCTTTGATACCTTAATGTAGAAACTACTAGCAATCTTGTATATCCTGATTGTATTTCCACAATACTTGAACTTTTTCTTTCTAGCTACTTGCAATATTTTCTCCTTGTCCTGGGAACTCTAGAATTTGTCTACAATATTTATTCCTAGGAGTTTCTCTTTTTGGATCTCTTTTAGGAGATGATCAGTGCATTCTTTCAATATTTATTTTGCCCTATGATTCTAGAATATTAGGGCAGTTTTCTTTGATAATTTCATGAAAGATGATGTCTAGGCTCTTTTTCTGAACATCACTTTCAGCTAGTTCCATAATTTTAAAATTATCTCTCCTAGATCTATTTTCCAGGTCAGTTGTTTTTCCAATGAGATATTTCACATTGTCTTCTGTTTTTTTTTTCTTCTTCTGGTTTTGTTTCCTTGGTTTCTCATAAAGTCATTACCTTCTGTCTGCTCCATCCTAATTTTTAAAGAACTATTTTCTTCAGTGAGCTTTTGAACCTCTTTTTCCATTTGGCTAATTCTGCTTTTTAAAGCATTCTTCTCCTCATCGACTTTTTAGACCTTTTTTTGCCATTTGAGTTAGTCTGTTTTTAAAGGTGTTATTTTATTGAGCTTTTTTTGGGTCTCCTTTAGCAATCTGTTGACTTGATTTTTATGATTTTATTGCATTGCTCTCATTTCAAAAATGGACACTGCCACCTCCTGGGGCCACCTGGAACCACCTGGGGTCAAGGCTAAGGCAGGACCCTGCTCTCTTTTCACCTAAGTGAAAGAGCTTTCTCACTAACCTTTGAAGCTGTCTTTGGCATTTGTGAGAGGAGTCTGGGAACTGCATCTGCTGACTAGGATTCTGCACTCCAGCCTGCTCTGGTCCTGTCCCTGCCAGCACTGTGTGACCATGACTGGGCTGCACTCTGCAGTGCAATAGACATTTCCTATTGACCTTCCAGGCTGTCTTGGGCTGAAAAATCTCTTTTGCTCTGTTGTTTTGTGGCTTCTGCTGCTCTAGAATTTGAGTCATTTTTTAACAGGTATTTTATGGGCTGTGGGGGCAGAGCTTCTACAGGTCTCTCCTTCTACTCTACCATATTGGCTCTGCCCCTTTACATTTTGTTAAATATAATTATATGCAAATAATTCTTCTAGGCCATTATAGAGATATGAAACTTGGATTTAAACAAGACCCTATATATTCATGGAACTTTAAAGCCTACTAATATTTCTTCCCATCCAAACTTTCTTAACAGTATTCAACAAAAGAATATGTAAAAGATTCAAGATGATGGAGAAGAATAGTGATGAATGTAAAGGTTTAAGTGTTGATCCACATTTTTCTCCTATCAGGGTCAATATATAATTTCCACTTGCACATTCAATAGAAGAACTATGCATCAGTTCCATTTACTTTGTTTCCATGTTCTGTAGCCTGGCAATAAAATTTCTAGAGAGATATTAATTTTAACAGGATGTGGATGGTTGTCATGGAACCTAAGATTATAGGCACAGAAGAGTGTCTCCCTGATCTAGAAATGCCTATAAAGGAACTTTCATCAGACATATTCCCCAACAGAAACATGTGAGTAATGTGTTCCTTCTTGTCCAAGTTGTATGTAAAGATTCTGTTACAGACTAGATGAAATCATTAAAGATGAAATCATTTTTCTTTGTTATTCAACATATTTTATTTTATGCATTTGAAATCACTATTCTAAGAAGGGGTCCATAGCTATCCTCAGACTAAAGACCTGCTCTAAAGCATAGAAAGAAGAAATCTTTGCCAGTCTACAAGTATGATTTGAGGAATTCTAGAAGAAGCCTCTACTTCAAAGTGTCTTCCTGATTCTTCCTGCCACTGTGCCTGGAATTCCTGCATTACTCAGGTTTTAGATTAAGACATAAAAGACCTCTGTTATGAAACACATACTATCTCTAAGGGTAACACAATAAAACACTGTCATTCATGAATACCTTAGCATACATCTGCCTATTAAATTAGATCTGACCACCTCCCAAATGTCCAAGTTCACAGCCATACTGATAAAGCTGATTCATTAGGGGTACGGTGAGTATTGAAAGTGACTTATCCACCAGATCAGTTCAGGGGTAGGGGTGGAGAATGCACTACAGAGAATGCACTTTCTACAGAAAATGGAAATTTCAAGGAAACAAGTAGAATCAAATAAGCAGGGACCTAGCCAGCACTTCCTATGTCTTCCCTCCTTATGTGATACAATTATTTCAGACTACATCTCTGCTCTTTCAGCAGATTTTTCTACTACCATTTCTACAACTCTTATTTTCACTCCCCCAAAGGAACCTGGAAATGACTTGTCCTTGTCTTTTGTTTTATCCTCACTCATATCCTGATTCTGACCATACCCCTTTTCCTCAGTAGGACTTTTCCTAGTATTAGCATATTTGGACCCTCCTCTGCTAAAGTATTATAGGCCTAAGGTATAGAGTCAATGACAGATAAATTTTGAGAGGGTCACTATTCAGCCTTAGACCCAGGGTGGGGAACCTGAACCTGAGGCCACATGTGGCCTTCTAAGTCCTCAAGTGTGGTCCATTGACTGAATCCAAACTTCACATAATAAGTCTTGAAGTTTGGATTCAGTCAAAGGGCCAAAGCTTGAGGACCTAGAGGGTCACATGTGGCCTCAAGGCCTCAGGTTCCCCACTGCTACCTTAGGCTGTAGGTCCCAGATTAGCTATCACATAGGAGGGTCCTTTGCTATTCCACAGCAGCATATGTGCTGCTCTGGGCCTCTGAGGACTCTTGAGAGAGTACTCAAAATACGAAGGAAGCCAAAAAAGGGGCATAATGCACTACTAATGAATGTTGCCTAAGTACCAATTTTGCCAGAAGCACTGAAGTTTTGTCTTATCTTGCATCCTTTCCTTGAGTCAGTCTTGGAAACAGACTGATTCTTCAAAGCAACTCAGAGTCACTATACAGATATATGTACATATATACACACACATACACTATACAGATATATGTATATATATACACACACATATATACATACATACATATATATTTCTCTCTACATATGTGCATATGTATATACACTTACACATATGTATACAAACATATATTTTTACATAACACATAACTTTAGTCACTATAATTGGTTTCCTTTCTAATCATTTTCTGATTTTATTGTGTTCATTTGAAAAAATTCTAAGAACCATAGACTTCACTGGACTGCAGAAGGGGACCATGGCACAAAAATAGGATAAGAACCCCTGGAGTGATGACCTGATTTTGCAGTTGCTAAAAGAAAACTAGTTTTTTTTTGGAGGATCTAGATTTTGTGGGTGTTTGTATGCCTGAATTTTGCCAAACCACTTTTTATGAGAGAAAAACCTGAAAACCAGCTAAGAATCTGAGAAATGCACCTGAGACTAACATGGAAGAGTTTTAAATCCCCCAGCTTGTTCCTTCAGTCTAATATATCCCTAAGAAAGGATGCTCTTTGAAAAGAACCCGTATTTTCATATTTCTTCTCATTTAATTCTCTTGAATTGTTCTAAAATCTTCTACAATAACACCTTTTAGTACTATATATCCTATTGATGTAACATATGGTGAAATTATTACCAGACTCTACCATTTTTGCCAATCATATTTTTTAGCCAGTTGGGTCTTTAACCCTAGCACCCATTTAGATCTGAGGAAGGCTCATAAAAAAGAAAAATCAGAATTCATAGCTTTCTTAATTTAGCATGCCTCCCAGTTACATATTTCTTAAGCAAGTGATGTAATGGTAATGAATGATAAATCATAAGATTGTATTATATTATTTGGGGCATTTTGATAGCATTAATCTTTTATGAATTTTAATGGTTCATTCTATATTATTTAACTCTAAGAAAATATAGGCATTTCTTTTGCTTCCCCTATATTTCAACTAAATCTATAGGACTGGGTTTCCCTAACTATGTGAAATACATTTATTGGTCTTAGAAATAAATATGTCAGTGATTGGAAAATGAATCATATTACAACTAAACCTCAATCAACCAGAACATAATTTCAGCAGAACTCTCAATTAACTATATTTTTTCTCTACTATTCTTTTAGGAGAAAAGTAAATTCTGAGATATAGACTTAGAGTAGAAATATAATTTTTTAAGAAGGAAAAGACATCATAAATAAATAAAGGAGAGAAAGAAAGAAGGAAGGAAAAGAAGGAAAGAAAGAAAGAAAGCAAGAAAGAAAGAAAAGGAAGGAAAGAAAAGGAAGGAAAGAAAAGGAAGGAAAGAAAAGGAAGGAAAGAAAGAAGTAAAAAAGAAAGAAAGAAAGAAAAGGAAGGAAGGAAGGAAGGAAGGAAGAAAGGAAGAAAGGAAAAAGGAGGAAAGAGAGGAAGAAAGAAAAAAGAAGGGAGGAAGGAAGAAGAAAAGGAAAGGCTAATAAATAACTTGTGTTCAATAAAGACTCTGACCAATATTTTAATCTTATATAAGTTTTCTCCAGCCTTAAGAAGTGTGTTGATATTTAGAATGATGCCCTTGATTCCCTGAAAGGTCTTGGAACATCAAAGACATTGTTATACTTACTTGTCCACCAATTCATTTTAGAAACATTTTAAAGAAAAGTTGAAGCAGAAAGGATTATTAATTAATTTTCAGATAATCAGAATGCCATGTTCTTTAAGAATCCTGATAAGTCAAGATTTTATATGGCACAGAAAAATATTGAATATTGAATTTGGAGTCAGAAGTATCTGGGTTCATATTCTGCCTCAGACAATAACTACCAGTGTGACTTTGAGCAAGTCTTTGTTGTTCAGTCATTTCAGTTGTGTCTGACTCTTCCTTACCCCATTTGGGTTTTCCTGGCAAAGTTACTAGAGTGGTTTGTCATTTTCTTCTCTAGCTCATTTTATAAATGAGGAAACAGGAAAACAGGGTTGTGACTTGCTTAGGGTCGCACAGCTAATAAGGCAGGATTTGAGCTCAGGTCTTCCTGGTTCCAGGTTAAAAGGTTCTATCTACTGTGTACCTTGAGCTGCCTATTATTACATTGTATTAAGTATAGTTATATACAATCAACATATATTACTGTACAAATGTAATGATAATAATCAGAATAAATGCTATGTTAGTATTCTTATCAGGAATACAAGGGGGGAAGTGCCCTTTCCTTATTGTCTTCACAGATATAACACCCCAGTTTGCAAGCAAATGGTTATTTGTTGATTTTCTCCAATTTATCCTGTATGTTGAATTTTCTTTTTTGTACATAGTTGTTTGTATTTTGTTTTCCCTTCTTGACTGGGAACTCTTTGAGAGCAGGGACTGTTTTTTGCCTTTCTTTATATCCCTACCAATTAATGAAATCCTTGGCACATAGTCAGTGCTTAACAAATGTTAATTGACCGACTGCTTGACAAGTGGCACACCAGAATTGAGAGCAGCTGCATCAGTAACTCAGGATAACAAGACTAAAGAACATATAGACAGGGTAGAAGTTACTGTAGTGCATCCTTATCAGAGGGTAGCATGATAGTCAGTCAATCTGTCAGGCTTTGAGCACTTATGAACTCAGAGGTTCTATGCTAAGAGCTAGGGACACACACACACACACACACACATGCACACGCACATGAACATGCACCCACATACACACAAAAGGCACTGCCCCAAAGGAACTTATATTCTAGAGTGAGGAGAGAGACAATATGTCAATAACAGTCAGCAGGAGATATACCTAGAGTTGGAGATTTTAGCCTCATCCTTTCTTTAGAATCATTGCTAGGGTAAGTGATTGCAGCAGGGAAGCTATGTACATTTTTTGACAAGAGACTTGGGCCAAGCTGATGGTTCCAGAGAAGATTTAGTACCCAAAAGTTTGGGAAACTACTATTTTATTACAGTAATTATGAATTGTGCTGTGTTGGGCTGTCAACCCAACCAGTTTCAGAAAGATACTTCATATTTGTGTATCCACAAAATGATGGAGAACCCTGTTTAGGCAACAGATTGGTTTCTTTTGGCTGTAAATAGGGGAAGGAACTAGGGATGTACTCTGAGTGGGCCACATTGCATAATGGGTCATCTAAGGTTGAATTGTGGCATTGACTAGGTTATTTAAGCTTGGGTTTAGCAGTACTTGTTTGAGGTTTCTCCATCTCCCTTTCTAAATACTTACAAATGGGGAAAAAAAGAGGTACCCTCATAATTGCTGGGAGGATCATAGATTAATAGGATCAGTCAGTTAATAAATCAATATCAGGTATCTACTATGTGCCAAGCACTGTGCTAAGTGCTGCAGATACAAAAAGAGGCAAAAGAGGGTCCTTGCCCTCAAGGAGCTTATGGTCCAATGGGGAAAACAACATTTCACACAAATTTGTACAAAAACAAGCTATAATAAAGGATAAATAGGAAATAATTAACAGAGAGAAAGTATTAGAATGAAAATTGTTTGAGAAAGGTTTACTGTAAAATGTGGGATCTTAGTAGAGATTTAAATGAAGCTAGGGAAGTCAACAGAAAGAATTGAGCAGGGAGAGTAGACCAGGCATAGGGGATAACCAGAAAATTTTAAAATGTCAACTAATGTGCTAGGCACTATGCTAGGTGTTACATACAAATACAATAAATCCTGTGATAAATCCTTACTCTTAAGAAGTTTGCATTCTGGGATGAAAAGGAGTGGGCTGGGAAGGAGGGTAAAGTCCATGTAAAGTAGGTAGTTTCCATGACAGCAGAAAAGCTAAAATAACATTGCAGGTTCAGGTATATTGTGGAGCAGATGTTCTAAAATGTACACCAACATGCTGCTCTCCTTTTTTTATTTTTTCAATAAAAAAAATAGAGATTATGAGAAGTTATTATCTCATATCAAAATGACAGTTCTGAATGATTGCTAAAATCATTTGTATACAGAGCCTCCCAATAAAAAGTAATATGCATTTATAATCTGTACAATTTTACAGATTAAATAAGCATAAATTTATGTACATGAATATATAGGCATTTATGGTTTAATTAGAATTTTTCATTTAGCTGTAAGACTCTGGATAAGTCACCTAACCTTTGTCTGCCTCAGTTTCTCTCTTATAAAATAGGGATAATAATAATAACAACCTACCTACAAGGATAGTATAAGTATAAAATTCAATACTATTTGTAAAGTAATTGCAAACCTCAATGTGTCAATGCCAGGGAGCTACTTATGCATAAATGATTACCTTTTTAAATAGGGATTTATATATATGAACTTAATAAATGATTGTTGGACTATTCTTTTCAATAAAAATAATAGATACCTAATGAAACCCAATAGCAATACATTTATAATATCATTGGATTTTGCCAGGGGATTCAATTCCTCCCCTTCCCACACAATTGTTGAATCATAGAAAATCAACAATAAATAAATGAGTGAGTGAATGAATAAATGAATGAATGAATAAAAGTGATCATATCCAACATGGCAGGATTACGTTGCTTTCAAAACTATAAAACAAATAAATATTTAATGCAGATTCAATATACCTAGAATAAATATGAAATTATTATAACTAGAGGAAGACAGCAAATAAAGTATTACTTAAATATATATTGGTTTATTTCATATAGTAAATATTATAAACATGTATATGAATACACAGATAGATATGTGTATATGGATCTCTCTCTACACATATATATGTACATATAAATGTATATATGAAATTAAAGACCAAAGAGAAGAAAAGAATTATGCCAATCATAAATGGAGCTAGAAAAAACCATAGAGATTATCTAATTTAATCCATATTTTTGAAAATGGGGAACTTGATGTCCAGAAGGGTTAAGTGATCTTTTCAGCATTACACAGAAATTAAATGAGCCATCTGAATTTTGAACTCAGTCTTTTGAATCAAGATTTTTGTGCTCTTTCTACTTTACTCCACACAATTAAAATGTCTAGATTAAGCTATCAAATGTTATTTATTTGAATAATTTTGGGTGAAATTCTTTCTGAATTATATCCTGTAATTGCCCTGCATTCTTAAATAGTAAACACTGAACATGATTCGGACTTGTCCTGATGACTTGGGCAGATTCTGGACATCTTACAATGCTCTGTTTTAACACAGTGATTGCTATCCACAGGGGCTACTCAGACAGGTAGGGCTGTTTGTTTCTACCCCGACTGGCCCTGAACTGCTCTGAGGAGCAACTAAAAAGCAAACAGTAAACAAGTGAGCTCTTTGGAGTTCTATATTTCCTCCCTCTCCAGGCAGCTATCACTTCTCACTGTTCTCAGAGTATCCTGCTCTTTAAATCTGCTGCTTTATTTGATACATAATTGTCTAGGTGATAACTAGTGGGTAGTCCTGACTCTCTTGGCACCACATCTGGTTTGAAGCTGAAGCGCCAGGTCTGGGGAAGCAACTTATGCAGCACAATACATAGGTCAGGGTGAAGAGGGCAGCAAGGGAAAAAAAATCAATATAACACATAGACACACTGAAGCGCAGAGCAGAAGACCCAGTGTCCATGTGAACAGAGTACTTTGCAGGAATTGTAGGGGCCGTGCATAGAAGTGGCCAAAGTGCCTGACAAAAAGTCAGTCACCTTGCAGGTCAAGGTACTCAGACAACAGCTTGAGGGCACCAGAAGCAAAAAACAGGCAAACCAACCAACAGTAACAACAACAGCAACCATAGATGCCCTGAAACAGAGAATGATGGTTGTCCCTATTTCAGCTGGGGGAAGAAAGTTAATTTGGAGAGATTTTGACATGAAGATCTCTAGATGACAAAAACTGAAAACAGCTAGCTGACCAAGTATATATGTGGGTTGTATGTGGAGAAATAGTTGACTTTCAATGATATTTATGTAGAAAAATAAATGCATTTTGATCTTAAACTCCTTTTTCTTATAGATTTTGTTGCTACTGCTACTACTACTACTACTACTACTACCACCGCAGCCACCACCACTACCACCACCACCACTATCACCACCACAACTACTACTACTACTACCACCACTACTGCTACCACTACTGCTACTACTACCACTACTACTACTACTACTACTACTACTACTACTACTCTACTTATAAACTTTTAGCTTGGGAACAGTAGGCTACTCATCATTTGCTTTTTAGACAAGGCTGTTAAAGTAGAAAGAGAGCTAATCTTAGGGTTCACAGGATGTGATTTTGAATTCCAGGTCTTGTTGGGATGGGCATGGACAGCCACCTTGGGAAAATTGCATAATTTCTCTGGACCTTAGTTTCCTAAACTGTAAATGAACAGATTGTACTAGATCACAACAAAAAAAATCCTGCAGCATTACAGACTTGACTTTAGGACATCATGTTATATGTTTAGAGGACTTAGTGTTTTACATATAAAAGCTAATTACATAGAATAGAGATTCTTAGCTTTTTTATGTCATAGACCCCTTTGGCAATTTAGTGAACCCTATGGTATTTTTCTCAGAATGCTTTTAAATTCATAAAATAAAATTCCTAGCATTATAAAAGAAACCAAAGATTAGTGAAAATAAAGTGTTTTTTTTTTTTCTCATCCAAGTTCATGGGTACCTTTAACTTGTCTCTGGGCCTCAAACTAGGATGCCTGTCCTAAACTAAAATGTCTGTGTAGGTATATGAGTAATACTCATGAGATGAGACATTTTCAAGTTTATGTCTTTTGAAGACCCTGATTTTTCTCTTCTTAGAGTCAGTTCAGTGGTCAGAGAGGATCCCACCCCACATTTGATAGCACCAGGGATGGACATAGCCACGATCATAAAGTACACCAACTGTATCTTTGCTAACTTTAGACCTCCCCTTTAATCATCATTCTTTCTTATTTTTGCCCCTTCCTCCCGAAGTTATCTGCCACTTTGTATCTAATGGGTATCATACTTCCAACAAGTCCTACTGAAGTGTTAAGTAATAAGTAAGAGTTTAGCTACGTGAACTTTACCTTGCCTTCAAGATCTAGTTCAGGTCCTCCATCCTCTACCAGTCAATTCATCAATCAACAATCATGTATAAGTACATGCTGTATGCCAGGCAATATGCTGAGTGCTAAAGATACAAAGATAAGTTGGTCTACTTAAGGAGATTACATTCTAATTCTACAGTTCATGGTGACCTATATATACTTTGTCTGATGTCTATTAACACTCACAGCTGTATTAATTACTTGGCACTTTTTAATGTATTATTTTAGTAGCACACAATTTAAAGATGGAGGGATGACCTTAACAGATTATCTTCTTTAATCTGCCTGTTTTATAAAGGAGGTAACTGAGACCCAGAGAGGGCAACTTTCCTAGTCTTTACAGCAATCTTGAGACTATAGGGGATTTCACAAAAGACTTAAACCAGATATGTCTGATGTATTGTGCTGTTTGTTAATGCACAAAAAGGAGGGTAAAAAGAATAATTTGAGGTAGTTAGACAGCTCAGTGGATAAAGCCATGGATTTAGAATCAGGAAGACCTGAATTCAATTCCCAAATGGCTTGTGCCAGAGAGAATTGCAGAGGCAAGATGGAGTTCTGGTTCTTTAGATTACCACTTTCTCTCTGATTATAAAATATAATGAATTAAAAATGATAATAATTAATATGTTTGTTTCTGGCAATCTTGGACCTCAAACACAGATTTTTCTTTTACAGTAAGTAGTAGCTTTTGAATTCAAATCCAGTACCTGTGTCCAAATTCTGTGCTTTTTCTGCTTCATCATGCTTTCTACCGCTAACAAAGAAACATTCAAGAAAACACTGATTTCAGTTCAACAACTATAATGTATAAAACTCTTTGCTATTCATCGTTTTATGAATTTATCTCACCTCCTTAATTATAGCACATTTTTCTTTTCATAGGCCTTTGAATTACCCCCAGTATGATACCTTCCAGGCAACATTATAGGAAGCTCAGTGAGAATTTGTTCCTTACTAAGGATTTGATCCTTTTTCTCCCAATCCCCCCTCAGGTGATAATGTTTGCTCTTAAAGAGGTGACTCAGAGACTAAAAAGCCTTCAGGATTGATTCAAAGGAATGAAGCTAAAATAATAGACTAATAGGCAGTTGATTTGCTGTTTTAGGTAAGAGTGTCCTGTCTGGTGCCTCTTGAAGTCTAATGAATTTAAATTATGCACTCTCAGAAATACAAGGGACCCTGAAGGTCACCTTATCCAACTCCTACTTGAATATTTCCTCCATAACACCCCTAGCAAATAATTATCCTGCCTTTGCTGGATAGTTGAAGAACGCCATGGTGGGAATTTACCTCCCAAAGCAGACCATTCCATTTTTGGAGAACCCTAATTATAAGGAAGTCTGTCTATTTGTTTTTTGTTTTTGAATCAAACCTAATTTTTTTCCTAACTTAGGTTCACAGATGTGCTAGTGAATGTTTAACAATTGGCTGGGGCGGGGGAGGCATATAGGCATGACATACTTTGGAGTTTAATCTGCATAATTAACATTTTCTCTATAATGTTCTTAAGTCTAGACAATCAACAAAATAATAAATCAGGTCCTGATTTGTAGTGCTTACTGATTTCCAAGGTCTAAATGCTCACACTGAAAATTTAATAATCAGCCTTAGAGAGCCAGATAGGAGCCAGCTGCGGTACTCTACTCCTCAAGTGGCCATCTATTTTGCCTCCTCAAGGACATCCCACACATTGCTCTTTGTGGGTGGAAGAATTCTTTTATGGAGCAGATCCTTTGCTTTCTATGATTCAGTGTATTTGTTGGCTTAGTACTACCAACAGCCTTAACAGTTTTAATTGCATGGTTTATCATTTCCTGCTGAGAATCCAGGAAGAAACTATAGGAACAAGAAAACAAGAACTTATTATGATTATTTTTTTCCCTTAAAGAGTAGATTTGGAGAATAGCCCTAAACAATAGCTTAAAAGAACATTTGAAAGAATGTACCCTTTCTATATCCTTTGTTCTGCTTAATATAATGCCAAGCAAGACTTTCTGGGCACATTGAAACACCTCTTCTCCTTTCTTCTCCTTCCTCTTCAAATTCTCAGCATAATTGTATGAAACTGCTAAGTAGTTGGATAATGGTGTATGAACTCTCTAAGTTACAAGATGAAGAATTCTACAAGAGGTACTACAGGCTAATAAAAGAGATCTCAGCTGGAAAGTATACATTGGGAAAATAAATTGGAAAATTGCTCTAAATGTTTTTGAGCAGTACCAGGGAAAAGAAAAAGCAGAGCACAGAAACAGATAAACAAGTACATTTGGGCCTGTTTTGATGGATATCCCTTCAAATCTCTGATAGTGTCTCTTCCCAATACCCAGCAGATTGCAAATCAGACCAGACAGACTGATGGAAAAATTAACCACAATCTGTCTGATTCATAGCAAATTAGAAAAGTCATATTCAAAGTAACATCATAGCAGAATTGTTTGAATGAAAATATATCCCCAATGATAGGGAATTATTTCATGAACACGAGATAAAATAATGAAAAACTCCAGGGAAGTAGAGGTGGACAGCTGTGTTAATGACAAGCTCTTTGATGGTCTCTTTTTACTACCTCCAAGTATGTTTATCCTGATTTATTGAATGGTTAATTCATAATTCTTAAGTTTGAAACATGTATCTCTTGAGAAAATAGATTTTACAGTTAAGTAAAAACCCAAATGAACATATTTTTCTGTAGTTTAGTACCTTTCTCCCATTTTTCTTTCTTGTACATGTTCTTTCATTCCAATTTTTACAAGAGGAAAAAAAAGTCACATTTCTAAAAATAAAAATACTGATTTAAAAAGAGTCTACCATCCTTGTGGATATTCTAAACAATTTTTTCTCGCTTCTTCTCTACTTGTATTTGTAATTCTCAGCCCTTAGCATAGAACCTGGCACATAGTAAGTATTTAATTAATGCTTGTTAACTGATTAGCTATAGGATAATTTCTTATCTCAAAACTGTATTTTCTGGGTCTCAAAAAAAGATGGAGTCAGCTATTTTGAAAGTGTTGAAATAATTAAAGTTACTTTAGGTACTGCAGAAAAGATTAACTAGGAAATATTCAGTAAATATGTAATCAAATTAAGCTTCAAATATACCACTCACTGCACTAAAATTCAATATTCAACTTGAACTGATTTGTGCTTTTCCTTATTCTGGTAAGCATCTCTGATAAGTAATAAGCAGGAATTTGGGCATTTTCAGAAAGGTATTCCAGAGACATTTTGTAGTATAGTCAGGGGAAGCTGAATATTTGTCCTCATTTGGTTAGATATGTCCCTTATAGCTTCAAATTTGGTTTAAGCCCCAAGGGTGAACATTTGCACTATACTGACTGATGTACAGTTTTTACAAGTTTTATTGTAGGATCATAGGTTTTAGAAGCAGAAGAGTTCTTAGCAATTATCTAGTACAGTCCCCAGATTTTTCAAATAAGTAAACTGACTCCCAGAAACGTTTAATGATTCGCTCAAGGATATATAGGAAATAGTGTATCATTTCAACACAAGTCATCTGACTTCAAATTCCATGGTCTTTCTACTACATCATAGGACCAGGATGGATGCTGGTTATATTGACTTAAAACAGAATAAAATGATACCCTCAAACACTAGACCATAGAGAATAATGTTTAACCCAGAGAATTCATATTTAATAATAGATTTTCAGTCATTAGTAAAAGAACAGTGGGGTGGATGGGAGGATTTTAGAGAAAGGCAGGGCCTGACTGCTGTTCCTCATATAATACAATGTAATGTAGGCAATGACATATGCTGATTTTATATGCAGACATACACATATACACACAAACATGAGAAAGTATTATTAATAAGCAATTATGGGAGAGATCCAAGCTTTTACCCTGTCCTATTTCCTTATTTGAAGCCCAGCCTTTGAAAGACATTACTGACCTCTGCCAAAAATTTGCCCCACCTAGACCATCTTATCTAGGTGAATTCCTGCCCATTGTGTTCCACTCAGGTTTGGATGGGGATAAATTCTGGGGGTGATTTAGAAGTAAATGACATGATCAAAGTCAAGTTCCCCACCCCTCATTAGAATCGATCTACCTCTTATTATAATATTCATCCTCTCTCATTACTTATTAACCAACCAGAGCTTATTGTCGCCCTCAGGAACACCCACTCTTCCCCCGGGGCATATAAACATTGTGTGGGTTCCATGAGGGGTCTTTAGTCACTGACCCTCTTTTATTAATTATTGTTACCATGATTAATACAATTATTAATTACCCAGCAATTATGTTTCTCAAACTTTTAAAACATCATACACACATATATATGTATATAACTCTATACATATGTGTGCATATGACAAACATATACATGCACATATCTATCTATCTGTCTGTCTGTCTGTCTATCTCTGCATAGGGCAGAGAGAGTGGGAGAGAGAGGGGGTGAGGTTTATTTGTTTGTTTGTCTAGACAAGACACTTGGAATAAATGCTCTCTATCAGAGGATTTCTGTTTAGCTGTTTTGTAATAGAGAGGATTGCCTGTAAAGTAATAATAACTACTTGCATTTATGTAGCATTTATCAAAACACTTGACACACAATCTTATTTGAATATCACAACAACCCTGTGAGGTAAGTAAGATCACAAGATCATAGAGCTAGGGCTAGAAGAGAACTTAGAGTCATTTAGTGTAACGCCTTCATTTTATAATTGAGTAAACTGAGGCTCAGGTACCTGGCCCATGGCTATGATGATAGTAAACGTGAAAGACAAAACTTAAATCCAGGTTCTCTGCTTCTAGAGCTAGTGGTCTCTCCACTGTACCACAATGTCTTTCATCTGTATCTTAAAGATAAATTGAAATAACTTATTCAAGAGCCTGCAATGAATGTCAGAAGTATTTACCTCAGAGCTTCCTAACTCCAAGTTCCATCAAAAATATCAATTCAGTAAAAGATCCAGCCTTCGTAAGGCCACCTCAGACAATGTTTTCCCAGTTTCCTATTGGGGACCTTACATTTTGGCATACTTATAGAGAGGAAATAAGTGGTAGGGACGTAGTTTGGTCAGAATTGGAAGAAATGGGGAGATGCTGTAGGTCATAATTAGAAAGGACTTTCTCACTCAGCTCTGCCTGCTACCATGACCTTTTCCTTTTCTGTCATGTGGTAGTCTGTCAACCCTTGATCCAGTGTTATGTCAGAACACAGGGCTGTAAAGGGCAGATATTTGGGCTACCTTACCTCTGTGAGAGCAGCCTCATTATTTAGATAACAGCATAAAGAGAGGGTGATATTGAGAAAGGGTGTGAATGTTAGCATTAGAAACATTAGGTCCAGTTGTAACTTTGACATTGACTAGCTTTATGACCCTGAATATCACTTGCAATTTTTTGATACTCAATTCTATAAAATAGAGATAATAAATCTCATAATAACTATCTCAGTGGTGAAAGGCAAATGCTACGATACTTGTAAAATACCTTGTAAGCCTTAAAGCACTATTTAAATATATGCTCTTTAAAGAAAGTTGAGGAGACTTTCTAAATAAGATTATTTCACTCAGTCTAACTTTAGCTCCCTCAATTCTGAATACTCAACAGATAATGAGAATTTCTCAGTAACTAATAGATGGATCTATATAGCAACTAATGGATCTTCTTACGGCAGCATGATATATTAGACTTAGAATAACGAAGACCACCTCAGACACCTACTGGTAATGTAATAGTAGGCTGATTGCTTAATTTTTGTGCATGCCTCAGTTTCTTCATCAGCAAAATGAAGAATTGAACTCAATGAGCTTATTTTTTTTTCTAATTCTCAAGCTTTGATGTTCCTAGATTGACTTTTAAAAGCTTCAGAATGTGTGACTCCATCTTATAGATCAGGACAGAATATAATCTCTTGGATTTCCAAAGGATCAATTTGAGCTTGTTTCAAAAAGGTTTTGTAAAGATACTGTTGGGCACTTCCTTAAATAATAGTGTGTTTATAGATCCCTAAACAATTTCAATGCCTCTCTTCCTTGCCAGATAAGTGTGTGTGTGTGTGTGTGTGTGTGTGTGTGTGTGTGGTGGAGATATGGGGGGTGATTTGATACAACTTGGGGAAAAAATGTTGTAGTGATTAAACAATTTAGGTCAACTATGACTATTCTGGAAATATGTGCTCATGTACACATGGGATCTGAGAAGCTGCTGTGTGGCTTTCTAATGAAGAAGTCCAGATGTTTTCAGAGCCAGGTTTGCCCCATAATAGCTCATCTATCCTTGTCAAATAACATGCCAATTTATGGTTTCAGAGAAATCTAGGAAGACTTGCATGAGCTGACAAAGTGAAATGAAAAGAAACAGGACAGGATTTATAAAATAATAACAATTTTGTGAAAACCACTTTGGAAGACTTAGAAATTCTGATCAATACAATGACCAACTATAACTCCAGAGAACTCATGATGAAATATTCTATCCACTTCCAGTTAGAGACATGATGAACACAGTATAAAGAGAAACATTTATTTTTTGGACATAGCCAATGTGAGAATTTCTTTTCTTGACAACCCCTGTAACAGGGTTTGCATTTTTCTTACTTTCTCAATGGGATCATGAAGAGGGAAGATGGAGAAAAGGCAGATTTAAGCACACAATTCTAATGGGTCTAAAAAACTTCCATAATGTCTTGTTTTTCCAATTTAGGATGAAGTGGATTACTGTCTTCAAGATTCCCATCTAAAGAGAAATGGGATCATGTTATTATTTGTTTCCTCTCAACTCAAACCCTCCATTACATAATACTTTTTCAGCCCCTTGGAGTCACATATCATTCCCTACCTGTGCTCAAATCTGAACTAGTCACAAAAGAGTGAATTCAGGAGAAATAAAGAGAAGAGCTCCCCCCTTTGTGTCCAGAATGGAACATTGTTTGGTTCTTGTAAGTACAAAGAGGGACAATTTACAAGTACAAGTTGGAAGAGACATGGTTATAGAATAGTTCATTTAACAACAACAATAGAAAAAGGACCACAGGTGGTAGTGGACTTTAAGCTCAGTTGTAAACTCAATATAACCGTGTGGTATGTCAGCCAAGAAGGGTAATGTATGTTAGGATGTATTAAAAAAGGGTGTGGTCTTTGGCATTAATATTTGGTGGTTGCCCTGGCCCTGGTCAAACCACATCAAGATCATGGTGTTCACTTCAGAGTGCCACCTTTTAGTAAAGACATTGATAAGCTACAGACATACAGAGGAGTGCAGCCATGATGATGAAGTACCTTGAACTGGTACCATGAAAGAGTCAGCTGAAGAAACTAGAGCTATTTAGCCTAGGGGGAAAAAAGATCTTTCTTTTTTCTTGTTCTATTTTTGCTTTCCAGAGATGTTAATATGATAATTGTCTTCAATTATTTAAAATACTGTTGGGTGAAAGACGGATTATATTTATTTTGCTTAGTCTCTGAGGGCAGAACTAGTATCAATATATAGTAGTGGCAGCAAAGGCATATTATTTTTTAATGAAATTAAAACCTTCCCAATAATTAGATCTAAAAGCTGGAATGGCTGCCTCTGGAGATGATGGGTTCTTTGTTACAGGAGGGTTTCAGGCAAAAACTAGGTGACCCTTATTTGGTTGTAGAAAAGATTCTTTGAGGTCAGCATATCCTAGCAGATGGAGCTGTATGTGGAGTCAGGAAGACCTGAGTTCAGATTCCACCACTGATATGTGACCATGAATAAGTTATTTCCTTTCTCAAAGCCTCAGTTTCCTCACTTGTAAAATGGAGGTGAGAAAATTTGTATTACCTCCTCCTCCAAAAGTGTGAATCTCAAGTGTATAAAAAGTACTTCACAAGTCTTAAAGTTCTATATAAATTGGAATTTTTATTGGTGAGGTACAAGTTGGAATATATGGCTTCTGAAGACTTTCCAAAACCAGACATCCTCTGATTTTGTGGTTCTGGACATTTGTCTGATAAGAAATAGGATTATTGTTATAATGTCTGGTAGACTTTCCTCCCTTCACTCTCCACAAACAAACAAACAAACAATCCTTAGCAATATTTCCAGTCCAGAATGTCATACCCCCTATATTGATTCTCCTTGGCAGAGCCCTCAAAGGTGAAATCTTTGGGGAGGGATTTGGAATAGTCCACAGAGCTCACAGCGCTCAGCAAATACTGAGGGCTGTGCTACGTGAGAATGAAAGCCTTGCTTTTATTCCCCCCACAGCTGCTTTGGGTAAATACTGTTTAAGGAGTTTCTTGGATGGCTTAAATGGCATTACTGAATAGTCTTTCAGTGAACATCAAAAAAAAGTGAAAGATATTTCATTTTAATCTATAAAGCTTCATATTTTCATAGTATTTACACTGTGAAACTTGACATGTCTCACTTTTTTTTCATTTCCTAGCAAGCAACTGTGCTTTTAAAATGTCTATCCATCCTCTTCCCTTTTGTTCTCACCATCCTTTTATTGAATCAAATCTTTCTTTAACCTGCTCATTCCAATCTAGAAACAATTTTCCATTGTAAGTTAACTGGTTTAAACCCTCCTCTACATAATGAAAAATCTAATTCTTTGGCTTTTAAAAGAACCCAGACTATTTCTAATTTACGTGAAGTCTGTATGTACTCTGCTCTAACTTGGATGCCTATTTCTGTGACAATTAAAACCTACTGAATGGCTAATATGCATGAGTCCAAGATAATAGTTGGCATTTATACAGCCTCAAGTCTCCTCACCATGACACTTCTTTCTCTCTGCCCTGCTACAGAACATGGACTCCTCTTCTGGTTCCCTTAGCTCTGATAGTAGAGCTTTTGGGCTCTGGGCCTCCATCCTGACCCTGCCACCTTTCTATCATCTCGTTGTATGTTTGTCTTCTCCCATTAGAATATAAACTCCTTGAGGGCTCTCACTGCTGCTTGCTTTTGTTGTCCTCTCAGCTCTCAGTATAGTTCTCGACAACAATAGGTGTTTAATAAATGTTTTGATCATATCTTTCTAGTCTACAATGTGCTTCACACCATTTTATCATTTGATACACACAACAGTCCCTATGCAAAAGGTTTTTAAGACCAGACAATTGAGGCTCAGAAAGGCTATTAGTCTATTTCCAGAGCTAACAAGTGTCTGATGCAGGATTCAAACTCAGCTCTTTTTAACTTCATGTCCAGCCCTCTACCATACCTTCTCTTTTGAAATTTGCAAAGCTCCTTACATTCCTATCACATCTGAACCTCATAACTACTCTGTGGGGATAGGTACTATTGGTATCAGGCCTTTTTTAGATAAGGGAGCTAAGCATTAAAAAGCTTAAGAGACTTGGTCATACTCAAGTTGTCAGGGATCCTATCTCCAAATGGAGCACTCAGCAGATTAAGTGACTACTTCAAATTACAGAGGTGTGGATTTTGCTTTCTACTTGTTTATTTAAATCACAATCATTCACTCAAGGAGAACACATTGAGGAATGCATTCAGATGAAACACTTTTTGTTGCTATTTAGTCTTTTGCATTCAGGTTTGACTCTTCATGAACCTTTTGGGGTTTTCTTGGCAAAGACACTCAAGGTGTTTGTCATTTCCTTCTCCAGCACACTTTACAGATGAGGAAATTGAGGCAAAGATGGCTAAGGGACTTGCCCAGGGACATGCAACTAGTAAGAGCCTGAGGCTAGATGTGAACTCAGGTCTTTTCTTATTCCAGGCCTGGTACTCTATCCACTGTGCCACCCAGCTAAGGATTCCCAGTAGCTATGCAAATGTCTCTGTAGACTATGCACATATGTCTTTATAGCTTCTGTTTTCATGGGTAGTTTTACTTTAATGTATGAGTAGTTACATAGGTGATAAAGGAAAGGAAGATGTTGCACTTATTCTGAATGTAAGCAAGTGTTGGATGGAAAAAAATATTACTTTTCTGTATAGCTTTTTCTATATAGCAATGACCTTGAGAAGTTATGCATCTCTAGCATGACAAACATACTCAGTCCCCACCAATTTTCTAAAAATCTGGCTTTCAAACAGTTTCAGTGATGTATCTGTACTGTGTTATTGTTTTCTATCAGGAAACAAGTCATTTCACCTTTTTATTTAGAAGGTTAGTGGCTTGTGACTTTTTTTTTTTCCATTTGAAATTTTATTGTTTGGAAAACATACTTGTTTCTGACTATCATTCGTTCCTTTCTTCCACTAATTTTTTTTGTCTAATAATTTTTCATTGCTGGTGTGTGTGTATGTTTGTATATGTGTTTTTGTGTGTGTGTGCACGTGTGTGTGTAATATTTGATGACAAACAACAGCTTATGCTCCATTCATATTTTTTTGTTGAAAAATGCCAAACGTTATGACCATATGGTACTGAAACACATGGACAGCCATCTTTGATTTATTTCAATACTATTTGTTGAGTCCCTGATATATGCATGTCTTAGCTCCCCTATTGGATTGAAAAGTTTTTGAACACCAATGAGCATAGTATATCCATTTGTAGCAAGTCTCCCAAAGTGCCCCATGTATAATAGTTATTCATTAAATGTTTGTTGAATAAATGGATAAATAGCACTGTACTAGTGCTGGAGGTTAAGGAGCAGGGTTGACACAGAAACAGTACAAAAATGATTATTCCTCTAGGACTTCTCCAGGGCCTTAAAATCTAGCTGGGGAAATGGCATATTCACAAGCAACAATAGTAAAGACTTACAAATGTAAGCTATTGAATGCCAAAATGAATGATACACCTCACAAAGAAAAATGGAATTTAGAGAATAGAAGATCAAAGTAGTTTAAGAGAAGGTAGAACTTCATCTTGAAGCAAAGGAAGAAATTACCTATTTGGAAGGTAAAAGAGAACAACATTACAGGATTCACTGAATAATGGCCTGGAATTGTGAATATGATGATATTTCGGGGGTCAGACCTGGGTAGAATATAATAAGACTTTATCCTTCCTTGCTTTGGACACTATATTTTTATCAACACAGTCTAAGCTATGTCAGCTTCTTTATTTCTTTATTAACTTATTTACTACTACTGTATTACTCAGTTGACTAGAAGAGTGGGTTTATGTTGGGCAGTAGTAGGAAATAAGTAGACAGATTGAGGCTAGATCATAATACTCCAACCTGAGGATTTGGACCTTATCTTGTGGCAACTGGAAGTTATTGAAGGATTTTTTGACATGATCAAGCAATCAATCCATCACATTTAATGAATGCATTCTTTAGGCTAGTCATTGTACTACATACTTTAACTGAGATAGGGAATATTTCTTAATCTCTGACTTCTTTTACAATTAGGAGAATAATCTGATGGTATTATAAACCAGGGATTCATAAGGAGAGATATTTCTATCAGAAGCTATTGAAATAGTCCAAGAATAAGTTGATAAAAACTAGGCCTAGTATGCTAGGAAAAGCTATGGAGATAACAGGATGTATCCTGTTCCTGTTTTTGAAGGAAAAAGTATATAAAATTTGGTGAGTATGAGATGCCTAGTACTGTCAAAATCACTGAGAGGCTATAGTTAAATGGAAAGAGCACTAGGAACCAGGGTACTTGGCTTCTAGGCCCAGCCTTGTCACTTGCCAGTGTAACAGTAAGCACCCCAACACACACAGGGGGATTTGTTATCACAGGTTCTCAGAGGTGCATTCCTAAAAAGAAAGGCAACTTTTGAGGGGTTAGCAGTCACTTTAATCAATTGCATGTATCAATGCTTTAGTCAAGCACATATATCATTCACCTAGCTGAGAAGAGTCAACACCCTGAATCCCAGAGTAATCAACAGACATGGTTTCCTCTGTCTGACAATAATTCAACAGACAGGTACAGCTGTCTGACCAGTTACCAGAGAGGGAAGCATGCCATATGGGTTCTCAAAGCTGCGGGGTAGGGGGTTCTTTAGTGGCTTCCTAAAGTCCTCATCTGGCACTCAAACCTTCTTACCAAAATTAAGCCCCAAAGTAGAACCTCACCCTCAGAGTATTTATACCTTTTTTAGAACCAGAGGGCATCCCAACCCTTGAGAACCAGTACCTCCTTAACAAAAGCTGTGGGTGCTCCTACAAATTTTCCCTAATCAAACTCCCCTTAATGGGCAGGCCCATTAATGGGAGGGAAAGATCCTCCTCAATCACATTATTCAATCAGAGGTACTTTTAGTAAAACAAAAACAGCAAAAGATCCCAATTTGATTGCCATTACAACCAGTTTCATAAATCCTTGAATAAGTCATTTAATCTCTTTTTGATACAGTTTCCTCATCTGTAAAGTGGGGCTAATGATTACCCATTTTAAAAGGTTTATTTTGTAATAGGTATGATGCGTCTTGTGAATTTTAGATATGGTGTTTCTGAGCATACTCATGTTCACAAATTTAAAGCTATTTCATATCAACAATCAAGTGATAAACAAATATTTGTTAAATGCTGGATACTCTGCCAGTCACTGGGGAAATAAATACAAAAGGAAACAGTTCCTGACCTTATGGAGCATTGGGGAGATGACATCTACATATGTGAAAATAGACATTCTATAAGAGGAGGTAATATGCACAGAAGTATATGTTATACACACATATATCTATACATACACATTTCACACACATGTGCACACACACCTACATGCATGTACATATACACATATAAATATAAGCACATTTGTATACACATACCTATTTACACATACATGCATAAACATATATACACACATGCACACATGCATGAAAGCACACACATGCATGAAAGCACACACATGCAAAATAAATACAAAGCATATTGGAGAGAGAAGCTGCTAGAAGATGGAAGAGTCATAAAAAACTTTCATATAAAAAGTAACTCCTGAGCTGAATTTTGAAGGACACTAAGGATTGTTAGGGGTTCAGAAGAAAGTCAAACAATCCATTTTTTTCTCTTTATCCAATTATTTTCACACCTTGTCGACACGGCCACAATTTGTAGCGTACATCGTATTGTACACTCTTGATTACCTGTCTCTTCTGGGTGATACAATAATATGTTTTAATCTCCCAACCAGACATTTTCTGTCCTAACCTCCCTCTCCTTGTCTCTAACTTAACACCCTTTCTCTGAAATTTCTGTAATCAGATCAGAACTTAAGATCACTTCTGCATAGGAGAAGTCACTGGACTGGCTTATTATTTTGATCAATTTTTGTGATTTTCCAGAAGACTACTCCCTCCCTCTTTACCACTGCCTTAATAGAGATGACTGTTCTGTCAGAATATCAGTTTTCTGATAGAAAGGACTGTTTTGTTTTTGTATTCATATCCTCCATGCTTAACACAGTCCTTGGCACTTAGTAAGTCCTTAATAAATGTATTTCATCTATTCATCTGGCAGGGTGGTGAGGAGGAAATGGGAGAGAGGCAGTGGGGAGGATGGGGAGGAGAAGAGAGCACAGAGAGAAGAACAAAGATATGGAGAAATTCACATGTATGATTTATCACTGAAATGTTGATCATTCCAGTATTCTTTCAAGTGAGCTATTCAAGGATCCTAAGTTGCTATTGACTAAGGACTGACTTTGACCTCACCGAGATGGTCCAGTTTCACATGAATGATTTCAAAATAACAAGAGAAGTAGGAAGAGATAACTCCCAGTTGAAAGTGGAGAGACTCCTGATGCCCTTCCAGATTTAGTGAACTTTCCTTCTCTACTGTCACAAATAACAATGATGAAAAAGAACTTGAATAAGTCCTTTTCCTTTCCAAATAGATAAATAACTACTTGAAATACCAATGTATAGCTGATGCATAACCTTTTACTAATATTCAGGATCCATCTTTTCAATCTTACTAATCTATAATTTCATACACAGATAGCTATAACTAGTTGTACTGGTCATATGGCCTTCCATTCATATTTGAAGAACCACAAATGAACAACTTGCATATATGGCATGGTCCATATGGGAAAACCCACTCATACACTAATACTAACTATATCAGCCCTTTTCAGGTATAAAGAATCATTTAAATCATCTTTAGGGTTAACATACCAATACACTTGGAAAGATGGTTTATCTTATTTAAATATCTATTTACCTCTGATAAGAACAAACAGAATGATGATGAGGCCATTTGAAGATAATCTCAAGATATTCTATCTTTGATCATATGGCTTCAAAATTCAAAGATAGGTAATAGAATGATAGACCAAATGAGCTCAAGACAAAACTAACAGGACTCATGGCTTTGAGTGGTATGGAATGGTCCCATCCACTTGGACATACCCTATTTGTATATCTTCAGAGAGCTGCATTTATCTATAACTGGTCATAGCAAAATAAATAGGAATGTGAAGTCGTCATGTATAAGCATTATTCAAATATAAAGTATGATGAACTTAGGGGGAAACATCACTAACTTCTTAGGATCCCTGGGTATCTGACTCCAAGGATGCCAGTATCTCTGTCACAAGCACCTCTGAGTAAATGTGACAAAACTCAAAAGATGCTGCCAAGGACACAGCTACCACTAGGCTGGTGACGGAGACACCACAGCCAAGTTTTTGTTACATGTAATGTTTTAAGCTCTATAGTACCTTGAAATATATTAGACTGAATAAAGCTCTTCCCAGTGTCATATATAACAAAACAGAGAGAGCACAGATGCATATACCCAGGGAAAGGTATCCAGATGATCAGATTGCCCTAAGCTCTAATACTCTAATACTCTACCACACACACACACACACACACACACACACACACACACACACACACACACACACACACACACACACACACACACTGACCAGAAAGGTTCTCTTGCTCTTCCTCTGGTCAACATACTCCAATCTGCATCATAAGGACCCTGGAAGCCTTTGACTAGAAGCCAGTGACCCAGAAGCTTTTGTTATGCATACACTCTCTAGGGAACATCTTGAAATGGGAAGAGAAGTTGAGGTACTTGATAGGGTTATTTGCCAGAGAGCTTTCTTCCTATCCTTTTAGAGAAACTGCCCTGACTTGATGATAATATGACAAACTTGAGTCAGAAAACCTAGATTCTAGTCCCACAGCTACTAAGCCTGTGATTTAGGTAAGATATTTAATCTCTTTTCAACCTGGGTTTCTTTATCTTCAAAATGGTTACTGTTAAAAAAAATCCAAGTAAGAAAACCCATGTAAGCCAACCGATTTTATTGCTTAAGCAAGAGGAAATAGAGTCAGATTATTCTGAGTATCACTTCAATTTTATATGGCAGTTTTACATTTTTTAAGGGGAAATAGATTTAGCAATAGTGGGAAAATGTCAAGGATGTTATAACATTTTCTGTTTTCTATGTTTACATTCTCAAACTGCGATGTCTATGTTTTATGTTCTCAAACATTCTGCCTCATAAATATCCTTGCGATTTCACAAGAATTTTCTCTTTAGATCAATTCTAATTGTTAAGGTTGCTACAGTATGGGGTCAGTCTTGTTCTTCTTCATCATGTTAATGTGTTTTTTCTACCTCACAGTGTGGTTTTGAGAATCAAATGAAAATCTATATATGAAAGTATTTCGTCATCTACAAAACACTCCAATTTATGAATTTTATTACTGTTGCTGTACACTGTTAAAAAACTAAAGTAGGCATGCTATAGACTCTTAAGACTCAATGCTAAAAAGAGACTTGTAGGACAGCTAGTCCACTCTATACATTATGATGTCCTCTATAAGCGGTTGCCTAGACTAACATGAAGAATTTTAATGATGAGGAATTGCTTTCACCGTATGGAAGTGAAATGTAGGTGAAAGAGACTAAGGGTTAAATCCCACCTCTCAAATTCATGTAACAACTTTACTTAGCCTTGGTTTTCTCATGCATAAAATGAAGATAACATGTTAAATAATCATACTAACAAGAAACAACCTTAAAGTATTATTTTGAAGATCAAATGAGAATACACACACACACACACACACACACACACACACACACACACAATTGCAAACCTTAAAATGTTATATATTAGTCATCATTTTACTTAAGAAAAAGAAAATGCGATAAATTCTTATCTCAAGCCAAACCTTCAGACCATGGTTTTTAGCTACGCCCTCTTAGGCTCAGCAAAATAAATTCAATCCCTTTTCCATATGACAATCTTTGAAGTATTTGGAGCCATCACAGCCTTCTAAGTTTCTTCTCCAGGTTAAACAACCCAACTTTCTTCCACCACCCTTTGGTTTCAGATTCCCTCATGAGCCTTATTACTCCTGTCTGGGGATATTTAAGGATTTTAGTGTCCCAAACTATGGCACCCAGAACTGAGCATATTTAAGATGGACCTAACAAGGGAAGAGGACTGTGGTACTTGTACTTGCTTCACTTTGGACAGTATGCTTCCAACAGTGCAACCAAATATCTCACTGACACTTTTGAATACCATAATAGAATGTTGCTTCATATGGCCCTGAAGTTCATCAGAACTGCCATTTCTTTTTCATTTTCATGCTGTACTCCTCCAATGGGTATTTGTACAGGTAATGTTTTTTTGAAGCAAGTACAGAATTTAAATTGGTTCCTGTTAAATCTCACTTAATTTTATTCAGTCCATTATTAAAATAATTCAAGATCTTTTTATATCTTCTGTCATCTAGCATATTAGATATTATTCCAGCTTTATGTTAGCTGCAAATCTACTAACCATGCCATCTTTGTGTTTTTCAAAATAATTGATAAAAGTGTTGAACAAAACAGTAAAGGGAAGAGTTCTGGGACAGTGACCAGACACTTCCCTGAACATTAACAGTTATTCATTTATGATGATTTTGCAGGTTATTCAGCCAGCTCCAAATACACTTAACTATACTATTATACAGCCCTGTTTTCTACCTTTTCTATAAAGATACCAAATTCAAACCAAAACAAAGAAACAAACAAAAAATCCAAATAACCCTTTTTCATTAAAGTCCTAGCTCGTATTATTTTATATTATGTTCATGGCATTCACCTGATCTAATGGACAAATAACCCTAACCTCCATCTGAAAGAAAGAAAAAGAGAAGGAAGGACAGATAGAAGGATGGAAGGAACAAAGGAACAAAGGAAGGAAGGAAGCCATTCTGTGTAAGAATGCTGTATTTAGAATCAGAAAAAATGAATTTAAATTCTGGCTTTGCCATGTCCTAACTGTATGAAACTTCATAAATGAAGTAGTTGATATTTTTAAAGTCTCTTCTATCTTCAAATCTACTATCTGTTCTAACATGGATTGTACAGAGCCTGTCCACATACTCCCTGCCTGCTTCTGGTTAACCACATGTGTTTTTCAGCATTTGGGTTATGTGGAGGTGAAAAACTCCCAGTCTGCTTCTAGTCAAGTGGTGAACCAGTGTTGAAAAGACTTGGAATCATGATTCAGAGAAATAGTGTTAGACAGAATCTGATCTCACAGCTCTCATCAACTGATCCATATTGTTATATTCCATGTGGAGACTTCTGGCAATAAGCCCCAAAGCCCTAGCTCATGCACCGTTCTCTATCACATCACAATGAACATACAGGGGAAAAAGTCTGCAGCAAGACCTCCTGGCACTAAAGGCTTTCCAACCTCCACACTCATTAGCATCTTTCACTATCAGCTCTGAAACTGTACCAGTGCTGAAGGCTCTTATTTGTCACAATCACTTGGAACTTTTACTCTTTACCACATAACAGTGCTCAAGCTTCTTAACTCCCATATTCTGCTGTAGTCTCTGTCTCTGTCTGTCTTTCTCTCTCTCTCTCCCCTCCACTGCCTACCTTTGTTTCACCCTGAGAATGCTAGCTCCTTAAGGTCAGGAATTATTTCATTCTTAACATTGTAATCTTACTGCCTAGTGAAGTGACTGGCACATAGTAGGTACTTAATATTTATTTGATTTATTGATTACTGGGAGCTGAACTCCACTACTAAAAGAAATTACAATAATAAGAATGATAACATATATCTATATATACATCCACATGTATATATAGATATATGTATACTTTTATTCGATCCTTTTATCAACATAGTAAGGTAAACCCATGCTTACATAGTTGCTCCATGTCAGGGGTTAAATTTGAACCCAAATCTTCCTGATGCCAGGTGCTATGTGCTATGCACTATGCATGATGCTTCTCAAGTACTATATATTCTTCTGGGCTGCAGCACTTATGGCACCAAGACTAGCTTTCAGCTACGTACAACAGCCCTCTTCTTTCTTCCTTCCTTAAATAATCTACCCAGAATGCTTTCTGTTTGGTCCTTAAAGTAATAGAGATCCAGTACATCTTCTTGAGGGAGAGGGATTGACATGATTGGACCTGCACTTCAGAAAAATCACTTTGGCTGCTGAGTGATTGTGGTGGGAGAGACTAGAGATAAGGAGAATCAAGGAAAAAGCTATTGCCATGGCCCATGTAGAACATGATCAGGGCCTGAACTAGAGTGCTGGCTGTGTGAATGAAGAGAAGGGGAAGTAAAGAAAAGATATTGTGAAGGTAGAAAGGATAAAATGTTGTAGAGGATAAAAAAAGGGGCTCCAGAATCCCTACATCAGCCTTGTCACTTAATAGCTGTGTGAACTTGGATGTCAGTTTTTCCTTTTAAATCCCTGTTTTCTTACCTGTGTGAGACTCGTACTTAAGGTGGTTAAGTGATGCCATGAGTATTTGCTAGACTTGGAGGCAGGAAGACATGAGTTCAAATCCTAACACACATACTAGTCATGGAATACTGAGCTTAACCTGTATCAGCCTTAGTTTCCTCATCTGTAGAATGAGAATAACAAAAGCATTCATTTCCTAGGGTCATTGTGAGAAGGAAATGGGATAATACATATACAGTGCTTTGTAAACCATAAAATGCTGTATAAATGCTGCCTATTATTTTTCGTTGATGGCTTCTATTTCCCTTGCTAGCTCTGAGATACTATAATAATACAGAGGAAGCATAGTACAATGGAAAGCGCACTGGAATCAGGGGTCTAGATTCAAATGCTGCTTTAGGCATTTACTGTTGTGCGATCTTGGATCCAGGTTTCCTCATTTGCAAATAAGGGCACTGAACTAAATGGTCTCTGAAGTCCCTTCAAGCTCCAGCTCCATGATCTATGATTCTATGATCCTATGAGTGCAAGGGATCTGATGCATCAATATTTTCAAGGATATCTGAAATGTAAAAGGAGAACCAAAACCTGATGTATGAAGGAATTTCAGACAGTAGTTGACAGATTTTCTTGGGGTAGGGAAAAGAGGCTGGAAAAATGCATCCCAAAGGCAACTATCGATTCTATCTATACAGGAGACTAGCATTCCATGGTTATGGCTTCCTTAATTCTTCCTCAACCCTTATCCCAACCCCCACCGCAGCCCAGTTCCTGCTTAGGAAATTTGTGCTGACTCTAGGGTCCTTTCCTCCAAATAGCAAAGAGCATTTCCAGGCACTGCTTGCATATTAAAACATTCAGATAACGGTTGCTATGCTTCAGCTGCACCTCCCGATAGCCTTTAGCTATATACAGATAGTTACACAATAAAATGAAAATATATGATTGCAGTGGGAGGGAAAAATGTTTTAGTGTCAGATACACTGAAGGACTTTGGCTATTGGCATTGTGTAAATGTCCACTTTAGCCTAAATGCTTACTGGCTATCCAGAGATTGTAGTGGGTAAGTGCCACTCCTTAAGGCTAATTCATTTAGACTATTTTGAAGAAATTTTCTTTGAGTGCCTATAATGAAGGGAAATTGAACTACTGAACTTTCATGAGCAGACAGATTCCATAGGCAATATTTGTCCACTAAGTCAGTTCTGACAGCTCCCTGCACCCTCCTCCTTGTCAGTGAAGATGATGGTAGCATATTCAATCAACCCATGTTTTTGTGACATGGGAGGCATCCAATCAAATCATTGCCACCTTGCCATGTGGGCATGCTCCTCCCGAAGTGGATACAGGGCTCACCTGGGATTTGCATGGTAGTTACACCTCTCAGAAGCCAGCTCATTGTTTTGCATGTCAGGTACCACAGCTGCTTCCTGATTCAGTAACAAAAATCACCCTGGAGGATCCATCATCATAACAACAAATGACTTGATAAAGAAGACAAAGACGATTTATGGCTTCATGTTCACAGATACAATAGACTCCTTAGGACATTGTGGTTCAATATATTAATGACTAATTATTTTCCAAAGGTTTTTCCCTCTAGCTTTTGCAACGCCAACTATATGTCACTGTGGGAAATGAATACACATCTCACATGTAATGCTTGATCTTGGGGATGTCATTTAGAAATGATGGAGTATTCACTTTTAACAACACTTTCAAAGACCATGTATTTCGATAAAGGTAGCAACATACAAATTTGACTTGAGAATTCCAAATCTTATCAATATTTCCAACCAACAAACAAGTTTAAGGACACAGGGCTGGGCATATGATAGTTATTTAACAAGTACTTGGTGCTTGATAGATTATTCCATGTCACTAAATTTCAGGAAATATTGGGCATGATATAAAACTGTTAGGATCTGTTTCTTCTTTTTTGGACTGTCTGCCACTCCCAAGTTCCTCCCCCAGGCTCATGCATGGAAGAGCCAAAATATGTGGTATGGATGGATGAACAAGAGAAACCATCTAAGGCTAGCTGCTGAGAGAATCTGCTTTGCTAAATGTTCATAGTCTAGAATCTTTCTTACTTCCTAAATTTTAGAAACACACACAGATAATAAAACTTGCCTTTATTGGACTGTGAATTCACTTTTTATATGTCACCTCAAATCTTCCCTCTATAACAAATACCACTAAACCTTCCCATTACTTCATCCCACCCCCTAATAAATAACTCACCTCTAATTACTTTTAACCATTTTCTCCTACAGGCATCCATACTTCCTTGGCTAGTAAGCAATTGCATCACTTTCAGGGTGTCAAAGACTCCTCTATCTTTTGTACGATCTCCTACCGTTTTGATTAATTTGCTCCTGTCCCTGTGTAATTTGTTCTGAAGGACTTTGGTGTGTACCTTAATCTAAGAAAATGCTCATACTGATACTGTGCTGTCTCAACTTCCATACATTAGGTATGGTAGCCAAGAGATGGAGAAATATTTAGTGTTACTTAACCTTGTGCTGCTCAAGTCTTCATCACTTTCATTTTCATCAAGCATCAGTTTAATTTCCTCTTGGTATGCAGTGCTTGTTCATAGTAAGTTTACAGCAAGCAGGAATTACATAATTTGTTCTATTATCTTGTTTGCTGGAGTTGAGTGTTTGCACCTATGATTGTGAACACCTAGGATTTCAGAGCTCTAAGGGACATCAGAAGTAATGTAGTTTATCCTTATCTGAACAAGAATTGTCCCTCATAAACTAAACTTGTCTAGACCTTACTGAAAGAACTCCAGTTGTAGGTAACTTACTTTCTCACAAGGCAGTGCATTATTTGGCAGCTATCATTATTAGGAAGCTTTTCCTTAAAAATCTACCTCTTACCAATTTCTAGTCATTGCTTGGAGTTTTGCCCTCCAGGGACAAGCAAACAAATCAAATCTAATTCTTTTTTCCACATAACAGTCCCATAAATAGTTAAAGTATTTCCTGCAAATACACATTATATCCTTCCTCCTATCCTGCTATGTTTTTCTCCTTGCTAAATGACTAAACTTCCTTCTTGGCATCTTTATGTCTCCAAGTTCCCCTCACCATCTTGCCTACTTATTTCTGGACACACTTCAGCTTGTCAATGTCCTTCCTAAGAAGTGGTATCTTTGACTAAAAACAGTAGAACAGATGTAATCTACAAGTACATTTGAACTATCCTCTTTCATTCAGGACATATTTATCTTTTTTTTTGGCCACTATTCAATTTAATTTTATTTTCATAAGGTATATTATTTTAATAAATCCTTTTTGGTAACCATGCTTTATTGTTGACTCATATTAAGTTTATGACCTATTCAAATCTAAGGTCCTTTTCACATTTATTTCCACCAGTCTGTGTGTAGATTATTCTATATGCAAGGGAAAAGATTTTCTTTCATATCTATAAAGTTTATATTATTACTTTGGCATATCATTTTCGATCATTGATATCCTTTTGGATATGATTATTTCTTCCAAGATAAAGCTATCCTTCTAAAATGAATGCTATCTGCAAATTTGATAAGCATTTTAGTGTATATATATATATACATGTACGCATATACACACGTACATATATACACATTTTATCCACACAGTTTACCTATATATATTACACATGTGTACACATACATAATATACCTATGTGTGCATATACATTTATACATATACACTTTATCCAAGTTATTGAAAAAAGAGGGGAGTGAATAGACTAGATGCAATAAAAGAATGTAGAGAAGATTCATTAGAAATCTTCCAAATATATACCAATTCATTAACTATCATTCTTGGGATATGGTTTTTGATCCATTTTAAATCTATTAAGTTGCACTACAATTTAATCCCCGTCTTTCTGTCTTGTATGCAAGACAGTAAGTGAGAGATTGTATAAAATGTCTTGCTGAAATTCAAATATATAGTGTTTATGGGATCCCCTTAATGTGCTGATCTAGAATCCTGTAAAACATGTTATATGATGTCAATTTACAATGAATTGTTTTGTAAGGATACATTATTAGCTCATAGATGACCTTTCGGTTACCCATAAAAATATGGGGATGCTTCCAGGAATCAAAGTAAAACTTCTCAACTTGGGACATTGATCCATTTTTATCCTGCGGCAGCTCTCACATTCTCCATGATTTTTCAAAGATCATTGTCAATGGCTCAGTAACCACATTCTGAATCATTTTTCCTTCTAGCATTCTATAATGCAGTCTGTCTATGTCTGCCAAACTGAACTCATTGAAAGTAGCTGAGTGCTCTCATATCATCCCTCATTTTACTTGTCAGTCAACACACATTTATTAAACACTGTTCTAAGTATTGAGAATACAAGAAATGTCAAAAGCATGATCCCCACCCTTAAGGAACTCACATGTTAATGCAGAAGACAATATGCAAATAACCATGTTTGTGTACTATATGTATGTATATGTATATACACCCACATGCAACAAATATGAAGTAATCTCAGAGAGAAGTCACTAGCAGTGGGGGTGGAGGGTCTAGGAAAGATTTTTTGCAGAAGTTAGGATTTGAGCTATAGCTTGAAGGAAGCTAGGAAAACCAGGTGGAAGGAAAGAAAGCATTCCAGGCCTGTGGGACGGCCAATTGAAAGGAACAAGAAACTAAGAGATGGTCTTATGTAAAGAAAATCAAGACCTATGTCACTGGATCACAGAATACATAGATAAAAGTAAGAAAAGACTGAAAAAATAGGAAAGAGATCAAGTTTCGAAGTAGTTTTAACCCCCCAAAATTATATTCATTGGTAGCATCATTGGTGGCATTATCAGGTTGGAGACAGAGGGATGACATGGTCAGACTTGCTTTTTTCCATCTATCTCTCTAAATCTCTATCACCAACATTTCTTCTGTTTCCCCAGACTGAGGACCATTATTCTTGATTGTGAAAACAAATGTAATTAAAGAAACAATAAACTTTGGAAATTCAGTTCCACACTAACACTATCAAATGAGTTTTAGAGGCAAACCTAAGAAACCTTTATAAAAATTGCTATATACCCTTTTGGAAAAACATATGTTATTAGAAATCTTTGCAAGAGAGTGAAAGAAGAACATGTTCATATAACAAAAAATGCCATTTATTTCAGCAGCTAGGATGCCAGCATACACAGGAGGGCCTGCTGTACAGGTTCTTAGATCTGCATTTCCAAAAGGAAAGCAACTTTTGAGGCATCAAGAATCTACTTTAATTACATTCAGCAACAGAGAAAATAGAAGCAGAGAAATAAAGATCAACAGATAGGGTTTCTGACTATCTGACCAGATGCAATATACACATCACAGATCAAAGACAGATCCAACTATCTGAGCATTACATACATACATAGTTACCAAAGACAGAAGTACCAACATCTGGATTTTCTAAGCCAGTGGAGGGGGTGAGTCCTTAATGGCTACCCAGAGTCTTATCTTGCACATGAACCTTCTTCCAAAGCATAAACCCCAAAGCAAAACCTCACCTCAGAGTATATATATATATATGTATGTACTTTTCTGAGCTGGAGGGCATTGACCCTAGTGATCCAATGCCTCAAGAAATTAACAAAAGGTATCTGAGACCTATTAAGGGGTGAGGAAGATCTTTAACTCTCCCCCCCCCACACACACACCATTAACCTTACATTAACATTACATTCATTTAAAGTTTGAAAAAATTAAATACATCATGAGGTGAAAATATCCCTAAGAAGAGTGAAAAGATGTGAGCTCCTTGAGAGTGGGGACTGTTTTTTCCCTTGCTTTGAATCTCCAACACTTGATATATTGCATGGAATTTAGCAGATGCTTAATAAATGCTTATTAGTTAACTGTTTAAAGGTGAGCACATTTGGGGAGGAGATTATTTTTCAATCAAAAAAGTACCAGAAATTCTGTGTCAACTGAGAATAGAATTATGAATGAAGCACTCACTGTGGTTAGAGAGAGTAGGAAAAGATGATCCCTGACCTCCAGTAATAATAAGCATAGAAACAAGCCATGAATAATACAGGGAAGGACTCACAAAGTAGTACACAAAGAAGTGTAAGTGAAAGTAGAGCAAGCAATGTACTAGAGTGGGGTGGGGAACCTGTGGCCTCAAGGCCACATGTGACCCTCTAGGTCCTCAAGTGTGGCCCTTTCACTGACTGAACTTCACAGAACAAATCCCTTTAATAAAAGAATTTGTTCTATAAAACTTGGACTCAGTGAAAAGGTCAAACCTAAGGACTTAGAAGGCCACATGTGACCTCGAAGTCACAGGTTCCTCACCCCTAAGTGTTAAGGAAATATGGAATGGTTGGACCTTGGTTGATGAAATAATGCAGGGCTTTCTAGAACAAATGCCTTCTGACATGAAAGGGGAATATTTTCATGGACAGAATCAGGAATTATGGGTATACTTTCATAGTATTGCTCACCTGTTTAAAATCCTTCAATGGAATTTTCATTGCTTACAGGATACTCAGTGTCTAGGCTTGGCATTCAAGGCTTTCTGCAATCTATTCACAATTCATGTTTCTAAAAGTAGTTTTCCTTCTGTTCCCCAGTTGAACTCTGGACTATAGCCAGGCTGGTCTACTTACTCTTGTCTAAACATAACTTGTTTATAACTACTTCTTTGGATTGAAAGGCTGTTTCCTTAGTCTAAATTGTCTCCTTTCCTTACACCCAGAGCTTTCCATCCCAGAAGGACCAATTCAATGCTCATGTCCTTGAAGCCTTACATTTCAGTCTATGGTGTTCTCTTTTGAGATTCTATTATAATTGTCTCCAAGAGGGTAAAGTGATGACCCAAGTGGTACAGTGGGAAACTCCTGCTCCAGAAATCAGATGACCTGAGTTAAAATCCTACCTTTGATGCTTACTACTTTGGACATTTAACAGCTTTGTTCCTTCGGTTCCTCATCTGTAAAGAATAGAAGTTGGACTAGATGGGCTCTGAAATCTTTTCCAATCCCAGGTCTAGGATCTCTACCACTTATGTGGCCATTCACATATTCAGCATTCCAATGTGGAATTATGTAGCTGAAATGACTAAAATATTGTCAACCCTAACCAAATGACCAAAGAGCCACAGAAACTCTGCAACAGCTGTTAAATCTAAAAAAGACAAACAGAGAGCTCACACATGTTATGAAAGGCACAGTTAACTCTAAAAATAAAACAAATTAAAATGAAACCAAAGAGCTAACAGTGCTTATTAGCAAAAAGTTCTCTTTATTCTTTTAGAGGAGGGAAATTAGACACATATATGCCAACCCCTCTCTTTTACTCCCATAGACTGACTTTAGAGTGACCAAATTTCAATACTTATACCAGTGGCTGCGCAGTGAGCTGGAGACCTGATGTATTAGCCTTACATTGAGGGATAACAGCAAGAATGAGACAAGTTTGATTCATAGCAGGACTTCACAACTTGAGTACTATAGGTGCTTGTCCAAACTTAGAGACCACATGATGCTGGTGTGAAACAATTCTGGGATTTTGCTGGGGCTCAGATCATCCAGAGGTTGAGAGCAAAGGATTGTTGTTATGCCAAGCTCAGGGCACAGCTTGTTTGCTGGGCCTTAAGCCTGGAAAACAGGATGTTTCCTAATAGTAAAAAGAGAGGGCTGGTCTTGGCTTGGAGATCCTGACAGTATCTATATCCTTTGAACCAGAGATTCTTTTCCTGGGTTTATACACCAAGGAAGCCATTAATAATAATAAAAAAAGTCCCTATGTACTCCAAAGTACTTATAGAAGCAATTTTTGTAACACTGAAGAATTGGAAACAAAATAGATATCCATCAACTGGGAATTAACTATGGAATAGTAGTGTACTGCAAGTAAGAAATGTGTGTGAATACAGCAAAGTCTGGAAAGATCTATAGCATATGAACTCTTGCAGAGTGAAGTGTTGTTGTTCAGTCCTTTCAGTCATTTTTCCTGACCCCATTTTAGGTTTTCTTAGCAAAGATTCTAGAGTGGTTGTCCATTTCCTTCTCCAGCTCATTTAACAGATGGGGAGACTGAGGCAAAAAGGATTAAGTGACTTGCCCAGGGTCACATAGCTAGTAAGTGTCTGAGGCCAGATTTCAACTCAGGAAGATCTCAGGTCTCTAGTTTCTGTACCACCTAACTAGCAAAGTCAACCCACCCCACCCACCTAAAAATATATATATACATATATATATGTATATATATGTATATACAGTAACTACAAAAATGTAAATAGAAAGAACAATGACATACCAGAGAATTAAAAGTAAATGTAACAAAGTTATAAAAATCAAGTATGATTCAAAGAAATATGAGAAAACACTTTATAGAGGTGAGAGGTCAATGGAAGTTACACATTGCTCATGTTTTTGGACTTTCTCAATGTGTTTATCAATTGGGCTGACGTTTTCCTCTCTTAAAAAATGCTATTTATCATACGGGAAGGCTCTTAGGGAAGGAGAGGGAGAAATATATAGGAGATGCCATGGTGATGTAAAAAACAGAAAACATTCATAAAAAATTCTCTATATTGTGATTTAAATTTTCATGTATGACTTATTCTGCAAGATAGGCAAGACCAAAGGTTCTGCCTTCCTTTGTGCTTCTCAAAGCACCTAGCCCTGTACTAGAGATAATAGCAGATGTCTCTAATAAATTGTTTGATTAAATGCAGAGGAAATCACCTTCCTCCAGGTGCAGGCAAGATAAAGCTTGAGAAATTCATCACCTCTCTTTCAAACTACTCCATCACAGTAGAAGTCATCTTAGTTTCTAGTTTTGATGAGCTCATGTGGTTTTTGCTTTTATGTGGTTTGCTACCTGAAGTAAAACCTTTTAGGTGGCATGAGTCAGGGCCATGTTTTATATATGATTAGAATTTTCCTAAAGCTCAGAGTGTTTCAGCAATCCTTGCTCTTACGATACTTCTTTTCTTCCTGAAAATCCTTCTTTCTACCTAAGAGTCTTACTATAATCTTGCCTAAGCTGAGTTTCAGCCAGCTGAATTTTATCTTGAAGAAAATTTTTCTCATTTAAAGGGGCCTAGTACTCTTTGCTTCTCCGAGGAATGTTGAAATCCATATCTTTCTTTAAATATAAGATTTAAAATGGCAAAAGTATGAAGGAATATTTCTCTATAATTGTTAAAAGTCTCTGTACTCATTGCCAACCTTCTGAATATAATTTAGTTAAAAGTATTAACACCATTTTCTTTGCACAGAAATGTTCTAGCCATGATAGGAGAACAAGAAAGAACACATGATCCCTACTGCCCTGAAGGAAACTATGATCTAAGAGGAGAATGTATTTAAATGAAATGACGTGATGTTAGTTGCATAGTGGCATTCACCATATTGAAAGTCCCCCATGCTATAAACTGACATAGTTTTAAGGGAATAGGAGTTATCTCTATGGAGTACAGTTAATCAGGAGAACTTACTAGAAGTTATTTCCCTCATATACAAAATGAAGAAGTTGCACTAGATATCTTAGAAGGCATCTTGGTACAGTTTAAAAAACTTTGACTCTAGAGTCTGAGGACTGGGCACAAATCTAGCCTCTACTACTTACCACATGTGTGACTTCAGACATGTCATTTAACCTCCCCCATCTCAGTTTCTTCAGGAAGAGGTTGGGCAAATTCATCTTTGTGATACTTTATGGTTTGAGTTCTAGCATCCTGTGAATCTTTGTTTTCTAAGTTCTTTTCCAGTTTCAACCCTCATGAAATAGAAATGATGTCTGAAGGGCAAGTCAAGGTCAGTTGGTACTACTACTACTAGTTGTTGTCCTTCATCTCCAAAGAGGACCAAAATGACATCACCATGTTAAAGTGAAATTTCAGTGTGTCTGACTGTGACTGATGAGAACAGAATGCTCTACCACAGGTTGGGCACAGATAGTCTGTGTGAATATTTGGGGTGAATACTCCAAATCTGCACATCCTGCATTTATTTTGTGCTGTCTCAACTCTGCTTTGCTCAAAGAGCACAGCACTCTCTGATGTAGGCATGCCATTCTGGGCAGTTCTGTGTCAGTGTCTCCCACAGTCAAATCCAAAGTTCTTGAGAGAAACCTTGAGAATGTCCTTATATCATTTTTTTTCTGGCCACCATGTGATTGCCTACCCCATACAAGTTCTCCATAAAATAGTCTTTTTGGCCAGCATACATTTTGTATTTGAACAATGTGGCCAGCCTGTCGGAGTTGTGCTCTCTGAAGCTTAGTTTAAAAAAGTGGCAGTTCAACTTGAGCAAGGACTTCAGTGTCTGGTACCTTATGCTGCCAGGTGATCCTCAGAATCTTCCTAAGACAGTTCAAATGGAAGCAATTCAGTTTCTTGGCATGGCGCTGGTAGACTGTCCATATTTCACAAGCATATAACAACGAGGTTAGCATAATGGCTCTGTAGACCTTCAGTTTGGCAGTCACTCTAGTGCCTCTTTTCTCCCAAACTATTCTTCAGAGCCTCCCAAACATTGAGCTAGCTCTGGCAATGTATGCATTAACCTCATTGTCAAATGTGTATATCCCTGGAAAGTACGCTACCAAGGTAAGTGAACTTATGCACAGCATTCAAAACTTTTCCATTCATTGTAACCAATGGTTCCATGTATGGATGGTGTGGTGATGACTGATGGAACACCTGTGTTTTCTTGGTGTTAATTATTAGGCCAAAATTAGCACAGGCAGTAGAGAATTGATCCACACTTTGTTGCATCTCAGCTTCAGAGACTGCTTCAGTGAACAGTCATCTGCAAACAGAAACTCATGCATCAACACACCCTCCACTTTGTCTTGGCTTATAGCCTTTTCAAATTGAAGAACTTGCCATCAGTATGGTAGCTGACCTTGATGCCATGTCAACATGGCTGAAAACATCATGCTAAAAGGCATGGGAGCAAGCACACAGCCCTGTTTCACTCCATTGGTGACTGAGAAGGCACAAGAGCATTGTCCATTAGAACTCCATTCCTCCCAAGGACTCCCTGCCAAGTCTCATAGTCTGAGCCTACTGTAGCACTAAAGTCACCCAGAATTATAAGCTTGTCCTCTTTTGGCACACTGATGAAAATGGTCTTTAGGTCTTCACAAAATTTTTCTTTGACCTCATCAGGGTTTGTCATGGTGGGAGCATAGGCACTGATGATGGTAGCATGGTGTTTTCCTGTGAGTGGCATTTGCATTGTCATGAGCCTGTCATTCACTCCTTTTGGCAGGCATACCAGCTTGCTGATTAGATTAGTTTTGATTGCAAAACCCATGCCAGCTTCATGGCGCTCCCTTTCACTGTGCCCACTCCAGAAAAAGGTGTATACAGCTCCAACTCAGTAAGCTGGCCTTAATTTGCTGACCTTGTTTCACTCAGGGCTGCTATTTGGATGTGATACCTGTTGGGTTCTCTTGCAACAAGAGCAGTTCTTTCAGGTCTATTCAGGATTTTTTTGCTGTCTTTTAGTGTGCGCATGTTCCATGTGCCAATGGTGAGTGGAATCATCTTTGCAGATGTTTTCATACATTTTTTGTGTTTTGACCACATGGTGTGATTCCCCACCTGCCACAGTAATCAGGCCATGGTAATCAGGTTGGGTAAGCAGGCAATGTTTAGGGCACCTTTTCTAGCCCCCTTCCTCACACCAGGAGATGAGCAGCGCAATCTTTTAAAGGGTGTTCAGGCACCCAGGGGACTGCCAAGTCCTACTGCTTCTTCCAGTGAGAAATGGCCCTATGGCCTGGGCTGCCTGTGTGCAGGGTTGTGATTACAGCTCCCAGTATATCCACACCTGCTGCTTCATCATTTACCTGTCACAACAGGACTTTGAGGCATAATAGTGAAATGGTATGGGTGATGTCTTTTGATTTGTGTGTAAATTGGATTTAAGTGAAGCAGAGTTGCATGAAGTTGTCAGCCTCACTCTCTCCTCCAGAGTCATCATAGTCCAGTGGCAGGACAGAGTCAAGACTGCTGATGATGGCTCAGGATGCAGTTGGTGACCTTGGCGTCTTTGGTATCTAACCAAGCTCTAAGTGCTCCACATGCCCTGCTTCATCTGCCTTCATGGCTGTGGAACAAATTGTTCTCATCTGCCCATTCCACCAGAGGAAGTCTTCACATGCTTGGGGTAGACACCCCCCTAACTCACCAATAGGTTTGAGACCCCTTGGTTACCCTCAACCTGGTTTGGCCTGTCTGACGAAATGGTTTACCAGGGTGTGGCCACTGTGCATGCCACAGCTTTTTGGAGCCACAGGTGAGAGTTAGGTGGAACAGGTGGACACCAGAGGTGAAAAGAGCCCTGCAAAGGGCTTGGTAGCCAACACACCAAAAGTCCTCCCTGAATACCCCTACACCCCACTACTACTACTGCTACTACTACTACTACTACTACTACTACTGCTACTGCTACTACTACTATTATCAAGGATGCCTTTGTATAGAAGCATCTAGAAGTGTCTAGAAGCACTAATGGTGTCTGAAGAAATCAGCGCAATACTAAAAGTATAAGCTAGAGAAGAATATACTCTCTAAAGAGACCATTGTAGATACAGAGGATGCATTAAACAAATTATTCTTCATATGCATGTATATATGCATGTATATGTGCATGTATGTGTGTGTGTGAGTGTGTATACAAACACACATGAGAAACAATGACAAGTAACTGCAGAGTAATAGAAAAGAGTGCAGTTCTGTAAGACTAAAGTCAGAAACACTAAAGGTGAAATGAATTGCATCTTGGGATAAATGCTAACAGCACCAGTAATAGATGTGTTTAGTTATGTGCTAGGTACGAGGAAAATAAAAGTGATAGGAGTTCTGAATGAATGGAAAAATAGTTGTAGGCAACAAGGAAAAGATGAGCGAAAAGATGACAAAAGAGAGTCTAATCTCAGTGAGATCAGGTCACCAAGGCCAGGTGGAACTCCAGATAGAACTGGCAGATGTAATTGTTGAACTTGAATTGATGATCTTTGGAAAAAACAAATACGGACAACAGAAGAGTTAATGCAAGAGAGGAGACAAGCAAATTTCCATTTCCAGAAGGAGTGAAAAGGACAGATTTTTCAAAATGAGCAACATTTGAATTTTATTATTTTTATATAACATATAATTATATATAACTATTATATAATTATATATTATACAATACATAATTATATAATCTATAATTAATATTATTATTAATGCTATGAGCATTTTGAAAGCAAAGCAGTTATCCCATAATTACCATAAGCTCATTAAAGACAAGTAATGCCAGAAGAATGATGTTTCATCCTGACAGGGTTTATTTACTGTTTTAGATATATTATACCTGGATTTTAGCAAGACATTTGACAAAATTGCACATCCTAACTTTGTGGGACAAATGGAGAAGTATGTGAAAGCAATAATATAGTTACGTGAATTCTTAACTAGTTGAATGAATACAACCAAAAAATACTACCTAATAGATTAATATTGACAACTGTGAGGTGATTTAGTAAAAGTATTGTAACAAACCACACAAACCTTCTCTTAACCAATATTTTAAATCAATTTTTATCTATATATGTGATACACAGTTGGAACTAATTTAAAAGGTATAACTAACATGTTGTACAATAATCATGGATCTCCCTTAAATTCTCCATAGTCCAAGATGAAGGAAAAATAAATATGATGAAAGTTAGTTGGAAAAAACTTCATTCACATAGAGAAGTATGGCTACACAAGTTTCTGTGAAACTGTCTCGATATATGTGATGGGGAAGCCCCAGCAGCCAATGTAAACTTATTCATGTTTTAGCTCAATATAAGGAAAATTAGAACATTCCAAAAAGTTCAATAGACTACCTTTGAGGCACTGACTTCCCATCAATGGAAGTCATCAGGCAGAGCCTGGATTGCCACTTATTGGCTATATTTTGTTGTAGGAGGGTTTCTTATTCAGGTTTGGGTTATTAGTAATGAGACTCTGATTGCTTGAAGGCTAATTGGGACTAAGAGTAGTAATAGATAGAGTTATGGGTTCAAGAAAAACAGATTTGATAGTATGTCAGAAACATAGACCAGGAAAATTCTGATGTGTTGCTCTCACTGACCTACAGGTCCATGTGTTTTTAAAACCCAGTTTTGTTCAGGCAGCCCTCATGTTATAGCTTCCCCTAGATTTGATTAAACTATAAAGATTCCATCACCCCTCCTGCCCTCATTAACTTTCATAGCTATTCTGGAATATATGAGGCAGATGGACCCAGAGCCACCGTTTTGCACCTTGAATAACGTTGCCTAATATGGCTGATCTGCATCAATTGCATGTGATATAGACATTGTGGGTAATATATCAACAAGGTATCATAAGTTAAGTGCTAGAAAGAAACATGGAGTCCTATTCCTTCATTTTCTAGATACCTGGAGAATTTTAGTGATTTTCCCAGAGTCACATGGCTAATAAATATCTAAAGAGATCTGAATTCAGCTCCTCCTGAATCCAAATCCAGCATTCTATCTACTCTCCTACCTACCAGACTCTAATTAAGAAGGATCAGCCTTTTATTAGGAACCACTTAGGTAAAGACATTGTGTTGACCTGTATTTAACCAGTGAAGTCTGGTTACATGATATGAGGCAACATCACATGGGAGATACAGAACACTGGAGCTAGAGTGAAGAATATGTGGGTTTTAATCTTTCCTCAGACATTTAGTAGCTCTGTGACCCAGGGCAAGTCATTTATTCATTCTGAGCATGAATTTCCCCATCTATATCTAAAAAGACATGGTCTTGGAAGAGTTTAGGTTAGTAGAAAATTGACTACTACTTCTTGGATAGCTCACACCGTCATATAGACAGAATGACCTTTCAGAAACTCCCCTTGCAGAAAGGTTAAAAAAAACAAAACAAAAAACAGAAAACTCTTTAGTCAAAGCCTTCACTTTGTCCCTCTTTCAAGAGCAGTCCACTCCAACACTGGTCAAAGAATAACTTAAGAAGTAAATTTGCCTAAGGATTCCTCCTGCTTACCAAGTCTCTTGACTTTAACCTAAAGCCTCAGCTTTATCTGGTTTGTACTTTGTGGGAGTCATGATGACCAGTCAAGTAATATGTTGCATGCGTTCATAAAATTATTTTAAAAATCAATATTATTCCCTTTCATTTAAATCCTAAGTCCCAATCAAGATAGGACCTCATGAATTTAAAGAATTAAAGGTTCAAACCTCTGTGCCATTCATTTTTCTCTGTAGTTTTCTGCAGCAGCCTCTTTTTTCTCTGGCTTCCTCTCCATAACAATGCAGGACACAATTTGGATAAAGATATAATTGATCATTTTTTATTGTCCGCAGGTTCAATACTAATTAAAAAGAAATTATAAATATGCCTTTAAAGATCAGAGGTAAACTTTGAAATGGGAACACACTTCCCCTGAATGGTATAGAATAAAAAGGGGATAAGGGAGGCAAGTACTTCATCATCTGCATGAGTTCTCTGTTAAGAGAAGTTCAATAATGATTAGACACACATACCTCTCACATTAGCCTGAGGCTATCCCTTCTTACCAGGTGAGTGAAGGCAGTATATGCAAGGGTGGAGCCCAGTCCTTCTCTAATAACAACCATACCACACACCCACTGCATAACTCTCCTGACTTCATCCTTCCTCTCATTCTGCTTCTTCTTACTACTCTAATTAAATCACTGCAGAACCTTTTCTGATCTCCCTCATATCTCATGGTGCATTTTTTTATTTTTTAAAAAATTATCTTATTTTGAGCTTAAGAAATAAAACAAGCATTTTCGCAACATAGTAGAATAGGAAATAAAAAAGATGTTTATATGCAAAACTGCAAATGTATTGTGTACTATTTGCTATTTCTTTTAAATATATCATAAAGTTATCTTTTAACTTTTTCCCCTTTTTTCTTCCTTTCCCACATGCCATGCTCTGGAAATGGCTACCATTAGGCACAAATATGTATGTATGTATGTATGTATGTATGTATGTATGTATGTAAGCACACATATGTGTGTGTGTGTGTGTAAAATCATTCTATATATACTTATGTTTGTCATTTCTTTCTCTGGATGTTTATAGTATCTTCCTTCATATGTCCTTTTGTAGTGCCAACATGATATTCACAGCACTACGAATATCCTGGCACAATTCTGAATTGTGAAATACCACAGACTTTCCACATGGAAGACAGAACCAAAACATTTATTCAGACACCAGAAAGCCAAATCCATCATAGTAACAAAAATCTATACACAATAGCAATGCAGAAAACAACAGCATCCCCAAGCCTGCTAGGCTTCCCACAAACCAGTTCCATTAAACAAATCACAAGCAAGCCCCTTGAACAAAATCACAAGCAAGCTCTTTCACTCATGCTAGCCAGCTACCTGCATCCTTCCTACCTCTGACTAGACTTTGACCAATTCTGCTCTAGCTCCACCTCTTCCTGTTCCACCCCTCCTATTTCACCTGTTCAGCAAACTCCTTCCATCACAAGCTCCATGTGACTCAGGCTCATGTGACTCAGTCTTTCATATGACCCAGGCAGGTCTCATGGAAGAAAAATCTTCCCATTTAAGTTGCCATTATGCTTTTGTAATGGATATTTATAATACATCAGATATATAATATCAAAAGGATATTTATTAATAGTCAAAATGACTTACTCGCTTAAAGTTGTTCTTAAAACAATACAATTGTTGCTGTATACAACTTTCTCTTGGTTTTGCTCCTTTTGTTCTTCATTATTTTGTGCAAGTCAGTTTGGGAATGGCTAAACAAGATGCGGCATATGATTGTGATGGAATACTGCTATGCTATAAGAAATGGTGAGCTCAAAGATCTTAGAAAATCATGATGCATTTCTTGTGTCTCCTCCCAAGATTTCCATTCTTTCTTTCAGAACAAGAAAAGAACGTACTGCCTTATTTTTGCTGGGAGCTAATTGGTATGCTATTTCCATAGAACTGTCTTTTGATCTCCTCTCCCATATACAATGATGATAATAGCAGTACTTACTTTGTAAGTGTTTTGTGAGGATAAAGCACAGTACAAACCTTAAAGCATCATATTAATATGAGGTATTATTCCTCAAAATATCCTGCATTAATTTATGAGTTGACATTTGAATCTGTGTCTTGGAGAACTTGACTTTCTGGGGCAAATCATATCCTAGTAGTAGGAAGTGTGCTGAACTCTGACCATTAGAGGGCTTGCCACTTACTACCTGTATGGCCATAGGCAAGTCCAGGAGTGGGGAACTCTTCAGCCTGGAGGCCACATGTAGCCCTCTAGGTCCTTAAGTGGGGCTTAGCCCTGGAAGTCACTTAGTTTCATCATCTTTCCTGCCCTCTTCCCCTTAATTCTAGTACTTTCCCTCTGTTGATTATCTCCAATTTATCCTATATATTGCTTGCTTGTACAGAGTTGTTCGTGTGTTGTATCCCCCATTAAATTGTGAACTCCTTGAAAGCAGGGACTGATTGTCTCCCCTTTTTTTCTGTCTCATGTGCTTAGTATATAGTAGGAACTTAATCACAGTTATTGACTGACTGAATTTAAAATAAGAGGATTATATTAGTTAGCCTCTAAATTCTTTCCAGTTTTAGATGTATGATCCTAAGAACATATACATTGTTTTTCAACAGAAAGTCTTTAGAACTTGACATCTTTTTCCTTTCGTTGTTTTCTGTGATGCCACAACTGATGAGGAAGGGTGGTTAAAAACAGTCTGCAGCTACTACTTTAGAAATGTTTTCAGTGCCTTGTCTTGAATTCCTTTGTGGATGAGCCTCATAAATTAAAGCAAAATGGTATTCATAGCTCATCTCATATCACATACTGGTAATCAATATGATGGCAAGGGCAGTAAATATTTAACAGACTTTTTTATTTCTAATAAATTCAATATAATATTCTGGTTATATGGTAATGAAGTCATTTCACAGAAATCCTCTCAGCTTCTGTTCTGTTTTGTAGTGAACCTTCTCTGTAGCTGTGATGTAGGATAAAAGGTGATGGGCCAAGATGCATGGGTCCTCAGCACCAAATCTTGCTGTCTCTTATTAATGATGTTCCTTTAGATAAGACCTTTATTTTCTCTAGGCCTTGGACTCCTTGCTTGTAAAAGTTAAGGATAACACTTGAAGTCCTACCTTGGTTGGCTTGTTGGCAGAATTAAACAAAACAATGTATTCATAGCTATAAATTCATTTGCATGATTTAAAGTTATTATTATAAGTTGTAATCTTAGTACTAGTATTGTTGCTCCTCCCTAAAGATTAAATAATTGCACCTGGTATTTGAAACTAATTCCTTTTGGCCTGGGGTTCTGAAGGGCCTTAGATTTTGTTGAAGTTGCTTCACCCCTTGGGCCCTGTGCAGGATGCTAGATTGTCTCTCTCTGTCGTTTTCTCAGATTCAATGAGTAAAATCACAACAACAAAACAAATCAAAATTATAGTGCTCTGTACCTAGCTCTCTGGAAGCCTAAAGCTTTACCATAAGGACTTGGAGTAGCCCTGCTACCAGCTGAGCCCCACCACACACAGATGAACTAACAGACTCATGTGCCGCTGTCCACTGCCTGTCTCAAATGATGTCAACCCTAAGCTTATTGACAACCTACTCCCACGGCAGTGTCTGGACTACTGGCCCTAGCCAGGTCTGCACATTAAAGATGCCCAGCCCTGCTAGCATTAATATCTTAATTTCTTCATAGCAGGCTGCCAAAACTCTTGCTTTTTTGCTTTCAGTAAATAGGACTTAACCTCACATTCATACCTCTGCTACTTCTCTTATCAAGGATCCCCAGGGTTGCTGCTATAGGAACATTATAAATGAGGACAATACTTACTTTGCCTACATGAGAGAATTGTTGTATGGATCAAATGAGATACTTGATGTGAAAGCATTTTGAAAGTGAAGGATATTATTGTTATCTCACTCTACCACCTACCTCAAAGCCTATCTCCTAGTAGAAGTATATGAAAATCTTTTATAGCAAATCTGCCTTTATGTTAGTCAAACCTATCCCCTATGGTGCCACCTCTCTAGATGGTATTTGTTCCCTTATCAAAAGATTCCACTCCCAACATCACACTATGGGATAATAAGAATGCCCAGCCTGATTGGGGAATAGGTTTAGTGCATATTCCCAGTGTTTGCTGTTACATCAAAAGTCATTTTCATCTACCATATTTATTCTTTGTGGCTGTTGTAGCTACTGCATAGCTTCTCCATAGAACCTGCTTTAATTAGTCAAATTAAGCTCCAACTTACACTTCAGAAGTCAGAATCAATATATATTTTTTTAACATGCTTCTGGGACCTGGAAAGAAACATTGTCCAAGAATGAAAGTATATTTAAATATTAGGGCTACTTTTAATCATTTGCTTATCATGAAATGTCACTTTATTTTTAGCATCTTACTCTAATTTGCAGAGCACACCTGAGAGGTTAATGTTGAATGGGTTCATTAGGGAGCTTATTTATATTCAACATTTAGAAAGAGAAAAAGGCATTATCCCTTGAAGTTTATTAATATTGAGATGAATGTAAAGGTAAAATGTACTCAGGAAACATGGTCTTCCATCTAAAAATGAGAAGCCAACCTTTAAATGCTTGATCCTTTGGTCTTTGAGGTTCAATCTCAGTTTTCTGAGATTAGGATGGCATCTAGTAAAGTAGTTTCAAGATTTCTTTAATCTTCTCTTTATAGCATTGTAGTTGACATGGTGGGGAAGGTGAATCGCATAAATGAATAATTCAATTAAATAACTATTAAGCACCTACTCTGTGCAAGATGCTGTGTAAGATTAAAAGGGAAGAACGTTCAGTCCCTGTTCTCTGGAGCTTATTGCCCAGTTGAGAAAAGAGGATCTATACATTTGTTTCATATACTCATATCTTTCTATTTACCTTATTTCCCCAGGGATATTGTAAGTATTGGGAAGGGAAAGACCATACCTTCGATTCTTTGGTTTCCCATCAACTCATCAGACTCTCATATGGTACAGTGCTTCAAATGACTGCTCAAAAAATGCCTTCTGAATAATCATGAAGCAACTCAACGTACAAATGCGCAAATAATTGTTGTTGTTGAATCATTTCAGTGTGTCTGACTCTTTCTGTCTCCATTTTGGACTTTTCTTGGCAAAGGTATTGGAATGGTTTCCAATTTCCTCCTCTAGCTCATTTTACAGATGAAGAAACTAAGGCATACAGGGTTAAGCTACTGGCCTGGGGCTACATAATTGTATGAGGTAGGATTTGAACTCATGAAGGCAAGTCTTCCTGATTCCAAGTCCAGTGCTCTGTCCACTGTGCCAACTAGCTGCCCTGGTCAAATAGAAGTAGTAACAATAATATCTAATATTCAAATAATATTTCATTGCTTTCAGAGCACTTTATGTATATTAACTCATTTGGTCCTTATTACAACCCTGTAAGATAATGCTATTACTATCCTCATTTTACTGATGAGGAAATTGAGGCTAGTTGAGCTCAAGGGACTTGTCCAGAACTGCACAGCTACTAAACATTTAGATAAGATTTGAACTCTATACTATTTCTCTATACTATTTCACTTAATGATCTCATCCGCTTGGTATTTAATGATTATCTCTAAGCAGATGATTACCAGATCAATATAGCCAATCCTAGTCTTTACCCTGAACTCCAGTCCTACCTAAATAATTATTTGTTTTGGTCATCTAAAACTGGATTTCTTCTGGGAATGTAAACCTCAATATGTCCCAAAGTGAACTCACTGTCTTTCCTATCCAAGCTTCCTCACTTCCCAATTTTCCTATTACTTTTGAGGGAACTACACCATTCTCCCAGTCACTCAAGTTGACAATCTCCATGTCTTGATTCCTCACTCAGGAAACTTCAGTAGCTCTCTGTTACCTTCAGATATGATAAACTATAAAATGTTCTTTGTCATTTGAAACCTTTCACAATCTGGCCCCTTTCTACCTCTTTAGTCTTTTTACATCCTCTATTTACTTTAAAATCTGTCTACACTGGTCTACTTAATCTTCCTCAAATACCACAGGCCATTTCCTGGAACTGTGTCATTTCAAAAGCTGTCCTCCAGGCCCAGAAATCTCTTCCTTCTTTGCTCAGCCTCCTGACTTCCTTGAAGACTCAGCTCATATCCCACCTTCTTCTAGTGGATTCCCCACCCTTCCTTCTCCACCACTGCTAGTGATTTCTCTCTGAGATTACTTTCCATTTACACTGTATGTGAATGGACATGCATGTACATAGTTATTTTCAAGTTGCGTCCCCTATTAGAGTAAAAGCTTCTTGAGGGTGTGATGGGGCATCCCCCCATCCTTTCTTTGTGACACAAGTGTTGGACAATTAGGAAACACTTGGGGTTGTGGTTTGTCTTTCATTCCTGAAGAGGACCATGGCATCAGGAAGGAGGTGTCATAACTTGCAAGCGAATTGGATTACAGTGAGGGAGGGCTACTCAAAGTTGCCAGCCTCACTCTTTCCTCCACAGCCATCTGGGTCCAGTGGCCAGATGTAGACTAGGAAAACTGAAGATGACCCAGCAGGAAGCACATAATAAATGTTTAAAGACTGACTGATGATGCTTCCTGACTTCAAATGCTCTATCTACGACATCACCTAGGTAGACTTTCAGTCCAGTCAATATGAAAAGAGATAGGAAATCAGGGGCTTGCCTGATTGTCACAGGCATACCTAGGGATATATTCTCCTGGGGAAAAATAATTGGAGATGAAAGGACAACTTGAAGCATATCCTCACTAGAAAGAGCCACTCTACTTCATGGGGATTTTCCTCTGAGAAGGGTTCCACAATGACAGGACTAAGCAAAAGTCTATGTGGGTAGTTGGTTTGGGGTCAATATTGCTGTACAAAGGCTAAAATGATAACAAGGCTAATAATAGTTAGCATTTTTATATTATTTCATTGATTCTCACAATAACATGGGAGGTAGGTACTATTATTATCCCCATTTTCAAATGAAGAAATTGAGGCTGAGAAAGATTTAGTTACTTTGCCAAGGCTCACCTAGCTTCCAAAATATCTAAGATTTGAACTCAGTTCTTTACGTCCCCTAGGCCAGAATTCTGCTACGCCATCTAAAATAAGTCATGAGAATGGTAGTTGCCATGGTGAGAAAGTACACCATCAGCAGTTGAAGGTTGTAACAAAGCCTCACTTTGTTCCATGCTGAATGAATCTCCATAGGTGATGATTTTGAATGGAATACAGTGATCAGTTTCTCCATGTAGAGCTCACCGTAAAGGGAAGCACAGAAAACATTTCTGTCTAGCGCTTGTTAAGTTCCAGCCAAAACTCCTATTTCCTCTCAAGAGTATGGTTTCCTTAGGTATGCGATTTCCCTGAGAAACTTTTTCCCATTCTCTTGGCATGTTTCAGCCTCTGAACTTGACCCTGATAAAGAAGTTTAATAGAAGTGATAAAATCTGAAAACATTATTGTGGGCAGAGGAAAATAAAAGCCAATTCTCATTTCCCCAGGTATGAGAGATTTAGAATATTCAATCATGCTCTTAAAGAATACCGAAAGTCTTGATAAAAAAATTAAGCACTAAGTGTTCAATTCCAAAATGCACCAAAGGAAATACTGAGAAACACAATTAAAACATACCCTGAAATTTATAGACTCTCCAAAGCATTGTCAGTCCCTCTCCAAAGCATTCTCATTTCTATTACCTAATTTTGTCCTCAGAAAAGGCCCTAAATTGTTTCACTATTTTTTTTTTCCATCTGCTAGAAAATTTTACAACTCAATACTAAAGTCATACCTTCACAGTGGTCACAGAACATATTTTCCCCCAAATCTTGCTTTCTGGTTGTAACAATATATGGTGGAATTTTAGGACATAATCAGGGAATACAGTCATTTCAAATGAGACATAGGTTGCTAAAATAATACACGCAGGTTCCAACATGAAAAGTGGTTACAAACTGAAGTAAAATAGGAAGAGGTACCCTAAAATGAAACTACAACTACCTCAGACAAGATAGTAATGGAGGTGGTATGTAACAGTTTATGGAATAATCGATAACTGACTGATTTGATTTCTTTCTGAATCTTTTAAGAGTTGAATACCAGTCTGGTATGTGAACATTAGGGGAAAATTGATATCTTAGCCAAAAGGCTGAGGAAATGTTCGAATGCCATAGCCATGGAAATTTAGTCCAAGATTCTTGGATTCTGGTTCTGAACTACCAGTAAGTCACATAGCCTTCCTCTAACTCAACTTTTCTTGGTAAAATAGGGGTAATGTCTTCCTTACCAAAATCCTGGAGTCAAGAAGATTTGAGTTTATGTCCAGCCTCAGATACTTACTAGCTGTGTCCACCCAGGCAAATCATTTAATCTATCTTCCTCAATTTCCTCAAGTGTAAAAGGAGAACAATAACCCTACCAGGATTGTGAAGACCAAATGAAATAATTTCTAAAGTGCTTAGCACAGTACCTGGTACACAGTAGCTATAAATAATTGTTTCCTTCTTTCCTGTCTTCTTACCAACCGTCATTTCATTGAATAACAGATCAGTGATAAATAATCTGATCCACTGTTGTTGTTGCAATGGGAACATATTCATTCCTAAAAAATGGAGAGACAATTGAGTATGTCCCATCAGATGCACACCACAAAGAGACCAATAAGGACCAAACATATCTGTTACTAACTCAAGAATGCAATCCCAAGAAAAGAAAACCAAATACAGAAACATGAATGAAGGAATGAATATTATGAATTTTTAGGCAGTTAGTTTGGACGCTGGCTTTGGAGTCGGAAAGATCTGAGTTCAAACGTATCCTTGAACACTAGCTGAGTGACCTTAGTCTTCAACTCTAAAATGGAGATAATAAATGCACCTACCTCACAGGGATACATATGAAGTAATATTTGTAAGAAATACTTAGCACAGTGTCTGGCACATAGCAGGCATTCAATAAATGCTTATTTCCCTTACTTTCCATTGTAGATGTTAGTTTTAGAATTGACTTCCCTGCTGTAGTCACATTTTATCATAAAAATAACTCTGTTAAGTCCTCTTCAGGTAGATAGTAGACCACATGTTTTTGACATCCATGGCCATTAAATGAAAATTTTAAGAGGTTTTGCTCTGGGAAGCTTGGAGTACAGCCTGTCACGGATCGCAGCAATGTAGGAGGAAGACCACTGACTAAGTTCAGAGTGGGTTAGAACCTGAATATCTGCTTTTCAGCTGTAGCAACTCTTGAAAATCATCTTCCAAGTTAGCAGAGGCATCATGTCTGTGTTAAAGAGGACATCATCCATTCCCCTTAAAAAATACATATTCTTGCAGTACTTTATGTGTGAGGAAATGCAGATCTAGAGAGAATGAGTGACTTATTCAAGGTCACACAGCTGTCTAATGGTGGTACTGGAGTGGTAGATCAGACCTGATGATGTCATGTCTCATTTTCTATTGTTATATTTTGTTTTGTTTAAGTTTTTATTTCCATCATTGGAGAATGAAAGAGGACCTACATCTCAGGGTTACCTGTCACTCATCTATAGCCAGGAGCCAATAATGTAGGAAAAAACCTCAGGATTTGTGACCCTGAAATCAGCAGTTTAAGTAAGAGGGGGCAGGGGCAGAGGAGAAAATTAAATTGGTTGATTCAGTTAAAGTTGGAATCAAATTGAAAATTGCATGTAGGCATTTGCATGTTCACTAATTTGACCAATTCTGTCTAATTCCTCCCAATGGGACCTTTAAAGATCACACAAAGGCAGAATAGATTATATATGAAAAAGAACAGTTAGTAATAAATCCTGAAGCAAAGAAACCACTCACCAACACCAATGAGTTTGGCCTGAATCCTGCATAGCTCTACTCAATACTTTCATACCACTCAGAGTCATCTAGGTAGCTCATCTAAAACTGGTTCCTGACCAGACTTTCAGATGACTGACCTGCCTGTACTTTTTGTTGAAAAGTTCACTACATTTATGTTTCTTGGGCTCTTCTAAACTCTTGCTTTTTTCCCCTCCTACTTATTATTCATCAGTTCCAGACACCAGTATCTGTCTCTTGGCCATGTTCCCATTCAACATGGCTTCTGCCACTCTTCATTGTCAGCAAATCCACTCACCAATTTCCTTGAAACTATTAGTTCTACATTAGATTTAGGCATTTTATCATTATTTTCACTTACCTGCCACATCCACCAAATCAAAGTGCCCCAAACTCCAGCAGATTATTCAGAGATGAATAATGAATTGTAGCTATAGTGATGTTCTAAGGCAATTATTTCCATGAACTCAGTGTCATTTTATACTACACTTGCCTATGAGTAATTTTCAGTGCTTCCATATTAGGTTTTCTAATTCTGTAAAATGTAGTCATATAGTCTAAGGGATTTGTAAAAAGATACGAATAGGACATATGGCATTACTAAGATTCTGATTATATTGGCATAAAGAGTGCCTTGTAAACCTTTGCATTTTTGTGTGCATGTTAACAATGTTCCAGATGCTTTAAGCCAGGTCTGATCCTTAGCCAAACATAAAAGTAGACAGAAATTATTTCAATAAAACATATATGGCATATATATGTACACACACATATATATACATATACATGTATGTGTGTATATATATATATGCACATATATGTATATAAATGGCAGTTGATAAAGTCTTGGAGGATTAATGAGCAGATGAGTTGGAATAAAAAATAATCAACTAGAACACTGGACTGAATTTAGCAACATGTGATTTAAATAGAGACAAATGTATAGTCTTATACTTTAACTACTGTCCTTCCTCCCAAAAAATTAAGATCAAGTTCACAAGCATAAGAGGGGAGAGTCATAACTAGATAGAAATTTTAAGTTAGTGGAAGTAATAAATTTTAATATCAGTGGTATGTATCACTAATGTGACATGGTGCCCAAAATGTTTCTCATGGAGTCTTGAGTTGTGTTGAGAGGTATGGTTTGCAGGAATAAGGTGGTCATAATCCTGCTGTCCTCTGTTCTAGATAGACCATATCTAGAACAATGCATTCTGTTTTAGGCACTCCATTGTAACAAGGATAATAAGTTGGAGGGCATTCAGAGGACAGCAGTCAAGATGATGTGACTTGAATTCATTTTTATGAAGATAGTTGAAGGAACTGGAATTATATAGTCTGAAGAAGAGAAGATTCATGGGGGCCATGATAGTTGCTTTCGAGGACTTAAAGAATTGTAATATGAAAGAAGGATAGGTCAGACACATAGTAAGAACTAACTCTCTCTGTCTCTTTGTCTCTGTCTGTTTCTCTGTTTCTGTCTCTCTCTTTCCCTCTCTCTCTTCTTCCCTCCTTGTGTTTGTATCCAGAAGACAGGCAATCAGAGGAAATTACCAAAATGGTTGATACAGGAGTAAATTTTACTAACAATTTATTCTAAACCTACCTCAAGACAGACCATATGCTAAGTGCTAGGAATAAAAAAAATTAAATAGTTACAGTCTTGAAAGTTTATAATCTCTAGGGGGAGAAAACATGTATTACTCATTGTATATGTTCAAGTGTAGCTGAGACTAGATGAATCAACCAACAAGCATTTTCTAAGCATCTACTATGTGCTACGTATTTTCTGTGCCACACACTGTTAAGATATTAGAAGACACTCTGTTTTCCAGACCTAAGGCCCAGCAAGCAAGCGGTGCCCTGAGCTTGGCATAACAATAGTCCTTTGCTCTCTGGATGCCACAAAACCACAGAAGTGATGGTTCCCCAGCTGGGGCAAGCACCAGCAGACCCACACATGAAGCCCAGCTATGAATAGACTTTCTGTCACTAGACAACCTTGTCTCACTGTTGCTGTTATGCCTCACTTCTTTTGGCTACACTATACTCTGATTCTTTGTCTAGCCACAAGGTGGCTATATAAATGCAAGGTTTATAGTTTAGTAATCTTCTTCAGTCCTTCAGTCTCTCTTCTCACAATCTAAAGTTAACAAGTCTTGTTACTCCTACCTCCTCAACACCCCTCATTAGTTTCTTCCTCCACATTAACAACACAGATAACATATCCCAAGTCCTTGTTCCCTCTCAACTGTAATATTGCAATAGACTACAAATTGGTCTTCCTGCACCTAGTCTCCTTTCCCATCCATTCTTAACATATAGGCTAAAATTAATATTGCTAAAATGCATATCTGACCAGATCATTCCTTATCTCAAGAAGCTTCTTCAGTGGCTCCCTGTATTTCTTAGGATCCAATACAAACTCCTCTGTTCAATACATTTCAAGCTTTTTGCTGTCTGGCCCCAGTCTTTCTTTCCAGATGGACGCTCCAGCCAACTTACTTGCTGTTCCTCACACATGGCACCGAATCTTCTTCCTTGAAATCTGTACAGGCTGTTCTCCATGCATAAAATGTTCTGCTCTCTTTACTTATGCATGTTTGAAATACTTCAAGGTTCAGCTCAGGTACCAGCACTGTCAGGAGGCTTTTCTTATTCCCTCAGTTGCTGGAACCCTGTTCTTCAATATATCCCTATATATTTGTTTTGCATATATCCTAAATTTACTTATTTATAAACTTGCAAATGTCCCTCAGGAGAATATCTTCCTTTCAAAGAGAGGGTTATATTAGCAACCACACTAGTACACAGGGTGGGCTGCTAGCACAGGTTCTTTGATCTGTTTTTCTAAAGGAAAGACAGCTTCAAAGAGGTCAATAATCTTCCTTTAATTTCACATAAATAGAAAGAAGATAGTATAGAAAACACAAGCAGAAAAATTAGCACAGGGATTCAACAGACAGGGCTCCAACTGTCTGAACAAAGTAATATAAACACCCACATACACCACCAGACCCAGGAGAGCCCCAATATCTGAGCAGTTGAGGTAGGGGACTCTTAATTGCTACTCAGAGTCCCATCCAGGGAATCAAAAGGCCCTTCTCATAAGGGACCCCCCTCCCCCAAAGCAAAATATCAACCTCCCAGTAGGCCTCTGATTAGTTCGAAGTCAGTAGCCAAAAAACCTACTGACTAAGCACAGCTGTGAATTATCAGGGTTCAAAGGACATCAATCCTTCAGATGTTCACAGTTTAATCTGAGCCTGGGGAACTCAACTCCAAAAAAGAAAACAACAAAAATCCTAACTCTTGTGTTTACAAGAGACTGCCTTACCTTTTTATATTTTGCATTCTGAGCATCTAGCACAGTTATACAGTAGGTGCTTAATCAATGCTCAGTCATTGAATGATTGATTGATTTGGAGTTCAGCAAACTGGGTTCAAAATCCTTTTATTCTTTTATTCCCTAAGTAACCTTAGAATTAATCTCTAAGCCTTAGTTTCTTTATTTGTCAAATCAGCTGGTTACAATAGGCAACATCTAAATTTCTTTCAGCTGTATTGCCTTTGTGACCATGACCTTGGAGTAATATAGATTAATTCTACAAATGTACCTCTCCAAACCAGAAAGCCATAATACAGTGACCAGCATGACTGCCCTTGGATCTTTCCAGTCTTCAGAGTTTTTCCTACTTATTCATTTACATACATATTTAGGATTGTCTCAGAACCTAAAACTAATCAAGCTCCTGTGCAGGAGTGACAGCATAAAGTTCCTTTTGCTACTATTTCCCCTTAATCTTTTATTCCTCCTGAATTCTGGCTTTCCCGTTTATTGTTTTGGCCTAATTAATTTACTGTTTTTTGTTTCTGTCAGTTGTTTATCTATTTTGACCATGTACATTTATCCTCTGTTATTGAATTGGACACTTGCAACTAGGATTGTACACAGGATTTTGTGCCTGGCCTTTAATCCCTTTCCTTCTGCTCCATGCAGGTAAATATTTAACAACTGGGTTTATGTGGGGTGGAATGGGGGACATACACATGACACACTTTTAAGTTTAATTGGAATTATTATTTTCTCCAGATTTTGTTAAGTCAGCAAAACAATAAACTATTGATTTTTAGTGTCTGATGATTTCTGAGGTGGAAATGATCACACTGAAAATTGAACAATCTGCTCCCCAGAGTCAGTTTGAGCTGGCTCCAACAGACCACTGAATAACTTTAAGGTTAACAGAAAGTCTCAGAATAGGCCAAGTTTTTCTTTTACATTAGATGCTATTCCACATTATGGTGCCCCTACTCTATGAGTGTAGTAATCTTACACTGACTTCAACCCCTCCAATGTAGCATCTCAGCTTTGCAGGGGTAGCACAAAGCAGACCTGCCTTATTCTTGCCTCTAAGTTGTTCACACTCCAAAATTAAGTTTTGTACTACCCCCTCAATCAAAGCTCCCATCACCTCAATGAAAGTTATCTCAGCTAGATATCAGAAGGCTAGCAATTAGAAGAAACTAAATCGTACTAAGATAAGAATGACTAATGACCTCAAACCCTCCTGGAGGAATCTGCATTATTGAAAGAGGATGCTTGTTAACCCAAAGTAATTTGTAACTGGTAGATTTCCAGCATTGCCACAGAATGCTGTGATAAAATCTGACAATGTAGGTAAATTGTTTTTTTGAGCAGAAAGGCAGATTTAATTCAATAAAAACAAATATTTATTAAGGATATGTTATGTGCAGAGTACTGTATAAATAGATACAAAATGTAGGCAAAAGAGACCCTGCTGCTTTTGTTACTTAAGCTTCAGTACATAGAGAAGATTCACATACAGGTTAGTACGTTACACAATATTGTGTGGGATAAATGTGCAGGAAAGGTTCAAGACATATGCTGGGGGGGAGGGGCAGGTGGCAGGACATTACTCACAGGAGTCAGAAAAGGCATCCTGAAGAAGGAAGAAGCATTTGTTTAAGGCTATAATAGATAGAAATTCATTATCTGTCATGTAACTCTCTAGACAAGTCAGTCTTTGCTTGGAAATCTGGATATATCCTCTACTTGCTTTCACAGATCATCTCCCCATGGTCAATTCTACACTCACAGACTGTAAATGTCCCAAGTCAGACTGGGACCCTGGGAGCAGAGGGGATTGGGCGTAGTGAGAAAGGCAGGGTTGTTTTGTTTTCTTTTGTTTTTGGTAAGTTAGATGTTTGTATTTGGGGGCTTGCCTCTATCTTTTATGTATTCCATGGACAAACTTAGCACATGCCCTGAAGAACAGGGCCATCTTGCTATTAACTGAAACTGTGAAGCCAGCATAAAGCTGGGCTTTAATCTCCCGTCCACTCTTGCTGAGAGGCTCTTTGTATGCTTAATTTATTTTGTGGATGCAGACTCTGAGAGTTTTTGGAGGCTGTGAAACAATATATACTTCTAGTTACAATTCACACATCAATTTCTCCTTTGGGTCTGGTGGACTTCTTGCATTGCTCTGATCTTCTTATGGTAGATTTTAATGAGTTTTAGAATAGTTTAAGTCTCTGCTCTGTAAAACACTATTCCTTTCCTCAAATTATCTTAATTCATTACCTTCTTGCTATGATAGTTTAATTGAGTGTGGGATATAAAACTAATTTATTTTTCTTTTTCCCTTTAATAGTTTTCCCTTTCTTTATTGAAAAAGTAATTACTGAATTCCAATACAATAACTGGAAATGACTTTTTTTTAATAACACAGATTATCATGTTTCCATCAGGGGAAAATACTTTGAAGTATCCCCTGAAACTTGGTTACTTGAGATGAGTCAAAAATCGCCGTGGTGGGTGAAAAACTGTTTGCTTATTTTAGTGTAGTACTGGCCTTTTAACCCTTCATTAACATCAGTATTCCTTCTAAACTAAGCAGTTAATCCATGTAATTTCCTACAGGGCAGTGATTGTGTTAGCTTTTTCTTTCTATCTCTAGTGCTTAGCACAATGTCTGGCTTGCTGTTAAGTGTTTAATACCTGTAGACTGATTTTCACAGGAATGCATATCTTTGACAATGGAAAGGGATAATGCAGAGACTTTCAAACAGCAGAAAGAATCATAGGGGGTGACAAGAAATCTGGAAAAAGAAAGAAGGTCAAAAATAAATCTAAATCAGTTTTGTGTACATGCAGTTTGATGGTCACAGAAAAGCTCACTTTCACAAATAATAATTATAACAATAATTCCTTTCCTGACCTGCGTGAATTCCCCTCACAATTAAAATCTTTCCTTTTGGAACTTCTGAAAAGTTGCACAGATCATGGTTGAAGCATGTCAGATAAATCACAAGTTGAAACACTGAAAGAGAGGGAAATTCACTAACTGGTAGAGATACTGATAATAAAACTATGTTTGATTTTCATAGCATTTTGTAATTCACAACATGCTTTAATAAATTTATCTCATTAGGCTTTCATAACAGGGCCACTATTATTACTTTCAGTTTCTTTTTCTTTACTTTCCATTTACCTTAGAATTCCCATATCTTGATTAGCTGGAGCCTCCATTTCAGATATGCCAGAAAACTCTAAGACCTTCTAAATTCAGTCTCTGTGAGTTATTGGAAAACAAGAGCAAGAAATGTGTTTTAAAGTGAAATATTTCATTGGTACTAAAACAATTAGCCTCTCCTACAGCCTCCCCCCCCCCCCCCAATATAGTCTCTTAACAGTAGAGAAACGAATCCTCCAAAAATTCAGTCTAGGATAAGGAAAACATTGCAAAGTATCTGCCTCATGCCCCGGTTGAAGATTTACCCGTGCAACATTTACTACTTTTCCCCATCACAGTCATAATGTGATGTTCTCCCTCACTCTCTGTCTGCCTAGCTCTCTGTTTCTCTCTCCCTCTTTCTCCATCTCTTCCCTTTTTTCTTTCTCTCCCCTTCCTCCTCCACTTGATTACTTTAGGCTAGCAAGAAAGCTGTTCCATAAGCAGAACTCTCTTGCAATGGGAGTTTCTGGTTCCTTTCTTTCTAGTCTCTGGAACTGAATGCATTTACTGTGGCCCACAATGCCACAATACCAGCTCAGCAGACCATACTCTATCCTCCCCCAAATAAGTTTGCTTTGGTTCCATACCCTCCTCTTGGCAGTTCAGTCTTCCTTATCCTGACTTTGTGACCATCAGGAAGATACCATACCTGCTAAGCTATTTAACGGTTCCATTCATTTGTAGCTTTGCTTTATCAGGTTTTCTCTTTTCTTTCTTTTTAGTCTCTTAGTCCTATTGTAAAACTCCCTGTGCCTAGATCCATGCCTCACGAGATTTATATCTTATTAGTACCAATCAGATAAAATGGAAAATTTAATTTGAAGGGAAATACCTTCCATTATGTCCTCATTACAGAAATTGAGTCAGGCTTAGCTTGCTACTTGGCCAAAGTTACATGGCTAACAATTAATGAGACTGGAAACCAGTTGCTTCCGTATATTTAGAGCTGAAATCTCTATGTATCTAACTTTTATGTACCAGCTATTAACATTATCAGTTTAACTACTAAGAAAGGCCTGTGAGAATCAATTACTTGACCAGTCACAAAGGTAGTGACAAGAGCAAGACTTGGACCCATATCCTTTCAGTTCACATCCCATTCTCTTTCTACTGTTATTTCCTCTAACTTTTAACCCAGGTCCCCTTTTCTTATATCTTGTCATCATCTAACATAACCACAGGGATTTGTTTATCTAATTAATCCATCAATATCCATTCTCCATCAAATTATCAGAAATTGGAATACTGAAAGTCTTCAAGGGGTAGAGGGGCATAGTGTAAGAAAATTGCCTCCATAAATGTTCTGGATCTGGGTGCTTTTAGGAAAAGGGGTATTGATTCCAATTTCTGTGCTGATCTTTAGGGGTATTAGGAAGGAAGTCAATTGCTGATGCATGATGAAACATGAGAAAAGATGGTATGAAGCTTATTGTAATAGGATAGAATGGTCAATATTTGAATAAAGTTCTTAAGGCTAACATGTGCTTTATAATTGTTGTAACATTTACCTTATACCTCTGTTCTCTGACTTGAGAGTCACAGATGTCATTATGTATGTGGATATATTTCTGGTGTTTACCTAAGTTGGGATTTGATGCTTTGTGGTTGTAAGAACCTCCCCCCACCCCAACTCATACCAATCTTGATGTAGCAATTATGGTAACTGTTAAAAACAAGTTCTTTCTAATATGCTTCGTTGGAATCACAACATATGACTCAGCTTGCCATGGGTCCTGCTTCTGAAAGATATGTTTCAGAGAGCATGAAACAATCCAACATTAACTGAGATTATACTTGAGGAAGTGTAGGTTATAGGAAATGTACTTTTTGAATGTAGAAATTTAGAAAGTGAATAAGCAAATAGAACAGGTGGAAGAAAGTATATTTTACAAGAGGACCCTTGGCAATCTAGGACTAACATGACAACAGTTAACACCTGGGTTAGCTGTTAGGCTGGAGGAATAACAAATGTAAACCAAAGAATGAGGAGATCTGGGAACCACAACTCTGTGTCTGCTAGGCATGTGATTGTATGTTAGTTATTTAACCTCTTTGGTCCTCAAGATTCCCATTTTAACCTATTATTTGACTTTTAACTGTTTGCTAAAGTAGGACTCTGCTTCCAGGGTGTCCTAGGCTTCAGGGTTTTGTGCAGCTGTTTTCAGAGGTACTTCAGAGCCCTGTAAGTTTTTAGTTCTTCCAAGGTAGTATGATCTAAGAAGAGGTGTTTTCTGCCCTCCTGGCCCATGCTCTGGTCTGTAAGTAACCATAAGCACTCTTTTCTGCTCTGGAATTGTAAGGAGGGTCCCCCTTCCACTGTTGCCACAAGCTCTGCTGTGTTAGTGTTAGTGCCCTGGGACTGCCTGCCATCCGAAACTTCGATCCAGATCTGAGTGTGGGCAAAGCAACAGAATCTTATCTCAGTGCTAGTAAAAAGACCCCTGTAATCTTCTTCTGACCAGTAAGTAGTTCAACCCCTTTACCATTTGTAGGCTGGGAACCCTGGAAGCAGCCTCTGCTACTGCTGATTCAGTCCCTCCTGCTCCTGGCCTGCTGGGGCCAGGCTGTGCTGGCAGGGCCTGCACTGGACTACACTACACTCCCATGTTGGCATAACAGACCCTTCCTGCTGACCTTCTAAGTTGTCCCTAGCATCTGTGGGCTGATAGGTCTGGAAACCACCATAGGTGCTGCAATTCAATCACCTGGAGGCCTACCAAAGCCTCGTTGGGTCTGGGGCTATGCTAGTGCAGCTTGTGCTGGACTTCACTCTTCTCTCAGTGCAACAGATCTTTCTTGCTGACCTTGTAAGTCATCTTGGGCTGACAGTTTGTTTCACTCTGACTTTATATGGGTTCCGCTGCTCTAGAATTTATTTAGACTAATTTTTAAAAGGTATTTGGAGGATTTTGGAGAAGAGCTCAGGCAAGTTCCTGCCTTTACTCCTCCATCTTGGCTCTGCCAAGATTCCTCATCTTCGAAATGGAAGAAATTAGAATATAACTTGCTAGCCACACTTATCTCATGGGTGTGTTATGAAGTAAGTCCTCTTGTTGAGGTTTTGTTTTTTTAACTTCAAAGGGATGCATAAATGTTAGCTTCTGTTATTATGATTTTATATTTTGTCTGGGGCAGATATTTCATGGAAGACCTACAGAAAAATCTAATAGGACTCAGACATTGTAATGTGAAAACAAGACTATGGGCTACAGACTGGGTCAGGCTGTTGTGTTTTGTTTTGTTTTCATTTTATTTATTTTATTCTAAACTAAAGAAATAAAACAAGCATTTCCTTAACACAGTAGAATACAAAAAAAAAAAAAAGACTTTTTTTGTCTTTTTTTCCCTCTAGGCACTCTTCCATACCTAGACAGTTGAATATTGACATTGACATAACCCGAAATTCACCCTTGGAATCTAATAAACTTCAAAAGTAGAGGGAACATTGACCACCAATAGCACACTATTGTGACAGACAATCATAATCCTGTGCAGTGTGAAGGAGGTTAGCTTTCCAATGATTTAAGTAGATTAGGGCCTTTAAGGGTCAGAGATCTAGATGCACTGAACTTAAACCAACAGCAGGGTTTGTAGAAAAATATGTATAGCATATGTACTTACTCATATAGGAAAGATACAAGTACGTATCTATTTTAATGCCTCCTTCTCTGTCCTCCATCTTTAGCATAGTTCATGGAAATGAAAATGCACAAACAGCTGCTTCTAGAAGGTTGACTTTTTCTAGACCAATAGTCTATCTCCAGATTTCCTGCAGATATAAGAGGTTCTGTGACTTTATTCTAAGGTAGACAAAGAGGTTTGGAGCTCTCATGTGTGCATGCATTTTCAGTAGGTCAAATAAGGTTCTCCAAAGGGATGAGTAGAATTCTTTTTGAGTCAGGAGTTATACTGATGGATATTTATCGATCCCTCCAGCAATATTTGTCTGAATGTCCCTCCTCTTCTGGGCAAAGAGGCTTGACTCGCCCATATCAGATCATATATAGAAATAAGAGGAAAGGGGTAATTTTTCCTCTCCTGACAAAGCAGTCAATTCAAGATGTGGAAAGCTCTTAAGGGGGAATGGTAATTGGTTCTTTCCCTGAAGGATCTTGGGTTGCTGTCCTGAAGAATGATGTAATCCAGATAAAGAGAAATGACATACGTGAAAAAATTAAATATCAGTCCAAAGCAATATATGATGCAGTGTCAAATGACTGGTGTTAGTAAGAGTTATGTGGAGAGGGAACTGGAGTCATTCGTACTGTTTCCTCCTTCCTTGACTTTGCTTTGTACCATTCAGAGAGCTTGAAATCGAGCCTTAATAACAACATCTGCTTGTCTTTTGCCAAGAAACTGATATGACTAATAACAAGAAACTTTAAGTGGAAGAAACAACAGTTCTGTGATGATAGCAGCATGGTGTGATTATACAAGGTCTTCCTTAATTATTTACCCTTAAAAAATTAAAAGAAAATGTTGCCATTTTGAAAATGTGCAGCAGCAGAATCTACCATATCAGCACTAAATGGATGTGCACGCAATTAAATCTGTGGTGTGGAATTCCTGATGACTCAGCTTTTGCAAATTGAAGGAATAACATATACTACAAGAAAGTAAAATGGTTACTTCTTTTGAGACATATAGAAGCAAACACCTAATTTTCATATACAATTGTTTCATTAGCTAATTCAGAGTGTTGTGCTGTGTGTGTCTCAAGATCTCGCTGTACATCCCCCACAAAGAACTTGGTCTCTTTCTGTGTCTCTGTTTCTGCCTCTCTATATCTGTTTACATTTCTCTCTGTGCCTGTTTTCCTTTTTAAAGTAGTTTTTAAGATCAGCAAATTTTCTTGCCTTTAATTTCTATAGAAATGATAGGTATTAATTTTGTGTAGTGTTTGAGTCAGGAAGATGTGAGATCCTAACATGTCTGGGATGTCATGGCCAAATTCCTTGCTCTAACTCCATGTATCACATCACCACGTTGATGCCACTGTTGCTTTCTTCATGCCTATTTCACATGAAAAGTTAGTTCTCAATGCCATGACTAACTCTTCTACACTCACAAGTAATCCTATCCCTTCCTATCTTGTCCAACAAATTGCTGAAACTGCCATACTTATGTTCTCACAATTCTTCTATTTTTTCCTGTCTACTGGTAAGAGTAGCAGGTAGGTGTCTCAGTGCATAGAATACTGGACTTGGAATCAGAAAGATTTGAGCTCAAATCTGGTCTCAGATACTAGCTTTGTGACCCTGGGAAGGTCACTTAACCCTTAATTATCTCAGTTCCTCATCTGTAAAATGGAGAAGGAAATAGCAAACCACTTCAGAATCTTTACCAAGAAAACTCCTTGGGGTCACAGCGTCAGACAAAGCTGAACAACACAACAACTGGGGAAGGGAATTGAATAAGTGTTTATAGAACATCTACTGTATGCCAGACACAATGCTAAGGACTTTTACAAACATTATCTTGTTTGATCCTCACAATAATCCTGCAAGGTAGATGCTAATGTTATCCCTACTTTAGAGCTGAGGAAACTGAAGCAATTAGAGTTTAAGTGACTTGCCCAGGGTCACACAGCTATGAAATGTCTGAGGCTAGATTTGAACTCAGGTCTTCTTGAATCTAGATTCAATGCCACTAGCTGCCCCAATCTAATGGATGGTTCCTACTGCCTACAGATATATTCATATCTTCCCCATCCTCAAAAAACCCTCACTTGATCCATCCATCCTAGCTGATTGTTGTCCCACATTTCTCCCTTCCCTTTTGTGGCTAAACATCTTGAGAAAATGGTCCATAACAGATGTCTCCATTTCTTCTCCTCTCAGTCTCTTTTTAACTCTCTTGGCTTCCAGCTTCATTGTTCAAGTGAAATTGCTCTCTCTGAAGTTAACCATGGTCTCTTAATTAACAAATCTGAAGGCCTTTTCTCAGTTCTCATCCTACTTGATTTCTCTATGGCTGCTGATATAGTCAATCACCATCTTCTACTAGATAGGCTCTTCTTCTTCTTCTTCTTCTTCTTCTTCTTCTTCTTCTTCTTCTTCTTCTTCTTCTCTTCTTCCTCCTCCTCTCTCTCTCTCTCTGTCTCTCCTCTCACTACTTTCTCTTTATTCTCCTACCTTTCTGGCCAGTCCAGTCTCTTTTGTTGGATCACCCACACACTGTGGGTGTTCCACAGGTCTCTGTCCTGGGCTTTCTTCCTCTCTTCCTCTATACTACTTCACTTGGTGATCTAATCTACACCCATGCATTCCATTATTATCTCTAAAGTGATCATTTCCAGGTCTACTTATCAGGTCCCAACTGTTCTGCTGAACTTTAGCACCTCCAACTGCCTAGAACCTGAAAATGGCTTGAACTTGACATGTTCAAAGCTGAACATTTTCTTTCCCCTCAATCACTCCCCATTTCTTAATTTTACAATTATGACTGAGGGTATCAGCATCCTCCCAGTTACATAGGCTCATTACCTAGGTAACATCCTGAATTCCTCCCCGTGTCTCACCCCCTACCCCTATATCCAACATGCTATATGTCTTGTTAGTTCCACTTTCATAACACATTTCTTTTATACTCCCTTTTTCTCTCTGACATTGACTTCCTGTTCCAGGCCCTTATCACATCATATTGTTGTTGGTATTTGTCCTTTGCTTTTGAAGAAGACCATTGATAACATAAGGTGATATCTTGACTTCTGAGTGAACTGGATTTGTGAGACACAGTTGCACAAAATCAACCTCATTTTTTTCTGGAGTCATTGAAGTCCAGTGGCAGGCTAAAAGTCAGGATGACTGGTGATGGCCCATGATGCAGTGGATGACCTTGGCGTCTTTGATGTCTGACCAAGCCTGAAGAGCTTTAACTGCTTTCATGGCTCTTGGAACAAAGTGTTCTCACGTGCCCATTCCACCAGGGGATGTCTTCACATTCTTGGAGTAGATTCAGGTAGGTACTCCCCAAATTCACCCAAGGGTTTGTAGACTGTCAGTTACCCTCAACCTGGTTTAACCCTTTAGCCTATATGGTTTACTAGGGCTCTGGCTGCTGCTAATGCTACAGCTTCTTGGAACCACAGGTGAGGTTTGAGTGCCAAGTTGACGCCAAAGGTGGATGAGTAGTCCTGAAAAAGGCTTAGCAGCCCTCACACCAGATGTTTTATTCCTCCTTGTACACCTGTACAACCCTCATATATTGACTACAGAAATATTTTGCTAGCTGAGCTCCCTGACTTAAGTCTCTCCCCACTCCAGTCCACCCTCCATTTAGCTGTCAAATTAATTTTCTAACATGCAGGTCTGATTAAATCAATCCTTTACTCAATACTCATATAGTTTCCTATTGCTTCTAGGGTCAAATATAAAAACCTCTGATGCTCAAGGCCCTTCATAGCTTGGCCCCCTCCCACTTTTCCAGTCTTCTAATATCTTACCCCCATGTACTCTTCAGGATGTAGTGACATCAGCCTCCTATCTGTTTCTCCCACAAGGCATTCCACTTTAGGACTCAGAGCATTTTTACTAGCTAATCCCCATGTCTGGAATTGTTTCTCTCCTCATCTCCATTGCTTCCTACCCTCCATGATTTACTTCAAGTCCAAGCTAAAATCTCACCTTAAAAAGGAAGCCTTTTCCATTATCCTTTAATACTAGTACATTCCCTCTCTTTAGTATACCCAATTTTGCCTGCTATGTTTTGTTGTTTGGTTGTATATTGTCTCCCCAGTTAGACTGTCAGCTCCTTGAGAATAAGGACTGTTGTGTTTTTGTTTGTTTGCCTTTCTTTTTATCCTGGCATTAGGAACAGTGTCTGACATATGCTAAGCACTTAACAGATGCTGTTGATTGACTGAATCATCTCTCTGAGCCTCAGTTTCCTCACAGTTGAAATAGTCATGTTCATACTTTCAGTAGCTGCCACATAAAGTTGTGATAGTCAAATTAATTATGTAACAAACTGCTTTATCACACAGTGGGACTGGAGTCAAGAAGACCTGAGTTTAACTGCAACCTCAGATACTTATTCTCCGTATGAACATAAGCAAGTTGCTTAACCCTGTTTGCCTCAGTTTCCATATCTGCAAAATGAGCTGGAGAAGGAAATGGCAAACCACTCCAGTATCTTTCCCAAGAAAATGCCAAATGGAGTCACAAAGAACTGGACATTACTCAAATGATTTAACAAAAACACACTTTAACCTTCTATATAAATATCTGTTATCAAATTATCCGGTCTAAAGAAAATGAAATGCAGTGACCTGTTCCTTGGACCAGTTGGAAAGCATATCTTGATTAAATCAGATTAATCAAAGGCATTCCAATTAAGTATGAAAAGACCTTGATCAATTTAAGTACCTCTCCTGAGTCAGTAGATGAAGTAGATGCTGCAGATGTTTGTGTTGCCTAAATGTTGATTATATGTGTCTTCTATCAAATAACAGATCAATGTAAAACCAAGAAACTGGATTCTAGCAAGTGACAAATGAGGAGAAAGCATTCTGGCGAATCCCCACCAAAAAACAGTCACTGGTGGGGTGGGGGAGAGGACAAGGAGAGCCCTTCAGAACCAGATTAGTTTGCCCCCTCCCTCCTCTCCCTATTCCCCACTCTCAGATGCCCAGAGGAGCAGCTTATAAACTTTGGAGATTTGGAGAACTTGCCCTCTTCCCAGGAGAATCCTAACAGCATCCCAGGAAGATGTGATGACTCTGTCTACAATGGAACTAAGAATAGACTGGATTAATATTTATACCTCTACAAAGAGCCCATCAAAGAAGTGACATCATACTAAGAAGAATTTCTGGAGCACCCCATGAAAAGGACTTCCAGCAATCAGAATTTGTATTATTGCTTTGCTACATGTGCTTTCTGAATTTGAGGCCAACTTTCCTACTAAATTTGAGCCCACTGGCCTCTATGTACTTGGGGGAATTTTGGGGGAATGTTTTATATCAAGCATTTTTAATTTAACCCCTTAGTAAATACTACTTTCTAAAACCTTATTAAGTCTGAATAATTGATAATCAACTGACAATCATAATGAGAATCACACTGGTAGAGACTACAGGTATAACATTAGAAAGCTACCCATAAATACCACAGGGCTAGCCCTACAGCTCATAAGCAACAAGCCACATTCTCGGAAAACCAACTTGACAAAGTAAATAGAAGTTGGGAAAGTTTTCTCAGAGCATGGACAATAATTATATTGTTTTGTTCTTTAAAATAGAATTTCCCTGTCATCACATTTCAGTGTTGGAGAGCATTTTGCTCATGCTCTTTCCACCTGTTTGGAAAATCTACCATTCCTACTCTCTACCTGTCCAAATCTTGTTCATCCTTCAAGTCTCAGATTTTCCAAGAAATTTTTCATTACAACGCCAACCTAAATATAGTTCAGCTTTCTGTGATCTCCTGTAGAAAAACAAATGAAGCAGTATTCATTGTGACCCACTTTTAGAAGACATGGGAGAGAGGCAACATGCTATTCAACAAATTAAATGAACACATGGCTATGAAATGCCTGCTGTTTACAAGGAGGCATGCTAGGCCTTGATAATATAAAAATAAATAAAGCACAGGCTCTGCCCCTACTACAGAGTTTGTACAGTGGAACAAACATTTCAACAATGAGACCTGAAGTCTAATCTAAATGATCTGTTTTTGGTGGGCTTGTGAATTTTGAATGACATCTCATTTGGGCTATGCACATACTGACACTTATTAGGCATTATTGTGTAATGAATAGAATCCTTTGAAACACTGATTGGAGGAGAAAAGATGTATGAATTGCTACTCATTGGTATCTCTGCTATGGAGTAGGGAGGGACTGGTCAAAGAGTTAGGAAATTTGTACTTTGGCCTTTGGTCTTTGCTCTGCCAATGACTTTTGTGTATCTTAGAGCAAGATGACCCTCTGAAACATTCATCTTTCATGTGGAAAATAAGATGGTTGGATTAAGCAATACCTAAGGCCTCTACCAGTTTTAACATGCTATGATCCTATTGAACCAGTCACTGGAAATCAGAATCTACCAAGAACAAGCACCTACCCTGTTTCTGCCCCTCTTCTTCCCCTTAGGAAGAGTTTTCAGATTCACATATTCATATCACTTCATCTTTCCCCTCAAGCCCTGCTACAGATCCCAACCTCTGAGAAGTTGATCCACTTAGCCTTAGAAATCTACCCCAGAGCTAATTTTTCTGGACTGGTGAGTAAATGAAAATTTACCTGAACTCACTGTATCTTACAGACTTCAGGACATGTTTCATATACCTTCCAGCCATCTACCAGAGCCTATCCAGCAAGGGTATCTTCCCATCTGTCCTTTTGCGTATGTGTGTTAAACCCATCCTTCCATTTTTTCCTTTCATTTTTGCTTTGGGAAACCTTACTTCCTTACTCTTGAGCTGAGAACCAAATTAAATTAATACTGCCACTGCTACTGAAAGGAGTGTAGAAATCTACTTCCCTAGGCACCTAAATGGTACAGTAGATAGAGCACCGAGTCTGCATTCAGGAAGACCTCAGTTCAAATCTATTCTCAGGAACTTTCTGGCTATGTGCCCTTGGGCATGAAACCTCTCTGTCTCAGTTTCCTCATATGTTAAATGAGAATAATGATATCACATACCTCCCAGAGTTGTTGTAAGGATCAAACAATATGATATATGTAAAGGGACCATGCCCTGGCTACTTCTTAAACAGGCCCATTCAATGAATGGGTGTTACCTCACCCTAAGTGGGTACCTGCATAGACCTTGGCCTAAAGGGGTCAAGGTCTCCCAGTGCCTCCTGGGTCATCTCCAGTCATCCTGATGAATATCTGGTCACTGGATTCAAATGGCTCTGGAAGAGAGTGAGGTTGGTGACCTTGCACAGCCCTCCCTCACTCAAAACAAAGTCAAGTGCAAGTCATGTCATCATTTCTCTGATGTCATGGTCTTCTTCGGCAATGAAGGACAAACATAAGGCATATAGTAAACAATAAATTCTAATTTCATTCCCCTTCTGCTTGATTCAATTCCTCTAAGTGCCTAGACAAAAACTCCATTCCTTGTCACAAGTCTTGCACATGTGGTTTGTTTTTCTCTTGGAATAAAACTCCTTTAGAAAAGGGACTGTCTCCATTTTGTATCTGTATTCCCAATCCCTTACAGAATTCCTAGTACCTAATAGGCACTTAAATAAATTAATGTTAATTGATTGATTCAATGAGCCATAATATTATGATGATTTGGATATCTTCATATAATCAAATAACTAGAGAATTTCCAGATCTATGCTAAGGAATTGCTTCTATAGGTATATAAGGAAGAACAGTGTTAAAATCACACTGGACTGAGTGTCAGAAGCCTGTGTTTGAGGATCACTTTCTCTCTCCCCCCCTCCCCACATTTACTAGTCTATTAAGAGGTGGTTAGTCACTTAACCACTAGGAATCTTTAATTCCTTATTTTTAAAATCACATAATCACATTTGTACTAACTATCTCATAGAATTGTGAGGATAGTTCATTGTATTCAACAGCTTGATTCAACTGAAAAATTGTTTGGTGCCCATTATATGCTAGACGACATTAGTTATTTGAGATATACAGAAATAAATGACACAGTGTCTGACTCCAAGGGATTTATAATCTAGTAGGAGAGCAAAAAGACCTATGCACAACTAAATATGATGTAAGGCAAGATGTACTCCAAAGAAGTCTTAGAAAATCTAAGGATGAAGAAGTTATTTTAATTTAAAGCAAGGCTAAATAGAGGAAGATTGGATTACAACAGGCAGGGAAAAAGAGGGCATGCATTCAAGAGAAGGTCATGGGGATTAGCCTATGTGAATGCATGGATTGGGGAGACAGCAGGCTGGGCTCCAAGGACAACTAGTAGTCCAGTTAGAATACAGAGTGGGTAATGTAGAATGGTGCAATTAGCATGAGGTTCAAACTTGTTACTAGATTGCAGAGGGACTTAAATGCTTCACCAAGGAATTTCTATTTTATCCTAATGGCAACAGATTGCTGCTAAAGAATTTTGGATATAGAGGTGGTTTTACTAGACCTATGCATCAAGAGCTTTTTGGGAGCTATGCATTGGAGAGGGGATAGAATAGACTAAGGGAGAAGGGGATGAAAATAAAGTATAAAATTTTCAAATCAAAATGTGCTTCATAAATGTGAACTAATATTATCTCCTCCCACACTCAACACTGGAGAGCCATGAGAGCATATGGAAGTGAAATATCTGAAAACTGTCTAAGCCATGTTTTGGGACAGCATCCATTCATACGTTAAAACCAATGAGTGATATATATATGTGCCAGGCCTAGAGGCCTGTGGGCTACCCGAGTCTTCTTACTTCTATCCCGAGGTCTTCGGTTGGCCAAACCGGATGCTCGTATGAGAGAAAGGACGTTCCAGAGTCCAACAAGGGTTGAGCTTTATTTCAGGGTCTAGTTACAAGTGCAGGGGATTCTTCCTTAGGAGGGAGAGAGAGAGGGATCTCCCAAGGAGGCAAAGATCTTACAATAAGAGATTGGAAGTAGAAGTATAAGTGAGGAGAGAGGGGGAGGGGAGAGAAGAGAGAGGAAAATGGGGAGCCTAGTAAGCTCACACGTGGCCCTCCGCCCAAGAGGCTTTTTCAGGCTTTCCTGGACCTACTTAAGCCCTCTGTCACGTAGTTTACATATCAATATCAAGCCTGTTAGGAGACAACAGGTGTGTCCAATCCGGGACAGCCTCAAGAGCAGGGAGGCTCCACCCATCACGTATCTCCCGGGAAGAGGCGGAAATACCCGAGCTAGCTGAGCTAGCTCGGTCTGACCTTCTCGATTCCCTGCTGTTTTCCTGGGGGGCCTCGTAAGAACTCTAAGATTTAGAAGCTCCCACCTTTACCCGCCCGAGACCGTCCACACGGAATTGAACTTCCAACCTTCACATATATGTACATGTATATATATATACATGTACATATACATGTATATATGTATACACATATATTTTACTACTTAATAAGAGGAAATTTTAGTTCAAATAAAAATACATTTGATTAAACAATGCAACTTAATAAAGCTGAGAAAAATGTATAAGCCTGATGCCACAAGTACAAGATTGTTGTAGCTCAGAGTTTAAACACATAAGCTTCAAAAGAATGGACACAAGCTGGGAACAGAGCTGCTGCTGATTTCTGACGAGATTGTTGGAAGAGGAGTCACTTTTTTTGCCTGCTATTTTTAGCTGTTCTATTCTCTTTGCACAGTTGCTCTTTGCTGCCACATGCCAGTATCTCTGCTGAGCTCTCCTATGGTGTGATATGTTGCCATGCCCAATGAATTACAACAGGTTCAATGGTTACAACTCTTTTAGTATGTGGTCCCAGGGCTATTTTAGCTCATTTATGATTCCATACAGCAGGTAGGTGGTGCAGTGAAGAGAATGGGTTGGCATGAAGTCAGGAAGATTCATCATCCTGAGTTCAGTTCTGACCTCAGACACTTACTGATTATGTGATGCTAGGCAAGTCACTTTCCCCTGTTTGCCTCAGTTTCCTCATTTGTAAAAAGAGCTGAAGAAGAAAATGGCAAATCATTCCAGCATCTTTGCCAAGCAAACCCCACATGGGGTCACAAAAAGTTGAACACAACTGAATAACAACAAAAACAAAAAATTCCATAAAAATAAATTTGGTGGTCAGTCATCCAGATTTGGCAAAGTGTCAGGTATTTATCTTCCTTTTGACTTGAACTCCTCTATTGCTGCTTGAATTCTGTCAGGATAACTTATTAGAGCTATGGACAAAAAATCCCTTTTAGCACCTTTCAGAGTCTTGGTTGTCAACCTAGGGAATTGTTAATCATCCCATGATCTCCATTTAGCAGTAAAGCTTAGATCTCACATTTGTAAAGAGGTCTTTTCTGATTTTCCTTCTTCCTTCCCCCTATAAAGAGCCTTCCTTCTAAAATTCCCTTCCATTTTCTTTGTATACATTATGTTCATGCCTGTATATTACCATCTTGTCTCCCACTTTTGACAACATATTTTTTTCTTTGCATCCCAATGATTAGTGCTGTGTTTGGCACACAGTAGGCTATTAATAAAGGATATTTGGCTGAAAGACTTATTGATTTATAAATGTTTAATGAACTCAATATCTGCTAACTTATGTTGAAAAGACCAGTACAGATGTCTACTCCTGGTCTGACCCTTGATTAGCTGTGTAACCATACTCTAGTCACTGAAGCTCTCTGAGACTTAGTTTCCTTATCTTTAAAGTAAAGATGTTAGAATATGATTATTTACCTTTCTCAGCTTCTGTGTCTTATTATTATAGCCATTGCTTTCAGTCAATTATGAATTACATCTAATCTTAGAGTGGTACTAAAGAAAACATGAAAGAATGGTTCCCTAGGGCCACTGTTCAAGTGAATTAATGTGATCAACTTTTTTATATAGGTGAACTGCTCTACAATCAGCTGTGTTGGATGACCAGTTCTGTCCATGCTAGGAGAACTGGTTGTTATCTTCTCCACTCTACAAAATGAAAATCCTCAAACAGAGGACTGACTAAAACTTTCAAGCCTTTTTTCCCAGCCTTATCAACTCCTTCTTCTTTTCCATTAGTGCCATTGACACTGGTTTAAAATTGAAAACAATCCATTCAGTGCCTGACACATAGATCAATCATTCCTTCACTCAGCAACATTTGTAAACACATTCTCAGCCCTAAGTCACACTTACATTTTTAATTACCTTTTTATTGGCATCATTAAACATTGTTTGGCCTCAGAATGATGAAATGGATTAATAATATGTTACATATCCAATGAGAAACTAAGTACCTTGCTTGAGGCTTGTGTGATTGTTAATAATCTAGAGTTATATTATAAGCTTTAATATTTTTTTCTTTTCTAGTCCTTTCACAAGGGTTTGTACCATATCAGCTTATGCATCTTTTGCCTTCCATGTTTTCATTTTGAAAGCCAGTTTTTGTTTTGGTTTATAGGCTTATCCAAATATTGAGAATCTAATTTATCTCATATGATTTTATAATAGTACCATCTATCTTACTGGAAACTCAAAAAGTCTTACCCTGGCTGTCAGTTCACTTAGAAGACTGAAGAAGGACCTCAAATTCAGAAATCTATGATCTTGATGTATCAGGGTATTTCTAGGAAGTTAGGTGCTATGCAAGATAGAAAGTTGGACTTGAAGTCAGGAACACCTGAGTCTTAATCTTATTTTGCACAATTGCTATGTGACCCTGGGCAAATCATTTAATCTCTCTCAGTCTGACTTTCCTCATTTTAAAAATGAGGTTAATGATACTCTCAATTTCCTAGGGTTGCTGTGAAGATCAAATGAAATGACTGTAGCACCAACATGATATTCACAGCGTCTATGGCAGCTATGAATATCCTGGCATAATTCTGAATAATGAAATACTACAGACTCTCCACATGGAAGACAGAACCAAAACATCTATTCAGACACCAGAAAGTCAAATCCATTATAGTAACAAAAATCTATACAAAATAACAATACAGAGAACAACACCATCTCCAAGCCTTCTCCCTATTATGCTTCCCACAAACCAGGTCCCTTAAACAAATCACAAGCAGGCTTCCCTTAAACAAAATGCCATTCTCAAGCTCATAGCCAGCTGCAAGCTTGCCTGCATCCTTCAGTTCTGACTACTCTCTCACTAATTTCCTCTCAGGTATGCTCTAGCTCTGCCTCTTCCTGTTCCACCCATTCAGGAAACTCCTCCTATCACAGGCTCCAAGTTGACTCAGGCTCCCATGTGACCTAGTGAGGTCACATGGGTCTATTAATGAATGGGAAAGAGCTCTCCATTTAATTTTTCATTACATGCAGTTACAAGATCTTTCACATTCACTACATAGGATCTGTGGGGCAAGTGGAATCAACAGAACTTTAACAGGGATAACAAAAATTAAGCATATAAAAGCAACATCACATGGGGTACAGAGACTCTTATCAATGAATCAGAGACTCAGAGATATTAGCAAAAAGAATAGTTTGTTTATTGACTTGCTCAAGAAAGGGCTTCCTCAGAGTGCCGAAAAGATGGCACCAACTGAAGAGAGAGTGGAGCTGTGTTTAGCTCAGTAGATTATATACACTCTAATCACAATCCCCCCTCACTAGCCCCCTTCCTTAGCGCTCATTGGTGCAAGACTGAGAATACAATCTATTTGCAGCAATCTTCCCCAGCAACAGAGAGCAAAGACAGTTTTCACACATTAGCCCTAAAAAAAAGGAGGGCTATGTATGTAAAAACACGGCGGGGAAAGGCTAGGAAAATACAGAGGGCAGTCTGGAGAAGTAAAGGGGGTAGGCTTGGGAAAATATAGGGAGTAATCTGGGAGAGTATAGAATATGTTGAAACATTTCTTCTACAAGGTCAACCTGCTGCAAATGTTTCAACCAGACAAGAAACAACTAACCCCTTGAAGAGGCTTCACTCCTGAGAGATCCTCAGAGATCATCTCTCACAATATGGTAGGCAATTGGTATCAACCAAATTTTACAACAATATAAAATGATCACACAAAATGAGCACATAAAACAATATCTTAGGGTAGGGCTTGAGCAGCATCCCATCATTCCTCCCTTGAATGAATGGGCCCAAAATCTTAGGGTAAGGGAGGTCTTTTCTTACTTCCTGCTGAGATTGGATGTAGAGCTGTACCTGCCCCAAGAGGACCTATCCGAGGGTTCAGTTCTTTAGCTGGCATCCAGAGCTTGGTAGATGCCAGGTTCAGCAGTGACACAACGCATCAGATGGGTTGACATTCAGTTTAAATAATCAGGCATTTGCAAGTGGAGGGTATTAAGTTTGCAGAAAACAAATTGGACAAACAAGGTGAACAGATAAAAAGTCAAAAAGAAAAGAGAGAATAACCAGAAGTAGGGTAGATACAGGGTCAGCCATGCTTCTGGAGTTCACGAACTCACTATCATAGCCCCATTCACTGTTGTTTACTGTTTCCTAACTTGCAATTTTGGGGTCATCATTCTGGCTAGAGTTATACTTTCTTTAATCTGGGCTGGGACCTGGTCAATTTCCCATTCTCCCTGCAGAGGTGATGAATTTAAGAATTTAGTTTCAGGAGGATCTGCAAAATCAGTTCTCATCTCCCTACTCAGTCTAAAATCAATCCTCTTTCCTCAGTACATTTTACATAGTTCATTAGTTGGAATGCCATCTATTCTTCCAAAATCTACCCTTGCTCTCAATAGAGCAGTAAACAATTCTCTTCTTGTAAATCTAATCTGACTTTGAATCTGTGAGTATTTACTCTTTCTCAAGGAAATTTATCTTTTTCACTGATTCTCACCATCCAAGGTACCAATGATTTTCCTATTCTTTGGGTGAACCAACTCAAAATATCTGTGACCTCCTACTGAGTAAAATCCTCAATTACCTCCCCAAACACTGTGGGGCCCCCCTGATTCTCCTGCTTCCTTCTTAGTACTAGCCAACTTTCAGCCACCTCACTTGTTTAATTCTCCTACCACACATTGTCCTGGCCTGTGTTTGGGCCCCAATCAAGCCCCAATCAAGCAAGGGTTGCACTTACTTTCTTATTGTTAACGTTTCCCCCCTCCTGTGAGCCAAACCAACAGCTTTTTCTCCTACTGCCTGAGACCCTCCAGCTTGCTCTTCTAAAGGAGAGTTTGAATGCTGCAGCCTCTCATGCAAACCAGCCAACACCCTTTCCATCTGAACTTTCTCCTCCAGCAACTTGTCTCTGCTTTTACATATAATTTGATAGTTTGCTAGCAAGGCCCAGGCTCTGCTACATACTCCTGCCATTTCTTTCCCTGGTTCTCTTGCCATTCTCTTCAAACTTCTTTCTAAATCTTTGGGTTCTCCCTTCTGTAGCCTTGGTTCCCAGTTTTCACAGAGCCCTGTACCTTTAGCCCATTCTCTCATTAGGGGGGAATAAGACAAATCCTGCCACCCTGGGGCATACATTTCTTCCTCTGTCTCCTCTGTCTTTCTGTCTCCAAATAGAGGTCTGACATTTTTGTGATCCCATCCTCATTGCCATTTGTAGTGCAAACATGATATGACTGCGCTTATGGCTGCTGTGAATATCCTGGTGCAATTCTGAATTGCAAATACTACAGACTCTCCACATGGAAGACAGAATCAAAACATTTCTTCAGACACCAGAAAGTCAAATCCATCATGGTAACAAAAATCTATACAAAATAACAGTACAGAGAACAACACCATCCCCAAGTCTTCCCCTTGCTAGGCTTCCCACAAACCAGGTCCCTTAAACAAATCACAAGTACACTTGCATTAAACAAATCACAAACATGCTTCCCTTAAACAAAATGCCCTTCTCATGCTCACAGCCAAGTTCAGACTTGTCTGCATCTTTCAGTTCTGACTGCTCTCTCACTAATTTCCTTTCAGTTCTGCTCTGGCTATGCCTTTTCCAGTTCTACCCTTCCTGTTCCACCCATTCAGTCAACTCCTCCTACCACCTTCCCTCTGTGTGACCCAGACTTCCAAGTGACCTAAGCAGGGATTAATCTCCCTATGTAAATGACCATTACACTGACTTAGCAGGTGCTTTGCAAACATCAAATAAATCCAAACTATTACTACTATTTCTTCATTATTATTGATCTGTGCATGGTTCATATAAGTAAACAACTCAATGTTTTTCAGAAAAATCTAAGCCATTTTAATCTGTTTTAACTTTATATCTCACATAGCATTAATCATTAGTATAAACTGTTATTTCCTATACAGCTGTTCTATTTCACTATAACTTTTAAAATTAGCAGTGTTTTGACTCATGACTTTAAAAAAATCTAGATAGTCAATATAATTGAACTGCTTTATATTTAACTCATACCCCAGAAACAAATACTACCTAAAATTTCCCTGCTGGCAAGATCTCTAGTTCAAGATGCCGAAGAACTTTTTAACTAACTAATTAACTATCTCTCTCTTTCTCATCAATTTCAGAATAGATCAGAATCCATTATTGTCCATATCCCTGTAAGACAGGCACAACCTCTGAAGTGAAGCTGTGGTTAACATTTGTTATTCCCATTGCTGGAATGTTCTGACTTCTTACCTCCACATTTTAATTTCCTTGACTTCCTTCCAGACTCAGCTCAGATCTCACAATCTGACAGACCCCTTTATGGTCTTCCTCTTCTCTTTCCCTTACAAAAGAATGATCACTTCCAGTTACTGCTTGATTATCAACTTATTGAGAACAAGATACACTTTGTTTATGAATGGAGACTAAAAAAAAAGAAATGACATATTCCTATCCTCCTTAGCAGTAATTGGTAGCACAATGGATAGAGTGCTGGGCCTTGGAATCAAGAAGATATGAATTTAAATTTAACCTCAGACATTTACTAGCTATATGACTTTGAGCAAATTGTTCTTCCTTACTTCCCTCAAATGTAAAATGGGGGGAACAATGGTACTACTTAATGTGGTGGTTGTGAGGATCAAGTGAGACAATATTTGTGAAATGATTAGCAGAGTTCCTGGCACCATAAAAATACTTATTCCCGTCTCTTGCCTTCTTAAACACTTTCTCATCTATTTGTTAACCTGACCTCTGTTTCATCATGATTTTGTTGTTAGAGAATCATAGGAAAAGAGATACTGAGTTGGAGAAAGGACCTCACATATCAACTGCTCTAAAGTCTTCATTTTACATATGGAGAGATTGAGGTCCACAGAGGTTAAGTGACTTAAGTCACCAAGGTATTAAGAAACAGAGTCAGGATTAAACTCAGGTTCTGTTAATCTTTCAATCCTTCCAGGATACCATAACTTAACACTCCATGGGCTTCCAGACCACTTCAACTACTCTTCATGAAGTATTAGAATGGCTTGTATGAAGTATCCATTGTATAGAGTTCCATTCTGAAAAAGGTCGTATTCCTTGCTCACAATCCTGAAATCTGACTTTCGTAAAAAAACTTCAGTTCCAATGGCAGTGTTATTTACAGAAAATACCTAAACATGTTTTCATCTTTAACTGGAAAAAAGGAATCATAAAATTATGGATTAAGAGTTAAAAGGGACTTTATAGTTCATCTAATCCAACTCCCCATTTCACAGATGAGGAAATTGAGGCCCCCAAAGCTGAAGTGATTGGAGTAAGGTCAGGGGTAGTAAATAGCAAAGTTGCTCTTTGATCACAGGTGCTCTGATTCTATGTCCGATTGGATTGCTTTTGCAAAAGACAAATTGCAAAGCTCCTTTGGTTTCCAATGAAAACAAAGGCTTATCTATTTAATACTAGCAGTGTACCCACTGTTGACGATATGACAGTGAGACATATGATACAGCTTCCCCTGAAAAACTAAAAATGAATTTCTTATAGAGGACAATGGAGTGAGATGACATGGTGAGTATGAGGCAATGAGGAACTCTGAAGAAAAAACAAGAATAAGATATACATTATCAAGGAACTGAACAATAGGAGGAGAGGATACACGGAAAGAATGAGGAAAGGTAGACAACTGGTAGTCTCAAAATACAGGAGAAAGTGAGGAAGGCCTTCAAAATGCTGGGCTGATCTACTATGATGAATTTATGGAACTGAGCAAGAACTGAGCAATATAAGCAGAGGTGGAAAGGTTTTGGTCACATTGGAGGGAGAATTCCTGAATAGATAAGTTCACAGATCCATTGTATTATTTGAGAGCATACCTCAGTTGTTTCTTTTTCCTTTTGAAATAAATTGTTTTATAATTTATGCTTATATGAGGGTGGCAGCCAATATAGAGAATGTTACAGTATACATAGAAAGAAGAAAACTCAAAAAACATCTCTGCTTACATAAATATATGCATCTTTGTCGATCCTATAAATATAACATAAAGTCATAATAGCCAACAATATGAATATCTCACATATATATATACATATAAAACACTGATTTATTAAGACATATATAGTCTCATTAGAGATAGGATTCAGTGGACACACATGGAAGACACATACAAAAATCAGAGCATTCATAACATAGGAGAGTTTGAATAGTTAATGAACAATGAAGACTTGAATAACAAATGAAGGAGGCAAAACAAAAAAAAAAGCTCTTAAGTAGACAAAGTAAAAGGAAGGAGACTTTAAAGATCAGACTTTGGAAGAGGAGAAATGGCATGGGGATTTTATTGTAATGTAAAGAAATTTGATAATATCCTTGACACCAATTATTCTATTTCCTTGTTTATAATGCATTACAATCAGCTCAAGATCACAAGTTGCCTCTCTGTTATTCATTTTAACTCTTTGAAGAGTATAATATTCCATGGTGGACTGCAGTAGACTGTAGCACAATAAAGTAAAGTGAAGGAGAATTCCTATAAAGAATGTTATTGAAGCAATATGTGATTAAAAAGAAATTTGCTAGACATACCACAAGAGGAATAGTAAATGGACAGGCCACACGATCTATGGATAACCCTATAAAGTTGAGGAGGTGAGGAAGGGCCCCCACACACTAGACCCTTCCTTCTTCCTGTAATGAAATTATGGGAGGAAGTTGACATGAATTTCATAGGGTAAATGGATATACATCTAGATCTTTAGTGGGAAAGCCTACTGTGATGAGATCACAGATTCTCTTCAATATATGAACTAAGGGAAAGAAACTGTGAAAGAGAGGTGACAGGGAAAACACACACACACACACACACACACACACATACATAATAGTGAAAGAGCAGAAAAACTGTAGCTAGGAATTTTTGCACCTTGTCCAAGTATAGCAAATCATCCCTGAGGCAAATACTGCAAAGAATGTCCTCCATTGAGTAAGGTCGAATCAAAGCAATGGGGACTAAAAGGAAGATGGAGAAAGAGAAAGAAAGGAGGTTACCTCAGGCCACCAACTGGTAGTTTCCCAATGTGACTAATTATTCTTGATAATTAGGCTCTAAACTCTGTTACTGCTAAGATCTATTAAGTTTAGAAGCAGTATCAGTACTCACTAAATCTGGTTGTTCTGGGTCAAAGGCCCAGCTGTCCCACACTATTTATGACTGACTGGGTGGGAGATGTATGGGGGGAAAGGATCAAGAAAATAAATACCAAATTCAGAAATTCATATGTTTCTTATTAGTTTTCCAAGAAAATAAGCAAAGCAATTCATCTGGTTTGAAAGGAAATAATTTCTGAGTAGTGTTTTAACTCTTATTTATTTTTCCTGTAAACATATGTACTATATTTTATAGATATAATACATGTAGACATGCATATATATATATATATAATATAATGGTCCATTTATAATAGAAATTTAAGTAGTTTCAGATACTACCCAGAAAATATTGCTTATATGTTTGCATAAATAAACAAACATATGCACAATTTCTTGTTCTTACACAGTTTATAGCCATTTTAATATTCTCAAGTTTTATTTTTTTAATTTCTATGTTCCATGGCGAAGAATATGTATTATTTCAGAGCATGGGTTCCGAATGTTAACTCGAAGTAACTCTACAAAAATAGTTATCTAGTAAAAACAATGACATACTCCCTGAACCATAAAGATGCTTAAATAAAAATTCTAAAATTAATTGAATTTTTCCTTCTGCATACCAGTGCCAAGCCAATGAACATTTATTAGTGCAACAGCATCATTATTAATAATTTTCAAGAACACTTTTCCCTTATAAAAAATGTTTTTCTTCCTATCATGAAGTTCCAAACAGCTTCTGTACTGTGAACATCAATAGATTATGTGGTTTGCAACTTGTGTCTAGGTGCTTTACACATCTTATTGGAAAGGAGGAAACAGATAAAATACCTATAACTCATTTTCCTCCAAGCACAGTGAAGTAAAGTATGCAAAATAACAAGGGCTTTTACAGTTTCCAGACACAAGATTTTGGTTTGCTTCCTCAAAATGCAATACCATCATCTGTGCCATTCAAATTATATTAGATAGAGAATCATTCAAATAGCACCAGCTGCCAATTTAAATTTCAAATGGAAACCCACTTACTTGCTGACTCCTCATTCCCTTCTTTCTTTCCTTTTCCATCTTGATTTTTGTTGTCTGCCCCATATGCCCGACACTCCCCACTCCCAATTCATTTGAAAGCCACTAGATAGGTATTTTTTTGAGAAAGACTGCTGTAACTTGACAGGTCCTTTGATTCAAAACTACTTCATATTATTTCCCTTTTTTTCTTTGAAACTGCAATATTGTTCAGCAACTCACCGCTGATTTCACACAAACCCAAGAAAATTCCAGATTATGTTTAAAAAAATAAAAAAATACTCCTTAATATTATCACTTAGAAAAGAGAAGGGCACTTTTCTTCATTTTTGACTAAAGCCATACAAAGAGGTTTAAAATATTTTTCAGAGTGAAAGAAATATATTTTTGGTTCAAATTCAATGTCTATCTTTCTCTATCTCTAAGTTGTCTCCATCTGTATTTCTTTTTCTCTCTATTTCTCTTTGTCTCTCTGTCTCTGTTTCTCTGTTTCTTTCTGTCTCTGTCCCCCTGACTCTCTCGTTCCATCTTTTCTCTGTGTACCTCCTCTATTTATTCACCTGCATATCTGTGTCTTCTCTCTTCTTTCCCTGTCTCTCTGACTGTTTCTGTCTCTTTATCTCTCTATTTTTTTCTGTCTCTCTGTGTCTGTCTCTGTCTTCTCTACCTCCTCTGTCTCTCCTCTATCCCTTATCTTTTTAATCTTTGTCTCTCCTCTCTCTTTCTCTGTCTCTATCTCTCTGTCTCCTTTGTTTGTTTCTCTTTTCTCTTCCTTTCTCCTATCTGCCTTTCTGTCTCTCTCTTTGTCTGTGTTTTTCTTTCTGTCTCTTTGTATCCATTGGTCCATTTCTCCTATTCATCTCTCTCTCTCTCCACTGTCATTCTGTCCTTCTGTCTCTGTCTGTTTCTCTGCTCCTTTATCTCTGTCCCTTTTCTCTCTTATCTTTGTCACTCTATCTCTGTTTCTCTTTCTCTCCTCTCTCTGCCTCTGTCTCTGTTTCTCTGTCTCTGTCTGTCTGTCTGTCTGTCTGTCTCTCTCTTTTTCTGTTGTTGGGGTATTAAATATATGTTGTGTTCAGTTGTCACTAAGAGCCTCAGTTCTCCATGAAGTAAGTAGTGGTGGAGCATACACAATGTCTTGACAGCTTCTAGAGAGTTAAGGCATAGCTCTTGTGGGCAAGATTGGAAGTTGTGGGCAAGACTGGAAGGAAAATAAACCTGATGGAAGAATCAGAAAAGATGTTATAAGACCTTACTATTCCTTTTTTTTTATTTAGTGCACAAGGGAAGGTCTTTGAAGAATCAAAACAGCAAGCACATATCACCCCATTTAGGATATTAACTCTTTCCAAATGAATTACCAAAAAGAACTAGACCAGTGGTAGAACTAGCTTTGAATAATTGGAAAGGTATGAATTGGAGCTTAGTAATGAATTAGACTTACCAAATTCCTCCACAGTGGATAACACACAAACCATTACTTTTCAAAAGAGAAAGGCAAGTTTATGATTGTTACTGTTATTAATTAACCAGAACGCTGCCCATTCTCCACCTTACTGTATGAACAAAATCTTAGGAATTTTTCTCTGGGAACTTGGCAGTCCAATCAATTTCCCCATCTCTAAGCATTAATGGAGCATTAGAAAAAGAAGAATAAATAACCCCAGTAATCATCTAGGTATTACAGTCTTCTCATTTAAAGTGTCAGGATGGAAAAGACAAATATTTTATGTAAATTCAAAATGAAGTGAAGGAATATGAATTATCTAGTAACCAAAAAACTTAAGTACATAAACCCAGAATATAATCAAATAGGTTGCAAATGAAGGGTGTTTCCACTGAAGTGCATAATTTAAAAGGAAGAGGGCAAGTATAAATATAGGCAGCGTGGGGGGAAGGTGCTTAAACTTTTAAATATTTAAATGTGCCTTGATTACATCCCAAAACAACTTTTTCTGCCCTATTGGCTCCTGTAACTAAATATAACTGGGGAATCTGGAAGATCAGAGATGTTTAGTGGATGATTAGCCTCTTCTATTAAAAATAAAATCTATAAATACTATCATGATAGTAAGGCTGTACACTAATTAATGTCAGAAAGTTACACAATCTTAAAGAGTCTTTAGAATATAATGTGTATGTTTGCATGTGTGTGCCTGTGTGTGCATGTGTGTATGTGTGTGTGTGCATGTGTGTATGTGTGTGTGTGTAATGTCATCCGGTCACCAATGGCTAAATTTGAGAGCTGTTAAGTTCTGCATATATTTCTTGAGGCATCTAGCTTTCTCAGTAGGAGCACTGGGACTGGAGTTAGTGAAAACTTAGGCCAAACATGGCCTAAGAAACTTTGGAGCTATGTGATGCTGGGTGAGGTATATAATCTCTATTTGCCTTCATTTCTTCAACTATAAAACGGGGATAATAGCAACTACCTCCCAGGGTTGTGAAAATCAAATGAGATAATAGTTTGTAAAGTGCTTAGCACAGTGCCTGGCCTTCCTTTCTTGAATAATTTAGATCATTGCTTCTGGATTTCAGGACAGTGTCCTCTCCTATGGAATGAAAATATCATGGATTGGGAGATGTACAAGTTTTCTTTGAATTATTTCCCTGGAAACTATTTCATTAGCTTCCCTGGCAGTTAATGTCATTGCATTTTCAGTTGGGAGTACATAGGCATTTTTTATTTCTAAGTCTTGGCTTGTTCTTCAAAAACTTTCCAGAATTTTGGAGTGGCTCAACATTGCTGTCAAAGGCAGATGATAATGCTTGACATTTGGAGAGAGATCTTCATTTAAAAAAATATTCAAATCAATTAATGCATTTGATCCTGACAACCACCCTGTGATGTAGGACAGCAAGTATCTGTATTTGATAAATGAGTATTAAATGAATCACCAATAAGTTAAGTAGCTTGCTTATGTTACACAACCAGATAGATACAGTGTTTAGAACTGGAACTTGGATCAGCTGACTATCAATACATTTTCTTTGTAGTAGACTATGCTACATGCATTTTAAATGGAGATGAGAATGCATCCTCCTTACAGAACTTTGTATTGTATTTGTTTCATTATTGTGACTTTCTATTCAAGATTACCGCTGTAGATACATAAAAATATCTGAAACATCTCGTCCACTATCAAAGATTAAGGTTTACTAATGCTTAGTTCAATTCACTTAAAAAAGGTATGTATACAATGTCTACTATTTTCAAGACACTTAGGATGTCTCATGCTGATATTTGTTTTTGGCTCATGATCTCACCCATAATTTCACTGAGATATGCATATACAAAAGGTAAAGGGTTCTTAGTTCCCATAGAATTTATTTAACCTAATAATGCTTTGAGTCGAGGAAAAACTATTTCATGCCACAGAAAATGTAAAACACAAAGAAAATGCATGAAATTGCAGGAATTCTTTTTTTTTTAATTTTCACTTAATAGTGTTTTGTATTTTCTAATTTTATGTAAGGATAGTTTCTAACATTCATTTTTATACCATTTTGAGTTCCAATTTCTTCTCCCTCCTTCCTGTCCTGCCTCCCCAAGACAGTAATCAATCTGATATAGGTTATGCATGCATGGTCATATTAAACATTTTCTTGCACATTGGTTGTTGTCCTTCCTCTTTGAAGAGGACCAAAATGACATCACCATTGTAAAGTGAAATTTCCGCATGTCTGACTGTGGCTGATAAGACCAATACGTGCTCAGAATGCTCTACCACAGGTTGGGCACAGATAGTCCATATGAATATTTGGGGTGGATATCCCAAATTTGCACATCCTGCATTTACTTTGTGCTGTCTCAATTCTGCTTTGCTCAAAGAGCACAGCACCCTTTCTGATGTGGGCACGCCATGCTGAGCAGTCCTGTGCCAGTGTCTCCCATGTTGCCTAGTCAAATCCAAAGTTCTTGAGAGTGTCCTTGTATCATTTCTTCTGGCCACCATGTGATCGCCTGCCCCATGTGAGTTCTCCATAAAAGACTTTTTGGCAAGTGTACGTTTGGCATTCCAACTACATGGCCAGCCCATTGGAGTTGCCCTCTCTGAAGCATAGTTTGAATACTTGGCAGTTCAGCTTGAGCAAGGACTTCAGTGTCTGGTACTTTATCCTGTCAGGTGATCCTCAGAATCTTCCTAAGAGAGTTCAAATGGAAGTGATTCAGTTTCCTGGCATGGCGCTGGTAGACTGTCCATGTTTCACAGGCATACAACAATGAGATCAGCACAATGGCTCTGTAGACCTTCAATTTGGTAGTCAGTTTAATACCTTTTCTCTCCCAAACTTTTCTTCAGAGCCTCCCAAACATTGAGCTAGCTCTGGCAATGCGTGCATCAACCTCATTGTCAATGTGTACATCCCTGGAAAGTACACTACCAAGGTAAGTGAACTTATCCGCAGCATTCAAAATTTCTCCATTTGTTGTAACTAGTGGTTCCATGTGTGGATGGTGTGATGATGGCTGATGGAGCACCTGTATTTTTTTGGTGTTAATTATTAGGCCAAAATTAGCACAGGCCAGGCAGCAAAGAATTGATCCATACTTTTTTGCATCTCAGCTTCAGAGGCTGCATTGAGTGCACAATCATCTGCAAACAGAAAATCATGCACCAAGACTCCTTTCACTTTGGTCTTGGCTTGTAACCTTTTCAAACTGAAGAGCTTAACAACAGTACATTAGTTGACCTTGATGCTGTGTTCATTCTCATTGAAAGCATTTATCCACATGACTGAAAACATCATGCTAAAAAGCATGGGAGCAAGCACACAGCCCTGTTTCACTCCACTGGTGACTGGGAAGACATGAGAGCTTTGTCCATTATTCAGAACCTGGGCAAACATGCCATCATGAAATTGACGTACAATATTGATGAACTTCTCCAGGCAATCAAATTTTGACATAATTTTCCATAATCCCTGGTGACTAACAGTGTCAAAGGCCTTGGTCAGATCTACAAACATTGTGTACAGACCTGTGTTCTGCTCCTGGCATTTCTCCTGGAGTTGTCAGGCAGCAAACACCATATGGACGGTTCCTTGGCCCTTTCTGAAGCCACACTGGCTCTCAGGTATATCACCATCTTCCAGGTGAAGGATCAGCCTATTAAGGAGGACTCTAGCAAGAATTTTGCCAGCAATGACTAAGGGAGAGATCCCCCTGTGATTGTCACAGGACAACCTATTCCCTTTACCCATATGGAGATGGACAACAGAGGCATCCTTGAACTCCTGGGGGATAACCTCTTCTTGCCATATAACCTGGAAAATTTCAGTCAGCTTTTGTATGAGCAATGGTCCCCCTACCTTGTAAATGTCAAATGGAATGGAATCAGCACCATGTGCTTTGCCACATGAGAGGAGTCTAATGGCTCTCAAAACCTCTTCTTCAGTTGGAAGTTCAGCTAAGGAGAAACTGACTTCATCCTGAGGTAAATGGTCAATGGCCTCAGCATTGATTGATGATGGTCTGTTGAGAACACTATGGAAGTGTTCAATCCATCTCTCTAGGATCATGTCCTTATCACTAATCAAAGTGGCTCCATCACCACTGAGTAGTTTTGATGGACCATAGGTTTTTGGTCCATATGTATCACTTTCAGGGAATCATAAAAGCACTTTGGATTGTTACTATCAGCATAAAACTGAATTTCATCTTCCTTCTTACTGAGCCAAGAATCCTGCATCTCTATAAGCTTTGCTTGTACTTTACTTTTCATGGAATTAAATACTGCCTTTTTAGAGGTGGATGAACTATCCTACTGTAAATCTTGTGGAGTTCTTGTTTTTCATTTAGCAGCTTCTGAATTTCCCCATCATTTTCATCAAACCAGTCTTAGTGTTTGTGAGTGTTCTGATGAGCAAATGCAGTGCTATACACAAAATCTCTGAGAGTTGCCCACTTCTTTTCTGCTCCACTGTTGCCAACTGTGTGTTGACTCAACTTTCTCCCCAAGTCAGCAGCAAACTCAGAGAAGAGTTCTAATTTGTTGACATTAATTCTTCTGGTATGGAGCTCTTCTCTGAGCATGAACAGTTTTTGTGCATGAGTCATGTTATGAAAGAAGAATCAAAACAAAAAGGAAAAAACACAAAGAAAAAGATCACCAATTTTTTTTTTTAAAGTGAAAATAGTCTGCTTCAATCTGCACTCAAAATTAACAGTTCTTTCTCTGGATGTGGATAGTATTTTCTACCTTGTGTCTTTTGGAATTGTCTTGGATCATTGTATTGCTATGAAGAGCTAAGTCTATCATAGCTGATCATTGAACAATGCTGCCATTATTGTGTATAATATTGTTCTGACTTCTGAAATCTGCCTGCTCATAATTTCTTAGAGCAAAATAGTATTCCACTACATTCATATACCACAATTTGTTCAGCCATTCCCCAGTTCCAATTATTTGCCACCACACACACACACACACACACACACACACACACACACACACACACACAGTGGCAATAAATATTTATCAGAAACACTGACTGTAAAAATTGTTTCCCAGCTTTGTTTTCCTTCTAATCTTGGTAGCACTGGTTTTGTTTGTACAAAACTTTTGAATTTAATGTAATCAAAATCATCCATTTGCATTTCATAATGTTCTCTATCCCATGTTTGTTCATAAATTTTTCCATTTTCTGTAAATCCGACAGGTAAACTATTCCTTTCTCTCCTAATTTGCTTATGGTGTCACCTTTTATGTCTAAATCATCTACCTGTTTTGACTTTATCTTGTAAACAGTGTGAGATGTTGGTCTACGCCTACTTTCTGCCATACTATTTTCCAATTTTCCCAGCAATTTTTGTCAGATCGTGCATTCTTATTTCAGAAGTTGGAGTCTTTGGGTTTACCAAATAGCAGATTGCTGTAGTCATTTACTCCTGTGTCTTGTATACTTAACTTATTCCACTGATCCACCACTCTATTTCTTAGCCAACACTAAGTAGTTTTGATGATTATTGCTTCATAATATAGTTTTAGGTCTGGTGTGGCTAGAACACCTTTGTGGTTTTTTTCATTAATTCATTTGATATTCTTGACCTTTTGTTATTCCAGATGAATTTTTTATTAATTTTTCTACTTCTATAAAATAATTTTTGGTATTTTGATTGTTATGGCACTGAATAAATAAATTAATTTAGGTGCAAATGGCATTTTTATTATCTTTATGTGGTCCACCCTTGAGCAACTGAATTTTCCCGGTTGTTTAGATCTGACTTTATTTGTGTGAAAAGTATTTTGTAATTGTACTCATATAGTTCCTGAGTTTGTCTTGCAGGTAGACTACCAAATATTTTATCTTGTATAAAGCTGTTTTAAAATGAATTTCTCTGTCTCTTACTGCTGGAATTTGTTGTAATATGTAGAAATGCTGAAGATTTGTGTGTGTTTATTTTATATCCTGCAACTTTATGAAAGTTGCTAATTATTTCAAGTAGTTATTTTTAGTTATTTATCTAGGATTCTCTAAGTATACCATCATATCATCTGCAAGGAGTGATAGTTTCATTTCGCATTGCCTATTCTAATTCCTTCAATTTGTTTTTCTTCTCTTATTGCTAAAGCTAACATTTTTAGTTTAATATTGCTGTTACTTCACTGCTGTGCGTATCTTTTAGCAAGGTGTAGTTTCCTTCCTTATCTGGTTAATTTGATTGGCTTTTGCTTTGTCTGAGATCAGGATTGCTACCCCTATTTTTTTTTTTTTACTTCAGTTGAACCATAATATATTTGGTTCTAGCCTTTTACCTTTATTCTATGTATATCTCTCTGCTTTCGATGTATTTCTTGTAAATAGCACATTATAGGATCTACTCTGCTATCCACTTCCTTTTTATAGGAGAGTTCACATTGACTGTTATGATTACTATATATTTTCCTTCATGCTATTCTCCCCACCCCCATTTATACTTTTATCTTTCCTTTCGCCCCTTCCCGCCTCACCAGTGTTTTGCTTCTGACCATTGTCTCCCTCCATCTGCCCTCCTTTCATTTTCAGCCCCACTCTGTTTTCTTTCCCCTATTCACTCCTACTTCCTTCCTCTCTCCCTTCTTGCTGTTTTCTATCTACCTTCTCCCTTTTCCTTCCCCTTTCCCCTCCTATTTCCCTATAGGAAAAGATAAATTTCTGTAGCCAACTGAATGTGTATGTATACTTTTCCCTCAGAGCTAAATCTGGCAGAAATAAGCTTCAAACTATGCTCACCCTCTCCTTTCTTTCCCTCTACTGTAAAAGGTCTTTTGTGCCTCTTTATGTTATATAATTTACCCTATTCTGCCTTCCCCTTTCCTCTTCTCCTTATGCAATCTTTTTTATATATCATCACATCAAAGTCAACTTATACCCACACCCTCTATGTATATTCTTTTTTTTTCAGCCAAAAAACCCCAAAGTTTATTTAAGATCTGTCATATTGGGTAGACTCTTAAGGAATCTGAGCATTTGTATCCTTAATGCCAGCTTACCAGATTGAATCTGAGCACCTTCATGGAGGCAAGATGAATCTTATATAGAGAAAGATTATAGGAGGGATCTAGGGGTGGTCAAATAGTCTGGGTTGCCTGGAGGAGGGAACCAGGGAGAATCTTAAGGAGGAATCTAAGGAGGATCATAATGCGACTGGGGTGACTAGAAATCTGACACCAGGGACCAAAAGAATGGGATTTTCATAGGATCAATGGTGGGAAGTAGTTGGAAGCATCCAATTTATGCATGAATCAAAAGACATCACTCATACCATTTCACTATTATGCCTCAAAGTCCTGTGGAAACAGGCAAGTGATAAAGCAGCAGGTGCAAATACACTGGGAGCTGTAGTTATGACCTTCCACACAGGCAGCCCAGGCCATAAGGTCACTTCTCACTGGAAATGGCAGTGGCACTTGGCAGCCCCCTGGGTGTCTGAACACGCTTTTAAGGATCACACTGTTCACTTCCTGGTGTGATGAATGGGGTTAGAAAAGGTACCTTAAACATTGTCTGCTTACCCAACCCTGACCTGATTACCGCAGCAGATGGGGAATACCACTATGTGGTTGAAATACAAAAAAAATGTACAAAGTGTACAAAAATATCCGCAAAGATGATTCCACTCACCATCAGCACATGGAATATGTGCACACTAATAAACAACACAAAATCCAGTAGACCTGAAAGATGAACTGTTCTTGTTGCAAGAGAACTCAACAGGTATCACATCCAAATAGCAGCTCTCAATGAAACAAGGTTGGCAGCTTACTGAAGTTGAAGCTGGATACACATTTTTCTGGAGTGGGCTCAGTGAAGCTGGAGCACTGTGAAGCTGGCATGGGTTTTGCAATCAAAACTAATCTAATCAGCAAGCTGGTATGCCTGCAAAAGGAGTGAATGACAGGCCCATGACAATGCATATGTCACTCGCAGGGAAACGCCATGCCACCATCATCAGTGCCTATGCTCCCACCATGATGAACCTTGATGAAGTCAAAGAAAAATTTTATGAAGACCTAGAGACATTTATCATCAATGTGCCAAAAGAGGACAAGCTTGTAATTCTGGGTGACTTTAATGTTAGAGTAGGCTCAGACTACCAGACTTGATAGAAAGTCCTAGGGAGGAATGGAGTTGGAAATAGCAAAAGCATTGGACATTGACTGCTGAAGACTTGTGCATCGCATGATCTTCTCACCACCAATACTGTTTTGCGTTTACCTAAATGCAATAAAACTTCATGAATGCACCCTTGCAGTAAACATTGGCATCTAATAGACTATGTGATTGTAAGACGAAGAGACAGACAAAATGTGAGAGTGACAAAGGTTATTCGTGGTGCAGAGTGCTGGACTGATCATAGACTTATCCTTTCCAAGCTAAATATTCACATTCATAAAAAGTGCCATCCCAAAGGCAAAATAACTACCAGAAGAATTAATGGCAACAAATTAGAACTCTTCTCTGAGCATGAGCAGTTTGTTGCTAACTTGGAGGGAAGTTGAGCCAATACACTGTTGGCAACACTGGAGCAGAAAATGAGTGGGCAGCTTTCATAAATTTTGTGTACAGCACTGCATTTGCTCATCTGGGTCAGAACACTGGCAAACATCAAGACTGGTAGGAGGCAATAGATAAAGGACAGCTAGGCTAGGATAAGGGTAACAGAGATTTGAGCATAGTGATAATGAGAAGCTTTTGGCCTCAGGTAAATGCCAGATCAATTGGGAAGATATAATGCTAATGAGAGTTAAAGATCTTCCCTACCCATTAATAGGCCTGCCCATTAAAGGAAACTTGATTAGAGGAGGCCCACACCTTTTGTTAATTTCTAATGAGGCACTGGTTCTCAAGGGTTGTGATGCCCTCTGGCTCTGAAAAGTTCATGAATACTCTAAGGTGAGGTTTTACTTTGCGGTTTACTCATTGGAAGTGTTTGTTTGGCCAGACAAGACCCTGGGCAGATACTAAGGATCTGGTTGGCTTTGAAAACCCAGATATTGGGGCTTCTGTCTGGTAACTAATATCTGTGCTCAGACAGTTGAATCTGTCTGTTAATCTGTGATGTATACATTGCTTATGGTCAGACATTTGGAAGCCCTGTCTGTTGATTATTATTTCTTTGTATTTCTCTGAAGTTCAGGGTGCTGACTTTTTCCCCTGAATTAATTGACTGATATATGTGCTTGATTAAAGTGATTGTTGACCCCTCAAATCTCACCTCAGACACTTGACCCTCACTAGCTATGTGACCTTGGGCAATTCACTTAACCCAAATTGCCTCATCCTGGGTTATCTCCAGTCATCTTGATGAATATCTGGTCACTGGATTCAGATGGCTCTGGAGGAGAAGTGAGGCTGGTGACCTGCACAGTCCTCCCTCACTCAAAACAAAATCAAGTGCCAGTCATGTCATTACTTCTCTGACGAAATGGTCTTCTTCAGCAACGAAGGATGAACACATCTTGACCCCTGAAAAGTTGCTTTCCTTTTAGAAAAGCAGATCAAAGAAACTGTGATAGCAGACCCTCCTATATACGTCGGGGTGTTTGTTTTTTACAGAACATTCAAGGATAATTCAAGGGGGTTCTCAAAACCTATACCCCATCATTCCCCCCTCAAATAAATGATACCCAAATTCTTTTGGTATAAGGAGCAAAGGTCTAGACTTCTGGAACTGCTTCCTTCTGGCAAGGGGTGTAGCACTGTCCCTGCCTCAGTGGGTCTTGCTCAAGGGGTTCATAGTCTGATCAGTCATCTGGAAGTTGATGGCTCAGATCCTGGAAGAGACAAACCTGGTAGGGAGGTTAAAGCAAACAAGGACCAAAAAAGGTACAAAAGGAGTATAGAGAAAAGCCAGTTTCCCTGGAGGGAATTAAACATGACTATGGCAGGACCAAAACATAAAAGGAAAAGGGCATGTTTGATAGGGGAGTTTGTTTTTTTCTTTTCTATCACATATCCCCTTTCTTTCCAAACTACTCTATGGGCACATAGAACATGGAAAGCACGTTTTGAGTCAGTAAAAGCTTTTACTCTTTTGTTTTCTCTTAGCTCTTGGGCTCTAGTGGGTGCTATTAATTCTGTGTTCTGGGTGAAGGTCCCAGGGTGCAGGGATTTGGCCTCTATGATTTGGTCAAGGCCGACTATGTCGTACCTACCTCTCCTGATCCCTTGTTCTGTTTACCGCACTGCTTTGGGGTTCGGGAGTGTATGGCACACCTGAAGAATTAGGTCAGGGCCTAGTCAGCCTATATATACTACTTTTGACTGCCCTAATAGAGATATAGTTCTCAAGAGCTACAAGTTATCATCTTCCCATTTAGGGATGTAGACAGTTTTACATTATTGAATAACATTTTTTTCCCCTTCCTATTTACATTTTTAAACTTCTCGTGAGTCTTGTATTTGAAGATTAGATTTTCTGTTCATGTCTAGTCTTTTCATCAGGGAAGTTTGAAAATCCTTTATATCATTGAATATTCATCTTTTTCCCTTAAAGACTATACTCAGTTGTGTTGGGTAGTTGATTCTTGGTTGTAATCCAAGTTCTTTTGCCTTCTGAAATATCATATTCCAAACTCTTCAGGCCTTTAATGTAGAAGCTGCTAAATCCTGTGTAATCCTGACTGTGGGTCTTTTATATTTGAATTGTTTCTTACTGGCTGCTTGCACTATTTTCTCCTTAACCTGTTAATTCTGGATTTTGGTCATAATATTTCTGTGAATTTTCATTTTGCAATCTCTTTCAGAAGGTGATTGATGGATTCTTTCAATTTTCATTTTACCCTCTGTTTCTAGTATACTGGAACAGGTTTCCTCCACAATTTCTTGAAAGATGCTGTCCAGGCTTTATCTCTTTTAGTCACACCTTTCAGGTAGTCCAAGGATGATTAAATTTTCTCTTCTAGATCTATTTTCCAGGTGAGTTGTTTTTTCTAAAAAGATGTTTTGCATTTTCTCCCATTTTTTTTACTTTGTTTTGTTGTTTCTTGGTGTCTTGCTTTGTCATTAGCTTCCCCTTGCCCAGTTCTAATGTCTAAAGAGTTATTTTTTTCAGTGAATTTTTGTACCTCTTTTTCCTTTTGTTCAATATGTTTGTTTTTGGGGAGGTTGCTCATTTTCTAACCTATTTTTTGGCTTTTTACTTATGTTGAAGCTGATCTCTATTCACCTGGTTGAGTGTAGTCAAAGCCCTATTCTCAGCTTCAGGCTTTTTCTCACTGTTTCTTTCAGAGCTAATTTGTAAATTTTTGGTGCTTCCAGGGTGGTATGATAGGGACAGGTATGGTCATTGCTTTCCTGGTCTGTGACTGTGATCAGTTTGGTCTTAACCCAAGAAGGGCCTTGATTCCCCTTCCCTACAGTCACAAATTCTAATATTCCTGACTACCTTGGAACTGTGTGTGTGCAATGCAATGGGGTCATGAGCCCAGTGCTAGCTCAGGGTCCCCTATAATCTCTTTCTGATTAGTTGATCAATTCCATTACTATCTCTGGATTAAGAACTCCCAAAGCTTCTGAAGTTACTCTTGCAACTACCTCTAAGACCCATTTCTAGTGTGGCTTTTGCTTGCTCTCTGGGCTAGCTCTAACCCCAGTGTCACAGAATTCTTCTGCTGTCCTTCTAACTTCTCTTGGACTGGAAAAATATCTCCCTCTGGCTTTTTGTTGGCTTAGATCCTCCAGAATTCAAGTTGCCATATATATTTTAATGTTGTTTGGAGAGAAATATTGGAAGAATTCTTCTGGGTTGCTGTCTTTATGCTGCCATCTTCTCTCTGCCCCAGATTTAGATAGAATATTTTTGATATGGAGGTTGTAGTGGTGGTGATATTCTCAGGACTCTGAAATTATACCATGCAGATAGCCATTTATTTCATATATTCTTAAGGCCCACCCTGGCTCTACTCTCTCTACAAACAGTAGGAAATATTTCACTTTTCTCATCGTATATTCAAGTTATTTAAAGTTGTCAGTTTCTAATGTGCCAGACTTTCAAGAACAAAGCCAGGTGATTGATAGGACATATTCATAGACCTAGGACCCAAAGTTTTTACATTTTTTATATTCCTATAAAAGCAACTGAGTGTGGTATTCAGCTGGCCCCAGGAGGTACTTCCTCTTAGCAGGTCATTGAATCAAAATCAAAGACTCCAGAAGGAAAGCATATCAAAAGAAACCTCTTTCACATGGAGTTCTCTCTGTATTTTTTACTTTCCACAGGAAGTAAATCTACATGAATCTCCAATATTGCTCTCTTTGCAGAAACCACTTGGCAATACTGAGGGAATTCTGAACTTGTAAAGCCCCTAGATCTTAGTGAATTATATTTTAAAAGCTTGTAGTTTTTTCTTGTTTTTTTTTTCTCTCCTAGAAACAACATCCCTGCTTAAGATGTGAAACTATATGGCTGTAAGGCTCCCCTCCCCCACCACTCCCCACAAATAGAAATTTTTTTCTTTTGATAAACATCCTTGGATAAAAGTCGCAGTGAGAGTCTCAATAAGATGAAATGGGGGAAAAAATTGCAGCAATATGCAAGAAAACAGATGGTCTTCCAGGGTCCAATAGATCTGATCTCTAATTTTCATTACAAAGCAGGATGAGTTTGATTATGTCCAGAGGGAAGAGGCCTCCTGTGTTATCCTCATGGATTCCAGAGATAGCTAAAAGAAAGAAAATTCAATGGCTTAACTTAAAAATGATTGAACATTCAACCTTGTCATTGATATAGCTTAGAAAAGTAGTCCATTTTTTTTAATACTCTATTCAGTAGCACAAGGACCATCTGTCATGAAATTCTGCCAGCCAACAAACTATCCTCAAAATTTTCTTTAGTGTCTACTATGTAATAGCTTGTTGATAAGAAGTAGCATGAAATATTTTACTTGGGAGGCAAATAGTTTTATGAAAGGAAGATGGGCCAGTCATGTTGTTGGATTAAGGGATAACAGGTGGACAGATAAACTGATGGCTACACTAGTACCCGCAGAACATTAAAAAAAAGCTTGGAAGAAAAGATAAGTAGAAGAGCTTTGAAAATAGGATGTTGAATTTAACATATACTTTTTATAGCAAATTTTTGTTGCTGTTGTTGTGTTTGTCCTTCATTTTGAAGAGGACCATGACATCAAGATGATGACATGACTTCCACTTTGATTTGTGTGAGGTAGGAATATGCAAGGTCACCAGCCTCACTTTCTTCTCCTGAGCCATTTGGGTCCAGTGGCCTGATATTCAGCCCTTCAGGCTAAGATCTTAACACATTCTCACTTTGAGTGAGATACACACTCATTCAATGAATAGACTTCTTTAAGTAGTTACTCAAGGGATGACCCCTTTAATAAAAAAAAAAATCAAACTAGGAGGAGAAGACCCTCAGGATTCCTGGGTAAAAGAGAAACAATTACTATTTATTAATTATATTCATTCTGTGCTAGGTGGGTGAGGACTTGTCCATTCTATGAGCTCCAGATTGAATTGGGTTTAAGGCTTGATCTTTGAGCAAGGAATGTAGCTAGTAAACCCAGAGGAAAAAAGGCAGCTTTGGGGCATAAAATGCATCTTCCCCTGGGTAGAACACCAGAGGAGAGGAGGAGGAGGAGGAAAAGGAGGGAGAGGAGAGAAAAGGGTAAGAGAAAGAGGAGGAAGAAGAGAAGGAGGAGGAGGAAGAGAAGGAGGAGGAGGAGGGGAGCTACTACTCACTCACAGGTTGTGTTTGTTCTTCATTCTTGAAGAGAACCATGACATCAAGATGATGACATGACTTGCATTTGACTTTGATTTGAGTGAGGGAGGGCTATGTAAGGTTACCAGCCTCACTTTCTTCTCCTGAGTCATCTGGATCCAGTGGCCTGATATTCATCTGGATGACTGGAGATGACCCAGGATGTAATGGGAAACCCTGGCCCTGTCAGGCTAAGGTCTTATCACATTCTCACTTTGAGTGAGATACCATATGAACAGGTAGTTTTCAGATGAAGAAATTAGCTATCTATAATTATATGAAAAAATGTTCTAAATCACTATTGATTAAAGAAATGCAAATCAAAACAATTCTGAAGTACCACATTATAATAGCAAATTATACATAATAGAGATTAATAGCTTCACATATACTTCTCTTCCTGGACTACTTTATATATAAAAATGTTCTTTTTAAAAAATGTTTGTTGACAAGACTCACAAAGAATGAGAAGGCATGGACAGATCACCATGTGCACCTTTGATAAGGGTTCCCACAATTTTGATAATATATATATCCATCAATGTGCCAAAAACCCTACTGGGTCTGAATTATTGTTGTATTTTCCTTAAAGATTCAGTAAAGATGTGTTCTGGTTAAAATAAGGTGTATTTCTCCTGTGAGAAATAATTACTTATCCCTTTTAAAGGCAACAAAGCATAGTAGAAAGAGTACTGAACCCCAATCCTTGTTTTAATACTTACTACTTAAGAGACCCTTGGAAGTCATATAATGTCTATCAGCTGCATTTTTATTTCCTATAAAATTAGGATACTGCCAATTATACTACATAGCTAAGAACAGACTTTCTGAAGTTTTTTATGTCATAGACCCCTATGGCAGTCTGGTAAATTCTGTGGATCTCTTCTATGAACAGTTTTTATAAATGTAAAACATGAGAATCAAATTATTTTGAAGTACAATTATCAACATGTGAAAAGGTGGTCATAGACCCCACATAAAGAAATCCTGCCTCAGAGGTTTGTAGGAGGAAAAGGTATAAAGGGTGTTATTGTAATTTTTTGCCTTTTTATTCAATTTTATTATGCTATTTCCCCTAAATATCTGTCCTAAAACCTGTCTCCTGTTAATAATAACCTCATCTGACTAAAACCTGACGCAAAGAATGATAATATTAAGTGAAAATTTTTGACATTTCTGATTTAAGAAGCCAAAAGAGAGGAAGAAGAGAGTTTAGTATCCACAAACATTTCAAACTCTCACAAGTGGATTTAACTACCTTTATTTGTCGAAAGAACTCTCCTGGCTCCAACTTTTGGTTACCTTTGTGACTGATATATACATCTCCTCGTCTCAATTAGCTCATTGTGACTTCTTTGAAATGTAGGCTTTTAGTTTTACAAATTTTGCAAACTTATATTTCAATCTGTAACTTATTCTATTTACTAATTTTTCTGACTCAGTTTATTCAACCTTAATTGAAGCATAAAATTAAAAAAATAAAAAAATCTATTTTGTTAGACTTGTAAGACCTTTAACAGCCATAAAGATAATTATTTATTAAAAATTATTTCTCTGTCTCTCTGATGTAATTTTTCTCTATAAAGGCTGTCAGAAACTCTAGTGTGTGTTTAGGGTTATTTTTTGTGCTCATGCATAATAAAATCTAGATTTTTACTTCTATAGTTTCTGTGTTATAATAGATTTATTCAGACGCAGTTACCTATCATATGAATTCAAAGAGGAAATAGTTCTTCTGTAAGAAGAGTTATATAAATTTGAGGTATCATTGAAGCAAAAGCTTATCTACTAATTATAGTATCAACAGAAATCTGTGAGTATCAGGGGAAATAGTACTCACTGCATGATTCAAGGCTTGTGTACATTAAAACACCTTTTCCTTTACTTGGAGAAGCTATGCATCAATCAAAGGAAAACTCAATTAAACCAAATTAAATCTTGATAAAAAGAAATATAAACAATGGCCAGATTAGCAAATTTACTAATTACAGTTAGGTCCTGATTAGTATGAACAATGAATTGGTGAAGTAATAACATTATTTGAGTATGTACTATTTAAAATTATAATTAAATGTAAAATATGGCAATTGGTTCCAGCTCAATGGAATTATATAATGAACATTTATTTTTAAAAAAATAAGGTTTTTTTTAACCTATTCATTAGCACTGGAGGCAGCTAAGTGATATAGTAGATAGACCACCCAGCATGGAATCAGAAGGACCTGAGTTCAAATACGGCCTCAGACACTTACAATATGGTGTGACTGTGGGCAAATCATTTTACCTCTAATTGCCTCAACTATACAGTGAAGACAACAGATTCTACCTCACAGGATTATTGTGACGATCAAATGAGATAATATTTGTAAAGCTCTTGCTATCACATGTTAGGTTCTTTATATAAATGGTTATTTTCCCCTTCCCTTTATTAATCTAATTTAACAGCAAATAAGAAAAATATTTCTGATTCAAGTTATTACAAAGTAATACAGTAGATATAGGAAGCAAAATGAAAAAAGATTTTTAAATGACCAAGAATGACACTTCAAGATAAATCCCTATTAGTATAATAAGATAACATGATTGTCATTGAAAATATTTTTGCATCATAGATTAAACTTTCTTTAAATCTTCATGCATACTCCATATCTCAATGAATTTGCATACTAACATTCACCCATAATTAACTAAGTGTAGTTAGATAACCTAGGGCATTATCTAAAATCAGTAATACTTTAGATGAATATTGTTGTTCTTGCAATATTTATAATAGCTGGGCTAAAATAACTTGGAAACCAATATTTGAAAAGAGGTTTTGTCATCTAGGCTTTCTTATGTGACTGCCAAAGAATTGGAGAGGCTTGATGTTTGTAGTCTCTCAGAATGGGAGGATTTGAAAACAAATGAACAAACAATGATTTAAATTATAAATTCCCTTTTGCATTACCTCCTAATACAATCTTAGATATTTTAAATTCAGTCATTATTTATTTTTATTAATTATTTTTTTAAGATTTGAATTTATTTATTTTTAGTTTTCAACATTCATTTCCACAAGATTTTGAGTTCCAAAATTTCTCCCTATCTTTTCCCTCTGCACAGCCCAGATGACATGCATTCTTATTATCCCTTCCCCTAGTCTGTCCTCACTTTTAACATCCCCCTTTCTTATCCTCTTCTCTTTTACTTACTTGAAGGGCAAGATAGATTTCTATATCCCATTGTCTGTGTGTACCTTATTTCCCAACTGCATGTCAAAACAAATTTTTAACAATTGTTTTTAAAACTTTGAGTTCCAAATTTTCTCCCTTCTTTCCTCCCCACCCACCCTCATTGAGAAGGCAAGCAATTCAATATAGCGTGTACATGTGAAGTTATTCAAAACACCAGCATAAGAGTCATGTTATTAAAGACTGAGTATATTGCACTCCATCCTATCCTGCTCCACAATTATTCTATTTTCTCCTTTATCCCTTTTCTAAAGTGTTTGTTTCTGACTACCCCCTCCCCCAATCTACCCTCCTTTCTATTATTTCCCCCCCTCCTTCATCCCCTTTCTCCCTACTTTCCTGTAGTGTAAGATACCCAATTAAGTATATATGTTATCCCCTCCCTAAGCCAAATCTGATGAGAATAAGGTTCACTCATTCCTTCTCATCTCCCCCATCTTCTCTTTGATTGAGGAAACTTTTTCTTATCTTTTTTATGTGAGATAATTTACCCCAATCTATCTCCCCTTTTGTCCTTCTCCCAATATATTCCTCTCTTATTCCTTAATTTTATTTTTAGATATCATCCCTTTATATTCAACCCACCCTGTGCCATCTATCTGTCTATCTATCTATCTATCTATCTATCTATCTATCTATCTATCTATCTATCTATCTATCTATCTATCTACCTATCTATCATCTCCAACAACTACCCTAATACTGAGAAAGGTCTCACAAGACAAATATCATCTTTCCATGTAGGAATGTAAATAGTTTTACTTTAATAAGTGTCTTATGATTTTTCTTTCCTGTTTACCTTTTCATGTTTCTCTTGATTCTTGTTTTTGAAAGTCAAATTTTCTATTCAGCTCTGTTTTTTTTATTAAGAATGCTTGAAAGTCCTCTATTTTATTGAATATCCATTTTTCCCCCTAAGGATTATAATCAGTTTTTCTGGGTAGGTGATTCTTGGTTTTAATCCAAGTTCCTCTGACCTGCAGAATATCATAATCCAAGCCCTTCCATCCTTTAATGTAGAAACTGCTGGATCTTGTGATATCTTGATATTGTGTTATCTTCCACAATACTCAAATTGTTTCTTTCTGGCTGCTTGCAATATTTCCTCCTTGACCTGGGGATTCTGGAATTTGACTACAATATTCTTAGGAGTTTTCCTTTGGGGATCTCTTTTAGGAGATGATAGGTGGATTCTTTCCATTTCTATTTTACCCTCTATTTCTATAAGTTTTCTTTGATAATTTCTTGAAAGATGATGTCTAGGCTCTTTTTTTGATCATGGCTTTCAGGTAGTCCAACAATTTTAAAATTATCTTTCCTGTATCTATTTTCCATGTCAGTGGCTTTTCCAATTAGATATTTCATATTCATATTGTCTCGTTTTTTTTTTTCATTCTTTTGGTTCTGTTTTATAATTTCTTGATTTCTCATAAAGTCATTAGCTTCCATTTGCTCCATTCTAATTTTTAAGGAGTTCTTTTCTTCAGTGAGCTTTTGGATCTCCTTTTCTGTTTGACCAATTTTGCTTTTTAAGGCATTTTTCTTCTCATCAGCTTTTTGGACTTCTTTTGCCATTTCGGTAAGTCTATTTTTTAAAGTGCTGTTTTCTTCAGTGTTTTTTGGTGTGTGTCTCCTTTAGCAAGCTGTTGACTTGATTTTCATGATTTTCATTCATTTCCCCCCCAATTGTTGCTCTGCTTCCCTTACTTGATTTTCAAATTCCTTTTTGAGTTCCTCTACAGCCTGTGATCAATTCATATTCCTCTTGGTGGCTTTTAAGGTAGGACCTTTGACTTTGCTGTCTTCCTTTGGCTGTATCCCCTGGTCTTTCTTATCACCAAAGTAAGAGTCTATAGACTGAGTTCTTTTACAATTTTTACTTATCTTCCCAGCCAAACCCTTGACTTTCTAACTCTTTGTCAAAGTAGGACTCTGCATCCAGTGGGTGTGGGTGTGGGTGTACTGTCACAGGCTTCAGGGATTTTGTATCAGCTGCTTGATCCTCTACCATCTGTGGGTCCAGAGCTCAGGAAGCAGCCTTTGCTGCTGCTGCTATTGCCACTGCTGCTGGCTGTACTGCCACCCCTCTACCCTTCCCCCACTGCCCTGGGGCTGAGGCCAAAGCTGGCCAGAGAGTGTGCTCCTCTTTAACCCAGGTCCCACGAAGTTTTCCCACTGAGCTTTTTGGTATTTGTAGGTTGAGAAGTTGGAAAACTGACACAGCTGTCAATGATTCAGTTCCCTGAGGCCTGCTCCTGTCTGTCTGTGCCAGTGTGGTTCACACAGCACTGCACTTCATTCCCTGCCTGGTGTGAAAGACCCTTCCTTTTAATTTTTCAGGTTATCTTGGGCTAGGGATTTGTTTCTCTCTGTCATTTTGCTGGTTCTGTAGCTCTAGAATTTGTTTAGGATTATTTTTTACAGGTATTTGGAGGATTATGAAGGAGAGCTCAGGGAAGCCCTTGCTTTTACTCCACCATCTTGGCTCTGCACCCAGTTGATCTTTTTTTCTTTCTTTCTCAGAAATGTAAGTTTTAGAAAGTCTTCTTTTCCAGAATAAGCTTGTTTGATCCACATTACAAACAATGTTGATCCATGTATCCACTCTATTTGGTTACTTTCCTTAAAAATCCAGATACTATACTATTTTGTCCTCTTCTGCATTGACCACCTCTCTGGTAATTTTAGCATTTTCAGTTGAACTTGATTTTTAAAGCAATCCAACCAATACTTCTAGTGAATGCTTATGTAATTTCAGTATTATTTCATTACCTTAAATAAATGGAGCTTTTTTCTGCATGACTTTTCTGCTAAGAAGAATTCATTTTTGATTACAACTTCAATTAGCAAAGCATCAATTCACTCCATCCCTATTATTGTTATTATGCTTTTGCTTCTTTGTAATTGTTTGTAAACATGAGAAGCTGGGGCTACTTTGCCTTTTTCTTTTATTTTCCCTGCATAGTTATAATACCCCTTATAGTCAATTCAGGCCCAATCTCATGCTATTTTAGAGTTATTATAACCACATTCATATCAGTTGCTTATATTAATTTTTTCTTGTATTATAACAAACCTCTTTTTTTTTGTTGCTGTTCTGATAGTATTTTCACCAGAGATAGCTTTCATTTCATTCATTGTGCTAAGGGATCTTTAAAAGAAAAAAAAATGAACACAAATATTCATACCTAGCAACCCGTCCCATCCACATTTGAGGATGGGTGAAAGCAAAAAACAGTTTGAGTAAAATCCTGGACTGGCTTACACTTATTGCATTGATTGAATTTTCGCTGTCATTATATGTGACTTGCTATAATTTTATAATTCTCAAACATTATATTTTCCATTCCTTGATTTCACATTAATTGGATCAAGTTGCACTCTTTTTTTATATAGACATCAACCAGTGCTGAAATGCTTCAGAAGAACAAAACCCTCTTAACAGAAACTCATCAATTTTACAATTCACACCATTTAGATATTCAGAAGTAAACCTCTTTAGACCATTTATTCCAGCTCCAATATGAAAGGAATCTTCTCTATGACAGACCTGACAAATGATAATCCAGCTATTTACTGGATGATTTCTGATGTGGGGGATCCCACAACCTCCTAACACAGCCTTATTTAGCCTCCTTTATATTTAGTTATTTCTCCTAAAAATACATAACCACCTGCACATACAGAGTACAATATTTAGAGTTGAAAGAGACCTCAGAGATCATCTAGACCAGGCTGCAGGTGGGGAAACCAAGAGTGAGAGAAAGGAAATGACATACCCAACGTCACTCAGGTAGTAAGTGTCAGTGATGAGACTCCATCCAAGTGCTTTAATTTCAAATCCATTGCTGTTCCCATCATAACATTTAATCTCCAACCAATTTATGCCCCCTACAACATTTACCCGCCTCCCTACTCTTACTTTCTTTTCAGCTGATTTTTGGAAGAAAAGACCATTCTTACAGTCCATTGGTTTCCTTAAGGAAACTTAAAATCACAAGAGCTCTCTTTACTGTCTGCTCTAAATCTCTTTGATTTGGGGTCAGTTATTTCATCAGTTGTGAAATCCTCCTATCTAGGACCTCCTTTTTTCTTCAGTTTGTCTTCTGTGATGTTCACCAGGGGATGTCTTACCTTTTCTGTGTCACTTTCTGCATCTGGTTGCTTCTGTAGAATTGGAAAAGTATCAGAAGGCTTGGCCCAGTGGGGAGACCAGCAGGATAACTGGCCCCTGAGGCCTGTCACAAGTCATTGTTTGAGCTTTGCAATTGGGCTTGTTGCCTGGGAATCCAAATACAACCTCGCAGGGTTTTAATTGGGATCAAGGGAGATGAGTCAGAGGAATGAAGTGACAGATGGAGGTGTGTGACCTGAGCAGAAGGAACCATTCCCCCCTACCCAATTAATAAGATATGCTTAATTCTCTTTTTCCATTTGGGGATAGTATTGGCAGGTGGTGGGGTCAGAGGGTTAAGAGCAGAGAACCAATTTGATAGGGTCATTTTAAACATACCTGAGAGACCCACTTTAATTTACCTTACAAATACAAAGTAGAAGAAAATTCTTTTGGGGACATTTGGTCTGCCGGCATAAGTATTTATCCTTCTTTTGGGGGCTCCCCAATAGCCATAGGGGAAAAATGAATGTGAACTAAAAGTCCTAAAAGCCAACATCTGTTTCTTCTTTGATGTTTGCTGCCAGACAGAAGATTTTCTGATAAAGTGGACAAGCATTAATTTGCCTTTCTCACGATCTTCATGAAAGGTGAAATGAATTGTTTCTATTATATATGTAACTCACATGACTAGTTTGAAGCAATGTATGCGTTTCTAATTGTGCAGCTCAAAGATGAGCCAGCAACCAGAGCAGTGTAGTGGTGGAGACAGGAAGCAGGGTAGCAAGATCTTTTGAGTGAAAGAGTGCTAAATCTAAAATGAGGAAAGTTGGCTTCAGTTTCTAGATCTGGCACCTTCCTGATATTAGGCCATAGATGCGTTATTTAACCTTTTTAAATATCCATTTCCTTATAAGTAAGGATTTGATGCTTTGAAGAAAATGATTTGTAAACCTTTGGATGTTACAAAAATATTAGTTTTTATTTTCAGTGGGGGTCCATAGAGCCCTTGTCAGTACTCTCATGATATTATATCAAAATGATATCACAGCATCATAACTAGATTAGGATCCCCGTGTCAAATGTTAAAAGTAGCAATAAATGGCTAAATTTATGTTCCTAGAACTGCATTCTTCTTAGCGTCATCATCATAGTAGTTTTTATGTAACACTTATGATTGTCAGACACTGAACACTTTAGACTATCACAACTCTGGGTTGTTGTTCAGTTGTTTCAGTCATGTCTGACTCTTTGTGACCCTATTTGGGCTTTGTTTATCAAACATACCGGAATGATTTTCTATTTTCTTCTGCAGATGATTTTACAGATCAGGAAACTGAGGCAAACTGAGTTGTGATTTGCCTAGGGTTACAGATTTAGTAAGTGTCTAATGCTGGATTTGAACTCACATCTTCGTTACTGTAGGCTAGGTACTCTATCCACTGAGCCACCTAACAGGCCAACAATTCTGGGAGTTAGGTGTTATTATTGGTCTAATTTTCCAATTGAAACTGAACCACCTAGCGTTTCAATTAGATTAGCAGTCCTTTGTGTGTTGGACAAAAGTCACACATTAAGAGTGACAGTGGCTAAACTTATGTTCCTAAAATTGCATGTTTCTTAATATAATGTAAAAATATATTTTTCTTCAGAGTATAATATAATTCTTATTAATAATAAATTAGTTGCATGATATTAATTATTCATAGAACAGCATAATAATAGTACTACTAATAATAAACATTTATATAATGCTTCCTATGTGCCAGGCATGAAGCACTTTACAAATATTATCTCGTTTGATTTTCACAGCAACCCTGGGAGGTAGATGATGTTAGTATTCCCATTTTACAATTAAGGAAACTGAGAGAAACAGAGGTTAGATGACTTGCCAAGGTCACACAGCTAGTGAATAGCTAAGGCCATTTTTAAGTCTTCCTAAGTCCAGGTTCAGAGCTCTATTAGCTTCCTCATCCAGTTGCCTAATTAATGATCTCTCTCTCTCTCTCTCTCTCTCTCTCTCTCTCTCTCTCTTTCTCTCACCACCTTGCCATTCTTTGAATGGAACTGTACTAAATAAGACAGATTGTGATATATGTTTATTCACTTTATAGCTCAGCATGGCTAAATTATACATTGTTTTTAAGCTAAATCTCCATGAATAAATGAGTGAATGAATGAATGAATGAAAAAGCTGTATTCAGTACTTAGTGTATGCCAGGCCCTCTGTTAAGTTCTGGAGCTATAAATACAAAGATGAAGGCAGAGCCTGTTCTCAAAGAGCATAAAATTCTAATAGGGGAAGGCCCATATAGAGAAATGGTGGTCAGGGAATGATGTACTGGTCTTGGAAATCAGAGGGTTTGTTAATAGTGTCATAGAGCAATCACAGCTATCTCTTCCACATTGTAACTTTCCCCATCATGTTTTGAAATATCTCTGGTCAGCATAAAAAATTAAATGAGAATTTTTTGGTAGTTTTGAGAAGGCTGCAGATGACACATGAAGGTCAACAGCTGATATGAAGCTTTTATAATAAGGTATTGTAAATACTCCATAAAAGAAAAAGAAAAAAAATCAGATCTCTCTAGTATGAATGGTATGAAGGGAAGCCAAAAAATTTTACATGAATTTTCTAAATCACCAAGGTGCCACACCCCTAACCCCCATGACTTAAAAGGGATAATTGTACTTGACATTCCCTTTTCAGGCAGTGTTTATCCGATTACTGTTACTAGAGTAAGAACTGGAAAGAGTAGGGAAAGAGATATGTCTAGGGGTAGAAAGACAGTAAAAATTCACTATGGTGGATCTGGGGCTAGCTGTAAGATGAATTCTCAACAGTTAAAAGAACAGTATCCCCTGGTGAGAGCATGGCGGGAGGTGAAACATAGCAGCTTGGTGGATAAAGGTTCAGAGTACAGCACAGTGGTTCCAGTGCTCCCTAATGAACTTATAATAGTTAGGTACACAGGCTCCAGATTATAGTCAGAAGATGGATCCCAGAAACATGGCAGAAAGATGGCTAGAGTGTATCATGATGGGTCTGGGGCCAGTTAGATGTAATGAATTCTCCACTATCACGAGTTCAGAGATTCTGGGCCAGGAGTAAGAGTATAGGGATAAGGGGTAAGGGTGATTCACAGCATCATTTCAGGAACAAGTTTGGTGAAGGTGATGAATTTCTCCATGTTTAGCTGTGGATACAGAGAAGTCTGCTGCTGTTTTTTGTGGAAAGTGTTCTGTTACAGTGTAACTCATTTGGCATAGCTTTGGATAAGCCGGTATGGCCTCAGTACCATAGCAAGGATATTGTAGAGGACATATTAATCTGATGCCCTATCATGTCATGACAATAACACTAAATAATTAAAGAATATGCCTGTGGAACATAAGGTCTAGCAGAGATTACCAAGGTAGAATAGATTTAAGTGTTGGCCCAGTAATGAGCTGCATGTCTTTTAGACAAGGTTCATATCTGATCGGTTACCAAGTACTGTTGGTTTTCCTTTATTAACATATTTCCTATATGCCACCTAATCTCATATGATACTGCTAACACCCTGATCCCGGTCTTTATCAACTTGTACCTGAACTATTGCATTATCCCTCTGAATAGTCTTCTTGCCTAAAGTCTCTCCCTACTTCAGTCCATCCTCCACTTAGCTGTCAAATTTATCTTCCTAAAACACAGGTCTGACCGTGTCATGCTCTTTTTCAATAAACATCCAAAAGTCCCCTGTCACCTCCATGATCATACACAGAAACCTCTGGTCATCAAAATCCTTTAAAACCAGGTCCCCTTCTACCTTTCCAGTCTCCTTTGATCTCGCTTTCGTCCATGTACTTTTTTGTTTCTTTTTAATTTATGGGGTAAAACAAATCCATTCCATGTACTTTGTGATAAACTGACACTGACCTTGAGTCTCCTGCACAAGACTCTCAAATCTTGATTCCATATATGTCATTTTCAGTGACTGTCCTCCATGTTTGAAATTCTCCCCCTCTTCATTTTTGCTGAGGACTATTTGTTTTTGTCTTTTAAAAGAAATCTCTAGCACTTAGCATAGTGCCTAGCAACATGCATTGGATAAATGCTTGTTGACTTGTTTCCTGACCAGTATGGTGATGTGCCAAGATGCTCATTACTAAATCGACCATAGGTTTAGGTGTGTTTTGGCTATCACATATTGTTACGCCAAGGCAATATTCACAGCACTGGTGGTTACTATGAATATGCCAGTGTAGTTCTCAATTGCAAAATGTAAAAGACTCTTCATATAGAAGACAGAAGAAAAACATTTATTTAAACACCAGAAAGCCAAATCCCAGAACCAGAAAGCAAAATCTGCCATGGTGACCAAGAAGTTAATAAACATGATCACAGCAGGGGGCAAAGCCATTCTCAAAACTTTCCTCCCCTAGCCAGGGCCTTCTCACAATCAACTGTTACAATGTGTCAGTCTCAAACCTCCCCTCCCCCAGTCAGGGCCTTCTCACTATCAACTGTTACAATGTGTCAGTCTCAAACCTCCCCTCCCCCAGCCAGGGCCTTCTCACTATCAACTGTTACAATGTGTCAGTTTCAAACCTTCTTTTCCCTCAGCCAGAGTCTTTTCACTATCAAATGTCATAATGTGTCAGTTGGCCTGCATTCTTTTCCCTCTGACCTGACCCCCCTCACTTCCTCCCTGTTCCTTTCCACCCTTCCTGTTCCACCTCTTCAGCCTCTTCCACCACATGTGACCCAGGCTTCCAGGCCATTTAAGCAGATCATATGGGCTTACTAATTAATGAGAAAGATCTTTCATTTAAATTATTATTACACATATCTCAAAAGTTAAGTAAATGTGGAAGCGGGAGAGTCACAATTTGAATTGGTAGAGTTAGTTTAGCAACCCTGAAAAAAAAAAAGCAAAGAACCTTGAATTATTGAAGTATTTATAGAAAATATATGTATATATACATAGATTCAACTGATATATATATTATATAATTTATGTATAATATAATATGTATACATTATGCATATAGTATATACGATATGTACATTATGTATAATATATATAATTTTCTCACTTGGTTGTTTTCTGTATTATCTAAAAAATAATCATTGCATTATTATGCCATAGTTCTATGCATTTTGATTCTTAGAGCATTATTAACTTATTTAACCTTGTTAAAAAAGCAACATATTTGTATTTAAGATCCAAAACAAATAAAAATAGCAAGTGCTATTTAGAACATGAATGTGGAAAACCTGATAAAGTCTAAATTAACAATCTCTAGCTTTTCCTCACTGTGAAGAAAATAGGACAGTTATGTTTGGATGGGTTCCTAAGAAGTACTTATTTTTAGCAAAAAAACTTTTATTTAAAAAATAAGCAACAATAATAACAACGTGGTAAAACTGGAGGTAGCATATTTTATCTCTTAAGCCACTTACCACTGAGAGGAAAAAAAAAACCAAACACTTTAAGGCTACAAAAACTCATTCTTATAGCAAATGAAAACACTGCTTGTTGAGCCTAACACAGTAATTAAATTTGCTTCTGTTTATTTTATTTTTCCTAGTGCTATTTATGATTTCTGAGCTGTTTTTTTTTTTTAAAGAAAGTGAGGGAAGATAGAATCTTCCAATTAAGTACATAAACCAACACTTTCTCAAAGTAGGCATAATATATACTATTCATTATTTTAGAAATTGTTTGACCATAATCATTATTAGTAACATTTTTTGCTTTAGACATGACACATATGAATACCATTTTGTGTAGTGCCGCAAAAAGAGGATTTAGCCAAGGAATTGAATTCTTCAGGCTATGATCAAAGTAATGTGATATAAGTGAAAGTTTTTGAATTTTGATTTGAAATTGAGAAAACTTGGATTCAGGTTTTAGTTTTAACAGTTGCTAGTGATCTGGGGCAAGTAACTTGACCTCTCTGGGTCTCATAAGACCTTACATCTTCCTCCTCACAACTTCCCTTTCATCCAACCCTCTTTGCCATACTCACATAACCATCATGCACATTCAAGATCTTATTAACTAAGGTCTAGACTATTAGAATAGCTTCTTAAATGTTCTCCCTATCTCTCACCTTTGTGCTTTCCACTTCATTTTCCATGTAGCTACTAAAGTGATATTCCTAGAGAATAGGTATTATTACATTATCCCTCCTCAATAAACTTGAGTGGATCCCTGTTGACTGTAGGTCAATGAAAGAACTAATGTTGAAATAATAAGATGATGAAATATTATTTATTCTTTTCTCATAAAAATTCCCATTTTGTATAGTTTATAATGTACAATATATTTATAAATAAGTAAAAATAACCATATTGAGTGGGTGTTATATGGGATCTGGGATCAAAAAAGTTTTAGAGACCATTGGTCCTAGATACTGAGAGGTTAAATGATTTACCTATAGTCATATAAGTCAGTGAGTCTCAGAGAAAAATCTCTGAACCTAGTGACAGCAAGGTGGTTCAGTGGATAGAATCCTGGAGTTGTCGTCCAGGAGATCTGAGTTCAAATCTAATATCAGACAATTATTAGCCATATGATCCTAAACTGGGCACATAATTTCTGAGTACTTTAGTTTCTTCAACTACAAAACAGAGATAAAAATAGTACCTATCTTGCAGGGTGGTTGGGAATCATATGAGGTAATACTTACAAATACTTGGTATAGTTCCTAGGTACTTAGTAAATACTTGTTCCTTCCTTTTCCCTCATTCTAAGTCCAGAAATCTACTAGGTATACCACACTGCCTTTTAGAGTGACTTGCCTAACATTAGAACTGAATTACAAATCAAATCTCTTGCCTCTAATTCCAGATCAAGAGACAGCATGGCATAGTCAACTTGGGGGTTTAAATCTTGTTTCTAGAAATTGGTAGTTTCTGTGTAATCCTGGTCAAGTCTTTCTACCTCTGTAGGTCTCAGTTTCCACATACGCATAATGAGGATAGGAATAACTGTAGCAGCTCCCCCATGATACTATTGTTAGACTCACATGAGATTGTATATATGTAAATGTTTGCAAACTTTGTGGAATTATATAAATGGCAGACATTATTATCATCAAAATGCACTGGAAAAAGAAAGACTGAGTTTTTCATATATTGGTCTCCAGAGAATGATCTTTCCAGTCTTTTGCCCAGCTGGTGCCTGCATCAAGGACAAAGACCACAATGAAATGATTCCCATTACTCTTGTAATGGCTAAACCTCATCCCCACTTTTGATATAGTAGCTGTATCATGGGACTCTCTGTCTTTCAAGAGCATAACGTTATCTCCCTATTTATCATCAGTTATATGCTATTATCTTGGTAATTGAGGAGGAAAGTAGTATTAGAATCTCTGCACCATGATGGAGATGAGCAATATTTCTTTCATTTCTCACTTACCTCTCTAGTCACAAGAACAGATTTATTTGGAGTATGTCCTATTTGGGGGCATATTTTTGTGAACTCTATATTCCATTATTTTTGTTCCTCAAAAGTTAATTGCTAAATGCTCTTGATAATGAAGCAACTACCTTGGGCTTTGAGTTCATGATGGCTGTGCCCTAAGACTACCTCTGTCTGACTCTTGAAAGGGTCTTTCCTTGGGTTTCAGTTAAGCTAAGAATGAAGTGCACTTTTCAAGTCTGGCAAGTCTCCCTTTTCCCTACAGGATAATAGAGCTGTTGAAAGGGAGAAGCCGAGAATGGCTGCTCAATCAAATCTCTGAATGCTGAAAAGGTCAAAACCGTATAGCACAGTGCTATAATTCACAGATCATACATGGTATTAACATTCCAATACCTCATTCTTTGAGAAAAGATTATAACAAGGACTCCAAATGGCAGAGCATTAATCCATTCTTGTGACAACAGTTGTGCCAGCTCCGGAAAATGTACAAATGTGACCCTGGCCTGGGCATTGAGCTTTCATTTGGATGTGACACTGCAGATCTTGATTTTGATAACAAATGGAGGTGTGTTGGAGAGAGCAATGGAAAATGCTCCCTAAACATTCTCTGAAGAAAAATGGCTTTAACATACATCATAGGCTAATTTCATTCAAAACATCAGGTCAAGCAAATGACCTCTTTCAGAACTTGCCTTCATTTCCCACACTGGCTTTAAAGAACATCAGTTATCTACTGAAATTCAAGAATGCAAAGACTGCTGGAACAGAAATCCATGATTACAATAGAAATAGTTCTCTTCACCCTGTGGATCAATTTCAACCCAGCCAGGTTTCTATATTTTGTTGTTGTTCTATTTTTTTTTTTATTTCTATGAAAACCCTTAGAATATTTTGAAATTTCATTTGGGAGGCTTAAAAAATAGCACATTTATATAAGGCTTCATATGTTATGGAGAAGAGGGGGTTGATGAGTATCATAAAAGCAATATATATGAGTAACAAAAAAACATGGACTGGTCATGTGGTGAGAACAAGAGGCAATCCTTCCCCATCCCATGTACTCCACCAGTATCCTTGGAATATCAAGAGAGAGCAAGAAAGGTCTCCAGAATATATCCAGTAGAACTATTTTGTGGATGACTTATGGAAGGACCTGGACAAACCAAACATGGTAAAAAAGTTTGATTGGTTATAATCTTTATTATCAAAGGGAAACATACGTTAAAGTGATCATAGATCATTTGAATATTGAGTTGAGTATTTCTGTCTCACAAAGTTTTTACCATAAGCTATCTTTGCAGCAACGTAGAATATAAGCTCCATTAAGGTTACAACGATTTAATTTGCTTTTGAGTATGCAGTGATTAACACAATGCCTTGCATACATTAGATGCTTCTTAAAAGTTTGTTAAATGTTATTAAATCCCTTGATCCTCACATCAGGTGGCTAGGCCAAGTGTTTTATCTTTGCCTTATTAAAGAAAAGAAACTGAGGCTTAGAGGGTTAAGAAAGTTGTCAGGTTCGCTCAGCTGGTAACAGGTTGAACCAGGATTAAGAATCTAGGTCTCACTCTAAAACTAGAACTTTTCCCACTATTCTAGAGCTGCTCTTTGTGTGACTCAATGTACTTCTACAGACCCACTGCTCCTCAGTAGGCAAGAAAACAAATAAAGAAATCATATCACTTAAGACAAATGTTTTGATAAACAATGCACAAAATGTCAGTCTGGAGCATCTAAGAACAACCAACGAAGCCACTAGCAATGAATATATTGGTTCAAAAAGCCCTTGTTCCCAAAATGTTATGAGAAAATATGAGCTGTATTGGACACTAGCCATTTTTTTAAATTTACATTTAAAAATATTTAACTTTTTTAAAAAAAATTGAGTTTCAAATACTATCCCTCCCTCCACTTCCCCACCCATTGAGAAGGCAAACAATATTACATATGTGTAATTACATTACATATGTGAAGTCATGCAAAGCATATTTCATATTTGTCATGTTGCAAAAAAAGACTAGAAAATATAGAAAAGGGAAAATATGCTTCCATCTGTATTCAGAGTTCATCAGTTTTCTTTCTGGAGATGGATGACATTTGTCATCATGGGTCCTTTGGAAGTATCGTAGGTCATTATACTGATCAGAGTGGCTAAATCTTTCATAGTTGATCTTTTTTTTTTTTCTTTTGGAGAGGCATTTGGGATTAAGTGATTTGCCCAGTGTCACACAGCTAGTGAGTATCATATGTCTGAGGCTGAATTTGAACTCAGGTCTTCTTGACTTAACATCTGGTCCTTTACACACTGTGCCACCTAACTACTTCTCATCATTCTTGTAATGCCTCTGTTACTGTTTACCATGTTCTTCTGGTTCTGTTCACTTTTCATTAGTTCATGTAAGTCTTTCAAGGTTTTGTAGAAACCATCCCCCTCATTTCTTATTAGCAAAATAGTAATCCATCACAACATCTTCAGCTATTCCTCAATTGTTGAGCATCCTCTTAATTTCTAATTCTTTGTCACCACAAAAAGAGCTACTACAAATATTTTTGTACATCTGTGAGATAAAGACCTAGTAGCAATATTGCTGGGTCAAAGGGTATGCATGGTTTTATAAACCCCTTGGGAATAGTTATAAATTAACCTATTACCTCTTGTTAGACCTTTGTTTATGGATAGTCAATCAACCAGTTAATTTGGTAGATTTACCCAACTGGCTAATTCAAAGAAAAACAAAAGTTCAGTTGGGTATGTAATATTTTATCCATTGAAGCAAAAGTTCAATGCCCTGGCTGAATTTTTCACTTTTCAACTAGTTGTTTTTGTGTAATGGCTGAGTGGGAGATATAGCTAAGGCACACACAAGAAGGATGGCATTTATCCTCAGCAAGCATTTAGACCATAATAGAGATGGATCAGCTTTTAATCTGTCCTCATTCTGATGGACATTCAAGTGAAATGACTTGCTGTCACAGAACACACTCCAAGCATGCCAGTTCAAAAGACAACTGATCCTGAGCAAGTACCAAGACCTACTCTTATGTAATTTGGCCCTTCTAGTCTAAATACAGATTTCACTCTGACTGACAGAAATCTAAAAAGGAGAAAGGGGGACAGTGCTTACAAATGACAGACTTTGACCTTAATGTGTCAAACTTCTGCCTGGCTCATTGTAGGCAATGGGAAGGAAAAAGGAGAATAGCCATCATCACCATCACACAAGGTGATGCCTATATGGCTCTGACTGGATGCTTCCTCCCGGAAATCCCATCTTAAGAAAAATACTGAAAGAACTCTTTTCATCCATCATTGAGTTCCATTCTTGACTCTGTAGACATTTTTCTCTCCTTGTTCCCCTTTCTAGATATTCAACTTCCTTTTACATGTTATCTTCCCACATTAGATCCTTGAGGACAGGACTGTCTTTTTGCTTATGTTTTTGTTTTCATCACTTAGCACTTAATTCCTGGTGCATAATAAGCCCTTAATAAATGCTTATTGACTTAACTTGTGTTCTGGAGGTATTTATTTTTTAAAATAGTGATAAATAGTTTTTATTCAGGCAATGAAACATGAAAAACATATTAATACTTATTATAATAATTTCATTTATGTAAGTATAACTCTTACAAATATTTACCTAACATATAGAAAGGGAAATTATTGTATATGTATATATATAATTTATGTAGATGATCATTACATATACAATGCAATCCTAGTAGGAATCAAGCAGCTTTCACTCCTTCCTATGGGAGGATAATCAATCACTCCCTGTATGGTAGTCTCAGCAACACAGCAGAAGCAGGTGTGCCATTAGGATGGTCACTTATTAGCACATATGTTACTACATATGGAAATCTATGGGTCATGTCATGCTGACAGCAACACTGAGGCCCCCATACTGGTACCTTTGAGAATTAAAGGATCTAGATTCTCCTATAAGGAAGAGAAAATTCTAGGTTAAATTGAGTTAAGATGTGGGGATTGGCTTAAAGTTCCAATTCTCATGACTACAAGACCATTTGAGTTATCAAGTAAATAAAGAAGATTATAGTTATTAGCCTGGATGCTCTAGAGGTATCTATTGAACAACTGTCCTAAACTGGCAAGAATTAATTTTCAATGCGGTGAGTTTCCCATCTTTGAAAGTATTCATGTAGAGGCTAAAAGTCCCTTGGTTGATGACGTTAAAGACATCCTTATACAGGTTGGACTGGGTGACTTCTGAATTTCTTTGCTATTCTTACTCCATTCTTTTCCTCTTTTCCTCAGGACAACTAGAAGGTTGCCTGGCAATAATTAAGAGAGATATCATCTGGGACTCTGTTCTCCTTAACACCACTTACCAGAATAGCAAGAAGTTAACAATATAAGGAATATGTAGAATTAAGTTTAAAATCATTAGTGCCCCAAACTCACTTGTGAGGAAGTAATTACTCCTAAGCTCTTTTGGTCATCGTTTTATTAGGGGAGAAAAAGAAAAGACTTATTTTTGTCAGCCTAAGGAGTAATTTCTTTTTCAGAGAGAAGAACCACATAGCTTACATATTTTCTGTTTTAGTATTTCCTTTCTGCTTGATTAAAGTATTATCTCCTGAAGAGATAAAAGAGTTTGAGCTTCCCTCAGGATTTCCTCTTGGACTCCTCCTTACAGGACTTCTATATAATCAATAATGTAAAGGATTGACTGACCAAATTACTGATCTAGATACCTTTCAAAACTATCTCTAGAATTCTGTTCCAAAGTCAATTCATGAAAGAAAAGATTGACAAAGTGCTAAATGTACTTTTAAAATGAACTGGGGCATTGTTCTGGGCTAGGATCGCCAGTCTCTATTTTGGATCCAGAAAGTTCAGGACCATTTACAGTAGAAAAATGAAGACTCCAGTTATTCAAATAAGGATTCCATTTCAGCCTTGGTAAAAAAAAAAAATGCATTCATCTTTAGGAGTGAGATTTAAAAGGCCTCCATCCCCATCCTTCTTCATTCTACTCTTTACTCTGCCAAAATGATCTCCATCTCTTATTTCTGTGTCTTTACAATGACTGTCCCCCATCCCAGAAATGCTCTACTTCTCACCTTTGCCTCTTCATTGCCTTGGCTTCTCTAGACCTATTCAGTCCCTGTTTCAAGGGATGGCAATGAAGAATGAAGCTTGAATCTAAAGGATGATTCCTTTAGACTAGGGTTTCTTAAGCTTTTTATACTCAAGATCCCTTTGCACACTAGAAATTTTTAAGCAACCCTGGGTATATAGGTATATTAAAATAGGCACAGAAGTCAAACATTTACTGATAATAAGTCATAAAAAATTATTTTAAAAACAATTCTTTGTTATATATATAATTTTACCATTAAAGATGAAAACAAATTTGCATAGTAATGACATGGATGTGCTTTTTAATTTTTATATAAAGAATTAAATCTTGGTGGAATATTTTATACTGTAGGACTTAGAGCATCTTTAACATTTTTCAGAATTGATTGCTATTTTAATTCTATAATATTTGATGATATGTTTAGAATCAATGGTGCAGTGAAGTTTCATGACCCAGCATGGGCAAGCACTACCAGATTCACATTCATTGTGAGTTTGACTTTGAATTATTTTTTGGTCATTGTAAATTCAGAAACCTTTTACTCTTGCCAAATATTTCACGACCTCAACTACATTCAATTACACCACCCTATATGGGGTCATGACCCACAGTTTAAGAAGTGCCGCTCTAGACTATGTAGTACTGATAGTATTAGCATTAGTATTAGAATTAGTAGTAATAGTAGTAGTAGTAGTAGAGTAGTAGTAGCAGCAGCAGCAGTAGCAGTAGCAGTAGCAGAAGCTATAGTAGTAGCAGTAGCAGTAGCAATAGCAGTAGCAGTAGCAGTAGTAGTAGTAGTAGTAGTAGTAGTAGTAGTAGTAGTAGTAGTAGTAGTAGTTATGGTAGATAAGAATTCTAGGCCAGCACTCTTTCTCTTAGGAGAACGAAGTAGCCAGGTTCTGTCCTTGACTTCTTATTTCCCTTCCTAAATTAAGTAATTTAAGTTTCTCTTGAAGATGGATGGGTAAAAGAGTCTATTTCTTTTGCTAATGTGTCACAGTGAAGTGTAACAAGGTGAAATAAGCATAAAAAATTCACTTTTGATATTTTCAAAAATCTCAATTGTTTTTACCCTACCTAAACACAGAGCCCATGAAATACATTACTAAGCCTCTTTTATCTATTTATTTAATTCTACTTACCTACCAAGGCCTTGACTAAACTTTATCTCTACTCTAAATATTTTTATAACAACCTGTAGTGGTATCACTATCCTCTGAATTCCTGCAGCACATTTTATAAGAGAAAGTTACAAAGGGGCATGCTATAAGAGAACAGTTGTTTGTGTTCATCCTTCATTGCCGAAGTCCATGCCATCAGAAAAATAGTGGAATGACTTTCACTTCACTTTGTTTTGAGTGAGGGTGGGCTGTGCAGGTCACCAGCCTCACTTCTCCTCCAGAGCCATCTGAATCCAGTGACCAGATATTCATCAGGATGACTGGAGATGACCCAGGGGTTAAGTGACTTGCCCAAGGTCACACAGCTAGTGAGTGTCAAGTGCCTGAGGTGAGATTTGAACTCAGCTCCTCCTGACTCTTGCACTGGTGCTCTATCCATTGTACTACCCAGCTGCCCCTAAGGGAACAGTTAATAATAACTAGACCTCTCTACCAACAGTATCAACTAATTTGAGAGATAATGAGTTTCTTTTCACTGGAAGGTTTTAACTAGAAGCTAGATGACCAATTATCCATAGGGTAGCACAAATTCAGGTAGTGGTTAACTAGGGTGATATTTGAAGTCCTTTCTGACTTTGACTCTTATTTTCTTTCTTTTTTTAAATTTTTAAAAAATTTTTTCTATGTTATTTGTTTTCAGTGTTCTACAATCACTTCCATATGTCTTAGATTTTTTCCCTCCCTTCCCCCCACCCCCTTTATCCCTACCTCCCCACTTCCTCCCCGAGACAGCATACAGTTTTGTATAGGTTCTACACATACAATCCCATTAAATACATTTTCAAATTAGTCATGTTGCATAGAAGAATTAAAATGAATGGGAGAAATAAAACAAACCAAAACAATACAAAAGAAAATGGTCTGTTTCATTCTGTGATCAAATTCCATAGTTCTTTCTCTAGATGTGGAAAGCATTTTGCCTTAAGAGACCATTGGGAATTATTTAAGCCCTTGCTTTGCAATGAAGTACCAAGTCTACCAGAAAAATTCTTTGCACACTGTGGTTGTTACTGTGCACAAAGTTCTCCTGGTTCTGCTCCTTTCACTCAGCATCAATTCATATAAATCTTTCCAGGCCTCTCTGAAGTCTTCCTGTTTATCATTTCTAATAGCACAATAGTATTCCATTACATTCATATACCATAATTTATTCAGTCATTCCCCAATTGATGGGCATCCCCTTGATTTTCAATTGTTGGACACCACAAGAGAGCTGCTGTAAATATTTTTGTACAACTGGGACCTTTTCCCATTTTTATGATCTCTTGGGGATACAGTCCTAGAAGCAGTATTGCTGGGTCAAAAGATATGCACATTTTTGTAGCCCCTTGGACATAGTTCCAAATTGCTCTCCAGCATGGTTGGATCAGCTCACAGCTTCACCAACAATGAAGTAGTGTTCCAACTCTCCCACATCTTCTCCAACATTTATCATCTTCCTGTTTTGTCATGTTAGCCAATCTGATAGGTGTGATGTGGTATCTCAGAGGTGTTTTGATTGCATCTCTCTAATCAATAGTGATTTAGAGCATTTTTTCATATGACTATAGATAGCTTTAATTTCTTTCTCTGAAAACTGCCTATTTGACTCTTATTTTCCTGACTATATTATTCACACGCATTTATCAAACTATAAGATTTTTGAAATCTTATACGTCTTTGTTCTCCCCCCAACACTCACTACAGGGTTGCATAAAAATAAGTCTTGGTAAAGATTTGTTGACTAATTTAGAACACAGTTGAAAGAGAAAGTGATCTGCTATCTTCGCTGTAGTATTTTTTTCTGCAGTCTTTTCCAAATATAATCCATCAGTGATGGATCTGCCTACTCTTTCCTTTTCTATAATATACCACCTCTACCCATATTTCAATACTTCAAGGACTTAGGATATAATTAGCAAGTCTCACTCCACTAACACAATACCTACACTGTAATTTTATTGATGATTGTTGATAATTGCCATGATAAATCAGGTCCTGACACTCTACAATCATGGCTAGACTAGTCCTCAAACAACAGATATACAATTTTTCACTAAGCCAGAAACCGAATTCTTTCCAGGTTGGTGGGACCTATTCTCACTTTTGATTTATTGTTCTTCATGCTTCATTATCAGAGCAATAATATCATGAGATCTTATCAGCAACATCAACATGATCAATATAATAGCAATATCTTATCAATAACACCAAAGATCTCAATGATAATTGCATGAGTAATACAGCCAGGAAAGTAAGAGTCAAAGTCAGAAAGGATCTCACAGGTCGCCTAGATAACTACTATCTGAATTCACTCTATATAATGGATCATTTACTTGTGTGAGAGTTGAATTTAAGTGAGACAGAGCTATGCAAAGTTGTCAGTCTCACTATCTCCTCCAGAATCCACTTGAGATATGATAATAGAGTCAGATTCATCTCTATGACACATTGTGGTGTGCACGAAAATTTTAGTGGAGGTTCCCTCCATAACAATGTTTCCTAAGAGGGTTTGGGTCTCAAATAATTCCTGGGGGTTGATGTGTGGAGGAGGGACTATATGTGTGTCATTGGTTATGTTCTTAATACAGCCATAGCTAAATTGATTATTTAATCTGTTTCCAGATCCAAGTGTAGGTCTTACCATTAATAGGCCCTAAAAGTAAAAATTTGCAAAAGATACATTATAAATCACTTGACTTTCACATTGCCATCCAAGAATGTGCTGATTTTTTAATGTTTACTTAGAGGAGACACAAGTGAAAAGTGATCATGAAAATACTTTAGGGTTTTTGCCATATTTTTAGACATGAATTTTGATTAATCTTAAACAAATACAACTTTTGTATATGTAGCATTGGTAGTCTACTGTGGTGAGCAAAGCTGATCAACAATTCTACTTTACTACTTACTAGTTGTCTTTGAGTCAGAAAGACCTGAGATCAAATCTTATTTCCAGGAATAATGACTACAGGACCCTGAGTCTTAACCCCCCATCACTCTCAGTTTTCTCATCTGTAAAATGGTTATAATAATAGCACCTACACCATAAGACTGTTTGAACAGCAAGTGAAATTGTATATATAAAGTGTTTAGCAAACCTTAAAGTGTTGTATAAATGTTGGAATTAATTCAGAACAATTTCCTATCATAAATTGAGCAAGTTTTTTGTTTGGTGCTCAATATGTTGCATGCTAAGTCAATTGTATGTATCATTCCAGATATTATGGCATTATCAGACAGGGCCTGAGAAGGGTGACTTTTGGTTCTACTTTAAAAGCACATCAAAAATGCCTCACCGGAAAAAAAATAGATTATTGACTAAGAAGGGATTCCCTATGTGGTAGCAGAGAGAAATAAGTCAAAATAAAAATATATGGGGAATTATGCTTTCAATCAAACAATAAATATTTATTGATTTCCAGGCACCAGAGATGAAAAAAAGGGGAGGAGAATGATTTCTGCCTTAAGGGAACTCATGATCTAATGGAGGAGAAAATTCCACATCTCATATTTACTTCCTTGTCACTTCTTTCTGAGACTGTTGATTTTATCTTAAAGTTATACAACAGAAAAGAACAACTTAAAGGATTTACTTTTAATGAGTCTCAATTTCTTTGACTCTTCTATAGTATGTTCATCTCCACAGAGAGCAATTTATAATATAATTTTGGAATGACAGATGTACTGTTTAACAGGGATGCTGAAGCCAGATTATGCCATATGTTCAGGAGTCCAGGATTTCACATTTATGATCAAAGTTGAAAATTAACTTAGTGTGTTTCTCAACCTAGGACTAACCTAAAATTATAGACCTTTGGAAAGTTAGCAATTGTCACCCAATTTGCAGAAACTATGTTCTCTTTCCTGGAATCGTGGAAATTTGTTCCTCTCTAGAGAATTATGTGTCTATGTTGTAATTATAGACATTGTATGTCCTCAGGGAAAAGAAAGAAAGAAAGAAAAAAACCAGCAAGCCTGTGGTGTTTCAGCATGAGGAATTATTCAGAAAGTCTAGGGTAAGCAGAAAAAACTATGAGAGAGAAATAAAAAAATATAAAGTGTAAAACAGTCAGTTATTCTGCACACAACTTGCAAAAATCTTGAGCTCATCAAAGGACGAGATCAGAGTCCTATTTAATGGAAATGGAAATTAAGTTCCACAGAACTACAATTTAGCTAAAATATTACACCAATATTTCAAATAGTTTACCAGGGAGAACAGTAAAAATAGATTGGTTGTATATCCAGATATGGTTTTTTTAGAACTCTCCCTAATTTACATCAAGTATTAACCACTCAAGGAAAAAAGAGAAGGTCATTTGGCTGAGTCTATCTGTCCACTGCTGATTTTTTTTTCCATTTCTAATCGTCTATTTACTCCTTATCTTCTCAAGATTTCAGCAATTTCAGAAACTCATTTGGACACCTTTTAATATTTAAATGAATGTTATAGTTTTCTTTAATAACATTTTGGATAATCCATTTCTCATTTCTTCTCTTTCTTGATCCATTGGTTTGTGTGGACCAGTTTCAGCTTTCCTTTAGGCAATTAAAATTAAATCACATGAAATCCCCTTCTTATCAGAACAGAACTTTCAGTGAGCTATCAACTTTCTCAGGTCATCTTGAAGCTCCATTTTACCTAAGACTAGTGTTCATAGAGTGCTTAATATTATTTAGCTCTAAGAGCTTTTCATTCTTATACTCTTGTCTATACAGAGTAACAAAAGAGAGTAAAACTGAAGAGGAGCCCTGATCTTCTAAGTGCTCATTAGAAGCCTTTGATCTGGAATGTTGGACAAAGTAACTAATGTGGGATCAGGAGGGGCTGTGTGTATACTACTGATCACCCAACCTCCTCACAATCCCCTGTTAATAATGACTTAGATTTATTTAGCATCCTTCTTTCAAAGAACTCCAATAACTTTTTTAGATATACCTAAGATAGAGGCCTTATACATACATACGTATCCATCTATCTATCTATCTATCTATCTATCTATCTATCTATCTATCTATCTATCTATCTATCTATATATATATATATATATATATATATATACACATACATACATACTCTGGTGGGGGGATTTGATGAAGAAAAAAATGAATAAGTGAATGATTTTGATATCTAGCCTAACTCTTATTTTAGATATGGGATCTAGAGAGGAAAAGTGAAATAAAAGCACTTGATAAGCATATACTATGTTCTAAACACTTCAAAATATTACCTCATTGGACCCTCATAAAACTCTGTAAAGTAGGTGCTGTTGCCATCCCCATTTTACTGCTGAAGAAAGTAAGGCAGAGAGATGTTAAGTGACTTGCTCAGGGTCATACCTAGTAAGTGTCTGAGTTAGAAATGGAACTCAGTTCTTCTTGACTTCAGGTCCAGTATTCTTACACACTGTACCACCAAACTGCCTAGTCTTATATGATGTATGAAGATATTCTTGTGTATGTGAGATAAAGGGAAAGATATAGAAGGAGAAACATTTAAAATGCATTTTATTATAAGATACTAGTGCCTTGGACAAGGTCATTTTGCTAGAGAAAACTGAAGAAATATTAATGAGTTAATCATGGCAATTGTTGTGATGATTACAATGAAGCCTGATTTAACTCAAGATTTTTACCTGCTAACATCCTAGAATATATACTCACTGGTATCTTGTTTTAGAAGTAGTCTTACAGAAAGTCGCACTAAATTAAACATTTAAAACGGGGCATCCATATATTATCTTCCTTTTCCAAGAGCAAAAAATAGAAAACTATGTCTACTTAAACTTGAAGAAATGTCCTTGTTATGTAGTCTCATTCAAAATATTATGACTGTTTCAGAAAAATTTGGGAAGTCTTACATGAACTGATGCAAAATGTAATGCGCGAAATGAGAATAGCTTACACAATAACAAAACTGTAAAAACAAATGACTTTGAAATCCATAAAAGATTTCAGGTTGATCAGAGGATCAGCAGAGTGAACAGCTATGGTTCCAGAAAACTAGTAAGGAAGCCAGCTACCCATCTGATAGAGTGGTGATGGGCTCATGGAACAGAATGAGACTTTTTTTTTTGGACATAGTCAATGTGAGAATTTCTTTTCCTTTGAAAGGAAAAGAATCCATATTTATTACACTGTTTTTTTTATTTAATGATGGAGGGTAGTGGGACAGAGAAAATCAGTTTTAGTTCATTAACATTAAATACAATTTAAATAAAAAAAACTATGTACAAGTCTACGCATTTGATGAGTTTGGCTTAAGTAGGTGGTGGTGTGAAAAAAAGAGCTAGCTGTGCAGTTCTAGATATGCTGCTTCATCTAGCTCTGACATCCCCCCTATCCCCATAAACTATTAAAATCTCTGAGCAAGTTAGATGACACTTTTAATGCATTCAAAACAGAAAGTAAGAACATCATTATTTTATTCTTTTTAGTTTTCAGTAATGTTTTGTTTTTCCTTATTTTCTTCCCATCCCCCTAATCCCACAAAATCTTTTCTAAGTTAAGAGACTAAGTTTGCTGAATGAATGAAAAATCATTTGTTAAGGATTTACTATATGCTAAAACCAATGCTAAACAATAAGGAAAGAAATAAGAAAACAAGATAATTCATGCTCTCAAGTTCACTCTCTAATTGGGAAGGTAGCACACATCAGTGTTTCTGCTGTAGAGTGAATGGAGATGCCTGAATGTTCTGAGGTGTTCAATGAGGTGTCATGAGGTGAGATACATGACAAGACTGTGTAGCAAAATTCACAAATAAAAATTAATCATAAAAAGGAGAAAGGAAAACGTGTATTGAGATGCCAGAGAGGTCTCATTCTTCTAGCTACCAAATAGCTGATTAATTTAGTGTAGTATTTCACTCAATTGGGTTAAATCCCTTCTATGAGTTATTTTATGTTGTATCTAATGGAATAAAATAGATTAATTAAATCTAAGAGAATGAAGTAAAGGATGAAGTAGAATGAAAGATAGCGAAAAATGAAGGCTGAATGTCTCACTTGTTGTCAAAAGGTATGAGTTGGAATATCACTTCTGGCACCTATTATCTTGAGTTACCTTGGGTAAGTCCTTTGTTTTCTCTGGGCTTCAGTTTCTTCATCTTCAGAATCAAGATATTGAACTAGATGACCTATAACTTTCCTTACTGATCCATATCTTTGATCGCACATTTATGTATTACCCAATATAGTCAATTTTATCAATCATTCAACTCCACTAAACTGGTCATTTGTTGTTGTTTAGCACCTGCCCATACCTATTTGTATATCTGCTACTACACAAAATGTATCCTTTTTCATCTATGTGTCTTGATATTATATTGACTGTTTATGTGAAGCCAACAGAACATCATTTCCTTGTATGGACCATGTGGTCTTATCTTTTAGCAAGAGATATCATATTTAATTTCAAATATCTTCCATTTTCAGGCATTTTCTTTGCATGCCTACAAATCTACATTAATTGATTGAACCCAGCATCTTCTCCTGTGAATCTCCAATCCACTTGGTGGTGCCATATACTAACACCAATAAGATATGCTCTTCCATTAGGAAGAGAAGTGCAGCCAGAAAGAGAGACTTCTAATCCTTTCTGCTGAGAAACATTCTGTTAGCATGGGATCGTTATGGTATTTGGGGATTTGGATTTTGATGACCTGCATTAAAATCTTGACTGCTATTTAGCACCTGCTGGAGCATGGCCTTTCATGTTTCTCATTTACAAAATGAGGGAGACTAGATTATATGATATGTTAAGATCCCTTCCAGGTTCAAATCTTTCATTTACGATACTATGATCCTTCCCACCCTGCTGATGGTTTACATCATCAGAGCTCCTGATCCATTAGCTCCCTTTTCTCCAGTACCAGTAATATGAAGAATAGGAAGAACCCTGCCTAAAAATCTATATCAACCTTTCTCTTGGCTGATAACCTCATTTCACCTTACTTTACTAAGATCATTGTTGTCTGATACAAGTTCCTTTATCTTCCTTTGCCTATAACTCCAAAGTCTCTGTGTTTTGTTCTCTCCCACCATCTTTCCCTCATCCATACTAACTCCTCTGCCTTGTTTCTCTTTTCTAGTTTCTCTAGGATCTTGCTCAATGAATTGTCCTTTTCTTCAATTTTGTCTCATCTTCAATCTCTCCTTCTTTATTTATTCCTTCCCTTCTCGTGCAAACATATTTCTCTCCTCCTTGTCACTATTAATCTTTTTAAAAAAGCATAGTCTAAATTTAATGCCTCAGATTCATCACCACCTCCTAATTTCTTAAACTATTGCAATCTGACACACATTTCCCCCACACTATTGAAACTGCTTTTTTATGGTCCCAAATGACCTATTTTTAAAAGCAAATGGTCACTTCTCAATAATCATTCTTGTTGACCTTTTTACAATATGATATTGCAATATATATATAATATAACATATATTATATAATATATTCTATATTTTCTCCTAACTAGTCTCTCTGATCTCATTCTCTCCCCTGTCCATTTACTACAGTTCCCAAATGAATTAATGAACTACACAACATATGATCCCCTGCTCAAAGGCCTACAGTGTCTCTTTATTACCTATTGAGTAGCTGATAAACTCCTAGCCCCTGTATTTCATGTTATGAGTAGAATTTCATACCTAATATTCCATATCCTAGAGAAATACATGGTAGATGTGGTTAATGTGTAGTAATATACCAACCAAGAATCATGCTGCCTCTCTTGCAAAAAGGATGTCAGCAGAGAGAAGGATGACCAGAAAAGGTGAGTTCATTATGTTGCTGGAATGAGAGGTAAGCTAAAGGACATACTCCCTGTCCATTTTCTCTACTCAATGTCAAAGTAATTATAGGAGGAACCCTAGCATATTGGATCAACCTCATTTGAAGGATATAAGGGAAGCTATGGACCAAAGTTTTAAAGTATGAAAAAGAATAGATAAATACTGATCTTCATCATTAAAGGGGATACTACTTCCACATGTGATCTGTCCACCACACATCTATCAAAATAATCTAATTAGCCAAGTCATCAAAATCTTTCATAATTTGGCATTATACTAATCTTTTATCCTAATCTTTTCATGCTGATCTTTGTACATTCCATATTCTAGACAAACTGACCTGCTTGTTATCCTCTTATTCTGTCCTCTCCAGCATCCAAGCTTTTAAACATATCACCTGATTCTACATGTGGTGGGCTACTCCCTTGCTGTCTTCTCCCATGGCCATCTTTCTGCCTCAGAGCCAACTCTTATGCCATTTGTTCAGTGATGCTTTTCCTGAGAAACTCAGTTAGAAGAGCTCTCTCCTTCCTTTCATAATGTTGGCCATTATATTGGACTATGCCTATGCACTTGATTATTTTCTGTTTCGTGTTATAATTTAACATTAAAATCTCTCTCTCTCTCTCTCTCTCTCATCTATCTATCTCCCACCTCACCTTACCCATACTGCATGCTAAGTTCATTTGGAGTAAAGACAATGCTGTTTTTCATCTTTTGCCTTATCACTAATTCCAGTGGTTTGCATTTATGTGACTGATAAATGTTACTTCAAAATATATTTTCTACAAAAGGTAAATACATATACCAAATGTATGTAAATACATATTTCTGCCTTATTTGGTATATGTTTTCTTTATCTCTTTGGCATACAAGTGTACCTTGCTTCAAGAAACCAAATAACCACCCAGGAACTTTATGAGCACAATTACAAAACACTTTTCACATATATAAAGTCAGACCTAATTAACTGGAAAAACATCAGTTGCTCATGGGTAGGCCAAACTAATATAATAAAAATAACAATTCTACCTAAATTAATTTATTTATCCAATACCATACCAACTAAACTACCCAAAATTATTTTATAGAACTAGAAAAAATAACAATAAACTTCATCTGGCAGAACAAAGTTTCCAGAATATCAAGGGAATTAATGAAAAGAAACATAAGGGAAGGTGGCCTAGCCATACTGTAACTTAAATTGTATTATAAAGCAGCGATTGTGAAAACTACTTGGTAATGGGTAAGAAATAAAGTAGTGGACCAGTGGAATATGTTAGGTACAAAAAACACAGTAGTCATTGACTATAGTCATCTACTGTTTGATAAATCCAAAGACCCCAGCTTCTGGGAGAAGAATTTACTATTTGACAAAACCTGCTGGGAAAACAGGAAAATAGTATGACAGAAACTAGATATAGACCAACATCTTACACCACACACAAAAATAAAATCAAAATGGGTACACAATTTACATATATAAGCTGACACTATAAGCAAGCTAGGAAAGCAAGGAATAGTTTGCCTGTCAGTTATGTAGAATAGAAGATTTTATGTCCAGGCTCTTTTTTTCATCATGGTTTTCTGGTAGACCAATAATTCTTAGGTTTTCTCTCCTGGATCTCTTTTCCAGGTCAGTTATTTTTCCAATTAGATATTTTACATTTTCTTCTCTCTTTTCATTCTTTAGACTCTGTTTGACTGATTCTAGATGTCTCATGGAGCCATTAGCTTCTACTTGTCCAATTCTAATTTTTATCAAATTGTTTTCTTCAGTTAACTTTTGCATCTCTGTTTCCATCTGTCCAATTGTTCCTTTGAAGGGGTTATTTTTCTCCAGTTAGGTGTTGTGCTTCCTTTTCCATTTGTCCAATTTTCCTTTTTTCATGTTTTTAGAATCATTGGCTTGCTTTTCTTCTATTTCTCTAATTGGACTTTTAAAATCCTTCTTGATCTCTTCCAAGAATGCTCTTTGAGACTAGTTCATATTCCCTTTTGAAGTTTCAGACGGGAGTATGGTCTCAATGCTGACCTCTTTGGTATTTGTATTTTGGTCCTTGTCCCCATAGAAAGATTCTATGGTCTTTTCTGGTTTTCTTCTTCCTAATGATGATCACACTTTTCCTGGATTTTAAAGTAGATCTCTATTTCTGGGGCACAGAGGACTCTGTCCCACAGTTCTGATGCCTAGAACTTGAGACTTTGTTTGTTGTGGACTCTGGTTCTTTCAGCTAGAAGCTAAAGTGCTGCAGCTTATCTGGTGCTGAGCTGGATGGTTTTTGAAAGCAGAGGCCATGTAAAGTCTTTCTGGGTTTCCCCAGAGTTACCCTGGAGCTAGCTGCATTAAATGTAAGAGAGGGGTGGTCTGGCCACAGAAAGTTTCCTCTGCTGAGCTAGAGCATAGGCAGGCTCAGTAGTTGGTGAACCCATCTATGCTAGTGTTTTCCCAATTCCCCTGGGGTGCTGAGGCATGCTTGGAGTCCTGATGTTGGTGGTTGTGGGCTCCACCCCCCTGGAGCTCAGGATCTCCTCCTGGTTTGCTGAGGTGGGGATGTAGAGGGACCTCCCCCCCTTTGCCATGGGCTAAGAGACTGTTTATCCCTTTGGCTGAACCCACTGTTATAGGATTTTTCCTGGGGAAATATCTTATGGGTTTTTTAAGGTTAACAAGGGGAGAGGGATAGCATTTACTTATCACTCTTGGCTCCTGGAAGTTCAAGTAGGTGACTTACAAACATTTGATCTGTGGGTTGATAGTTTCAGGAGTGGCTGCTGCAGTTACGTGGGCTCCGCAGTTCTCATTCCCTGGGTTCCTCTGGACTCCTGTCCTGGGCTGATATGTCTGAGATTCTGCAGTGCAACCACTGCCTCAGACCACTTGGGGCTTCCTGCTGGGCCTTGCTGGTATAGCCTGTGAGCTATGCTCTGTGCTGTCCTCCAGCCCTGTTCAACAGATCCTTCTCCTCAACCTTCCAGTCTATTCTGGTCTGAAAATCTGTCATAGTCTGTCTCCTATTGAATTCTGCCCCTCAAAATCCCTTCAGATTCTCTTTTTAGAGGTATCTGAAGGAGTTTGTCTTAGAGTGTAGGTGAGTAGTTGCTCTCACTCTGCCCAAATTGAAGAATTTATGACCAAACAAGAGATAGAGAACATTATGAAATACAAAATGGATAATTTTGATTACATTAAATTGAAAATTTTTGCACAAACAAAGCCAATGTAACCAAGATAAGGAGGGAAGCAGAAAACTGGGAAAGAATTTTCACAACCAGCATCTCTGATAAAGGTCTCATTTCTAAAATACATAGAAAACTGTGTCAAATTTATAAGAATACAAGTCATTCCTCAAATGATAAATTGTTAAAGGATATGAACAGATGGTTTTCAGGTGAGGAAATTAAAGTTATCTCTATTCATATAAAAAATTACTCTGAATCACTGTTAATTAGAGATGCAAATCAAAATGACTCTGAGGTACCACATCATATCTATCAGATTGGCTTACATGACAAAACAGGAAAATGATAAAGAATGGAGAAGATGTGAGAAAATTGGAACATTAATGCATTGTTGGTAGAATTGTGAGCTGATCCAACCATTCTGCAAATAGGCCCAAAGGGCTATACAAATGTGCATACCCTTTGACCCAACAATACCACTTCTAGGTCTGTATCCAAAAGACATCATATAAATAGGAAAAGGAACCATACCTACAAAAATATTTATAGCAACAATTTTTGTGGTGGCCAAGAACTAGACATCATGGGGATGCCCAACAATGGGGGAATGACTGAACAAGTTATGTTGTATGAATGTAATGGAATACTATTGTGCTATAAGAAATGATGAGCAGGCAGACTTCAGAAAAACCTGGAAAGACTTACATGAACTGATGCTGAGTGAAGTGAGCAGAACCAGGAGAACATTGTATACAATAACAGTCACACTGTGTGATGATTAACTTTGATAGACTTATTTCTTCTTAGCAATGCAAGCATCTAAGACAACTCCAAAAACTCATTATAGTCAAAGCATATTATTTGCACTCTCTGTCTCTGTCTCTCTCTCGTTTCTTTTTTCTAGTGGTTTCTCCCATTGGTTCTAATTCTTCTTTACCACATTACTAATATGAAAATAGGTTTAATCTGAATGATATGCAGAGTCTATATCAAATTGCAGTTCATCTTGGGGTGGGGCAAGGGGAAAGACAGGGAGAATATTTGGAACTCAAAATTTTATGGAAGTGAATGTTGAAAACTAAAAATAAACAAACAAACAAATAAACAAACAAATAAATACATTTGAAAAGTAAACCGAATAGATATAAATTAAACAATGAGTCTTCTTTTCATGAAAGGAGAGTCTTACACTTAACAAAATAGTATGTTACAAAAGTTGGTTGAGTTCTCCTACTTTATTTATGAAAAGTCCATGCTCACAAATATTGTGTTTCTGGAGTTTTCACTAGTTATTGTATGCTCCAATCTAGTAAAATAGAGTGTTTTCAGAACAAGTTCTAGGATTACATAAGCTGTAATGCTATAGAGTTATAAAAGTTAATATAACGAATGGAGCTATCACATTTCCCTGTGCACATCAATTCTGTGGAGGTGACCAGGGATTGAAGTTCTGTTGACACCTGACTATTGAGTACTGGAGATCACTTTCCTCTTGTTAGTGACTTACAGCAAATCTGTCAAATGTGTAATTATGGGATTTATAGAATTGGTGCTGGGAACTGACCCAGGATGAATGGTTTCCCCTGACCTCCCTTTATTAATTTTCAATCAAATAAAGCTGATGGAGAAATCGATACATATTTGTTTTCAGTGATACTTAAAACTTCTTAACTCCACTGTTTATTGGCCTTCTCACACATTGATGTGTTGGCTTCTCTTATATCATCTTCCAACTCCATGTGCCATTGGGAGATAGTCAAAGAGTCATAAGCAAAAGTTGGCGGTCCAGCCTTCTGATTCTTAGGAACTAACTCATGTGCTTCTTCATTCTCATTAATATTCATGAAGCAACTAGAGTATAATCTAAGTGTCAATTTATCCAGTGTAACATTGGACTACTAACAATTATTATATGGTACAGAAAAGCAAGGAGGCTGAATGAAGCAAAGTAGTAGGGAAGATTTTAAAGGAAAGAAAGAGTTTCAGCAGGGTGTTGAATAAATGACTATAGATAAGTTTCAGGAATGTATGCACAGATGATGAGATTGATGCATGCATTTCCCAATGAACTCATTGTTTAGGAGACTCTAAAGGAAAATGCAAGAAAGAAGAGGTATTAGACTGCCTACCAAACTGAAGGTCTACAGAGCTATTATGCTGACTTCATTGTTGTATGCCTGTGAAACTTGGGAAATATACCAGTGCCATGCCAGGAAAGTGAATTGCTTCCATTTGGATGGTTTTAGGAAGATTTTAAAGGTCATCTGACATGATAAGGTATCAAACCTTAAGTTCTTTTCTCAAGTTAAACTGCCAAACATTGCAGAAGAGTCACAGCTCTGATAAGGTGGCCACCTTGTTTGAATGCCAAACATACCTTTGCCTAAGTGATTATTTTACAGGGAGCTCACACAAGGTAAGTGCTCAACAGAAGTCAGAAGAAGCAATATGAAGACACTTTCAAAGTCTCCTCTGAAGAACTTTGGAATTGATTGTGAGACATGGGAGACACTGGTGCAGGACTGCCCAGTACTGCACGCTCTCATCCAAGAAGGTACTTTGCTCTATGAGGAAAGCAGAATTGCAATAACTCAAATGTAACATGAAATGTGTAAATTTAGAGACATCTCTACTCCAAACATTCATATGGACTATTTGTGCCCAACCTGTAGTAGATCCTTCCAAGCTCTTATTGGTTTAAATTAGCCACAGTCAGACACATTATAACTTGACTCCAAAATTGTGATGTCATTTTGGTCCCCTTTGAGCATGAAGGACAACAACCAAACCAAGTGGCAATGAATTAGAAATTAAGGGGATGCCCATCAACTGGGGGATGACTGAACAAGTTGTGATATGTGAATGTAATGGAATACTATTGTTCCATAAGGCATGGTGAGTCAGCTGACTTCAAAAAACCCTGGAAAATACTTTTATGAATTGATGCTGAGTGAAGAGAACCAGGAGAATACTGTACACAATAACAACACTGTGCAATGACTGACTTTGTCAGATTTAGCTCTTCTTAGCAATGCAGTGATGTAAGACAGTTCCAAGATTCATTGAAAAAGCTATCAACATCCTCAGAAAGAGCCATGGAGTCTGAATGCAGAGTGAAATATACTATTTTCTTTTCTGTGTGCGTTTTCTTTCTCATGGTTTTTCCTTTTTGTTCTGATTCTTCTTTTACAACATGACTAATGGGGAATTATGTTCAATATGATCATAAACGTATAGCCTGTATCAGGTTCCATGCCATCTTAGGGAGAAGGGTTGAAGGGAAGGGGGGAATTTTAGAACTCAAAATCTTATAAAGGCAAATATTGAAAATGAAATTAATTAACTAATTGATTGATTAAAAATAACCCAACCAAAACCAAGACTTTATTAAGAGGAAATAAGAAATAGGAGGATATTCCATGTGAGTGACATAATGTTTCCTTCTAATGTCTTTCACTGAAGAAACTATTTCTGGTCATGCTTCTGTGATGCCAAGAATGGTAGTCATTACACAATAATGATTAACAACTTAGGCAGCATATCAATCAACTAATCAAACAGCATGATTTATCAAGTTTCCATGTTCCAGGCACTGTATTAGATAGTGGGTTTACAAAATCAAAAATGACAAAGTCTCTTACCTTGAAGAATTGACTATCTAACAAGGAAGAGTGCACTTGAAATTGGTGGATTAAGAAACAAAGTGGCTTTTGAGAAAATATATGAGACAAACCAGAAATTCTAGGAGGTAAGGCTGAGGAGGGAGTAATTTCAGGAATGGCAATTTCCTGTGTAAGGCTGTGAGGTGGTGTGGTGGATGGAGTATCGGACCTGGAGTCAGGAAGAAATGTATGTATTCATATGCATTCAGATACTTACTAGCTGTGTGACACTAGACAAGTCACTCTTCCTCTGTTTACCTCAGTTTCTTCAACTGTAAAGTGGAGATAATAATAGCACTTACTTCCCAGGATTGTTGTGAAAATCAAATGAGATAATGTTTGTAAAACTTTTGATGTAATGACTGGCACATGGTACATACTCAATAAATTCTTGTTTCCATCCTTGCTGGAGAAGGGAGATGGAATTTCACATGTGAGAAATAGTGAGGCCAGTTTGGGTGTACCATAGAGTGTGTGAAGGGAAGTAATGCATAATCATGATGGAAGTATAGGGTGGAGTCAGGGCTTTAAAGAGGAATCAGTTAATCAAATAACAAGCATTAATTGAGCCTCTACTCTTCACTAGCTACTGCCCACTTCCGGACAGAGGGTATAACTTTAGAAAGCCCACCCAAATAGAAGGCCACAGCATTTTCTGCAGTTAGGTGGCACAGTGGATAGAGTACAGACCCTGGAGTCAGGAGGACCTGAGTTCAGATTCAGCACTTACTAGCTGTGCGACCCTGGGCAAGTCATTTAACACTGATTGCCTCCAAAAAGCAACACACACACACACACACACACACACACACACACGCACACACAAAACCCCCAGAAATAAAAAGGCTGGGCATCTAGGTGGCACAGTATATAGAGCACTGGCCCTGGAGTTAGGAGGAACTGAATTCAAATTTGACCTCAGACTCTTGGAACTTACTGTTTGACCCTAGATAAGTCACTTAACCTGATTGCCTCATACACACATACAAAAAAAAAGTCCCTCTAGGTTTTCTGATTTTGGGGCTGTTCCCCCTAAATGATATGACATTAAAAAAAAAAAAAACTTTGCTGGATTAAGGAATAATATCAACTGAGATTAATGAATTAAATAAAAAGCATTTTATTAATTTATTATTATTTATGAAGAACACTGCTAAGTCTTGTAGATACAAATTAAAAAAAATAAAGCATACTTCTTGCCTTCAAGGAGTTTATATTCTAAAGAAGATATTAACCAGATAAGAAGTGAGACTGGATTAGTTTCTCTGTTCCACCCACTAGCATTCATACTAAGGGAGCAGGAGAGCAAGTGTTTTTGTTGTTCAGTCCTTCGGTCACATCTGACTCTTCAGAACCTCAAAACTGTAACTTTGACTATATGGACGTTTGTTAGCAAAATGATGTCTCTGCTTTTTAGTTTGCTGTTCAAATTTGCCACAGCTTTCCTTCCAGGGAGCAGATGTCTTTTAATTTCGTGGCTACAGTCACCATCTAGAATGATCTTTGAGCCCAACAATATAAAATCTGATTCTCCTTTCATTTCCTCCCCTCTCTCTTTGCCAGGAAGTGATAGGACCTGTTGTCAAGATCTTAGCTGTTGTCATATGTCAAGTTTCAAATCAGATTTTACACTGTCCTATTTTTCCTCACCTAGAGGCTTCTTAATTCCTCTTCACTTTCTGACATCACAGTAGTATCACTTGCATATCTGAGATTGTTGATATTTCTCTGGGCAACCTTAATTTTGGCTTTTGATTTAGCAGCCTGGCATTTTGCATATAAGTTAAATAAATAAGGTGACAATATACAGCCTTGTCATATTTCTTTTCCAATCTTAAACCAATGAGTTATTCCTTGCTTGGTTCTAACTGTTGTTTCTTGGCCTACTTATGGGTTCCTCAGGAAATAAGTAACATCTTCTTGTACTCCCATTTCTTTTTAACACTTAAAATTATAGTCAATGAAGCAGAAGTAGATGTGTTCTCTGGAATTTCTTTTCTTCCTCCATAATTCAGGGAATGTTGGCAACTTGGTCTGGTTTCTCTCTGTCTTTGAAAACCAGCCTATTCTGGTAATTTTCAGTTTACATATTGCTGAAACCTAGCTTCCAGAATATTAATCAAAACCTTGCTGGAGAATGAAATGAGCATAATTGTTTGGTAATTTGAACATTCTTTGGCATTATCCTTCTTTAGGACTGGAATGTAAACTGATCTTTTTCCAATCCATTGGCCATGATTGAGTTTTTCGAATCTGCTGGCATATGAAATACGGTATTTTTAACAGCATCGTCTTTTAGGATTTCAAATAGCCAGAATTTCATTATTTCCATCAGCCAACAATAAGTTAGCAGTGCTTCTTAAGGCCCACTTGACTTCACTCTTCAGGATCTCTGGCTTTAGTACAGTAATCCCACCAGTGTGTGGTCATTGGTGGTGTTAAGATCTTGCATTGTTCTTTGTGTATTCTTGTCATCTCTTCTTAATCTCTTTTGCTTCTGTTAAATCCCTACCATTTTTGTCTTTTATCATGTACATTTTTGCATGAAGCATTTCCTAGATATCTCTAATTTTCTTGAAGAGGTTTCTTGTCTTTCCCATTCTATTGTTTTTTTCTATATCTTTGCATTCTCTCCTTGCTATTTTCTGGAATCCTGTATTCCCTAGGGTGTATCTTTCCCTTCTGTTTTCTTTCTTTCTTCAACTATTTGTAAAATGTCATCAGAAAGCTATTTTGCTTCTTGCTCTCCTTTGTCTTTGGGATGCTTTTGTTGTTGTTACTGTTCCTGCCTTCTGTAAAAATATTACGAACCTTTGGCCATAGTTCTTCAGGTATGCTCTATCTCTCAGTCTTTTTTTTTTTTTTTCAAGAATGAGCCAAAGAATAGGATAATTTTTGAATGGGGAAGGAGCTTAGAAAAGGTGAGGGGATGGTGCTCATGATGGGGTGCAGACTCTGGGAACCTCCTTGAACTCCCTTTAAATCTTCCATTTAATCTGGCCTTTCATAAACAAATCTATTACACTTAACCTAGCCAGACCTTCCATTGTCTGTTACTTCTGGATTGCCCCACCTGCTTCCCACCCAAGTCTTTAATTGTCTGATAACTCCCAATTGCCTCCAGCTGTTTCCCACTCTTGATTATATCACTAGTTACCCCAGTCCCATCAAGATCCTCCTTAGACCCTCCTCCCAGACTACTGGACCACCTCTAGATCTTTTCCATAGTCTTTCTATATATAAGTTCCATCTAGTCTCCATGAAGGGGTTCAGATTCAGTCCAGCTCTGACTCTGTCTAGCTGAGATCCTATCTGGCCTGCTTGTCAATACAAGTGTCACAAATGCTTAGGCTCCTTAAGAGTCAACCCAAAATGGCAAAATCTTTAATAAACCTTGTTTTTCTTTGCCTGAAAAAAGGCTTGAGTCGAATTCATTAAGCGGGACCCAGTGTGTCGGTATCTTGGGGTCCCGAGCACCCCAAACACCATTATGGTTTCCAAACCTCAACATACTTTGTCCTCTATCTCTGTATTTTTTTTTTTTTTTTTTTAGGAATGAGCCAAAGAATAGGATAATTTTTGAATGGGGAAGGAGCTTAGAAAAGGTGAGGGATGATGCTCAGATTTATTAATGTACCATTGCTTAGAGTTTTGAGGAGCCAAAGGGTGATGGTAAAAGAATAAAAATGGAATGATGAAGAGGCACCAATACCAAATTTTTCTCTAAATTTTAAAGCATGTGTCTTGGGAAAGCCCTTTATAGAGTGACAAAATGATAGGATATTCATGCACCAAAGCAAATTGATGAGAGATACATTTAAATATAGAGAGAACTATTTTAAGTCTTTTTATTTCACGCTATACTGACAGCTACCTACACTACCACCTGAAAGAATAGTTTTGCTTACTGGTCTCTGATTTGCTTCAGCCTTGTCCTCTGCACCACATAAGCTGTTGAATTATTACACAATCAAGTAGATATGGGGCTAGTCAAATGGCTACACCCTGCAAAATCACCTTTAATGATTAAATATCCTCTTGGAAAAGGTGGACTCTAGAAAAATGTCCCAAGGATCTATTCTTGGTCCTATGTTACCAATGACTTGAATAAAATCATAGATAGTTTGCTTATTAAATTTGCAGATAATACAAAGATAGGGATACTAATTTTCAGATTGAGAACGTAGAGATTTAAAAATTAATGACAGGTTAGTGCATTGGACCAAGTTTAATCCACATGATATACAGTAGGGATAATTGAACAGTCTTAAATTTGAGTTAACAAATCAATTTCACAAATATAATTCTGGTTATTATACCTATATAGCAGTTTATTTGAAAAAGATAGGAGGGTTTTTAGTGAGGTTAAAGTTTCATTTGAATATCATATGGTGGTCAAAAATGTTAAAGTGATTATTAATTAGGCCTAATTTTCAGAGGCATAATATCCAAATTGAGGATGTCCTAACGTATTTTGTCCTGTTCAGATGACATTGTGTTAACCATCTAATGGTTAACCCTCTCTCAGTTCTTTCAACAATATACATGCTTCACACAGAAGCCAAAGTGATTATCTTAAAGAACAGATGTGATCATGTTAGAACCCATCCCTTCCCAATAACCTCTGTTTATTTTGTTCTCTATTTACTACTTCTCTTCAGGCAGTTCAGTCAATCTTGTTGTTTCTTAAACATGACATTTTCCATCTCTGTACCGTAGCACTCTCTATGCCCTATTCTGAGAATTCCCTCAGTTCCTACCTCCTCCCCTTGGAATCCCTGGTATGTTGTTCACGATTCACCTCAGGTGCCATCTATCTTCCTTTCTGATTTGAATATGCCTTTTGACTATTGATGCTCTTTCCCCCATTTGAAAAATAAACTTCTTGAAAGTAGAGAGTGTTGGACTCCCTCTTTGTATTACAGTGTCTGCCAAACAGAAGGAGCTTAATAACTGTTTCTTTCTTGCTTGATTGATTAAAAGTACTTGGTTCACTTCTGGGTGCCACAGTTTAGGATGGAGAGAACATGAAAAAAAACTTGCAGAGACATGGGACTAAATTGTAAAAGAGACCTGCTTAGTTTGGACAAGAGAGGATTTTGGTGGGATACAACTATCTTTAATACTTGAAAGAGTGTCATATGAATGAAGAACTAAACTTGATCTTTTTGATCACCCAGGGCAGAGTTAGGAGCAATGAGGGGAATAGTCAGAGACAGATTTGAATTTGATGTAAAAAAATAATAATTAGAGCTACCCCTAAATGACTGAACTTCTCAGAAAGTGGCAAAATTTCTTTCCTTGGAAGTCTTCATGTAAGAGGTATAAGACCTTTTGTCATGGATGTTGTAGAGAAGATCATTATTAAATAACATCGTTCTGATGTTTATTCAAGGAGTTCTTGGTAGATTAGTGCTGGTCATGACCTCTTCCCATTCGAGTGTTCAGTTAGGCTCCATAGAATCCTGGTGGAACTCTTTAACAAGGTTTGATTCTTTCATTGTGTGGAAGAGGAATACATTCAGTCCTATGTAATTAAGGGACCAAACTTGTCTTGACACAAGTAGATCACTGAAGTAAATGATATTCCAGTAAATGACCAGCCATTTTAATAATAACTAACCAAAAGCAGCCCTTTGCAAATGATTCTAAACTGTTTTCAGTGTGTTCCATGAATCTCACCAAAAGTATTCCTCCCGATGAAATTTTTGTGTACTAGAGTGCAGGACAAGAATACCTCCACTCAATGCTATTATTAAAATGTTCATAGTTACTTTTAAATCTATCTCAATTTACCCTTTCTTAACCCTTTTATACTCTTAACAAAGATATCTTCTTCCTTTTTCCTTTTAACAAAGATACCTTCTTCCTTTTACCCCAGGCCTCTTGACCTCTCATTTCCTGATGCCTATCAAAAAAATGAATGCTCTGATCTCTATTTTTTATACTTTTGAATGATTGACTAATTACCCTGTAACAAGTTTCTGTGAAAGTGTTATCTCAACCAAATATTTGCGCATTATGTCTAAATATGGAAAGAAAAGCTTAGGACTCCATTGGAAGGAATTTTAAGTATGAGAAAACAGGTAGGAATTTTCCCCCTGAAGTGGGTATGGAAACTGAGAAAAGAAGGCACTGAAAATTATACTCCATATATTTTAGAGTTAATTATTAGGAATGGGGGAAGGTAGAAGGAAGATCCAACATTTTTTCCTTCCACCAAATGGCCATTTCATATCCTGAGAGATAGTGCTTATGTGATTGTAGCAGCTAGAAAGCTATTTTTATGAGCTGCTGGAAGCAGTGATTGTGTGTTCTATCCTGTCAACTTCTCCTAGAAAGTTTTTCTGGGACTGAACCTGCCTTTGAGGTAAGGGGAAAAGATGCCACTCAATCTCACTTTACCTCCTACCAGGTTTCCAGCCTCCTGTGGGAAAAGGAAAAGGATCATTTCATCATGTATTCATCCTGGTCTCCTGACTTCAGGAAGATAGAACAATACCATCCCTTCACCTTTAAGTATTTCTTTAAGTATAAGTTCCCTTTTCTGAACTGACTAGGTCCCTGAGAAGAAAACTTCAACCTAAGGCTATAATTCTTTGGACAGTGAAAATCTATCTAAACACTTTTATCAATGATTCACAAATCCCTCTTCCATCCCCCACCCCCACCCCCGCCCACATACACACAAAGACAAACCCCAGGTCACACCTTTCCTATCTCAAAGATTGTGAACCCTTGTGGTTTTCCCACTGTTAGATCTTTCATTATTCCCCTCAATCCCCTTCTTCACCAATGTCCCACTACAAAACTACCTACCCATTCACTGTGCTCTTTGCCAAGCCTGTTCCCTGGGTAACAAGCTTGGTTTTACCCTAAATCTTTTCCTTTTCCACTCCTTCCATTTAATGTCTCTCACTGACACTTGGCTTCCTTTTGTTGACACAGTCTCCCTCCTAGCCTTTTGCAGTATGGCTGCACTCTCACTTATCCCCCCAATCATAGGTTGATGTAGGGAAGTTGGAATAATCCTTGCTCTCCATTGCTACTTCCAGATTCTCTCTCTGTCTTGCTAACCTTAGTAACCTCTCCTCTTTTGAGGTTCATTTAGTCAATACCTATCACCTATAACCTGGAAGTTATTGTCTACCAACCTATAAGGCATTCTTCTTCCTTTTTCAGTGAGTTCAGGGCCAGGCTTGTAATCTTTCTCTCCTCTTCAACACCTGTCTTTATTCTAAGGTCTTGATCGTAAATATTAATACTCCCTCAGGCACCCTAACTTCACAGTGTTTCTTCAACTTACTCATTTCACATGGTGTCAGTCATGCACAAAGGTGGTTAATGCCTTTACCTTGCATTATACCCACACATGCTCTACATTCCTGTTCATAAACTTTGAAATACGCTTATCTGATCACAATCTGTTGTCATTCCACCTGTTTCTCTCTCTTCCAACTCCAAACATTGTTCTTTGTCCTATAATATGACCTCAGTTCTCTCCTAGGCCATTAACCCTGCACTATGTATACTTGTCTTCTTTCCCAATCTTGAGCCATAGTTGAATTAAACTATGTACTGTCCTCTGCTATTGACTCCCTCATCTCCTTACTGTATCACCATTCTTACCCTGCCAAGCCTCAGTCTTGTATCATTTCCACTATTCATTGCCTTTGTTCTTATAGATCCTGCTGAACAAAGCTGAAAATTACCAAACCGTGTTGATAGGGTCCACAACAAATTTGTTACATAACTTAACCTGGGTTCTCACTGCTCCAAGGCAATCTTTTTAGCTCACTCTCAATTAGCTCACTATCCTGTTCACTGTAGCAGCTTTCTAAACCTTTTTCATTCCTTCTCAAACCTTCTGTGGCTAATCCTCCCCTTCAACCTCTCAGCCAAAAATGTTACCTCATATTTTACTGAACATTTTGAGATCAGGTGACAAGAGCTCTTTCTTCTCCCCCTTTTCATCTCATGATGCAGATGTCTTCTGCCACTACTTCCTCCTTCTCCACTGAGGTATCTGGTAGCACAGTGGATAGAGCACTGACCTTGGAATCAAGAAGACCTGACTTCGAAATCCAGCATCAGACATTTACTAGCTATGTAATACTGGGTGAGTCACAGTTTTCTCAATTATAAAATGATGATAGTAATAATAATATACTTATCTACCCCCCAGGGTAGGTGCGAGGATCAAATGAGATTATATTATAAAAATTAACACAGTGCCTGGCACAAATTAGGCCTTTTATACATGTTTATCCTCCCTCCCTCTCTTCTCTTTCATATGAAAATTTGCAAACTTTTCTACGTGCGCAAGTTATCCCATTCCATCTTGTTGTCTCTAGTAAACTGTCTCCACTTTCATTCCCATCTTTTTACTTACCTTTGATCTCTCCTGTCTTCTGGCTGCTTCTCTACTTCCTAAACACACACACACACACACACACACACACACACACACACACAACACACACCTTCATTTGATCCATCCTTACTAGCTGTCATCCCATATCTGTTCTCTTCTCTGGGTAAATTCCTTGAGAAACTCAACTACAATCAATGCCTACAATCTATTTCTTCTCTCATTTTAACTCTTTCTAGTCTGGCTTCTAATCTCATCATTCAGCTGAAATGGCTCTCTCTAAAGTTATTAATGATCTTATAATTTCATTACCTTTTCTCAGTTAACAGCCTCCTTGACCTCTCTATAGCCTTCGACAGTGTTAATCACTCTCTTCTCCATGATACTCTATTTTTTCCAGGTTTTGGAGACATGATTCTCTCCTGGTTCTCTCCCTGCCTATCTGGCTATTCCTCATTTTCTTTCCTACATCTTCATCTAGGTCAAGTTCACTCTCTGTGAGTGTTCCACAGGACACCCTCTCCTCTTTCAATATTATTTCATGTGGTGATGTTGTGAAGTCTAATGGATTTAATAATCTCTATTCTGATAATTTCCAGAACTACTAATATTGCCCTAACCTCTGTGTTGAGCCACTAGTCTAGTATCTTCAAATGTCTATTAGACATCTTGAACTGGATATCCTGTAGACAATATTAACATAAAAAAAAAAACTGAACTGATTCTATTTTCTTTCAAATCCTGTCCCATTCTAGACTTCCCTATTGTCAAGGGCACCATCATCTTTCTAGTCACACAAGCTTACCGCCTAGATGTTACCTCACTCTCACGGCCCATATCCAATTTATTGCCAAAGCCTACGTACTCTGCCTTTGTAATATCTATCTCCAATATAACATCTATTCTCCCATGACATTTGCCACTGCCCTGGTAGAAACCCTCTTCACCTCCAACCTGGACTACTGCAATAACCTGTGGAGTGGTTTACTGGCCACAATTCTTTCCACACCTCTGTCCAATTACATTCTGTCAAAATGATGTTTCTGAAGTGCAGTCATGATATGCAGCCCTCAATGCCTGACATTCAATAAGCTCCTCTATTTGTTCTTCAAACCCCCTTATAACCTGCCATCTCCTTTCTAATTTTCTTAACATTTTACACCCCTTGCCCCATATACATACTTTCTGATTGAGTTACACTGGACTCCTTGCTCTTCTTGGAGCAAAACTCTCCATCTCCTAACTCTCAACACTTTCAATACCTGTCCCCTGCATTTCTCATTCTCTTCCTCTTCATCTCTGCTTCTTGGATTGCTTGGCTTCCCTCAAGTCCTAGCTAAAATTCTACCTTTTATAGGAAGTCTTTCTTAGTGCTGATCATTTATAATTCATTCTGAATATGGCTTGTTTATACATAATTGTTTGCATGTTATCTCCCCGATTAGGCTGTGAATTCCTTGAGAGCAGGAACTATACTTTACCTTTCTTTGGATCTCCAGTGCTTAGAACAGTGCCCATACACAGTTCATGCTTAATGAATATTTATTGACTGAGTTGCTATGATCACTGATTACATATCCTGTTTTTAGTCAGCTTCTTCTAGAACCTTTAGCCTTGGTTGAACCAGTCATACGCCTTCCCTTCTCCTACATGACAGAGGACAGAATGGAGAACTCTTCTTCCTTCTTTTTCCCTACCAAGTCACCCTGTTCTAAGCCTCAAGGACTCAAATTTTGTTTTCTAACATATTTTACATTATTTCAATTTGATAATATTTACAATCTATGTTTCCCCACTCATGTCCTCCTACATCCATATATTAATTGATGAATTTCATCTGACATTTCTTCCTTGTTGTCATATGCAACAAATATACCACTAGAATACATATTCTTAGTTAATAGACATAATATACATCCTATCTCACCATCCACCAGGGCACCCAGGATCTACCTACATCCTGTATGTATCTTGATATTTGTCCTAACACTTTTTCCTTTATCCTCACCAGGTGACCTAGACCTCCAGAGCCCCTGACATACTCTTTCCCCCCTTTAATTCCCTTAAATTTAGGACTCTGCCCAGGCTAGACTGAGTTGTGTTGACTGTCTGACTAAGTGAAAATCCATCAGTGAACTTTACCCATCTGGCCTTTAAACTATGCTTCACAGGCCATCCATCCATCCACCAGAACAGCAGGGCCTACCTAGTGGGGACATCTTGATATCTCCCTATATGCTATGCAACATTCCCAGCTTCTCCATTTCTTACACATGTTCTGACAATCATCATCAAATCAATACCACCATTGCTGCTAGAGAAGCCTTTGACACTGTACTGACCTAGAGTTCCAAGCAAAATGCCTGTGATTGCTTAGAATCTAGAACAGAAATTCCTTTCCTGGTATAGGTGATGTAATCCCAGGAGTATGTAAATTCCTGCTGGATGTGGTGGTACACAACTGTAATCTCTGTTTTGCTAGAGACTTGTGATTGATCTGGTGTAGGGAACTCCAGGGCATTCTCTGTATCAATGCAGATCAACTACATTATTTGTTGATTTTCTTCAATTTAGAACCTTACCCAGTTCCCTGGGGGCACTCAGAAGTTGTAGCGCCAATAAGATACCCACAGCATCCTGTAGGGATATGCAGGAGTATTTCCAGGATAAATTTGCAAAATATAAACTCTCTTCCTCAAAGACAAAACCAAAATATTTATTCAGATACCAGAAAACCAATTCCACCATGGTAACAAGGAAGTTTGTACACATTACCAATATAGGGAGGATCTCCATTCCCAAAGCTTCCCTTTGTCAGGCCTCCCCACAAATAAATTCCCTTTGGCAAAATGCCCTTCTCTCACCCAGGCTAACTGCTCTGCTCTGCTCTGCCTGCTGCCTCTCTCTCAACTGCACTTCACTGCCTCTTCCTGGTTCACCCTTCCTGCTCTACCCCTTCAACAAACTGCTCCCACCATATGATTCATGCCATGGGCTGGACCAAAGCTCAAACCAGGTCACATGGGTATATTAAGGGGCAGGGAAGATCTTCAAACTCCCTTAACATTACACAGAACCTGTAGGTGCGAGAGCAGGGCTTTTTAACCATTTTTGTGTCATGTTCCCTTTTGACACCCTAATGAAACCTATGGACTCTTTCTCAGAATTGTTTTTAAATGATTAAAATGCATGAGCTTGCAAAGAGAAAGATTTTTGAAAATAAAGTCATATTTTTCCCAATTAAATTCCCAGACTCCCTAAAATATATATGAGTATGGATTCTAGTTTAAGAACTTTTCTTTTAGAAGCAAGGCTTGAACCAAACTCTTCTTGAGTCTGAGGCTGAGTCATTCTATTCAAGAGACCATGCTGTCTGTGTGTAGGGATGATGATTTATTGAAAAGGCTTATATAAAGACTGTTTGATTATCATATTTATTCCATCATCGCTATTTGAGTGACTAACACTTTTGCTATATAAGCCAAAATTTATATTAAAATAACTGACATTCTTGCATAAATGTATATGCATATATACTCACATTGTCTCCTTTATAGAATGTAAGCTTCTTGAGGGCAAGGATTATTTCATTTTTGTCTCTGTATATGTGTATGAATACATGTTCAAGTGGAGATACACAGTGCTAATAATTATTTCTGACTCATAATGGTCACTTAATAACTGCTTACTTATTTTGTCCAAATATTACAGAGTACCCCTTGTGACTAATAGGATGGTATGAATGGGGAACATCCAGGGAATTTTGTACATGAATAAAGCTTATAATTATCTGGTAAGTGAGAGATATTGAAATTATTGACAAAATTTTTTGACTGACTATGTCACATTGGGGAAATTTTCTAAATCCAGATTGCTGTACCACTGTCAGAAATAACATCAATGGGCACTCAATTCAATAGGGTATCAAAAGAAAATGGTAAGATTACATTTAGGCACTTTCTATTCATAGGATCATAGATTTAGAATTGGAAGTCACCTTAAAATTCTGCTATTTCAATGCCCAAACTTAATACACGAAGTGAGGTCCACAGAGGTTAAGAGTCATATGGGTAATCAGAAGGGTAATTTAACCTAGGTCCAAGAGCTACTGCTTTTTTTTTTTTTTCAAATCTCAACACAATGACCTTGTTGTAGATGTCTAATAACGAGATAGGTGGATCAAACTTGAAAGGAATGTAGCTGACTATGTCTGTGCAGATCTATAATCCCTGCTCTTAAGAAGGCTGAGACCATCAATTTTCATGAGAGAAAGTTGTGATCTACAATGGGCTATGCCAATTTGGGGTCTCGTTAAGTTTATTGTTGTCATTGTTCAATCATTTCACTCCTGTCTTCCTCTTTGTGATCCCATTTAGAGTTTTTTTGGCAGAGATACTGGAGTAGTTTGCAATTTCCTTCTCTAGCTCATTTATATCGATGAGCTAACAGGATTAAGTGACTTCCCAACTTTCACACAAGTGTCTGAGGCTAGATTTGAACTCAGGAAGAATAATTTTTCCCATTAAGTTTAGCATGGATATTATGGGTCACCTGGGAGTAGAGTATTGCCAGACTGCCTAATGGGAGTTGAACCAGTCCAGGTCAGAAAATGAAGCAGGTCTAAACTCTGGTGATTTTCATTGACCCTATGAGTAGTCCTTACACTATACTTGTGGCTTGGGAGCTAGGGAGCTCCTGGGGAGACCCAGCTTTTAAAAAAATACAGAAGTGATCAATTAAGAAATAAAATAAGAATTAAAATATGACTGATAGGTTTGGTCATGTTATTCTGTAGTGTTACTAACTTCAATGTTCGTTGCCATTGGAAATGTGAGTAAAATGTGATTATAAAGATTCTGTAGTATGTCGTAATAGATAAAACGCTGAACTCAGAATCAGGACATCTGGCTTCAATCTTTGCTTCAAACATGAGTTATGTGTTCATTCCTAAACCAATTTCCAATAGCCTTAGTTTCTTCATCTATAAAACAAGGATAATAGTATTTATATTAGCCTTACATGGTTATTCTAAGGCAAGCAATTTGTAAGCCTTAGAGATTTTTTTACCAATGTTATTATTGTTGTTAACATAGTTTGAATTTTCACATTCTCTTTGATAGAATTCTAATGGAATTTGAATTGTCCCATCCATCTTGAGACAAGAAGCATTCAAACTCTTGCTTTATCATTTTTTTTTATTATCTCATTCTCATCTTTTCCAATGAAGTTCAGATAGAAATGATCCTGGAGCAAATCACCTTCTTCCTACTCTCTTTTATTTAATATTCCATAGACCATTGTGCAGACAGATAAATGGATAGAATTGTTTTTTGTATTGTAATTGAATAAAAAAGCAGTAAAGGATGATAAGAATGCTCTCTATTTCTTGGTAACAAAGGGATCTGATTTCTTCCAAAAGGTCTCTATATTTTGAAAGATTTTTAAACATTATTGTTATTGCTGTTTTCATTCATTCTATCTTGTTTTAATGGGAGCCAGGTAGAAACGATCCAGGAGCAGGTCACTATCCTGCTATTATCCCTCTGTGTTCAGTGCTCAGCAAGCAAGCAGCTACATAAAAGGATTGCTTTTTTTCTGTAGCTGAATAAAAGTGTTCAGATATAAACTCATCTTTCAAAGATGCACTGAAAGCATCTTTCTAACAAATTTACTGGCATACAGTATGACAAGGATGATATATACCTTCTCTTGTCACCCTATGCTTTTAATTTCTATAGCTTGAAAAATTTTCATTCCTTATTTCATTCCAAGACGGAGTACGAAGTATAACAACACCGCTTAATTTTCTTATGAATCCATTTTATTGTTGTAGAATTCATCATTCAATTCAGTTTAAAGCATTTATGTATTTAAGTGCCAAATATTTCTCATTTCTGGTGGCAGAGACTGGGGCTACAAAGGAAAAAGTAAAAGGTTAAGGAGCTAATTTATCATCCATATTAAATATACGCATAATGTACTACTCAATGGCTTCAACGTAAAAGCTAATCTTTCCAGTTCTTAGTGTATCCCCTACCCCCCAAAATATAATGTATTTTATATGAATTTATCTGTGTGCATTTTGCTTCCCCAATGGAGTATAAGTTCCTGATGCTCTAAGGGCAGTGCCTGTTCTCATTATCTTTGTATTACCAGCAATTAGCATGGTGCTTGTTACATAATTGAAAGTGTTCTCCTGGATTCTGAAACTACATATGCAAGGCTGAAGCAAAACATGAGGGCATTTCTATCCATCTCCTCTGCAAACAGAACAGAAAATCACATTTAGGGGAATGGGTTGAGAAGAAAGACATTTAAGAAACAGAAGAAAGCTCTTTTGAATTTAAAAAGCCAACCACTAAAGGCAATTTCATTGAACAGTTTTAGTTAGGAACAGATGCCATTATCTTTAGTTAGAGACCGACTATTGTATTTCATCATCTAACTGAATTTGATCGCAACTGTTACAGAGTGTTTATGTTTTGTATCCTGCTTCTCCTCTCCCCCCATCCAAGTCTACACAAGGAAGGAGATTTCTATTTTGTCACTAACATATAGTTTTGATAATTTTTTAATTTGATAATTTTTCTGTTTCATAACATATTCACCCATATTCTGAAAACTCAGTCTGATTAATTATAACAAAACATTTAGGGAGATAGATTTCCTCTCTAAAATTTATATATTTTCCTATATATTCCCATTAGAGCGTGTGTATGTCTATAAAATATTGTAGCACTAAAAGAAAATACTAAAGCCAACTGGTTATCTTTTTTTTTTTTTTTTTTACAACTGGTTATCTTAATAACAATGAATCAGTAAATAGTTGGTCCCTAATCTAATTGTGGATTAAATTAGAACCATTTCTTTTTTTCAAAACAGTAATATGATTGTATGCAACTGTTATTCCCTTACCCTTCCTCACCCCCCGCATAAAGGAAAAAAAAATAGTTTCATATGTACAGACACTAGAATGCCATAATCTTTGTGATCCAGCCCTTGTCAAGTACCCAATCAGAACCTCTACTGTGACCTGCTTGAAATCTATTTTTATTTTTAATTTTGTCTGTGTCCCTACAAAATTCAAAAGGATTTCTACCACATCTGCAAGTTACCCATAGCTATGAGGGTCTCCTATCATTATTTTTTCCAAGGAAAACATTTGTGGCCTCAGGAAAATTTTATGAACTGATATTTTAATTCTAGTTACAATCTGTGTCTGCTTTTGAATGATTGGTACTGTTTCTTCTACCATAACTTCCCCTCTTTTGATTATTTCAAAAATAAAACTAACTCAGAAATAGATAGAATGCACAGAGCTTCTCTGTTCTCTGAGTTGAAAAACAACAAAAAGTAATTTCTTTCTGTCTGCCACTTATTTTTAGGATGTGTCCTTAAATTTCAGTGTTTGTCATTATCTTTCACAAAGCTTATCTATATTGACCTTTACTATCCTCTTTAACATCTTCAAAACTTCAATCATATCTCTACTTTCCACCATTCTTTTTTCAACTATTGTAATCTCAGATATTTTTTCCCCTCAAATGTAATATAACCTCCTTCTCCATTCATCATTCTTGTCCTGTCTATCTCCTCAATATCTTTCCTATGACATTATTCCTTCACTTACTGTGGGAGATTGTCTCAAAAGGTAAGTGACTGAGTGTATTTAATCAGCTACCATTACAGTGCTTGGCTTCACAAGACATGTTTGTGGCCTATTTCATAAATTTATTGTTCTTAAAAGCAAACCTAATTTTGCAATGAAAGTACCCAATCCCCTTTTCATCAAAAACCCAGGTAAAATATATCTTTGCAGAAAACTATACTGTTCTGGGACTGTGATCTAATTGGAATTGGTTTACACTGTGAGTTCTCTAGGACTATTCTTTTTGGACTTTTTATTATGACAGAAGACACTTTGTTCTCTCCTCCAGGTCTTTTTCTTCTTTCACTCTCCAGATTCATTTTCTAATTCCTAACTTGAGTACCTTCCTTTTTTCCCCCAAGGCAATCGAGTCCCCACTGCCCTTAGTTTATTGATTTTTTTTTTAAAGCCTTGTTTTTCTATTTAACTTTTATTCTCTTCTAAGTATTTCCTTATCTATTAGTACTACTGATTAACACAACCGTCTTGAGAGATGGGTAAGCAAGGAGGGATTACTATCCAGGTTAAAAAACTAAGGCAGAAAGAGGTTAAATACCTTTTCTAGGGTCATTCAAAACATCAGAAAATGGGAGTAGATGAAGTGATGGGGAGACTGTTAATTGTCCATCTTTTTGGTGCATTCACATGAGGTTTAAGTTATAAAAAACATAGCCTTTTAGATTTGCAAGGGACTTAAGTGGTCATCCAGGCTAAGCCCTACTGGAAAGACAGCCTCTTTTCTCACAAATGGTCGTGTATGCTCTGCTTAAAGCTCACCAGCGAGGGGCAAGTCACTTTTCCCTCAAGCAGTATGTGTCACTTTTGGACAGTTGTATATCTCAGGATTTTTCCAATCTGAACCTAAATTTGTCTCTATGCAAATTCTATCTATTGCTCCAAAGTTCTGGGTTATTGGGAGAAATGGAACAAGTTTAAATCCTTCCCAATTCTACTTTATATCCATTCACATATTTGAAAGCATCTCTTTTGTCCCTCCTGAATTCAATATCAATAGAAGGCCAGAATGATGCAGAGAGACAAGAACTTAAAAGAATAAGCACACTGGCATTTATTACAGTCTCTTCTCACAGACCAGGTAAATCAATTAAAATCTGAGTTTTGGAGAAGTAGAGACTAGGTCTGATCCTGTGCCAACCTTGGTGAATATCCAACCTGGTGAACTTCTTTGTTCTTCACTTATTCGGTATTTGTAGTTAAATTACAAACACCATGAAACAGTATTACTTTTCTCCTTAAATACTGCAGTTAATCAAATTTGGAACTTCAGAAATGATAAACCTGGGTGTGAGTATTTCTCATTTTGATATCTTCCTTCCTTTTGAAGGTTGGGGTAGAGGAAGGTTGCAGATGGTATGTATTCTACCACTTTGTTGGTCATATAACCCTGATATCATCTTTCATACCTTAGAATATCTGAGATGAATATATTTTGATATATTCTTTGGTAGCCCTTCCTATGTCTTATCCAAGTGATTATGGGAGTTGTCAGGGTAATCTACTCACTGTTATTTATTTTTCTTCTGATATTTCATACTTTCCTTACACTAGATGAAGGATCCTACTAGGGTTTTTATTCTATATCTCTCCAAGATTGATAATGTTATATCTTTCCTGTATCAGAGAAGTGGGAGGGGAGAGAAAAGCTTTGCCAGGATGAGCTTGTTCTAAGCAGTTTCCTGCTATTGAGTGGAAGAACCACAAGTTCATTCACTATATTACCAGTTTATTTATGGTTCAAGGAATCAAGCATTTACTAAGCATTTACACTATGCCAGACACTGTGCTCAATGATGGGATTATATACATAAACAAAATGAGAGTCTTCTCTCTAAAGTGGCTTATATTTTAATGAGAGAAAATAACACTTGGAATAAAGCTGAAAGAGGGTGGGGAGAGAAAGGATGGAGCAGGTAATCTTGTGGGGCATGGTGGAGAAAGTCTACAGAGTCTGGAGTAGAGTCTGGAGATGAATGAAAGACCATGGATGGTCTAGGCACTTTCCTTAAAATTGAGATTCTGGCAAGACTTGATCAATCAAAAGAATAGACTATAGGAGCCCAGTGAACTTTTGCTGAGGCTTCTGAGATGTGGTAGAGAACGTGGTGGTTCCTAAGATCTTCCTCCATATTTCTCTGGGTTCCTATTCCACTCTAGGGGAGATCATTCCTAGTTACTGCTCCTTGACTCAGTTCATTTTCCTCTTGGGGCATCATTCTCATCAAAGGATGTGGACTATACTAGACATAGTCGACTAGTGTTGGCTGGAGCTACCCTTGTAGAAAAAGTAGGGAATGACTGGGAAGGGTAGGAAGGTCATTTTGTCCCTGAGATTCAAAAGCTCTCTCCAAGAACCCTTCTTTCAGGCCATGTGAGTATACTAATAGAAGTTATACCCAAGATGAAGTGGTTGCTTGCAATTAATTTAGGATGGACAGCTTTGAGAGGAACATTCCCTTTGGTCTGGTTTATTACAAAGGAGTTTAGAAACTCTACCAATTCTTCTTTATAGGTCATAGTTAAGTGGTGACTCCTACCAAAACAACCCATCTCACAATAGTGGAAGTCAATCATTTTATATTGAGGCAGTCTTCATCAGTCAAATGTATTCTCCAGGAGGAAACAAGAGAGAGGCCATATTCTTCATAAAGAGAAGCGATATAAAAACAAACAAAGCTCCCCCCGACCATATAAAAACAAAGGCCGTATGCACACTGAAGTTCATCAACTTGACAGGGGAGCTCCTTTGACCAACAATTACTGGCAAAGGGAAATTAAGAGATAAAGTGAATGGCACTATTACTTAGTATCAGCAAACACATGGGTCAGAATAGTGGAAAACTGAAACCAGGCTTTAGAACGGGGCATGCTTGATTAGTGACTTGAGCACAAGTCAGGAACCAGACCACAGAGCACTGGTGACCTCTCTGAATTCTTGGATGCTTTGTCAAGTTTTCATTGACTGAGTTTAGAAGTAGTTATCTTGGAAGAAGCCCTTTTAGACTTGAATAACATTCCAGAGACTGTTCTAGTGCATAGGGCATGGGACATGTCCGAAATAGATTAGCATGAGGATACTAAGAATGAGAATCTAGTTAAAGATCCATTAGGACCAAACATGATTTATGAAATGAAGATATGGGAAATTACTTTCCCAAAATAATCTGTACTAAGAATTGTGATTCCCCTTTCTCTACCAACATGCTTAATCACTTTGAAGCTATTTAAAACTCCACTCTCCCCCAAACAATAAAAATATTATGCCAAAGGCAAGGAATATCACTATGACTTGGAGCAGAGTGAGGCCAAAGAAGGGAGGGAAAAGAAGGACTTAAAAATTCTAAAAAAGAAATCAAACACTTTAGCCATTTTCCAGTTTAAGCCCTTACAAGCTAGCTATTCAAGAGTATCACCAGATAGTATATGAATTATAGAATGACATGGAGTGTGGTTGTAGATTGATATCCTAAAATAAAAGTGTGGAAAAGAAAACAGCCAAGAAAGTTGAAATGTATGAAAAATCTAGCTACTAGATGTTGTTGGTCTCTCCTAAATGGACGCTGTTCTAAAAATTTGTTTCATTTCTAATTTCTAAGTTATATCACAAAGTTAGTGTGTAGGATTCCAGCCCAGGAAGACTTAGAAAAAACAATATTCTGTGTGTAGGTTTTGAAGAATGCAAACACCATGAGAGATAGAAGAAAAATCTATTTTCTCCTTGAAATTTACATTCTAACTTTCTGCAAGTTGTTCTCCCCTTTCCCCACCTCCTAAATACATTTTTTTTTTTACATATTGGTTCTTACTGAGCATAAACCAAGGAACAATCTGCTGCCAGCATTTCCTTGTTGGGTGCCATTACAGCTAACCATTCCTCTAATGGAGTAAGCAGAATGCATCATAGGTGTAATGTACTTCTGAAAATGGACCAAATGAAATATATATAGTTGCCTTGAACTAAGAACATCTCTTCATTGATGGCTTATTTCAAGGGTTCTTTTATACATACTTGCATATATATATATATATATATATATATATATATATATATATATATATATATATATATATATATATATATATATATATATATACACATGTACAATATATATAAATAAAATATTGTATGCAAATAATTTATAACTTACAATAGATGATATATAACATATTTAAATATATTTATGTTCATACATATATACATATACATAACCCCTCCTGTTTATACATATACATTTATATATAAATATATACATGCATGTATGTATATGTTTGTGTATATATGTAGACATACACATTGCATTTATTTGTTTATTTATATTTATTCTACCAGCTGAACTTTCCAAAATGCTGTCATGCTTGTAAGCATATACAGATAGAGCTGTGATTCCATCACTCTTTTAGATTTAAAAACAAGGATTTATTAAGTACCTACTATATTTCAAGAATCATACTAAGATCTTTATAAATATTATCTCATTTAATCATCTTATCAATTCTAGATAGGTACTATATATTCATTTTAAAGATGAGAGAACTAAGTTAAACAGAGGCCAAGCAAATAAGATCACCCAGCTACTCAGTGTCTAAGGTGAGATTTGAATTTAGACCTTCCCAACTCCACGTCCAGGGTACTACTCACTGTACAATATTGCTGCCTCAGTGAGTAGAAATTCTATCAATTATGGATTGAAACATTTCAATGACTTAGTAGATAAATTCTAGAGAATTTGCTGAAATAGACAGAAGTTAAATGATTTGTCACTGTTTAGTTATTTTTTAGTCCTGTCCAATGACCCCATTTCAAATTTTCTTGGCAAAATATTTCATTGTTTTACAATTTTCTTTTTTAGCTTATTTTACAGATGGGAAACTAAGGCAAACAGGGATAAATTACTTGTCTAGGGTTTACATAACTAAGTGTCTGAGGCCAGAATCTTCCTTACTTTAGCCCCATAATACTATCCATTACACCACCTAACTGCCCCAAATGATTTGCACAAGGTCAAACAAGTAATAAATGTCAGAAAGATTTGAACTTTGTGCCAAATTGCCTTTGAATTTAAGTATACTTATGAACTATCATATAATTAGAATAGCAGAAGAATATGAGAACCTATTTGATCATACTGATATCCAGAACAACCTATATTCTTGTGTTTAAGAAGGAAAGGAAGTCTCCCCTCCCTCATGAGAGTGGTATGTCCTTGGTCTATGGAAAGTTCAAGCTTTTGAATCAAGTCATTGCAATTTTGGTGAATTAAAAAGATGCTATAATATGGTAAATGTAATTATAGTACATTAAAACACCAACTGTCCCTTCCCTCTCTGTGTAGATGACAGAATACAGAACGCATGAAGCTGAGCAATTTCATCATTCTCTTCCAAAGATATTTAAAATAGTGCTTTAAATTGAATTCTGGAGTGGTAGAGCCAACCAAAGGTCAGAGTGAGACATTATTCCAGCCCAAGATAACTTAGGACATCAGAAAGAAAGTTCTGTGAACATGGAATGAATTCCATGTGGATGAAAGACTTAGTGGTGGAACTAGGCAACAGAAATAGCAGCAGTTGTAGGAGATCTTAATCCAGAGATCCTAAGGGGACCTGGCAATTGTTCAGAACGAGATTTTAAAGGCCCTTTATGATGTAAAAACAGACACTATTTGACATCTCCATTGCTTATACCCACTTCTGAGTCAGTTCAAATGTTGAGAGGAGCACTTTTGTTTAAGAGGGGTGGAAGGAAATGAGTATAATCCATTAAGAGAAAAAATGGCTATTTAATGAAATAGGTTTTTAAGCATTCCTGATGAAAAGACTAGAGAAGAATAGAAAATTTGACCATTAAATGTGTGATTTAAGAGAAGCAAAAAAAAAAAAAGGTAAACAAGAAAGAGAAATCACAAGAAATTCAATAAGGTCAAACTGTTTATTTTTCTTAATTGAAAGATGATACATGAAATTTACAAGAACTTTATCATTATTATGGTAATTAGTAGGATTCTACATAGAAAGAGGTGGTAGGAATGAGTTGATTATGTTGGGATGATGTAAAAAATTAAGCAAAAAGGAAGGATGCCTTGGGAGAAGGAGAAAGGGAGAAGAAGAATGAGAAAAAAATCTCACATAAAAGAGACATACAAAGAAGAACTTTTACAGTGGAGGTTAAAATGGTGGAGGCTGATAATGCTTGAACCTCCTTCACATATAAATTGTATCAGTGAGAAAACAAAAATGTACACATACCCACATACACAAGTTGAGAGAGAGAGAGAGAAAGAGAGAGAGAGGAATAAAAGAATATAGGATAGAGAAAAAAAAACATAGTAATCAATCATAACTTTCAATGTGAATGGGATGAATTCACCCATAAAAGTGAAATGGATAGCAGAATGAATTTGAATCCAAAATCCAACAATATATTGTTTACAAGAAACACACTTGAAACAGAGTTGAAATATAGAGCTAGAGGAGAATCTATTATGTTTAATGTGAAGTAAAAAAAAAAAAGGCAGGGGTAGCAGTCATTATCTCAGACAAAACAAAAACATACCTAATTAAAAAAGAGAACCAAAGAAACTCTATCTTGCTAAAAGGCACCATAGGCAATGAAGTAATATCAATACTTAAACATTTATGCAATAAATCATTTAGCATCTAAATTCTTAAAGAAAAGTTATGTGAATTATAGGAGGAAATACATAGCAAAACTATAGTAGTTGAATGGGACTTCAACTTTCCCCTCCCAGAGTTAGATACATATAATCATAAAATAAATAAGAAAGAAGTAAAAAGAAGTGATAGACCTTTGGAGAAAACTGAGTGTGAGTGGAGAGAAGTATACCTTTTTGCTCAGCTCTACATGACACCTTCACAAAAACTGATCATAAATTATGGCATTAAAAACCTCGAAACTAAGTGCAGAAAAGAAGAAATGTTAAGTGCTCTCTTTTCAGATCATAATGAAATATAAATTACATTTAATAAAGGCCCATGGAAGCATAGATTAAATATTAATTGGAAACCCAATAATCTAATCTTAAAGAAAGAGTGATTCAAAGAATGAATCATAGAGACAGTCAATTATTTCATTAAAGAGAATGATAGTAGTAAGAAACATTCCAAAATTTGTGGGATTCAACCAAATAAATACTTACAGTGAAACTTTATATCTCTTAACATGTACATCAATAAAAGAGAGAGAGCAATTCAACGAATTGAGCATGAAAAAAAGAAACAAAAAATAAACTAGGAAAAGAAGACATTAAAAATTTCCAATTAAATACCAATAAAGAAATCCTGAAAATCAAGGGAAACCTTGCTAAAATAGAAAGTTAAAAAAAGCATTGAAATAATAAATAAACCTAGGAGCTAATTTTGTAAGAAAAAATGCAATAAAATAGGTAAACCATTTGTTGATTTGACTTTAAAAAGTAGAAAGAAGAAAACCAAATTATTCCTGCCAAATGAAAAAGGAGATTTTTATGACTAATACAAATGAAATTAAAGCAATTATAAGTTATCTTGCCCGATTACATACCAGCAAAATTGATAATCTTAGTGAAATGGATGCACATTTACAAAAATATAGCCTGCCCAGATTAACAAAAGAGGGAATAGAATAGCTAACTCTATCTTAGAAAAAAATAAGCAAGCCATTAATGAGCTCACTAAGAAAAAATATCCCAGGTCCAGATGGATTTGTATGTGAATCCAACATTTAAGAAATAGTTAATCTCAATATTATATTAACTATTTGATAAAAATGCAAAGAAAGAGTCATACAAATTCCTTTTACAACATAGATATGGTACTGATACCTAACTTAGGAAGAGCAAAATGGAGAAAACCAAAACAATTTCCCTAATGAATATTGAGGCAAAAAATTTAAATAAAACATGAGCGAAAAAATTATAACAGTGTATCACAAAGATCATACACTATGACAATGTGGGATTTATGCCAGCAATGCTGCACTGGTTCAATATTAGGAAAACTATCAGCATAATTGACTGTGTCAATAATAGTAACAACAAAAATCATAGGATTATATCAATAGATGTAAAAAGCATCTTTGACAAAATACAAAACCCAGTCACTCCTATTAAAAAGATTAGGAAAAACAGGAATCAATGGAACCTTTCTTAAAATGATAGGTAGAATCTATCTAATACCATCAGCAGGCATTATCTGTAATGGGGATATATTTGAAGACATCCCAATAAGATCAAGGGTGAGGCAAGGATGTCCATTATCACCACTATTATTCAGTATTGTTGTAGAAATGCTAGCTATAGCAATAAGAAGGAAAAAGAAATTGAAGGAATAAAAATAGACAATGAGGAAACAAAACTATTACTCTTTGCAGATAATATGATGGTATGCTTGTAGAACCCTAGGGAATCAAATAAAACCTTGTTGAAATGGTCAATATCTTCAGCAAAGTTGCAGGATATAAAATAAGCCCACAGAAATCATCAGCATTTCTATATACTATGTACAAACCCAGAAGCAAGTGATGCAGAAATTTCATTTAAAATATCTGCAGGCAATATAAAATACTCAAGCATCTACCTACCAAGACAAAATCAGATATTATATGAACACAATTACAAAACATTTCACATATATAAAAACAGATCTAAGCAATTGGACAAAAATATTAACTACTCATGGGTAGGCTAAGCCAATATAATTAAAGTGACAATGCTAAGTCAATTTACTTTTTCAGTGCCAAAGTAACAAAGAACTATTTTATAGAGCTAGAAAAAGTAATAGCAGAAATCATCTGAAGAACAAAAGGTCAAGAAAATTAAGGGAATCAGTGGGAAAAAAACGTAAAAGATTTAGGGCTAGATTTCAAACTACATTTATAAAACAGTAATCATCAAAACAATTTTGTACTGGCTAACAAATAGAGTCCTGGATCAATGTGATAGATTAGGTATAAAATACACTGTAGTAAATTACCATAGTAATCTAGTGTTATAAAAAACCAAAGATTCAAGCTTTGGAAGGGTAATAACTCATTATTTGAGAGAAATTGCTAAGAAATGAGGAAAGCAATTTGGCAGAAACCAAGCACAGACCAAAACCTCACACCATATACACAGATAAAGTCAAAATGGATAAATTATTGACTTAAAAAGTGGTATCACAAGTAAATTAAAAGAGCACAGGAAATAAAACTGACAGATATATTAATTAAAGAAGAGTTTATGACCAACTAGGAGATAAAGAGGATCATGGGAAGTAAAATAGATACTTTTAATTACATGAAATTAAAACGCTTTTGTACAAACAAGGCTAATGCAGCCAAAATTAAAAGGGAGACAGGAAACTGGGGGAAATAATTTTCTCTGATAAAGGCTTCATTTTTCAAATATGTAGGGAATGAAGCCAAATTTTTAAAAAAATAAGAGCTGTTTCCCTGTTGCTAAATAGTCAAAGGTTTTGAATAAGCAGTTTTTAGAAGAAGAAATCAAAGAAATCAATAGTCACATGAAAAATGCTATAAATCAGTATTGCTTAAAGAAATGTAAATTAAAGCAACTCAGATTCTATCTGACACCTATCATGCTAACTATGATGACACAAAAAGAAAATAAAAATGATGGTGGGGATGTTAAAAAATTGGAACAATAATTCACTTTTGGTGGAGTTATGAGCCACTCTAATCGTTCTGCAGAATAATTTTAGCTACATTCAAAAAGCTATAAAACTATACTAATTCTTGATCCAGTCATACAGGGATCTCAAAGAAATAGGAAAAGGATCAATATGAATACACACACACACACACACACACTCATGTGTGTGTGTGCATGCACGAGCACAGCAGCTTTTTTTGGTAACAAAAATTGGAAATGAGGGGAATCATTGGGGAGTGCTGAACAGGTTGTAGTATATGATTATTATGGAATACAAATCTTGTATAAGAAATGACAAGCAGAATGCTTTCACAAAAACCTGGGAAAACCTTAGTGAATTCTTGCACACTAGCGAGCAGAAACAGAACACTGTAGCAAATAACAGCAGTATTATAAGGATAATTAATTGTGAAAGACAATGTACTCTGGTCAAGACTGACTCAAGATAATTCCAAGGGACCCATTATGAAAAATACTATGCAGATACATAGAACTGATAAATGATGAATTCTGATTGGAGCATACTTTTTAAAATTTTGCTTTCTTTATTTTTTCCCAGCCTGCCAATTTTATTTTTTTAATATTTATTTATTAATTTTTAGTTTTTGACATTCATTTCCACAAAATTTTGAGTTCCAAATTTTCTCTCCATCTCTCCCTTTCCCCCACCCCATAACACCTTGCATTCTGATTACCCTTCCTTCAATGTACCCTCCCTTCTATTACATCCCACCCTTCCCTTATCTCCATCTTCTCTTTTTTCTTTTAGAACAAGATAGATTTCTATACCCCATTACCCGTATTTCTTATTTCCCAGTTGTATGCAAAAACAGTTCTCAACGTTCGTTCCTAATACTTTGAATTCCAACTTTTCTCTCTTTCTTCCTCTCCACCTATCGCCACTGAGAAGGCAAGCAATTCAATATAGGTTATATATGTGTAGTTTTGCAAATGACTTCCATAATAATCATTTTGTGTAAGACTATATTTCCCTCCATCCTATCCTGCCTCCTATTTATTCTATTCTCTCTTTTGACCTTGTCCCTTCCCAAAAGTGTTTACTTCTAATTACTCCCTTCTCCCATTTACCCTCCCTTCTATCATCCCCCTCTCCCCACTTGTGCCCTTCTCCTCTACTTTCCTGTACTGTAGGATAGATTTTCATACCAAATTGAGTGAGCATGTTATTCCCTCCTTAAGGAAATGTGAAGAGAGTAAGCTCCTCATTCCATGCAATAGACTTTTCCTGTCGGCCTTCAAGGCTACCTTGGGCTGGAAATCTCTTTCACTCTGTTGTTTTGTGGCTTCTGCTGCTTTAGGATTCGTTTAGAGTCATTTTTTTGGCAGGTATTTTATGGGCTTTGTGGGAAGAGCTAGAGTATGTGTGTCTTTCTATTCTGCCATCTTGACTCTGCCTCCTGCTTTCTTTATTTTTCTTGTTTTATTTTTGTCTGTTTTCTTAGAAAATGGCTAATATTGAAATATGACTTGTATAAACGTACATAAAATTCATATCAAATTACTTATCTTAAGGGCAAGGGTACATACCAAGAGGTAAGGTGAAAATTTGGCACTCAAAATTTTTTAAATGATTATTTAATTTTTTGCATGTAATTATAATTTTACATGTAATTTACATGTATTTAATTAAATAAATGTGAATATATTGAAAAAATAAAGCATCATATTTCATGTATTTATCCCATACATATTTTCAAATAGGAGTCCATAACCTACAACTTCCCTACCTATGACTTGTAATTATTTTGTATATACTTATATACATACAGTCTATATGTTCTTTCCCTAGTTTAATTAAGGAAATTCTCCTTGAATTCAGAAACTTTTATTTTTGTCTCTTTATTCTTAGCATATAGCATAGTACTAGAACTTAGTAAGAGCTTAATAAAGAGTTTTTGATTGAATGGTTAATTGATATGAAAATTTTTGCTTATTTCTTTATTTTAAGCAAAGAAGAATCTTTGGTATATTTGTAAGATTTGGTATATACAGCAAGAATGTAAGAGATTAAGGAGAGGGGATGATTGAAGAGAAAAATTCATGGAGGAGAAAGGAAGAATGCATCAAGTGATCAAGTTTAGAAGTCTATCTTGCTCTTGGCAAGGAGAAAGATTGCCTTTTTGTCAGTTTCAAATGAAGGATGAATGGGAGATAAAGTTGAAGTTCATGAAGTATGGAATTGAAGAACAAGAAAGAACTCTTAACTAGTAGCCTCTATTTCCATGATAAAGTATACTGTATGATCCTTTGCTGAGTACAGTAGACCTGAAGATAAGGTACAAGGTTCAAGGAAGAAAGAGGTTTGGATATCTCTGTATGGAATTATAAAGAGTCACTTAAAGAAGATTAAAAGGATTGCAGTAGTAAGGACTTGTGATTAGAAGAACAAATTTGTGATGAATTGTTAACGTGGATTCTGTAGTGACTTTATGTTAGAACTTCCCTTCTTCACAGGGGAGCAGCCAATTAGAAGAATTTCTGAAGCTCAGAGATGCTTGACATATCAGTGATCCTTTGTGAGTGAATTCTAGGCTGGTTTGAAGATGCCTGTCATAAGCTGCCAGAACTGAAAGAACCAACCTTGATCGGCTCAAGGACAACCTTGGGCAGAAGCTGCAGACTTGAGACCTTGCTTGGTACTTTCTAAACATCCTACTGTTTGGCTTATTGTGTCTGCAGATGTCTTCTTCCTGCCTGAAAGACTCTCAAAATTATTAATGTCTCACCCTTTCCACACACCCTTTGAGCTAAAAACTGAAAACTCTTTCTCTCTCTCTCTCTTTCTCTCTCCCCCTGTCTCTGTCTCTCTTTTTGTCTGTCTCTCTCTATGTCTCTGTCCCCGTCTCTGTCTCTGTGTCTCTGTCTCTCTTTGTCTCTCTCTTTGTCCTTGTGGGTCTGTGTGTCTGTCTCTGCTTCTGTCTTTCTGTCTCTGTCTCTTTTTCCCCTTGAAAGTACTTGTCAGATAAGACAATAAACACTTTATAATCTGTGATAGAACTCTTGTTCACAGAATTCAGTCAGTACCCTTATGTAACATCTCCCAGTCCTTTAGTAAAATGGACTAGTAAAATAGAACTAGATGACTTTTGAGTTCTTCCTGCCTGGGAATCTGTGATCCCGTGAATATTGCCTTAATCTTGCCTACAATACTCTTGCCAGTCTTCAAATTGAGATCAATTACGACATAGGCAAATTCTTCATAAATTTCTTGTTTGTCTTTGTTGTACCTCTCTAGTGAGGAGATTAATCCTTCATATATCTCTTCATAATCCTTGGCATCACCAGGTATTTTGATTCCTTAGAGATTGTGGGGCTTCATGATTTCTTCCCATGTAGCATCACTTTACTGGTGGTGAAAAGATGGATTTTATGATAGAAAGCAACTTGGAAACATTGAAAGCTCCCTGCAATTTCCCAAATGTAAGCCATGTCATCTTTCGCTGTTGTAATTTTTGTTGAATTCAATCGTATTGCTTTGGGTTATGCTTTTTGTTTCATTTTGCTACACTGTGTGCATAAACAATATGTTAATTCTTTTTCCATATGCTTTTTTTAAGTTGTTGGAAAACCTCCAAAAACTATTCTGTTTAGAATGTTCAGTGAGACTGAAATTTATACCATTTATAAGTTACAGCTGAGATGTTTATGTGATATGAATGAATTCTCTAGATAAAACTTCATATAAATGCATCATTTTGATTTAGTGCCTTGATTCATTTTTCCCTAATTATTTTTTATTACCAAGAGGATAAGAGAAAATTGAACACAAGATCAAAAGCTAATTAAAAATAACCCAAACTTTTCCTTCTAAAATATGTATTCAGGAGTGTCAGTAAATATCACAAGTAGCAGTCTTCATCAAGTGAGCAAAACCCTTGGGAATCGTTTATTTAGTTATATGTCTTTTAGTATAATCCTTGGTTAGTTTTTATTGATGAATTCACAGGTGCCATTGAACAAGGTTATGAGTCTTTCCCTTCTATTCTCTTACTGCTAGAATGCTCATATACACAGGCGTAAGTTTCTACTTTTTAATATTACTACAGGAATACTAATAACTTTCACTCCCACCCTCCCACTCCCATTCCTTGTACCATCAGTGTAGGAAGGGCAGTGAATCTTGGCTTTAGTCTTAGCAGAACATGTGTGCCTTTGTGTGAGTTTGTGTTTTGAATACACATGTAGGTAAGAGGCAACCTGCTGTAATGCTGACAACACTGTATCTGGCATCTGAAGAGATGGAGATTTGCAGTAACTGAGGACATCAGCAAGTCATTTACTGTTTTCCTAATCTGTAAAATGGCAGTAATAATACTTGTGATACCTACCTCAGGGATATTTTGAAGATCAAATTTAATAATGTACGTAAAGGGCTTTTGCATAATCACTATGCACTTCTTAAGCACCTATTATGTGTTTAATTGTGTACATTTGTACATTATGCTGGGGCTAGAGATATAAATATAAAACCTTATATAATGTAAGCTATTATTTATATCACTACAATCATTTATTTTATGCTTTGGTAGACTCCTTGGTGGGCTCCTTGAAAGCAGGGACTGTCTTTTGCCTTTCTTTGTATTCCTACTGCTTAGCAAAGTGCTTGCAAAATAGTAGGCACTTAATAAATGCTTATTCATTGAATTTGATATTTCAAGAATCCCTGATTTCTTCTGTGTGTGTACTCCTTTCACTGATGCTGAAGTCTAACCTATGCACTAGTAGTTGAGCATCAAGACTTGCTGTGGCTGAATAGTAATACAATGTACTATTTTTTGACCCTTTCTATCTCTTTCTCCCTTCTGCCTATGCAATTTAAAAATAATTTAATGATATTATTTCCCCCATATATAGTACTGTGCATTAATCACTTTTATCTCCTCCTTCCCAAATAGAAGCCCTCTTTTGAAAACAATATGTATAGTTAAGAAAAAATATTGTCAGTATCTGAGAATGTATTAATGGCTCTGTTAACTTCACATCACCTTTCAGTTGTAAAGTAGAAGGTTTGGATAATGTAGCTGTTACCTAAATTGTTCTCTCAATTCTGCTCATTTTATTCTACATCATTTCATAAAAGTTTCCCATATTTCTCTGCTCATTTCTGTGGTACACTAACAATACATTCCATTTATACATCACAGTTTTTTCAGACCACTTCTAAATTGAGGGTACTTATTCTGTTTAACTTTCTTGGCTTCAACAAAAGTATACATATACAGGCTTTCTCTCTGTGCCTGATCTGCTTGGGATGCAACTGTAATAGTAGTAGCTCCAGGTCTGAGAGTATGTATGTATAGAGACTTAAAGTGTACAGTTATTTTTCAGGATGTATGAATCAATACATATTTCCACCGGTGTTCCTGTCCTTCCACAACTTCTGCAGCAATTTTTACTTTTAATCTTTGTCAGATTTGCCAATGTGATCGGTTTAAGGTACAGTATCAGGCATGATGGAATTTTTCTTATTATTAGTGATGTGGAGTGTTGCTTTATTTCATTCTTCATAGTTTGCATTTCCTGATCTGAGAATTACCTACCCATATCCATTGGCTACACTGGAGAATGTTATATGTATACACACATACATACATATAATGTATATGCACATACACATATATGAATACATACATATACAAACTTATGTATATATATATACATACACATATGTATATATGTTTGTATACACACATATATGTATTTGTATCAATTCTTTATAGAGTTTGAAAATTAATCTTTATGAGGGAAATTTGTTGTCACCCCCCCAACTGTTTTGCTTCAGACTCTAAATCAATTTGTGTTGTTCATTTTATCTTTTATGATCATTTCAGGATAAATACTTTCAAAAGGACTCTCTTAAGCAAAATATCATGATCTTAGGTTGAGAGTTGCAAGGGAACATGAAGGATATTTAACCTGTATGAACAGAATTCTAGATCCACTCGACAGAAAGGCTGTCTAGGTTTTTGTCATTATTACAAAGGACTGTGGGTAGTTTAGCCATTCTTAACCTGAAAGACTATGGGAAAACTTACGGTCTTTAAACAGAGCAATGAAAGCTTTGTGTAACTTGCTCATGCAACTTGCTGTAATCAATTATTTGTTAAAATTTTATCTGGTTCTTTGAAAATTCCCAAGATGCCTACATGACTAGAGAGTCTTAGTGCTTATGTAGTGAGTACCTTCATTTATCCTGTCTTCTTTGCATAGTCCATTAATCTCTCAAATGTCTATACCTTGTTTCACTTATTCTGTTTTATTTTTATTCCCATCTTTAAGCTATCTTTAAAAAAAGACTCTAAAATAATGGAAAAATAACAAAAGCCAAAGAAGATAAAAAAACCTTTGTAAGAATGATCTCTTTACTCTTAGAGGGCATCCTTGTCAAAAAAAAATGAGAAAGAAATGGACAATCTTTAAAAGATAATTATTTCCTCTATCAGATATACTTGCTCATTTGACTGACAGGTATGGAGGATATGATTCCCCTGTATCTATTGTTTATTGATACTTTAAAAGAAGAATAGTATTTTATTCTTTAGAACAAAATGCAGGCTTTAAGGTTCTCCTCAGATAAGTCTTCCTCTGTGTATATTTTCAAATATAAGATTTCATTGCACATGAGTCTACGTGGACAACTTTCTTTAGTGATCTGGTGAATGTTGCTCTCAAGCATATGTAAGCCAGAGAGACATTTGGTCACCTAAATCTAGCACAAAGTGCTAGATAATTACAATATTGGGAACCCCTGTCATCAGTACAGGGTAGTGGTTAGTGATGGGAAGTGAATTTCTGGTATTCCTTGAAAATACCAGTTCTTCACAGAGCAGACCATGCCCTGGACCCTTACTTTAGCCTCAGAAGGGGTAGGGAAAGAAGGGCATGACAGTGATGGCAAAAAAAAAGGAGAGAAATAGGAGTTATTTTGTATGGTGGGACTCTTTGTATGGTAGGATTCTTATCCTCACAGAGTCATTCCAAAGTTTGTACAGATAAGTGGGAAAAGACTTGTAATTAGATTTTTTTAGCTGCTCTTTACTGAGAGAGGAATTCACTTTATTTTCAATACCATCCCAGCTGCACTGGGTCTCTGTAATAACCTGATATTTGCCCTCAACAAGATGAAGGAAGATTTTATGATCTCCAATACAGAAAATGCAATTATCACCTGACCTTGTAAAATTAAGAAACAAAGTTAGAAGACCATGTCCAATAACAAACTTTTCTCTAAGCTTGCAAAGCTTCAAAGGAAAATAAAATTATGGGCATTGCTCTTAAGTAATAAGAATGCAAAATGATTTCCATTAAATGCTTTAAAAGAATGTTGTTAAGGGAAAGAGCACACAAATTCTTTCCTAAACTGAGGTTGATTTCATGAAATTTAATCCTTCTTTACTTCATGAAGATCTACTATGAGCTCCACAATTTTGATATATTCCCCTATCTGATTCTTCTACTTTTTAAAAAAGGGATCTAACAATGAGAGATTAATGGCACATCTCTGAAAACATTGTTTTTAGGCTAACATGGCTTTTTGAGTCTGTAAATAGATTAATTGATTTAAATTGCCATGTAAAATTAATAATGCCACAGCCATTTGCTCTTGCAGCTAGATAGAAAACAATTCCCATAGGCAAAAGACATTATTATGGATAAGAACAGTGGATGATGAAAGCACCAAACCTCTGCCATATTAGAACTTGGATAAAAATACTTGGCAAAAAAATCCAAACCCAACCAAAACAATGACAACAAAATTACTTCCTACTCTATGTCATGCTATCGTTTTTCTTAAATGACTATTTAAATAGAGCTTTTTAACCAAATCTTTATCAGTGATTCTGAACTACTATTCTGCAGAGGAATAGGGAAATCACACACTCAATCTAATATAAAATCAGGATAGTCTGTATTCAAACCTTGCCTCTAACATGTGCTAGTGGTATGACCCTGGGTAAGTCACTGAACCATTTGGTATGTTAGGTAACTCTCTAAGCCCATATAAATTGTTGTTTAGATGCCAATCCACATTGATAGAAAATATTTCTGCACCTGGGGGTTACCTATATTGTTGTACTTACAGGCTCAGTCTCTATCTTTAATAATAATGACTATAGTACCTATTTCACAGGATTCTGGTGAGATTCAAATAGATAATATATGTAAATCTTTTTTTAAGCTTTGAAATATTGCAAAAATTACATTATAACAGAATATCATAACAGAGTTTAGAGATAAAAGGAAGATTGAAAATATTTAATTAAATCGTTAACTCAACTTTCTCCTCCTTATGAGTAAAATGAGTCCTAGAGAGGGAGGATATGACTTGTCCAATGTCACACTGCTCATAAAGAGCAGTGCTGGGAGATACGATTAAGTAAGAGAACTTAAAGATTGCCACTCTGTGTTCTATAACCTTTCAAGTGGAGAAAGTCTTCATGCCTGGCTGGCCTCAAGGGCTACTACCCATATTTCTTTAGTCATGAATCTCCCTTTGAAAGATTAGGTAATTTTGCCCACAATAGTCCAAAGGGAGTTTTGAAAACTGTGATTGACATGCAATAAAAATCTCTGCTATTCCCCCCCGAACCCCACCAATTCTATGGGACAAAGAAACTTTATAAAAGCCAGGAGAGACTTTATTTCCCAAACCTTAAGAATCAGGAAATCAAGGCAATTGCTTCTTTGAGAGTTGGAATGGATAATTGAACAGAAGCATGAATAAGTAATGAGTGAATCCAAAATAATAAGGCACCGTTATTGCAAAACATTATGTATGCATCTCTATCCTTTTCCTCCTTTCCCCTTCCCCGTAGCTCAATACTTATTTTAAGTTTAGAGTGGGAATGATAGTTTTTAAGGAGAGAAAAGGAATAAGCATTGATAAAGCACCTACTATGTGTCCGGGGGCTATACTAAGTGCCTCTTACAAATATTATCTGACCTGATCCTCACAACAACCCTGGGATATTGGGGATGTTATTATCTCTGTTTGACAGATGAGGAAAATGAGACAGGCAGTTAGTTAGATGATTTGTCCAGAGTTACATGGCTGATACACGTTGAAGATTGGATTTGAACTCAGATCTTCCTGACCCCAGGTCCAACATTGTGTCTACTATCTGTATATTGAAATAGTTACCAGATTATTTAACAAAAAATCTTTTTTTAATTTACTGTCCCTAGGTTAAGAAACTATGGACCTGACAATTTGTGGAATCTCTGCTGATGTTCTGATTCTTGTTTCCTATTAAATAATTTGTTACCATTTCTGGTTTCCAAAAATCCCTACGTCCAAAATCTCGTTTACAGTCCAGCTCTTTCCAGAAGCTTTCCCTGATGCACTGTACAAGGGAGCCTCTGAGTACTTGAAGTATGCTGCTGGGACTACATTACCATGTACTTGTTTCTGTTTCCTAGTCGTTTTATGAATCAGTGTGTCTGGCCACTCAACTCCTCAAGAGAAGGGATCATGCCCTTTCTTCCTCTTGCTTATTTCCTACCTCTAATAGCACTTGAAATAAGACTGAGCATACAGTAGATACATACAGTGCTTTTTTGGATTTATGGAGCATTTTGTTTTTCCAATTCAATTCAAAAATATTTATGAAATATAAGTAATATGCAATGAATTTTGTGAGATACTGGGGATATAAAAATTGTTATAACTTAGGCTTTGCTTTAAAGGAGCTTACAGTTTAATTGGTTGGAATGAGGAGAGAGAATACAATTAAAAATATATATGTATATAAAATTTAATAAAGCATGGGAGAAGTGTAAAGAAAAGATCCAGGCAAAAATGCTAGTAAAATTTTAGGATTGAAAAATCATCTTACAACAACTGAAAAGAAGATCAGTACAAAATAAATTGTCTTTGAAGGGAAAAATGAGACATAAACAGATGAATGAGGTAACAGGAAGAGAAAGTTGATTTCTGGCATGGGCAGTGATGTGAGCCAAGGATGGGAGAGTGTGTGGCTTTTGCTCTAGAAGCTTAGAATCCTATGGAATTAGCCTAAACATGAGATAAAGCTACAGCACCGTCTCCAAGTTCAATAAAGTTATCACAGGTTTCAGTTCTAGTTTTCTTATAAAAGGAGAAACCTCTAGATGTTGGGAATAGAGGTGAGGAGGAGAGCTGATTGAGTCTTACAGTTCCAAGAGAATAGAGAGGAAAATCAAATGAAAGTTTAGGATCTCATGTTCTGTAGGAAACAGCTCTATCAGAATATATATATACACATATACATATATATGTGTGTGTGTATATATATATATACACACACATATATATGTATGTATATATATATACACAACAGATCTCTGTGTGTGTGTTTGTGTGTGCGCGTGCATATACACACACATATCAAATATGACCGTCCAATGGTGAGATGGGACAAAATAAATCATGACTTTAAAAAAATTATTTTCTATTAGAATCATGTTTTATTATTTTACCCCCTACTTTCAAACAGTGTAATTTTGCATTTGCAAAGGGGATGCTTCCCTGAAGTGAGGGGAAAAAAAAATTCAAAAATCACACCTAGGAATCTAATATTGACAGTCTTTTTTGGAAAAAGGGCAATGCTTCCCTCCCTCTGCCCCCCCTCAACCAAATATCCAAGTGATTCCTGGGCTGTAATAAGATAAGAGAAAGCTGCTTGAGCAGGACTCAATAAAAAAAGTCCATGAAAAGAAACAGAGAGAGAGGCACTTGATCAGGTGAGAAAAACAATATCAAATATGAATGTGAACACTATAAAGAAACCATTCATATAGAAGAATGCCAAGAGATATGTAAGCTGATGGGGGTTTTGAAAAGAAGCAAGGCAAAATCAAAGGCTTTTGAAAAAGGCAGGCTGGAATATAAGTATTTTATTTATTCTTTGGAGCAAGAGAATCTTTCATTTTACTGCATACTGCAGACTCCAGCCATTCCGTAATGTTCTCTCACACAGAGAGTGCATATTCCTAGGAGAAGAATACCTAATATTTTACTGTTTTTTTACTTCCATGTTGAAGTTACGGAGAATTGCCAGTGGCGACTGAGGACTCATTGCAGTCTCTGGCTAGCTTCCTTCATGATAAAATAATAATCGGTCATTTTTATAGAATTTTAAAGTTTATTTAGCCCTTTAAAATATTAACTCATTTTATCATCGTAACAACATAGTGCGTAAGTGGCTTACCTAGGATCACCTAGCAGGTAAACATCTGAGGCCAGATTTAAATTCTGGTCTTCCTGACTCCAGATACAGCGATTTACCCACTTATCCACCTGGTTGCCTTTTTATAAAATACTGCTAAATAATCTTATGCAACCTTTTCAGAGCCACGGTAGTGCTATGCTATATTTTTAATGTGCCTATCGTGTATTATGGTACATTGTATTTGTCTATGTATGTATCTTACCCTTCAGTAGTCTGAGATTTATGAGTTCTGGAATACCTAGTATGTTATCTCAGCTTTGCATTTTTCCTAGTGATCTTTCCCTCATGCCCTAACTTGTGTTTTTTGAAATATATATTTTATATGTATTTATATGTAAATATATTTTCTCCCCTTCTGAAATGTAAGCTTCTTAAGGCTAGGAAATATTTTTATTTATTTCTTTTTGTCCCTAGAACCTAGCATAGTGCCTGGGATATAGTAGACTTTAATAAAGGCTTATTGATTGATAATTGAGTTAAACTATGTCCCATTAGGAATTGTAGGTAGTCTAGTCTTTCATATATGTCCTTCTCTCTCAGGACACAGTCCCTTCTTGGCATCTGTAAAAACTGTCTTCTTCCCTCTACCTACAATCCCTCCCTGCTCTCTACTCAACCCTCCTTCAGCATCGTGATGGTACTTCAGGGACCCCATATAGTTAAACATTCACATTTGTGCTGGAAGGTAGAAGAGTCTCCTTTTGCCTGGACTTTTTTCTTCAAGTCATATATTATCTAGAGTCAGTGGCTTCCTTAGCCACCAATCATTGAACTTTCTATTGAGTTGCCCCATTTGTGAATGGCATGGATAGGCATACTTTCAAGGTCAGATCATGATTATTAAAATCTTATCTGCTCCCCATTTTCATCAGTACTCCCACTAAGAGCTTGGCTAGAATATTATAGTTCATTGTTTCTATTTCTACATCCAGAAATGAAGCCAAAAATGTTGGAAAGTTGCAAAGGTCTTGGGAAATCACCTAGTCTCATTTCAGAAATAAGGAAACTGAAGCCTAGAAATGCTACTCCAGATTACACAGTTAGCTGTTAGCTAAGCTGGGATCAAAAGACAAGTCTCCTGACTTTTAGTTCAATGCTCTTTCTGGCACACCATAATCAAGTTAATAAAAACATTTAAAAAGTCATAACTATTTCAGTCTTTCAAAGACATAGTATCATTTTACACCTATCTGATTGACTAAAATGATTGAAGGGGAAAGTGACAAATATTAGAGAGGATATGGAAAAAATGGGACACTAATACATTGTAGGTGGAATTGTGAATTAATCTAACTATTTTGGAGAGCAATCTGGAATTGTGCCCAAAAAGTTATTAAACTTCCTATACCCTTTGACTTGGCAATACTATTACTACGTCTATTTCCATAGCTTATTACAGAAAAATGGAAAACAATCTGTGTACTCTAAAACGTTTATAGCAATTCTCTTTATAGTAGCAGAGAACTGAACATGGTAGGGATACCCATCAACTGGGGAATGACTGAACAAGTTGTGGTATATGATTGTGATGGAACACTGCTGTGCTATAAGAAATGATGAGCGTGATGATCTTAGAAAAATATGAATAGACCCATGGAATAACTAAAAAGTTTAATGAGCTAAACCAAGGGAACATAGTTTAGAGTAGCAGCAACATTGTTTTAAGAACAACTTTGAGTGAATAAGTCATTTTCACGGTTATAAATACCCTAATTCACTATAAAGGACCTATAGAGGGAGACACTATCTGCATCCAGAGAAAGAACTGATAAATGGAAGTGTGTATAGAAAGATTTTGCATTCATATGTACATACATATAGTGTCCACTGGTAGCCATCTCTAGGGTAGAGATGAGAAAGAAAAAGAAAGAAGAAAAAAACTTTATGATCAGAAGATTGAGCATTAGCTCAATGACTTGTCAGAGGGGCAGAGAAAGAAAAAAAAGGATAAAAGGACATTTACATGATAACTTTGTTATATATTTTAAAAGACTAGCAAGTTGTACCTAATAAATTGGTAGTTTAACGTGCAATCATCTTTTTTATTGTACCTTGTTATGGAAATGCTTGTTTTATTCCATAACTTAAAAATAAAAAGTAATAAGACAGTACTAAGTATTTGGTTATTGTTATTGTTTATGTTGATGGTTTACATTGAAACTCAACAGATTTCATTTTGTTTGGTTTTTTGAAGCTGAGGGAATAACTTCATAACAGAAGGCTTCCACAAAAACTATTTGAGGATTAGGTGGAAAGAATATACTCGTAGGTGGATGGGCGTGGGAGTTTCTAGTAAAATCTGTGGAGCAAAACAGGGCCATCTGGAGCATTGTACCCAAAGGACCTGTCCTTGAAGGTAACTATGGTTGTAGGGTAGAGGCTCTGTTCCTGGGTATAACGCTTGCTCATTGTTGCTCTGTTTGGAGTACTATGGCTTCAAGATTTCCTTGTGGCAGCCTGGAAAAAGGTTCTGTATACAGTATTCCAAACACTTAGAAGGCCAGCTTCATGGGGCCAGAGCATGCCTGATTGTTTCACTATGGAGCTACACTTCTCCAAGGTTATACAACTGCCCTCACAAAGGCATTCTTCTAAAACTGTTACTTATCCTCAAGCTGGCTGCTTGAGGATAGTCTCCATAATGGTATGTGGTTCAGCTCAAACTGCTTTGCATTTTATTTTATTTTTCCTCTAGGAGAATAAATGTTCAAATGATTTTGAGAAGAATTTGCTCTCAATTGGGGATCCTAGTGGTTTGTAGGATCTCTCTAATAGGTTAAAACTCAGAGTTTCAGAGCACACATAGATCACTGTATTTGGCACAGAGAAAAAAAAATCTGACCTTTAGTCAGAGGCAATTGTGGGTCCTCCATCACCATCTCATAAGTATTTATTGCTTATATGTGAAATGGATGCATGCAATATATCCACACCATTATAGCAATTTGAGGTCATTAGCTATCATTTTTGTTTGTAGAATGTATTTTTTTCTGAGTACAATTTTCTAGAAATAGTTAACCTAGGAGTTTCAATTGCCCCTCAGCTGACAGAAAATGCTCTTGCAAGACATTTCTGGAATGAAACTTTTAAGAGATGTTGAAGTCAAATGGCAGCCTTCCATTTGTCAGATGTGATTAGAGGTTATCAGAGCATCTCTACTATATCCTTATTCCCAGCATACAGGCTACCTCTACTATATACATTGCAAATGCATATTTCTAGAGTCTACTGGACAATTTGATCTGAATATGGGTCTTTGGTAATGTTTTCAGTAGGAATTTGAGCACTAGACTGGCATCTTCTGTCAAAACGGGTATCATGTATTAATCTAATATCAAGAAAATTCAGCCAAGAAGCTTCTGTGAGATATAATGTGGGAATGTTTCTAGAGAAAAATGGTTTATCTTGTGATCACATCAAGTTGAAGACAGGTGCACCGTCCATTTGTACTTGTTTCCTTTTCCACCTTCTTGAAGAGGAGTGATGACTATAACCTCTTAGAAGGAATAAACCTGTGATTATGTCAGTTTCAGTCACGTCATAAAGCATTAAGTACCAAATAAAACATCTGAGGACAGCAGCAAAGCATGTGGAAAGCTGTATGATTTTGTGTTTTTGAAATTAAATCAACAAAGAAGATCATTTTTCAGCCCTTGGACCCCACTTCTCCAACCTCATCCTCTTCCTCAGGGATTCCCCTTTTCTTTCTCATCCACCTCTGTGAGCAGAACTGGCCACCTTGGAGGCACAGAGCAAACAATACAGTTCTCTTCAATATGTGCATCCTTGCTTGCCTCACAAGCCATAAAGCCTTGCTCGATGGGAAGACACGTAGCATGTACTGTATTGGAGCCACGTGTTCTTTGGGAAATAAAGATTTTCTGTGCCGTGGTGGCCTGTGTTTGGCCACTACTCAGGGACTGGGACTGTAGGTTTACTGATCTGACTACACGACCCCCAAATGTAGCAATTTTTAAAATGGCCCTCTGAGAACAAAGAAACAAAGCACACTGAGATTTCCAAAATTTTTTTTGATCTTTTTGTCATAAAGTCTACGCAGATTTAGCTAATACTTGTCCTTGGAGAAAAACATGGCCTGACTCTGGCAATGGATTCAAAGCCTTTATAGTCTGGTAGGACCCATTAGAGCTTATCATCTAAAAGGAAAGCCCCCTGGAACTCCTGCCATGATGAGACACTGGACTAGATCATGAAAGAGAAAGAGAGAATAGGACATGATTTGGTATGAATAAATATGGGTGGTTTTGAGGGTTCTTCTTCTTCTTTTCTTCTTACTCCTCCTTCTCATCACCCTCCTCCTCTCTCCTCCTCCTCTTCCTTCTCTCTCATTATTGTCTACCTGTTTTTCAACACTGAAATTTAATACTTGATTTGGATAAACCTGTTTTTCATTGCATGGCTGAGACTGAGTTGTGAGATGAAAAAATAAAAGGAGCGGAAATGTTTCTGTTCTACTTGCCCAATCATCTCTCTGTACATAAAGTTTTTAGGCATAGGGATTTCTCTGGTTATGAAGTACTATATATGGGCTATCAGAGCACAAAGGAAACATAGTTAAGTTTGAAGGAAAGCCAGAGAAAATGAAAATGTAGAAAAGTAATTGACTGGGTCAGGAATCACTAGAACTCAGTGAATGAAAAACTAATGTTATGAATACTAAAGAGGAACTTTGAAATCATGCTGCATGTCTACTAGTTAAAGAAACAAAGGCTGTTTAAGTGGAGAGAAGACTTAGGGGTGACTTGAAAATTGTCTTCATATGCCATATAGAAGAATTGGGTTTCTTTCTCTTCTCTCTAGAGGATAGAAATCCTCCTCGGTAATTTAAAGCTCTTCCCAGTCTTATTCTAGAATATCATTTTAGGCTTATTGCCTCCTGCTTTTCTTCATGGGCTCCCTATCCCAGTTAAACAGATTTAATTGCTGTCTGCCACCCATGTCCCAAATCTATTCCCTTCTCACATACAGGTTTTAGAATCCTAGATTCCTTCAAGGACCAGTTCAGATGTTTCTTCCTACCCAAAGCCTATCCTGATCCTTCCAGTTCTTAGGACTCTTCTCTAAAATCACTCAGAATTTATTTTGCGTATATTTAGTATGCAATTTTCTCTGTTCATGATGTTTCTCTAATAGAAAGACAGCTCTTCAAAGGTAAGTATTGATTTGGTCTTTTCTTTGAATTGCCAGCATTTAGCATAAAGCCTACTAAATGACCTATGCTTAGAAATGCTTTTTGAATGAATTAGAAGAAATACTTAGAAGTTGCATAAAGGTTGATTTTAGGTCAAGATAAAGAAAACCTCAATAATTAATAATGTCCCATGAGGGTGGGAGGAGCTATGAATTGTAATAACCACCTGGAAAAGCAATTACTTATGCAAATAAAGTGACTTTTTGACTCAGAGAATCCACTACTAGGTATGTATTCTCAGGAGGTTATGGAATAAAAGGATGGATTCATCCACACCAGATAACTTATAGTTCATCTTGTGGACTTCATCTTGTGGTAACAAAGACATTGAAACAAAGTGGATACCGTAAACTGGGAAACTGCTGAAAAAATTGTGGTATGTGGATGTAACAGAATGTTACTATGCTATAAGCAATTATGACCATGGTGAATGAACAGGGAAAGACTTACTGGAAATGATGCATGTAAAGTTAGCAGAGTAATATATATGTATGCATATATATGTGTATACATATGAATGGCTGAATCAGTTGTTGTATATGATGATAATGGAATATTATTATACTACAAGAAATGACAAGTAGGATACTGTCAGAAAAACCTAGGAAGACTTATATGAACTCATACAAAGTGAAATGAACAGAACCAGGAGAACACTGTATATAGTAAGAGCAATATTATTTTCCAGGTCATTTATTTTTACGAGATATTTCACTTTCTATTTCTTTTTCATTTTTAGGTTTTATTTTATTGTTTCTTGATATTTCATGAAGTTATTATTTTCCACTTGCCTAATTCTAATTTTTATGGAATTATTTTCTTTATTGAACTTTGTACCATCTCTTCCACTGGACCAATTCTACTTTTTAAAGAATTCCTTTCTTTAGTGAATTTTTGTACCTCTTTTACCATTTGAGCTATACTGTTTTTTTAAAATTTTACTTTTGGCAATATTTTTGTGCCCCCTTTATCAAGATCCCAAGGCCTACTGCTTTTTTGCTTTTGTGATGAACTGTGTTCCACTCTCACCCTAGTGCAAGGGACCTCTCCTGCCCACCTTCTGAGTTGTCTTGGTCTGTAAAATTGTTTTACTTCATCCTTTTGTGGATTCTGCCACTGTAGAATTTATTTTACATATTTTAAAGGCTTTTGGAGGGGTTTCTTCTCCATCTTGGTTCTGGTCCCTTGTCTCCCTGTGCTTGCTCTTAATTTTATTGGAAAAAAAACAGTTGGAGTAAAACTGATTTCATGAATGTCTTTGCATGGCTCTTGTGTCAATGAGATCTTGAAAGCAAGATACATTATTACTGTCATAAGGATGTTTTATGCCATATACAGTTATTTAAGCCTTCAATGAAACTGACAAGTCCTTTGATCGCAGAAATCCTAGTTTCATTCCAAGCACGTCAGTGTTATGTTTAAATGTTTTTTTCAAAACTTAAAAGTTTTAACTTATATCTTAATAAGTAGTTTTAAGGCAGTAATGAGTGGGAAGTCTGAAAGGAAAATTTTGGTCCAAGTCTCTCCCATGACATATACTGATTTGTGACCCTGGGTAGGTCATTTAACCTGATGGTGCTGCAAGAAACTCTCTAAAACTGGAAATTGCAGTGAAGATGCTGATCTACATTGATAGCTGGAGGTTCCCTACACTGATAAACTCAGAGGTCTAGATTTACTCCCATCCCTACACCCCTGAACAATAATCCGCAGCATGATGTTGCAGGTCTTCAAGATGTAGGTAATATAATGTTCACCAGCTAACTTATTGAATCATTGTGAGAAAAGCATTTGATAACCTTTAAAATGCTACAGAAAGGATAGTTGTCATCATCATCATCATCATCATCATCTTCATCATCATCATCATCATCACCACCACAAAGTAGTTGGCCATAGCACATAAATTAGGAATTCCAAAAGTGGGGTGTGCTTATCATCACTACAAACTGTTTTCTAGTGTCTGTTTCTCAAGCATTCTTTCCTTTGGACTATAGAGAGAGATTCACTTAAGCATGTGCCATGCTCTGATATATTTAACACAAGTATATTGGCACAGGCCTAGTGATCTAAAAAAAAAAAAAAAAAACCAAACACCTTATAGATTGCACAGTGGAAATGTCAAGTCGATAAAAGAAACAGAGGCAGTGTGGTATGATGCTACATAAAGACAACAGGGTTTCAGGAAATGTTAGCTCTAATATCACTTCTTCCCTGGCCACATCTCACCTGGAACACTGTATTAAGTTCTGGGTACCACAGTTTAAAAAGGACATTGATAAGCTTAAGAGTTTCTGTAGGAGCAAAACTAGGAGGATGAAGGGCCTGGTGTCCATGTAAAATGAAGATTGATTGAAGGAACTGTAGATTTTAGCTTGGAGAAGAGAAAATTTGGGTGGAAATGAAATGAAGAATGATAACTGTCTCCTATTATTGAAAGAGTTTTCACGTGAAAGAAAGATTAAGCTAGTTATACTTTGCCAAGAGAGGTGAATGAGGAGCAGTGAATAAGAGGACTTATAAAGAGGCTAATAGAGAACATTTTGAGGAAAAACTTCCAACAATTAGAATTATACAAAAGTATAATGGATTGTCTCTAGAAAGAGAGGGTTTCCTTTCTTGGAGATCTTCAAGCAGAAACTGCATAACTGCATGGTTAGTGTATTGTGGCAAGAATCTCTCTCTCTCTCTCTCTCTCTCTCTCTCTCTCTCTCTCTCTCTCTCTCTTTCAACATAGGTTGAACTAGAGGGCAACAAAGGTCCCTTTCAACTCTAAAATTCTAAATTATATGATTCTGTAATTTAACAATCTATTTAGCATTCTATTAAATGCCAATATTTGATGTGAGGGTGGATCTACCAAGTTTTATTGTGTTTAGGTAAATGGAAGACAGTGTTGGTGATGAGAAGGTCATGAGATGCACAAGTCTTCAGAAGTAAGTTACCATTGCTATTTCTGTTTCTAACTCCATTCTTCCCAAGGACTCCCTGCCATGTCTGGTAGTATGAGTCTACTCCAGCATTAAAGTCACCCAGAATTATAATCTTGTTCTCTTTTGGCACATTGATGATAAGGGTCTCTAGATCTTCATAAAATTTTCCTTTGAGCTCATCAGGTTCATCATGGTGGAAGCATAGACATTGTTGACAATGGTATGATATTTTCCTGCAAGTGGTAACCATATTGTCATGAGCTTGTCATTCACTCCTTTTGGCAGACATACAAACTTGTTGGCTAGATTAGTTTTGATTGCAAAGCTTATACCAGTTTCATGGTGCTCCCCTTCACTGAGGTCACTCCAGAAAAGCGTGTACCTAGCTCCAACTTCAATAAGCTGGCCTTCATTTGTAAGCCTTCTTTCACTCATTTCATGAATTTGGATGTCATACCTGCTGAGTTCCCTTGCAGCAAGAGCTGTTTGTTTTCCAAGTTCACTGGATTTTGTGTTGTCTATAAGTGCATGCATGTTCCATGTGCCAATGATGAGTGGAATAGTCTTTGCAGATATTTTTGTACCTTTTGTTTTGATGCTTCGACCTCAGAGTGGGATTTCCCACCTGCCACAGTAATTAGCTCAGGGTTGGGAAAGCAGATGATATTTTGAGCACTTTTTCTTGCTCCTTCCTCACACCAGGAGGTGACTAGTGTGATCCTTAAAAGGCTTCTCAGACACCAAGGGGGCTGCCAAATCCCACTGCTGCTTCCAGTGACAAATGACCATATGGCCTGAACTGCCTATGTGTGGGGCTGTGACTACAGCTTCCAGTGTATCTGCACCTGCTGCTTCATCACTTGCCTGTCACTACAGAACTTTGAGATAGGCAAAATTGTAAAATAGTATTGGTGATGTCTTTTGATTCATATGCAAATTGGATTTAAGTGAGACAAAGTTGCATGAAGTCATCAGCCTCACTCTCTCCTCCAGAGTCATCACAGTCCAGTGGTAGGGCGGAATCAAAATGACTGGTGATGGCTTACAATGCAATGGATGACTTTCTTGTCTTCAATGTTTAACTAAGCTCTAAGTGCTCCACAGTGCCTACTTCAGTTGCCTTTGGACCATAAGTTGTTTTCATCTACCCATTCTGCCAGGGGAAGTCTTCACATGCTTGGGGTAGACACCCCCCTACCTCACCAATGGGTTTGAAACCCCTTGGTTACTCTCAACCTTGTTTAACCTGTCCACTGAAACAGTTTACTCATGTGTGGCTGTTGTACATGCTGCATCTTCTTGAAGCAACAGGTGAGAGTTGGGGGGAACACATGGATAAGGAAGGTAGAAAATAGCCCTGAAAAGGGCTTGGCTGCCATCACACCAAGCGTGCTAGTCTTCCCTAAACACACTCTATATACCCCAGATTATATGGCAAGAAATGGTTATCCCCCAGGAATTCAAGGATGCCTCCATCGTCCATCTCTTGAAATAGATTGTCATGTGACAATCCTGGTGGTGTGCGTGTGTGTGTGTGTGTGTGTGTGTGTGTGTGTGTGTGTGTGTGTCTTAGTCCTTGCTGGCAAAATTCTTGCCAGAGTCCTCCTTAATAGGCTGATCTTTCACCTGGAACATAGTCATCTATCTGAGAGACAGTGTGACTTCAGAAAGGGCCAAGAAATGGTCAATATGGTGTTTCCTGCCTGATAACTTGAGGAGAAATGCCAGGAGCAGAACAGAGGTCTGTATACAAAGTTTGTAGATCTGACCAAGGCCTTTGATACTGTTAGTCAAGAAGGCTTATGGAAAATGATGTCAAAATGTCTTTGTGGAGAGAAGTGCATCAGCATTGTACGTCAATTTCATGATGGCAGGCTTGCCCAGGTTCTGGGTTATGGATGATGCTCTCGTGCTTTCCCAGCCACCAATAGAATGAAACAAAGCTGTGTGCTTCCTCTCATGCTTTTTAACATGATGTTTTCAAATACTTCATGAGGATGAACACAGCATCAATGTCAGCTTCTGCACTGATGGTAAAATTTTCAACTTGGAAAGGCTACACGCCAAGACCAAAGTGGAGGGAATGTTGGCATGTGATTTTCTGTTTGCAGATGATTGTGCACTCAACACAGCCTCTAAAACTGAGATGCAACACAGTATGAATCAATTCTCTGCTGCTTGTGCTAATTTTGGCCTAAGAGTTAACACCAAGAAAGCACAGTGGCTCCATCAGCCACCACCATACCATCCATATGTGGGACCATTGGTTACAGCAAATGGAGAAGTTTTGAATGCTGTGGATAAGTTCACTTACCTTGATAGTATACTTGCCAGTGATGTACACGTTGATAATGAGGTTGACTCATGCATTGCCATAGCTCAGTGTTGGGGAGGAAAATGTTGGATAGAAGAAGTATTAGACTAGCAAACTGAAGGTCTGTGCAGCCATTGTGCTGACCTCGTTGTATGACTGTGAAACCTAGACAGCCTACTAGCTCCATTTCATGAAACTGAATCACTTCCACTGGAATTGTCTTAGGAAGATTCTGAAGATCACCTGGTAGGAGAAGGTACCAGACACTGAGCTCCTTACTCAAACTAAACTGTCAAGCATTCAACCTCTACTTCAGAGAGCACAAATTCAATGGGTGGGCCACATTGTTTGAATGCAAAGTGTAAGCTTGCCAAAAAGACTATTTTACGGAGAACTCACACAGGGCAAGTGTCCATATGGTGGTCAGAAGCGATACAAGGATGATCTCAAGGTCTCTCTTAAGAACTTTGGAGTTGATTGTATGACATAGGAGACACTGGCACAGGACCACTTCTCATGGCATGCCCAGAGAAGGTGCTGTGCTCTATGAGCAAAGCAGAATTGAAACATCTCAAAGGAGAAGCAGATGTGCAAATTTAGAGAATCCACCCCACATGTTCACATGGATTATTTGTGCCTGACCTGTGGAAGAAAATTCTAAGCTCATATTAGTCTGATCAGCCAGTCAGATGCATTGACTGTGCAGTCAGATGCATATGACTCTAGCATAGTGATGTCATTTTGATCCTCTTTGAGGACCATTTAGAGTAAAGTACAACAACAATTATATTACATATTAATATAATATGTAGTAACAATATATATTATATATTATATTATAAGCTATTATTAGACTTGTGTTATATTCTATATTTCAAGTTATTGCTATCTCAAACTAGAACAAACTTAAGAAACTATCTAATTCTACTCCATCAGTTTATAGATGAGGATATTGGAGCTAAGAGGAGGTTACTTGACTCATCCAAGGTCACAGAAGTGGTAGGAAACAAAGATAGTATTTGAACCTAGATCATGTGACCCCAAAGGTAGCTTCTTTTCTCATCATATTGTCATTTTTTAAACAAAGTTGAGATAACTCTGCACTACAAATGCCATGAGGTTATTGTTTGAATAAAATGGATTAATAGAGAAAAAGGCACTTTAGAAAATATAATTTAAAATCATATGCAAATATAGTTTTATCTGGAATTGTTGAAGAATGAGGTGCTTCAAACAAGTGAAGTTTATCCAATTCAAATGTCAATTTTATAAAACCATTTTAGATGAAAATCTTTCTCAAATGAATGGCACACTTTCATGCCTCCTCTGAGAATATTGAAAACAATTTAACCTTTCCTTGATAACTACAGGTAATCATTATGAGCATTCATTTTTGTAGCATGCTATATTATACACTCCTTTCACCTCTGTTATCTCTGTCAAGGAAAATGATCTTTGAACTGGAAAGAAAAAACCAAAAATGATGAATAGTAAATTGAAACCTAAGATAAGTAAAGAGATAGCTCTTATTAGTGACTTCAGTCACAGGCCCAAACGATCTAAATTTTTGGTAACTGAAAAACCAATAGATGTAATTGTCAAGCCATTGTCATTGATCTTTGAAAGATGATAGAGACTTGGAGATTATAAGATTAGATTAAGGGGAAATGTTGTTGTATTTCCAAAAAAATAGTGAGGACACAAGTCTGAAAATTACAATCCATTGTGCTTAACTTTCTTTCATGACAAAATTCTGGAGTAGGAGTGCTTACCCTTGTTCATATGTGTCAAAGACCTTATCAGAAAAAAAAATGCCTAAAATATTTTTGATTATAAACTAATCCAATTATAGTGAAAAATACTTACCAAAATATTACTTAAAAAATAACAACAAGCTAATAGAACCAGGCTAAGAACTCTTGTTCTAGAGTTTGTCATTTAAAGAATAGTTAATGAAAAAGTAATGTGGACCACAATAAGGTATTGTGAGGAATGAAAAGTCTGAGAGACATAATTTCTGATAATTAATGATCAATTTTATTAGTTATGGCTAGAAGATAATAAAATGATGGTCATTCGGCTTTTTCTTTTAAACCAAAGATGAATCATAGAGGCTGCTCAACAGTTATATGCCCTTGGAAGAGTGGGTTTTCTAGACAGGCAGAAATCAACTCCGATTGGCTAACAATGAATGAGATACTGAATATTATAATGGGACATGGGCCTATTCTAAAGAGGTCCTGGGTACCTGACTGATCATGTCACTCATGGACAAAGAAGGACTCATCTCCAGCCAGATCACTCAGGAAGGACCTATCCTCCACCCAAAGAACAATGAACAATGGTAGAGTAGTAATTCCCCCTAGATAAGATAGTCTGGGGGCGATGAATTCTTTCAGCAGGGTCAGAAATGTCCTTGAAGGGCTGGACTTTGAATGAAACAATTGAAAGAAAACAACAACTATCACCTAGATTCCCCCCATATGAATTGATTATTATTGTACGACAGAAATGATCATTTCACTCAACATCCTGCCCTAAACAAACATGGACCACGGCAGATGAAACTCCTTTCTTTTCTGACAGTATCACAAGATGGCTAGATGAGAATATGCTCTAGAAATAATTTGCCTAGATTTCAGCAAAGCATTTCATAAAAGTCTCATGCTATTCTTGTAGATAAGATGGAGAGATATTATGTGTAATATACTTTGTGAAGCTGTAATTGAATTGGTTGAATAACTGGATACAAAGGATGGCTATTAATAATTCATTGATAGCTTACAATGAAGTCTCTAGTGAATTGCTCTAAGGAGCTGCAATTATCCTTGTATGGACTAATATTTATATCAATCACTTGGATAAAGACATAAAGGATGAAGTTATCAAGGTTTTGGAGATATACAATTAGGAGGGATAACAGAGTCAGGAAAGAAAAGATCTTATTATTATAGAAAATTACTACAAGTAAAATGCAATATAAAGAGAAATAAGTTAAATTTATAAGAATATGAGTCATTTCTTAGTTGATAAATGATCAAATGATATTAACAGGAAGTTTTCAAAACAAGAAATTCAAACTACAGTCACATCTATAGTCACGTGCTCTAAATCACTATTGATTAAAGAAACGCAAATTAAAACTACTTTGAGGTACCACCTCACATCTATCAGGTTAAGTAATATAACAGAAAAGGGAAATGACAAATGGAGCAAGTGTGGGAAAATTGGGACATTGCTGGTGGAGTTATATATTGATTCAACCATCTGGAGAGAAATTTGGAAGAATGCCCAAAGGACTATAAAAACTGCATACCTTTTGACCCAGCAATACCACTACTAGATTTGTATCCCAAAGGGATTTAAAAAAGGAAAGGACCTATTTCTGAAAAAAAAAATGATAATTTATATTAACTCTTTTAGTAGTGGTAAAAATTGGAAAATGAGGGGAATGGCTGTACCACTTGTGGTATATGATTGAAATGGAATACTATTGTTCTATAAGAAATGAACAGTGGGATAGTCTCAGAAAAATCTAGATTTACATGAACTGATGCAAAGTGAAGTGATCAGAACAAGAATATTATACATAGTAGAAGCAGTACTTTATGATGATCAGCTATGAATGATTTAGCTATTCTCAGCAATACAGGGATCCAATTCAGTTCTGAAGGACTTATGATGGAAAATGCTATCCACCTCCAGAGAAAGATCTGATAGAATCTGAATACAGATCATTCCTCCATTCTCCATAAATTTGACAAATAAACTATTCCTTGATGCCCTAATTGGTTTATGGTATCAGCTTTTATACTTTGATTGTGTGCCCATTTGGACTTTATTCTCATATACGGTGTCAGGCATTGGTCTATGCCCAGTTTCTGCCACACTATTTTCCAGTTTTCCCAGAAGATTTTGTCGAACAGTAAGTTCTTATGTCCATTATATATAATGCTTGCTGATGGTTTAGGTAGATACTACTTATTATTTTAAGGAATGCTCCATTTATTCCTGTGGTCTCCAGTGTTTTCAATAGGAATGAATGTTGTATTTTATCAAAAGCTTTTTCTGCATTTAATGAGATATGATCAATTATGCTCATAGTTTTCCTAATATTAAACCAGTCTTGCATTCCTGGTATAAATCCTACCTGCTCAAAGTTTATTACTCTCTTGATAAGTTGCTATACTCTTTTTGCTAATATCTTATTTTAAATTTTTCATCTATATTCATTAGGGAAATTAGTGTATAGTTTTCTTTCTCTGTTTTGGCTTTTTCCAGTTTAGGTATCAGCACCATATTTGTATCATTGAAAAGAATTTGGTAGGACTCCTTCACCAGTTTTCCAAAATAGTCTATATAGTATTGGGATTAAATGTTCTTTGAATGTTTGATGAGTTTGCTTATAAATACATTTGACCCTGGAGATTGTTTTCCTAGGGAGTTCATTGTTGATGTGTTCAATTTCTTTTTCTCAGATGGAGTTATTTAAGTATTTTAATTCATCTTCTGTTAATCTGGGCAATTTATACTTTGAGCAATATAATATTCATCCATCTCATTAAGATTGTCAAATTTGGGGACATACATCTGGGCAAAAAAATTTCTAATTACTGTTTTAATTTTCTCTTCATTGGAGGTGAACTTACCCTTTTCATTTTTGATACTGTTAATTTGGTTTTCTGCTTTCTTTTTTAAATCAGATTGACAAAAAAGTTTTTCAATTTTATTGGCTTTTTCATAAAACCAGATCTTAGTTTTATGCATTAGTTCAATAGTTTTCTTGATTTCAATTTTATTAATCTCTCCTTTGGTTTTCAGTATTTCTAATTTGTATTTAATTGGGGATTTTCATTTTATTCTTTTTCTAACTTTTCAGTTGCTTGCCCAATTCATTGATCTCCTCTTTTTCTATTTTATTCATATAAGTATTCAGAGATATAAAACTGCCCATATGAATGGCCTCTGCTGCACCCCATAAGTTTTGGTAGGTTGTCTCATTGTTGTCATTCTCTTGAATGAATTTTTTTTTTATTATTTCTATGATTTGTTGTTTGAACTACTCATTCCTTAAGATTAGATTATCTAATTTCAAATTTATTTTTTATCTGTCTTTCCATAGCCCTTTATTACATATATATTTTTACTGCATCATGATCTAAAAAGGATGTGTTGATTATTTCTCCCATTCTACACTGGATTGTGAGGTTTTTCATATCCCAGTACATCGTCAATTTTTATGTATGTTCTATGGTGCTGAGAAAAAGTATATTGTTTTCTTTCCTCATTCATGTTTCTCCAGTGATCTAGCATATCTACCTTTTCCCCAGAATTATATTCATCTCCTTAACTTCTTTCTTATTTATTTTGAAGTTAGATTTATCAAGTTCAGAGGGGGAGACTGAAGTCCACTACTAGCATAGTTTTGTTTTTTATTTCTTCACATAATTCCCTTAATTTCTCTTCTAAAAATTTGGATGCTATACCACTTGGTGCATATATGTTTAGTAACGATATTACTTCCTTGTCTGTGGTGCCTTTTAGCAGTATATAGTTTCCTTCCTTATGTCTTCTGATTAGATCTAGTTGTGCTTTTGTTTTGTCTAAGATTAGGATTGCTATCTCTGCTTTTTTTTTTTTTTTTTACTTCTGCTGAAGCATAATATATTCTGCTCCAACCTTCTACCTTTGCTCTGTGTGTATTCCCTTGCTTCAAATGTGTTTCTTGTAAACAACATATTGCAGGGTTCTGATTTTTGATCCATTCTGTTGCCTTCATTTTATGGGAGAGATCACCCCATTCATATTCTCTATTATGACTGCCGTCTGGGTCTTTCTGTCCTATTACCCACCCCAGTTTATGCTTTTATTTCTCCCTTCTTTCTTCCCCTCTTCAAAAGAGTTTTACTTTTGACCACTGCTTTCCCTCAATATTCTTTCCACTCTATCAGCCCCCTCCCTTTTCTTTCACTTTTCCCTTACTATTTCTTCCCTCCCTTCTACTTACCCCTCCCATTTCTTTCCCCTTTCCCCTCCTCCTGCCTGTAGTCCAAGTTAGATTTCTGTACTTAACTGAGAATGTTATTCTCTCCTTGAACCAAGTCTGATTGGAGTAAAGCTCAAACAATGCTCATCTCCTTCCCTTCTTTCCCTCTACTGTAAAATGTTTTTGTGCCTCTTCATGTGATGTAATTTACCCTTTTCTGTCTCCTCCTTTCCTCTTCTCCCTTCACAACCCTTAATTAGGTTTTTTATCATCACATCTGTTAATTTATACCCACAACCTCTATGTATGTCCCCTTTAAATGTCATAATAAATATACAATTCTCAAGATAAACAACTATCAACCTAACCTATAAGGATGTAAATATTTGCCTTTATGAAATAACATGGTTTTTTCCCCTTTTTTCTCCTTGTTTACATTTTTGTACTTCTCTTGAGTCATATTTGAAGATCAGATTTTCTACTGAACTCTGACCCTTTCATCAGTAAGTTCTGAAAATCCCTTATTTTATGTATTATCCTTCTCCTTGACTGAAAGGTTATGCTCCATTTTTCTGAGTAATTGATCTTTGGTTGCAGTCCAAGCTTCTTTGCCTTATAGAATATCATATTCTGGTCTCTCTGATCTTTCAATGTGTAAGCTGCAAGATCTTGTTTGATTCTGACTGTAATTCTTCGATATTTGAATTGTTTCTTTTTTGCTGCTTGTAATATTTTCTCCTTGCCCTGATAATTTTTGAATTTGGAAACAATATCCCTTGGTGTTTTCAATTTGGGATCTCTTTCATGAGGTGATTGGTGGATTCTTTTGATGAATATTTTGCCCTCTGCATCTAGGACCTCTGGGCAGTTTTCCTGGATGATTTCTTGCAATATACTCACTAGGCTCTTTTTTTCCTTATAGCCTTCTGGTAGACCAATATTTCTTAGATTTTCTCTCCTGGTTCTATTTTCCAGGTCAGTTGTTTTTCCATAGGGGTATTTTACATTTTCTTCTATTATTTTCCTCTTTAGATTTTGTTTGACTGACTTTTCATGCCTCATCGAGTCATTAGTTTCTACTTGCCCAATTTTAATTCTTAATGAATTATTTTCTTCAGTTAGCTTTTGTACCTCCTTTTAAAAAGAGTTATTTTATCCAGTTAGGTTTTGTATCTCCCTTATCCAGTTGGTCAATTTTACTGTTTAAGGAGTTGATTGTATTTTTTAAATCATTAATGAGTTTTTCTTTTACCTCTTTAATGTGGCTTTTAACATCCTTCTTGAGGACTTCCAAGTATGCTTTTTGGGCTTGAGACCAGTTCATATTCCCTTTTGAGGTTTCAGATGAATTCATATTTTTTTCTTCCCTGCTCCATACTAAGATTCTGTAATCTTTGGTTTTCTAATTTGCTTCTTGCTCTTGGTGGTTGTCTTTTTCCTGGCTTTTAAAGTGAGTCCCTGCTTCTGAGGAACAGAGGCTCTGTCCCAAGCTTCTTGTGCCAGGAGATAGGGTCTTGCTTACTGGCTTTGTGGTCTGTGGCCTCTGGTTCTTTCAACTCAAAGCTCTACAATGCTGCAGTTTATCTTGTGCTGAGGTGGCTGGTGTCTGCCAAGGTTGAGGTCAGGTGAAGTCTGAGTTTCCCCAGGGTTACACTTAAGCTCATGGCATGAAGAGTGGAGAAGGGGTGATCTGTCTCCTCCTCCCCTAAGGCTGCACTAACTCCCTGTGCTGGTGTCTCCCCAATTCCCCTGTCTTTGCTAATGGAAGCATGGTGTCCTCGTGTTGGACCTTATGGGCTCCACCCCATCCTGGGCTCAGGATCTTCTGCTGGTTCCCTTAGGTGGGGCTTTCTGGGATGCTTCCAATCCTGTACTGGTCCCCTTCAACCACAGCAAGAGGGATGCTTCCAGTTGGCCTCTCTAGCCTCCTGAGCTAAAAGACTGTTTATCCCTTCTGCTGCCTCCATTATTCCCAGATTTTTCCTGGGGCATATTCTCTGGGGTCTTCAAGGTTTACCAGGGAGGGTGAGAGCACTTAAAGATTACTTCCCCATTTTGGCTCCCAGGAGTTCAAGTAGGAGACTTTCAAACATTAACTCTGTGGGCTGATAGTCCCAGGAGTAGCCATTGCAGATGCATTGCTGCATTTCTCTCTCACACAGTTCTGCTGGACTCCCATCCAGTGCTAAGAAATTTGTGAATTCAGACTCCTGCTGGTAATTCAGCCTGCCCAGGGCCATTTCTACTTCACTATGGTCCAAGTCTGCATTGGTGCCTTCCATGCACTCTTTGTTCCCCCACCCCACTATAACAGATCCTTCCCATCAATCTTTCTAGATGTCCTGTGCTGTATACCTGCCACACTATGTCTCCCAGTGGATTCTGCCACTCTAAAATTTGTTCAGATTCACTTTTTAGAAGTATCTGAAGGAATTTGTGGATGAGCATAGGTAAGTCCCTGCTTTCACTGCACCATCTTGGCTCTGCCCCCTGCCTTTAAGTATTTTAGAATGTCATGTGGAAGAGAATTCTTATTTGTTTTGTTTTGCCCTAGACAAAGTAGTTACAGAGTGTTGGATTTAACTTAGATACAATGAAAGATGTTCTAATGACTAAAACTAAAACAGGCAATAATGGTTCCCTTTCACTGGAAGTTTTCAAGGAAGGCCTGCATGACCATTACTTCAAAGGTATTATAGAAAGGAATTTAGTTCAGCTATACATTGGACTAGATGGTCTCTTAGATCACTGCATATCTCAGCTTCTGTGATTGACAGGTTCCTCACATGTATAATGCTTTTTTCCTCCATGTGAAAATTGACAATGACAACGAACTTGAAGGAGGACAATGTAAACTAGAAATCAAATATCTTTAGGCTATGAATAAACATTATCTTAGTTTTTAGTATTCTAGAAGTGAAATCCTTGTTCAATGATTAAAAAGTGGGCATACACTTGGAAGAACTGAGTCACATTAATCTTGATATAGTCTCACTAAAAATGAAAAAAAAATTATATCTAATCAAATGATCATTCTCCTTGATCAGGAAAATAAGTGAGGTGGGTGGAGACAAGATGCCATAGTAGAAGCAGACTTGCTGGTGTTGCCTCCTAAGCTCAGCCAAATACTTGTAAAAAATTCTGGGGCTGCAGAACTCAGAGAATGATGGAGTAAAGTAAATATCCAGCTCAAAACAGCCTGGAACATCAATGGGAAATGTCTATTGCACCACACTGGGAGTTGGGTATAATGCACCATAGGCTTCTCTGGCACAGAAAGAACCTGAGCAGACTGAGTGGGAACTGAATCTCTGGCATCTATAGTGGCTTCCAGACTTCACAATCCCAAAACACTGAGGACAAAATGGAAGGTCAGTGCAAAAAACCTGTCTGACCTGTGGGAGAGAGTAGAATGTTCCAGCCCCAGCCCCAGGACAGGGAGGGGGTGGAGATGCTGTGGCAGTAGCAGCTTTTTCTGGAGCTATACACCCACAGATTGTGGGGGATTCCAGTAGCTGACAATACACCCTCCTACCCCCACTGTAAGCAGAAAAGTATCTTGACAAAAAGCTTAAAAGTCAAGTAATTGATTGGGAAAATAAGTAAAAACAGAAAAAAAAGTCCGACTCTAGAATTTTACTTTGGTGACAAGGAAGATCAAAATATAAAAACAGAAGACACCAAAGTCAAAACTTCTACATGCAAAGCCTCCAAGAAAAATATGAATAAGAGCACAAAAAGGATTTTGAAAATCAAGTAAGAGAAGTAGAACAAAAATTGGGAAGAGAAATAAGAGTGATGCAAGAAACTCATGAAAAACAAGTCAATTGCTTGCTATAGGAAGACCTAAAAAATGTGGAAGAAAATAACAGCTTAAAAGTAGACTAACCCAAACAGCAAAAGAGATCTAAAAAGCCAATGAGAAAAAACAGAATTGGTCAGATGGAAAAGGGGGTCCAAAAGCCCACTGAAGAAAATAGTTCCTTAAAGATTAGAATGGAGCAAATGAAAGCTAATGACTTTATGAAAAATCAAGAAATTATAAAACAAAGCCACAGCAATGAAAAAATAGCTGGCAATGTGAAATATCTCCTTGGAAAAACAACTAACCTGGAAAATGGATCCAGGAGAGACAATTTAAAAATTATTTGACTACCTGAAAACCATGATCAAAAGAGAACCTAGACATCATATTTCAAGAAATTTTCAAGGAAAACTACCTTGATATTCTAGAACCAGAAGGTAAAATAGATATTGAAAGAATCCAGATTCCTCCTGAAAGAGATCCCAAGAGGAAAACTCCTAGGGATATTGTAGTCAAATTCCAGAGCTCCCAAGTCAAGGAGAATATATTGCAAGCAGCCAGAAAGAAACAGTTCAAGTATTGTGGAAACACAATCAGGATAACAGAAGATCTAGCAGTTTCTATATTAAGAGATTAGAAGGCTTGGAATATGATACTCCAGAGGTCAAAGGAGTTTGGATTAAAACCAGGAATCACCTACTCAGCAAAATTAAGTATAATACTTCAGGGAAAAAATGGTAATTCAATGGAATAGAGGACTGTCAAGCATTCTTGATGGAAAGATCAGAGATGAATAGAAAATTGCACTATGAAACACAAAAATCAAGAGAAGCATGAAAAGGTAAACAGGAAAGAGAGATCATAAGGGACATACTAAAGTTGAACTGTTGACATTCCTACATGGAAAGATAATATTTCTAACTCTTGAGACTTTTTCTCAGTATTAGGGTAGTTGGAAGGATTATTTACACATAGACAGAGGGCACAGGGTGAGTTGAATATGAAGGGATGATGTCTAAAAAAAAGTAAAATTAAGGAGGGAGAGAGGAATATAATGGGAGAAGTAGAAAGGGACAATTGGAATGGGATAAATGATCTCTTACATTAAAGAGGCAAGAAAAAAAACTTTTTTAATGAAGGGGAAGAGAGGGGAGCTCAGAGGGACAGGGTGAACCTTACTCGCTGCATTTGGCTAATAGACAGAATAAAATGCACAATCAATTTGTTATGAAAATCTATTTTTACACTACAGGAAAATAAGGGGGGAAAAGGATAAGTGAGGGGTGGTGGGATGATAGAAGGGAGGGTAAATGGGAGGAGAGAGGTAATTACAAATAAATACTTTTGAGGAGGTACAAGTTCAAAAGAGAAAATAGAATAAATGGGGAGAAGGATAGGTTGGAGGTTACATCATGACTGTTACAGAAGCGTTTTGTGTGACTACACATGTATAAACTATATGGAATTGCTTGTCTTCTTAGTGGGGATGGGAGGGGATGGATGAGGGGAGAGATGCTGGAACTCAAAGTTTTGAAAACAAACGTTAAAAATTGTTTCTCATGCACCTGGGAAATAAGATATACAGGAAGTACAGTATAGAAATCTATCTTTCCCTACAAGAAAATAGAGGGGGAAGGGAATGAGAGAAGGGAGAGGTGTGATAGATGGGAGGGAAGATTACTAGAAGGGGTAATTGGAATGCACGATGTCTTGGGGTGAATGGATGGGAGAGATGGGGAGAAAATCTGGCACTCAAAATCTTGTGGATGTGAATGTTGAAAACTAAAAAAGATAATTTAAACAAAAAAAAAAAGAAAAGAAATGAGTTAGCAAAACTAGTTTTATTGTATTCCCAAAGGCAAACTTACTTTATGAGATATTTGATTATCATATACGTGTGTGTGTGTGTGTGTGTGTGTGTGTGTGGAGAGAGAGAGAAAAAGAGAGAGAGAGATCATGATAAGCAGTCCCAAAAATATCACTACATAAATAAACTGATGTACAAATGTCCATTGCAGATAATTAAGAAGTTGAAAAATTATACGAGGAATTTTAACTTAAGCATTTTTGTGGCTACTCATGATTTCAATGTAAACTTGGGAATGAGTTCAAAGACGTATAAAAATAAGACTTTTTTCTAGAAAACAATCAAACGATGCTGGATTCAGTGAGAACTGAAATTCCATCAGAAAAATGAAATTCACCATATTTTAACAGATTGAAAGCTAATCATTACTGAGGTATGAGTTATTCCCAAAGCATCCATCAGTAGGTGGTCAGAGAAAAGACTTATTACAGTAATGACCAAAACTAGTATGCAACAGAGAGAAAATTTTAAAAAAATGATATGGCATCCAATTAAAAAACCCTTAATTCTGATCAGTTTATGCAATTTATTGTTGATGAAAAATTGAATATAAGTAGAAGAAAAGACATAGATTCTGGCTACCATACCTCAATGAAGATATTTTTAACTCATGTAAATAAATTGCCATAATAAAAAGAAGAATATAGAAATTACCTTAATTGACATGTACTTGATTTATTTGTCAAACAGAGAGATACGACAGCCAAGAGCACCCTCTCTCTGTTTAGAATATGAACTCATTTGTAAAATTTTTCAGAGAAGGATGTTGAAAAATTATGATAAATACCACCTACAAAAGATGGAGAAGCAGAAAATATATAATCAATTTAAAGAAAGCATGACAAGAAATCAAACTGAGCAAAAATTCCATTTAATGACATTCAATAATAAAAATGGAAAGAGGAAAACAAATGGAAAAAAAATAGAAAAGATTTGAAAAGATTTTTACTTTAAATGAAAAAAGTCACTCACACCTCTCCAGATGACCCATTAAGGACAGTGGACCCTCTCCATTTGGACTGTTGTAATCTTTACTGAAATTTTAGAGGAGACAAAAGTGATAAAGATGGGAAAAATAAGTTTGTTAGAATGTACACATAGAAGAACTCTCCTCTTGCAACAGAGCAACTAAAAGGGGCATTGACAAGCAATCTCAAGTAGAGAAATGTACTGGAGATGTAGAGAAATATCTCTGAACTTAATGCCGAAAAAAGATGAATGACAGACAATTTGGTGGTCAGAGAGTGAGGCTTAACTGATAGACAGCAATGCACGCCTTTGGTATCCTTTCTACTACTCTTTTATCCTATTTAATTTTGTTCATGTCATATCTCGTTATATTTTAAGCTCTTTGAGGGAAGATACAGTGTCATTTTCCATGTTTGCTTCTTCATTGACTAGCAGAGAACCTTGCCCCTAGAAAGTACTTAATGAATGTTGAATCAAGTTGAATAAAATCTTATCTCTTATGCTTGACATCTAAAGTACTTCCTGGCTTGGCTGATAAAAGCCTAAACCTTCCTTTCCAGTTTGTTTTCACAGTATTCTTCTATTGTAACATATGCTCCAGTCATATCCATCTATATATCTGTATCCATACACATATATGTATTTATGTATATATATATATATATATATATATATATATATATATATATATATATATATATATATATATATATATATATATATATATATATATATATATATACACACATACACACATATGCATCTTGTCTCCTTCCAATGTAATGTGAGCTTCTTGAGGGCAAGGTCTATTTTCTTTTTTTTTTAATTTTTTCTTTCTACTTCCAGATCCTAGCTCAGTTCCTGACATACGTAGGCAGTTAATGAATGATGCTTGTTGATTGATTGAGGGAGCAGGTTGCCTCTCTTCAGTCTTCCAAATTCAACTCAATTTACCCCATGAGCAATTTTAACCTACTTGTGGCTTTGTCTTCTAAGTCAGTTGTGTCAAACTCAAATAGAAAAGGATCCCTGTAAGTACATATTTACTTAGAAAACCACAGCTTACTATTGGTTATGTTGCATTGTATCTTGCCAGGCCTAGAGGCCTGAGGGCTACCCGAGTCTTCTTACCTCACCTCCCGAGGTCTTCGGTTGGCCAAACCGGATGCTCGTATGAGAGAAAGGACGTTCCAGAGGCGAACAAGGGTTGAGCTTTATTTTAGTGCAGGGGAATTCTTCCTTAGGAGGGAAAGAGAAAGATCTCCCAAGGAGGCAAAGATCTTACAATAAGAGATTGGAAGTAGAAGTATAAGTGGGGAGAGAGGGGGAGGGGAGAGAAGAAAGAGGGAAAGCGGATCCTTGTGTCCTGTCCGCTCTGCGCCCCTCCGCCCAATAGAGCTTTCAGGCTTTCCTGATCCTACTTAAGTTCTCCAGTCGCATAGTTTGCATCTGAATACCGTGCCTGTTAGGTGTGCCCAGATCTGGGACAATCTCGAGGGCCGGGAGAGCTCTCTCCCATCACGTTTCTCACGGGAAGAGGCGGAAATACACGAGATAGCTCGGTTCACCTTGATTCCCAGTCGTTTCCTGGGGGGTCTCGTGAGAACTCTAAGATTTAGAAGTTCCCACCTTTACCCGCCCGAGACTGTCCACATGGAATTGAGCTTCCAACCCTAGCAGTATCTTGTATATTTTGTTGAACATTTTCCAACTATATTTTAATATGGAATACACCAAGGGCTGCAGGTCTGATATTTCTATCCTAAGCAACATTGAACTTAGATATAAGTATAGTTTGCATATTTATCTAACTTGCATTTGAAAGAAAGCTGAGATGAATGCACAGCACACTGAATTCTTAAGTAAGAATCCAGAAAGATATTTACAGAATAGAACATTTATCTGAAGCTAATAAATTTAAATGCAGTAGGGAGAAATATAAAGTCTTATACTTCACTTTAAGAAATCAACATCATGAGTGGCAAATGGGGAAATCATGCTTGGACAGTTTGTCTGAAAAAAAATGATCTGTGGATTTTAATGAATTCAACACAGTGCTAGTTATGTATGACATCCAAAAAAAGTGAATACAATCTCCAGAGTTTTTAGGCATAAGATGATACTTCTGCTATACTTTGTCCTTATTAAGGTACATCTGGAGCATTGCATCATTTTGTTTACCAAAGTTTAGGACAGACAATAGTGAAATAAAAAATGTCTAAAAATGTCAGTCAGAAAGGTAAAGATCCTTAAGCTCGTACCACATATATATATGTGGTATATGGTATATATATGGTATGACATATATATATATGTATATATATATATATATATGCCAGTATGTGTATATATATCAGTATGTGTATATATGTCAGTATGTGTATATATATTATATATATGTATACATATGCACATACTGATTAAAGGAATTGAGGATGTTCAGCCTAAAGAAGAGATTCAGGAGGAACTTAGAAGCTGTTTTCAAGTACTAAAAGTGGTGGTATATGGAAGTTATAAGCTAGTCGTATTTGACCCTAGAAAACCACATTTGTACAATGTAGTGTGATACCGTGGAAAACCTATTGGATTTGTATTCAGGGAACTTGATGCTTACTTTCTGTGTGACCCACGGACAAATCACTTGACCTATCTGGCCTAAGTTCACACCAATAAACTGAAAAACTTTAGAGTAGATGGCCTCTAAGGTCCCTAGGTCTCTTTTCTGTGATCCTTTGATCACAAGTGGGAAAGCAGAAAATTTAAGCTTGGTATTAGGGAAAATGTCCCAATCAGTCATTATAGTTACTCAAAGTGGTATGTGCTACCTTGATAGGTCATGGGTTCCTCATTACTGATTTTCAAACAAAAGCTTTATGAACACTTGTTGGGTACATTGTCACATGCATTCTTGAGGTAGTGCACATTTTATGACTTAGATGGCTGCTGAGATCCTGTCCAATTCTGAAATTTTATAAATCCACGAAGAATCTTATACCACTTGCCCCACTCTAACTTAGAGTCTATATAGGGTTCATCCAAAGAAGCTACTCAATAAACTTTAATTGATTAAATGAATGAATTTAGACTACAAATTCCCAGTTCTGACCTGTACCTCTCCATCTGAGACTTGACATAAAAATCTAAAATTTTCCTTCTGGAGAAATAATTGGTCTTTGAGATTCATGTCTTGTTGAAACTTGGGAAAACTGTACACTGGATCTTTCCAGTCTGAATGAGCTAGCTTCCTTTTTTAATATTTAGTATTTTACTTTCCCCAGTTATATGTAAAAACAATTTTTAACACAAGTTTTCAAAACTTTGAGTTTCAAACTCTTTCCCTTCTTCCCACCCCACCCTCCTCAATGAGAAGCCAAACAATTCAATAGAGGTTATACATGTGTAGTCATGCAAAACATTTTCCCATATTAATTATGGTGTGAAGGAAAACTGACAAAAAAAAAAAAACCTCAAGAAAAATAAAGAAAGTAAAAGAAAAAGGTATGCTTCAACCCTTATTCAGACACCATCAGCTCTCTCTGGGGATAGATAACATTTTTCATCATCAATCCTTCAGACTTGTCTTGAATCATTGTATTGCTGAGAATAGCTAAGTGATTCACAGCTGATCATCTTACAATATTGCTGTTACTCTGTACATGGTATATTTCACTTTGTATCAACTCATCTAAGACTTTCCAGGTTTTTTTTGAGAGCATCCTGCTCATCAATCTTATGGCACAATAGTATTCCATCATAATCACATACAACAATTTCTTCAGTCAATCATCAATGGGCTCCCCTCAATTTCTAATTCTTTGCCAGCAGAAAAGAGCTGGTATATTTTTATACATAAAGGTCTTTTTTTCCTTTTTGTAATCTTTTTGGATATACACCTAGTAGTGGTATTGCTAGCTCAAAGAGTATGCATGATTTTATAGCCCTTTGGGTGCAGTTCTAAATTGCTTTATGGAATGGTTGAATCAATTCACAACTCTTTTAACTGTCATCTAATGTCTCATTTTTCTCACATCCCCTCCATCATTTTCTATTTTTCCTTTTCTGTCCTCTTAGTCAATTTAATAGGCATGAGGTAGTACCTTAGAATTTTTCAGTTTGCATTTCTCCAATCAATAATATTATAGCTTTTTTTTCATATGGTACCTTTGATTACTTCATCTGAAAACTGTTCATTTGATCATTTATCAATCAGGGAATAGCTTGTATTCATATAAAGCTGGCTCAGTTCTTTATATGTTTCAGAAATGAAGCCTTCATCAGAGAAAATTGCTTCAAAATATTTTTCAGTTGCTATTGCTTACTGTATTTCTCTCCATCCTATTTTCTCTCCTACTTTTCTGTAGGTTAAGATTGATTTATATACTCAGTTGAGTGTGTGTGTTATTTCCTCTTTGAGCTAATTCTGATGAGAGTAAGGTTCACTATCTCCCTTTCAAATCCCTGCTCTTCTACTCCATCATAAAAGTCTTTTCTTGACTATTTTATGTAAGATAATTTACCTCATTCTGCCTCTCACATTCCCTTTCTTCTAGCAACTTCCCCTCTCACCCCTTCCATTTTTTTAGATAGCATCCCTTCACATTCAACTCACACCTGTGCCCACTGTCTATATATACTCCTTCTAACTGCCCTAATAATGAGAAAGTTCTTATGAGTTACAATGGTCATCTTTCCATGGAGGAACGTAAACAGTTAAAACTTATTAAGTGCCTTATAATTTCCCTTTCCTGTTTACTTTTTTATGCTTCTCTTGAGTCTTGTATTTGAAAGTCAAATTTTGTATTCAGCTCCAGTCTTTTCATCAAGACTGCTTGAAAGTCCTCTATCTAATTGAATGTCTTATCCCCCCACCCCCTACCCTAAGGATTATAGTCACTTTTGTTAGGTAGGTCACTTTTGTTAGGCATAGTCACTTTTGTTAGGTAGGTCTTTCTTGGCTGTAATCCTAGCTCCTTTGTCCTCCAGAACATCAAATTCAAACCCTACAATCCTTCAATATAGAAGCTACTAAATCTTGCATTATACTGACTGTGGCTTCATGAAACTTCAATTGTTTCTTTCTGGCTGCTTGAAATATTTTCTCCTTGACCTGGGAGCTCTAAAATTTGACTGTAAATATTCCTGGGAGTTTTCATTTTGGAATCTCTCTCAGGAAGTGATTTGTTGGTTCTTTCAATTTTTATTTTACTCTCTCGTTCTAGAATATCAAGATAATTCTCATTGTTCATTTATTGATGTCTAGGCTGGGTTTTTTTCTTTTGATCATGGTTTTAAGGTAGTACAATAATTCTTAAATTGTCTCACCTGGTTCTTGTTTCCAGCTAAGTTTTTTCTCCAGTGAGATATTTCACATTGTCTTCTATTTTTTCATTCTTTTGAATTTATTTGATTGTTTTTTGATTTCTCATGAGGTCATTAGCTTCCATTTGCACAATTCTAATTTTTAGGGAATTATTTTCTCCACCTTTTGCACCTCCTTTTCTATTTGTCCAATTCTACTTTTTAAGGAGTTTTTCTTTTTTTCAGTAAATCTTTGTATCTTTTCCCCCCAATGTGGCCAGTTCTGCTTTTTAAAGGCATTCTGCTTCTTTTTGGCTTCTTGTACCTCTTTTACCATTTGGTGTACCCTGTTTTTTAAGGAGTTAGTTTATTCAGTATTTTTTGTGTCTCCTTTACCAAGATACTGACACTTTTCATGCATCACTCTTATTTCTCTTCCCAAATTTTCCTCTACCTCTCTAGATTTTCAAAATCCTGTTTGAGCTCTCCTATGGCATGAGACCAATTCATATTTTTTTCTTAGAGGCTTTTGATGTAGATGCTTTGACTTTGCTATCTTTTGAGTATGTGTTTTGATCTTCCTTGTCACCATAGTAACATTCTATGGTCAGAATATTTTCTATCATTTGCTCATTCTCCAGCTTATTTCTTGACTTTTAACTCTTTGCTAAAATAGGACTCTACTTCCATGGTGTAGAGTGTACTGTCCCAAACTTCAGGGATTTTGTGCAGTTGTTTTCAGAGATACTTCTAGGGACCTGGAAATTTTCAGTTCTTCCAAGGTATGATCTAAAAGAGAGATGTTTTTGCTACTCTCCTAGCCTTTACTCTGGTCTTTGAGTGACCAAAAGCACTCTTTAATGGCCTGGATCTGCTCCACTGCAGCCATGAGCTCTAGTGTGCTAGTGCTTCTCCTCACCCTTGGTCTGCTACCCAGGACTGTGACCCCATCCAAGCATGAGCAGAGCAACAGAGTTTTGCCTCAGTGCTAGCAAAGAGACCCTGTAATCTCCTTATGACCAGTTGTTTGACTTCCTTACCATCTGTGGGCTGAACATTCTAGAAGCAACAAATGCTGCTGTTGCTGATTCAGTGGCTCGCAAGGTCTACTCCTGGTTTCCTGGGGGCTGGGTCTGTGCTGAAGTGGCCTGCAACAGACTGTGCTCCACTATTACCCTGCTGTTACAGCCCTTTCTGGCTGATCTTCTAAGGTTTGTTTGGCTGGAAATTTATTTCATCCCATTCTTTTGTATTCTGCTACTCCAGGAAGTGCTTTATGATATTATTTAAAGATATTCAGAGAGGTTTTGGGGGGAGCTCAGATAAGTCACTGTTTTTTCTCCACCATCTTGGCTCTGCCCCCATATGAGCTAGTTTTGTTTTTTTTTATTCTGGTCAAAAATAAAAGTTACTAACTTTCTGATTCTTGGAATCCTAACAGATACTATTGAAGTTGTAGACTGATTCTACTTCATATTTTAGAATGGAAGCTTCAAAGGTTTCACATTTTATAAAATTATGTGATTTTGCCATAATAATTCTGGTTTTGCCATAATAATTCTGGAAGTAGGATGTTCTCTGGGAAAGGGGGATAAGGGTGTAACTGAATACTAGATACTCCTACTTATCCCTACTAATTGTTCCCAAACTGAGTCCCAGAAATCAACTAAGAGTTATTCCATATTATTATTATTAGTAATAGTGATAATAATAATGTCAGAAGCTTGCATTATTTACCAGGGGGACCAGTTTTCAATACATTAAGTAGAATGATAGTATTAAGTATTTCCTGCATTACTTACTTGCAGAAAAGGTGAGATAAATTCATAAATAAGCCTATTACAAAACTTGACTGAAAACTAATGGCCTACTTTACACACTAGGACTTTAAATGTGGCACTCCATAATGGGAAAGGAATTCTTAATCTCTTCATTTTATTTAATTTAACATGTTGAACAACAGATCCATTAATCATTTCATATTAAAATTCAAGCAGAGGGGAAGCTGTTAGATGTTTTGCAGTTACCAAGAGCAATTCCATTTGGTTTGGGGATTTTCTTAGGCATGATAGGGAGGGGAGGAGAAGGGAATATTAACTTCTGACACATGCTTTCAACTTCATTTTCCAGAAGTCTTTAAAAACCCATTAGGTGTCTCTATCTGAAAAGAAACATGTTAGATGACCATTGACTTTGCACAGTCTTTCTGTTTTCTGTTTCCCCTGTTCTCATGCCCCTGAGAGTTTTATCTGCCACTCATGTAAGCATGGAGACAAAGTCTACTCATTCTAATCATGGCTCTTAGCACTTAATAATCATTTATTCCTTTGAGCTTTTTTAAAAATATGGTCAGTCTGTTAATCCTCAGTTTTATGTAATTCAAACTATAGATTAATAAATAACATGTCATTATATGTGACCACTCTATAACCATTTTGACTACCACCTCCCCTGGTGAAGGCAGCTTAAGAACCTATGCCCAAGAGCCTGGGCATACCAAGAATACCACCCCCTATCCTCATGCTGCCAGTCTTGATTCCCCATGACTCCATTTACTCATAGTTGAGGGGATCAACTCTTGTGAATAAGGGCCCACTTTCTTCTCTAACCCTGATATTACTAACACCAACTATCAATCAAGTGTCATTGATGGGGAAGAAGGCCCAGGCACCCTGGGAATAGCAATGCTTCCCCTACTCTATCTCCAATCTCTCCCCATCCCACCCCTTAGTCTGGGCTTCCAGCTCAGCCCTGTGGCCATCTAATGAAACAATCTTTGTCAAGATCTGGCCTGACAACTGAACTTCCCGTGCAGCTGCAATAACCCCCACTTCCTTGTGAGCCAGAGCTACTAAAGATATAGGAAGCCAGTCAGACAGGTGGGCTTACCAAAGGTGTGGTTGTTCTAGTAGTTCATTTAGCAGGCCTTATACCAAGTGCTTGTTCCTATTGAGAGGGAAAGACAGAAAGGAGAAGGACGGACATTGCAACATTTTATAAGAAGAACCTTGTCTGGAAATTTGCCTGAGCTATTTCCTATGAGTTCTGTCCTGACTGGGCAATGCAAATTCACATATGAAAATCAGTTGGGCTGATCTATAGATCACTAACTGATGGACTTTGCAATTCACTGGCTCGCGGCTATTTAAATTGAGAGAAGCCACTTTCTAGATGTCTTTTTAAGGCATATTGTAAGTTGAAAGATTTTGTAAATACTACTTTTGAATATAGAAGAAAAGAGGATGTGTCCACAAGCAGTAAGAAGAGTCATTTTGTCTGGTACAGATCTTCCTAAGTGGGTCAATTACATTAAAGTCTGCAATTCAGTGTTACAAGTTAACCACTGTACGTATTTCTATGTAATAGTATACCTACTCTCCTCCAGAGATACTGAGTGGATTGGTGGGAGAGTGACCTCAGGTCTTCATGTAGATTGTGATGTATTGTATTATTTTTTCACTGTTTTATATGCAAGTGCCTATGATACTATTGTTTTATTTCCTTTATGGTTAAGCAAACAGTTGTATTTAAGATCTAAGCGCCTCACTTTGTTTTCTACAAATGTAATTCTCAGTCAAAGGGTTGTAAATACTCACTGTAGCCCAGCATGGTATGTTACCTTGTGAGTATCTGATTTGTGTAAACAGAAACCTGTGGGAGGGACTCAAATAAGATTCATAGATAAGAAGACCCTTATGACTGAGAAAACTTGGGTGCGCACCTACATTACAAGACTATCAAATGCTTGTGACCATGCAAATGGTACTGCACTAGCACAGTGCTTGGTGCACAATAGGAAATGAATTAATCTCTTGGTTAAATGACTCAATTGTATCTCACTCGCTCTCAGGAGATGATCTGCCCTCTTACTTTGCTGAGAAGATTCTAATCTATTTGCAAGGAAAAAGAAAGTTCCTAAACTTTCTACATTATAGAGGCAGAGCTGGAAGAAATTTTAATGTCAACCTATTTCTAGCTCTTTGCTACCTCTTTCTTCACTCTTTCCTCTGAGAAAGGAACATCCCTCCTAAATGCCAACCTAGCCACCTGTGCTTTTTTTTATCCCATCTTCTACTCTAGAATTTTGCTCCTGTAGTTATCCTCTTTGACTTCTCTCTTTCTGTGTGTCACTCTGTGTCTGTATCTCTGCCTCCCTCTCTGCCTCTGCATCTATTTGTCTCTTTTGCTTTCTTTGTCTCTCTCTTATTTTGGATATGGCATTCAGAGTGTCCAGTGATTCACATACACACACATACACATGTACATGTGTGCATACCTGTGTATGTGGATAGCTAGCTGAGTAGTACATTATACAGAATGGTCAGACAATGGTAATAACTATCACATATGTACTATGTAGGGGATTCAGTATTTAGTTCAGGAAATATAGGATATTATCTCTAATTGGCTGAATTTCCTAAAGGAAATGAGGCAGTCCTATGAAACAATATTGGCCAAGGTTCTTCATTACCCCCACCCGCATCCCACCATAGCTCCAAGTAAAAGGCTGGGAATTTCACTCTGTACAGGAGCTGTTACTCTTTGTGTCTGATGGCTCTGTCCAAGACTGTCAAATGCTTGGGAGGCATCATAATAGAATGGAGTCGAAAGATATTAAATTCAAGTCCCAGCTCCAGAACTTATTACAAGAATGATAGCAGACACATTTTGGATTTGGTTCAGAAGAACTGCCTTGGAATTCTAGATCTTCTACGTACTGCTTTTGTTGCCCTTTGCAAACATTTAACCTCTCTGAGTCTCAACTTCTTTTTAATAGTTTATTTGTTTTAATCAGTCAAAATCTTCTTACCCTTCACATCTCCTCTGCTCAACGGTGAAAACAAGGGGGAAAATATTATAAACATGTATAGCCAGTGCAAAGAAATTTCCACATGAGCCATGTTCAAAAATATTTTTTTTCTCTTTCTCCATTGTGGGTCCTTCACATCTCTGTCAAGAGCTATGTAGTTTCATCATCAGGCCACTGGAAGCCTGACACAATTCCAGCACATTCCATCACATGTATATGCTACAATTTATTTATCCGTTCTCCCAATTGTAGGAGACCCACTCATGTTCCTATTTTTGTTACCTCAAAAAAAAAAAACTATAAATGTGTCTGTACATTCTTAGAGTTTATTTTGCTTGGGCTAATTTCTCCCTTCATCTACCCTCCCTCTGATTTCCCTTTCCTACTTTTCCCCTTTCCTTGCTATATCCCTACTGAGTGAAATGTATTTATGTATGTATATATATATATATATATATATATATATATATATATATAACTAGTTCAGATAAAAAGGTTCAAGTGTCAGTCACCCCTCCCAAATCCCTTATCCTTGTTTTTGTAGTTATCTACTTGTTACCTTGATTTCATGAGATAATTTCCCCTAACCTTCCTTCACCCAGACCCCACTAGTGTATTTTTCTTCTACTGTCTTTCCATTTTTTTCTTAAGATAATTAAGGCATGACAGAACCCCACAGGTCTTGTCTAATTGGACTCTCACTGGGAACTCTGATGATTATGGGATTCAGAGAGCACATGTGTAGCATCCCCGATATCTGAATGTATGCAGTTTACCCATTTAGTCCTCTATCATTGTTCATTCATATTTACCTTTTTGTGTTTCTCTTTACTACTGTGTTTGTACTTCAGAATTTCTCTGCAACTCTAGTCTTTGCATCAGGAATGCTTAGACATCCTCTTTATTTCCTTAAAAAAGATTTTCCATTAGTTAATGGTGGTAGGTTCTATATCAAGGGTCAACTTGACTATGACTCTTCAGTCTTTGAATTCTTTCTTTCTGATTCTTTGCAGTATTTTTTCTTTGACCTGGAAGCTTTGGACTTTTGCTATGATGTTTCTAGGAGTTTTGATTTTAGGATATTTTTTGTGATGTGACTGGTAGATTCTATTTCTATTTTACTTCTGTTTCCAAGAGATCTGGGTAGTTTTAAGATTTCTTGAAATACAATATTAAAAACTCTTATTTTGGACATGGTATTCAGAGTATCCAGTGACTTTTATTTTTTCATTTTTTTCAAGGATAGTTTTTCCCCTAAGGAAGCATTACAATTCCTTGTATTTTTCAGGTTTTTTTACTTTGTTTTTAATATGTATTGTTTCATGGAGTCATGGACTTTTATCTGGTCCATTCAAATTTACAGAGAGTTTGTGTCTTAAGTAAGGTTTAATATATTTTGTTCAAAATTGCTAATTTTCCATATAATTCTTTCTTCCCTAGTCTCATTTCTTTCTCTGTTTTTTTTTTTAACTTCAATTGCTTTCATTCCATTTATTAAAAAAAATTAAGCTTTTACTTCATTTGTTCTAGGAATTCCAGGTAAAATTGTGCCCAACCTGTGTTTTTCTCTGAAGGATTGTTGGCAGAAGTTTTGGAGTCATTCTTTCTGTGTTTGTGTCTCATAATTGGTCGTTATAGTAGGCTTCTTCCTGACTTTTGGCTTGTTTTTAGGGTTGGGTTTTGCTGCATTTCTGGAGGGGATGCTGCTTTCTTGGAGTGTTAAGTACTGTGTTATTCCAGTATCTCAGGGAAATACTGGGTTCCTTCAAGCTTTCAGTATTTTCAAAAGGGTTTGATTCAGGGTAAAGTCTCATTGACCCACTTCTTTCCTTCAAGTCTGACATCTGCAAGGTTTTCAGCTGGGTTTGGGTCTGTGGAAGACTAGACTTGTACTAGACTCCATCTCTACCAGCCATCTGGAATTGTTATTTCAGAGTGGCAAAATTCTAAGCTCTTTTTTGGTTCAGGATTCCTGACTTAGGTTTTCCTCTATGCTAGGCTAGATGCTTTAAGTGATACCTTGCCCTGAGATTAGGATCTGAAACACATAAAATTTCCTACCCTAGAATAGAACACTGCTGTCCTTTGCAGATCCTTTTCTCAGTCTGTCTGTCTCTGTGACCTAGGATTGAGTAGTATGCAACAGTTGCCAGTTGCAGAACTGTCTATATTGCAGTGGTATGGGTCTGGCAGTACCATAGTGTAGGTCCAGGACCTTCTCTTGCTATGGTGAACAGACTCTCCTTCGGCAATGGAGGGCTTCTGTCCTTACTTGTCCCCAATATCCAAAGACCTCCTTGTTTATCTCTCTATGCCAAGCTGCACTGGACGACTGACTGTGACTTTTTCTGGATTCTGCCATCAACATTTGATTTGATTTTCTAGATTAATTTAGAAGAGATTATAGAGAGGTGCTTGCCACACTGCTTCCTACCATTCCCCCATTTCTCTGGGAACTAGGTTTCCATATCAATAAAATAAAAAGGTTGAACCACATGCCATCAAAGATTACATTAAGCTTTAAGTCATGAATAGCATGAGATTTCTGCTGACAGAGGCCAGTTTTCAAATAGGAAAGTCTGACTAGGGGAAGGGGGTGATGGTACAGGGTTTCAGTTTTTGAAACTATAGTGTGCTATTCAGTGAGAAAGTGCAGATAGAAAGTAATATTGTGCGTGTGTGTGTGTGTTCATCTTTTGTTGTCAAAGAAGACCATGCCATCAGAGAAATAATGACATGACTTGCACTTGACATTGTTTTGAGCGAGGGAGGGCTGTGCAGGTCACCAGGTCACCATCCTCCAGAGCCATCTGAATCCAGTGACTAGATTTTCAACAGAATGACTGGAGATGACCCAGGATGAGGCAGTTGGGGTTAAGTGACTTGCCCAAGGTCACACAGCTAGTGAATGTCAAGTGTCTGAGGTGAGATTTGAACTCAGGTGCTCCTGACTCCTACACTGCTACTCTATCCACAGCACCACCTAGCTGCTCCAGTAGAAAGTAATATTACAAATAGAGAGAAAAAGCTTTTCTAAATACTGTGTAACAACATGATAAATGGTACCTCAGATAGCTGTGGAAAACATAACAAATAACTGCAACTTTCAAAGTTTGAATGAGATCTCAAATTGTACAGAAAATGGCCTAGGAACTCAATTGTATAGCTATTTAATTTGAGGGGGCTACCTATGTATCTACAGTATCTACAAAGCAAACTTTTCTCTCTGTTCTCTCTCTCTCTCTCTCTCTCTCTCTCTCTCTCTCTCTCTCTCTCTCTCTCTCTCTCTCCCTCTCCCTCTCCCTCTCTCCAATGTTATGTTCTCCCCATTGTCTCTCTCTTTCTTGTTCTCTCTGTTAAAAAAAAAAAGTTATGCCATTCTCTGTCTCTGTTTTCTTTCTTTTTTATCTCTTTTTCTCTGTCTCTGCAGGATCTCATAACATAAAAATCAGGTGAATAGCAACATTGTAATTACTTTAAGCCAGCACAGTGTTTAATGGGCCTGTGAAGTATGCTATGAAGCGGTAATAATTCCTTTCTCCCTCTTGTTTTTTGATAAAACAAAGAAAAGCATAGCATGTGGGCCAGCCACACGAAACTCTCCACTACATTTCAAAGATCAGCCAAAAATTAGTTAATATATGGTTGAAAGTTGGAAATTGTGGGGAGAGGATGACAATAATTACCTTTTCTAACACATTTTACTCAAAATTCATAGTCCTGTGGTTCAGAAACTAAAATTAGATTTGGTCTGTTTTATGAGGATGTTCTATATATCAAGTGCCATCTTGAATCCCCTCTTTTCAGTATAAGAGTAACAGTTTTGCTTTGTACATTCCTTGGCATTCTGGATACATAAGTAGCCCTATCAAATTAGTAGTTCTCTTGGGTCCAAGGCCATTTTCTCTACAACTTGGCTTCTCATTTGAACTTAGAAACTAAGTTCGAGTTATTTGTTGTTTGTTCAACAGTTATCTAAGGCGGCAGCTGTTTATTGTAATGTTGTATTGTCTTTGGAAATATTTTCTCTGTATTTGTAATATTGCTTTCTATTTGAAGTATCTTATTGAGTTGATGTTCAATACTGTAATTTTTCAAAAACTAAAATCAACTCTGTCTTCTATGTGAAATATTACTGCATAGTGGATTGAAAGCAGTTCCCTGAGGAACTGTGTCACATTTCCTCTCAGACAAACTCTGGCTATGTGACTCTGAACAAGTAGATTGACCTCTCTGTGCCCCCTTGCAACTCTCCCAGACTAACATTTTCAGAATGCTTGCAAACATGCATTGATAGAGTAGCCTCACTACAAGGAAATGAAATCACAAATCCATACCAAACAAACAAAAAAATCCTTCCTATCTATATTATAATCATTCTCCAGAGTTTTATTGTGGTCCTCTGACAATTCACAAAATTTACTTCTGGGGTAGTCTATAGGGAGAATAGGATTTCTTACTTTTCTAGGCTGTGGTTGAGTATGCTTGCTAAACGGTGATCATCTGGTAGGTTTTAGCATCTTATATCAAGGGTCTAAGTCAGTCACTGAACATCAAAATCAAACTGGCAGATGGTACCCTCTGTGGATAGTCTCTCTCACTCTTCACAAAGATTACCTGTTGCCAAACTCTAGGCCACAGAAAAGAATCAAAGCAAAAGAGCCTAGTGAACTAGAACAAAAACCCACAGCTAATTAGTAAGACAATATATGAGTGCAGGGTCCAAAACTTACCTGTTTCTTGGCCAAAGTATTAAAAATCCAAATCAAGGGCCTAGCAGACTGTCTCAAATAAAAGGGGAACTTGAGTTAACTTACATTTTTAAGCAGGGAACACCGTTTAGCAAAGGTTTCACATTTGATAATATTTGTAACTTTTAAATGAATGATAGCCATTTATGGAATTAAGTGAGATAATACACTTTGAAGACAGCTGAAGGGTGTGCAATTATTGAGCGAGTTTGAGGTTTAGTAAAAATGTAAGATATGGGCTCAATTTTGAAATCTCCACATATTATTCCCTAATAATGTGTAGTAATGATCAAAATGGGGAGAAAGGATTGGACACAATTTAAAGAAAGTTAGTCTTTACCCTTGATGGTATATATTATTAATGAAATCTCTAAGTTGCCCCATTCACATTGGAGAGACTCGTTCTTCCTTCACTACTACAAAATTCTCCCCTCTAACTTGTATCCGAAGAGTTACTGCTCACCAACTTTTGCCTAGTTATCATGGGACTCTCTTGATTTACTTTAAAGCCAGGCCACATGGGCCTCTGAAGAGAAGCGGAAAAGCTTACTCAGAGCCTCTGGGATAAATGTCTATTTGCGCCTTTTCTACCATAATCCTGACCTCTTCAAGGAATTTCTTGACTTAGGCTGAATGGAAGTAGTACTGGGCAGGAGGGAGGAGAGGGCATGAAGAAGGAGGAGAAGAAATTTACATTGCTTTTTTTAAAACCCAAAGTGAAAAAAGAAAGAAAGGAAAAAATATGAAACAAAAATCAAAGAAGGGTTTCAATTGTATATGTTTTCTTGTGCATTCACTAAATAGAAAATAGGATACAAGACAGGCAAGTGCGTGTGTGTGTGTGTGTGTGTGTGTGTGCGTGTGCGTGTGTGTTTAGAATTGGGGCTGATCAGGGATCCTGAAAGCTTGTTGCTTATACACATGCCAAGGGACACTTTTGAGTCATCCCAGGTTACCTCTTTGTCTTGCTACAGACCCTGACGGTTTGCCCACCTGCTCCCATAATCCACTACTTCTTAACAGGGTTTCTTTCCTTCCTGGCCCCCTGAGGAATAGGAATGAAGTCTCACAGCTTCTCTCTTATCCTCCTGTTCTTAAATCAGGCATATAGCTTTTTAAAAAGTATTTTTTTGTCTTCCAGAAACTACAGGGGGTATAAAAAAATAAAAATACCAATAAAGTTAAAGAGTTATCAAAAGTCTGAAAAAGTCTCACAAGAAAGTTATCTCATGTTCCATTTACTTTCCTTAGAGAGTAAATGGAACCAGGTCTGATCTCTGTTAGCTGTTCTCACAATATATCCTTTTCTTTCTTCTTATCTTGAGAGAACACCACCTTCTTTATTTCTTGTATTCACTAAACTGTTTTCTGACTGCTTTCCCTTTTCAGTCTTTTTATAAGTGAGTCTTCATCCCCCACACTCCACCCCAAGACTCTCTATGTATCCACATTTCCTTTAGCACTGTGAGGCGGTTGGATAATACAACAGTCAAAATCAGATTACACGGAAGGTATGCATGGCACACATCTAGGATTGCTGAAGGTGAAAGCACAGCTAAAGCCCTAGAAATTGGCTGAACCACAGTGATATGCACCAGTTGGCTTCTGCTGTTCAATCAATCAGTCACTCAGTCTTCAATCCCTACTTTGAGCCAGGCTCTGTGGTAGGTGCAGGGAACAGAAGACCAATATGAAACAGTTACTATCTTCAAGGAGCTGACATTCTATTGGGAGAAACAACATGTACACGCACAAGTAAATACAAAGTATGTAACTAGAATCAAAGTAATTTTATGAATGGGCTTCATGTTGTTTTTGAGCTGTACGCTGAAGGAAGCTGTAGAATTCTCAGAAGTAGAAGTAGAAAGGCAGCTCATTTTAGACATGAGGGACAACCTCATACAAAGGCAATAGAGATAAGAAATGGAATTTTATGTATGAACAGCAGTAAGTTGGTCAGTTTGTAATGCAAAATACAAGAAGACTGGTAACATGTAATGCCTAGAAATGTAGCCTAGGGCCAACTTGTAAAAGGCTTGAAATTCTTTTCCCCAAAAATTTATTCATTTATGTGGTTTCAGTTTTCAACAACCACTTTGATAAGTTCCAAATTTTCATCTCCTCTTTCCCCCTCCCCTCAAGATAGCATGCAATTTTATATGGACTGTACACATGCATTCCTATTAAACACATTTTCACATTAGTCATGTTGCATAGAAGAATTAAAACAAATGAGAGAAAACAGGAGAAAAACAAAACATAACAGAAGAGAAAATAGTCTGTTTTATTCTGTGTTCCAACTCCATAGTTCTTTCTCTGGATGGCATTTTCCATCATGAATCCTTTGGAAATATTTTAGATCCTTGCATTGCTGAGAAGGGCTAAGTCTATCAAAAACAGTCTTCACGCACTGTGGCTGTTACTATGTATAGTGTTCTCCTGGCTCTGTTCACTTCACTCTGCATCAATTCATATAAGTCTTTTCAGGTTTTTCTGAAGTCTGTTTGCTGATCATTTCTTACATCACAATAGTATTCCATTACATTCATGTACTCCTTCTAACCACAACTTGTTCAGCCATTCCCCAACTGAGTGCCATTTGAGATGTAAACAATGAGTATGAGAGTTTGATGGCATATATCTATACATGTCTATACATTCAGCAGAGAGACCTGGGATTTAAACTCAGGAAAAAGAAATGTATGCAAAGGGATGCAAATTTGGGAGTCATATACATAGAGATGATAATTGAACCCATGTAAAATAATGACCTCAGCCAAGAAGAAATGACCATAAAGAAAGAAGGCAATGCAAGATAGAGGATAATGGTAGGGACAGTCATGCTTCAGAGAATGAAAATGGATGAAAATCCTTTAAAATTGTTGGAGAAGAAAGAAAAGATAGGTATGAGAATTGTGTCTTGGGAGCCACATAAAATATGTATACAGGAAAAGAGATTTTTATCAACATTTTATTTTATCAACATTTTTATTTATCAACAGTTAAAGCTGCAGAAACAACAATTAGAATAATGTTAAGAAAAAGTCATTTGATTTAGTAGTTAAGAGATCATGGCTAACCTTGAAGAATTCAGTTTTAATGAAGTGCTAGGCTCTGAAGCTGGATTGCAGGATATTTAAAAGCAAGAATGGAAGAAAGAGATCAAAGAATTGAAAACAACTTTTTTGAGGAGTTTGACTATAAGAGGAAAAGAAATATGGAGGCATGACATGTTGCCTACCTCGAGTCTCTTCCCAAACTATCCTTTATTCATTCAACCATGGAAGAGATTTTTCTAAATCACAGGTCTAACCATGTTAGCCCCCATTTTCCACTCCAGTAGGGCTCCTATTCCTCCCAGAATTAAATCTATATATAAAACAGTGCTTGACTTCTACCTTTCCAGTCTTTTCACAGCTTCCTGCCACATAATTTTTAATACAATGATACTGACTTGTTGTCCCATGAACAAAGCCCTCTATCTCTTAACCTCAGGCATTTTAGCTGCCTGTCCCTCATATATAGAATGCTCTTCATCCTCATCTCCTCCTATTGACTTTCCTGGCTCCTTGAGTCCCAACTAAAATCTCATCTTCCTCAGGAAGCCTTTCCCAACCCATCTTAATTCTAGTGCCTTCCTTTTAATTATTTCCTATTTATCCTGAATATAGCTTATTTGTACTTGTATGCCTGCTGTCTCTCATGTTAGAGTGTAAGCTCTTTGAGGGCAAAGACTATCTTCTGACCTGCTTTTCAATCTTTAGCAATTAGCATACTGCCTGGTAGAGACTTATAGCTTAAAAATGTTTTTCCTTGAATTGTTTTAAGAATGAAAGAGACTGAATCTTGCAAAAGGTAAAACAAAATATGGGAAAGACTGAATGACCAAACTTCCACAGGATATGGGAGCAGATAGAATCAAAGTCATAGAGAAAGAGGTGCTGGAGCTGACTCAGCGGGCCCTATTGACATACCATGGACATATCTACTGTTCCCCTATAAGGCTCCTCTTTCCACTGCTTGATAAATACTTTTGCCTATGGCATCTTACCCTGTATGGGCCAGTCATGCATAAGTAAAATAATTACTATGCATTTAATGATTGGTGTGAGACAGCAGAGGTTTAGGGAGATGGCTGTGGGAGCTATTTTGTAGCACAGACTGCCATTTGTCTGCATGACTCAAATACTGAAGATCATTTTACTGTCTGAAGATGTAGAATGTATGTCTCAACTCCAAGAACTCAGCCTGGATGAAACTTAAAGTGGCTCTTATCCATTTGGTTATTCAATATCAACGGTGAAAAGATTCAAATTGCCCAGTTCATCACTTCCTATGTTTCAGCCCTTCTATAACAGTACTGAAGATAAGGAAGATTATACTGACTTGGTTGATAGATACTCTGAACAATAACTTTTTCAGGAATATGAACAAAGGGAGGAAGTTGAAGTGGAATTCCTGATAGCTTAAAGTTTTGCTATTGACAATGATGGAAAATATGAGAAAGCTGGGAGTAAAAATATAGGTAAAATATTTTATAAATTTATGAAGAGTATCTCTGTCTGCTGTGAACAGATTCTGAGGTACTCTGGGAGTCAGTAGCCTTTCTCTATAAATTGTCTTTCATCATATGCTACTTAGATTCTATCCTGCAAAAAAACTGTTGGAGCAGTAAAGTATTTGAATTTTGTCTTACGTCAGCACTAGTCAGTATGTTCAACAATATTCATTTAGATAGCAAACTCATCATTACTTTAACTAAAATATATAAACAGAAGCGTTGGCCTTAGCAAAGAGAAAGATCATCTACACCTTAGAGAATGGAACAAAGAAAAAGTAAATAGAAGATAATGTAGAGGGGGGGGCTACAGTGAGAAACAGGGGAGAAGAGAAAAGTCATAGTCAATTATCTCAATTTTCTAATGTAACAGTAAGCACCCCAACATACACAGTGGGGCCTGCTATCACAGGTTCTTCAGTCTGCATTCATAAAAGAAAAGCAATTTTCAAGGGGTTAACAATCACTTTAATTGAGCACATGCATCATTCCTTTAACCAAGTACATATATCATTGAGTGAGTTCAGGGGAGTCAGCACCCTGAATTTCAAAGAAAATACAAAGAAATCAAAAGATCAACAGACATGGCTTCCTCTGCCTTTCTTCAACAGAGAGTTGAACCTAACTGTCTGACCATAGTTACCAGAGAGGGAAGCACTGACATCTGGGTTTTCAAAGCTGGAGGGGTCTCCTTGAAGTGGCTTCCCAGAGTCCTTGTCTGGCACTCAAACCTTCTTACAAAAACTAAGTCCCAAAGTAAAATCTCAACTCAGAGTATTTATACCTTTTATAGAGCCAGAGGACATCACCACCGTTTGACCCAGTGCCTCCATAGAAAACATAAAAGGTACTCAGGACACTTCTACAAAACAACTCCCCTAATCAAATTTCCCACAATAACGAGGCCCATCTATAGGTGAAAAAGATCTTCTTTAATCATATTATTCATTCATAGGCACTTTCAGTAAAACAAAAACAGCAAAAGATACTAATTTGATTGTCATCACATCTAAGCAATGAAAATATGTGGTATTCTGTCTAGGGAGAAAATGTAGGGAGCCTGAATAGGTTTGGGATAGTTTCTTTGAAGAATGTGAGAGAAAATTAAACAGAGAGTTTTAAAAGCTGCCCAGTACTGAAGGCAACAGTTCACATTTGATAATATACATTTGTTGTGGACTAAGGAATATCACCAGCTTTCTCTGGCGTCAGTCAGCAACAGATGTACAAAACTTGTTCAATACTGTAAAGGGAGAAAATGAGGGCAGAAGTTGTGATTGACAGAATAAAGATAGAAAACTGAGGTAAAGTATAGATTTTAATAATTTTTTTTAGTAAGAATGAAATATATGTAGAATTGAGAGTAGAGAAGTTAGAAAGTCAGAAAGTGCATCATTATGGTTCAAAATATCAGCTTTATGAGTGAAAATGAAAACTAAGATGTGTCCATCCTTATGAACAGATATATTAGTATGAAAACATAGGTCATGGGACGTGAAAGAGGTTAATATACTGTGAGACCAGAGAACTAGAAGGGACATAAACATGAAAAGTGAAATTTCAGAGTAGGAGGTCAGAGAGAAAAACTGTGAACCAGTTATAGAACTCCTTGAGAAAGGAAAAAAAAAATTAATCCAAAAGTGGGAAGATAGTTGAAAACTGAAAGATAACTGAAACAAAGAATTGAATGTAGTCATACAGACAGATAATGTTGTTAACTTTTAACGAAGAGAGGTTGTTGAGTCATGGCGGCAAAAAGATGGTGTGGAAGTGACAGTGAGGAGCAAGGAGTATGCTGACTCCTTTGAACTCAGTGGATTTTTAGGTGGGAAGGGCACAAGAGAAGGAGCCCCAGTACTAGAGAATCTGGACAGAAAATCAAAATATTCATGAGGGATCTAGGCTTTCATAAGAACCTAGAAAACATGTAAAATGAAAAAGGATTAAGATGAAGGGTGGTTGGTTAACAATGGAGGAGAGATTGCAGTGATTATTATTGGATAAAAGAGGAGAGGACAATGTGAATTACAGAAGAGCTAGATACATTTGGATTTCGTTAAGAGTATGGGGAGAAGTAATGAGAGAATGAGGATTTTTTTTTTTTTTTGGCCTCAGTAGGCAATAACCATAAATCAAAAGGAAAAGGAGAAAGATGTGGTCTAGAGTTTTCCAGTGTTAGGTCAAAGCAAGAACCAGGCAGTCACAGCCCCTATCCTTGGAGGTCCCATGATAGCTGAGCTACAGGGACAGTGACAGCTTCTGTGGATTATAATTTTAATTATTGGGAAGATGCAGATATGAGTAAGGTAATGATAATTATGTTAATGACATTTAAAGATCTTCCCCACTCACTAAAGGGTCTGCCCGTTAAGGGAAGCTTGATTAGGAGATATTTGTTTTGTAAGAAGGCCCACACCTTTTGTTAATTTCTAATGAGGCACTGCTTCTCAAGGGTTCTGATGCTCTCTGATTCTGAAAAGTGTATATATACATATATATATGTATATATATATATATATACACACCCTGAGATGAAGTTTTGTTTCAGAGGCTTATTTTTTGGAAGAAAGTTTGGAAATTAGGATCTTTTGCTGTTCTTGTTTTACTAAAAGTGCCTCTGATTGAATAATATTATTAAAGAAGATCTTTTTCACCTATAGATGGGCCTATATGGGAAGTTTGATTAGGGGAGTTGTTTTGTAGGAGCATCCCAAGTACCTTTTATTTTTTCTGTTGAGGCACTGGGTCAAAGGGTTGTGATGCCCTCTGGCTCTATATACTGGATGAAATTCCAAGTAGAAAGTAAGGAGCCCCCTGCCTTTGAAAATCCAGATGTTGGTGCTTCTCTCTCTGGTACCTATGTATGTAATGGTCAGACAGATGGATCTGTCAGTTGATCTGTGATGGATGTATCGCTTATGGTCAGACAATTGGAAGCCCTGTCTGTTGGTCTCTATTTCTCTGCTTATATTTTCTCTGTTGATATATGTGTTTGAATAAAGTGATTGTTGACTCCTCAAAAGTTGCTTTCCTTTTGAGAAAAACAGATCTAAGAACCTGTACAGCAAGTCCTCCTGTGTACATCAGAGTCCTTGCTATTACAAGTAATTACTTTAGTCAGCAGGAATGCCCAAGTATCTGGATCTCTAGATACCTGAAGTTCACACTCTCTAGGCTAGACTGAAATTTCATGTCAGTCCTAGTTTCATTAATGAATCAACAAGCATTCATTAAGTGAAACACTATACTAAGTACTGAAGTCACAAAGACCCTGCCTTCAGTCAACATTGCAATCTTTGAGGAGCTAGCTAAATGCCAACTTACAGTAAATGTTATTATTATCATGGATAGTGGATGTGCCACATGCAAAGAAAGGAAATAGCATTCTTAATATTACAAAATTAGTTGGTAGAAAGGTGAGCTTTACAGTCTATGTATCTTGACGCCTGTGCCAGCCCTCTTTGTCACTCAAGGGTGGCTCGCAGAGTTCAACATAATTTGAGAGTTAAAGATCTGGTAGATTTAGAAAAGAAGTCATAGGCATATATTGTAGATTTTGGAGAGTAGAGATTTAATATGTTCAGTTCACTCTTTGCATCGTTCTTTAATATTTTCACCCTCTCCTTTGACTATTACCTTTTCATGCCATTTATCTCAAGTCCTACACATATATTAATGACTAATTCAAAACTTATTCCTTCCATGTTGTCTTCCTTGTAACTGATCTTTCAAACAAACATACAAGCATTTGTTGAGCAATCCCTACAATTCAGTAAGGAACTGCATAAGAACATGTGGGCTTCAGATAGAAGTTCTTCCTGTTTCAATGTTGAGAAGAACCAGATGTTCTTACTTTGTAGGTGGGCCTCATTTTATTCGATACGTGTACTCTGGAAAGGCTATGCCATCATTTGCAAATTGAATCCTCTTTTAAATGTGTTAAAGGAGGAAACCTGTGTTCATTCATTTTGTGGAGAACCATAGCATCATAGTTTTATACCTGGAAGAGATCTTAGAGGTCATATAATCTAATATTCTCATTTTAGAAATGGGAAATCTGTGGCCCAAGAAGGTTAAGTGACTTGGTCAAGGATATACAGAGGATTAAATGGTAGAGTTGGAATTAGAAGTCAATCCCCCTGATTCCAGATCTAGCATTACTGCCATTGTCCTGTTATCTAACACTTAAAATCATGCCCTAATTTATCTGTTGTTTTTATGCTTAGACTTACAGATTTACTACAACTGCATTTTGGTATGCCTTTCTCATGTTCCTGCATTAATGCCCCTATTATACCCTTCCTGTATTTTTTAAAATCCCCCTATTATATCCTTCCTGTATTTTTTAAAATCCCCCTATTATATCCTTCCTGTATTTTCCTTAAAGTCAACATCTATCATTAAAATATAGATTTGGTCCTTGGGGTAAAAGGTCTAAAAGTTGAATCATCCTGCTATTATTATAGCATTTGGGAAAGGCCAGAGTGAAGTAATAGAATCAAAGAAACAATTTATAATACAAAATCAGTACTATAAAAATAAACAATTTTAAGGACATTTATAATCCAACAGAGACTGAAAAGAACAGAATAAGGAGAACAATATATGCAATAACAACATAAACAACTTTGAAAGCTGCAAGAAATATGATACAATTACCATTTATCATCCCCCCCCCAAAAAAAAAATCCACAATGATGAAACATGCTATCTCTGTGTTACAGAGAGGTAATAGGTTTAGGGTACAAGAGGAGACATGTTTTTTAATACAGCCATTGAGGCAGTTTGTTTTGTTTGGCTATGAATATTTGTTAGAAGGGATTTTTTTTTTCTTTTTAGAGTGACAAAACAGATTACTGTTTTGTTTTTAATAGAGAATTGGGTGTGAAGCTTGTGAAATATTGCATGCATTTTTAGATGATCTAGCGTCATTATTAGTTTTATTTAACTTTTATTATGTTATGGGACATCTCATGAAATGAACAGTAATCTTTAAATATCTGTAATGTAAAAACACACTAAAGCTTTTTTTAAGTTGTTCATCATAAAAAATTTTTTTTCTGAAGTTGCTTTCTGCTTTTGAGGCCAAAATTCACCCTTTTTTTGTTGTCCATCTAAAAATACTTATGAAACATCCTAAGAAACATAAGGCACTATTACAAAATTGATTAGTAAATCAATGATACTCTTTTCCTTTTTGAACTTTCATGAGAAAATTAAATTTTTGACATTTACATGGACTCAGTGGACCAGGCAATTCTGTATTTTTTTTCTTTCCACCTATGTAATACATCTTTGAAAACATCACTGACAAAGATTTATGGTATTAAGTGTAGATAAAATTGTATTACCAAAAGTAAGTTGATTTGTGATCATTGTATAAGGCTAATACCCCAAATGTCATCATCTGTGTTATTCATTACCTCTTAAATCCCAGAAGCTCCTTTCAAGATTAACTCAAAGAGGGAGATGATTTGTATTTCTTGGTTTTCTTAATGGTAAAACAAAACTTGGTTCTCTGTTGATTTTTTTCTTCCCAATTATTTAATGTTATTCAATCAGTGTTTATCAAAGTCATAACTAAGGTGGGGTATCTGGGACTTTTCTTTTAGGCAAATGCATCTCGTGGAATTCTACCTTTCTCCCAGAGCTTGTTTTTTTGGATCCTGTTTAACATCTCTAACATTCCTTAAGACCTATGGTAGGACTCATTGGAAAAAGGGAAACTCCTTTTTCCTTTGGTCCTGGTGTCTTACCAGCTCAATTGAATTTGCCCTGGCTTCCAGTAATCTAGTGATATCTCAAATCTATCAATTGCTAGTCCTAAATTCCTTTCACTGATATAGGTGTGATGGGACTTGTAGAAGTATAATATATGGGACTTGCCTTTAAGATCCCTAAAAACTATTTAGTGGGGATTAGATTGCTCCATGCCTGGAATAGACTTATCTATTGATATTCCTTTTTTTCCCCTTCAAGATCTAACCCAGATGTTGTCTTTGCTCAACATACAACTAAAATTATTCCTCCTTCCTTATGTTTTTCATAGAAATTTTCAGGTTCTCTCCCTTGAACTTATCACACTCTCCCTTGTATCATTCATTTACATATGTCTGTTCTTCCCTGCTAGATTGCAAATGCATTGAGAAGAAAGTATGCACCACATTAGTCTTTGCAATCTCAGTCTCTAATAAAATATAATAAACATAGAAGAAAGTGGTTACTATGTCTAACCTGAATCAGTTTAAAGAGATGATTTTTAAATTTCCAGTGTGAGGTTTTATACCTTAGAAATTAGCAAATTCTGTAAATTATGTCTTGATTTTTTATTTTATTGATTGTCTAAAATTTAAAAAAAATTATAGAGGAAATGTTAATAATGCAGATTAAGCTTAAGAGTATGTCTTAAATGCATTTTTTTTTCCTGGAGAACAGATTGTTAAACATTTACCAGAATACCATTGAATACAAGTCATTTAAAAAGTACTTGGTGAATGATTACATTTTTGAAATAGAGAATAATTAATATATACTCTCTTGCATGTATTTGTAGAATAATACACTGATATGACAGATTTATACTATAGCATTGGTACTACTTCTCTCATCTTGAAGGGACAATAGTGTTACATAATTTACAAAGTTGTCAATTTACTTTCATTTAGACTTTTCATCAAGAGGACAAATCTAACAAGAGAAGATTCTTCTCTTGGAATAAACAGGCCTTGATCCTTATATGTATGCTTCCTAAAATGGTAAAATCCCATGAATAGGGTGTCAAACATGTGGTCTGGCAGCTGAATGCAGCCCACATGACACCTAAGAGTGACTTGAACCAGATTAAAATGTAATTGTTAAATATTTAACAAAATATATTGTTAGATAAACATAAAAACAGATGAATATAAATGAATCAATATATATTTAAGTAATATAATAATAAAATAATGATAAATATAAAAGATAGATAATATTAATAGGTATATATTTAAATATGATGGCAAAAATGATAGCTATAAATATAAATCCTAGATAATATTAATAAGCATTTTTCTAATATAATATTAGTAGGTACCCTCAGGGATCCATACCTTGGTTTAATGGCCTTCATTTCTATTTAAATGTGACACTATTTGTATAGATTAAAGATTTTTATGTTTGTCTTCATGAAATAGGCTTGGTCAGATCCCTGACCCTTATCCTCACCCAGCCTCCTCCCCCTACATTAAAAAGTGAGCTAATATTGAGTATATGGACCTAGGCAATGAATAGATCAAGAAGATCAGCCACAGAAAATGAAGTGACCCTTTTCATATCACAAAAGGTTTTCTTTCATCCTATGTCACCGTAGGAGCATAATCAATATCTTTTATTTTGGCTTTGAAAAAAGCCCATCCTTCCTCTAGAATTTGTGAAAAAATGTTCTAGTGGGGAGCACTGAATTTAATGAGAAATCACCAGTTTTGAGTAGAAGAAAAAGAAAATCCTCCTCATATCACCAATACTGTGATTCACCTATTCAAAGGAAAAAAACAAACAAATAAGTTGCCATTATCTAAATAAGCAGGTGGAGACAGTTAAGAAAATTAGCATAAATTAAATAATGAAAATTCATTTATTTCACAATTGGATTACTAAACTCCTTGGCATAAATACATTTCTGTGTCATATCCTGTTTTGTTACTGCCGGAGAATGGTAATTATATAAAATTTAAAAAGAGACTTTAATTACCAAAAGATCAATTTGTGTGTGTGTGTGTGTGTGTGTGTGTGTGTGTGTGTGTTGTATAATATGTATAGCTAATAAGAAAAAATAGACAATGTATTTAAAACTTCAAGCTTCAGCATTTTATTACTATGAGTGCAATGTGGTAGATTAGAATAATTTTTCAGAATTTTTATTTTCTTTGAAAATAAAAGTTTGCTAGCAGGTGGCATAATGGATGGAGAAGAAGAAGGACTGGAGTCATGAAGACTTGAACTCAGATCTGGTCTCAGACACATACATAACTCTTAGCACAGTGCCTGATACACAGTAGGTACTATATAAATATTTCTTTCTTTCTCCCTTGCAGATAGTTAGACTTTTCCTGAAAGTTGTAAAATGTTAAACATATTCCTAATTCATCCCTATACCTAGCCCTTTTTTGCCCCAGGTATTTCTGAGTCAGAGTCAATAAATAAGTACCTGCTAAGTTCCAGGTACTGCTCTGAGTGCTGGATAGACAAAGACACAAGAGAAGTTCTGTCCCCAAGGAGCTCACAATCTAATGGGAGAAAATAAGATATAAAAAGAAATCGGAAAGTGAAGGTACAGGAGGTGGAAATATATGTCTTGGGGGTATGATATAGCCTGCAAAGAAAATGATCAGAGGAGGTAAGCATTACAGAACTGAATTTTTCTTTCAGAATGATGAGTTTCTGGAGATCAGGAGCAGGAGATGAATTATGTTGAAATAAGAATTCTTTTGGTGCCTTCCTCAAACAGAAGGTCTGGAAGGAGCTCCTAGATGTTCATTCCCAACTTTTTCAACTAATAGGGAGTGAGGGAACCTCAGAGGCAAGGGGTGCTGAAAAGGTATGAGTTTCTGAGTTGATTTCATCTTTCGGAATGATGGGTTTCTGGAGACCATGAAATCCAGGAGTTTAGCTGGGTGGAATCCATGTGACTTTCACTGCATCTCATTTTATATCCCCTTTAGCACTTTTCATAACAGTCCCATCTCCAACATGAAGACAAAGTGAGTGAACTTAATTCATTCTCTAAATTAATACATTTAATGGCATCCCTTCCTTTTTTTTTTTATTTTTTTATTTATTTTTTTATTTTTATTTTTTAATGTTTAACAATCACTGCCATACAATTGCGATTTTATCCCCCCCCACCTACTCCCCACTACCCCCCTCCCTCCCCACGACTGCATACAATACATCCCTTCCTTTTAAGACATCTTAGATTCTGGATCTTGATTTAATTGACATGAGAAACTATTGGTGTAAATACTCCCTAAACAGATACAGATCAATAACGCACCTATAAAGGTATTTTATTAGGTATTGCCTGGCCACTGACAATCCTAGTATCTGTAGCTTGTATATATCAGAAGCAGGACCTCAACCCAATTCTTCATGCCTCCAAGGATGGACCTCTATCTGCCACATCATTATCTTTCATTATTATCCCAATATGTTTATTGGTTAAATGGCTGTGTCTTTTTCCATATTACTGATGAGCTTTTTTAAGACCTCAGTTAGATGCTACTTTGTACTCCAAGCATCAAGTACATTAATACATACTTAATGAGACCTCAGAAAAATATTTAGTAGTGAATTAATCAGTTTCCCTCAGTACCTATATTGTTCTGTTCTTTCAGTCATCTTTTTTTTTCCTTTACAAAGTTCCAAAGTGGAGGAATAAGAAGAACATGGCACTGTCCTAGAAGTTAAGACATTTAGGTTCTAGTATCATCTCTGTCATTACTTTACAATGATTTGTTGTTCTTGTTCAGTCATTTCAGTTGTGTATGACTCTTTGTGACTCCACTTGGTGTTTTATTGGCAAATAAAGTGGAGTGGTTTGCCAATTCTTTCTCGAACTTTTTTGTTTTTGTTTTTGTTTTTGTTTTTTTTTTTAATAGATGAGGAAACTTAGGCAAACAGGGTTAAATGATTTGCCTAGGTTTCATACAGACTGAGGATGGATTTGAACTAATGTAGCTGAGTCTTGCTGATTCTAAACCCAGCACTTTATCCATTGTACCACCTAGATACCTTGTGCTAATACCTACACCTCTTTGGACCTTAGTTTTCCCCCGTTAAATATAAATTGGAAATTTATGAAGAGATCCCTAAGGTCTTGACAACTTTAACATCCCACGAGCATTTGATAAGCTTATAAAAATTGCTTCAAGTATAATAGATTTTTCATACTTATCTGGAAGGCTATTCTGTAAATTTAATAATAGAAAATATTCCTTGGTAATGAGTGCTTTATAAAATTAAATAGGAACAATGGTGCATTATTTTATATTTAAAAATTAGACCTTTGGGAAACTGCCGTAGGGACCATGTACCCCAAATTAAAACATTAGTTAAAGCATGCCACATATGTCAGGGGCAATTCAATCATCTTCAGCTATTCAGTGTTTTGTTTTTAAATACAGTATCACTGGAAAAGACCTTTTAGAAAAGACTTCTATACAATATTTAGCCTTGAAGCAAGAAAACTAGATTCTCTTGACTAGATTCAAAAAATACCACTTGGGTTTGGCTGTTCACGATGCTGCAGGACATTTGTATAATTGTTAACAATTTCATCGTCTAACACCTAAGGTAATCTGTTAATAGTGAAGAATTTATCAATGCTAATTATAGTGAACAAAACACAGGATATTATCATGTCATAGTTTTCCATTCCTTTCAGAGCAGTTAATTGTTCTTACCTACTCATGAAGTATCAAATCACACTCCTTTTAACTTATCTGATAATGCTTAAGCACAGATCCCACTGTACCACTTTCTTGCTCAAAAGTAAATTCAGTGCTTCCCTCTAACTTTTAGGATTAAATAGAAAGCTCACACTGTGTCCTTTTGACATTTTTAGCAACCTATTTTCTGTTATTTTAACATATTACACTGCTTCCTACCCTGTACAATTGTATAAAAGTTGCCTTCTTACACTTTCTTTCAAACGACTTTCCATTTCCTGCTTCCATGTATGTGCACAGGTTGCCTCCTATATTTAGAATATTCTCCCTCCTTACCTTTATCTGTTAGAATCACTAGATTCCTTCAAAAAGAATTTGCTTCAAAAATCATTAGCTTCCTTTCAAAATAAATCTCCTGAGTACAGTCTTTCCTGATTTCCCCTGCTGCTAATATCTCCCACCTGAAATTCACCGGTATTTTCTTTATATGTAAGAGAAGTGTCTCATGCCCCAAAATCAAACTAATGTAACTAAGAAGATAATCTACCTCTACATACATGATATTGTAATTCCTAGATCTTTTGAGTATTGTTATTCAAGTGGCAGATCATGAATACAAAAGACAACAAAACACATCACAACACAAAACAAAACATAAACAGTCCTGTCACCTTTGGTTTTTAATATATATTAAGACTACTTTGTATCAAAATAATAAAGGTATAGCAGACAGAAAACTACATTAGAATAAGGAATCCTGTGTCAAAATCCTGGCTACACCAGTTATTAGCCTTGAGACCTTCCTAAATTCACGATGCTATCCCACCCCAGTCTTACCTAAAAAATGAGGATGATAATAATTCTTGCCCTGCCTCCCATACAAAGGTGTTGTGAGTAAAGTAATTTGCAAATGATTAAGCACTTATGAAACTTTGGAATTTGGGTCAGGAAATATGGGAGTAGATACCAACTCTTTTACTAACTGTGTCTTTTTAAGCACATCAGATTTCTGGAATGGATTCCTTTGCCTACTACGTGTCATGTGCTGTATGGTGTATATGTGTATTATAAAAGTTGTCTTACCACTGACTCTGCCAGGGTTCATATGTGTCAGAAACAGGGGATTGACCTCTATCTATTATATCATGATCTTTCACTATTATCCCAATCATACATATGATTATTGCTTGAGTGTGGCTGTTTCTTATCCCATATTAGCTTTGAAGATGAATCCTTTGAAGACCCTAGTTATAATCTGCTCTGTACTCCAAATATGTTATTACATGCTAGATGGGAGCTTGGAAACCAGCACTTAATAATGAACCAACCAGTTGCTCTTAGTCCTGATTTTTCTCTGATGTTCTTTCAGCCATCTTTCCTCCTTTGAGAATGCCAAGTTGGAAGAATGAAGAGAACATGGAACAGAACTGGGCAGAACAGGGAATGATGGTGGGGAATGGAAGGAAATCAGGGTATATATAACACCAACCAACAATAACCAAAAAAAGTTTGATATATATTGAGAGAACCTGAAAGCAATAGATGTTGCTAATAGGGCAGCAGATAGAGGATCCGAAACTCCCAGTGAGAAACTCAAAGTATTCCTATTTCACCTCTCTTCTAGGGGTGTATGGGCAGAGGCACACTGTCTTCTGAGTGGATTAAGGTTTCCATGAGTGCAAGAAAATGGAAGCACTACGAGAGGACGAAGTCTAATAAAAATTTATTACACTAGATCTTAATTTTCAGAGGACACAATGGAAAATGAGTATCCTATGATAAAGAATTTCACAGGAAACAGAACACTGGATTAGAAATAAGAAGATGTAGGTTTGAATCTTGACTTTGCCCGTTACAACCTTGTCATCTTGGACAAGTAATTTAACCTTTCAGAAGTTCAATGTTCTCATATATAAGATGAAAGTATTGGGATAAATGGCCTTTAAAGTCCCTTCCAATTCCTGACCTATTAACCTATGTAAAGGCCAATGACAGAAACCACAATCTAATGGAATTTGTAACTCTAAATCTTGAGATCCTGTCTTAAGATGCACAGGTTACTTTGTATACAAAGACATTACAGAGATCCTGATTTCAAGAAGGTTGCAACTTAATAGAGAGGACTATGATCTACTATACAAGTGAGCTATTACTATTTTGAAAATGACATTGATTTTCAAATAAAATTACCTAGGCTCTGAATAATTCTTTCCTAACCTGATGAACCATGAAATTAAAAGATTTTCTTTAAAGTTGCCCTTTGTATTTGAAGTTCATCATATTTTTTCTTTGATGGTAAGTTAGTTACATTTTGCTTCCCAAACCTCAAACCTTTATTCTGTGAATTTCAATATTACTTTATGTTCTAAGTCAATAGGCTGACTGGGAGTTGATGGGTGAGAAAATGTTAGGGGTGTAAGCTCAGTTTCATGAGGACAGTCTCGGGCAGGTAAAAGTGAGGACCTCTAAATCTTAGAGTTCTCATGAGGCCCCCCAGGGAACAGCTGGAGACTGAGGAGAGAAACACAGGCTATCTTGTGTATTTCCACCTCTTCTCAGTTGGAAACTTGCTGGGGAGAGCATCCCACCCTTGAGATTGGCCTGTGGTCTGAGCACACCTGTTGTTGACTAGCTAGGGGCTGAGAGCAGGCACAATATTCACATGCAAACTATGTGGCTGGGAGAGCTTAAGTAGGGACAGGAAAGCCTAAAGGCATTCCTTTTGCACTGAGGGGCCCTTGGAGGGAAGAGGGTTCCTCCTCTCTTCCACTCCCATCCTCTTGCTGTGTGATCCTTGCCCCTTGGAAGGAGGAGGATTCCTCTCTCCTGAGGAAGAATTCACCCTGCACTTGTAACTAAGATCCTGAATAAAGCCTAACCCTTGTTCGACTCTGGAAAGTCTCTTCTCTCAACACGTAAATCTGGCTGATCACCGAAGACCTGGACGACAGGTAAGAAGGCTTGGGTAGTCCATCGGCCTCTAGGCTGAACAAGAAAAATACAAGGAGATTGATGAACAACTGTTTCTGAAGATCAAGAGTACTCCATGATGTAATAGAACAGTCTTAATTTATTAACATGGAAAGGATCCATTTCTTTCTACTGCATTCAAATCTATCATTGGACATTAGATATTCTGGGTTCCTATATGCTAAATACTTCAGGAGGTTGTCTAAAGATGCTATCTCACAAATTTCTGATTGCATCTCATTATTGTATTAATTAAGTTTATAGGACCACATAGAATTAATCTTTGAGAAAGTGTTCAAAACTCCTATTCAAAAAACCAAACAAACAAAACAAGGTGCAGCTAGGTACACCTTGAGGCAATGCCCAGTCACTCTCACCTCAGAAATAAATCCTTCTCTTAGATAAAAACCAATTCAGTTAAACTGATCATTGTGGGCTACCTTTTTTTTTTTTTTTAAGGATTTGACTCATTTGGGAATTTCTTTTTTCCCCAAATTTATTCATTTGTTTTCAGTTTTCAGCAATCACTTTGATAAGTTTCAAATTTTCTCCCCCTCCTTCCTCCTTCCCTTACCAAGAGAGCATGCAATCCTTTATGGGTTCTACACATGCATTCTGATGAAACACATTTTCACATTAGTCATGTTGCATAGAATATTTAAAAGAAATGGGAGAAACCATGAGAATGAAAAGCATAACAGGAGAAAATAGTCTGCTTCATTCTGCGTTCCAATCCCATAGATCTTTCTCTGGATGAGGATGGCATTATGCATCATGAGTCTTTTGGAAATATTTAGGTCCTTGCATTCCGGTGAAGGGACAAGTCCATCAAAAACAATCCTCTCACACTGTGGCTGTTATTGTGTATAATGTTCTCCTGGCTCTGTTCACTTCACTCAGCATCAGTTCATATAAGTCTTTCCAGGTTTTTCTGAAGTCTGCCTTTTTGTCATTTCTTATAGCACAATAGTATTACATTGCATTTTATACCACACCATGCTCATCCATTCCCCCATTGATGGGTATCCCCCTGATTTCTAGTTCTTGGTGATGACAAAAAGAGATACTAAAAATATTTTTGTACATGTGGGTCCTTTCCCATTTTTGTGATCTCTTTGGGATATAGCCCTAGAAGCAGTATTGCTGGGTCAAAAATTATGCATATTTTTATAGCCCTTTGGTATAGTTCCAAATTGCTCTATAGAATGGTTGGATCAGCTCACAGTTCCACCAATAATGAATTAGTGTTCCAATTCTTCTATATCTTCTCCAACATTTATCATTTTCCTGCTTTTTCATGTTCGTCAATCTATAGATGTGATGTGGTACAGAGTTGTTCGTTTTTCATCTCTCTAATCAGTAGTGATTTAGAGCATTTTTTCATATAACTAGAGTTTTCTTTAATTTCTTCCTCTGAAAACTGCCTGTTCATATCCTTTGACCTTTTATCAGTTGGGGAATGGCTTATATTCTTGTAAATTTGACTCAGTTCTCCATATATTTTAGAAATGAGTCTTTTATCACAGATATTGGTAGTAAAAATTCTTTCCCAGGTTTCTGCTTCTCTCCTAAACTTGATTGCATTGGCTTTTTTTGAGCAAAAACTTTTCAATTTGATATAATCAAAGTTATCCACTTTGTATTTTATAATGTTCTCTAACTCTTGTTTGGTGGTAAATTAATCCATTCTTCATAAATCTGAGAAATAAACTATTCTTCATTCCCCTAATTTGTTTATAGTAACAGCCTTTATACTTAGATTGTTTACCCCTTTGAACTTTATTCTGGAATATGGTATCAGGTATTGGTCTATGCCCAGTTTCTGCCACACTATTTTCCCCTTTTCCCAGCAGTTTTTGTCAAGCAGTGAGTTCTTATCCAAGAAGCTAGGTCATTGAGTTTATCAAAGAGTAGACCGCTATAGTCAATGAATGCTGTGTTTGGGGTACCTAACCTATTTCACTGATCTACTCCTCTATTTCTTAGCCAGTACCAAGTGGCTTTGATGATTGCTGCTTTATAATACATTTTATGTATTATTTATGTATGACTAGGCCACCTTCCCTAGCATTTCTTTTCATTAATTCCCTTGATATTCTGGACCTTCGTTCTTCCAGATGAATTTGATATTATTTTTTCTAGTTCTATAAAATAATTTTCTGGTAGTTTGATTGATATGACACTGAATAAGTACATTAATTCAGGTAGAACTGTCATTTTTTATTATAATAGCTTGGCCTACCCACAAACAACTGATGTATTTTCATTTACTTTGATTTGATTTTATTTGGGCAAAAAATGTTTTGTAATTGTACTCATATAGTCCCTGGGTTTGTTTTGGCAGGTAGACTCCCAAATATTTCATAGTGTCTACAGTAACTTTACGCTCTTTCTGTATCTTGTTGTTGGACTTTGTTAGTAATATATAGCAATGCAGATGATTTATCTGGGTTTATTTTGTAACGAACAACTTTGCCAAAGTAGTTTATTATTTCAAGGATTCTCTAAGTATATCATCATATTGTCTACAAAGACTGATAACTTAGTTTTGTCTTTGCCTATTCTAATTCCTTCTACTTCTTTTTCTATTTTTCAAGGTGTTATTTTCTTCAGCATTTTTTTGGGTCTCCTTTAGCAGGGTGCTGACCTGCTGTTCATGCTTTACCTGCATGTCTCTCATTTCTCTTCTCAATTTTTCCTCTGCCTCTCTAACTTGATTTTCAAAATCCTTTTTGAGCTCTTCCATGGCCTGAGCCCATTGAGTGGGCTGGGATACAGAAGCCTTGACTTCTGTGTCTTTCCCTGATGGTAAGCATTGTTCTTCCTCATCAGAAAGGAAGGGAGGAAATACCTGTTCACCAAGAAAGTAACTTTCTATAGTCTTATTTTTTTTCCCTTTTCTGGGCATTTTCCCAGCCAGTGACTTGACTTCTGAATATTCTCTTCACACCCACTTCGCCTCAGGATCCTCCCAGCCAGTGCTTGGGGTCTGAGATTCAAATGCTGCTTCCTAGCCTCAGGGCTTTGAGCGGGGGCAGGGCTGCTATTCAGTGTGAGATTAAGTTCAGATGCTCAGGTGGGGGCAGGGCCGCCTCACAGGCTCAGTTCCCTCAGGGGGTTTATGCAGAGACCTTCAACAATGGATTCAGGCTCCTGCCTACTTGGGAAGCCCCAGTCTGCTCCTGCCTCCACTGCTGCCTCCCGAAGGGGCCTGAGTTATGGGGGCACCCCACCAACCTTTGGGGCCCGTGGGTGGAGGGATCTGCAGGGCTGCTAGAGATTTGTCCCTGAAGCCTGCTTGGATCCGCTCCCCTTGGTGCCGTGAGGCCAAGGCAGGGCTGGGCTCGGCTCCAGGTCCGCAACGTGATGGACCTTTTGCGAGAGGTTTGCAGGGCTCTCTGGAACAGAAATCTAGTCCACTCCGTTGTTCTGTGGCTTCTACTGCTCCAGAGTTTGTTGGGAGTTCTTTTTTACAGATATTTTGTGGGCTGTGGGTTCGGAGCTAGCATATGTGTGTCTTTCTACTCCGCCATCTTGGCTCCGCCCCCCTACTTCTTTTTCTAAAAGAGATTGCTAAAGCTAACATTTCTAGTACCATTTTAAATAACAGTGGTGATAGTGGACACCCTTATTTCACCCCCAATCTTACTGGAAATACACCTAGCTTTTCCCCATTACATATAAGTTTTGCTGATGGTTTCAGGTAGATACTACTTATTATTTTAAGGAAAGCTCCATTTATTCCTGTTTGCCAGTGTTTTCAATAGGAATGGGTGTTGTATTTTGTCAAAAGCTTTTTCTGTATCTATTGAGATAATCGTATTGTTTCTGCTGGTTTAGTTATTGAAATGATCAATTACACTGATAGGTTTTCTAATATTGAACCAGTCTTGTATTCCTGGTATATCCTACCTGATCAAAGTGTATTATCCTCATGATAACTTGCTCTAATCTTTTTGTTAATATCTTATTTAAATTTTTTGCATCTATTCATTAAGGAAATTGATCTATATTTTTCTTTCTGATTTGGCTTTTCCTAGTTTCAGAATCAGCACCATATTTGTATAATAAAAAGAATTTGATAGTATTCCTTCTTTGCCAATTTTTCCAAATAGTCTATATATTTTGGAATAAACTGTTCTTTAAATGTTTGATAGAATTCACTTCCAAATCCATCTGACCCTGAAGATATTTTCCTAGGGAGTTCATTGATGGCTTATTCAATTTATTTTTTTTGTATGGAGTATTTAAATATCTTTCTTCCTCTTCTGTTAATATGGGATATATATATGTATATATATATATATATATATATATATATATACATATATATATACACACATACACATATGTATATATAAACATATATATCTGTAATTTGTTAATATGGGGTGTGTGTGTGTGTGTGTGTGTGTGTGTGTGTGTGTGTGTAAATATTCATTCATTTTCCTATCATTGACAAATTTATGGGCATACAGTTAGGTAAAATAATTTCTAATTATTGTTTTAATTTCCTTTTCATTGGAAGTGAATTCATCCTTTTCGTTTTTGATACTGGTAATTTAGTTTTCTTCTTTCTGTTTTTAAAAATCAAATTGACCAAAGGTTTATCAATTTTTTTTGTTTTATTCTCTAAACCAGGTTTTTGTTTTACTTATTAGTTCAATAGTTTTCTTACTTTCAATTTTATTTATCTCTCGTTTGATTTTCAGTATTTCTAATTTGGTATTTAATTGGGGATTTTCAATTTGTTGTTTTTCTAGTTTTTTCAGTTGCATGCCCAATTTATTGATCTCCTCTTTTTTCTATTTTGTTTATGTAAGCATTCAGAGATATAAAACTTCCCCTAAGAACTGCTTTCTCTGCATCTCCTAAGTATTTCTGCCTTTATGCACTTGATTGCAAGATTTTTATGCCCTAGCCTATGGTCAGTTTTTGTGTATGTGCCATATATTGCTGAGAAAGAGGTATATTCCTTTCTATCCCCATTTAGTTTTCTCCAGAGGTCTATTATAGAGGTTTTCAAGGTCAACAATGGAGGATAAGAGTACTTACAGTTTACTCTGTCATCTTGGCTCCCAGAAGTTCCATGGGGCACCTTTGAATTTCCCCAGTGTCTCATGATTTTTTGTACTGGTACTTTGTTAAGAATCCTGGACTTTCTCTGCCTTTATCTTCTCTTTTTTCTGTAAGGGCTTTTCTCAGCTTTCCTAACTTTTTCCTCCCTTTTGGTTTGTGCTATTTCTAATCCATTCTATACTCTCCTAACAGATTATTTATCCTAAAACATGAACTTGGTGATGAGTTCCTTCCTCAACAACTTCTGTTTGTACTCCATTGCTTATAGGAGAAGGTCCAAATTTTCCACTGAATTTAAACTGTTTCCTCTGTAGGGTGCTGATCTGCTTCATATCCAACTGCTTCCTATATATTTTGTCTATCCATACCAATCTCCTCACAGTTTCAAATCATCATATATCTTTTGGTCTCCATTTGACTATTTTGTCCCTTCTAATGCATTTCCTCTCTTTCTCTATATTTCCAAATTTTTCATTGTGTTTAGCTTAAGACTAATTTCCTTTATAATAACTAGGTAGATATGAACTATGAAATAATAATGGCACTGTATATTCTTTTCTAAGTCTTACTACTATACGGGCACAGTGGATAGAGTACTGGACTTGGAGTGGGGAAGACCTGAGTTCAAATTCAGCCTCAGACACTTAATAACCATGTAACTCTGGACAAGTCACTTAACCATGTTTATCTCATTTTTTCATCTATAAAATGGCCTGGAGAAGGAAATGGTGAACCATTCCAGTATCTTTGCCAAGAAAACCCAAATGGGATCATCAAGAGTTGGACACAGCTAAAATAACTCAACAACAACAACATCTTACAAAATATAGGATGGAAGATGTGACCGCTCATATTGGGAATTCTGAGGGGAAGGAACTTCCTCTACAAGTTTGGGTTGATTTGTTTTCTACTCTCAGCCCTCAAAGGTTAAGTGAGATTCCTGAGATCATATAGCCAGTATATGTCTGAGGTAGGACTTCACTACAATTTCAGTTGACTTCTTGGCTGGTTATTTATCCATTATTTCACACTTCTCTTCTCACATTTCCAAAGTCTCTTTTTGTATCATGTTGTCTTCATGAAACAACTTTCCTGTGGAATCAAATTGCAGTGGTAAACTCCCTCATTTTATTCTGGAGGATTTTGCTCTAATATGCATCTTGATTTGCAGAACAGAAACTGGTGGTGGGAAACTGATTTTTCTGTTATTTAGGAATATAAAGGACCATGTGATGCAAATCATAAATATGGGGCATTATATGATTGAATAAAAGGGCACTGGAGGTGAAAGGAGAATAAGCAGATAATTGTCAGTAAGGCAAGGTATTATTTTAGGAGCTCCTAGAATAGGCTAGAGTGAACTTTGAGAAAGTTGCCAGTAATTCAAGGATTATACAGTTCAAGCTTCACAAACCACAACAATAGCAGAAATAAACAATGGAGTTTTTTTTGCCTTTTGCTTTCTGCACCTGCTGAAAATGTGCAATATCTTTGGAGCTGAGAAGAGAAAAAAATAGATGGTTGAACAATGCAGAACCTAAAGAGGTATTTTTCCCCTTTAGCTTCCTCTTCTCTAAAATGAAAATGAAATCAACAAATATTTATTGGAAACCTATAAGCAAGGTACTTCGGCCAGCATTACAAGAGATAAAAAAGAAGTATAAACCATTTTATAAGCTTTGGGGGATGGGGGAGATACATGGCATAAGAACATTCAAATAAAAGAAATTGCACACTGAATCAGACTCATTATCTATCTAGACCAATATCCTAACTCTAACCAAAGGATATTCTGTGCCAGAACCTGAAGACTAGCAACATTTATTGTTTTAAGTCACAGGCTTGCACATAGGCTATATATTAAAAAAGAGAGTTCCCACAATACTGGGACTATAAATAGTTGAAGATATATTGAAATATAAGAGTCATGTGGAATGAGGGGAATCCATTGTAACACAGTGTTATAGACACGTTTCCCTATTTGATACTGGTGTTTCTTGATGAAGTCCAAAGGTCCCCAGTTCTTTTCTGTTTCTTTTCACAGATTTTAGTATTATTAAAGATTAAGATATTGTTTCCCCAATGTCTACTTGTACCATGTGTAGTTTATAATATTTTCTCTGGCTGTAAAAAAATCCTAGTAATCACTCTACTGTTGCATAATATATTTTAGTACAATAATCAATATATCAGTTCATATAATGTTCTAAAGTCTCCCCTCTAGGACTTTTCCATGTTCATTTTACTTACCTGTGAGGCCTGTAATGAGAAAATAAAATGGAAGAACATGCGAAATGTAGCTTTTTACAAATAGTGCAAAGAAACAATGAATGAGTCTGCATAAACTTCATCCCATAACATAATGTTGAGAAGCTTAGCTTAAGTGCTAATCATTACTTTGTGCTGCTTGCAAACAACTGCCAAATTTGGTTCAAGACAAATAAAGAGTATTGGCTCATTAGCAAATTTGGCAGTACTAGAATGACAGTAATCACATTTCCATTCTATTTTCCTAGTTAGAGCTTCAAAGTAGCTTAAAAATATTCATTAACAAAACAGGTTGTAGCATGCCAAGGAGTAGCTGCCTCAGCACTGTCATTTAAAATAACTTCTGTAGCTTTATTAAGAAGGGCACAGTTTCATTTTAACTGTAGGAAAAGAGACACAAATACCATAGCAATACCATGGCATGCTTGGTAAGATTAATGTAAATTTTCCTTAGAAGTAAATGAGTTTCTCAAAAATTAAAAGCTCCACAAAGCAATCTATTGATTATTAAGAGCTGCAGTCTTATTTTTAAATGTGGATTAATTCAGTCTAAGAAATTTTTGAAAAGAAATTTACTATAGAAATGTTTAGTGATATCTGAAAGCATTTTCAATATGGTGCATTGGTCAACGTAAAAATCTCTTCAATGATACCTATATCTACTCATATGCAGAGGTGGTGGAGGACAAAGGGACAATTCATGGGTTCGAATGCTGCATGTAATATCAAACATTTTCAGTGAAATGATCCAGTTTGGGGGATTTTTATTTCCTTCCTTTTTTTCTTTAAAATATTCTTCATTATAAGGTATAGCTGTATAGGAAGTGGAAAGGGTTGTATATGGAGGAATCCTAAATGATGTGAAGACAAAATACATACATTATATATATCATGTGTGCATGTGTGTGTGTATGTGTGTGTGTGTGTGTGAAACTCACTTCTTCAACACCAGAAGCAATCTTATGTATTGATGAAATAGCTATTTTCTATGAGCTCTGAATTTAGGGACGCTGCAAAAAAGTTATTTCCTCTAACCACGTATCATAGTGTATCCCACCATTAGAGAATTATTCCTCAAGTTTAGCATTTGCTTCTCTGACACTTAAAAATGGATACCCCTGAGGAAGAAAACATGTTAACATGCTGATACCTTAGTATGACTTAGAGCAGTAGGTATGAAGAGATGGAATGAAAGAAGAGCCAAATACAAGTGGTCCACATTAAGCAGACATTTGCTATGCCATATATTTTCCTGTAGCCAAATTTGCCTAAACATCTAGCTATACGATGATGATGATATACAGAAGCATGCTGTCTGAATTCTGTGAACACTTTGGCTAATACTCCCAATCAGTAATTAATGAGAAGGGAATATTGGCAATGAAGGAACATGGGACCACTGCAGGCAACATGAACTTGGTAATCTTTCTTGAATATCGGTAAGAAAACTATGTGACTATATCTACAGGGAATGACTTAAAGAAAAGGCTACTCAGAAACAGGGAAATGATTGAGACATGCTTGGAGGCCATCTCTATCATATATCTGACAGAGATATAGTGATATGATGTAGTTCCAATTCTTTTGTTAAAAATCAGTATAGTATTTTAGTGGCACCACTTAATTCAATGATTTTGGCTTCAAATTTTATGATGTGATACACAGCAGGGGCGATTTTCCCTACAAGTAAGAAGAAACCAAGACATTCTATGTTCTTTGAAGAGGACAAGAAAAAAACCCAACAAAATAAAATACAAATTTGGAATTTGGAGGAACTTTAAAAATAATTTAAACCACTCCCTTTTACTTTACTAATGAGTAAATTGAAGCCCAGAAAGGTAAAGTAACTTCTCCAAGGATATTTTTCATCAGAGACCTCCTTCTAAGTTGAGACTGAATCATTGATAACTGCTCTTTATAGCCTGTTCTTCAACCAGGTATGAAACTATCTAATTATAGTAGTATTTAATTCATACCTCTCTTTCTATTTTTATAAGAATAATATGAGAACACCAGATGTTTTAATAAACTCTTGCTAAAATATATTTATGCAATGCTTAAAACAGAGAATCAGAACTTTGTAATTAGCCTAAAAGTCCTGAGTTTAAATCCTGTTTCTGACACAAGAGACTGTACATGTTGGACAAACCACTTAATCTCTCAGTCCCCTGGGTAACTTTGTAAGGTTATAAACTGCAGAGATAATGTCAATATGCACAGTTGTATAACTTTCTTAAGGAGAGAATTTGCTCATCAAATAGTCTTGATATAAATAAAATTCTGCCTATTAAGAATTACCAATAGAATTCCTCTATTCTACATGTGTAGTAATGCTATCGAAAAAGGAAATGAGGTTTGTCTGGCACTATTTGCTCTTTAGAAAATCAAGGTTTCTCTGTGTAATCACTGATTCGTTTCTAGATACATACTCCCTGATTAGTGATTCATTCTAGATCTATTTTTTTCTAGGAATCCAAGTCAAGTTCACTGGCCTATAATTTTCAGATTCCCTTTATTTGACATGTATGAAAACATTTTTGTTTTATTTCAAGCCTACAGTAACTTGTTTTCAGGATCTTTCAAAACTTTCAAAACTCATAGATGCTGGTTTAACGCATCTATCTATTCTTGTTTTATAATTTTGAGGACCCATAATTCATTAATCTTTCATAAATTCCTAAATAAGTCTGGTAGCATTGAAATGGTTAGAGTCCTAAGTAGGCTGCTCATTTCAATTCCCCTGACAATACTACTGTTTAGATCATTCAAGTTATATTTTTTTCATAAATATATATCAATCAGTTGGGGAAAATGAAGGGAGAGTCTTTCCCTGCTAGAATTTCATCTTTAGCAGGCTTGGGTAGGCATGAATAAACTTGTTGTCCACTATTTAAGCATACCCATCTGTCTTGATTTGACCATGACCCTGGTTCATTTTTCCTCTTCAAGGTATTTACTGCTATGGCCTTATATGGTGCATTAAGTATTGTCCTCGCCTTTTAGCTTGATGGATTACTGAACATTCCCAAAAGATAGTAACGGTACTTGGGAAAAAAAATTAGGCAGCCAGCGCCATGGCTAACCTTCTCTTGTCGAGCAATGGAACGCCAAATGAAAACTGACGTCATGCTCAAAGTTAGCAATGGGTTTTCTCCACTGCACTCACTCCTTGGACTCAAAAAGATTTCAATCAAATTACAGAAGGGCTATCCTGATATCCTGAATTCTGTTTCCACATTACTTTAAAACAATACAAGCAATAGCAATAAAAAACTTTTATTCTTATTTGCTTATAAAATAAATTCACCTTAAGGTTAGGTCTGCATGTATTTATATTTTGCCTAGGTTCCTGGCTGCCTAAGTAAAATTACAATAGGAAATTATTTTGACTCAGCATGTTTTTCCTAAAATCTTCTTAGAAGCATCTTGTAGAATAAATTTAAAAAAAAAATCTGACAGTGCGTAGAGTGTTGAATTTAGAGTTAGGAAGACCTCTGATTGAATCCTGCCTCAGACACTCAATAGCTGTGTAGCCTTAGAGAAGTTACTTAATTCTGTCTATCTCTGTTTCCTCAGGTCTCAGAATCAGGCAGGCATAGGTTCAGATTTCACATCCAAAGTTTCACATTGTTATTAGAAGCATAATCATGAGCATTTCATTTAAGTGAGTCTCAGTTTAAAGAATTGCTCGTGATTACATTTCAAGTAAGTATCAGATGTGAAATTTGAACTCATGTCTTCCTCATTCAAAGACTTCACACTATTTGTTTTACTCTTGCCTCTAAAGCAGTTCTTACAAGCAGTTTCATTTTTGTTTAGAAAGGAAACAAATGCAAAAACTGAGTCTATATAGATGAAAATAACTAGTTAAAAAATGGGGCACTGCATAAACCTTGTTATTTGACATTTTGTAGATGTTTCATACTTGCTGACTTTTTTCATTCACTGAACTTATTGCTATTGTGTAAAAATGTTCTATGTAAATCTTTGTTTTTTCTCAACAAAAGCTTGCTAATCCACTTATATATTCATTTGGACCAAAGGACAAAGAGCTGTATAATTTGCCTTACTTGTGTTGTAGCTAAGAGCAGACTTAACATGGTGCTTGGGCAATGGGTTTTGGGTCCCTGGAGCTCATCACAAATACCTGACTATTTTAATGAAGCAAACCTTTCGTTTTGCTTTGTTTGGTTAAATTGAGCATAGAGAAAATCATGGAAGTATAAAAAGGAGTAAGGGACCTAAAAATTTCAGGGGGGAAAGTTTGCTGATACAGTTTATAGGGAACTTTAAGTGGCACCAAAGAACTCTTTTTAAATTTGGAAACAGAAGTATGATCATTGAGGTAATTATTGCAGGGCTACAGCTAAGTCGTGGTGATGGGAAGGCAGAGACAAAAGGACTGAGTGAGACAAGTTCTTATCAACCACTCTCCTACATTAGGAGAAGCAGTATTTTAATTTCTAGTAACTTAATAATGCTGTTCGTGTAGAATGTGGGGAATAATAGAAAAGGCATCTTACTTAGTGGAAGGGGCAACAAACATTTATGAAGACTTTCCACATGCAGGTACTATGAGCACTGGTGACACAAAGTATGATAAAAAACTGCATTTGGTCTCTGAGGAGCTCACAGTGTAAAGGGGGAGATAGCATGCAAACAATTATGTACAAACAAGTTATTTACAAGATAAATTAGAAATAATGAAGAGAGGGAAGACCCTAAAGTTAAAAGGGATTAAGGAAGACTTTCTACAGAAGTTGGTATGTTAGCTGGGAAGTGAAGGAAACCAAGAATTTTCCATGGGTCAGACATCTCTGTTTGGCTTTTCCTCTGTTTATCTGGCATTTTAGAGACCTCTGCAATCTGTGTTTTAGACTGCCTCTCCAGCATTAAATCATAACATCTCCTATCACACAATCTATATTCCAGCTGACCTGAATAACTCTTCCTTGAATTGACCTTCCATTTGTAGTCTTTGTGTATTCACATAAACCATATTTCATCTCTTCCTTCTCAGCTCCACATTTCTGAATTCTCATCTTCCTTCAACATTCAGTTTATGGACACATAATCTTGAATATTTCCATAGTTTTCCCAGTTATCCTCCTTTTAAAATTATTTTTGCATTGATTTACCCTAGTGTATAGTGTATCAGCCCCCAACATCCAGTAGAATATGAAATCCCACATTTTGACTTGGAGCTCAGAGATTGCTTTAGTGATCAGATACCACGAGGAGTTCAAAGATAGTAAAAAGGGGGTCAGGACTCCTCTTAACAATAAAATTCAGCTATATTTAGTATTCAGTTTTGGAAAATATGATGTACAGCATTATTTCTATGAGAAAATTTGTTCAGAATTGCCAACAATGGATGTCCAGTGAAATTTTTGAAAATGTTCCATTTGTGACTTTAGGCCTGGCTGTACTCAGTTTTCACTATCAGTGGAATTTTTTCTTCCTTCACTTTAAACAGAATTCCAGATACAAACAAACATGAAATGTCTCATTTTTTAAATATTGTAACAAGATTGAAAGTCCTGTATCATGCCTGCATGGCAGTTCAACTTTCTCATGAAATCTCTTCTGTAATAACATTTCACATTCCAAATGATGCCCAGGCCTATAAGTTGAATAATGAGGAAGCATTAGCAGTCAGGAAGATGCTAAAAATATTACCAAGCACTAACCATGTTTTATGGCTATTATTACTAAGCTTTTGTTTTGGAGAATGTTTTTATCCACTGCAGTACAAAAACATGATTAAACCAATAAATTAAGTCTTTGTCTCTTCAATAATTACATATACAGATGGCTAACCCTGGCCCCATCATCCATCCTCTCCCACTTCCCCCAACCACTGTCACCACCGCTGCTGCTCCTACCATGGGAGACATTGAAAGAAAGGTGGCTTTCACACAATAAGTATCCTCAGTGTTTAGCATAGTGACTAGCATGCAGTAAGTTCCTAATATGCACTAGTTGACTAACTGAATTAGCAACTTCACATGTTGCGTGACCTTCAATACTTCTCAGCAATAATTGCTAACCTTGTTTTCTGTTTCTTTAGATTCAAATGATAAGAGTTTATTGTAGACCATGTAGTCCTGGATATTCCAGGGCTTTGTTTTATCTACAGTAATGAGCAGGGAGGAAGAAAAAAGAGGGAGGTAGTAGCAGAGTTGGGACATATGGCTTCAGGAAGACTTAGCAACTATGAAGTATTAAACAGGATGAAACACAAAAATGAGCCTTCTCTTTGGGAGTGAGAAACTTTGTGTCATTATCAGCTAGTTTTCTGGATGTCCCTTGCTGAGTTATTTCAGTTCTTTGAGTCTTATTTTCCTTATCCATAAAGTGAAAGGAATACACCAGACCCAAACCCTATCCCTAACCATGACTGGTGACATAGACATAACTAAATGTAGCTCCAAGAAAGGAGAAACACAATACTGGAGCTCACACCCTGGTCAGGGGGGCATTCTCAGTGAGGTAGGAAAAAACACTCTCCCTAACCCCTGGTTATGTACATTATATACAGTTAGTGTTCACTTAGTGTGTTTGACTGATGCCTGAAAAATAAGGTGAAATTAACTGACTTGCTCACTAGAACTTAAAAAACACCTTAAACACCACTTTGAAAATAATGCTTTAAAAAAGAGTAGAAAACAAGATTAGCAATTGCTGCTGGGAAGTCTTTAAGTTTATAGTTATATTCTTTCAATAATTATGATTAAATTTTAGTCCAAAAAGTAAGTTTTACATTTAGAAACAAAAAATTAAAGTCAAATTAAAAAAAATCTGTTCCACAATAGTTTTTGGTTTATAATGAATTGCTTCCTGATGAATGCTGGAGTGGTGGAAAATGCCTCCCTCCCACCACCTTCCTCAACTCCTTTTGAATTATCAAAAACTGGACTTTCTGAGATTCTAAAAATGACAAGAAAAAAGAGGAAGAAAACTCCAAAAATGGCTAGACAAAGTTTATTTTTTGTTTGCTTCTTTAATCACTCGTGAGTCTAATAAGTGGAATGGTTTGACAAGAAACTTTTACTTCTTTTTCTTGCTGACTCCTATAACTGCTCTTAATCATTGTTCCTCCATCAAAATACAATGTAGATATTATCACTTGTCTAGTCATCTCAGTCAACCTATGTCTGAATCTTATTTTTATTCAAAACTCTTTGAGTCATCTTTATGGAATAAAATAGGTTCTGAATTATATTGACTTATTTTCTTCATACTTCAATGGTCCAGCTCACAGTGATCTTAGAATATACTGGACTGTGATAATACTTTGTTTTTCTGAACCAGTCCTTATCAACATTTTTGAGTCCACTCAATATTTTAAAAATCCCCTAAGTTGATGAAGGTAGCTATCACTGACTGTATTTTTTTTTCTATTTTGCATGCATCTATTATTTTTCTTAACAATGAGTCAATAGAGTTCAAAGACTGACCCTGAAATTATTGCTAGCTTTCATTATAATCAATTAGATAGTGGGTTCTAATACCTTAACTTTTAGCCACTTTTGCATAGATACAATGCTGAAGCTATAACATGGTTGGGCTTTTTCGGTTATTTTCCTGTACAACTCTGAAATCAGTCAACATTGTAGGATGAATTTTCATATATGTTGCTCTACATATGCCATTTTCTTTGTATGACAGACATAAACATAAGAGGAAATGATTTCCTCTACTCAGGTCTGTACAATGACAAAACACTCAAATGAAAAGTAGGGAAACTTTATGCAAAAACATAGAGTTAGGGAATAAAATATCAAATTTGGGGAAATAGAAAAATGACTAGTTTGACTAGAATTTTAATATGGAAAGATCAGTAATATGAGCTTAGCCTGGAAAGTAGACCAGAGATAGATGGCAAAAGGTTTTAAATGTCAAACTATGAAATTTGTATTTTATCCAACAGTCAGTAGGGAGTCAGTGAATTTTCTTGAGCAAGGATGTGCCATGATTCGACTTGAGAGCTATAAAGGTTACTTTGTCAGTTGTGTGAAAGGAATATCAGAGGAGAGAATGACTTGAAGTAGGGAGTCTAATTAGGAAGCTGTTTCTAAAGTCCAGTGGGAGAGTGATGATGACCTAAGTGAGGTAAAAACTGTATAAATAGTGAGAAGGTGACAGGTGTGACATAGGTTACCTACCTTAGAGACATTAGTAATTAAGCAAAAGAGAAAATATCTTGAAAAGACTAGAACATAGCTAGCAAATGGGGTACAATTAAAAGCTTCAGTATAGCTATTTTAGAAAATCTCAGCAACGGGCATGAAATGGTTTTATTCTGGAAATTGGGGTGCATGGAAAGGTTCAGGGGAAGAGTGAACAAGAACACCTTGTTCTTCAACAATGAACTGTAATCACAAAGCAAAATATGATATTCTTTCAGCCTGGGAAGTGGGGAAAGACAGAAAATGATGTAATAATATTAATACTATTCAGACCTGATACCACTACCCTTGAAACCACCAGTGCCAAATGTGAAAGTGACATCTTACTAGAAAGGAGAAAGAAAAATTCCTGGGTCATCACTGAATGGATGGTTTCTCCACACACATACCCTATCTCTCACCCTATGGTGGATCTCAGAAGATACTAATTTCTTTCTGCTCTAAGGAAAGGAAAGACACTTAAGAGATCATTAGGTCAAAAATATAACATTCCTCTTCAGACATCTTAAATTACCTGATATGTAACTTTATGATTATTATGAGACACACATTTTGGCAAGGCTTTTCCCTTGTTGAAATGTGCCTGATGCTGATAAATACCTCACTATTTGAGGACAGGATGTTGCACCTAGACTCAGAAGCGACCTGAATTCAAATCCTGCCTCTGGTGATAACTGTTTGATTATAGGCAAGTCCCTTAACTGAGATTGTTTCCTCATTTTATAATGGGAATGATGACATCTGTATTGCTTACCTCATAGTAGCTTGTAAAGATTCAAATATGATAGTAAATGTAAAACCTTCACAAACCTGCATAAATGTCAGCTATAATTTGTCTTCCTGAATGGCAAAATATGAAGTCACATCAGGACCCCAACGTGCTGTTACATTTTTTTTTTCAATTCAGTTATGGAAACATTTACTCATTGCCTATTCCATGAAAAATCATTGATACCTAGAGTAAAAGTGTGAGGCCCTTATTATACAAGTCTGTGATGAAATCTATATGCTGTTGAGAAATTTGGCAATTCATTTCCATGATAACTATGAGAACTGTGCCTACTACACTGGGAAGTAAGCTAGAATCAGATATTCTCAAGCTTTAATCTAAAGGTAAGATAGGATCAAGGACTTAACATGCAGTCAGAACTCCTTGAGGCTTCTCTCTCCTTGAAATCTTAAAAAGAAAAATTCCAAAAATGTCACCACCTGATAGATTCTATAATAATACTTATTTGATTGTGTCTTATTTTCATTGTTTATAATACAAGGTCAAATAATTATTTTATATACCTATATATGTATGTATATTTTCTCTTTCCCATTAAGCAGTAAGTTGCTTGAATAAAGGGACTGTTTTTGCTTTTGCATCCCAGGGCCAATCACAATGTCTAACATGGTCAGTGCTTAAAAAATATATTTTGATTCATTGTTTCCATGTTAAAACTTGATCCAATCCAATTCAATGCAATAAACATTTATTAAGTGCCTAGTATATGCTAGGCATTGTGTTAACCACTGGGATACAGATAATAAAAAGAAAGACCTTGCCCTCAAGTAAATTATAGTCTAAGCAGGAAAACACATAAAAGAAGGTGCAAAAACATTAGGGGGGGCGTTTGGGGGATATTTTCTTCCATGAAATTGAAAACAGAAAGAGCAGCATATTCAAGGTAGAGCCCAGCTTCTGCCTTCCAAAAAGGAAGGCATGAGGAGGAGTTTGGCACTCCACTCTCCAGTCCTCCAATTACAGGGTAGAGAAACCAAGGGAGGTGGTGTCAACCAAAGCTTCAGTTAGGAGCATGGCGATGAGACGAGAGAAGCTGGGAGGGTCATATTGTTCCATGGAGTCGGAACCAGGCAGGGTAGCAGATGCTACTAGAATAACCTTTATTCTACTCTATCAAAAAAAGAGGAGGAGGAAGAGGAGAAGGGGGAGGAGAAGGAGAAAGGGGGGAGGGAAGAAGAAAGAAAGGATCTGCACTCTTAGAGGAGTTTATAAAGTGGATAGAGTGCTGGGCCTGGAGTCAGCAAGAATTACTTCAAATTTAGACACTTACAAGTTATGTCACCCAGGTCAAGCTGCTGCTTGTCTCAGTTTTCTTAATTGCACAATGGGTGTAATAATAGTACCAACCTCACAGGGTTATTGTGAGGATGAGATAATATTTGTAAAGCCCTAACATAATGCCTAGCACAGAATGAATAGTACATAAATATTATTAATAACTATTCTTGTTATTGTTATCTCATTTGATCCTCACAACAACCCTAAGAAGTAAGTGCTATTATTATCCCAATTTTAAATTTGGAGAAACTGAGGCAAATAGGCTAAGTAACTAGCTCAAGGTCACACAGCTATTAAGTGTCCAGGGCCAGAATTGAACTCAGGTTTATTCCAAGCTGTATACCGTCATACCAATTTATTTGTTTATTTTAGGGACAGTAACACTAGTCATTTAGTGGCATGTAAGTAGTAGCAAAAATTTATTCATTAGTTTCACATTTTTTTCCTTTTTTAATTGTATAGGTTTAGGGCAATTCACCCTTTCTACATTTACTTGCCAAAAAAATTGGTAGCTTTCTCATTGCTTTCTCTAAAAACACTCTGCTGTTAAACAGGAATAGGGAAAAAAAATAAAAAGGAAGATTTTGAATTTGTTCCTGATTTCTTCTAACCAATTGGCCCATCTCTCACTCCAATACTTAATATGCACAACAACTTTACACATTAATTTTCCAAGTCACCCCTAAATCAATCCTCTGGGTGTGTACTAGAATCTTAATACAGTTTTTGTCATTGCAAGTCTCATCTAATTTATTGCATGGAGAGTGGTGTTATGTAGGAAAAAATGCAAATTAAATATTCAAATGAGTTCATTTTCTTCTTTAGGAATTATAAACTTTATCTTTTCAATATAGCTGAGAATAGGTAGATGAGAGACAATATTGTAGAACGTACTGATCTTGAAGCCCCCAATTTTGGGTTCCAGTTTTGACTCTATTAGCTATGTAGTCTTAAAGAAAGTTACCTAATGTTTCTGAGGCTCAGTTTCCTTCATCTGTAATTTAGGAAAAATAATACTTTCATCACTATACATAAGAGATTTGTTATAAAGTACCTGGTAAACTTTAAAACACTAAATAAATGCAAGTTATTATAATGCATGCAAATCACTTTGAAACTACAAATCACTTTCTAAATATATCATTATGATTATGCAGTTATGCTTATTACTATATTTTGTGTATATTTGTATACATATACATACATATGCAAATATATGTATGAAACCAATTTCAATTCCACTTCCATTACACAGTAGTCTTTGCATAAATATACTGTTTGTTTTCATAGTTAAAACTATACAATAAAGATTCACATGTGTGTGAATACACATACATATTATATAAATACATATGTACATGTACATACACACATATGAATGTATATGTACACATATATACACAGGGACAGATATAGGTTATGCCCACCTATCTTATCTATCTCCTACACACATATACACACACGTACACACACATGCATGCATAATATACATATATATGTATACACATACATACATGTGTGCATAATGTATTTACGTATACCTATCTGTATATACATATATGTATATACACATGCACATATACACAGAGATATCTTTATAATTATGTAAAAAAATTTAACACAGTGGCTGGGATATAGTAGGTGGTTAAAATGCTTGCTATTTCACTTATTCACACTATGCATATTCAAGGATTTCATTTTATATTGGAAATATATATGCATATATGGAGAGAGATATGAGATATATATGTATGCATGTATATATACACATATACATACATACACACCCCATGAGAAAAAGAAACATGCATTTATTAAATGCTTGCTATGTTCTCGATACTGTACTAAATACTTTACAAATATTTTCTCATTTGACTCACAATAACTCCACGTAAAGCCAATCATGGCAGCACACCTGAGGACTGCTTCTGTGAATAATTTGAAGGGTCTAATCAAATAGGATAATGAACTCTATTTTCAACAACAAACTAAACATTTTTTCAATAAAGTAAAACATAACATTGATAGCCACATCCTTAAGCAAAACACATTATCACACTTACATGTATCTCATAATATTCATTTTGTCATATGGCATGTAGTATATATCATTGCATCCCCCAAGTCAGGGAGTACCAGGCTAGGTTCTTCCCTGTATGATGCATCCTTAAGGTGCAGCAGAAAACACACCATCCATCCCTCTGTCACTGTAACAACAATCTCCTTGATTAATACACAGTGTCCAAGTAAAGTCCTCTCTCATCTCAACTCGAGATGGTCTTCCAAATCCCATGGCTCCTCCTCCATGGGCTTACTGCTCTCAGCTCTTTCCTGGGTTCACACACAGGCAGCTCTCTGCTCCTGCTGCTTGTCTCAGCTCATGAGGACTGTTCCACTCCAAACTCTTCCTGCTTCTGCCTGACAGTAGACTCCAGGGGCTCCTGCCCACAGCTTCTGTTTCTAGGACAATAAAAGTTAATTGGGCTATAACCATATTTATGCCCTTTACCATCTCACCATCTGTCTCACCATCATCTCAATTCACTTTAACAGCTCTTAAAAGGGGCTTAAGCCTTCATCCTGGAGATGCATCTCCACTCTTCACCTCAATTCATTCATAAATACCAAGAGACAGGGCTTCTATCTGAGAAACTAACAGATCAACAGACAGGGGTTCTGTCTGAGAAATTAACACAGATCAACAGAGGGAGCACAGACATCACAAACATTCTTTCTGTTAGGCCTCCCACAAACAAGTGGCCCTAGCCAGTTCATACTCCCTTCTCTCTCTCAGTTCTGCTTCTCTCTCTACTCTCTCTTCTCCTTCCAAGCAATGCAATATATGCAATTCCCAATCAAGGACTCTTGATTCAGTCCAAGACTCTTGATTCAATCAAAGACTCCAGACTCAATCAAAGGCAAGACTCAATCAAAGGTACTTGATTGGCTAAAACTCAAGCCAGAAAAAAACCCAGCAAAAAATCCTACTTTGCTTGTCATTACACTCTATGAAGTGGAGGCTTTATTATCCCTATTTTACAGTTGAGGAAAATGACGCATAGAGTTTAAGTGACTTCCCTGTGTCACACAGTAGTAAGCATTGAAGGATGGATTTGAACTCAGGTCTTCCTGGCTCCTGGGAAGCTAGATGGCGCAGTGAATAGAGGACTGGATTTGGAATCAGGAAAGCTCATCCTCATGAGTTCAAATCTGGCCTCAGACATACTTACTATCTGTGCAATTCTGGATAAATCACCCAACTCTATTTACCTTAGTTTTTTGTCTATAAAACGAGCTGAAGAAGGAAATGGTAAACCACTGCAATATTTTTGCCAAGAAAACCCAAAACAGGCTCATGCAAAGTCAGACACACCTGAAATGATGCAATAGCTTCCTGCCTCCAGGCTCAGCCCTCTATTGACTGAGCTATACTATATATATATATACACACTATATACCATATATACTGAGTTACTGTTGCTTCTAGCTATACAAATACATGCATTTTTCAGTGGAAAGAAAGATCATTGAATTTATGTTAGGAAACCTGAGTTTCAATTCCAACTGTATTAGTTGTTACTCATGAGACCTTGTGAAGTGTTCTAACTTCTTTGGTCAGCTACCAGGCATTTTTTAATACCAATTATGAAGTAGACACTGTGCTAAGAACTGGGGATAAAAACAAAAGGTAAAAACACTTCCTGATCTCAAGAAATTTTCAGTCTAATATGTAAGACAATATGCAAACAACTATGTACAAACTAAATGTATACAGGATAAATTAGAAATAACCATCACAGAGAGGATACTAACATTAAGGAGATCATGAAAGTCTTCTGATAGAAGTTGGGGTTTTACTCATGACTTGAAGGATACAAGGATGGCCAGGAGAAAAAGGTGAAGGGAGTGAGAATTCCAGTCATGGAAAATGAACAGTGAAAATATCTATGATCAGGAGAGAGTGTTTGTGGAAGGATCATAAAGAAGGTCAGTGTTACTGGACTCCAGAGTGTGTGAGAGTAAGATGTCAGAGACTGGAATGGTAGGAAGGAGCAAAATCATGAAGAACTTTGAATCTAAGAGAATATTTGATCCCTAACAGGATATGGAGATAGGGAGCCACTGAATTTCATTGCATATGAGAGTGATATGGTCAGATCTTCACATAGGTGGATCATTTTGACTACTGTGCAAAGGATGAACTGGGTGGGGAGAGACTTATGGCAGACACCAAGAAGCAGACCAGGAATGAATGTCTGCATCAGGGTGGTGGTAGAATCAAGACAAAAAAGTGGCAGTTGCTAAAGATGTTCCAAAGGTAGAAAACCACCTCCCTCTGAGTTCCTTCATTTGTAAAATGACTATGTGGAATTGGATGGTTTCAAAGTTTTATTTCAAACGAGGATCCTATCAGGGTCACATCACAGTTAATGTCCATTAATAATTATCAAAGAAGGTGATTGAGTTGTAGTGACATTAATATTCTCATTCCTATGGTGAATTTACTTGAGACTTCTAAGCAGATCAATGGGATATGATTAAAACCAACAACAGTATTTTTTTTAAAATAAGAGAGTAAATAAAAGCACAATTTCTGATGTCTGATAAATTCTTTGTTGATGTACTAACATTTCCTAAAGAAAACCTCTCATTTCCTAAATAAAGAAAACTAGCCTGTGAATAGAAGTATATCCCTTAGTATTCTCTTTCATCTTCATTGGGTGTCAAAGCATACTTTGCGAGACTTAATAAGCTAACAGCCCTTAATGAAGACAGAAATTAACAATTAAAAGAGCAATCCATTTTAGAAAGAGCAGAGAGTTCACCAGAGGTGCTACTAATGAAATATTCATCAGTGGATGCTAAGTGATGGCTCAACATTAGAAACCATAGAGTATGCATGGCCTACTGTACATTGCTATTAGATGTACTGCAATGTATTCTGAAATAAGGAACTGAAGGATTTCAGTAAACCTTTGTAGATCTTAATATTAATAGGACTTAATCTGACTTTCTTTCAATTTCTCCTATAAAAAATTCAAACTTCTTTGTCAGTGATCAAGCATTTTTAAGCTCCTACTATGCTCCAGGATCCTGGACTACACAGAAGTACAAAAGTGGTCCCTGCTTTCAGGGGGTTTGTAGTCTAATGGAGTAGACAGTATGTAAACAGCTATGTACAAAGATAAATACAGGTAAATTTAGGGATAGTCTCAGAAGGAAGACACTAAGATTGAGAATGACTGGAAAGGCTTCTTGAGAAAGAATGTTACCTGAGACACTTAGGAAGTCAGGGAGGCTGTAAGGTGTAGATAAGGAAGAAAAGAGTTCCAGACATGTGAAACAACCAAAGAAAACACTCAGAGTAGGAAGTTAGAGTATCTTGCATGAGGAACGGTAAGGAGGCCAATGTCATCAGATCATAGAGCACATAGAGAGGAATAAAGTATCAAAAACTGCGAAGTTCTGAAGGGCAAAGTTGTGAACGGCTTGACATTTTGTTTCTTTTGGATTCCGCAGGGAGTGTGGTTTAATATCCTTTGTTCTAGAACTAGGAAATGCTCTTGTGTGTCTGTTTGGGAGTAGTTCAGAGCCCTGATCTGCCTGCAATAATATGAAAAGAACCACAAGTAAAATTCTCCCTGCCCTTTATACTGGAATTAATATTTTATTATTTTTCCTTAGAAGAAATCATCTGTCTTGTACCTCAGCATTATTTATCCCTTTTTTATTATCAAGGCTATAAGTTGTCCTGTCTCCTTCCTCTTGAACATAAATTTATTCTTTAAGAATGGAATCTTTTCAGAGGCACTTTCCCAAGCTCACACTCATGTTTTTGAAAATATTCATACATGTACAAAGCATTTAAGCTGCAATGTGTCATAGTGGACAGAGTACTAAAAAGGGAGGCGGCAGACATGGACTTGAATTTCAGTTTCATTACTTATTGGCAGTGTTACCTTGGGGAAATTCCTTGATCTTCCTGAGTCTTGGTTTCCAAATTTGGGCAAATCTAATATGTTCACTATCAATTTCATAGGGTTGTAAAGACAAAATGAGAAAATGAATGCAAAATGCTATATAAATGTGAGTTACTAAAATGATTTAGTCCAGGAGTTATTAATATGAGTCTAGGACCCCTTGGGGTCCATGGATAGATTTCAGGGGTCTATGTACTTAGATGACAAAAGACATTTATTTTTCTAACCTTTGGTTTCCTTTGCAATCCTGTGTATTTTTCTGTGTGCATAGAAAGCATTCTGAGAAACTGTCCAGAGGTCTTCCCCAGAATACCAAAGGGTCGATGACCTTCACAAAATTAAGAGCCTGTTAAGAAATTTTTCAGCTTGTGTTTCTGGGAAGTCTTTGGAGAATTTCTCCCCCCCGCTGAATGCACTTATGGGGTTTGGGTTAAATAAATCCAACAGCCAAGCTGAAAAGAAAAAAAAAAAATCATTAGCATGCTTAATAAACATGCTCAGCAGTAGCAGTTTCATCTCTCTAAGGTAAGGATTTGATTTTTCATAACTTCTCATGTCTACATAGAGTAACCAGCAAATTAACAGCACTCTGAAACAATTTAGGATGGAAAGGTAGTACTTTTCCTCAAAGGGAGAGGGGTAGAAAAAAGGGGGAATTAGACAAAGGAAAATTAAGGGTTTCTGGGGCAGTATTTACTATGTAACTGAGAAGATTTGCTATCAGAATGAGGAAACATTTCCTGTTCAAGGGCAGGAAAGAAGAGGAGGTGATCAAATAATTTTACAGTTGTTAAAGAAGTCCATTTAATCTAAGATAACAGTATTGAAGTTAACCATTTAGACAAAGTTGCAAGAACCTCACCCAAAAATAGCAGAATTTTTCACAGCAGTTGATAGAACTATGCTTTACCTTGTCTTTACGTGGTTTCATATGTTGTATTTCTCCTTCAAACCAATGACCTTAAACCAAGGTCCTCCCATTTGTCTGAGGCCTGGGCCTTCAGAGTGGTTGGCAGGTAGCATTTGCTCAATATATTTATGATAACTGTTTTCAGTTTTTAGAATTTAGAAGCAATAGATCATATAGTCTAAACCAGTGATTTAAAGAAATGTATATGATAAATGTTAGGAATGGTTCATTCAAACGAGTGCAATGTAAATGGAAGGCTCTTTAAAAGCTTGAAGGAAACAAGCAGTTAACATCCTGCTGCAAGGAGAGGGAAAGTTTCGCTTTTCAATCAGCCTGTTTTTCAAGATGATCTTTTGCATGGTTTCAAATTTAAAGGTCAAAACTGTTTTCTTCTTTGCAGCTGCATGGAAATTGCTCATCTTACAACTCCTGTATGGAGTCTGATTACCTAAGTGGACTGAAAAGCTTCAAAATAACCCAAAAGGGAAGGCCCTAGTGGGGTATGAACTTCTCTCAAAAAGGCAAGAAGGCAGAAGGTGCTTTTGGATAGTTTCTCTCAATCCTTCAGGGCAAGAAATGAATTTCCAGAACTGATTGTGCCACAGAGACCTGGGGAAAGAAGTGCCAGAACCTGCCTTTACTATTACTTGTCACTTCTAGTGACAAGGGAGTGGGTCAAATAACCCCCCCTAAATAGTTTATGTGGAACCGACCAAAGAATTTGTGGATACCTCAAAGTATGTGTTTGTTCTCCTTCTTTCTCCCCTGCTTTACTTTCCTTCTTCCTCTTCCAAAGCATCTAGTGCTACTCTGGTCTCATCTATTAAGCAGGAAATGAATTGTACATACCGATTTATACCAAAGTGGCAAACATTAACATCAATTGCCCCCAACCCTTACCCATTGTCAACAGACAATCACAAGGTCATGAGACATATGTGAAAACCAGGTTTATTGCCAGAAACATGAACATGCATGTGGAACCCAAAAGTTTTTCAGTCTTTACAGAAGTTTACATTTTTATAAAAGCAGGACAAAGGGAGGAGGGGATATCAGGAAGGAGTGTGACATGGGAGGGGAAATGGTACAACAGAGGTGGGGAAAAAGATAAGCCTTCATCCCAAGGGGAGGAGCAATGTGATAGAAAAACCTCAGTCTTTCCCCTTGGAAACTTCTAGACTATGAAGACAGGAGGGTCTACTTATTTGCAAGGGACCCCAGTTGCTTCTGTTATCCCAATCTGATACAGATTGGTTGGCTCCTGAAATGCCTCCCAAGAATACACAGGGAGTCCACTTGGGTGCAGCAACAAATTATGTCAGCTCAGAGGGAACTTTATCCTTGATATATTCAGGGCCTCCTTCATACTCTACATGCAGTGATTCTAGAAAATATGGCAATTCAGAAAGACAAGTTCAGGGGACCCCTTAACATCCCTCCCATGGGGCGAAGATGACTTCTGGGTACATCAATGACCACAGAGAGTACACTAAGTAAAACAGTGCTATGGATACTACCTGGGATAGCCCTGAGTACAGAATGGGACCAGAAACATTAACTAAGCACAATACAATTCATAGTGAGAATGATCAAAATTTGTGACTAATTCAAAGGGAAAAATCAAACAACATCAAGATATTCAAGAAAAGGTAGTATATAGATGCAGAAAACAAAAATCAAAGGGGTACGATCAGGGGAAGAATAACAGTAGATATTGTCTCCCAGAAGTTCAATACTGCTGCCCAGTATCTATTCAAATAACACAACTCCTCCTGGATCTCAGATATCCTATATAGTCATCAAGTCCCTGACACATCTTTCCTTCGGACAGTCTAGAAAAATCCATATTCTCAAGGGCACCCTTCCATCAGATTTTTCCATTCTATCTCAAGGTTACTTACAGAGACTCCTCATTTGTTCCTGCTAGAACATGACAAAAGAGATCTCAATACAGATTGGCATAGATTCTCAAAATTTACTTCTCCAATAACTAGTTCATGTTGTGAAAACCAACTTAAACCTCACAGTTCTAATCTAATCAGTAACAGACCTAAAAGGAAAAATACCAAAGTAGGAACTCACAGTTTACCTGAACTGGAAATTTAGGTATAAATACTCTATGCTGTTTCTATCTTACTCTAAACTCTGTACCTAACACAAACACTGGTCACAACAAGCTAAAGAACAACTGATACATTGACATATGTAGGCTACCCAAATGCAAAGCAAACACTTCAAATACCTTAGAAGGCAGAACTTTATATATATACATATATGTGAAATACATATGAAATATATGTATATATATGAAATTTATGTATGTATATGTATACATGTGTGCATGTATATGTATTATATATGTATACACAGAAATACAGACATGTGTGAATATATTTGTATGTATATGTTCATATGTATATGTATATGTGTGTATATGTCATATATATTCATATTCAAATTCAATTTGGTCTTGTTGACTCAAAATTTTTATTATAATCTTTTTGAACTTCATAAGATTTACCAAATAACTTAATTATTTTAGACCTCCAAATTTAAACACCATTCAATTTAAATTAATTCTGATTCAGTTTAACATCCCCCCTTTAGGAGGAGAAGAGACAGACAAGGATTTCAACCATCACACAAATATAGAGCATAGATGACATTTTACAAGGAGATGACACATGATGCGCAAATGAAGTTACATAAAATTCACCAAGTTATTATTAATTATAGAAAAGACTTGGGGTGACACTCAAATAATCAAGTTCAAAACAGTGCATATCAAATAAGTTGTTTATAGGAAAACATGTTTGTACACATGACACCCAGTACAAATAGATATTATTTCAACATCAGAAATAAACTTGAATAAAATTGACTTTTCTATTTATCTGACACAAAATATTCCAAAAGTTACATCCCTTTAAGAAAACTAATTGTATTAAATTCTATTTTCTGAGCCAAATTGTAGATGTTTCTAATATAGTTTTTGATAATTAATAGAATAACAGCTGTGTCACACAAACATTTGTATTAATACTCAATTATTCTTACATCGTTTTGAAACATTTAAGGACCTTATTTCATACAAAGATATATATCTAGGAGCAGATAGAATACTAGGCCAAATATTCACTAAGTTGTTGAGAATATAAAAGGACTATAATTCTAGGCTGAGTAGCTCATATTTTGTGCAGTTGAATTTTATTTTATTACAATAGCTCAGATATATCCCAGCCTTAGTTCATGGTATAATGATATAACACTCTGTTTGTACTTTTGTTTCACAAACTTTCTTTATCTTTGCCTAATTATTCCCCTATTATTTAGAAAGTAAGAGATATTTCAGGAATTTAATCTTAACACATAACTATGTAAGCATTAGCTGGCAGATGACAAGCCTGAGTATTAATTTACCTAGATGTTTGGGATATGGAATAACTATATATTTAGATTGAAAACAAGAAGATCTCACATGCTTGTATTGTGTCTATTTCTTCTATTGCTCAGATTATAGAAATCTGGCATAAAATGAGAAAGCAGGGACATGATTATAACAGTAGCAAACTGGTCCTTGATGACTCAATCCATATACAATAGGTTAAAATATCCTTAGCTCTGTTTGACTTCCGATAAGAGTCACAGTTGACAATCAATTGATTCTGCCTCATAGTCAGATGGGAATCATCCCCATTCAAAAGCAACAGAATGAGGAAACTGAGCCAGAAGGATCTATCCTTAGGCTAAGTCAAGGTCTTTCTTTAGCCTTTCTGCCAGATACAGATCTCTACCTATGACAGGTCAGGATCATATTCCCTCTGAACAACTTGTAGCATTTCCCCTGAATGATGGATTACTGACTTAATAGTCCATCAGACACTTATACCTGACTTCAGATCTCAAAACAAAATCAGCTACAATCTCAAGGGCTTTTACCTAAAATGGCAAGTTTCACAATCATAGTTTAGGATTGGATATAGTTATTGTTTTTCTTTTATAAAATTGCAATCAGCAATAAAAGTTTACCGAGACTCAAACATATATAAGACATTTCATTTAACATGCCTCACTTTTTTTTTCATTTCTTCTCCAATTTAAATTTGTCCTAGGTATAAAACAATCATTAGAAGTCATTTATATATTATACATAAACTTGCAAATCTTCCACAAGCCAAGTTCATTGTTTAAAAACTCCATAATACAGATTAGCTTATTTTCCAGGGCTGATGACCTTGCCCATGTAGATGTTTTCCAGGAACCTTTCAGGTTTACAAAATAAGTGGAATCAATCCTAGAGAAGAGGCTAAGCCTGTTGTCTGTGCCTGCCTACTCCATCAACCCTTAGTGCTGCTATGGACGGTGCTCTTTGACATAAAGACCCTACTCCACGAAAGGTAGAATAGACTAACCCTGCTGCACACCCTCATACCCCATTCAGACTGCTCTAAATAGGCAGAACCAATTCAAATGAGGCTTTCATCTCATCCCCTTCTTTCTGCACATAGTAATCAATTACCAATTTTAAGTTTCAACATTATAACAATAACTCTGAATGAATTAGTTAACAATCTTACACTTTCATAAGTGGTAACCAAATAGTTGTAGATATAACTTCGTCTTAACAGGCAAAGGTGGTAATATCCAGTTCCCTAAATAGCTACAAATCACTATAAAATAGGGTTATCAGGGCTGATAAAATAACAACTGATTTTAAACAATTTCTCTACTACTGTTTAGTTTCTTTCAATTCATACTCTAATAACATCCACTTTATAAAAAAAAATTGTCCAAAACTGATACAAAAGTTTACCAATTTGCACAATATAAACATTTAGAAGCATAACAAACCACAGACAATATTATGAATTTGAAACTTTAAACAAACCTATTACTGATCAGGGAACTACAATTCAGTTGAATACATTTCCACATTACATCACACAGAAAATCTCTGTGTGATCTCATCACCACTAGCATTGTATACTGACAATACCTAAACCCCTCAAAAAAGGTATCAAATATGATACAATTACACCTAATTAAGGTACTAATAATAACAGTTAAATGTTAGTGTTTGCCCTGTGCCAGGCTTTGTGTTAGGCATTTTACAATCATGTGAAGTAAACTGAGGTAAATAGACATGAGGTAATTTGCTTTAGGTCACCCAGTTACCTAATTTCAGATTCATTCATTTTTCCCATTTTCTCATAATGCCCAAATAATAAATAAACTATATTAAATAATAAAAAATAAATAAACATAATAACTATAATAAATTCTGGCTTGCCTTCAACATTGACATTGAATTGATGATAATTTGAAGTAGGAGAGATACATTTTACTTAAAAATATGACCAGAATGAATTCAATTATACCTGAATCAATGTTCCAAATGGTATTACACAGAATCTTGGGTTGTAATTTTAATACTACAGTATTATATTTTACATAAATGATATTTATCCAAAACATTTCATATTATGAGGTCCACTATCTCCTGCCAGTCCACTGACAAAAATTGTAAAGGTGGCAGTCTGATTACAGGATGTAATCTACCCCAATTATCATACTTAAGATCATGTTTTAATTTAGTTCAAATCTAGGTTCCACAATCTCAGAGGGAACCAATAGCTTATTAATTTTCTCATAGCTCTCTATGATTTCTTCTTATATACTTCCAAATCAAGCAGCAATTTTTATTAGTACGATTCCCACTGAAATAAATACATGACATCTCATAGAACCTTCCCTCTTAAACAAACCCAAGACTTTCTCAATCCTTTCTGTCAACATACTTAAATGACCTTTCATAAAAAAAAAAGACCCATGCCTTCTTTATTACCTTCAGGTTCTTCCCTTATACCATCTATTACTTTGTTCACTCCTTAAAAATTTTAGTGTACAGTGATGTTAAACACAAACTAATGACCTATTAAAGAATTTGATTCTTAAAGTACAAAAGTTGGCTATTAATATGCCTATAACATCTTAATTGTTAAATTATTAACATTGTGGTTATTTGTGAAGAAATGGAAGCACCTAAAATCTTTTAAGATGATTTCAGCCCTTACAAAAATCTTAAGCAGCTTATAAAACTTGGTCTACTCAAATAATGGTCAGGTTCTGGCCTATTATTCACAAAAGTAGCAACAAAGCATTTACAAATTACTTTCAGAAATAAACTTCTGTTATATTGATAAGGAGTAAGACATTTCTTGAGATTCAAATACAGAAATCTATGATACAATGAATAGGAGTCTCATATAATTTATAGAAAGATTTCCAATTTCACAATACACACAATTTTAAAAGTTACATTTACATTAATCAGTGATTAATTTTAACCTAGTATGATTCCTGAATATCAAACTAGATATTTCAATAAAACTCAATTAACTTTTTCGCTGTGTCCTGGTTCACAAAAGTCTTTCTCCTGTTTTATGTGCTAGGAAAGGGTTAAGTGCCAGCACAATTCTGAAATGCAAGCCTTGAAACTTTCAGTGACGCAGCTCCCAAACCTGTTTCTCTATAATCAGTGAAATGACCTTCTCTAGCTGTAAAACAATAAACCAGTTATTCTAGGAGTGATGGGGTGTGTGTGTGGAGGGGGGGTGGTGATGAAAAGAACTTGATCAGAGTTTCAGATTTGTGAGGGTAGAGAAAAATCTTTCTAAAAACATAAATTAGCTAATAAGACAAAGAGAGACATATAAGCACAGATAGTAGAAATACAAACAGTCTAACAACTTAACATACATGAAAGTTCCTTGCAAGCAAGGCTTTGGATCTACAAATCAAGTTAAAATGCACATCTTCACCAATCACATAAATACCTGCATGTTTCAAGTCCATGTAGCTATAAAATTTGGCCAACAGCAGTCCCTTTAGGGGGAAGAAAGTCATTTTTGTTTGCTTTAGCACACATGGCAAGGACACACAGACAGAAACAACAACACAAATAAACCAAAACTTTTGACTTTCCAATTCATACACATATATCTTTATACCTTTTCTTCTTTATTTATTCCAGGCACTCATCTATCCAAGTGAAGTAAGGGACTTACTTTTCCCCCTGACTTAATAGTATTTTATTGTTTCCAATTACATGTAAAGATAATTTTTAACATTCATTTTTATGAGACTGTGAGTTCCAATTTTTTTCTTTTCCCTCCTCCTCCCTTCCCTCATCAAGATGGTAAGCAATATGATAAAAGCTATACAAATATGATCATATTAAATATATTTCCATATTAGTCATGTTATGAAAGAAGAATCAGAAGAAAAAAGAAAAAAAACATGAGAAAAAAACAAAACAAAACAAAAAGAGCACAAAAGAGAAAATAGTACATTTCAATCTGCATTGAGATTCCATAGTTCTTTCTCTGGATGTGGATAGCATTATTCATTGTCAAGAGGAGGGCATACTCTGGGGACCTGCATGTTCTCAGTTCCCCCAAGGTGGCACAATCAAGGGAGGGGAGTTTACACCTCTCCTGACCTGTGCTCTTGTCTGTGAGCAACCACAAGCACTCTGTTCTGCCCAGGGTCTACCAGTAGGGCATACTCTCCAGAGCCTCCACCAGCTCCAACATCCAGTGCTCCTCCTCATCCCAGGGCCACCACTTGGGGCTCAAACTCAGTTCAACCATTCAATTCCCCCAGGGTCTTTAGGACCCAGGGTATTTAGTCCAAAAATAGATGCTGCTGCTGGTAGTTGCTGCTACTGGCGAGAACAGACAGCATACCCTTCCCATCCAGGTGAAAGAGCTTTATCACTGACCTTTGAAGCTGTCTTTGGCATTTGTGGTTTGACCAATCTGGGAACCGCAGCTGCTGCCAGGGATTTTGCCCCAAGGCCTGCTGCAGTTCTATTCCTGTCGTTGCTGCATGACCAAGGCTGGGCTCCACTCTATAGTCTATGCTCCACTCCAAGCCTGGTGTGATAGACCTTTCCTGTTGACCATCAGGCTGTCTTGGCTGGAAATCTCTTTCACTGTCATTTTGTGACTTCTGCTGCTCTAGAATATGTTTAGAGTCATTTTTTACAGGTACTTCAAGGGGTATTGAGGAGAACTTCTACAGGTCTGTCCTTCTACAGGTCCTTTTCCTATTTAAAAAAATATCTTTTGGGATACAGACCTAGTAGTGGTATTGTTAGCTCAAAGGTTTTTACAGACCTTTGGGCATAGTACCAAATTAGTCTACAGAATGGTTAAATCAGCTTACAATTCCAACATTAGTGCATTAATATCTTATTTTACCCTCATCCTCTCCAACATTTGTCATTTACCTTTGTTGTCCTATTAGACAATCTAATAAGTATGATGTAGCACCTAAGAATTGTTTAAATTTGCATTTTTTAATCAAGAATGAGTAGAGTATTTTTTCCTATGACTATAGATAGCTTTGAATACTTCATCTGAAATCTGATAATATCTTTGTGATCATTTATCAATTGGGAAATGACTTTTTACAAATCTGACTCATTTAGCTATATGTTTGAGAAATGAGGCCTTCATCAGAGAAACTTGTTTTAAAATTTTTTTCATAGTTACTATTGCTAACTATGTTTCCTTTCCACCTTATCTCCTTCATTTATTCTATTCTCTGTCTCCCATTTCACACTGTCTTTCCCCCAAAGTATTTTGTTTCTCACCATACCCCCCACACCCCGAATCTGCCCTCCTTTCTATCACCCCCCCTTCCCTTATAATCTTCTACCCTACTCTCCTGTAGGGTAAGATAGATTTCTATTACCAATTAAGTATGCATTATATTCCCTCGTTGAGCAAATTCTGATGAGAGTAAGGTTCACTCACACCCTTTTTCTCCCCACTCATCCTATCCACTCCAGACTCTTTTTGTTGCCTCTTTTATGTAAGATAATATAGTCATTCTACCTCTCTCTTTCTCTTTTTCTCAGTACATTCCTCTCACCCCTTAAAATTATGTTTTAGATATCATCCCTTCATATTCAGCTCACATCTATGCCCTCTCTCTCTCTCTCTCTCTCTGTGTATATATGTATATATATATATATATATATATATATATATATATATATATATATATATATATATATATATATATATATATATATATATATATATATATATATATTGCTTCCAACTACCCTAATAATGGGAAAGGTTTTATGACTTAAAAATATCATCTTTCCATGTAGGAATGTAAACTGTTTAACTTTAAATACGTAAGTACCTTATGATTTTTATTTCCTGTTTACCTTTTCATGATTCTCTTGAGACTTATATTTGAAAGCCACATTTTCTATTTAGCTCTGGTCTTTTCTGAAGGATGCATTCAATTCCTCTACCTCATTGAACATCATTTTTCCCTCTCATGGATTGCACTCGGTTTTGCTGGGTTGATGATTGTTGGTTATAATCCTAGTTTCTTTGCCCTTCATAATATCGTATTCCAAACTGTCTAATCCTTTAATGTATAAGCTGTAAAATCTATTGTTATCCTGACTGTGGCTCCATGAAACTTGAGTTGTTTCTTTCTGACTGTTTGTAATATTTTTTCTATGGCCTGGGAATTTTGGAATTTGACTATAATACTCTTGGTAGTTTTATTGTGGGGATCTTTTTCAGGAAGTGTTGGTGGATTCTTTTAATTTCTATTTTACCCTCTGGTTCTGGAATATCAGGACAATTTTCCTTGATAATTTCTTGAAAAATGATGTCTAGTCTTTTCCTTTTTATCACGGCTGTCAGGTAGTCCAATAATTCTTAAATTATGTCTCCTGAATCTACCTTTCAGGTCAATTGTTTTTCCAGTAGAATATTTCATATTGTTTTCTAATTTTTTTCATCCTTTTGGTTTTGTTTTATTTTTTCTTGATTTTTCATAGTCATTAGCTTTTTTGCTCCATTCTAAATTTTAAGGAATTATTTTCTTCAGTGAGCTTTTGGATGTACTTTTTTATTTGTCCAATCCTGCTTTTTAAGGCATTGTTTTCCTAATTAGCTTTTTGGACTTCTTTTACCCCTCAGCCTAGTCTGTTTTTTAAGGTATTATTTTCTTCACCATTTTTTTGTGTCCATTACCAAGCTGTTGGCTCATTTTTCATGATATTTTTTGCATCACACTCATTTCTCTTCCTATTTTCCCCTCTACTTTTCTTCCTTGACTTTCAAAATCCTTTTTGAGCTCTTCCATGGCCTGAGAAAAAAATCATATTTCTCTTGGAGGCTTTGGATGTAGGAGGTTCAACTTCATTGTCTTCTTCTAAGCATATGTTTTGATTTTCTTTGTCACCATAGCAACTTTCTCTACTTAGAGTATTTTTTTTTTCATTGTGTGCTCATTTTCCCAGCCTCTTAGTTGACTTTAATTCATTGTCAAGGTAGGACTTTGCTTCCAGGGTAGATAGTAAACTGTTTCAAGCTTCAGGAGTTTTGTGCATTTGTTTTCCGAGATACGTCTAGGGATCTGTAAGTTTTTAGCTCTTCTAAAGTGGTATGATCTAAGGAGACATGTTTACTACTACTCTGTCCTATGCTCTGGTCTGTGAGAGACCACAAACATTCTTTTCTGCCTTGGAAGTCTGAGGAGTATCCCCTCTGCTGTGCTAGTGGTCTTCCTGGCCCTGGAACTTCCACACAGGACTGAGACCCAGATCCAAATAAGAACAAAGCAACAGGATCCTTCTCCAGTGCTAGCAAAAAGAACACTGTAATCGCCTTCTTACCAATAAACTGGAAAATAGATGCGAGAGATAATTTAAAATTTATTGAACTACCTGAAATTAATGATCATAAAAACACCCTATGCATCATCTTTAAATAAATTATCAAGGAAAACTGCCCTGATATTCTAGAACCACAGGGTAAAATAGAAATTGAAAGACTCCAACAATCACCTCCTGAAAGAGATCCCAAAATGAAAACTTTAAGGAATATGTAAACAAATTCCAAAATTATCAGGTCAAGGAGAAAATACTGCAAAAAACTACTTTCTTTCCCCAGAAACAATTCAAGTATCAAAGAGTCACAGTGAAGATTACACAAAATTTAGTAGTTTATAAATGAAAGAATTGGAAGGTTGAAATATGATATTCCAGAAATCAAAGGTGCTTGAATTTCAGCCAAGAATTAACTGCTCAGCAAAAGTGAGCATAAACTTTTAGGGGAAAAGATGGAAATTCAAAGAAGTAGGAGACTTTCAATCATTCCTGATGAAAAGACCAGAACTGAACAGAAAATTTGATCAAAAAATATAAGACTCAAGAAAAGTATAAAATGGTAAACAAGAAAGAAAAAAAAAACATATTGGGGAGTGGAACTAAGGTGGTAAAGTAAATGCTGGTGCTCACTTGTATTCTCCCCCAAACCCCTACAAATACCTTTCAAATTAAACAAAGAATCCACAAAAGATGGAGTGAAACAAATTTCCAGTCCAAGACAACTTTGAAAGCCAGCTTGAAAGTTCTATCCCACCTGGGGGAGAATGTAGCACAATCCAGCACAGGCTGCATCAGCACAGCTTCAGCCCTAGCAAATAAGGAGCAGGCCTTGGGGCCACCAAATCAGCAGTGGTAGTAGCTGTTTCTGGCTCTCAGCCCACAGATAGTAAGGGAGGGTAGACCAATAATTCTTAGTTTATCTCTCCTGGATCTATTTGCCAGGGCAATTGTTTCTCCAATGAGATATTTTACATTTTCTTGTATGTTTGCATTCTTTTGATTTTGTTTGACTGATTCCTGATGCCTCATGAAATCATTAGCTTCTACTTGCCCAATTCTATTTTTTAAGGAATTAATAAGGAATTATTTTCTTCAGTTAGCTTTTGTGCCTCCTTTACCATTTGACCAAATCTACTTTTTAAATAGGTAGTTTCTTCAATGGATGTTTTTTTTTTCCAATTTTGTCAATTGTATTTATTTTTTGTTTTCTTCAATTGTTTTCTTCATTGAATTTTGTCCATCCTTTACCAAGTTGTTGACTCTCTCTTACATCCCTCTCATATCTTTTTTCCCAATTTCTCTTCTATTTTATTTTAGCTTTAAAATCACTTTTCAACTCTTCCAAGGTGTTTTGGGCTTGAGACCAATACATATTCCTCTTTCAAGTTTCAGATGTAGATATGTTGATGGTGTTGTCCTCTACTGAGTTGTGATGATAGTAAAAATCAGAAATATATGAATATGTCTTCTAACTCCAAAGCAAGTCTGTTTTTTTTATTGTATCACACTTATTATTTAGACAATTTTATCTCACAGGTCTGATTTTATACATATATATATATATATATATGAAATGAAGGTGTTAGAGATTAGATGATTTACAATGTCTCTTCGATTCTAAATCCTGTGACACAGTGATTCAGTGATACTCCTCACTAAAGAATAAGTGTCTAATGACAGATTTACAGATAATGGTTATGTGCTATTGTGGGAAGAATCTGGCATCAAGGGACATGGGTTCCATTTGTTACTTTTATCAGCATGTCCTTGAGAAATTACTTTAAAACCTTGGACTTTGGTTCTTTCCCCTGTAAAAAGGAATGGAATTAGAATAGGTGACCTCTGACGTCCCTTCCAATTCTATATGCTAGATCACTTTAGTAAAGTGACAAAAAGGCTGGACTTGATACAAAGAAGATTTGTGTTTGAACCCTACCTCTGACATTGATTATCTGTGGGATTATAGACAAATCACTTAAACTTTCTGAGCCTCAGTTTACTCCTCTGTAAAATGAGAATAACAATATTTGTGAGGCCTGAATAAGATAATGTGATCTTTCAGGTGTGATGTAAGGATGTCTGGGGGATTTCTGAGACCATTTTAGGGGGTTTTCAGGATCAAACCTATTTTAATAATGATAATAATAATAATAATAATACATTTTAATATAATACATATTACCCACATGAACAAAAGGTCTTTGGGGTTCTCCATAATTTTTGAGAATGTAAAGGATTCCTGAGACTACTGAACTATACACAATAGTTACAATTCATGCTGAAAAGATTCAGTAAAAGGGAAAGGAGCGGTTAATATGACCTCCTTAGATCTTTCTACATAAATGCCCCCCCCCATATATGTGGGTAGCCTTGAGTTTATACATATCCTTTTAATGGTTACTTTCCATGCCCTATTGATGAGAGGCAGAAGAGGAATTAGTTTATTGCCTTCTCCATAGTCTCTCTAGCTATGCAAGCCTCAGACCAATACTGGGGATACAGGCTTTCAGTTTAAATATTAAGGGCTTTGGTGTAGTCAAAGCAATGGCAGAGATGAAAACCATCTTCTTCTTACCAAAGGGCAAAGTGAACAATGCACTGCTCTCATAGACTCCCTGGATCTTCTTTCAATATGGAAATACACCCTTGGAGTATGTAAACAGGTCTTTGATCAATGATATCAGGCTTTACTAGGCAGCAGAATATAGATGAGAAAGCAGGAAAACCTTAAAGGAGCCCTATAAAAAAGCAGATTTCATCAGGGCTGATGAACTTCCATAGCAAAGTGATCAGAAGAACATCAGAAGATGTTCCTAGACTTAAAAGATCTGGAAATGATCTGGTATAATTAGGGTCAGAAATTACTGGGAAGCTAATTTCAGTTTAATAAAAGGGAGATTCTCTAACAATGAGAATATCTCAAACATAAAATGGTCCTATGAATTTGGGAACACTTTATCATTGGGGTACTCCATTAGAAGGTATTGTTATGATTACATTAGATGACTTGCAAGGTAGGAGGCAATATAGTATAGTGATGTGAATACCTCTGGAATTAAGGTGCTTGGTTTAAAGTCATAACTATGGTACTTACTAAATATGTGACTCTAGCCAAGTATTCAAAATTTCTGAGCATGAAGTTCATGAACTATCCTATGAGTTATTTTGAGATCTCCCAGGCTCCATGATCTCTTAGGTTCCTCTGAAATCTAAATATAGGAATCCAAGGCATTGCTTCCAAATAAAGAGGTTATTTTGTTCTGTCATTTTCAGTCTGTCTGATTCTTCATGTTGTCATTTGGGGCTTTCATGGTAAAGATACTAGGATGGCTTGCCATTTTTCTTCTCCATCTCCTTTTACAGATGAGGAAACTGAGGCTAACAGTTAAGTGACAAGAAACCAAGGTTTTGTCTCTCCCAAGGACAATAAGTGAATTATGAGCTGGCTCTACATCCCTACAGAGTCACCAGTGATGCTTTCTTGGCCTAAAATAGAATTTGAAATCCTCAGCTTTGGTCCCTCCTTTGAGACCAATTCAACGAAGCAAAAATTATCTTGAAGCCAACATCCTAGGGCAGGTGTTCATCACTTTTCCTGTTGACTAATAGAATAGCCCCCTAATTAGTCTCCTTGTCTCTTTTCTCTTCCATCTCCAATTTATTCTCCACATAGCTCCCAAAGTGATATTCCTAAAGTACAGCTCTGACTATACCATTTCTCTGCTCAATAAACTTCAGTATCTCCCTGATGCCTTTAGTATCAAATACAAACTCCTTTATTTGGCATTTAGATTCCATGAACTGGCTTCAGGCTTCTTTTTGAAGTTCATTATGCTCTGTGTTCAAGCTAAACTGGCATTCTCACTGTTCCTCATACGTAGAACTCTATTTGCCATTCCCGTTCTCTTACACAGTCAGTCCCACAAACCTGGAATGTAATTGCTCTTCACCTCCACCACATAGCACCCTTAACTTTCTTCAGAACTCAGCTTCAGATTTGTAGTTTCCTGCTACATGAAGCCTTTGCTAATGCCTGCCCCTTCCCTACTTGGCTACTAGAGCTCCCTCCCAAAGGTACAATGTATATGCTTACATTATATATACCTATGTGTGTGCAGGCATCTTTTCTTATAGAAAAAAAAAATCGTTGAACATAGACTAAATCATTTTTGTCTTTGCAACCCCAGGGTCCAGCACAGTGCTCAGCAACAGCAGGAGTTTATTGATTGATTAAAGACAACACTTATTCATGATCACCTATTAACACAGCTCTCACTTTATATGTGAAGTTGTCCAAGGTATTCAGGTAGGATTGGGTGACAGAATTCAAAATTTTTAAAGGACCTCAGAGAACAATGTTTCCTAATTCTCTTCCCATCAGCCCTTCCCAGCTTTTCTTTTTCCCCCCAAAATTTATTAATTTATTTGTTTTTAGTTTTCAACATTCACTTCCTTAAGTGTTAAATTTTCTCCTCCTACCTCCCTACTCTCTCCCCAAGACAGCATACAATGTTATGTGAGCTCTTGTAATGATAATTTAAATGAGAAAATCTTTCCCATTCAATAATAGGTCCATGAGACCTGCTTAAATCGCATGGAAGCCTATGTCACATGTGGTAGGAGGAACTTGCTGAACAGATGGAACAGGAAGGCTTGAGCAGATCTGTGAGGAAATTGAGAGAGCAGTCAGAGCTAGGAAGGATGCAGGCTGCTGGCTAGCATTAATGAGAGGGCTTGTTTGTGATTTTGTTTAAGAGGGCCTGCTTGTGATTTGTTTAATGGAACTGGTTTGTGGGAAGCCTGGCAAGGGAGAGGCTTGGGGATGGTGTTGTCTCTGCATTGTTTTTGTGTACAATTTTTGTAACTATGATGGATTTGACTTTCTGGTGTCTGAATAAATGTTTTGGTTCTGTCTTCCATGTGGACAGTCTGTGGTATTTCATGAGTCAGAATTGCCCTGGGATATTCATGGCTGCCTTAGGTGCTGAGTAGTTGATATCCCAGGTTGGGAGGGTTTGCTTTATTCATCCCTGGCAAGAGAATGGACTAAAAGCACAGGCTTTGTGAAAACTGGAAACCAAGCCTACAGAAGGGAGAATCCAGAGACATAGAAAGATGTTTGCAGGGAATACCAATGGAACCAGGGAAAGAAATGGCAGAAGTGTGTAAGAAAAGCTGGGCCTTTCTAAGCAGCTGTCAAATTGTATGTAAAAGCAGAGACAAGCTGAGATAGAAAGGGAGTTGGCCGGTTTGCATGAGAGGCTTTTTATCCTGCAGTGTTCAAACTGTCTAGGAGAGGAAGCTAGAGAGCTTCAGGTGGTGGAAGAAAAAACTGTGGTTGGTTTGGCTCACAGGAGGTAAAAAGTTAACAAGAGGAAAATGAATGGAGCCCTTGTACAGGCTGGGCTTGACTGGGGCCCAAACACAGACCAGGATGATGCGTGGTAGGAGAATGAAGCAGATGAGGAGGCTGAGGTTCAGCTAGTACTAAGAAATAAGCTCTCACCACCCCAGTGTTTGGAGAGGTGATTGAGGATTTTACTCAACAGGAGGTCACAGATATTTTGAGTTGGTTCAGCCAAAGGATGGGAGAATCATTGGTACCTTGATTGGTGAGAATCAGTGAAAAAGATAAATTTTCTTGATAGAGGAGTAAATAGCAGTGTATTCAAAGTCAGATTAGACTGACAAGAAAAGAATTGTTTACTGCTCTATTGAGAGCAGGGGTAGATTTTGGAAGAATACATGGCATTCCAAATAATGAACTATATAAAATGTATCAAGGAAAGAGGATTGATTTTAGACTGAGCAAGGAGATGAGAACTGCCCCTGCAGATCCTTCTGAAACATATTTAAGTTCATGACACCAGCAGGGAGAACGGGAAGTTGGCTAGGCCCCAGCCAATATTAAAGAAAAAAATATTAATATTAAAAATATTAAAAATAAGAAATATATCAATATTAAAGAAAAACCAGAATGATGACCCCAAAACTGTAAGTTAGAAAACAGTAAACAACAGTGAATGAGGCTGTGATAGTGGGTTTGTGAACTCCAGAAGCATGGCTGACCCTGTACCTACTGTGCTTCTGGTTATCGTCTCCTTTTTTCTTTTTGGTTTTTTGTCTGTTCACCTTGTTTGTAAGATCTGTTTTCTACTGGCTTAATACCTTCCACATGCAAATTATTGATTATTTAACCTGGATGTCACCCCTTCTGATATGCTGTGTCATCCTTAGACCTGGTGATGACCAAGCTCTGGATGCCAGCTAAAGAACTACCACTTGAATGGGAACGCTTGGTGCAGGGACAGTACTTTGTCCAATCTCAGCAGGAAGTGGCTACGGAAGAAGAGATCTTCACCCCTTACCCCAAGATTTTGGGCCCCATCTGTTAGAGGGGAGAATGATGGCCCCATCAACCCTCGCCCGAAGATACTGTTTTATGTGCTTATTTTGTGTTATCCCTGTTATATTGTTGTAAAGTTCTATTGACACCAGTTGCCTACGATGTTGTTTTATATGCTTATTTTCTGTTATCCCTCTTACAATTCTGTTCATAACAGTTGCCCCAGTAACCTCTGTAATGAATATGAGAGTTTTTGGGGCTGAATGTAATGGTAATTTAAATGGGAAAATATTTCTCATTCATTAATAGGCCCATGTGACCTGCTTAAATCACGTGGAAGCCTAAGTCACATGTGGTGGGAGGAGCTTGCTGAATGAGAGGAACAGGAAAGCTAGAGCAGAGCTGAGTGGAAATTAGTGAGAGAGCAGTCAGAGCTAAGAAGGATGCAGACTGATGGCTAGTGTGAGTGAAAAGGTTTGTGTATGATATTTTTAGAGGGTCTGCTTGTGATTTGTTTAATGGAACTGGTTTGTGGGAAGCCTAGCATGGAGAAGGTTTGTGTTGTTCTCTGAATTATTATTGTGTATAGATTTTTGTTACTATGATGGATTTGGCTTTCTGGTGCCTGAAAAAATGTTTTGGTTCTGTCTTCCACGTGGTATTTCGTGATTCAAAATTGCACTGGGAGATTCATGGCTGCTGTAGGCACTGTGAATATCGTCTAGGTGCTATAGCCCTACACCTCAATTCCTATTAAACTCATTTTCAGATTAGTGATGTTGCATAGAAGAATTATAATGAATGAGTGAAACCATGAGAAAAACCAAAACATCAAAAGAAAAAAAATAGTCTACTTCATTTTGCATTCTGACTCCATAGTTCTTTCTCTGGATGTGGATGGCACTTTGCATCATGAGTCCTTTTGAAATATTTTAGGTCCTTGCATTGCTGAGAAGGGCGAAGCCTATGAATGAAAATCAGTCCTTGTGCACCATGGCTGTTACTATGTATAATGTTCTCCTGTCCCTTCTTGCTTCACTCAGCATCAGTTCATATAAGTCTTACCAGATTTTTCTGAAGTCTGCCTGTTTTTCATTTCTTATAGCTCAATAGTATTGCATTACATTCACATACCACAACTTGTTCAACCATTACCCAATTGATAAGAATCACCTATATTTCTAATTCTTGGTCACGACAAAAAGAGCTGCTATAAATATTTTTGTACATATGGTCTCTTTTTCCCATTTTTATGATCTCTTTGGGATACAGCTGTAGAAGCAGTATTGCTGGGTCAAAGGGTATGTGTATTTTTATAGCCCTTTGGGCATAGTTCCTAACTGTTCTCCAGAATGGTTGGATCAGCTCGCAGCTCCACCAATAATGAATTAGTGTCCCAAATCTCCCACATCTTTTCCAACATTTATCATTTTCCTGTTTTGTCCTGTTAGCCAGTCTGATAGATGTGGTACCTCAGAGTTGTTTTGCTTTGCATCTCTCTAATCAATAGTGATTTAGAGCATTTTTTTCATACACCTAGTGACAACTTTAATTTCTTCCTCTGAAAACTGTCATTTCATATCATTTGACCATTTATCAATTGGGGAATGACTTGTATCTTTGTGAACTTGACTCAGTTCTTTATATATTTTAGAAATGAGGACTTTTTCACAGACACTAGTTGGAAAACTTCTTCCCCAGTTTTCTGCTTCCCTCCTACTCCTGGTTGTATTGGCTTTGTTTTCGATTTAATGTAATCAGAATTATCCATTTCCTCCATGCTCCCTTCTCCATTGTCCATAAATCTGACAAAAAAACTATTCCTTGCTCCCCTAATTTGTTTATAGTATCACTCTTTATCCCTAGATTGTGCACTCATTTGAATGTTATTCTGGTATACTGTCAGGCATGGGTATATAACCAGTTTCAGCCACACTATTTTCCAGTTTTCCCAGCAGTTTTTGTCAAACAGTGAATTCTTATCAAAGAAGCTAGGGTCTTTGAGTTTATCAAAGAATTGACTGTTACAATCATTGACTACAGTGTCTTGTGTACTTAACCTATTTCACTGATCTACCCCTCTATTTCTCAGACAGTACCAAATGGTTTTGATGATTGCTACATAATACAACTTAAGATCTGCTATTGCCAGTTTTCCTTCCCTAGCATTTCTTTTCATTAATTCCCTTGATATTCTGGAACTTTTATTCTTCCAGATGAATTTTGATATAATTTTTTCTTTCTCTATAAAATAATTTTTGCTAGTTTGATTGGTATGACACTGAAATACGTAAATTAATTTAGATAGAATTGTCATTTTTATTATATTAGCTAGGCCTAACCACAAACAACTGATATTTTTCAGTTTTCTAGATCTGACTTTATTTATGTGAGAAGTATTTTGTAATTGTGTTCACATAGTCCCTGGGTTTGTTTTAGCAGGTAGACTTCCAGTCATTTTGTAGCATCTACTATAATGTTAAATAGGATTTCTCTTTCTATCTCTTGCTGTTGGACTTTGTTAGTAATATATAGAAATGCAAATGGTTTATGTGGGATTATTTTATATCCTGCAACTTTGCTAAAATTGTTTATTATTCCAAGGAGTTGTTTTTTTACTGGATTGTCTAGTATTCTCTAAGTATATCATCATATCATGTGCAAGAGTGATAGTTTATTTTCTTGTTTGCCTATTCTAATTCCTTCAGTTTCTTTTTTTTATTGATAATGTTAACATTTCTAGTACCATATTGAGTAACAGTGCTGATGATGGGCATACTTGTTTTACTCCTGATCCTATTGGAAATGTATCTAGCTTGCACCATTATATATCATTCTTACTGATGGTTTTAAGTAGATACTACTGATTATTTTAAGGAAGGTTCCATTTATTCCTATGTTTGCCATTGTTTTCAATAGGAATGAGTGTTATATTTTGTCAAAAGCTTTTTCTGCATCTGTCGAGATAATCTTATGGTTTCCATTAGTTTTATTGTTACTATGATCAATTATGCTGATGGTTTTCCTAATATTGAATCAGCCCTGCATACCTGATCATCTGCCTGATCATAGGGTATTACTTTGGTGGTAAGTTGCTGTAATCTTTTTGCTAATATCTTATTTGAAAATTATGCATCTATATTCACTAGGAAAATTGGTCTATAATTTTCTTTCTCTATTTTGGCTCTTCCCGGTTTGGGAATCAGCACCATATTTGTATCTTAAAAAGAATTTGGTTGGATTCTTTCTTTGCCAATTTCCCCAAATAGTATACATAGTATTGGAATTAATTGTTCTTTAATTGTTTGACAAAATTTACTTGTGAATACGTTTGGCCTTGGAGATGTTTTCCTAGGGAGTTGATTGATGGCTTGTTCAATTTCTTTTTCTGAGAGTGAGTTATTTAAATATTTTACTACATTTTCTGTTAATCTGGTCAATTTATATTTCTGTACATATCCATCCATTTCACAAAGATTGTCAAATTATGGTCATGCAATTGGGCAAAATGATTTCTAATTGTTTTCTAAAATTCAACTTCTGTGGAGGTAAATTCACCCTTTTCATTTTTGAAACTGGTACTTTGGTTTTATTCTTTATTTTTTTTAAATCAAATTGACCAAAGGTATATCAATTTTATTGCTTTTTTCTTAAAAGCAGGTCTTTGTTTTATTTATTAGTTCAATCGTTTTCTTAACTGCAATTTTGTTAATCTTTCCTTTGGTTTTCAGTATTTCTAATTTGGTATTAAATTAGGGATTTTCAATTTGTTCTTTTTCTAGGTTTTTCAAGTTGCATGTTCAGTTCTTTTATCTCCTTTTTCTCTACTCTATTCATGTAAGCATTCAGAGATATAAAATTTCCCCTAAGAACTGCTATCAAGTTCAGAGAGGGGGAGGTGGAATGCCCCCACTAATATAGTTTTGCTGTCTATTTCTTCCTGTAACTCTTTTAATTTCTCCTCTAAGAATTTGGATGCTTGGTGCATATATGTTTAGAAATGATATTACTTCCTTGTCTATGGTGCCTTTTAGCAGGCTATAGTTTCCTTCTTTATGTCTTTCAATTAGATCTAGTTTTGCTTTTGCATTATCTGAGATTAGGATTGCTACCTGTTTGTTTTTTTTTAAATAAACTGAAGCCTAATATATTCTCCTCCAGCCTTTTACCTTTATCCTATATGTACCCACCCCATTTCAAATGTGTTTCTTATAAACAACTTATTGTTAGATTATAGTTTTTAATCCATTCTGCAATCCACCTTCATTTTATAGGAGAGTTCATCCCATTCACAGTCACAGTTATGATTACTATCTGTGTTTTTCCCTCCATCCTCTTTCTTCCCATTTATGCTTTTATTTCTCCTTTCCTCTCCTCAAAATTTTACTTTTGACCACAGCCTCCCTCAATCTTCCCTCCCTTACATCAGCCCCCCTCCCTTTTCTTTCTCCTTTCCCCTCTTACTGCCTATAGGGCAAGTTAGATTTATAGACTTAACTGAGTATATTATTCCCTCCTTAAAAGAAATCTGATGAAAGTAAAGCTCAAACAATGCTCATCTCCCTCCCTTCTTTCCCTGTACTATAAAATGTTTTTGTGCCTCTTCATGTGATGGATGTAATTTACCCTTTTCTGTCTCCTCCTTTCCTCTTCTCCCTTCACACCCCTTAATTAGTTTTTTTCATCACATCAGTTAATTTATACCCACATCCTCTATCTATGTATATCCTTTGAAAATGTCATAATAAATATACAATTCCCAAGATTAACAAGTATCATCCTCCCTTGTAGAGATGTAGACAGTTTGCCCTTAGTGGATAACAAGTTATTTCATTAAATATGTATCTCCTTGCCTGAAAGATTATGCTCAGTTTTGCTGGATAGTCAATGCTTGGTTGTAGTACAAGCTCCTTTGCGTTACAAAATGTCATATTCCAATCTCTCCAAATTTTAATGTAGAAGCTGAAGGTCATGTGTTATCCTGACTATAGTTCCTTGATGTTTGAATTATTTCTTTCTGACTGCTTGCAATATTTTCTCCTTGACCTGATAATTTTGGAATTTGTAAACAATATCTTTTGGTATTTTCAATTTGGGATCTCTTTCAGGAGGTGATTAGTGGATTCTTTCAATGACTCTTTTGCTCTCTGCTTCTAGGAACTCAGGGCAGTTTTCCCTGATGATTTTTTTGGAAGATATTGTTCAGACTCTTTTTGTCATGATTGCTTTCCAGTAGACAAATAATTCTTAGATATTCTTTCCTGAATCTATTTTCCAGTTCAGTTGTTTTTCTAGTGAGGCATTTTACATTTTCTTCTATTATTTCGTTCTTTAGATTTTGTTTGACTGATTCTTGATACTTCATAGAGGATTAGCTTCTATTTTCCCAGTTCTAATTTTTAACAAATTGTTTTCTTCAGTTAGCTTTTGTATTTCCTTTTCCTTTTGTCCAATTGTTCCTTTTAAGGAGGTATTTTCTACAGTTAGATTGTGTACCTCCTTATCCATTGATCAATTTTACTTCTAAGAAACTGTTCCGTTCAGTGAATTCTTTTTTTTCCTCATTTTGTCAATCATATTTTAAAAATCATTGATCAGTTTTTCTTCTACATCTCTAATTTGTTTTTTTAAATCCTTCTTGAGCTCCTCCAAAAATGCTTTTTGGGTTTGAGACCAGTTTGTATTCCCTTTTAAGGTTTCAGATATGGGTATAGTGTCAATGCTATCCACTTCTGAATTCATATTTTGATCTTCCCTGTCCCTTTAATAAGATTCTATATTCTTTGCTTTTTTAAAATTTGCTTCTTTCTCATTGTTTTTGCCTTTTTCCTGGATTTTAAAGTGGATCTCTGCTTCTGGGGCACAGGAGGCTCTGTCCCATATTTCTTTCGCTGGGAACTAGGGGCCTTGTTACTGGCTTTGTGTACTGTGGTGTCTTGTTCTTTCAGCATGAAGCTATGTAATGCTGCAGCTTACCTGATGCTGAGCTTGCTGGTGTGTGCCAAGACTGAGGCCAGGTGAAATTCTTTTGAGTTTCCTTGGGGCTACATTGAAACTTGTTATGTGAGGTTTGGAGGAGGACTGGTCTGGCCACTGGAGGTCTTCTTCCATAGAATTGTGCTAGAGCAGGGACATGGTGAGTGGCTGGTGGACCTCCTTCTCTGCTTTTGTCTATCCAATTCCCCTGGTTGTGCTAAGGCACACCTGAGGTACTGATGTTGGTGCTTACTGGCTCCACCTCTCTGGGGCTCAGAATCTCCTGCTGGTGGGCTAAGTTGAGGTTTGCTGGGACACCTCTGGTCCTGCACTTGTCCCCTTCAGACACAGCAAGAGGGACCCTTTCCATCAGTCTCCCTAGTCCTTCTAGAGAAGGACTTCTCTACTCCTTATGCTGGCCCCACTATTCCAGGATTTTACCTGGGGAGTTATTCTCTGGGTTTTTCAAAGTCAACAAGGGGAGGGTGAGAGCACTTACAGTTTACTCTATCACCTTGGCTTCCAGAAGTTCAAGTAGATGACTTTCAAACATTTAGTCTGTGGGTTGATGGCCCCAGGCAACAGTTGCTTCCATGGGACCTGTACTTCTCTCTCACTCAGCTCTGCCAGACTCCTGTCCTGTCCTGAGAGGTTAGGGAATCTCTACTGTGCTGATGATTCCATCTACCCAGGCTGTTCCCACTCCACTATGGCAGAGTCTGTGTTGGTACAGCCCACACACTCTGTGCTCCTCCACCCCATTGTAACAGATCCTTCCCATCAACCTTTCAGGATGTCCTGTGCTGAAATCTGCCACATTCTGCCTCCTAGTGGATTCTGTCACTCTAAAATTTATTCAAATTCACTTTTTAGAGGTAATGACAGAATTTGTGGAAGACTTAGGTGAGTCCCTGCTTTCATTCCACCATCTTGACTCTGTCCCCCTTCCAAGCTTTTCTGGTTCCAAAGCAGTTCTCAGGTCTCCCCTACCCTCACAAATGTGACTGAAAAAAAAGGAATCAAAAGGAATGGATTGTGATTCTCATGGCACATATACATAAACAAAAATGATCTCATGGCTGATACATTTTTTTTATATTACCTCCAGCTATAATTTGGATGATTCTTACTTGATAGTAGTCTTGTCTGACAAAGACGACAAAGCTAAATGGTTAAGTTTTGTTCATTTGTATTTAGAAGAGAAATAAAAATATAACATTAGTAATAATATTAACAGTAATAAAATTAATAACCTGTATAATGTAGCCTTATAAGCACTTCAAAAACTCTTATCTCATTTACTCTTTTCATTAACATCAGCCATTATTAGCATGAACTCATTTTTCCAGAATCCTTACTGCCTTCAAGCTCTAATTACTGATATTCACACAACTTTCATACAAAATATACTTTCTAGCTAAATTTAAATGAATCTAAACATATACACACAATGCAATACACCTAAGACACTAAAGAGAGTACTAATGAATCTCAGACATGGAAGAGACCTTAGAGACTATTTAATTCAATCCCTATTAAAGTAAGGATCCTCTATATAGCTGATAAAATAGTCATCTAAATTTTGATTGAAGACTTCTCATTGAAGTGAGAATACTTTCCCAACCATCAGTCACTTTCCCCCCTACCTTTGTGAGGGAAAGCTTCTCCTTGGACTCACCACTCTATTAGGGCATGAATGATTTTCCCTTTAACTACTCCTCTAGCCTGTTTCAGAGACAAAAAGAGACATTAATGCTAAATTCCTAACTCGTCAACAGCAAGCTAGCATAATGTTACTGACACTTTTTGAGACTGAAAAGAAATTTGTCTGTTCTGGGAAGTTAAAATAAATCAATAATTTCTTTGAACATGAGCCCCTAGTCAACACACACTGACAACACAGTAGTCTATAGCTGCTTCCTTTTTAGATGGTTACCATTTGCCCTCTTTAATTGGCCGTCCAAACACCAGTGCACACAGTACAGTAATTCTATCGATTAAGAAGTTTATCACATTTGTCAGGTAAATAAAAGAAAGTAAACTTTTAAAGCAAACTTTTCAAGCTTTGCAAAAGATCTTGTAAGCCCTTAGGAAAGCATCAGATTCAAAGTGGCAAAATAACTCACCAAACAATCACTGAAAGAAAGAATCTGATCTCTATCTCCAGCCCAAAATAGAACCCTTATTGAGAACTAGGACAGTACAGGGTTCACCACAAATACAGGTGATGCTTGCAGCATCCTCATTACCTTGAATGTCTGAATTTGCTTGTGACTTCCTAACTACTTACACAAATCTGGCTTCCCTCCTTCTTGTTTTTTAGTGTCTGTGCATCACAGATTATGTCTCCTGGGATCATCCTTTCCTTTCTCTTGTTACCATCAGTCTCTTCAGCCTCAGGGTGATTGGGAAAAAAAAAAACTTTCTTGGGGCATGAAGAATAAGATATTGGGAAACCTGTGCCTAGAACTTCAGACTTTGGTTTCTAGAGACTTAGTCCCTTGGGAACAGTTATAGCAGGTATGGATAAAAGTGAGGCTCCTGCATCAGACCCAAATTTCCCTTTCTAACTTTCATCCAATGCTCCAGGTTGTTCTCTGTGTGATTGAGTACAAGAAGTCTATTTGCTCTTTCAAAAGAAAGTCCTTCAAACAGCTGAGGATATTAACTTTCAACTATAATCTCTAACAGCTTAATGTACTTGTTTTTTTTTTGTTTTGTTTTGAGAGACAGAAAAAAAACATATATGTTTTATCATATATGCTTATCATGTATGTTTCAGGCTTCCCAGTATCAGCATTTGTTTTTTTTTTTTTTTATAGTCGCAGTTTATATCAGCACTACTCATTTTTCAACAATGTAAAAGCTAGGACATCAAAAGTTTATGTCTGTGTGGCTTATTTTCAATTACTTTTTTTCAGTCTGAAACAATGTGATTTCTCTCCCTCTCAAACCCCCCAACCCCAACAGAGAAAGAAAGAAAATCAAAATTGCTGCTGGAAACATACATAATCAAGCAAAATAAATTTCAACATTGACCATGTCCAAAAATTAATGTCTCATTTTGTACTCTTAGTGTTTCTCCTCTCTATCATTAGGTGAGTCATATGTTTCATCATTGGTTTTCTAGAATCATAATTGGTCATCCTACTTTCAATATTTTTTCTTTAACCTGGAAGTTCTGGATTTTGGCAATAATACTACTGAAAGGTTTCGTGTGAATTTTTTTTCACAAGATGACCAGTGGATTCTTGCTTTGTACACTTTGTTCTCTGCTTCGAAGAGAGCTGAGCAGTTTTCTTCTAAGATTTCTTGAAGTAGGATGTCCAAACTCTTTTTGGTCATGGCTTTCAAATAGTTTGATGACCTTAAATGATCTCTCCCTGATCTGTTTTCCAATTCGTTTGTTTTTGCTATGAACATCTTAAAAATTTTTCATTTTTTAAAACTTGTGAATATATTTGAATATTTCTTATTTTATGACAATAAAATATATTGTCCAATCCAATTTTTATGAAGTTTGTTGTTTGAGAAAGGTTTTCTGATTTTTGTGCCAAGCTGTTAATTCGCTTTCCAATTCTTTCTTCAGTAGTTCTTATTTCTTTTCTATTTGTCGTCTAGTAATTTCATTTTACTTAGTAAAACAAACAAACAAATTCTTTTTTTTAACTTTGGTTGTCTCTTCTAGGAATCCTAGCTGAATTTGTATTTAGGCTGTGTATTCCTTTGAGATATTGCTTGTAGGTTATTTTCCTCATTCCTTTTCTATGGATTTTTGTCTTCATGGGCTCTGACTTTTTAATTTTTTAAGGTAGAGTTCTTTTTTGTTTGCTCATTCTTCTAGTCTGTTACCTGACTCTGGGCTTTATTGTAGGACCATGCTCTGGCCAATTCTAGAGGAAATTTATAGGATTGTCATACTGCCACTTTTTTTGGTGGTGGTGGGGAGATGTTGAGTGATGTGTTATTTCAGCATTACAGGAGTAGTTAGTCTAGGGACCTACAAGATTCTAGCACTCCAAGCATGGTTGGTCCTAGGGAAAGTTTGACTTCTACCTTCCTGGTCTAAATTCTGCAAGTTCCTAACTTGGATTTGGGAAGGAGAAACAACAGTCCTATGGCTAACTTCCCTTGAAGTCTCAATAAATTACTGTTGCACTCAGTCACTGTCAGCTGGAAGGCTCTGCAGATTCAGTGTTAGAACTGAAGACTCACCTTTGATCTATGATTCCTGTGTTGATTATTCTACTTGGGTTTCACACTGGGGTGGAGGTTAGAGCTGAGGCCCTATTCTGTTTGTTTCTGAATTTATTCCTTTCCCAGTACACAGCCTAAGGCATGTGACCACTCCTTACCCTATGATGCTACCCATGTGCATGGGCCCTCCTCAGTGCACTCTGAATCTATTACCAAGCACTGCACATTGAGTGGTAGAGCTGTCAGTTGGCACTTTTTCCTACATCCTGCACAAGTTCATTGTACCCTCATATGGGTCAGGGCTATCTTATAGCTCTTGGGCTCATCATTGGCCTTTTTTTCAGTCTCTTGGTGATGTAATGTCTTATTTCAAGAACTCTTTGGAAGACCCTGTCCCCAGCGTCCTCAATCTTCCTATGGCAACATGGACTGGAAAAATGACTCACTATGACTTTTTCTTTGATTTCCCTAATAGGATTCTCTCTGGTATATTTTCTAGATCTGTTTGGAGGAGGTTTAATTCACTATTTTTTGAGGGTGGAGAGAATGAGAGAAATGGGAACTCAGGTCTTCCAATTTCCAATTCAGTGCTTTTTCACTATGCTACACTGCCCCTGTTTCCTAATCCCTGTAATTTGAGGTATCCTTGTCCTGTTGTGGGGATAAAGTGCCTGAACTAAAAAAAATGAGGGTAATGGTGGCTTTTTAGTATCTGTTGCTTGTAAACATCCAAGATTCATACACAAGCTGATCCTGTAAATGTATCCAACTTGCCTAAAGAAAAAATACATGAGAATGAGCGCCCCACTTTCAGTCTACACATTGTTCTCCCACACACAACTGCCACAACCAAAGAACTCTTTGATAAGAGTCCGCAGTACCAAGAAAAGTGTAGATCACATTCTGCCTCCCCTTCTTCATATAGAGATACTTATTAAAATGCCATATATAGATATAATACATTTGTGTTTACTGCAAATGTATTTACCTTTGTTCATATATATATATAATATATATATATATATATATATATATGTGTATAGGGACTAGATCTGTGATTTCATCAATGTAGAAAAATCCAAGATAAGAAAAAACCCTCTAAAAATATAGATTGGCATGTGTGCATTTGTATTTCTACATAAATACATACATATACATTACTGTGCCCAAGGCACTAGGAGATTCAGGTGACATAAATTGTAGAAAACACTGCCTCTGTCCTCAGGTGGTCTATAATTCAGTTGTATTGACAAGTCATAAGTCAAGTCAGTAGGTAATAAATGGCACATAGAATCAATTGTCAAGGCTTACATTTCCCCCAAGTGATAATTCTGCCATGGGGACAAATTCTCTGGGCACAGAATTAAAAGGAGGAGTGCAGAAATATGGTAGGACTTCACAAGTGGATAAAGGCACTATAGTATTGTTTTTATGCTTTCAATTTCAATTTTGAATGGATCCCTAGAACGGCACATTGAGAAAGCAGTTAAATAATGTAGGCAAAAGAAGTGTATAATACATGCCTTATTGTCTGACAAATGATCCAGTCTGAGGCTCTCCATACATTCCTTTTTGTCACATCCTGGTATAATGGAAAAATGTGGGAAGTGGAATACTAGGTATGGATTTAGAAGACCTTGGTTCAAATTCTGGATCAGCAGTTTACTAAGGAAGCCTTATATTCCTAAATAACAATTTTTCTTCTAATTCATTTTTGATGATTGTCTATCCACATGGCTCTTCTCTATGCCAGAACACAAGGCATCAAGGACTTTGTTAAGGAAATAACACATTTAACAAATGTTTATTGAACACCTATTTTGTGCAAGATGTGTTAGAACTAAATTGTATTTATTTTTCTTCTACACAGAAAATCCAGAAAATGAATGCTATCACACCTTGCTTTAAAGCAAAAATGTGTGTCAGACTCAAAGAGCAATCAATCCATGCAGACACATTTAATTAGAAAACCACAAGTTAAAATTATCTATAATGTGTTGCATTTAAAAAATTTGATAAGCATTTCTTAAATACATTTTAGTCTGGTTCTGTCCTTTCTCAGAAATTTTGAAGGCCATCTGTGAGTTTGATATTTCTACTTTAAGAAATCATACATAATATATAAAAATGGAAATTTACAAATCAAATCAAGTCAAAAATCAAATAAACAATTTACTTTGCCAAGATTTTTTTCTGTTTGCTAAAAGATGAAATTCCAAATTCATGAAACTTAGATACTTTTGTTAATTTTTCAAAAATATTTTTCAATATACCAAACAAGTTATTTTAAATAATGTCTGTTGCCCCTAATGTATTTAAAATCTGATCAACTAAGAATAATTTCATCCAACTTTTCAAAAAAAACCCAGTTATTGATTTTTTTCATGTAACAAATCTTAACCTAATGTCTACTACATGAAAAGTACTGTCAATTTTGCAAAGGAAAAAGATAAAAATTAACTGTCTCTGCTATCAAGAAACTTCTATTATGCATTTACAGTTAAAATGGAGAATACATGTCTACACACATATAAATATATGTACCCAGTCACATATATACACACAAATGAATATATATGCATGCATGCATACATGTACAAATTATACATATATATGTTCATAAACACATATATACGTTCATACACACATATATACCTATATGTGTGTATGGGTATGTATGCATATATATATACACGTATACATGTACTCACATATCATATCACACTGAAATTACATATGTATATATACATACATATACACACATACACATACATATATATATATATATATATACACACATACATATATCTATATCTCTCTATATATATTAAGAATACTCCTTAGGAACACAACTGAATTTGATGTAGTTTTGCAACACTTACATTCTTTGTCAATCTGTCCATGTCTGCTCAGAAATGACCTGGAATCTGAGACAAGTTTGGCAGTCATTAGTAAATAATTTTAGAGTTATCTTTTCCAGTCAATTGAATAATAAAGATTTTACTGTCACAGCCTAATTTTGTATGCTTTAACCAAGGCATTCATATTTTGAAACTCAAAGAAATTGCCCTATTCTAAAAAAGGAGCTTAAGATAACTCTTCTATGTGTAAGTCTTTAGATAGTTGGAATTATCTTGTTATGTTTTGGTTGATACAGTAATCAGCTAAAGGACAGACACATGTTTTATTATAAGAGCAAACAGAGTGCATCTGCTCCAGGGATCAGAGAGAGAAAAAGATGGGAGATTTGACAGCTGTAGATTTCTGCAGCAAGCTGGCCTGAAATGAACATTTTTGGAAATAAGAGATGTTAGTATTGTGACAATCAGTTTGCATCTAAATAATAGCATGTCTACCGAAGTCAGCTCAGAAATAGTGACATTTTAATAAGATTTCTGTATGTTTGTATTTGTATAAACATGAACAAAGTGGCAAACCCCACATAAGATATGAAACTTTGCCATACCTTGTGTTGGAAGAATACCAATTAGGTAGAAAGGAAATTACAATGTCAACCCTTGATAATATAGGATTATATGATAAAGTGAGCTACTATGACAGGAAAATCATTATGCTAACTGTACTGTACATTATGATGACTAGTGTTTACTCCTTTGCCTTGTGGATTTTATCTGATCCAAGCATTCCTGTGTCTGACCTTTTAAAATGATTAAAAGTCATAATTTTTCCTCAAATAGACTTTCAGAGTCACTAATTACATTCAACGGAGTTCACATCCTTATTTTTATGGCTGTTTGCCTCAGTTTTATAATGTAAATTCTATATACTCAATGATTTAATTTGTATCATGTGATTATAGCTGCCTATGTTTAATAGCAGAGAATCCGAAAGGGTTCTTTTTTTATTTCTAAAATATTTTATTGACCACCTTGAAAAAAGGCATGATTGTAAAGGTGCTTTAAGAGGAAAATGGGAGTAAATTGCTTATTCTTCATTTTAATAGAATTTAAAGTTATGCCATTTATTAGGCCATTATTTGGAATGGTGTGATGCCAAACTTATCTGCAGTGCATTCTACTAAGGATGCTTTGGACTCTGAATTACTATAGGTTAAAAGATGTTTTGTAATGTTGCCATTCTCTGAATCCTTAGTACCACCTTCTTTTATTGTCTTGACATGTCTTTGTTAAGATCTGTCTGTCCAGTATGATTATCCTCCAAACCTTGCTCCCAGGTTCTCCACTAAGCCTCAGAGTTTTTATCATGTGACCTTTCCTTATGCCATAACTATTTCTTCCATGAGCCTGATGCTACTGACACTACCTGAGACAATTTAGAAAAAAAAAATCTGCCTTGGGAGCAGGGAAAATTGAATTGCATCCTAAAGTTAATATAATCACCAAACACATACAAGGCCAGTAGTTTAGATAAAGAAGGTCATGTGGGAGCAGTGAAAAGCCATTGTGTCACAAAATAAAGTAGGAAACTGTCAAAACAAAGTATAATGTATATGCATTTATGTCAGGAACATTTAGGCAAAAGAGATCAGATTGACTGTATCCAATAGCTACCTCAGTAACACTCATCAAAAGGAGGGTAGAAGAAAGAAAATGTCCCTCTGATGATGGGACTGTGTTAAACTTGTGATTTGTTCTAATCAGTGTCAAGGCAACGTTTTTGCAATGTCAATGTAGATAGGGACCTAGATGTTATGGGATCTACCACAATAGGCTTATTTTTAAAGTTAATTTCCTTTTATTCTCTGTTGAGTAAGTTTATATGTCTCCTTAGAATTGCCTAGCTTGATATTTAGGGTATGATCCACTCTGTGATTCTTGGAAATCATTTGACATTTGACATGTTTTTAATATCCACTTCATGCTAGACTTTGTACTAGGGACAGAGGATACAAGGAAAAAAATTCAAAAGATGGTTGCCCTAAAGAAGCTTACTTTCCACCAGGGTAGAGGACCTGGACATAAATAGATACAGAATATGTATAACTATCTATCCATTTATCTATCTATCTAGGCAACTAGGTAGCTCAGTGACAGGTCTAGAGTCAGGAAGACTCATCTTCGCATGTTCAAATCTGGCCTCAGATACTCACTAACTGTGTGACTGTAGACAGCTATTAATCCTGTTTGCCTCAGTTTCCTCCTCTATGAAATGAGCAGATGGAAGCAGCAAACCACTCCATTATCTTTGCCAAAAAAACCCAAATGGTGTCACAAAGGATCAGATACGACTGAGCCACCTCAACAACAATCTGTCTCTCTGCCTCTTTGTGTGTCTTTCTCTTTCATGAGTAATACAGAATATACTTCTCTGATGGCATGGTCTTCTTCGACAATGAAGGACGAACATATACATGTATTTATATATGGATGCATATTATATAAGTATATGTATATATATGTGCATATATACACACATACACACATATCTATATACAATAGCTATATGTGAATATATACACTCAATGAATACAATTTTAGTAGTTTTGGCACTAATTGCACTGGCGGTAAGGAAAGACTTCAAGTAGAGGACGATGTTTGTGCTGAGGCTTGAAGGAAACAAGAGATTCTATGAGATTGAGATAAGAAGAGATTTCATTCTATGCATGGGAATTAACCAGTACAGAGTTACAGAGACAGAAGATGAAGTGTCATTTGTAAGGAACGGCAAGGAAGTGGAGATCTTTTCTTATTTTGACATGTTGCCTCATGATGCTGTACATGCTCAATATATTTTTCTCTAAACCCTGTTCTTCTAGGTCTCCTCCCGAAGTTCACAATGTTCTCTCCATGTATCTTTTCTGTTTGTCCCATTTTGAGTCAGATGCTACTACTTGAGACAATTTAGTGGAAGTTTTTCCTTCTACTGAGCAAAATGAATTTAACCAGTCTTTGTCTTCCTGTGTATAACAGCAGGTGATAGCTGAAATAGCCTGGGGTGGTCATTTTGTGTGTGTGCAGTCAAGGAACACATATAGGCGTTGATAAGACTTAGCTCCAACTCCATTGGCTGATTTAATGTCTGACTACTTCTAAAGCTTTTCCTACTCTTACTCTAAGGAAACATCAAATCGGGGAGGAAACAGCCTCCAGAGGTTTATTTTATTCTAAGAAAGTTCCTTTCTTGATAGAATCTGGATCATAGTTTCGAAAAAGTTGTACCATCTCCAAATATACTGAATTCCCCAAATTACTTAGAATATGGTAGAATAGACTTTTTAGTAATCTGCTATAGTCTGTCAATTATTTCACACCTGTTCCAAATGACACAGAACCAATGTTAACTGGCAGATGAAAGTTAACCTTCCAGCTGCCACCAACTAATTAGCATGCTCATTTTCATCCTCACTGCACTCGCAACCTACATGGACATCTGCCAAGAAACTTAACAATAAGATTCTATTTCAAAAGAATTCAGCAAGAAAGATCAGTGAAGCCACTAGAGTGACTGACATAAGGAGAGTTTAGGCAGCATTGATATGAAATTATTCTTTGTGATAACATGGTAGTAATGAAAAACAGTGTGACCAGATGAATGAATTATTAATTTTCATGACAAAAATTCCAACTAGCATTGGAATTAAACAGTCAATCTTTAGCCAACAAAGCAAAACAAAACATTTTTAAACTTTTTCTTACATTCCTGGGGGATACATGAAAGATAAAGATGACTAACAGAATGAAATGGAAATAATTATTGTGATTTTGTGACCTTCCTCTTAACACATCTTCCTTATTAAAGTCTGTTAAACACATTTCTTGCTGATCAATTTTAGCACTCATAAAAATAATGTGATGTCATTATTAGTTCTTGTGAGAGGTTTATGTTTTAGAATAATACATGTATCATCTTTCATAGAAAAGAAAGAATGGAAGTGATAATTCCACAAGGTTGCATTTATCCCTGTAATTTAAAAGTTAATTTTCAGGTGTCCACACATTGAATCCAATGTTTTGGGATCCAGTTATATATAGATAATTTAACCCCAGATTATGCTGGCTGTCCAAATTTAGCCTATGTCTCTATACCAAATCTTAATAACATCTCCTAACGCTTCAAATCATTAAATTTATTACTTAATCTATTTCTTATACATGGATAAAAGGTGCAGTTTCTCTCCTCCTCCAATTATGTTAATTTCTATGCTCAAGCATCTTTGTCTTGTAGATATCCAGCTTCAGAGGAAGCTTCTATTACCAAAAGTCCCTAAGTTTTCAAGAGTACAATTTTTGGCTAAACAATACACATGTGTGAACCGAATTTATTTGGTCTGTGGTAGGATACCAAAAAGTAAGGCAACAAACATTTATTAAGCACCAACTAAGTTCCAGGAACTGGGCATAGGAAGAAAAGCAAAAGACAGACAACTTCCAGGAGGTCATAGTTTAATGGGGGAGACAATACGTACACAATTATGTCCACACATATTTGATAAATATGAAATAATCAACAGATGGAAGATATTAGATTAAGGATTAGGAGAAAACTTCCTATAGAAAGTAAAATTTTAGCTGGAATTTGAAGGAGTAAGGGAAGCCAGAAGTCATGGATGAAGAGAGAAAAAATTACATTCCAGGGAAAATTCTGTGAAAATAATCAGAGTTGAGAGATAGAGTGTCTTATTCATAAAATAGCAAAAAAGGCCAGTAGCACTGGATTAAGGAGTATGTGGTAGGTGTAAAGAGCTAGGTTATGAAAAGCTTTGGATGCCAGAAAGATTTTATATTTAATCTGTGACTTCCTACCATGGCTTTCACTTTCAAAATGACAAGTATGTTACATTTCACTTCTCTCACCTGTATTCTCTGGCACACTTAAGAGGATTTGTAGTATTTAGACTCTGCTAAAGGCCCCAAATCCTTCCCAAGACAGTCCTCCCAAGTATAGGATATGAATCTCTTCCAACTCAATTACATTTATCACTAAAAATCAGGTTTGGTTTCACACACATGCAAAAAAATTTACTTCAACCTCTAGTAAAAAATATACGAATTTACTCCTCCCACACTTTGGAGGCATTATCCTCCCCCTCCCCTCTACTACCTCAGTCTGGGGAGGATAAGGGAATTGAATAGGTTCAGAGTTTAGCTCCGTATCTATAGAGCACAGTACCAATTTTAAATTCAAAACCCCTCTCAATTTTGAGTTCCAGGAATTCTGTCTTCTTAGGGCTTCCATGCCAAGTGGATTGGCTGTACCATCTTGCCTGCAATCTTGGTCTCACTTCTCCATGGATTAAAATCTTGAACCTTATGGAAGTCCCCTCTGGCACCTTAAACTGAGGAGGACAAACAAAATAAAACAGAAGCAGACAACCTCCAGGCCCATTTCTCAGAGTCACAGAAAAGGAGAAAGAGCCTGGGAAGGAAAATCCTTCCCCTTTCAACAGTTCACTACATGGCATCTTCTCTATGAGAAAACTTGGATGTTCACCCAGTGAACATTAAAGATAAGAACTGAGGAGTGATTGAAAAGAATACAGCAATACAGCAAGGTACCGAGGTACCACGTCATGCCTATTAGATTATGACAGAAAAAGAAAATGACAAATTTTGGACATTGCGACACTAAAACACTAATGCACTGTTCATGGAGTTGTAAACTCATGCACCCATTCTGGAGAGCAATTAGGAACTATGTCCAAAGGACAATCAAACTGGCCATACCCTTTGATCCAGAAGTGCCAATTCTAGGTCTGTATCCCAAAGAGATAACAAAAGGAAAAAGGACCTATTTGAAAACAAAAATATTTAGAGCAATTCTTTCTATGGTGGAAAAGAATTGGAAATTGAGGGGATGCCTATAAATTGGAAAATGGCTGAATAAGTTTTGATATAAGATTGCAATGGAATAGTATTTTCCTAGAAGAAATGAGCAAGATGATTTCAGAAAAAAACAACAAACTTGGAAATGCATGTTGCAAAGTAAAGTGAGCAGAACTAGGAGAACATTGCATATATACTAGCAATATTATATGATGATCAGCTGTGAATGATGTAGCTATTCTCAGCAATACATTGATCCAAGACAATTCTAAAGGTCTCATGATGAGACACATCCAGAAAAAGAACTGGTGGAGTCTGAATGCAGATCACAGCCTACTATTTTCCTTTTTTCTTCTTTTGATTTGTTTCTTCTTTCACAACATGACTAATATAGAAATGTTTTACATGATTGAATATGAAACCTATATTGAATTCCTTCAATCTTAGGGAGGGGAGAAATGAAGAAGGGAGGGACAAAATTTGGAATTCAAAAAAATTTTTTTAAATGAATTTTTAAAAATTGTCTTTATATAAAATTGGGAAAAATAAAATATTACTTAAAATTAAGCAGAAAAGAGGAGTGACTGGCTCAGTCTCATCAGTTTTAAAGATTCAAACAGCCAATTAAAAGAGACCATCTTCACACATGTGAGAGGAAATGCCAAGACATTCGTGGTAGGTAATCTAGACAATTTCCAATGGCTTCTCAATGGTTACTTCATTATACTCAAACTGGGTATGCCCAGATAAGCCAAATTTAGAGTTCCTGGAGGTAATAATGAAGCATTGGAGTTTATTGAAGAGGATGTGTGACATGGCTGGACAAGAGTTTTAGGAAAAATCCCTTTAGCAGCTGAGTGGAGGATAGAAAAGAATAGGGATAGATTGTGACAGGGAAGAGTCAGCAGGCCATTGAAATAATACAGGAGTGAGGACATTGAGGGCCTAGACCTTAATGACTGCAGTATCAAATGAGAGAAGGCTGAATATGCCAATATTGTAAAGAGAAAATTGATAGGTCTTTGTTACAGATTGAATATGGAGAGGATGCAAGTGAGGAGTTGAAGATGCGATATGGGTTGCTAGTCTGTGGGACAGGGAGAATCATGGTACCCTCAAGATGAAAGAGAGAGAACCCTCGATATTTTCCTAGAGAAAGATAAATTTCACTACAGAGGTACCTGGATTTGAAAAATTGAAAGTTTGTTAAAAACTATGCAAAATACTGAAAGCATGTAAAATAGAGTTACAATACGTAATCATGAAACAGATGTACGTTCCTTTCCCCCAGTGCAAGTTCATGGGCCACTTGTTCAGGAGGTCAGCATGACATTTACGTTTGAGTCAATTCACTGGATTATAAGGAAAGCATCTGTTGTTGGAATGACAATAGCAAAATACAATACTGCAAAGAAATCTAATTGTTAGTAGCTATTGAGCTGGAATGCCAATGAAGAAGGCTGCATTGTTCAGGAACTGGCATTGGCAAAGGTATTGAATTGGTTGGCTCATCAGGGAATATAGTACATTAGTGAGCTATTCAACTGTGACTGAGCGTGTGCATTAAAAAGAATGCCTTCAAAAGTTTGCTACACCATAAGTCAAGGTAAGATTGAATTCCCAACACATGCAGGATGGAAATATGGTATATTTTACAAGACTCAGCTGAAGTAAGAACAATTTTCATCATAGTAAGGGCAGTATTTCATTTTTATAATTTGCTGCATGTTATTGTCATGCTTATTGTATTTAGTCCTTAGAACAGAGAACTTTACTTCCAAAGACAAAAGGACTCAAGCACCATAGAAAAATTATCCCTGAAGATTTCTGTTGGGGAATCCTCTGTGTTCAGTAACTAAATTGAACTTTTATGACTGTTAATTACATATTTTTTAAAAGATCATAAACTCACCAACTTTATTTCCATTTCCCAGTATGCTTCCAAAAGTAATTACCATAGGCGATATAAAACTGAATATAATAAGACTACCCTAAAGCTAGACCCCAAATTAAGGAGTCTAATAAAGAAGTGAGAAAGAAATGTTTCTTAAGTTAAATGAATCCACCAAAATCCAAGATTTTAAATCTATGACATCAAAAATATCAAATAGGGAAATTTAAAAACTTCTTCACAGCTTGTGCATTCTATATAAATCAACAGCAAAGCATTTCAAAGGTTGCTTACTTGTGTTCCAACCTTTATTACATATTTTGGTACTATAAACATGAACCATTCATACAATACAGCCACGTTAGCTTAACAAAACCAGGTATTCAATTATACATTAGTAGAATGCCATTAGAGAGATCATCACAATTTGAGGTGTTGTTTGTTTTAAAGTATAGTATATTTAGAAACTTCAATTAATGAAATTTTCTCTTCCCAGTACTACGATCATACTATAGACTATACTGATGTTGACTTGACAGAATATTACTCTATCTAGGGCAAATATATTTGGGAGAGGTACAATATGGTGTAGTGGAATGATCATGTATTATTGAGTCAAGGGACCTGACTTTTATTCCTAGATTTGTCATAAACCCAGTATGTGAAACTGGGCAAGTCATTTCAAAATTCTATGCTTTAGAAGTAGATTGCATTGGATGAGCTCTTAAGGTTCATCCTAAATTTAGCCTTCCTTATATGATCCCAAGTATTTTTTTTTTGAGAGCCAGAATGTACTCAATGCTATTCTAGGCGTTATGGAGAAACAAGGTGGGAATGGGGGCAAAAGAAGTATATACGTTAGTTTCTGGCCACCAGCAATTTATACCATTCCAGTCACAGAATAGGATGATATTAACTTGCTGACTTATGCATAATATTAACATAACTGTTTAATATAGAGTCCAAATTAAACAAACATTCTTATAGAATAATGTTCCCATAGTAGGAAAGACCATTTTGATAACACTGTATTATAATGATGCATTCCTGGGTAAAGTTACTATCTAAGGCTAACACCTTTTAGATATTCATCTACCAATTTTTTTTGTTTGTTTTTCTTCTTGTTATGTCAGTATGATTAAAAGAAAGAGAGAAGCAGGGCTTCAACATGACTGAACTTAATTATTGCAGAAAAATAGCTTTAGATAAGTGCAGCAATCGACTAGAGTACCTTGAAGTTTAGAACAAGCAGGAACTCCAAGAGAAGAGGATATTGGTGTGGCACACATTCTGTAGTCCTTCCCTGTGGGAATAAGCCCAGCCGGAAATGAAACTCCTATCAACCTTTCCTCCATACTACAACATAGCTTTCTACCCTTTCTTCACTTGTCCAGTCATTCAACTATAAAGTAAAAATATTTCAACAATAATTATGTAAAATTAAAATTAATTTCATCCTCTATCTATCTTTCTATCCATCATCTTTCTGTTATCTGACGCATATATGAGGTGTCCCAAATGTCTTCATGTAGTTTTAAGCTTCAACAACTCTTATATCCTGTTATCTTCTGGGTTGCAGTTTTAAGTTTTAATAGCTATAACTTTCTTTTATCTTCTGGATTTCATTTGTTAGAAAGCCACTTCCTGCAAGGAAAACCTACATGTCTTTTAATGCTTAGCCAAGGACTTTGAGCTGCAGTGCCCAGTCAGTCAATAGAAGATAACAGAATGTGTCAGGATAAGATTCAGTCGAATGTGTTGTCTGATTTTTCTCTGATTCTGTCTCAGTGTGTGATCCCAGATAACTATCTGAGTTTAAGATTGTAAGATTCTTCTTTACTCCTGTTTAATCTTTGAAGGTAAGTCTGTGTTCACAAAAACATTACTAAAATAAAAATCCCACATGAGTCATTCAGTTAACTGAACCTACGAACCTACTTCCCAAGACCCTTGTTGATTGGTGAGCAAAGGAAGTAGGGGAGGAGGGAAAAAGTTAGTAAGTGGAGACCATTACTTTCTACTGCCTACTTTTATTTCCTTTCTCCTTCTACATTTCTGTCATTAATATGCATATCTAGTAGTAACAATTCCTCAACTGAACAACTTTTCTTTTCATACTTCTTTCTAGCACCATGGCACTGACTTTGCACATTATAAGTTGGTAACTTACTGTTTGCTCTGCTATATGGGAAGGATATAAAAAATATAGATAGGCAAGTGGTGGTGAAATATCAAGTCACAGGTTAACTATGGTTCCCTTACTCCTGTGCTTGAGAATAGTTACAAGAGTTAACTCATTTAGGGGAAACATTCTGGGTTTTTCAAGTGCCAAAGATATTGAACAACTCAAAAAATCAAGTGTGTGTGTGTATGTGTGTGTGTGTGTGTGTGTGTGTGTGTGTGTGTGTAGTGTAGAGTATATGTGCTTATATATGTATATACCCATATCTTGTTCAGATAGAATCTTATTATCTAGAAGAAAGACTATTTTTTTAAAATGAAAATGCATCAGTAATAATAAGAACATATTGCAGAGTTGTGGCAGGCTATCTCCCAAACAATATCTTCTCCAGTGGAATTTCATTTTAAGAAAATCCAGTATGCTATTCACTCCTAGGATAGTCAGTATAATAGGATGACATTTGTATGAGTTACAGTCTTCTGGCAACTGAACATATGTTCAAGCCCAAATGCCCTTGCGACAGAAATCTGTAACAATAACAGATAGCTGACCATGGATGAGGCTCAAGTCAAGGCTCTGCTTTGGATTGATTGTGGATTTCCTTTAATAAAATATTTTAAATTACAAAATCATTTTTGTAAGTAGTCTTGTACATGAGAAGTGCGATTTGTTTGCTTAAGAATGTTTTTCAATACTATTATTTTAGAAATTAAATCTTATTATTACATAACAGTGCTTCTTCACAGCAAGTATGGAATGTTGACATTCAGCCCAATATGTCTAAGTGATAAGACATTCTGCATAGGAGACCCAAAAACCTGGGGATTTGCTGCATTTATGTATCTTATATAGACTATACAAGGTTTAAAAAGAAGGATTAAATCACTTCCTATTTTATTCAATATACATTAATTAGCTATCTATGGTGTTTAAGCCACTGTGTTAGACTCTGGGATTACTCAGTCAAAAATGAAGAATCTTTGCCTTCAAGGAGTTTACATTCTGTTAGAGTACTTCTTTTTCTCCATGCCAACCAGTATACAGCTGTAACCAAAGTGAAGACTCAGTAAATGTTAAATTGGTCATAATGAAAATATTTTGGGCCATGCCAACTGCCCTTTGAGATAAAGGGAATTTAAAGTAACCAGAGCTTATTTCAAATGGCTGGAGATATGAATCTCTTGACATCTATTAGCATAATCTATTTTTATAAAATATATAAATGTAGAAAGAACAAGACTGCAAAATGATTTGCTGGACTCTATCGTTGAGCCCTAATTTAAATCACTTAGTTTTCTCAATTATTATTCCAATGCCTCATCTGAATCCCTCTGACATTAAATATATTTTATGGGACCAATATATTCCTATAACTTGCAAAATCTTTAATGCAGGATTTATACATCTACTGTAAGATGGATGAGAATAATTATTTGGGCCTTGTTAATTTCTTTCAAAGAATGCCCTTTCACTTTTGTGCAATAGAAAGACTGAAAATGGACCAGGATTTTTTTTTTTTTTTGGCAGATAACAATTGTAGTTTTAAAAACAAATTTCAAATGTGGTTTTTAATGGATTTGTTTTGTGTGTATATCTATTGCTCTGTTGAGAGAATAATGTGTGTGTGCATGCATGTGAAAGATAAAGAAAGACAGAGGATTACAACTGAATGATAATGAGGACATTATTATATATTTTTATTGCATTTTTTGTCTTTTTTTTCTAATGTGGACCAATTAATGACAATCTTTTTTCACATTTGCAGATTGTATTCTAACCTTGTCTGGTCACTGTGACATATATATTCCTATTATGTACAAGGGAAAGCTTTCCTCCAAAGGCAGTATATCTTTCTATTTAATATCTTAAAGCATTAGACTTGGAGTCAGGAAAATGTGAGTTCAAATTCCGTCTTCAGTATTTCCTGACTACGTGACACCAAGAGAGTTATAAGATAATAGGATCATAAATTTAAGGTAGGAAAGGACTTTGAATTTCATCCAGTCTATCTCTCTCAGTTTACCTTAGAAGATTAAATAAATTCACTCAATTCATATTCCATTTCTCCCTCAATTCCCTTATCTACCAAATAGGGATAATTAACTCACATGATTGCCATGAGGATCAAATGAGGTAATATATGTACATCTCTTTGCAGCACTGAAAGCTCGGTATGAATGTCAGTTATTAATGCTGACTAGACATATCAGTTCAAAAAGTAAATCATTCTGCATTCAGGGTATATTGAGGAAATGAAGCTTAATTTAGAAATCTGGTTATTATATTCTTAAATGTCCATTTATTATTACATCATCAAAAATAATTTCATGGTCATAAAATTTTAGTAATGACTTAGGATACAGCCACTTTCATTGAAAAGCTCTGAGTTTATCTACCTATTTATTTACCTATCTATTTATCTAGAAGTTTATCTATTAACATTCTCCATTTCATTATGCTTATGAGTAGATAAATGACAGGTATGTGGTACAGTGGATAGAGCACTGGTCTTGGAGTTAGGAAGAAACATCTCTGTGAGTTCAAATGCAGCCTCAGACATACTAGCTATGTGACCCTGGACAAGTCACTTAACCTTATTTGCTTCAGTTTCCTTATGAACTGGAGAAGTATCTTTGCCGAGAAAATCCCAAATGGGGTCATGAATTGTCAGATGTGACCAAATGACAAAATAACAAGAACAACAAATGTACAAATGAGTTCAAATACCAGTATGATAACTTAAATTGTCAAATATATGGATATTTTAAAGAAACAATTGCAAATATATTACTGTTTTTCAGTACCTGAAATCTTGACTACTTTTGTCAGTTTGTATCTCTGTTTGGCCCTGAGTTGGGACAGCAGACCCAGGAATCATAGATAATACAATGTCAGGTTGTATTAGCAGAGTCCTCTTTCCTTTGTTGAGAGATTCAGCTCACTAATCTCAAGGGTGGCAGTACGTTTTAACAAAGACATAAGCACAGGGTATGGAAATGATGTTCATCCTTTCAAATGAACAGTCTATATTAAGGTTAATGACCAGGTTAAACCTTTCCCTGGACAGCTGCAACTTGCTGTCTATTGATTTGCTGTAAGTATATTTTAAGCAACGATTTACTGTGGTATTCAATAAAAAATGAGTACCAATGCCAGGAACCATAGCAACTCATGGGTCTATATGGCATGTGTGAGATAAGAAAGAGCCTTCCCAAAGACAGACTTGTAAAGAAAGAAAGAGAAAACACCAACAGGTTTGTACTGCTGAAAGGGTGAAAGATTTTTTTAAATGGCTTTCCCTGGTGGCAATGAAGCCCGTGCCAAAGTATGGCTCTGGTGCAGAGTGAGGTGGGATAGTGAATATTTGAGGAAAATGCTAGGCAAGATTTATTTGTATCTTTTGAACTCTCACAGGAGTTGTATTTATTAAGACTATGGAGAAGGAGAGAATATGATTTAAATGATTCTCCTAAATCAAAAGGGCTTGCTTTGTCTGTGATGCATTACATTGGCCAAGCAATTTCTTTTCCTATGTTCGCAGAGAACATGCTGGTTTACTGTGTCAGGGTTTAAAAAAAATACAAGCAATAAACTAAAGTACTAGCCCAGGTGCAAAACAATGTCTCCCTTCAGTAACAATTTGGTTGAAAAAATAAAATAGAAACAAGGACTGGTGGCAGTTTTAATCCCTTTCTCTCAATTACAATTAAAATCAGTAATTCCATTTCAATGTAAATAGGTTTAGTTATTAAAATCCGTGATTCAGTACTATTATACCTATGGCAAAGAGATTCATAGTTAATAGAACATTTTTTAACAGTCAGTCAATAAGCATTAATCAAACCCTTACTATGTGCCCGGTAATGTGCTAAGTTAACACAAAGGAAAGCAGTATCATTGTCTCTGCTCTCAAGGAGCTCAAAGTCCAATGGGGAGACAATGTGCAAATAGTTATGTCCTTACAAAGTGTTCACCGGGTAAATTATAGGTAAAGAAATGAGACTCAGGCAAGTGGGAATAAATAAAGAACTCCTTTAGAAAGTAGAATTTTGAGCCTAGTATTGAAAGAAGTCAGGGAAGTTAGGAGTTGGAATTGATGAAGGATAGATTTCTAGGAATAGGAGGAAAAAAACAACAGAGATGGGAAATAAAGTTTCATGTGTGTAGAATAACAAACAGGTACATATTACTGGCTCCTAGAGTGCATGAAAGGGATTAGAATGTAAAAAGTTTGGAAGCATAAGAAGAGGCCAGGTTTTGAAAGATTGTATATGCCTATCAGGGGATTTTATATTAGATGCTTAAGATAATAGAGAACCAGTAGAGTTTTTTTAACTAGAAATATGATACAGTTAGACTTCAAGTTTCAGAAATCATTTTAGTACCTGGATGAAGGAAACATTGGAGTCGAAAAAGTCTTGAGGCAGAGAGACCAATTAGGACACTGTTCAGCAGTGTTGGAGAGGGATGATTAGGGCCCGAGTACTGGCCATGTGGAGAGAGATGATTTATACAAGAAATAGTGAAGGTAAGAATGATGAGATTTGACAACAGCTTGGATAGAGAGTGAAGGAGAGTTAAGGATTTGAAGATTATACTGAGATTGAGAAAGTGGGTGACTTGGAGGGTAGTAATATCTTTCTAGAGTTGTTATATCAAATCTAATAGTGGATATGAATGCATTCAAATAAAAAAAATTCTAAAATGCCCTTCATTTATAAATTATTATTTACCTTGTTATCATTATCAACATTATTAGAGGCATTTTGCTATAATGAAAAGAGAATTGCATAGTAAATAAGGAAAGACCTGTGTTCAAATCTCTAGTATGACGGTAGATATTTGACTACAGGTATATCTTTTAGATTGACTAGACACTAATTTCTTTATTTGTAAAATGAGTGGTATGGTTGATGTTTTGGCTACAATCAACTGTGATGTGTAGGAAAAAAACAACCAAACTTAAATTGCTATGTATGTATCAGTTGTTATTGTTTTATTAAAAAATAATAAATTTTAAAAATTCTCTCCAGGGGCAAAACCAAGATAAATGAGTAAAGGCAGGGACATGCCTGAGCTCTCCAAAATTTCCCTTAAAAGAACTGTAAAGTAATACCTCAAAGTGAATTTTGGAGTTGCAGAACCAACAAGAGAATGGGATGGAACAATTTTCTGGCCAGGACAACTTAGAAGCTCAGCAGTAAAGGTCTGTCTCACTGGTGAGAATGCAGTTGCAGTGCAGCCCTGGCAGGAAAGTAGCAGGCTTTGGGCACAACTGAATGGGCAGTGATTGCTTCCTGAGCTCTGAGTCCATATATAGTAAGGGGATCAGACAATTGGTTAGGAGAGTACAAGGGACCCTTTCCTACAACTGGATGCAGAGCTCTACTGAGATGCAAATACATGGTTCTGGGTTGCTTCCCAGGAGAAGGAGGAGTGTTAGCTAACTAGAGATTGCTGCCACAGGGGAATGGGAACACTGGTTACAGTTTCAGGGAAGAAAAAAGTGCTTATGTTCACTCATAGACAAGATCACAGGCCAGGACTGCAATGACCACACATCTCCTTATGCCATAACAATTCTGAAGAGCTAAACACTTCAGAACTAGATCTGAAAACAGAAGCATGAAAAATAAGAATCTTGGGACAGTGCACCCAACACAGTGGGAGCAGAACTCAACTTTAACATAAATTTCAAAGTCAAGAAATAGGATGGAAAATGAGCAAATGACAACAAAAAATAGCTTGACCATAGACTGTGGTGAGAGGGAGGGGAAAAGAAAAACTCAGAAAAGACAACAAAGTACAAACTACTGCATCTGAAGCTACAAATGAAAATATGAATTGGTCTCAGGACCAACAGGATTTCCTAGAAGAGGTTTAAAAGGATTTTAAAAATCAGGTGAGAGAGTTAGAAGGAAAATTGGGAAAATAAATGAGAGTGATACAAGAAAACCATGATAAAAGGTCAACAGTTTGATAAAAGAGAGACAAAATAGAAAAAAAAATAATGCCTTAAAACAGGAAGAACGATAAAAAAAAGAGGCACACAAATTAATTGAAGAGAAGAATTTTAAAAATAGAATTGACTGAATGGAAAAGGAGGTACAAGAACTCACTAAAAAAATAATTTCTGAAAAAAATAGCATTGAGAAAGTGGAAGATAATGATTCAATGAGACATTAAGAAACAAGAATCTAAAATCATAAGAATAAAAAAGAAGAAGAAAATTGTGAAGTATCTCATTGGAAGAATAATTGGCCTAGAAAACATATCCAGGGGAGTTAATTTAAGAATTATTGGGTTATCTGAAAGCCATGATCAGAACGAAATAGCCTAAACATCATATTTCAAGAAATTATCAAAGAGAAATTCTCCAATATCCAAGAAAGAGATGATAAAATAGACATTTTAAAAATCTACTGCTTATTTCCTTAAAGAAATACTAAAATGAAAACTGCTAGAAATATTATTGATTCAACAATTCCCAGGTCAAGGGGAAAAAATATTAAAAGTAGTGAGAAAGAAACAATTCAAATATCATGTAGCCACATTCAGGATAATTCAAGCAGATTTTACATTAAAAAATATCAGAGGTCTTTGAAAATGATATTCCAGAGGGCAAAGAAACTAGGTTTACAACCAAGAATCACGTACCAATTAAAACTAAATATAATGCTTCTTTTTGAAAATGCATATTTAATGAAATAGAGGACTTTCAAGCATTCCTGATGAAAAGATCAGAGCTGAATAGAAAATTTGACTTTCACAAACAAGACTCAAGAGAAGTATAAAAAGATAAATAGGAAAGCGAAATCATAAAGAATTTGATAAGACTAAAACTCTTTCCATTCCTACAGCAGAAGATGGTACTTATAATCCCTAAACTCTTTATCATTATTTGGGCAGTTAGAAAGAGTATACCTAGATAGACTATGGGTGTGATGTGACCATGATGGGAAGATATCTAAAAAATAAAATTGATGTTTGAGAAAGAGAAATGCACTAGCAGAAGGGTGGGGGGAAGAGAAGGCAGAATGGGATAAATTATCTCACATAAAAGAGGTGGAAAAGAGCTTTTACAGTGGAGGTGAAGGAGCAGGGGGAAATTCATTGGAATTGACTCAAAGAAGGAATAATATACCACTTGTTTGGGTGCAGAAACCCATCTTACCCTACAGAGAATTAGGAAGGGAAGGGAGTAAGAGAAAGGAAAGTGACTGATAGAAAGATAGACTGGAGAAAGTGTTGGCCACAAACAAAACACTTTTGAGGAGGGATAAAGTTAAAGGAGAAGCAGAGAAGGATAAACAGCAAAGCGAGAATGGGGGAAATAGTTAATAATTATAACTATGAAAAAATGTTTACAGAAAGTTTCTCTAAGAAAGGCCTCATTCCTCAAATATGTGGAGAACTCTGTCAAACTTATAAGAATACAAATCACTCACAAGCTGACAAGTGGTCAAAGTATATGATCAGGCAACTTTCCAATGAAGAAATCAAAGTTATTTATAGTAATAAGGAGAAAAATACTTTAAATCATTTTTAATTAAAAATGTAAATTAAAACAACTCATACCTATCAGCTTGGCTAATATGACAGAAGATGAAAATTACAAATGTTGGAGATGAGGTAGGGAAATTGGGACACTAATACACTCTTGGTAGAATTGTGAACTGATCCAACCATTCTCGAGAGCAATTTAGAACTATGTCCAAAGGCTATAAAACTATGCATACCCTTGCATCCAGCAACATTACTACTACCTCTGTATCCCAAAAGAAATAAAAAAGATAAAGGATATACATACATATACATTATATATATAAAATGTTTACGGTTGCAAAACATTAGAAATTTAAGGTATGTCCATCAATTGGGGTGAGGAATGGCTGAGCAAGTTGTGTCATATAATTGTGATGAAATAATATTGTGCTATAAAAACAATGACAAACAGGATGCTTTTGTAACAGAAAGCACCTTGGCATAAACAGGAGGGCCTGTTATCGCATGTCCTTTCATCTGCTTTTTTAAAAGGAAAGCAACTTTGGAGGGATCAACAATCACTTTAGTTAAGTACATGTATCATTCTCTTAGTACAGGGGGAAAAAGTATGTACCCTGAACTTCAGAGAAAATATAAAGAAATCAAAATCAACAGGCATGGCTTACAACTGTCTGACATAAGCAATATATACATCATAGATCAACAGACAGATCCAACTGTCTCACCATCACATACACAAATAATTACCAGAGAGAGAAGCTCTAACATCTGAGTTTTCAAAGCTGGAGGACTGCTTAGCAGCTTCCCAGAGTCTCCTCTGGCACACTAATCTTCTTCCAAAAACTAATCCCCAAAATAAAACCTCACTTCAGACTTCTTATATATTTTTCAGAGCCAGAGGGCATCACAACCATTGAGAACTAGCGCCTCTTTAACAAAAGGTGTGGACCTTCCTTCAAATCTTCCCAGGTCCATTAATGGGTGGGGAAGATCTTCCCATTAAGAAGCAAAATTATATTAATAATAAGTGAAAATGAATTATCAATTCAGCTTTCAGAAGAAAAAAAATGACTTACGTGAACTGATATAAAGAGAATGGACTCAAAAGAATGGTGTATACAGTAACAAAAATATTGAATGATGATCAACTATGAATGACTTAGCTGTTCTCAGCAACATAATGTTCCAAAAGGATTCTAAAGATTCTATCCACCTCCAGAGAAAGAACTAATGGACCCCCATTAATTTTAATTCTTCTATGCAACACATCTAATGCGAAAATGTGTTTAATAAGAATGTATTGCAGAATCCATATAAGATTGCATGCCATCTCAGGGAGGGAAGGGATAGGGAGGAGGAATTTAAAACTTAAAACTTAGAAAATTTAAAAAATTTAAAACTTAAAAATTGCAAATTTTGTTGAAAACTGAAAACAAATAAATTAATGAAATTAAAAAAATAAAATACTTAAAAAACAACTAATGGGGTCTGAATGTGTATCAAAGCATATTTTTTCTATTTTAATTTTTTGTTTTATTATTTCATTTTTCATTTTCAACATTCACTTTTATAAGACTGTGAGTTCTAAATCTGCCCCCTCCCTCCTAAAATAGCATGCAATTTGATATAGCCTTTACATGTGCAATCATATTAAACCTATTTCCACATTAGTAATGTTGTGAAGTTAAAATCAGAACAAAAGGGAACAAGTAAAACATGAGAAATAAAACACACACACACACACACACACACACACACACACACACACATACAAACAACCCGAGAAAATAGTATGCTTCACTCTGTATTCATACTCCCCTAGCTTTTTTTTCCAGTGAATGTGGATAGCATTTCCCATCATGAGTCTTCTGGAATTGTCTTAGATCATTGCATTTCTGAGTAGAACTAAATCAATCAAAGTTATTCTTCGCACAGTGTTGCTATTACTGTGTACAATGTTCTCCTGGTTCTGCTCAATTCACTCAGCATCATTTCATATAAATCTTTCCAGGGTTTTCTGAAATTTTCCTGCTCATCATTTCTTATGGAACAATAGTATTCAACTACATTCATATACCACAACTTGTTTAGCCATTCCCCAATTGATGGGCATCCCTTCAATTTCCTATTCTTTGCTACCACAAAAAGGAGGTGCCATAAATATTTTATTACATGTGGGTCCTTTCCCCTTTCTTATGATATCTTTGGGTTACAGACCCAATAGTGGTATTGCTAGACCAAAGGGAATACACAGTTTTATAGCTCTTTGGGCATGGTTCCAAATTGCTATCCAGAATGGTTGGATCAGGTTCACAGCTCTACTAACAATGTATCATGTTCCAATTTTTTCCACATCTTCTCCAACATTTATCATTTTCCTGTTTCATCATATTTCCCAATCTGATTGGTGTGTGGTGGTATCACAGAGTTCTTCTCCATTGCATTTCTCTAATCAGTAGTCATTTAGAGCATTTTTTCATATGATTATAGATAGTTTTAATTTCTTCATCTGAAAACTGCTTGTTCATAACCTTTGACCATTTATCAATTGGGGAATGACCTGTATTCTTATAAATTTGATTCAGTTTTCTATGTATTTTAGAAATGCAAAGCATATTAAAATATTTCCTCCCACAACATGACTTATGGAAATATGTTTTGCATGACTATACATGTAGAATCTATATCAAATTGCTTGCATTCTCAAGGAAAGGAATGGGGGGAAAGAGATGTAATATTGAACTCCATTTTTTTAATGTTAATATTGATTTTACATATCATTGGCAAAAATATTTTTAAAATACCCAAAAGTCCCACAAATATAAATATTATATTTAGTGGTTTGTTTTGTCTGTAATCAATGTGTAAACTCATTTCTAGGAGATGACCAATAAATTACTTTTCTTCATATATCCTGTGGAAGAATGATTTGGCTTATCTTTATTAACCTAGAGGGTAGAACTTGGAGTAATGGGAATAACTTTCTGAGAAATATTTCAATTCATTCTAATATACATGTTTATATGTATATATATGTGTGTGTATAAATGTACATGTATCTATGTATGTATATATTACATATATGTGAATATATGTGTGTTTATGTGTAAACACATATATTCACATATATATATATATACATGTGTGTATATGTATACACACACTCATATACATACATACCCACATATATACAATTTAAATGTCGAATAGGCTATTCTAAGAGTTAGTAGGTTGCTATCAACCTCCCCAGCATCTCCCCAAGGGCTGGGAATCTTCAGGAAAAAGTTGGATGATGTCTTATTGGATATAGTGTTAAGGGTTTTCCATTTAATTTCAGTTATAACTTGAATGAGATATCCTCAGGTTTTCCTCCTGTCTTTCATATTGTATTGTAACACTGACCCATATGGTTTGATCTCAACGACATCTGAACAATGAACAATTCAAGATCCAAATTTGTGCTTAAATTTCTCTTCTTGAGGTAACATGTTTAACTATGAACTTTTGTTTCTCTTAAAACTGTTAGCATATAAATGTTTTCTTTTTTCCCGAAAATATTTCCTTAGCTTGAAATGCAAGACTTGTAAAATTTCAAACATGATTTCAATTACTAAGCAACATAATTTTAAGGAAGAAGACTTTAACATTAAAAAGAAAAAGTTAAAAAACTTGTACATTTGCAAATTATCTTTCACTGTGGATATTAACTAGTGTTTTGTATTTAATCAAAATATGTCTGGTATATAATTCTCTAAAAATTAAATGAAGATTTGACAGTGACTTGCTTAATTTACTAAAGATTGATAGCCTAACTAAATAATTCAGACAAATACAGAAACTAACTTGAGGATTGATATAACCAGTTTTGATACCAAATAAGATATAACATACATGAAGTTTTAGAGTTGTTTCATGTCACAATTAGTCTTCATTCATATTAATATACTTATACACAAATTGCCATTTTATATTGGTAGAAGTATCTGGTTGTTTTTAGAATCACTGCTAACTGCTCCCTTTTGCCTTAAATATTCTTCAAAAGGGACAAAATATTTTACTCAACATTCTATAGAAAGGAGAATGCACTTAAGAAGTAAGTCATTAGTTTAAATGCCATTTACCTGAGGCATTAATAAAGAAGATATTCGGTGCCAACGATGTATGCAGAGGCAGGATGAAGGGTTGGTGAGGAAGACACTCTAGCAGGAGAAGAGAAAGGGCACAGAAAGGAGAGGGTGGGAGTATTTAGCTAAACTTCCAGCTTCACAGATTTTTCTCATAGCCAGTCCATCAATTAACAAGCATTTAGTGCTTCTTATGTGCTGGGCATTCTGCTATGCACCAGAAATACAAGTAAATTAATAATGCAGTCAGTATATGTATTATTTAAGTCACCTCTAAGAACACAGACTTAGGAGTTATTTTTTGAATTGTGATGAGGAGCTCTGTTGAGCAATTCATAAACAGAAATATTAAACTAATGGCATTTTTGTCTTTTAATCTCTAGTCCCTAGCAAATTCCTGTCCCATAGTAGGTACTTTATAAATGTGAGAAGATTGATTGCCTCATCACCAGATTTAGTTAGAGATGAGTTCTGCCTGCAGGAGGTAGAATTGACTTTAACACACAAATGGCATGATCCTGGGACATAAAGGCAGCTCCTCTTTTGAAACAATTCAACAGATGAACATTTCTCAAAACAAAGTAAAATTTGATGAAGTTCTACAAAGCTCCGAATGATATTGTACTTGTAACAAGAGATTGGAATTGAATATTTGGAAAAGTCAGTTCCCATTACCCAGGTTCTTTCTTTTACAAAGAATAAACTAAGAATAATATGTTTCCTTTTGCTCTAGGTTATTAAACATTTAGATTGTAAGCTGATGAAAGTTTGACCCATTTCACTTAATGATGGCATTCTGGACCTCAATTGTAGTAGCTTTAGTTTATCTTCACAAACTTACCTGATAAAATTCAGGTGTATTTAAACAAAGAACTGGTAATTTTGTTTTTGTTTTTTTTGGCCTGCTTTTTGTGTTTGATTTTTACTAATAATTTCTGGAAAGACAATCTAGCATTGGGGGATAGAGGACTAGACTCAGAGCAAGGATCATTTAGTTTTATATCCATATTTTGACACATATTAGTTGTGGTAACTGTGGACAAGTCACTTATCTGCCAAGTGTCTAGATGATTGTCTTCTACTATAAATGCAGATGACTTTTCAGTCTGTACTGTTGGAGTTTTCACATTGGGAGTATGACATAATGATGAAATCCCATTTCATATACATAATACATGTATATATTTGTATATGTATGCATGTATATGTGTATATATGTGTGTGTATACACACATGTATACACACACATATATATTTACTAGCCCCAAAGACAACCAAATAAACACAAAATAACTGAAATATTACATAAATGCCATCACATTGATCAAAGTAGAAACAAAAAATAGTCAACAATAAGCGATGTACAACCAGTTTTCTAAAAAGATCATATAAGACATGAAATGATCACTTTGATGTATGCTTTTTTAAATATAGTTTCACACAGTTGTTTAGTTATTTCAAAGTTGCAAATATTGAATGGGCTTAATGAATAAAAAGTGAAAGGAGATTTTCTAATTGTAGAGAAAACAACCAATTTGTAACTTACTAAAATAATCCTCAATGTGACACCACCATAATATTACAGAGGTATTACAACAGTTTCCTGGTGAGGCAAATAATTTTTACTGTATCACTCAGGTTGCTGCTACCAGGTGAGCTGAGTCACCTCATATTTATGATTGATAAGTAAAGACTGTGGCAATCTTGAGAATGTTTCAACTGCGAAATCATAAAATTCACACTCTATATTGAAAATAAAATATTAATTTCTATTATAATTACAGTTGATACACTTACAGTGCTTTAATGTTTAAAAAGCACTTGCACATTAATAGCATTTGAGGGTACTTCTCAACTCTCAGGACAGATTCCCCCACAGATTACTACTCCAGGTTCTCTATGAGGCTGCATCCATAAAATGACACTTGCTATGTCCCCACCAGATTATTTACTTTTAGAATCAACTAGGAGACAAAGTCAGTTTACAGCATGGGAAATTAAATCATATAATAACGTATTAAGAAGAGGAGTTGCAGCATGTTTTTAACCACAATACATTTCTCCAATAAGCCTTTAAATACACACTGGATCATTTGTAAGAGTGGACACATTTAGATAATATGTGGCCAGGGCAGAAATAAAGGGGAAATGTTTGATCAGGGAGTGAACATGGAAAGGTACATATATGAAGAAAACATGTTGCCAGAGTACAGTCCTGGAAGGGCACACAGAAAGGGAATATGTATGGCCAATTAATAGATTTGTAAGGGCAATTCATGCTTCCAAAGCTGAAAGGGGTTAGGATTAGAGTTAGTGCCAGGCAACTGCTAAGTGCTTTACAAATAATTTCTCATTTGATAGTATCATAGTGCTCCAGTTTTGTGAGGCCACTGATTCCACTTTCTGAACACAGGAATGTCATGTTTCTCTCATTTCTTCTTTTAAGATTCTAAATGCCTAACTTCCGATATATGCTACTTGGCTGTAATTTTTGCAGATTGTTAGTGCTGCACCAGATTTTGCTTAAATTTTGTCCTGCACTATTGACTTAGCCGAAATTCTTGGCTATTTTTTTTTCAGGGAAAGAGCAGGTGATTGTCATGTTCTTTTGGCCCAAATAAAGTCCCTAGTCTTTTGTTAGCTTCATTAGAGCAGGTTGAAAAACCTTTCTATAGGTCAAGGAAAAAATTCTCTTTTGTCCTATTTCCTCTGAACCTGAACTCCTGTGTTACCTTCCATGTAAAGAATACTCAGCCTTAGGTGTCAGGTACTTTAGAACAAAAAGCAGTGTCTTTTGAGACAGCCATTTTCTTTGGGATCTTTATTCTGGTTCAGTGATCCAGTCTCTGTCAGAGACCTCATTCCAGTTTATGGTGTGTGTTCAATTTACTTTCACATTATCAGTCACTGAGGGGTAGGCTACAAATCACATAATGGTTATATCCTTAATGATTATCAAATAATTCTATTGCTTTTGGTTTCTCCGTTTTCAAATGTGAAGTCTCTTTGATTATCCCATGTAGATGAATTGATAAAGAAATGGATGCCAAGATGAGAAAGGTTTTGGTGAAGGTCATAATTTTTGCTATGTCCGTTGGCCTTTCTTAGCTCCTCTAAGTCTGGAAAGAGGGGTTCTTACATCTCTTTCCTATATGTGATTTTAATAATTTCATTGGAACCAAAAAAGAGGTCTGGGAAGTAATGACTCATCTCACTCAATTTCAAATTTGTGGAAACTGAGTCTCAGAGATGTTAAACAAGTTGCCTATGGGCACATAGCTAAAAGGATTTGAACTCATGTTTCTCCTGATCCCATGTCCAGTGTTCTTTCAGTGATTCTACACTCATTTCACAAAAAATTATAATATTAAATATATCAAGCAGAGATAATGAGTTAAAGGTAAGTACCTATTTATTAACATATACGTATATATTTACTTAATAAACTTAAAGGAATATTTCTACTGCAGTTTTATTTCTCTATCCATTCCACCCCACATACTCTCACTAAATAGTAACTTCTTTCTCTTTTGGTGAGGAACCTTGAGGATCTTCCCCTTGCAGTTTGATTTTTTTTTAAAGGGACCATCTCTTGAGTAACTACTTAAAGAGGCTTATTCACTGAATGGGTGTTATCTCACTCAAAGTGAGAACCTGGAAAAGACTTAGCCTAAAAAGACAAGGGTCTCCCAGTGCATCCTGGGCCATCTCCAGTAGTACTGATGAATATCTGGCCACTGGACCTAAATGACCCTGGAGGAGAAAGTGAGGTTGATAAGTATGCACAGCCCTCCCTCACTCAAATCAAAGTCAGCTGCAAGCCGTGTCATCATCTCCCGAATGTCATGGTCCTTTTTGAGAACATACAAACACAACATACTCTAACATTCTTTGGTATAATGACATTTACATAAAAGATGAGTAAAACATATTGCCTTAAAAAATAGATGAATGAATATGGGTATAGTTGAAGACTCTCATCTCTTACCCTGACCCAAATTCCAGTTGTTGGATATGCTAGACAAAATTATAATAACACCTATTGTATTTTTCTTCCATTTTATCTTTTTAATTAACAAGGGTTTATTCCTATCTCACAATTTTTCAAATTTTTTCAGCTTAGAAAAGCATTGCCTCTGTAACAAATATGCAAATATGCAGGCAAGAAAAATAAATCCCCATGTTCTCCATGTCCAAAAATGTACGTCTCACTCTGTATTTTGAATTCATCTCCTGTTTGTCAATAGCTAGCATAGCTCATTATCAGTATTCTAGAATCATAGTTAGCCATTGCATTCATTAGAATTCTTAGGCTTTTCAAAGTTTGTGTTTGCCGGATCATTATTGGATAAATTATTGTATTATTATAGCATAAATAGTTCTCTCACTTTTGCCCACTTCATTCTGCAACTGGCCTTCCTAGGTTTTCTGAATCCATCCTTCATGACATCTTTTTTTTACAGCATAACAGTATGCTATTACCTTCAATTTCTACTTTATTTTTTACTCATTCCCAAATTGATGGACACTCCTTTAGTTTCCAGCTCTTTGCAACCACAAAAAGAGCTGCTATATATAGTCTTCCCAAAGTTTGTTACATTTCATTTTTTGTCAAAGTTGCAAAACTTATGGATTGAAATAGAACATAGATTAGTTCAGTAGCTACAATGTTAATTGTACTCACTAGGGTTGTATATGATTTCTCAGTTAAATATCCACCAAGTGAAACATATCAGAATGGGCATTTATCAAACAAAAACTCCTTCATTCAGAAGAGAATTGTGCTTATCTCAATTATAATTTCTTTTCCATGATTCCAGACTATTTTCCTTCCACACATTTTGTTAGATTCCACTTCAAAAAATGATTCTACATACTAAATTATTAATATTAAAGGCTATGTATGTATTCTTCCTTTACTTTCCAATTAAATCTTTTTAATATATGATGTTTTTAACAAATGTTGAATAAAATTTAATAAAATCCTTATTATATTATAAATCTGTGACATTTTAATACATAATATTTTCTTCTAAACTGGATATTTATGGTTATACAACTTAAATGTGTGTTATTTTAAAATCTTTTTTAACAATTGCAAAAAAAATTTTGATTTTCCCTTCTTGCTTCTTTCACAAATCTAATAACCCACAAAGTTCTGTCAATTTATCTTTCCCCTCTCTCTTCTATTCGCTGGTTATCCTTATCATTTTCACCACCCTGGTTCAGACACTCAAAACTTTTCATCCAGATTATTGAAATAGCCTCTTAACAGGTTTTCCTGCCTTCAGCATCTCTCCTCTCCAGTACATGTTACACACCATTGCCAGCTTAATCTTCCTCATACACAGTTCTTATCACTTCACTTTGCTGCTCAAAAGACTTCAATGTCTCTATATTGCCTACTAAAGAAAGTTTAGAACTGCAGTCTCTAATACAAGGACATATGCTATATAGCTCCAAACTACCTTCCAACTTTATTTCACATTAATTCCTTGTACAAACTCTACACTTCATCCAAGTTGTACCACCTACCCTCCCACTGTGAGAGTCAGTTTGGTAGTGCAGTGGATAGAATGCTTGGCTCCAATTAGAAAGACTTGAAGTCAAATCTGATCTCGGACACTTACTAGCTGGGTGACCCTAGACAAATTACTTAAACTTGGTCAACCTCAGTTTTCTCAATTGTAAAGTTGGGACAATAATGGCACTTACCTGCCAGTGTTACTATACCATTCTTGTTTCTCCCTTCCTTCCCTTTTTCCTTCCTTCCTTCCTTCCTTCCTTCCTTCCTTCCTTCCTTCCTTCCTTCCTTCCTTCCTTCCTTCTTTCCATCCTTCCTTCTTTCCCAGCCTCAACTTAATCATCTCTGTGCCTTTGCTCAGATTGTTCTATATAGTTAGTATTCTCTCAATATTTTTCTTCCCACTGTATGGTAACAGGTTTAAAACCTACTTGGCCTTCATGATCACATTCAAATAATACTATATAAAACAGTCAATGATTCACCAAGATAGTAGTAACATCTCACTTCTTTGATTTGAAAGCATTTTGTACTTTTCTAAAACTATAAAATTCTAATCCGATTCTTGTTGTTTCTGCACTTATGTAATTTCTTTTGCTATATTTCAAGCTTCATGAAGGCAGGGGCCATATGTAATTTATCTATATATATTCCCCAGTGCCTAGTAGTGTGTATCACTTATTATAGGAACTTAATTAATGTTCATTATATTAATGACTTAAAAGGGTAATTGCTTCTTTAAAAATATAACTACATTACCTTAAAGTTTTATCACTGAAGAGCAATAAAAACCCTATAATATTAATAAAAAGATTTATTATGTAAATAGTTTACCTTTATTTCTTTTGGAAAAATAAAGTAAAGGTCCAAGAGAAACCATAAGAACAACAACAAATTGTGAAATAATGCTTCATAACTCTCATGTTGGGCTAATTCCCTTGAATTCTGCATTGTTCATAGCAGTAACTAATTATTGTCACTGTAAACCTGTTTTTTAAATTAATGTAGTTTCACTGAGTATAACAAAGATATTAAGTTTCAAGAAAGCACTAATCCATCAATATTTTCCTCTACTTCAACTGAGCAAAGGGATCATCCATAATACTTAAATTTTATTGTCCCATTAAAATATTATTCTTATAAATTACCTACACACCATTAATTGTTGTTTTCATGATCTATGCCTACTTTTTCTCTGATAACAGCATTCCTGACAGTATTCAGAGCTGCAATAATGCATCATAAACATGACTAACTATTTAGTTAGTTGTCTGTTGTGGCAACAGACCAAAATAGATGTGCAGGGAACAGCTACAGAAATCAGTGTAGTGGAAATTTGCTTTGAATAACATTAAATCAAAGTTGCTAGATGATTCCATCTTCCCTATTAGAAATATCTAATTAGGTGCCTTTGTGGAAAACTTTGACATAATTCGTAGACACTTGATATTTAAGACTGTTTTATAATTAGGTGTCATATAATAAAAGCTCTTCTGGCATGTGCATTAACTGTTATTAACTGATTTCAAATTTAATATCATAAAACTTAATATGCACTGCAATGGTGAATATTCCTTAAATCTTGACTAATAAACAGTTGACATATAGACATCATTGCTGAAATATGATGCATTTTTGCTGAGGTATAATTTTTTTTCTCATTTAACAATGTTTTATGGCATTCTAAGACAATTGATTCAATTTAGCGATATGACAGCTCTTTTGCCCATTAGGGCATAAATTGCATTCCCCATTTTCAGATAGTCTACACGTAGCTCAAGACTTTTACATAGTTCAAAATGATGACTGAATTGTCATGTTCTGGACCCAAATGACCATGGAATAAAGGGAAGAGATCAAAATAAGGAAAGTCAGAGTTTCTTTTAGGCATCAGGAGGAGAGTTTGTCACAAGTAGAGTCTTGTCCCAGACCAAATGAATGGCTTGATCATGATACATTAGAAAGAGCAAAGTGCTTGAGGTCAGATGTCCTAAGGTTAGTGTTGACTCCAATACTAACTAGCTGTGTGACCTTAGTCATCAACTCATTTACCTTCTTAAAGACTGAATTTCCTTATCTGCAAAAGGACATGGTTGGGCTAAATTCATTTCTCTAAATTCTCTTCTAACTCTATTGGTTATATAAAGGAGAGGAAGGAAATAAGCATTTATCAAGCACCTACTGTGTTCCAAGTACTCTTCTAAGCACTTTATACCTATCATATCATCTCATTTGTTTCTCATAATGAACATGAGATGTATGAGCTGGTATTACCCCCATTTTATAGGTGAGGAAATTAAGGCAAATAGAGGTTAAATGACTCAAGCAGGATCACACAGTGACTACATATCTAAGGCTAGGTTTGTGTACATGTCTTCTGACTTCAGTTCCAATGTTCTTTCCATTTTGTCACCTTCCTGTTCATGGACACAACTTTAGCTGTTTCACCTAATAGTGCCAGTAAACATGACTTAATTTCTTTATCCCAGCATCACAAAATCTACCCATCTGGGTACTTAGGAACTTAATAATCCTGGCTGAACTCTTTTACATGTGGTCTCAGATTGTAAAAAACATCTTGTGGTTAATTCCTTTCTATAACCACTGAAAACCAAAAGTGAGTTTTGCTCATAATCTTTTGTGAGTCTGAGTTCTGTGGAAGATAAATAAACCACTGAGCCTCTAAATTCAGCATTTTCTATGTGTCTTACTGAATATTAAATGATAAAATATGTTGCAGAATAACAATTATTGAGCATAGTATTTTTATCAAGATTGAAATGATGTTCATTGCAATATCATTCCATTGGGCTAGATGTGTAGAGAACAGAACTTTAGCTAGGAATTTTGGCGCCTGAGACAAGCACTACAAGACATGCCTGTGAAAAGCACTCCTGGTGGATACAGGTAGGAAAAGATGCAATCATTTCCATAGAGACTAAGATCTTTTGCTAGAGAAGGGCTTGCTTCCTCCAGAAAAAGAGAGCCCTTTGTTAACTTGTTTGAATGAATTATTTTTATTAATGAGTTTTAATTAGTTATCTAGTCATACTTAACACCCACGAACAGTGATATTGGAAGAATGGGAGAATTTTAATCCTAACAGGTAGATGCTTTCAGGTAATAGGCTGAGAAAAAGAATTGAAGCCAGTTTCTCTTTTCACCTCACATCTGTGACCTGGGACAGGTCATTTTCCCTATACAGGGCCTCAGTTTTCCACTTTGGTGAATGAAAGAATTGAATGAGATGATTCCTAGGTTGGCAACAGTTCCAGCATGATTCCACTGTGTCCAACTCCTTAATTTTGTAAAGGAAGATAAAGAGGCCTGGAGTTGCACCCAAAGTAAAGGCTAGTATCCATACCTTCCTGACTTCCTTCAAAATCCACAGACTTTTGATCCAGGTTAATGAAATTTTGTTTCCTTTGGAGTTATGCAGGGGAAGCCATCCTGTCCAGGACAGCAGCCTCTGGTCTCATGACATAGGAAAAACTGTTGAGGTGAGGATGATGGTTCAGTGGAGAGTCGTCAGTCCTTCTAAGTGCTAACTGGTCACCAGTTCACCAGTCAACCATCTCCACTCTAGAAAATTTTGGGAATCCTTGAAGGGGAAAGAAAAACAACCTGGTCTTGAGGAACCAAAGTATACCCAAAAAGATATGACCTTTCACTGGAGGCTCAGGGACTATCTCTTTCTAATGCTTTTCTTTTCCTGCAATGTTTCATTATTCTGCCCTTCTTTCCTTTTCTTGGGGAAAATGATTTTAAGAACTAGTCATGGCCAAGAATGCCTTGTCATACCAAGAAAGCTTGTGAAAGCATTCTTCCTCTCTGGCAAGCCAGATTCCCTGATATGTCTCCCCTTTATCATCTCACAAGGAAGCCAGTCATTCTTTTGACTTGGTTGGTTAGTTGTTGGTCTTCATCTTTGAAGAGGACCAAAATGACATCACCATTGTAAAGTGAAATTTCAGTGTGTCCAGCTGTGGCTGATAAGGCCAATACATGCTCGGAGTGCTCTACCAAAGGTTGGGCACAGATAGTCCATATGAATATTTGGGGTGGATATCCCAAATTTGCACATCCTGCATTTACTTTGTGCTGTCTCAATTCTGCTTTGCTCAAAGAGCATAGCACCTTTTCTTATATGGGCACGCCATGCTGAGCAGTCCTATGCCAGTGTCTCCCATGTTCTTGAGAGAGACCTTGAGAGTGTCTTTGTATTGTTTCTTCTGGCTACCATGTAATTGCTTGCCCCATGCAAGTTCTCCATAAAATAGTCTTTTTGGCAAACGTACATTTTGCATTCGAACAACTTGGCCAGCCCATTGGAATTGCACTCTCTGAAGCATAGTTTGAATATTTGGTAGTTCAGCTTGAGCAAGGACTTCAGTGTCTGGTACCTTATCCTGCCAGGTGATCCTCAGAATCTTCCTAAGAGAGTTCAAATGGAAGCGATTCAGTTTCCTGGCATGGTGCTGGTAGACTGTCCTATTTCACAAGCATATAAGAAAGAGATCAGCACAAATGGCTCTGTAGACCTTCAATTTGGTAGTCAGTCTAATACCTCTTCTCTCCCAAACCTTTCTTTGGAGCCTCCCAAACACTGATCTATCTTTGGCAATGCATGCATCAACCTCGTTGTTAATGTGTACATCCCTGGAAAGTACACTACCAAGGTAAGTGACCTTATCCACAGCATTCAAAACTTCTCCATTTGTTTTAACTGATGGTTCCATGTATGGATGGTGTGGTGGTGGCTGATGGAGCATCTTTTTTTTTTTTGGTGTTAATTATTAGGCCCAAATTAGCACAGGTAGCAGAGAACTGATCCATACTTTGTTGTATCTCAGCTTCAGAGGCTGCATTGAGTACATAATCATCTGCAAACAGAAATCATGCACCAACATGCCCTCCACTTTGGTCTTGGCTTGTAACCTTTTCAAATTGAAGAACTTACCATCAGTATAGTAGTTGAGTACTCTTGCCTAAACCAAAATCACAATAGAGAAGTTTGAAAACCTGAGGAGATAAAAAAAAAAACAAAAACCCTTCTAGACAAGGGTAAAGAAAAGTTCATAAAATTGCTTCAACTCATCAAAGGCATGGCTCCTTCACATGGACTGAAGAGCTATATCTCTTATTCTTCCTTGTATTCTGTCTGAAAGGCCACATTTTAGGCTTCTTATGGTCAAAGAACTTACTTTCCAGATGTCCACTATTCTTTGAGTCATCTTACCACTCTGCTTTGCCCTGGACAATGACATAGGTAATACTTGTAGTGATGCTTCTGAAAGCAAACTGCTATCAGCATTGATCATCCTGGTTTTAGAATGCAGCAAAGACCTAAGTTTTGCCTACGCCCTTTCAACCCCTTCAATTGGGGAACTCTGAAGTAAAGGAGAGCTATTTTCCCCTGCCCCAGTAGGAACCTGCTCCCATTTCCACTGTCACCATCCTGATACTAGGTCTGTTCAAGAAAAGATATATTCCTTCCTGGCAGGTTCTGCATCCTTCTTTTTAGAGGAGTATCAACATTGTCAGTAGCCCTTTGTTGCCTTGCCATGAAATAAACTGGCCATTTGGGGAGAAAACCTCTTCCATCCTACCCAAGGAGGGGTGGCTAGTGGAAAATAAATGACCTGTTACCACAAATTAATTAATATAATAGTGTTGAGATGGTGACAGTTGAAATGGACACTAAAATATTAGGATTGAGACTAGGTTTTTTTGGTAGAGAATTTTCTGAGGTACAAAGCATTTTTTTTATGCCTTGTGACAGATACCCATAAATACTGTCACCTCCATTTTAGAGATGACAAAGTTGAGTCTCAGAAATGTTAAGTAATAACTCAAAAGGCAAATGGTCAATACATATTAGAGCAAGGATTAGAACCCGAATTTTTGACTCAAAGTATAGAGTTCCATCTTCTATGCCATGCTGCATCTTAGCTCACACCTACCACAAAGAAGTGTCTTCTGAAAAGCATTAGGAAGCATGAAGCTGATTTTGAAGAAATATTCAAAGAAGGGAGTATAAGATGCAAAGTTTTTATAGTGACATTGTAAGAATGTCACTATTCTTTTAATATTTGAAATTATTGGAAATCTCAAGGAATCTGTGGCCTAGTGGAAAATGCCATGGATTCAAGTCCTGGCTGTGCCAGTAATTTGTTGTGTGGCCTTGAGCAAAACACTTTACCTCTCAGAGCTTTGGTTTCTTCATCAGTAAAAGAAGAGGATAATCTTAGATTTCTAAGTTCTATTCTAGCTCAGAAATTCTATGAAATGGATCACTTTTAATAATGAATTATATTTGGATTTAATTTTCAGTTTTCAAAGTGTTTTCTTGTAAGTTATCTGCTTTCACTAAATCATTCCCTTTTGAAAGATACCAAAGCTGGTAGAAACCTGAGAAGTCACCTAATGGAATACAAACAACTAAGCTTATTAATTGTTTTTGTGTTTGTACTTCATTTTTGAAGAGGACCATGACATCAGGATGATGACCTGACTTGCAGTTGACTTTGATTTGAGTGAGGAAGGGCTGTGCAAGGTCACCAACCTCACTTTCCTCTTCTGAACTACCTGGGTCCCGTGGCCTGATATTCATCAGTATGACTAGAGATGGCCCAGGATGAAGTTTATTAATTAAAGACTAACTGAATAGGAAGGTACTTGGTGGTTTATATGTCCTACCCCCAGCTGTTTAAATGCAATGATTTCCCTATCAGGTCCCTTTCAGAACCACTACTTTTATATGCATCTACATTTGACTTGGAATGTCTGTGTTCCTCTGTCAAACGAATGTGTCTTAAGATGGTATACTGAATGGTATACTTCTTTTTGTGTTGCTTATACTGGGTGCATTTTGTAAAGTTTGTCCTGCACATGGAATTTAAACACTCCCCCCCCACACACATACTAGTTACAAATCTCTTACTATCTTAATTTTAGAGAAGAATAAATAGCAAAGTGAAATGAAATAGTTTGCCCAAGGTCTCATAAACAGTAAATGACAACTCATGAACTAGATCCCAGGTCTAACTGGGAATTCAGTGCTTTTTTCAATATATTCATTCTCTCATCTTAATATTAAACACACACACACACACACACACACACACACACATATAGAGAGAGAGAGAGATGGATAGATATATTTTACCTTTAATATCTAGAGAAAAGAAGTATATATATATTTAATTAATTAATTTATGTTAGGTTTTTATTATACACAATTACCATTAGAATGATATGATTCATCATGAATCGATATAATAAGGAAGTAGGTTATGAGTGTTCTAGTATAGTAAAAAGTTTGCATACATATACCTTTAGTTTCACCTTTTAATTGAAGGGAATACTCTGGTTGATATTTTGTCACAATTATTATTTTTAATTTGCTTAGCATTCAGTTATAATATGGCCACATTTTTTAAAAGAGGAAAATAGATTTTAAAAATTAACTTTGAAATAAATTCGTCCACTTTTATGTTGCCACAACTTGGAAATTTCAATTGAAAGCCCTGATCCATAGTGTCATATTAACTAAAGATATACTCTCTGATATGGCTGTCAAATTACATGGTTAAGCAATCTTTGTAATTGAAATGGTTGCACATGATACGTGTATCATATTTTGATATAGCATACTTTCAGGAACATTGGAATTAATTTTGATTAAATAGAACACTTATTTCAACTTCCAAGAAGTTATAATAATTAAATACTAAATTTTACACTTGTAACAGATGCCAATTTTTTTTTTTAAATATCAAGTCCTATAAATCTATCTTAAAACCCTCTAAAACCAGGGCAACCTAAGTTGAATTGCCTTTAAAATAGATACTCTCTACAAATGGAAGAATTATTTTCAATTTGGATTGGTCTTGAATATCCAGTAATCACCACAAAAATTAATTAAGGCTTAGTAAGCTTTTAAGGAAGATGCCGATACAGTCATCTTCTTTCTAGAATGCTTAGCACTATTGCTCACTCCCACTTTTCCAAGGGTCCATTTTACAAACTCCTGGACATCATTACATGGGGAGGGTAGGAATTGTTACAATTTGGTTTAAATTTTTGATTGATGTTTTATTTATAACTTCCAGTGCCAGCCAGATCCTCAAAGAAATGCTTAGGTAACGAGAATGAGCCTGCAGTTATAAATATGAAAGTACAGATTTCCACATTTCATTGAAAAACTCTCAAAGAATGTAGACAAGTACCTTCATTTAGTTGTAAAGGTAAAGAGAAATCATATCTAGGAGTATCCATGAGAGGTTAAGAAAGTCTCTTCATTAATCAACTACATTTTCTAATTGACCATCAACGTTTTTGTATGATCTAGATATTTTGTGTGTATCAGAGGCCCTGAGATAATCTTGTTCACTGTTTTTCTTTTTTTATTCTTTGAATTATGAATGAATGCAAAATCACAGAATTATAAATTTTGAGAATTGGAATGGAATTCATCGATCATCTAGTTAAACACAATAGAACACAATGGAAGTCCCCACCATAACATACCTTAAGAGTCATCATCCAGTCTCTGCTTAGCAGCTTCCAAATAGAAGGAGCCCACCACCTCTTGAAGAAGACCACCATACTTTTGGCCAGTTGTAATTATTAGGAAGTTTTTCCTGACATCAAGCCTAGATTAACCTCTTCGTCACTTCCACTTACTGTTCTTGGTGCTGCCTGCTAGGGATGAATCACATAATACAATCCTTCCTTCACATATTTTTCTTTTTTCTACTAAAAATGTGGTTTCAACTGATATATCATGGACCCAAGGCTCTTCCCCATGCTAGTTGCTATACTCTGAACATCCTGTTCAGAGATTACTGAACCGAGATTACTGATAAAGAGATTATATTTGTATCCTCTTGTATCACCTCTCCTTTCCTAGTGAAAACAGCCTTCTCTTTCTCCAGAAACCTGCCAACAATTTTGCTCCTCATGGTGATTACTCCTGGGTCTCATCAAAAAGGCATTTTGGAGATAAGAAGCCTAGGTCAAAAGTTAAATTTCTGGGAATAAGGATGGGAGAAAGGAAAATGAACTCACATGCTTGAATAAAATAAAAGGAAAAGGCATTAAATAGTAGAGTACAGGAAAAAAAATAGGCCATTCTGCTATTTATTTTAACAGGTGAGCTGAAATTAGCTAACAGGATAATATATAAGGAATTTTAGGAGTTTGCCAAAATGATGGCTAAATGTGATATTCTTTGTAGTTTGGAGTAACTCAGGATTATACCACATAGAGATCATAGGATAATAGATTTAGAACTAGAAGAGAACTTGGGATCCCTTGTAGTCCAATTCCTCCATTTTCCAGAAGAAGAAACTAAGACCCAGGCAGATCAGTTACTTGCCCAAGGACACCCAGGTCGTACCAGAGGCATATTTCTAAACATATGTATGTTCTACCTCCCAGTTCAGTGATCTTTGCACTATTGGCACCAGATTTTGAGCTGACGTAACTATTCCCTCCAAAGTCATTCTTTATTATAGTCTCTAGATAAATTTGTTGTTTACTAGAGGATACCATGTGCATTGAAATTATAATTAAAAAGAGATAAAGTTATCTTTTTAGAGCCAGAATATCACAGAAAACAAAATGCGATTTGTATTTAGACACTCGAGATCTTTTTTACTATCCCTACATCCCAAAGTTATGGTCTATAATTGTTAGTGTTTTTCTACTTTAAACTTATAGTTCCCTGGAAAGTGTTTTTGTTGGCAACTCACCTGGTGACTGGGGCAAATAGGTATTGCCTCTGAAGTTTCAGGAATGATTCTCTAAATGAGCATTTTTTATCAATAAATCTTCAGTGAATGCAGTACCAGAATAAAACCATTACTCTTCACCCTACAAGATGAACAAGTGTTTCTCAGTGTAATTTCCCAGTGCTTTCTGAACATTTTTGCATCATCTGGCCAGAAGGATCATGAAGCCTGATGGATGGGTATAATAGTGTCCCCCAAAGCAGGGCCAATCTCTGATTCTATGAGGGCAGTGGAGGAGAGGAAACTTTTACTTAGTAGCATTGAGGAATAGGCAAAAAACCTCTGATCTACTGTCAACTCCCTCAAGAGAGAGGTCAAAACAGCCAGAAATGAAATGAAATTCTGGGCAGCCTCAGTTTCAAGTCTGTCCCTTAAGGCTAGTAGGGAGTTCAACCACAAAGCAATAAACAGACTTCCGGAAGGGCTTAGGCTAAGTCAGGGTTCAAGTAAAAAGTCACAAATCAACAGCAAAGAGAACACCAGAGTAGAAGAGCAAAAAGAAAGGATTACTGAGCTCAAGAACCTTGGGTACTATGTTAATGGTGCCTCCACATTCCCCTCAAAGAGCCATTTCTATATTTGAAGTTGTGACTGACACTGATATGCGACAATAGTGACTACTTGGGTCCTGCACTTCTTTGTCTTATTTTTCTTTCCTGTTCTGGTAGGAAAGGGGATATACTTGACCCAGCATGGTAAAATATTTCATATTCCCTTGTCTATTTTGCTTCCTTCTTGCCAAGGAAAGGAAACAGTGGTTCTTGCTTAGTCAAGAGAATTTTCCAATCTGTTTAGTTAATCACTCATCTGCTTTTCTCTGAAGCTATTGAGGAAATTTGCTTCCTTGACAAACAAAAATATCTTTCTTTCATATCCTTCATAGTAACATCAAAGCCCTCAGATGAATGCAAACTCTTTTGAAGGTTAGGGGAAATTGTTGGGCTTTACTTTTGTTTTTGTATCCCTAGTCCCTAGCATCTGGGCATAGTGTTTTGCACATAGTGGTTATTTGAGAAGTGCTTTTTAGCCTGGCATTTGGGGCAATTCAAGGAAGTGATGGAGGGAAGAACTTGATTGATTCATGCCCTTCCCTTGATGCAAACTAACGGTGTGATCAGGAGAAGCCAGTTAAATTCCCATCATTTTAGTCAATTCTTCAGGATCGTAAGTTACAGAAGGATTTCTGCCTGATCCACCTTAGCAAGAAGGAGTTTTCCATACCCATAAAATATGGGACAGATATATACTTATGCCTGCATGTACATAGGTTTGTGTGTGAATATATGTGTATATTCATGTTTTAACAGATAAAAATATAGAATTTTCCAATATCTTGCAGACTCAGCCTAAAATTAGAAAGTCAAATCTTGTATAGAGAATTTCTACCCAATTACCTCTTTGATGTAACTGTCACAGAATATTTATTGGACCTTTTAGAAGGTTTGATTTAATGGTGATTCACTTTTTTTTTACTGTGTCACTATCAATAGCTTGTTCGTACACTGGTTGTGACTTTATTATTGTTCTCTGCAACCAGTTCTACAAACAATGCATTTTTAGGTTGATGTTCTGCTTAATTACCACCCAATCTTAATATTTCCTTCCTCATTTTCTCACTCTAGTCATTTCTTTTGCAACATTTTCCTTGACTGATTTAAAACTAGAAGTCTCCTGGGTCAAAGCATAAAAATCACTTAGCAGGTGACAGCTTGCTTTTTTCTCAATGATGGTTTAGACTCCTTCCTCATCTTTGACCTCACTTCAGCTTACAGAGATGTAAACTGAAATTTCTCTTTGTAGGATATGGTTCTCCTGATCTTTTCATTGGTGTTTTGCTCTGTAATACTAACTTCTTTGTGCTCGGCACATATCAAGCACTTAATAAATGCTTGTTGGCCTGAGTGACCTTTTAATTCTCTAGTAATGTCTCTTAGGGTGAAGTTATTTTTAGTACTTAGTGCACTATTGAGAATATTAAAATTTATCAAGAAGTGGCAATCTAGTTGTATCTACAATGGAATAATTATCTTCCTTTGCTTTAAGGTAGACATCTTTAAAAAAAAGTAGGAATTGATCATATCTATAATTCAATTAAACAGAGGCAGATATTACATGAACCAAGTAATTTGGAAACTTCAGATTTCAAGTGTACAGAAGAGATGTTAATCTTAGCATTTACATAGTGTTGTTCAATTAGCCAGCCTTTACCTCGTGTCAAGTCTTTTTCAGGGCTGCTTTCCACCTTTGGTGTCCACCTGTCATCCTACTCTCTCCTGTGTCTCCAAGGAGCTGTGACATGCTCAGTATCCATACTTTAGTAAACCATTTTGACAGACGGACTTGGCCTCAAACCCGTTGGTGAGGTGGGGGGTGGATTATCTATCCCAAGAATATGAAAACTTCCTTGGTGAAATAGACAGATGCAAACAATTGTTCTAATGGTCCATGATGGCAGTGGAAGAAGGTGCTATAGAGCACTTAGAATTTGGTTAGACATCAAAAATGTCAAGGCCATCCACCACTGCCTCCTGAGTCATACATGTTTCCTGGAGTGGAAGCAATGATGAGGAGTGCCATGAAGCTGAGGTAGGTTTTGCAATCAAAAGTAATCTAGTCAACAAGCTTGCATGCCTCCCAAAAAGAGTGTACAACAGGCTCATGACAATGGGGTTGCCATTTGCAGAAAAGTGACTTGCCACCATCATCAGTGTATGTATACATCCCACCTAATGAGGTCAAAGGAAAAAAAATATGAAGATCTGGAGATCCTCAACATCAACGTGCAGCACAAACTTGTAATTCTGAGTGGCATTAACACCAGAGTTGCAAAGACTATCAGACATGGCAGGAGGCCCTGGGACAAATGTAGTCAGAAAGAGTAACAGCACAGGTCACTTTCTACTGAAGTCTTGTGCTCATCATAACCTTCTCATCACCAACTCTGTCTTCCATATACCTAAACACAATAAAAATTCATGGATCCACCCTTGCAGCAAACATCAGTATTTAAAAGACACATCACTGTAAGAAGAGACAGAGAGGATGTGAGGTGACAAAGGCAATGTATGGAACAGAAGGCTGAACCAATCATAGACTTATCCCCTCCAAATTGAACATTCAGATTCTGAAAAAGTGGAGGCCACAAGGCAAGATGACTACCAGTAGACAATGTCAACAGATTAGAGTGCTTCTCTTGTCATGAACAGTTTGTTATTTACATGTAGGGAAAGCTTAGCCAACACATTATTGGTGATAGTAGCACAGAAAAGGAATGGGCAGCTTTCAGAGACTTGGTGTTTGGTATCACATCTATTCATCTGGGTAAGAACATTTGCAAACAACAATATCAATTTGAAGAAAATGATGGGGAGCTTCAGAAGCTGCTCAATGAAAAATGAGAACTCCACAGGATTTACACCACAGAATAGATTATCAATCTCTAAAAAAGGTAGTATTTAACAACATCAAAAGTAAAGTACAAGCAAAGTTTATTGAGATGTAGGATTGTGGGCTCAATAAGAAGGTAGATGGAATTTAGTTTTACATGGATAGTAATCCAAAGTACTTTTATGACACCCTGAAAGCTATTTAAGGGCCAACCAGTGGTGAATCTCAACTACTCAGTGTTGATAGATTGATTAGTGATAAGGACAAAATCCTAGAGAAGTAGGCTGATCACTTACATATTATTCTCAACAATCTATCATAAACAATGCTAAAGCCATTGACCACATACTCCAGGTGAAAGTCAATCCCTCTCTACCCAAACTTCCATCTGAAGAAGTGACTTTGAATGCCATTAGGTTTCTCTTCTGTGGTCAAGATCCTGATTTTGATTTTATTTCAGCTGAGATTTACAAGGTAGGGGGTATGCTGCTCATACCAAAGCTGACTAAAATCTTCTGGGTCTTATAGCAAGAGGAGGTTATCCCCCAGAAGTTCAAGGATGCCTCTGTTATGCATTTCTATAAGTGAAAGAGAAATATGTTGTCTTGTGACAATTATGGGGTGGGGGAGTCCTCTTTCTTTGACACTGTCATCAAGATTCTTGTCAGAGTCCTCTTTAATAGGTAGATCTTTTACATAGAACATGATTGTTTACCTGAGAGTTAGTGTGGATTCAGAAAGGGTTGAGGAATGGTAATATGGTATTTGCTGCCCAGCAACTCCAGGAGAAATTACTGGAGCAGAGCAGAGATCTGTAATGAGGATGAGAGTTAAAGATCTTCCCCACCCATTAATGGACCTGCCCATTAAGGGAAGCTTGATTAGAGGGAGATTTTTGTTGTTGTTGTTGGAAGGCCCATAACTTATATTAATTTCTAATGAGGCACTGGCTCTCAAGGGCTGTGATGCCCTCTGGCTCTGAAAAGTGTATACATACTCTGAGGTGAGATTTTACTTTGGGGCTTACTCATTGGAAGTGTGTGTTTGTCCAGATGAGACTCTGGGCAGCTTCTAAGGAGCCCCCCAACTTTGAAAACCCAGATGTTGATGCTTCTATCTCTGGTAACTATGTATGTATTGCTTTTGGTCAGACAGTTGGAAGCCCTGTTGACTTTTATTTCTTGGTATTTTCTCCAAAGTTCAGGGTGCTGACTTTTTCCCCTGAACTCGGTGAATGATACATGTGATTGATTAAAGTAGATTTTTCACCCCCTTTTGCTTTCCTTTTAGAAAAGCAGATCTAAGAACCTATACAGGAGGCCCTCCTGTGTATGTACACTATTGATCTAACCAAAGTTTTTGATACTCTCAGTTTTGAGATCTTGTGGGAGATCATGGCAAAATTTGGTTCCCAGAGAAGTTCATCAATATTTTATGCCAATTCAATCATTGCATACTTCCATAGGTTCTAAATAATATGTAATTCTCTTGTGCTTTTCCAGTCACCAATGGTGTGAAGCAAGGACATGCATTTGTTTCCATACTTTTTTTAATGTTTTTTTCAGCAATGATGTCAAACACCTTCTATAAGGGTGGAAACAGCATCTAGGTCAGCCACCACACTGATGGTAAATTAATTACCTTGAAAAGATTGCAAGCTGAGACTAACTGAAGGGAGAATTGGTGCATAGTTTTGTTTTGTTTTTTTATTATTTGCAGATGAGTGTGCACTCAGTAAAGTCTTTGAGGCTGAGACACATCAGAGTATGGATCAGTTCTCTGCCACTTGTTCTACTTTTGGCCTGACAATTAACACCAAGAAAACAGAGGTTCTCTGCTACCTAGCACTGCACTATTCATATGTGGAACTACTGATAGGAAATGATGAAATTTTGAATGCTGTGTACTTTTGCAATATACTCTTCCCTATATACACGTAGATGATAGGGTTAATGTACACATTGCTAGAGTCAGCTGAGTGTTTGGGAGACTCTGAAGGAAAGTGTAGGAGAGAAGTATTAAGCAGCATGCCACACCAAAAGTCTACAGATCCATTGTGCTGACTTTATTGTCCGCCAGTGCCATGCCAAGAAGCTGAATCACTTTCATTTGCATTGCCTTAGGAAGATTCTGAAGATCACTAGGCCAGATAAAGTACCAGACACTGAGGTCTTATCTCAAGCTGAACTGCCAAACATTCACTCTGAAGAGACTGCAACTGTGATGAGCTGGATGCATTGTTCAAATGTGAAACCTATGTTTTCCTCAAAGACTTATTTTACAGAGAACTTATAAAAGACAAGTACTCATGTGGAAGTCAGAAGAAGTGATATTCTGAACGTTTCTCTGAAGTACTTTGGAATAAATGGTGAGACACAGAAGACACTGACTCAGGTCTGCCTAACTTGCATCAAAGAAGTGCTTTATGTGCTGTATGAGCAAAGCAGAATCATAGGAGCTCAAAAAAAATATGAGATGCACAAATTTAGAGACATCTCCATTCCAAATGTTCATATGGACTATTTATGCCCAGCCTGTTGTAGGTCCTTCTGAGCTTGTATTGATCTGATCAGCCACATTTGGATACACTGTACCTTGACTCTGACATAGTGATATCATTTTGATCCCCTTTGAGCATGAAGGATAATAATCAATGTCCTTTTCAGATTTAAATCTATGATTTTAAGTTTTAAAAATATATTGATGGGAAATGGCATGGAGAGGAAATTCTTAATATGGTGAATGGCTAAACCAAAAATGAGGTTCTCCGGAACAAAAACAAAGTTAAAGGGAAAAAAAGATAATCAAGAACATGCCTTGCTTGCAGCATTAAGGTTATATTGTGGATGAGGGGCATTGCACTGAGAATGTTATAGCAGAAAGGTGATAGAAAATGGTTTAGTTTGGTGGGTGCTTAGATAAATGGAAAAGAGAGTAGTAAATGCAAGAGACCTTGCTCAAGAATTATCAAGGCACAAAGACTGATTAAATGATGAGTGTAAGTTAGTAAGAAGTTTATGAGATTAAAGTAACTGAAGAGCTTTGCAGCCCTGACATCTGAAATGGTGTTGCTTGTGAAATTCTGAGTATTATTAATAGAGGTCACTAATGCCATCTTCACCTACACTTATATTGTATGCCTTTTCTTCTCGTTTTCTAAGCACACAGCATATGCATCAAAGTTTTGAAAATTACATACTTACTGGTCATCTCATCTGGAAGAAATAATATCAAAATTCTACCAATACATTCCACCAAACAAGAAAATACTCAGCATCATAAATGTCAGTTTCCAATCAACCAGTCAATCATCAACAAGCATGTATTAAGCACCTGCCATGTGTCAGGCACTCTTATGGGTGCTGAGGACATGTACAAAAATGAAATCTTTCTTACACTGACAGAGTTTACATTTTAAAGGAGGTACAGATTATAGGGAATGGCAATATCTACTTCTATAAGAATATAAAACTATACAAATATATCATAGAGAATATAAATACAATCATCCACCTGTCCATCCATCCATCCATCATCCATCATCCATCCATCCATCCATCCCCCCCCCTCTCTATCTATCTCTCTATCTAATCTATCTTCACAATTGTATCCCAAGTTTCATATAGAGCCTGGCACATAATAAATGTCTTCTGTCTGACTTATTGTATTAATATAATACAGGATATAGGATATAATCAGAGCAAGGCAAGGATATAAAGAACTCAAAGAAATTTTGAGGGAAAAGAGAAGAATTTTACTTCCTATTGCTTTCTAGGGGTTGGAGGGTGTGGAATCTCATGAAATAATTTATGGAAGAGGTAGCACCTGAGATGAACCATGAAAGAAGAGGAAAGGTTTCATGGTTGGAAGAATCTTTTCAGACACCAGAAACGGATAACTTTAACTTTGTGATGAAATGTTTTAATCCCTTGGCACAGTGATTCTTAGATCAGATTTTCAGTGACTTGTTTCTTCTCCAGCTTCTCTTAAAAGGGTACAAATGGTCCTAGGGAATTTTCTAAGGATTTCCTCCTATAGGAGAAAGAAAGGAGAAAGAATGAGTTAAACTTAATAAATGGAAAAATCTATAAAAATGAGGGAAAATATGTTCGTAAAGTCTGCAAAAAGGATGTGGTTTTTTTGGATGATTTGAATAAATTTTACTAGCATAATAAAGATCTTTCAGTCTTTAGTATAGGTTGAATGTTACTCAAAGCTCCACTAGGTGGCAACCAAGAGCCAAACATATACACACAAAAAGAACAGTATAGATATAGATTCAGAGCAAGAGGCCTTAGATGTCTTCTCATCCAAATAACTCATTTTACAGATCTTATTCAAAAATATTAAGTGACTTGTTCCAGGTCACACTGGTAGCTAGTAACAATTAGATTTAGAATCTCGGTCCTGTGACTCCATGTATAACACTATATACAGTGGCATATTACCTCCCAATACAATAGTAATGCATGAAATACCATTGTCATTCAACTAGAACTATTGGAACAGAGGATGTTAGGAGCAGAGAAGGGGATAATATAGTTACAATCTATGTCACTGGAAAACTCTGGGACAGAATGTGGCTAGGTAATCAACAATAAGTGGAACCAAGGAAATAATAACTAGAAAGATCAAGTCAGATAGAGACTAAAAAAGTCACATTAGCTGGAACACTGATGCACAAAAGTTTGGACATCCAAAGGCAGACTGGGAATCTACCATTAAAAAAGAAGTCCACACATGAATTAGAAAGAGCAGTGTATTAACAAAGGTCCAACTATAAATACATTACAATCGCATGTCAATAGGAGAAAAAAGTGGAATTTGATAAGTAAATTGTTTCACTAAAATGGTCCTGAATCAATACATTTGAACTGATGCCAGTGGTCCACTGGCTGCAGATATCTGGGATTTAAAGACCTCTCTGTTTACATAAGAACATGGGATCTAACAGCAAAAGTTCTACTCAAACTCACAAACCAAAAGCCATACATTATTTTTTTTTAGAATAAATGAGATAGGTCTCCAATGTCAGACCACAGATTAAATGAATCCTTAACTTTTATGTTTAATTGACAAACTGTATTTGATTTACACAGCCATCAATTTCCTTCTTTAGAAATCTGTGTATAACCCTGTTTAGCAGTATTTATATTTGCATTGTGCACCTGTCAATAAGTTTCAACTACTAGCCAGTCATATAACATAACTACTATGTGGGAAAAAATAAATTATCACATAGACTTGGCTCTTTTCTAATATATAAAGCCACCATTTTTTATGGGATAATATTGAATTTGGTAAATTTTCAAGGTGACAAAATTTTTGAAACCTTGTAATGCGCAAGATAGTGCTAATGCCATCCCCCACCCTCCCAGTCATGTAATGTAAACTTTAGTGTCAATTAGGTACAAAAATCCTGTCAAACTTTGATCCCTTCCACTGCTAGAAACTCACCAAAGAAAATGCATTATATTTATCACCATATTTGTATGTAATTATGTGTATATGTATTCTCTTCCTTCACAGAATGTAAGCTTTTTTAGGAGAGGGACAATTTCGTTGTTGTCTATGTAACCCAAGAGTCTAGTATGGTTCCTGACACATAGTAGGCTCTTAATAAATTCTTTTTGATTCAGTGTTGATTTGTTTTGAAGATACATGGTTTTGTTGTTGTGGGTGTTCCCTCCACTGGGACAGCTAGGTGGTGCAGTGGATAGAGGACAAGTACAGGCGTCAGAAGGACCTAGGTTCAAATCTCACCTCAGACACTTGACACTCACTAGCTGTGTGACCTTGGGCAAGTCACTTAACACCAATTGCCTCATCCTGGGTCATCTTCAGTCATCCTGATGAATATTTGGTCACTGGATTCAGATGGCTCTGGAGGAGAAGTGAGGCTGGTGACCTGTACAGCCCTCCCTCACTCAAAACAAAGTCAAGTGCAAGTCATGTCATTATTTCTCTGATGGTATGGTCTTCTTTGGCAATGAAGGACGAACACACACATTCCCTCCACTATTGTGAGTTTCACTTCATTATGACATAACCAACTTTCTATCTAATAAGGCTTTCTAAATTGGTATTAAAATTTCAGAACAAATGAAATGTTTTGGAAACCCTAATCAAGATTAAATAACACTATTATAATATCATGGTTACCATCATCATAATCACCTGATTCTTTTTTCTCCATGGAGATCAGGCTGAAGTGATAAATACAACTGCTACCATGCAAAACATTTTAAACTATATTTGATGTTCTTTGGACTATTGCACATGTGGATAAAGTAGCCCCTTTTTTAATAGATGAGTAAGTATGATTATGCTATCACCTGTTCTGTAGGTGTACTGAACCCATTGTTCAGTACAACTCTAGAAACAGACAGGGCAATAGAGGAGTGCTGTTGTATTTCTTCTGCTAGGTCTCTATATTTTGAAAGATTTTAATTACATGTAGTTTGGGAATTATGAGAATCTGCTATCACAACATCTATTAAAACAATGTTCTTAAGTTTTTATGTATCAATAATATGTCCAGATTATCATGGGCAGTAGTTCTCTGTATGATATGGATTCAGTTACAGTAGAGCTTTATTGGTTGAATTCTCAAGGATATTTTGAGGTCTGTATTTGTTGGATGGGGATTTGTCATCTATCAATTTAGGAAAGATAGTGAGCTGCAGATTTTAATGTTGGCAATCTTGTCATGTCTTGCTAAGTATGCTTTAATGCTATATTTTTACAACCTGAAATCAGTGATATGTTGTACACTTTCTTTTCATAATTCTTGTTGAGTCCTAAAACCTAGATCCTTAAAAATAACCATTTTAAATAATTTCTTAGTTGTAATGACCTGGTCTTGAATTTTCATTACAAATTTCTATTTTCACAAAAAATGTGCATTACCAAAACTTTTTTTCATGCTTCTCTGTTAACACATGACTTAGTCCATACAGATATTATCCTTGAAGAGTCATTTTATTCCACTTTTAGACATTCATAGATTTATCTAGAGGAAAATTACTTTTTGGTAACATCTGTCAAATCTAGTGTCCAGTTATCAGTTTTTATTATTGCTCAGAAAAGTCATATCTGCTTGTTACAAAAATATTTCTGTAGACTTTTCACCTGTCTGAGACTCTTTCCCAATCCTCTTCTTCCTTTTTGGCTAAGGAAGAGTTAATCTTTCTATAATTGCCTTAGGATTAGGTACAGATCGGCCATATTTTCATCAGTTTTGTAGGTTTTTGGCAAAAAATATTTTGTAAATTTTCTGTGCTCTACATTATAGTTTGAATGGTAAACAAGAAGGCTGGTATTGCTGAAAGATTAATTTTAATGTGTTGCTCCATTCAACTTTGATTTCTGAATTTAAAAAAGTTTCTTCCTTTCACTCAGACATTTTTTAGTACCAATATCTTTGTTCTTAATGTATCTTTCCTGAAGTTTCCCAGGTTGTTTATAGATATCAACTTTATCCTGTGGTTCAAAGAAATACCCAATTTCAAGTTCTAAGTTGTTAGTATATATCCTTTATCATCTTTGCCATAAACTATAAGTATTTATTTAATGCTTACTATATATCAGGTACTATGCTAAACCTAAGAATACAAGTAAAGGCAAAAGCAGGTTAAGTGCTCTCAAGAAGTTACTAGTCTAAGAAATATTATTACTTATTAACACAAAAAGCTAAGCACATAAAAGATATATACAGTGAAAATGGAAAGTAATCTTAAAAGGAAGGCACTAGAAGTAGGGATGGGGATGGGATAGACTGGGAGGGATTTTACACTTATTGAGGTTAAATGATATTTCTGTCACTGGGAAAAGACTCCACAAGATTCAGTCTCTGTTTAATATGTTTTCCGCTGGAGCTGTATCACTTGATGTCATCTGTCATAATACCATAAATTAGCTTCTTTCTATAAATATTTCTATTTTATGCATTTTAAATAAATTTCTTTTATAATGAAAAATAAAATCCAAATTCAAAGCTACATTAATGCTAAAATGTATAAAGAAGTATAAAAATTTGCAACTCAATCATGTTATAATCAAAAATGTGTCATCGCCATTAAAATCCTCCAGAAATAATAGTTCATTGTTGATTACAAAAATTCAGGGGATATTAAAAGAATCCTTTGTTTCTTGCAGCCCTGAGAGAAAAAAACCTTCTTAATTTTTGACTGCCTCACAAGAAAGACCCTGAATTTTTGTAGAAGAAACTGTTTCAAGCATCTTATAAGTTAACATCCTATAAGCCATGATTGGCTCATTGTCATTTCAGAATTAGTGAAGTCTGCGTCAGTGAATAAGAAGAAAAGGCTGCGAAGGAAACAATATATTTGAGGGTTATATGATATGATATTTGAACATATAGAACTTCAAACTATTGAGTGTTCTCACCAAATACATGACTAGTTTTATAGATCTTTTTTTCTTTTGTAGTGTTTTTTCTTTTGTCATGCTTGATTGTCCTCCTTTGGAGTTTTCTTCTAGTAGACTTGATATAGAACCTTTTTGTTTGTTTGGAGTAACATTAGAAAATTGCTTCACATATTCTAAAATGTGTTATGCTTGCAATAGAATAGCAGTTTAAAAAGGCCACTATTTTTAATACATTCAGACAAATGATTGATTTCTACGGAGAAGTATGTCAAGACAATTTAAGTAATTTTCCACTTTCAGTACTGAGTTTTGTGTTTTTCTTAATGTTAAATATCTATTCACCTGGAATTCGTGTTAACATATTGATTTTTCAAAATTTTGTAAAAATATTTCTAGCTCACTCTCATTCGGTTTTTATTTATATAGATATTTCTTTAAAAACAAATGTGAGATTGTGGATGTGTTAGACTCATTTTAAAAGTAAGAAAACTGAGGCTAAGAAAACTGAGACAGCCTTGCCTGCTGTCTCACAGAAAGTGTTGAAAGCATCTTTCAAACCCAGGTCTCCCAAATTTACATCTGATGCTTCCCCCTTGCCCCCATTTTTCCACATTATTTACTCATAATGCTTCTTGTTTTGTTAGCAGAATATTTATTGACTTCACAACAAGCACCCACTACATTCTAGGCACAACAGAAGGAATTGACTTCTGCTTCACCTCAGTTGACAGAACCAGGAGCACATGTCGAAAACAGTAATAAATAAAACAAACAAACAAAAATATATGTAGTGCCTATTACCTGCCAAACATCGTGTGAACTATTAGGGATGAGGAAAAAAAAATAAAAGGAAAAGTAAGACAGTTACCGTCCTTAAAGAGCTTACATTCCCCTAGAAGAGAGAAAATATATAGGGGAGTGGAGAAAAGAGAGTGCTATTTTGATTTGGAAATTTACAGGGTCAATGAATACAGCCATAACAGAATAAACTGACATACTCTGGCTAGTAGCAGACTCAGAATTAATTTGATTGTAATTCCAGAACTGAACAATGAGAAATGAAATGATCAGAGGTCAGTAAGGTGGCTGATAAGAATATAAGTAGGAATAACATCAGGCAAGGCTAGAACAGCTGACCTGATGAGGGCATCAGTGACACTGGGGATGAAAAGAAAATTTAAAATTCTCCAGGGTCCAGGTGTCCAGCACCAGGTATCGTGCAAATATGGCCCCCAACACTCCCTAGAGCATCTCAAATCTGATTAAAAAGTAAGTGGGAAACATTTGACAAGATAAATAAAAATATAATTAGACATAGATAATAATATATTTTAAAACTAAGCCAATTTGCAGCACACAGTGATCCTTATGTTTGTTCAGAAAACACAAGTGGAGTTTAGTGCCATCCCCCCTTTTTCAGCTTGATACCACTACTCAAGGGCATGATCTCTGGTTCATTTGACAAGGAAGCTAGCAAAGAAGAGTTCGCTTTGATGCAGGGAAGAATATTCTAGCAATTAGGACTGCAAAATTGGAATTAGCTTCCCCAGGACTTAATGGTGTCTCCTTTACTGGAGATACTTAAACTAAAATGCACTCTAGTAGAACATACATTTCCTGAGGATTTTGTTCGTTTTTGCTTTCATTCCTTCCTTCCATTTCCATATGTATTTTTTTTTGTCTTTGTAGCCTTCTGGTGCATAGTTGGGACTTAAGTACTTGTTATAAATTGATTAATTGCCTGAGTGAATATTTGTCAGGTATATTATAGAGGGGATACTCATAAAGGTATGAGGTGAACTAAACAGCCTCTGAATTTCTTAACTATGAGATCCTTTGTTGCCATGAAAGACAATTTTTACCTTCATATATTTTCTCAGTAGGGAAACTCATAATATATCTATAGTATTATATCATATAGGAGTCTGCAAAAGATGTGACTAATCAATGAATCAGTTAATCAAGAAGCATTTATTTAGTGACTGCTATGTGTGGCATGTGAAATACAAAAAATGAAAAAGCATAATTTCAGTGTTTACTACATGAAAAACATTGTGCTAAATACTGTAGATGCAAAAAATAAAAGTGAAGAGTCACTCCCCTCTAAGAGTTTACATAATAAAAAGGAAGACAATATAATGAGGTAAGTGATGGCTAGGGAGGGATATTCTAGTTTGAAAAGTTACAGTGTCAGTGAGTAGAGACCAGAGCAATAGAGTGACACATACTTTCCAGTGTCCAGAGGTCTTAGTTTATTCTGTACTGCTCACTTGTGATACTGACACTGTGAAATAATTACTGGCCTCAAAGAGCTTACATTCTAAAGAAGGTATGCTAACACCCGGAAAATGTGGAAGACAATGATATAAAATACATGTACAATGGGCATCAGAGAATAATTACATGGGACCTCATTGGTCAATCCTCCCATCACATATTATATGCACATATACATACACATATATGTTTGTTTATGGTTGTGTATATGTATACATATATGTGTGTATATACACATGGCAGTATATATGTATACACATAGAGGTACATACATATCCATGTACATACATATACATAGTACATACATACATATCCATGCATGCATTTATGTATTAAAATGTTAGGGCAACTTTCTACTACCCTAGAAATCTTACTTTTAAGCAACTTCCTACTCTGTCTATGCACACAGTTAACTGTGGTTGTGGTCCCAAGTAAGTAAAGCAGTGATTTTTTGTCCTCACTGGCTTCCCAGTCATATTCTCTGTTCAGCTGAGAGAATATTTGTATATATTCACTGGTTCCATGTATTGCTTAAAAACTAATCATAAATCTGACTGCTGAGATACTCTTTTTAAAGTAGATCATATTATCAATTCTCTTCTTTCAACTAATTCTTTCCTCTTAAAGTGAACCAACTTAGGTTCTCTTCTAGATTGAAGCTACATATATAAGTTAAGTGACTTCCTTCAGTATAATACAATTTACAAAGTGGTTGTCTCCACTTGTGTTTTCTGAACAAAATATATCTAAAAATGTGTGAGGCAGACAGGTGTAATGAAATAGAGAATGCTTCTACTCTTGTGTAAGATGGAAACCAGGGCCCTGGAAATGGATGTGGAAAGATTAGGAAACAGAAGTTTAGGGCTGTTTGAGGAAGATGTTGTGACTCCCATCCCCCCTAAAGAAATTTGCTCTCAAGAATTGCAGGAATCAATCCACTTAAGGTTAGCTGTCTAAGCTTCTAGTCCCAAAGTAATAAACATCCAGCTTGAAGACTCGTGTAGAAACCGAAAGTTTTGCTTTTTTTCCAAGAGATTTAATTTATTTTTAATATCACAGGTGACTTGAGGCAAGGTAATCATATGTCATTCTTTAGTTAAATCACATTCCTTCAATTCTGAAATATTCATTCATCTCCCTACTGTAAATCACATTCTACTTTATTTGTCAGAACAGCTATTTTACACTTGTAAAAATGGCCTCAGAGATTGGCCACTCTATTGGTGATGTATGCTTTAAAAATGTTATGGGGAACATGAGCCGTAACAGACAATATGTCCAAGTTCTGCTTAGTTGTACACTTTTGTATTTAACTATCTTTGGTGCCCTGAAAATACAATATAAAATAATAGACAATGCTAAGTAGCCACAGAATATAAGGGCTCGTGGTAGTTTATAATCAGCTCAATAATTTCAAGGGGGATTGTTCACGTCATATCTAGTTTTCATCTGATTGTAGTCAACATTGACTGAATGGCATCTGCCTTGAAGAAGATGTGATGAAATGATGGAAGATGCTAAAGGAACAACAATAATTACAGTACTTCATACTTTGCGGCAGTTTATAATATAAATGGAGGTGAAAGGAAAACAAAACAAAACACAAGGCAGGGACAAAGAATCACAGAACTAAGATATAAAGAGATATAAATAAGTATGCCACCACAAAGCTTTCAAAAAGTGTCTTCATCCATTCCCCCAAATAATGAATTGGTAGAGGTGAAGAGGGGGAAAGGGAGAGGAAAATAGAGAGGGAGAGAGAGAGAGAAAGAGAGACAGAGAGAGAGACACACACACACACACACAGAGACAGAGACAGAGAAGGCAGGGAGCTATGGCTAAAACAGATGTACACACCCTCACATACCCGCCCCACCCCTGCACTTTATTTTGTCTAAATTGACTGATAGATATAACCAAATTATTGATTTATTTGAAATATACTCTCTCCACGTATACTGTCTACAAATGTTACTTTCTTTAACTACATTTGTGTCACTTTTAAGATCTGCTAAAGGCAGTGGGGATGTTTCTTTGGGGGAAAAAGGAAACATGGGGTGAGAGTAGAAAGGAAGATTCGAATATTTATTTTTTTATGGGTTTTACATGGAAGAGGGGGCTTTACTATTAGGACCAGAGCACAGAACAAGAAACAGTGGGTAGAAGTTTCAAAGAGAAAAGATTTCAGTTCAAAATAAGGCAGAATTACTTAATAATTAAGAATGTTCAAAAGCAGAATAGACTGTTTTGAAAAGCAGTGAGTATCTTTTTCTGGAAGGTCTAACCAATGATTGATGATCTTTTATAGGCATGTTTTGGAAGGAAATTTTTCGGGTCAGATGACTTCCAATGCCATTAAGTCATTCAAAAAAGTATTTTCTAAGTACTTACTATGAGTTTGACACAGATTACCATGGGAGGTACAAAGAAACGTAAAGGGTTGTGTACCTGCTCTTAAAAACCAGACAATTTCATGTCTATTTCACTCTAATTCTATGTGATTCATTGACTTAGTTATCATTTTTTTTCTAGCTTCCAGTAAGAATTGGTGGACAACAATATGTTTTGCTAAGCCCATTTGCATGAAGAATTCTGGAAAAAAATAATTATGCTTTTTTAGTCTTCCTACCTCCAGCACCTAGTATAGTACTTGGCAAAAAGCAAATGTTTTTAAAAAGCCTATGTATTTAAATGATTGCTTGACCAGATTTTGAAAGATCAACTGTAAAGGTGGCAAAAGGACACTTAGATAAGGTATCTAGATATTTCTTTGGTGGTTGGGAAAATTTCTAATGCAGATTTATTTATTATTCCACTTGTATTTTCTAATTGCCTTTTGCATATTTGGTTTGTGGGTAGGAGTTTTGAGACATACAAGAGGAAGACATGGTTGCTTTCCAGAAACAGCTTATTCATATGAGGCATTTAGTAAAAATTCTATTCAAACATTTGAAAGAAACTAAACAACTACATTAGGTGATTCCTGTCCCTCTTCCCCCCCATCCCATATGGTACCATATGTGTCAGTTATACAGTATTAGCAACAAAATAGAACTATGGTCCTAAAGAACAGAATTTCATTTCCAGCTTTTCTGTTAATATCATTGACTTCAAATATAATTTCTTGCAACTTTTGTAGGATTTTCTAACTTCTTGCTTCCAAGTTTAGAAGTAAAAACATATAATTCCATACAAACAACTGAGGTTGATATATAAATGTTTAATGCTGATGCTGCTGGGAATTTGACAAGAGGACATCTTGATAATCTCTGATCATGGAAAAATAGGCCAAAAATTAGGTCACTCTCCTATACCAACCACTGCAAAATCTTACCACATTCTGCTTTCCAGTGACATTTAAAATGATATTCAATATTAAGAAAATAACAACTGAACTTGAGACCATGTGAAAATTGTTTGCCCTGAATCAAACTGTGAAGATAAAGTATAATTCAGTGCCTTCATCCTCCCCCCTTCCAGACTTCTTTTCAGTTCTTTCAATCCTTCTCCTCATAGCACACATGTACATTGAACCCTGTTTATTCTCGGTCTCAAATAGCACCCTATCATTCCAAACCTTCCATGATTTCCATATTAACATATGTAACACTTCCTTCTCATGTTACAAAATGCCTAAATCTAATGAAATCACATCTCCAGAAAGTTCATAATAAATAATTTCTTGCCTTTACAGAAATTCTCATCAAACCTACTCTGAGGTTTCATTGTAGCATAGAGGTGACCTGGGATCTTAAAATCCCATGATTTCAGAGTTGAGATAGGCTTTAGAGATGAACTAGTTCTGAACATATCTGACCAAGGAATCCTCCTACAGTAATGTTTATAAGAAAGACATCCTCCAACTTCTGCTTGAAATTTTTTAGTGAAGAGGAATCCATCAATTCCCAAGGCTGTTCATTCCACTTTTGGACAGGTCTAGTTGTCAAGATGTTTCTCCCTATATTAAACTGAAATCTGCCTCATTAAAATTTCCAACTATTATTCCTAATTCTGCCCTCTGGGGATCAAACAGGAAATTTAATCTCTCTTCCAAATGACAGCTTTTCAGATACTTTGAGACAGCTATCATATCCCCTGAGTCTTCTTTTCTCTAAGATTAAAACCTCCACTCTTTTTCAACTGACTTTTGTACAGCACAGATTCAAGACCTTTCATCATTCTAGTTATTCTCTTCTAGATATTGTTCAGTGTATGTAAGTCCTTTCTAAATTTTGGTCCCAAAAAGTGAAGATGATACCCCAGATGTGGCCTCCCTGAGATGGAGTTAAATAGGAGTATTCTCAGTATCCTCATTCTAGTCACTGTGACTCCGGGCTACTTCCTGCTCTCCATTCACCACCACTTCTAAAACCATCTTGTGCGTTCTCAAAGAAGAAATCATGCCCTGGAGAGAATTTCATCTTGGGTACTCATTCTCCTGATTGGTGACTTTTTTCCCAGAAGACCCTTTAAAGAATGTCTTGGTTACACTTTATCCCATTCCCTCCTTTCTGCTACCTGCAAAGCCTCTTTTTCAAGATGCTCACTGCTGACTTCATACCCTACTCTCATCCCATATCCACCCTCTGCAGTCATAAACCATGATCAGATACCGTCTGCTAAATTTCCTGAATAGGGTGTTTTTGGGGGGTATTATTCTGCTTCTCTATGACCCCATTCACTGTCCCTGCAACTTTATGTTTCACAGTGCTCCTTCCTGCTAACTACTCTCCCCTGTATATTATTTCTCCTGTTAAAGTATTAGCAACATCAGGGCATTGACATTGACTTTGGTTATGTATTTGTATCCCAGCTATGCTTTCTTTTGCATATAGCAAACATATAATCGTTCATTCATTCATTCATTCACTCATTCACTGCTTTAGTCATTTATTCAGTCTTGATGTGGCCTAAAACTACACTATTGATTCTATATTTAATTCTAAAGTCTCCAAATCTATGTCATCCAAACTATGGTCTTGACACACTATAGTAGGTAGTATAAGGTCTGAAAAGTCCTATAAAGCTATAACAGCCTTTCAGAAATGTGCTTTTATGAAACTACATTTTCTGAATGAAATTAAATATAAAGGTATGGCATGTAAATCTAGTAAACCACAATTACTTTTGATGTCTGAACTTGTCCCAACTTTTATCCTTCTCTTTCTGTGCTCAGCCTCTGCAAAACATTACTGAGATGAGCGATTACTCAAAGGGCTATCACATTTGACTACAACACCTCTCCAAGCTAGTCTACAAAGCTGCAGAATCAGGGAACTGAAGCACTGAAGGGGCAGCTTCCCTGGGAGTAAGATCCTAGGTCCTTAAGTTACTGAAATTATCTTTGTATAGAAAAGCACTTTCAAAATTATTACTAAATTTCAAGCACCTTAACATGGAAGGAGGTTTTCTTCAACCGCCACTCAACCACACCAGTGAGGCAACCACCTGTGTTATCTTTTCATAATGCTAACTCTACCTTTCTGGCTTTTATGTTGAGGTCACCCATTCATAATGCTAGTGTTTTGACGAAAGAGGGAGAAGAGAAGGATGAGGAAGGGGAAAGGAAAGAGAGAGAAAGAAAGAAGTAAAGAGAGGGAGAGAAAGAGATGAAAAAAGAGAGAAAAGAGAAAGATACATAGAAAGACATTCAGACAGAAACAGAGAGAGAAAAAAGTCAGGTAGAGAAACAGAGAAAAAGATAGAAACTACCTAGATTTCTCCCTTTTTAGTGTCTAAACTATACAACAGAGTATTCCAGCACATACACAAACACACTCACACACACTCAGTGCAGCTCTCAGCAACATTCAGATACATGTAAGTAGAAGAAATCATCTCCCCATCCAACAGAGATAGGTCTCTGCTGAAATTGAGGTAATCCTACTTTTTCACTTGATTATGTTTTACTGAATATAGATGTTTTTAATTTGTATCATCAACTTTGGGCCCAAATATAGAAGCATGATATTTAATCAATTAAACTTATTAGTTCTGAGTGGATTTTCACTGAAATAAGTCATAGAATAAAAGAACATTGTTATTAGATGGCAGGAAAAAATGAATTAGTTGTAAAGGAATGAAAATTGGAGAGGGAAAACTTTCTATAAACAATCCTATTTAATTTTTTTTATATTCATATATTTATGTCCAAAGAAATGTCAAATATTTTTTGTCCTTCACTAAATGAAAACTTCTACAAGAGAAACTGAGTCCAAGCCTCATCATTGTTAAGATACTTGAAAATATGCCCCCATGGTAGGAAGTCACTTAACACCATTTTTATAGCCAATACAGTGTCAGGGAGAACTCTGCTTGACAGAACCCTGGATGCCCCATGTTTGTAAGCAGCCCTGTTGGTTCCTGAACAAACACTAATGTGTTAGGTGTTCAATCAGACTGCATGGCTGCGCCATGACCAGTTCGAAATACATGCCCATTAAACGTTTCTCTACAAAGCCCCTTGACCTTGGGAGAACATGACACAAAGGCCTTTGTAACAATAGGTGGTCCAGATTTCCTGGGCTCTACATCATAAAGTCAGTGGCATGCATATCTGCTCACCATAATCACTACCATCTCCCCACCACAAAGCTGAGCCTTTTCCTCTTTTGTTGTCTCTTCTTAACTGTCTTTGGACAGATGCCCTTGAAAATGGTCAGACCCTCCCTTAGGGTTCTGGTGCTTCTGCTTACTGTTCTTAGCCAGGGACTTCTTTTCTTTAAGCTTCCTCTCAATGTTTCAATTCCTTTCAATTATTTTATTCTTATGCAGTCTCTTCTGGAACTCTACATCCATTTTTGCCTCTCAGTCACTGCATCCATAAAGTCCTACTTCTGACACTCTCTACATGAAACATGCCTGTAATATAAAATCCTCCACCACCAGCAAGCATCCACAGTGGAACTCATATGATCTCTGACAAAATCAGGAAGAGGTCTTGAAACCCATTCATATATTTTTGTTTGTTTGTTTTCTGGAATATTAACAGTTTGGTTTGGTTTCTTCATGAGCCACTCCAACTTGAGCTATTTCTCTTTGGCAATATTTTGGGGAATGACAAGTAGCTGTGAGTTTTTCTTTGGCTACAGCAGCAGCACAGACAATGATGGATGGTAAACTTGCCATGGTCTTATTTAATTTTTAAAGAATAATTAATACTGATAACAAAAAAATGTTCAAAAATAGAAAAAGAAAACATTTTACCAAATTCATTTTATGGAATACATATAGTCATACATCCTAAGCCAGTGAATGATACATAGAGACCAACAACAAAAAAAAAGATATCAAATTAAAAAAATTAGATCCTAGCAAAAAGGACAATTGTTATTCATAAAAATAAAGAATTCATGATGATCAAGCTTTATTTAAAAGAGGAGGCATGTATAGTCCAATAGTAGGAAAAGAATACAATTAATCATATTAAACATTCAAAACCACAAAATTCTGTTAATGCAGGAAAAAAAATCCTTCACAAAGTAATTTGGTGCTAGAAACTGTACAGCATGGAAAATGACACTTTTTAATTGTAAAGTATGTTGAAAACCAAAATCTAGCATTATACAAAATGGAGAAATACTGAAAGCTTCTCAATAAATATAGGAGTAAAGCAGAAATTTCCCATTTTCTCAGATGTTATTTGACATAGTTCTAAAAATTTTAACAATACAGATAGACAAAAGGGATTTAGAACTATCCTTATTTCTTGATGCCATAATGATTTGCTTTGAATATCAATGCACTCAGCAAAGAAACTAATTGAAACAATTAATAGCTTCAGTAAAGATGCAAGCTAGAAAATAAATCCACACAAATCAACCTCATTTCTACTCAGTAATAACAAGATCTAAGTGGGAATAATAGAAAGGGAGTTCCCATTCAAAATAATTACAGAAGACATAAAAATGTCGGGCAGCCAATCTACTAAAGTATATATAATATTTATCTAGATAGTATTATAAAATGCTACTTTAGGAAATGAAGAGTAACTTAAACAATTGGAAAGCTAGTCATTGGTCATGGCTTGGTCATGTCAATCTAATGAAAAATAACAATAGTACTGAAATTATTTATAAATTTAGTGTTATAACAATCAATTTGCCATGGGGATATTTTACAGAGCTAGACAAAATAATGTCAAGGTTCATTTGGAGAAACAACAACAGAAACTAGAAAGTCCAGAGAAATAAAGGGGAAAAAAATTTAAAGCAGGATTCGAGGGAGACTATTACTTCTAGACCTTCAACTACATTATAAAGCATCAACTGTCAAAACCATTTGATACTAGTTAAAATATTCAGATAGGTGGTACAGTGGATACAGCTCCAGGCCTGGAGTCAGGGAGACTCATGTTCTTGAGTTTAAATCTGACCTCAGACATTTAGTAGCTTTGTGACCCTGGGGAAGTTGCTTAACCCTGTTGCCTCAGTTTCCTTATCTGTAAAAATGAGGTGGAAAAATAAAAGGCACAGCATTCCAGGATCTTCGCCAAGAAAATCCAAAATCTGTTCACTAAGAGTTAGACATGACTGAAAAAATGACTCAAGAGCAAAAAAGTTGAAGCATACAGAATTTTATGACAGAAATAGAATTGTACTTTCTAAGCCAGATAATGGTAGAACAAAAATGACCAGCACAATAATTGAGTATATAATACTCATATTCAACATGCATAATTACTAGAGATAAAAGCACCAACATCTGGGTTTTCAAAGGGATGGGTGCTCCTTATTGGCTACCCAGACTCCCATCTGGCCAAAACAAACATTTCCAAAGAGTAAGCCCCAAAAGCAAAACCTCTCCTCAGAGTATAGATACACTTTTCAGAGCTGGAGGGCACCATGACCCTTGAGAACCAGTGCCTCATTAGAAATTAACAAAAGGTATGGCCCTTCCTGCAAAACAAATCTCCCCTAATCAATCTTCCCTTAATAGGCAGGTCCATTAATGAGTGGGGAAGATCTTTAACTCTTTAGAAATTAACAAAAGGTGTGGGTCTTCAACAAAACAAACCACCCCTAATCAAGCTCCCCTTAATGGGCTCCACCTGAGGCCAATTAATGGGCAGGAAACTTTACAAGGAGATATACACAGTATGAATAAAAGGATTATCAGAGGGAGGAGGAAGCAGAAGAACCAGGAAAGTCATCCTGTAGAAGATTTGAATTAAATCTTTAAACTGAATCCAAAGAAATTTAAAAAAAATAGACTTGAAGAAATAGTAGAAATGAGGGGAAATCATTAAAAAAAATTATGGAGTAAAATATGTAGTCAAGAGACTGATTGCCTGTAAGAGGATGGGTCATAGAGTGTGGGACAAAGAGTGCAGTATAAGAAAACTTTTAGAAAGGTAAGAAGGGGACCAAGTATGAAGGGCTTTAAATGACAGACGTAGGAATTTATATCTTTGAAGTAATAGAGAGATGCTGTAATGTACTGAGTAGAGGAAGAGCTTTAGAGAAAACATTCTGACCACTGAGTGAAGAATTGGTTGGGTGGAAGGAGATACCTGAAACAGGGAGCACTTTTTAAAAAATTTATGTTTAGCTTTCAACATTCAGTTTTTATAAGAGTTTGAATTCTAAGTTTTCCCCTTTTTTCCCCTCCCCACTTCCCAAGATGGAATGCAATTAGAGAAGGCTACACATATACAATCTTATCAAACATATTTCCACAGTAGTCATATTGTGAAAGAAGAATCATAACAAAATGGAAAAAAAAAATATGAGAAAGAAAAAACAAACAAAAAGGAGAAAATTGTTTTCTTTGATCTGCATTCAGATTTCACAGTCCTCTCTCTGAATGAAGATAGCATTTTCTACCGTGAGTCTTTGGAATGGTCTTAGATCATTCAATTTCTGAGAAGAGCTAAGTCTCCCAAAGTTGGTCATCACACTGCTCACTTCAGCATCAATTAATCAGTCTTTCCACATTTTTTTTCTGAATTCTGCCTGCTCATCATTTCTTATGGAACAATAATATTCTATTACATTTATATACCATAACTTGTTCAGCCCTTCCTCAATTGATGGACATCCCCTCAATTTCCAATTCTTGGCCACCACTAAAAGAGCTGCTATAAATATTTTTGTACATGTGTCTTTTTATCTTTTTTTTACGATCTCTTTGGGATACAGACCTAGTAGTAGTATTACTGGATCAAAGAATATTCAGTTTTATACACTTTGGACCTAGTTCCAAATTGCTCTCCAGAATGGTTGGATCAATTCACAACTCTACCAACAATGCATTAGTCTTCCAGTTTTCCCTTCTACAACATTTATCATTTCCCTGTTTTGTCATGTTTGTCAATCTTATAGTGTGATGTGCTGCCTCAGAATTGTTTTAATTTCCATTTCTCTAATTAATAGTGACTTAGAGAATTTTTTTCATATGACTATAGATAGCTTTAATTTCTTCATCTGAAAACTGCCTGTTCATATCCTTCAATCATTTATCAATTGGGGAATGACTTGTATTCTTATAAGTTTGACTCAGTTCTCTGCATATTTTAGAAATGAAGCCTTTATAAGGGATACTGGCTGAAAAAAAAAATGATTCCTAGCTTTCTGCTTCCCTTCTAATCTTGGTTGCATTTGCTTTATTTTGTAAAATCTTTTTGATCTAATGTAATCAAAATTATCCATTTGCATTTTATTATGTTCTCTAGCTCTTATTTGGTCACAAATTCTTTCATTCTTTATAGATCTGACAGATAAATTTTTCCTTGCTATCTTAATTTGCTTATAGTGTCATCCTTTATGTCTAAATCATGTGTCATTTTGATTTTATCTTGGTATACAGTGTCAGATGTTGATCAATGCCTAGTTTCTGCCATATTATTTTCCAGTTTTCCCAGCAGTTTTTGTCCAATTGTGAATTCTTATCTCAGAAGTTGGAGTCTTTGGTTTATGAAACAGTAGATTACTATATTCATGGACTACTGTGTCTTGTGTACCTAACCTGTTCCACTCATCCACCACTCTATTTCTTAGCCACTACCAAGTAGTTTTGTTGATTGATGCTTTATAATTGTAATGTTAATTACAGTTAAAGATCTTCCTGCCTATTATTAGACCTCAGCTACCTTTTGTTAATTTCTAATGAGGCACTAGGTCATTAGGATCATGCCCTTTAGCTCTGAAAAGCATATATATAGTCTGAAGTGCAGTTTTTCTTTGAGAATTAGGTTTTGGAAGAAGGTTCATGTGCCAAATGAGACTCTGGGGAGCTATTAAGAAGTCCCCTGTCTTAGAAAACCCAGATATTGGTGCTTCTCTCTCTGGTAACAATGTATGTATTGCCTATGGTCAGACAGTTGGAAGCCCTGTCTGTTGGTCTTTCTGTGTGTAATTTCTGCTTGTAATTTCTCTTTGTATTTTCTCTGAAGTTCAGGTTGCTGATTTTTTTCCTCTGAAATAAGTGAATAATATATGTGTTTGATTGAAGTGAGGTACAAAGAAATACAAAGAAACAATAGAATACAAAGTCATCCCTATTAAAAAAGTTGCTTTCTTTTCAGAAAAGCAGATCTAAGAACCTGTATCAGCAGGTCATCCTCATTTCCAGAGTGTTTATTGTTACAATAATACACTTTTAGATCTGATATGGATAGGCCACCTTCCCTTGTATTTCTTTTCATTAATTCTGCATAGAGCACTTTAAGAATCTATTTCCAAGTACAGGCAAGAAGATATCAAAAGAAATCTTAAATTAGGGTGGTGACTGCATGAGTAGAGACAAAGGGATGTCTAAGAATGTTGTTATGTAGGCAAAAGTAACAAGATTTAACAGCAGATTGGATATGAGAAATAGCACTAGTGAGAAGTCAAGGATGGCATTGAAGTTTTGGGATTATAAGACTGAAAAAAAATAATAATCAATTATAATGATCAAACAATAGATTAATGAGAATTTTTTAGCAGGAAAATGTGTTGGTTTACATATATGGAATTTGATTTCCTTTTACAACGTTCAATTTCTAATGTTCCAAAGGCAGCTGGTGTTACTGGGCTAAAGCTCAGGTAAGTTAGTGACTGCTTATATATAGCAATAAGTAATCAGCCAAGAGATGATAGCTATGTGATTATGAAAGAAAATGTAGAGAGAGAAGAGAGCAGGATCTTGAGTACACCGTGAGAGTTACTCACAGTTACTGATAGACTCTAGACAATGACCCAGTGAGAGAGACTGAGAAGGAGCAATGAGACTAGAAAGGAGCACCAAATACGTTCAGTGCCATAAAACCTAGGGAGGAGAGATTATCATGAAAGAGAGAGGGAATTATGCATTCAAAAATTGCAAAATGTTCAAGAAAGATCACAATTAAGTGATCATTGGTGACTTTGGAGAGAAGTCTCAGTTGAATGATGAGCTCAGAAGCCAGATTACATATAGAAATACAATAAAAGAGAAGTTTGCAATTTTTGACAAAAGTCATCCCTATATGGCACTAATTAATCATATTTAATATTCATCATTTTGCTCCTACGTACAAAGATCAAGATGCTACCAATATGCTGCCAGTAGAATGGTGCAATCATTCTTGTAAATAATTTCCAGTGATGAAAAAATTTATCTCAAAACTCCATACATCTTTACCTACATTTCCCCCTGCTTAGCATATAAACCAAGGTGATAAAAAAAAAAAAATCTTTTGTAGTATTGATGGGGTGCTTGGGTGCATGTATTTGGGCCCCAATTCTAAAATCTCATTTCTCTTTAAAAATCACATTTCTCCCTAGCCTCAAAATACTATCCCAGGCAGTTTCTCCCCAGTCCAAGGACACAGCCTGCTCTAGCAACAACTGCTATCTCCCTTTCTGCTATAGTAGCCAGGTGCACCTACAGAACTCATTAGTTTGAACCAGCTGTGTACTGAACTGGCTGTGTACTGGATCATAAGGACATTTACTGCTCACTGACCAATCGTACGTATTCTAGACTTAGACATACCTATACTCCCTTACATTAATCTTGTCTAACAAGACATTGACAAGAAAAGCCTGGTTTTTCCTGGTCAGCTCTGACCATTGGTTGACTTAGCAACATTTCAGGCCTAAAACCACATGTCCAGGTAGCCCCCTCTTGGGCTATTTCTCAATGAATTTTGGGTAAAATACCTGCGCAGTAGATATCAAAAGTGCATGTTCCTTTAAGAACTGACTACTCTTTAACCACTCCCTAATCCCACCCCAAAACACCTAGTTAGCATATTTGGCACAAATGATACTGTAGAATATCCTAGATAAACTTTCCCTGTACTCTTTTAAGGTTGCAGGTTCCCTAAGAACTCTTGCCCACTGAAAAGCGTAATAAACCTTGACTTCAACAATGCTTGAGTTGGTCAGTTCTTCTCCAGATGACCTGTCCCTGGTACCCTGGTCTTTGTGGGTGTCTCACACCCCCTTTCCAGCCTTCATCAGTATCAAAGAGTTGGAAATAAAGTGGACATCCATCAACTGGGGAAACAAACAATTTGTGACACTGTAAAAAAATTATGCTTATATGAACTGATACATGGTGAAATAAGCAGAAGTGGGGAAACTATATGATACAATATAAACAAATAAGATTTTAAAAAGTCAAGAAATATTTATAAATTGCCTACTATTTGTCACACACTTTATAAATACTATTGCATTTGTTTCTTAAAACTCTCCTTTGAAGTAGGTGCTATTATTCCCATTTTACAGTTGAGGAAACTGAGATTAATAGGTTCAGTGACTTGACCAGAGTCACTCTGTGAGTGTTTGAAATTCAAGTCTTCTCAACTCCAGGCCCAGGTTTCTATTTACTGAATAACTTAGCTCCTAAGAGCAACATATTCTAATGAAAGCAGTAAGGAACTGGGAGTTGAAGTATTGAGACCAGATGTTATTTCTCCCACTACTTAATTACATTGCCTAAATATCTTAGATTTTTTTTTTAAATCTCTGTTTTGTCACTTTACCTACGAAACTAATGTTTTCTCTCCTAACCACTTTGCATAGTTACTGTGAAGTTTGAATGGGATGATGGATGTAAAAATACGTAAGAATAAATGTATGAAGTTGTAAGGGAAGGAAACAGTTCCACACTTAACTAAAGAAAGAAATGGGCAGCTGGGTGCCACAGTGGATATGGCACTGGTCTTGTAGTCAAGAGGATCAGATTTCAAATCTAGCCTCAGAAACTTAACTAGCTGTGTGACCCTGGGCAAGTCATTTAACCCTGTTTATTTCAGTTGGCAAAATACGATAGTATCTTTGCCAAGAAAACAACAAATAAGGTTGCAAAGACCCAGACATGACTAAGTAACTAAACAACAATAAAGAAAGTGAAGTAGAGGAAAATTAGGTGTTATTTTATTCCTGGAGTCCTGGATTCAGTTCCCCATGTTGTTCTCAATCTAGTGGCATCCTCCTTTAAATAGGAGGGGTTGTTACAAAGGAGAGGTTCACCCCATCCTTCTAACATCCTGCTTTACTTTTCCTTTTTCACTAGGCACTAAGTGACTAAGTTTTACTGTTCCCATTATCGCTAAGGGACTAAAAGTTCAAGTTCAAGCAGTAGCCTCCAAATTTTGCATACAGGGGTAAAAGCCAGGTCATTTCAACCTATGCACGAGTCTGTTTCTTGATCACAGTATGCCTTAGGTTTTTACCAAGAGTGAAGCAAAGATAGGTGAGTGGACATCAGTGGTACATTCTTTTTAAACAAAATTCAATTGGATAAGCATTTTATCAGCTTGTTCTGTATAACCAGCATAGTTTTAGATGCCAAATAAACAGAGGACTTGTGGCTTGTGACTAGCAACACTAGCATAGCTTTTGGATGACCAAATACATGGAATAAATCCTTCTGGGAGAGCCATGCAATTTAGTGCTGAGAATAAAACCTCTAGTTAATTCTCCCTAAAGTTTTCTCAGTATCTATAGACAAGAATCAATTTGAAATCTTTTATACTGGTTCCTTTTGTCATTACAGTAAATAGCCTTATATGATAATAACCCATTCTACTGCTTATAAAACCTGCTTGATCTGTGTTTATCACTTGCCCTATAATTCGTTCTCCTTTTTTTGTTTGTTACCAGACATATAAAATACACAGTCAAGCAGTTCTTAAACATGCAATAGGATATAAAAAGATATCTAGATGGTCATATTGAACAATTTTAATGTTGAAACAATTGAGGTTGATTGTCCATTCTTCACTGGGTTTTTAGAAGATGATACAGCATCAAAAAATTTTTAATAATTTCAAGGATTCTTTTCAGCATAGTTTAGTGCTTTAATCTCAGACCTAATTAATACCTTTCTGTTTTACTGAAAGAAAATAACTAATGGCTCATTAGTTTCATTGGAAGAATTCATTTTATGGCTGCAAAACATCATTAGGTGCCTGCTTTTGACACAAATACAGACCTTAGTCAGTTGTAGGTGACTGGCAGCTTGGTGGCAAAGTGGAAAGATGGATGAACTTGGAGTCAGGAAGACCTAAGGACAAATTGTGCCAAAAATACCATCAGAGTGACTCTGGGCAAATCACAAATTTTCTGTGCCTCAATTTCATCTTCTGTAAAATGGAAATAGTAGCATGTAACTCACAGGGTTGTTGCCAGAGTTAAGTAAGATGACATATATAACACTCTATATAAATGCTAACCATTATGATGATGATGATGATGATGATGATGATGATGATATAGATGGCTCGTCTATGTGCATATAACTTCTTTTACAAGAGCTAGAGAACAGTTTGACCAGTTACTTGATTTTCATTTTCTTGTGATAGCTATCTATTTTCATATATTGAATGGCATGCCCCAAGGTGCAAAAGTGCTATTTTCCTTTGAGGATGAAATATAAACTCCTCTGCCTGTCATTTAAAGTACTACCTTTACTACCTTTCCAGTTTGCTGATACCATCCTCCCCCTCCACACACTCAACAATCTAGCCATACTGGTCTGCTTATCGTGTTTCACATACAGTTCCATATCCTCTCTCTATACCTTTATTCTGGCTTTCCCCTAATTTGTTTATGGTATCACCATTTATGATTAGGAAATATATTCTTTTTTGAGCTTATCTTGGCATATAGTTTGAGATGGGAATTAGAAAATTTAGGCTGAAACTCTCAGTTATATTCACATCTTCAAAACTGAAGGAATTTCCCGAAAGGGCTTCTCTTTTTGCACAACTCCAATCCTGTCTCCCATGCTTGTCTAATAATAGACACAGTAATATAATGTTTGTTTCTTTTACATAACATGTATATATGTATGTGTACATATTATGCATACACATATTTATTTGTATCTTGAATTACCTTCAGTATAGAGAGGTTAATGGGGTTTTAGGTAGAGATGCAAAACAACTTAAATGAGAGAGTCAAATATCCATGTGTATTTTTTTCCTAATTGGTGATTGTAAGTACTTTTAATTGGATATAGATGACATAAAGCAGCAAAGATACACATAGTATATCTGAAGTCCATAGTATTGCCTTTAGGCCAAAAAGTGAGCTAAAAGGTTGCTCTGAAAAGTAGGAAGAAAAAGAGATGGGGGGAGAAGATGGTTGAAGAAAAGATCACATCCTAAACCACCCTCCAAGGAAGAAATAGACAAGCTCAGGAGCAAAATAAAGTGTCAGCTAATTACCTCTATATTCTATTATAACATCCAATAGAGTTTCATAAATATATGTGCAATAAAAACAAGTGTTTTGGCAGGGGGAGAACTAGCAACTGTGGGGATCAAGAAAGGTTTCATGTTTAAGATGACACTAACCACCCATATCTCTATGCCACCTCAATGCCAGCTCCCCAGAGGACAATGGTCTGTGCTATGTCTGTTGCCTCTCTTGAACCACCAGCTACATTTATTTAGCTTTGCACAAGTGCCAGGTCAAATTCTAAAATTTTTCTCAACAAAAAGTTGCTAATGATGATTGATCATATTGTAATGTATGTGATTGACTCATTGTAGGTGCTTAATAGAGACTTATTGAATGTGTACCTGAAAAGTAGTAAGTATTCTTAAAGATAGTTACGGAAGTGGAAAGCCGACTACCAGGATGAGCATTTGGTCCACTTCTGTATTTTCTTGTGTTTCACATTATGAACCACAAAAGAATAGAACGCAAGTAAATATGTGACACATGGAAATCAATCATTCAATCCATCAATAAACATTTATTAAGTGACTACTATCTGCCAGACACTATGCTAATCCCTGGGGATAAAAAAAAGCAAAAGAAAGCTCCTGCCCTCAGACAGCTTATAGTCTAATGAGGGAGATAACACAAAAACATATAAAAATCAAGCTATATACAGGAGAAATAGAGATAATTAACAGATATTAGGTGGTGTAATGAAAAGGGATTGATGGCAGCTTCATATAGAAAGTGAGACTTTTGTTGGGACTTAAAGGAAGTCATGGAGGTCAGTAGTTAGAATGGAGGAAGAAGAAAGTTTGATGAGAGGATGAAAGCTAGGAAGAAATCCAAAGATCTAAGAGATAAATTGTTTTCTTTATGGAATATCCAAGAGGCTAGTGGTGTCACTGGTTCAAACAGTACATACTGGGAAGAAATATGTAAGAAAACTGGAAAGGTAGGAGATGGTTATGTAATGAAATTCTTTGAATGCAAAACAGCAGAGCATTTTGTATTTGCTCCTGAAAGAAACAGAAAGCTCTTTCCTTCCTTTCTTCCTTTCTTCCTTTCTTCCTTCCTTCCTTCCTTTCTTCCTTCCTTCTATACTTTCTTCCTTACCTCCTTCTTTCCTTCCTTCATTCCTTTCTTCCTTCCTCCCTTCCATTCTTCTTTCTTCATTTCATTCCTTCCTTTAAATAAAAGGGAAGTTTGAAATATGAATGCTGGCAGCATCATTGTTTTATGTCCTGTATCAATACTCATGCTATTCTATCTGAGAGGCATGGTGATGTAGATGAAAGATCACTCTTTGAGTACAAAAGGCCTGTCTTTTAAGTGCTGCCTCAGACACTCATTAGCTAGTGTCTGGTATTGTCAGGGAAGAGAGCTGTTCAGGGCTGCTGTCTTAGAGGATTACTACTAACTATAGCTATGTGGGATTTATTGTCTTAATGATCTTATTGATTTCATGTTTCCTGTACTTTCCTGAAGGCTCATACTAATAGGTTGGGGCCTGAGTATTTTAACCTTTATGTAACTATGATGGAACTCATCTTGTAAAAAGCCCATTTATGGAAGAAGAAGAAAAGCCCAGGAACTACTAGAGGTGACCACATTTCTATAGGTGAAGCAGGGAAGAGTTTGGCTGCAATTGATGGTGAATAGATTTTCAGAGTATGATCCTTGCCCTAACCTTTTTTTTATTTCCATGGATTATACCATCACCATCTCAGCTGATACTTAAAATCTCAGAAAAGCCTTTGACCTTGCCACTTTCCTGCATCTCCTCATACCATTAAATGACAAGTCCTGTCAATTCTACTCCTGTAATATTTCTTGTGGCTTTTCCTTCTTTCTACTTCTCCTCTCCCTAATTCTCCTTCTATCATCTCTCTCCAGGAACATTATTATCTGAAGTCATCTTTCTGTTTTTATTTTGTGCTATTCAAATTTTATTGACATAATAATCATAAATTACTGTTTTGACAAAAATAATAGCATTTACATAGCACTTTTAAGGTTCGCATAGCACTTTTCACATATTAACTCTTTTGATCCTTACATCAATCCAAGGAGGTAGGTTCTGTTATTAATTTCATTATATGGATGAGGATACTGAGGCTGAGAGAAATTTGGTGAGTTTCCCAGGGCCACCCAGTCAGTGTCTGAGGCAGATTTTGAACTCAAACCCTCTTGACTCTGACACCATTCCCCTATCTACTTCATTACTTTATTGACCTATCACTTCTCTATTAACCTACTTTAATGACTAATGAAATAAATATTACCTGGATATTCAAAACTCTGTACTTATCTTTTGACCTTATCTAATACTGTACTCCTTTCTATATTCTATGTTCTGATTAATTTCAACAATTCACAGCTGCCTTTTCTCCTCTTGACCTTTCCAAGGTACAATTTTTTTCTAGAAGGAACTCCCATGCTTGAAATGTCTGTGAAGTCCATCCTTTCTATTGAAGGTTCAATATAGAGAATAAGAAAATCTTAGAGTTACAAGGGTTCTTGGAAGTCATCTATTATAAATTGTTCATGAATCCTTTTTTCAAAATAATATCACTATCAGTAATCACGTAGCCTATGTTTGAATACCTCCGGTTGAATAAAAAAAAAAAAACTCACTGCTTTTTAGGTAGTTAATTTATTATTTTTATCCATTTACTACTATTAGGTAGCTTTTTTTATGCTGAGCTGAAATCTGTCTCTGTTAATTCTACCCAGAAAACTCATGTTCTCTATCCTAGAATACAACAGTTTTAGTCCCTTTCCCACATAAAATCCTTTCAAATTCTTGAAAGTTTTTTGAAATCTTTGTGAGTTTTCTCATTTTCAGGAAAATTATTGTGAATTATTTCAAACAACTCATATATTACATGCTTTCAGGTATCGTCACCATTCTGAATGCCTTCCTTTGGACATTCTCTTGCTCTTCAATATACTTTTAATTTTTTTTCTTTATTTCATTTTTAATTAATGAAATAAAATCTGCATTTCCATAAAACAGTAGCATAAATAATTGCATATGAAATTGCAAATCTATTATGGAAAACTTTCTATTCCTCTTAAATGCATAATAAAGTTATCAAACTTTCTTTTTCCCTTTTTACTTCCTCCCCCCACCCTAGAGATGGATACTATTAGATAAAAGTATGTATATGTATACACACACACTAATATATATATATGCATGTATACATTTATATGTACATAAAATATCATTCATGCATACTTCTATTTGTCAGTTCAAGACGCTTTTAAAAATCCGTCTATGAGACTTGAGCAGAATACGCTAGATATAGATAGATCAAAACAGAGTGGTAGCATTTTTCTCAGTCTTATTCTTTTAAGTGTACTTCCATTAAAACTTTGTTGTTTCTCAGTTTGGTTGCCAAGTGATATGCTGAATGCATTAAACACACTGATGTCCTTTCCACATGACCTATCATCTCAGCATATATGTTCCACCTGGTTCTTGTATTGTTTTAGTGTACTTGCATTATAACATTCTCCCACCTCCCTGACTTTGCATTGGTTGTCCCTAGTGACTAGAATGTTCTCCCTCCTCTGCTCTGCAACTTAGCTTCCCTAGGCTTCCTTCAAAACTCAACTCAAAGACTCACCTTCTACAGAACGACTTTCCTGCCTTCCCAGCTGCTAATGCTTTCCCCTTTTCATATTGCTTTGTATCTAATCTATAAATATCTGCACATTCCTAAATGCTTACATTTATGTATGCCCCCATTGGAATTTAAGCTCTTTGAGGCTATGGACTTTTGTAAATGGGGGAGGCACTTTGTATTCCCAGCACTTAGCAAAGTGCCTGGAATTTAATTAATAACTGTTGATATGAACTCAGATTTTTCTGCCTTCAGACCAAACTCTCTATCCACTGTGCCACCCAGCTATCTAGACTTGTGATCAAATTCTGCCTCTCTAATATATTGGTTTTGTGACCATGGGCAACTCTCTTAACCTCTTAGCATTCTAGGCAACTTTCTTAGATAATAAACTGCAGAAGATGCCAATTTCAGTGGGAGTTTTCTCACAAAAGCAGTCTCTATAAGAGAGAATCACAGATATATCCCTCCTTTTTAGTCTGTATGGCATCTATATCTTCAGCCAATCAGGGAAGAAGTACTCAATAGAATAGATCCAGTGACAGAGTCCTGGGGCCAATTTTAAGAAATATTTTTCTAAGGTGACATTGACCTGTCCTAATATTCTTTAGGTTCAGCCATATTGATGGAGTCCTAATAGAGCTTCCCCCAGCCCCAATATTCTAACTTCATTATAGACTTCTCCTCAAGGCCAATTGTATCTACCTACCACTTACCCCCACCTACAAATGTCCTAACTTCTTCATATATGCCTCACTGCTCACTAGAACATCAGATGTATCCCTGAACTCATAGTTCTCACAGAAACAGCACACATGGGAACTCAGCCACTGCTTCTACCCAGCCATGAATCTCAGACTCATTCTCACAGAAGCAACTGTATTCTTGTACTCAACCACAATCATATCATCCCATTAGCCGTATCATCCCATTAGCCCAAGACAGGACCACAATACCTAACTATCCATCTTGACCAGACAATACCACAATAGCTAGCCAATAAGAAAACAGCACCACCAGGATGTAGAGCAAGATACTTGACCATCTAACCATAGAAGGGGCCCACCCTGTGATAGTACCTGTGCAGTAATAGTAAAGAACTGACCTAGAGTGAGTTTATAATGCAGAGAGGCTTAGCATATAATATTACTATCATATATACATACCCCCTAACTATATGCATTATGAGCAACCACATGTACAGTTCCACTGAGTCTGGAACCCTCCTCCATTATCTAATCCCTTGACAAACTCTTCTTGCCTTTTTAATATTAATCATATTCCTATATTCTATGTAAATTATGTATGTCTTGCCTTACCAAAGTGGCTGAATTCCACTAAGGGACTTAGTCACTTGCCAGAGCGTGAAACTTCAAAGCTATAATAAATCTTTCCAACTGGCTTGGAGTCTACCTAAGTCTTTGAAATTCTTTAGAGATGTCCCATGGCAACCCTACATGAACCTTGTCAATATCACCATATCTGAATTTATTACACCATACCAATCCAGTCCACTTATCTTCATCTTTTCTACCAGAACATTGGAAAAGGTTTTGCCAAACGCCGCATTAGAATCTAGGTAGACTATGTCTATGGCATCCTCCTGCTCTGCCAGTCTGGTATGTCTGTTGAAAATAAAACTAAATAGGTTTATTTTGCAATGACCTGTTCTTGGTGAAACTGCAGTAAATCACAGGTCCATCTCTATAATGTCTTCCTGCAGCTCCTTCCTGTTGGTATTCTATCCTTCAGTATGAAACATTATTTAGACCTCTTCCTTTCATTATCCCATTTTTTATATTTTGGCGCATGCTTCTCTATTCAACTGCATATTTCTTGAGGAAAGGACCCCAATTATTCCTTCTTGGTGACTCTGGAGGGTAACAAAGTGTCCTGTCAGTAGTGAAATTTAACAAATACATTGCTTTTATTTGATTTTTCTGAGTCTCCTATTCTCATTTTTGATATTCTATCTCAGGAAATGAATATTTTCTCAGTCTTGAGGAAGTCCTGAAGTGAATCGTTGGAGATTGGCCAACTAGATGTGCCAGGTTTCTTTATTGCTACATAGCTCACTGTGTTATTCCATGTTCAACAACTGGAAAAAAATCTTTCTGAATAACTAATGGGTCAATAAATCATGAAATAATCTATCTGTATCCGTGTAGATCTATCTGAATATCTTCAAGTAAAGAATGATATATTTTGCATAATGCTCTATGCATTTTTTTTTTTCAGTTTTGCAAGTCTGGCTAGGAAGAATGGAGTTGACTTAAGTTAATTTCTGACTTTCTAATTAAGGCTCTGGGTCAATATTCAAATGCTGAAATTGAACCTATGTGGCATGATCATATTTCTCAAACACTTTATCAATGAATGGTAAGTAAGTCCAGAGGAAAGAAAAATCAAGGCAGCTAGGTAGCCCAGTGGATCAAGTACCAGGACTAGACTCAGGAAGATATCTTAGTAAGTTCAAATGTGGGCTCAGGCACTTACTAGCTATGTGACACTGGGTAACTACCTTCACCCTGTTTGCCTCAGTTTTCTTGTTGGTAAAATGAGCAGGAGAAGGAAACGGCAAATCACTTCAACATCTTTGCCAAGAAAACCCCAAATGGAGTCATGAAAAGTCAGACAGGAATGAAATGACTGAACTTCAATAACCACAACAAATGTGACTGGAGACAGTTTCCAGTGAAAATTAGTTTTAAGACTAAGTATGCTTAATTTGAAGAAGAGAAGATTTCCTGAGGAAGGTACAATGACCTTCAAGTATTTTGTAGGGTGTCTTACAGAAGATGGATTAGATTGTATTTTCTCACCAGAGTAGCCTAACTAGGAGTGGTGACTAGAAATCTGAATCACATTTCACCTGGATTAAAGATAAAACTTCCTGCCAATTCCTATAAAATTGGAATGGAACTTTTTGGGTCATGATGGATTTCCCTTACTGATGGTTCCCAAATATAGGTTACATGACCTCTTTCTAGAAATATTGTGGAAAAGAATTCTGCTCAGGTATGGTATAGAATAGATTTCCTCTGAAATACCATGAAACTTTGAGTCTTTTTGTTATTAATATTGAACACTTTTCCTGATCATTTAAAAATATCACTGACATTATTGAGTTTAAAAAGAGAAAAAATGTGATATTTTAAATTTAAAGACTCTTTGCTCACTCTCATAGTAAACAATTTTTTCCAGCTAGAATATGATATATATATACATAAAATATATATATATATAATATAAAACATATAAAATATGACTTTTTTTCTAAGGAGGAAATGACATTCATTGGAAATAATTGATAAGGCAGTCAAATGCCTGAAATAAATGAAATTATTTTTATGGTATTGTTTTACTTGTTACTATCTATGTACATTTCAAAACAAGGACTGATCTGCATTGGCTGAACTAGTTAGCTATTCTAAATACAATTTAGCTGGTACTATAGGTAAACTATGCAATTCTTCATTATGTTTCCTTTTTATTTTTAACAGCTATGTGCATTTTTCTCAGCTACAAAGTATATATTTTAATTTCATGCATCATTGTAGTATTGATATACCAAGTTTAGCAGTAATTACCCACTTAAAATTAGTAATTTTTTTATCGTATACTTGCTGCAAATTGTCCAAATTTCAGTATATCTGATTTGCTATTTATTTATTATTTACTACTTCTAACTTTTTGTGTTCTCAAGATGATGATTATGGAGAGTTTAGCATACTGAATCTACTATCTAACCCACCTTTGCTATAAAACCTTCTATATAGTCCAATATATATTTGGACTGTGGTTTCTTCCAGTTCTAGAATATTTTTGACGAGTGGCCATTCAATATCCATTTAAATAAATAATCTATTTCTAATAATGGGGATACCATAGAAATTGGCATATACAGACATGTTCCCAATTAATGAACCATTTATTTTTATTATGAGAGAGAGGACCATAAATGATTAAGCCTTTCCTACCCAAACCATAATTAAGAAGGGGGAAGAGAAAATAGTCACTTACAAAAGTATAAACAAGGCTAGAGGTCCTTGATCCAAGCTTTGAACATAGATCTAGGTTCCTATGCAAAGTAATTGTAGAGATAATGGCCATTTTGCATGGATGCAAATGCTAGTAAAAGTATTGCATTTGGGATCAGGAGATAGTGGTATTTGGAATGATAAATTAGCGGTCATTCAGAATAATCACCTCCTTGTTTGGAAGGTCTCTGGAAGTGAAAGTATAGACAGGCAGTTTAACTCAGTTGTCTACAACCTTAGAAAAAAACCAGACAGCAAATTAAAAGCCTTAGAGCTCAGCTGTAAAAAATCAGATAAATCTTTGAAGTCTAATCTGAAGTAGAAGTCAACACTGTTCCAGTCACCTCCTGTGTGTTCTCTGCATCTTACCTTTCAACCAGATTCAGTGGTGGCAAAATAAAGGTGGTCATAGAAAGAAATGCACTCCATATTATAAGGGTTCTTAATTTTTTTTTGGTTTCACAGACCCCTTTGATAGTTTAATGGAGTCCATAGACCCCATCTCAGAATAATACTTTTAAATGCATCAAATAAAATATGTAATATTCAAAAAAAATCCATTATATTGAAATAGAAATGTAATTTTTCTGTCCAAGTTTGCATTCTCCCTGAAATCTTTTCTCAAAGCCTAGGATAAGAAACCCTACCCTATAAGCTCTTGACTGAACATTCCTTGGCACCCAAGAAGTTATACCAGTAATGGCAATGCAAAAAAAAAAAAAAAAAGTGGAACCCTAAATCACCATCACATAGTCAGGCTAAGCTTTTTAGATAGTTCTCTGTTATCTACTTCCCCACTTTCTTATATATCACACTTTAATTTAGACAAAGTTTAGGCTCTCTTGACCAAAATACACCCCTATTTCTTTTTCTTTTGCACCAAATAGCATTTTATTCTTCCCATTTACATGTAAAGATAGTTTTCAACATTCATTTTATAAGATTTTGAATTCCAATTTTTTCTCCCTCCCTCCTTTCCTTCCTTCCTCCCTCCCCAAGAGAGTAAGCAATGTGATATAGGTTATATATGTACAATCATGTTAAACATATTTCCACATTAGTCTTGTTGTACAAGAAGAACCAGAGCAAAAAGAGGAAAATGAGAAAGAAAAGTGAAAATAATTAAAAATAATATTCTTCAATCTGCATTCAGACTCCACAGTTCTTTTTCTGGATGTGGATAGCATTTGCAATCATAAGTCTTTTGGAATTGTCTTGGATTGCTAAAAATATTGCTAAAAATAGATGTCAGTCATACTTGGTCATCACACAATGTTGCTGTTGCTATGTACAATGTTCCCCTGGTTCTGCACTCTTCACTCGGTATCAGTCTATGTACATCTTTCCAGTTTTTTTCTGAAATCCCTCTACTCATCATTTCTTATGGAACAGTAGTATTCCATTACATTCATAAACCACAACCTGTTCAGCCATTCCTCAATTGATGGACATCTTATCACTTTCCAATTCTTTACCACCACAAAAAGAACTCATATAAATATTTTTGTACATGTGAGTCCTTTTTCATTTTTAACAATCTTTTTGGGATACAGACCTAGTAGTGGTATTGCTAGATCAAAGAGTATTCACAGTTTTACAGCCCTTTGAGCTTAATTCCAAATTGTTCTCCAAAATGGCTGAATCAATTCACAATTTCACAATGCATTAGGCTACAGGACTATTTTATCAAGGATAAAGCCTATTTAATCAAATATTAAGCTTCTTCCCTACTAGACACAAATAGAGTCTCTGCTATTCTTCTCTAGCACATAAGTCTAGCAAAGATCCCTAAATTTCCTTCCCCACAATACCTTTTGCTAGCAATTTGATACTTGTTTTCAAGTCTAAGATTCAACTAAACTCTTTTAGATGCATTCTTATTCTTGAAACTTGCTATTCAAGATACAATGCTGGGCTTTAAGAAGGTAGGGGGATAATGCAAATAAGTGGCATGGTAGATAGATGGCTATACTTGGAGTTGAGAATATCTAAATTTAATTCTCTACATTTACTACTTATGCAATGCAGCGTACGTAACTTCATCCATCCATGACTCAGATTTTGTTTTATTTCGTTTTACATGTCTATAAGTTGGTGATAATAACAGGACCTATATCACAGGGCTGTTGTGAGATCAAATGAGAAAGCATATATAAAGTGTTATGCAAATTCTAACCATTTTATAATTATATGAAGGTAATAAAAACATTTTCTGATTTCAAGGCACTTACAATATAACAATTCCTGTCTGGGCCTCAGTTTCCTCATCACATTTTAATCTCTTTTCCTAATTCAAAATGAGTTTAAACATTTTCCTACTCCCTACATTAGTGTCTATTCATTATTGCCATATATTAAAGAGTGGTATGTGAGGCCACAGTTTGGAAAGTGCCAAGTACTTGGAGTCAAATCCTGCCTCTGATCATTACTTTCTCTGTGAACCAAGGCATTTCACCTCCTTAAATCGTTTTCCCCATCTGTAAAAATGGTACCTATTCCCAAAGATTTCTTGTATCAATTTAATGATTCAATATGGGCAAAGTATTTTGTAAACTTTAAAGAAGTACATAAAATTCATCCACCATTGTTATAATATCCATATCATAAAGGCCTCCAATGGCTGAGTTCCAAACCCAGATATCCCACGATGCCTTCCTTAGCTGATCTATCTTTTATTGAAATTCCTCTCTAAAGAGCTGTAGCAATCATCTGCATCTCACCATTTTTGTTATTTTTGTAGTTTGCTCATCTCAGTCTTGTTCAACTCTTTATGACCCCATTTTGGGGTTTTCTTGGCAAAGACATTGAGGTGGTTTGCCATTTCCTTCTTCAGCTCATTTTACAGATGAGAAAACTGAGTAAACAGGGTTAAGTGACCTGCCCATGGTCACACAGCTCATAAATTTCTGAGGATGGATCTGAACTCATGAAAATGAGTCTTCCTGATTCAAATCCCAGTGCTCTATCCACCATTCTCTAGTTCATAACTGAGCACAAAATTAGGTGCTGCCTTGTATTTCTTGCTCTCATTTCATGTGTTTTGCATGTCTGTGTAATTAAATTGGAAGCTCATTGAGAGCATTCCTCATAGGTGCTAGTATAGCAGTTGGCCAAAATATATTTGTTAATCAGTAGTTAGACGTATTTTGTTCATTTTATAATTTTTCAAATTTTTTTTTGTCTTTGTCATAACTTTCAGTGTGAGTATTGAGTCAATCTTGGTAGTTCATTTTTGTAATCCCTGCTACTAGGAAGGGTGAGGATGGGAGATAATTTGAGTTTAGAAGTTGTGAACTGAAGTATACTAAATCAATTGGTTTTCCATACTTAGTTTAGCACCATTATGCTATACATCTAGCAGAAGCGGGCAAACCAATCTGCCTCAGGAGAGCTGAAGCACTCCAGGTTGGAAATGGGCCTAATTATAGTGGAATCAGGCACATGACTGGCTAATACATTTCCCATTCAGTTGAGGTAGGGAGACTAATTTTCAAACAAACAACAATCAGTATTCCATAATGTAGCAATACATACATGAAAGTAATAAGTGATTTTTAGTGGTTGGGATTATTGATGGTGATGATGTGGTTTATAAAAGTCTTCTAATCAGTTAATCCAGCTAATCTATATTTTATTAAAATCTAATCTGAAAGAATTCACTTCCTGATGTGGTAATGGGAAAAGGATGACACTGAGTTAGGAGAACAAAATTCAAATCTTTCCTCTATTAATAATTTATCTGTGTGGTTTTGGGAAAGTAGCACCATCACTCTGGGGAACATATAAAACAATGAAACACATTCTTGCATCTCTATGGTCCCTCTCATTTATGTGTTTTTTGTCTGTACTGTACATTCTTATATTTCTTTTAAATTATTTTCCTCTCTGCAGAGTTACTTCTCTAAGTATAAAACTTCATGTGTGGAAGCAAACAGCCACAGTATTCTATGTTCAACCAAGTGAAGGGTGATACATAAACTTAAGTACCTTGGTTTTAATAGACCAGGACATTCTGTGAAAATGTATATAAATGAAGGCAACAATAGAATCAGGTTTTAATTTATTCTTGCTAGTAGATAATAACATGAAGTCAAGGAGATTAATGTGCTGTTGCTATTTATTCAGTCTTACATTGCTTGTGACTAAGCACAATGTATGAGACCTTCTTTGTGCCTCATTAAATAAGTTAATCATGGAAATCAAGAGAAAAAACTTGTCAGAAAATGTGGATATAGGTTAAACATTAACATTTTTCATTTTGGGTTATAAAATCAGATGTGACAATATACAGGTGTCAGCCAGAAAACATTATTATTCTTCTACCTCTAAAGTAGATGGATGTATAATTAAATGATAGAACTGATATATAATGCTATCAGTAATACATGATCACTAATGAATAATTAAAACTTGTCTAAGGTACAGATTTTATGAGGAGAATGAAAATAAGTTCTATGCCATTAATATAAATGGCATGAAGAGTCTCAAAAAAAGCCTATGTTTCCTATTGGCTAGTTCAAAATTCATCACTCTCTCTTCACTGAATTCAAGTCTTTTAGAATTAGTGTTCTTTAGTACACGCTAACACCATGGTGTAAAATGTTGCAGGACACTTGTGGATTGCTAAAGAAAGTAGTAAGTAGCATGATTTTGTCCAGAGGAAAAAAGAGTTCTAAAATGGAAAGCAAATAAAGAATGGAATTGTGAAAAGGATGATTAAAGAGCATATTACACAAATGGCTCTCAGAGGGATGAAGTTTCTGGAAGTTTTTCAGGGAGGAAAATTGGTACAAATCTATTGAATGAAACATAGATCATAGATCAGAATTTCACCTCTCAGAAGCATTTTTAGTTTTATACTTTTACAGATTCACTGATTGTTAGAGCTGAAAGGGTCCATATGGATCTTCTAGTAAAGCTCCTACATTTTACAGATGGGGAAACTGAGGCAAAATGTGATTTCTCAAGATCATTTATCCTCTATAAAAAAAAAGGTTAAAGGGAGTTTTGTTAAATGTCTATTTTCCAGCCACATAACATCAAATTATTAGAATTAGTTTCATATGTGAGCAAATTTAGTTGCATTTTCACAATACTTGGAATTTAATTTCCATCTCTAAAATCTATTTATATACAAATAAAGTTTAATATACTAAGGTTTACAAAAAAAAAAAAAAAAACAACAAAACACTAAGATAATGATCCCAGGGTTCCAGAAGGGAAAAAGAGATCTTAGATTTCAAAATAATACGCCTGAGGACAGGAATTGTTTTTTGATGTGGTATGTGTCCAAGGTAACTACTTGAGTAGCATACATCATAGCGGCATTAGTGCTTAATATGATTTACATCTGACTCAAATTTATACATCAGCTGAAGAGAGTTAATAGTAATCTGGGTCAAACACCTTATTCTATAAGTGAGAAAAGTGAGACCCACAAAAATCAAGTGATTTTTCCAGTGATAATGAAAGTAATGAAGAATAGAGATAAGGGAATAACTCAGGTTTTATGACTTCTGATATGATATTTTTTATCTTGCATCATACTGGTTGGAAATATTGCAGATATATTAGTTATGTGATTGAATTTAGAAAACATTTATTAAGCAGTTACTTTGTAAAACAGTATTATTCTAATCAATGAGAAACAAGCACAAAAAGTAGAAAGACCAATGCCTCATGGTTTGAAGGAAAGAAAATTAATTTGGACACTGAGGTAGAGATTGAAACAGGACGGCCAGTTGACAATAACCGATATGTAGTTATATACTGGGAATTTAAGTGAGAGCTTAGGGAAGATGGTAGGAATTTGAAAGTCATCTGAATACAAACTAAGAACATGGGAACAGAGGGAATCAATAAGGAAGACAATAGTTTTGAGCCTCGGAGACTGTCCCTACTGAGAGAAGATGCAGAACAATAAGACAAGTATAAGAAACAAGAGAGATCATTGACATGGAAGCCAAGTGAGGAAATAACATGTAAAAAGAGGTAATATTAGCAATTTCTGACAAGAGAGGTCAGAAAGTATGAGCACTGTGAAAATGACATTGTATTTAAATTAATAGGTAATTAATGACTTTTAAGAGATAATTTCCAGCATTAAAATGAGAGAAGCAGGAGGGAGTCAGATGGTAAAAATAAAATGAAAATTGTATAAAGGAAGGGAATGATCAATAGAGGAACCTCCTAGAAAAGAAGGGAGGAGATTGGATGAGGAGCCCAGTGATTTTCTTTTGTTCTTTTAATATTTAATTACTTTTATTTATTTTGATAGATATTTCCTAATTAAGTATGAAAAATAACATTTCAAAAAACTTTTGAATTTTACTTCTCTCCCAGTACTCTCTCTTCCTTAAAGAGGAAAACAACTTGTTTTGATTATTTATATGTTATGCAAAATCTTGTTACAAAAGACAAAAATAAAATAAAAATAATGAAAAGACATGCTTTAATCTGCATTTAGAATTTATCATTTCTCTCTCTGCAGGTGAATAGCATTTTTCATAATGGATTTTTTAAAATTGTTTTAGATCATCTTGATCAGAATAGCTGTCTTTCACAATTGATCATCCTTAGAATATTGATGTTACTGTATACAATATTATCTGGTTCTCACTTCATTTTGGCATGACTTCTTGCAAATCTTCCTAAATTTTTCTGAAATTATTGAGCTTTTAATTTATAACATCAAAGTAGAACTCCATTACAATCATAAGCTAAAAACTGTACCATTCATCATTTGATGACAATCTCAATTGTCAATTCTTTGCCACTGCAAAAGACCTGCTATAAATATTTTTATATAAATACATCTTTTACCCTTTTCTTTGATCTCTTTGGGATACAGATTTAGTACTAGTATTTCTGGGTCAAAGGTGTGCATAGTTATTTAGTCTTTTGGGCATTGTTCCAAATTGTTCTCCAGAATGGTTGGAGTAGTTCACAACACTACCAGCAGTGCATTAGTATATCTATTTTTCTATACTTCTTCCATGTTTACCATTTTACTTTTCTGCCATGCTAGCCAATATGAGAGGTGTCAGTTGGTATGCCAGAGTTGTTAATTTGCTTAATTTAAATTTAATTTGCTTCAATCTCTCTAATAGTAGTTATTTAAAGCCTTTATTTCCCTATGACTTTTGCTGCTTCTGATTTCTCCTTCTCAAAACTGTCTGCTCATGCCCATTTGGGTGATGAGTATTAATTTTCTTTTCTTTTGTTTGTTTCTTTTTAATATCTATTTATTTATTTTTAGGTTTCAACATTCTTTTCCACAAAATTTTCAGTTCAAAGTTTTCTCCACATCTCTCCCCTCCCCCTACCCCATAACACCTTGCATTCTGAATACCCCTTCCCTCAATATGCCCTCACTTCTATAACACCCCTTCCTTCCCTTATCCCCTTCTTCTCTCTTTTCTTGTAGGGCAAGATATGTTTCTGTACTCTGTTACTTGTATTTCTTATTTCCCAGTTAAATGCAAAAACAATTCTCAGCAATCATTCCTAATACTTGAATTCCAGCTTCTCCTCCCTCCTCCCTCCACACCCATCCCCACTGAGAAGGCAGGGAAATCAGTATAGGCTATATATGTGTAGTTTTGCAAAAGACTTCCATAATAGTCATGTTGTGTAAGACTAACTATATTTCCTTCCATCCTAGTCTGTCCCCGCTTTATTCTATTTTCTCATTTGACCTTGCTCCTCCTCAAAAGTGTTTTCTTCTGATTACTCCTTTCTCCCATCTGTCCTCCCTTCTATCATTCCCCCACCCCACTTGTCCCCTTCTCCCCTACCCTTCTGTAGTGCAAGATATACTTTCATCCCAAACTGAGTGAGCATGTCATTCCCTCAAGCCAATGTGAAGAGAGTAAGCTTTCCTTTTTCCCTCTCACATTCTCCCTTTCCTTATATTTATCCTTCTTATTTTATCCCCTCAATTTCTTTTTCCTGTCTTATAGCTAGCATTTCTAGTGCAATAGTGAATAATAATGAGGAAAACTTCACTTCACTCTTGATCTGATTGGATAAGTTTCACATTTACCCCCCTTACAGATAATGTTTGTTCTTGGTTTTAGGTAGATATTACTTACTTTAAGAAGAGCTCCATTTAAAAACTCACTATTTGACAAAAACTGCTGGGAAAACTAGAAAATCCTGTAGCAGAAATAACACATAGAGTCCAGGGATCAGGACCTGTGGCCGTGAGGCCACATGTGGCCTTCAAGGTACTTGGGTTTGACCTTTTGACTGAGTCCAAATTTTAAAGAATAAATCATTTTATTAAAAGGATTTGTTCTGTGAAGTTTTGATTCAGTCAAAGCACTTGGGGACCTAGAGGGTCACATGCAGCCTCAAGGCCACAGGTTCCCCATCCCTGGCATAACCAACAGCTCACACTATATACCAATATAAGGTTGAAAAGGGCACATAATTTGTTGTTATTTCATCCTTCATTCTCAAAGAGGACAATGACATCAGGGAGATGATGACATGGCGTGCAAGTGAATTGGATTTAAGTAAAGAAGGGTTGTGCAAAGTCATTAGCCTCGCTTTCTGGGTTCAGTAGCAAAAAAGTAGATCAGTAAGACTGAAGATGGCCCTGAATATCTTGGGAGACCTTCGGTCTTTTTAAACTAATGTCTTTAATGGATCTCAACTTTACTGAGACAACACCTCATTCAGTAAATAATATAGCTGGTAATAAACAAGGTCGAAAATGATCTCTTGTAGTTAAAAAACAATTATCAATCAGTCTGGGAGGAGAAGACCCTCAGAATTTCTGTCCAAAATGTAAACAATAATTATTTATATTCATTCTGATCCATTATGGACCCAAACAATCACCAAGTGGGGCTTGACCTATGACCTATTTTTGGCTAGTCAATGACAGGCAGAGGGATTTGGGTTTAAGGTATGGTCTAGCATGAAAAGTGATTGCAGAATAGGAGAGCAAGAAATAGTTTATTTGTTAAATCAATGGAGAAGGGAAGACTTTATGGCCATATAAGACATAGAGAATATTATGAAATGCGAAGTGGATAATTTTGATAGTATCAAATTGAAAAGATATTGCACGAACAAAACCAATGCAACCAAGATTGGAAGGAAACCAGAAAGATGGAAAACAGTCTTTATAGCCAGTATTTCTGATAAAGACCTGATTTCTCAAATACATAGAGACCTGATTCAAATTTATAAGAAAACAAATACATCCCCATTTGATAAATGGTCAAATGATATGAATAGGCAGTCTTCAGATGATGAAATTAAAGTTATATATAGTCATATAAAATGTCCTAAATCACTATGAATTAGAGAAACACAAAGTAAAACAATTCTGAGGTACCACCTGATACCTATCAATTGGCTCATATGACAGACAAGGAAAATGATACATATTGGAGAAGACATGGAAAAAATTGGAATACTAATATATTGTTGGTGAAGTTGTAAACTGACTCAAACATTCTGAAGAGCAATTTGGAATTTGTCCCAAAGGCTATAAAACTGTGCATAACTTTAGATCCAGTAGTACCACTACTAGGACTGTGTCCCAAAGAGATCATAAAAAGGGGAAAAGGGACCTACATGTACAAAAATATTTATAGTAGCTCTTTTGGAGGTGCCAAAGAATTGGAGATTGAAGGAATGCCCCTCAACTGTGAAATGACTGAACAAGTTGTGATATATGAATGTAATGGAATATTATTGTGCTATCAGAAATGATGATTAGGCCATCTTCAGAAAAACCTGGAAAGACTTATATGAACTGATGCTGAATGAAGTGAACAGAACCAGGAGAGCATTGTACTCAATGACAGTAGGTAGCAACAACATTGTATAATGATCAACTATAATTGACTTAAATCTTCTCAGCAATACAGCAATCCAACACAATTTCAAATGATACATTACAGAATATGTTATTCCCTTCCAGAGAAAGAGCTATGGCATCCAAATGCAGATTGAAGTGTACAGTTTTCACTTTATTGTTTGTTTTTGTTTTTCTTGGCTTTTCTTTTTTGCTCTGTTTCTGCTTTCATAACATGACTGATGTGGAAATATGTTTAATAGAAAAAAAAAGAAAGACTCCACTAATTGTTCTGTTTTCTATTCTTATTAAGAAAGGGTATTTCAAAGGTTTTTTTTTTCTATCTGTTGATAAACTGTTATTGTTATTGATGTAGTCAATTATTATGATAGTTTTCCAAATATTAAACCAGTTCTATTGTTGTGTTCATCCTTCATTACCTAATAAGAATATGCCATCAGAGAAATGATGACATGACTTGCACTTGACTTTGTTTTGAGTGAGGGAAGGATGTGCAAGGTCATCAGCCTCACTTCTCCTCCAGAGCCATCTGGATCCAGTGACCAGATATTCATCAGGATGACTGGAGATGGCTCAGGAAGCAATGGGAGACCTTGGCCCCATTTAGAACAAAGCCTACTTGGTACTCACTTAGGGTGAGGTAATGCCCATTCAGTGAATAGGCCTGTTTAAGAAGTATTCAAGGGACAGCCCCTTTAATGAGGCAAAGAAAAATAACTAAATCAAGCTGGGAGGGAAACAGCAACAGTTACTATTAATAATCACTCTTAAGCCAGGAGGGTTCAGAAAACAGCTCCTAAGAGGAACTTGGTCAGGGGTCTAGTGTGGTACAATCTATGGGCTTCAGAGTGCAGTAGATTTAAGTTCTATATCCCTGGTATGAATACCACCTTGCAATAAGGTATATTACAGTAATCTCCTTGCTGGTATTTTATTTAAAATTTTTGCATCATCATTTATTAAAGAAATTGTTCGATATTTTTCCTCTGTTTTTGCTTTCCCTGTTTTAGGTATCAAAACTATATTTGTGTCATAAAATTGGTAGAATTTCTTCTTAAAAACATTTCTTTCAAATAATTTGTATAGTATTGGGATTAGTTTGTTCTTTAAATGTTTCATAGAATTCACTTGTGAATCCATCTAGTTCAGAGTATTTTTTTTTACGGAGCTCGTTGATGACTTGTTCCATTTCTTTTTTCTAAGATAGGTTTATTTAAGTATTCCATTTATTCTTTACTTAATCTGAGGAGTTTGTATTTTTGTAATATTCATGCATTTCACTTAGATTGTCAGTTTTAACTGATATATAATTCTGCAAAATAACTCTTAATACCTGCTTTAATTTTGTCTTTATTTTTGGTACAGCTACTTCTTTCATTTTTGACACTGGTAATTTGATTTTCTTCTTTATTTTTCAATCAAAAACCCAATGACTTATCAATTTTATTTTTTAAAATAAAACTAATCTCTTCTTATTTTTAGAATTTTCAGTTTTGGTGTTTAATTGAATATTTTTAATTTGTCCTTTTTCTGGTTTATTTTTTTTTAGTAGCATGGGAATTTTGTTGATCTGCTCTTTCTTTTGTTGATGTGTACATTTAGAGATACAGATTTTCCTTTAAGTGTGCTTTGGATTCATTCCACAAATTTTGGGATGTTTCATTGTTCTCATTTTCTTTAATGAAATTATTATTTCTCTGATTTGTTCTTTGATCTATTAATTCTTTAGTATTTAATCATTTAGTTTCCTACTAATCTATTCTTCCAAGATTCTTTATTAAAAGTAGTTTTTATTTCCTTATTGTCTGCAAAGGTTGCATCTGATATGTCTGCTTTTCTGCAACATTATTGATTCACTCTCACACCATTTTTTGATGTAGAATCTTTTTAAAATTCCCTTATAACAATCCAGTTCTTAGAAGATATATGTATCATCTTCCCCTATAGAAAGATAAACAGTTAAATTCATTGAGTACCTTATGATTTCTCTTTCATGTTTACCTTTTTGTATTTCTCTTGAATCATATTTGTAAGTCAAATTTTCTATTTAACTCTGGTCTTTTCATTAGAAATGCTTGAAAACTCTATTTCATTACATACTCTTGGAATATTATACTCAGTTTTGCTGGGTAGTTTATTCTTGATTGTAATTAAAAATTCTTTACCTTCTGGAACACTATATTACAAATCCTCTATTCCATTAATGTGGTAGCTGCTAAATATTTGTCTGATCCTGACTTGCTGTTTGAAGTAATTTTTCCTTGGATCTGGGAGCTCTGAAATTGTACTATAATAGTCCTGGGAGCTTTTAGGATATTTTTCAGGTGGTGGTTAGTAGATTCTGTTGATTTCTCTTTTACCTAGTATTTCTAGAATATCAGGACACTGTTCCTTGATATTTTCTTTAGATATCATGTCTAGGCTCTTTCTTTGATAAAGGCTTTCAGGCAATCCAATAATTCTTGAATTGTCCCTCCTCAATTTATTTTCCAGTTGAGTTGTTTTTCCTGTGAGATATTTCACATTTTCTCTATTTTTAAAATTCCTTTGATTTTCTTTTTAGTGTTATTTTTTTGATGTTTCATGATGTCATTAGCTTCCACTTGACAAATTCTAATTTTTAAGGAATTCTTTGCCTCTTGTGAGGATTTATAACTCCTTTTCTGTGCATCCAGTTTTACTTTTTAGGGAGTTATGTTCATTAGTGAATTTTTATACTTTTTCCATTTGGTCAGTTCTATTTTTCTTCAATGTTTTTGTGTCTTCTACCAAGCTAATAATTGTCTTTTCATAATTTTCTTCATTTCATTTCTTTATCTATTTTTTCCTCTACCACTCTTATTTGGTCTTGAACATCATTTTTAACTCTTTCAGGAATTTTTTGCTTTTCTGCAATTTTTCTTCGAGGCTTTGCTTGTGGCTGTTATGATGTAATAATCTTCTTAGTTTGTGTTATGATCTTCCTTGTTAACATGGCAGCTTTTTATTATAGGTTCTTTTTTGTTATTGTTTGGTAATGTTCCCACCTTATTTTTTTTTTAATTCAGATTTTTATGTCCGTATTGGTCACTGTTCCTAGAATGAAAGGAAGGGTCTTAGTTTCAATTTCAGGTTTTTTTTGCTCTACTGTTTTCAAAGGTAGTTGGGGGAGGGGTTTGGGATTTTTTGTGCTTCCAGAGTAGTAGTGTGACCAGGGAGGAGGTATGATCACTGCTCTCTTGGTCTGTACTCTGGTCCTTACCCAGGGAGTTTACTTGATCCTTAAGTTTGCAACTGATACTTTTCCTCTGGACCACTCCTCTTTAAGGACCAGAAACAATGCATCAAGTTCCCTGATCCCTTGTGGTCAGAAGTGCTCCCCAGGGTTTCCACTCTTTTGACCAAAAATGTTACCTTCTGCCTTTGAATTATGACCCAGAAGTGCATATAAGCAATAGAGATGGCAAACAATTGTCCCTTAGGGCTCTTATTCCCTCTTGGCTAAAAGTGTTTTTCTGTGGCCTTGAACTATGATTCAAAATTGGGTATAGGCAATGGAGTTGCCAAATAGCATCTGGTCTTTCATCCAGAATTAGCACAAGGGTACCCTGTAAACTATTTTTGAATCAGTTGCCATGTTCCATTACTCTCTCTGGCTTCAGAGCTCTGTGATGGCAATCAGATTAGGATCTTCTACTAAAAGTACTTCTTTACTAAAAGTGCCTCTGATTGAGTAATGTGATTAAAGAAGGTCTTTCCCACTCATTGATGGACCAAGCCATTGTGGGAAGCTTGATTAGTGGAATTGCTTTGTAGGAGTGTCCCAAGTGCCTTTTGGTTTTTCTATTGAGGCTCTGAGTCAGAGGGTTATGCCCTCTGGCTCTAAAAATTCTCTGAGGGTGAGGTTTTACTCTGGGGCTTAGTTTTTCTAAGAAGTTATGAGTGCCAGATGAGAACTCTGGGAAGCTACTTTAAGGAGCTCCCTGGCTTTGAAAACCCAGGTGTCACTGCTTCCCTCTCTGGTAACTGTTATCAGATAGCTGGACTGTCTGTAGAATTCAGGCAGAGGAAGCCATGTCTGTTGATCTTTGATTACTTTGGGGCTTACTGACTGGAAGTGTTTGTTTGGTCAGATGAGGACTCTGAAAAGCCACTAAAGGAGCCTTCCTGGCTTTGAAAATCCAGATGTTGGTGCACCCTTCTCTGGTAACTATGATTAGACAGTTAGAACTGTCTTGTTGAATTCAGGTAGAGGAAGCCATATTTGTTGATTTGTGATTTCTCTGTATTTTCTTTGACGTTCAGGATGCTGATTCCCCTGAACTAGGTAAATGATATATGTGCTTGATTAAAATGATTGCTAACCCTTTAAAAGTTGACTTTGATATTATGAATGCAAGTCTAAGAACCTATGATAGCAGACCCTCCATGTGTATTGGAGTGCTTACTAATACAAGTTTCCAAAGCTTATGATGCTTCCATCTTTACCACTTAGTCTCACCACTGGTATTTCATCCCCGGACTTGCAAGCAAGTCTCCTTCCCTATGTTACAGATCTCTTATATTTTGTGCTTTCTTGAATGATAAGAGTGTTTCACTTTGAAACTTAATTGGTGCCACTACTCCCAAATTCTATTTGAGACATTATCTTAAAGTTATTTGGAGAGGAATGGTTCTGACTCATAAGTCTCTTAATTTTCTTAGTAAAATGGGAGGAAAGATTATTTGCTGAGAAGAAATGATGGGGTATAACTGGGGATTTAACAGGAGAAAAGAAACTTTGAAACAGACATTTCAGGGATCATGATAGAAAATAAGGGAAAATAACAAAGAATATTATGTAGCCATGAGAAACATGAATGGATAACAACATTATTGAGATCTAATGAGTGGGATTGTATGGCTTACTTTAATATGATTCTGTAATTCAAGAATAAAAGCACAGAAGAGAGGTTGTAGGGATGACACTGGCTTAAGGGTTGGCAGAATATGAAAGGTTAAAGATAAGGGGACAAAATAAAAGTACAGGATTGACATATAGTTGAAATGGTTAACTAATGGCTCAATGTTGAAAAGAGGGAGGAATATGGCTAAAACATAGTTAAAAGATTTGAAAATGGGAAGGGATTGAGAAGGCAAATATCCCAATTGAAATGAAGAATATGTTTTAGAGAAATGTGAATAGGTGAATGAAGGAATTGAAAGGAGAAAAGGATTTCAGGATTCAGAATCATAGATGTGCCAGTTTAAATGATCATGAGCTTAATCCTAATATAATCTCTATATGTGGCTGACATAGAATGAAAATGTTGGTATTAGCATTTGATGAGGTTTATGAGCTGGGAGTTCAAAGAAATAAAAGTACAACAATTATATTGAAATGCAGGCTGGTGTTCTCTTATGGGTAAAGACTATGAGCCAGGTAGCGAGCTCATTGACAAAGAAGAAAGTATGTGCTAGAGGTTATTAAGCTGATCATAGCCATCAATCTAGCTATCAAAAAAAATATATATATATATACATACATATATACACAGGCACACACACATGTATGCATATTATATGCATATATGTATGTATATGTATATATGTGTTTACGCATGTATATATATTATATTAAATTTGATATGGTTGCTTGTGTCAATCCATAGTGAACTGGTTATTTGCCATTGATTCTCAGAAGTGAGTTTCTCTGAACTGAGTTTTCACTGTAGATGAAATCAAGCACCTTTCTTTTTTTAACTTCATTTTTCTTCTGTCCATTTTCCTTTACATGGTACAAGTGTATTCTTCACACTTTCTCTCCTATTTTAATGTGCTAAATTTGCACATTAATTCTCTTGACTAGAATCTTGCCCTTAATCTCTTTCATTTATAACAAAACTCATAGAATACTGCATGACATTATAGATGCTTGTTTTGCTTGCCATGGCAACATTCGTGTGGCATTGATTTCTGAGTAGCATCTATACACATGATCTCTATATTATCACCCTCTTGTAAATTTGCATACGCATAGACAAAAGGACAACTCCACGTGTGCAAAAAGAAAAAGAAGGATAGAAAAGGCCTAGGTATCACAAAAGCATGTACCTGGCCTCTTTGTTTCTCTGCTAGTTATTTTGGAAAGTCACTGGAATATAATGATGCCAGACAAAAGGGATATTTTTCATATTAATCATTCAACAACCACCAGTAGAGCAAGGCTGCGTCATTCAGTAGCTAAGGTCATTGAATCAAAAGCTTCCTAGCAAACAAATAAAAATCCTAATAGAGATAAGTAAGACAAAGATCTGACTATTTCTATCACCTTCAACCTTTGGAAGGAAATATGGTATCCAAGAATTAGTGGACATAGAGTAACATGGTTAGGTCTTCTGTCCAATGTCTGACATGTCTCAGCCAGGTAAAAACTCAATTGGTATTTGGGAATAGACAATAGGAACTGTTGAAAGAAGAGGCTGAAATGTTAAACAATCAATCATTTATGAATTCTGTATTATTTACCAGGTAGTGCGCTAGAACTAGGAATATAAGGACAATGATGAAACTATCTTTACTCTTAAGAGCTTTAAATTCTCCCAGGTGAGACAATATATATGAGGAAAACTATGTACACAATGTGTGGATTAAAAAACATACAAGTCACATTTTGCCTACTTCAAAAGCAGGAAGACTTCAGTTTGACTCCTGTCAAACTGACATAGACTGTCACTGATATGGACTAGCTGGCATGTATATGACCATGGACAAATCATGTAATTTCTCGGAGGAGAATAAACAGGAGGAAATTCAACATATTTCTCACACTGACCAAATCACAGATCTGGCCAAAATAAATTTTTTTTAAAAAGTAAGATGCTCTAAATCTGACAACAACTGAAAATTCAACATGTCTAGTATCATAGTTTTCCATATTTTGCTAAATTTCAAGTTTAGGAAAAAAGAAACTGCTATTCACCTTTACTGAACCAGTAGAAGAGACTTCTAAATGATGTCTAATTGGCTCATCAGAGGATAATACTAGAATTTGTTCAGTTTAATTGCAGCCAATCAAGATGCATTTGTAATCCAATTAGTTAATATTTTCCTCAGTACTATTGACCTTCAAGGAAATCAACAATGGAAACTTCCTGGCTCATTGTGTGTTTCTTTTTTTTTTTTTTTTTTGGAACAAGAGATTCTACTGCATGTAAAATAAAATATTAAATGTAAATACTTTCTTGGATTTATTTTAAGAGACTACACTAGAGAATGGAAAAGGATGAATTTATATTTCTTTCTTGATGATCAGAATAGAAGGTGGACCTCTCAGGTAATATGAACAAGAGATGACATAGTAACAGACCTAGAGAGATACTGGTACCAGTGAAATTTTATTAGAACCAATGAAAGGCTGTTAGTCCATTGAGCAGATCCTCTAGGTGAGGACATAGTCAAATATTACACAAGGGGTAGAGGGGGTTTTGTGATCTGTGGTGAAAGAAGTAGTAGTTATAGCAAGGAAATTCATTAAGTACAGAAGTATAGCTAAAACACACCTCACCCAGAAAAAAAAAATTTGAAAGGGTCTTCTTTTTTTGTGTGTATGTATCTTGAAGGAGAAGATAAAATAATGGTATAGAGCAAAGAAAAGGCAGAAGTTCTATCTTTTGAGTCTCTGCATTTATTGGAAGCGAAAACCACTTAACTCTTCTGAATCTCAAAAGAATCATCTATAAAATGGGACAATAAGACTTGTACTACCTGTTTTTTATTCTAGTTATGAGGACCAAAGATATGAATGCAAATAAAATCCTTTGATAACAGAAATATAAATGGGATGATATATAAAACATTATATAAGTGGAGGATATTGAAGAGAAAGAGCGGGAGGAAGAGGATAAAGAGGAAAATGGTGGTGATGAAGGAGGAAGGGAAAAACTAAACTCCAGCAGAATATTTTATTCAGAATAAAAGGCTGCCTTTAAGGACAAAATTTTCTTTTAACTACCATATAGTTCTAAAGGAATGATAAAGCAAGAGAGAAAATAAGGTTTTTATAGCCTATTCCATTTAATTTCGAACTTTCAAATTGAAAAGACAAAAAATAAAAACAACTACTTACCATTGTTAGAATTTCTTTACCTTTATACTGCTTTTGAGTATATATTACTTTTTATTTTATTTAATTTTTTTCATTTCCAAAGAACTTTATACTCATTAACATATTATCTGCCTGTGCAGCTTAATTGTGCAGTTGGACGTAAAAGTTCCTTAATATGAGATTACTTTTCAAAGAATTAAAAGGCTGACAAATACTCCTACAAATGAGACATACATTACAGAACTGAAAGGAGAAGATGTGTTTACAGCCCATATAATATCCTCAAAATGCCAACCAACTTTCCTGAAAAAATTTCCAGATCTCTCTATCAAAAAACTCTGAAAAGAGACAATACAATTTCTGTTGTGGACGTAGCTATTTATTTCTGAAAGGAAGAAACAATGAATCAATTTTAGTCATATTTCTCTATATTTTAAGAGAGGGAGGAGAGAGAGAGAGAGAGAGAGAGAGAGAGAGAGAGAGAGAGAGAGAGAGAGAGAGAGAGAGAGAGATTGAGAGAAGGGGAAGGAAGAAAGAAGGAGGAGAGAAGGAATATGATGCTTTTATCAAACATTTTATCAAAAAACAAGACACCTTTTAAAGATGCATTTTAATTATAAATTTTTTACTTAAAAAATACTTTATATTACCCTCCCTGCTTCTCCCCCACCACACCACTTTCCTTCATCTTTGAGAAAGCAGGGAAAAATAGAGCAACAATGTCCTGGTAAGAAATATGTACACTCAAGCAAAACAAAGAGCTAAAATATTAAAAAAAAAAAACAACAAAAATCCCAAACCACGCACAATTATAGAATTGTAGGGAAATTGCTATAATATAGTTTTATGAATATCATATATTTAAAAATAGTATAATGATGGGAAAATAATGAATTTTTATAGACACAATTTCTAAAAGTTGAATTGGTTTATTGGATATAAATACATTTCCATATAAGTAAGTGTAAAAGGTGATGGCTTACATTCTATATTTTGAGGAGTGCTCCATACAGTTACTTTGAACTTTCTCTAATTTTGTATACTATGTTGTTTTTGCTTGCAGGTAATTTATGAATTTACCCTGTACTCCTCTGATGTTGTGTCTTCATAGTTCATTGAATTTAACTCCCGTGGTCTCTAAACCCATTAAAAGGTAGCCACACACTAGGGTGGTCATGCTTTAGGCCTCACAGTCACTTGAAACAGATTCATTTCTAAATTCCAGAACCCTGAAGTTTCTCTAATCATAATACCCTTTCTTTTCATTTCTCCAATATCCTTATTCCTCCCAAACCATTTTTAACCTTACCATAAACTTTGGTACCTTAAATTATTTATAGTCTCTGCGTTTATCACCCATATTCCTTCCTTGGCCTAATGTAATAGTTAGCCATTTCAACGACACATTATACTTCCCCTCTATCTCCTACCTGCTTTACTTTCGTTGTTTTAACCTTGCTATCTACAAATTCATGAAATAGCATTTCTGAAAAATTTAATTTGAGAATAATCCAAATAGAGAAGCCCATGGTAACCATAAATATGCCACAGTGCATTATCAATGAAAAATTATGCAAAAGTAGCAGCAGAAAGGATACTATCAGAGATACATATATAACCAGAAGAAAAAGTGGGCCAGTTATGTCGTAAGAATGCATAATAAATTTGAATGACCCTTATGCTGCCTTGGTATCTGTGTAATGTCAAGATATCTAGAGGAAGGATCCCAGTATATTGGATAAGTACCTGGTGAGGGACTCATGAGAGCAGAGTGAATCACTTAAAGTGAATAAGTAAATGGGACCACAAGGAATAATTCTGTGATTTTTTTGTAATATGATTAATAATTGAAATGGAGCCATGAAAGACAAAGCCTGATTCAAAAGGAAAATATTTAATAAGATGAATATTGAAATAGTATTGTTTGTCAACAAGATAACAGTCCTATGAAATTTGTGTACCATAATGGAGAGTGTTCAACTGATTATTTAAGCAATCTGATATTTCCAATCTGGTACTGTTATTTTTCTGCCTTATTTGCTCTCTACAATCCAACTAAACTGAACTACTCTCTTATCTTCCTTAATGTGCATCATCCCCCTATGAGCACCTTTGTTCATACTATTCCTTGTGTCTGCAATGTCCTTCTCTTTTCACTTCTTGAAATTCTTCCCTTTCCTTAAAGAAATCTCTATAAAGTTTTCTTTAACACTTTCAATTTTGCAGTATCTTCCTCCTTAGATATCTCTTGGAGCTCAGTTGAAGCTCCAAGCATTTGAAGCATCATTTGAAACATCATTCTCTGATGAACCTAGCTGATATTGTGCATTTTTCTTACCTCTCTTACATATTTATACTTTTCATTCCATTAAATTAAAAAAAAAACAATAACCAGTATTACTATGCACTACTCTCCACTGCCAAAAATTATCAGTATCCCTCTACTTTTTGCACTCATTACATCTCTATCCCTTGAAACTGACTTTTCTGCATACTAAACAATTCTTTCAAGGCAAATAATTTTAGCAGCAAAACTAGTGCTCCTTGACCTCTTTGGAGCATGAAGAACCAACATAACTGCAACCTTGGTATGCTCTTTTCTTTTGGCTTAAGAAAATATACTGTCATGACTCTTCTACTTTTCATACTGATTTTCTTCTCTGTATCTTTTCATGATTTGTTATATCCTTACCACCTATTAAATATAAGTGTTCTATATGGTTGTGTCATCAGCTCTCTCCTTTTTGATTTGTGACTCTCATACACTTATCACATAAAACTGAATTTTATTTAACTTCTTCACTATTTTGTCTCTGTACTAGTATGCAAGCTCCTTGAAAGCAACGATTGAACTTATTTAACTATTTTACCTTTGCTAGCTCCTTAACAACATGCTCTGCATATAAGTAAAATAGGTTGTATTTCATTTCGCTTTATTTTCAAGGCTGCATCTCTATCTACAAACTTTCCCAAAAATTCTGGTTCACCATTTCTGTGTCTCTTCACATGAAGATATACACTTTAATTAAAATCCTTCTACCTGAAGTATTTCCAAGACTGAACACCTCACTCTTGTCTCTTTCCATTTCCTTCTGTTGGTGGCATGACCACTATCCCACTTACTGAAGTTTGTAATATCAAAGTCCTTTTTCTCTTTTTTCTCCTGTACTCTTCTCCCTTCATCAAAAAAGTCAACTCCTGGAAATCCTTACTCCTAGAGCTTTCATTTATTTCCTTCATTTCAACACCACTGCTATTACTCAGGTCAGTTTCATCTCTTCTCAATTATGTTAATTGCTTCCTGACTGGTCTTCTGTGTACAGTCTAACAATCCCCTTCCATCCTTTATATTGCTTCCCAACCAACATTCTTATTGCACTGCTCTGATCACATCCCTCCTCCACTCCAGAAACTCTGATGGGAACCTATCACCTAAATAATAAAGTATAAAATTCCTACCCTGGCTTGAAAGGCCTTCCACAATCTGCCTCAGACTTATGATTTTATCCTTATTTCATCAGTCTCCTTAAAGTTCTCTATGTCCCTGGATTAAATGAGTGAATATATTTAAAGTGTTTTGCAACTTCAAAGTAAATATAAGTACCAGCTATTATTGTATTATTTTAATTGTGATTTCACCTAAATTGTATTAACTGTCCTCTGTTCTTAAGCTCCTCTCTTTCCTCTATATTTTTGCTTAAAAATTTCCCCACAGGCTTTTGTATTTAGTACACACACACACACACACACACACACACACACACACACACACATATACACATGCACACATCCCTATTTTATTGATATATCTTATTTATACATATATTTTATATGCCATTTTACTTCTTTATAACACATTTCAACACGCCTTCTTTGCTGCAAAGTCTTACTTGTTCATTAAATACCCCGCTCCTCTCTTGTTCTGAATTTATTTAGCAATGACATAATCAGCACTGGTGGAAGAGAAGGAGGTTTTCTAACACCCTCCTGGTAAATATCACAGTTTATACAAAGCAGTGAGTTAAATTATTACTCACATTTCACAGCTGGAGTATGGGTAAGTATAAGCTGCTAGAACATAGGACAGTAGAAAATGTTGCTAGGGAAATTTTAGAAGATTCCTGGGGAACAGTGATCCAGAGAGAGGCTGCAAGCAGGCCTTCCCTAAGACAAAAAGATGAACAAGATGACTTCACAAATGAAGAGAGGAAGACATTTTTCCCAGTTTTTGGAATTTGTAAAATTATGCAAACTAGTTTCCTCCCATGGCTTCAGAGAATTAGGTTGATTTTCCATGTAGATATGCAAGAAATCTTGTGTGCTTATTTCAGTTTTTGTATTTATTTTCACAAGTAGGGATTGTAAATTTTTTCCTACCTTGTTTTTCTGGATTTCCAAAGGCTAAAGAGGCTATATCACCAAAATAGACATGGTTTTAAGCCAGATATTCTGCATGGATTTTTTTCAATAACCCAATCTGATTCTTGGTTTAAAAAGACCATGTTTTTAACACTAGTGTTATGTTGTTGATGTAATATTGCTACAAATCATGAGACACTGGGATCTCTGAAGAATTAAAAGTATGACTGAACAAAAGGCTAGTAAAAATAGTAGAGATAAGTAGAAAATATTGCTAATGATGAATTCTGTGAGATATGTCATTAAGTAAATCATAGAGGACATATATGCCTGGAAAAAAAAGTAGGACAGTCATGTAATGAGGGAGAGATAACAGATGGATTGCTGACGTGTTGTGTTGGTATCTATGACATGTTCAGAGAACCAGAGGAAGGCTTGCAGTACACTGGAGAAATTGAGTATGGAGGATCCAGGTCAATCAAATTTATTAATTTATTAATAAATTTATTATTGATTTATAACTTATTTATATATTATATAATTTATTATATTTATTTATTATATATAAATATAATTTATTGATCAATTACTATGTTAGATGCTAGGGATGTAAAGCAAAAAAAGAATGTGTCCCCAGATAAATAAGTATGTAGCATATATAAGCACAAAGGTCTGGAAACAGATGACAGCAATTCTAAAGAAGTATGGCATATAAACAGTAGGCTATTTATACCCACTGGAAGCCTTTCTGTAAAAGGGCAGAGTACTTGAGAAATTCTTGGATTATGTTTCTGATATTTTAATTCTTCTGCAGGTAGAGGAAGAGATGAGGAGGGCAGGTATTCTGGTATTGATTTCGTACTGCAGGGAGAAGCTCCTTTTCCCCTGAGGCATCTGATGGTGTAGTGGATAGATTACTGGGGCTACAGTCAGGAAAATCTGAATTTAAATCTGGTCTCATATATTTACTAGCTGTGTGACTCTGAACAAGTCCCTTAACCTCTGTTTGTCTCAGTTTCCTCAAGTGTAAAATGGAAATAATAACAACACTGACCTCTTAAAATTGTTTAAGGATTTAATGAGGCAATATTTATAAAAAGCATTTAGCGTTGTGCCCAGCATGTAATAGACACTATCTACTCATTCCATTTTCTTCTCTCTTCCATCGCTCCTCCCCTTTATTTTCTTATTCAATAAATTACCTAGTTGTGCGGATTTTACTTCCAGGGTGACAGGGGAGGGCACTAATAAATACATGTATTAGAAGAGAATTAGGGGACAGGAAAGCTGTGTGTTGAAAGTGGCATTTGACCTGAGCTTAATGGTGTAGCAGTATTGCAAGGAAGAGAAGTGAGGAAGGAGAATATTACAGGAGGTCACAGATGAAATGTTCCGTAACTGGCACAGCAAATAGGATAGTTTGACTTGAATGTTCAATCATAATGGAGGATTTATGGAAGGATATGGTCAGGATAATCATGAATGAGGTGTTATAGATGACATTTGAATCAGCAGAAGAATTAGCCTCATCACTGAAATCAGGTAAATCTAAATATTAAAATTGTGTTATTCATAGGTGTGCATATCAAAGTGCACATTATCACACATACACACTTATGCAATATGCTATATATATACATATATATATAATATTTCTATTTTTTTATCCTCTGATTAAATCCCTAGCTGGTGCTTAAATTGCTCTAGGTTGGCATCTATAGTTTTTTCAGTTAAAGGAGTCCAGTCCCTGAACTTTAAGACCTGTGGCCTCTCCTTATTCTCAGCTGCCATTTTCTGGTGCCAGTGCCAGTCTGCCTACAAAGATTGCCTTCTGGCTGACACCTAACAATTAACAATTCCAGCTCTCCAGAGCACTGAACTATAGTCTGTCACTGAGCCTCCATTAACCTAACCATTTGAAAGCCTGGACCTCTACCTACTGCCTGTTGCCAGGTGCCCCTACAACTTTGCTCTGCCAGTCATTTGAAGTAATGATCTGACAGTCAGCCTGCCAAGATGAAGTCCTACTGATTACTGTTTGGACCAACCCTCATTGGCTGACCTGCTCTTGTAATGCTGTACCACTGCTTGGTCCTGACCATTACTAGTCTGGACCCTCTCATCTCGACTGGAGTTCTGATTAACTGTTTTCAGCACGAGTTATCTTGTGGTGCAGTTGGGCAACGACATAAGAAGCCTGTGAGTCATAACTGGGAGAAAGTAATTTTCTCAGCGGAGGGTGCATGTTGAACTGCCAGCTGACTGAGTCCTGGAATTCCCATTTGGACTTAATTCAGAGGATCCAGCCCAATCTGATGCTGGTAGATGTAGTTATGAAAAAGCAAAACACTAAAGTTTAAGTAATTTAAATTTTTTTTAAAATGAAAAACTTTTTTCTCCCACCCAACCTTCCCCAGTAGGGGGAAAGAAACAACAAACCTTTGCAATATCTATATAATATCTACATACAATCAGGCAAAATGATTTCTCACAATGGTCATATCAAATCAAGTCAAATGTATAAATCAACAAGCATTTACTACATAATTACTATGTGCCAAGTACTATTAAGTACTGGGAATTCAAAGACCAGCAGAAAGACAGTCCCTTCTCTCAAGTCTACCTTTTAATTAGATAAGAGAGTAAATAAAAGGAAGGTAGAAAGGAGATTCAGTGTAGGCACCAGGGAAGAAGGGAGACATGGATGACCCAGGCAAATTCCTTAAAATACATTCGAGGAGGAATCAATCGTAGGAAAGTGTCAAGAGGCATAGTGTATTTCCAGTGTGAGAAGTCCAGTGGTGAATGAACTTATAGAGTGAGAAGACTTCTTTGACATGCTCAAGAAAGTCCAGAGGATCAGGAATCATGTACGGAGAGGAATGAAGGCTTGGCTGGGCCGTGAATTTTCCTTAAAATGGAGATTCTAGAAGAAGCATTGCCAATTAGAAGAAGGGGCTAGATAATGGAGTATACATTTGCAACCTTGAAATATGATTTTGCTTTAGCGGTGGTGTGAGAAATCAAACTCTACAGAATTGAGGAGTTGGTAAGGAGAAAGTAGAGGCAGCAAATAGTCAACTCTTTCTAGAAGAATGACATTGAAAGAGACAAGAGTTATGAGATGATAGATTTTGGTGATGTCTAGGTAACAATGGCTTGGGGAAGATGAGAATTTTTGTTTGCGAGATGTAGGGAAAGAGTAAATATGAGAAAATGAAAGGGAATACTCAATGCGAAAAGTTCCTTGGAAATAGGACATTTCTTGCCTTTTTAAAGGAGAAGCACATCTTCCTATGATATGAGAGTAAAGGAGAATAAGTGAAGGTATAGAGATGTTTTGAGGTAGAGATGAGAAAGCTCCAGATGGATGGCCTTAATTTTCTTAGGAAAGTAAGAGACAAGGATTTTTGCTCAGTGAGAAAGAAGTAAAAGTAGGGTACAAATCTGAAGGGAAGAAGAGGAACTTTGAAAAAGTAGTGGAAGAGAGTAGAGTATGATTTAGAATTAATGGATAAAACAATTACTTTGCAACAGTGAGGGACCAGATGGGATTTGAGGATTAATTTCTAATGGCCTTAAAATATACAGAATACTGGCTTATTCCATCACTGTTCAGCAGCTTAGTAATAAAGCATAAAAGGTGAATAATCACAAATAGTTTCAGACTGAGATTGGAAAAGGATGAAAGCCCAGTAGAACAAGGAGGCAGGGGAGTCAAGGCTATATAATAATATTTTAAATAGATGCATATGTTCTGTTTTTACATCACCTGCAACTCTGAATATAATCGTCACTACTCCCCTATCCAGAGATTTATTCCTTGCAACCAAGCAAACAAAAAATAAAAATAAAAAAACTATGATTTTATTAAACCAATCAACATTTCAACTGCACATAGAAGTACGTGCAATCTTCTACAGCCTTATTGCCCTGTCTCTCTCTAAAAAACTAAAAAAAAAGCTATCTTCTCAACTCTTGTGAAGGGCCAAGCTTCAACGTTTTGATAATCACATAGAATTCTTTTATTTATTTTTTTCTTTCCAGTTAAATTGCTTTAATTACTGTGAATATTGATTTCCTAGATCTGCTTGCTTCTCTTTATACCTGTTCACATTTTTTTATGTTATGTGTTTCTTGCAACTCAATAAGATCCTATTCCATTTAGTTTCCCACCATTTGTTTAGCCATTCACCAAATTGTTGGACACTTCTTTTGTTTCCAGGTCTTTTTTCAGAATGAAACCACATAACCACAACAACTTCAAAATATGATGCTATGAATATTTTGCTTTATATGCCTGGTTGTGGGATCTCTGGGTCAAGGGACATCAATAGTCTTTTTTTAAAAAATTATTTCTTTTTAGTTTACAATATTCAGTTCCATGAGCTTTTGAGTTCTAAATTTTCTCCCCCTTCTTGCCCCTCTCCTCCCCAAGACCACATGCAATTTGATATAGCCTCTACATTTACATTCATGTTAAATATATTGTTACGTTTGTCATATTATAAAGAAGAATGATAACCAATGGAATGAACCATGAGAAAGAAGAAACAAAATAACAAAGAGTGAGAGCAAATAGTTTCTGTCGATCTGCTTTCAGATTCCATAGTTCTTTCTCTGGATGTGGATTGCATTTTCTACCATGACTCTTTTGGAGTTGTTTTAGTACCTTGTTTTGCTGAGAAAAGCCAAGTATATCAAAGTTAGTCATCACACCATGTGGATGTAATAGTGTACAATGGTCTGCTGGTACTGCTCCCCTCATTCAGCATCAGTTCATATAAGTCTTGCCAGGTTATTTTGAATTCCTCTTTCTCATCATTTCTTATTGCACAAAAGTGTTCCATTACATTCATATACCACAACTTGTTCAGCCATTCCCCAAATGATGGGCATCCACTCAATCTGTAGTTCTTTGCCACCACAAAAAGAGCTGCTATAAATAATTTTGTATGTGTGGGTCCTTTTCTGACATCAACATTCTTATTACTTCTATATGCACATACCTAGCTTTTTAAATCCTCTAAAATTAATTCCATCATAATAGTCTCTTAATAAACATTTGTTGATTTGAATTTAACAGAACTTAACTAATTTAACATTTTAACACAAAATATACAAAAAATAATAAAATATTTGTTCCATTATGCATATTAGACCATCCCTTTTCTTTTAGGACATGGATAGATGTGTTTTTCATCATTCCTCTGGAATCATGATTGGTCATTGCAACAAAAAAAAATCTTTCTGCTAGTGGAGTAGAAAGTCAGAATCTAGGAAGGGGAAAAACCAGGGTTAAGGTCTAAAGTCATGATTAGAATAAGTTGTATACTAGAACAGGTTCTTTACCCTTACTTCCCCTGGCTAGGATATAAAAGAATGTTGATCTTGGTAGCTGTGTGGGTCTTGCTACTTGGTTATGGCATTTGCTACTCTTACACTAGATATTAGACCAAGAAAGGTAGAATAGATAAGGTTACCATATTTCCTTTAAATAATTCTACATTTCTGAGGATTTCTCCCTGAGATCATAGAATTTGATCTGGAAGAAATTTTAAAACCAAAATTGAACTGCTTCATTTTGCAGATGACAAAACTGAGGATGAGAGAAGTTAAGTGACTTGCCCAGTATTGTAAATGTTTAATTCAGGATTTGAATTCAGACATTTTTTTTATTCAGCCATAGCACTCTCGATAAGTGGTACCACCTATCTGCCTCAAAAACTTACCAGAGAATGTTGCACCATTCTAAATGTATTCCAACTGTGATTCTACCTATGATAGGATCAAACAAACTCAGAAAAGATCTTAGGTATATTTTTTTTTCTCTTCAGACCTAATTCAGGATATTAACTTAAGTTGTTCTGTTTTTTCCATCTTCATTCTAAATTCTGGATCATATCCCTTCTACTTAATGAATTTTAACAAAAGCTATAAATCTAAAATGTCTAAGTACTCAGGAATCACCTTTATCAGTTGTTTATGTGAATTTGTTATAAATACAAGTTCTGGCACATATTGAGATCAAATGTAATAGAAATACGTTGCTTCCTTTGTCTGGTGTTTAGTGCCAGGCCTGATGAAGTACACTGGCCTTTTAAGATTCTGATAATATAGTGGTAGTTATGTTGCACTGGTGGATATACATGGCTCCCTTAGGGGGCGATCTGCTTTGTTATTGCTCTGACTTTGACTGTGGAGCCATACCTACTTATAGGGTGAATGGGAAGTTTTCCTAAGGTGCCAAATATAAGATGGGGTTGGGGTAAGTGAGGAGAGAGATACTTCTTCATTGTTATTCAATATATTTTATACATTTACTTAAATAAGTAATACACAATTATATTTTTAAAATTTTAACATTCATTTAAAAATAATTCCAAATTCTTGCCTTCCCTCCTCCTTAAGAAGGCAAGTAATTTCATACAGATAATAAATGTGAAGTCATGGAAAACATATTTCCATTTTAACCATGTTGGAAAAGAAAACTGAGACCAAAAAACAAGTTTTAAAAAGTTGACTGATTTACATTTATACTCCATCAGTTCTCTGGAATATAGATACCTTTTTTTTCATTATAAGTTCTTCAGAATTGTTTTGGATCATTGTATTGCTAGGAATAGTGAAGTGATTCACAGATGACCATCCTCACAATATTGCTTTTACTGTGAATAAAGGCCTGGTTCTTTTCATTTTTCTTTTCATAAGTTCATACAAATGTTTCATGTTTTTCTGAAACCATCCTGTTTGCTATTTTTTATAGCACAAATTGATTTAATCACAATAATATATTCTAACTTATTTAGCCATTCCCCAATAGATGGATACCCCTTCAATTTCCAATTATTTGCCACCACGAAAGAACTGATAAAATATTTTGAACAAATGGGTACTTTTTCCCTTTTTAGATCTTTTATAATACAAACCTAGTAGTAGTATTGCTTAGTCAAAAGGGTGTGGCATAGTTTTGTTTTAGCCCTTTGAGTATTGTTACAAACTTTTTTTCAGAATACTTGGACTCCACCAATAGTATGTTCCTGTCCAAACTTTTCCACGTTGATTCCAACATTTGTCACTTCTTTTCTGTCTTATTAGCCAATGTGACAGTTGTGAGGGGATATCTCAGAGTTATTTTAAATTACCTTTCTCTACATATTAGTGACTTAGAGAATTTTTTGTATGATTAGAGATAGATTTGTTACATTCTTCCAAAAATGCCTATTCAAATCCTATGACCACATATCAATTGGGTAATGAATTGTATTGCTATAAATTTGACTCAGTTCTCTGTGTATTTGAGAACGTGGTCTTCATTAAATTAACTAACTGTAAAGTTTCCCTGCTGTTTCCTGCTTTCCTTCTGGTATTGGCTTTGTTTGTGCAAAACCTTTCAAACTTAACATATTCAAAACATCAGCTTCACAACTCATTATGTTCTCTGTTTGGTCATAAATCCTTCTCTAATCTAAAGGCCTGACAGGTAAAATTCACCATGGTCTCCTAATTTGTTTATTTTATGAGCCTTTATGTTTAAATCATATACTTATTTTGACTTTATCTTCATATATGGTATGACTTAGTCTATGACTGGTTTCTCTCAAACTACTATCTGATTTTCCCAGTAATTTTTCCCCAATATTGAGTTCTCATCCCAAAATCTTGGATCTTTGGTTTTATGAAACTTTAGATTGTCATGATAACTTACTACTGTGTGTTATGTACCTATTTTATTCCACTCATCCACCACTCTGTTCCTTAGTCAGTACTGTTTTAATGATTACTGCTTTGTAATATAGTTTGAGAGCTGGTTTTGCTAATCCACCTTCCTTCACATTTTTGCATTGATTCTCTTGAAATATTTAAACTTTTGTTCTATCAGATGAATTTTCTGATTATTTTTCTAGCTTTCTAATTTTTTTGTAATTTGATTGCTATGGTAATAGATAAGCAAATAAATATAAGTAGAATTGTCTTTATTATATTGACTTGGCCTACACATAAGCAATCAATATTTATCCAAGTGCTTACATCCCATTTATTTTGCTGAAGTTTTTTTTTAATTTTCTTTCTTTAATATTTTTTAAAGTTTTAAACATTTATTTTCATAATATTTTGAGTGGCAAATGTTTCTCCCTTTATTCTTCCCTTTGTCCTCCCCAAAAGAGCAAGCAGTCTAATATAGGTTATACATGTACAATCATGCTAAACATATTTCCACATTAGTTATATTGTAAAAAAAAAAAAGCATTAGAAAAACCACAGAAAAGAAAAAAAAGTGAAAATGCTATGCTTCAATGTTTATTCAGACTCCATAGTTCTTTCTCTGGATGTGGATAGCATTTTCCATCATGAGTCATAGAACTGTCTTGCATCGCTGTGTTATTGAGAAGAGCTAAGTCTATCACTGTTGATCATTGTATAATGTTGCTATTACTGTGTCCAACATTCTGGTTCTGCTCACTTCACTCACCATCGGTACATTTAAGTCTTTCCAGTTTTTCTGAAATCTGCTTTCTCATCATTTCTTTTTTTAAAAATAAGTAATTTATTTTTAGTTTTTAATATTCATTTCCACAAGACTTGAGTTCCACATTTTCTCCCCATCTCTCCCCTCCCCTCAACCCAAGTTGGCATGCATTCTTGATTATCCCTTCCCCCAGGCTGCCTTCCCTTCTATTACTCCACCATCCCTCTTTTATCCCTTTCCACCTTACTTTCTTGTAGGGCAAGATAGATTTCTATATTCCATTGCCATATCTTATTTCCCAGTTGCATGTAAAAACAATTTTTGACATTTGTTTTTAAAAATTTGAGTTGCAAATTGTCTCCCTTCTTCCCTTCCCACCTACTCTCATTGAGAAAGAAAGTAGTTTAATGTAGGTTGTACAGGTATATTGATGTGAAACACTTTCATAGTAGTCATGTTGTGAAAAGCTACCTATATATCCCTCCATCCTATCCCAACCCCCTCATTTATTCAATTTTCTCCTTTGACTGTGTCCCTTTACAAAAGTGTTTACATCTGACTTCCCCTTCCCCCATTCAGCTCTCCCTTCTGTCATCTCCCCCTTATCCCCTTCCTCGATACTTTCCTGTAGGGTAAGATACCCAATTAGTGTGTATGTTATTCCCTACTTAAACCAAATCAGATGAAAGTAAGGTTCATTCACTCCCTTTCACATCTCCCCTCTTCCCCTCCTTTGTAAAAGCTTTTGTTTACTTCTTTTTTGTGAGGTGATTTACCCATTCTATTTCTCCCTTTCTCTTTCTCTCAATGTATTCCTCTCTCACCCCTTAATTTTATTTTTTAGACACCATCTCTTCATAGAATCTGTTTATATGTATATATTCCCTCCAACTACCCTAACACTGAGAATGATGTCATGAGTTACATTATCTTTCCATGTAAGAATGTAAATAGTTCAACTTCAATAAATCCCTTATGATTTCTCTTTCCTGTTTATCTTTTCACGCTTCTCTTGATTCTTGTATTTCAAAGTCACAATTCCTATTCAGCTCTGGTCTTTTCATCAAGAATACTTGAAAGTCTTCTATTTTATTGAATGTACATTTTTTCCCCTGGAGTATTATACTCAGTTTTACTGGGTAGGTGATTCTTGGTTTTAATCTCAACTCCTTTGACCTCAGGAATATTATATTTCTTTGTCTTGATTCCTCATAAAGTGATTAACTTCCATGTGCTCTAACTTTTAAGGAATTACTTTCTTCAGTGAACTTTGCACCATCTCTTCTATTTGTCCAGTTTTGCTTTTTTAAGGCGTTCTTTTCCTCATTGGCTTTTTAGACCTCTTTTGCCATTTGGGTTAGTCTATTTTTAAAGTGTTATTTTCTTCAGTATTTTGGGGGGGGGTCTCCTTTAGCAAGCTATTGACTCATTTTTCAGAATTTTTTTGCATCAGTCTCATTTCTCTTACCAATTTTTTCTCTACTTCTCTAACTTGATTTTTAAAATCCATTTTGAGCTTTTCCATGGCCTGAGACCAATTCATATTTTTCTTGTAGGAGTTTGATTTTGTTGTATTCTTCTTGTTATATGCTTTGATCTTCTTTGTCACCCAAGTAAGATTTTATAGTCTGAAGCTTGGTTTTGTTTTTTTTTTTTAAAGCTGTTTGCTCAACTTCCCAGTCAAATACTTGACTTTCTAGCTCTTTGTCAAGATAGAACTCTGCTTCCAGTAAGGGTGGGGATGGGGGTGGGTGCCAAACTTCAGGGGTTTTGTGCAGCTGTTTCCAGAGATACTTCTAGGGAACTATAAATTTTCAGCTCTTCCAAGGTGGTATGCTCAAAGGAGAGGTCTTTACTCTTTTCTTGGCCTGTGCTCTGTGGCCACAAGCATTCTTTTCTGCCTTGGAACTGTGAGGAGGATTCTCTCTCCACCATAGTCACAAGCTCTGTCACACCAACACTCCTGCTCACCCCAGGACTGCCACCCAAGACTGGGACCCAGATCCAAGTGGGCAAAGCAAGAGAATATTGCCTCAGTGCCCGCAAAGAGATCCCTGCAATTTTCCTCTGATCATCCACTTTATCCCCACCTCCCCACCAATCTATGTGCCTAGAGCTCCAGAAACAGCCACTGCTGCTGCTACTGCTACTGCTATTGCTGCTGCTGCAGCCACCACCAGCTCCATAGTCACTTCTACCTCCCTGGGCCTAGAGTCAGACTCCTCTTTCACCCAGGCCTGACAGAGTTTTCCCACTGACCTTCTACATTGTCTTTAGCGTTTGTGGGTTGAGAAGTCTGTAAGTCACCACAGCTGCCAGTGATTCAGTCCCCTGAGGCCTGCTTTGGCTCATTTATCCCAGCCTGGCCCATGCTCTGCTCCTAGCCCAGTGTGATAGACCCTTCCTGTTGACCTTCCAGATTTTCTTAAGCTGGAGATTTGTTTCACTCTGTCATTTTGTGGATTTTCTAGTTCTCAAATGTGTTAAAGTCATTTTTAACAGGTATTTGTAGGGGTTTGGAAGACACCTCAAGAAAGTCCCTGCTTTTACTCCACCATTTTGGCTCCAACCCTTGGTTGAAAAGTTTTGTAATTATATTCATAAAGCTATCAGATTTGTCTAGGCAGGTAGACTCCCAATTTTTTTAAAGATCTACAGTTATTTTAAATGGAATTTATTTTTCTATTCCATTCTGCTGGGTTTTCTTTGTAATATGTAGAAATGTTGATGATTTATGTGGATTTATTTATGTCCTGCATCTGTGCTAAAGATGTTCATATTTTCAACTCTTTTAATTGATTCTCAAGGATTCTCTAATTATATCATCATATCATCTGCAAAAATTGATAGTCTTGTTTCCCTATTGCTTGTTTAACTCATTCAATTTCTTTTTCTTCTGTTATTGTTATAGCTATCATTTCTAGTACAAGATTAAATTATAACAGAGATAATGGTTATCCTTGGACAGCTAGGTGACACAGTGGACATAGTACAGAGCCTGGAGTCAGGCTCATACTGAGTTCAAATCTTGTCTCAGATACTTATTAGCTGTGTGACCTTGGGCAAACCACTTAACCTTGTTTGCTTCAGTTTTTAATCTGTAAAATGAGCTGAAGAAGAGAATCACTAGCTACTCCAGTACATTTGCCAGGAAAATTTAAAAATGATCACAAAGATTTGAACAGGACTGAAAATGACAAAACAATGATAATGGTCATTCTAGTTTTACCCCTGATTTTATTGTTAAGTATCCTAGCTTGTCCCCATTACATGTAATGCTTGCTGATGTTGTATTCTCAATTCTTTGCTCTGCTCCTTTTCTGTTTTGTTGCTGTATATTTTTAGAGAAGTACATCACTCCCCCACCCTATTATTGCTTTGGTCACATTCCACAATTTTGAGAATGTTATCTCATTCTTATCTTTCTCTTTAATGAATTCGTTTCTATGCTTTGTTATTTGACCTATCTTTTTTTTTTTTTTTTGACAGAAGATTTTACAAGTTTATTTGCAAGTAACCAACCAAGTGTTGTTTTGTGTGCAATTCAACTTAGGCTTCAAAATGACCTAGTAATGAAATAGTTGGTCTACCTCTTTCAATCACCTTGACACAACAGCCAAATCCCTATTTACTATTCCTGTAATACTGGGCAAGAAACCCAAAACCATTCCACCATTTCTGGGGTTGATTCAGTCTATGTTTCACCAGAGAGAGCTAAGCAAACCATGACATATTAACATCAGTAACAATCCAATAAGACTGTCCCAATATGCCATCTTTCTAAGTTTAACTTAACAGTAAAATTGTTAAGATGCTTAGGTCAGTAGAAAATGAAATAAAGTAGATGGAATGAAATTCTACATCACACCTTCATTACTGTGCCACTGGTAGCTTAGGAAAATACACATGAAAAAGAGACACAACATCCTGCTGACAAGGAAAGGATAAATCCCCAAACCTTGAACCAATGATATCTAAACACTGTATCAACATTCATCTCAGCAGGACATGGGGAAATGGAAGGGTGGTGGATGGTATTTGCCAGGAAGAAACAATTGTTCTGCAACATGGATAATCAAAATAGACATTTGACTTTGTTGTCCCTCTAAAATTGAGGGAGGTCTGGTGATTAATGTTCAGTCTCACAAATGTTGATTCTTTTACTGAAAAGGAAAGGGTGACACTGTCCTTTGTCACTGACATGTGTTTCTGACATTCTGAGGACTTGCCAACTACAGGAAGTTCATTCCTGAAAAGTGGGCAAGGTACCAATCTAGCCTTCTTTTCATTGCCTACCCTTAGTCTTACAAAACTTCAGAGGGGACTCTCTTACCACATTTTTGTTTAAAAAGTTCTGAGATTGAGTACTCTCTGCAGGATGGAAGTGTGTCCAGAGCTTGTACATATGATTTAGAGCTTTTGTGAGGAATGCTTCAGGAGTGTTGAGCTCCATCAAGGTTAGGTTATCCAGTTTGGCATGTGCTTCTTGATGTTTGACAAAACTGTCTGCAGATACCTGGAACTTAGTTTTTTGAGTATCCCACATGTCCTTAATCAGGATCTCATCTGAAGCATGACTTAACTACAACTTGATAAGTTCCATGTAGTAAGGACCACACATTAGGGTGAATATTTCCTTCTTTTTCTCTTGATCTCCAATCTCCTCCAACTTTTTGACATGTATGCCCTTTGGGTACAGATCCAAATTGCTCTCCAGAATGGTTGGATCAGCTCACAACTCCATCAACAATAAATTAGTGTTCCCACTCTTCCACATCTTCTCCAGCATTTACCATTTTCTAGTTTTGTGTTGTTAGTCATCCTGATAGGTGTGATGTGATACCTTAGAGTTGTTCTGATTTGCATCTCTCTAATCAGTAGTGATTTGGTGCATTTTTTCATATGACTAGAGATAGCTTTAAATTTTCTCTGAAAACTGCATATTCATATACTTTGACAATTTATTAATTGGGAATGGCTTGTTTTCTTGTAAATTTAACTGAGTTGTCTATAAATTTTAGAAATGAGTCCTTTATCACAGACACTAGTTGTAAAAATTCTTTCCCAGTTTTCTGATTCCCTCCAAATCTTGGTTGCTTTGGCTTTGTTTATTTAAAAACTTTTCAATTTGATGTAATCAAAGTTATCCATTTTGCATTTCATAATGTTCTCTATCTCTTGTTTGGTCATAAATTCCTCCATTCTCCATAAATCTGGCAAATAAACTATTCTTTGCTCCCCTAGTTTCTTTATAGTAGCAATCTTTATACCTAGATCATGTACCCATTTGAACTTTATTCAGGTATATGGTGTCATGTGTTGGTCTATGTCCAATTTCTGCCATACTATTTTCCAGTTTTTCCAGCAGTTTTTGTCAACGAACACCTCTTTTATGTGAGATAATTTAACTCATTTTTCTCCCTTTTCCTTTCTTGTAATGCATTCATCTTTTTTCACCCCTCGATATTTTTGTGATTATCTCAACATAATTTACTTATACCTGTGCCCTCTGTCTATGTTGTATCCTTCTAATTGCCCTAATGATGGTGATATTCTTGGGAGTTACATGTATTATTTTAATAATAGCAGCAGTTTAAATTCACTAAGTTCCTTATATGTTTTCTTTTATGTTTACCGTTTTATGCTTCTCTTGAATTTTGCATTTGAAATGCAGATTTTCTATTCGTCTCTGGTTTTTTCATCAAAAAATGCTTTAAAGTCAACTATTTCATTAAATACCCATTTTTACTGAAGATTTATACTTAGTTTTGCTAGATACATTATTATTGGTATAATCCTAGCTCCTATACTCTTTATAAAATCATATTCCAAAACCCCCACTCCTTTCATGCCAAAGCTGACTGTGGCTACAGGATATTTTCTTACTTGTGCCCCAGCTATACACTGAACTATCCTGCTAATTCATTACTTTTAAGGGAAACTTAATGACATCCTTCCACTATTTTATCTTGGTATATGACTTATGCCTTGGAACTGTAATATTAACCACCTTGGCTTGCATCCTTGACATTTTTGTGTAGGGTTTTTAATCCATGATTATCTAGGCTGCCATTGCCTTCTGCCAAAGACTATGAAAGATACAAGCTCAGAGTGATCTTGGGATACCTAAAGTCCTATTTTAATTTTTTAATAATTGTTGTTAAAAGGATACTCCTGATCTATGAGTTGACTATTATTTTGTGGAGCTTTTTTTAATGATAAGATATCATGTAGCAAAACTTTTTTCTCTAATCATAATTTGTTCTTTCCATCTTGTTCATTTCTCCTCAAACAACTACATTACTGCTCCACTTTTTGCTCAGTCACATAATTCTAGGGCTGAAAATAACTTGAAAAGTTATTTATCAAAAGCTACAAATTTTACATATAAAGAAAATAACACAGAGTTTAAATAACTTAACAAAATAACACTATTATCAGTGGCTAGTTGGAGTGAGGACTACAACTCAATCCTCATAATTGGTTCAGTGATTAACACTAAAGCCTCTTTTTATCTGCATGGTAATCTTCCAGTTTCCTATTCCTGAGATAGTCTCTTGAACATATCATTTAGGATATGTTCCATATATCTTTGACCTCAAGGCTTAATTAGAATTGACCTAGTACTATGATCTATTTACAACCTCTGCCCCACATTGATATTTTTTCTGTCCCTGATGACTGTGTTCCCCTCATTTCCATGTGTCTCATCCATCTCCTAAATTTTAATTGAGAATTCAATAGACAAGCAGAGCCTCTGCCTAATTCTTTGTTCCATAGAGTGCCTTGAACATTACTGGCCATGATTACATGTTATATAATCATTCTGAAATGTTAATAATTCATTTGGATGATTAAATATGCAAAATGACCTTATTAAAAAGTGACTGTCTGATGACATGCTATGCAGAACAAATTGGTAGGTCTTTCATAGTCAATCTGTCCATGTTGGAATGGCAAGATTTCAGTAAATGTATTGAAAGACTTTCCAACTGCTCCTTAAAATAGGCCAGTTAATTAAAAATGCTACATATAAGAAGTTTTGAGGGTCAAACAATGATTTTCTGACCCCTAAACTACCACTTCATTATACTGATGGATCACAACTCAGAATGTCAGAGTTTTCTTTTTTCAAAATCTAATGTGATGTGTCATGACAGATTTGACCAGGCACAAGCATTGTACAATGATGGATCATCCCAGAAATCTGAAGAATGCCAGATATATTTTAAAACTCAGATGATCTATGATTTTAAGTATTTTAGTTTTGTGAAATTAGAAAAAAATAAAGGCAGAATAGACCATGAAGACAAGCCAGATTTTTCTCTCACCTAATCAAGATGCTACTATGTGGTGTTTTTTTTTTTTTTAATTTTATTCAAACTCATTTAAAATTTCCCAAGGAATAGAAAACTAATTGAGCCCATTTTAGGTGAATTTTCTTTAAGAAAACAAAGAAAATAGTTCAAAATAATTTATTTTCAAGCACAGTGAATGATGCCCACTGTACATGGCTAATCAAAAACAATATATAGTTAAGTATTCAGAAGCTAATTGTTTAGTTGGTGGATTATTCAGGTTCCTGACTTTTCCCTCCTTTCCCTCCTGCTGCCTTCCTTCTGGCTGCATCAATGTTCATTAATAACTCTCCACCAGAAGGCTGGAAAGGAAGAAAGAAAAAGGAAAAGTACATGACTCTGTATTAATATTATTGTTTATTTCTTAGTACCTTAGGCAAAATACAAATACACATATATGTAAGAATTTGATTTTTTTATAGTGAGAGTGGGTGATTTGACTATGTAATTCATCTATGCTCTTCTACACTATGATTTCCACAATACTCAAGGTGAATAATTAGTAGTAAAATTATGTATAGTCTATAAATACAGTGAGTGAACTGTCAGATTACACTGAGTTGTAAAAGGAGCCAACCACCCCATCTGAATCTTTTTGTCAGCTGAATCAATGAATTATTTGCCTAAGATTTCCTATATGCAATCAAACTGTTTCTTACAAGGAATTCCATCAAGCCACTGGCCATTTTGTATTGATCTCCATTTATAGAGGAAAAGGCAGGAGAGCAGTTATATTTCTTGCAATTAATTAGGGTATAAGCAACTTAAAATTACTTCGATGTGGAAAGTCATCATTTCCTAAAATGGCAACATTTGAAAGTAATAACACAATCCCATTCTTATTAAAAAAAAAAGGTTTATAAAGCTTTATATTCTTATTTCACTAAATTAAGATAAATCCATAAATAACTACAACCTCTCCTTTTGGAATTTTTATAAGCTTGAAAGCTATGAAATAGGAATTTCTTACCCCATGGGTATTTTTAATAAGTCACATAGCAAGCTTCTTTGCTTGGGAAGGGAAATAAAATATGAATCTCTCTCCAGAGACTCCTTATTTATATTACATTCAATTAGACATGAAGTGGCACCAGGAAAGTTGTCTTAAATCAGAATAGGCAATAACTATTTGCAATCACAAATAGTTTTCACACTGGGAACTCTGGTATAGAAAGAGAATGGCAATGAGACTAAATGCATTGACTTAAAACAATATAAGGCATTTATTTCTGAGGAAGAGAATACCTTCATGTCTAATTGTGTACTTCCTAGTTCATGCTCATGAGAGAATAAAAATACATATATCTTCAGATAAAGTCAATGGACATTTAATGAATATAAGGCAACATTTTTATTTTGATTGGCATTTTAATGAGTTATATCTATATCAATAGTATATTTGGGTTATAATTACATATATGTTTATATAAATATATACATATATTTTTATTTATTCAGAATTTTTTGGCAGTGAGGGTCTGGGTGTTTTACTTTATTCATATAAGGAGCTGCTAGTTTGCAGACTCACTACAAATATAGTCTGGCAATTGTTCTATAAGTTATAATCTTAGTTTACTTTGGCATTCAGATATGAAGTGATCTGCCCATGGTTACTCAGTCGGTATATGTTACGGGCAAGACGCGTCCCTAGGATTTTACTGACTACAAGGTCTGCTCCTTTGCTATTGTACTATGCTGTCTTCCATTATATACCTATATGTGCTTGTGTGTACATATACATGCATATGTTCATACAATATATTATATACATATACGTTGGTTTTTTTTTCTTTCCTTTGAGGGCTTACTTTATTCTACTTGAAATTTCCTGCATATTAGCACAGATTGAAATGTGTGATAAGACACCTGGAAGCTTTCTCTTTTCTTTATTTTTATCATTTCTAGGGCTACATAGGAATGAGACCATCTGGCCTGTGGGGTTGGAAGCAGTACCAGAGTCTCTCATTAAACATAGCTCAGACCCTCATAGTCAATCTGTTTCATGTTTAGCTACCTAAGAAATATGGAGAATTCTATATTTTGCACCACTCTACTTGAAAGCAATTGAGAATGTAGCAGTCCAAAAACAAGAATTTAAATCTGTTAATCCTCCCTCAAAGTAATCAGGATATGCCTTAGCCAATACATAGAACAGAAATTACATGAAGGTACATCAAATTACATTAAGTTACATCAAATTAAGAAAGAAATCACATTTCAGCATGAGGATTAGGCACGGTAACATATTATCAACATCCTAGGTTTTCTTGTCAGTTGTTTAATTTCTCCAAATATAATTTAAAGTTTACAAATTTATGGCAATCCACAATATCATTGCTTCAATCCAGTACTATTGAATGTTGATTAAATTTTTAAAATTTACAGCAAAATTGAAAAAAAATGTATTTAATGGAAGGGTGAATGGGAATCCTTGAATTCTCTTTCTTCTACTGAAATATCCTTCTAAAATGAGGGGAGAAAAACCCTCTATTAACTGCCCAGTTTTTTTGTTTTGACCTCTATTTGAAATTTAGTTCTGCCATTTTCTAGCTGTAAGACTTTGGGAAATTTATTTGATCTGAGTATCAGTCTCCAAATCTATTTAAATAGGAAAATAATTGATAAAACTACTTCAAAGAATTGTTAGGATACAATGTGATAATATATTTCAAAGCATTGCTCTATGCCAAGTAAAATGACTGAGACGATATCTGTATATATGTATATTTTTATGTGTGTATATACACACATATACATATAAACGTGTGTGTACATCTGAGTACCATCACATTTTCATGCTCTCCAGGAGCTTGTAACCTACCTTAGAATGTATTCATGAAGGAGTATAGCAATACAAAAGTAGCACATTTGGTTTTGACTGAACCTGTCATTTAACTGCCATAGGGGTTTGGAGGTAAGAACTACCTGTACCAATGAAGGTCTGGATCTTCTCTGGATTTTATAAGAATAACAATAATGAACTATAAAAATATGAGGTATCATCACTTTTTTGGAATTTAGAAAAACTTAATATTTCCTTCTTTTATTAGACTCTAAAATTCTCACTGCATCTTTGATCAATAAGATCATAGTACTAAATTTGGTAAACTTAAGGATTAAAAATGATAAAGCAAAATCGGCGTGACTAATTAATAACAAAAAATGAATGTGAGAATAAACATTTAATGGCTTTTTGTCACCAACAGATTTTACACAATGTAGCCAAAATGGTCATTTTGGGTAAATGAAAATATATCTACCCAAGTTTTGCCAAACATGTAAATATTCCCTGGAATGACCTGCTCTTTACCTAGCCAAATTTTACCCAGCCATAAAGACCCAATTCAAATGTCACCTCCTGTCTGAAGTGTTTCCTAATGACTTCATGTCATAAAAGTCAAATCATAGACTTTAAGATTTGGAAGTGACTTCAGAGAGTATGAAGTACAACATTTGAATAAGAATTCTCTTTAAAGCAAGAAAAATGGATCTTTCAGCCTCTGCCTGAAGACCCTCACTGTTTGAGAATTTACTGACACATGAGACAATTGTATCTTTAGATGGTTATTTTTGAGGAGATTTTTTTTTATTTTTTATTTCCCCCAACCACCAAACTATTTTTGACAGTGGCATAGTGAACACGGAGCTGGTCTAAGCATCAGGAAGACCTGGGTTCAGTTCCAATCTCTGACACATTTGTGGTCTGTTCTTCGTTCTCTAAGAGGACTGTGTCATCAGGGAGATGATGACATTACTTGCAATTGACTGATTTGAGTGAGGGAGGGCTAATGACTGTATGATCCTAGGCCAGGCACTTAACCCTCTCAGTGCTCTAGGCAACTCTCTAGTATCATAACTTGCAAAAAATAGGATGACCTTCATTGGTAGCTTATCCTGAGCTCCCTATAACAGTAAAATGATAGCTTTAGTCAAAACCAAAATGAACTCTTGTATGCTTATCATTTGTTGTTATATACTGCTTTATGAACATATAATTGGTCTTCCTAAGTAGGCTACAAGATCCTCGATGGCAGGAAAAATGTCACTTTTTTTGGGAGAAGGAGTCTTGATCACCCCACTTGATATGGGGCAATAATCCTGGAAAGCATAGAATATTTTATTTAAATAGATAAGTATTGGAATTTTAATAGAATATAAACTTTTCTTTTGATGCTTTAGATTTATAATATATCTTTTTGGTCAAGACAATATAATTCTGTTTTTCAGGATTTAAAGTATGGCATTTCCTGAAAGACTGTGGTCTCCAACACCATTTTACCACTTAAACTTTCCACTTCCTCTCTTTTTTGTTTTATTTTTTAAAAATTAATTTGTTTTCAGTTTTCTACCATCACTTTCATATGTCTTAGATTTTTTTCCCCCTTTCTTACCCCTCTCCCCCCCCAGATGGCATGCAGTCTTACATAGGTTCTATACATACATTCCTATTAAATACGTTTTCACCTGATTCATGTAGCATAGAAGAATTAAAATGAATGGGAGAAACCATAAAACAAAGCAAAACAAAAGATAACACAAGAGAAAATGGTCTGCTTCATCCTGCAATTGATTTCCATAGTTCTTTGCCTGGATGTGGAAGGTGTTTTGCCTCAATAGTCCATTGTGAATTTTTTAGGTCCTTGCTTTGCTGGGAAGGACTAAGTCTACCAGAAAAAATCCCTCTCACACTGTTACACTGTTACTGTCTACAAAGTTCTCCTGGTTCAGCTCCTTTCACTCAGTATCAGTTCATATAAATCCTTCCAGGCTGCTTTGAAGTCTTCCTGTTCATCATTTCTTATGGCACAATAGTATTCCATTATATTCATGTACCACAACTTGTTCAGCCATTCCCCAATTGATGGGGATTCCCTCAATTTCCAGTTCTTGATCGCCACAAAGAGAGCTGCTATAAATATTTTTGTACATGTGGGACCCTTTCCCATTTTTATGATCTCTTTGGGATATAGACCTAGAAGTGATATTGCTGAGGTAAAGGGAATGCTCATGTTTGTAGTCCTTTGGGCATAGTTCCAAATTGCTCTCCAGAATGGTTGGATCAGCTCACAGCTCCACCAACAATGAATTAGTGTTCCAACTCTCCCACATCTTCTCCAACACTTATCATCTTCCTGTTTTGTCTTGTTAGCCAATCTGATAGGTGCAATGTGGTATCTCAGAGTTGTTCTGATTTCCATTCCTCTAATCAATAGGGTTTTAGAGCATTTTTTTCAATTGACTATAGATTGCTTTAATTTATTCCTCTGAAAACTTCCTGTTCATATCCTTTGACCATTTATCAATTGGGGATTAACTTGTATTCTTGTACATTTGACTCAGTTCTCCATATATTTTAAAAATGAAACCTTTATCACAGACGCTAGTTGTAAAAATTCTTTCCCAGTTTTCTGCTTCCCTCCTAATCTTGGTTGTATTGGGTTTGTTTGTGCAAATGCTTTTCAATTTAATGTAATCAAAATTATCCATTTTGCACTTCATAATGTTCTCTATTTCTTGTTTGGTCATAAATTTCTCAATTCTCCATAAATCTGACAAATTCACTATTCCTTGATCCCCTAATTTGTTTATAGTATAAGTTTTTATACTTAGATTATGTATCCATTTGAACTTTATTCTTGTGTACAGTGTCAGGCATTGGTCCATGCCCAGTTTCTGCCACACTGTCATCCAGTTTTCCCAGAAGATTTTGTCAAACAGTAAATTCTTATCCCAGAAACTGGGGTCCTTGGGTTTATCAAACAGTAGATTAATATATTCATTGACTACTGTGTCTTGAATACCTAACCTATTCCACTGGTCTGCTCCTCTAGTTCTGAACCAGTACGAAGTGATTTTGGTGATTGCTGCTTTATGATACAATGTGAGATCTGGTAGGGCTAGGCCTCCCTTCCCCAGCATTTGTTTTCATTAGTTTCCTTGACATTCTGGAACTTTCATTCTTCTAGATGAATTTTGATATTATTTTTTTCTGCCTCTAGAAAATAATTATCTGGTAGTTTGATTGGTATGACACTGAATAGTAAATTAATTTAGTAAGAGCTGTCATTTTTATTATATTATCTCATACCCATGAGCAACTGATGTTTTTCCACTAACCAGATCTGACTTTATTTGTGCAAAAAGCCTTTGTAATTGTGCTCATATAGTCCCTGGGTTTGCTTTGGCAGGTAGACTCCCAGATATTTTATAGTGTCTACAGTAACTTTAAATGGGATTTCTCTTTCTATTTCTTACTGTTGGACTTTGTTAGAAATATATAGAAATGCAGATAATTTATCTTGGTTTATTTTGTAACTTTCAACTTTGTCAAAGTTGTTTATTATTTCAAGTAATTTTTTTACTTGATTCTCTAAGTACACTATTATATCATCTGCAAAGAGTGATAACAGTTTCTTCTTTGCCTATTCTAATTCCTTCTATTTTTTTCTTCTCTTATTGCTAAAGTTAACATTTCTAGTACCATATTAAATAACGGTGGTGATAATGGACATCTTTGTTTCACCCCTGATCTTTCTGAAAATGCATTTAGCTTATCTCCATTGCATATAATGCTTGCTGATGGCTTTAAGTAGATACTGCTTATTATTTCATGGATAGTTCCATCTCTTTGTGTACTCTCAAGTGTTTTCAATAGGAATGGATGGTGTATCTTGTCAAAAGCTTTCTCTGCATCTGTTGAGATAATCATGTGGTTTCTGTTAGTTTTGTTGTTGATATCATCAATAATGCTGAAAGCTTTCCTAATATTGGTATAAATCCTGTCTGATCATAATGTATTATTCTCGTGATAAGTAGCTGTATTCTTTTTGCTAATATCATATTTAAAGTTTTTGCATCTATATTCATTAGAGAAATCATTCTATAATTTTCTTTCTCTATTTTGGCTCTTCCTGGTTTAGAAATCAGAACCATATTTGTATCATAAAAAGAATTCAATATAACTCCTTCACCAGTTTTCCCAAATAGTTTATATAGTATTGGAATTAACTGTTCTTTAAATGTTTGTTAGAATTCGTCTTTAAATCCATCTGGTCCTGGAGATTTTTCCCTTGGGAGTTCATTGAAGGCTTGTTCAATTTCTTTTTCTGAGATGAGGTTATTTAAGTATTTAACTTCCTTTTCTGTTAAACTGGGCAATTTATATTTCTTTAAATATTCATCCATCTTACTTCCATTGTCAAATTTATGGGCATACAGTTGGGCAAAGTAATTTCTAATTATTGTTTTTTTCCTCCTCAGTGGAGGTTAGTTCACCCTTTTCATTTTTGATATTGGTAATTTGGTTTTCTTCTTTCTTTTAATCAAATTGACCAGAGGCTTATCAATTTTATTGTTTTTTTTCATAAAACCCACTCAGTTTTATTTATTAGTTCAATAATTTTTTTAATTTCAACTTTATTAATCTCTCCTTTGGTTTTCAGTATTTCTAATTTGGTGTTTACTTGGTGATTTTCAATTTGTTTTTCTAGCTTTTTCAGGTGCATACCTAATTTATTGATCTCCTCTTTCTTTATTTTATTCATGCAGATATTCAATGATATAAATCTTCCCCTTAAATGAAGTTGTTGATTGTTCCTGTGATTTGTTGTTTAACCCACTCATTGTTTAGGATTAGATTATTTAGTTTCCAATTAATTTTTGGTTGTCTATCTTTCCATGGCCTTTTGTTACATGTAATTTTTATTGCATTATGATCTGAGAAGGATGCATTAATTATCTCTGCCTTTCTGCACTGGATTGTGAAGTTTTTATGCCCTAATACTCGGTCAGTTTTAGAACATGTGCCATGTGCTGCTGAGAAAAAGGTATATTATTTTCTATCCATTTTCAGTTTTCTCCAGAGATCTGTCATATTTACCTTATCCAGAGTTTTATTCACCTCCTTAACTTCTCTCTTGTTTATTTTGAAGTTAGATTTATCAAGTTCAGAGAAGGGAGGTTGAGGTCCCCTACTAGTATAGTTTTGCTGCTTGTATCTTCCTGTAACTCTCTTAACTTCTCCTCTAAGTATTTGGATGCTGTACCACTTGGTACATATATGATATTGCTTCATTGTCTATGGTGCCTTTTAGCAGGATATAGTTTCCTTCCTTATCTCTTTTGATTAGATCTATTACTGCTTTTGCTTTGTTTGTGATTAGGATTGCTACCCCTGGTTTTTTTTTTTTTTTTTTACATCAGCTGAAGCATAATATATTCTCCTCCAACATTTTACTTTTACCCAGTATGCATTCCTCTGTTTCAAATATGTTTTTTGTAAACAGCATATTGTTGAATTATGCTTTTTAATTCACTCTATCTGCCTCTGTTTTTTGAGAGACTTCATCCCATTCACGTACACAGTTATGATTCCTATCTTTCTTTCCCTCTATCCTTTTTCTCCCCATTTATGATTTTATACTCCCTTCCGCTCCACAAGAGTTTTGAGTTTTGACCACTGCCTCCCTCAGTTTTACTTCCCTTCTATCATCCCCCTTCTTTTTACTCCCCCTTTCCCTTACTACTTCTTCCCTCCCTTTTAGCCTCCCCTCCATTTTCTTTCCTCTTTCCCCTCTTACCACCTATAGACCTAGTTAGATTTCTATGCTGAACTGATTTTGTTGTTCTCTTCTTGAATCAAATCAGATGAGAGTAAATCTCAAACCATGCTCATCTTCTTCCCCTCTTTCACTCTGCTGTAATATATTCTTGTGCCTCTTCCTGTGATGTAGTTTAACTTTTTCTGCCTCCTCCTTTTCACATCTCCTGTTACAATCCTTTCACAAACTTTATCACATTTTTATCATCACATCATTTAATTTATGCCCACTCCCATTATCTATGTATATCCCTTTTAAATATCATAATAAATATACAATTCTCAAGATTAATGAGAATCATCTTTACCTACAGTAATGTAAACAGTTTTCTCATATTGAATAACAATTTTTTCCTCATTTACCTTTTCATGCCTCTCTTGAGACTTTTGTTTGAAGACTGAATATTCTATTGAGCTCTGGCCTTTTCATCAGGAAGGTCTGGGCATCCCTCATTTCATTGAATGTCTATCTCCTTGACTGAAATATTATGCTTAATTTTGCTGGGTTTGCTGGATCCTTGGTCCCATCTCCTTTACCTTTTGGAATATCATAATCCAATTCCTCCAGTCTTTTAATGTAGAAGCTGCACTGATCTGTGTGATCCTGACTGTAGTTCCTTGACACTTCAATTGTTTCTTTCTGGCTGCTTTCAGTATTTCTCCATCACTTGATAGTTCTGGAATTTGGCAACAATATTCCTTGGTGTTTTCAATTTGACATATCTTTCAGGAGGTGATTGGTGGATTCTTTTGATGACTGTTTTGCTTTCTGAATCTGGGACCTCTGGGCAGTTTTACTTGATGATTTCTTGGAAGATATTTTCCAGATCTTTTTTTTCATCATGCCTTTCAGGTAGACCAATAATTCTTAGATTTTCTCTCCTGGATCTATTTTCCAGGTCAGTTGTTTTTCCAATGAGATATTTCACATTTTCTTCTATTTTTTAATTCTTTAGATTCTGTTTGACTGATTCTTGATGTCTCATAGAGTCATTAGCTTCTACTTGCCCAATTCAGGTTTTTAATATATTGTTTTCTTCAGTTAACATTTGCATCTCCTTTTTCATTTGCCCAATCGTTCCTTTTAAGGAGTTATTTTCTTCAGTTAAATTTTGCACTTCCTTTTCCATTTGTTCAATTTTCCCAGTTATGTTTTGTGCTTCCTTTTCCATTTGTCCAATTTTCCTTTTAAATTCTTCTGTGATTTCTTTTTTCATATTTTCAAATCATTGGCCAGTTTTTCTTCTACTTCTCTAATTTGGCATTTAAAATCCTTCTTGACCTCTTCCAAGAATGCTCTTTGGACTTATGGCCAGTTCATATTCCCTTCTGAAATTTCAGATGGGAGTACAGTCTCAATGCTGAACTCTCCAGTATTCATGTTTTGGTCCTTGTCCCTGTAGAAAGAGTCTATGATCTTTTCTTTTCTGTTTTCTTCTTGCTCATGATGATCGCCCTTTTTCTGGCTTTTGAAGTGGATCTCTGCTTCTTGGGCACAGGATATTCTGTCCCAAGATTTTTGTGCTTAGAACTTGAGGCTTTGTATATTGTGGCCTCTGGTTCTTTTAGCTAGAAGCTAAAATCCTGGAGCTTACCTGGTGCTCAATTGGCTGGTGTGCCAAAGCAGAGGTCAGGTGAAGTCTTTCTGAGTTTCCCCAGTTACCCTGGAGCTTGCTGTGTTAGGTGTGGGGGAGGGGTGCTCTAGCAACAGGAGGTCTCCTGTGCTGAGCTAGAGCATAGGCAAGCTCAGCGGTTGGTGAACCCCACCTGCGCTAGTGTCTTCTTGATTTCCCTGATTTTGTTGAGGCATGACTAGAGTCCTGGTTTTGGTGATTACAGGCCCCATCCCCCCTGGGGTTCAGGGTCTCCTCCTGGTTTGCTGAGGTGTGGCTATCTGGGACAGCTCCAGTCCTGCACTCGTCCTCTTTAGCCACAGCAAGAGGGACCCCTCTTTGTGATTTTCCTAGCCTCATAGGCTAAGAGACTCTTTACCCCTTTGCCTGATCTCACTGTTCCAGAATTTTTCCTGGGGAAATATTCTCTGGGTTTTTCACATCAACAAAGGGAAGGGTATAGCATTTACAGATCACTCTACCAACTTGGATCCTGGAAGTTCAAGTAGGTAACTTACAGACATTTAATCTTCCAGCTGATAGTCTCAGTTGGGGCTGCTGCAGTTACTGGGAGTTCTGCGCTTCTCTCTTGCTCATTTCCACTGGACTCAACTTCATTTGTTACTGAATTGCTCCAGTTAAGAAATTTTGATTATTTTAGCCTATTCTTTATTGCAATAGATTATCTCTTATCTGCATATACTGTTTTCTCTTACCTAATGTGCCCCTGTTCTACAACAATAGAATCTTCTATATTGGAAATTTATATAGTGGGTCCTTCTAGCCAACCCCTATTTTTTTCTGTATGTGATATCAGAGATAGGAAAGCAATTAGATTCATCTGCTAGTAACCCTAAATAACCTTATAAAACCTCTCTCTTCCCTGCCTTCATGACAAAGACGGTCTAATATATGAAATATCAAGAACTATCATGTTCTGATACTGAACTGGAGGAAAAAAAAAAAGAAGCTGACATAAACTAGTGATAGAAAATCTATAGGCCTTTTTATAGGACTATCAACTCTTCTCTTCCCTACCTACTAGGATTCATTTTGTTTGCTTTCCAATATCTCTCCCCTAAAATTTTTATTTTGCTATTCCTTACCCCTAGATAATGCATTCTTACCTTTGCCTTTTGCAAGTCTAAAATTTCTGTTAATAAAGACCTATATCACATGATAGAAAGAGAACTGGTTTTAAACCAGGAATATTCAACTTTTTTGTGAGTGTCATGGATCCCTTTGGAAGTTTGATGAAACCTATGAATGGTTCTCAGAATTATGCTTTTAAATATATGTGACAAAGTATTCCACAGGTCTCTTCTCCCAAAACTGGAAGCCAGATGAAGTTGGATCTATTTTCCTCCATGTTCTCAGCAACTCAGAAACTAAGGGAGGCAGAGAATATCAATTAATCTCCAAGACAGTGTCATTAAAATGGACTTGATTCCCTACTTAATATAAATATGTGATAATTACAATTTTGTTTTCAAAATTAAATTTGCAGAACTCAAGTTAAAAAGCCTCTCTCTAAAGTCAAAACATATAGTTGGAAATTGTATGATACTTAACTATCTTGTGGTCTTAGGTAAGTCACTTAGCATCCTTGTATGTCTAGTTCCTCATCTGAAAAACAAAGGTATTGGACAAAATGGCTTCTGAGGTACCTTTCAGCTGTATATCTATTGTTTTCTTCTATGAAAGCCTTCAAATACTTCAGATCACTATAAGGTCTTTGTAAATCTGCCTGTAAGGTAGTAACAGTAACATGTTTCTTCTGAAATGACAATAATGTCTCAGATGCTGCATAGTACTACAAAAGCAATAGGTATACATGGGTTTGGCTACTTCTTCCAATACTTATTTGTTTTGAGACCATGAACAAGTTTTTGTACCCTTCTTGACACTCAGTTTCTTCATCTGTAAAATGAATATAGTCTCTTAGTAATTACCTTATAGTTTGCTATGAGGCTCAAATGAACATTAAAAAAAAAAAACACAAGTTTTTAGGCACTATATAAACGTCAGTTGCTTATTGACTATAAGAGATATAGAAATTTTATTATAAATATTTCCAATTATGATTATTCCTGCATGAAAAGAAATACATGTGTGTATTCTATGTATATACACACACACATATACTTTTCCTTATTCTCTGTGAAGATTCTGACCTATATGAAGCCTGAAAACCAAACTAGCCTACTCAATGTCTCCTGGCTACCCACATAAATGGGAGAAAAGGCACCTATAGGTGCCTACCTATAGGGTAGGAAAGTACAAGACATTCTGAGGGTGCTAAGAGAGAAGAGATTCACTTAGACATCATATTTTGTTCCAATCATGTTGACTTCCTTTATTTCCCTCTTACTATGCCTCAAGTCAGCCTCAGGGTGAACTAGTCTTAAGGGGGAAACTTCTCACAGAAAATTTATCACAAGATCTAAATAGTGTAACCCAGTAACAACAAATATCAGGAAAGTTATGAATTTATTATGACAACTTGCTAGTTATGAACTGACCATGTCTACTTAGATTTCATAGTGAAGAATAACTACCTGCATACTTTCTCTGCTAGATAAAAACTTTCTAAAAGTACTTTGGGTTGTACATACAACAGTATTTCCCTCAAGTGCCTAGAACAGTACTTTGAATGTTGTCAGCAGGCAAGAAATACTTGCTGAAAAGTTAAAGTATCTCTCCCCCTCCTTAAATTTTCTTAGAGAGATATGCTTCTGTTTCTCCTTGACTCCTGTCATATTCTGTCTTGGTATCATTCTCATTATTGCATATATTCCATCTCTCCTATTAGACTGTAAGTTCTATCTCAGATCTTTGAGATAAAGAACTTGTGCCTTCCCCCCACTTATGTCCTCTACAACCTAGGAGCATGGTCCACACACTGGGGACACATTAAGAATAGTTTTTGTAATGGAAAGAATAAATGGAGACCAGCCCCTCCCCCAAATCCCTACTGGCATCCTTGTTCCTTCTTAGAAGGACATTGCTCTAGTGGTACAGTCTTTGGAGAAGGAGCTGGTTTGTCCAGCCCATGATCACTTTTTCCAGGACCCTGTCACTGGCCCCTGCGGCACCAGGTGGTGCCGGGCCTGCTTCCCCGGGAAGCCTCCAGGGAACTCTGGACCAACCCGCGTGTGGGCAGAGTGTGGGCCCAGCTGAGGCAGCTGCAGCATCTCCAGCCTCGTGAGCTGCCCCAGGACCACTGTGTCGAGCTCGAGGAACCCTTCATCCTCTTCTGCTGTCAGGACTGGGAGCCTGCTTGCAAAGTATGCAAACTCTCCCTTGACCACGCAGTGCACCACATGATTCCCTTGGTCCCAGAGCCCCCAAAAGTGAGTATGCCATCTCCAGCCTCCCTGCCTTTGTCCACAGGCTGTTGACCCTGTACTTGCTCTCCTGCTGAGCTCTCTGTGCTTCCCAACAGTGCCGCATAGGAAGCAGCTGCCAACGCCCGGCCAGGGGCATAGATGGATGTGTGGACAGTGCTCTGTATTTGATGCCCAATGATAATAAAGAATAGTTAACGTTTAAAAGATAAAGAAAGAACAAATGATTCAGTGAATTAAAAAATATTCACTATAGTCCAGGAAAAAAAAAGAATGGTTTTTCTGCTGGTATTAGTAATGTCTAGTGTGTTTCACTTCCTAATTCCATTGTCAAATACGTGGTTATTTTTCTATAAGTAGCTATGCTAGAAATAGCAGTGGAATATTAAGTGGATTGGTGTTTTAGCCCCAAGTATGTGGATTACTGTGATCTTGGCCAGATTAACTCCTTTGACTCTTAATTGTAAAAGAAAAGGAAATAGAATCTTTCTGTATTTGATTTATAGGGTAGTTGTGAGGCTGAAACAATGTAATACATACACACACACACACACACACACACACACATATATATATATATATATATATATATATATATAAAATCTGTAATGTAATACATATGAAAATATTTAGAATACTAGAAAAATGCTAAGAAAATGTGAATAGTTATTATTGACTCAGTTAGATGCAAAGTATGGGATGTTGTGCATTGTTAGAGACAGAGAGGCATGCTATACTTTCCTGGGGGAATGTGTTGAACCAGGATCGATCTTAGTTCAAATTCTAAGCCTAATATGTGATCGAGTATAAGTCATCCAACTTTCTGAGCAACTCTCAAACATATATCTGCCAATTGTAAAGTGAATTGTAATCTTCTTTCATCCAAGAAATTCCAATATATATGAGAAGATAGATCCCTAGATTTGCCCACCTCAGGATTGTGGTGATATTCAAAGAATATAAAATCATCAGAATATTTTGTAAAATTTTAAGTACCATATAAATCATTAGTTATTTTTCAATAAATAATCATTCTTGCCAAAATGATAAATTATGAGATTATATATAAAGTCAATTGGTCAATGAATATTCATTAAGTCCTTACTATGTATCAGGCACTGTGATAAACACTGGGTATTTTGAAAACTTATATTACAAATAGTGGTCTAAAGGAAAGAATGCTAGATCTGCAGTTGGAGGACGTGGGGGACATAATAACATGTACTATCTGTGTAACCTTGGACAAATCATGTAACTTCACTAGTCCTTTATTTCCTTATGTGTAAAATGAGAGCACTGGATTTGATGTCCTCCTATGTCCCTTCTAGTTCTAAATTTCTGATCCTATGAATTAACTTACATTCAGTCATACTATGAACTCTTAATAAGCACATGCATTTCTAAATATGTCACTTCGACTCCTTTTCCCTTCATTATCTTTACCATCTCTCTTTTTTTCTATTATCTTTCTGTGGACGTTTTCCTGGAATTCCAATACCAAGACAAAGAAGAAAATCAATAAAAACTTTCTTCCCTCTTTCTCAAACAATGTTGAAATCATTTCTGTGTAAGCATTTCAAACTACACCGATTTTGCTAATTTTCAACCAATTTTGCCCTAACTTGAACCTATTTGCTCATCATTTCCACTGTCATTCCCTTTATTTTAATCTTCTTGGTTAAATCTCTTAGCCTAGGTTTCCTTGGGTATAATTTTGACTAGAAATAATTTATCCATCACTTTTCAACAAGTTTTCTTCCAAGGAATTAATGCCATCCTTAGCTCTCACTTTTAGCGTATGATTACTATCTCTTTACACACATCATTTTCCCTTCATTTGATTACAGTTTGGTAATTTTTTTTCCTTCCTCACTACAAGAAAAATAAGGTACCAAAGTGACAAAGGTTCTGCTAGTTTAGGCTGTTGGGTTAGTCTTGGACTAGGGGTCAGGAAAACCTGAGTTCAAATCCTGCCTAAGACTCTTACTAGGTAATTGACCCTGTACAGATCACTTAACATCTCTCATTCTTAACCTCAGTTTCTTCATCTATATATAACATGTGTTCTGCCTCACTCAGGCATAGACCTTCTAAATCTTCCCCATTAGAGTTATTTAATATCCTGAAATGTTTATCAGTGTTTGCTTTTTGTCCATTGCCATCAACTCAAGACTTTACCATCTATACCTTACCCCCATTTGTGTAGGAGAAAATTACTGTCTCCCTGGCTTCATTCTGCCACTAAATTTTGCAAAGAAGTATCTATTTCAAATACATTGCAAGAACAAATGTACTAACATTTCCTCAAAACCTAAGGAATATAATCCCTCATCCCTCCTCAGTCTGAAATGGTAGTGCCTAGGGAGTAGGGATTATGTTTGAAATTTCTCTCAGTTTCTATAGCATTGATTCCATGAAGTTCATGTCCAGATGGAACATAACTGTCAGATGAGCCTATGTCTCAACAACTCATGGGCTTGGTTCTTGAGGGTCAATCCCACATGCCATTCCTTACTTCAGGGCATCAATAATGTGCTGATTGCAAGCCCAAACTCTGGAATGATGGCATTCAAGGAGTCCTTGAGAACTTTAAAACTCATGAGACCATAGACTTTGTTCCCTTCATGAATTACTGAGCCCTCCCTAGAGTGTTGAGGCAAAGTGACCATGGCTGAAAGTGACAGGCTTTATAAAATACCTCAACAAGCAATCAGATAGGCTCCTCTTCAAAATGTGGTTTTCTGATCTGAACCAATTATATGTGAACACATCCTGCATGATCTGTCTCTCAAAGGCAATTCTTGTGCACATCATCGTGTTAATCCCAGAAGCAGTTCCCTAGCACTAGGCATATGTATGTATCATCTTTGTTAGCTGATGGTTTCTACCCATGAGTCATACCCCCATTACATGTAAAATGATGGTCTCCAAGGTCTTTTCCAATTCTACAACTGTGATTCTATTATCACTAATATGCTGAACATTTCAATATTAGGTTATAAGATTCTTGGGGCAGGGACAATTGTTTGCGTCTTTTTGTATCCTCAGCATTTAGCACAATGACTACTGTTTAGTAGGTGCTTAATAAATGTTCATTGGTTGATTCATTGGTTTTGGCAAGTGAAGTTAAATGTCTCTGTTTGTTAAGCAAATAAGACTGGATAGACAAATACATTGTTTTCTGTCAACGAAGTAAACTACTCATTACATGGTATTTAATAGTTTATCAAAAGTGCTGACCGTAGAATTGGAAATCAATATCTATCATGGATTATCCTAATCAGAGAGAATTCTGTGAAACACAAGAAACAAAAATTATCTGATTCAATGACATGAATTAGACGGCCATATGAGAACCGCAGATGCATCAACTTGAACAATATTTTGGTCCCAATAAAATTATTCCAATAAAAGTGTCACCAAATGTTGAAATCCAATGAATCCATTTTGATAGTGAATCATAACTGGTAAATGGATACCTAATATACAAACTAGATTGAGAATAAGATCCATATTTAACATAACTCTCCAAGCACTATGCTGATAGTCATTTCTAATAAGTTTGAGAGTGGGATGATTTCTTTCACATTAACATCACCCTCAACCCTCTTGTTTTCCAGACATTTTTCCCCTGTCAAAAGTGTTAATTTAAAAGATTTCACCCTGAGGATCTAAAAGAGGGAGAAATGGTCTGATTATTCATATCTAAAAGCGGGAGAACTGGCCTGATTATTCAGATTTTGTCTTTGTCTCCTATTCACACTGTAGCACATTTGCTTATTTAGTCTTTTCTGTCACATAGAAGGGAAAGGTTTTTGTTTGCTTTCAAGGGCTATATACGTGTCAAACACAGACATATCTCCTTTTTGGAATGACATTTTCAGACCAATTCATTCCTTTCCACTTCACAAGTGCCTTTATATTCACTGTCAGCTTTGTGATTAAATCAATTGTCTCAAAATAGCTTCTTTCATACAAAAGTTTTCTTTTTACTAAAATGTAAAAAATTAATATGCTTCCCATTAGGAAACAGAGCAAAGCCTATAAATTACAACTGTCATTTGGGAGGTTCTAGATTATTTCTACAAAATACCTAGTGACCAAGTTTGCTTGCTACCTATGTAAACAGTCAAAGAATTTCATCTATGTGGAACAAAGGAACTAATTCTGGAGGCTGAGAACCTGGCTTCAAAACCTGCCTTTAATGCTTAATAATGGTATAATTTTTGGAAAGTCATTTAATATTACAGGCTTCAGTTACCCTATTTGTAAAACCTTTGGGTGCACTAGCTAACCCTTCACATCTTTCCAGTCCTAGCCACTATTCCTGGTGCCAGTTGTCCACAGGGCTTCCAACTTCCCTCACCATTGTTGGAAAAGTAGACTTTTCAAGTACTACATCTCCCAGACCATACCCAGTGTAAGGTGTACCTCTTCCTTCTTAGATATGTCTCTTAATTTATAGGAACATTCATCTCTAGAATCCCCTCCCACCAGAAAATATGACATTCTTACCCCCTTTCATTCTTTCTCCTTTTCATCCACTCCCCTTGTCTCTTTATGAGACCCCCTAATTTAACCCAAGTATATATCATAGACTCCTGTTTATCTTCTTTCTCCTCTACCCCCTTTCATGTACCATCCCACCAAATGAAAACAAAACAATGTTGATTTACCTGTGGGCAAGGCATGACCAAGCTCCTTGTCCACTTTTTCATTGTTGCTGCTATCAGATTTCTGCCTTTGCTTCTGTTTCCTTCTGCACATTTGGAAAACAGTCTATTATGTTTCTCTTTGTTGTCATTCTGTTGCTTTCCTTGACTATTGCATTTATTCACTCCTGCATTTTTGTTATTGGAGTGTCTGAAAAACAAATAATCTTTTCAGTTCTGATTTTCTTTAAAAATGTTTCAAATTTTTGTTTATTATTGAATATTCATCTTTTCCCTTGTATTATTAACCTTGGATTTTCAGAATGGATCACCCTGGGCTGCCTTTTGAGCACCACTGCTTTTTGGAACATATTATCCCATGCCCTGCTGTTCTTTTCTTTAAGTAGGTAGGCAACAGTCATGCATTTAAAAATATTTTATTTTATTAAATATTTCCATATTGCATATAAAACATTTTTGACAATTATTTTTTTGAAAAAATTAAGTTCCAAATTCTCTCTCACCCTCCCCCAACTATATTCTTTTGGGGGAAGCAAGTAATGGGATTTTGATCATATATGTGAAGTAATGAAAAACTTATTTCTCTATTACTCATGTTGCGAAAGAAAACATAAACAAAATTAAACCTTCTTTAAAAGTTTAAAAAGTATGCTTCAAATGCATTCAACATTGATCAGTTCTCTCTCCAGAGGTAAATAACATTTGTCATAATATATCCTTAGGAATTGCTTTATCGTCGTTTTGATCATAGTAACTAAGCCTATCATAGTTGATAATCTTTACAAAATTGCTGCTGTTATATACAGTGTTCTCCTGGTTCTGCTCACTTCAGTTTGCATGAATTTGTTTTCCCAGGTTTTTCTGAAACCATTCTGCTTATCATTTCTGATGGCATGACAGTATCCCATAACACTCAGAAACTATAACTTGTTTAGCCATTCCTCCATTGATGGGCAGCCCTTCAATTTCTAATTCTTTGACACTACACAAAGAGCTGACATAAATATTTTTTGTACATATCTTCCCTTTTCCCTTTTCTTTGATGTCTTTGGGATACAGATCTAGTAGTAGTATTGCTGGGCAGGAGGCAACTTGGAGCCTTAATAGATAGAGAGCTGGACCTGGAGTCAGGAGGACCTGAGTTCGAATCTGGTCTCAGACACTTACTAACTATGTGACCCTAAGCAAGTCATTTAGCCTCTGCTGGCTTTAATTTATTAGAGAAGGAAATGGCAAACCACTCCAGTATCTTTGCCAAGAAAACCCCATAGACAAGATGGTCCATGGAATGATGAATAATCGGACAATACTAAGCAACAACACATTGCTGAATAAGAGGGCATGCAAAGATTTGGGGCGTAATTCCAAATTGTTCTTCAGAATGGTTGGACTAGTTTACAACTCAGACAACAGAGTATTATTGTCCCAAATTTTCCACATTCTCTCCAGCATTTGTCATTTTTGTTCTCTATCATAACAGCCAGCCTGATAGGCATGAGGTGCTATCTCAGAGTTTTTAAATTAGCATTTTTCTAATCAGGAGGGATTTAGAGCGATTTTTCATATAACTATAGATAGCTTTGATTGGTTCTTTAGAAAACTTCTTGTTCATGTCCTTTGGTCATATGGTTGTTGTCCTTCATCTTTAAAGAGGACCAAAATGACATCACTATGATAAAGTGAAATTTCAGTGTGTCTGGCTATGGCTGATCAGACCAATATGAGCTCAGAATGCTCTACCACAGGTTAGGTACTGATGAACTTGCCATCAGTACAGTAGTTGACCTTGATGCTGTGTTCATCCTCATTGAAAAGCATTTGTCAACATGGCTGAAAACATCATGCATGGGAGCAAACACACAGCCCTGTTTCACTCCATTGGTGACTGGGAAGGCAAGAGAGCTTTGTCCATTTTCCAGAACCCAGGCACACATGCCATATTGATGAACTTCTCTGGGTAACCAAATTTTGACATAATTTTCCATAAGCCTTCACAACTAACAATATCAAAGGCCTTGGTCAAATCTACAAATGTTGTGTACAGATCTCTGTTCTGCTCCTGGCATTTCTCCTGGAGTTGTTTGGTCAGCAAATACCATATCGACTGTTCCTTGGCTTTTTCTGAAGCTACACTGGCTCTCAGGTATGTGACCATATACCAGGTGAAAGATCAACCTATTAAGGAGAATTCTAGCAAGAACTTTGCCAACAATGACTGCGAGAGAGATCCCCCTGTGATTGCCGCAGGACTGTCTATTCCCTTTACCCTTGTAGAGATGGACAACGGAAGCATCCTTGAACTCCTGGGGGATGACCTTCTGTTGCCATATAACCTGGTAAATTTCAGTAAGCTTTTATATGAGTAATGGTCCCTATACCTTGAAAATCTCAACTGGAATAGAATCAGCACCAGGTGCTTTGCCACATGAAAGGAGCCTAATGGCCCCTAAAACCTCTTCTTCAGGTAGAAGTTCAGCTAAGAGGGGATTGACTTCACCCTGAGGTAAACAGTCAATGGCCTCAGCATTAATTGATGATGGTCTGTTGAGAACACTATGTGTTCAGTCCATCTCTCTAGGATCTTGTCCTTATCACTAATCAATGTGACTCCATTAGCACTGAGTAGTTGTGATGCACCATAGGTTATTGGTCCATAAATAGTTTTCAGGGCCATATATCAACTGAGAAATGACTCTTGTTCTTTTTGTTTTGTTTTGTTTATATAAATTTGTCACATTTCTATATATATATATATTTGAGAAATGAGGCCTTTATCTCATAAAATTGCTATAATTTTACCATTTCCTTCTTGCTTTTTAATTTTGGCTGAATTAGTTGTGATTGTGCAAAAGCTTTCTAATTTCGTGTAATCAAAATTATCGGTTTTTCTGTAGTTTCATCTATCTCTTCTTTGATCATAGAATCTTCCTTATCCACAGATAGAACAGGTTTATTTCCTATGCTATCCTAATTTACTTGTAGTATCACCTTTATGTCTAAATCATTAATCATTTTTCTCTTACTTGGTATGCAGTGTGAGATGTTGATTTATGCCTAACTTCTGCTCAACTGCTTTACAATTTTCCCAGCAATTTTTGTCAGATGTAGAGTTCTTACTCCAAAAAGCTTAGATCTTTGGGTAAATGAAACACAACATTACCAATGTCTTATACACAGTAGTTCATTATGTACATAATTTATTTCATTGATCAACCACTCTATTTTTTTTATCCCGTATCAGGTTATTTTCATGATTAGTGCCTTGTAATATAGTTTGAAATCTGGAAATGTTGAGCCATTTCATGTATTTCTTTGATATTCTTGGCATTTTGTTCTTCCAGATTAATTTTGATATTATTTCTTTTAGCTCTATAAAATAATTTTTAGGAATTAAATTTTTTTGGCATTGAATTAACAAAATAACAGAATTATCATTTTGTTATATTTGTCTATCGATGAGCAATTAATATTTCTATAATTGTTTAGATAATTTTTGTTTCTTTGAAAACTGTTTTGTAATTATATTTATATAATCCTCAAGTCTGTCTTTGCAGGTGGACTGCCATGTAATTTCTATTGTCTACAGTTATTTTAAATGGGACATTTCTTTCTTTCTCTCGTGCTGGATTTTATTGGTTGTATGTAGAAGTGCTGATGATTTGGATAGGTTTATTTTACATGTTTCAAAACTTTTCCTGAAGTTGTTCATGGTTTCAATTAGTTTTCTAGTGGATTCTCTAGGGTTCTCTGAGTATATCTTCATGTCATATGCAAAGAGTGATAGTTTTGTTTCTTCATAGCCTATTTTTATTTGTGCAATTTCTTTTTCTTGTTTTATTGAGATAGCTAGCATTCCTAGAAAAATACTGAATAATAACGGTGATAGTGGACATCTTTGCTTCAATTTAATTTTGTACTCAAATGCCAGAACATAAATTCAGAATAGAGAAAAGAAACAAAAACAAATCATGAACTTAAACACTGGAACTAAAATACAACATAAGAAAGCACAAAAGCATGTCATGTGTGTAGCAGAACATAAGAGAGGATTCAAAATATGTAACAATAAATTTTCATTTCAGGAAAGCAGGTTAAAGAACTATCAGCCCTCCTCCCCCATCTAATTCTTTTGTGTTGATTCTTCCTCTTGCACCTCATTTGTAAAATAATTACTCTTTTTAGCTGTTCCTAAATGGGTTTACTTTTTAAATTAATATTATGCTCAGCTTTACCCAGGTCTTTTTTATGAGGTACCCAGTTATTAATAAGATTATTAGACATATGTTTTACATTTTACATATATAAAATAGTAAATAATACGTCCTTATAGAATCCTTTATAATGAGTCTTTAGTACATAGCATATACCTTATATAGTATATACCTATTTCTTTTGGCTCTTGTAGGTCAAATATTCTATTACGTTCAGAGTATTATTTTTTAACAATGTCTTGAAAATCTGACAGTTGATCAAATGTCCATTTCTTTTTTCCATTTTGGATTATGCTTAACTTTGCTGGGTATGATATTTTTGGTCAGATCCCCAGTTCTTTTGTTCTTCCATATATAGTGTTCCAAGATTGGCAGTTCTTTAATGTCTCCACTGTTAGATCTTGTGTGATTTTAATTGTGGCACCATCATATTTATTTATTTTTTCTTGTTGCTTTTAATATTTCATCCTTGGGTTGGGGGTTTCAGAATATGATTATGATATTCCTATGAGTTTTTCTCATAGGATCTCTTTTAAGTGGTGATCAATGGATTTTATTTTGTATTTGTACTCCTTCCCCTCCCCTTATTCTAATGCTTCAGGACAATTTTCTTTAATTATTTTCGTATTATTGTATCAAAATCCTTTTTTATCATAACTTTCAGTCAGTTTGATTATTTTTCTTTTCTCTTCTTGACCTATTCTCCAAATCTTTTGTTTTTCTTATATGACGTTTCAATTTCTCTTCTATTTTTTCATTATTCATATTTGGTTTAAGTATGTCCTGGTCTCTTATAATTTTGTTGCTTTCACATTGCCCAAGTCTTATTTTCAAGGTACCATTTTCTTCCTTAAGATTCTGGATCTCCTTTTCTAATTAGTTGATTTTCCTTTCATAATCTTCTTGTTTTTTCTTGGATTATGCTTATTTTTTTAGTGTTTCTTCCATCTGTGTCATTTGATTTTTAAATAATTTTTTAACATATATGAATTCTTTTTACAGAGGTAACCATTTGACATTACTCTTTGGTGCTTTCAATACTTCAATATCCTTCTCTGAAGAGGAACCCTGGTCTTCTCTATTCCCATAATAGCTTTCTGTGGTTGGATTCTTTCTCCTTTTCCTGTGCATTCTTTGTGGTAACAGGTATTTGTAATTACCTCCAGTCCTGGGGCATGGGGAATGGTACCTTTTGCCCCAGACCATCAGTTCTACCCTGGAGCCTGGAACCAAAGCCAAACCTTCAACCTCCTATAAGTGCTCATAGCCAGGGGCTCTCTGTCCCAATGCTTCTGTCCCCACCAGGTATGTACTTGTTCCTTCTCAGCCCCATTGCTCTTCACAGCACAGCTGGGTCTGGCATTCCTTGTCAGCAGAGGTTCATTCCATCTACCCAGACTCAGGTGATCAACTATCCTCATTATACCTAGGGTAAAAGTTCCTGTGGCAGGCGCCAAGGCAACCTCTCAAACCAACTAAGCCCAGGGTTTGCTGCTTGTTGTTAAAGTGGACTCTAGCCAGGAGGTATTTACTCTGCACAAGCCCAAACCTCATCGTCAGATTTTTCTTCTGATCTCAGATTGTCCCAGGAAGAGCCCTATTGTGACCCTGTTCTCATTTATTTATTTTTACCCTCACTTTGTTTGTCCTAATATGCTATTTTATCTCTTTTGTTGGGGAAAATCTTGAAAGCTTGGAGTTTTCTGACTTACTACTCTGCCATCTTCCCAGAATCCTCTCTGGCTAATATAGCTTTAATTTCTACTTCTTCATAATTAATATAACTTCTCCTTTAAGAATGTGCATGTTAAGATACTTGGTACATATATACTTAGTACTGATATGACTTTATTTCTGTGGTTCCTTTTAGTAAGCTCTACTTACCCTGCATGTTCCTTTTAATTAAATCTATTTTTGCTTTCACTTTGTTGGAAATGGTGAGTACTACTCCTGCCTTTTTAACTTCAGCTGAAGCACATGTGCACACACATACACACACAAACACACACAAACACACAATATACCTCTACTACACATACGCACATATATATGCATATACTCACATATGCATATATATGCATGTATATATGCATACATTTTTACCTTTATAAAGCAATTTAAATGCATGTGAGTTTGAAGTATTGCCCAGTTCCCCACCATTTTACCCTTGTAAGACAGGAGTTCAGCTCCTATAGATTCACTGTATCAGGGCAAACTGAGAGAGACAGTGGAGACATGATAAAGAGTTAATACTTCTTTATTCTTGGCCATGGCAGGTGGAAACAAGGAGTGAAAGCATATGCTTTTCCCCTTATTCTCATGGTGGGCATGAGACAATGAGGGGAACATCCCCCTTTAGAACAGCACTTGCACTTCATTCTAAGGGGTGGCCAGCCAAGAAAAGAAACAGAGGCATTTGCCCCTACAGCATCTGCATCCATCGGCCTTTACAGCATCTGCATTCACTGACTAGTGCATCCCTGATATATTGGGAAGCACACAAAGAAGGCCTCATGCCAACAATAAACTTATAAATTTACATTGTCTATGGTTACGTAATGATGTGTCAGCAAGCACAGGTGCATTTTTAGTGTTTATGGATCCTGGCTCCTCCTGTCCATGTCACATACAATCTTCTGTTCTGAGAAAATGGTCCTTGAGCACCTACTTTATGTATGATAATTTTCCTTACTCTTTCTCTCCTTTTCCCCTTCTTCCAGGGCAACATTCTTTCTCATCTATACATTTTTTAATACAATCCCAACATAAGACACTCATTCCTGCACCATATTTCTATGTACAATCCTTCTAAGTACCCTAATAATGATATGGCTCTTAGAAGATACATGTATTATCTTCACATATAGAAAGGTGAACAATTTAAAATTATTGAGTTCCTTAAGATTTTTTCTTTCTTGTCTACTTATTTATGTTTCTCTTGAGTATTATACTTGAAAGTGAAATTTTCTATTCACTTCATCTTTTCATCAGGAATACCTGAATGTCCTCTATTTAATTAAACTTATTTTTGCCCTTGAAGGAGTATATTCAGTTTTTCTAGGCATGCGATTCTTGACCGTAATCACAGCTCTCTTGCTTCTGGTTTATCATATTACAAGTCCTCTTCTCTTTAGACAGTTGCTGCTAAATCTTGTGTGATATGGACTGTAGCTCCATGATAACTGTACAGTTCCTTTCTTTATTGTGGAAGTATTTTTTTCTTTGAACTGGGAGCTCAGGAATTTGGCTATAAGGTTTTCATGAGCTTTTCATTTTGAGATCTTTTTTGGTCATGATTTATGGATTCTTTTAATTCCTGTTTTACTTCCTAGTGCTAAGATGTCAGGGCAGTTTTCCATGATAATTTTTTAAAATATGATGCCTCGACTCTTTCATCACGGCTTTCAAGAAATACAGTAATTCTTAAATTATCTCCCACCAGTCTATTTTCCAAGTCAGTTGTTTTTCTGATGAGATATTTCATATTTTCTTCTGTTTTTTCACTCTTTTGATTTTGTTTTGTGTTTGTTGATATCTCATGGAATCATAAGCTTTTGCTGGCTGAATTTTAATTTTTTTTAAGGAATTGTTTTCTTCAGTGAGTTTTTGTACTTTTCTATTTGGACATTTCTACTTTTTAAGAAGTTATCTTGATTAGTCAATTTTTGTACTTCTTTTTCCATTTGTCAAATTCTTTTTTTTAAGGTGTCATTTTCTTCAATATTTTTGGACTTTTTTGCCCAAGCTAGTAATTGTCTTTTCATGATTTTCTTCCTTCTTTAAATTTCTTTGTGAAATTTTCCTCTACCACTCTTTTCTGATTTTGAAAATAAATTCCAGGAGAGTATTCTGGGAAGATGATGGGGTAGATCAGAAAATTTCAAGTACTCAAAATTTTCTTCTACAAAAACAAATAACATAGAGTCTCAACACAGAGCAGTAAAAATGAATGAGTAGGGGCAGAACAGGGGTCCTCCTGGGACAATCAGAGAAGATATGAAGAAAAATGCCAGGACTGGATTTCCTCTCTGTGAAGAGTAAACACCTTCAGATTAGGGACCACTTAAACAACTAATGCAAGCCCTGGGTTTAGCTGGGTTGGGAGACTGCCTCAGCCCCAGCCACTAGAACTTTTACCCCTGTGAGTGAGGGCAGTTGGGCATCTGAACAGGAAGATCTAGGGAACCTTGCTGATAAGGAACACCAGACCCAGCTGTTCTGGAGGTGAGAAGGAACCAGTGTAGAAGCAATGGGGCAGGAATGCCACTGAGTGTGGGAACTTAAAGGAGACTAGAGGTCTTAGTTTGAGTTCCAGGTCAGAGGGGAAAACTGAAGAGGATCTAAGACCAGAGGCACCATCCCCCATATCCCAGGACTAGTTTTTTATAAAAACTAAACTATTACCAAGAAAAATGTGCAGGGAAAGGAGAAAAAATATCAACCACAGAGAACTACTATGGGAATAGAGAAGACTGGGCCTCATCTTCAGAGGAGTATAGCAAAGTGAAGAAACTATCCTCTGCTCTAAAGAGTAACATCAAATGTTCACCTGCCCCAAAAGAATTCATTAAAGAACTTTAAAAAACACTTTACAAATCAAGTGAAAAAGACTGTGGAAAAAATAAAAATAAAAATAAGAATGATCCAAGTAAAAGAAGAAGGCTATGAAAAGAATTACAACCAATTAGAAAAGGAGATTCAGAATCTTAAGGAAGAAAATGACTCCTTGAAAATCAGAATTGGGCAAGAGGAAACCAATGAAGTTATAAGACATAAAGAAATAAAAAAGCAAAATATAAAGAATGAAAAATAGAAAAGAATGTGAAACATCTTATAAGAAAAACAACCGATCTAGAGAACAGATAAAGAAGAGAAAACATAAGAATAATCAAACTAACTGAAATCTATGATTAAAAAGAGAATCTTGATGCAATAATGCAAGAAACAAAGAAAATTGTCCTCAAGCATTAGAAGAAGAGGGAAAGTAGAAATAGAAAAAATCCACTGATGAACACCTGAGAGAGATCCTATGAGGAAAACTCATAGGAGTAGTATAATTAAATTCTGAAACCACCAGCTCAAGGACAAAATATCACGAGCAACAAGAAAGAACTATTTACATATGGCTGTAGTACAATTAGTATCATACAAGACCTAGCAGTGAGGATACTAAAAGATCACAGGGCTTGGAACACTATATATCAAAGAGCCAAAGAACTGGGATTTTTGCTGACAATACACCCAGCAAAAGTAAGCATTACTGAATGAAAAAAAAAATGTTTAATGGATTGTCAGACTTTTAGGATTTTGTTTGAAAAAACAAAATCAACCTGAACTTAATGGAAGATTTGATATACAAGAGTCAGAAGAAACATAAGGTTCATGCCAATAGCCAATTCCCAGAACTCAGTAAGGATAGAATGTTTACCTTTTATGTAAGTAAAATGTAAAACATACGTCCAAGATTGTTAGTGTAATTAGATAGCTTATAAGAAAGATTGAGGCAGACCTGAGTAAAATAAGACTTCAAAAACAAAACCATTCAAGAATAGCTAAAAGAGTAATTATCTTATAAAATGAGGAAGAAGAGGAAGAACCAATACAGAGGAATTATATGGGGCAGGGGAATTGTTAGGTCTGGAAACCTACTTTCACCAGAAATGAGTTCAAGAGGGAAAATACATATACATCTAGAAGAAAATAAAAGTCTTCTAAATTTAGAAAGAAATAAAACTCTAAAAGGATGGGGGGGGTGTTAAAGGAGGTATCTTTAAAAGGGAGAGTGAAGGACTAGATAAAAGAGATGTACAAAATGGTATTTTGATTTATAGGAAGGGAATGATAAGAGAGAGGTTATTGTAGGGTGAGTAGATTAAGTAATAGGAGAGCAAGGTAGCAGGTAGAAGTAAAGTAGAGGAGTTAGGAAGAATAGGAAAAAAGGAAAAGCACAAACAAAAACAAAGATTAGGAGTAGAATCTTTTAGGGAAAAATGTTTATATGTGTATATATGTATGTTTTAATTGTAACTTGGGGATTTGTGAGCAGGGAAGGGAGAAAAAGAAAAAAGTAAAAAAATGTACAACAGAGAAGAAAAGAAAGCCCACAAGGAATCAAATAAAAGATGGGCAGCTTTCAACAGTATTTAATATATAGGCTTTCATGAAATGGAAAGTTATTGCTATATAGTCTGAATCCTCCCCTCTGCTTTGCCCATGACGTTTTTTTCACTTCTTATTTTACCTTTAAGTTTAAATTTGTAACATATTTCTTTTTCCTATCATGTATTTAAGTTTTAGTATTTGTCAAAAATAAGATGGGGTGGGAGGCAGCTAGGTGGCATAGTTGATAGAGCACTGGCCTTGGCGTCAGGAGGACCTGAGTTTAAAATCCTCAGACACTTGACACCCACTAGCTCTGTGACTTTGGACAAGTCACTTAACCCCCAATTGCCTTGCAAAATAATAATAATTATTATTATAACAAATAATTTTCCTACCTTCTGGGAATTCTCATTGGACCTATGCAGTTGTTTAGTTTGGATTCAGTCAAAAGGCTGCATTTGAGGATCTAAAGAGCCGCATGTGATCTTGAGGCCACAGATTCTCCATCCCAGAACTAGACCATGGAAACAACTAAAATTACTTTATCTTTGGCATGTGATTACTGTTTTGCACAGATTTGAGAGGTTTTGAGGATCAGAAAAAAAAGTCTAACTCTCCTTTTGTTTGCTCACAACTTTCAGTACTTTTCACACTATTGAACAGCCAATCAACAAATATTTGTTATGCAACTCTTATGTGCCAGGTACTGAGGAAATTAGAATAAAATGTTGTAGAGTTGAATATATCTTAGAGATCATTTAGTTCATGTTGTTTATGTTAAAATTGAAGTGATTAAATCTCATGGAGATTTAATGATGTTCTCAATATCACACATCGTTTTAGTAACAGAGTTTTGTACTCAGGCCTACATACTCATTGTTCAAGGTCATTACACAGTGCAAATTTACCACTGCTGTGTTAGCTTCTCTTATCAATTCATGTTTATATAACAATTCACCCCAACTAAGACTAGAAGTTCCTAAAGGTCAGAGAACCTTTTTTCTATGTCTTCAGAGAGTCCCAGTATCCCTTGCTCAAGATAGAAGATTTCTACATCCTTCCAGATGTACATGTGGTTTCCTCTTCAATCCAGATGAGAGTGAGGTTTCAACATTATCACCCTCCCTCTCATATTGTATCCAGTAACAGCAATATTGTTTTAAGAATGACTTTGAATGACTAAGTCATTTTGACCATTATAGACAAATTTAAAATAAAGGATATATGAAGAAAGACACTATCTGCACCCAGAGAAAGAACTGATAAATAGAAGTATGTATAGAATAATTATATATATGTATATATTCATATATACACATACATACATCTATACATATGTGTGTTTGTGTGTGTGTGTAATGGTAGCCATCTGCAGGGTGGGTCAGGGGGAGGAATGAAAAAAAGGCAAAAGAAAAAAAGAAATTTGTCTATTGCTTTATTATATATTTAAAAGAAATAGCAAGCTGTACGTAATAGATCGACTGTTTTTTCAGCAATTCAAAAATTTTTTCTCTGTTTCAGAAATGCTTACTTTATTCCATAAATTAAAAATAAAATAAAATCAAAAAAGCATCCACGTGTCAAAGATACCCTCTTCCATACTGCTCAAATTGAATTGCTATGTTGCCACAATGCTCAAGTCCAGGACAGTCCTTGCAGAGGTGGAGAATGATCAGGTAATCTCTGTAGGAGAGCTATAGAAGAGAGCAATGAGGGAATAACAGGTACTGCATTAGGCAGTAGAATGGCAGAGTATGTATACCAGATGAATGTGACTTCAGGAATATGGATGTAATAGTAGAGTGTTCTGTCACTTTGTTGGTGCTTTTATAATAGAAGAATACTCACATGAATCATAAAAACATCTTTTAAAACAACATGTTGGCCAGTCTCTTTCTAGTTAATATGGTATGTGGTATACATTGTGGACAATTGTCTTAACAGAAATTATCTAGACATCTTACACTTCTAATCTAGTCAATGTAGTAGGTACTTTCTCCAGTGAAACAAATGGAGTCCTTTCCATCTACTATTATGATTTGTGATTGTCTATATCCCTTTAAAAATAATCCATATGGGTTCCAACCAGTATGTAGAGTGACTTTCTCTATGTTTCTGCACATTTATTGAGTACAGACTTTTTGCCACACACTGTGTGTGGGTACACACACACACACACACACACACTCTGCTTTCTAAGAGTTTAAGTTCTACATTGGGAGACAATACGTTTGACATATAGAAGAACATGATGGACAGAAAAGAATACAAAATTCAGAGTGCTGAAGTTGAAGTTGTTGGACTGGAGTTCAAATCCCAAATCCCATACTTGCATAATCTTAGGTGAATGATTTATACTTTAGAGGTTTCAGTGTACTCATTTTAAAAATGTGCAATTGTACTAAATGACTTCTAATATCTCTTCCAGATCTATGATTCTATTTTTTTTAAGTAATCACATTTGAGTAAGTTGGGAAGATAGGCACACAAAGCTAGAGGTAGTAGACATCCAGAAAGGCCATTTATAAAGGGAAGCATATGAACTTTAGAAGAAACTGGGGATTTTGCAGGGCAGAAGTGAGAAGGGAATAAGTTCATAGCGTAGAAAGTAAGCCTGTGTAAAGTCATGGAGATGGGAGATAGAGAGATGTGTGTAAAGAACAACACTAAGAAAACTAGTTTGGCTGGACTGAAGAGTATGCCAGGGATAGTAAAATGTAAGAAAACCACAAGGTAAAATGGAGCCTTTTTATGAAGGTCTTTAGATGCTACAGAAGAGAATTCTTATTTAATGTTAGACGTGATAGGGAGCCATTGCAATTCACTGAACAGTTGAATGACATAGTCAGACTTATGCTTTAGGAATACTACTTTGGTAGCTGTGTGGAGAACAGATTTAAGGCAGGAAGGTTATTCCAATGCTTCATTCAAAGAAGGTGGAGACAGAGGAGTAAACTAGGATGGTGGCCATGTGAATACAGAGGAGGGGACAAGTGTTAAACATGTTTTGGTGTTAAGATCAATAAGATTTAGCAAACAATTTGATAAAAGATGGAGGGAAAGTGAGGATTTAAGGATATTCTGAGCATGTACACTTAAATGACTAGAAAGATGATAATGGCCACAGTATAGAGCTATGCACTGCCCTTTTCATGGCCTGTCAAATATCATTCTTCAGAGACTGTGATATTTCAGGACTTATCATAGAGTGTCTCTATAACATTATTGTCATTTTTTCCTCAGGGAAAAGTATGGAGGGGATCATTGAAAGCAGTATATAATTTCACTAAGGCAATATAGCTCATTAAGCTCCTATTTTATACACCTAGAACTTTGAAAGTTTAAAACTTTTATGTAGGTTATCCATTATTATTTCTTTTATTAGGCACTCTAGTGAAGAGTGATGATACTAAATATGCAGTCCTGGAAAAGTCCACAAATTTCTATAACTTTCAGTTTACTTATCTCTAAAATGAGAACAATAATACCTAATATATACATCTATATTATTATGTATGTTATATATATGTGTGTATGTATATTTATATACACACACATATACACACAGATATATATTATAGGTGTATGGTGAGGAACAGACAAGAAAATTTATTCAGTATTATATAAACACCTATTATTGTTGCTTTTATTATTTTGAGAGAAATGATTACTAATAACTAATGATTTGAGGAGATTGAGAGTTCTTCCTTTTCTTTCAATATCTCAGTTCTGAACGTTGAGCTAACTTTTCCTCTATCAACCTCATCCAACCTTACAAGGAATAATTCTAAGGTGAATTCCATTCAGTAAGGTTGGAGAGGAGACAGACCCTTTTGTCTAAGTTGCCCAAGGATGGGGATGTTCTGGGTATAGAGATATTCTCTCTGTCCAAGGGTGACATGCCATCACTCTCAGCCCCTCATTGTAATATCCATTCTGTCATTATTTGTTAACAAATCAGGGTTGATTTCCATGCTGGGGAAGCCCACATCATGATTATCTTTGGTTTAAGAGGGAGAGACAGTCAAGTGACCATCCTTTTGTTAAAATTCTGGAATTATTAATAAAATGATTAAATTGCCCAGAAATTATGTCTCTTGAACCTTTCTGAATGCCATATTTCCTTGTTTTTGCTTTATTGTTTAGGATGGTTGTTGTTATTTAGCATTTACTCCCACTAATAACAGATTCCTTCTCACAATATCTTGATGAGGTTAAAGTTGTTCGAATACTTTCAATTACAAATAAACTCAGTTCTTAACATCTCCCTCCGTGTTAACCTCCAGATCTGCAGCTGTTAAACTTTTGATGTCATTTGCAAGCCTAGTGAAGTCTATGGACCTCTTCCCAGGAAATACTTTGAAATTAATAAAATAAATTGTATTGGATTCCAAAGAAAATCAATTATCCTGAAATATAGGTATCTAAATATTTTTAAGTATATCAAGTTTATGGATCTCAGGTTAAAAACTACTCTAGAAGCTCCTCAGGAATTCTTTCAAGTATTTATTACATGTTGTTAAATATTCACAGATACATAGACTAGAGATTGATCCTTTTAATTTCTTAAACAGTAACAAATTCAGACATATACCATTTTCAGTTACTGGTTAATGTTTGCTACTAGCTTTTGGTATTACTTTACATGGAAAATTGGTGCCCATTGGAGAAAACATCTTAGTAGTACTGAATTCTGCGTTTTAAGCAGCATGACAAGCACACAATATGCCCACACATATAACCCCCTGTCTAGAAACTGGGCCACTTGTAAATTCATGAATTTCAAAAGTGCTAATTAAATGAAACCCAAACACTTAGACTTTGAAATCTCAAGTTTCCTTATGGATTATCTGCATCCCTATTCTTCTTTAGAGCTCAGTTTCCTTAGAAATATATTTTTTTCATTCACCTTTTTGATGAAAGTGAAGAGAATCTTCAGGGGTATATGATGCACTCACAATGTAAGTGGTAGAACCAGAACTAGAAAATAATTCTCTATAGCCCATAACTACTCCATAGTTCTTTCTCTTATATCCAATCTATATTATTGAGTTAATAGCATTTCAAAATTAATTCAATGAGGGGGGTAGTTTTTTCATTAAAAAATGTTGTTGTACTAAGTATGCTATTTTAACATTTCTATTTAAAAACATTTTAAAATAAATCAAGGTTATCTTTGCACTGGACCAAATCTTTTCTATCAATAGACAGAAATGTTAGTCTCCACATATGACTAGAATAGAAAAGTTAGGTGTAGTAATTATGACAAAACCTCACATAATATGTTAATTCAAAAATGACCTAAGAGTTCTCAGTGTCAGCTTGAAAAATCACATTATGACAAGAGGCTAATGTAGCTAATATGAGCAATATATATAACAAATTATGTCCATATAATCACCTGCTCTCCATACCTGGTACTTGCTATGTTCAAAAGAAACATTATTCTTTTACTCCTACAAATCTTTGACTTTTCACTTACAAATAATGTAGAACAATGAGAAAAAGTGACCATTTATTTCAGTTTGATATTAAGTCTTAGGTAGTATACTTCTCAGAAGGGAAAGTATTTTCTTACGTTTAAAATCCGATATTCTAGTTTAATGCATTATACCCTATGGTGATAAATGTTTATTTAAATTAGAAGTATCAAAGCAATATTTATTTATATACATACCTTGCATTTTAATATCATATCCAATTTTGAGTACACGGGCAATTAAGTTTGTTAACTTAATATTCAGATAACAGTATTTTAAAAAATTTACAATCTATCAAATTGAAGTGATGAGGCTTTAAAACAAACACAAAATAACACAGGCACATAAAAGGATAATGAGAAATACATTAGCTAGTGATAAGAGCCAATAATACTTCATATAAATGTGACATTATACTTCCACTCTTTGTGCTGATGACTATGCTTGTCAGTTATGCAAATGCTAGTCATTCATTTTTTAATGTTCCCTGGTCCTTAAACAGCATATAGAAGCTTGCTCCATATTTTACTTTCACTTAGAGCAACATCATGCGGCAATTTTCAGATGAAGCTAACAACAGCTAGGCCACATTATGGTTTTTGATCAATGTTCAGTGAAAACCATATGACAGAGAAATATTAAGCCTTACCTCGTGCACCCTCTCTCCAGAGGGCAATAGATTATTGACTGTCATGTTGAACCACATAAGCTAATTCTGATGTGATAAATTATGAAAAAAGTCCATGCTATTGTTCCCCCTGCCCCAATTTCTAATATTGGCTGTAAAGCATATTAACCTTCATTTATTGGTCACATTTATAATCATTCTAACCCATCAGTTACAGCAATATTGATAACAGACCAGGTAGAATAATATAATTTCAAATAGTCCTGTATCATGTATACTCATTCACCCTGAGAATAAAGTATCTGTTATGATATTTGGAAATGTTAGTTCCCCAGTTAAATACAAGGAAAATCCATGATTTGGATGCCTACTAGATGTTTTCCCATTTACCTTGGAGTTTGAAGTAAAAGACAGATTAACTAACGTGGTCTTTTTTCAAATTTATGTATCCATGCACTTAGCCTTCACCTAATAAAAATGTTTCTTTGGCAACAGTCAAGAAATTTCCCAGATAGTCAAGAAATAAGACTGCAAAAATCAATGACCACAATTGTCTGGGCATTTTGAAAATTCACATTTATAAAAGAAAGAAAGTCGTTTGTAGTTTCTGACTTCACAATTGCCTCTTCATTTTCTTTTCATAAATGGAAATAAACGAATCAATGCTTATGTGGTTTCTGCCATCCCAATTAAACACCTACCTTAGGAGGTCATAAAGATTTTTAATCTTTAAAGAGTAAACAATTAAGGCTTTTTCCCTCTCCTTTTTTGGTTTTTTTCTTTATTTTTTTTCCTTCTGATTCTTCTTCCTCCCTGAAACTTCTCCTCACAACTTTTTCCTCATCTTTCCTAATTTTCAGAGCTTATTTTCAAGTGGCACCATACAAAGAAATTCAATGGCAATTCGAAATGTCTCGGAGCGACAAAGAAGAACAAAGGGGAATTTGTGTGTGCCAGGATACTCATGATAAGCTTGGGAGAATAGAATTTGGGTCCTGAATACTATCTAGAGTCTTTTAGGAAGACAACATAGGAGTTTAAGCAGGAAGCTATCTGGTCACGTTGATGGATGAAAAGCAAACTGATACAGTGCTATTGAAGTTGAAAGGATGTAAAGAGGTAAAAGCAGGAGTCAGTTCTCTAGATGTGAGCTGTCCACAGTACCAATGAAACAAGTGCTGGTAGAAATGGAGATTAGGAAGCAAAGTTATTATTCAGAAGGTTTTGGGAGAATTTAACAATGGATTGCGTAAGGAGAATGATGAGTCACAAATTAATATACCTTTATGTTTTCTTTCCTGAAGGTAAAAAAAAAATCTTATCTATAGAACTTTAGCTGAATAATCACTGAACAGAAAGGTAATAATCAGACTAAATCAAGCAGACAATAGTGCAACTGGGAAGAGTCCTAGAAAAGAATTTTAACATTTAGCATGGATGTGCCTTTTTCTTAAAAGAAACAATCCTGGCTTATATTTTATTCATGGAAGTCATTCTTTACTCTGTTGCCTTGAGTGATTTCCACCCTGGGTAGAAGTGACTATGGTAGCTTTAAATTCACCCATGCCCTTGAAACAGCAGCCTGTAGTACATTCAGTGGGAGTACACATTCTAGTTTATTCTTCCTTCTTTAGAGTGATCCTTTATAAAACTGCTCTTCAGGGAAATGTCTGCTGTAGCTTTTTACTGAATTAACACTCTGTTTAAATATATGTATCGGATGCAAAGTGCACTCAGAAACAGTGAAAAGGCAAATTTTCCCGTTAAGATCATTAAAGGTGTCTGGCACATCTTATTTACACCTGTTAGGAACTTATAAATAACAAATGCCAAAATGTGCCCTAAATAAAAAGGGAAAATGAGTGATTTTTCTCTCTCCTCCAGTGTTTACTATTTGTAAAGAATTGCACTAAGTATCGTAGATACAAAGACACGGAAATATTGAGCACAATTCCATTACCTCCTCCTCAATTAAAAAAAGAAAAAAATATTGCTGAAAGTCATAAATAACTGTAACAATCAATCTGTACTTGACATTATTCTCTGTTTAGAAAGGGTACTTACAGTCTCCTAAGAAAACCAAATAGATTTCTCTCTTAGATATAACATAGTTTTTTATTTTTCACCACTCTACTACATCTGTTTTGTATTTCTTTTGAATTCCACTTACCTATATATTCTAAAGAGAAATTTATCCCTACAAAGCTTTGAGGTCTTAATGTTGTAGCTAGTTTTTATAATGTCTGCAGGACCAGGAAAAGTGTTTTATATAACTCCAAGTACTTTACAAATATTTTTTAAAATTAGATTTAACTAGTATTATACCTATTAGGCTGTGTATGATATGTTTAATTCTTCAAAACAGTAGTGCTAAAAAAGAGGTAATACAAAAAGTAGCAGAGTAAGGCTCTTCTCACAATAATATCTTGTCAGTGACTTCAATGAACTTAAAAAAAATCATCAAAATTTAGTTTAGTTTATAATTGTTACAGAAAATTCTTTTTTGCATATAGAAGTCTCAATTATGTTTTATGTATTATATGGGTAATTTCTCCCTTGTTGGTCATTTAGCCTTTCCGTACTATGTAGACATTTAGTAGAAGGGAGGTAGAGCCAGAGGCAAAAGAAATCAGCTCACTATGTTATTTATCAATATTTTGGTTAAAAGGCTTAATATGGGTGAACCATTGAAGTTCTGCCCACTTTGAGTTTTTGTAAAAGTGTAAAAATATTATATGGGAGGGAAATGTGGGAAGATGGCAGAGAATGGCAACAAGTTCCTGGGCTTTCCTAAATCCCCTCTCCTTGATGATTTAAAATAACATCCTGAAGTGAATTTTAAAGTGGTAGAAATGATTAAAAGTCAGGGTAAAGCAGTTGTCCAGCCTAAGACAACTTGGGAAGAGTTTAGGAAAGTTCTGTCCTCCTAGGGTGGTGGTCTAGCATATGCATTCAAGTAAGTATAGCATAATCAATAGACAGCAAGCCTTGAGGGCAGCTGGGTCAGGGGCAGTTTCAGCTTCAGAAACTTTTGCCATACTGATGGTATGTAGAGAAGGAAACTGATCAGAAGATTGTGGGGTGGCCCTCAGCAGACACTGGACATGGGGCCAAAGTGTGTTGACCAGACATAGCCGCAGGCTGTGGTTATGGGTGGAAAGACACAATCACATGACGCTAAGCGTGGTCTCAGAGGGGTGAGGTCCCTGCTGCTTGTGCTCACTTGCTGGAGACAAAGATATGAGTTGGAGGAGTAGGGACTACACTTGGCCTGGAATTGTGGAACACTGGAGACACCAAAAAGCCAAAGACCCCCAGATAAGAGCAACACAAAAGTTAAAACAACTTTAAGATACCATTTCTCACCCATCACATTGGCTAAAATGATAGAAGGAAAACGTGACAAATGTTGAAGGGATGTGGAAAAATTGCAACACTAATATGTTATTGGTGGAACTATGAACTGATCCAGCCATTTTGGAAAGCATTCAAGAATTATGCCTAAACACCTGTGTATACCCTTTGACCCAGTAATACTACTATTAGGTTTGATTCCCAAGATAATCAGGAGGTGAAAAAACTGTATGTTCTAATAAATTTATATCACCTTTCTGTGTGTTGGCAAAGACATTAAAAGATTCCCATCAGTTGAGGAATGGCTGAATAAGATTTAGTATAGGATTGTGATAGAATACTACTGTGGTGGAAGAAATGACTAGCATCTTGATTTTAGGGAAGAACAAAACATGGAAAGATGTGCATGAAATAATGAAGACAGAACCAAGAAAATGTTATATACAGTAACAGCAATATTATTCAAAGAGTAATTGTGAATGACTAAGCTATTCTGAGAAATATGACTATCCGAATAGACTATAAGGGACCTATGAAGGAAAATGCTATTTGCCTTCAGAGAAAGAACTGATACATGGAAGTACGTATTATAAGGTTTCACATATATATCCATATCAGTTGTTGGTTTTCTTTTGTACAATGTTGAAGGGAAGGGAAGGAAACAGTTCGGAACTCATGATGAAGCAAAAAAAAAAAAAAGCAAAATTGTAGAAAATGCCATATGAGTCTTTTTGACAAACCTACCTTCAGGATTGACACTAGGTCAATATAATTGGGACTTTGTCCAATGGTAAATGTCACAAGATCATATAGAACAGAATCACATGGTTCTTGAAAAGGTCTCAGTCATCATCTAGTCCAACCCTGTCATTTTACAAGTAAGGAAATCTAAGTTAAGAGATTTATTCAAAGCATGTGAATAATCATTAGGACATCCCAAGATCTCAGCCTAGGTCCTGAGCCTCAAAACTCATTTCTTTTTCTGTCATGATTTGCTCTGAAGCTTCAAGAATTTGGAGGGCACTTGGCATTACTAGCAGTTTTTCAGCAGCATAGAAACAAAATCATAGCACTAAATTAAAAAGAATAATTAGTTAAAATGAGAAACTGCCAGATGGTGGTCTGCTGTAAGTTTCTCTTTCCTATGCACTTCCTTCTGTATGAAACTTTTTCTGACCTATCCTTTTCCTTTATTCAGCTTTTAGTGTAGGGGTGGGGAACCTGCAGTCTTGAGGTCACATGTGGCCCTCTAGGTCCTCAAGGGCAGTGCTTTGACAGAATCTAAACAGATCAAATCCCCTTAATAAAAGGATTTGTTCTGTAAAACCTGGACTCAATCAAAAGGCCACCTCAAGGACCTAGAAGGCCTCATGTGGTGTAGGGATGCAGGTTCCCTACCCCTGCCTTAGTACCTTTCCTCACATAAATCATAAGGTATCTAATTCATGTCAATCAATCAGTCAATCAGTCAGTCAATCTATCTGTGTGTCTGTCTCTCTGTTTCCTTGACCTGATCCTCAAAGGAAGGTACTGTGTTCCTTTCGGCCTTTATATCCTCCACACCTAGTAAGGTGCCTGGAACATAGTAGGAACTAAATCTTTGCTAATTGAATTGCCCTTCTCTCTCAAATGATACTTCATGCTAGGGATAGGAGGACGTAGCAGATGTTACTTGTCCAAGTGAAAAACTTTCTAATTACTAATCTGCCTTCCATCACTTCTTTATCTAATTACATGCCTCCCCCACAAAAGAAGACTGTGTTCTTCCAATAATGTTTCTGTTAATCTAGACTTTTTCTGGAAACTCTTTTGGGGGTTACTTTTAGAGTCAATTTAAATCAAATTGGTGCTTCCTCCATTAGAATAAAGATTTCCTTCAAGACAGGTACTGCTTTGCACTTATTTGAATCCCTAGCACTTAACACAGTGCTTGGCACAAGGTAAGCTCTTAAATGCTTTTTGACTAACAAGAAAAACCAATCTTATTTATTTACTCTGTTGCCATAACATGTTATTGAACTAAGCTTTTTGTGCCATTCCCAAAACTTGTGACCAATGATAATTGTGAGGAAGCTTCCATTTGGTTTGTGTAACCAAACAGAGACCACCCTCCCTCCAGCATGTCCATAGCTTAAAGGAATGATCATTACCACAGCAAATAAAAACATACGAAATGCAATACAGAAATCAATTTAGTCATTTAGAACCATTTTTAGAATCCCAGAAAGAAGGCATGTTAGTGTGTAAATAGTATCAATACTGATTAGGACATAGGGATAGGAGATGTTGGGGACAGGAGGGTGATTATATTCTATTTTGCACTAGACAGTTGCTTACCTGTATATGATTTAGTACTAGAATATATAATATTCTGTTATGATTTTTTTTTTTTTTATGTATTGTGAAATTTAAGGAAAGTTCTTACATTTTTGTTATTTGTTCAGTGCTGAGCCTACACCTCTGGCAGTCACCACTTGGCACATAGTAGCTATTGACCAAGATAGGATAAGTACCAAGCAGTTAGGCTTGTTCCAGGTGTGGATAACTGAGAGAAACAGATGTATATTATGACCAGAGATTGTTATTGTTGTGTTTGTCCTGCGTTCTCAAAGAGGACCATGATATCAAGATGATGACATGACTTGCAGTTGACTTTAATTTGAGTGAGGGAGGGCTGTGCAAGGTAACCCAACCTTACTTTCTTCTCCTGAGCCATCTGGGTCCAGTGGCCTGATATTCCTCAGGACAACTGGAGATGGTCCAGGATGCAATGGGAGACCCTGGTCCTTTCAGGCTAAGGTCTTATCCCAATCTTATTTGAAGTGAGATACACCCATTCAATGAATAGGCTTCTTTAAGTTACTCAAGGGATGGCCCTGTTAGTCAAAAAAAAAAAAAAAAGTCAAACTGGGAGGGGAAGATACAAGGGTTCCTGGATAAAAGAGAAACAGTTCCTATTTAGTTATTACATCCACTCTGTGCTAGGTGGGTGGGGACTTGTTGTCCAGTCCATGTGACTGGCCCATTTTCTCCTATTTTATCTAGCATAGTCAGAATCTGAATCAGTGCAATAATCCTGATTCAGTTTACTTAAACATAAGTGACAGTGCTTCCCTTTAGTATTTACATTGGTAGTATATTTTAAGTATTTTGTATTTTCCCAATATGAAGGTTTTTAAATTAGAGATTATGTCTTATGCATATCTGACAATCCCTTTGAAATAAATAAATATTTGAATGTAAATAAAATGTAACAGACTTAATGTCATTGAAGGAAATTAGTTTTTCATTTTTATATTTGTTATCTCTAATGCCTCGTACAGTGTATTGCATATTATAAGACCTTAATAAATTTTGATTGATTGAATGAAAAATTATTCATTTAAATCTTACTATGTTCCAGACACTGTGCTGTGTGCTGGAGAAACAAGTAAAAACATATTTAATTTGTTTCCTAATTTGTGGTATAAATCTGTTTGTTTATATGTTTATTTTTTCCCAAATCTGAATTGTCCAACGCTATTTAATGGGTTTACAATTCTCTTTGTATTCAGTTTTATTATTCAGGACATGTGTTGATCTTTTGTTTACTGCTTCTTTATTATTCTGTGCACTATCTTCTCTAACTAGCTACTAGGTTTTTTTTTTCCCCTCAGAACTTCACAATTCCTGCTTCCATCCACCATCCCCAAACAATAGACAATGGACTATCTTCTGAAAGGGTTTCATATTTCTCCCAAGCTTTTCCTAACTCTTTCACTGAGAGCTCCTCTGCTCATTGAGTGAATGACTCTGATTTTTACACCTGGTTTCATAAAGGTGACCAAATCTTATTTTCTCTGACATATTGAAATTGTCGCAGAAAAAGAAAACCATGTGAACAAAACTAGTTTTCTTCACATTCTGTACTCATTTGGTGTTCATCATCTCCCCAATTAGAAAACTAATTTTGTTCAAATGCTTTAGGTCTATGAAAGAGTAACAACAGGAAAACTTATATACCCTAGACAAAATAAAGAGTTCCTTGTCTCAGCAAAAGCCAAAAGACCTCAATCAGGATGCAAGTAAAGAAATTCTGATGGGCAGATTCCTATAGCCCTAGATAAAAAGAGCTCCCATTCATTTGTCTAAAAAATCCAAGGCTGAATAATAATAAAAAATAAACTAAAGAAAAGAACACATCTAAAGCACTTAATACCTACACAATACTCTTCTTAATGTATTCTTTAGGAATAATAAAGTAGACTATAACAGAGATGGGAAGTATGTAACAAAAACTGGTACAATATTAACAAAATAAAAACCTTTACCATTAAAGCAGTTATAGGAAGAATATTTTGACACCAAAAACAGAGAACAGATATTGATAGAAATTCTAAGATCTTTTTTTAGCTTTTGAGCTACTTTTTTTTTTTCACTTTTGAACCATAATAGAATTGGGAAGAACCATAATAAAAATGGGTGCAATATTAACAAAAAATAAAGCCTATATCCTTAAACCAGCTATAAAAACCTATAGAAAGCGACTATAACCTTAAAGCTTTTTGACACCAAAACAGTATAAATATCGATAGGCATTCTAAGAGCTTATGGTATGCACGTTAAAAACTTACAAAGTACTTTTGGAATAAGCAGACATAAATGCCCCCATTTATAAAAGATTCCATTGCTATTTATACACCAATAAATTTGTTAAATGTAACCTCTGGATGGAGTCTATGGAACAACTCAAAATTAAAGATCGCAATCATAAAACAATGCCTGGGAAATCTCCACATTGATTGTCCCAACAACGTATCAGCAAAGAAGCATTTACCGAATATCAGAGACATGCAGATTTGTTTGTGGTTATGATGACAATTCTAGACCAGGTCATTAAACCTACTGAAAATCTAGAAAGACATGACCTAGTACCTAGAGTTATGAATCAGACGCTTGCTGTCTTTCATGACTGACAGATTACAAGTCCTCATATTGCAAACCAACTTCCCCTTTTTCTGAAGAACTCAATAAATTCTACCGGAAAATCATTATTACAAATGAAACTGTTGCCTACAACCACCCAGGCATAGTAATGATTCATTAAAAACTTAACAATATTTTCTTAGCTATCACTATTGAAAATATACATACTCTCCATGCTGCATGGAATGTTTTGAAAAGGGGATTGAAACAATGTGTAAATAGAGTAGGGGATATAGCATGTCTATTGGTCTGTCTACTACTGGATTTGTGCCACGGATATTTTTAGAGAACCTACAAAGAAAGGGCTTGTAGTCTAATACTTTTATTTAAAAAGAGTTATTATATCCACTTCTGCATTAGTCCATAGAACACTGGATACTGAATTAAAAAAGAAAGAAAGGAAGAATAACAGCAAAGTCACTCAGTCTAGTACTGTTTCTATTAGAAGTCTTTCAAGAAGATGAAAAGAATGAGACAATAACAACAAAAATAATGAAACTCATATTTTTAACCCTTTAAACACAAGAACTCCTAGATAATATTTTAGCAGCAGCATATTCTTTCTTCCTTTTTGAGGTTTTCTTTATTTACTCTAGCTCTCCAATTTACTTTATGGTATTAATAATAGTAAAAAAAAAATGAAGAAAAAAGAGAAGAAATTCAGATGTTACGGTCTAAACTTCAGTCTAAAAAGCAGTCAAATAAACTCTTTGGCATCAAGTCAACAAAACAATTGGTTGTTTGAATTTTTCATTTCCCAGTCTTGCAGCCATATAGAAACCACTTTTGCTCTCCCCTTTAAAACCTTGTTAAGCTTTCCATTTACATGTTGTTAAAATGTAATGGTCTATAGTAAAAAGAAACAATTTCTTTAGAAATCAGTTCTGAGGAATTTTCTTGCTGACAATAGTAGAGGTGGAAAGGCAGCATATAGTATTATGGCGGTAGGAGTGCTGAATTCAGAATTTAAGGTCATAGCTTAAATTCTTCCCACCCACCCCACTCCACCTTGGTGTTTATTACTTGAATGACTTTTGGCAGATCATTTATCTCTCTGGGTCTCCATTCCCTCATCTATTTAATGATGGGTTTGAGATAGAAGGCTTCAAGTGACTTCTAGCTGTAAATCTGTGACCCTAAGAAAGCAGACTATACTCAAGGCAGCCTGTTAAAATTGAAGACTTAGGCGGAATAGTTAGGTATTTAAATGTATAAAATTTGCTTCTTCATTTAAATGTCAGTATCTGTTACTAGATCAACTGCTGCCTAGAAATTTCTGTTTGGAAGAGGAAAAAATCTTGATTATTTTAAGAAAAAAAGTGAAAATTCAATCCCTTTGTAGTAGAACAAAATGAAGTGAAAAGACTTCACACTTTTAATAGTCTATAAGATGTGACCATAAACTTTTTTTTAGTAGAAGAATAGTGGTCTGAAGTGAACATTAATAGAATCCCCAGATGCCACAAGAAATTTTGGAAACTCCTAGGTCAAAGATAAAATATTATAGTCAGCCAGGTATGTACAGATCTTGCAGTAAGGATTAAAATCACATAAATCTATATGCCTAATCAAAAGAAAAAGAAAGATGAGAGTACATACAGTATGATATATCCCAAAGGAAAGGAAGATAAAATGAACTTTATTATAATTTACTCAGCAAAATATGGAATCTGGGGAGTAACAGGAGTGAGGGACAATAGGAGTGGGAAGGACTTCACAGAATTATATTCAGTGTTGTAGAGAATATTACATAGGGAAATTCAAAAGACAAAATACACAAAAGCGTGGTAAACAAGTGAAGTTACCTTGAAAGGCCTGAGCCAGGTGATGAGAAAGTGTTTACATACCGATAGGGGAAGTACAGCACATTGTCCCTGGGGAGTCTGACCTTGCCTAAGGGTCCTTGAGGAAACAAAGAAATTCAAACTCTGGACTTGGATATTAATGAAAAAAGTAGTTCCTCTGAGTAGTGGTTTCTAGTTGTAATTTTTAATCCATCAGCAAAAAAATAATGATCTCATGACGTGTGTGTGTGTGTGTTTTATTGTTCAGTCCTTCCAGTTGTGTCTGATTCTTTGTCACCCTTCATTTTACATTTAAAGAAACTAAAGCTGAGAGAGCCAAGGGTGGGGAACCTTCAGCCTTGAGGTCACTTGGAGCTCTATAGGTTCTTTAATGCAGTGTAAACAAATTGCCTAGTCACCTAGAGAGTAATCTACTAAGGCAGAAATTCATATTTTCCTGATTCCAAGCTGCTGAAATGTTCGATGTTATAAAAATAATTTATTATTAATATTTACTGAGAAGAATGTGAGTAAATATGCTCCATGTTTTTAAACCTTACCTGATATTTTGTTATATAAAAGTCTGGTTCTAAGTTCAATTCATTTCAGTATTTGGTTCCAGTGGCTGAAATAGCTGAATGATAGCTAACAATGACATGAAAATCAAAACTGGACTATAATCTTGAATGTAGTTATTAAATTATATACCACTCATTTTTTTCAACTGATTAAACTAAAGCTGATATATTTCTCCACATATAGGTGGTGCAGGGGCTAGAGCCTGCATGTGTATATATGTATCTGTGGTCTTGAGTCTGGGGTCAGAAGATCATAATTAAAATCCTGCTTCAGACACTTAATAGCTGTGTGAACCTGGGCAAGTCACTTAATCCTGTTTGCCTTGGTTTCCTTATTTGTAAAATTAACTGGAGAAGGAAATGGCAAACAACTTCAGTATATTTGCCAAGAAAACCCCAAATGAAATCATGAAGAACCAGACAACTAAAATGTATAAACAACAATATATTTATATTTAAATTATGCAAATAATAGGGTCTTTAGGAGATGCAATCTAAATTATTCAAAATCTCTTAACAACAGAAACATTTCTAAAAATATTTTCAAAATACTTTCTATTAAGTACAATTTGCTTTTTCAAAAGCAGTTATTTTGTCATACAATACTTAAACACCAACTTTACCTTGAAGGGATAGATTAAATCTACACATTTTTTTTTTTTTGCAAAATATCTCCGAGGTAGCATACTACTGCCAGTTATTTTTCACAAAAAAAAGTTCAGCAGATTTGGAACTCTCTTTTTTTTTTACATTTCAATTTATTTTAGTTTTCAACATTCACTTCCACAATATTTTAAATTCCAAATTTTCTTCCCGTCTCTCTCCTCCTTCCATCTCACAATGACATGCATTCTAATTACCCTGAAAATGATGATTAAAATGCAATATTATAAGAAGTTACCAAGGAAAAATTTCCCTGAAGTTCTAGAACAAGAAGGCAAAGCAGAAGCAGAAAAAAAAATCCACCAATCACTACCTGGAAGTGAGCCTGCAGGAAAACGTACAGAAATCTCATGGTCAAGTTTCAAAGCTCCCAGATTAAGGGCAAAATATTTGAAGTAATAAGGAAAAAAACAATTTCAACATCATGGAGCTACAATAAGGATTATGGAAGACCTGGCAACTAGTACACTAAAGGACAGTAAGTCTTGTAATACTATAGTTTGCAGAGCAAAAGAACTGGGGTTGTGACCAAGGGAAGCTTATCAAACAAAGTTAAGTATAATCCTGAATGAAAAGGAAAAGAAATATTTAATGAACTGAAAGGCTTTCAGGTATTTTTTGACAAAAACAGCAGAACTTAAGGAAAATTTTGCATATAGCATCCAGGAGAAATATAAAGTAAACCTTAAGGACCAATTATAAGGGACTCAATAAGGTCAAATAATTTGCTTCTCATATATGAAAATATTGTCAGTTCTGTTATGACTGTCACTTTTATTTGGTTAGTTTGAAAGAAACGCTATGGCTGAGCTGAGTATGATGAGGTAATTCTAAAAAAATGGTGTAGGGAGAGATTAGAAGGAGCAATGATCTACTGCAAATACAGGGGAAGGGAAAATTAATACAGAAAAAGCTAGTAAGAGGGAGGGCAGGTAGGGTTGAATGGATTAAAGAGGGAACATTTATACACACACAAATACATACATTCATAATGTATATATGTACATGTATGCGTACATAAATACATACACATATATGTACGCATACATACTTGCACACACATATATATTATATATGTGTATATATACACATATATATGTCTTTATATTCAGAAAAAAATGAGGGCAAGGGGATTGGGGAGGGGAAAGAGGATAAGGAGGGATTCTTGGATGTGTGAGTTGGTTAAAAAATAGTAGGGCAAGGTGACAGGTAGAAGTAAAGCAGAGGAATGAGGAGGGATAGGAAGAGGGTGAGAGGGATAGTGAGGAAAAGTAGGAAGGTAGAAAATAGACAAGTAATTATAGTTTAGAATGTGAATTGGACAAATTGACCCATAAAATAGAAACTGATAGTAGATTAAATAATTGAATTAAATAATTTGTTGCTTTCAGGATATATTATGAACTGAGAGATACAAATATGAAATAAATGCCATGAGTAAAATTTATTATATAAAAAAGCAAAGGTAGTAATCATGATTTCATATAAAGTTACAGCTAAAATAGATTTAATCAAAAGAGAAAAATAAGGAAACTGTACTATGGGTCAGCCTTGTTATTCAATATTGTTGTAGATCATTTAAAACAACTAGACAGCATATAATACCTGAGAGTATACCTGTCAAAACAGACACAGGAACTATACAAATAACAACATAAAACACTTTTTATGCAAATAAAGTTAGATCTAAATGATTAAAATAATGTTTATTATTTATGGGTAGGTAAAGCCAACATAATTTTTCAAAAATGACAATTTGACCTTATCTATTTGTGTAATGCCATCCCAATTAAATTACTAAAAAAACCCAAATCTTAGTGAGTAAGAAAAAAAAATAAGAGTTCATTTAGAAGAATAAAAGGTCAGAAATTTCAAAGAAACCAGGAAGAAAAAAGATGTAAAAGACATGTATCCAGTACTATCAGACCTTAAACCATACAGTAAGGTGAGAGCATTATTGAAGTGTAAATTGGACAAGATTGTTTTCAATTAAATTTTTCTTGAATGAATAAAACCTATGTAGCCAAGTATAAAAGGAACGCATAAAATTGAGTTGGGGAAACTCATAGGCAATCTCTCACAATGGGATTAGGTGTGAGTATTGCTGTGGTACAGGTATTCTTCACTTCCCTTCTTTTTTTATCTGGTATGTAAACTACTTCTTGCTCTCTAACTTTACTTATGGTAGCATCATTTATGTCTAAATCATGTACCCATTTTGACCTTATGTTGTATTTAGTGTCAGATGTTGGCCTATGCCTAGTTTCTGACACACTATCTTCCAGTTTTCCCAGTATTTTTTTTTTTTTCAAATAGTGAGTTCTTATCTCAGAAGTATGAGTCTTTGGGTTTATCAAATGACTATGGTCATTTACTACTGTGCCATGTTTACCTAACCTATTCATTCTACTGATCCATCACTGTATTTCTTAGCCAGTACCAAAAAATTTTGATGATTGTCATTTAATATAGCTTTAGATCTGGTGTGACTGGGCTATTTTCCTTTGTATTTTTTCCTTTAATTCCTTTGATGTTTTAAATTTTTGTTCTTTCAGATGAATTGTATTATTTTTTCTAGCTCTATAAAATATTTTCATTGGTAATTTAATTGGTATGGCACTGAATAAGCCAATTCTACTTTAGGTAGAATTGTCATTTTTATATTATTTGCTTGGCCTACCCATGAACAACTGGCATTTTTTCAACTATTTAGATGTGACTTTATTTATGTGAAAAGGGTTTTGCAATTGTGCTCATGTAGTTCCTAGGTATGTCTTGGCAGGCAGACTCCAAATATTTTATATTGTCTACAGGTTTTTTTAAATAGGATTTCTCTTTATATCTCTTGCTTTTGGGCTTTGTTGGTAATATGAAGAAATGGTGATTTATGTTTGTTTATTATATAACTTTGTGAAAGTTAATTGTTTCAAGTAATGTTTTAGTTATTTCTCTATGATTCTCTAAGTATACCATCATGTCATCTGTAAAGAATGATAATTTTATTTTTTCATTATCTGTTAATTCTTTCATTTTTTCCTCTCTTATTGGTAAAGTTCACATTTCTGATACAATATTGAATAATATTGGTTATAATGGGCATCCTTGTTTCACCCGTTATCTTACTGTGAATGATTCTAGTTTATATACCTATTACATATAATGTTTGCAGGTGATTTTAGATAGATACTGCTAATCATTTTAAGGAAAACTCCAAATATTTCTCTGCTCTCTAGCATTTTTAATAGAAATTGATGGTGTATTTTATTGAAAGCTTGTTCTGCATCTATTGAGATAGTCATGTGATTTCTGTTAGTTTTATTATTAATATAGATAATTATGCTGATAGTTTTTATTTCCTAGTATTGAAGCAGCTCTGCATTCCTGGTATAAATCCCACTTGATCATTATGTATTATAATGGTGATAAATTGTGGTGATATCTTTGCTAATATTTTGTTTAAAATTTTTGTACCTATTAGAAAAATAGGCCTATAATTGTCTTTCTCTGTTTTGGCTCTGCCTGATATAGGTATCAGCATCATATTTATTTCATAAAAGGAATTTGGTAGGACTCCTTCTTTTCCTATTTTCCCAAATAGTGTATATAGTATGAGAATTAATTGTACTTTAAATAGTTGGTAGAATTTACTTGTAAATCCATTTGGCTCTAGAGATTTTTTTCTTTGGGAGTTCATTGTTGGCTCATTCAATTTATTTTGCTAAAATGTGGTTATTAAAATATTTTATTCCCTCATCTGTTAATCTAGGCAATTTATAATATTTGCAAATATGTGTCAATTTCACTTAGCTTGTCAGATTTATTTGCATACCATTGGGCAAAATAACTCACCATCATTCCTTTAATTGCCTATTGATTTGGTGGTGAATTCACCCTTTTCATTTTTGATACTAGTAATTTGATTTTCTTTTTTAAATCAAATTAACCAAAAGTTTATTAATTTTATTGTTTTTTTCCTAAATCAATAGATTTCTTACTTTCAATTTTATTAATCTCTCTTTTGATTTTAAGGATTTCTAATTTGGTATTTAAATGGAGATTTTTAATTTGTCCTTTTCTAACATATTTATTTGCATGCTCAATTCATTGATTTCCTCTTTCTCTATTTTATTTATGTAAGCATTTAGAAATATAAAAATTTCCCTAAGAAATGCTTTGACTGCCTTCCATGAGTTTTGTATATTGTCTCATTATTATCATTATCTTTGATGAAATTATTGATTGTTCCTATGATTTGGTTTTTGACCCACTCATTTTTCAGGATTTGATTATTTAATTCCAAATTAATTTTTAGATTATTTTTCATGGACCATTATTAAACGTAATATTTATTGTATCATGATCTGGAAAGGATGTATTTCATATTTCTGCCTTTTTGCATTGTATTGTGAGGTTTTTATGCTCTAACACATAGTCAGTTTTTGTGTAGGTGTCATGTACTATTGAGAAAAAAGGGTATATTCCTTTTTACCCCCATGGTGATTTCTGCAGAGGTCTGTCATAGCTAACCTTTCTAAAATTCTATTCAAATCCTTAACTTCTTTCCTGTTTATTATTTAATTGAATTTATCTAGTTCTGAGAGGGAGAGGTTGAGGTTCCCCACTTTTGTTGTCTATTTCTTCCTGTAACTCACTTAACTTCTCTAACAATTTGGATTCTATACCACTTGTGCATATGTTTAGTATTCATGTTATTTCATTGCCTATGGTACCTTTTAGCAAAATGTAGTTTCCTCCTTAATTTTTTCTTTTTTTGATCAGTTCTATTTTTGCTTTTCCTTCATCTGAGATCAGGATTGCTACCTGTGGTGTTTTTTTTTTTTTGACTTCAACTGAAGCATAATATATTCTGTTTCACTCTGCATGTATCTCTCTGCTTCAGATATGTTTCTTGTAAACAACAGATTGTAGGATTATGGTTTTTAATCCATTCTGCTAACCATTTCCATTTTGTGGGAGAGTTCATCCAATTCACATTCACCTTTATGATTACTAGCCATGTATTTTTCTACATCCCATTTTGCCTCCTGTTTAAACTTTTCCCTCTCCTCCCTCCCTGTCCCTCCTCACCAGTGTTTTCCTTCTGACCACCACCTCCTTCAATTTGCCTTCCCTTCTACCAGCCCTTCCTTTTCTTATGCCCTTTCCACTCTTAATTCTTCCCCACCTTCCCTCCCATCTATCAGCCCCTCTTTCCTTTTTCTTTTCTTGTTCCCCTCCTACTCCTCTATATGATAAAATAAATTTCTATACCGAACTGAGTACGTATATGATATTCCTTTTTTAAGTTAAATCTAATGAGAATGAGTTCCAAACAATGCTCACCCATCCCTTCTGTCCCTCTAGTTTAATAGGTCTTTTTCACCTCTTCATGTGATGTAATTTACCCTATTTTGCCTCCCTCTTTCCTCTTCCAACAGTACAATCCTTTTTTTACCACATTTTTTTGTATCATCACATCAAATACAACTTATACCCATACCCTCTGTCTTTGTATACTCCTTCTAACTGCCTTAATAAAAATACAGTTCTCAAGAGTTACAAGTATCATCTTCCTATGTAGGGATGTAAATAGTTTAATCTTACTCAGTAATGTTTTCTTTTTTCTTCCCTGTTTACCTTTTTATGCTTCCTTTGAGTCTTTTATTTGAAGATCAAGTTTTCTGTTCAGTTCTGGTCTTCTCATCACAAAAGTTTGAAAATCCACTATTTTATTGAATGTCCATCTCTTTTTCCTGAAAGATTATACTCAATTTCACTGTATATGTGATCCTTGCTTGTAATCCAAACTGCTTTGACTTCACAAATATCATATTCTAAGCTCTCTGACCTTTTAATATAGAAACTGCTGGGTCCTGTGTAATCATGATTGTTGCTGCTTGTTTGAAGTGTTTCTTTCTTGCTGTTTGCAGAATTTTCTCCTTGACAATTGATAATTCTGGAATTTGGCTACAATATTCTTTGGAATTTTCATTTTGAGATTTTTTTTAGGAGATGATCAGTGGATTCTTTCAGTGAGTATTTTACCCTCTGGTTCTAGGATATTAGGGCAGTTTTCCTTGATAATTTCTTGAGAGATGCTATCCAGATTCTTTTTTTTTTTTATGGACTTCAAGTAGACCAACAATTCTTAACTTATCTCTCCTGGATCTATTTTCCAGGTCACTTTTTTTTTTCCAATGAGATATTTTAGATTTTTTTCTATTTTTTTCCACTGTTTTGATTTTATTTTACTGGTTGTCAGTGTGTCATACAGGCATTAACTTCCACTTCCCCAGTTCTAAGGGGATTCTAAGGAATTATTGAAAATTAAAGGTAAGAAAATCATTAAATCAGTAACTAATGCTAGGAGCTGATTTTATGAAAAACAACAACAACAACAAAATAAGTAAACTATTGATTATTTTTAGTAAAAAAGAAAACCAAATTAGCAATATCAAAAATGGTGAATTTGCCGCCAATGAAGATGGAATTAAAGCAATTCTCTATCCTCAGTGAAAAATTGAACACTTTAATATAGGTTATACATGTGCAGTGGCACAAAATGTATTTCCATATTAGTCATGCTGTGAAAGAATACAGACCAAAGTGGGAGGAGGGGAAATTAAAAAAAAAAGAAAGTTCAAAAAAGTATGCTTTGATCTGCATTAAAATGCCATCATTTCTCTGGAGATGGACAGAATTTTTCATCAAAAGTCCCTTGGTATTCTCTTGCATCTTTGTTTTGCTCAGAATAACTAAATCATTTAAACTTGATCATCCTATAATATTGATGTTATCATGTACAATGTTCTCCTGATTCTGCTCATTTTACTTTGCTTTCATTCATGTAAGTCTTTCAGGTTTTATTTTTCTGAAAGCATCCTGCTCATCATTTCTTATAACATAATAATATTCTATTACAATCACATATCACAAGTTGTTTAGCCATTGTTTAATTTATAGGCATCACCTTAATTTCCATTTTATTTTACTACCACAAAAAGTGTGGCTATAAATATTTTTCTACATATAGGTCTTTTTCCTTTTTAAAAAAAAATCTCTTTAGAATACAGACCTAGTAAAGGAATTTCTGGATAAAAGGTTATACACAGTTTTATAGTCTTTTGGGCATAGTTCCGAATTGCTCTCCAGAATGGTTGAATCAGTTCATAACTCCACTAACATTGCATTAATGTCTCTTTTTTTCCCACATCCTCTCCAAATTTTGTCATTTTCATCTTCTGCATGTCAGCCAATCTGATAGGGATGGAGTACTACCTCAGAGTTTCCTTTCTATTTTCAAATGTATTTTGCTTCTAGCTACCTTGTCTTAATCTGCCCTCCCTTCTATCAAAGACACTTCACTCTCTTGTCCTCTTCTCCTCCTACTTACATGCAGTATAAATAAATAAATAAGAAAATAATCAAATTGATCAATTTTGAGTTATACGTAACATATAAATACACACATATATGCATACATATATGTATATACATACATTTATACACAAACATACACACACATATATGTATACACACACAGAAATACATACACAATCAAGTAAATTGGTTCAGAGAGTTGTTATACCAATGTGGAAATAGAAGTTGGAGTCAGATTGTGAAAGTCTTAAATATCAAAGGAAGACTTTGTATTTCATCTTAGTAGGTGCCCTCCTAAGTAGTGGAATGCCCTAGGAATAGTAATTTGAGAACTATCTTATCAGAGAATGAATTTTAGTAGGAAGAGACTTAAGGCAAGGATACCAAGTAGCTATTTCAGTAGTCCACATGACTTCTGATAAGGGCCTAAACTAGGGCACTGTCGGTGTGAATCAAGATGATGTGTAAGTTATGATCACCATTTTCAGAGCAGTACTCCAATGCCTCAGTTTCTCATTAATATAATCATGAGACTGTTGAATGTCATTTTAATATAATGCAAGACCTGACATGTTCTACAAAGATGTAATTATTTTATGGAAAACTCCATCTAAAATCCATTACCTACAAATTAGCCAAGGGCATACACAACAAGTGTTTGAAACACCAAGTTTAATATGTGTTATTAACATTTTCTCCATCACTATCATTGTCATCATCATCATCATCATCATCATCATTGTCATATTATCTATTATATAAATCTTATGAGGTGACAGGTACTGTGATGCATGCTTTATGACTATTATCTTATTTGATATCCATAACAACCCTGCTATTATTATCCTCACTTAATACATGTGAAAACTGAGAGAAATGGAAGTTAAGTGACTTATCCATTGTCATGTATCTAGTAATTCTGTAAGGCAGGATTTTGACTCAGGTCTACCATACTCCAGGTCAAGTGCTCTATCCACTCTGCTGCCCTATCTGACAACTTAGTCTAGACAATCAAAAGAGTAACAAACCAAACCTTGATAATGCATTAATACCTATCATCTGCTAGTGGAGCTAATTCAAGTACAGCTTTGGGAAAAGACTTAACTAAGTTCAGAGAAGCTTATTACTAGGAGGTTGACCAATGGTTTTAATCTTTCTATTCATAGCAACCTGAGTAATCATTTCCAGCCCTCAGGCTAAAGAATGTGCTTCAAATGCAGACGTGACTAGAGGCTGTTTAGTAAGGCAGATTGCAGAGATTAGGTATAGGGATGGGACACAGAGAGAAAAGGGTATCTGGGGCAGAGAGAAGATGGAAGTTGTATCTGTAAGTGCTAAAGAAAAAATCTGAGTATGATTAACTTAGGGCTAGCACCACCTAATATAATGAAGCTCTATCAACTTTATACAAGCCCACCAAAATATCTATTACCATATTAAAAGCAAGGTGCTGCATGAGAAAAAAATTTCCAAGATTTAGATTTTAGAGGATCTCCATTTGAATCATGAACTTACTGCTTATTGTTTGTGTGATCTTGAGCAGTAGGGCTTGGCACATAGTAGGTACTTAATAAACATTTGTTGATTGATTGATTTAGTTTAAAACCCTTATTAACCCCAGAAAGATTAAGTAATATCAACTAATCAACAAAAAACTAATAGTTTTGACTATGTGCCAGGTACTACCATAGGTGCTGTATGATAGTCCAATGCTCAAACTATGATTCTGTGATCTATTAAGTTGTACCAGAGTTTCACAATATATTGGTAGAAATATTACCTATGGTGATTAAATTATAAGCTATTTACATTATTATATCAATATTTTCTAGGAGATTTCTCTGTACCTATATATGATATAAAGCCTTAGACAATTTATTAAGGACCATGGAGGTTGTGATTTGTTAATGGTCCCAGCAAAAGATCATGGGGCAGATACAGGGTTTGAATCTAGTGTTTTTCTGACTTCAAGTCCAGCATCCACTATGTTATACACTATTCATTGTTTTTATTATTATTTTATAATGTTGATATGAACCAAAATAGTGCTGGAATTAACAATCATAATATAAACCATCTGATGGCTTCAAACTACAGCTAATGCTGTTTAAAAATTGTGTATTGCTCTTTATTGCAACAGTTGAAATTTATAGCTAGCAAAAGGTGATATATCTGCACACAGCCATTCACCAAGAATAAAGTTCAATTAAAGGAATAGATTATTCAAATACCTATTAGTATCTACTTATGTCAGCTTCCTCATATCCTTTCCTCTGTTATTTCTGATATTTCTGAACCTCATATAGAATATCCTTGGTGACCATTCTTCCAATTAATTTGTTTGCCACTTAACTTGGGTTTTTTCCTTGTTCTTCATGATCTGAGTACCAAAGTAATGACCTGGCTCTGACTTCAACACATCCATTTACCTGTGTCTGAATGTATACCTGAGATAGGGGGTAAAAGAAAGGGGAGGAGTCATCCAGTATCATTATATAAAGATCCCTGATTCACAGGGGTGTCCATGGGAAAAACAAAAGATTATGACTACTTACATGTTGTTTCTTTAAATGGAATTACCAAATTTTATCCTAGAAGAGTTCTTAGAGAACATCCAGTTCTGCAGCTTATAAAGAAGGAGAATGAAATTAACAAAAATGTCATTTCTTATCCAGGATAATGTTGCAAAACCAGGTCTAGAACCTTGGGTCCCCTAACTTTTGGTTCAAACAGTCTTCTCATTATATCAGGTGTTTCACTGAATTCTAAAGAAAGATTGCCCATTTGAAACTTGGCCTGAATATTTAGGAAAAATACATCATCTACTTTTTAAAAATCCTTTATAAGCGGTCTTGAAGGTAATACTATTATTTGGGGTTTCTATTTAAATCTCAATTGAGTATTTATCATTTGAGAATTTCTTAAAGACACATGAAGATTACTACTTAGGTCTAAAAGTCTTTATGTTGCAGTGTCTATTGCCAAGCCTAGAGGCCTGTATTGGGCTACCCGAGTCTTCCTTACTTCACCTCCCGAGGTCTTCGGCTGGCCACGCCGGATGCACGTATGAGAGAAAGGACGTTCCAGAGTCAAACAGGGGTTGAGCTTTATTACAGGGTTTCGGTTACAAGTGCAGGGGCTCTTCTTTCTTAGGACGAAGAGGGGGAGATTTCTTAAGAAGGCTAAGCTTAAGGGATTGGAAGTAGAAGTACAAGCGGGGAGAGAGGGGGAGGGGAGAGAGGAAAGAAAAGAAGCGGAGCCCTACTTTTCTCTTTGGCTCCACACGTGCTAAGAGAGCTTTTAGGCTTCCTCAATCCTACTTAATCTTCAGCCACACAGTTTGCATCTCAATACCGTGCTGTTAGGTAACTAGGTGTGCTCCAATCCGGGATGACCTCGAGGGCAGGGAGACTCCACCCATCAGGTATCTCCGGGGGAGAGGCGGAAATACCCGAACTAGCCGAGCTAGCTCGGTCTGACCTTCTCGAACCCCCGCTGTTCATGGAGGGCCTCGTAAGACTCTAAGATTTAGAAGTCCCACTTTTACCTGCCCGAGACTGTCCACACGGAATTGAGCTTCCAGTCCCAACAGTCTATTGTCCCAAAGTAATCATTAAAAAGTGGAAATTTTAAGCTTTTTCTATTTTTTCCATCAACAAACATCTATTTTCTTTCTTTTTCATGTCTCCCCAACCCAACCATTGGAAAAAAAGCACAAAAACAAAATCCCTTGAAACAAATATACATAGTCAAGCAAAGCAAATACCTACATTGAATATATCCAAAAATGTGTATTTCATTCTGTTCTTTGAACCTATAACTCGTCTTCCAGAAGGCAGATTGAATGCTTCCTTACCCATTTGGAATTATGGCTGGTCATTATATTGCTAAGAGTTCTGAAATCTTTCCAGTTTTTTGTCTTTACAATACTCTCTTCCTTTCCCATCAGTTCATACAATTCTTCCAAGATTTCATTGAAACCATCCCTTTCATAGTTCCTTGATGCAAAGTTCTATTTTGTCATATTCATATATCACACTTTGTTTGGTCATTCCACAGATGCTCAAATTTTCTTACTTTGAAATTTCTTGTTCCTACAAAAAAAAACTGCTATAAATATGTTGCATATGTAGGCATTTTTTGCTTTTTCTTTTATCTCTTTGAGAATATAACATAATAATGGTATCTCTGGTTCAAAGGGAATATACAGTTGAGCAACTTTTTGTTCAATTTTTGGATGTTCGTTAATATGCTCTTTTTTTCTGAAGCCCTTACAAAATGTGATTTTTCTTTTTGTTTTAACCATTACCAGTCTGGTGAGTATGAAATAGAACCTTGGAGTTGTTTTAATTTGAGTTATCTATTAGTATTTTGGAACTTAAAAAAAAATAAGATCATTGATAGCTTGAATTCCCACCTTAGAAAACCCCCACTAACAATTAATATCCTTTAACCCTTTGTCATTTGGGAACTTTTTACTTAACTTTAAATTATTATTTTGGAAACTACGTGTTTTTTTTTCCCTGAAGGGAAGCATCTAAATCTACTTTAAGGCAATAAAAAAGTCAGAAAACTCGTAGAAATCATTATACTATCCTGCTATATAGTGACCCATAAAACAGTAAGGATTTATATAGTAAGTACCGCTTGAAAAACATTTTAAAGTGAATCTTGTGAAGTAAGTACTATGGGAATTATTATTATTATTATTATTATTATACTAATTTTGCATGTAAAGAAACTGAAATTGAAAGAGTGAGTTACACATAGTTTGAAATTTTTTATTGTTGACTGCAGGATTTGAATTCTTTCTTCTAAATCCAGGTCCTGTGCTTGATCTACTATACAAGCATTTTTCATTCTTTGAACTAGGTAATCATTTGCTTAGGAGAATGCTGGGAAATGAAAACTATCTGAATTCTTTGGGATATGTGCAAAAAGGGAATTACTCTTATTTTTTCATCTCATGTTTTACTCTATAAAAATTCATCAAATACTTTTCCAACCCTCCTGTCTCACTTGAAGGTGTGACTCTTTTCCTTGCCAGTGCTAATGTCTTCATCTCAACCACCTCCTCCAGGACCCTGTTATTTTAATCTTATCCTCTCTTTTACTCTTCTTCCATCATTTCGTTTATAGTCATATCCTGTCTGCCTACACACACACTCAGGTTTTCTCTGTGCTGAAAATAACTTTTCCTTGAACCTACCACCCATCAAGCAATCATCTTGTCTTTCTTCTCCTCACTAATAGAACCATCCCCCCCAAAAGACTTCTAAACTCAGTGACTCAACTTTGTCACCATCCATCCTTTTCTCAGCTTTTTCCCAATCTGACATGTTTCTACACTACTCTACTGAAACTGCTTTTCCTAAACTGTCCAAAGAACGCTCCTTCTTTCTAACTCCAGTGTGTGTTTTATTATTATTTTCTATAACTTTTCTGAAGCAATGCTGCTATTGAATAGGCAGCATTATACAGTGGGAAAAAAAAGACAGACAGACACACAGACAGACAGACAGACACACACACACACACACACACACACACACACACTCCACCCTCTTTGTCCCTGGAATTAGACAATCTCAGATCATACCCTAGTTGTGTCACTGAATACCTGTGTTACTTTCGACAAATCATTTAGCCTCCCAGGTCTCAGATGGTCTCTGAAGTTTATTTTATCTTTATATTATATTTGATAGGATAAAATTATATTGTATTTTATAGGATCAAATGATATTTTATTTTATAGGATCAAATATTTTAATTATTTGATCTCATGTTTTGGTTTTGTCTCTGACCTTGTATTTTAGGAGGTACAGTTCTCTTGCTAATCTTCCTGTCTTTGTGTTATGACCCTCTTCCTCTAAATAATGCCACAAGATTTTATTATCTATTGTCTTTTTGTTTTTCCTCTATTGTTCTGCTCCATATTTTTTACTCCCACTGTTTCAGTTATCTTAATATCAGTATCTACCAAACTGATATCCCTAGCTGATGGTCTTCCTGGAACTGCATTCCTCAGTTTCCAACTTCTTGCTGAACTTTTTACTCTGTGTGAATATCTTATAAAACCATTTACTCAACATTTCCCAAATTGGTCTCATCTTACCAAACCTTTTTCTTCAGAACAGCAATTTTCCTCAATAATAGCACCTCCTTGTTTTCATCAACTTTTAGTAGTATCTGTTGATGCTATATAATATGCAGTTCTGATTATATTATGGAATCATCTACATAGCCTTCTTTTGCAAGAAATAATTTTAAAAAGTAATAGCAAAATCAAGCAAGACATCTCACATTGTGTACAATACTCCACAGCTATAGTTTTTACCTCTTCAGTGAAACAAACAAAAAAAAGGCTTATTTTCTTATCTCTTTCTGTCTGTCTCTGTCTCTGTTGCTTTTTCTGTCTCTCTCTTTGTCTCTGTCTCTGTCTCTCTCTATCTCGGTCTCTCTCTCTGCCTCTCTGTCTCTCTGTCTTTCTCTGTCTTTCTCTCTCTTTTACATAAGGGAAAGGAATAAGCCTGTGCCTTAAAGTGATGTAACATTCAGTAGTATTTTGTTGTTTATTCAACTCACATTGTTGTAATATGTGTAATATTTTCTACGTTCTACTTACTTCATTTTGTATCAATTCATAAATCTCTAAGTTAATTTTTGACTTTGGTTATGATGCAGTGATATTCCATTACAACCTATACCAAAATTACTATTGCTGCTTTTTAGCTAATCTATAATTGTGGGGAACTTAGTTGCTACAACCAAAATTTCCAACATGAATAATTTTCATAAAGTTTGTGGCCATCATTGTGATCACTTGATCAAAGAGTATAAATGTTCAAGCCTCTTTGTGAAAGTTATGAACATTTAAAGACTTTTTCCCCTGGAAGTGATTCTAAATTATTTTCCATAAAATTTGAATGAATAAATAGTTACATCAGGAGTCTATCAATTTAGTATCTTTTGAATTCTCCTCCAACACTGACTAGTTCTGTCCTTTGATTTATATGTCAATTTTCTTGTTGTGAAGCAAAATCTGAGAGTAGTTTTAAATTAAACTTATTTTATTATTCCTAATTATTTGAAGTAATATTCTATATGTTGTTAGTATTTTAGCATTTTTTCCCGAGAACTGTTTGTATCCTTTCATCTCTTTTATACTGGGGAAATTGTTCTTGGTCTCATATATTTGTTCTAATTATTCATATATCTTGAATACCAGTCCCTCAGAGGTATGTCAAGCAAAGATATTTTCAAAGGTGGCAGTTTCCCTTCTCTTGATTGAATTTATTCTTGCTAAGTCTTTTAATTTCATTATTTTTCTTTTTTTGTTCTTATTTCCATTGTGTGGTTAAAAAGTTCCTTCCTAGTCATGATTGTGAAATATTTTTCACTCATTTTTTCCATTAAAATCACGTGATCTGCCACATTTAGTTTTCTTTTCCATTTGTAATTTATTGTGGTGTATAGTACAAGGTGCTGTCTACAACATTCATTTATTTATTTATTTTTGAAAACTGCTTTCCCATTATTTCAGTAGTCCCTAATGGAGAAGGAGCATATTTCAAAATAGTCAATGTTCCCTATAGTTATCAAATGTAAGATTAATGACTTGCATTTTTGATTTTTGTTCATCTTGTTTGCTATATTTATAGAATTTTCTCTTTTACAACCAGTACCATTTTTCTTTTTTCATATAACTACTGCTATATAGCGTGTTTTCAGATTTGGAAGTTCTATTTTAATTTCTTATCTGCTTTAAAAAAATGTTCTAGGACTTTTGTCATACCAAAATGAATTTTGTTATAGTTTTACCTTGTTCTGAGAGTAACTTCCTGACAATTTGATTAGAATATAACAAAGAAGTTCTTTTTTTTTTTTTTTTTTTTTGCATCGTGGGGTCCAATGGCAGTCTGGAGAAGACTATGGATTGCCATTGGACAAGACCATAGACTCCTCATTATAATATTTTCATATAATTCAAAGGAGTTCTAAATTTCTGGCAGAGATTAGTAACAATAAAGCTTTTTTTTCCTCATCCACATTGAGGAAATAGGTCCATAGAAAATACATTAATATGTGGAAGAAGAATATTTCGGGAAGAGAGGACATGCATATTATTCATATGAGTACTATTACCAATAGTAGGGTTATGTCCATTTTCTGTCTTAACCGTATTTCTAAAACTCAAGCATACATTGGTATGTTACAGTTGGTATTGACTCTACATATGAAAATCACCCCCTCCACACACACACATACATCTTAGTAATCATCATGAGTTACCCTGAGAGAAACAATACTCACCCTGGGGACTGACTTTTTAAAAAGCTTTCTCTGTATTTAGCTCAGCTCCTATTTAAACCACAGGTATATAGTCCATCATTTGGTTAGTAACTGAAATATTTCCTCCTTAAGAGAGTCTGTGAGAATTTTGACTTCTTGGTAAAGCCTTTGAGAGTCATGGGCAGTGACCTCTGTGACGAAATGAGGCATCAGCATAGAGTATCAATTTGCTATTTGCATGACTTGATTAAGTTTTTTAATCTCTCTGACTGGGTCTCAGTTTTCAAATTAATGAAAAAAAATTGGGTGGAACTAGATTATCTCTACAATCCCTTCCTTAAGTTCTGCTAGATCCTTTCCTAAATCTATGAAAGGTTCAGTGATAATAAATTTCTATAAAATTTATGACTAAAACAATTAAAATAAAGAGTAGAAAACTGATAATATTTAGAGACAAAATAAAAAAAGCTTTGGTGAACAATTTTCTTGAATCAAATAGCTCAAGTCTACTTTGAAGTATGTGTTTTAAATTAGCATTTATTGACTCGATTTTTGGCTTTGTTCTTCAGTTGCCCATATAAATAACCTTTTAGAAACATCACAATCTGTAAATAGCATATTTATTCATTCCTGCCTACATTAGAAGTGTGAAGGTTTCATTCCTTTGTTGATTTAAAGACACCTAATGGAATGACTAGTTTGATAGTGTTTTCCCTGAATTCTTATGATAAAACTTATAACTGCTATTCAACATTTGCCCTAATCTGTTTTTCTTAAATAACAGATTTCCACCCATGACGTGTTTCTGAAATTACAGCCTAATTTTCTTTTACACAGCTTGCTTTAGTAATGCTTTACATTTTCATTTAATATGGAGTTAATTTAATATTGACTAGTGTGAAATGAAATCATTTGGTATTCATTTGAATGTCACATATATTTTCTTAAGTGTTTCATTATAATTTAGCAATGCTTAATAGGCATTAAAAACAAACTGGTACCTTCGTATCTGCCTCATTTTTATTAGCATTCAGCACTTATGCCTTTGAATATAAATGATGCATCCAAGTTTCTCTGAGCTACAATGAGATTGGAAAATGATGGGGGGGGATTTCTTATGATCACATGAGTAAACAAAAGCAGTTGCTTTTTTCAAGGAGCATATATCTAATGGAAGAAATAGCAATTACATTTCTAGGTACTTAGTTAGACAGGAGAATGCCTGGAAAATTTCCCATCTAGAGTGATTAAATACCCCCAGTTGAACAATAATTTACTCATATGGAAAAAATGTTATTGGCTACTGTTAATAAATTGCTGGTAATTAATGCCATTGTTTGAATCAATGGATCACTTAACTAGCTAAAGGCAACTTATCTAAGCGAATAGTTCCCAAGATTGGTAAATTTGCTCGAATTGCAGAAGCTGAGGGGTGGAAAGGAGATCAAAGATCATTTAGTCAAATCCATAACTGAAAGAAAAGGATGAATGTTGGAGAATACCAACTTTGGCTACATCAGCACAGTGGGAAATCCCACAGCAATGTGAAGACAATATGATGTCCGTGAGTTTGTGGGATGATGTTAAGTTGGAAAATTATCTTTGTGATATTTTCTAAGTCACTTAAAGTTTATGTATTTCGGCTTCCTTGCCTGTGAAAAGACGGCATTGAACTAAACATCGTGGATCCTTAACCTGATGATCGATCATGAAAAAAAAAAGATGACTGTACTTAATACAACATATGTCCTTCATAATTCTGTATTTATCATAATAAGTATGTATGGTATATGCATGTATACACATACATACACATATTTATTATTGTATACATTTAAAAATATTGTTATGGGAAGGAATACATGTGTGTGTGTTTGTCCTTCATTGCCAAAGAAGACCGTGCCATCAGAGAAATAATGACATGCCTTGCACTTGACTTTGTTTTGAGTGAGGGAGGGCTGTGCAGATCACCAGCCTCACTTCTCCTCCAGAGCCATCTGAATCCAGTGACCAGATATTCATCAGGAACTTTACAGATGAGAAAACTGACCCTAGAGAGGTAATATGACTTTTCCAGAGTCACTCAGGTAGTTATCAGAAGCCAAAGTACCTCTCCAACCACCCACATTCTATAAAAACCATGGCAATTTGTTGTATGATAAGAGACAGGGAAATAAGATTCATCTCTACTTGAAATCATGCTTTGGCCTGAATATACTGAGGAGGATTATGTTATTCTCTGGGTGTCTTGGCATCTGGAGGTTCCTGAATCAATATCACTATGCTGATGGATCTATTATTTCATCTGTGCAGCTACCAATGCAGCTGCACAATAATTTAGAGGCTTTTATCCTATTCCTGAAGCATATGGTGCTAGCTCAGATTTATCTTAGAAAAAGCTGGTCAGGAAGTAACAGTGCAGAAGAGCTAGAATGTGTCTCAGCTGCTTGAGGAGGCAACAGAGGGGGCACTGGCATCCTTCCTTGGGTAGTTCAGGCTGTCTGCCAGTTTGTCATGCTTCAGCAGAAACCAAGAAGCTGATTCTCTCCTGATTAGGATTTCCTGAGGTAGTATAAAATGGAAATTCAAAAAGGAGACTCACAAGACTGAATGTACCCAAATATACCCCAATAAAGCAGCTGTTAAAAATATATGTTTTCATCCTAGAGGAGAAATTGGTTTTCTAAATTTTAGAAATATTTACAGAACTTTAGAAATATATACCAGATAAGAATTCTGTAATGCCCCTCTGTTGATTCTTAGATGGGAAAAGCATAACAGGGGAAAACCTATAGCATTGGACTCATGGGAATGGTAACTAATTTAGGGAGAAGAAGATTTTATCAAAGGGTTCAGACAAAAGAGAGAGGGAATATTTCCTTTCAATTATAATCTCAGTGTCCATAGGGTCCTTGGCCAACTACCTCCAGGCTACTATTCCATAGCCCCTGCTGTGGGGTGATCCTTTCCTTGTGACTGTCTTCCCTGCAGACTTTGGAAAGGGTCATGAATGAGATAGGAATATCTTCTCTTGTCACTGTGGTGAGACTATTTTCTGGACTCCCATTCTGTCACTGTGTACAACCCTCCCTCAATGAATTTGCTTTCTCCAATAGTATTATGATTTTAGATACAACAGCAGTGAAAATGTCAGTCTTCTAATATTTCCTCTAAAAACTGAAAGGGGAAGAGGTAGCAGGAACTTGTTGAAATGTCAGGTATTGTTATTTCTGTTATCTGGACTTAAACTAATCCAAAAGATCAATGTTCCTAATAAATGCCATCAAACTGCAAATTCATAATCTCTCAACTATTGGAACTAAAGTTTTCAAAATGTAGAAACTCTCAGAAGAAATCAAAAGCAAGTACAGATAATGATGATTACCACCATGATGACAGTAGGATCATCTTTTTTATTGAGTTTTATATCTAAGAACCAAAATAGGGTTAGATGGAGATGAAATTATTATCATTATTCTCTGCCATTATTGGTTTAGTGGCATTTTTATTTATAAGTATACTAACTGGAAATATATATTTTATATCTGTATGTAGATGTGACCGTACAGAAAACCTTAGAGGGTGTATGTGTGTGTGTGTGCGCATAGTGGCACATACACATATATATGTATATACGGCACATATATGTAAATACATATATATATATACACACACACGTATACATAACTCTCTATACTATAAAGCCTGCTTTATGGTTGCACATAATTCAGAATTCTCATGAATTGGGCTTCATATGTTCATATTGCTAGACAGAAGACAGGGTACTAAAGGACTTGAAATTGACCACTAAAAACAGGGTTAATATTCTACTTGAAAGCCTCCTTATTTCCTAAAAAACTTGCACCATCATACAAATTAATATTTTAAGCCACTGTTAATTTTCATGAATGATCTCTAATTGGTGAATTCTGCATTAATGAAGTCTTGACATATTTAATTTTTATAGAATTATTGACTGAAAGTTGGAATGAACCTTAAATTTCATCAAGTTCAGTTCCCCCATTTCACAAATGAGGGAACTGATGTCCAGACAGGCTTGGTGCTTTGCTATACAAATCAAAGTTAGTGATTAGCAAAACTGGAATTCCTGCATTTCCTTTGACTTGCAGGAGTGCTCCTCCAATAATTCATTATGTACATTTTGGAATAAAATTGTTTTTTAATTAAAGTCTACTTTTCCCTAAATTATTTGCCCTTATTCTGTGTTCCCTAGTCTACATTTCTAGCTTGAACTTCTTAGTTTTCCATTAACCAACACTAAGTGCCAGATTTGTTTCAGTTTTAGTAATCAAGATTCTAGTCAAATTGTTGTATAAGTTGTAGATATCAGCATTGTAGCCCTTCTTGCTTCATCCTCTCTCTGTCTCTCTCTTCCTTCCTTTTTCTCTTGCTTCCTTCCTTCTCGTTCCTTTTTTCTTTCCTTTCTTCTTACTTTCCTTCCTTCCTTCCTTCCTTCCTTCCTTCCTTCCTTCCTTCCTTCCTTCCTTCCTTCCTTCCTTCCTTCCCTTCCTTCCTTCTTTCCTTCTTCTCTTTCTTTCTCCCTCCCTCCTCTTTCTTTTATCTCCACTTCCTTATGACTGGCTATTTTCCCTCTTTTCCTCTATTTCTGATTTTCTTTAATGTTGAACTTGCATACCTCTTCCAAGGAAAGCTTTTGTAATTCCCTTGAGTTCTTAAGACTTTCTCCTGCCTCAGATGATCATGCTTATATTTATCTGATTACTCATGCTGTTCCACCAGTAGAAAGTACTTTGAGGGTAAGAACTACCCTTTTCATTAATATCTTTGTTATTGCCAACATGTATGACAGCCCCTTGTCCATAATAAAATCTTCATCAATTATTTTTTGTATTGGACTGGATCAGTTTAGATTCTTTTTGGTATCTATCTGTTCCCTACACATTAGTCTTCTTCCCTTGGTACCACCTGTCTGCACACAAAAATTGGAAGGAAGGTTAACAATTCTGAGTTGTTAAACATCACTCAGTCAATAATATATTAATGCTATTTAAAATCAACTGAATCCTCATTAACAATTGGCAATACTTTTAGTAATATTTTTATCTCCTCCATATTATTTTTCCTTAGCAAATGCTCCAAATCTTTTTCATTTTCTTCAAGTCAAAAATTACATCTTTGTCTTCATTCCTCTCTGGAGATGATATTTTCTTCAACTTTTCCAAAAAGATAGAAGTTATTTGAAGTGAGATTCCTTCTTCTGTTTTCTAAAATACTCTCTCTTCCATTTCCCTTTCTCACCACCATGCCACTCCTTAACCCCACTCTAATCCAAATTCAGTTCTTACTTTTCCATTAAAGTTACTCATTCATACATTACAAGTGGCCTCCTAGTAGTCAAATGCAATGCCCATTTCTCAGGTTTTATGTTGTTTGATATCTGTAGCATTTTATACTTTTGAATTCTCCTTCATTCTTAGTACCATTTTTTTCTATGGTTTTTATATAATTTTTTTTACTCTCCTGGCTCTCCTGGTATGACTCTGAACATATTCACATACTTCTTTTCACCCTCTATCTATTTAAATTTAGGTATTTTAACTTCTTTCCCTTGGGCTTCCTTATTTTTTTTCTGTTCTCTCCTTTGTCAATCTTAGCTAATCCCATAACTTTAACTATAACTTCTTTGAAGGTAATTCCCAAGTATTTCTCTAAACCCCTTACATATACTTATATTGTCATCTAACTGATTTTGTTGGATGTTCAAAGCTTCAATGTGTGTGTGTGTGTGTGTATTATTGCCAAAAATATTTTCCGAAGGTGCTTTGAAGAACTCAACATTTCCCTAAGCTAAACCTTTAGATACTACCATCCTATAATTATTAACCCAACTTCCATTTGGATAACTTTATTCTAAAATATTCTAAAGTTCTGTGATATCTGCAGTCTTTATCTTTCATTTAGTACTCAGTATATACTGTTTTGCCTTGTTGATTAGCTTTTAAGTATATATTTATACTGCTTCTCTCTCTAAATCGATTAATGATTGAATATATAGACATAATACTCTCTATCTCTCATAGTCATTATCCCAGTATCATAAATGTTATAGGTATATTAAAAATAGATAGTAATTTATTGAATGACTTCAATATCACACATCACAGTTCATGAAGCTGTAGTAGAAATTCCTTTTCACTTTGTACTCTCCAAAACTTTTTAAAGGGATGATATAAAAAGCATGTTAGATACAAAACAAAACCAAAAGAATGAAAAAATGGAAAATAATGTCAAATATCTCATTGGAAAAACAACTGACCTGGAAAATAGATTCGGGAGAGACAATTTTAAAATTGTGGGACTACCTGAAAGCCATGATCAAAAAAAGAGTCTAGATATAATTTTTCATGAAATTATCAAGGAAAACTGCCCTGATATTCTAAAACCAGAGGGCAAAAAACAATATTTAAAGAATCCACTGATCACCTCCAGAAAGAGATCCAAAAAGAGAAACTCCTAGGAACATTGTAGCCAAATTCCAGAGTTCCCAGGTCAAGGAGAAAATATTGCAAGCAGCTAGAAAGAAACATTTTGAGTGTTGAAGAAATTCAATCAGGATAACACAACATCTAGCAGCTTCTACATTGAGATCAAAAGGCTTGGAATGTGATATTCCAGAAGTCAAAGGAACTAGGATTAAAACCAAGAATCACCTACTCAGCAAAACTGAGTATAATACTTCAGGGGAAAAAATTATCATTCAGTGAAATAGAGGACTTTCAAGCATTCGTGATGAAAAGACCAGAGCTGAAATGAAAATTTGACTTTCAAACACAAGAATCAAGGGAAGCATGAAAAGGTAAACAGGAAGGAGAAAACACAAGGGACTTACTAAAGTTGAGCTGTTTGCATTCCTATATGGAAAGATAATATTTGTAACTCTTGAAACTTTTCTCAGTGTCTGGGTAGTTGGAGGGATTATACACACACACACACACACACACACACACACACACATAGGGAGAGAGAGAGAGAGAGAGAGAGAGAGAGAGAGAGAGAGAGAGAGAGAGACAGAGAGAGACAGAGAGAGAGAGTATAGGGTGAGTTGAATAGGAAGAGATCAAATCTATAAAAAACAAAATTAAGGGGTGAGAGAGGAATATATTGGGAGGAGAAAAGGAGAAATGGAATAGAGCAAGTTATCTTTCATAGAAGAGGCAAGAAAAGCTTTTCCAAAGGAGGGGAAAAGGGGGGAAGGTGAGAGGGAAAAAGTGAAGCTTACTCTCATCACATTTGGCTCAAGGAAGGAATAACATGTACACTCAATTTGATATGAAAATCTATCTTACATTACAGGAAAGTAGGGGAGAAGGGGATAAGTGGGAGTGGGGAGGTGGTGGTAGAAGGGATGACAAATGGGAAGAGGGAGCAATTAGAAGTAAACACTATTGGGGAGGGACAAGGTCAAAAGAGAGAACAGAAGAAATGGAGGGCAGGATAGGATGGAGGAAAATAGAGTTAGTCTTATACAACATGACTATTATGGAAATCACTTGCAAAAGTACACATATATAGCCTATATTGAATTGCTTACCTTCTCAGTGGGGATGGGTGTGGAAGGAGGAAGGAAGAGAAGTTGGAACTCAGAGTTTTAGGTACAAATGGTGAGAACTGTTTTTGTGTACAACAGGTAATGGGGTACAGAAATTATCTTGTCCTATGGGACAAGATAGAAGATGGGGACAAGGGAAGGGAGGGGTGTTATAAGGGAGGGCACATTGATGGAAGGGGCAGTCAGAATACAAGACGTTTTGGGGTGGGGAGAGGGGAGAGATGGGGAGAAAATTTAGAACTCAAAATTTTGCGGAAAATGAATGCTGAAAATTTAAAATTAATCAATTAAAAAATTTAAAAAATATTTCTTATAAAAAAAGTACGTTAAAACAAGATAGCAGGGATCATTTAATACATTTTTCTCACATTGCAGACAAGGAAACTGAGGCTTGAATAGACTGAACCTTGCCCAAATTTTTGCAACTAAGAGCTATGATTAAAATCTAAGTGTCCTAAACCAAAATCCTATAACTTTTTATTAAATAATAAGCCTCCATGTAAGATTCTGACTTTTATTCCCATTTCAACTAAAATGGAATTGATCTTATATTGTGTTGAAATTTCTTTACTACCTGATAAGAAGAAAGGTAAGAGAAATAAAGGCATATTGGACAGTAGATAGAATAATAGAAGCAAAGGATAATTCAAAATAAGATAAAATTAGAGAAGGAAGACCCAGAAAATTAAGTTTAAAAGCAGAACTCACAAGAACTTACAACTGTGGTTTGAGAAAAGAATGCTGAATCTCCTGTCAAATTAGCTTTTCAAGGGAGATTCTGAAACCAGCTCCATAGGGAAGATTTCAGTGTACTGAAATCCCTTATTTCTGGCTTCCATGTGGAGATATACAAGCTGATATAACTCATGGGAAAAGACATAGATGCTGAGACATTTTACTTTCTGGAAAAACAGGAAAGAACTTACTTGGAGGGGTACTGGTTATATGTCCACCTGAGGATGGACATATAGTATGTGATAGTTTCCCTTTTTTATTGAATTATTCTTGTTAACCAGTTTCTATATTGATAAAAGGGCAAAACTCTTTCAAAGTTTAGTATGATTCATTTTTAAATTTCCTAGTCTTTAAAAATATCCTTATTTAAAATTTTTATGTTGTAACTTTTAGAGCTCTGATACAAAAATCACATTATTCCAGTCTACTTCAGGGTTTGCATTGGAAGTAAACATTGCTTTTAATCTTGTGAATATTCAGATAGATCAGATAGATAATACTTTAGTGAATTTACACAGAACAAATGTTTATGCTATTTTTTATATATCATTGATGAATTACATGAGATTGATTTGTTTTGTAGAAAAATATAGTGAGGCACTATAATATACTGTCATTTATTTAAGAAAGGACCTAGTTCGAATTTTCAACATATACATTAAAATCATATTTCTATTTATTTATTTTTAAATATATTTCCATATTAGTCATACTGTAAAAGAAGAATAAGAACAAAAGGAAAAAAAAACATGAGAAAGAAAAAACATCAAAAGAAAGAGAAAAGAGTGTGCTTGGATCTGCATTCAGACTCTATAGCTCTTTCTCTGGATATGGATAACATTTTCCATCATGACTGTTAGAATTGTCTTAGATCATTGCATTGACTGGAAGTGCTGAGTTTATCTGAGCTGGTCATTGTACAATGTTGCTGTTCCTGTACAAGGTTACAATGTTCTCTTGGTTTCACTCATTTCATTCAGCGTTAGTTCATGTAAGTCTTTCCAGGCATTTCTGAAATCTATCTGCTCATCATTTCTTATGGAAAAATAGTAATCCGTAAAATCATGTCTCTTAAAACCAAACAAAACTCTAAAACAATTGGGTGTATTGATGACATATTTTTGCTTATTCTTAATGTAATTTTGCTTCTTAATGGGAAGATCTTTCCCATATATTAATAATCCCATGTGGTCTGTTTGAGTCACATGAGTTAAGTCACATGGAAAAGGAAGGGTAGTGCAAGAAGGACAGAACAGAAAGAGGTGAAGCTAGAGTAAAGTTGAGAGGAAGTCAGAGAACAGTCAGAGATGGGAAAGGCAGCAACTAGTGTGAGTGAGAGAACGTTTGGAATTTTGTTTAATGGAGCTGGTGTGTGGGAAGCCTAACAGAGGGAAGGCTTGGGGATGGTATTGCCTTCTGAATTGTTATTGTGTTACTATGATGGATTTGGATTTCTGGTCTCTAAATAAATGTTTTGGCTTTGTCTTTCATGTGGAAACTATGTTGGATATTGTGATTCAGAATTGCATTGGCATATTGATGATTGTTGTATTCTCTGTGAATATTGCATTGGTGCTACACTGAGTTGGATAATTTTACCTAGAAAGAAACACTTCTAGCAAGTAATAAATATTTTTATATATTTCTTAAAAGTTTACATACATTTTAGGAACATTGATCACCCTTGCTTTCTTGTTGTGAATTCATTGTGCCTTGCTTATGCAAAGATAAGGGTGGTTATGAATAGCATATTATCTCAATCTTGGTGTTCTCAGGTTATGATTAAGGGAATGGAACCAGCAGGAGTTCCCAGTGGGTTCAGGAGGGACAGCCACAAGTATTGTTTTGCATATTTTCCATGAAAGACCACAGTGGCAACAAGTAGGCAGTAGTGCTCTAATCACATATTACTAAGTAACAGAGAGCAAGCACAGAGGCAGATAGCATGGAGGTAGCAGTGCCAGATGGTATGGGAGTAATGAATAGCATGGTGGAAGGAGGCAGGTATAGAGAGGAGAATGAAAGGGGGAGGGGAGCTTATGTAACCCCTAGTAGATTTGAAAATACTCGGGAGGCTTGGCCTATAGCAGATGGAGGTATGCTCAGGGGATAGATGTTTGAGGTTTCGTTTTTACAGGCTTTTGGTGGTGGTGGGTGGACTAACATTTATCCATGACACCTCAGGGTTAATTTCTTAACATACTCAAATCTTTCAAAGTTATCTTCAACATTTTAGGATTCATTTATTAGTACGATGCTTGCTGATGTTTTACTGTTCTCATTGCTTATGTATGGTGCTCATTCAAAATGTACAGATCACGGCTAGCGGGATGAAGGGGCTCTTACAATAAGGCCCAGATGACTTCCCCTAATTTGCCACATAGCCTCAAGATGCAGCCTTAGTTTATTTATGAGACATTTTCCAATGGCTCCATTGCTCTCCTAATTTATGAGATATTTCACAAGTAACTTATGCTCTCTTAATTTATGGGATAGTTTGTGAGTGAATTCTAGGTTCCCCATGGCATTCTTACTTCCTCTTATTGTCACCTTATGCTAGCTACTTATAAATCTACTATACTGACTAAGAGAAGGTGTATGATCAAGGGAGCCATAATAAGATATATATATATATATTTGACAAATGAAACAATTACAAAACTTGATAATAAACCCACAGAAAATTGTGATATTGTCTGAAACTTTGTATGCATATATTATCAAAAGAAAATCATCCATAAAAAATTAGTTAGAAATTCTAAGACTTGACAGTCACCCCCCCCCTTTTCCTGTTGTGTGTGTGTTAGTGTGTATACGTCTATGTATTTGATAGAATTTTAAGTTTCTTTTGTATAGTGAGCTCTCAATGAGGAATTTCCTATACCAATGTATATTAGAGACTTCTTTGCAATTTAGTATCCCTGAAAGATTCCTGGGAGATACTGAGAGGTTATGCAAATTGTCCAGGATCACATAGCTAGTATGTGCCATAGGTCAACCTTGAACCCATTCTTCCTGACTTGGGGAAAAAAAAACAAAACCTCATTTTGTCCACTATAACATGAAACTTGTCATGCAGAGTGAGTGTATGTGTGTACATATGCATACATATCTGTATATGTGCTTTATGTGTAAATATAGCATATTATAAAATGTTATATAATATGTTATATTATATGTTATATGATAGATCATATTATATAATGTATATGATATTATTTATGCATGCATGCGTTTTTCCTTGCAAAAGAATTTGTGCCAATGTAAATACAGAAAAAAGTAGTATGGCATTAGAATTTGTCCAGTATTCTGTAGGAATATCAAGCAATTTTTCAAAGTAGTATGTTTTGAGTGACAGAAAGCAAAGTGTATTTTAAAACATGAATATATGCAATGCCATTTAATTGCTAGAATTTTATATTTCAAATCAAGAATAATTCATTTAAATAAACAGCTTATTCGTACAACTATAAATATGACAGCATTTGACCTTTTCTTCCATGTTTCACTGTAACTAAAGATCTTTCTAAACATGTAGTGTGATTCCTAGTGAACTGGCAGATTATTGTAAAAGAAACAAGATAGTCTGGGGCATGTATTTGGGGAAGTATCAAAACTCTTCCTCCCACTGACTTACTTCTTAAAGCATAACATCTCATGCAACATAGTGATGGGAGAGCAATAATAGATTTCCATCTGATAAATAGGGGTGAGTGAATTCAAATGCAATGTCCAATCATAGAAAGGTCTAACGAAGAAGCATCCACTCTTCACAATCTCTCTAAGGTTAACATTTGGAATTTAGAAGGTTAAAACTATTAAAATAACAACTTTCACTTTTTATAATTTAGTACGGCTATTTAGACTTGCAAAGAATCAGAAACAAAATGTCTACTTAAACAAGTACTGACTGAAATAATTGGAAGTCTACTAGATTTGATTAATTTAGTCATTTTTGAATCAACTTCAACACAAATTTAAACACTGATCTAATTGAAAATATTGATTTGTTGCTACAAATGTTCAAAATATGGAATCTTTTTCTCCATCTGTGTACATTTAAAGTACTTTATTAGACTAGATGTACAATTTGCAAATTCTTTTCAATAGAAATTTTATTCATTTATTTATTTATTTAACTTTTAACATTCATTTTCACAAAATTTTGGGTTCCAAATTTTCTCCCCTTTTGTCCCCTCCCCCCACCCCGAAACACCAAGCATTCTAATTGCCCCTATCACCAATCTGCCCTCTCTTCTATCATCCCTCTCTGCCCTTGTCTCCATTTCCTCTTTTGTCCTGTAGGGCCAAATAACTTTCTATACCCCTTTACCTGTATTTCTTATTTCCTAGTAGCAAGAACAGTACTCGACAGTTGTTCCTAAAACTTTGAGTTCCAACTTCTCTTCCTCCCTTTCTCCCCACCCCGTCCCTTTGGAAGGCAAGCAATTCAATATAGGTCATATCTGTGTAGTTTTGCAAATAACTTCCATAATACTCATGTTGTATAAAACTAACTATATTTCCCTCCATCCTATCCTGTCCCCCATTACTTCTATTCTCTCTTTTGATCCTGTCCCTCCCCATGAGTGCTGACCTCAAATTACTTCCTCCTCCCCATGCTCTCCCTTCCATCATCCCCCCCACCCTGCTTATCCCCTTATCCCCCACTTTCCTGAATTGTAAGATAGGTTTTCATACCAAAATGAGTGTGCATTTTATTCCTTCCTTTAGTGGAATGTGATGAGAGTAAACCTCATGTTTTTCTCTCACCTCCCCTCTTTTTCCCTCCACTAAAAAGTCTTTTGCTTGCCTCTTTTATGAGAGATAATTTGCCCCATTCCATTTCTCCCTTTTTCCTCCCAATATATTTCTCTCATTGCTTGATTTCATTTTTTTAAGATATGATCCCATCCTCTTCAATTCACTCTGTGCACTCTGTCTCTATGTGTGTGTGCATGTGCATGTGCATGTGCATATGTGTGTGTGTAATCCCACCCAGTACCCAGATACTGAAAAGTTTCAAGAGTTACAAATATTGTCTTTCCATGTAGGAATGTAAACAATTCAACTTTAGTAAGTCCCTTATGACTTCTCTTTGCTGTTTACCTTTTCATGCTTCTCTTCATTCTTGTGTTTGAAAAGTCAAATTTTCTTTTCAGCTCTGGTCTTTTCATTAAGAATGCTTGAAAGTCCCCAATTTCATTGAAAGACCATTTTTTCCCCTGAAGTATTATACTCAGTTTTGCTGGGTAGGTGATTCTTAGTTTTAGTCCTAGTTCCTTTGACTTCTGGAATACCCTATTCCATGCCCTTTGATCCCTTAACGTAGAAGATGCTAGATCTTGTGTTATCCTGATTGTATTTCCACAATACTTGAATTGTTTCTTTCTAGCTGCTTGCAATATTTTCTTCTTGACTTGGGAACTCTGGAATTTGGCCACAATGTTCCTAGGAGTTTCTCTTTTTGGATCTCTTTCAGGCAGTGATCGGTGGATTCCTTGAATACTTATTTTGCCCTCTGGTTCTAGAATCTCAGGGCAGTTTTCCTTGATAATTTCATGATGATGTCTAGGCTCTTTTTTTGATCATGGCTTTCAGGTAGGCCCATAATTTTTAAATTGTCTCTCCTGGATCTATTTTCTAGGTCAGTTGTTTTTCCAATGAAATATTTCACATTATTTTCCATTTTTTCATTCTTTTGGTTTTGTTTTGTGATTTCTTGATTTCTCATAAAGTCATTGGCCTCCATCTGTTCCACTCTAATTTTGAAAGACCTATTTTCTTCAGTGAACTTTTGAACCTCCTTTTCCACTTGGCTAATTCTGCTTTTGAAAACATTCTTCTCCTCATTGACTTTTTGAACCTCTTTTGCCAATTGAGTTAGCCTATTTTTCAAGGTGTTATTTTCCTTGGCATTTTTTTGGGTCTCCTTTAGCAGGGTGTTTACCTGTTTTTTCATGCTCTTCTTGCATCTCTCTCATTACTCTTCCCAGTTTTTCCTCCACCTCTCTAACTTGATTTTCAAAATCCTTTTTGAGCTCTTCCATGGCCTGAGCCCATTCGGTGGGCTGGGATACAGAGGCCTTGACTTCTGTGTCTTTGCCTGATGGTAAGCATTGTTCTTCTTCATCAGAAAGGAAGGGAGGAAATACCTGTTCACCAAGAAAGTAACCTTCTATAGTCTTATTTTTTTCCCTTTTCTGGGCATTTTCCCAGCCAGTGACTTGACTTCTGAATATTCTCTTCACACCCACTTGGCCTCCAGATCCACCCAGCCAGCTCTTGGGGTCTGAGATTCAAATGCTGCTTCCCAGCCTCAGGGCTTTTGGCAGGGGTGGGGCTGCTATTCAGTGTGAGATCAAGTTCAGGTGCTTAGGTGGGGGCAGGGCTGCCTCACGGGCTCAGTTCCCTCAGGGGGTTTATGCAGAGATCTTCAACAATGGATCCAGGCTCCTGCCTGCTTGGGGAGCCCCAGTCTGCTCCCACCTCCGCTGCTGTCTCCTGAGGGGGCCTGAGTTATGGGGGCACCCCACTCCCCTCTCGGCAAGCTGAGAAGACCCTCTCACCAACCTTTGGGGCCCATGGGTGGAGGAACCTGCATGGCTGCTAGAGATTCAGTCCCTGAAGCCTGCTGGAATCTGCTCCTGTCAGTGCCAAGTGGCCAAGGCAGGGCTGGGCTTGGCTCTGGGTCTGCAGCATGATGGACCTTTTGTGAGAGGTTTTTAGGGCTCTCTAGAACAGAAATCTTGTCTGCACTGTTGTTCTGTGGCTTCTGCTGCTCCATTTGTTGGGAGTTCTTTTTTACAGATATTTTATGGGCTGTGGGTTCGGAGCTAGCATATGTGTGTCTTTCTACTCCACCATCTTGGCTCTGCCCCCTCAATAGAAATTTTAAAAGTAAATTTATAAAACATCATTCAACAAAAATCACATAGTTAACCAAATTACACTTTTCTCTATAATAGTTTCTTATATACTCTCTGAAAATTAAATATGTTTTCCAGTGAACTGACCTTAATAACCTTCACAGCAATGTTGTGTTTTAGTAAGAATGTTCACATTTATTTTGATTTCTCAACAATAGTAGGATTGACAAAGAATCCAAAGTTTATGTTTAGAAGACTAAAACAAAACTTGGCATCCAACAAAATGCATCAAGATATGGAATCTTAATCTATGGAGACGTGTATACAAAATCATAGTTTAGGTGACAAATTAAAAAAAATCTCTTGAAAGGGAAATAATATGATTTATATAAGTTAGACCAAAGAAAAATAAAGATATTTTTCACAAAAAAGCTTGAGGGATGATTTTTTTTCAGATAAATAAATGTTACTTCTACTGCTTGATCAAGTTTGGAGTTCTTGAACCTTTGCTTTACACTAAGGGATCCTTACCAGCCCTTGACTTATGCATGGGTAGAGTAGATTCAGTCTGAAGAAAATTAGCTCCTACATAGAGGTATCATGCTTATCCTCAAACTCTCTGTTTCTCTGAGTCTCATGCTTGTATTGTAGATAAAGTTATATAAAGCTTAGGCTTACCTCATATCTAAGATCTCCTCTAAAATGAAGTAATAGAATGCTACTTAGTATAGTATGTATATCAGGCATAAAGAGTTATTAATTTCATCTGCTCATAAAAGAAAGGCTAACCATGAACTGTAATGTGTCTATCCCCTAATGTGTCTGCCTTAGAAGGTTGAGAGTTAAATTTGAGAAAATGAAGCCTATCTGCTAGACTTTTCAACATTTTATATTTCATTTGCGCTCTACAATATCCAAAAAATTCCCTTTAGGTCAATTTCTTCCATCAAGCTCAGAAAGGGTGTGGTCTCATCCTGATGCTGGCAGAAACTCTGTCTGGTGCAGAAAATCTCCCTATTACTTGTCAGCTACACTGAGGGAATCAGCTCTGTGGTCAGAAAAATCCATTTCAGGAGCAGTGTTTGATCATTTATGCTCAGGAAGGAAACACCAGGTAGAAAAAAAAAAAAGCATGGAGTCCAGTGTTCAGCCTCTGTTAATGTAATTAGGTCTTTACTTTAGCTGCCATATACAGATGAGATGATGCCAGAGTGGGGAAAAGGGCACCACAACTGCCACACTCTTGAACACGTTCCTAAAAAAAGATATCTACTTGTTTAACTTTACAGAAACAGGAATAAGAGAGAAAGTCAGAATTTGTTTCTCCATTTCAGCTGACCAAGCACTCAGTTACTTTCTGTTGCAATGTGGGAAAGGGTCAGAACTCTGGCACCGTCCAGGATTTGCTACATTATATCCAAACGCCATATCATTTCATCATGAACCACATGTTTTTCTAGAAGTGGCCAGGATGCAGGCTCATTTTTTCCAAGTCATGTGCTTTAACCAAAACCTCTTGGGAAGGATAGAGGGGAAGGGAAATGCTGTTTAATTCTTATAACAAAACTGGAAGGGACTATCTAATTAATTAAGGATTCATCTAATTAAGCCTTCCACACACATATTTTGCAGATGAGGCAACTGAGACACAAGGAGACTAAATGATTGGTCCAAGTTCATATTGTCAGTAAAGATCGTTGACAGGACATACAATAAGGTTATAGGAGGTAATATACTTGGTCTTTACTTATACAGACACAAGCATTTAATTGTCATACTTGATATAATAAAGTTTTTATTAATCCAATCTTACAAGCATTTACTAACACCTACTAGGTACTAGGCATTGTGCTAGGGTCTCAGATTACAAAGACAGAATGAAAAGATTTCTTTGCCTTCAAGGAGCTTATATTATACTGAAGACATGCAAAATATGAACTGATAAGTGTAAATGAATAATGTAAGATATGAGGGAACAGTAACACTTGGGGGATTGAAAAGAAAAACTCTATCTGAATTGAATGAATGAATGAAACTAGGGATATTATGAAGCAAAGGTCAAGAGAGACTCAGATGTAGATTTGAATAATATCAAATTCAAAGACTTGGAAGCGGGAGAGTATGGGCCATAGTAATTAGGTCAGTTTAGAACAAATGGAAAGTAAACTTACTGAAAGATAGCAGTAAAGTGAAGTAAGCCTGGAAAATATTGACTGGAACCAGATTGTGAAGGACTGTAATGTCAAGGTGAACTTTTCTGTTTCATCTTTGAGGATGTAGTGAGCAGTTGAAGATTCTTAAACAGAGATGACATATTCAATATTGTGCTTACTCTGATCTCCCTAAGATCCAAGAAATTAAATATACTCTACCCTGTCACTATTAGAAGGTATATATGCAAACAGAAATAAAGTTGTTAGTACAGACTGCTTTAATGAAATGGTAAGAAATTTTTTGAAGCATGTAATAACATTTAAGTATATCATATTTGAAAATATTGTCCTTCCCTTCCCCCAGTGAAATTGATTATTTTAAGTATTATAATTTCATAAACATAATTAATGTTTTATTGATTGTATTTTTGTATCTTCTGAAAATTCATGATTTTGCTAGCCTGTATGTGCATACCATTTATATAGATAATATTCCTTGCATAGTTATGATGGTTTTCATGAGTTGCTATATTTAGCACTTTAAATTTAGTCAGTCTTGTCCTTTGGTGACAGATACCATATCCACATTTGAAGTATTTCCAATTTGCTACTTTCAATGTGACTATGACATATTTAATAATCAGTTCTAGAATTTAGTCTTGATTCTGTGCAAAGGTCATTGGTATGCTATTTGTGGAATATATATTCTTTCCCTTTCAAATATTTGGGGGCCACTTTTGACTTATTGCAAGATCCAGCATCCCTCTATATCTCTGTAATTTCCAAAAGATTATCTGAGACCTCAGTGGACAGTGCTTTGGCAATTACATTATGCCAGGAGACTAGGGCACCATTATTCAGGCCCAGAGACTAGAAACAGCTATGTGGCCTATCTCTATAACTTTATTTTTTTTGTTTCGATCCAAATTTTGTTCAGTATACTCTACTTTGGTAAATAGGGAAAATAATAATCCATTTTACATAGATTTCCATGACCAAAGCTTTTGTTTTTTAAATGATGGGGAACAGAAGGGCCAATTTTTGCCCACATGAAAATACAATTATGTAGGATGCTGGATATACAAAGATTAGAATTCCTTACATTAATTGTAAGTTTCTTAAGGAAAGGCATTGTTTTACTATTATCTTTGTATTCCCTGTGCTGAACATAGAACATAGTAGCTGCTTAATAAAACCTTGATATTTGATTACAACTTTTCTTCATTTTGGTTTTCATGACTCAAAAATTCACTGCCTCATAGTGAACTTGGTGATGAGCATCCCCTGACGTTATTATGATTATTATGTATGAAATAGAGATAATTTGTCATGGCACATATACCCAAACCCTTTCTAGCTTGGTAAGTTCTACCAAAGATTGTACTCTGCTTGTATATATCTTTTCAGAAGGTCATTGATAAGCCATCAGAATAAGATTAATGGAAGTAGAATATATAATGGTACCATGAAAATACTGTTACTTTGTCCTCATCTGTATTCATCTCCTTTACTAGAATATCAAATACATATTCCCAGAAAATAGTTAAGTTCTTTTCTGAGAATGTACATATGTGATTAATGTAAATAGAAATAGATAATTGACCCACTAGCTGAGGCTAGGTGAGAGAAAATGCATAGGTATGTGGAGCAAGAAGGTCAGTAATAAGGGGGATAGCTGCATGTAATACACTGCTAATGATATATAACAACATGGATTTATTGACAGTTTCTATATTGTCATATAGCTCTGTTTGAAAGTATATTAGTGCACTCCAAAAGTCAGTGTATTTTTAAACTTTAGTACCTTAAAACTACACTAAAACTTTGGGAAGATCCTGTATTGTATTAGTAAGCACCCTGACTTACACATAGGGGCCTGCTATAACAGGTTCTCTGATCTGCTTTTCTAAAAGGAAAGGCAACTTTTGAGGGGTCTACAATCACTTTAATTAAGCACATGTATCATTCACTTAATTCAGGGGGAAAAGTCAGCACCCTGAACTTCAGAGTAAATACAGAGAAATCAAACTCAACAGATAGCTTTCCAACTGTCTGACATGCATCACAGATTGATAAATAACAGACCATACATACATAGTTACTAGGGAGGGAAGCACCAACATCTGGGATTTCAAAGCCCAGGGACTCCTTATTGGCTTCCCAGAATCTTGTCTGCTGAAACAAAACACTTCCAGTCAGTAAACCCCAAAGTAAAACCTCACCCAAAGAGTATTCATACATTTTTAGAGCCAGAGGGCATCACAATCCTTGAGAACCAGTGTCTCATTAGAAACTTAACAAACTGTGTGGGCCTTCCTACAAATCTTTCCTAATCAAACTCCCTTTAAAGGGCAGGTCTGTTAATGGTAGGGGAGATCTTTAATCACATTAAAATAATTAACAATACAAATACATATACTGTTTCCAGTTAAAGAAACTCATTTCTTTACACCTAGTAAAGACTCTTGGTTGATAAACTAATTTCTAAATTATAGATTTATTATAGATTATGATTATTATATAAATTATCCCTATATATTATATAGATTATTGTAAATTATATATAAATTATGATTATACTAAAAGAAAAAAAGAAAAAGATCCTACTTTGCTTGCCGTTACATGTATTTATGGCTATATCTCATCCCAGAAAAATTAATAATTTAATAAATATTTATTAAACACTTCAGTAGGTGCTGGTGTTAGGGAGAAGAAAAAAAAGGAGGTGTAGAGGGTAAAGCTCTGGATTTGGAGTCTATTGCCATTTCTGCTATGTATTGGCTTCACGGTCCAATGCAAGTCATTAATCTTCTCATGTTCTATGCATCGTTCTTGGAGGCTTTGGTTGTAGCTGTTTTTGCATTATTGTCTTCTGAGTTTTCCTTGTGGTGTTCCTTGCCACCAAAGTAGCATTTTTATGGTCAAATTAATTTTTTTTGTTTTTTTTTTTGTTCATTTTCTTGATTTTGAACTTTATGTTAAAGTTGGGTTCTGTTCACCTAGTGTGGGGAGGCACTGTCCCAAGCTTCAGACATTTTTGTACTTCTGTTTTCAGAACTAGTTGTGGAGGTTTGCAAATTATAGAGGCTTCAAAGACAGCATGATCTGGGGAGATGTGTGGTCACTGCTCTCTTGGTCTTCATTCTAGTCTTTACCCAGGAAGGGCCCCTGTTCCCCTGCTGCTACAAGTTCTAGCACTCCTTTTGACTCTGGAACTACAACCAGGTCCCTGGTTTCCTTATGACTGATCATGTGTTCCTCTCCACTTGGAACTGTGACTCAGAATTCCATATGAGCAACAGAGTTGCCAGTCAGTTCTAGCTATGACCCAGTGACAGCAATGGGTTCCCTGTTATCTCTTTTTGACATTTTGTCTGACTCCCTTATCATCTCCAGGCTGAGAGTTTTCAAATATGCTACTACTGCCACTGCCATGTGTGTGCATTCAAGACAGGTCTCTACACCCAGCTGCTATAGATCTCTCCTGAGCTCCTCCTAAATTTTCTTTGGCTGGACCCTGACCTTTTGTTCACTGGCACTGAAATTTGATTTGAGGCATTATTTTAAAGTTGTGGGGAGGCTAGTGTTGAAAATTTTTAGCTAGATTGCTGCCTCTAATTCCCCATTTTGCCTCTGCTCCCTATTTCTATGTAAGCATTTTTACACATATTTTCCTAAGCTGTTAGTTCTCTTTAATAATTTTCTTGAATCACTCATTTCTTTTCCCAGTTTTTTTTTGCCATGCTTTCTTTAAATTCCTAGGAATTGTTGTTGGTCTTACGTCCAATTTATATTTTATTTTTCCTTTATGCTTTGCAGCTATTTTCACATTGCTGACTTCTGAGTTTGTGTCTTTGTCTTCCTTACCACTATAGTAGCTTTTATGATCTCTTTGTTTCTGTTTGCTCATTCTTACAACCTGTTTCTTGACTTTGAACTTTATGTTAAAGTTGGGTCTTGCTTACCTAAATGTAGGGAGGCCCTGTCTCAAGTTTTAGTCTTTTTTTTTTTTTAATGTTTTCAAGGTGGTATGATCCATGGAGAAAAGTGGTCACTGTTCTTTTGGCCTGGGTTCTGCTATTTACTCAAGAAGGGTAAAGAGCAGTTGCAAGTACTAGTGCTCCTTGCTATCTTGGAATTGGTATGAAGTCTCCTGCTTCCCTGTAACCATAAATACACATCCTCCTCTCTGTCATTTGTATTGATAATGATTTTTCTATTGTTTTAGCATAATCAAATGCCTCTGACTGAATAATGTGATTAAAGAAGATCTTCTCCACTCAATAACGGACCTGTGAAGATTTGTAGGAAGGCTCACATCTTTTGTTAATTTTCTAATAAGGCACTGGTTCTCAAGGGTTGTGATACCCTCTGGCTATGATAAATATATAAGTACTCTGAGGTGAAGTTTTACTTTGGGGCTTTGTTTTAGGATGGTTTGTGTGTCAGATGAGACTCTGGGAAGCCACTAAGGAACCCCCTAGCTTTGAAAACCCAGATGTTGCTGCTTCTCTGCCTGGTAACTGTGTATGTATGTAATGGTTAGACAGTTGGATCTGTCTGTTGATCTATGATGTATGTAGTTCTAATGTCAGACCGCTAGAAGCCAAGTCTGTTGATTTTAATTTCTCTGTATTTTCTCTGAAGTTCAGGATGCTGACTTTTTCACCTAAAGTAAGTGAATGATACATGTGCTTGATTAAAGTGATTGTTGACCCCTTCAAAAGTTGCTTTCCTTTTAGAATGCAAATCTAAGAACCTGTGATAGCAGGCCCTCCTGTGTGTGTTGGGGTGCTTGTTTTTACACTCTTGAACTATGACCAGGACTCCTATCCCCTTGTAAGTGATCATAAATATTCCTCTCTGCCCTGGAACCAAGACCTAGAATTGCATATGAGCAATAACAATAGTGTTGCTAAACAGCTCCCAGTCTTGCTCCTGGTGTTTTCTCAGTGTCTCCCATGATCTCTTTCTGATCAGTTGTTTGACCCCCTTTCTGTCTCTGGGCTGAAAGCTTCTAAAGCTGTTCCTGCTATTGAAGAAGTGCCCAAGACCCTCCTCTGGCCTTGCTATCACGTATACTCTAGGATGACCCTTTTCCAATTATCATAGAGCTTTCCTGGGGCCCTCCTAATTTGTCTTGAGCTGGAAATAGATCTCGCTCTGACCTTTTGTGGACTCTACTATTACAAAATTCAAACTTATCTGGAAGGGAATGTTTGAAGAGTTTGGTTGGATTGCTGCCTTTACTCCACCATCTTGGCTATACCTCCCACACTATTTTAAAAACCATTTTTGTAGGTGCTAAAGATACAGAGACCAAAAGAAAGCAGTATCTGCCCTCAGGATGATTACTTTTTTACTGGAGGGGGAAGGTCACAACACATACATAGTAGGATAGAATAGTAAAAACTAACTTTTGGAAGAAGAAATGCTCAAAACTTTGAGGATTAGTCATTGTCTACTGTAGGAGGTGACATTCAATTTATATTTTGCCACAAACTAGAGATTTTATAAGACAAAAGTGAGAAGGGAAAGTATTTCAGGAATGGTGCATCATTTATAGAGATGTGGGGAGAGTGATCAAATATCCTGTAAAGGAGATAGCTAGTAGGGCAGTCAGAAGCTAAATCACAAAGTATATGCAAGGCAAGGACATAGAATAAGAATGGAAAGAGAGATGAGATACAATTATGTGGTTGTGTTGCTAATAGTTAAGGGGGCTCCAATTAGCAGTATGAGAATTTTGAATTTCATGCTAAACATAATAAAGATGCATTTAAAATTTTTGAATAGGGGATGATGCTTTCCATTCTGTGTAGCTAAACATAAAAGAATTTCTAAAGTAACCTCTTTTAATTACAGGGATCTCCACTATGGCATGACTTAAACTTGAAAAAAAAAAGAAATTTGTAGTTATATAGCTGTTCCACATATTTTCATTTGCCTACTCTTTCTCAGATCTAAGAACCATATTAATGGTTGATACTTTAATTAATTAGAAACAATTGATTATAGTTATAATGTATTTCAAATCCCCTTCTTTATGTATGTTCTCCCTAATTTCATATCATAGACTCTTTCTCTAATTAACGTAAAGGAACACATTTCAAAATAAATACATATCTCTTTGATTCATATCTCTTTCGTGTTTTATGTTTATCCTTTTGTTAAACTGCTCTGGAGATTAGAAATATTGATTCCCATTTAAATGTTCTTAGATCACCAAAATCTTGCTAAAGAGTCCTGTTTGCAGACAATAATGTCTATTGGCTGTTTAATTGGGAACACTTGTGATTTAATCAGTACAGTTAAGTTGTGGGAACCTCCTCTACCAACACAGAGCACAATGGTCTGAGATTTAGGAATATATATGTTGGTGATGGATTGATAAATCCTAAGACGTTGCTCAAGACATATAGCATATATATATACACACACACACATGTTTGTGTGTGTGTGTGTGTGTGTGTGTGTGTGTAATGATTTTTCAAGGGTAATTTGCCAACTAAATGTCAGAATCCTATAGGATTTCTATCTGGTTCTTTTATGAATTACAATACTCTTTTCATTATGCAAAACATCCCCTTCTGGCCATTTGGGAAACTATATACACATTAATCCTTTGGTAATTGTGGCCTAAAATAATATTATTATTGCTATTCATAACAACAGCAACAACTCACACTTACATGGTGCTCCAAGGTTTGCAAGGTATTTTAATACACTCTTTTCTTCCTTATGAAAACCTTGTATAGGAGATATTATCATAATCTACATCTTAAAGATGAGGAAACTGAGGTTTGGAGATCTTAAGTAACTTGCTCATGTCATAAAACTAGGAGGATGCAAGATAAGATTCAGGCACACTGCTTCCTTATTTCAACACCATTGTTCTAACCCTAGTGCAAAACTCCCTTTTGAATGGCTAATGACTCCGTTATCTTCCTTTTCATTTGCACCTGTGATCAGTTGATCAGATTATAGTAGTCCTATAAAAAAGTAACAATTGTTAAGATAGTGGCTTATTTTCATGTCTACAAACTGTATCCCAATTGCTGAACAGCTATTTTATGAATGTGTTCTCTTCAGGAAAGAAAGTAACTAGTACAGTAAAAAATTACTCATGCTGGAAAATCAAGTTGGAAAAGTCAGTTAGTGAATAAACAGTTGTTAAACACCTACTATTTGTCAGGCACTGTGATAAGTACTAGGGATACAAAAAAAAAAAAAAAGACAAAAGAGAATTCCAGCCCTCAAAGAGCTCACAGTCTAATAGATAAAAATAGTCTATATTTATATAGTGCCTAGTCTGCACCAGACACTGTCCTAAAAACTTTATAAATTTGATCCTCACAACAATGCTGAGAGGTAGCTGCTCCTATTCTTCAAATTTTATGGATGAGGAAACTGAGACAAGCAGAATTTAAGTGACTTACAGTCTCTATTGGTAATGGAATGAGTTTGATCACACGAAAATAGTGAAATTAAAAATGTGTTGTTTCCTTTATCTCCTCCATGGTTTCAGCAACATAAGGTCAACTAGTAGATTATTATTCTTGGTTAATGGACCAGAAATAGAGAGTACTTGACTATGTGTACCTATCATCAAGAAATTTGTGGGATTCAGGTAAATATCAAATAAGTACAAGGTAGTAGAAAGATTCCTGAATTAGTTGTGGGTTATATTCCTACATCTGCTACTATTAGCTAAGTAATTTGGGCCAATTCATTTCACTCATCTGAGCCCTGGTTTCCTCATCACAAAAAGTAAGTTGAACAACATAATCTCTAAGATCACTTATAGTCCTAAAATTATTTAATTCAGTAGATTCTATGACCAATCTGATGCCTGATATTTAAAACATTAAGGTGGTGTACTAGGTACAGTTAGGATCTAAATTCAAACCTTACCTCAGATCTTTACTAACAAGCATACCCCAGAGCCAACTTTTATCAACCAATGACAATTGTTAATTTTTCAATGTAAGCATGTATTTAAAATTGAGACATCTGCCAGTACTAAAACTCAGGGATTGATACATTGTTTTGTTGCTTGTCTAGACTTAAGAAATTGATGGAGAAACTATTAACATCACAGATTAAACTTAAAATTATGGTGCACGTACATTCATCCCTGCCCCCAGAGATGACTGTTAAACATTTACAGAATATCCTTGTTTTCTAATTATGTGATCCTTCCTAAGTCACTTAAACCAGTTTTTTTATCTTTAAAACAGGAACAATAATACTCTTTATCTCATAGGATTGCTGTGTAAATCAAAAGAAATTATATTCATACAGTGCTTTGCCAACCTTAGCGCACTACATAAACATTAGTGCTTATTAATGGATGTGGAAACAAAATAAAACAAAAAACTGCATCCTGGAATGAAATTTTAACTTATTTTTTTTATAATTAATTGAAAAATTGCTTTTTCTCAAGACTCGGAACTTGGTGATCTCATTATCCATGACTTTGGAACCTGGTAAGGCTGGGTCTACCTCTCCGATTGATAACATATAAAATGTGTTCCCTTGGCTGGCTGGGTTGTGATCCCCAAAATCCATATAGTCACACACAGGTTAGTGTGGCTATAAATCTTCCACTAGTCTCCAAAGTCAAGTAAATTTCTATGAAAATTCAGCAGATAACATATTTACATTTCCTGAAAAAAATGTACTGTAGCTAACGACAAACATTTGATGAATCAATTACTTCTGGTGTTTGTTTTTCTTAATTATTCAACAATTCTCAGTGTCACTATTAAAGCATGGGAATATACACAGATCCAAATAAGCAAAAAGTACTTGAAAGATAATTGTAACACAAGACACTTAGTTTTGATCTCTAAATATAACCCAGATTCTCTGAAAAAGAGGTCAGACTCACTATTTACCATAACTCAGGTGCTTAAACAGTGTTCCCTGGGAGGACAGACATGAACATAAATACAGTTTCCCTCACCTAAGGCTATTTTGGCATCAATGTAATGGCCTACTGTATTATTACAAATTACTTTATCTTATTTTCTGTTTTGCAATTCTTGTCAATTACATTTCTCTGATAATATCACTTTGAACAGTGATTGCATACATGTTTAGAATTTCTGATGATTTCCACTGACATTTAAAGAAATAAGGGATTCTCCCCCAGTTCCCCCACAAGCCTCTTCAAATGTCTTGTAGTGACTGATTTTCTAAAGGATGGCTCTCTTGGGATTTAAAGTGAGAACTTTTCCCTGAAGAGAAAACCATTCACATAGATTAGAAATGGACAGGAGGTGGATTAAGAAAAAATGATATTCTTAAAATAGAACCACTGTGGAAAATTTATTTTATATTGGTAAATCTTGAAATTCACTCTGGCCTGTAATTTTTATTTACAATTGTTAGAGACAAACTTGATACACACATGAAAAAGGGTATCAAGAAAAATTTATTAAAAACAGACTTCAGGGGAGGGAAGGTCTTGCCACCCAAAGGACTATGACCAGATCAGAATGAGGAAGGACCCTTATAGAATTCCCGAACTTTGGATTTCCCTTGATACTATCCCCTGGCCACGTGACTTCATGTTCTCCTCTGACAGGCTTTCCTTCAAACAACTTATTGAGCATGTGCAGTACTTTTCTGGCTTCACCTCACTGTACTAGGTCACACATCCCCATTAAAGAGTGGAAATGAAACTTACTTCCTGTTTTCCCACATAATGATTTGGCATCACATTTGCCTTTTTAAAAATGAAAAACTAATTTCTATGTAGCTTACTTCTCTACTACCGACTATATCCCAGACAAATCTTACAGACACAGATCTGTATCTTCAGCTACCTAAAGGTCATCCCTGTCTGAATTTTCCAATGGTAATTCAGGCTTAACATGTTCTAAGCTGAACATATATTACCTTAGTGTCCCTAAAACCTATCTGCCTCCTAAATTTACTTTTTCTGTCAGTGGTAACCAACATTCACCCAATCAACTAATCAACAAGCATTTATTTTAAGAGAATATTTTAATTTTATTTTTTCCTAATGTAAAAACATTTTCATATAATTTTCCAAATTGGTTCCCTCTCTCTTACCCAATACCTTCCTTGAGAAGGCAAGCACTTTGATCCATATATGTATATATATATATATATATATATATATATATATGCATATATAGAAATGCAGATTATATTTCCATATTAGCCACGTTGCAAAAGAGAATACATATCAGAAAAAAAAAAAGACAAATAAGGAAAGTAAAAAAGAAGTATACTTCAATCTGTTTGCAAAATCTACCAGTTTTTTTTCCAAAGGTGGAAAACATTTTTCCTTTAAGTCATTCAGAATTGTCTTAGATTATTGTATTGTTCAGAACACCTTAGTCATTTACAGCTGATAATCTTATAATATTGTTGATGATATGTATAATACTTGCTAGGCTCTGTTAATATTAATTTGCATCAATTCATATAAGTATTCCCAGGTTTTTCAGAAACCAAACTGTTATCCATTTCTTATAGCACACACACACACACACACACACACACACACACACACATCTCCTATATTCTATCACAACTTCTTCAGCCATTCCCAATTATTAGGCATCCCTTCTGTTTCAAATGCTTTGCTATCAAAGTGATTTGACCTGAGACACTTGACCCTCACTAGCTGTGTGACCTTAGGCAAGTCACATAAACCCAATTTTCTCATCGTGGGTCATCTCCAGTCATTCTGATGAATCTCCGGTCACTGGATTCAGATGGCTCTGGAGGAGAAGTGAGGCTGGTGACCTGCACAGCCCTTCCTCACTCAAAACAAAGTCAAGTGCAAGTCATGTCATTATTTCTCTGATGGCATGGTTTTCTTTGGAAACAAAGGATGAACACACACACACACACACACACACACACACACACACACACACACACACACACACACACACACACCCCTTTGCACCTTTGTTATCACAAAAAGAGCTACTATAAATATTTTATTCTTCTAGGTCTTTTTCCTTTATCTCTTTGGATAAAAACATAGTAATGGTATTATTCGATCAAAGGGTAGGTACAATTTTTTAGCCCCTTGGACGTAGTTCCAAATTGTTCTCCAAAATGTTTGGATCTATTTAAAACAATAACAACAGTCCTCAAGTTTTCCAATTTTTCCACATCCCCTCAAACATTTGTCATTTTCCTTTTCTGACATATTAGACAATCTGATAAGTCTGAGCTGATACCTCAGTAGTTTTTATTTGAATTTCTCTAATATATAGTTTAGAACATTTTTATATGACTAGAAACATATCTGATTTCTTCTTCTGAAAATGGCCTGTTCATATCCTTTGACTATTTATAATTTTGGGAATGACTCATATTCTACTAAATTAGTCTCACATAACTATACTTTGAGGAATGAGAGCTTTAGGAGAGAAACTTGCTTGCAAAATCCTCCACCCAGGTTCCTGGTTTCCACCTAAACTTGTATACATTGGTTTTCTTTGTGTAAAACCTTTTAATTTTATTTAATCAAAATTATTTTACATCCTATAATATTATGTTTTACTTAATAGTACTTTTTCCTATTACATTTAATGATAGTTTTCAGCGTTCATTTTTGTAAGATTTTGAGTTCTAAATTTTTCTTCCTCACTCCTTTCCCCCCTCCCCAAGAAAGCAAGCAATATGATATAGGTTATATATGTACAATTATGTTAAACATGTTTTCACCTTAGTTATGCTGTGAAAGAGGAATCAGAACCAAAGGGAAAATCCACAAATTTTTTTTTTTAAAGTGAAATATGGTATCCTTTGATCTGAATTCAGACGCCATAGTTCTTTCTCTGGATATGGTAAATATTTTCAATCATGAGTCTTTTAGAATTGTCTGGGATCATTGTGTTGCTGGGAAGAGTTAAATCTCTCATAGCTGATCATCTCACAATGTTGCTGTTGCTGTGTTCAATATTTTCCTGGTTCTGCTCATTTCACTTGGCATCACTTCATGTAAAACTTTCCAAGCTTTTCTGAAATCATCCTGTTCAACCTTTCTTATAGAATAATAGATTCCATTACATTCATATACCACCACTTGTTTAGCCATTCCTCAATTTATGGGTGTCTGTATGAGTAAGCGTGCTATCACAGAATCTTACATCTGCATTTATAAAAGGAAAGGCAACTTTTGAGGGGTCAACAATCACTTTGGGGGGGGGGTAAGAGGCTTCTTAGCAGATTCCCAGGGTCTCATCTGGCCAAAGAAATACTTGCAGTCAATAAGCCCCAAAATAAAACCTCACACTCAGAGTATTTATACATTTTTTTAGAGCCAGAGGACATCACAAACTTTGAGAACCAGTGCCTCATTAGAAAAACTAACAAAAGGTGTGGGCCTTCCTACAAATCTTCCCTCATCAGACTCCCCTTAATGGGCAGAGCCATTAATGGTAGGGAAGATCTTCCCATTAAGGATCAAAATTATATTAACAATAGGCAAAAATGCATTACTAATGCATCATCCCCTCAATTTCCAATTTTTTGCCAACACGAAAAGAGCTATTATAAATATTTTCATACTTGTGAGTCCTTTTCCCCATTTTTGTGATCTCTTTGGGATGACAGTATTGCTGTGTCAAAGGGTATGCCCAATTTTATACCCTTTGGGCATGGTTAGAAATTGCTTCCAGAAAGGGTGGATCAATTCACAACTCCACCAAAAATGTGTTAGTGTCCCAATTTTCCCACATCATTTTCCTTTTCTGTTATATTAACCAATCTGATAGGTGTGAGGTGGTACCTCAGAGTTGTTTTAATTTTCCTTTCACTAATCAATAGTGATTTAGAGCATTTTATATAATTATAGATAGCTTTGAGTTCTTCATCTGAAAACTACCTGTTCATATCCTTTCACCAGGTATCAGTGGTGGAATGACATGAATACTTATAAATTTAATTGAATTCTCTACATATTTTAGAAATGAGGCCTTTATCAGAAATACTGGCTGTAAAAATTGTTTCCCAACTTTCTGAGGTTTTTCTAATCTAGGTTGCATTGTTTTTGTTTGTGAAAACCTTTTTAATTTTATGTAATAAAAGTTATCCATTTTTCATGTCACGATGTTCTCTATCTCTTGTTGAGTCATAAATTCTTCCCTTTTTCAAAATTATTCCTTGCTCTCTGACTTTGCTTATGTACCCATTAGGTATAAATTATGTACCCATTTCAAACTTATCTTGTTACAGGATGTGAGATGTTCTATATTTGGTTTCTGCAACACTATTTTCCAGTTTTCCCACAATTTTTGTCAAATGGCAAGTTCATATCCCACAAGATGGAGTCTTTGAGTTTACCAAACACTATTGTATCTTGTGAACCTAAAAGCTATTCCACTAATCAACTACTCTGTTTCTTAGCCAGGACCAAATCATTTTGATGATTGCTAATTTATAATGTAGTTTTAGATCTGGCATAGAGCATTAGAAGTTAAATGATTTGCATAAGACCACGAAGCCAATATAAGGCAGAAATGGCAATTAGATTCCAAATTCAGAGCTTTACCTCTACACATCCTTTGTTTTTTTTTTTTCTTCCTAACCCCAGCATCTGCTGAAGTGCTTAATAAATATCTGTTAAATTAGGCTGCTTAAATTTGTTAAATTAGGCTGCAACTTAAATTACTAAATACATGTATTCTTCCATATGAATTTTATTATTTTTTCGAATTCTATTTGGTGATTTGATTGATATGGCATTGAACAAGTAAATTAATTTAAGTAGAATAGTCATTTTTATTATATTAACTCGGCCTACCCATGAACGTTTAATATTTTTTCAATTATTTAGATCTGACTGTGTGAAAAGTGTTTTGTAATTGTATCCATATAGTTCCTGGGTTTGTTGTGGTAGATAGACTCCCAAATAATTTAAGTTGCCTACAGTTGTTTTAAATGTAATTTCTCTTTCTATCTCTTCCAGCTGGGCTTTGTTAGTTACACACACACACACACACACACACACACACACACACACACACACTTATATATGGTTTTATAATATATTCATATATATTTATATGTATGCATATATTTACATGTATGTGTGTATAGCACATATGTATGTATATGTACATATATACATATGTATGCATATATAGTATATATATAGATTTCTAGTACAATATTGAATAATTATGTTGCTATTGTGCATCCTTGTTTCATCCCTGATCTTATTGCAAAGGCTTCTAGGTTAACCCTATCACATATAATGCTTGCTGATGGTTTCAGATGAATAATATTTATCATTTTAAGGAAAATTACATTTATTCCTATGCTCTCATTTTCTTAATAGTAATGGATTCTATATTTTGTCAAAACCTTTTTTATACATCTATTGAGATAATCATTTTATTTCTTTGGAGTTTTGTTATTCATATGGTCAATTATGGTGATAGTTTTCCTGATACTGAACCGGTCTAGCATTTTTGATGTAAATCCCACCTAGTCATAATGTAATATTCTCATGATAAATTGTTCTAATATGTCTTAAAATATTTTATTTAAAATTTACATATCAATATTCCTCAAGGAAGTTGGTCTATAATTTTCTTTCTGTTTAAGCTCTTCCTGCTTTAGTCTTCAGCGCCATATTTATGTCATAATAAAAATTTTTGTAGGACTCTTTGCTTATTTTTCCAAATAGTTTATATAGTATTGAAATTAATTGTTCTCTAAATGTTTGGATGCTTGATAGAATTCACCTATAAATTCACCTGGCCCTGGAGATTTTTTTCTTAGGCTGTACATTGATGGCTTGTTCAATTTCTTTTTCTAAACTTGGGTTATTTAAATATTTTATTTATTCTTCTGTTAATCTGAAATACATACATATGTACGTATATGTATATGTATGTGTGTGTGTGTATATATATATATATATAGAGAGAGAGAGGGAGAGAGACAGAGAGAGAGAGACAGAGACAGAGACAGAGACACAGAGAGACAGAGAGACAGAGAGAGAGGTATATGAGATATTTATCTTTTCTACTTAGATTATCAGATTTGTTGTCATACATTTGGGAAAAAAATAGTTCCTAATTATTGCTTTCATCCTCTCTTCATTGGTGGTGAAATTATCCTTTTCTTTTTTTATACTGGTAATTTGCTTCCCTTTTTTTCTTCTTTTAAATAAATTGACTCATTTATCTACTTGGTTATTTTTTTTCATAAAACCAATTCTTAGTTTTAGTTAGTAGTTCAATAGTTTTTTTTTTTTACTTTCAATTTTATTAATCTCTTCTTTCATTTTAGGAATTTCTAATCTGGTATTTAATTGTGATTTTTAATTTGTTCTTTTTCCTGGTTTTTTTAGTTGCATCCTCAATTCATTGATGTCTTCTTTGTCTATTTTATTCATGTAAACATTTAGAAATTTAACATTTCCCCTAAAAACTGCATCCCTTAAGTTTTAGTATTTTGTCTCATTATTGTCATTCTCTTTGATGAAATTATTTATTGCTTCTATGATTTGTCACTTGACTCATTCATTCTTAAGGATTAGATTATTTAGTTTCCAGTTTGTTTTTAGCCTGTCTTTCTTTTGTCCATTATTACACATAATTTTCATTGCATCAAGTTCTGAAGGAAAGGAAGAGATGCATTTAATATTTCTGCCTTTCTTCATTGGATTGTGAAGTTTTTATGTCCTAGTACATGTTCAATTTTTTTTTTAAATGCTATGTACCCCTGAAAAAAAGTATATTCTTTTATATCCCCATTCAGTTTTCTCCAGAGATCTACCACATCTAACTTTTATAAAATTATATTCACTTCCTTAATTTCTTTCTTGTTTATTTTGTGGTTAGATATATCTAGTTCTGAAAGGGGTAGGTTGAGTTCCCCCACTAGTATGGTTTTGCTTTTTTTTTCCTGTGACTCACTTAACTTCTCCTTCAAGAATCTGGATGCTATACCACTTGGTGCATATATGTTTAGTAATGATATTACTTCATTGTCTATGGCACCTTTTAGCAAGATGCAGTTTCCATCCTTATCTCTTTTAATTAGATCTATTTTTGCTTTTCCTTTGTCTGAGATCAGGTTGTTACTCCTGGTTTGTTTTTGTTTTTTTACTTCAACTGAAGCATAATATATTCTACCCCAGCCCTTTATCTTTACTCTGTATGTGTCTTTCTGCTTCAAAAAGGTTTCTTGCAAACTACATATTGAAGAATTATGGTTTGTGATCCACATTGCTATTTACTTCTGTTTTATGGGAAAGTTCATCTATTCACATTCACAGTTATAATTACTAACTGTATTCCCTCCATTCAGTTTTCCCCCTATTTATACTTTACCATTTTCCTTTCACACTGTCTGTCCTCACCAGTGTATCTATTTTCCAGGTCAGTTGTTTTTACCATGAGATATTTTACATTTTCTTCTATTTATTTTTATTCTTTTGATTTTGTTTGACTGATTCCTAATGTCTCATAGCATCATTAATTTCCACTTGCCCAACTGCAATTTTTAAGGGATCATTTTCTTCAGTTAGCTTTGTGTCTCCTTTTCCATTTGGTCAATTCTACTTTTTTAAGGGAGTTGTTTTCTTCAGTGTATTTTCCCCCCATTTTTCAAGTTCTATTTTTAAGGAATTATTTTCTGCAGTCAATTATTGTGTTTCCTTTTCCAATCTGTTAACAATTTCCCCCTATAATTTTCCTCCTTCATAACTCTTATTTCTTTTCCCAGTTTTTCTTCCATGTCTTTTACTCGAATTCTAAAATCCTTTTTGAGCTCTTCCAAGAGACTTTTTTGGGCTTGAGATCAATTCACATTCCTCTTTGACATTTTGTCCTCTTCTCAGTTTGTATTTTGATCTTCCCTGTCACCAAAATACCTTTCTATGGTCAGTGCTCTTTTCCATTTCTTACTCATTTTTCAGCCAGTTTTATGACTTAAAAAAAAGCTGAGCTCTGTTTCTGGGGCACATTGGACACTATCCCAAGATTCTTTAGCTGGGGTCAAGCCTCAGAAGATCACCCAAAATTGTGTATGGACAATGCAACAGAGTCTTCCACCCAGTGCCAGCAAAAGGTCCCTTATAATTTTTTTGACCACATGTCTGATCCCTTCTGTCGTGTGAATACTGATAGTTCCCCAAGCAGATATCCTGCTGATACAGCCATCTTCAAGTCCTGGCCTGTGCTGCCTATGTTGTACTGGCAGGGTTCACTTCCACCACAGAGATAGCTCATAAGTTTTTTTGGGCTAGAAAATTGTTTCACCCCAACTTTTTATTGGTACTATTACTCCAGCATTCAAATTGAGGCATTATTTTAAAGTTACTTATAGGAGAATTTGGAGTCTTTGAGAATTTTGGTTGCTTAGCCATCTTAGTTCTTCTCCAACAAGTACAATAATTATTAAGAGCTTTCAACTTAGGTGCTAGAGCTACAAAAGTACCAAGAATGAAATAGTTCCTACTCTAATGAGATTACATTCTGATGGAGGAGAAAAGTATACATACATACTTGCACATATGCAAACATATGTAGGCTGAATATATGTGTATTTGTGTGTGTCTGTATATATATATGTGTGTGTGTTTTATGTGGGTGATGTATATGTGTGTGTGTGTGTGTATAAAGAGAAAGAGATGAATATGAGTTATATAGATTAAATATATATAGGTTGAACACACACACACACACATATATATAACATATTGGCTGAATACACACATATAAAATACATTTGTATGTAAATTACATATATAGTCAGCTTAAATACAAATTTAATGAATGCAAACATGTATGTATATAGGTATCAATACTTACTTGTGGTTAAATATAAGGTAGTTTATAAATGAAGGAGCTATCATTTGGGAATCAGGATAATGTTTAGGTCAAAGATAGTCTGCTATGTTAAAAAACCTTGGGGTCACCAGTGACTCTTCTTTACCTCTCATGTCTCATGCCAACAGCTGTTATGCTACTTCATCTTTCACAATATGACTTAGATGAGTCCTCTTCTCCCTATCCCTATTCCTATCATCCTTGGTACAGATTACCTTCAACATCATGATAGTCATATAATTGATGCCCCTCTTTATAGTCCCATTATTTTTCAATCATTCCTTCACAAGGGTCCTAGCCCTGTCTTCCTCATGTGTAGTACTTCTTTCTCAACCAGCTGGTCAATCAACCGTAATTTATCATTTACTCATTATGTGACAGGCACTATTCTAGGCATCAGTGATACCACACTATAACAAAAACTTTCATTTTATAGGGGGAAATAATATGTTTATATATAATAATAATAATAATAATATTAATATACTATTTCTGAGGGACTGGACAAGAGCCTTGTCCTTAGAAGCTTGAGCAGCATGCTTTATCTGATGCATTCTCTACGAGGAGACAAAAAGATATATGTAATGAATCAATCAGGTTCTCCATATTAGAGTACATGATGGTATTCTCTAATTGTTTCTTGTATGATTACTTGCAACTGAGTCAGAAATGGGTTACAGATTTTTGTATGCATATCTAGATCTGGCTCAGATGCCAACCAAAATATCCTTTATTTAACACGCAATAAGAAGTTAGGAAACCTTCATGTAATACATGTAAATATACTGAGGTGTAGAGCTTAGTCCTTCTATTTGCATTATCATGGAATTCCAGAAACAGAATCACTAATAGTAGAAGTCAGGAAAGGGTAATGATGAGGAAAGTATAACAGGTACAGAGGACAGCCTACAAAAAAGGCATATGAACAGGCAGTTTTCAGAGGAAGAAATTAAAACTATCTATAGTCATATGAAAAAATGTTCCAAATCACTATTGATTAGAGAGATGCAAATCAAAACCACTCTGAGGTACCTCATCATACCTATCAGATTGGTTAACATGACAAAACAAAAAGATGATAAATGTTCTGGAAGATGTGGGAGAGTTGGATCAGTAATTCATTGTTGTGGACCTGTGAACTGATCCAACCATTCTGGAGAAAAATTTAGAACTATGCCAAAAGGGCTATAAAAATATGCACACCATTGGACCCAGCAATGCTGCTTCTAGGGCTTGTAGGTCTATATCCCAAAGAGATCACAAGAATGGGAAAAGGTCCCATAAGTACAAAAATATTCATAGCAGTTCTTTTTTGTGGGGGCCAAGAACTGGAAATCGAGAGAATGCCCATCATTTGAGGAATGGCTGAACAAGTTGCAGTATATGAATGTAACGGAATACAATTGTACTATAAGAAATCATGAACAGGTGAACTTCAGAAAAGCCTGGAAAGACTCATATGAACTGATTCTGAGTGAAGTGAGGAGAACCAGGAGAACATTATACACAATAAGAGTCACAGCGTGTGAGGACTGTTTTTGATAGATTTAACCCTTCACAGCAATGCAAGGACCTAATACATTCTCAAAGGACTTTTAATGCAAAATGCCATCCACATCCAGAGAAAGAACTATGGAACTGGAATGTAGACTGAAGCAGATTATTTTCTCATGTGTTATGTTTTGTTTTCACTTTTTCTCATGGTTTCTCCCATTTATTTTAATTCTTCTAAGCAACATGACTAATGTGAAAATGTGTTTAATAAGAATGTTACGTGTAGAACAAATGTAAGATTGCATGCCATCTCAAGGAGGGAAGGGAAAGAAAGAGGGAGAAAATTTAAAAGTTATGGAAGTTATTGCTGAAAACTGAAAACAAAATTAAAAAAGACGTGGAGACAGGAAAATGAATGCCTTACACAGAGAACAACAGTAAGGCCAACCTTACCAGCATGTAGTGTGAGTTGAGACAAAACACATAATCAGACTAGAAAGATAAGCTGGTGTCAGATTCAAGGAATTTAAATGCTAAACAGAGATTTGCACTTACTGTTCAAGCAATGGGGAGCTTTAATGAAATATTGAGACCTGGGCTTGAGAAATACCACTGTGACAGCTGTGGGGAAGATGAACTGGAGAGCAAAAAGACTGGATAGGGAGACAAATTAAGGGATTATTGCAGCTGTCTATATGAAGTACAATGAATCATGGGCTAAGGCAATTATGACATGTAGATGCAGATTTGAGAAATTCTGCATAGGTAAAATGGAAATTATTGGGCAATTAACTGGACATGGATGATGAAGAAGAGTGAAGATGTGAGGATGGCCAAGGTTGTGAACAAGGTGACTGAAGAATGGTAGTTCACTTGATAAAAAGAAGCAAGTTTGTAAGAGACATAGAATGATAGGAACATCATCTTTTTCCCATGTGCTGCTCCACACCCTTAATTTCTCACCTTTGCACAGAAGCCAGGTATATTCTAGTTTGTCCTGTTAAAAGCACTTTCACATTTATTATCTTATTTTATCCTCATACTATCCTTGCTAACTGGATGATGTCATTTATAGAAACAGTATTAGTCCCAGGGATACAGGAGTAAAATCAGCAACTTAGATTATTGTCTAGACAGAAGGAAACATTTTGGACTTTATTTTTAAAAAAAGATGACATTTCCTGTACTCTGTTCTCTGTTGTTCAGCTGCCATGTTTCCCATCTTCTTTTCCCAAATATTTTCTCTCTATAAACCAAAAAAGTGAGGTATTAGAAAGGCAAGTTGAAGGTCAGGTTACATATTTCCAAGGACTTCATACATCTAGTCTTTCCTGTGCTTTTCTATGCTTTTATTCTTGCTTCTCTGCCTGTAGAATATGTAGAAATTCTACATATCCACTAAAGTCGAGCTCAAAATGCTACCACTTCCAATAATCCTTTCTTGTTTTCTCAAGTCAACATAAAACCTGAGTTCAAACCTTGCTTAGTTGTGTGAACAAGATAACCGTTTACCTCTCTATACCTTTCTCATTTTTAAAATATAAAGGTTGGACTAAACGGCCTCTAAGGTAACTTCCAACTCCATTGATGATCTATGAACTTGTCCATCTTTAAAAGGACTTTATTTCCACTTCTTATTTTGCAGTTAAAATGAATTATTTCATATTACAAATCTGTGTGTATGTGTCTGATAGCCCTAGTGAACTAAAAGCTACATAGGGAAAGGATCATTTCTGATCTCAACTTTACATTGTCTCCAGCATCTTGCCAAAAGCTCTGCACATGGTAGCCACTTAATTTTCCATTGAATCATACATCTGAATTTTTAAAGATGTGATGTAGTTGCAAATATGTGTTCTTTCCCTTTATGCTGGAGAACTGAAATGATCTTTTGAAGATCTCTTGATGGTATGAAAAATATTGACCAAGATGAAGTTTGTTTTTCAATGTTAAGACTCAAAGTTTAAAAATAAGCATATGCACTTTGAGAAAAGAAAAGTGAAAGATGAAGTCAGTAGTGAAGAAAAATGGAAGGAAACGAAAGGCTTTTAACTTGCTCATGACTTCAAAATCTTTTTTCTAAGAGTAGTCAGAAGGTTGATGATATGCCTGAGAACTTGTAACCTGTTGCCTATAAACTTCCATCCCCTTTGAAAATTTAGATTAATGCTGTATTTTAAGCAAGTCAGCAATTTCTTGGAGTTTTCTTTTAAAAAACAGTACTTTTTTTTCATTCCTCTCCAGTTTAAGTAAAACTATTGATCTGATTACTATTTGATTATAAACTTAATTGTACCTTAAATGCTAACTTTTGGAAAATAAGATTAACTGAACTCATTATTTGTTCCATTACTGACTTTGCAACTGTTTTATGGTATTCTTCCTTGAGGAAAAATAAACATGCAAAATCCAAAATATGGCAGTTTTCTCTTAATATGCTTTATTGTGCTTTGATGGAGGGGGAAAAGACAGCTGTTTTTAGTTCAAAATGCTTTTTGTGAAATGTAGCCTGCATGATGTATATAATATAAATATTTAAAAGTATTTCACTTATATCTTAATTTCTTTTTAACCATCTTTGCTTCTTACTTTGACAGTGATCTCATTTTAATTTTATTTTTATCAATTAATAACTTTTATTTACTCCCTTAAAATTAGAATCATAGAATAATTTCCAAGTATACCTATTTCCATTTAAGTATTCCTTTGTAACAAACTAAAGTTTGACTGAAACCTAGCCCACAAAGTTATCAAGTGTTTCTATGTGTATAAATACATATATGCAATCTCTCTCTTTATCTCTTTCTTTCTCCGTCTCTGTCCCTTTCTCACTTTAAGTTTCTGCTAAAGATTTCTGCTTTCCCAGTATATTGCCCATTATGATATTTTGATTTCCAGTTCTATGTGTCTCTACCCTCAGTCTAACCTGACCCAAGTCAGTGTTTCAGGAACTTGAATAAAATAAAATGAATCATAAAATAGCAGACTGATAGCAAGATCCTAAATTGTAAGATTCATGAAGTCAGTGAGGAAACTAAAAACACTTTTAAAATAAATGTTTATTGAAGTAAAGTCCAATCCCCTCATTTTACATGAAGTAAGGCTGACTTGGCGTTTTAGGGTTTCTGGAACAGCCTCAGAACCCCAGCTTGGTTGAATGGAATCAGTCAGGGAATAGCCTCCAAGGAATGGCTGAGGAAAGAGGATAGCCACTGCCCTTCCCCTGCCCCTTTTTGAGCAGTGATACTTTTGATATTGGTTGTAATAATAGTTAGCATTTCTACTAAGCTTTTAGGTGATCCTCACAAGTGTTAACTTATTTGATTCTCACAATAACCCTGTGAGGTAGATATCTACCTGTGAGGTAGAGTTATTATCCCCATTTTATAGATTGGAAAACTGAGGCGAGATTTAAAATAAGATTTTGACTAAAGTCTTCCTGACTCCAAGTCCAATACCTTATCCACTGTGTGATTCATTACTGAGAGGCTTACATTGTTAGATGATGAAGGGTTTCCTAATTGCTAAGCTAGAAGAGTTGATGACTCATTGAATATACAAAAGGGAATGATTTTACCTGTACTTGCCTCCTTTTGGCTGCAATGCATTCCAAAAATTCCTATACTGAAGACTGGATCCAGGCAGAAAACACCTGCACATTCTCCAAAGGATAACCCCTATAGGTTCATTCAGACTCCCTTCATACAAATGAGGAAAGAAGGAATTTCCCAAAATGGCATGAGAAGTGAGTACAAGAATTAGGAGTAGAAGTCAGATATTTTGATTCAAAATGAAAAACCTTTTTCTGTTACTTCATTCTGCAGGTGGTTGTTGGTATTACTGACCCCTCCTCAAGACTCTGGGTTTTGATTATGCATAATCAGATCCAGAGCTCATGGTTGTCTGATTATATAGATTCTCTGCCTATGATGTTTTAAAAGAAGGGTAGAACATTGTTCAAGAGCCCTATAAAAAAGAAAGACCAGTTAAACTATTGGAAATCCGTATTTAAATGAAGCTGCCTTCACCCTGATGGATCTCATTGACACTGGTCAATGATGCATCCTGCATTCCCATACATACATAATGATATTTGGGTGGTACTTATCCATTTCCTCCTATAAGTCCATCATAGGAAGTCCATCAAATATACTTAAGCACCTTCCCCTAGATCCTTTGACATTTCATGGTTTCCAAAGGAGCATACCTGCTATCCATGAATTATCTCTTCTTCTTGCTTCATGACCGGCCCATTTTTTCTGATCATTCATTTATCTTTTTACTTATTTTTAATCTATTTATTTATCTATTTTTATCTTTTATGCAATTTATGTGAATTTCTTCAAATATAATCTTGGACTTATCAATGTTTTACTCTTTTTAAAATGATATTTTGTTTTAATGTAATCTTCATTTTTCAAGGTATCTCTCCCTTCCCTCATGCAAATAACCATCATTCATACAGACAATTAAAAAGATACTTTAAAAAGCAGTTAAGCAAAATCATCAATATAGTGACAGTATCTGAGATTATGTGTATTTGTGTACATTTATTTTCCCTCACTTCTACTAAGATAGGAGAGAAGTGAGCCCCAATTTAATCCACTAACTGGTTGGATTATATTGACCATGTAGCTACATGGTACAGTGGATGAAATGCTGTGCCTGGAGTCAAGACAACCTGAATTCAAATCCAGCCTCAGATATTTATTAATTTGATCCTAAATTAGTCACTCAATCTGTTTCCACTTCAGGTTTTTCAATTGTAAAATGGGGGTAAAAATAACACTTGCCTTGCAAGGTTGTTATGAGACAGATAATATTTGTAAAGCACTTAGCATCCTGCCTGGCAAATAATAAGCACTTAATACGGTTTCCTTTTTCCTTCTCCTTAAAAAGGGACCTTCATGTTTATTATCTTAGTTTATCCTCATACAGTCCGTATAGATTGAGTGAGACAGATTTTAGGAAGGCACAGAAAAGAAGTTCAAGGTTTTATTCAATAACCTCTAGTGAGTGAATTGTGGAATGGAGAAGACAACTTATTTTGGAATTGTATTCTCTCCCTAGCTTTTTCTCAGGCCCTAGTTTCTATGAATATTAAAACAAACACAAGCAGATTGAACGATGTGACAACAAATATCATTATACAGAAAAATTCTATATGACTGCCAAGTCACAGCTGACAGGCCAGTTATCTCAAGTGATATGCCAACCTCATGAAAGAAATTAGATAGGTCCATGGTAATTTTTTCGTGATATGATTTGAACTCTATACATTCAGTTCCCAATTGTTCATGCCAGTGAAAGGGAACATGAATTTGGACAGAGAAACATGAACAGTTTTCCCCTCCATTTGCCTGATGCTCCATATCCTTTCCATGGAGAAGAGGATTGTGGATTTATCTCTTTGTTGGTTCAGGGATAGTTATTGATCTGTTGAAGCATCTGGGAAACGTAATACTTACAGCAGAGGAAAACCTTCAGCAAAGGACTTATTTTCCTAGTGGATGTGTGTGTGTGTTTGTACATGTGCATTCATGCATAGACATGTGTGTGTGTGTGTGCATGTACACGTTTCCCTTTCCTGAGTCCAACATGATCATTTCTTCATTGAGAATCGGTTGTTGTATATTCTCCTATATACCTGATACTAACTCTATCAAGAAGATATTATTTCCTAGTTATTGGATGGAATTTTATATGGATACTTGGCCGCCCTTAAATCTCAACCATTCTGAATCAATGTGAACAGGCCTGTAGGACTTCATTCTGTGAATCCTGTCACACAGCCTTCTCATTCATACTCTGCTACTCCAAGTGGGAATTCTTCAGTCACTTTAAGCACTCATTCCACATGTTGGTTGTTCTCTTTGCTAACAAATGCAGAAAAATTAGTTCAGACCACTATTCCTTCATGTTCTGCCAGAGAATCATAAACAAAGGTTTCCACTGATTGAGAATCTAGTTGAAGTTGTGCATGGATGCATTCAGATTCAATTCAGTTTAGCAAATGTTGGTGGAGTGGCAGTTATTTTCAGGGCCACTTTATATTTTTATCTGTTTTATGGACTGAGAGTTGGCATAAAATACAGTCAAGAATATATGAGATTGAAAAGTACAGCGCAGTAGAAATGTGAGATAACAGAGAGAGACTATCACAATGTAGTGTGGCTACATTAGCGATTCTGCACAGTCTCCTCTATGGGAAATTTACAGGAAAAATAAGCACAAGAATCACACAAGATATTAAAGACTTGAGATTCACGCTGGTATATAAACTATACAAATGAGACCGAGGATTCATTGAATTATTCAAATGTGTACAGTTCAATGAAGATACAAAGATAAATGTGTCATAACAGTATTGGACATGAAGAAGCGTTACATCTAATTGGAGGAGGGTTGGGTATGTATTCATGTGGTCACAATATGAGATAGTGAGAAAATGGTAAAGCAGACATCCAGACATAGTGCTCTGGGAAATATGAAATGAACCAACATAACTTCTAGCAATAGAGATCGTAGAAGACTTCAAAGTTGGGTCTTAAAAATAGGAAAGGGTTTCAATGGATGCTAAAAAGTCCATTTCAGAAAGGAGGAAACTTCATGTAAAGGTACAGAGACAGGAGAACACAGGATCAAGATGAGTCATAACAGTTAATCCAGTTGAGATCCAACATGGATACCTGAAGAAGAGTAATTATAAATAAGGCTTAAAGACTGGTTGATCACTTATTATGGAGCATATTAAATGCTAGAATAAGTTTATATTGTTTTCAGTAATCATTTGAAGCCATGGGATATTTATGAAGTAAGGTGTTATGTGATGATATTTCTTTCTAAAAGAACAAAACAAAACAAAACAAAACAACAGTGGACCTGTGATTTCATTTGTATAAGGTCCTCATGGTAAGGAAGCACCCTATATCAAGGCAGATCTGCATGTGGTCCACAACTTACAGAATTAAGGGGTTTTCTGGGAACTGAGAGGTTCAATGACTTGCTCAGTATTATGCAGTCAATTCTGTGTATTTTAGAGTAAGAACTTGAAACCAGGGTTTCTTGACCTGACACCTTTGCTAAATGCTATATCATGCTACTACCATGAGATTACTTCAAAGGTAACATTAAAAAAATAGAAAGATTGAATATATATCAGTATAAAAAATAAACTCTTGAAGGTATTGGAGATACTAAGTCTAATTAGTTAGCAATTACACTAGTCCACTGGCAAAGTGATGCAATTTACAATTGGTCTATACCATATAGTTAATTTTTTAAAAAAGTCAGTGAAGGTTAGATTTTATGTTTCTTTAAAGACAAGAGTGAAATATTGTCCAGTGGAAAAATCCTCAACCATTGATCATGAGGATACTTTGGAACCCAGTCTCTTTAGGTGTCCAGATATCTATCTGCAGTCTTCTACCCTTCTCAGTCCAAGGGGAATAGAGAGTCTCCGAAAATAGAGAGTAGAGCATGTGCTCAACAGTTTTCTTTGAAGGAGTTAGAATGTAGGCTACAGAAGCCTAAGCCTTCATTTAACAATTAAGGAGCTATACAAAAACTGAAAGATATGCCACATGGATGGGAAAGCCCTGAAAGCATTGGTTATGGGCATACCAAGTGGTGCGTGTGTGTTGTGCCTTATACTGAGAGACTATATAAGGGACTTCATCCTAACAATTAGAGCTGTACAAAAATGAGTAAGGTAACTTGGATAGCTCTAAATGTTAGAATGGGTTTCCTTACATCATGTTTAAATTGGTCTCTTTGTACCTTTTGGTATCTACTATCAACCCATTTTTCCTAATTCTGCCCTTTGAGGTCAAAGAGGACAACTCAAATAATACCATGGCAAGGTAATTCTTGTATTGCTTCCCCAGTGCATGTCAACAGTAACAGTGACTAAAGTGCAATTGCCATTCCTATACTTTTAGTCATTTTTATTCAGTTGTTTTTCAATGGTATCCAACGCTTTTCAACCCAATTTGGGGTGTTCTTGACAAAGATATTGGAATGGTTTGTCATTTCCTTCTCCAGCTCACTTTATAGATGAGGAAACTGGGGCTAAGAGGGTTAAGTAACTTACCCAGGGTCACATAGCAAGAACATATCTGAGTCTAGATTTGAACTCAGAAAAACATATTCCTGACTCCAAAACAGGGTCCTCTGTCCACTGCTCCAGTTAGCTGCCCTCATTTCCATATTATGTTTCCCTAAATTCTTATTCCTTTCCTAACTCTCTCTAATCCTCAACTGCTTGGCCCAGTTGAGATCAATGATGTCAAACTGAAATAGGAATGGAGGAGTATTAGTATATAATGATCCCTATAGTGCACATATTGATTTAGTTTCAAAATGTGATCTTATCTCTGTTTTATTGTATTTTTCTTCATTTGGTAAATAATTCCCTTTTAACATTACATTCTTTTTACTTTAATCCAGTTCTGGCATGCTTGGGATTATCAGGATCCCATGTGGCTGAGAGGCACATATTTGATACACAATTGATACCTCTGGTCTAAATCATTTCAATATATTTTGTAAAATTATATGGCCTACAAACTTTTTTACAACTTCAAATGTTCCTTCCCCATTTTTGTTTTCACTGAACCTAGGCTCTCTAAATCACCTCCTAAGGAAACTGTATTTCCTTGCAAACCTTTGTACTTCTGTCAGGCTCTTGCTCCATTCCTTAAAATTCAAAGAGACAAGAGGAGATATAAACATACTTCTGATTTTCACCACTACCAGTTCCAGATTCATGTACCAACATTACTTATTGTAATGTACTAACTCATTGTGTATATGTGTATATATATATATATATATATATATATATATATATATATATATATATATATACACATATACACAATTTATATATATATTTATATATATATATATGATATTTGTAATATAATATATATTTATATTTAGTTTATTGATTTTTCTAAATATGGAAAGTGATCGAAGAAATGTCAATAATATGGATTAAACTTAAAACATTTCCATGGGTGTATTAAAAGAGTCAATGATTAAACGTTTTTCAATATGACTTTGATTAAAGATTTATTTATTCTATATGCTTTTATTAAACTGTCTAGACCAGAAATTCTTAGTCAATGGTCTGTGTATATACATACATATGTATACATACACACAGAGATATATATGTGCATGTATGTACACAGAGATATATACATGCATGTATATGTATTATTTTGTGTGTACATATATGAATATATATGCATATATGTGTATAATACATAAATCTATCTATATATATGGAGAGAATATATATATATATATATATATATATATATATATATAGAGAGAGAGAGAGAGAGAGAGAGAGAGAGAGAGAGAGAGAACTCCAATGTAATTCATTTCCTTTATCATCATATGAATTTTATGTGATTCACTGGAAAAAATATTCTGGCAAAAAGTTCCATAGACTTCATCAAACTGAAAAATCTTCCATGTCACAAAAATCCCAAGAAATTATCTAGACACATTTAAGGCATATTTATTAATCAATAATATAAAATTTATTACCAGCTAGGTCAGCATCCCCTGACAGAGTCATTATTTTCTCTTTAGGTATTGCCATGTATTATGTGTTAATATTAATGTCTTCCCTAACCTACCATATGGAGACCAAATGAAATAACATAGGGCCTTGAATATCACAGGCCCTGAATAAATGTTAAATGAATGAATGGAGGGATGCATGGATGCACTGGTGAATGGATGATACATGTAAATACATATATGTGTACATATACATACATGTATTCATGTATGCATGCATATATTAAAAAGTCATGCAAACATGAGGGGTTTTTATTTAGTTATGGCTCACATGATTAGTAGAGTTGTGAGGATTTCTTGTATAATAATAGCTAGTATTTATATAGAGCTTTAGAATTTGCAAAGTACTGTATGACCCTGTTAACCTGCCATAATATCTAAATCTCATAATCATATTTATATCTTTAATATAATGTGACATCTCCACAAATATTATTTTAAATGTAGAGCATTCAGGTGGAAATATCCTGTAGGTACTTAGAGATGCAGATTTGAAACTTAAATTTAAAAAAATTTCCAAGAAGAAGAATCCATTAAGATTTATTAATTTCTTATTTAGTTGGAAAACACTTCCTTTGAGAACCATATTAAACAATTATATTTTGATGTTGGTCAAAGTCCCCAGAGTAAAGGTTTCAAACGTGCAACACTGCCAATGGAAGCAAATTCAGTCCAGGTGAAAGCATAGAAGTAAGGAGTAGGATGGCAACATTGACTTTCAACTGGTATATGGGTACCCTAAAGGAGGAGTTGAAGAACTTAAGACAAGAGTGTTTCATCCACAGTTTTGCCTAGGACTATTCCTAGTGATGAATACTGATGATTCCAACACTCAACTAGATTGTAAACTAACACAAAGTAGAAGATTCTCCAAGCTGTGTGTAAAAGGCAGACAAGTGGGATAAAAAGGAAAAATATGATGGTAGGTAGTAAGGTATGGAAAAGACAACTAATATTGCATAATATTCCCCTCTGTTGCCGAAGCAACCAATATCAGAATTAAAATATCAAGCTGTTGTTACTTTAGAGGGTCTTTTGAGTTGTTGGGATGAAATTAGAAAAGACTAGGAGCTTCCATTCTCAGGAGACCCATTTGAATTGTTGAAGTTGAATGGCATTTGTCTGTATTTCTTTCAACCAAGTATTCTATGCAGCCAATTTGCTTAAATGGGGAATACATATGCCAAATCTAATTATGCCTTATCTTACAAGATCATTAATCAGTTTTATCCATTATTCATTGACTACCAAAAGCTACTCCTGCCTTTGGTTCATAGAGCTTCAATATGAATTAGAATTACATGTATATACGTGGTATTTATGTTTGAAATGGACTTTGTGTTATTTTGAAGTTAGATGAAATATTCTTGGCAAGAAAACATGTAGTGTGTTTCGTGTAGTACTGATCATAATCCATAAATAATAAAAATCCTTTGAAGGAGACAATGATGAGGTCAGTGACTGCTATTCATTATGATTTCAATCAGCACAGTCAGTGGAAAATAGAGTTAATTTACAACAACATAGCAGGACCTCCAAGCACACCATATATTGATTACTCAGAAATTATTGAGGATTTCATTGGGGGCCAACAAGGTTTGGAGATCTATTAGTTTTATTTGGCATGTTAAAATAAATAAGGGGTAAAGTTTAGGTCCTATCCCTGACCATTTCTTCTAAGTATTATGATCACATTTTCTCCTCAACAGTTTGATGTTTATATCCCTCTCTCAAATGGTAAAATAATTGGATACTGAGCTGTGGAAGTTTTCAAAGACATTTCTTTGTCAAAGACTAACACCTAGCAAAATATCAAAATATTGCTCATATGATAGATATCTAGTGCCATTTTTGTACAAGATATGGGCATGTGATTTTATTAGTTTAGAGAAGTCCTGGTAAGGAAAATCTACCAGTACAATCTTCTAGATTGAATATTACAAGACAATTTATGACATTAGTCAGTTGGCAAGATATGCTTTGAAGTCATATAAATGGTGCCTATTTGTTCATAGAATTTATTTCCATGAATCTATGAAAATTGAGTTTACAATGAATAATAAACTCTAGATTCATCATCATTTCAGCATAAAATCATTATTAATGATAATCAGAAATTATTCATTTTAAAGTCTTAGAGAGTTTCTTAGGTCATAGAGAAGTTAAATAACTCATCCAGAGCATGCAAACACTATTTGAACCAAAATCTTCCAGATTTTTTTGTCTGGCTCCCTATACACTATACTAAGTGGCCTCTCAATAAACAGTCATCCATAGAATACTAGAGCTAGACAGAGTATCAGAGAGTGCCATGAAAAAACCTTGTAGGCTGCCTGATCCAATATCATTAAGTTAACAATAGAAGAAATTGGAGCCCAGAGAGATGAAGTGATTTGCCCAGCGTCAGATACCTAGTGACAGATTCAGAACCAGAAAGTATATAAGATTTAGATTTAGCTGATATAGGTTTGAATCTCGGGTTTCCAACTTACTACCTGTGTGTCTTTGGGAAAGTCACTTAACCTCTCTGGGCTTCAGTTTTTCTCATGTGTAAAATGGAGAGATTGAACTAAATGAACTCAAAGGCCAACTCAGAACCCAAGACCCTACCATATTCTGATACATGAGCAAGTTCTATTTTCCTGATACAATGTTTCCTTCTTTGGCTAATCATGCTTACTATATTTTCACTTGTCATCTCTCTGTCTCTGTCTCTCTCTGTCTCTCCCTCTCTCTTTCTCTTTCTCTGTCTCTCTCTCTGTCTGTCTCTGTCTCTTTCTCTGTCTCTCTGTCTCTGTCTCTCTGTCTCTGTCTCTCTCTCATCATTCTTCAACACTGTTCATATTATCTTCTTTGAAACTTCCCCAGATCATTCCAGTGTATCGTGTCTTTTCCATCCTCTAAATTCCCAGAGTACTAATTATTAATGTCACTCACTAGTTTGAGCAGGCATCCAAGGGCAACCTTAAAACATCCTTAGAAATGTTTTATTGCTACTTACCTCCCATATCATCAAACTGGTAATAAGCTTCTGTTTTGGTTTACTAATAAGAATATAAGCTACTAGAGGTTAGGAACCTTCCCTCATACTTCTCTTGGATTCTCCAAAGTATCTATTACAGGGTCTTATACAAATTAATCACAATAAATTTGTGCGACATTCATCTTTTTCTTCCCTTCAGGGTACAGTGATGTCAATACTAAGAGCTTTCAATGTGGAAAGAGAATGGAGAATTAGTCAAAAAAGCTTCACTACAATGGTTTGACTGAGGCAACTATGGTAGAAAGCAAAGGTAGCCTTTGGAGTAGTCAGCTTTTTCTTCACCATTTTTTATGCCCTGCCACCAATCTCAGCATTTTAACATAAATTGGATGGCAGTGATCACTAATGCCTGTACTTTAAATGTGTCTATACTTGCCATAACTCTTGAATACTTGATTTGTCATAAGTTTCTCAAAGGGTATTCATTACATATTGAACAGATGATGGGATGAGACAAAATGAACAATAACCAAAACAACTAAGGTGAGGTGATTTGGCTGTGCCTAGTGGTGAAGGTCTGGGGAAGGCAATTACATTGAGATGATCTTATGCTGCTTTTTAAAATAGAGCTGTCATACCCACCTGGAGAGAACAATCATTGGATAAGATAAAATGAACAAAAGCATACTGTAGGGAAAATCAAAATGACAGAAGGTCAAGAACTATGGAGGGTAGGCTGAGAATCATGTTTACCCACACAAGAAAAATGGAATGAAAAGAAATACCTCTAAAAGAAAAAACAAGAACTGGAACACCATTACATACAGTTTAGTCAGGCCATAAAATCATTTAATTAAAGCACTAAAAGGAACTTCCAAGTATTTCAGGCCATCACTCTACCCAATGCATAAATACCTTCAACAATATTGTCAACAAGTGTATCATTAGACAAACTCAGACAAAATCAGGCATTGATTTCAGCTATTGCTCCAAAAGATAGTGATGCATGGATGTGATTATAAAAATACTTATCTACATGGCATATATTTAGAATATATCTAAACAATATGTGTGTGTATAATATTTATAGATGCACATATAATATAGCTATTATATAGAAAACACAGCTATATATGTATTTATAGTCATCTAGCTCTCTATATATGAATATATATAATATTTATTTTTAGTATTCAAAGTGGTAATGATTTTTCAAAGTCTGACAAGTGAATCACCTCAAGTGTTATTGTTTTGGTTGTTGCTTGTTCTTATGCATCTCCTCTTGTTGCCTTCCCACTTGGTGGATGGTTCATTTCACAGCTTCACAGTTGAATTTGATGAAATTATCCATTGACATGCAAGTATCTTTTTGATGCTCCTGCACACATATGCATGCACTTGCATGCACGTGCGTGTGTGTGTGTGTGTGTGTGTGTGTGTGTGTGTGTGTGTGTGTGTGTTTACAGAGGTGGTTCTAGGTGCTAGGAATAAATGGGAAATACATTTTAAAAATTCTAGAGGTATTTATTTACTTCTAGGGTAATGGTGTACATGCAAGTGTGGGTGTGTTTGTCTTTGTGTGCATGCATGCAGGGATTTTTAAATAGTGCTTTTGGAGTTTGTTCTAATTTATTTTGAGAATACTTCTTTGTATTTGTTTTACATATCTATTGGGAATGTCCTCATACAGACAATAACGCAAGCACAAAAAAAAAAAATTGACAGAGCATTCCTGAATGGTTGAGGAACAGGAAAAAAAATATCCTGGTCCAGAATGAAGACTGTCAAAAAAAAAAAAAAAAAAAAGGAAGACTGTCACAGGAAGATAGCTTGGAAGATCAGTGGGAATGTCATCATTCAACCAACTGTGCTGATACCATACCTTTGAGATACAGAGTTATAGTTTTATGTACCATATGACCATTTTGGGTTTGAATATTTGAGGAAATAAAGAATTGTGATCTAAAATAATTTATTTTTGTATGTACATGTATGTGGGGAGAGAGAGAGAGAGAGAGAGAGAGAGAGAGAGAGAGAGAGAGAGAGAGAGAGATTTAGCATCATTTCTAGGGTTTTGCAAAAACATGCAGTATGTGAAGTTGGTTTTTGGACCCTTCTTCTCATCTGTTCTTTTAATATGTTTTTTTTCCTCTCTGGTGTACCACTTTCATTTTCTTAGTTTTCATGCTTCATATTAATAATGTGAGCAAGTTGTCTGTACAACTCTATATAAATCAAAACTCCAGTTTATCCTGTATATATCTTTTTCTACATAGTTTTTTATATGTATTTCCCTTCTTATTAGATTATGAGTTCCTTGAGAGCAGGGACTATCTTTTGCTTTTTGTTGTATCTCCAGTGCTAAGCAGAGGGTTTGGCACATAGTAAGTACTTAATAAATGTTTATTGACTAACTGATTTTTTGGCTCCTCAGAAACCTTTCTGTGAAGAGTAGAGGATTAAAATATGAGTGGTAATTATCTTCTATTTAGAACTTTTCTTCTAATCTCATAAAAAATTTGTCAGTCAGTTAGTGATCTCAAATATTAAAGTACATTACTACAAACCTGACATGATCGATGCCTTGTGCTTTCATAGAATACTAAGTTCAGATTCTGAAGCTGATTTGTTGTCACTTCAGGCAAAATTGAATGATAGGGTAGAGGGGAATGATGTGGTTTCAGTATCCATATAATCATATATAGTTTATCAAATATACCATAGGTATGTGAAATCAAGCCTTGACTTTATTTGCAAATGACTATTTGTTAATGATGTAGTATTTTGTTGAATGAATGAGTAAATGGCAAAAAACAGTGATAAATGTTTCTATTAAGATTAAGGACAGAAAAACTGAGGGATAAGAAGTGAAAATTAGAAGATAGACAATGAGCTAAAAACATGAATAATGTTAAATTAATACTACCATATTACAGTTTAGAAAAATCATCCTAACATCCCCAACCATTAAAATAACATACTTCTAAAACATAAAATCTACTCTCTTAGTCACTGTACAAAATATGATGTACACATTGAACTTCTCTAATTAAATTCATACATGATTTAATTCAAGAATCCAGATATCAACTAGATTGGATTATCTGTAAAATTTGTTCAATTTTTTAAATATTTTTTAAAGAGCCTATAGTTGTGTAACCATTTTTCAGTCATGTCTAACTCCCTGTGATCCAGTTTGAGGTTTTCTTGGTAAGGATGCTTTGCCATTTCCTTCTCCAGTTCATTTTATAGATGATAAAACTAAGATAAACATGGTTAAGTCACTTACCCACGGTCACACAACTAGCGTCTGAGGTCATATTTGAACAGAAAGAGGAGTATTCCTGACTCTAGGTCCAGCACTCCATCCATTGGGCCACCTACCTGCCCAAGATAATATTATTATTGAAATAACTAAACATGTTTAATATTCCTACTTAAATTATTTAATTTTTCAATTTTTCATCATCCCAAGTAGCTTTCAGAATACTTTGAACTTTTGAATATTTACAAATGAACCTTAATTAAAATATACTTTCCATAGTTTTAATCCTGGGCAGTTGAGGAATATCCATTTAAGGAAAATCTTAAAAATATGTGGCGAACAGGAATGCAGCAAAAAATGATTTAGCTGTTAATGGAAGTTCAATTTTTTTCTTAAAGCAAGATTATCTTTCTAATGTTCCATTTTGTATGTCACAGACATTTATATTCCTCTTCTGCTAAGTCTAACCTTTTCCTGATTACAGCCATTGTGCTAATTGCTCGCTCAGATTCCAAGGTATGACAGAGCCTGCTTTGTTCCCATTTCTGATGTGCACACAGCTGCATCAACATTCAGTTGGGAATTGCTGAAAAAAAAACAACGACCAGAAAAAAACCCCAAATTAAGTGGCATTTAGGAAGACATCTCCCTCCAGTGGGTAAATATACCTATCCAAAAAACAAAATATTCACAATTAGCACGTTTCCAAAATGTTACAACCATTCCAAATGAGTCTGCTTCAAATGAGAGGTTCACAATATGTTAATGTATATGTAAATAATGTATCATGTACCATCTCTGAAGAAGAAGAAATATGTTCATTACAAAAAATGCCCTAGGGTCTAAATTACCTGCTACAGAACATAGGGCAATAGAATTCTCTAACTGCAAATTTAAAGCTGAATCTTTGGAATAGGCAAAGTAAGTGACATAATATTCTGGTTTATTTCTTATTCTGCATGTTCTTCTGCACCATCATTATAGTCATCCTTTGAAAACAGTGGGTAGGGACTTTTAAAAGAGGCACCTTTAAAATAGAATCCTTTAAGACCTACTTTTCTGCTCTTATTTCTAACTAATCAGCAGACTCCACAATAAAAACCCTTCCTTGCTTGTCAAATTAATTTCTTTACGGTCTTTCTTTTGCTTTATTACCACATTACTTTTATATCCAGAAAGACAATCATACATACACATATCATGCACATTACTGTTTTTATGGATTTGTTCATGCAGTTTACCTATGCTGGAATACCTTGACTTACTGTGAATCTTCCTTTTCATTGACCAATTGATAAATATTATGTAAAGCTACACACACACAGACACACACACACACACACACACACACACACACACACAATTTATTTATTTATTTCTACCTACTTATACATATAATGGTTAAGCATGGAAATCCCCTGATGAACTTGAGCTGTTGAGCTATGAACAGGGGGAACAGGGGAATGATTAAAATCATTTCTTTTCAGGAGGAAGATGGGTATGCTGACTTTTGAACTTCTGAAATATTAATTACACCAATGTTGAATAACTTGTTTGGCTCTGGACTTTTTTGTTTTTAACAATCCAAGGTGGGAGAAGCCTTGGCCACGACAGAAAGGCTTCCTACTGATCAGATCAGTCTAGAAGGGTCTGAGTCAAACTATTTGCCCAATATCAATGAAAACCATTCTTCAGGATGTGGCAGAGGACATGCTTTTATCTTCCATAGGAAGATATTATTAAAATCTCAAACAGAGACTCCTCACCCTAAAGCTCACCATGTTGATTTGATAACTCCCTTCATAATAATGCTAACCTTAAAATACTGCTACGATGTTAGTAAAGTATGTTGCCTATGTTATCCTACCTAATACTAATTATGGAGTAGGTATTACTATTCTCATTTTACAAATAAGTAAATTAATTCTGCGAGTAGTTAACTGACTTTCCCAGGATCATAGGTCTACTTAGCATCTTGATAAGTCTCACAATATACATCTGTCCTATATTCTCCTAAACAAGAAAATGAAGGAAATTTGATTTCACCTGTGCAAATTTTTTTTTTAAATTAGTATGATTCAGCCATCTCCTATTTTATCCCACCTATTCAATTTAAAAATCCTTCAGAGATTGAAAAGAAAAAACCCACCCTGTTTGGAAATTGACCTTCTATTGCCATCCCCATCCACTGATATAACACCAACAATTCCCCTGCTCCTCCAAAAAGCATATTTACTCTTTGATATCTATGATATATGAATTGTCAACTTTCTGTATACATATAAATACATGTATACTTGTATTATATGAGACTTTTGTTGCCCTGGTGTCAATATGCCTTTAATAAGACTTTTGCCAGTATTTTTTAAAAGATGACACAATAATTTACTATTAATTTACTTTGCACATTATTCAGGATATAGCCAGGAAACATCCATATTTCAACTTATATGATTGCTTAATGGATGTCAATCATAATACTGGATTTTTTACATGTCTTTTTAGATTATAGTTTTCTGTGCACATGGCACAATAATCAACATGATGCTCTTCATTAAAATATTTTTATGTCATTATTCATAAGTATAACTACTAAGCATTGAATAATTAAAATTATACTCTTGCTTGTCAACATAGTCGCAAATGTTATAAACAAGTAATATTAGGCTCCATGTCTTTTAAGCCTGTCTCCACCATGATAGTCTTAACCACCAATTTATATTGTATTTATTTATAAACTTATATTTTCTATACACTTATTTGTTCACACATTATCTCCTCCGACAGATTGTCATCTTCTTGAAGGAAGTGAATAATATTTTGTCATTGTGTCCCTTGCACCTAAAATTATGACTTGAACAAACTTGTGCTTTTTAATGTTTCTGTAATTCAGTTAAATGATAGGGCTGCCTCAAGAGGTTGTGGGTTCCTCTTCAGGAGATACTGGATGAACACTTCATAGATAAGTTAAAATTGGGGCATTACTTTTGTGTATGAATAGGCTATATGATAAGATTCCTTCCAACTCTAAATTTGGTGAGTTAATAGATTTGAGGTAGTGATCAAAGAATTTTCATCTTAATTATTCTAAGAGAAAATATTTCAAGTATTTATGTTTGATGTGCTCAAATTTAAGAAACCCTGATTAATATGACCAATTGATACTTATTTCATTTCTTTTTCTCTTTCCAACGAGGATTGTATAAAAACATCAATTAACCCTACAAAACACTTCATCTCCAGTTTTGTGACTCATAAAAGGTGTAGTTCAATCTTTGCAGGAAGGACATATTCACTTATTTAAAAAAAACTATTGAAAATATGAATATTGTTTTAGTTCAGCATTTGATGGCATTGATTTCTGAACACAATTAGAATAGTCACATTTCTATGAGACTCTGTAAAGAATAATATTCAACACAATTTAAAAACTAAAGATCTAAGAACAAACTAATATGAATGAATGCCTTGTCATTGACTTCCATATTACCACCATTCAAAATTATTAATTTCAGTTCAATTCATAGATATTTAACAAATACTATGTACAATTCAGTTTACAATATACATCATGGTCCTATTTCCAAATATATTACATATATTTTCAAATATATTACATATATTTTTTTCCTTTTTCTGCAGTCTTTCTTCTGTCAAATAGACCTTGCTGTTCATCACACTTTAACACTCTACCTCTTGTCTCAATGTCTTTGCATTGGTCATTTCCCATACCTGAAATGCACTCCCAACTTACCCAGACCTCCTAGTATCCCTTGTTTTTGCATGAAGCTTTCTTGATTAGCCAATTAATAGTTCTCAACCACCAATTTATATTGTATTTATTTATAAACTTATATTTTCTATACACTTATTTGTTCACACATTATCTCCTCTGACAGATTGTCATCTTCTTGAGGGAAGTGAATAATATTTTGTCATTGTGTCCCTTGCACCTAAAATTATGACTTGAACAAATTTGTGCTTTTTAATGTTTCTGTAATTCAATTAAATAACTAATTCATGTGAAGATCCAGGAGAGAAGCTACTAGAATACTATGTCCAGTTAGCACAGATGCAGAGTGATTGTCAAAATGCTTCTATGCATGAGCATAAGCCCTGACAAATTTCCACTTAGAAGCATCCTTTTAGGACATGGCAGAGTCAGGACTGATAGTACCCATATTTCCCCATACTGGACCCAAGTTCAGCAGAAGTACTCCTGAACCAGCAAGCAGATTTGCTGACAGGAGTTAAACAAATGTGGATCAGTAGCTGATCATTCTACTAATTCTGTTTAGGAAGTTAGATGTAACAGATTTTTTTCCCCCAAATCTTTCAACTGTTCTTATGATGTTTTCAGAGTTTCTGCTCTATGGATGCTGATGACACACCAGGGAAGTAAATATAAACATTACATAGAAAAGGGGAAAATCCATTGCTTCTTCATCCAAATAAGGCTGGGAGTGGTAACTGGGTAAAGGGAGGAAGGGAAATATAGTGAGTAAATCTGTTCAGTAAATCTATTCTTACTGTTCCTACTTATTTTTTAATGTATAGCATCTTGCAAAGTTTCCCACTTCATTACTATTTCTTAATGGGTAAGTTGGGGATAAATATTGATTGTGGTTTTCAGTATACAACCTACCTACTCTGTTTATAAAACCAAAATGTTACATTCCATTTTGTGCTGTCAATAGTGATGAAGGCATTAGGATTGTAGCTTATTCCAAAAGATATGAAAGAGTTGCTGACTGTCCTAAACCTTCATTTAGTAAGTTGGCAATAGCTAGAGTTGGCTATAGATTCCTTGTGACACTGTAATTTATAAACTTGACAAAGCAGCAAGCATCCAAAAACTCTACTTACCCATTATTCTTCAGCCATTACTGAAGGCAAGCTCTTGACTATACCTGGATATGTCCTAAACACTGGAGCAAGGTTGTCTACGAAAATACTAACTAGAATATTCATCATTTTAAAGCCTCTAGATAACTAAAAATAAAACATGGTTGACTTTGAAAATCAATATACTATCACACCTGGTCTACTCATCTAATGAACAGTTAATTCTTAAAATATATAAGCTAAAATCAGTGATATCATGAAATTATTTTTGTTCTTGCAAAGGTGTCATGATTTCTGGGTGTTGTACTAGACATGGAATTAAAATTTTCAAGAAATGGAATTCCAAAATGCTTTAGGAAATGCTTTTTTCCCCCTTTTACCACCTGTCAAGATATAAGTTTATTCCAATGAGTTTTTACATCCAACAAGCAGACAGCTGACCTGACTCAATACAGTGGGTGACTGTGGGCAACTTTCCAAATACCTTCATTTCCAACTTGAACTTCAACAGTAACACATACTAGTACCACCCATCCTCTGTCATCCAGGCTCTTCATCCAGAATAATTTCAATAACAGAGGCTCAACTCATATGCCAGGGGAATTTTCTTTTAAGTTTTACCTTAAGAGAGTAAGCATTGAACAACTCTGAGGTACTACCTCACACCTATCAGATTGACTAATATGACAGAAAAGGAAAATAATAAATGTTGGAGAAGATGTGGGAAAATTGGAACACTATCATATGTCAGTGGAGTTGTGAACTAATCCAAGTATTCTTGGGGAGCAATTTGAAACAGTGCACAAAGGGCTATAAAACTATGCACATACCCTTTGATCCAGCAATACACTACTAGTTCTGGATCCAAAAGAGATCCAAAAAAAGGGAAAAGGACACACATGTACAAAAATATTCATAACAGTTCTTTTTGTGGTGGCCAAGAATTGAAAATTGATGGGATGCCCATCAATTGGCTGAACAAGTTGTAGTATGTTAATGTAATGGAATACTATTATGGTATAAGAAATGATAAACAGGGTGACTTCAGAAAAACATGAAAACATTTTTACATGAATTGATGCTGAGTGAAGTGAGCAGAACCAGGAGAAAATTATACACAGTAACAGCAACATTGTGTAATGATTAACTATGATAAATTTAGTTCATCTCAGTAACCATGATTAAAACAATTCTAAAAGATTCGTGAAGGAAAATGGTATCCACATCCAGAAAAGGAACTATGGAGTATGAATGCATATTGAAGCATGCTATTTTTACTTTTTTTTCTCATGTTTTCCCTTTTGATATGATTCTCCTTCCACAACATGACTGATATGGAAATATGCTTAACATTCCTAACATATCAGATTGCTCACTATCTTGGGGAGGGAAGGGAGAGAGGGAGAAAAATCTAAAATTCAAAATCTTGCAGGAATGAATGTTGAAAACTATCTTTATATGTAATTGGGGAAAAAATTCTATTAGGAGAAAAAAGAGAGCAAGCATTGGATTAAAAAAAGAGAGGGAGAGGGAAAAGGAGGAGGGGAGAGAGAGAAGGATAGGGAAAGAGAGAGGGAAAGGGAGAGAAAGAGGGAGAGAGGGGGGCAAAGGGGAGGGAGAGAGGTGCTTAACAAAGGATCTTGTCATGGAAAGGACTCTAGGAAACAAAAGATCCATCAACTGATTTATATTACAAATTAAAAATACTCCACTGCTAAGGAAAACTAGGAAGCAATGACTTTAGAGAGTTTCTACTGGATCTGAGTTGCTGGGATAGGGCAGTTATCTGTAGTGATGGGTAAAAGTACATAGACAGTGACTGTAAACAGCACCATCCTAGATGACATAACACTTATCAAATGCAAAAGTTCACATTCTGTTTTTTTTTTTCATCTTTGTTAGGGTTATATATTTGAATGTTTTTTTTCCTCTGTAACTGTAATCATTTTAAAAAAAGACTAACTGTTTCACTCTTTATTCAGTTACAGTTTATTCCCTCCCCTCTCCTCCCCTCTCCTTTATCTTTGTTATGCTCAAAATATGAACACTTCTAGGAATTAGCCATATCCTTGAACCCAAAAATGTTCTCATGTGGTTTTAGAGGCTGAGCAATAATTCTGTATTATTCATCAGACAGTCACTTATTCAGTAGCCTTATGAATCAGAAACAAATCTGAAAAATAAGGATGAAACTAAAGATGCCTATGAAACAAACAAAATAGAAGTCCTCCCCTGTATATATACTAGCTCATGCACATTAGTCATAGGAAAAAACCCAAAAGACACAGAACATTTTTATTTTAAATCATTCTAAATAGGTTACCTGATTCTCTAACCCACAGCAGATGAAAAACATGGCAAGTGGAGTAATCTGCATGGACCAGGATATTGTACCTATTTGAAAGAGGCAGATAAACAGACTACAAATGAATAACTTTCAACATCTTATTGATCCCACTACTACATTTTAGTCTTGAGCAAGGGTGGAGTAAAATATAATCTAGTAACTCTTGGGTTTATAGTTTATTGGGTAATGTAATTTAGCTATCTTGGGAATAAAATGAGGAGCTCTGTATCTTCCCTGGAGAAGCATCTTGAAGCATCATGTTTGGTGCTAAAAACTGATGTATATTTATTGGTTAAAGAGTGGTGTTTTGAGAATATAGCTTTACTTGATTTGCATTTGTACTAGAAGAGTTGAACATGTATTTAATAAGTGTAGTGATTTTCCTGTTGGAATAGATTTGAATTAATTTATATTAACTCAATGTTTGCCCTCTGTTTTTCTGAATGCAGAGAAAAAGAAAACAGATATAATTACTCACGAGAAAGATAGTACCTCTGAGAATGATTACAATGTAATGTAAATGCAGGAGATAATTGTGCTCCTTAATGATTGGTGGATTTACTGTACTAGATGAATTCTACCCAGTTCACCCACAATTACAATCACATGAATTCATTTTTCACATTGCAGAGCAAGATATTTAAAATACCAAGTTCATATTTGAAGTTATGCTAACTTAAATATATTTATGAAGATTATCTGGGGAATCATTATTTTGACATTATTTTTCATTCATACAATGTATACATTTATACATAGTTGTTTGACTCATGATCTACAGCAAATTTGTGTTGCTTTTAACTGAGTAAAGTGTCCTTCAGAGCATCAACAAATACTAACGTAGCAGAATAGGCTCCAAATTGATTGAAAATGTCTTCTACATAAGCAATTAGCATCATGGGATACATACATTTTCTTTTCCTAAATTAGACTTGTTTTATCCTCCTAGATTTGAACTTAACATGATTAAAAGCTGTCATTTTTCTAGAAAGTTCCATTTTTCTAAGGGGATTTTTTCCTCCTATTTAAGTCAGTTTGGGAATGACAAATAGAAAGTGTGCTGATTAACTATAACATAAAGAGAGAAAAGATAAATATACCTCTACCATCAGAAATAATCTTTTTATTGTACTTATGATAGACTCCTTTCTGTTATGTTATCCATGGGGCTTGCTCTTTGGTGGTATTTTCCAAAGAAAGTTGCCACCATTAATACAATGATGCTCTAATGCAAGGCCTGAGACCAGGTACAAAGAAATTTTGCTTAGGGTTTTTCCGTTTTGTTTTTGTTTTTTAACTTAGTTGATATAATGCCTCCAAAGCTCCTGCAACAAACACAATAATCAAAATCTTTGTGTGTTTTTTTTTTAAAGACACAGAAACACAGCCAGATATACAGCAATCAACTGATCATAAATCTGACCGTGGCCACATGGGTATATAAACTCCAATTCAGACACCTTGGTCTGGGCAACAAAAGTGATAACAAAGGCTTTGTGGAAAGAGATTTCTGAGTGTCAAAGTGGAGGGCAGGTGTGATGGAATTGAAAGAACTTCTTTGTTGCACAGTCAGTGATACATTTGGATAGCCTCCATGCTAAAGGAAGCTCTGAGAAACAATCAGGACGTTTTCTGCATTGTGCTGCAAAAAGGTGACTTGGATTTTTCCAATGATACTTTCAGCCTATTCCCATGAAAAGTAGGGCAAATTCAGTCAATGAACTGGGTTCTATACCAGAGGATCATATGACCTAGATCTAGAGCTGGAAGGAATCTGAGATGCCATCTAGTCCAAGTCCATTTTATACATAAGGAAAGTGAGGCATAGAAATGTTAAGTGACTTGCCCAACATTCAGCGTATACATGACCAGGCAGTTTGCCTTAAATAGCTCTCTTCTAGACCAATTTCCCCCAGATTCAGGAAATAAAACATCTCCCATATTCAATATCCTCTAAGTAGGTTTTTTAAATTTTTTTTACTCTAATGCAAAATCTTCTTGAATACCATGGAGAATTCTTTTCAGGAATTATGGTATCATGAAATCTATCAGTCTGAGGTAGTTTATCACATCGACATAGCATCATTGTTCATATTGCACCATAGGATTCACAGGCCAACAGAAATACCCAACACAATGAAGAGAGCCTTTGTGCTTACCGAGTTTTGTAGGACACTCAGTGAAATAGAATGTGTACACTTATATTTTGTTTTGTTTTTATACACATGTACCCAAGCCTACTGTATAACCCAACTGGAGGAAAGTCAACAGCTGCCAGGGAAGAGAGGAATCACCAGGGTTGGAGATGGGGCTGAACTGGGGTGAAAACAGCATAAAGTCAAAGACCAGAGCTGATACCTCAAATTGTATTTTTTTGTGGAAGTTTTGTGTTCTCCAACCCTATTAAACGCTGATGTATTGTATTAGACCTGACATACCCATCTCGTCTCAGCCACAAGAGCAATGCATGAGAATAATAGGAGCTGAGTCATTCCTAGGGAAAGGGACATTGCCAAACTGTCCATTTATTATTGTTGAACTATTATACTATTTATTATATTATATGAATTATATGAACTATTTTTGCTGAGCTATTATGCTGTAATTATAGAGGGACTGCATATAGAAAGGTATAAGGAGGAAGAAAAGTACTTCTGGAAGTTATAACTGTAACTACAACTACAACTTATAAGCTACAACTGTAAAGGCTTGAATTAATTTGGTTGCTTTAAGAGAACAACTGATATGGAAGTGAGCTTGGGGTTTGTTTGGGAAAGAATACTTACTAAAAGTTAGCCTTCTTGTATCTGATGAGTCTCAGATCACTGCCACAAACACATAGCTCTCCTACACACTGTCTCAGAAGTTGATAAGCTGAGGGAGACACACAAACTTACCTGGTAAGTTTTACAGGTATCTTAACAATCTTGCCACACATTTTTCAAACCCCAGAATCTCATCAGGTTGAAAGTATTTTCTTAAATAAATGAAAAAAAAATAAACAAGATTTAGCTATTGTAAAATGTCTAATATTATTGGTGATAAAATCTAGGCTTGTTCCTCCTTAAGTTCCCAAATATATATGGCCTCAATAATCATAGTAGTTGCCAAAATTAGCTAATTTTGTATGGGTTAACAAAGTTTCATACAATAGTGTGCTGAATTAGCTCACAGTTTTTCATTATACTAATGCCACTAACTAGGGTTCTTTCAGCTTCTGTAATGCCTGAGTCCAATTACGTGTGTATCTTACAGTAATTTCATACCTCTTCTCAAGGCCTCAAATTTTGGCCAGAACACTATGAAGTAGAATCAACCCCTTTCTCTCTATAAGTCTCAGTTTCCTAATGTTTAAAAGGAGGGAATTTAGACAGGATAATCTCTAAGTTTCCTTCTAAATAAAAATTCTATTATCCTCTGAAACTTTGGCTTCAATGAATTACCAATATTCTGAAAAACTTGTTCTAGCCCATTATTAGTGGTGGTAGGAAAAGCCCTAAGGGGCATATTTCAAGGTTAATATTAATATGTCATAAGGAAGAATGTTGAAACATGCAGTACAAGTAAGTAAGAAGGGTAAATTCACCTTTCCTCCCCTCTTCACCATCTCCCTTCCAACTTTTTAATATTCTCCTCTCCCTCCCCTCTCCTCCCCTCTCCTCCCCTCCCCTCTCTTCTCCTCCCTCCTCCTTTCCTTCTCTTCTCCTCGCCCCTAGCTTCCCCTCTCCTTCCCTCTCCTCCCTTCTCCTCCCCTCTCCTCCCCTCTTCTCTCCTCTACTCTTCTCCTGTTTCTGCCATACAAACTCACGTAAAAACATCCTCATACTAATTTCACTCTTCAGTCCTTTGTAGTTTGTTTTTGAAACAAACCTGATATTGTAGTGACATAAGGAGCTTTTGGCAAAGAACTTTTTTTTCCAATAAAGATAAACATTTTTTCTTCCATTCAGTCTTGAAAAGTTGGTTGAGACAATGAGAAGTTACATCACTTGCAGTCACATATCTACTATGAGTCAGAGGCAGAATTTGAATCCCTGTCTTCTTAGTTCATGGTAACAAATCTAAAATTTGAACAAAATACTCAAGAAGTCATAGTCCTATTATATGCCTACAAATTGTTGCCCCATTTTAGGGGGATTTGTACACAGTGGGAATTTGACATATATCTTTTGAATAAATAAATTCATTTTGCCTCCTCTCCCTTCCACAGTCAGTAGCTCTCATGTTACTGCTCTCATCAGTACTAGTGGAACAAGAACAAAAAAAGCTCAAGTTAGTGAGTCACTTAAACATCATTCATCAGTTTGTAATTTGAAACTGCCTGGGTTGTTCTACAAACTTGTATTTTCATTAATGTTATTTCAATAACAATAATAATAATAGTAATGATAAATTGTTATTTGTCATCATCATCATTATCAATATCAGGATTAGATGTGATTTCATTGGTATAGAGAATTCCCTTTATAAATAAATTCCCTTTATAAATTCATATGTTCATTTGCTCTACAATTTGGAAAATGGTCAGGGCACTGATATATTTCATGACATGTCAGGAACCAAACAGTTAATATGTGTCAAAGGTATGATGAATGAACTGGGGTTCATATATACATATATACTCACATATATATGCACATACATATGACATGTATAACAAGAATGTGTATATATGTTCATATGTATGTCTTAATATATTTTTAACACACTTTTAAGAATATTAGCAACAACCACATAATTGAAATCAATTATATGTAATAAGGAAAGTGCTAATATTACTATTACCATTTTATAGATAAGAAAACTGAGGCTCTAAGAGGTCAAGTATCATGCCCATTCCAATATGATTAGTGAGTGACAGTCAGGATCTGAACATATTTCTTATGATTCCAAATCTTATTTTTTTTCCTATGCTTTCAGGCTGTCCACTCAGCCTAACTTATACAGCCCATTCAAAACAGTTCACAATATAGCATATTATAGCATAGAGAGTACAGTATAATGGAAAGGGTACTTGATCAGGAATCAGGTCCTGTGTTATTATTTTGGCCCCAATGATTCTTTACTGCATAATCTTGGGCTAAGCACTTAACTCCTGGGTCCATGGGTTCTCCAACTTTAAAAATCAGAACTTTTTCATTAAGTTGCCTCTGAAGTCCTTTCCTGTTTTAGATCAACAGTCCTATCATTCCAATAATTCATCCTCTTAAATGCTGTATTAAATTTATAGCTGACATTTTCTTCAAGTACATTTCACATGCTGCCTCCTTCATCCATATTATATATAACCACCACTCCTAGGTGCAAATATTTTTGCCTGCTACACTTCCTCCTGCACTCTAATTCTTACACAATTTAGGCCTAATGGTCCCTTAGAACATTTCATCTCTCTACTAGGCAATTTCACTTGTTTCTTTAGAATTCCTGTTCGGGTGTGAGTAAATAACTCTAAAGGCTCTACCTTCTCTACCAACATTCCTGCTACTTCCACACCTAAATTGAAGTCTGACTTCCCTATGTTTCAATGCCTCCCTCACAATCAGTCCCAGGGGAATGCTATTCCATCTCCCATTCTCCTAATCCACAGTGGCAGGCAGAAGAACTGACATATTCCTTGTTCTTTAGCATAGCCTCTAGGTGGCTTTCTCCATTGCTCCACAATGACCACTTTTGAAGCCTACCCCATTCATTTATACCACTATTTTCTCATCCTTAATATCTGCCAAATGTATATTATTTACCTTTCTTGAAGATTTCATTCAAATTCCTATTTTCAATCCTACCTCCTGTCACAAATTCTTGCTAATTTAACAACCCACATGTGTTCCACCATAGTGGCCTCACAATTGCTTGACTATTGTTAACTGGCATGACTCTACTGTCCATCTGAATATCCATTATTTGGGTATTATCCACATTTCATTCCAAGGTCTGTTCCAAAAGTGTTCTAGTACTTTTAAAACCCTGAATGTCATCTTACTCCACTCTCATTTTCTGGAAGTGTCTTCTCAGTACTTTATTGTGAAATTTGGGTTCATTAATCATTAGATCCTTCAGATTCTCTCCTTCATACATAAATGTTAGTCTAAATCTTCATCCATTATTTCTTCTTCTCCATCCTCATAAAGGATGGAATTAATCACTCTTGCCAATTCTATTGTCACAACATCACCTGTATCCTTTCCTTTCTACATATTCAAGAACTCATCACTCTGATACATTGTCTCTTTCTTGGACAATTGTAATACCTCCTAATTTGTCTCACTGCTTATCTTTTCTTTACAATTCATTCTGTACATAGCTACCAAAAAAGCAAGCTCAAGCTTATGCCATGAACATGTGCTAGGCCCTGGGGATGCAAAGACAAAAACTGAACATAGCCCCTGTCCTCAGGGAGCTAAGAGTGAAATTTGGGATATAGTATGAATACAAACATGGATATACAAAATGATCCGAGGAGAAAAAAAGCACTAACATCTTGGTACTGGGGAGAGGGCAATCAGGAAAGGTGTTTTATAATATGGGACAACTGAAATAAATGTCAAAGGAAGGCAAGGATTCTGTGAAGTAGAGCAAAAGATAGAGGGTACTCTTTAACTTGAGGAATAGAATGTAGGAATTGTATTGGGATAAGGAAAGAAAACACTGCACGAGTTAATTAGACTAGAATGTACACTATATAAAGATCAATGACATGAAATAGGTTTGGACAGGTAGGCTAAAGTCAGATTGTGTCAGGCAATTGAACAGTTTGCATTTTTCCCCTAGAGTTAGTCTATAACTGAACATTTTTGAACAGAGAAATGATTAGTCCCCATGTTTTAGGAAGGACTGCTCTTTAGTTCTGCATTCTGGTACCAAGCAGAGCAAATCTAAACCTTCTTGCACATGACCATCTTTCAAATACTTAAAGGTTGTTTCATCCTAACTAAGTTTTTTCTTCTTCAGGATAAACATGTCCAGTTTCTTACATTTATTTTCATATGACGATGTCAAATGCTAGTTAACCAACTTATTATCTGAAAGTAGGTTTGAAACATTGTAACACAATGCTTGAGATAAGGGATTTAGCTCTGATAGCACCTGACTATTAACAAAAATGTCACTGATTTTTGAAGGAAAGGAGCATACATAGCCACCCAGAGCAACAAAGCCAGAGAGTTGTGCCTATGTGTCTTTTCACAATTGTTAGTCCATTTTATTGGTGGCAGACATATATAATAATGAGTTGCTATTTCTAGGCAACAAGTCAGCGCAATTTCTTATGACACAGTGGGGTTATTAGCTTTGACTAAAAAGGATACATAGAAAAATAGATGGATAAATTTGTTACTATGTGTATATCAACACACGTCAGTATTTATATCAATATATCTATAAATACACATATGCATACACACAGAAATATTTATGCATACATACATATATGCTTTTATGCATACGTACATATAGTCTTTGCAAGTGTTATTATATGAGATAATTTATAGCTGTGGTGGTTTGGCCAGTTAATGATTTAATATTTTTCAAATGATGTAAGAGCAACACAATGTTTCCTGATTCAAAGAACTGCCATTCCCTTCAGGGTCTCTCAAAATATATTCTAGAGTTTTATAGCAGTGATGATTTCCATGACTTAAAAAGGAGGGCACTATCAGTATGCCAATGCATATTAAAAACAACAACGACAGTCAAAAAAAACCCCCACTTCTATCAAAAAGAGTATTGGAAAAGCTAAAGCAAACTTTATACATTACTAGACTCCCTTTGACAGTTATGATTCTAGGAAATTATATTTCACATTAGCTTTACACTTTTATTACAATACATCTTAACATATCGTTGGCTCTTTGCTACTTATAAATATCTTGAGTTTGCAATACGAGGACTATCTTCTCCATCCTATGGATGAGAGATTGAGGCTCTGGTAAGCTTAAATGACTTGCATGAGATCACACAGGAAATAATTGGTAAAGCAAATACTTACACTTAAGTCTTCTGCCTCCAAGCATGTTGTTTTTCCACTGCATCATTTCTTTATTCTAAATGCATATATTAAATGACCTGTGCTAGGCACTGGGAGAGATCCAAAGTTTAGTTTATAATTTTAGTTGATATCCTTTAGTTTATACAAGCTCCTACACCATGGAGCTTGCTGTCAATCTAGTTTGAGAACAAACACAAACACAGATAATTATAATGTGAAATACTGCTGGATAAATGCCTTAGAGAGGTGAAGAAAAGGCGATATGTGAGGTCCAGAGATGGAAAATCATTACCAAGAGGGTAGACTTGAGAAGTTTTAAAGAAAGAGGTAGAATGTGAGTTGACGTTAAAATGACTGCTCTAAGAGTTGTAAAAAAGGGACATAATCAATTTGAGAATAAGGCCAATGCCAGGGAAGGCACATAGACAGGTAAAGCTGAGTAAATACTTGACTTTAAGGGAGAAGAGCATAGTTTAATTTTGCTAGAGAGGGGTATGAATGAAGTGAAGTAATATGAGATAAAGCTGGAAAGACACGATGGTGTGAAATTGGTGAAGTGATTAAATGTCCAGAAAAAGAAGTATCAGTTTCAAACAATAGGAAATATATGGATTTTTTCCCATTAACAAAGGAATTAAATTAATAGATCTATGTACAAGAAAGATTAATCTAGTAGCTGTATGAAGTGAGCTGGAAGCAAAAGAAAGTGGAAATATTGGGGGAAAAGGCCAAAAATGGAGATGAAGATTTGAGTCATTTAATAACACTATATCAAATCATAATATGCATTTGGTGTAATCAGCACAAGTTTAGGAATGTATTCTGCAACATCTCTGAAAAATGATCATTCAGCCTTCCTTTTAACACCTCGAGGGAAATGCTATCTCCAAGGCAGTTCATTTCAACTTTTGGAGAGCTCTGTTTCTTAACAATCAGTAAATAAGCATGTATTTATTATGTTTCTACTATGCACTAAGAATTGTGTTAGATATATAAGATACTAAGGTAAGAAAGATATGGTTCCTACCTACTCTGGGCATATATTTTATCTTAAGAGATGAATGAATCAATGAATAAAAAGTTATAAAGTACTTACTATGTCCAAAGTACTGTCTGGGGACAGAACAATAAGACAATCTTTGTCCTCAAGGTACTTAAATTCCAGTAGGGAAAGATAACACATGTAGAGCAGGAGGAACTACAGAAGTATAGTTTGTCTTGGATTTCATATAGAAGATAAACAGAACCATGGGGAAGAAAATTGAGACTGCCTTTTATATAAGAAATATCTGTGATTGTTTAATCACAGCTCTCAGAGCAAAAGAAGAATGTGGGTGGGTGGGTGGGTAGAACAGAAAGGAAGGTGGCAAGAAGATCACTGTAATAGAACATTGGAAGCATGATCTAGTGATCTGAGGCCTATTAGATAGTAAGTTTGCAATCTACTGATTGCAAACCCTATAGCTGTGTGCTAGTATGGAAGTTCCAAACTTTTGTGAATTACATATTCCAGAGAATATTTTTTGGAAATGCACTGGTCCTGAAGATTCAACAGCAAGACATATGAGAAGAAGATGGGCAGGGTGGGTGGCTAAATGCAAGCTTTCTGGTTTTTCCTTAGATAAATCTTAAATTTACCTCTCTCAATTATATTATTAATTCTGCCCTCTGATGTCAATCAGAACAACTTCCATGTTTCAATTATCACAACTGTAATAATAATGCTTCTCTTCTCTAGGCTTAACTTCCTCAGAATATCTTTAGAGCATTCAACCAATTCATCATTTATCATTACCTCTAATTAACTTAACATCCTGGTTGCTCTCTACTGGGTGTGATCTTGACTTTGTCTTTCCTTAACTGTGGTGTATATAATTGATCACAGTACTGAGGTACTGTGTATTTCATTTATTACTGGAACAAAGTAGAGATTATCATCTTCATGATTCCACACACTTCTGGTTTAATGTAGCTTAAGATCAAATTTTTGATTATGCAAATCCAATTTGGATTCATATAAAACTTGCAGTATTCTAAAAAAAAAAAAAATCCTTTCTTATTCCATAGGAAGTTGTTTTTCTTTGCTCCATTAAAAGGACCATGCTTAGGACTACTTCTTAAACAGGCCTATTCACTGAATGGGCATTGCTTCCCCTTGGGTGTGTACTTGAATGTGTCTTGACCTAGGGGGCCCGGGGTCTCCTACTGCATCCTGGGTCATCTCCAGTCATCCTGATGAATATCTGGTCACTGGATCAAGATGGCTCTATAGGAGAAGTGAGGCTGGTGACCTGCACAGCCCTCCCTCACTCAGAAAAACGTCAAGTGCAAGTCATGTCATCATTTCTCTGAAGGCATGGTCTTCTTTGGAAATGAAGGATGAACACAACAACAACAGGAAGTATCTATACAAATACACCCAAACCTTTATTTTTGTTGTTGAATTTTTAACTCAAATGTAGGAATCTTATTTGATTTACCTCTAAGTTCTAGCCAATCAAGCAGTCTTTTAGAATCTCCATCCCCCCAGGGTTTTTATGAATAACAAATGAGACATTATTTTTACAGTACTTAGCACAGTGCCTGGCACACAGATAAAGGCAAATCAGTTGCAGATCCTTGGAGTGACTAAATTGGAAACAGCTCTTAATCTATAGATGGTAAGAGGGTCAGGCAACTCATGAAAAGATTACTGGTGAGCCTTTGCCGGCACTAGGTGCAGTGATCTGTTGCACTGCCCACAAACAGTTCCAGGTCACAGTTATATGGTGAGGAGAAGCACTAGAATACAAAAACTTGTGGCCATAGTGGAGCAGAGATGGTGGTGACAGTTCTAGAGTGGGAAAGAATAGTTGTGGTCACTCACAGATCAGAGTTCAGGCCAAAACAGCATTGACCACATACCACTTTGGAAGAACTGAAAACTTCCAGACCTCCTGAAGAAATTCTGGTAACAGCAGCACAGGAAACATAAAGCTTGGGATAGTGCCACCTCCACCAGGAGTGGAACAGCTTAAAGATAAAGTTCAAAGTCAAGAAATAGGTTGGAAAGAATGAGTAAACAACACTAAAACAAATAATATGACTATAGAAAGTTACTATGGTGACAAGGAAGATCAAAACACAAACTCAGAAGATATTATCAAAACAGCTACAATCAAAGCCTCAAAGAAAAAAATATGAATTGGTATTAGCCACAAAAAGAATTCCTAAAAGAGGTCAAATAGGATTTAAACATCTAATAAAAGAGATAGAAGAAAAATGGGGAAAGAGATCAGAGTGATGCAAAAAGTAATTTGAAGTGTAAAAAGTTTGGTAAAAGAAGGCACAAAAATATGGAGAAAGTAATAACTTAAAAAACAGATAGCAAAAGAGGCACAAAAATCCACTAAACAGAATAATTCCTTAAAATGCAGAACTGATCAAATAAAAAAAAAAATACAATTTCACCAAACAGTAGAACTCCTTAAAAATGGAATTAGTCAAATACAAAATCTTACTGAGTAAAATAATTCTTGATAAATTAGAATTGGGCAAGTAGAAACTAATGACTCCAGCAGAAATCCAGAAACAATAAAATATAATAAAAATGAAAAATTAGGAGATAACGTGAAATAGCTCATTGGAAAAAGAGCTGGCCTAGAAAACAGATCCAAGATTACCTGAAAGCCATAATAAAAAAAAAAAAAGAAGTCTAGATATTATTTTTCAAGAAATTATTAAGGAAAAACTACCCTTATCTTTTAAAACCAACAAATAGAATAGATATTGAAAGAATCCACCAACCACCTCCTGAAAGAAACATCAAAAGGAAAATTTCCAGGAATATTATAACCAAATGTCACAGCTCTCAGGTCGAGGAGAAAAGAATGCAAGCATCCAGAAAGAAACAATTCAAATATTATGGAGTCACAGTCAGGATCACACAATATTTAGTAGCTATCAACGTAAAGGAAGGGAGGACTTGTCATATAATATTTCAGAGAGCAAGGCAGCTAGAATTATAATCAAGAATCACTTGCCCAGAAAAAAAATTCTTTTTAGAGAGAAAATGGACATTTAATGAAATTGAGGACTTTCAAACATTCCTCATAAAAAGACCAGAACTGAAGAGATAATTTGACTCTCAAATGCTCAAGATTCAAAAGAAGCATAAAATGGTAAACAGGAAAGAGAAATCATCAGGGATTCAATAGAGCGTATTAGCAAGCACCCTAGCATATAGGGTGGGCTACTGCCATAGGTTCTTTGATCTGCCTTTTAAAGCAAAGACAGCTTTAAAGGGGTCAACACATTTACTTTAATTAAACATATATTAAATCATTCACTAGTTCAAGAGAAGGATCAGCACCCAGAACATGGAGATAATACAAATAGAGAAAATGCAAGCAGAGAAATTAGCATAATGATCAACAAACAAGGCTCCTACTATCTGAAGAAAGTAATACAATTACCTATGTGCACCACCAGAAGAGCACAAACCTCTGAGTACGTGGGGGGCTCTTAACAAATGATTACTCAAAGTCCCATCCAGGGAATCTAAAGGTCTTTCTAATAAGTGAACCCCTAAAGCAAAATACCACTTCAGAATTTATCTATCTATCTATCTATCTATCTATCTATCTATCTATCTATCTATCTATCTATCTATCTACCTATCTATCATCTAGCTCTACCTGTGTATCTATCTTTGTATCTATGTGTCAGCGTATCTATGTATCTATCTATGTGTCTATGTATGTATGCATGCATGTATGTATGTATGTATCTATCTATCTATTTACACTTTCAGTGCCAGAAGATATCACAACCCTAGTGACTTAGTGCCTAATTACCTTAGTATCAAAAGGTGTAAAAGCCTTCAAGCAAGCCTCCCCATAAGCAAGATCCTCCTGAGGCAAGTCCCTCCCCCAATAAGCTCTATGTGACTCATGATGTATCCCTGCAGGGCCAGAGTTTAAAGCAACATGGCATCCATTATTGAACACATGGTCACATAGGCCTATTAATGGACAGGGAAGATGTTTCTCTTCCATCAACATTATAGGGTTAAAGAGTTTCCATTTCTACATGGGAAGATGATACTTGTAACTCCTAAGAACTTTCTCATTATTAGAGCAGTTAGATGAAGTATATAGATAAACAGAAAGCATGAAAGTGAGTTAATTATGATGGGATATTAAAAAAATAAAATTAGAGGATTAGAAAGAGGGATTCACTGGGAGAAGGAGAAATGGAATTTTAAAACTGAGTAAATTATGTCACATAAAAGAGGTGCAAAGATAGGGGAGTGGCAGAAAATTCTTGAAAGTTATTCTCATTGGAATTGGCTCAGTGAGGGAATAAGCAACCATACTCAGTTGCGTATAAGAATCTATCTTACTATATAGAGAATGAGTAGAGGAAAAACAATGGAAGGCAGGGGGGTACTGATAGAAGGGAGAGCAGATTAGGTGAGATGGAGATCAAAAGTATACCACTTTTGAGGAAGGACAGGGTGAAAGGAAAGAGAGAAAATGATAAACATGGGAGACAGGATGTAGGGAATATATAGTAATCTTAATTGGAAAAAGAATTTACAGCTAGTTTGTCTGATAAAGGCCTCATTTTTCAGATAAATAGAGAACTGAGACAAATTTGTAAGAATACAAATAATTCTCCAATTGATAAATGGTCAAAGGATACAAACAAGCGATTTTCAGACAAAAAATCAAAGTCATCTATATAAAAAATGCTCTGAAAGAAGAAAGTGAGGGAAGTAGGGAGAGGATTTTTAACTTAAAACTTTAAAAATGTTGAAATTGTTTTTATATGTTTGCAATTAGGGAAAAACAATATATTAAAAAAGAAGCTCACTTCTCATGGGGAGACATGAATAAGTAAGTTAGTACATGATACATATGAAATAATTTCCTAAGAATTCTCTGTGTTCTCTATGTTTATCATTCTGCATGTAACAATAATATTCTATAACTGATATGTGCATATATACATACAAACACATATATGCCTGCGTGTATATGTGTGTGTATGTGGGTATATACATTATATAATTATCAGGGAAATATTTTGGTACTTTTTTATCAAAAATACTGATAGGAAGATTTTTTTTTTGTGATATGTAGATATTTTTTGATGCCACTTATTATTTCCTTGAGGTCTAAATTCAGTAATATAACTGCTGAATTAAGGGAAATAAATGACTTAGTGACACTTTTTGCAAAATTACAAATTGTTTTCTGGAACGGTTGAAACAATTTGCAGCTCCACCTATAACGAATTAACATACCTGTGGAATGACCTATTTTTGTTGAAGTTAAGGTGGCTCATAATAACAACCACTTTGTTTCATAAATGCTCAGAAAAAATCCCCTTAATTGCTTATTATAAATATGTCAATATGAATGAGAGACATAAGTACTGCATTCTCTGTGTTATTCATTATCATCATCTCATCTATTTTCAGATGAAGGTTTATCTCTGATTTAAAATCATTTCCTCAAAACAATGCTAATTTTTAAAAAATTATTTGTTTTAATTAGCTAGATTCTGTATTCTCATCCTCCTATCTCAAACTTCTATCCATCAAATGAAAACACAAGGAAAAGCAGTCACAAACATGTATAATCAATCAAAGCAAATTTCTACACTGGCTGTGCCCTATTTTTTTTGTTGTTGTTGTTGTTGTTTTTTTGGTCATTCTGCATTCTGAGTCATTCACCTCTCTACCAGTAGGCAGGTAATGTGTTTCATCATTAATCATCTGAAATCATGGTTGGTCATTACCCCGATAAGATTTTAGCACAAAGATATTTTTCACATTTTTATAACATAATTTGTTAATTCATTCTTCAGTTGATGGGTACCCCTTCATATTCCCTTTCTTAGCCACGTCATAAAGAGCCATAAATATGTTTGAATATTCCTAGATTTTGTTTTACTTAGAACCAACCTTTCCTTTAATCTAATTCCACCTCTCCCCTTCTCCTCTTTGACTCCTACTACAGTATTGATAGAAATGCGTTTCTGCACCCAACTCTTTGTATATAGTCTGTATGTATATAATGTATGCATGCATATAATTAGTTTCAATTAGAGAGAGGTTCAAGTGTCAAACTCTTCTGCTTCTCTTTCTTGTTCATATAGATGTCTACTTGTGTACACTATGTGAAGTAATTTTCCCTAACCTTCTTTTCCTTTCTATTTCCCTTACTCCAGTGTATTCTTCTTCCATTCCCTTTTAATTCTTTTCTTAAGATCATTAAAATATAATCACTAGTAGCCTTTGTATAATTGGACTCCCTCTACAAAACTTTATGGTGATAGCGTTCAGAGAGGATCACATGTATTATTTCCCCATAAGTATTTCTTGCTTGTTTTGTATTTTGCAGTGTTCGCTCATATTTACATTTTTGCATTTCACTGTACTCTTGTGTTTGAAACTCAAAGGCATTCCTCTCCTCTGCTCTTTTAATCAGGAAATCCTGCAAGTTCTCTATTTCATTAAATATTAATTTTTTTCTCCTGTAGCATTATACTCTCATTTTGGGGGGGGGGAGGCGGTGTAAGTTATTCTTGACTGTAAGTCTGTGTCTTTTTCCTTCTGGAATATTATAACCCAAGCACTTCAGTCCTTTTCAGAGATGGCTGCTAAACTCTGTGTGAACCTGGCTGTGTTTCCATAGGTGAGAAATTCACTGACTGCAGTATTATTTTCTTTGACCAGGAAGTTCTGGATTTTGGCTGTGATGTTTCTGGAAGTTTTCAGTTTTTGGTTTCTTTCAGGAGGCAAATTGAAGATTCTCTTTAGACTTTGCTCTCTAGTTCTAAGAGATTTAGGCACTTTTCTTTTAAGATTCATGGAAATATGAAAGTTAGGATCTTTTGGGGAGAGTCATGGTTTTCAAATTATTCAATGATTTTTAAAATTTTATTTCATTTATTTCTTTTCTAGCTGTATTTCTATGAAACTTCATATTTTCTTCTATTTTCTGACTTTTGTTTTGATATTTCTCACTGCCTCATAGAATCATTGATTTCTTTTTGGTCTGTTTAAATTTTCAGGAATTATTTTGCTTGAGCAGTGCTTTGTACCTCTTATGCCAACTTCTTATTTCCTTTTTGTTTTTGTTTTTTCATAACTTTCATTTCCTTTCCAATTCCCCCCAGGTGTTCCCATTCTATCTGTAACAATTTAAACCCTTTGTTTTAACACTTGCTGTCTATTCCAGGAACTTTAGTTAAATTTTACCCAAGCTAGGTTTTGTTTTTTTTTGTTTTTTTTGGTTTTGTTGTTGTTGTTGTTGTTGTTGTTGTTGTTTTGAGGTATTGCCTGAAGAAGTTTTGGAGTCATTTTCTTCTTCTGTCTTTGTGTCTTGATTATCCCTGCCAATCTAATAACTGACGACTTCTCCCCATTCTTTAAGCCTGCTCCCTAGTGGAATTGATGTTAAGGATTGACTCTTTTACATATCTGGAGCAAAGATATGGGATGGTCCTGTTACTGCTTTATTGGGGTACCGAGTGTTGTGTCACTCCAGGATCTTCTGAATAAGGAAGGGATCTGAAAAATTTCAGTGATCTTAGAGTAGTCTAATATGGGGCAAAGTCTGATCAGTGCCCCCTACCTTCCCCAAGCTCTATAAGTTCTTGACTTAGGTTTGGGTCTCTGCAAGAGCAGCTTGCTGCTGAACTCTGCCCCTATCAACCATCTGGAAAATTCCATTGATTCAGTGGCAAAATTGTAGGCTCCCATTTGGTCTGGTATTCCTGTCTTGGTAATTCCTTTGCACAATGGGCTAGATAGTATGTGGTCCGTATCACAACATAACTGATTGATATTGCTGCTGTTTTCCTTGCCCTGTATACTCCCAGGGCCTCTATACACAGTAGCTCCACTCTGGATGTACTTTTATGGCTTCCCTGGATCTGAGATCCAGGACTGGGTAGTGCTTTACAAAACTGCCACTTCACACCTATACTCATGGCAGTGACCTAGTATGATACTGGGGTGTGGGATGTGTATGTATCACATATATTTGGGCATCATTCTCGTCCTGTCTTGTATCACCTCCTTAGGTACTGGAGTTCTCCATGGTGTCCAGTGTGCTATGCTGGGCACCTGCGCAACCTTCCTTGCTTGCCTTCCTGTGCCAAATTGTGATAGAGAAGAGACTCCTTGTGACTTTTTATCTGGATTTCCTCATCCAGATTCAGTCTGATGCATTTTTTATGTCTATGCAAATGTAGGTAGACAATATCTCCCAGCACTGCTTTCTTTCACTCTGCCATCTTGACTCTGCCCCTATAATTCTGAACATCTTTTAAAGGATCCCTTGATTGTTGTTTTTTAATTGCTGTTCTAACTTGTTCTAAATGTTGTGATCCTAACTGAACTTACACGATGGTTCCTCACTTTTTTTTTTTAATTCATGCTCCTCTTTTATTCCAACCCATTCTTCAAATTGCTGCCAAAATAAATTATAATATGCTCTGATGTGACCATGTTACTCCCTTAGTCAGCTTCATTGGGACTCTGTTGCTTCTAGAATGAAATACAAACTCCTCTCCTTAGCTTTCACAGGCATTTACAACTTGGGTCAAACAACAGATTCTCCCATTTCAGTTTTCCCCCACTCTCAAACTACCCCTGGCTTGATTACTATAAAGGAACAAAATTTCTACTCTTATTCTCTTTCAATTGAAAGCTATCTTTTCCGGATTTGTAAAATGTATTGTATATATCTATGCATGTGTGTACACATGTACATGCATGTGTGTATATATGTAGGCATCTACTGCATATATAATTTCCATGTATGCATATCACATATGTGTATGTGTGGATTATATAAACATATATACTTACATACATGTATATATATAATTTCTCCACATAGAGATATATTTTATGCATATGTGTGCATCTACACACATACATGCATACACACATATATACCTTGAGTTTTATAATCTGGGCAAGAGATCTTTAAATGGAAAGAAGATGAGAGTGAAAATTGCTCACTTATAGAAGTCAATCCAGTGGAGTGGGGGGCACAAGAAATTGAGGAGAATCCATTATTTTGCCTATCTTGTGAAGGTCTGTGAAAGTTATGACACACACATGTGTATATAGATATATATACATATTATACATGTGTATACATAGAAACATGCATACATATTTGCATACATGTATACATGTATGTGTGTGTAATTTAAAGAACAGAAGATTTGAGGGTAGAAGAATGTCATACAAAGAAGGAAGGAAAGAAGAAGTCCATATGAGTAAACGTAAATAATACCTAAAGTCATTTCCTGTAGAGGGTAGAGTCGAATTTCCTGAAGAGAAAGCTATTCCTTGTTCTTGAATGAGAGGGAGCCAGAAAGGGGAGAGAGAGAGAGAGAGAGAGACAGAGAAACAGAGACAGAGACAGAGGGAGACAGAGAGATATTTTAATGTCCTTCATTAGGTGTGTATTCCAACCCTGACCATATGACTATCATTCCCATATTTTCAGAAATCACTCATATACTTAAGTCCAAAGACATAATCTTCCTAATTAGCTCTTTACTTCTTAGATTTACCTCTTTAATCTGAAGCCCCTCTGTATTCCTAATATCTTTCTTCAGTTTATCAACCAGAATTTTGTTCTCCTTAGGGATGTTTTTCTGGTTTCCTTCTAAAGCATAATTTGTAATTATAAGAACTACTATGGGCATATTATGGTGTTCAGTATCAAAATTCTTTTGAAAATTCTTGTATAATTCCAGATAATTGAAATAGGGAAAACAGTTGAATACATTACCACTTACCCAGGGATCCTCAGAAAGCAACAACTGTCTCATTCATTTGATCATTTCTTGATTCCTCTTTTTGGCACCTGTTCATACACATCATCATTCACTGAAGAACAAGAAACTTCTTTCTCTTCAGGAAATTCAGCTCCACCCTCCATAGGAAATGACTCGTACTATTAATTGTTCAGTGGACCTTCTTCTTCCTCTCCTTCTCTATGTGACATGATTCTACCCTTATCCCTTCTTTCCTCCAATCATTTCTGCCTTTTTTTTTGATAAAAGAAACACTTCATTGTTCCCAGATGGCCTAATGAATAAATATCCCTCAAAAGATACTTGAAGGCTTTTACTTTCTCCTCTAGTAGACAGACTAATCTGCAATGCATTTACCTGTGCAAATGTAGTTGTTGAAGCCATGAAAGTGAATGTCATTGTCAAGGGAGATATTAAAAAGAGAAAGAGAATACAGCAAAGACAATAATTTTCTTTCTGTTATATCATATGATCCTCACAACAACTCTGGGAAGTGCTATTATTCTCATTTTTTACAGAAAAAGAAGTTGACTCACAGTTTAAATAACATGCTAAGGGTTATACTGATAGTAAATGAGACAGGATTCAAACTTAGATCTTTCTGATTCCAAGTCCAGAACACTCTTCATTACAATACCTATGTTACTAATTCAGTAGATGAGTCATCAAGAAGGTACTTTTTTTCTTTTAGGACTGGTGAGTCATGGCATATCTGTAGGCAGATGGAAAAGAGCCAGTGAGGAGTGAGATATTGGATATGTAGAAAAGAGAGAAGACTACTAGTATTAGATTAGATTAGATGAGGTTGAGGGGATATGGGTCAAGGTCAGAGGTAAAGGAATTAGCTTGAATAAGTTGATCTAGATTTTTTTTTCTTAATGAGAGAAGTGGGAAGGGAGGAAGGCAGGGAGAGAGGAGAGTAGAGAGGGGAGAAAGAGAGAGAGAGAGAGAGAGAGAGAGAGAGAGAGAGAGAGAGAGAGAGAGAGAGAGAGAATATTGAGTTATTGAGTAATGGATATAGGCACTGAGGGAGTTTTTTTTTTTTTAGCTTTTTAAATTACTTCACATGCTAAGTCAAAGTATCTGACTCTCATTCTTTGTAAAGTGAGAGTTGTTAGACTACATGACACTAAATTTCCACAAATTTGGTTTGTTCAGTGATTTGAAAGTACTTTAAAAACCATAATCATTGACTTATATGAAAATGAAATTTTTAACTTAATTCTCATTAGCAATTTGTTAAGCTTTAGTATGTGACATGAGATATAAAGAAATGGTTGTTTTTTCTGTTTCCTCTCTTCAGGGTAGGGTATAAGCTATTACTTTTTGCGTCCTTCAGTGTTTTATCTCTGTTGCTTTACTCTTAAATTATCTGGGGGAAAGGGGTCATGACTTAAAACCAAATAAGCTCAATAAAATTAGGCATGAAGTAAAAGTAAATACTTTTTAGTAAGGGCCAAAGGAGCTCTTCCATGAGTAAAGGGCAGGAGACAACTCATGAACTTTGTAAAACCTATTTTGGCTGTGCAGATGTTTTTAAGTACTATTATTATTATCTGGGAATTCACTGTTTTTACAATTTTTACAGTTTAGAGCACCACTTAACAACAAATAGGACTGCTGTTGCCACAATAAACCCACCATATAATAATGTTCTTTATAATTTAATATTATTTCAAAGTTAGATGATCAGGTTAGTTTCATTATATATAATAGAATCAGAAACAGATTGGAAAGGATTTCTCTAGAAGTTACTCCTGAGCTTCTGGGTAGGTTGATCTACATATAAATAATTGTAGCACTCTTATTTCCTTAAATATCAATACAATCAAGTAGTATGTGTATTAATAAGTCTTTCATTCATTCTTCGATGCAACAAACACATACTGAATATGTATTTAAAGCAAAACCTGAGCTAGTTTTTATCAACTATAAACAAATATTTAAGACATTCTATATTTTCAAAGATATCAAAATCTCATAGGGTGAATAAAATATGATGCAAAATATGAAAGTAATATCAATGTAGGAGACTTGAAATGATAACAGGGTTCAGAGTAAAGAGAAATAACTTTCAAATTGGGAGGTTATGTAAGGCTTTTTATGTTTGCTGAATCATTGAGCTGAGTATTCACATAAAGGTAGGGAAATGGGGGGAGAGGTAAGAAGATGCATTTAAGGTGTTGGTAAGAGCATGAGAAAATATGTTGGGGTTGGAATTTTAAAGACATTTTCAAGTAATGTCCATTTTTACTGTACCATATGGTTTATAAAGGAAAGTACTAGGAAAGAAGGATGGAAAACTAGGTTGAATCCAATTTACAGAGGGCCACAATGTCTAGCATACACTTTGTTTGGTATACTTTGGAGAACTGCATCTAGGTGGTGTGGTAGATATAGTATCAGAACAGGATTCAGGAAGATTCATTTTCCAGAGTTCAAATCTGAGTCAGGCACTTCTATATGTATGACCCTGTGCAACTCATTTAACCCTGTCCTACCTTAGTACTTCATCTGTAAAATGAGTTGGAGAAGAAAATGGCAAACCACTCCAGTATCCTTGTGAAGAAAATCTCAGATGGGAACATGATTAAAAAAAAAATGACTAACAGAGCCACAGGTGATTTTTGAGTGAAGGAGTAACATGATTCAAAAAGTACTTAGAAAAAATTGATTTATTAGTAGTATCAAAGATGGATAAGAGGAAAGAATAGAGATAGTTCATTTTAAAATCTATTAAAATTCATCAAAAGATAATATGAGTGAGTTTAAACCATTTTTAAGATCAGCATGTCCCTTCCTGGGTTCAAATAACCTTTGTGTATTATCATCTCCATTTGAATATAAGTTCTTGAAATCAAATATTATCTTTTCTTTTTGTATTCATATCCCAGTGCTTGGCACAATGCTTGATATAATAAATTCTTTATCATTCATGGTCAGTTATAGAACATTTTGGTGGATCACTGAAGGGGGAGAATATACTGGGACTTGTTACAAAGGCAGTGAAAAAATCAAAAGGGTCAATATCAAGTCTACCAAGGTCCATTGGAAATTGTATATGTGTATATGTGCATGGATATGTAGGTATGTGCACCCATACATGTGTGTAGATAGACATATATGTACATGTAGGAGATGAATATTAGACTTTCTGCAGTCTCAATAGAATAAAGTCAAAGGATATCATCATTTTCATATTGAAAAGTATTCACCTTCAGTGAAGCAACTGAATGCAAAGGTCAACAAAGCTTGAACTAGCACTGGAGTGATTGGGTTTCATAACTTATCTTTGTAGTGATCAGAGTCCAATGAATTGACTAATTCTCTTCTAACCAAACAATTCCAGGTGCCAAACATTGCCCCTTCTCCTCCCTCATTTTCCACCTATATGTGTGTGTAGGGAGAGGGAGAAATTGTGAAATGATTCAACTAATGAATAAAATTATTTTTCCAAAGCCAAAGCAAGAGTCAAAATAACTGGTAGCAAAGAATATCAAAAGAGGAATCTGTGCAATGCAAATAACAAATCAAACTAAACCCCATGAAACGTTTGTTGAACTCACTAAGTTAGGTGGGCTTGCCCATAGCCCCACATACAATGTTTTGGATGGTCTATTTTGATGGGAGGTCCTAACTTACTTGAACATGTTTCCAGCCTGGTAGAAGTTGTAGGAATATGAGACTGGGGGTATTGAGTTCTTTGTAAGCACAAAGCAGAGCACCTAATCCTATACGAGATTCAGGGGAATATAATGTAGATTCTTTTCCTATAGTTTATTTGAGGATATGATGTGAAATCACTAGAGAACACTAAAAGATGGTAAATAGCAAAATCACAAAAGGCATGTACAAATGTTGAAAAAAACGGGGAGTTAGAGGAAGCAGATAACAGTGTGGAGAAGAAATGAAAGAAAAGGCTTCAGAAAAGATTTGGCGTTTGAGCTTCACCTTAAAGGATAAGGAAAATTTAGACAAAGGTGGTATGGTTTTTGCTGATGGCGGAGATGGAAAAGAGAAAGATGTAGCATGCTCCCTTTGTATCACATTTAGATCTTCCTTATTATCTGACAATTAGTGTTGTGTGAAAATGAAATGGGTTACCCCTGAACATGGGGGATTTCTTCTTTTTGGAGGTTCTCAAGCAAGACCAGATGATTCCATTTGGGGGGAATGGTATAATTTTTTTTTTCACTTGTAGGCTAGGAGAAATGACATTTGAAGTCGCTCCCAACACTGAAATTATGTGATTCTGTGAGACATTCACAAAAGGAGTTAATATGTCAATATAATAAAAAATAACTTAAGGAGCATTTTTTAGTATTCATTTAGATAAACTATGATATTTGTCATAAAAGAGTCTAACAATCTCTTCTTCCTTCACTGTTCTGACTACCTAATTACTAGGTACAGCAGAAGGCAAAACATTGTAAGGAAAGGTAAGTTTGAAATTGACATGATATAAAAATATAAATGTTACAGAGTAATAAGGGAAAGAAATATTTAGTCCCAAATGTTTAAAGCTGAAGATTTCTATAAAACATCCAATTATAAAGAGAAAGTACAAAATGTCATATTTCCAACCATGTCACTTTTAAACTATCAGTGTAGTGCAAGAATCACCTTTTTGGTGATAAGCCAATCTTTTTATGCTTTGCAAAAACTTCACTTTTTTCTACTGTATGACCTTGAAGTAAAAATCAATCTCTCCCCAAATCATTTATAAATATAGAATACTCCCATCAACCTGTGGCAGAACTAATGCAAAGGAGAAATATCCTACTAACCCCTCCTCATATACTGCTGATTGTGCTAAAATTGGTATAGAAAAGAAGAAAATTAGGGCAGGGTATGTGTGACTAGTGTATGGCATGCTGAGGATTGGGAGTGGAGTGATGTAAGACAGTTGCATATCAGAGAAATAGGAAATTAGATTTCTAGACAGTGACATTTGTTTAAGGGAATAATGAGAAATATGGAATCAGAGTGGAGAAGAAGTAAAAAATTATGAATAAAGAAAGGCACAGATGACATGGATATTTCAAGACAAAAAGTAGGAAAAAAGGGATTAGATAAGGGAGATGACAGAATCCTCATATATCTTTGTCCTGGGTTATATATGGGAAAAGAGACTGGCTTAGAAGGTTTCTGCGAATAAGAAAAGAGGTGAATGTTGTAAATTAGCATCTCAGGATACCCCATTGTGTCATCTATACTGAGTGTGGGGGTAAGCGCTGGAAAACACAAGCAAGAAAAAAAAGACCTTGCATTTTTAGGACTTCATGGAAATTTGAGGCACTTGGTCTTTATTTTTCAATGGCTACATACAGTCATTTTTCCATGACCCAAGGAATGGACCTGGGTTCTCAGAAAATAAGACCTGGGAGAAAACTAACCAACCATGATGGGAAACTTAGAGCGATAGCCTCCTAAGGGTCCACGTAATGAGTTAAGCTGAGTCAAGTTTAACCAAGTAATGTGAGGCTGGAAACCTGTTCTACCTGTGATTTACCTAATTTGAATAAACTGCAGTTTATTCTTCTAGATTTCAGAACACTGTAGGAAAGCAATTTTATACTGTAAACAGCTAGGTGACTGTGTTGTGCTGGGGAGAGTTTATGGGAGAAGGGTACAGTAGGAAAGGAAAAGGACATGATTACAAGGTCTCGGTCCATGGAAGAAAACCTATCTCCTTTTCCTTTGGAAACTGTTACCCAGTGGTAAAAAAACAAAACAAATCGAAAAACAGCAGTGAAAATGCCAAGGAAACCTTGTGTTTGTGTCTGAATCTGTGTTTGCTATACTCCTGCATTTCTCTGTTGTTTCAAAGTGGAAAATTGTTCCCTTGGAGCAAATTCTTGGTATATGTGAATCAAGGAATGGCAAACCCAAAAGAGCTTTCCAGTTTAATCTATCTCTGAACAAGAATCTCATTTCTAATTCTACTTGGTGTTGTTGAGTCATTTCAGTCATGTCTGACTCTTTGTGACCATTTGGGGTTTTCTTGGCAAAGATCCTGGAGTGGTTTGCCACGTCCTTCTCTAGTTTAATTTTTTTAAAAACAGAGGAACTGAGGCAAACAGGGTTAAATGACTTACCCAGGGTTACACAGATAGTAAGTGTCTGCAGCTGAATTTGAATTTAGGTCTTCCTGACACCAGACTTGGCATTCTATCCATTGTACCACCCAGCTCCAATTCTTAGCAAGTAGTAATTCAACCTTTTCTTGAACATCTCTACTGAGGGGAGCACCCACTAAATTCCATCTGAAGACCGCCTCTTTCACTTCTGGATGATTCTTATTGTTAGGATGTTTTCCTTTCCATTAAATCTACACTTACATCTTTGCAGCTTCTGCCCATTACTTCTACTCCTGCTCTCTGATCTGTTGATACCAATTCAAATTATCCCTTTTTCCATAAGTCTTCTATCTTTTCTCAGCTAAACAAGCCTAGTTCAATCTTTCTTCATTTAGGTTGACCAGTTGTTTTACTGCTTTACCATCTCGGTTGACTGTCTATCTATCTATCTGTCTATCTATCAACATGTATACATATATGTATGCATGTATGTATACATTTATAAATGTGCATATATACATGTCACCAAGACACATATGACACACACACAAACACATTCTAATTACCAGTATCTTGCCTAAAATATCATTCTGGGTTGTAACCCCAGTACTCTAGATGTGTTCTGGCTAGTGAAGAAAACATTGCTCCCCTATTGCTTCCCTTGTTTTACATACTATACTTCCATATATGCAGGCAGAACAGGCGTATTCTAAACCTCTGCCAGGATTCTGACAATCTTCTATAACTTCCTTTGACATTTTTGGTTTCTTACATTAACATAGATAACAGAAGGAAGAGGATGGTCTCAGGTAAAAGGACTGTATACTGATTTTTAATGAAAAATCTGGGATAGGAAGGGACGCAATGAGGTCTAAAGCATGTTTGTTCCCCTCCAGCTTTCAATGTAGTATTTGTGACAGTTGTACAGAAGAGCTAGACTCTCAGCCATTTGACTTGCTCCTGATTTTCTTGATGAGCATAGGGGGAGAGAAAGTTAGAATCAGTTTCTAGATGAGAGTTTGGGACACGGGTTGAATGGAGAGCCTGAGAGCCTGTATGATTGATTGAGAGAGGTGCCTGAACATAGTTAATGCTTGATAAGTGTTTGACAGTTGTTTCCATCCGTCTCTACATGCAGATACAGCAAGAAGACTCATCAAAGTTACTATAGCACTTTCTAATCTTGTAATGAGTTAATAATTTCAATTCACCTCCCATGTCCCAAGGAGAAAGGAGGCCTATAATATTGAATTTCGTTTTTATAACTCTAGTGATGTGACTGCAAGATTAAAAAGAAGATAAACACCAACCTATAGCACTTTTGTTGTTGTTGTTAATGGTGAATTTTATTTTTGTTGTTATTTTGTTGAGTTTTTTTTGCCATGGGCATGAATGGAATGTGTAGTCCTTGTTACATAAAAGTCATGATCATGTTTTTACTCTAAATTTACTACTCTATATATTAAAACCATGACCTTGACTGAAGGTGGTTAAATGAAATAAGCCAAGGAAAGAAAAAGGAAAGATTATGATATGATAATATGTGAAGCATGAGCCTGAGATTGAATGATCCTGAATAAGAAACAGCACCTGGCACAAAATAGTTACTTAAGAATTATTTGCTAATTGAACCCCTTGATGCTCCAGCATAATATTCTTCCTGGAAGGGAAGTAAGGTTAGTCTGGAATGATCTATTTTTGTAAAGCTATGCTTCCTCTTTGTGGTTCATTGCTTCCATTTCTAGGGGCTCAATGACCACTTCCTGAATCTATTCTAGAATATCAGCAATCGAGTGCAAAAAGACTAATTTATATACTTCAGACAGTTCTCTGACTTTATTTAATAACTTAGCCATCATTTATTTGTCATTTTCCAGTCCCAAAGGACTTCTGCCATATTCTGTAATCTTTCCACAATGGCCCACAAACCACATCTGCCAGGTCTTTCATTCCCTTAGATGTGGTTCCTCCAGACCTTGTGATTTGAATGCATGAATGTCAGCTAGGTACTCTCTTAATTTCCTCCTTAATTATCTAAGGTTCCAAATCCCTAAGGATCAATTTGTTCATGGACTTTCCATTTTGAAGATCATTACCTGTAGCAGAGAAGACAGAAGCAAAATGAGGTTCTCTGAATTCTCTCCATACATAATTAACATTATCCCTCTTTTTTCCAAGTTGCAGTCCTATTTCTTCTGCGATCTTCCTCTTTTTCCCTATATAGTGGGAGGAATGAAAACACAAAGAACAAAAGCAGCCTTTTTTTATGAGTGATTTCTGCCAGGTTCATCTCATTTTGATCTTTAGTGCTTTCAGAAGTATTTTGCCAGGGCCGTATACTGCTTTCATACTTATGTTTTATAACATTCCCTTATTTTTGTCTTTTGTACATGTCTTTAAAAAAATCTCAAGGTAAATCAATGACACTAAAGTCTTAAGAGGACTATTCCTTTTCTTTCTTATTGGCATTATTTCTTTTTTAATCTCTTCAGAATTAAATTCCTAGATTCTTCTTTTCTCTTCTAGACTATTTTTTCCATAGAATTTTTGTACTATCTTTTTCTGAACACTTTAAAATTTGCTTTCCAAAGATCTAGAATGTACTTAGGATTATACTCAGTTTTTCTTTCAAATTATCATTTTTCCTTTACTCCAAGTGTCTTGTCATTTTTACCTTCAACATCTGATTTTTATTGTTGGTGAGAAGAGGGTACAGAGTAGTAATTTTCCTAGTTGGTATCCACTATTTATTATAGCAAATCAAGAAATTATAAGATGCTCTGTTTTGCCAGACAGTTCAACTGATGAATGGGCAATAGGATTCACGCCTCCATACAAAGACTGTGATTTCTTTCTCAAGATTTCACGTCTCCTTTCTGTCTTGGGGGGCTGTGTTAAAATTTAATGACAATATCACTTTCGCTTTTTGCTTCTGTCGCTGCTGCTCTGCACTCAAAAGAGCCTGACCATAGTTCTCCAGGTTGGCTGCTGACTTTACTCACATTGAGTATATAATTTTAGTATTCAATGTTTTCCCCACTCTCCTTTACCTATCTTAAGAGGCAGGACAGCATAGTGGATAGAATGGAGTGAGAGACTCAGAGAGACAATTGTCTAAGTTTCATATGACCTCATACACTTCTTACTTATTTAACCCTGGGAAGGCTGTCCAACCCCAATCCCCATATAAAGTGGAAAAAATAACAGTGCCTACCTAATTGGTCTGAAAGAAGGATTAGATGAGATAATGTATGTGTTTGGCTCATTTTGAGTTCTTATTTCTTCTTACTCCTACTTATTTCTTACTTCTCTTACTTTGAATATTTGTGTATATGTATGTAAGGGTATTTGTTTATATACATATATACATATGTATATATGTTTATACACACATATACACATACATGTATATAGACAATGTTATGTATATCTATACATATATGTTTATATGTGTAAATGTAAACACATATACATAAACCCACATACATATGTGTATGCATGTGAATATTATATACAGATATATACACATAGTATGTGTGTGATATATACACATGTGAAATATATATACGTGTATATATCACACACACATGCATACACACACAATTGTTTTTATTGCTGGCTCCTTTCTTGACTCTTCCTTAATTTACATAAATTCCCAGAAATAGATAAGACATGGTATAAATTGATTTGAAAGATAAAAATTTGACAAAATGCTTCTTTCAGGGCAAGGTATTAGTTTATCTTTGTCATTCGCAATCAAAACAAGTTTTTATTTGACTGCTAAGGTTAGTATTGTGATACTTTAAACATTAATAAACTGCTAGAAAATCATAGCACAGTGAACATCTTATTCCTGATATCTTTTGTGAATCACAGCTATATGCAAAATATTATGACATTTTGAGAGTTATTTTTCATACTTGGAACTGGTTAAACAATCAAATTCCTAACACTATAATATGTAATTATTATAATATTATAAGGATGCCTTTATAGCCTTAATTTTATCCATAAAAAGTAGAAGATAGGGGCACAGCTACAATCAACTATATTTGCTCAATGCTTCAAAACAAATAAATACTATTCTTTTTAACAGAAATCTTCAAGTGACTAGAGAACTAGTCTTAGGAAACCAGAATTCCATGATGAGGCTACTGTGAGGTGAATTCTATTGCTACCACCACCACCACCACCAGCACCACCACCATCATCATCATATTTCTTTCTATGTTTTACGAAACATTTTATAAATATTTTCATTTCTCCTCACAACAATCCTGGGAGTTGTTGCATTATTATCTGCATTTTATAAATTGGGAAACTGAGGCAGAGGTTTTTCTCAGAGACATCCAACTGCTAAGTTTCTGAGGGAGGATTTCAATTCAGGATTTTCTGACTCCAGTGCCAGTGTTCTACTCACTTTGAAAGAAAACCTACCAATTGTTTTTCTAAGGACCAAGAGAAAAATACCATTTGTAGTGCTGAGATCTGGGAGGCCAGTATTTGTTAAATATGTACGAGTTTCAATATATATTTAATTTCATAGACAAAAATAAACATTATTCCAAGGAAGGCAGGGTAGCCTGTGCTTCTCCTGTCAGATGGTTTTCCACATTTAACATCACTTTTCCCCTGTCTAGATTGAAAATTATTCAGAATACTTTGTTTTCTTCCCTGAAGTGGCACAGCAGAGATCATGAAATGCCACTTCTGAAAAGATGAACCATAATCTCTGCTTTCAGAAGTGAAATCACCTTGTTAATCCAATAGCAACAATTTCCAGACTCAGCAAAAGTAAAACAAAACAAAATAAACAAAAAACTATCAAACCAGTTGCACATTTAGTAGAAATCACTTGACTGTCTGAATGTTTCAGTTTTCAAACAGTTTTCTTTAGCATTAGACTAATACAGCTATGGATGCAAAACAGTATCAGGATACAGATGGCACTGCTCCTCCACTTTATCTGAATATCCTCCTGGATACAATGATCCTAACTGAGATGGAGGAGAAAAAGAAGACTGGGTTACTGAGGAGACATGGCACTCATTACAGAAAAGGTATTATAACTTAGATGAGTGTATTTGCTAAAATCGTCTGACTTTCAGCAAGAAACAAAACTGGATCACAGAATATTGCAACTCTGTCTGCTTCCACCAGAGATCATAATTGGGCTATGATTTTTACAACAGGCAAGTCTTATGGTCAGAGGACTGAGATTGGCAAAAAGTAACACTGATGCCCTGAACCTGAAGATATTACAAACAATAATGAAAATACTTTTTTTTTTAAATTTCTGTGTATACACATTACCCACAAAGTAATATATGTGGCACATTTTCTTTTCCTGCTATTATTCTCTACTTGAAATGATAAAATATTTTCAGAGAGTTTAAAGCACTTTTGCATCCTTACAAATAATAACCCTTTTTTTCCCTGGGAAATCCTCACTCGATTGGTATTCTGTTTAATTCTATTAATATACTTTGGATGACTATAGAAATGGTTTCACATGAGAAGAGGTAATTTATCAGTCAAAAAAAAGTAGAAGCAGTAGTTGTAAATCAAACTATTGCTTGATCTAAGAAGGGTTATTTAGATTAACTGAGGTCAGGTTTCTGAAGAGATAGTTTAGGAACTCTGTCCTTTTAATGGCATTCATATGGTAAGTACTCCTTAGAGGAATGGCCAAGTGACAGAGATTCCTGTCTAGTCTGTCTCTTTGTGGCACTACTGCATTTCCTTGTAGAAGAAAGATATTTTAAAAGGACAGAAGAGGCAAAGGGAAATAGTGAACAGGAAAAGGAAGGAGCAAAAATAAGAGCAAAAGGGGAAGGGAGAATGAAAATGGCAAAGGAGAGGAAGGTGCAGGGAGTGACAGAAATGTGGTTAAAATGAAAGCTAGTCAATTGACCTTCAGATTCTATGTTGGTAGCTCAAACCAAACATTATTTTTACTCAAAAACTGACTCTCTTGAAGGCTTTGGTTTCTTTTTACTTTAGATTTTTGGAGATAATTAGATTATTTTATTTAACACTTAAGGGATTGTTAAATATTGATTATTGGGAGAATTTTCAAAATTCTTCACTTTCTTCCTTTTCTAACCTGAATAATCCCATAATAACCCAAAAGAATGAAAAATTAATTCTGCTTTGCATGAATTCTTTTTTTAATTAAATTGCTGGATTTCTCTGAAGTTGATATTGTTACAGTATGTAAAGCATGTGATTAAGATATTCTAAGATTGTAACATTGTCTACTAGAAACATTTCATGATCATTTAAAATTGGTAATTGTTTTCTATACTTAAAATTTCTCATTCTATCAATACATCAACTTTCATTTATTTATTACTTACTCTTTGCCAAGCATCATTTTAGCCACTGGGGTTATAAAAAGTATATTTCTAATCTTATTAGTTCATATTCACTTATCCATTGAGATCATAATAGATCATGACTTACTCCCATTGGATTCAGTAGTATAGAATCAGATACATTGCATCACCTGAGAAGGGGACATAGCACTTCCAGGGGAGGCTTAGATACTAAGACTTAATGCACTGGGACATCTGGCATGTTAGTCTGTATCTAATTGTGCGAAATTCTACCTATTTTCTTCAGGTCTCCTGCATTTCACATTGCAGCCCAATTTCATAGACTCCCAGGAACTATGAATCATATAGCTCAACTTTCCTTATTTTCCAGATAAGAAAATTGGTGCTTACTAATGTTAACTGACAAGGTAACACAAGAAATCAGTCCTAGGTTGAGATTATAATGGCTCTGTCCTTTCCACCTACAGCACATTTCCTCCCTTTTCTGAAGTTCTGCAGCATCTCTTACAACTTTCATGCTCTTACTACATTCCAAACTTTTATATTTGTATACAGGGAGCACTATTTCCCTAGCACATCTATAAATCTTTTTTTCTCTAGCAGTTCTACATCTACGATCCTATTATTTCTTCAAAACCTCACTCCCAGCACATACACATTAAGCTTCTTGAAGGCATGAATTTTGTGTTCTTTCCCTCCCTGTAAGTCTCACTGATTTGGACAAAATAGAGATTCAATTAAAAAAAAAAAAAGGTTTGTTAAATGAATATCTGTAAGCATACTGAAATGGAGAATAGAAATGTTTAGAAACTAATGGTGATTTTGAAACATTCATCCTGAGACATCTCTATTAAATAAAAAAAAAAGTGTCATTTACATAACACTTTTAGTTTTACAAGATATCTTACCATATGTTATGTAAATTGAGCCTCACAACAAGCCTGAAATATTTTTCAGGTGAGAAAACTAAGGCCGAGAAAAGTTAAATGAAACCCATAGCCAGTTAACAAATGTCAGAAGATGCAAACCCACATCTCTTTGACTTCAAGTCTAGCACTCTATACACACTATGAAACAGTATAGCTAACTATAGATAACTACTGCATCTGAGAGGTTGTAATATTTAGAATCAAAGAACAACAAAATATTAGAACTAGAGGGGACCATTCAAGTTATTTTGTCCAACCCCTCATTTTATGGAAGGAGAATGTAAGGAAATGAGATGTTATGTAATTGGAGGAAGGGAAACACACCAGGTAGTTTATTGAGGTCTCTCTCAGCTTGAAGATGCTCTTTCTGGAAAACTTGTTTACTTTTAGTATATTCATTAGCATTTTGTATAATTAATGATTGGGAAGAGTAAAGCCAGAGCTAATTTGAGTGTATCAAAGAAATTATGGAAGGAAAACTACCAAAGTGCATTGTATAGACTGCTTTGCTGCAATCTGAATCTTAAAAGAAAAGTTTTTGAATGTTGAAGACTATGCAATATTTCAAGATTCTTTTCAGAGGTGCCTTTTTTTTCTTTCAATGGAGGCTTTTTTTTCTCCTTCATAACCAAGAAATTATATTTGGCAATAAAACTTCAATCCTCTAAATTCTTGAAATCATTTACCAAACCAGTGACTATTGTTAGAGAATTATATTTAGACAAGTAAATACCAAAAGCTTAAGAAAGTTTCAATTTGAGGAAAAAAGTCTAGGATGAGAGTCAGCATGGTGGTGAAATAGTGATTAGAACATAAGACGATGTTTGAAGTCTGTTTCATTTATTCACTCCTACCTATGTGACCTGGGGAAAGTCACATAAGATTTCTAAGTTTTGAAAAAGAACATTTGCACACAGGCATATGCAAAGCACTTTTAATACATGTGTACTTCATAAATTATGTAGAATATGGATCAAAGTGTTTTATATGATATATATAATCATATAGTATACATAGAATATATCATTTTTGTTATAATATATTATTATGAATAACAAAATAAATACTGTGAATATTAATATAATTGAATATTAAGAGAATAGAAAGTAACTTGTATCTCAAAATCAGCATTTCATTAAACTTTGATTAGATATCTTTCTGATAACTAAGGAAATATTAATGCAAATATTAATGAACACAATCAAAATGAAGTGAAATCTATGGATATATAGGACTTTTTTCTTTTGGGGTGAGTCATTCTATATAAGCTTTAATGTGAGATTATTGTTTTTCTTGGGGGGTGGAAATGAAGAAGAAAACTCAGTAATATAAGTGAAGGGTATGGACTTCCAAAAAAATGTGATGTATATTAAACAGAGTGATTAAACTGGGGAAATCAGCATACATGTGATTAATCTTTAATTAATACCACTGAACCCAAAACTTGGCAACTAAAACTAAAAGTAATGCAGCTGGCAGAATCTTTTGTCATATTTGTCAATAAAAAGAATCCCTACAACCCTAGAAGGAAACTCAAGTCAATTCAAACTTCCACTGAAATCAAAATACCCCTATGTACTACCTTCTCCCCCAAATTTATAAAATATATATGTATACCTATATGTATTTGCATAAATATATGCATACACATCATATGTGTGTATATATGTATGTGTATATGTATATGTACATATATAAACATATATATATGCATACACTCACAACTATACATAATACAATGATAGATTTAAACTGAGACGGGCCTCAGTTGTTATTTAGTCTGACCTCTTCATTTTAAAATGAGGAAATATAGGCCAAGAGAGAAAGTAATCAGTGAAGTGGTGGAAATGAAAAAAATATAAGAAAGTATTGGCAGAGGCATGAGCTTTGCATGTGAAAAAGTTTTTAGATGAAGATGTGATATGGTTCCAACACTTTAGTAGGTGACTGTGATCTGAGGCTACAATAAAAGACATGTTACTCATAATGATGGAAGGGATAATCCTATAATTCTGGTCAGGCTACATTTGAGGCATTTTATTTGGTTACATGAGCCACATTTTAGGAGGTACATGCATGGGAAGGAAACGATTACTGGAGGTCATTCACTATAAAGGTAATTTGAAAGTGTTGGGGAATTTAAGGGCAGAAGGAAGATGGGTGGAATATATGAAATGAGAGATTCAGACTGCATAAAAGAAGTAGTATTCTAATTATTGTATTTGTTTAAAAATAGAATGGGTTATCCTGAAGGTAATGTCTACTTCATCACTGAAGGCCTTTTTCAGAAAACTTCTGTCCATATATAGATTAGAGTGGATTACCTCTCAGATCCCTAACAATTTTAAATTTTTAGTATTAACTTAAAAAGACAATTATATTGAGCAGAAAATGGAAAGTACCCTATAAGTATGGTTCATCTTAAACCCACTAAACCCCAGATGTCTTTGAAGATAACTTTACTCAAACACCTGCTTGGGCTAGAGCAAACTAGACACACTGAAAAAGAAATTATGCATTGAAAAAGGAGGAATGAAGTTATCTGGAAAAATACAATAACTAAAAATTTCCTAAGGAACAGTTCTCTCTGTATATGATTTTACATGTGCATTGATGGCTTTCAGGGTAGACTACTCCTTTAAAAGAGAGACAGAACAGAAAACCCTTAAGAACTCTACTAGAGATTAAATATTAAAAAATCATAATTTTTAAAGAAAATGTAAGATCTAAACACTACCATTCTACATATATATATGTGTGTGTGTGTGTGTATATATATATATATATATATATATATATCATCAAAGTAGTTAATTCTGCTATACTTAGTCACATATTTAAATCCTATTGGTCTGATTGCTATTTCAAAACTTTGAACATTTAGCTCCTATACTCTCTAACACACACACACATAATCTACTTAAAATCATGTATTAGTTGGCTACTATGTACTAACAACCATGCTAGGGGTGAGTGCTAGGTGTGGAGACCAAAAATGAATAGTCCCTTTAAACACACGTAAACACACCTACCAAACACACCCCGCCTCCCCACACACACCTACTAAACACAGACACACACACATATACACATGCAAGCACATTTCATTTCAATTCTAAAGTTTACTTCAGGGAAAAGAGCCAGACAAATGCCACTTCATCGTCCTACAGATTCAGTATCTCTTTGTGGTGATTAACTACTAAAGACTACCTCAAGGCATGTCTCCAGTGGAACCACTTGCACTCATTTTTTTCTCTTATTCCATGCTTCTCATGATTATTCCGAAGCAGCAGCCCCAGTAAAAGTGGTGATAACTAGTCCTATACTATTCCTTTTTATTTTTCCTGCGTCCCTGTAGCTTCCTCATCTTCTCATAGTGGTTCTAGATGTAAGCCCTTGGAGGGAAGAAACCATATGCCTACTTTGTGCTCCAACTGATTAAGCCGAGGCTACGTTCAGACAAGCATCTTACATGTGCTTCTTGAAGAGTAATGAGGCTGGTGATCTGCAAAGTGGGTGAAATTGGTTTGATAACAAGTTCTAGGGTCCTACTTTGGATGATTAGTTAACAACGGTGAGGGGAAAAAATAGTTCACTGGCATGGGAAGCCTGTGTGAATGAATGTGTTATTTTAGAAGATGGAGGAGAAGAAAAAAAAAACAAAAACAAAAACCTGATCTTGGATCTTTTACTCCACATAAGCTGAGATTCTTGACATATTTGAAAAGATCATATTTATTATTATTATTATTAATTACTATCATCATCATACCAACTCTAAATTAAAATGGAAAACCCTACTTACTTTAATTAACCACTGAGCTCAGTAGAATGAGTTGGAGTTAGGAGTCCAGTTTTCCCTAGTTGAGAATTCCAAATATATCCGTGCCCCTGTCTTGGGAGAGCCCCTCCAGCTGTGGCAGGTGCAGATCACGGACCTTCGCGCGCTCAAGCACCCTGACTCTCCCCTCCCTACCCGCCCCCAAGTGGGCGCTGAGCTCTTGAGCATGCTCAGTATGGTTGCTGGAGTCACTGAGGAGTTTCCACGCGTGTATTCCACTTGTCCGGGTTTTAGCAGGAGCCTGTGTTGAGGGGGTTCAAAGGGGGTGTGTGTGTGCAGGGGATGGGGGTGGCACCCGGGAGCCAGGGCAGATTTAGCTTTGCAAGTAGCTAGATTCTCAGCTGCCCAGGCTTCTCCTGCTGGCTGTTGCTCCGAGATGCTCAAGCAGAGCGCTGGGCTATTTCACCTGCCGCGCTGAGGCAGGGGGGGCATTGGGGAGAGCGGTTGCTGCTGAAGGCAGCTGGGGTGTGTGAGATGGGGGGAGCGCATACTGCAGTATAATGCGAGCCCGTCTCTTCTGGAGGAGCAAGCAGCTGCCCGAGCCCCAGCGCCCCTTTCAGGTGCTCTGCCTCGGTCTCCCAACCCTCCAGTAACTTGACTCTTCGCTTCTTCTCTTTTCTGGTGCTTCTCTCGGTATAGGGGTGGTGGGGGGGAGGGGGGGAGAGTTTTTGGGGGAGGATTGCGGTAGCTGAAGGAGAGATTCCGAGAGGGAGCTTGCCTGGTGCCTCTCTTCTTCTCCCCCCACATCTCCACTCTCCCCCCCTCACCGGGCCCCCGCCGCCCCCCTCCGCTGCCGCTACCACTGCTGCTACTGCTTTGCTCTTCGCCAATTCGGAGAGAGACGGAAGCTTGTGTCATGCAATTGGTGCCAAGTGAAGGTGCCCGAGTCTGAAGTCCCCGTGAGGAAGCGAAAGCCAAATCCAACCCCACAATGACAGCCATGAAGCAGGAGCAGCAGCCGTCCAATCCCGGGGCCAGAGGGAGCCAGGCGCAGCAGCAAGATCAGGTAAGAGTTTGCAGCAAGTATCCCTCCTTGGGGATGTGAAGACGGGCTTCAAGCATCTTTCCTCCCAGCTCCCCTCTTCCATCCACCGCCTTTACATTATCCCCTCCCCCTGTCTCATCCCCATCCCAGCGCTCACCCCTGTTTGTCTTTTCCCACTCCACCCCCTTTTTACCCTCCTCCTTTCGCTGCCCTTCCCCCCACCCCCCAATTTGGTTGTTTTCCAATCCTCCCTTATGCACTCTGAAGGAAGTTGAAGCATTTGAGTGCGCTCTAGGGCCAGGGAAAGGATGCGAAAGGTGGAGAGACATGGGGAGGGCGGGAGAGAGGTAAAGAGCGACTACCTGAATATATGGGGGGAGAGAGGGAGGAAAGGTGAGGGAGCCCAGGAGGGTTGGCCGCAAGCGGGATGGAAAAGTAGTGGCTGTTGGGTCCGCTGCTGTCGTGACGGCTGCTGCTGCTTCTGCTAAAAGCTACCCAGCCGGAGTGAATGGCTCATCAGAGCAAAGAAAAGGAAGGATTTTCAATCCCCCATTCATGCTTGTTGGAAGGTAACTGTAGGGAGCTGTTGGCCCGGGTCGTTGCCTTGGCTTCAGTGAGAAACAGCTGCCTGAAGAAAAGTACACTTTACTGAGGGAGATAGTCGAGTCATCTGGGAGGTTGGCTTGGCTGTACCATTTGAGAGAGGCGGGGAGCTTAGTATAGGTGACGACCTTTAACCAGTTAGTTTTATGGTTTCTTGATTTGAACTTGGTCAGTTTCTGCATCTATGCTGGCTTGAGGAAGGGGCAAGTGATGTGATTAGATAGGGGAAGGTTTGGTGGTTTCCTGAATCCACATGTTTTCAGTTTCTGCAGTGTGGTGCTTTTATAGAGACAGTTGATGACGAGCCCTCTTGAGCAGAGATGGGCATTATTTTTCTTGCTCTTTTTTTAGCTTTCTAACATCCCTTCCCTCCTCCCCCCGCCACACACATTGATTTTTGTTTGTTTGTTTCAGTGTTGTCCAGTGAAATAACCTAAGGGTGACTCTTGTACTCATCTTTCCCAGACTAGGTTGATTCTGGAGTTTGGGCTGTTGCTTTACTCTTAAGTTGAAAGAAGAGGCGGGAGGGTGGAGGTGTTAGGAGTTTGAGGTGGGGAGGTAAAGAAAAAGAGAGACAATTATGAGGAGCCCTTTCATAGATCTGTCATGTTTACATCAATTAGGAACTCTAGGTAGATACTGTCAGCTATTAGGTCATTGGATAATTATGGCACTCTGGAAAAGAGCCTCCTATGCTACCTACCAGAGATGGTGCTCTATGCCCAGGATACACTGCGGAATGGGCTGTAACGCCTTCCTGGGCAGACACTTTCCCAGATGATTTCTGGAAGTGGGTATAAAATACGATCAGCCAGAATCATAAGCAGTGGCTCAGCTATTAAGCTTTTCTGTGCCCTTAAGTTTAAAGTGTAAAAGGAGCTGTCCAAATGGAGATGAGATGGAGTAAAAGTGGTCCTATTAGCATCCTAGAGTCTTTGCTTATTATCAGCAGTCATCACCTTCCCTACATTGCCTTTAGGGGTTTCTGTTTCACAGGTGGTGACTATTACCACTCACTGAAAGCTTATCTGGGTTTATACTACTGCATGATGCAGTTTATGCAGTAATTTGTTCTGTTTTGGAAAGATTATTGAAAGTGTTTTGCCCTTTTCAGGGTTAAACCTCTAAAAAGATGAAAAATATCCTTCCCCCACCCACCTTTGTTCTTAGAAGAGCAACTGGTTAGCAGCTATTTAAGAGATTATTTGTCAAGAAAGGAGTATGGTTTGGAAATCCACTTTCAGGCTGACAGCACCCTAAATTTCATTAACAAGCTGCCATGCCTCTCAGTTGCTCCTGGGATGATAGTACCAACAAGAATGATTAGTCAGGTGAGATTCCCCACATGAAATTTCTGCTCAGTAACCTGTGACACCAGCTGGTTACTTTGGGTGCTGCAAAATTTTCAATTATGTTGGAGGTGGAGAGAAAGCCAAGTGGAACATAGCTACAATATCTGAAGATAATGTTAATAATCTGTCTGTTCTGTATATACTGGCAAATCTACAATCCATGTGTAGGGATTGGAGTTACATTTACAATTTATTGCTAATTTATATTGAGACATACATACACACATATATTTCATGCTGCTGTGTATTTTTGTAACCAATAATTTTTCATAATATCATGAATAGTTGATTAATTCTCATTTAGTTCTCATAATAAAATTAATAGTATTTCCAAATGGCAGTGTTGAATGTGTGTGTGTGTGTGTGAGAGAGAGAGAGAGAGAGAGAGAGCATGTTTTGCATATGTGCAAAAATTTTTTGGAATTTGAGAAGGGGTAGATAGACCTTAAAAATATACTCTACAGAATACCATTTAGTTTCATGTAGCTGGTTGCAGAAGTCCTTCCAAATATGCCAAAGTAAATGTGCTCTTCATCTTAAAATTAACAAGTGGAATTTACATGAAACAATGTGTGTCATTACTATGAAAAATAAATGATTTCTGGAAGTTATAAGGATATGTGCTATTATAGTCACTCTAGGCCCAACTTGGGATGTTAACAGTCAGAATTCAGAAAATCAGTAGTGAATATATAACTTTATTAGTACCAATTATTTTAGTTTTTCCAGTATATGCAATATCAAAAACTTAAGAAAACAATAAAATTTTCCTTTAAAAGAACTGTCCTTTTAAATAATGTTTTATGATTGAGGGGCATGTTCCATCTGATCATTCACTAGGTATTGATTTTGAGAGAATTAGATTCTCTGAAATGTTGCCAAAAAGGTCTTTTGCTTTCCAAGGTAAAGATACTTTTGCATTCTAAAAATCAAGGTGTCCTGATTCTAGCAAGGATCTCCTTTTACTTAAATGACAGTGAAGGGCCATGATATTTTTTTCATAGAGAAAATGTCTATGAACTTCTGAAAAACCTTTGTTATCATTGCCAGAGCTCTTTAGGGGTCTCAACCTCTCAAATTTCACTCATTTGTAAATGCCTGGTGGTAAGTAGGTGCTGTAATCATGATCAGAGCTGCTCCAGGGCAACTACTGTGACAAGAATGTAATATGAAATCTACTCACTCAAATTAGTTAAAATTCTGAGTCCCTGTGAATTTTCATCATTTTAATAGTCTTTCTTTGCTAGCTCCATTGATTAAGTAAATGTTTACCACTTCTTTAACACTTCATGTTTACAAACTGCTTTGGAACCAGCTCTTTAAAGTAGATCAGTATAGCTTTTCTACTTATAAAAATGTCCCATTTTTAAGATAAGAAAACTGAGGTTTAGAACTAATTATTAACTTTTCTTTGATGATAGTAATTCAACATTAATCTCATACTATTTCAGGGCATATCCTTGTTTATGAAATTATTTAAAGAAATTTGAAGTTAGTAAGCGAAGTATATAAAGCTTATTTTGTAAATAAATTACCTTTTAATACACAGATCACACTTACACAACTATATAGCCATATTGAACCCTGTAAGACATAAGTGATTTCTCATGTCACATATCCTGTCACTAAACTTATTTTGAAGAACATAAAAAATTTTCTAAGTTGGTGGTGACACTGTTTTCCCATATTTCCACCAAGTGGCAGTCTTATACTGAAAGCTATGCATAGAAATGTTTTCAAATGATGCACTTATGATCATAACAATAATAACAATTAATAATAATTTTCACTAACATTCTTTTATGATGCCTCCCCATGGTATAAAAATGACCTGGATATTCCACTGCTATGCTAACAGAGCAGAAATTTGGGTAAGTCTTACATGCTTCTAGGACATGGCTGTTGATTGTATCTCTCCTCTGAGGATCAGCCTAGTTAAATGTGCACCTGCTTATCAAAAGAGGGCAGAGCAACAATTGATAATATTAAAAGTACTCACAGATAAAATCACATCTTTCAAAAAGTAATAATTTATGCTCACATACTTTAGTCAGACAATATTTTACATATAGAAGAAATTAAGGTACAGAAAAGTTAAGTGACTTATAGGAGAATTGAATAATGAACCCAAGTTTTCAAGGATATCTCTAAAGACTAATTACTTAGGGTTATTTTTTGGTAGTGATTGTTTTCTGGTGAGGTTATGGTGCCTTAAGCTCTGTATTTCCTATTTCACTATTATTAAAGAAGGAGGGTGAACTTGGGGCATATAAACTTCCTCCATTGATATGGATCAGAAAAAAAAAATATTTGTAACTTGTCATCTTGTAGTTTTTGAAAGTTGCTTGAGAACCCAGAGAGATTAGGGGATTTTTCTATATTCATACAGTTAGGACTTAGATCTAGATCTTTATGAATCTGAGACTGGCTTTTGTATACCACACTTATCAGGTTGTTCTTTTAGATCAAAATAAAACAATCATTACAATTATTGTGGTAGAGCAGTTGGATGGTACAGTGGATTGAATGCTGGGCTGGAATCAGGAAGATTCATATTCATGAGTTCAAATCTGACCTTAGGCACTTGCTAGCTGGGCTAGCTGTGTGCCCCTAAGCAAGTCCCTTCACTTTGCTTGCCTCATTTTCTCATTTATAAAAATGAATGGGAAAAGTAAATAGTAAGCCACTCCAGTATCTTTGCCAAGAAAACCCCAAATAGGGTCATGAAGAGTTGGACAGGACTGAAAAATGACCACACAACAACAACAAAAAATAATATTGACTTATTTTTAGAAACAAATGTTTGGACCATTGAGACAACAGGAATAGAGACTTGATTTGTAGTTTTATTGACCTAGGGATCTCTTGGTTAAGGAAGTTCCCTGTGTCAAAGCAGATACGTGTCTCTTCTATAGCTTATAGACTTTGAGATTTTCAGCACTGAGGGGTTACATGACTTGCCCAGGGTTACAGAATAGGCAAGTGTGACATATGGGACTTGAACCCAGGTCTTCCTTTTACTGGGTATGGTTATCTACCACTATATTATGCTGCCTTATATTAATTAAATAACAAATAAATTATTTTATATGATAAACATCTTATTTTACTAGAAGAGTACAGTCTGATTGGTACCTGGTAGTCAATAAACTGAAAATTACAGAAAATATCTCAGTGATCCTCCTGTATTCTCAGAAGAAATGACCTACAAACTGGTATCTTCATAACCAAGGCATGTATGTACTTGCATTTCTCTGTTACCATTAATTTTCTGCAAATACTTAATGCATTTTACATTTCAGTATTAACATAAGATATTACCTATCTCCATAGTAAAAGAGTATAGAATATAGGCTATTTTTATATCAGCTGAGATCCAGGAAACTCCATTAAAATTCTTAAAGCTGTGCTCTTTGAAATCTTATAAAATTAATTTTCTTTTTTTTTTTTTTTGTAAATAGTATAAAAATGTACTTGGAGACTACTTTTAAACACCGTACTAATATCTTAGAAAATAGCTTTTAGTAATCATATTGCAGGAAGAAAAAACATTCAACATTTTACAGTCATTTAACAGTCAGTAAATATAGTCAGTTTCAAAAAAAAAAATGGACCTCATTGTTTGAGTAAAACTACTTTTCTTCATGTTTGGGGGAAAAAGTAAAACACTCAACAACTTCTAATCTGAGAAATTCAGCCTGCTTCTTAAAAGTAGATAATAAAAGATACATAAATAACATCAATATCTGGTATTATTTAGGACAATGCCCTAATAAGTATGGAAGTCTTTGAAATTCTTCTTCCTACCAAGTTTATATTCTCACATAATTAATTCACATTGTGGTACTGTGAGGGATACTATGTAAGTTATGTTCAAAAATGCTGTTTAAAAAGTTGAGTATTTGCATTCTTCCTTTAATCCTTAACTTTGATGACATGTGTACTTTAAGGAATAAACTATGGAAAACATTATGTTGAGGATAATAATTATATTAGTAATCATTAGTGCTGAGCATTTTTTAAAATGTTGAACATAAAATAATAATAATTTTAGCACATTTTTCTCTTTCTCTATGAAAAAGATAACAGTTCATGATATCTAGTTGTTTCATCCAAATTAAATACCTTAAAAACTCTATTCTTGTAGCCTTCATGTGTATGCAATCCATAGGCCATAGACAACATGTTTAAGATTATATATGTAATATGTATACATATACCATAAATGCATGTATGTATATACAGGTATATGTACATATACACACAAATGTGTATGTATGTGTGTGTGTATTTATGTGTGTGTTTTCTTAAAGACTAGACCAGTGAAATTCAAATTCTTACAGATCCAGCTACACTGGAAAAGTTCAGTGTGGGTCCAACAACTGTCTGTCATCCTAGTACACTGCAGCAAAATTCAGAGAAGACTGGTCAGTGGAATTTCTTTCTAGAGGGAGGGGGGCAGTTTTTTCATGAGGATGACACAATGGGGAAAAATTTTGACTTTGGAGTAAAAGAACATGCATTTGAATACTCTGTGTACCTGTGTGACTTTCCACAAAATTATTTACAATATATGGGTCTAGGTTCTTCTTTGTCAAATATTAGTTTGAGGCTAGATGATTTCTGAGGTCCTCATAGCTACAAATTTGATTTTGAGTTCTACTTGTAAATAGATTGAGAGCTGAAGGATTATAGACTAGAGCTCTCATCACTGTAATTATGGACAAAATCTTGAAAACACTCAGTAAAGACTGATTTTATTGATTAACTTTTCATTTCTCAAATTATGATTCATGTGGGAGCTTCTTACATCAATGAAGAACTCTAAAGTCTAGAATCTATCTGAGGACTTTTCTATAAATTGAGAGAGGTTGGGTACAAAGTGAATAAATGTCAGAAGTGAACTTTGAATCCAGAGTATCATGATACATGCACATGGAAACTTATAGATGTATATACATATATGCATGCATATAAAACATATATATGTCTATCAAAATGTACATACACATATTTATATGCATCTATGTGAGAGAGAGAGAGAGAGAGAGAGAGAGAGAGAGAGAGAGAGAGAGAGAGAGAGAGAGAGAGAGAGAGAGAGAGGCAGGCAGGTTTTAAGGGAAATATTTCCTTACTGGTACACCCAGTTGTACATCCAGTAGGCATTGTAGTATAGAGCAGAGAGAACAGAGACTCAAGTCAGGGAAATCTTTCTTTAATTTCTACATATGAAAAATATTAGTTATATGACCCTTAATTTTCAGTTATCTCAGGCAACTCTCAGAGACTAAAAATTTTGGAAAAGTTGCCAACATGAATTGATAGCTGAAATTTCCTCACTAGGAGTAAGCAGTACCAATGAAATCATTACAAATATGAATTCTGAGATGTGGGAAGAATGATCAGGTCAGAAAGAAAGAGCTGGAAAGTTCCATCACTGTTCTCTAATCCAATACCCTCATTTTATAGATGAGGAAGCTGAGGCTTTGGGAAGTTTCATGGCATGCTAGAGGTCACATGCTAGTAAACAACAGAACTGGAACTGAACCCAAGTCATCTCAACTCCAAGACCAGCAGTCAAACCACTATATCAAAATACACTACGGAAACTTGCTCCACTGTAGAAGGGTATCTCCTTTATAACTTTAAGTGTAAGGCAGGCGTTATTGAGCATTATTTTGTGTCAATCTATGAAAGATGATGAGCTTCCAAGAATAATGTTTTAAAATTAAAATATATAGAGTTACAAAGGAATCTAAATTGAAATATCGTTATCAAGATATATATATATATCTGTATATATATGTATCTGTATACACATGTACATATCTATATGTATCGATATATACACATATCTCGGTGTGTTGTGCAATTTCTTGAATCACTGAGAAATAATTTACTTATGGTTATACAGTTATGTCTTAGAGGAAGAACTTGTTCCTAGGTATTCATGTCTCCAAGGATAGCTCTATGATAACTCTAGCAACATCCTCCAGTTGTGTGTATTTACAGAAACAATACATACATGAAACCATGAATATGTGTGTGTATACATATACCTACACATATACTGCATAGAAACTTACAATTAGAATAAACATATAGTCTTCATTGTTGTTGTTGTTGTGTTGGTTTTTTCCTTGGGCAGGACAATTAAGGGACTTGCGTAGGGTCACACAGCTAATAATTGTCTGAAGTTGGATTTGAATTCAGATCCTCCTGATTTCAGGACCAGTGCTGTATCCATCGTGCCACCTATCTGCTCCTATAATTACAATAAAGTAATGAACAAAGTGCACCTTGCAGAGAGTTCTAAAGAAATAGCAAGAGGCTTATGAAGCTGTGAATAATTAGAATGTGATTAAGACTCTGACTTATTCCAGAATAATTTATATAATTGAAAATCAATTTTCCTTTTCAGACTAAGTTAGTTTCAAGTTTTGTTTTCACACTTTCATTGTCAACATTAATATGTTTTTTTGGCAACACAATCAGAATGTTTGTAATGGAAGGAACCATACAGATCATTTGGAGCAATCACTTAGGTTTACATTTGACGATATGGAGGTTGAGAAAAGGAAACCTGACTTGCCTGATATCACATTGTAGGTAAATGGCAGAGCAGGGAATGAAGTCTAGGTCTTCTGATATAGAGAAAACAGTTCCAGATTAGTAATCAAATGAACCAAGGTTTAATCAAAGTCTGCCCCTTGGTTTTTTTTGTTTTGTTTTGTTTTGTTTTTAACCTGAGTACTGTTGACAAGTTGTTTAACTTCTTTTATTCTGATTTTTTCAGTAATAAATAAAGAGAGATTATACTAGATGACTTTTGTGGTCTCTTTCAATTCAGAGCATATATTTAAAAGAAATAGTTATTTCATTAAATATTTCCCAATTACATGTAAACATTTTTAAGAATAATGTTTTTTGGAAAAATTAAGTTCAAAATGTTCTTTTCCTCCAATCTCGATTCCCTCCTAGAGAACTCAAGCAATTTGATATAGATTATTCCTGTTAAATCCTGCAAAACATATTTCCATATTAGTCATGTTGCAAGGGACAAAAAAGGACAAAGGAAAACACCCAAGTAAAATAAGGTAAAAAAGAAAATGTTTTAGAAAATGAGTTCATTTCTAGATGTAGATAAGCAGTTTTTCATCATGGACCCTTCGAATATGTCTTGGGTCATGGTCTTGATCATAGTACGTAAATCTTTCACAGTTGATCATCCTTAAAATATTACTATTACTGTGTACAGAGTTCTCCTGGTTCTGTTCACTTCATTTTGTATGAGTTCTCATAAATCTTCCTAGGTTTTACTGAGAGCATCCTACTTACCATTTCTTATAGCACAATAGTATTTCATCACAAATTATTCAGCCATTCCCCAATAGATGGACATTCGCTAGATTTCTAATTCTCTGCAAAACAAAACAAAAAAAGGTTGCTATGAATATTTTTTGAGCAAATAGCTTCTTTTCCCTTTTTTGATCTCTTTAGGATCCATACTTAGTCATGTTATTACTAGCTCAAAATGTACATGCACTTTTGTAGACCTTTAAGTGCACTTCCAAATGATTTTCCAGTATGATTGGACTACTTCATCCCTTCACCAACAGTACATTCATGTTCCAATTTTTTCCACATTTCCTTTAGCATATGTCATTTTACCTTTCTGTCCTGTTAGTCAACCTGATAGATCTTAGGTAGTATCTCAAAACTGTTTTAATTTGCATATATCCACTCAATAGTGATTTAGAGCAAGGAGTTTCATGTTTCTATTGATAGATTTGATTTATTTTTCAGAAAAAGTACTTCCTTTGACCTTTTATTAACTTGCGAATAGATCTTAATTTTATCAGTTTGGCTCAGTTATATAAATGGTTGAGAAATGAGGCTTTTATCAGCAAAACTTGCTGTGATTTTTCTAGTTTCTGGTTTTCCTTCTAACTATGACAAGATAGTTTTTTTTTCCTGCAAAAAGCTTTCTAATTTAATGTAATCAAAATTATCAATTTGACTTCCAGTAAACCTTTCTCTCTCTTGTTTGGTCATAAAAAGCTTCCCTTATCCATTGATCTGACAGACACGTTTTTCCATGCTTTCCTAATTTACTTCTCATATCACCTTTTATGTCTAAATCATTTATCTATTTTGACCTTATCTTGGCATATGATGTGCAGTGTTATAGTTTATGCTTAGTTTCTGCCAAACTGCTTTCCAGTTTTCCCAGAAATTTTTGTCAAATATTGAGTTCTTACTTTAAAAGCCTGGATCTTTAGGTTAATCCAGCATTAGATTACTATGTTCATTTACTCCTGTGTACTGTATACATAATTTATTTCACTGTTCTACCACTTTATTTCTTAAGTAGCACAAGGGAGTTTTGATGATTACTGCTTTGTAACATATTTTGAAATCTAGAACTGCTAGGTTGTCTTTCCTCACCTTTTTTCATTGATACCCTTCATGTTCTTGATTTCTTTTCTCCCAGATGTATTTTCTTATTGATTGTTTCTGTGATTTGTTCTTTAAAACACTCATTATTTATGATTATATTATTTCATTTCCAATTAGTTTTTAATCTATGATTCTATGGTTCTTTACTAAATATAACTTTTTTGCTCTATGGTCTGAAAAGGACATATTTAATATTTCTACTTTTCTGTATTTGCTTGTGACTTTATGCAGTGAGCATAAAAGTGAGCTTATTATACATGGTCAGTTTTTGTGAAGGTGCCATGCACAAGCTGAGGAAAAGTTTATTCCTTTCTATTCCCATTCAGTTTTTTCTAGAAATCTATCAGATTTCCCTTTTTTAAGATTCCATTCATCTGCTTGACTTCTTTCTTATTTGCTTTATGGTTAGATTCACCAAGTTCTGAGACGGGAAAGTTAAGGTTCCCAATACTATAATTTGTCAGTGTTTTCTTTTCCCCTGCTCTATTGTATTTAACTTTTTCTTTTATTTGGATCCTGTGCCTTTTGGTGAATATTTGCTTAATATTGATATTATTTCATTGCCTATGGTTCCTTTTAGGAAGGTGTAGTTTCCAAGCTCATTTCAATTAGGGCTATTTTCTTTTGCTTTTGTTTGTCTGATATCGTGATTAATACTCTTGTCCTTTTACCTTCAGCTGAAGCATAATAGCTTTTGCCACAGACCTTTATTTTAACTCTGTGTATGTTTGTTTCAAGTTTGTTTCTTTTAAGCAACATATTTTTTGGATTCAGGTTTCCAAGTCATTCTGCTATCCACTTCCATTTTATGGAAAGTTCATCTCATTTGCATTCACAGTTATGATTTCCAACTCTGTGTTGCTCTCCATTCTGTTTTCTTCTTTTTCTTTTTCTCTTTTTATCCTGTTCTACTCAAGTCTGTTTTGCTCATGATAATTGCCTTCTTTTATTGGCCCTGCCCTTTATCAACTCTCCTTTTTCTTCTCTCCTTTTCCTCTTACATCCCTGTTGGATAAAATAGGTTGTCATTACCAATAAACTATGTGTGTGTATGTGTGTGTATGAATGTGAGTGAAGTTCAAGCCTTACCCCTCCTATCTTCCCCTCTACTGTAAAAGCTCTTTTTTGTGTGACATTGTTACTTAAGATAATTGTTCCCATTCTTCCTCTCTCTTGCCTCCTTTTCCAGGTTAATCCTCTTCTTTAGCTTATCCATTTTTTTACATCACCCTATCATAATCAGCTCACTCCCACACCCCTTTTCTATGTAAAATCATTTTAACTTCCCTAATAAAGATAAAGATTTTGGAATATTCATGAATAATCTTCTCATATAGCAAGATAAGCACTTATACATGATTGAGTCCCTTATGATTTATTTTTCATGTTTATCTTTTTTATGATTCTCTTGAGTATTGTATCCAAAAGTCAAATTGCCTGTTCAGCCGTAGTCTTTTCATCAGGAATGCTTGAAAGTCTTCTATTTTATTAAATATCCATTTGTGACCGGAAGAATTATACTCAGTTCTGTTCGGTAGGTTGTTTTTATCATGATCCCAACTCCTTTGCTTTCTATAAAATATCCCACTCCTTTATTTTGGTAGCTGCTAAATCATGTATAATCTTTACTGTGTCTCTATGGTATTTGAAAAGTTTCTTTCTTATTAAATGAAGTATTTTCTCATCAATCTGGGCGCTCAGGAATTTGGCTAATAATATTCATGGAAGTTTTTATTTTGTGATATTCTTCATTTAGTGATTGGTGGATTCTTCCAATTTCTTTTTTAAACTGGTTCCAGAATGTCAGGGCAGTTTCCCCTGATAATGTTTTGACATACACTCTCTAGGCTCTTTCTTTATTCTTTTTAGGTAATCCAATAATTCTGAAAATTTTTTCTTCTTGATCTATTTTTCCAGATTCATTATTTTATGAGATATTTAACATTTTCTTCTTTTTTTATTCTTTTAATTTGTTTTATTTTTCTTAATGTCTCATGGAATCATTAGCTTTCAGTTGCACAATTTTGATTTTTAAGGAATTATTTTCTTTGATGAGTTTTTGTACTCCTTTTTCCATTTGACTAATTTTTCTTTTTTTTTGAAGGAGTTATTTTCTCCAGTATTTGTCTGTGCTTTTAAATAAGTTTTTAATTATCTTTTTATAATTTTATTTTTTCTTTCATTTCTGCCCATAAGTTTTCCTCTGTTATTTTATTTTTAAAATTATTTTTAATGCTTTTGGGAATTTTTGTTCCAATTCACATTTTTCTTTGAGACTTTGCTTGTAGCTCTTTTGAGTTCATTATCTTCTTTTGCATTTGTGTCTTGACCTTCCCTGTTTCCATAGTAGCTCTTTATGGTTAATGTTCTGCTCATTTGTCTACCCTGTTTCTTGGTTTGGAAGTTTATATTACATTATTCTTAAGTTCTGTTCCTGGGTTCAAGGGAAGGGTACTGACTCAAGCTTCAAAAATTTTTTAAACTGCTGTTTTCAGAGATTGCTCTGGGGTTTTGGAAGTTTTGAGTGCTTCCAAGGGGGTGTGATCTAGAGGGAGGTGTGGTCACTGCTATCTTGGTCTGCACTTTAATTTCTTAACCAGGAAGCTTTTGCTATTGCTACTGGTCCTTAGTCTCTTTCATTCCTTGGTACTGGAAGTGATACTGCCCCTTAGGGCTTCCACTCCCTCTTGTCCAAAAGAGTTCCTCTTCACACTTTAACCTATGAGGCAAAAGTGAGTATAGGCAATGGAGTTGCCAAACAGTTGCCCACCATAGGTCCCCTCCTTGACTGAAAGTGCCCCTCTCTGTCCTTAAACTAATGACTTAGAAGTGGGTATAGGTAAAGGAGTTGCCAAACAGCATCTAGTCCTATATGTAGTGCCAGGACAGGAGTCTTTTGTAATCTCTTTCTGACCAGTTGCCAGGACACCTTACTGTTACTGGATGGAGAGCTCCTAAAGTAAATGCTTCTTCTGTCACCATCACCCATTATAAACACTGGTGTTTCATCCACATGGATCCTTAATCATTTTCAGCTCCCCATGTCACAGGTTCTCTTTTAACCTCCACTGTTCTCTTGGGCTGGAAGATTGTCTCACTCTGACTTTTTGTTTTCTCTGCTACTCCAGAAATCAATTTGAGGTATTATTTTAAAATTTTTGGAGGGGTGTGTTGGGAGAGATCAGCTGAGTGTTTTTTTTGTTTTTTTTTTTTACTCTGCCATGTTGGCTCCACTCCTGGAAGTGGTAGTTTCAGAATATAAATTTAGGTTCCTAGGAATTTCTGCATCAGTCATTTCATTATATAGTATTTGGTTATTCTCTATTTATTTTATTTTATTTTATGTTATTTTCAATAGCCAATAATTTAGCAAAGGAGCTTTTCAACTCAAGGGTTTACTTCCCCTACTACTGGATACATTCATGATAACTCTCTTTAGGCAGCATTTTAAGAGGTTATGCTTTCTATTTCTAGAATGAAATAGAGAACAGAGAAGGATTGTTGTTATGAAGAGAGTATTAAAAAGCCTCTTAGCTTTTCATGGAATAGATTTGTTTTGTGTTGATTGATATTGTGAATTAATATAGTACCAGACAGAAGTGTACTTTGCTGAACAGTGCTTAAATTTTTTTTGCACTGAACCCATTTTCTTCTCTCTTGAAACCCACAGAAACCAATATTTTTAAATAAATAAAATAAAATATTTAAGATTATCAAGCAAATACTTTGTGTCAAATACAGTTATCAAAGTATTTAAAAAGTTAAAAAAACAGCATAGGTTATGAACCACTGCTCCAAGGCAAGTACAACAACAATGACAATAAAAAATCAATGAGACATTCCTTAGTTATATACAGGAAAATTCTATTTATACCAAATCACCAAAAGGTGACACAATACTTTTAATTGTCATAAAAATGTCATAAAAATAAGTTCAATTTTTTTCATATTGAGTATAATTTATTGTAGTCTTTATCTCATAAAAATTAATATGTTCTTGAATTTCATACAAATTTTGAATCAACCAGAGAATTAAAATACACAATTTGGAATTTTTTTGGACAAATGAGATTTTATTGTTTAAATGATTTGAATATTACACCCAGTATTGTTTTTGTTTTTGTTTTTGGCTATCCATGCATCTGCTTTCATTTCTTATCATGAATAATTGAATGTTTATGCTAATCAGCATGAGTGATACTTAGCCTATCCTTGACTTATGTACATAAGAAACTTTTAAAGTTGAATTATTTTTACTGCAGAAGACAGAAACCCATTTGTTGTAACTGTACAAAATTTTAATATTTAGATTATAACATTCTCTATTTTAAAAAGCTTTTAGGCCTTCTCCTTAAGTTTTCATGGATTAATATTCTGTTTCCAGAAATTCAGTTCCAGGAAAGGAATATCTCAGAAACTCTTTGCATATAAAAATTGCTGAAGTTTTGGTTTGAAATAAAAAAAAAAAAAAGGAAAGAAAGAAGGAAAGCTAGCTGAGTGAACAATCAAAACTGACTTCACATTTGTGAATATTCTTTATCCAGCTGTACATAATCTGACTTTAATATTATTGTGATCCATCAAACTTATAGATTTTTTGGATCAATACAAAGTCATATATATCAGATTCTGGGATGGAGAATGAAGAAAAGTGAAGAAAAGAGAGTTATTTTATTACCATTATTTTCCCCCAATCTTAAGAGTTAGATTAAGGTTCAATTTCTTACAGTATCTATGATTCATACTTGCTTATGCTGAAAACAGAAATATGACAAACCTGAATCATATGGCCAGGGACATGAATGACAGCTCCTGCTTTCATTCAGTTCCAAATAATTGTCCATGGAGACCACTTAAAGTTATATTACTAGTGCAACTACAAGGTTAGAAGTGAGCTTTTTAGGCTGCATTTATAAGAAATCATTTTTGGCAAGAAAAATTTAACTGAAAATTTAGGCAACTCTGCCATTAGTCACCTTTAATCTCTATGTATAGCTGTAAACTTAGGTAATGTATTCAGTCATTGGCAATTTCTTTTCATTTTTCATATTTTGAAACAAATGTTAGAAAATTCCATCCATAAAACAAGTTTTCTATCAATATTTAAAAAAAACAAACAAACATGCTTATCTGTTTTACCATTTCCTTAAATTTAGACTCTATACTTAGTCATTGAGTGCATACATTTTAGATGGAAAATAGGTCCAAAACAATTTCTGGGAAGGTAAATATAAAGTAATTAAAAAAAATTAAAACTGGCAAAAAAGTTGCTTGGAACAAACTAAAAGTTTAGGCTTAAATTGTTCCCTAAAAATTGAGAAGTTACATTATTTTGTGTCTGTAGTATTGTGTCCCCATCCTTCTCTACTTACCTCTTATAAAGTATTTAACTGAATTACTAGATACCATTTTTAATGCTTTTTAAATAAGGTCCTTAGGTATAAAATCTTGAAGTCTTGAAATCCTGGTCTGCTACCTGTAAGACTGCATGTTACAGTGGATTTACTACTAGACCAATAGCCAGGAAGAGCAGGACACAAATCTTATACTTGAAAAATAATTTGTGACAATAAATCATTAATTTCTTTTTAGCCTCAATTTTTACATCTGAAAAGAAGACTACAGTGATACTTGTTTCACCTATTTAAAAGTTATTTTGAGATTTTAGATATAGTAACTACAATGTACTTTGTGCAACTTAATGTGCCATATAGGGGTATGTTTTTAATATTATTGTCTCAGTTTTTATTTTCTGATTTGAGAAATGAATCTGTTGGAATAGGAGATTTCTTCCAATTCCAAATCCTTTGAAACCATTTCTTTTTCCTAGGTCAGGGATTAAGACAGAAAAGAATCAGAATATTGAAGACAATTGGATTTCAATTTTATATAATAAAAAAACATTCAACAATGGAAGCTTTCCGGAGGAATAAGAGCATGGCATAGTGCAAAGGGAACTGATGCTGGAGTCAGAGGATCTGGATTCTAATCTAGAATTATTAACACATCACTATACCTGCAGAACTTTAGCCAAATCACTTATTTTTACCAGGTGAGTTTCCTGAAATGTAAAATGAAGAGACTTGATTACATGACCCCTGAAATACCCTCCAGGTTTAGGTCTAGGATGCCATGAAAGTGAATGATCTAATTCAGAGGTGTGATCCCCATAAGTAAAAATTTTGATGAAGAAATGAGATGGTTATTTCTTGGGTATGTTTTTGAAGAGATTCCTCTTCAGTGATAGGTCTTCTGGGATCTTTTAAATCTGTGCAGTTCTAGGATTTTATTATATTTGGAATAGGCCTCAAGGATCATGTACTCATGGTAGTTTTATTCCTTGTTAAGAGGATAGTGAAATTTTGTATCTCTATCTAAATCTCTTGATCATAGTTTGCTGCTGGAATGGAAAAGTGACTGAGAAATAGAGAACTGTTAGGAGAGACAGTATAATGCAGTGGTTAGAGATTCGGACTTAGTCAAAGGCCTGTAGTTGAATCAGGATTCTACTATATAAGTGCTGTCTGTCCCAGGACAATTTATTTATTCTTTTCACTTTAGTTTCCTTATCTACAAAAGAGAGGTAACCCATCTCTCAGGGTTATTGTAAGAATAACACTTAGCAAACCTGAAGGCACTCTATAAATGTGAGTTTTTACCATTCTTGTTCAATAAAGGCAGTATTGAAAGTAGCTATTTTTCTTGTAGTACCAGTCATGCGACAAACCCATCAAACAACAAGTATTTATTAAGCACTTAATATGTACCAGATACTGTGTTAAGTTTGTGGGATACAAAAGCAAAAGACTGTCTGATCTCAAGAATCTTACGTTATGATTGAATTGACAACCAATGCATCAAAAGTACATGCTCTATACCCCAGTTCATGGGCTCTGATCTGTTTTAAGTTATAGAAAAATGAGGACCTTGTGTGGGTAGAACCCTGATGAATCAGTAACTAATATTTATTAAGTACTGACTATGTTTCCTGTAAGATGGAAATTTTGCATCTAATTCTTCACTTTTTGACTTGTCTTCTTAATAAGACAGCTAATTGCTGCAATGGGTAGAGAACTAAGCCTGGAGTTACAATGAGCTCAGCTCAAATCTGGCCTCAGATACTCAATAGCTGTGTGATACTGAATGAGTCTTTGAACTTCTGTCTGCCACCATTTCCTCTTCTTAAAATAGTAATAATAATAGAACCTGTATCCTAGAGTTGTTGTAAGGATGAAATGAGCTACTATTTAGAAAGTGTTTTGCAAACCTTAAAACATCACATAAACATTATTATTCTTATTGTTGTTACTGACTGTCCTTAAACTACATTTAAGCAGACTTCAAGTCTAATTGTTTCTCCCACTATTCAATTTCTGAGTTATTCATTTTTCCTTTGATAAATTCTTCATTTCATTTGCTGCTTTCTCTGTTCCATGTCTTAGGTGTCTAATACTTCTAAATACTAGTCCTTTTAGTCATTGAAATTTTTTCAACTCATTCTTCATAAAACATTGGACTTTAGGTCTAAAAAGGACCTTGGAGTTTATTCCACTCCTTTTATTTTACACAGAAGTAAACTACAGCCCAGATAAAAGAATTTCCCCAAGATCATATATAGTAGCAGATCTGAGTCTCCCATTCCAATTCTGTTTGCATTAAATTACCAAGACAGAACCCCCTATAGTATCATCTTTCTTGCCAAATTCTCTGACCACATCATTCCCTTGGGTGTAGTGCTTCTATGGACTCCACAACATTTGGCACCAGAGGGTGCTTCTTTGTTCTTGGTTTTAAGAGCTGAATGACTTCTGCCTCTTGAGCTTTTATCCTTTGTGCTGCTTCTGCTCTAGGCCAATGATGCTCAGACTTCTCAGCAATAGATTGCTCTGGTAGATAAAAGATTTCATGGCACCCATATACCATATATTTTTTCTTGTCACTGTAACAAGTCATTGTTACCATAGTAGGAACGCTGACATTTTAAAATCAAGCAGTGGGATCACTTTATCTCTTTTAATAATCAATACAAATATACTAATCCTGAAACAAATAATAGATATTTTATAAATGTTAATATAATATTCTTGTTTATTTTTTCCCCCAGAAGGCCTCTGAAACCATAGGTCCTCCAAGAACAACATGAGTGCTATGGGAAAGTCAATTGTAACTACTCTTGACATTTTTCCATTCTATGCCATTTTAGTATTTTAAATAAGTACTAGAAGATTCTCTTCATAAAGCAGACTTTTTGATCAATATTTCAGAAATATGCAATGTTTGCATGTTTTCTTAAATTTGTCCTCTATAGTCATTGAGAGCATATGCTTTAGATGAAGTCATAGGTTAAAACCTAACTTTTGAAGAGATAAGTAATAAATAATTTAAAATTTTTCTTAAAGCTTGGAGAAAACCATCCCTTGAGCAAACTATCCATTACTTTCATTTCTCATCGAGCCTGTGAAATGTCACCCTAGATTTAAGATGTCACTTAAAGAACCCACCATTTTTGTTTCTAGAAACTGCCAGTTGGCATCAAAGGCACATGTATGTTTATGTAAGATAGAGAAAGGAGAAATACACGTTGTGACTTCCTCAGGGCATAAAGTTGTTTCATTATTGAAACCAAAGCTTTTGCTGGCTTCCAGTCCAAAGTATTTCCATTTAGATCAGTTAGTTCTGGGTACTTTTGAAATTGTAATTCAGACAACATTATGCCCAAGGGAGTGAACATAGAATCCCCAAGTGGTAAAGAATCTCAATCATTCATTTTAAAATATAGCTGAAAAATAAATTCCCATTTTATGCTGTCCTTCAGAAGAAATTGTATAACTTCTATCCAAGGACGTTCATCAATGGAGTACCTATTACTCCATAAAATAACCCTATCTATTTTGAAAAAGGTATCATTTTTAGAATGTTCTCTCCTACTTGTAACCTGTATATGTTGGTTCCCATTTTCCTTTAGAGATAAGCAAAGAAAAATGAATTCTTCTACATGATAATGCCTAAGATGTTAAAACAACCACAACTTCCCTAACTCAGGCCATCCAAACTCAGCTACCTTTCCCCCCCCACCCCCAAAGAAATCATACGTAATATTGCTTCCAGAACCTTCATGTTGACAATGTGGAATAGTAAGTTCTGGTCATTTCTGTAGATGTGAGAAATTACAAGGCTGTCTTTAATCTCTTGTAATTGATCCCATGTGAAGCATCCCCACATTACCTATTTCTGTAGTCTTGGAGTAAGACTGTGTATTATCAGTTGAGATTTATCAAAATGTTTCTGCCTTAAGGCATTGAAGCATCAAATTTTGAGTTAATGCTAAAATGCTTAAACATCCATCCTATTCTACAAGAGTAATAGGAGGATCCTGTAAACTCTGACAAAAACTCATGAGATAGCATATTGTTTGATCTGCATCATGTAGAATAAATTCTATGTAAAGCCCTAGCATATTAAAGGTCATTTGCAGATTCTTGTGATAGGCTTAAAATAAAACAATCTAGAATGCTTAATACTGTTGCACTGAGAGTTTTATGTTAGAGTAGATAGAGAGCCAACTTCTATGTAAGCAAGTTTTGTTTTTTTTCCAGTTCTTGCTTTTTGTTCATACTTCCTGGGGGCTTCTGGCAAGTCCATAAACTTCTCTATATACTATTCAACTCTAAGATTGTAATTACTAGAAAAGTTGACAACCTGCATTTACAGAGGGAATTTTAAAATCATTACTAAAGCAATTTAGATATTTAGCACCTCCTCAAAATGCTTTCATCAAATATTTATAGGATTATTGATGAAAAGCTAAAAAGAAAACCAGTGGTCAGCACCCCTACTTTACAGATGAGGAAACTAAGGCCCAGAGAAACTTAGTTTCTTGTCAATGAACAAACCATTAGTATTTACCTACAATATATGGTATCATAAAAAAAGAAAGACAAGTTACACTTCTAAGAATTATAGTTATCATTGCAGTTGCTTGTCTGTCTTTTATTGGCACTATATTTAAACATTAGGATGATTTTAAAACTACACCTACACAAATTGTACAGGACGATTTGTTCTTATTTCCAAAGAAGATACATGCTGTGCATAATTGTGGCTAAGATTCTGGGTTTGACTGGAGAACCAGAAACCAAAAAAACAGTGAACTCTGTTTTTGTCTTTTTGAAATTCATGGGCAAGTGCTGATCCTGAGTTTGCTTATTTTTTTCTTCCATGACCCATTTTTAAGTTTGATGCCATTAAAAAAAGATCATCCTGCTGCTAAACTGCTGCCTCATTCTTTCCTGGAACTAAAACCTTTCAACTGTAATACACTACGTCCAAAAAAAAGCATATGAAAGCACAGATGGTGCAAATATTTGGAAATAGGTAAATATAATCCAGGATTAGCTGTTAAGGCTCACAAATGTCAGCTCGTGTTGCTTATTGTTCACACAAGGCAGATTCAGTTAAGGGAAGATCCAGGACAAATGCTTCATGATCTAAAATTGACTATTTTGAGTTCTGCAACATAACAGTCTCATAATTGTTATATAAACCTAACCACACCACTCAGCATAAGAGACAAGGTGTTCCAGAGAGGCCATCAAGCAGAGGTTACAAAGAGGAAACAAAATATTTTTAAAAATACGAAAATATGCAACTTTGTTCAAGACCATCTGTGAATTAAAGTTAAAACAGGTTTTTTTTTTTTTTTAAGGGAAATGTTTATTCTCAAAGATCTGCAGATATAGAGACTAATGAAATGATTTTTAAGTCTCATTTGTACAAAGAAAGTACTTAAGCAAAGTATCTGACTTATCAAGCTTAAAGGAGTGTTGATTATCACTTAGATAAAGATGTGTAAAGGTGAAAAAATGAAGCTTGTTGCTTTGGTTTCCTGAATTTGTAATTTATCGATTTGAATAATTTGGTGAACCTTTTTTCACTTTGTTTTGTTTTTGCTTGCTTGCATTTATTTAAACAAACCCAAAAAATGTTAATTCAAATTCAATGTTATAATCCTGTTCCTGCAAGAGTCTTTCAAACAGTAGGTGTTTAACGAATATTTGGATTGCTTTGAGTGAATTATTTTGTGAACCTATTTCTCCAGTGTATTTTGTGTCAACTGTCATTGCACATGAATGTTTTGTAAGAAGTGAGTATATGAAGACATTTAATCATATCTGGGAAAGGATAAGAGGAAAAGAGATGCATGAAGAGCTTACATGGCATGGTAAATAGAACACTGGATTTGAAGTCAGGAGGGTGTGGGTTCAAATTCCATATCAGACACTAGTTATTGGATCTCTTAACATTCCTTCTACTTTTAGCCATATGAGTCCATGAAAATGGTATATAAAAGTTGTTTTTCTGCCAGCATAAAGCCTACAGATATTTTTGTTGTAATATGATTCTGTTTGGTCTCTTTCTGTATCTACAGAGAGTTGGTCTTTAAATACTTTCCCTTATTTCCACACTTAGAATCACACTTAGAAGTGTGCTTTCTAACTAAAGATTCATAGATTTAGTGGTCTAAGAATTTGAAAGGACTCTGAGATAATTTTTTACAAGTCCTTCCCACTAGGCAGCTTTAGTGCTTTGTAAAATTCAGTTGACAAATAAGATATTTAAAAGCCAGGGATTCCATGAGTTGTCTAAGGTCCTACAACTAGTAAAAGGTGAAGAAAAAATAGAATTCTGGTCTTTTGTTTCCCAGGACATTATTCCTTTTGGTACATCAAGTATTTCAGGAATACTAGTGTCATGAAAAATTTGTTGCCTGGCTATACTGAAGACAGATTTTTTTAAAAAAAGAGCTTCCAAATGAAATCTATTTTACTTGTAGTTGAGTTTCTAATTTTCAGAGAAGGGTAGATGATATTTTTATATACTCCAAATCTAGCTGAAAACATGAAACTCTGAGACATGAATGAACCAAGATCCTCATGTCTGACTTTTTAAGTATTTTCGTGAGTTCTACTAACTATCATGGAGCAAGACATCATTTCCAAGGGTACGGTATTATAATTGAGCCAATTTCAGCATAAAAACAAAGCAGTTATCAACAATAAAATGGCTTAGGCCCTTGCAAAAGGTAAGTGATTCAGACAGTTACTGTGAAGAAAAGTTTTAGGTATTTTTCAAACAATGTGGTATTGACATTGGGTGCCAGATGAAGTGGATAGAAGGACTGTTCTTCTACCCTAGTAGAGTTGTAATTAGGTATAGAAAGCAATTCAGATGAGCAACTGGTGGTCAAAGAAAAGAAGACTTTGAAGTTATGATGTAATCATACTGCAAAAAACAAACACCTGTTGTTGGTGAAGTTGTGAAGTGATTCAACCATTCTGGAGAGCAATTTGGAACTATGCCCAAACGGTTATAATACTGTGCATACCCTTTGATCCAGCAATACTACTACTAGGTCTGTATCTCAAAGAGCTTATACAAATGGAAAAGAACCCACATGTACAAAAAATATTTATAGCAGCTCTTTTTGTGAGGGTGAAGAATTGGAAATTGAGGTGATGTTCATCAAATCAGGGAATAGCTCAAAAAGTTGTGATATATGAATGTAATGGAATACTATTATTCCATAAGAAATGGTAAGCAGGTGGGTTTCAGAAAAACTTGGGAAGACCTAGGTGAACTGATGCTGAGTGAAGTCAGCAGAACCAGGAGAACACTGTACACAGTAATAACCACATTGTGCAATGACTGACTTTGAAGATTTAATTCCTCTCAGCAATGCAATGATCTAAGACAATTCCAAAAGACTCCTGATGGAAAATGCTAGCCACATCCAGAGAAAGAACTAAGTCTGAATGCAGATTGAAATATACTATTTTCTCTTTTTTGTTGTTTTTTTCTCCCATGGTTTTGTTCTGATTTTTCTTTCAGAATATGACTAATGAGGAAATATGTTTAATATGAATGCATATGTAGAGCCTATATGAGATTGCATGCCATCTTGGGGTGGGGGGAGCATAAGGAGGGGAAAAACTTAAAACTAAAAATCTTATAAAAATGAATGTTGAAAATAAAAACAAATATATATTTTTAAAAAGAACATATCCAAAGGAGAACTAATTATCTGTACTCCCTTTGCCAAACCATAGCTGATGATAAGACAACTGTATTGGTGACATCCTTGGCTGTTTACTCACATTTAGCCTAGTTACTCTTCACAAAACTAATTGTATATACTTTTTTAACACTTCCTATATGCCCTTTTCTCTATTTACATGTCAGGGAGATTTATATAAATTCTCAATACCTGTTAACTGGACTATTGCAATTACCTTGTGGTTCTTTTTACTGCCTAAAATCTCTTCTTCAATATATCCTTCACTTAGCTATCAAAGTGTTTTTGTTTTTAAACACAGAATTGACTGGGTCATACCCCAAACTAATATACGCTAGTGACTCCCTATTGCCTCCAGAATCAAATAGAAAGTCTTCTCTGACATTTATTACCCTTTATAACTTGTCTCCCTACTACTTTTTCAGGCTTCTTACAATTTGCTCCCAAATCCAAACTCAATTTGATACTTGCTGCTTCTCAAAAGTAATATCCCATCTCCTGTCTTGTTCTCTTTGTCCCGTCTGTCCTTCATATTTGGCATACTTTCTCTTCTCATCTATGCCTCTTAAATACCCTGGCTTCCTTCAAGACTCAACCCAAATCTCACCTTCTGCTAAGAAGCCTTTTTCTTTTTCTTTTTTCCCTCAATCGACTCCCTATTTACTTTGCACCTACTTAGTTATTTACTTGTGATTCCACACATACACAAACACACATATATACAAACACATGCATGCCTCTTTTATTGAATTATGAGCTCCTTTGAAAAGAACAGGTTTTTTTTTTTTTTGCTTCCCTTTTTGACCCAAGCAGTAGTCATAGTATCTGCTGCAAACTAAGTGCTTGCTAAAATAGTTATCAAATAAATGAGTTACTGTGACTTCCCACAGGATTTGGGGTGACAAGAAGATTGTTTTTTATGATAGCATAGTCATAAGACTCTGGGAGAATATAATTGTGCTGAACAGGACTATAAGATGAGAAGAATGGATGGCTGTTGCAATGGAGAAGAAATATATCCTTCCATTTGAGAGAGGAACCACAGGACACTTTAATATCAGTATTGCAGAACAACATACCTTTCACCCCATGCTAGCTATAGTTTTATTCCCATAAAGTGTTGACAAGAATAGTTTATATGATTTAAGATGTTTCAGGATATACCTTGCTAGATTTCCTTAGCCTTCAGATTCCTTTTATGTATACATATTGATTCATAAATTTCTACCACTATGCCTTTAGCCCTTCAGCTTAAGGTTTTATTCTCTGGGGAAGGAATTAGCAAAGAACTTTTGATACGTAGATGTGGAAAAAATGTTAGATTTTTATTGGAAACAGTTTTTAAATGAGACTTGGGATTAGATGATCTCTAAGGTCTCCTCCAACTGAATCATTATTATTCTTTATTATTATACGTAACAATTAATAGGCAGTATGATATAGTGTTAAAAACTACTGTTTTGAGTTAACAAGACCCAGTTTCAAATCTGACCTTTACCTGACGAGAGATTCATGTTTTCACTTGTGTTCATTGATAAATATTTGTTATTTTGGTAGAATGAAACTAGCTATTCTATTTCTTGTGCAAACAAACAAACAAACAAACAAACAAAAAACTCCATTTAGAATTGATTTTTTTTTTCTTTATAACTATAAATCTTAGGCTCAGTCTATGAACTTCTTGGATTCAGTTTATACATGATACTTATTAAAAACATGCTTTAAAATTGTGAGCATTTAGGTTAATTATTTAGGAGGGGAGAGATGAGGAAAAAATTTGGAATTCAAAATATTGTGGAAGTGAATGTTAAAAACTGAAAATAAATTATATTAAAAACTACTATATTCTATAACTATTATTCCTCTAGTAATGATACCTATCATCCCCCCATTCTCTCACTTTTTCCTGCTCTGATGGTCATTTCAATCCTCCAACTGACAAATTTTCCTTATGTGCTTTGCTACCTCATAATCTCTCTAAATTATTTTCATACTCCTCAATTTAAAAGCTGTTTCCAATAAAATTCCCTCCCCTCCCCCTCCCCAGGACAGTATACACCCCAACCGCCCCTTTTCCCAACCTGCCCTCCCTTCTATCATTCCTTCTTCTACCATCCCCCTCCCTTCTATTTTTCTGTAGGGCAAGATCAATTTCTACACCCCATTGCCTGTACAACTTATTTCTCAGTTGCATGCTAAAACAGTTTTTAACACTTTGAGTTCCACATTCTCTTCCTTCCTCCTTCCTTACCCACCCTAACTGATGAAACAAGCAATTTGATATAGGCCATACTTGCGTAGCCATGTAAAACACTTCCATAACAGTCATATTTTGAAAGATTAATCACATTTCCCTCTATCCTGCCCTGCTCTCCATTTATTCCATTCACTCCTTTGGCCTGTGCCCCCACAACTGTTTTTGCTTCTGATTACCCCTTCCCCCAATCTGAGGTATTTTTAAAAGTGTTATTTTCTTCAGCATTTTTTGGGTCTCCTTTAGCAAACTATTGACTCATTTTTTTTTTTTATTTTTGTGCATCTCTCTTATTTATCTTCCCAATTTTTCCTCTGCTTCCTTACTTGATTTTCAAAATCCTTTTTGAGCTCTTCCATAGCCTGAGACCATATAATGTTTTTCTTGAAGGTTTTTGATGTAGGAGTCTTGACCTTGATGTCTTCTTCTGGTTATATGCTTTGATCGTCTTCTAATTGTATGTTTTATCTTCTTCATTATAAGAAAATACCTTTTCACCAAGAAAGCAATCTTCTGTAGTTTTATTTTCCCCCTTTTTTTTGGTCATCTTCCCAGGCAATTACTTGATTTTTGAGCTCTTTGTTAAGTGGAGGGTGTACTATTCCAAGATTTCGGGGTTTTCTGTGGCTGTTTTCTGAAATATCTCTAGGGATCTACAAATTCTCAGCTTCTCCAAAGTGGTGCTATCAAAGGAGAGGTGTTTACCCCTCTCCTGGTCTGCACTCTGCTCTGTTAACAGCCACACACACTCTTTTCTGCCCTAGAATTGCAAGTAGGATTCCCTGTCCACAGCTACCACCAGCTCTGCCATGCCAGCATTCCCCCTTGCCCCAAGGCTGCCATCCAGGACTGTGACCCAGATTAGCAGCTTGATTTCACCAGCCTCTGTAGGCCAAGAGTTCCAGAAGTAACCATAATGGTGGCTGCTGCCCTATGAATGGGGCTGGGGCTGTGACTGGACCATGTTCCTCTCTTATTCAAGTGAGACAGTTTTCCCACTGAGCTTTGCAGCTGTCTTTGTTGTTTGTGGGTTGAGAAGTGTGGAAACTGCTCCAGTTGCCAGTGATTCAGCATCCTGAAGAGAATATAGTGGTTTAAGGAAATGTATTTATGACTTTTTCCCCACAGAAATGTTTTTAAGCTGTTTATGCCACTTCTTATGACAATCATGAGAAGAAGAGTCAAGTGGGTCTTCTTTCCCAGGGAAGAGTAATCTCTGACAGAGATGGTACATGAGCACATGAAGTCTATACAGGAAACAAGGGGGAGAAGTGAGCATAAGAGCTCATATAATTCTCCTCTTTATCCTTTTGGTGTAAACTTCAGCTTCCTAAGAGTGGAATCTTTTCTTTATTTACTGAAATGACTGATATGTTACTTAAAACCAAGATCTTAATGTAGAAGGATTTTTATTGTTTTGTTTCTTTACCTGATACCTACCAACTTCATTTAGAAATTGTATACCAGTGTCTAATACACTGTCAAATTTTGATTGCTTGTTTTCTGATCCTATTTGAATGATTAATTTAATTTTCCTGTTCTCATTAGATCCTATAGCACAGTGGCAGCATAAAAAGAAAACAGAAACACTGACCTTGGGAACAAAAATACCAACACTGGCATGCTTTGCTAATATACTGTTAACTCATAGATGTTATCTGATTTATGGTAACTACTTCAACTTGAAGTATTTGTGATTTCATTGATGAGATCTCCTCATTGATATAGATCATAAGCCCTTTGTACTTTGGTAGGTGAGTTGGTATACAATAAGCACCATATCTGCCTCTCTTTGCTTATGGTAATGACCAACCTTCTGGGTGTCTCTATAAATTTGTATTCCTTGGACAATAGACCTAGATTCCATCATGGAATCGTTATTCCAAAATCTTTTTTGCTGATTACTAGGGCCTGCCAGAATGTGTGTTTTGCTGGTAAGGCATTTGAGAACTTGGTACCTATGTCATAATGAGATGTAGCTCTGAAGCAGTGCTTTCCTATTAGATTGAAATGTACTCAGTGTACCATAAGAGTGGAGTTTATTTATAGCTAAATGACCGAATACACTGGAGATAACTGCATCATTCCCATTGAGTTTATAGTCAAGGAGATAGCCCCACTGCTATTCACTGATTGGAATAAGAAACAGATTGATGTTACTGATTGATCAAGGTTTCTTTCTTTTTTTTTTTTTAGAACACTCTTTGCTACTAAAAGTTCTGTTGTTTTCTTGCTAAGATAAATTTTATTAGGGAATATACATACATGAGAAATGAAAATAATGATGGTAAATTTTCTATTGATCTATATTATTTGTCCTTGAATACCAATTCTAACACAATGCTTTTCTCTTAGTATGTATTCACTAAATTCTAGTTGAATTGAATTGACTTATTTGGAGAAAAATATGTTCCTCCTTTTTCTCCCAACCCACGTTTAGAAAAAGACTTTAAATCAAATAAAAACTCTTCTTTCATTATTTTCCTTGAATATTGAAGGGGATTAAATGTGCTTAAAATTACATGTGAGTTTTTACATAGGAAACCATTAGTGGCACTGATCTTTTATTACAAAAAATAAGCTTTTTTTTTGCAATTTTGAAAACCTCTTGGAAATAACCAGAGCGTATTTGATGTCAGATCCCAACAGTTATGGAGAAATAATGGAGGACAGTTATACAGTGTGGCCCTGAGTTGCAAGTTGGGAGAGACCTGGAGACAGCCCAAAGGAGAGTCTTCAATTATTATGTCTTAAACTACATATAGTTTAGCTTTCTAAAAAAAAAAAAAGAAAAAAAGAAAGAAAAGTTAAGTTATTAAGGAAAAAAAAAACTTTTAAATATTCCTCTTATTTAGAATGGTTTTCCTCATTTACATAGAGTGAATGAGTGTGACTTTATGCCCCTCAAAAAAAAAAAAGCCCTCAGTTCTTTATCACAGGAACTATTTGCATATTCATTTATCAAGAATACCTTATGCCATTCCTTTAGTATATCATTATGGATGATACTCTGTGCCTTTTAACCCAAGGTCTTTCAAGTGAGACCTATTGCTTCTTCAAATTAACCCCTAACTCTAAAATCAGATAAGACAATTACTCTAAGATAATACAACCTGTCAGGAATACCCCTCAGAGGATTAGAACATTCAGTAGCAGCCCTCTGTTTTTCCCAGTTACTGTCAGATTCTAGCAACATACCAAATAGACAGGATATAAGTGGAACCCCCTGGCAAAATCTAACTTAACAATCCATCACTGGAGAGATACATATTGATAAACACATGTACACACACTTATGTTCCAAGAGAGCATTTCTTAAATTACAGAAACATTTCTGTCTATTCATCTGTAGTTCTACAGGGATGTGTATTTACATAGAGAGAACTGAGGATAATCCCCAAGGCATTCACAACTGCAATATTCAATTTTAAAATTTTTTTTAAGTTAAAGGGACAGAAAGCAATAAATAGAAAAGCAAATTGAACCCTTTCTTTTCTCACAAAGAATTAGCATTTAACCTTTAAAATAACAAAAGTCATTTTATCACATCCTAAAAATTTTGAAGAGAGAAGTTCAAAGGTATTTCCCAGCATCCAAGATTTTTAAAGATGAAATACTTTTTAGAAATGAGTAACTTTTATCTTCATCCTCGAGAAGCAGAAAAAAAAATAATTTGTAGAGGTGGGAGGGTGAGAACCAAAAATAAGTGACTGATAATTACTTAAAATAATGGATACAAGAATATAGGAAGCAATCCAGAGAATTAAAACTTCAGCTTTGCATCCTAAGAAATTTTAGGCAGACTTTAGACTTACTAAACTTTTATCTAGGCATAGCATGCCACACTTTGCAGACAACAACAACAACAACAAAATAAAGGACGTAAAAAAAAGGTTTTGATCTGCATTCTGAATCCATTATTTCCTTCTCTCAAAGTAGATAGCATTTTTCCTCACAAATCGTTCAGATTTGTTTTAGGTCATTGCATTGCTGAGAATAGCTACATCATTCGCATCTGATCGTCATACAGTATTATTATAACTTTGTACAATGTTCTTCTGGTTCTGCTCACTTCATTTTGCATCAGTTCATGTAAGTATTTCCAGACTTTTTCTGATAACATTCTGATCATCATCTCTTACAGTGCAATAGTATTCCCATCACAATCACATATCACAATTTGTTCAGCCATTCCCCAATTGATTGGCAACACCTCAATTTCTAACTTTTTTGCCACCCCGAAAAAGCTGCTATATAAATATTTTTGCACATATAGGTCCTTTTCCCTTTTTAAAAATCATTTTGGCAAATATTCCTACTACTAGTATTGCTGGGTCAAATGCTATGTCCAATGTTATAGTCTTTTTGACATAATTTCAGATTGCTCTCTGGAGTAGTTGAATCACTTTACAACTTCACCAGCAGTGCATTAGTTTCCTAATTTTCCCACATCCACTCCAACATTTATCACCTTTCTTTCCTGTCATATTAGCTAGTCTAGTAGGTGTAAGGTGATACCTCTGAGTTGTTCTAATTTACATTTTTATATGACTATAGAGAGATTTGACTTCTTTGTCTGAAAACTGCCTGTTCATATCCTTTGACCATATATCAATTAAGGAATGACTTGTGGTTATATAAATTTAATTCAGTTCTCTATGTATTTGAGAAATGGAGCCTTCTTGCTGTAACTTCTCCCCTCCTCCAGTTTTCTGCTTCCTTCTCATGTTGGTTGCATTGATTTTGTTTGTGCAAAACTTTTGTAATTTAATGTAAGCAAATTGTACCATTTTACATCTTGTAAATCCTCTCTATGGCTTTTTTTTTTTGTCAATAAATTCTTCCCTTATCCATAGATCTGACAGGGAAACTATCATCTGCTCTTCTCATTTACTTACGGTATCGCTTATTATAATTAAATCTTAAGCCCATTTAGACCTTATTTTGGTACACATTTTGAGATGTTGGTGTGTCTAGTTTCTGCAACATTGCTATTCATGATATTCATTTCTGAAACACTTGTTTCCCCTTCCTCCATTTCAAAATAGTTCTTTACTTTTCCAAATACTCCAAATACTTTTAATGAGTTTCTTGTTCTGGAGTTCATCAAAGTCTCTAAAGAAGGTTTTAATGATTTAGGATAAGGGAACAATGAGAATAATGCCCTCACTGATTTCACACAAGAATGTGTTACCATATCTTTTCTCTTAATACTTTCTGGTATTGTCTTTATGAAATGATAAGGCAAGAGTTTTTAACTAGAGATCCACAAACCTGTTATGGGTCCTTCAATAGATTTCTGGGGATTCATGGACTTGAATGAAAAATAATGCATCTCTGTTTTCAATAACTGCTAACTTTAATTTAACATTTCCTTCAGTTATTAGAAAACAAAGCATTATTCTGAGTACACGCCTTACTCTTTACCAAATTATTGAAGTGTTCCATGCCACAAAAAGGGTTGAGGATGAGTTTGTTAAAAGAATTGAATCTCATTTGATTAATTAAGTTTCATTGCAATTAATCATTGTTATAGCCTGCTGCTGTTGTTTTATGTAAAATTTCATAAATATGATACCAAAATGTAAGAAGAAAATTTTATATATTTTGTGTCAAATCTGAGTCCGTTTTTTCATTGTTCTCCTAATATATATTTTTATCTATCAATCTACACATGTACACACACACACACACACACACACACACACACACATCCACATATCCACATCCACCAAGATGAGACTAGATTAAATTGAGCTAGAACTCCAAGAATCCAGGTAAGTATATTTTGGTACAGTTTGATGAGCCATTGTCATTGCTTCTCTTTGCTGGGGTTTGAAGGTTAAATGTGAAAAGGCACCATGATCTCCTAAATTTTGTAGTTTTGTTTAAAATGAATGACATCAGTGCCACTGGTTGCAGTTGTCACTGGGCACACTTGTGAAGTGGCAAAACAAAATTTTCTCTCTTGGTATAGTACTGAGATACTTGATCTGTGCCTGCATATTCTTTTTTTTTTTTTTTTTTCTGTTCTCCCCCTCCAACCAACTTTTACCTAGCTTATATTCCCAGCATATTATATAGTTTACCCATGTGAAGCTGGTAATTGTTTTGAATGTTGTTCTCCCTTCCTACAAGTATGATGTAATTTAAGAAGTGATTTTTGGAGAGGCAGTTAAATCTGTTATGAGAGGTATGATAACCTTCCACATGTTACTCAATAACTCTGGACTTCTGTCTCTTCTACTGTAAAATGAGAGAGTTGGACAAAATGCAGATTAAACTTAAATGGGTGTCATGTTAAATATGTTAGGTATTATGAGCTGTGATAGTCACAAATTAAATACAAAGGATTAAATCTGAAATAGAGGGACTTTTCAGATATTAATATCTCTATGTAAAATTTTTTCCTTAGAAGTACTCCCCACTGCGTCCCTAAAACCATACAGATACCTCCATAGTCGTCCTATTCATAAGCCAGCCTTATTACCAAACTTGTGAAGTATAGAACTCAATCCTGGATTTCTGAACAACTACAGAATTTCCAATATCTGGAGCCAGATATTGCTGTTTCTCTGGTTCAGGGATAAACCATTTGATCCCTGTTCATTAATTTATTTTGCAGTTTGATAGGGATGAGAGTAAAGGTCATAATTATTTCATATTTTAGCTTTTGCTCCTGAACTTAATGATTTATTGGTCCATGTGCTTGGTTATGGAGATGATTCAATAGACTGGGACACATTGATGTTATTTTTAGATCTTGTTTGAATTATCCATACATATACACTTAATAAATGTTGACTATTAGATTTTATTTTAAAAAAAAACCTTAATTATATTTCATCCCAAATACATTTTCTTAGTTAATTGGTTTATGTTTTTAATTTATAATTAATTTATTATTATTAATTTATAAAATTTTATTATTAATTTATAAAATTTAAAAGAAAATCTATGTTGCATGTACACTTTCTGAAAATGAATTCACAATTTTCCATCTTATTCAACAGAATATGTTGAAAATATTTTGTTTTTTTCTTTATTGATCCAGAAATGTTGCTGTGAATATTAGTTATTACATAGCAAAATAGGAAGAGTGATGAATGTGAAGTAAGTTAAGCTTTACTCCTGAACTAATTGATCTGTATGGAGATGCCTTCAATAGTTAAAAAAATAAGCAACTGACTACTTAAAAAGCAGAGTAGTTCTAGAGCCATTTAACATAAGCACACCTAGCCCAGTAAGCCTTAATAAACTATGAATATTCAATTTATACCTCAATAGGTATAGATTCAGAAATTGAAGGGACCTCAGAATCCACTTAGCCCAACCTCTTAGAACATTATAGAATAGAGATGTTTAATGATTTCAATGAACATAATTCCTTTGGAAGTCATCATTACTAAGACACACGTGTGTATAATATATATATATATATATATATATATATATATATATATATATAACACGTATATATATTATACACATAATTTTTCTTCATAGTACACTTATATAGACTAATTACAACAATTTACCTATTCTTAATGTTTAACCTAATGAAACTACATCTCCTGTGTAATGCAACAAATCACTATGTTTTCCAAATAATTTTAAATTTAACTTCTATCTTACACATCACTTTAAGCTATTTTGGTTTTTAGAATTCCCAGGCTACCCTTTTTCATAAGCAACTAATTTGTGAAGTAGGCAAGTAACTCAAGGATTAAAAGATAATTTTAAGATGAAGAAGCATCATCTGATAAAAGAGAAAAACATAAAACTGACAAGTAAAAAAGCAGCACAATCTCAGAGTCATTTAGCACAAGGGCAATCAGCCCAATAAACCTTAGTAAACTTTGAATATTCTATTTTTGCTTTGATAGATATAGATTTAGAGCTTAAAGGGACCTTAGAAGTCAGCTAGTCTGATCTCTTAGAATTATAAGACCAGAGAATTAATAATGAAAGTGAACACTGGAATATCTAATTCCACCTCCCAAAATTTATAATTCAGGAGCTCAAGGTCAAGAAAGTTAGGAGACTTGTCTAAAGTCACTCAAATAGTAAATGACAGCTAATCAAGATTTTAACTTTCATTGTGAATACATTATTACTGGTCTAAGCTCATATAAGTATTAATTAGAAGATCTGGGACCAAAGCCCAGGTTCCTTTCTTTGAATCCAGCACTCTTCCTACTTTACTATGCAATAACTAACATTTATAGCAACATTCCTGACTCAATCAAGAAAAAAATATTTTCAACAAACTCCATTCAATAAGATAGAGAACTGTGAATTAATTTTTTTTTTTGTGGTTTTTTTTTTGTGTGTGAATTAATTATTGAGAAAGGTTGCATCCAACATGGATTTCCTTTTAAGTTTTAGAAATTAAAATCTTAAACCAATTATTTGAAGAAAGGCAATTATTGAAATATCTTATTTCTAAATTATATCCAATAAATAAACTATTATTATGAATTCATGAAAAAGGGAGAAGAAAGTTGAGAAATAATTTCAAAGAGAAAAATAGAAAAAAAATTCAATTTGCCATGAAATAGTTTGCAAATAGTTATAGTGATCAGATTAACTCTGTGACTGTGGAATTAAATTGTATTTCAATATGTCAGTGACTTTGGATGGAGGCAAAATAACCTATTAATATGTTAATGCATATTTTTAAGGAATAATATCATGTCGATAATTTGTGGTTAATGTTGAAATAATTTTGGATACTGAAGACACAAAACCTTTGACTTAGAAGATTTATTGAACATTTGGTATGCAGCATTAGTTAGTTTTCTAAAAGTAAGGCATGTATTAAGTAAGATTAAATTTGTAAAATTCAACTAAAGAAATAAAAAATGTACACAGCAGTAAATTTAAGACAATTTGAATGAAGGGAGGGAGGACTGACATTTGAGGAGCTTAAGAGAGACTGTGAGTAGCAAAAGTCACCTGAGTTCACTTTGGGGGTGGTTATGAGAAATGAAATGTCAACTGGAAGCAACTGGATCCATATCATTTTGTCAGAAATGAAGGATATGAGCGACTGAGTAATGTGAATTAAATCTAGAAAGGTATGTTACACCTAAAGTGAGATTTTAAATGGTTTTGAAAGCTAGGCTGAACAGCACTTTTGTTTTTATTTTATTTTGTTTTGTATTTGTCCTAAAGAAGAAGAAAAAAAGCTAGAGGAAGTAAAATAAGATGGGGGCAGGAAAGCTAAATGTAAGACTTGTTTAATAGGAAAATTATTTTGCTGAATGCTTTTTGTGAGACAAATTGAAAAGGTGAGACTGACTAGATATATCATTGCAATAGTCCATATGGAATTTGATGAGAAACCTAGACTAGTGCCTACACTGGTAGACAGAAGTAGAGAGGTTGAAAATGTGCTTTTCTCTCTGGTAATCTGGTAACTCTGTATGTACGATCAGAGGGTTGGATCTGTCTGTTAATCTGTGATATATATATATATACACACACACACATACACATACACATACACACACACATACACACACACACACACACACATCACTTATGGTCAAGTAGTTGGAAGTCCTGTCTGTTGGTCTTTATTTCTCTGCTTGTATTTTCTCTGTTGGTGGATGTAATTAAAGAAGATTGTTGACCCCTCAAAAGTTGCTTTCTTTTAGAAAAGTAGATGTAAGGACCTTGCCCCAGGCCCTCCTGTGTATGCCAGGGTGCTTACTGCTATATTGATGTATGTATGGTCATCTGTATAATTAATAGCTAAAATAGCTTAAAGTTACAGATCATTCTAAAAAAGATCTGTTTATTAGTACCATTTGCCTTCTTTTATGAAATTCTGCTATCCTCAAAACAAAAGCAAAACGTTTGCATACGTAAGACTGACAGCTTTTAAATAAATATTCATTTTTGTCTACTTCAAAGTATTTTTTTGTTTATACGTGATTTCATCTGTATAAGAAGCTCCCTATGACCAAATTCCCTCCAACAATGCAAATCAGCATAGTTGCTGTAATGTAGGATATAGTGACTTAAGGCACTGAGATTTTAAAAGACTTTCTCAGGGTCACACAGTTAGTATATCAGAGACAGAGCATGAACTCTGGTCTTCCTGACTCTGAAGTCAGCTTTCTATCTGCTAATCCAGGCCTGGGGAATCTGCCTCAAGGCTACATGTGACCTTCTAAGTCCCAGGGTGTGGTCTGTTGCCTGAGTCCAAGTGTTATAGTGCAGATTTTTTATTAAGGGATTTGTTCTGATTTATTAAGGGGATGTGGATTCAAAGAGGTACACTTGAGGACATAGAGGGCCAAATGTCACCTTAATGCCACAGGTTCCCTTACTCCTATACCATATTACCTCTTTCTCTATATACGTTGCACAAAATACTTTCAAGGGGAAGAAAACATTAAGAACTTGAATTGTTCCCTTTTGAATCAGTATCTCTCTTATAGTGCTCTACGTGCTGCAAAAATTTACTACACCCTTGCCTCAGGTCTATTAGAGTCTGCTGATAAGAAAACTTCCTCAAGATAATTAAAGGTGAAGAAGAATATATTGCCATCTCTAGTAATAGACACAAAAAACTTGACCCTTTGTCCTCCTTTCACCAGAGCCATATAATAATTCTCATTGTAATCAGTCTTCATTATACATCATCATTATTAAAATTACATGGCATTTTAAGCTTTGCAAAGCTCTTTTCTCAAATGAACTCTGTGAATGAAGTAGATCAAACATTATTTCCTCCATTTTAGAGAAATAGAAACTGAGGCTCCTAGTTGTTTAGTGACCTTTCCCTTAACCATCTAGTTATTATAACTCAGAGTCACTCTAATCAAGCACAATATTTAAATTCTTCAAATATCAGGAATTGTACTATAGCAGAATTTAACATCCTCCTACCAATGTTTTGTAACAACCTGCACAGTGCAGTATTTTGTCTGAATTTATTAGCTGATGATAGGCAGCTGTTATTAACTGTATTACTTAATGGGGGAAGGAGGAATAATATAATTATACAAAAAAAGAAAATGTATGAAAAAATCATTATTTGATAATGGTAAGAATATGTGACTTGAAGGAAGGAGACTCATGTTATAGTATTTTCTCTGTCAGTAGTCAGATGTCATCATGGTCGAGTCATTTAACCTCCCAAGGACTCAGTTTTCTCATATTTTAAAATAAAGAAATTAGACTAGATGGTCCTTGAAGTCTCAACTTTATTGAGAATTTTGGTGTTCTAATTTTCACTCTCCTAGTGTCTTGAGTCATATTAGGTATTAGCCTTTATTGCTGGAACTTTGGCTAGCATTTCAGATAAAAATTAGATGAACTTATTCATTCCAAAATTCATGAACCCTTTTATTTGGTACTTGTAAGGAAAACCCATATCATATGGCTCCAGTGAAATTCCCCAAGGGTGTTTTGAAGGGATAGGAGGGACAAAATTGGAGGAGTACCAATAAGAATATTTAATATTAGTGCTGAGTACTAGTATCTAGAGGTTGCTAGAATTATAGTTGATATAATATTGGATCTGTTGTCAGATAGATTTGAGATCAAATATGGCCTCAAATACTTAATAACTGAATGGCACTGGGTAAGTTTCTTAACCTCTGGGTGCTTCAGTTTTCTCAACTGTAAAATGGGTATAAAATAGCATCTACCACCCAGTGTTGTAAGCATTAAAAGAGGTAGTTTGTCAAAGAAATTAGTACAGTGCTTGACACATAGTAGGTGCTATATACATTTTTTCTCTCCTTTCCCCCTCTCCACATTCTTTTCTTTCTGAGCAAATTGGAAACAACTGAATGTTTCATAAAAGCCAAAGATGGAGTCCAGTCTGATCTTGAGAAAGATTGCTTCCAGTGTTATTACATAAGTATTCTAAGCTCTAAGTGCTTCTAATTTTTCTCCTCTCACTCTCTTCTTAATAGCTTATGATCTGACTTCTGACCTCATCATTCCACTGAAACTGTTCTCTCTAAAGTTAGCAATAATATACTCTTCATTGTTAAATTTATTGACCTGTTCTCAATCCTCATTATCCCTGAACTCTATACAGCTTTTAAAACAGTTGACCATTCTTTCCCCTTAAATATTTTTTTCTCTTTAGGTTTTCATGACACCACTGTTTCTTGGTATACCTCTTACCTATCCAAACTCTTTTTTTCTCACTCTTTTCCTGAATCCTTCTCCAGATCATACTCTCTAATCATAACTGTCTCTGAAGGTCTTTTCCTGGATCCACCTTTCTTCCCCCTCTCTACCCACTTCATTTGGTGATCTCATCATCCTCCATGGATTTAATTAGCATCTCTATGTTGATGATTCTCAAATCTACCCTTCCCATCCCAATATCTCAGCAGATCTCCAAGCTCACATCTCCAACTGCCCTTTTAAACATCTTGAACTAGATTTCTAGTAAATGTCTTAAATTCAATAAATTTAAACTCTGAAAGTAAACTCATTATCTTTATGCCTAAACACTCCTATTACAAGAGAGAACAGTACCATTTTCCTCAGCTATTGCTGAGGCTTATTGATTGCACTTTAAAAATATCTCTTGAATACATCCTTTTTCTTTTTGGAAACTAACACCACTCTGGTACAAGCCCTCATCACCTTATGCTGTGTTATTGCAATAATCTTTTGGTGGGTTTGCCTGCTTCCAGTTTTACTCCAATCCAATCCATTTTCCATTCAGTCACTAAAATAATTTTGCTTAAATACAGGTTCAAATGCATCCACAAACCTACTCAAAAACTCTAGTAGTTTCCTCTTGCCTCCAAGATCAAATGTAAAATGTTCTGACATTCAAAACCAGCAATGACCTTGCCCCTTCCTAACATTCTAGTCTTATGCGACACTACTCTTTGATCCATTGTCACTGGCTTTCTGATTATTCCAGAATGAAGAAACTCCACCTCTCTGCTCTGCTTATTCTCTTTGGGTAACCCTTATGCCTGGCATTCATTCTCTCCCTTCTCCCCTGTGACCACTGATGTTTATGTATTCCTTTAAGCCCCAGCTAAAAGAATACTTTCTTGAGGAAGCCATCCCCAAACCTTATCAATTCCAGTATGTTGCTGTTTCTTAGTTATTTTGGATTTATCATACAGGAGCTTGCTTTATATATACTTGTGTGCATCCTGTCTCATTAGATTGTAAGCTCCTTGAGAGGAGCGACTGCACCCCCTTTTTGTATCTACAGCACTTAGCACAGTACCTTGCATATAGGAGGTACTTACTTACGTACTTATTGATTTATGGAAATAATTAATAGAAAAATGGTTTCATGCATAATAATAACAGCATTTCCATAGTTCATTAAAATCTTTAAAGTACTCTAAATTCTTTCTTACTTGATCCTTGCAACCTTGGGAAGTAGATTTTATGTCCATTTTACATATGAGGAACTTGAGGTTGAGAAAGGTTAAGGGACTTGCACATGCAGAGACACAAAGCCAGTGTCCAAGGAGGATTCAAATTCAGGTCTTTCTAACCCTAGATCCAGTGCTTTATCCATTGTATCACTTAGCTGACCATTTATTTTTAGTCATGTTATGTCTCCTTTTCTAGATAATGCAAGTGATATGGCATATTGTACAGCAGTCTGGAATAGCAGTCAGAAGATTGATATCCACTTCCTTTCAGCATTTATTGTTTGTCAATTACAAACATTGTTACCTCAGGCAAGTCATTTAGTCTTTTCCTAGCTCCAGTTAACTTATCCATAAGATGTGAATAATGGTACCTGCTCTCTGTTCCATACAGACTATTATTTGAAAATTCTTTGCAAATTGTAAAGGCCTTTTTAAATATAATTTCTTTGTTGTTTTTATAACAAAATATAATGTGTAGTTACTAAGCCCCTTAAAGGCAGGTCCTGTGTATTCTTTCTGTTCCTCAGCTAACACAAGACTTTTCAATTGAAGGAGGCCTTAAAAATGTAGACTGAAATAAATGAAGTTATCACTCTTTCAGAGAATACTTGATGCTGAGCTGCTGGCAGCAGCAGTCACAATCATCTGAGGTTGGAGCAACAGCAAAGATACAGAGGGAGTTAGATATTTTGGGGGGTATGGAAGGGAAATTTAAAGGCTGGAACTTGGAATCTGTGAAGCCAAAAGATATCTGTATATGGGTTTTTCATGTATATTTTCAGGAACATAATCTATTCAAGGGTGTTTTAAGCATTTTTTTGTGGGTCATGGAACATTTTGGTAGTCTGAGGAAGGATCTGGTCCCCTTCTCAGAATAATGTTTTTAATTCAAGAAATATTAAATAACTGAATATAAAGGAAGCCAATTATGTACAAGTACAGTTATTAATATTTCTTTTTAAAATTATACACGTTTCAGGTTACGTGCCTTTGATCTACTGGCTCTCTAAAAAAGAGATATAGGGACTAGACCTATGATTTCATTAGCATAAGGAACTCCTAGTTGAGGAAAAAATATCAGCAGCTTAGTCTTTGAATTAACTAGAGCGCTGAAAATTTAAGTTATGTGCTCAGGTTCACATAGCTAGGTTTTGTTAGTTGTGGGACTTGAATTTAGTTCTACCTTAACTAAATCACATTATTAGTATGGGAAAAGAAGAGCTGAGATTTTATCTTCAAATTTATTTAATATTGGTATGTACACATCATTAACCAAAAGATAACCTTCTATTGTCACAGATTGTAGTCATGTTGCTTAAAAGAAGAAAAGTTGAAGGAAAGGGAAAGAATGAGTGATAAAACATTTTTTTTGGTATATACTTATCTTCTTCCATCAGGAAAAGTTTCCATTGCAGCTTTAATTATACATGTATTTGTGTATATGTTTTCTATTTTTCTTCAATGAAAGATGGCTCATGCTTTCAATATTCAAATTAAATAACAATAATGAGTTTTGTCCTTTAGACAAAATGAAATAAAATTTCTGATAATTTAGAGGATCTCTGATAATGTGTTCTTTCACTAGACTTAATAGCAATTGGTTCAAGTTAAATACTATTCTAAAAAAGCTGAAAATATAGTGAGCAGGGCTACTATTTTATTCAAAGTGTTTGCCAATAACTCTTGTTCAAAACCACTAGCTCCATTCCTAAACTCATCTATCCATTCATTTACTCAATAAATGTTTATTCAGGACCTACTAGCTTTACTGCTTTGTCCTAGGACACAATTACTACCTTTATATGCCCCCTAAACTCCACTTTATTATTAACCTTACTTGTTCAAATTATTCATATTCCCCATCATTAATAAAAATAAGAAATAACAAATTGGACATAATGAACATATTTTCCAGCATTATTCTGATCTTTACAATGACCAGTATTATAAAGAACATTTTGACATAAAGCAGTCCTATTAAGTCACCTTGCATAAATAGTAAATAAAAATCAGTCTTTGATGTACACATTTCTAAACTGTTCATTGGTTTGAGTTTTCAATAAAAAATATGTGGACACAGTTATGTTTCTTTTTGAAACTTTATTTTGATTTTATAGTGTGGTTGATTAGCTTTTGCATTTGAATCAATTCAGAAACATGGATTATATCATAAGTTCTGGTACATGATAGTCTTATGATTCTGAGTAAGTCAACAAACCACCCTATGGAAGTTTTCTCTTCTGCAAAATAAGGATGAAATAATGAAATAATAGATTATTTGTATAATACTTCATTATATACTTGACAGGATTTTAATGGAGTAAGCATTTTATAAACTAATGTCTATATGTAAGTGGGAACTGCTATTATTATTAGGTTTTTACATATGACCTTTTATTTGACGTTGGTCTTGCTCTGATTTTTTAACTTCACTTTACATTACAGCTTGACTCTTCTAATTTTCTTAAAGACTTCTTGTTCACCATATTGTTTTAAAAAATACTTTTTTCATTTTTTTCTCTCCTATAAATACTTCATCATCATCATATTTTTGCTGCCATCTTCTGTCCATACTTTTTTCTTGTTTGAGCATTTTGCTCTCTGAATTAATTGTTCACACTAATGCATATTTTTTTTTCCTTCATCCAGTTTCTCTAGAGAAGAGAATGAGCAGAGACAGAGTTGGGACAACATAAATTCTTCATATTGATTATTTCTCTTCTTTTATTATACTTTGGTTTAATTCGCCCATTATTTATTTTTTTACATGGAGTTTGTCTCTGTAGGATTTTTGAATATTTTGTTACAGAATTGAATTCATTATAAAAATTTTGCCCTGGAAACCCTTTCACCAATTATTAATTTATTTTGAAAGTTTCTCCACATAACATTAAATTTGTTGTTCATAATCTATATTACTTAAGATTCAATTAGGGGATACTTTAATGTAAAGTTGGAAACCAAATAGAAAACTCTTGATATATTTATAAGCTAATGTAAGATGAAAAGTGTCAAGCACTGTGCTTCCACATATTTCCAAGTATGCTCTTATGAAAATACTGTATGAATTTTCTTTAAAATATATATATATATATATATATATATAAAATTTTCAGTTTTTGACACTCATTTCCACGAGATTTTGAATTCCAAATTTTCTCTCCATCCTCCCCCTTCCCTTTCCAGGACAGTTTACACCTCAACCACCCCTTTCCCCCATCTGCCCTCCTTTCTATCACCCCCCCTTTCTCCCATTTTCCTCAATTTTCCTGTAGAGCAAGATAGATTTCTGTACCCCATTGCCTGTACAACTTATTTCTCAGTTGCATGCTAAAACAATTTTTAACATTCATTTTTAAAGTTTGGGGTTCCACAATCTATCCCTTCCTCTTTCCCTACCCACCCTCATTGAGAAAGCAAGCAATTTGATATAGGTCATATATGTCTAGCCATGCAAAACACTTTGAATAATAGTCATATTGTGAAAGATTAACCACATTTCCCTCTATCCTGTCCTGCCCTCCATCTATTCCATTCTGTCCCTTTACCTCTTCCCTCACAATAGTGTTTGCTTCTGATTACCCCTTCTCCCAATCTACTGTCCCTTCTATTATCCTTCCTCTCCTACCCCCTTCCCTCCTGCCTTCCTATAGGGTAAGTTGGATTTCCTTACCCAAATGACTGTTTCATTCCCTCCTTTAGTCAAATCTGATGAGAGTAAGGCTCACTTATTCCCTCTTACCTCCCCACTCTTCCCCTCCATTATAAAAGTTCTTTCTTGCCTCTTTTATGTGAGATGACTTCTACATTCTACCTCTCCCTTTCTGTTTCTACCAGTACATTCCTTTCAACACAATTTTATGTTTTAGGTATTTTCCCTTCATATTCAGTTTACCCTGTTCCCTCTGTCTGTGAGTGTGCATACACACACATACATATATGATACAGACACACTCACATACACACATACACATATACAGACACACAGACACATGTACACACAAACATATACACACCTTACACATACTTATATACATCCATATGTGTATATGTGTGCACACAGCACATGATCATATGCACACATGAATACACACACATATAATGCATACTACCATATACACACATATGTACACACATATATTTACTGTACATACATATACACACTGACCCATATTTATATATAGACACTCATATACACACATATTTATATACATGCACATGCATACATATATACACACATTTGTATACATACATACATCCTTGTACACAACATATATATGCATATGTTTGTATGTGTATATATGTGTGTATGTGTGTGTATGTATCTATATATGTATTCCCTCTACCCTAATCCTGAGAAAGTTCTCACAAGTTACCAATATCATCTCTCCTTGTAGGAATATAAGCAGTTCAAATTTAATGAGTCCCTTATGGCTTCTCTTTCTTATTTACTTTTTCATGTTTCTCTTGATTCTTGTATTTGAAATTCAAATTTTCTATTCAGTTCTTGTTTTTCCAACAAGAGTGCTTGGAAGTCCTCTGTTTCACTGAAATTTATTTTCTCCTGAAGTATTATACTAAGTTTTTCTGGGTGGGTGATTCTTGGTTTTAGTTCTAGCTCCTTTGACCTCTGGAATATCATATTGTAAGCCCTCCAGTCCCTTAGTGTAGAAGCTGCTAAATTCTATGTTTTCCTGATTGTGTTTCCACAATACTTGACTTGTTTCTTTCTGGTTGCTTATAATATTTTATCCTTGACCTTGGAACTCTAGAATTTGGTTATAATACTCCTAGGAGTTCCCTTTTGGTATCCCTTTCATGAGATGATTGGTGGATTCTTTCCATTTCTATTTTTTCCTCTGCTTATAGATCATCAGGGCAGTTTTCTTTGATAATTTCTTGAAAGATGACATCTAAGTGTTTTTTTTTTTGATCATTGTTTTCAGGTAGATAATTTTTTTTTTTTGTGGTTTCAAGGTTTATTTAACATAAAAAATACCAGGCAAAGCTATTTTACTCATTTTCTTCACTCCTCAGTCTAGCATTTGGATTGGTGATCTTGATGGCTTAGCTGAGCTGCTCTCTCAACAATAACTTTTCTATTCTTAGAGGAAACATTGTGAGCAATCTCAGCACAGCAAGATTTGTTGCACATCAGAAGCACTTCTAGCTCTTTAACATTGTGCACACAAAACTTCTTGAATCCACTTGGTAGCATGTATTTTGCCTTCCATAACCAATACTGGGCATCAAGATCTGGTCCTTGAATCGTCTTTGCACCCTGTTGTCAGTGCCTCTTGGTTTATGCCAGTTTGTCTTGATCTTGACATATCTGTCGAACTGGTGCTGCATGAACTTCTTGGTCCCCTTCTTGATGATTTTGGGCTTCATGAGGGTGGGCATGGTGGTGGTGAAGAGAGAACAGTCCCTCCACTGACAGAAAAGAGAGAGAAGTGGTAGATAATTTTTAAATTATCTCCCCTGGATCTATTGTCCAGGTCAGTTGTTTTTCAAATGAGGTATTTCACATTGTCTTCTATTTTTTTTTTTTTTCATTCAAAAGATGCTTATTCCTCTCCTGGCCTGCACTCTGGTCTATGAGCAACCACAAACACTCTTTTTCTGCCCTAAAACTGCAAGTAGAATTCCCTCTCCACAGCTGCCACCAACTCTGCCACACCAGCTTTCCTCCTCACCCCAGGACTGCAACCCAGATCAACAGTTTGATTTCCCTACCCTCTGTAGGGCAAGAGCTCCAGAAGCAGCTGCCTCTGCAGCAGTGCCTGCCACCACCCTGGGACTGGGACTAGGCCATGTTCCTCTGTCACCCAGGTGAAAGAACATCCCCACTGACCTTTGAAGGTATCTTTGGTATTTCTGGGTTAAGAAGTCTAGAAGCCAGTACAGCTGCCAGTGATTTAGTGCCCTGAGGTCTGCTACAATCTTGTCTGCACTGCCTATACTGGGTTGGTTTTAGCTCTGAGGTCTGTGTAATAGACCCTTCCTATCAGCCTTCTAGATTGTCTTAGGCTGGAAATATGTTTCATTCATTCATTTTGTGGCTTCTGCTGCCCTAGAATTTATTTAGTCATCTTTTACAGTTATTTTTAGGGCTTTGGGGGGACGAACTCAGGCATGTCCCTGTTTCTACTCTGCCATCTTGAGTCTGCCACCCTGTATGATTTTTCCAATGAAGAATTATACCAGACAATTTTATGGAAATTTATATTTCTTGTCTATTGAATTTGAATTGGGAAGATGCTTATGTGAAAAGATTTAGGATTGAGAGTCTATGGTAGGTTTATGGGGTATTTTCTGAATGTAGATCACAATCAAACTTTTAAGGAATGAAAGTTTGTATTGGTGCTCAGAAAAATGATTATGTAATTATATAAAAAGTGCATTTTATACCCATGTAAAACAGTTCTGTGATAGCCAAGGTGCTACAGAGAAGAGCTGGTGAGAGTGCAGATAGGATCTTATCCTTTTCTCACTATTTGTTATTGCTATCAGTATTCAACCCTGATGTTCTTGGCAGTGACTGTACTCTATACAATTATGTCTAATATATGAGATAATCCAGTATATGAAATGGGATAATATTTATAAAGTGCTTAGTACAGTGCCTAGTTGATAGAACATAGTTCACAGGTACTATTGAAATACTTATTCCTTTCCCTTCCTCCCTTAATAATATCAATGCTAGATCAGAGTGCTTCAGAGTATACTCTAAAGCCTATGGATTGAACAAAGAAGGGTCCCTGCCCAATCTCTACTCAGTGGCTGGTTTTGAACCCTCCTGGCTTAGAGTGAATGTTAGTAGTAACAGTTTCTCTTCCAAACAAGACTCTGAGGCTCCTGCCCCTCCCAGAGTGATTTATTTGTTTATTTTTTTCTTTTCAATTAAAGGGTCCATCCCACTGACTACCTTATAAAGAGACCTATTCACTGAATGGCATTACCTCACTTTAAGTGAGTACCTGAAAAGGCCTTAGTCTAAAAGGTTAAGGTCTCCAGTTGCATTCTGGGCCATCTCCAGTCATTCTGATGAATATCTGGTCACTGCATCCAGATGACTCAAGAGGAGAAAGTGAGGCTGATGACCTGGCACAGCCATCCCTCACTGAAAACAAAATCAAGTGCAAGTCATGTCATCATTTCTCTGATGTCATAGTCCTCTTCAGAAATGAAGAATGAACACAATGACAATGTTGGATCAATAATTCTTTCCAACACACACACACACACACACGTGTGTGTGTGTTTATTTATAGGCATTGCTACTGACTTTTGTAGCATTTTTAAACTTATTTTGAGAAGTGGGAGCATATGCATAATAAAATCAAGAATATATTTTGATATGATTTTGATTTTGGTAAAAAATGGTCTCCCTATTTATGATTCTTGTATTGTAGGTGTTTAGATATCTATGTATTTATTTGTGTATGTTTGTATCAATGTATTTTAAGATGACATTAACTGCTTTGAAGTGAATAAACCAAAAAATTTAGACTTATTCACTGTTGCCTTTAAAATTATTTACATTAATTGTAGTTGTAGAAAACATTTTCTAATTGATAGAGAGTTTCTTGTATTTTTGTAGAAATTTTTTTAAAAGTGATTATACTAGAATTGTTTTCATGGTTTTCATTCTTTAAAATATGAGACACTATGATTTAGTGAATAGAAAGTTCATCTGATAGTTAGGAGGATGGCTTTAAATTCTGACACTTAAGTGCTGTAAGCATGTAATCCATAAGTGACCCAGGCAATTGCAAAGAACTATAAATTACAGGTGATTTAGTGTTGTGGTAGAAAGTTCTTGTTCTGATGAGATCACAGTTCACATAAAAAAGAAACACCCTCTTCCTCTAAAACAACTGTAAGAAGTATATCAAAATTAATAGGTGTCAAACTTGCAGTAAGAACTTGGATAGAAGTCCCTCCTTTGCTCATTTCACATTTCCTGGGATTTAGGCAATTCTTTACATCTCATCTAATATGACACAGATTAGTTGTGATCAGCATAAGTGGAGGGATTTTCCACACTGGTAGATCTTCACCTGGAAAACTATCACAGATCCCTTTTGTATCTGCATAAAAATGTAATTAGAATTATTGAAATTGCATACTTAAAAGCACTTGGAAAAGTGTTACCTTTGTTGCTTTGAGTACTCTAAGATTTTACAAAGAAAAAAAGACCTAAGGTTCAATATGCAGTGTAATTTATGAGGGATTTTCTTCAGTATCGACCAGTGCACTAGTGCATGTAGTATCTTTTGCTTTATTACATCCAGTTTAGTGAAAAAGTGGGTTTACTATGACAACTAAGTATCTTTTGGGACAGAATCAGAAATAAAGAACACTTATTGAAAGAAATACAGAGTAATACATCATATTAACCTGTAGATTCCTCAGTATAAAGAATATATCTATGTATCTATGCATATATATCTAGATAGATAGATAAATAGATAGATAGATAGATAGATCATGTACTGATTTTCTAGTTTTATGAAATAATTTTATTCAATAAACTATGTCATGAGGTCAAAGAATTAGAACTCACCTGTTAAGTATTTTGCCTGTTTTGGCTATTTGTATCTGAAATAACATACACTTCCCAGGAGGAATCTTCCTTTCCCATGTCTTGAACCCAGGCTGCTTCTTTATTCACACATTTAAGGGTTTGATTATAGTGGAATTTATTACATTGAGGTTTGCTGTCTCTCTACTTTTTTAGAGTAGTCTAAGTCTTTGAATCTCAAAATACATATTTTAAAAAATTCTCCTTTATTATATATATTCTTCAGTCTTACTTATTTTCCCATGGAAAACTTGCAACCATTTTTACGGTATTAATACCTAAACTTGTTACTACAACTATATGTTTTTGACCGATATCTTTCCATTTTGAGGGAACATCATCAAAATTACACACTGTATTATTTTCCTTATCAGTACTTACTAAAATAATATCCAGATACAGATTGGTTAATTCATTTTAGATTAAGTTGGATAGTTTTTTTTTAATTAATTTATGTTTTGTTTACAACACTCACTTCCACAAGCTTTTGTGTTTTAGATTTTCTCTTCCTCCTTCCTCTCCTCTTCCTCCCCAAGATGGGTGTCCAATCGATATAGGTTCTACATATACATTCATGTTAAACATATTTTCATATCAGTCATGTTATAAAGATGAATTATATCCAATGAAATGAACCACGAGAAAGAATATGCAAAACAAAACAAAAAAAGAGAAAGAATAAATAAATATCATGATCTGACCTGTATTCAGACTCCATAATTCTCTGGATATGGATAGCATTTTCCATCATGAGCCTTTTGGAGCTTTCTTAGAACCTTGCATTGCTGAGAAGAGCCAAGTTTATCAGAGTTAGTCATCACACAAAGTCATTGTAACTGTGTATAATGTTCTCCTGGTTCTGCTCCCCTCTCTCAGCATCAGTTCATATAAGTCTTTCCAGGTTTTTCTAAGTCTGCCTGCTCATCATTTCTTTATATTACAACTTGTTCAGCCATTCCCTAATTAATGGTTATCCTCTCAATTTCCAATTCTTTGCCACCACAAAGAGAGCTGCTATAAATATTTTTGTTCATGTGGGTCCTTATCCCATTTGTATGATCTCTTTGGGTTACTGGAATAAAAGTGGCATTGTGGGGTCAAAGGGGATGCACATTTTTAAAGTCTTTTGGGCATATTTCCAAATTGCTTTCCAAAATGATTGGATCAATTCACAACTCCACCAACAATATATTAATGTTCTAATTTTTCCACATCTTCTCCAACATTTATCATTTTCTGGTTTTGTCATATTAGCCAGTCTGACAAATGTGAGTGGTTTTGATTTGGATTTCTCTAATCTACAATGATTTAGAGCATTTTTATATGACTATAGATATTTTCAGTTTCTTCCTCTGAATGGAGAGTATTTCATAGTTATTGTTTTTTTTTTCTGTACAAAAGATTTGAAACTAAGGAAATATATCTTACTCCAGTATTCCTTTTAGGATCTTACCTAATTCACTTTAGGAAGCATTAAGTATCTATTCTATAGCTTGTGATCTGCTAATTCTTTTTACGTTTTAAAAGATTTTCAATTTAACAAACATTAAATAAGATGAGCATTTATAGTCAAAGTTAAAGCCTGACTCTGTTACTTATTGTCTATTATCTTGTTTATATCCTTTAGCTTATCTGGATCTAAGTTTCCTTATATGCAAAATGAGATTGTTAAACTTGATAATCTTTAAGATTTCTTTCAACTCTAAATCTATGATTCAATGATCCTATAAATGCCAAAATGTATAGGACAAATCACAATTGCTTTATTCTAAACAAATTTGTTGAGAATGTTTGTTTGTTCAGAAGTCTTGTTTAGAATCTAAAAAATTATTGTTTAGAAAAGGAAAGTTATATAGGTTTAAAAAAATCATGTACACATATAAATAAAACCAAGAGGATCCTTCATTAAAATAGATGAAAGTTGAGGTGTAATGTGAAAAAAAAGTTCAGTAAGTGCGGAGGAAGTGAGACTGCATTATGGGTAGGGCATATAATGCTTTAACCAGCTCTAGGATATTTGAGTCTGGAGAAGAGAAAATTTAAAGGAGAATTATAGCTGTATTTATTTATTCAATTATTTTTTCATCCATTTATCATTTATTTATCATATTTAACTTTTATTTATTTTAATAGTATTTAATTTTTTCCCCAATTATGTCAAGACAATTTTTAGGTTTCACTTTTACAAAATTTTGAGTTCAAGATTTTTTCTTCCTTCCTTCCCCTTTCCTCTTCCTAAAATGGTGGGCAATTTGATATATGCTATACATGTGCTATCACGTAAAATATGTTTCTTTTTAGTCACAGTTGTGAAAGAAGAAACAGATCAAATGGGAAAACACATAAAAAAAGAACAAAGCAAGTGAAAAAGTTATGCTTCAATCTGCATTCAGAGTCCATCAGTTCTTTATATAGATGTGGATAGCATTTTCCTTTGTACTTGGATCATTGTGTTCCTGAGAAAAGCTGAGTTGGTCATCACATAACATTGCTGTCCAATGGTTTCCTGGTTCTTCTCTTTTCACTTTGAATCAGTTCATACAGATCTTTTCAGGTTTTTTTCTGAAATGACTGAAATGACTAAACCACCACAACTAATATATATCATTTTACTTTCATCTATTATTTGTAATGCTTTTTTGTGTTGAGAGAGATTCAAATTATTCTTTTATTAGCACACCTCCTCTAAACACAGGAGCATATCTGATTGTATGAATATTAATAGCAGTAACAACAACAATAACTGACTTTTACACATCTCTAAAGTTTACAAAGTATTTTAAATTTATTATGTCACTTGAGCAGAATTTCTGAACTTTCATAGTGAGGGATGTATAGTCACAAACTGGGTCTACTTTACTTAGTTTAATACATGTATATTTATTTCAAAAACATGAAAATTGATATATCAGTTTATTTCAATTTAGAAAATATGAATATAAAGATATACATATCTTTATACAAGATATACATATTTACATATATTCAAGCCACATACATAAGAATCCGTTCCAGTTTCATCACAACTCTGTAAAGCATTCTATACTTTCACTTACTGTTGAACTTGGTAATCTATGAGATCATGAGTATGTATGGATGTTTATAATGCCTTGATGCCTTATAGTGGGAGCAGCAGTGGTGGACTATAAAGTGAGGAAGATTAAGGAATTAAATTAGCACCTTTGGATTTATTTGCATGTTTATTTATGCAGTGAGTGTGTTGACTTTTCAGCGGTAGAGATCAACATTTTATTTTAAAGATGTTGGTATTTACCTTTGTGACTGAGTTCTTGCAGCCCCCTTTCTTGATTGTTTGTTCTAAAACAGTTTTTTTTAAATGCCTCCTTTAAATTCTTGTGACTTTTATTGAATATAAGAAAGGACTGACCTCTATGTTTACCATAGTTAATTTTTTGTATTTGTTGGATGTCTACATTGGTGCATTCCCAGAAAACAAAAAGAAACTATTGAATGCCTACTATTTCAGAAAGTAACTTTTCAATTAATTTTACAAATTGGCATTCACATCATATTATTGTATATTGTGCATCTGTTTCTTTACCTAGGTTTACATTCATCTTTTCTATTAAAGTCAGGTATAATTTGGGTGAAAGTGTTTGTTAAAATGTCACAGCAAGCTATTTTCTCATATACTACTTTCTATTAAATATTTGAGGATCACTGGAAATTTGTATTTAGAAGGATCTTCTTGCAAAAGAGCATACTGATTTTTGAAAGTGAAAAGTGTAGATGAAATCTGTAAACTACAAATTATTTTTTAATTTTCAAGAATATTCTAGAGTGTAATACTTAGAGGTTACTTTTTCAGCATTTTGAAAAGGACGTTATCAGTAAAAGCCAATGAGTGTGTGCCTGGGACAGGATATTCCAGACTAACCTCTTTGCCTTTTTTTATGAGGGTCCTAGACTTATAGAGAGCGGTACATAGTAATGTCAATTTAATTAATTTCAAAAGTATTGGTTTTAATGCCCAAGTATTCATTTTCCTTTCTTCCTCTCCTCACCTATTGAAAGGAGAGAAAGACAGGAAGAAAGATGAATGGACAGAAGGAAGTAATGAAGGAAGGAAGATAGGAGAGAAGAAAAGAGGGAAGGGAAAGAGAGTGAGAGTGAGAGAGATTGAGAAAGGGAGAGAAAGAAAGGAAAGTATGAAGGAAAGAAGCAAAGAAAGGAAGGAAAACTGAAGCATAGCCAAGCAAAAGATTCCCATATGGTCTCATTCAAAAAGGCATTGATTATCTTGCAAAAATAGGCTATCATCTCTCTGTGAAGAGATGGGAATTAGTCTTCCTTATTAGTCCTCTGGAATTATAGTTGACCACTTAATTGATTGATTCTTAGGTTTTTCAAAATTAATACCTTTAAAATATTGATGTTATAATATTTTTTTCTTCTGGTTTTGCTCATCTCACTATGCTTTGATTCTTACAACTCTTTCTAAACTCTTAGAAATGATTTTACCCCTACTTATATGTGATATTTCAATGAATCCATATAGTTATAATAGATCAATATAATAGATTATTATTGTGCTTTAGAGATAATTTTTCCAAATTTCAACAAAAGAATGTTAAAAAGTATTTGGCAGTCTTTCATGATATCATTGTAAACAAAATGATGACATAAATTATTCAAAATTTGTTGAATGATCTAACCCACTTAGTAGCCATATTACACTACTAATTCCATTCAATGGTTTTCAAAGTCTGAACCTAAGGCTAGGTTAATTAGAGAGACTTTTCTTTAGCCAGCAGTTCCAGGAAATCCAGTAGTTTGTATTTTTTTCATTGCCTGTAAGAGTACTACTCTTGCCACTGCATCATCCTAACTGACTGTGTTGATTGGTAAGAGCACATTGTCTCTAGTAAGCTCTAGTTATGCCACTACTCCACTTATTATCCTTGTGACTTCTCACTCTTGGGCATTACTCTCCTATAAATAATATCCCTCCTTATTCTCATTAAAATCCAAGCTCCTTAATGGCATTGCAAATTCTTTTCTATTTGCATTCTCACAACTTCACAAAATCCATGGTACATAATATGGGTTTAATACATTGTTTGCCATTCTTTCACAGCATGTACTGCTCCATATATGCTTGATCTAATATGCTTTAATCTTCTCTGTAAATTGCCCTTTTTTCCCTGTTTTCTCATTAATTATTAATACCCTTCTCTCTACTGGATTTTGTCCTTCTCTTTCCCAAGTAGCCAAGACTCCCTCATCCAATGTCCAACCTTTGACAGTGCCCTGAATATAGCAATTACTTAAAAGTTTTACTTATGATGATTTTGTCGAGTTTATGAGCAATGAAATGCAATAATGAAGAATTAAAATCATGTATATCCAAGGTTATTCACCTAGTGATAGAATTAAGACAAAAGAACCTGAGTGTACAGTTCTTTCTAGGGAGTTGCTGTCTCTTTCTACTGTAGCGTGCTGCTTTTGTTTGTCTGTTGTGTGTATTTTTTTAAATATCAGACAATGAAAAAATAATCCATGACTGTATTGCAATCCATAATTGCATATTAAATATACTGATAATACTAGCAGGACCAGTTTATATACTAAGGTCCAAATATTGTTGTCAATATGAATTTTCTTCTGTTAACATTAAGGTACAATGAAAATAGAAACCTACCTCATGTAGTTACGTTTTTCAATTCTCTTTTATTTATTTTTCTGATATAGACTGATTCTGCTAACTGCTATCCTCAAATCAGTATAACTGGGTGCAAGATACTCATCATAAGTACTCTGGACACTAAGAATAAATTATTTAGCCATACCAACCTATGAAGAAAAAGCAAAATATAGAATCACTTTCACACTTATACGGACCCTTCTGTTTCTACAGAATCTGCAATGATAATGGCAGATAGGTGGAAAAAGTGACAAAGTATCCTATGCAAGTTTAACTGATACAAAATAATTGCCATTGGTTGGAGGCCAAAAGAAACTAGAACCCCACATTTTTCCACACCAATCCAATGAGTGCTTAATCTCCTTAACAAGCCAAGAAAGATGACAACAAGAGATAATGCTCACTGAAAATATTTATTCATTTGCAAAAATTTATGAAGGAGAGTTATGAAAGATTGTAAGAAACGTTTTTAAAATGAAGTGAATAGGAGGGGCAAAATGAGTTTCCAGAAGGTATGGCTTGATAACCAACTAAACTATATTTTAACAAGTACTCCAAAGAATAGAACTGGCAGGAATTTATTGCAAATATGAAATGGAAAATAATACATTAATATTTTTCTGTATAAAAGAAAAGCTATTTTCTAAATGACTTACAATGAAACTAATACATCTGGATTCAAACATTGCATTCCCTTCTGTGTTACATGAAAATACAGATACTATGAAAATAATAAAAAAAAAATCTGAAGAACAGATAGATCCAAATTCCTAGATACATTTGAGAATCATGCCAAAAGTAGAAACATTTGAAGATTTTGAAGGATTAATTCTTATAATATATTTGAAAGAGGAAAAGACAGTGAATAATCAGAAAAGTAGTAGATGTAACACTTTCAAAAACCCCCCAAAGATTATGAGGAAACCAATAACAATAGACTCAGATTCCCTTCTTATGACTTTAAGATGTTTGAGAATAATACATACACAATGACATCTCCGATGAATATATTAAAAAATGGAGTTGACTGACTTTTGCAGATTATATCCTATAACAGTGGCTATCTTTAGAATGACACAATTGGCAAAAAAGGGCAGAGAAAATAACATCTCATTGTACCTACTGTAGTTGATTTTTTTTTAATGTACATTGAGTCAGAGCAAAGTTCTACTTATGGATTGTCCTCCAAAAATGCTTTCCCATGCAAGTTTCCTTGGAAGGATCACACAGGTGATAATTTCTCCCCTCTTACCATCACTGTTAGAAAGACAACACTATAAAATCATAAAACAGGGATGCATATTTTCACCAAAAATACCCACCAAAGTAGAGTGCTTAGTGTAAAGACCAAAGGCAGGAAAAAATGTCCCTGAAAATGGAGAGGTCCTTTAGATGTTTTTACTTTATCATCTAGCATTGTATTTTTGACAGAACATTTGTCTTATTGACAAATATTTGTTATATAGTAACATAACTTTTTATGATATATTTTAAAAAGTCACAAACATAAAAATGTGTTACAGAAGACTAAGAAATAAAATGACAGACTTTTAAAAATTCTTACTTTATTTCCTAGTCTTTTTATAACACATTTTTGCGTGGACACATAAGCAGAATAATGAGAAGGACAAAAAACTCAATTTTCACACAATTTTTAATTTTGAAAAATATTTCATTGATTTTTAACTTTTTAAGTAAGTTTTCTCAATATCCCAGGCTTAGTATCCCCATTGGTCCTTCCTTTATAATAGCTGAGCAAGAATGCATTTGAAAACCTTTGCAACATTCATTACACAATTGTGTTCTACCACCTCTCTACTGAGAAAAATAAATAAATTAATTACATTTTCAGAAAAAAAAAATATTCTCTACCCTACTCCTGGAGAATGTCCTTCATTTCAGCACCCTCCTTTAAACCTCAGTTAGTTGATGTAAAATTATTTTGGATGCCCCCTAGAATTTTAGTTATAATGAATGTATCTGAGTGGTGATACAATTGATCTTTTTGTGTCTTTTTTAGTTTATTGAATTAATAACTCCATTCTTAAATGTTAAAAACAACAAAAAAGAATAGAATGTAGGCATTAAATTGCAATTCTTCCTTTCCTTTTTTGCTGTATCTTATCAGAAAAGGAAAATTGTTTCTAAATTTGGCTGTGTCTATAAGCTTTTATTTTTAGCTAAAAGTTATTCTGTTTGCCTTTGGAATATATTTATATTTCAAATGGAACTGAAACCAAGTGGAATTTAAAGGAAACTTAGCTATTTCTTTGACTCATTCTAAATGCATTCTTGGTTATGGGGACTCATGCAGAAGTGTTTGTATATTTTTTAATAAAAATTGAGAATGAACTTCAAACAAAGAGTTTTTATTGTATTTACATATGTGTATACATATGTACATACCTATACAGAAACACACACAGAAAAAGATATGTCTATGTATATATATGTGTATATATATATACATATGTATAGATGTACATATACACATATGTGCACACATATACATCTGCACATAAAGCTAAATCAAACCCATTGTTTTTGCATGACATCCTTATCAGCAACATGATAAAATTAATAATTTCAGTATTTAGGTCTTTAAAGCATATTGGGCTTTTATTTTTTCTGGTGCCCAAGTCTTTTCTGATTAGAGAGAGAATTAGCCATGATTCATAATTCACTCATGGAGGCACATTTCACAATGCTGGTAATTAGCCACTCTATCAAGTACAGTCATTGTTTTCAGTACTATCAGACACTGTTGTTGCATTGTGTTGTAAGAAATGTTTTATGCACCACTTTTGTGTATTCATGACATTAATATTTTTTCCATACATTGTTCATAATCTACAAAGCAAAGTACAAAGTATTCTTTAGGATAAATTGGGAATGGGAAGAGAATTTTTAGCTACATTTCTGGGGGAGGGGCAGTTATTCATACTTATTTACAATGTTGAGATATTTTTCCTTCACAGTTTCTTGACTAGTTAGATTCTAGGTATGACATGGTGACTCTTTAAGTACTTGTAAAAGGGATGGATTCTATTATATTTTCTCTACTAAATAAAAAAAAATCTAATCACTGTTAACTATTCTTTTATCTGGGGAAAGATAAGAATGAGAGACATCAGAGTAGACTGGATTCTGAACTTGGAGTCAGGAGAACTTGATTCAAATGCTACCTCAGAGAGATTCTAGTTCTTTGACTGAACAAGAAACTTGACTTCTCTTTGATTTAGCTTCAAAATCACTGAAAATGTAAAATTAAGGGACTATATTTGATGCTCTTTATATTTATTGACAGCTCTAATTCTTTGATCCTGCAATCCAAAATCTTACTCTGATTCCTCATCCTGGAGTGGATATATAATGACACTGGCTTCTGAAACCCTGTGACAACAGAATGTTACCTCTAGAATGTTCTATAAAGGCAGAGAAGGACTTTGAATATGGACCCAATAGAAACCTGTATGTTTATTGTCTGAAGACAAACTTAGTTATGTATAGTCACACTCATTACCTAAAGACTGCCTGCCAAATTTGGTTTTATTTTTCATGATAGCAAGTCATGAGTATAATCTGTTAACGTAATGAATAATTATAACTTTTCTGGTATAGCAGAAGGTCAAAATGGAAAAAAAAATCCTGCCTCATCAAAGTATACTTTTGTTTTTGTTTGTATTATTAGCCATTCATTTATGTATGAACAATAATCATCACATATCTATAACCTTCAATTTTTATCTTCAATTGCTCTTAATTCTGATAGCTTTGATCATGCCCTTATTCTTGTTCCCTAATATGTTTGATTCTCAAGTTGTGAGGTTATACTTTCAGAAAGATTTTTTTGTGTATACAAAGCATATTGTTCTTTTAAACCCTAGAAGACATTAGGTGATATACAATATTAGAGAAACAAGTGAACTACCTTGCCTGAAGCATGTTATGATATGACACTTTATAGATTCCTTTGGAAGTGTGAAACTGATATCAAAAAATATTGTTAATTTTACCCTTAGAGTAAATCTAATTTGCTTTGAAGAAATGAATGTATTTGCATTTGTTGCTGGGAGAAAACACATTTTCTAGACCTGAGGTAATATGCCCCTATAAGTATTCTAAAATACCAACAAAGGCCATGAGTACAAGAAAAAATAGTACCAGATCTGGAGTCAGAGAACCTGGGTTCGGATTTTGACTCCATAACTTTGTACTGCTGTGATTTTGGATAGTTCTTTAACAGCTATGGGCCTCAGTTTCTGCACCTATAAAACAAGAAGGTTGTGATATATGACGGCTAAAATTTATTCCATCTTTAAACTGGTGAAAATAAGAAATTTCAGAGCCGAAAGCAAACTGAAAATCATTTAATCCTCTCATTTATTGTTATGGATAAGAAAACCAAGGCTCAGTGTAGGTGAAATGACTTATTCAAGGTCACACAGGTAGTCACTGTGCTGAGTCTAGAAAGTTAAGTGCTCTTGGTCCCCTACACTCCCTTTAAACTATTCTTTGAAAATATGCACAATAAACCAAAAAAATCTTTCATTGACTATATCCAATTGTGGGTATTATTCTATATATTTAGTCCATCACCTGTCAGGAGACTGGCGGCATTTTTCATCATCAGTCTGCTGGAATGATGATTAGTCACTGCATTATTTGATGGTTTTAAGTCTTACAAAAGTCTTCATTTTGCGTAAATTATGATATATTAGTGGGATGAAATATGTGTGGTATAAGAAACAGCAAAGGAGTTGGTTTCAGAGACTCAGGAAGACTGGTATGAACTGATACAGAGTGAAGTAAATAGGTGCAGTAAAAAAAATTTATGCTCCATCAGCTATTTTAAGTAGAATATAAATATTTTGCCTGGGTGGGTATATAAATTAACACTTGCTATAATTAAAAGCCTTAGTATTGATTTACTAAAAATAATAATTTTAAAATGCATCTCTATATATTTCCATTTGTGATTGTTTCTAAAGGGAGCATTTATATTCATGGCCTCCTTAAAATTAAGTGATTACTTACAGAATTATTGTGTAAAAGAAAATGTATGAACAAACCATATGTAGCCTATTGCACTTAAATTAGTCAATGTCAGTTTATCTCCTCTTTAGAAACCATTGCTGGGGGGAAACATTTTATTTTTCCAGTTCCTTATTATGTCTAAATTACTCAATAAAATTCATTTTATATTTCCTCAAACTATTTTCACCAAGCATAAGAACATTCACAAAAAAAGGGGGGAAAATTAGAAAAGTCCAATCAGCTTCAATTTGGACTAAAGTTTTATACTACAACATAAAGATATGCATTACTGAGGATTTTCATAGAACAGCTGACATAAATTTTGCTTATGCACTTGGTAGAGTGTATAAAAGGGTGGAATTTGAACAGGAAGAAATGAGTTTGAATCTGTCTCTAACTCTAAAGAACTGTGTGGCACTATGCATATCTATGTTTTCTGAGTTTCATTTTACTCAGTTTTATGAGTTTCATTTCACTTATTATAAAATAGGGATAGTAGTACCTAAAGCAAGATAATAGAATTTTAGAACTAGAAATTAACTTAGGCATCATGCGATTGATTCCCAGTCTATATGTCTACTTTTCATTCCTAAGAGTTGGTTTTATTTTCCTAAGATCAAACAGAAATAATGGAGCTTGGATTTTGTTCCAAGGCCTCAAAATCCAAGTCTATTAACTTTTGACATCATTAGATAAATAGTTTCTTCAAGGGTCATTATAGGGTTTAAATAAGATAATGAATGGAAAGCATGTTGCAAACTTTTTGAGGCATAATGAATGCCAGTTTATAATAGAAGTATGGTTAAAGATATGATACATGTTCAATCTATGGATAGAGCATTGGCCCTTGATTCCAGAAGAATTATTTTCAAATCTGACATCAGGCACTTACTAGTTATGTGAACCTAGGTAGCCACTTAACCTTTGTTTTCCTTAGGTTTTTAATCTGTAAAACAAGGAAAATAATAGTAATTACCTCCCAAGGTTGTTGTGAGAGTCAGATGTGAGGATAATAATTGTAAAATGCTTAGCACAGCAGAGAATATATAATAAAAACTCTATGAATGTTAGTTATTATTGTTATCATAGTCATCATCAAAACTTACAACCTTTAAGCTAGCTAATGATCATAGTGAATTCCATGAAGATTTTTGTGATGAATTAGCTCTTGGTGCATATGCCAAGGAAATATACTCTTCCACGAAGATGGTCCAGTGACAGTCCTGGTTTTGATAACATTGATGAAAAGTTTCATTATTCTAATTCTGAAGCAATTTCTGAGGTCTCTTCATGGGTTAAAATTACTTGAGTATTAGCCAATTTCCAGTTCTAAAAATAAGACCCTGTTAGGTGGTCTAAAATAAATGTCATACCCAGTGATTTTTGAATGGCCTTTTGAAATCATTTCTTACTGGAAATGATTTTAAGATCTATCATTTCGATGTTTGATTAAAACAAGCCCTTCTCCTATTGTGAGATTGACAATCCTGAACACATTCTTAGAATGGTATTACGGGATTTGGCATTTAATTACATCTAATTAAATAATAAATTTGGAATTTTTACTCACTACCTTGAGTTATGTATTCTAGGAATGTGTAGAATGCTTTTACTTTGTTCAGTGCTTTTCTTTTACTCTTCTGAATCTATCTCATTGCTCTATTCATGAAATTGACTTCTTTTGCTGGTAAAATGGTAGGTATCAGGAGATTTTGGGTCAAAGACTCTACAGTGCTTCTTTATCCAGTTTGAAAATCACTTTTCCCAATATATTGCATTTTATATCACACCACCTGGTAAACATGAAATTGTTATTTTATTCAATTAGTATTGTGTTCCAGGACTTTTTTTAATGATGAATTTTCTCAGGTGAAACTCACTTTGAAGATGATTCTAAGGAAAGTTATGGGGAAGTCATCTCATGATAGGAATGATGTTGGAGTTCCTTACATAATTCACTTTGAACTTATTTTGAGTAATCTCAATAAAGGATCCATATCAGAAATTTAATAAATTTTAAAAATACAATATAATCTAACTTTAACAATATCTTCTACCATTTTTTTGAAGTTTTGGAATTTCTTTTTTTTATTAATTAGTTTTATTTATTTTCAGTGTTCTACAATAACTACCATATAACTTAGATTATTATTTCCCCCTCCCTTCCCCCTCCCTCTCTACTCCCTCCCCAAGACGGGATACAATTTTATTTAGGTTCTACACACATATTCCTATTAAATACATTTTCGCTATAGTCATGCTGTGTTGAAGAATTAAAATGAGTGGGAGAAATCATCTAACAAACCAAAGCACAGTACACACACACACACACACACACACACACACACACTCACACACACACACACACACACACACACACACACACACAAAATGATCAACTGCAATCTGCGATTGAATTCCATACTTCTTTCTCTGAATGTGGAAGGCATTTTGCCTTAGACGACCATTGGGAATTTCTTTTTAGTCTTTGAATTGCAGTGAAGTTTCAAGTCTACCAGAAAAAAACTCTCTCACACTGTGGTCTTTGCTGTGCACAAAGTTCTCCTGGTTCTGCTCCTCTCACTCAGCATCAGATCATATAAGTCTTGCCAGGCCTCTCTGAAGTCTTCCTGTTCTTCATTTTTTATAGCATAATAGCGTTCCATTACATTCATATACCATAATTTATTCAGCCATTCCCCAATTGATGGGCATCCCCTTGATTTCCAGTTTTTGGTCACCACAAAGAGTGCTGCTATAAATATTTTTGTACATGTGGAACCCTTTCCCATTTTTATGATCTCTTGGGAATACAGTTCTATAAGTGCTGGGTCAAATGGTATGCACATTTTTGTAGCCCTTTGGACATAGTTCCAAATTGCTCTCCAGAATGGTTGGATCAACTCACAGCTCCACCAACAGTGTATTAGTGTTCCACCTCTCCCACATCCTCTCTAACTTTTATCATCTTTCTGTTCTATCATGTGAGCCAATCTGATAGGTGTAATGTGGTACCTCAGAGTTGTTTTGATTTGCATCTCTCTAATCAAAAGTGATTTAGAGCATTTTTTTATATGACTATAGATATCTTTAATTTCTTCCTCTAAAAATTGCCTGTTCATATACTTTGATTATTTATCAGTTGGGAAATGAGTTGTATTTTTGTACATTTGACTCAGTTTTCTATATGTTCTAGAAATGAGGCCTTTATCCCTGAGATTAGCTGTAAAAATTCTTTCCCAGTTTTCTACATCCCTCCAAATTTTTGTTGCATTGGGTTTGGTTGTGCAAGAACTTTTCAGTTTAATGTAAACAAAATTATCCATCTTGCACTTCATAATGCTTTCTATCTCTTCTTTAGTCAGAAATTCTTCCCTTCTCCATAAATCTGATAAATACACTATTCCTTGCTCCACCAATTTGTCCATATTATCCATCTTTATACCTAGATCGTGTACCCATTTGGATTTTACTCTTGTGTATGGTGTCAGGCATTGGTCTATGCCTAGTTTCCATCACATTTTTATCTAGTTTTCCCAGCAATTTTTGTCAAACAATGCGTTCTTTTCCCAGAAGCTGGGGTCCTTGGGTTTATCAAACAATAGATTGCTATATTCATTGTCTACTGTGTTTTAAGTACTGAGAGTATTCGACTTGTCTACCCTTCTGTTTCTTAGCCAGTACTAAGTGGCTTTGATAATTGCTGCCTTATAATATAATTTGAGATCTGGTAGTGCTAGGCTACCTTCCCTAACATTTCTTTTCATTAATCCCCTTGATATTCTGGACCTTTTATTCAGCCAGATAAATTTTGATACTATTTTTTCCAGCTCTAGAAAATAATTTTCTGATAGTTTAATTGGGATGGCACTAAATAAGTAAATTAATTTAGGTAGAATTCTCATTTTTATTACATTGGCTCGACCTACCCATGAGCAACTGATGTTTTTCCACTTAATTAGATCTGACTTTATCTGTGTGAAAAGTGTCTTGTTGTTTTGTTCATATACTCCCTGGGTTTGTTTTGGCAGGTAAATTCCCAAATATTTTATAATGTCCACCCTAGATTTAAGTGGGATTTCTTTTTCTATCTCTTACTGTTGAGCTTTGTTACTAATATATATAAATGCAGATTTGTGTGGGTGTATTTTATAACATGCAACTTTGCCAAAGTTATTTATTGTTTCAAGTAGTTTTTTTTTACTGGAATCTCTGGGATTTTCTAAGTATATCATCATATCATCGCAAAGAGTGATAACTTAGTTTCTTCTTTGCCTATTCTAATTCCTTCAATTTCTTTATCTTGTCTAATTGCTATCACTAACATTTCTAGTACCATACTGAATAATAGTGGTGATAATGGACATCCTTGTTTCACCCCTGATCTAATTGGAAATGCATCTTGCGTATCACCATTACATATAATCCTTGCAGAAGGTTTTAGGTAGACACTGTTTATTATTTTCGGGAAAGTTCCCTTTATTCCTATGCTCTCCAATGTTTTTAATAGGAATGGGTGTTGTATTTTGTCAAAATCTTTTTCTGCATCTATTGAGATAATCATGTGATTTCTGTTAGTTTTGTTGTTGATACAGTCGATAATGCTAATAGTTTTCCTAATACTGAACCAGCCCTGCATTCCTGGTATGAATCCTACCTGATCATAATGTATTAATCTCGTGATAAGATGCTGTATTCATTTTGCTAAAGTCTTATTTAAAATTTTTGTATCTATATTCATTAGAGAAATTGGTCTATAATTTTCTTTCTCTGTTTTATTTCTTACTGGTTTAGGTGTCAAAACCATATTTGTATCATAAAAAGAATTTGGGAGGACTCCTTCTTCCCCAGGTTCAAAAATAGTCTATATAGTATTAGAATTAGCTGTTCTTTAAATGTTTGATAGAATTCACTTCTGAATCCTTCTGACCCTGGAGATTTTTCCTAGGGAGTTCACTGATGGCTTGTTCAGTTTCTTTTTCTGAGATGGGGTTGTTGAAGTATTCAACTTCCTCTTCTGTTAATCTGGGCAGTTTGTGTTTTTTGAAATACTCATCCATTTCATTTAGATTGTCAAATTTATGGGCATAAAGTTGGGCAAAATAATTTATAATTATTGTTTTAATTTCCTCCTCACTAGAGGTGAGTTCACCTCTTTCATTTTTGATTTTAGTAATTTGGTTTTCTTCTTTCTTTTTTTAATCAGATTGACCAAAGGTTTGTCAATTTTGTTAGTTTTTTTTCATAAAACCAGCTATTAGTTTTATTTATTAATTCAGTAGTTTTCTTAATTTCAATTTTATTAATCTCTCCTTTGATTTTCAGTATTTCTAATTTGGTATTTACTTGGGGATTTTTAATTTGTTCTTTTTCTAACTTTTTCAGCTGCATGCCCAAGTCATTGATCTCCTCTTTTTCCATTTTATTCATGTAGACATTCAAAAATATAAGACTTCCCCTAAGAATAGCTTTTGCCATATCCCATAGGATTCAGTAGGTTGTCTCATTATTGTCATTCTCTTGAATGAATTTGTTTATTGTTTCTATGATTTCTTGTTTAACCTACTCCTTCTTTAGGATTAGATTATTTAGTTTCCAATTAATTTTTGGTTTATCTTTCCATGACCTTTTATTACATATAATTTTTATTACATTATGATCTGAGAAGAATGCTTTGACTATCTCTGCCTTTCTGCACTGTATTGTGAGGTTTTTATGCCCTAGAACCTGGTCAGTTTTTGTATATGTGCCATGTACTACTGAGAAAAAGGTATATTCCTTTCTATTCCCATTCAATTTTCTCCAGAAATCTATATCTACTTTATCCAGAGTTTTACTAACCTCCTTAACCTCTTTCTTGTTTATTTTGAGGTTAGATTTATCAAGTTCAAAGAGGGGGAGGTTGAGTTCCCCTACTAGTATAGTTTTGCTGTCTGTTTCTTCCTTCTACTCCCCCAACCTCTCCTCTAAGAATCTGGATGCTATACTACTTGGAGCATACATGTTTAGTAATGATATCGCTTCATTGTTTATTGTGTCTTTTAGCAGGATATAGTTTCCTTCCTTATCTCTTTTGATTAGATCTATTTCTGTTTTTGCTTTATCTGAGATTAGGATTGCTACCTCTGCTTTTCTTGCATTTGCTGAGATACAATATATTCTGCTCCAATCTTTTACCTATATCCTGTGTGTATCCCCCCATTTCAAATGTGTTTCTTGTAAACAACATATTGTTGGATTATGGCTTTTAATTCATTCTGCTATACATCTTCATTTTATGGGAGAGTTCATTCCATTCACATTCACAGTTATGATTACAATCTATGTCTTCCCCTCTATCCTCTTTCCCACCGTTTGTGCTTTTAGTTCTCCCATCTCCCTTCTTCTCCTCAATAGTTTTTACTTTTCACCACTACCTCCTGCAGTCTTTCCTTCCTTCTTTCAACCCCAGTTTGGGAATTTCTTGCTTTACATAATCAGCAGCAGAGAAACTGTATTGAGCCACACAATAAAAAATGAGAATTATCTTTTTTTAACTCCTATGACATTTATGGAGAAACTTTTATCCTAAATTCATAAAGCGTAGTGAATGTGGCTAATTAATATACTGATGTAAAATTTTAAAATGTCCAATATCCCAGAGAAAATAGAACACAATAAAAATAAATGTGTAAGTTTATGATTAATAACTTTTCTTTCCTTTCCCTCTTTTCACTTCTTTTCTATTATTTTACACTTTACTTTCTTTCCCTACCTTTTGTAACTTCTCTTTCCTTCACTATATCTTGTCCCTCTTCCTCTTTTTCTTCCTTTGCTCCTCCCTCCCTCTTTTCCTTTTTTTCTTCCTTACTTTCTTAAGCTATCAAAGGGAAATAGACTTCTGTTCAACAGTAAATTATTTTTCATGTTTTAGGAAGGGAAAGAAAAAAGAATTTTAGAAAATCTTAAGGATCATTATATTTTCTAGAAAACTATTATCTTACTGCTACTTATGCTTGACCTCTCTGGAACATCCATTTGAATAGACATTTCTCCTCTAGAAATCTTCAACCTTTATTTCCAGTCACCTGAATTTAATTTTTGCTATAAAGTGAGATTTAAAGTATATTTTCTCTGGAAAAGATGCAGTCCTTGAGTTTAATAGGCCAAGAGATGCATAGCTTTCTTTGGGAGGTTTTCAGAGATATCACATTTAGTTCATATACTTTAATAATAATTTTAAAAAATCTAAAACTCTCTCCCATTATGAAGTTAGATTTCCTTTTCAAACACCATCATTGCAGGAGGTTATATTGCTCTTTTTCAATGCTACATTTTACCACATTATACTCCCTTGGATCCAAAAATAACAACTCTACTTTGAGAATTATTTGAATAATGTCTGAAGTTATATTACAACTAAGAAATTCCTACCATAATACTATACTCTGTGACTAGATGTGCTGAAATATGATTATAATTTACTCATTCTTACCTTTTATTCTTTTCATTGTTGAAATCCAAATCATTTTTGTAATATTTTAAGTATCTGAATGTCAAAAATTTTATTACCACTAGATCAAAATGTAACACAATTGAATATTTCCCATATTGTATACTATTTGCTGCTATTAATAAGAAATTTAAGTATTAATCATGCTGAATCTGAATCATTAAACCTCATGGTCTCACAAACTACTATTTTTCTTTGCCACAACACTTATGATTCCAATGAAGTATATTTATTTATCTACTTTTGTACTTAATTTATTAATTCCCTACTATTCCACTGTGGATCTCATTAATCCTCGTGCTTTTTCTGGGTTTTATTATGTCCCCACCTTTTCCTTGTGGAGTCAAATCCTTCTGATTCCTGATATATTATGTGCTATAAACTGACTGCTTCTCTTTATTTATAACATGTTTCCAGACTGTCCACTTGAATACAGATACCTGCCTTTATATTGAGGGTGGTTTTCTAAATACTTCAACAAGATCTTTGCCATTATTTCAGGATTGGTTTCAGTCTAGTTCTTGGAATCTTGTTCTTCCTATCTGGCAAAATATCATACTACCTCAAATGTTCCTCAATATGAAATCTTTAAATCAGAATAAACAGAAATGACTGTGTTAGATGATTGTGTTATGCTTAAATGGACGTATAGTCTCATTAATTTGGGTTAGAAATTCCCTCTAGCAATGTGTATACCAATCTAGTCATGCCTGACATACTTATATAACTCTTTTCCATGCCCTTTCACAAGTTTCTATAGTAATCTATAGAAGTGGGAAGTTCCTCCTTTCTTTGTACAGGTATTAAGAGGGTGGGGCAACTAGGTGGTGCAGTGGATGGAGCACCAGTGCAGGAGTCAGGAGGTCCTGAGTTCAAATCTTACCTCAGACATTTGACACTCATTAGCTGTGTGGCCTTGGGAAAGTCACTTAACCCCAACTGCCTCATCCTGGGTCATCTCTAGTCATCCTGATGAATATCTGGTCACTGGATTCAGATGACACTGCAGGAGAAGTGAGGTTGGTGACCTGCACAGCCCTCCCTCACTCAAAATACAGTCAAGTACAAGTCATGTCATCATTTCTCTGATGGCATGGTCTTCTTCGGCAACAAAGGATGAACACACACATGCATTAAGAGGGTAGCAATGGAACGCTTTTGCTGGTATACTTTGCTTTTGCTACATGATCAGACCATTTTCCCCTTCTGATGCATAATTCCTTGATGACTTTTATTTTTATTACAGTTCTTTTTCAGAGGTATGTACCATTAATTTGTTGCAGCCTTTTCTCAGTCACAATGTGTCTTTCCATTGCTTCTAGATGGTTTCAGTACTTCAGAGGCAATGGGGAATCTTTGTCTTCCTGCACTATAGCAACAGTGATGAAAAAAAAAGTGATGTTATTATTATCAACATTGAAAAGATCGGCCTTTGCTGTTGTGGGATCTCTGAATCAGTTGCTTTCAGCTTCTTGGAAGCAGGCCAGCTTACTTGCCTCTTTTCCAGACCTCAACTCAGGTCATTATCCATCTTAATTTTCTCTATGTGATAAACATTCTTATGGACAAGTTCAGTGGGGTATCTATTAAAAAAACATTGAAATCTGGGTGATAGATATTCTTCTATTTGCTTTTATCACAGGGATGAACAAGTCAAATCACTTTGGATTATTCAGTTGTAAATAAAAACAGTTGGAAATATAATATAGTATACCTTAACAACTTCCTTTGTATCATGCTTGAATAGAGTTGTTGACTTTTAGACTTGAACAGACCATAGGATCACATATTTACATGACAGCACCATAGCTTTAGAGCTGGAAGGGTCCTCAGATGCCATCTAGTAAAATCCTTTGTCATACAAATGAGAAAGTTGAAACATAAGGAAGTGGAAATTAAGTGATTTTCTCAGGATCATATAGGGAGGAAATGTTTATCTGGTCAAACTATCTAATTTTTATAGATAAAGGAAATAAAAGTGTGAATAATTTTTCACTTCCCCAAGACCACACAGGTAGTTAGTGAAAGACTGAGTGGAACTCATGACTTTGATCAGAAATGCTAGTGTTCTTTACATTATCCACCTTTGATTTTGAATCCAATATTCATTGTTATATATTTTAGCTAAAAAAATAACATCTTGTATGTTAATGTATTTCCTGTCAACTAATTAATCCTGCAGAAAGCATAGCAAATGGGCCATGTTCCAACGTGATACTGTTTACCTGCTGGTAGCTATACAAATTGCAGGCATAGTATTTGGTAGAGTAAATTAATTAACCATTATAGTACTGATTTTACAAAATCAAAAGTATAAAGTAACTATGAACAGCTAATTATCCATTTTCTGTGGGTGGTTTGTGTGATACTGCTTCTCCCTACTGTTCACTTAATTTATGTTCAGCAAAAGAATGCTGAAACATTAGACCCATCAAATATGAGTATATATTGAAATGTTACTAAAATGAGTTTTGTGACAAAACCAAAATAATTTTCCATATTTTGACCTCACCACACTCTCACAGCTGATAATCAGAGCATATTATAATGTATCTATCATGAATTTCTTTGCCATTCCTACCTTGAACCAAGGAAAGGGTCTTGGGAGCAATACACTGAGATAATTTACCTCCTTCTACCTGGCCTTTCCAGGTAGGTCCAATGTCTCAATGGATCTGAATCAGTTTAGATAGTTTCCCATCTATCTAACCTCTATCTTATTTGACAGATAGTCTGTGGAATCCATTAGGAGTCAGCGTGTCTAGAAGACAAGTGCAAGTCAACTAGAAGGCTATCAATTGTATCATAGGAAAATCTTTTTTCATATTTCATTCGAGGATAGCCTAGCAGTTTTGATGTTCCCATATGATTTTATGCATGGATTCAGAAGGGGACGTGTCCTGCAACATTTCTGTAAGCAATACAAATAGACCCAGTTAAACAGCTGCTTTCTCTGTTTGTGTTTTCCTCTCAAATTCCCAAACAAAAATCCCTGCAGCAGTTCTTTCATGAAGCCAGATTGTTCATCAAAGGGTAGCCCAAACTGTTCTCTTCGAAATGTTTGTGGAAGCTGATTAATGTGGTGAAAATGCTGAGTGTGAATAAGCAGTGCTATTTGAGTAGGGACCTTGGAGAGTTTCTTAGACTACTGGACTAGATTCCAGTGATGAGCAAAGAAAACAAATCACTTTCTGAAAATGCGTTAACTGTTTCAGGCCCTTGGGTGCCAGTGAACATATCACATTCTCAAAAGTATCAGAGATGAATTTGACCATACAGATACAATATCTAGTATGGTAAACATTAACAGTATTATTTAGAACTTACTAAATATGTATTGCTCCTTAAAATTTGATTTTATGCACAATTTTCATAATAAATTTCACATATACATGCATTTTAAAACTTATAAGTAGTTACACTTTCATGTGAAACAGTCCTGAAAAGACCCTTAAAGTTTGCAAGTAACATTTTTGAATCTTGAAGTATCTTTTCTCTTGAAGACTATTCTATTAAAATTAAAAGAATCTAGGAATTTTTTTTTCCTTTTGAGATTGACAGCTAGTTTAAGAGATAAAGTCATTATATCTATAAGCAGTCAATAAACATTTATTAAGTGTCAACTGTATGTCAGGCAATGTGCTAGGTATTATATAATAAGATATAGGATGTATTATTATTAGGGATAGTGGCAAAAGGGGGCATGGATACTCTGAGAGGCACTAGGAGAGACATTAGCCTTTACAATTTTTATAGTGTTTCTTAATTTTTTATAGTGTTTCTTAATTCTTTCTAGTAAACAAATTCCATTTGTTGGGGCCCCAGGCCATCATTTGTTAATGATAGGAATTGGTGATTGAATGTTGTAATTGTCCATGTCCTTAATTTACACCTAGTGAGATAAATTAGTTTGACCCAATAGTGAAAATACATTATTCATATTTCATAGATGAAAAACCAGCCAGATCCAGTGGAAAGATCGAGGAGTGAAGAGTTTAATTAGGACTTTACTCAGTTATACTGGATAATGTATTCTTGAACAAGTCATATGCGACTCAACATATTCCAGTATAGAACAAACGTTGGACTTAGAGTCACAACTGATTTCTGATTTTTTTACCTGTTTATTTAACTTCAGGGCCTCTATTTCAACATATATAAAATAATGATTTTTAAACTTTCATATTGCTAGGAGGAAAATTATTTGTAAGTCAAAAAAAATGTCACATGCGTAGATACATAGTTTTCCTGAATTGTTGCTATTTAAAAGGCTTAAGTGAAAAATGTCTTTAAAAATAAATAGCACTGAACAAATTTTAATGACAATATTATTTTTAACTCAGCCTATTGTTAAACTCAGGTAAGTGATCATATAGAACAAATGATAAGGACATGATTATTTCTAGTCAAGATGGATTCTGTATATAATGGTTTTCTAATTGTCAAGACTCTCAAGTGTATATGCTATTCCCACTTGAATATTATGGATACCATCTTAATCTAATAGATCTATACATACAAAATTCCATTTAACACATTTATTTAGTACCTTTTATGCATACTCTATTAGGTATCATATATGTTACAAAAATAGTTAGAAGAGTTTGTTCCTCCAATGTGTTGCATTCTCAGGGTCACACAGTACATTCGTCTCATAGACTAAGCATTTAATAGGTGCTTATTTGCTGATATCATGCTGTTAATAAATAAAGTCATGAAAACATGAAAACATGTAACAGTTTTCAATATCAGTTCAAAACTGTGACAGAAGATAATTAAAATGGAATGGATGATATGGAAGTTTGAAAAGAAGCAATAAAAATGGGAAATAAAGCCACAGTTCAACCTTAATGGAAGTACGGAGGTTGCCATTAAAAGAAGCAAGGATTCACTAAGGGTAATAGATTCAGTTTTTGAGGTGTTGTATATTAGATGAGTGGCAGTCATATGGATGGAGGCAGTTATGGTAAAATGGGAAGAACACAACATTGGATTACTGAATCCCTGAGTTTAGACCACTACTATTATACTTCCTAGTTATATGACCTAATATAGGTTATGTAACATTCCTGGACCTAAATTTCCTTTTATATAAAATGGTGATAATTAAAAAAAACAAAATAAAACAATAATGCCTACCTGAGAGATTTGAGAAGTACAAAGTACTTAACATGAATGAAATGCTTTCAAAATATAAAGTGCTATAGAAATGTCACCCAAACCTGTTAAATGTAAAACAGGTCATGGAAAAAATGGAGATTGAAGCTCAGGGCTGCAATTTATCTGTCCTGGGGTAAGAAGTGAAGGGATAGGAGTTCATGAGATCTAGTGAATAAGAAAACAGAGACTGGGACCAAGGTATTAGTCTTGATGAATAGTATTATTTAAAAGGCAGGGGAAATAAGAGGAGATAGAAATAATGTAGCTAATGTAACAGCACAATATATGGACAGGTTTAGAAATGATACTGTCGATTAATATTTGAAGAGATGTGGTACTTGCCTTTTTTTTTTTTTTTTTTTTTTGCTGCCTGATCCCATGATTTGATTCATGTAGAGAACTCCTTTTGAATTATTTTCGCACCAGTGTGGATTAGTATGTGGTCTATAACTCATAGTCATAAAGTTATTTGTGTTACTCAGAGGTTAAGTGATCTGCCTTAGGTCATGCAATGAGTATATGTCTTACAGGACCTGAACCTAGGACCTTATGTCTCCAATGTTAGATCGCTGTTAGATCACATTGCTAAATGTGATATCACATTTCTTCTCAAATAGAAATAACTTAGAACTCAGTACACACATGCGTACATAAATACATACATATACACACACACATATATAAAGAGAGAGTCATTTTTATCATATGAAGTGCTCTAAATGAATTTCCATGTACTTATAATTTTCTTCACTCAGTATGTACTTTTCCCCTTTAGTTTTCTAGTACTATCTCATCAAACTCTTTGTAGTTAAATGTTTCATGAGACAATAGAGTTTGCCATTATTACAAGTTGCCCCCCAAAAACTTAAATTCATTTATAATTTTCCTCAACAAACACACAAAAAATGTATTAAATATTTTATCACTTGGAATGATATTCTCATCTATCAAGGTTCTATTTGGTTGTCTTGATATCTTTAGCAGAAGGCTGATGGTGAAAAGAGTCTTTTGATTGGTTCTTTCAAAGCCACATAGGCCATGTTTTAGAGTCTTGGTGTATCTGAAATTTTGTGTGTAATATAGAAGAAGCCATGTGTGCCTGCATACAGGAGGTGTAATTGTTGAATAAAGATGCAGAAAGTAGAAATTTTAATGTACTATTTTGGTTCCATTCATAGTAATATAACCATTTAGTAGATAATTCCCTGTATCATTGGACTTAAAATATATCAAACTATAGTGTTATGAAATTCATTTGAAACAGCATAATAAATCCTTTTGTAATGTAGAAAATACAATAAAACTTTTAAATAATATTTGTCAATATCCCATCAGTTATGCCTAATCAAATAAATTTTAAAATTTATTACTAGTTACTACTTATTGCTAATCCATTTGTTTCATATTAAAATGTTTATAAGGATAAAAGAAAAAAAGTTGCATATAAGGCTATGTGTAGGGTCTCTATCAGTTATTTATTATTAGTCAGCATAAAATTATATTTCTATTGATGAAAATTATATTTTGCATGTCACCAGAAATTTTTCAGGATCTTGAGGCATGACAATTATACAGCTGAATAATCTGGCGCAGTAATACACATTTACAAAAACAAAAAGTCCACAAGTTGAAAGTCTTAGTTTGCTTTAAAATTGAGAAATCTTCTTTAAGCTACCATACTGCTGTGTATCTACAGTTTATAAATGAATGAATGAATGAAAGGAAAAAAAAAACTTATATGTCAGAGCATATGTTAGAAATATAAATGATAAAGTGAGATCATCTCTGACTTTAATAAATGAACAGAAGTGAATATATTAAGTTCTTACTACTATGTCAAAGGTAATGAGCTAAGTGCTAGTAATACAGATGACATCTTTGACCTCAGTAATATGGACAGGCATGGATGAGTCAGTCATGTTGGAATTATGTTGGAATGATCTACATAAATGCAGGGTTGAGAAGAGGAATACACTGGAATGAGAGGGAAAGGAGAGGTAAAATGAGAAAAAAAGATTTCTCATATAAAGAAACATGCAAGAAAGAGCTTTTACAGTGGATGGGAAAATGGGTGGGATATACCAGGCAATACTTGAACCTGAATATGAATATGAATATGAATGAATAATGAACCTAAAGGAATACACACTTAGTCCTTCATAGAAATGTAACTTACCTAATAAGGAAATAGGAGGGAAAAGGAAGGAGAGAACTAGAGATGATAAAAGGGAGGACAGATTAAGGGAGTCAGAGGTTAGAAGCAAAATAGAAATTCGAGGAGGAAAATGATAAAAAAAGAGAAAGAAAAAGAAACAGAAGAAAATAGGATCAAAGGAAACATACATTTAGTAATCATAGTGTTGTATGTGAATGGGGTGAGCTCACCCATGAAACCAAAGTAGATAAAATGGATTAGAAGACAGAATCCAACAATATGTGGTTTATAAGAGATACACTTGAAGTAGAAATTCATATACAAATCAAAATAAAGGACTAGGGTACAATCTAATGTGCTTCATTTGAACTTAAAAAAATGAAAGGAATAGCTATCGTGATGTCAGACAAAGCAAAAGCAAAAATGGGCCTAATTAAAAGAGATAATGGGAGAAATTACTTTTGTTAAATGGTACCATTGACAATGAAGTAAAACCATTTTTTTTTTTGTATTTGCAACATTTTGTGATAAAGGTCTTCTTTCTCAAATACATCCTAAATGTAGAGATGAATCAAATTTATAAAAATAAAGGCCATTCCCCAACTGAAAACTGGTCAAATGATACAAATGTAATTTTCAGGAGAAGAAATCAAAACTTTAGTCATATACAATTGCTTAAGTAACCATTGATCAGAGAAAGGCAAATTGAAACAACTCTGAAGTACAACCTTACACCTATCAAAAATGAAAAATGCTGGAGATTATAAGGGAAAAATAGAAGTGCCCTAATGAATTGTTGATAGATTAGTGAACTGGTCCAACCATTCTAGAGAACCATTAGAAACAAGGTACAAATGGTTATAAAACTATGCAAAACTTTTGTTACAACAGAAATTCTACTAGGTCTGTATCCCAAATAAGATTAAAGAAAAGTGAAAAAGATCTCTATGTACAAAAACATAGCAGCTCTTTTGTAGTGACAAAGAATGAGAAATCAAGGGGATGCTCATTGATTGGGGAAATGGCTGAGCAAATTGTGGCATATAGTTGTGATGCAGTACTATTGTGTTGTGCTCAATAATGAGGAAGGTAGTTTTGGGATAAATGTGGCAAGATCTATATAAAATAAAGCAAAATGAAATGAGAATTGGGAGATCATTGTGCATACTAACAGCAATCTTGTAAAGTTGACTAGCTGTAAAAGGTTTGGTTACTCCAATCAATATCTTTATTCAAGACAGTTTCCAAGGACACATGATGAAAATGTTCTATCCACCCCCAGGGAGAAAACTGATGAACTTTGAGTGCAAATTAAAGCAGTTTTTTCCACTTTTAAATTTTTTCTTGCTTGTTTTTGAATATTACTAAATATAAAAATATATGTTGCATGATTTCACGTGAATAGTTGATAATATATTGGTTACTTTTTTAGTGTGTTGGGAAGGGGATTGAAGAGAGGGAAAGAATTTGGTATGCACAATTTAAAAAAATGGAATGTTAAGACAAATAATAATCTAAAAATATACGCTAAGAGCAAACATCTGTAATTGAGGTAAACTTGAAGACTTTTCAATAAGATCAGAGGTGAAACAAGATGTCCATTATCACCATTATTATTCAATCCTGTACTAGAAATGCTATTTATAGAAATTTAAGAAAAGAATGAAATAATAAGCAAACAAAATTGTCACTCTTTGAAGATGACATGTTTGCATATATTGAGAATCCTAAATTGTTATCTAAAAATCTAATTGAAATAACTAACAACTTTATCAAAGTCCCTGGCTATAAAATAAACCTACATAACTCATCAGTATTTCTCTATACAACCAATAAAACTCAATAGGAAGGGATAGAAATAGAAATTCTACTTAAAATAACTGTAGACTGTATAAAATATTTTGGATTCTACCTGCCAAGATAAATCAGGAACTATATGAACACAATTAAAAAATACTTTTCACAAAAAGGTAGATCTATACAATTGGAGAAGTATTAATTTCTCATGGATAAGCTAATACACTATACTAAAAATGACAATTATACCTCAGTTGATTTATTTATTCAGTGCCATCCCAAAATATTAAAGAACTATTTTACAAGTCTAGAAAAAAAATAGTAAAATTCCCCTGAGACAACAGAAGGTCAGGAATATGAAGTGAATCAATGGGAAAAAAAAAATGTCAGGTTAGGTAGCCTAGCAGTGTCAGATTTCAAACAATACTAGAAAGCTGTAATGATCAAAATTAACTGGTACTAAGAAATAAACTTGTGAATCAGTGGAATAGATTAAGTGTACAATACACAGTAGTAAATTACCCTACTAGTCTACTGTTAATAGGGTAATAGGGTAAAAAGTCAACATGTAACAAAAATTGCTGAGAAAACTGTAAAGCAGGGGAGGATTCAGGGAAGATGATGGAATATGTCAGAAAATTCCAAACTCTCAAGATTTCCCCCCCACAAAGGAGATGAAATAGCACCTGAGGGTGAACAAAGTCAGGGTAAACATAAAGAAGAATAGGGGCACAACAGGAGTCTGCCTGGGAAAATCTGAGAAGATGAGAAGAAAAATCCCAGGATGACGTTTTGTCCTGGCCTGGTGAAGAGTAAACATCTTCAGGCTAAAGTCCACTTTAACAACAAGGGACAAGCTGTGGGATTATTTGGTTTATGAGACTGCCTAGGCTCCAGCCACTAGAACATTTCCCCCAGGGATAGTAAGGGGAGTTGGGTGTCTGAGCCCGGGAAGATGGAGGGAACTTCTGCTGACAAGGAACACTAATCTAATGAGTGAGAAGGAAAGAGCACATCCCTGGTGAGTGCAGAAGCACTGAGGCAGAACGCCCCTGGCCGTGGACACTTTTATGAGGTGGAGCTTTGGTTTTCTTTCCAGGCTAGAGGGGTGAAGTGAAGATCTGGGTCAAGAGGCTCCATCCTCTGTAACCCAGCCCTAGAAGTGATTACCATACCATAAAAAATGCACAGGCAAAGGTGTAAGAATACAACTATAGAAAGCTATTATGGGAATAGAGAAGACTGGGGTTCATCTTCATTGCAGGATATTGAAGCAAATACCTCTATCTCAAATTGTAATGTAAAATTACTGTCACCTGCCCCCCCCAAATCATAGAGCTTTAAAAAGACTTTAAAAATCAAATGACAAACAAGTTGGTGGAGTAAAAGCAGAGACTTATTAGAACTCTCCCTCCAAGTCAAGCCAAACACTCATAAAAAATAACTCTAAACACATTCTGGAGCTGTAAAACCCACGGAATGACAGAGTGAAGCAAATCTCCAGGCAAAGAAAGCCTGGAAGGTCTATGGGAAACATCTATCACTCTGGTCTGGGAGCAGAGAACAGTCCAGTGTGGGCCCTGCCTGCACAGATAGGACCTGATCAGATCTCTGGAGACTGAATCTCTAGCACATGTGCCAGACTTCACAAACCCAAAAAGCTGAGGACAAATTGGAAGGTCAGTGGAAAAAACCTATTAGACCTGTGTGAGGGAGTATGTGGTCTGGCCCCATCCCAAGGGCAGCACAGGTGGTGGAAGAGGCCACGGCAGTCACAGGAGCAGTAGGGGCAGCAGCAGCAACTGTTTCTGGAGCTCTAACCCCACAGATTGTGGGAGGATCCAGCAGCTTATAGTACACCCCCACCTCCATTGGAAGCAGAGAACTACCTCGAAAGAAAACTCAAAAATCAAGTAAATGACTGTGGAAATGTGTAGAAACCAGCAAAAACAAACAAACAAACAAAAAAAAACCAACAAAAAAACAGACTATAGAATCTTACATTGGTGACAAGGAAGACCAAAATATACAAACAGATGACAGCAAAGTCAAAGCTCCTACGTCCAAAGCCTCCAAGAAAAATATGAATTGGTCTCAGATCAAAAAGGATTTTGAAAATCAAGTAAGAAATAAAGGAAAAATTGGGAAGAGATATGAGAGTGATGCAATAAAATCATGAAAAGCAAGTCAACTCTTTGCTAAAGGGGACCCAAAATGCTGAAGAAAATTACACCTTAAAAATATGCTAACCCAGATGACAAAAGAGATCCAAAAGGCCAATGAGGAGAATGCCTTAAAAAGCAGAATTGGTCAGATTGAAATGGAAGTCCACAAGCTCACTGAAGAAAATAAGTCCTTATAGATTAGAATGGACCAGATGGAACATAATGACTCGATGAAAAATCAAGACATTATAAAACAAAACTAAAAGACTGAAAATAAAAATAGAAGACAATGTGAAATATCTCACTGGAAGAACAACTGACCTGGAAAATAGATCCAGGAAAGACAATTTAAAAATTTTTGGATTACCTGAAAGCCATGATTAAAAAAAGAGCCTAGACATCATCTTTCAATAAATTATCAAGTAAAGCTGCCCCAATAGTCTGGAACTGGAGAGTAAAATAGGAATGGAAAGGATCTACCAATTGCCTGCTGAAAGAGATCCCAAGAGGAAAACTCCTAGGAATATTTTAGTCAAATTTCAGAGTTCCCAGGTCAAGGAGAAAATATTGCAAGCAGCCAGAAAGAATCAATTCGAGTTTTGTGGAAACACAGTCAGGATGGCACAAGGTCTAGCACTTCTACATTAAGGGATCAGAGTGCTTGGGATATGATATTCCAGAGGTCAAAGGAGATAGATCAAAACCAAGGATCACCTATCCAGAAAAACTGAGTATAATGCTTCAGGGGAAAAAATGGTCATTCAATGAAATAGAGGACTTTCAAGCATTCTTGCTGAAAAGACCAGAGCTGAATAGAAAATTTGACTTTTAAACATTAGAACCAAGAGAAACATGAAAAGGTTAACAAGTAAGACAGAAGGGACTGTTGAACTGTTTACATTCATACATGGAAAGATAATATTTGTAACTTTTGAGACTTTTTACTGTATTTGAGTAGTTGGAGGGATTATATACATATAGGCAGAGGGCATATGGTCAGTTGAATATGAAGGGATGATATCTAAAAAATAAAATTAAGCGATGAAAGGGGAATATATTGGGAGGAGAAAGGGAGAAATAGAATAGGATAAATTGTCTTTCACATAAAAGAGGCAAGCAAAAGCATTTTTAATGGAGGGGAAGAGGGGGGAGCTTACAGGGAAAGAATGAACCTTAATCTTATTTTGTTTGGCTTAAGGAGGGAATAACATTCACACTCAGTTTGGCATGAAAATCTATCTTACACTACAGGAAACTAGTGGGGAAGGGGATAAGTGGGGTTTGGGGGAATGATAGAAGGGAGGGCAAATGGGAGGAGGGGTAATTAGAAGTAAATACTTTTGAGGATAGAGTCAAAAGAGAAGAGAATAAATGGGGGGCAGGATAGGATGGAAGGGAATATAGTTAATCATTCATGTCATGACTATTATGGAAGTGTTTTGCATGACTACACATGTATAACCTATATGCATACAAACATGTACAAAAATTCCCAAAGAAATTCTACTCCTGATCATTATGCATATACATATAAATAGATAGATAGATAGATAGATAGATAGATAGATAGATAGATAGATAAATAGGTATAGGTATTGAGACATACATCTTGACTTAATTGTAGCCTTTGGTAGGGAGGCTGAGGGAAAAAAGAAGAAAGTAAAAAAGTGCACAGCAGGGAGGAAAAGAAAACTTACAAGTAAGTGAAGATGTACAGCTCTCAACACAAAGTGTTGCATTTATCATACAGTCTTACTTGAAATGAAAATTCTGTTACATGTTTTGAATTCTCTCATGTTCTGCCATGCACATGACATAATTTTTTGTCCTTTCTTTGTATCTAAGTTACAATATTTAAGTTTATGATATGTTTTTGCTTTTTTTCTCTATTTATGTTCTGGTATTTGAGCCTAAAATAAAAGAAAAGAAAAAGAAAACTGTAAAGCATTTTGACAGAAACTAGACATATTTCAGCATCTCACATTGTATACCAGAATAAATTCAAAATGACAGAGAATGATTTTGTTATAAAGGATTATGCCATAAGTAAATTAGGGGAACATGGAAAAAATTGTGACTAGTGACTAGTAGATCTGTGGGTAATGGTAGAGTTTATGGACAAACAAGTGATATATGTGTGCGTGTGTGTGTGTGTGTGTGTGTGTGTGTGTGTGTGTGTGTGTGTGTGTGTAGAGAGAGAGAGGGAGAGAGGAAGGGGGGAGGGAGAGGATTATGGGTATTAAACAATTTAGATTAAGTGAAATTTTTAGTCAGATACATTTTGTTAATTTATTGTTCTAACATTTTTTTCTTCTTAAATTTTGAATTACAAATTCTTTCCCTCCTACCACTCAACCACCCCATGAGAAGGTAAGCAAAATGATATTATTTACACATAAGAGAAATTACATGATATTAAAAAGCTTTTGTAGAAACAAAACTCCGGCTGCCAAAATTAGAAGGCCAACCAGAAATTTGTAAAAGGTTTTTACAAGTTTCTCTGATAAAGCTCTCATTTATCAAATATATAGGTAACCAAATTTATTTTAAAAAGACCAATTTCTTAGTTGAGAAATGATCAAAGTATATGAACAGTCATTTTCAGAGGAAATCAGAGCTATCAATAATCATACAGAAAGCTCTAAATCACCATTTATTAGATAACTGCAAAATGGAACAGTCCTGAGGTACCACCTTATGAATATCAGTTTGGTTAACATGACAGGAAAAAAATGATAAATGTTGTATATAATGTGGAAAAATCAAAACTATTGGATTAATGAACTATTGGCTCAGTTGTGAACTAGTGCAACTATTCTACAGAATAATTTTAAACTTTTCCCAAAGAGCTATAAAACTGTGCATAATCCATAACCTAACAATATCACTACAAAGTTTGTAACCCAAATAGATAAAAAAGATGGAAAAATAACTTATTGGTTTAAAATATTTATAGCAGTTCTTTTTGTGATATCAAAGATTTGGAAATCAAGGAGATGCACATCAATTGGGAAGTGGCAGAACAAGTTATAATTGTGATAGGATACTCCAGTGGTACAAGAAATGATGCACAAAAATAGTTTCAGAAATTTCTGGGAAGACATATAAATTCGAGCAAAGAGAAGTGAGCAGAATCAGAAGAACATGTTATATAGTGATCACAATACTGTAATGATGATCAACTCTGAAAAACTTAGCTACTCTGATCAAAACAATAATAATAACAATAAACAATAAAACAATAATTAACAATAATGTGATGAAAAATGCTATCCTCCTCTAGTGAGAGAGAGAGAGAGAGAGAGAGAGAGAGAGAGAGAGAGAGAGAGAGAAATGATGAACTCTCAAAGCAGACTGAAACATTCGTTTTTAATTGGTATTTTCTTTTGTAACAATGCTAATATGGAAATGTTTTGCTTGATTTTACGATATAATTTATATCAAATTATTTGTCTTCTCAAGAAGGGAATGGAGTGGGAAGGGAAATAATTTAAAACTCAATTTGTTTTTAATTATAAAAAATTCACACAGTTGGGAAATTTTGAATGAAATAATTATAGTGCAGATTAAAATAGAAATATTCCGCAAAATTACTCTCTTTCTTTGTAAATTATTTAAAATATTGTTGTCTATCAGAATCTGAGTTCTAGGATGATTGTATTATCCACAAAGAACATGACAGTGTGAAAATACAGTTTTGTAGTTGATCCACTACAGATCTTCCCTTAGCCAATGGTTTCTGAGTGTAAGGTCATATTACACTATTTAAAGTATTTTATTCTTAGGTTGTGTGTTGCAGTTGGTATGTAATGTATATGTAGATATCTATGTGTGTGTGTGTGTGTGTATATGCATACTCCTCCCTATAAATATAGGAAAACAATGACATAGTTACTGTGATTAAAGGCATGTTAGCAAATGTCTGGATAAAACACACATATACACACACTTCTGTGTGTATGTATATTGTCATATATACATGTGTTTTACATTTACATATAATGAACTTATATGTACATTTTATATGTATATATACATATACATATATACATATACATATATACATATATATACATATAAAATAGTGATCAAAACTCATGTCTAAGGTTAGAGCTAGTAGGTGCTTTAAGAGCTGATATTATATCCAATCACTTTATATTAAAAATGAGCAAAATTCAATCAAGAAAAATTAAGTGGAGTGTTCAACACCATGTTGATATTTAACAACAGAAATGGAATCAAGAACAAAATATAATAGAAAGTAAAGTCTTGGAGTAAAGGGACTACATCTTTATCTTTCTGATTCTCCCACTATTTTGAATACTTTATTATATCAGTAGATGTTTAAAAATGTTGGATGGATGAATAGGTGGATAGATGAATGGATAAGTGAATCTACTATAACTTATCAATCTCTCTCCACGCCTATACTTTATCAGCTATCTCTACGGGAGCATAATAAAACACTTCCCTTTAATTTTATTTCTTCCCAAATTATTTTTCCCTGAATGGCTAATGACTTCTATCCTTCCCCTCCTTGACATATTGGTTGAATTGTCTAAAGTGTATTCCGGGCAAGCACAATGCTTCTCGGATAATGTTTATATTATCCAGAGATTTACCAACAATCCTTTAATCACAATAACTATGTCATTATTTTCCTTTTTTTTTTTTGTGGGAGGGAGCAAGTATGTATAGAAATGAAAATCAAAGGAAGAGACTTATGGATACCATGAAGGAATTTGATGCCTGTTTTGTTAAAAAAAAAAAAAAGAAGGAAAGAAAAAAAAGACTTATTTATACTACAGTAAGCAATATTTATACTACCAAAACAAAAAAGGTCTACATATCTCTTATTTTACAAAGTATAAAGCCTTATTAATCCTTTAAGATAAGTTACCTACTATTTTCTTAAATAATTTTTTTTAGCTTCATAGTAACCTCTTCTCCTTTGTAACATAATTTTATCATCATTGATTATCTTATAGAATGTATAGACTCTCTAGTAGCATGAATTTTTGTACCTGCTACTAAAATAAGCATAGACCTTAGCAGCTTTTTTGTGAAAGAACTTTATATCATATTGAAATAACTCATTATTCATCTGTTTTTTATTAATAGTATACAATGTGTACATTATTAATGTGTACAATGTATACACAATAGTGTACAATATAGCAGTCCAACACAATGCAACAAATATTCACCATGGTGATCCTTGTTCTATGCCTTGGGGAATAAAGAGTAAAGATAAAATGTAGTGCCTATTCTTTCAGAACTTACATATTGTAGAGGAGAAAAATAGAAACATAGATTCCTGTTTGTAATGCTAAAAGGTAGTTGTATTAGAGATATAAAAAGAATTCAATTTAATTTGCAAAGGGGAAGTAATTACTATAATTTTCATATAAGAATACAGAAATATTTCTTCTTACTTACATTTGGACCTTTAATTTGCACATTTGTTTAATTTTCTTCTCAACATGGAAATTTAAATTTCTGAAATAATGAAATGCAATTAAATAGAAGAATTCCATGGAAAGAAATTTCATCAAAATAGTTCAATTTATTAGTATTTAAAAACAGAAAAAATAATTTTCTAACTTATGTGTGCATACAAAAAAGGGAAATGAAGAAGAAAAGAAAATATCTGGACATTTTGAAGGGGGGTACAACATTGACTATACTGAATGGATTTTTAGGTAGAAGTGTAAAAAAGTCTGAATTATCTTGTTATATATTTCAGTTTTTTTTCTGTTAAAAATGGTACCATAAGATGAAATAACATTAAGTATAGAACTATTAACCTTATTAGAGAAGTATATTGCTTTATTTGGGATATGATCTTAGTTGGGCATTTCAGAAAATAAAAGAATGTGTACCTCTTTCAGGACTTTGAACATTACATAACAGAAATTGCTCACATTTACCCTGGGAAAGTATATTGTACCAAGATACTTTTGTAATATGTCTCTACCTGGAAAGAGAATTTTGTGCAAAACTTTCAAGTGCCCAGCCAAAGTCCAATGCTGGTTTTTTCCTCATGATTAAAATCAATGGACTGTTTTTGACAAAGGAGTAGAAAGAAAGAACAAATATAAAGAAGTAGCTACGATATTTTAATAGGTTCACTTCACTCCACTTTTACTTTAAAACAGGAGTAAGAATAACATCCACCCCTGTCAGAGAAACACAAGATTTTCTTTTTATCAAAATGGTTATATTTGGCAGGGCCTTTGTGTTTAGTGTACAACATTGTGACCTTCCTTTTCAATTTGCACGTGTTAACCATAACTCAGGACAAATTGTCAAATAAACTAACCCCGTACTATTCTCTGGCATCGTTAGGTTACTGCCAAAGGCATTTGTAAGTTCCCAGAAGAATTTCAGTAGCAGTTCAGCAGCAATGAAGAAGGAAACTAAGTGCAAAGTTTTCTCTTAATTTCTCTAATCATAGGAACATTTCTAGGTGTGTCTAAGGATTCTCCTCTTAAAGAAAATCCACCGATTTTTTTTTACTACTATGTACTACTATTAATAGAGAGATAACTCTTGCAGTGGATGGATCATTTGACCTAGAGTCAGGAAGAACTGAGTCTAAGTGCTGCCTCAAACACATGCTAGATGTGTGGTCCAGTCACTTAACTTGTATTTGCCTCAGTTTACTCATATGTAAAATAGCACCTAACTTCCGATTATGTGATTAGAAAAATGCTAAAGTACTACTATAGTGTAAACATACCATTTGTAAAGCACTTCAGTATACTATGCTATAAAGATATTTATAAATAGTATAAGCTTTGAAAACATTCAACATACATAAACCCTAGTTCTCAATATCATCTTCATCCTCATCAAAATATTGCTTTTGAGAGAGATTAAGATAGATTCTACAGAAACTCTATCAATTAAGTATATATCACATATGTACTTAGGAGCTTAAAGTCTAATGATTAAAAATTACTTTATGTTATGTGTTTTTTACAAATTCTAAAAACAAGTGTAAAAATTCATAAAATATTATAAATATTAATTAACTTTTGATAGGTGAGATAAAGTATGGTGTCATCAAAAGAGCTCTTGTACTTACCATTGATGATGATGATGATAGCTATCATTTCTATATCATCTTAAGGTCTGGAAAAAAATAAGCCTATTTTAAACAATGAAAATGTCCAAACAGGGTTAAGTGTTTTCCAGTGGTCACACAGCTCACAAATGTCTGAGGGCAGATTTGAATTCAGGTCTTCCTGACTCCATGAGTCCATGGACAAGTTACATAGGCTCTCTTGGGCTGTTTGTCCCCACATGAAGGAAAGTATTCGATTATAGAGAAATGATTTTTTTTTTCCAATGTGAAATCTATAATCATTTAATCCTTGGGTAACCCTTAGTATGTTATGGAAAAATAGGATCGTATATAAACTGCTTTTCTACAAGAATCCTGTTGTATACATTTTATTTTTTATTCTACCCAAAGACTTCCATATTCATTTAATGAATGAAAGAATAGGAATGTTGGTTCTGTATAAAATTTGGTAATGTGGCATATTTTTAGGTTCTTCACGAGTGCCAAGTTTCTTCACACTTCTTATAGTTTTGCCAATTGCAGCCTCATCTGCCTGAATATTACTATACTGTATGTTCTCTGCCTCTTTCCTTCCAGCTACCCTTTCTGGATCATTACTTAACTATCTTCTTCCCATCCCCTAAGGGCTATGTTCTCTGCTTAGAGGCAATATTTGCCTATCCTCGGGTATGAGAATAATAGCATTAAGGTTAAGTTTTAGGGTGATTAGTTTTACCTCCCCAGTGGAAGATGGATTAGAGAGGCGGAAATTAATTATAAAGTAATGAAACTTTTTCATTAATTTTTGCACTCATATAAGCATTATGCATCCAAATGACAAATTGAAAGAGCCTTTTAAGAAGTTATATACTTATTTTACTTATATTATTATTTAAAACATGTTGAGATTTCCTTTTTTAAGTACTTTTAGACAATCTCTGTCATCTCTGTCACTTTACTTTTTACCTAGTTTTGACCTGTTTAGGGATAAAAACAGCATTCCTCTGCTCAGTTACCTACTTTATTAAGCAGACTCGAGTCCAAATGATTTTGGATAATTTCAAGAAATTAAATCCATTCACAAAGGACAAAGTCCTGCTCTCATAGATAGGATAGGATAATGTAATTTGTTGCCAGTTCTAAGAATTCCCAAAAGTATTTTGAGTAAAAATAGCATCTGTCAAATTAGTGTATACCCTCCAAAGGGACTATGTATTTTGAAATTAACAACACATATTTGAATGAATAATTGCTTGCATATTTGTTTAAAACAATTATCTATCTTTATACACATACCTCATAAAAGTTAGACATTAATGAAAATGCAATTTAGAAAAGACATTCACATGGTTTTATATTGCTAATTGACATTATTAAATAGTTCTGGGTCTTTTTTTAGCATTTTTAGCTGTTTAGCAAAGAAAAAAAACAAAATACTCAGAGAACTCTTTGGGAGTGTTACAAGGCCAACTTAATACCATATCTCCGATATGTTTGAAATAATGGGGTCTTTTTTTTTTTTGATGGGGGCTGGGGAAAGATTTAAGGACTAAGTACTAAGATCCCTCAAGAACTTTTTGAGGCAAAAATTTTTTCAAATAACCTACAAATATTCCCTGAAGTGTTTTTTGATTTTGTACAACTTTGTGATTAGGATTTTTTTCCTCTTCATAACTGGAAAGAAAAAGTAAGCATAAGCAATTATTGAAAAACAATCAGATAGTGAGCTTCTTTATTGTACATAATTGTTTATTTCTAAATATTATACCTTAATTACATATAGTTTTAAAATTAAAAGTTAAACATATTTTTAAGAATTTATTATTCATTTTTTATTTTTAAGTTTTAATTTCCAAGTCCTCTTCCTTCATCCTCCACACCCTTTCCCAGAGAAAAGCCAAGCCAAATGATATCAATTATACGTGTGAAATTTTGTGAAATCTGTTTTCCTAAGAGCCATTTTTCCAAGGAGAATAGCAGAAAAATAAAGAAAACAAGAAAAATATACATGTTTGCAAACAGAGTTAAATCAATTCTCTCTGTGGAGGTGGATGGCACTTTTTCATCATTAATCCTTCAGAACTATCTTGATCATTGAATTGATAAAAGCAGTGAAGTCTTTCAAAACTGAACATCATCACAACATTTATGTTACTGTGAACAGTGATGTCCTGGTTCTTCTCACCTTAATTTTTCTCAGTTTATATAGGTCTTGCCATGTTTGTTTGTTTTTTCCAAAATTGCCTGCCTCATCATTTTTTAAAATTTCTTTCTTTATTTGACATTTTATTCTCCCAATTACATGTAAAAATGATTTCATTTTTTTAAATTTTGAGTTCCAAATTCTGTCCATTCCTCCCCTCTCCCCCTTCATTGAGAAGGTAAGCAATTTGTCATAGGTTATGCATGAATAGTCATGCAAAACACATTTCCATTTAAGTCACTCTGTGAAAGAAAGTAGACAAAACTGCTCCCCCAAAATAAAGAAAAAGTATCTTGGATCTGAATTCAGGTTCTTCTAGTTCTTTCTCTAGAGATGGATAGCACCTTTCATCGTAAGTCCTACAGAATTATCTTGAATCATTATATTTCTGAGAATAGCTAAGCGATTCGTGGTAGATCATCATGCACCTATATTCATTAGGGGATTTGTTTTTTTCTGTTTTGGCTCTTCCTGGTGTAAGTATTAGCCCCATATTTATGTCACAAACATAATTTGGTAGGACTCCTTCTTTACCTATTTTTCCAAATAGTCTTTTAATCTAGAAACTGCAAGATTCTATGTGATCCTGAACATACTTTCTTGATATTTGATTTGTTTCTTTCTAGCTGCTTGCAATATTTTTTTCCTTTATCTGATTGTTCTGGATTTTGACAAAAATATTCCTCAGTATTTTCAACTTGGTGTCTCTTTCAGGAGGTGATCTGTAGATTCATTCCATGACTATTTTGCCCTCTGCGTCTAGGATTGCAGGACAGTTTTCCTTTATTATTTCTTGGAAGATATTGTCTAGGATTTTTTTTTTCATCATGACTTTCTGGTAGATGAATAATTCTTAGATTTTCTCTTCTGCATCTGTTTTTCAGGGCAGTTGTTTTTCCAATGATATATTTTATATTTTCTTCTATTTTTTTTAATTCTTTAGATTTCATTTGACTGACTCTTGATGCCTCGTAGAGTCATTAGCTTCTACTTTCCTAATTCCAATTTTTAACAAATTGTTTTCTTCAGTTAGCTTTTGAATTTCCTTTTCAATTTGTCCAATTTTCCCACTTAAGTTTTGCATCTCCTTATCCACTTGACCAATTTTACTTTTTAAGGAGCTGTTCTCTTCAGTGAATTATTATTTTTTTAATTTTGTCAATTGTATGTTTAAAATCATTGGAAAGCTTTTATTCTATCTCTCTAATTTGACTTTTAAAATCCTTCTTGAGCTCTTCTAAGAATGCTTTTTGGGCTTGAGACCAGTTCATATTCCCTTTTGAGGTTTCATATGTAAGTACAGTGCCAATGCTGTCCTGTTCTGAATTTGTGTTTTGATCTTCCCTGTACCTGCAGTAATATTTTATGGTCTTTGTTTTTCTGATTTGCTTCTTGTTCATGGTGATTACCTGTTCCCTTGCTTTTAAAGTGAATCTCTGCTTCTGGGGCACAGGTTGCTCCAACCCACATTTCTTATGCTGGGAGTTTGGGGCCTGGTTTCTGGCTTTGTGTGTTGTGACCTCTGGTTCTTTCAGCTAGAAGCTATATAATACTGCAGCTTATCTGGTGTTGAGCTGTCTGGTGTGTGCCAAGGCTGAGGCCTGGAGAAGTCTTTCTGAGTTTCCCTAGATTTACACTGAAACTCTTGGCATGATGTGTGGGGAAGGGGTGGTATGCTGCTAGAGGTCTCCTCCTCCCCTAAGTCTGATCTAGAGCACAGGCAGCCTCAGTGACTGGTGAACTCTATCTATGCTGGTGTTTGCCCAATTCCCTTGGCTGTGCTAAGGCATGCCTAGGGTCCTGGTGTTGGCACTTACTATTAGTGCTTGCTGGGATGATTTGGTTCTTCACTGGTCCTCGATAGTCACAGCAAGAAGAACCCTTCCCTTCAATCTCTCCAGCCTTCCAAGCTTAAAGATTGCTATTCCCCTTCTGCTGGTTCCACTATTGTAGGACTTTTCCTGGGGCAATATTTTCTGGGTTTTTCAAGGTCAACAAGGGGAAGATGAGAGCACTTACAATTTACTCTGACATCTGGACTCTGCCAATTTTACTTTTTAATAAGTTCTCTTCATTCAGTTTTTGTGCCTCTCTTAATATTTGATCTATTCTTTTTTTAAAATGTTATTTTCTTCAGTATTTTTCATGCCTCCTTTACCAAGCTATTACTTTTTTTCATGACTTTCTCACTTCACTCTCATTTCTCTTACCAATTTTCCTTTGCCTTTCTTACTTGATTTTGAAAATCCTGTTTGAGCTCTTTTATACCCTGTGACCAATTTGTATTTTCTTTGCAGCTTTGGATGAAGAAATTTTGACTTTGCTATCTTCTTCAAAGTATATGTTTCGATGTTCCTTGTCACCATAGTGACTTTCTAGGATCATATTTTTTTCTGTTGTTTACTCATTTTCCAGGCTATTTCTTGACTTTGAACTCTGTGTTAAAGTGGGGCTCTTCTTCTCAAGTGGAGGGGCACAGTCCAAAGCTTCAAGTTTTTTTATAGCTGTTTACACAGGTAATTATTGGGAACTGTAAGTTTTTGGCTCTTCCAAGGTGATAAGATCTATGGAGAGGGATGTTTACTACTCTCTTGTACTATGTACTTGTTTGTGAGCTGCCCCAATTATTCTTTTCAATAAAGGGATCCATGCTAATCTCCTTCTGACCTGCTGTCCAATCCCTTTGCCATTTATGGCCTGAGAGTTCTGGAAACTGCCAATGTTTCCACTGACTCAGTAGCTCTAAGGACTGCTTCTAGTTCACTGGTTTTTTCCTAAATTGATGAACATCTCCTTAATTTCCAATTCTTTGCCACCACAAAAAATAGCTGCTATAAATATTTTTGTACAAATATAACACTTTCTCTCTTTTTTTTTTTTTTTTTATATCTTTGATATACAAACCTAGGAGTGTTATTGCTAGGTCAAAAGTTATGTGTAGTTTATTGCCATTTGGGTGTTGTTCCAAATTGTTTTCCAGCAAAACTGGACTAATTCATAACTGAACTAGTGGGTTATTTAGTGTACTTATTTTCCCCCATCCCCTATGGCGTTTTTGAATACTAGATATAGGTATGAGATAGTAACTCAGATTTTGTAGTTTGCATTTCTCTAATCAATAGTGATTTAAATTATTTTTTAAGAAAAAAGTATGACTTTAGGTAGATATTTTTCTTCTGCAAGCTATCTTTTCATATCATTTGGCCATTTATCAATTGGAAAAGGCTTGTTATTTTGTGTAAATTTTACTTTATTTCTATATTTTTGAGAAATGAAGCATTTTTCTGAGAAATTAAATGTATTTTCTATTTCATTGTCTTTGGTACCTTAACAAAATGTAAATTCCCTGATTATCTTTTTAAATTAGGTTGATTTTTATTTTTTGCTCTATTTGGGTCCATGGTTACTGCCCCTAACTTTTTTTTTACTTTAGCTGAAGCATAATAGATTTCTGCTCCAGCACTTTAGCTTTGTGTGTATCTTTCATTTCAATTGTGTCTTTTATAAACAACATATTTTGGAATTTAGTTTTCTAATTAATTCTCCCATCTGCTTCTGTTTTCCTGATGAGCTCACCCCGTTCACATTCACAGTTATGATTGCTCAACTGTATATCTGTCCATCCTATTTTGTTCTGTTTACCTTATTCTCTCTTTTTTATCCTATTTCTCCTCAAAATCTTAATTTTTCTTTTGACCATAACCTTCCTTAATCTGTCCTCTCTTTTATTATCTCCCCATATAGCTTATCCTTTTACCCTTACTTCTTTATTGAGTCAGATAAATTTCAGATATATTATATATCTCCACGTGTTCTTCATCTTTGATCAAATTCTGAGAATGAGGTTCAAGCCTTGCTTACACCCCCTCATATTTCCCTCCACTGTAAAAGTTCTTCCTTGCATGTCCTTTTTATTTGAAAAAAATCTGTCCCCTCTATTTCTCACTTCCTCCTTCCCCCAGAACATCCTTCTTTTTCATTCTACCATTTTTTTTCCTGGTGTGGGAGAACAGTCCAACATAATCAACTCATATGCATGCTCTCTGCCTTTGTAACTATTTTTAACTGCCCTAATAGTGATAAAGTTCTTAGGAGTTATGTGTCATCTTTCCACATAGGAATGTACAGTCTAACTTTATTGAGCCTCTTATAATTATTCTTTCATGTTTACCTTTCTTATGCATCTCTTGAGTCATGTTTAAAAGTCAAAATTTCTATTCAGATGTAGTCATTTAAACAGCAGTGCTTAAAAGTCCCCTAATTCAATAAATATCCACCTCCCACTCAAGAATTCTACTCATTTTTACTAGATAGATTACTTTTGGTTGTAATCCTAGTTCTTTCATTTTGTGTGGAAGCTAATGTTTCCTGTCTCTTGTTTGGTCATAAACTCTTTCATTCTTCATAAATCTGACATATTATTACTTGCTGTCATTTTTTTTTACACTATCAGCCTTTATATCTAAATCATGTACCCATTTTGATATAATTTTGGTAAGCATTGCAAGATTTTGGTATTTGCCTAATTTCTAACATTATTTTCCATTTTTTTCAGCACTTTTTCATTAAAAGTGAGTTCTTATCCCAGAGGATATAGTCTTTGGTTTATCATATGATAGATTATTATAGTCATTGACTATTGTGTCTTGTATGCTTAACCAATTCCGTTGATCCACTACTTTATTTCTTTACCAGTACCTAGTAATTTACTGGTACCTAGTAATGATTGTTGCTTTATAATGCAATTTAAGATCTGATACAACTAGGCAACCATCCCTTGCATTTCTTTTCATTAATTCCCTTGATATTCTGGACATTTTGTTCTTCCAGATGAATTTTCTTATATTTTCTAGCTCTGTAAAATAATTTTTAAAAGTCTGATTGATGTAGCATTGAATAAATAAATTTAGGTATAATTATAATTTTTTATTATATTATCTTGGCTTACCCATGAGCAACTGGTATTTTTTTCAATTATTTAGAATTGACTTCAACTGTGTGAAAAATGTTTTATGATTGTGTTCATATAGTTCCTGGGTTTGTCTTGGCAAGTAGACTCTCAAATATTTTATATTGTCTACAGTACCTTTAAGTGGAAATTCTCTTTATATTTTTTGCATGTATGTATGTGTGTATATATGTATACACGTGTGTATATGTATATGTATGTGTGTGTATGTATATATGTCTATATGTGTGTGTCTGAGTATGTATATCAATGATTTCTGTGGGTTTTTTTTTAATATCTTGGAAGTTTGCTACAGTTGTTTATTGTTTCAGGTAGTTTTTTTCAAGTTGATTCTTGAGGATTCTCTATGTATAGCAACATATAAAATACACAGAATGATACCTTTGTTTCTTCTCCTAATCTAATTCTTTCAATTTATTTTTCTTTTCATATTGATAAAACTAACATTTCTAGCATAATATTGAACAATAGTGGTCATTAATGGACATCCTATTGAAAATGCTCCTAGCTTACCTCCATTACCTCCATATAATGCTTGCAGATAATTTTAGATAGATGCTACTTATGTTTTGAAGGAAGACTCCATTTATTTCTCTGCTCTCTGGAGTTTTTACTTTGTCAAAAGCTTTTTCTGCATCTATTGAGATAATCATACAGATCTCTTTGTTTTGTTGTTGATAAAGTCAATTATGCTGACAATTTTCCTAATTTTGAACCAACCCTGTGTTCCTGGGATAAATCCTACCTTATCCTAATGTATTAACCTCATGGTAAGTTGCTGTAATTTCTTTGCTAATATTTTATTTAAAAATTTTTGTATCTGTATTCATAAGCAAATTGGTCTATAATTTTCTTCTGCTGTTTCACCACTTCCCCTTTTAAGAATCAGCACCATATTCATATCATAAAAAAGAATTCAATAGAACTCTTTCTTCACCTACTTCCTGAAATAGTTTATTTCATATTGGAATTTATTATTTTTTACATGTTTGATAGAATTCACTTGTAAATCCATCTGGCCTTAGAGATTTTTCTTAGGGAGTTCGCTGATGGCTTGTCCAAATCCTTTTTTAAAAATGAGGTTATTTAAGAATTTTATTTCCTCTTCTGATAATCTGTACAATTTATATTTTTGAAAATATTCATCCATTTTACTAAGATTGTCAAGTTTATTGGCATACAATTGGACAACATAGCTCATAATTATTGTTTTAATTTCCTCTTCAAATGTGGTGTATTCACCCCTTTCATTTTTGATACTAATCATTTGGTTTTCTTTCCTTTTTTAAAAGTCAAATTGACTAAAGTTTATATATTGTATTTTTAATGTTTATTTATTTTTAGTTTTCAACATTCATTTCCATAAAATTTTGAGTACAAAATTTTCTCCCCATCTCTCCCCTCCTCCCACCCAATAAAGCCTTGCATTCTGATTACCCCTTCCTTCAATATGCCCTCCCTTCCCTTATCCACATCTTCTCTTTTTTCTTATAGGGCAAGATAGATTTCTATACCCCATTACCTATACTTCTTATTTCGCAGTTGTATGCAAAAACAGTTCTCAGCATTTGTTCCTAAAACTTTGAGTTCCAACTTCTCTCCCTGCCTCCCTCCCCATCCATCCCCACTGAGAAGGCAAGCAATTCAATGTGGGCTATATTTGTGTAGTTTTGTAAAAGATTTCTGTAAATATTCACGTTGTGTAAGACTAACTATATTTCCCTCCATCCTATCTTGCCCCCCCCATTTATTCTGTTCTCTCTTTTAACCTTGTCCATCCCCCAAAGTGTTTACTTGTAATTATTCCCTCCTCCCATTTGCCCTCTCTTCTGTCATCCCCCCCCCACCCCACTTGTTCCCTTCTCCTCTATTTTCCTGTAGTGTAAGCTAGATTTTCATACCAAATTGAGTGAGCATGTTATTCCCTCCTTAAGCCAAATTTAAAGAGAGTAAGCTTCACTTTTTCCCTCTTACTTCCTCACTTTTCTTCTCCATTGAAAAATCTTTTTATTTCCTCTTTTATGAGATATATTTTGCCCTATTCCATTTCTCCTCTCAATATATTACTCTCTCTTTAATTTCATTTTTAGATATCATCCCTTCTTATTCAACTCACTCTGTGCTCTTTGTGTGTGTGTGTGTGTGTGTTTGTGTGTGTAAAATCCCTCCAACTACCCAAATACTGAGAAAAGTGTCAAGTAATGAATATTGTCTTTTCATGAATTGTAAACAGTTCAACTTTAGAAACTCTCTTATGATTTCTCTTTCCTGTTTAACTTTTCATGCTTCTTTTCATTCTTGTATTTGAAAGTCAAATTTTCTATTCAGTTCTGGTCTTTTCATCAAGAATGCTTGAAAGTCCTCTATTTCATTGAAAGACCATTTTTCCCCTGAAGTATTATACTCAGCTTTGCTGGGTAGGTGATTCTTGGTTTTAGTCCTATTTCCTTTGGCTTCTGGAATATAATATTCCATGCCCTTTGATCCCTTAACGTAGAAGCTGCTAGATTTTGTGTTATTCTGATTGTATTTCCACAGTAGTGGAATTGTTTCTTTCTAGCTGCTTGCAGTATTTTCTCCTTGACTGGGAACTCTGGCATTTGGTTACAGTATTCCTCTTTCAGGAGGTGATCACTGGATTCTGTCAACATTTATTTTACCCTCTGGTTCTAGAATATCAGGGCAGTATTCCTTGATAATTTGATGAAAGAAGATGCCTAAGCTCTTTTTTTGATCATGGCTTTCAGGTAGTCCCATAATTTTTAAATTGTCTCTCCTGGATCTATTTTCCAGGTCAGTTGTTTTTCCAATGAGATATTTCACATTATCTTCTATTTTTTCATTCTTTTGAGTTTGTTTTGTAATTTCTTGGTTTCTCATAAAGTCATTAGCTTCCATCTGCTCCATTCTAATTTTTAAAGAACTATTTTCTTCAATGAACTTTTGAACCTCCTTTTCCATTTGACTAATTCTGTTTTTACAGCATTGTTCTCCTCATTGGCTGGACCTCTTTTGGCCAACTGAGTTAGCTTATTTTCAAAGATGTTATTTTCTTCAGTATTTTGTTGGATGTCCTTTAGCAAGCTGTTGACTCACTTTTCATGATTTTCTTGCATCACTCATTTCTCTTCCCAATTTTTCCTCTACCTCTCTTACTTGATTTTCAAAATTCTTTTTGAGCTCTTCCATGGCCTGAGACCATTGCATATTTATTTTGGAGGTTTTGGAGGCGGACACCTTGACTTCCTCTGATGGTATGCATTGTTCTTTCTCATCTGAAAGGATGGAAAAAAATACCTGTTCACCAAAAAAGTAATCTTCTGTAGTCTTATTTTTCCCTTCTTTGGACATTTTCTTAGCCAGTTACTTGACTTTTGAGTCCTTTCAACAAGATATACTCTGGGGACCAGTAAGTTCTCAGTTCCTCCAAGGTGGCACAATCAAGGTAGAGCAGTTTACTCCTCTCCTGGCCTGTGCATTGATCTGGGAGCAACCAAAAACTTTTCTGCCCAGAATCTGTAATTAGAATTCCCTCTCCACAACTGCCTTCAGCTCCACCATGCCTGTGCTCCTCTTCACCCCCAGGCTGAGCTCAGGGCAGAGATTCAGATCATCAGCTCAATTCCCCCAGGAACTTTAGGTGGAGGTCTCCAAAAATGGAATGCTGCTGCTACAGTGGCTGCTTCCAGCAGTCCAGACCACATTCCCTTCACCTGGTTGAAGGAGCTTTCTCATTGACTTTTGGAGGTGTCTTTGGCATTTGTGGGTTGAGCATTCTTGGAACTACTGCTACTGGTGGTACCCTGAAGCCTATTCTGGGTCCTGTCCCTGCCTTGGTGCATGGCCCATGATCTGCTCTGTTCCTGTTGCGACAGACCTTTCCTGTTGGCCTTCAAGGCTGTCTTGAGCTGGAAATCTCATTCATTCTGTTGTTTTGTGGCTTCTGCTACTCTAGAATTTGTTTAGAGTCATTTTTTACAGGTATTTTATGGGCTATGTGGCAGAGCTTCTGTAGATCTATCTTTCTACTCTGCCATCTTGGCTCCACACTTCTGTATTGTTTTTCTTTTTTTTTCATAAAACCAGCTCTTGGTTTTAATTATTAGTTCAGACTTCACTTTCGTAATTCTCTCCTTTAATTTTCAGAATTTCTAATTTGGTATATTTAATTGGGGATTTTTAATTTGCTCCTTTTCTAACTTTTTAAAAATTTCATTCTCACTTAATTGACCTCCTCTTAATTTTATTCATTGTAGCATTTAGAGATATAAAATTTCCCCTAAGAACTATTTTGACCGCATCCCATATGTTTTGGTTTGTTGTCTCACTATTATCATCATCTTGGATGAAGTTATTGAATGTTTCTTTGTTTTTTTGTTAGACCTATTCGTTCTTTAAGGTTAGATTATTTAGTGACCAATTGATTTTTTAGTCTGTCTTTCCATGGTCCTTTATTACATATATTTCTTTGTGACATTACAATCTGAATATCATACATTTAGTATTTCTACCTTTCTGCATTGAATTAGAAGTTTTTTTTTTTTTTGCTTGAATACATGGTCAATTTTTGTGTAGGTGCCATGTACTACTGAGAAAATGTTATATTCCTTTCTATCCCTATTCAGTTTTGTCCAGTGGTCTACCATATCCAACTTTTCTAAAAGTTTATTAATCCCCTTAACTTTTTTCTTGTTTATTTTGTGGTTGGGTTTATCTAGTTCTGACAGGATGAGGTTGAGGTCTCCCACTAGTATAGTTTTGCTCTCTTTTTATTCCTGTAACTCCCATAACTTCTCTAAGAATTTGGATGGTATACCTGCTGGTTCATTTATGTTTAGTAATGATCTTACTTCATTGTCTATGGTATCTTTTTTGCAGCATGTACTTCCCTTCCTTATCTCTTTTAATTAGATCTTATTTTACATTTTTCTTTAGCTTTGTCTGAGATCAGTATTGCTACCCCTGCTTTTTTTGTACTTCAACTGAAGAATATGTATTCTACTCTAGCCTTTTACCTTTATTCTGTATTTAGCCCTCTGCTTCAAATGTCTTTCTTGTGAAGAACATATTTTCAGATTTTGGTTTTTAACTCACTCTTACTGTCCCCTTCTGTTTTATGGGAGAGTTAATCCCATTCACATTTATAGTTATGATTACTATCTGTGTTTTTCTCTCTCTCCTATTTCCCCACCCCCATTTGTGCTTTTCTCTCTCCTTTCTCCCTTTCCCTACTCGCTAGTGTTTTGCTTCTGACTATTGTCTTCCTCCATCTTCCCTCCCTTCTTTCAACCCCCTCCTTTTTCTTCCCCTTTTCTCTTATTTATTCTTCTCTCCCTCCTATCTACCCTCTCTATTTTCTTTCTCCTTTTGCCTCCTACTTCCTATAGGGTAAATTAGATTTCTGTACCTGAGTATGTTATTCCCTCTTTGAGCCAAATTCAATGAGAGTAAGGTTCAAACAATGCTCCCTTTTCTCCTTTCTGTTTCTCTACTGTAAAATGCCTCAGTGCATTTTCATATCTCCTTTCCTTTTATCTCAATACAATCCCTTTTCACCTATTAAGTTTTACATCATCACATCAAAATCAACTTCTCATCATGTTCAATGTTTATGTATACCCTCTTCTAAATTTCATAATAAATATACAATTCTCAAGTATTAAAAGTGTCATCTTCCCATATAGGGATATAAGCAGTTTGCCCTTATTGAATAATTTTTTTTCTTTCTTATTTGCCTTTTTATGCCTCTCTTGGGTCTTGTATTTGAACATCAAATTTTCTCTTGATCTTTGGTCTTTTCATCAGGAAGGTTTGGAAGTCTCTGTTTCACTGAATGTCTACTTCCTGCCCTGAAAGATTATGCTCACTTTTGCTTAGTAGTTGATTATTGGTTGCAATCCAAGTTCTTTTGCCTGAGAAAATATCATATTCCAAATCCTCTGACTTTTTAGTATAAAAACTTCAAGGTCCTGCATAATCCTGACTGTAGTTTCATGATATTTAAATTGTCTCCTTCTGGTTGCTTGTAGTATCTTCTCCTTGAGCTGATAATTCTGGAATTTAGATACAATATTTCTTGGCATTTTCAGTTTGGGAACCCTTTCAGGAGGTGATCAATTGATTATTTCAATGACTAATTTGCTCTCTGGCTATAGGATCTCAGGGAAATTTTCTGATAATTTCTTGAAAGATACTGGCCAGGCTCCTCTTCTTCCTTTTTTGTTTTTGATCATGGCTTTCAGGTAGGTCAATAATTCTTAAATTACCTCTCCTGGATATGTTTTATAGGATAATTGTTTTACCAGTGGACTTTGTTATTTTACGTTTTCTTCTTTTATTCATTCATTTTTATGCGTTTGACTGATTCTTGATGTCTCATAGAGTCATTAGCTTCCATTTGCCCAATTCTAATTTTTAATGAATTGTTGTCTTCAACTAGCTTTTGTATCTTCATTTCCATTTGGTCCATTTTATGTTTTAAGGAGTTCTCATCAATGATTTTTTTTGTGCCTCCATTTCCATTTGGCCAATTCGTATTTTTAAGGAGTTGTTTTCTTCAGTGTATCTTTTTTCATTTGGGAAATTGTATTTTTAATGACTCATTTTCTATAGTCAGTTTCTGTCCTTTATTTTCCAAGCTATTGACTCTTCCTTGCATTTTCTTTCCCAATAAAATTCCTCTTGTGCTCTTCCAATAAGGATTTTTGGGTTTGAGATCAGTTCACATTCCCCTTTGAGGTTTCAGAAATGCACATATTGACAATGTTATCCTCTCCTGAATTTGTGTTTCATCTTCCCTGTCCCATAGATGCGGAGGGAACTGTGGTCATTGTCCATTTTTTTCTTTTTGCTCATGATGTTTGCTTATTTCTTGTCTTTTAATATTGAGCTTTCCTATTGTAGCACAGTGGACACTGACCTAAATTTCTTGTGCTGGGGGCCAGGGACCTTGTGGCTGACTTCATGTACTGAGGCTTCAGGTGCTGGCAGCTGAAGGAACTATGGGTCTGGAAACTTACCTGGTGTTGAACTGGGCTCCTAGTGGTGGTAGCTGGCATGTTCTAAGGCCAGTTGAGTTTTTATGCATTTTCCTGGGGCTACAGGGTAGCTCTCCCCTGGAGGATGCCTACTTACCCAAGATGCACTAAAGCCCAAGGAAGTTTGGTTGCTGGAGGACACCTGGCCATTGCTGCATGTGGTGGTGCTCCAAATGGAGTCTGCTATTTCTCCTGGCTATGCCAAGGCATTCAAGGTGTTGTGAGCACTTGCCTGCTCCACCAGCCTGGGGCTCAGGGCTGATTTGCTGAGGTAAAACTGGAATTCTTCCCATCTTGTGCTGCTCCCCTTCCACCAGAGTGAGAGGTACTTTTCCTATTGATCCTCCAAAGTTCCTGGGGTAAAAGACTGCTGCACTTCTTCTTTCTGATATCTCTGCTATTCCAGGATTTTTCCTGGGGTGATGTTTTCTGGACTTTTACAGGTCAATAATGGAGAGTCAGAGCAACTTACTTCTTGTTCTACCATCTTGGCTCCTAGAAGTCAAGCTATTTCCTCATTTTTCCATGTTTTTTTTTTCTTTTAACTTTATGTTAAAGTTGGGTTCTATTCACTTATGGATGGGGAATGCTTTGTTCATGTTTTCAAGATTTTTCGTAGTGCTATTTTCAGAGCCAGCTCAGGAATCTGCAAGTTTTTGCTATTTCCAAGATGGTGTCACCTGGGGACAAGTGTGGTCACTTCTCTCCTCATCTCAGCTCTGGTCTTTATCCAGGAAGGGTCCCTGCTCTCCTGCAGTTACAAGCGCAAGTACTACTCCATACCCTGGAATATGACCAGGTCCCCTGCTCTCTTGAGATTATAAATCTTACTGTTCCTCTGTGCCATGGAACTTTTCCCTTGTGACTGATCATAAGCACTCCTCTCCCCACTACAACTGCCTTCCAGAACTGTGTACAGGGAATAGAGTTGCTGATCAGCACCAGATCTACCTAGTACCAGCAAAGTATCCCCTATAATATCTTTCTGATTACATATCCAACTACCTTTACCATCTCTGGGCTGAGAGTTCCATACCTGCTGCTTTTGCTATTGCTGTTACTGCCACCTCCACAGACCACATGTTGCTGCCATCCCTTCAGTGTCACAAACCTCTCCTACTGACCTAAGTTGTCTTAGACTGGAAAAAAAAAAACCCTTACCCAAACCATTTATTAACTGTACTACTTTAAAATTTGGTTTGAGGTGTTATTTTAAAGTTGTTTCAAGTGGAGTATTGGGAGAGTTCAGATGGGTTGCTGTCTGTACTCGACCATATTGGCTCTGCCCCCCAATTCATTTGTTTTTCTAAAATATTCATTGTTTATATAATTCACTATTAAATGGTGAAGCTTGTTTTCTTTTTCACTTGTTTGGCTGTGCACATACAAAATCTTTTAGATTCTGAGGTCATCATCTAAATGACTACTATTCTGATGGGTTATTGATATTGTGGGATAAATAACTTTTAGAATTTTCAAATTAATGTCTGTTAAATGTGCTAAATCACCCCAGAGATCTACTTCTAATTCTTTAATTTTGTTTCCTTTTTTATTAATTCATTGCCTGTTTGGGCAGATAAGAGCACAAAGAAAAGAAAAGAAATCAGGACTATCAATACTGAAAAGACTTAGTCACAAAAAAGTTGAAACAATGTGAGATGTTAGAGTTTTGAAAATGTTTTGTATGAGAATCATGGTTATTTAAATATAGGTAGATTATACCTTCATTAAAATGTGACATTGCACAGTGTGTAGGGTTCCGTGTTTTTGGTCATGTAGATGAGTTTGAAATGTACCACTGTTGCACACTAGGTATGTGACTGAGGACAAATCACTTAAGGTCTCAGGTATCTAGGCCACTTTCTAACAATATAAAGTTGAGTTATCAATTTGCATAGGAGGAGATTGCCAACTGGGAGTTGTTGTTCTTATGAAATCCCTGTTTCAAAACCCTTTTTTTCCTTTTATTGAAATAATGACAGTAGCCTACCTCTGAGAGTTGTGAGGATAAAATTAGATAATAATTGTGAAGTGCTTACCTTCAATTTGGAACATAATAAGCATTGCATAAATATTAGCTCTCATCATCATCATCATCTGCCTCTTCATTTTGATTATTTATCATGATGTGGAGGTGAGTACAATTTCTCAAAGTTTATGACAGTAGAGGAGTAAGTTCTTCCATGTCCTACCAAGCTTTAACAGTTGAGTATAAGCCTTACAGCAAACTAAAAATAAATGTTTTCCTAGGATCAGCCTCGTTAAAAGTGGCTGATCACTCAGAAATTGACTACCAGGTAAAATATTATGTACTTGTGTGCTAACAGTTGGTAGGTGCAACAACTCATTAAGACCATCTAGTAAGGTAAATGTTGGATGAAATTTGCAGCAGTGGAAATGGTACACGTTTGAAACTAAATCTCACCTATGTCACCTAATGCCATTTTGTCCTTGGTCAAGTCACATGCTGATGATAATAATAGCTAGTTCTTAGAAAATTCTTAAAATTTGCAGTGTTTTACATCAACGTAGATAATATTATAATTACTGGTTTGCAGATGGTAAAACTAGAATTCACAGAAATTAAATGACTTGCCCAGTGTCTGAAACAAGATTTTAAACTAAGTGTTCCTGTGTCTAAGTTCTGACTGTCCTCTGTACCTCCTGGACACCTGACACAATGCACTTTCTCTAGGCTTAGTTTTCTAATCTGAAAAAAATGAGAGAGTTGGACTATGTGACCTCTGAAGTCCCTTTGAGTTCTAACTCTAAGATTTCATAAAATTTTGTAGCCTTGATGTGTCAGAGCAATTAGATGTCAGGTATTCTTGTAACATAGCTATATATGTCATAGTTATGTGTATTTAGGACTATGAAATGAAGTCTTTAGGCAGAACAAATGCAAACAAATTATGTGCTAAATCTTTTATTATGTCATTTTCTAATCAAATGACCTTTGTTTTTGAATTACATAGTCTTCAATCTGATGTGATTTAAGTGGTCATCATGGAAAAGGTACTTATCATAGAAACTATATTCTTAAAAATCAGGGTTAAGTGGCTATCATATAAGAAATGATTAAAATCATTTTTCTTAAAAAGATAATCCTGCACCCTTTTCCTTCCAAGTTAGTTATTTTTAGAAAGACAGGATTTTAAAATCAGAAAGGATAGAATTGAAAATAGGACCTTCCTGAATATAGCCATGAATTTCTACCTTCTAATTTTATAGTCAGATCTGGTGTCAAGAAAAATGTGTCTCAACCATCTTTCCCACCCCCAACAGATACGGATTGTTTAAGATGAGTTTCACTCCTTGGTTTCCCTAACGCAAATGTTGATGTCTTTTCTATCACATCAGACTTCCTCTGAAATGGATTAGAATCTCTTAGCATGATACCATTTTAACTGAATATGTTGTATTTTTCAGTTGAAATGTCACCTTAATATATAAACCAATTTAAAAAAAAACAAAAAAAATATAAACCAACTCAAATGATTTCAATGTGTCTTATAGCTAACTTTTCTCACCATCAAGTAAAAATGAAAAGCACATTACATAAAAGTTTTTAAAATGGAAAAAGATCAGCATCATAAAATGTTACAAAATATAAAATCCAGACATTGAAATCTAAAATATTCTTTTGATGTTCATATCAACAATTCACAATATCATTTGAAACAACAGGTCAATATGCACTTTTGAGTTCACATAGATGAATATTTGTTTATATTCCATTAAAGTAAATGAATGAATGAAATATTCCACTGTACTTCATGACTAAAAAAAGAGAAAGGAGAACCATAAAGATTATCTATTTACCTTGAAATTGTTTAGTATAACAATTTTGAATGCATTTGCATAGATTGGAAATTGAAATTTTAAAATTGATTAAAGTATTAATCTGGTATAGAAAGCATGATCACCTGCATCATCCTGGGAGTGTTACTCTTGGCTTCCCTGCTGTTGCTAGCGTTTATTTAACATTTGGGAAAGCTCTGTGGCATCATAACAATAGGTTTTCTGTAGTTTTATCTTTAATTTACTTTTACTTTCCAATTTTAACCCCAACAGTCATGATTCAGTTGCACTGAAACAGGACACTTTTCCCCAGTAGGACTGTCTCACAAATATCTTGATGAGGCAGGCTATAAAATATTGAATTTTAGGATTATAATTATGGGGGCCATTTTTAAAATGCTATCTATGTAGTAATAAGCAATATGTATTCCAATGAGCCCATCTATAAAGCAGAACGTAAAGTGGAGACTTGGATGATATCCACTGTCTCAGGCAGAATGAGGTAATGAACTGGCTTCTAGACAAAGGTAGATGACCTGAGTTCTAGAACTGGTTCACTCATTCTCAAAAGGAATTTGGTGATTCTGAATTTACTGCTGTTATGATCAGGGGAGAAAAAGCAATTACCTTGTGTTTGGCAGCACTTTTTTGTTTTTTTTTTGTTTTTGTTTTTTTTTTATTCAGTGATGCGGATAATGGTAGGAGGCAGTCTTGTACAGTGGATAAAACAGTACACCTTGGAGGCAAAACCGCTGGGTTCAAATCATGTTTCTGACTGATGAAAACTTTTATGGCCTTGGGCAATGTATTTTCCCTCTCTGAATCATGCATTCATATCTAAAATGAGAGGGAAGAAGTAAATATGTTTTGAGGTGTCTTCAGGTCTAGATCTATGATCCTGTAAGCCTAAGCTGTTAATCTCCATGGCAGAGATTTCCAATTAAGAACAAGTGTCACTCAATCTTCCCAGTTGTTGAATTGTTACTTTTACTTTAGAACTTACAGCCTGAACATTTGGGACATTCAGAGACCCTGTGAGGTGAGATCTCTATGAAAGAGTATGACAGCTCATATTCATTTTGCTCAAAGCTCTGCCCCTGACTTTTCCAGCTTTCAGAACTTTCCCTGACTTTCCCTGCCTGTTATTTTCTTTCTCTTCCCAAAGCTTTCTAGCTCCTTTTGTGGGTTGCTGAAGGGAGTCTGTTTTTTTTTTTTTTATCGTTTGTTTGTACTTTTATTTCCAACACTTAGCCCAATGCCTGATATATAGTAAGTACTTAATAAATTGTTGATTCCTTTCTCCTTTCTTCCTTCTGGTCCCAAGAATTCAAGTTATTTAGATGGATTTCTTGGCATGACTGAACTCAGACTTTCTCCTGTTGTGGGTATCCCTGGAGAAAATCTCGTATAGAGGGCTATTTTACAATATTATGGGACAGTTATACATCAAAAGGCCTGGGAAGTGACGGCAGTATATGTAAAGGTCAGGAGTCTCTGATGACCACTTTTGTACCTTTTCCTCTTTTTTTATTTTTTGGTAATGCAAGTAAAATAGGTCTTTAAATGCAAAGGAACAGAGTGAAAATCTCTATAGAGAACAGCAAGCTAGTTATTCCATATTCCTCACTTTAAACTTAGTATTTATACTCACATAGGACCCAGTAATTTAGAACTATACTAGTATATCAGAATGAAATATCAGTATTTCATATATAGTATGCAGAATTAAGTAATAAAAACATCAATACTTAACAGTTACTCAACAAATTGAAAATTTGCAAAATAACATGAATGGAACTGACCTGTGAGGAGATTTTCACTGGAAAAATCAACTGTATATTTATGACCTAAAAGTATATTTCATCACATTTATTTATGATCTCAGAAATCTAGGCCTTAAGGTATCTAGAATCAGAAAAGTCTCAGGCAGAATGTCTCTCCAGGGTTTCATACAGAAAATGAGGGGCCCAATTTTGTCCCAGATAAGGCCCCAGATATAACTCCAACTACCTGGACCCTAGCAGAAGAAAACCAGGGATATAGCATTCAGTATCACTCCTAGCTCCTAAAACTAGAGAGAAGCAATATAGGACAGAAATACCCCCAGACTCATGTCTCCAAGATGAGGTAAAAGAGGGAGAGCAGAGGAAAGAAAGTTTTTTCCACTCAAGTTCAATTCAGGGTGCAAGTGAATGATGATTTTCACCTTGGGAAGAAGCCGGGAAGAGGATAGCACTTCATTTGGCTAGTTTGAAAGCCACAACCCTTATTGTTATTCACCTAGTAAAGATAGTTTACCCCCACTCACCCTGACTCAGACTGATTGTAGATGCCCAGTGCCTACATACTAGGCTATCTGGACATGACTACAGCAAATTCTTACATATACATCTTTCATGTATAGATCTTAATTGTATGGAATTTTTTGTCTTTTATCTGGCTGTCTCCCATGACTTCAATGTTCTTTGTTCTCTGCTCTGATTACTAATCTGTCTGTATTCCTCCAATTTTCAAAGTCCCACCTTCTACTGGAAGCCTTTCCCAACACCTCTTAATTGTATTGCTTTCCCTCTGATATTATTTAAAATTTAACTTGTACATAGCTTAGATTCTATGTTGTAATCTCCTAATAGATAGGATTGTTTGGGTTTTTTTTTGCCTTTTTCTATCCCCAGCACTGAGCATAATGCTGTGCACATATTAGGTATTGATAAACGTTTCTCATTTGCTGGTCTACCTCTTATGCAGTAAGATCTTTGAGAGCAAGTGTCATTTTCTGTCTCCAGCTCATTTATAGTATATGAGAAATAGCTGCTGCTTAATATACATTTATTGATTGACCGATTGCAAATGAATGCCTTTCACATCAATCACCATCAACTGAATTCAATGAGTGGATGGAGCTACTTCTAAGTAGATATTTCAGGACAAAGAAGGCTTTTAAAAAGTTAGCTCTGAGATTTGAATGACCCAGATTTTATTTGTACGAGTGGCTCAAATAGTTTTGTCTTCTGAACTTTTTACTTTTGTAGCCCACTGCTTCTATTTAACTTTTGTTCATTAGGAAATAGTTTCTCTCTCTTCCCTGTTTGTTTTTTGCCAGGCCTAGAGGCCTGAGGGCTACCCGAGTCTTACCTTACCTATCGTAGGTCTTCGGCTGGCCAAACCGGATAAACGTATGAGAGAAGAGACTTTCCGGAGTCGAACGAGGGTTAGGCTTTATTCAGGGTCCTGGTTACATGTGCAGGGGGAACTCTTCCTTAGGAGAGAGAGAGAAATCTCCCAAGGAGGCAAAGATCTTACAGTAAGAGAATGAAAGCAGAAGTGGAAGTGGAGAGAGAGGGGAGAGGGAAGAGCGAAGAGAGGAAAAGGGGCCTTCTGTCCTGTAAGGGCCCCTCAGCGCTAAGAGCGCCTTCGGGCTTTTCTGACCCTACTTAAGCTCTCCTGCCGCATAGTGTGCACCTGAATACCATGCCTGTTAGATAACAATAGGTGTGCCCAGGTCCGGGACAGTCTCGAGGGCGGGGATGCTCTCTCCCTTCACGTTCTCATGGGAAGAGGCGGAAATACACGAGATCTCACTCCTCAATTCCCTGCTGTTTCCTGGGGGGCCTCATGAGAACTCTGAGGTTTAGAAGCTCTCACCTTTACCCGCTCGAGACTGTCCACATGGAACTGAGCTTACACCCCCAACAGTTTTTCTGTCTCTGTCATTGTATCTCTCACTGTCTCTTTTTTCCTCTCTGTGTCTCTCTGTCTCTCTATCTCTGTGTCTTTGTCTCTCTCTCACACACTCTCTCTCTCACTTGGTCTTTCTTTCTCTCTGTCTGTCACAGAAGGACTAATCAAAAGTGATAGGAATAATGGTATTACTTTTAATGAGAGACCAAAGATGTATAGAAAACATAAATTTCTTAATTTCTGCCAGAAACATAAGGTTAGAAAACAGCATAAATATTCACATAACAATAGCGCTCCATTCAGAGAGTACTCACGTTCAGTTAACCTGCTCATGTGAGGAACAACATAAAGAACTCATGAATAAGTGGAAAAGGACAGAGCTAGTGAATTGGTTTGAATATAAATGTTGAAACATCTAAAAAAACTTGTACAATTCTTTGGTGAGGGGAAAAAACATATAGCCATATATTCTATAAGAAATGGAAGTTTAAAATAATAGTATTTTCCAGCCTAAAATAATTCATGCTGTGAATTTTTTTCTGTATAAAGTTTAAGAATACTATTTTCATTCTGTATTTTTTCTCACCTGCAGTTCTATCTAGAAAGGTAGCTTCCAGGTGTCAGGAAAAAAATTGTATTGAATGTTACTGAAAATAATGATTATGATACAGCCTTGTCAGGAACTTGAGTAGCAGAGGGAGCATTTAAGTCCATACGATGAACTAGTGAAGCAAGAAAAGCTCTTTGAATTTTCTCCTGAAAGCTTTCTACCTAGTGATATAGAGGGAAAATGTTAACTTGGTTGTGGGAGTGAAACTAAAAATTTGTGAGGATAATTTAGTGGATCGAATGGCTTTCACAAAAAAGTTAATCAGTCCTAGAGAGGTGATGATGATTGTTACTGTTTATTACTATAATCATCTAGCATTTATTGAATGCCAACAAAGGGAACCTTTGAGAAGGGGTCTGACCCAGCTTGAAGCTAAGCTTATCAGAGACAGGAAAAACAAGAGAAGAATGGAAACTTAGCAACAGGATTCATTAAACAAGTAGGCCTCAATTCCTGAACTAGTTTATTATCCAAAAGTTGTTAGCTACATGGAATTTGGAAACAGAACTTTCCTTGGAAACAATGTCATACATTCTGGCTAGCATAAAACAATTAGAAGAGAAGCAGACTATAAATCTTTCACAGATATGGGTAAATCTTTTATTATTATTATTATTATTATGCTTGTTTTCAGTGTTTTACAATCACCTTCATATAACTTAGATTTTTTTCCCATCCCTCCCCTCTCCATCCCTGAGATGGCATACAATTTTACATAGGTTCTACACATACATTCCTATTAAATACATTTTGACCTTAGTCATGTTGCATAGAAGAATTACAATGAATGGGAGAAATCATAAAACAAACCAAAACATAATACAAAAGAAAATGATCTGTTACATTCTGCAATCCAATTCCATAGCTCTTTCTCTGGATGAGAAAGGCATTTTGCCTTAAGAAATTATTGGCAATTTTTTAAGTCCTTGTATTGCAATGAAGTTCAAAGTCTACCAGAAGTTCTAAGTCTAACCTCACACACTGTGATTGTTGCTGTGTACAAAATTCTCCTGGTTCTGCTCCTTTCGCCTCAGTTCATATAAGTTCATATAAGTATCAGTTCATATAAGTCTTTCCAAGCCTCTCTGAAGTCTTCTTATTCATCATTTCTTGTAGCACAATAGTATTCCATTACATTCATACACCACAATTTATTCAGCCATTCCCCAATTGATGGATATTCCCTTGATTTCCAGTTTTTGGCCACCACAAAGAGTGCTGCTATAAATATTTTTGTACATGTGGGATCCTTTCCCATTTTTATGATCTCTTGGGGATATAGTCCTAGAAGTGGAATTGCTGGGTCAAAGGGTATGTGCATTTTTGTAGCCCTTTGGGCATAGTTCCAAATTGCTCTCCAGAGTAACTGGATCAGCTGACAGATCTACCAGCAATGAATTAATGTTCCAACTCTCCCACATCTTCTCCTACATTTATCATCATCCTGTTTTGTCATGTTAGCCAATCATCAGATAGCCAATCAGTGGTATCAGTGATGTGGTATCTCAGAATTGTTTTGATTTACATCTCTCTAATCAATAGTGATTTAGAGCATTTTTTCATATGACTATAGATAGCTTTAATTTCTTCCTCTGAAAATTGCCCATTCACTTCCTTTGACCATTTATCAGTTGAGGAATGACTTATATTATTGTACATTTGATTCAGGTCTCTATATATTTTGGAAATGAGACCTTTATCACAGGTACTAGTTGCCAAAATTGTTTCCCAGTTTTCTCTTTCCCTCCTAATCTTAGTTGTATTGGGTTTGGTTGTGCAAAAACTTTTAAGTTTAATTTAATAAAAATTATTCATTTTGTACTTCATAATGCTTTCTATCTCTTCTTTAGTCAAAAATTCTTCCCTTCTCCATAAATCTGATAAGTACACTATTCCTTGCTCCACTAAGTTGCTTGTAGTATCAATCTTTATACCTAGATCCTGTACCCATTTGAACTTTATTCTTGTGTATGGTGTCAAGCATTGGTCTATGCCTAGTTTCTGCCACACTGTTATCCAGTTTTCCCAGCAATTTTTGTCGAAAAGTGAGTTCTTATCCCAGAAGCTGGGGTCCTTGGGTTTATCAAACAGTGGATTGCTATATTCATTGAATACTGTGTCTTGGGTACCTAAGCAATTTCACTGGTCTACCCTTCTGTTTCTTAGCCAGTACCAAGTGGTTTTGATAATTATTGTTTTGTAATACAGTTTGAGATCTGGTAGCGCTAGGCCACCTTTGCTAGTATTTCTTTTCATTAGTTCCTTTGATATTCTGGACCTTTTGTTCTTCCAGATGAATTCTGATACTACTTTTTCTAGCTCTACAAAATAATTGCTGGATAGTTGATTGGTATGGCACTGAATAAGCAAATTAATTTAGGTACAATTGTCATTTTTATTATATTGGCTCAGTCCACCCATGAGCAACTGATGTTTCTCCACTTACTTGAATCTGACTTTATTTGTGTGCAAAGTGTTTTGTAATTGTGTTCATATAGTCCCTGGGTTTGTTTTTGCAGGTAGACTCCCAAATATTTTATAGTGTCTACTGTAGCTTTAAATGGAATTTCCCTTTCTATCTCTTGCTGTTGGGCTTTCTTAGGAATATATAGAAATGCAGAAGATTTGTATGGGTTTATTTTGTAACCTGCAACTTGGCCAAAGTTGTTTATTATTTCAAGTAGTTTTTTACTTGACTATCTGGGCTTCTCTAAGTATATCATCATATCTGCAGAGTGATAACCTAGTTTTTTCTTTACCTGTTCTAATCCCTTTAATTTCTTTTTCTTCTCTTATTGCTACAGCTAACATTCCTAGTACCATATTGAATAATAATGGTGATAATGGACATCCTTGTTTCACCCTGATCTTATTGGAAATGCATCTAGCTTATCCCCATTGTATATAATGCTTTGTCAAGGTTTTAGGTAGATACTGCTTATTATTTTATGAAAAGTTCCATTTATTCCTATGTTCTCCAGTGTTTTCAATAGTAATGGGTGTTGTATTTCATCAAGAGCTTTTTCTGCATCTATTGAGATAATCATTTGGTTTCTGTTTTGTTGTTGATATGATCAATAATGTTAATACTTTTCCTAATATTGAACCAGCCCTGCATTCCTGGTATAAATCCTACCTGATCATAATGTATTATTGTCATGACAAGTTGCTATAATCTTTTTTGCTATAACCTTATTTAAAATTTTTGCATCAATATTCATTAGAGAAATTCATCTATAATTTTCTTTCTCTGTTTTGACTCTTCTGACTTTAGGTATCACAGCCATATTTGTATCATAAAAACAATTTGGTAGGACTCCTTCTTTGACAATGTTCCCAAATAGTCTGTATAGTATTGGAATTAACTGTTCTTTAAATGTTTGATAAAATTCACTTCTGAATCCATCTGGCCCTGGAGATTTTTTCCTAAGGAGTTCATTGATGGCTTGTCAATTTCTTTTTCTTAGATGGGGTTATTTAAGTATTCAACTTCCTCTTCTGTTAACCTGGGCAATTTGTATCTTTTAAAATATTACCCATCTCATTTAGATTGTTGAATTTATGAGCATACAGTTGGGCAAAATAATTTCTTATTATTGTTTTAATTTTCTCCTCATTGGAGGTGAGTTCACCCTTTTTATTTTTGATATTGGTAATTTGTTTTTTCTTTTTTTAAAATCAAATTGACCAAAAGTTTTTCAATTTTATTGGTTTTTTCATAGAAGCAAGTCCTAGTTTTATTTATTAGTTTAATAGTTTTCTTAATTTCAATTTTTTATTATTCTCTTCTTTGGTTTTCAGTATTTCTAATTTGGTATTTACTTGGAGATTTTTCAGTTTGTTCTTTTTTAAACTTGTTTAGCTGCATGCCCAATTCATTGATCTCCTCTTTCTCTATTTTATACATGTAGGCATTCAAAGTTATAAAACTTCCCCTAAGAAATGTTTTGCAGTATCCCCAACAATTTGGTAGGTTGTCTCACTATTGTCATTCTCTTGAATGAAGTTGTTGATTGTTTCCATATTTGGTTGTTTAACCCGCTCATTCTTTAAGATTAGATTGTTTAGTTTTCATTTTGTTTTTGATTTATATTTCTATGGCCTTTAATTACATATAAGTTATATTGCATTATGATCTGAGAAGAATGCATTGACTATCTCTGCCTTTCTGCACTGGGTTGTGATGTTTTTATGGCCAATTCAATTTTTGTATATGTGCCATGTACCACTGAGAAAAAGTTATATTCCTTTCTATCCCTGTTCAATTTTTCTCTAGTGATCTATCATATCTACCTTATACAGAGTTCTATTCACCTCCTTAACTTCTTTCTTGTTCCTTGTGAGATTAGATTTATCAAGTTCAGAGAGGGGCATGTTGAAGTCCCCCACTAGTATAGTTCTGCTGTCTATTTCTTCCTATACCTCCCTTAGTTTCTCCACTAAGAATTTTGATGCTATACCACTTGGAGAATATATGTTTAGTAATAAAATCGCTTCCTTGTCTATGGTGCCTTTTAGCAGAATATACTTTCCTTCCTTATCTCTTTTGATTACATCTATTTCTGCTTTTGCTTTGTCTGAGATTAGAATTGCTAACCCTGCTTTTTTTTACATCAGCTAAAGCACAAAATATTCTGCTCCAACCTTTTACCTTTACCCTGTGTGTATGCCCCCGTTTCAAATGTGTTTCTTGTAAACAACATATTGTTAGATCATGTTTTTTAATCAATTCTGTTATCCATCTCTGTTTTATGGGAGAGTTCATCCCATTCACATTCACATTTATGATTCCTATCTGTGTCTTTCCCTTCATCTCCTTTCCCAGTGTTTATGCTTTTAGTTCTCCCTTCTCCCTTCCCCTCCACAACAGAGTTTTAATTTTTGACCACCAGCTCCATCAGTCTTCCTTCCCTTCTTTCATCCCCCCTCCATTTTAATCCCCTTTTCCTTACTAATTCTTCCCTCCCCTTTATCCCCCTTCCCTTTTCTTTCCCCCTTCTCCTCCTACTGCCTATAGAGCTAATAGTATTTCTATATTTAACTGGGTTTGTTACCCTCCTTGAATCCAATCAAATGAGAGTACCTCTCAAATAATGCTCATCTCCTTCCCCTCTTTCCCTCTACTATAATATGTTTTTTGAGCCACATCTTATGATGGAATTTATTTTTTTTTTTGCCTCCTCCTTTTCACATCTCCCATTACAATTCCTTTGCACCCTTAAATCGCATTTATTATCACAAATCACATCACATCATATAATTAATTCCCATTCTCTCTGTCTATGTATATCCCTTTTGCATTTCATAATAAATATACAATTCTCAAGATTAATAATATTGTCTTCCCTTATAGGGATGTAAACAGTTTGCCCATATTGAAAAAACAAATTCTTTTCCTCCTTTTTATGCTTCTCTTTAGACCTGTGTTTGAAGATCAAATTTTCTATTGAGCCTTTTCAAGAGGAAGGTCTGGAAATCCCTTATTTCACTGAATATCCATCTCCTTGCCTGAAATATTATGCTCAACTTTGCGGGGTAGTTGATCCTGTATTGTACTCCCAGCTCCTTTGTCTTATTGAATATCATATTCCTCTTCCTGCGATCTTTTAATGTAGAAACTGCAAGTTCCTTTGTTATGCTGACTGTAGCTCCTCGGTATTTGAATTGTTTCTTTCTGGCTTCCTGCAGTATTTTCTCCTTCACTTGATAGTTCTGTAATTTGGTAATGGTATTCCTTGTTTTTAGTTTTGGGTCCCTTTCAGGAGGTGAACTGTGGCTTTCAAAGATTATTTTGCCCTCTGGATCTAGGACTTGTGGGTAATTTTGCTTGTTGATTTCTTGGATGATATTGTCCAGATCTTTTTCATCATGGCTTTCTGGTAGATCAATAATCCATGGTTTTTTTTTCTCCTGAATCTGTTTTCCACGTCAGTTGTGTTCCTAATTAGATATTTTACATTGTCTTCTATTTTTGAATTCTTTAGATTCTGTTTGATAGGTTCCTGATGTCTCATAGATTCATTAGCTTCTACTTTCCAGATTCTAATTTTTTTCAAATTGTATTCTTCAGTTAACTTTTGCATCTCCATTTCTATCTGTTCAATTGTTCCTTTTAAGGGGTTATTTTCACCACTTAGCTTTTGGACTTCCTTTTCCACTTGTAAAATTTTCCTTTTTAAGGAGTTCTCTTCAGGGAATTGTTTTTTCATATTTTTAAAATCATTGACCAGTTTTTCTTCTATTTCTTCAATTTGGGTTTTAAAATCCTTTCTGAGCTCTTCCAAGAAGGCTCCTTTTGCTTCAGACAAGTTCATATTCCCTTCTGAAGTTTCAGATAGGAGTACAGTCTCAGTGTTGACCTGTTTGGTACTTTTGTTTTGGTCTTTGTGTCCCCACTGAAAGATTCTGTGGTCTTTTCTTTTCTGCTTTGCTTCTTTCTCATGATAATAACCCTTTTCCTGACTTTTAAAGTAGATCTCTGCATCTGTGACACAGAGAGCTCTGTCCCACAGTTCTTGTGCTTAAAACTTTAGTCTTTATGTGTTGTGGCCTCTGATTGTTTCAGTTAGAAATTAAAATGCTGCAGATTACTTTATGCTGTGCTGGCTGGCCTTTGAAAGCAGATGCCAAGTGAGGTCTCTTTTGGGTTTTCCCCTCAGTTACCCTGGAGGTATCTCGTTAAGTGTGGGAAAGAGGTAGTCTGTCCACAGGAAGTTTCCTCTCATGAGCTAGAGCATAGGCAAGCTCAACTGTCTGCACTAGTGTCTTCCTGATTCCACTGGGGTGCTCAGGCACACCTGAAGTCCTAGTGTAGATAGTTGCTGGTTTCACCCTCCTGGCATTCAGGATATTGTCCAGGTTTTTTGAGGTGGGGCTGTCTGGGACAGCTCTGATCCTGCATTGTTTGCCTTCTGCCACAGCAAGAGGAACCCTCCTTAGTGATCTTTCTACCTCACTGGCTGAGAGTCTGTTTATCCCTTCTGCTACTCCCACTGTTACAGGGTTTTTCCCGGGGAGATATTCTCTGGGCTTGTCAAGTTAACAAGGGGAGGGAGTTAGCCATTATCAATCACTCGGCTTGCTTGGCTAATGGAACTGGAAATCTAGATACTTGTAATTCTTAAAACATGGGATAGAAGTGATTACAAAAGATAGAATATTTTCATTGAATTAAATTGAAAACCTTTTGCATGAAAAAAATTCATGCAACCAGGATAATGAGACCTGTTGACTTAAAAATATTTTATCAACTATGTCTAATATAAATATGATATGTATGTTATATAGAGAGCTAACAAATATTTGAAAGCCAAAACCATTCCCTGAAAAAAAGTCAAAGGATATGAACAAATAGGCCTCAAAAGTAGAATCTTAAATTATTAAGAACTATACACACACACCCCCACACACACACACACCCACACACACACCCACACACACATAGATAGAGTTAGATGGAAATACAGATTTAGATAATTCCAAGAACAGAAATCAAAACAAGCTTGAGATTTTACCTCACACCAAGAAAACTGAATAAGATGACAAAATATGAGACTACTAAATATTGGAAAAGATGTCAAAAGACAGACACATGAATTGGTTCACAAGTGAGATGGTGAATTTGTCTAATAATTCTGGGAAGCCATCTGGAATTATGCAGTAAGGTTACTAAAATACTCCCTCTTATCCAGAGATTCCTGAGATAGGTACGTACTCCATAGAGCTTAATGATAAACAAAATGAACTCATAAATATAAAATAGTATTTATAGCACTATCTATTTTGTGGTACTAAAGGACTGGATACAAAAAAAATGGCCATTGATCAGAGAATGATAAGTATGTTGTGGTGAATGTAATGGAATAATATTGTACTGTAAGGAATTATATATATGATAATTTCTAAGAAGCTGACACTGAAATGCAACAAAGTGAAGGACATAGTCACTATGACAATGCAAATTGATAGAGTAGCAAAATAATTTAATTGAACACTTAGAAACTGTGATAACTAAGCTTGATCCCAAGGAAGAGATATGAGAAGATTGCCTTAAAACTCTGTAGCAACAGAATACCATGGATATGAAATATTGTATAAAAAAGGCAGATTTTTCAACATGTTGGTTACTTTTGCCAAATATTTTTACTGTTCTGATTTTTTGATTTTAAAGGATGGATCTCTTAGGCCTCCAGGGTATGTGTGTGCATGTGTATGAGGAGGTATGCCTCAAGGAGGGATGCAGTAGGTAATATGGGTGAGGTAAAAACATATTATAATACAATGTATTTTATAAACAAATGTTCATTAGGTATCCAGTACAAACTCATAAAGTCTATTATCCCACAATGCAGGCAAATATATATGTATGTCTGTTTGACTCTGTGGATCTGTAAATTTTTAGTGTGGAAACTAGTTCCATTGATGATAACTGAAAATTTCTGATCTGTAGTCTGGAGGGTTGCAAAGCAACTTGTTTCCTTAATTATATGGATACCTCGTGTCAGAGGCAAGACTCAAACCCTTATCTCCTTTAGTACAAGACTTTTCTTCACTGGACAATGCTGCCTTTCAGCCAAGTCACAGTATAATAACCATTTCATAGCCATAAGCAATGTTTTTAACATTGCCATTTCAAGACAGTGGGTTCAATATCCCTGCAAGATATCAGCCTTCCCAAAACAGATGCAATGTCATTCAGTCAGGGAACAAACTTTTATTAAGCCTTTATTAGGTGCCAGGCACTCTGCTAAGTTCTAACTGCAAAGAAAAGCAAAAAAAGCAACAAAAAGGAACTGTATCAGACAACATGCAAATAACTAGATACGTATAAGCTAAATACAGAGTAGATGAAGATAATGGGAAACAGAAAGGTAGCTGAGGGAACTTGGTAAAGCCTTCTTCAAAAAATGGAATTTCAATTGCGTCTTGAAGTAAGCCAGAGACACTAAGAGGCCAAGGTGAGGAACTTTAACATTTCAGGCATGGAGGACTTCTAGGGTAGAAGCATGAGGAAAGGAGATGCAACACAGTGTGAGAACAGCTGCAGGTAGGGCAATGTAGTTGGGTCATCAAATATATGGAGGAGGAAAATGCAGTAGCAAGAACATTGGGAAAGATAGGAAAGGACATCATTATGAAGAGTTTTAAATGCCAATAATGCCATCAGTGGGAATATGACTTCTTTGATTCCCACGGTAATGGATAGGATACTTACAATTATTATTACTTATTTAGAAGTTAGGAAATAATGGACCTCTAAAATGAAAATGGAACTTAGAGGACAACAAGATGGATAGCTATAAAGAGATAAAATCAGAGAATTAACTATGGACAACTCTTTAAAATATTGTTTTTAGATGAATTAGTTCATCTGAAATTTCTCCTCTTCAAGTCACTTGTTTTGTAAGTCAAATTCAAAATTTTCCAGTAGATTGACAATAACTGTAATGTTATTACTACCGATGTTAATAACCGAAACTGACTTTATATAGCACTTTAAAGTTTACAAAGAACTTTACATACCTTGCCTCATTTGAGCCTCTGCCATTGACAGTGTAGATAGTTTCCCCATCTGAGAGATGAGTTCTTAACTTTGGGCATATGTAAAATCTTCACTCTCCTTCACCTCTCATATACAATCACTTATCCAACTCTCTGATCCCTGTCTCTTCACCATTACAGCTAACATTTTAGTTCTGGCCTCTATCATCTCTCACCTAAGTTATTGCAATAGTTTCCTAACCATTTTCCCTGCCTTAAGTTTCTTTCCATTCAACCCGATTTTCAAAGTATATGCACATGTGACTATCCAATTTAACCACCTCCAATGGCTCCATGTTGCCTCTAGAATGAAATTGAAAACTCCTTCCTTTAGCTTTTAAAGCCTTTCCCAAATTGTCCACAACCACATTGCACATCATTCTCCTTCCCCAAATTCTTTGTTTCTCTTTGCGTCTTCACTTTTGCATTTTCTGCAAAACTTTTGCTCATTCTCTGCTAGTGTTTTCTCTCCCAAAATGACTTGCATTTTGCTATTTTGTGTTCATAAGTAGTTATTAACTTTGTATTTATTCTAGAAATACAAATATGTATATAGATGTATGCAATATACATATATGTATACAGGTATTCATATATAATGCATATATAAACATATATTTTCATATCCCTAGTGCTTCCCACAGTGGCTGGAACATAGGTGTTTAGTAAATACTTACTGACTAATATTTATGTAAATGTAGCCCCCCCCATATATATATATATTCACATATGTTTATGCAGACTTACATATGTACATGCCTGAATATATACATGTACTTTCAGTCTCTCAAATTAGAATATAAGCTCCTTATGAGTATGCATACATATATAGTTGCATATACATATAATATGAATATATTATAAGGAATATGTATTAATGGATATTCCAATGTATTGGTATAATAGCATATTATATGCAGTGGATGTACATCTGTGCATTGTGTCTCTCCAGTTAGAATATAAAGACTTTTGTAAGTGAAGACTTTTTCAATTTTTTGTTCATCGTATTTATATCTCAGACACCTAACATTGCTCTTGTTTGTAATAGGCACTTAATAAAGATTCTTGATTCATTCATTGATTGATGAGGAAATAGTGCCTTAGAGATTCTATGTCACTTCTTCATATTTGCGCAGCTAGAAAGTTTCTGAGACAGGATGTGAGTCTGATTCCTTGTCTAGAACTCAAATCACTTTTTTTCCGCATTCCTAAGTCATGCATATTTTCTATTCTAATTCTAGAGTGGAAGATTATATGTATGTAACTGTTAAGCTTTTCTAAGAATACCTACATATTTTGCCCCTGCTCTACTTTCTACAATAAGTAGAAGGCTTTGAAGCCTCCATTTTCAAGAGGGAGCAACTGGTTTGGAGATATCAGGAGTAGTTGCTCTAGGCATTCAGGAAGATTTTGCAATAGTTAATAGTATAATTTATATATGTATATCTATGTGTATATACATAGATATACATACACACATATTTGTATATACATATGTATATATACATATATGTAGATATGTATGTGTGTATGTGTGTGTAAATATATACATATATATGTGTATATATATGTATATTGCTGTGGCAACTTTATTTCCCATTACTCCCTATTCATACAATTTGCATAATAGTCAAACTTGCCTTCTGGTTATAATGTAAACTCTCCTCCATGCCTGGGATATATCTCTTCCTCAATTCTGTCTTTCACAATCTTTGCTTCTCTTAAGACTCAGTTCATATGTGACCTCTAAAAACAGTTCTTAATCTTTTCTTTTTTCTTTCTTTCTTTTTCTCTTTTTTCTCTCTTTCTCTTTTTTCTCTCTTTCCTTCTTCCTTCCTTCCTTTCTTTTCTTTCTTTCTTTCCTTCTCTCTCTCTTCCTCCCTTCCTTCCTTCCTCCCTCCCTTCCTCCCTCCCTTCCTTCCTTCCTCCCTCCCTTCCTTCCTTCCTTCTTTTCTTCCTTCCTTCCTTTCTTTCTTTTTCTTTCTTCCTGTCTTGTGTCCTTAAGCAGCTTGACAAAAATTCATCTATTATTCTTCAGAATAATGGTTTTATGCTTATAAAATAAAATGCATAGGATTGCAAAGAAAAGTAATTGAAGTACATTTAACAAAAAAGACTTTAAAAAATTAATATTCCCTTAAAATTCTGCATGGACCACAAAGACTCTGTCCTATGGGGAACCATTCTGATTACTTGAGCTGTTAGCATTTTCTGCTTCCTCAAATGACTTTACATTGGCTTAACTGTTTTTATGCATCTTCCAGAAGAATTTAAGTTACTGGCTACCAGGTCTGTGGAAGCATTTTTGTTATTGTTGTTCTTATTTATCTCATTTTCTTCTGTTTTGAATTTCTATCTTTAGAATAGCTGGCATGACAAACATAAAATAGGTGCTTAATAAATCCTTATTTAATCTAATAAAATTAATGATCTTAGTAATGCCCATTAGTAAATCCTAATTGGATTATTTTAACAGTTGCAGGATTAGATCAAATCTGAATGTGTTGCTGATACACCATTTTAACGTTACTTCTCATATGGTTAGACAGGTTGATGCTTAATTTAAACCCCAGGATAACTCAGATGCACTGACAGTTCATTACGTGGTTCTATTTTATTCTAAGCTTTCAAACATGATTAATCATTCTGTTTTGAGCAGTCTTTCACCCTTTTAATGTTTACTTCAGTGCCATGTGTTGCCATGGAAGAAGAAAGTGTAGTTCTGAGTGTTTTATTCTCAAGATTTTGAATTCTCTTTTACTGATATTTTCTAAAAAAAAATTTTATGTTAAATCAGAACATCATTATAGAAATCAGCATGCAGAATAAAGACTTTACTGTTTGTTGGATCGTATTTGAATGGCATTTGACTTAAACACTTTTCATTTTTGAAGTCTCAAATTAATTGGTCTCACTGATACAAAGCTTCAAGCTCTTCCTTTCTTGGTTGCATCTCCTGCAAGAGAAAAATCTTTCTTCTGTTCCTCTAGCAGTATGGCATTAGCCTAAGGCAGAATGGTTAAACAATGAAGATCTTATTTCTGTCTTATTTCTTCAGCTTTCTTCCAAGGCATGTTAATAAAAATGCCCAACATGTGTGTGTACGTGTGTGTGTGTGTGTGTGTGTGTCTAAAAAGAGATTTCAAAATGTTTAGAAAAAAAGATAGATAATATTCCATGGATTAAGTGCTACAGGTTAAATTCACCTGTGGGAAAGGGAGATGTTGAACAAGGAATAATGAAGATTCCAAATCAGATAATTCTCATTGGAAATAGAAATGAAGTTTATCTGAAGAAATTGATGTTGGTATATCGGGAATCTTCAAATGAAAGGAGATTAAAATAGAGGAATATCAAGAAGATAGAAGTAAGGCCATGCAACAGGACAAATACAAGGGCATGTCACAATCCATTATAAACATGGTCATCATTGTTAAATCCCAGAAGGATCCGAGACTGAGAAGAGAAGCTAAGGCCAACTAAAAGGTTTTAGTATTGTTTGTTTTCAGGTTGTTGTTTTTTTGAGCTCTAGTAGGAGAAAAAGGAGGATCAAGGAAAGGGTAGAAATTTTGCTTCGCATTTGTGGGATAAAGACAGCAGCAGTGAGAAGCAACAGCTGCTCAATCCTTATGTTGTTTCTGTATTTTTCCTACCAAGAATGTTAAACTTTGTGTCAATCAAGTATTTTTGTGCTTACTAAAGTGCTATACCAAGAAAAAGGGAAACAATTCCTCCCCTCAAAAAACATATTAAAAATAATTGAACAAACTTACCACAGGTATTTGATATATGTAAGGACATCAAAAGGGAGCACCTAGCTGTCCTTTATGATTTCAAGTCACCTGGCTCACATGAATTAACTTAAACTCATGGTATTAAAAAAACTTGCAGGTGTGATTTCTGAGCAACACTTAAAGATGACATTCAAAACTTAATGTGTACCAGGGAGAGCACATAGGATGTTGAAGGGGTTTTGGTCCATGCATTATAAGCCTAGATAGTGTCAGTTGTCTAGCTTTACAACAGGATACTGGAGGAAGGGTGTGGTGAGAGATGCAGGTAAGTATTTGAAGATCTGTCTTACACATAGAGGGACTGAACTTTTTGTGCTTCTCCCCAGATGGCAGAAGCAGGAACAGTAAAATGAAAACTGCAAAGACACCAATTTGGAAATTGTAAGGAATTGTAATGTAAAACAAAATAAAACTAACAATTAGAGTCGTCCAAGAGCAGAGTTGGTTCCCTCAAGAGTTAGGGTGTCCCCCTCAAAGATTTTCAAACAAAAACAGAATGACCACTTATCAGGTATATTATAGTAGAGATAGCTTCTGTGTGTAGGTAGGACTAGATTGATTCTGAGGTTCCTTATAAGTCTTAAATACTGTGATTCCATGCTTGTTCTTAATGGGTTAAAGGAATTTGGACACTAGGGTTCCCTATATTGATGAGAACCAGTCTACAAGAATGCAAAATAAATTTCCACATTTGATTAGAGAAATGGGGAGTGGAAAAGTACTAGTAGTATCAAACATTAAAACTAAACAAACCAGAACTGTTTCACAATGGCAATGGCATCATTGTCATCATTGCAGTAATGGTAAGATATATATGTGTGTGTGTGTGTGTGTGTGTGTGTGTGTGTGTGTGTGTGTGTGTGTGTGTGTGTGTTGTGTAGCATTTATATTGCTCTTTAAGATTAATAAAGTTTTTACATATATTATTTCATTTTATCCTCATAATCATGATGTGAAGTAGGGGCTGTTCTTATGTCAATTTAAGGAGACTGAGAGAAGTTGGAAGATGTCAACCAAGATTGTCATTCCTGCTTCCAAATTCAGTATTCAGTATTCTTTCTATTATGTCTACATTAAATACTGGTTACGTTAAGTGCATTGGGTTAATTCACAGAATTTTAATATCATGAAGTAAAATTAACTTAATAGGAAGACTGTCTTATTTCATGGTATGTTAGAAAGGAGGGCACTGAATTTGGAGTGAGAGGAATTGGGAAGAAATTGTAGTTCTGCTACTTACTAACCCTAATCTTAGGAAAGTCATTTTTTACCCTCTAAGCTTGAGTTTCTTCACCTATAAATGTTAAAAAAGTACTTTCAAGATAATCTCTTTGGTCCCTTTCAACTTTAAATTTAATTCTTTCACATGAATATCATTTGGAAGTGTTAATTCTTATCACTTGAACATATAATCTTCCAAATATGTCCAAAACAAGAAGTGGGTACCTCTCACTTTCTGGCTTCTGATCTGGTATGAATTAATGATGTATCTTAACAAAATAAAGAAATATAACAACACTCTGAATTATGGAATTATCCCATGCTCACATGACATCTGACAAGCATGATGATTCTATCAAATAGAAAGGGAAAATGAAACCTTTCCTTACGATGTTTGTGATAGTGTAGCATTCCCATACAGAGCAGAGAAGCATTTCAAAATCAATTAATTCATCTGTTAATATATTGTGTTTATAGAGGTAAAAATGATTAATACATGAATCTTTGAGATTATTTTAAAGTGATACTTTGAGCAACTTTTAGGTTCCATAGAGTCTTTTTACTTTAGTGGAATATCTAAATTAGAAATGTGTGTTTGAAAAGTAAAACCTAAATCTTGATGGTGGAAATATCTTTTAAAGCAGCCTATTTCCTTGAGTGAGTTTAGCTCATTAAAATTAGAAAATTAAAAGACAGAAAACTGACAAGAGAATTGAAGCATACTATAGAATTACTTTCAAAACTAAACATGAAAGTAAAACTGTGTCACCATCATAATTAGTTTTTGTCCTCGAACTGTCCTTGATAACTTAAATGTATCTATGGAAAATACCATTTTCTTTTTTTCTTTTAATTAATTAATTAATTAATTTAACTTTTCAACATTCATTTCCACAAAATTTTGGGTTCCAAATTTTCTCCCCATTTCTCCCCTCCCCTCACCCCAAAACGCTGAACATTCTAATTGCCCCTATCACCAATCTGCCCTCTCTTCTAACATCCCTCCCTTCCCTTATCCCCATCTTCTCTTTTGTCCTGTAGGGCAAGATAACTTTCTATACCCCATTGTCTGTATTTCTATTTCCTAGTTGCAAGAACAACACTCAACAGTTGTTCCTAAAACTTTGAGTTTCAACTTCTCCCTAAACCTCCCTTCCCACCCATTCCCTTTGGGAAGGCAGGCAATTCCATATAGGCCATATCTGTGTAGTTTTGCAAATTACTTCCATAATAGTCGGCTTGTGCATGACTGACTATAATTGCCTTCACCCTGTCCTGCCCCCCATTGCTTCTATTCTCTCTTTTGATCCTGTCCCTCCCCAAGAGCGCTGACTTCAAATTGTTCCTTCCTCCCATTGCCCTCCCTTCTAACATCCCCCCCACCCTGCTGATCCCCTTCTCCCCCACTTTCCTGTATTATGAGATAGGTTTTCACACCAAAATGAGTGTGCATTTTTTTCCTTCCTTTAGTTGAATGTGATGAGAGTAAGCTTTATGTTTTTTTCTCTCACCTCCCCTCTTTTTCCCTCTACTGAAAAGTCTTTTATGAGAGATAACCTGCCCCATTCCATTTCTCCCTTTCTCCTCCTAATATATTTCTCTCTCACTGCTTAATTGCATTTTTTTAAAGATATGATCCCATCCTATTCAATTCACCCTGTGCTCTCTGTCTCTCTGTGTGTGTGTGTGTGTGTGTGTGTGTGTGTGTTGTGTGTAATCCCACCAACTACGCAGATACTGAAAAGAGTTTCAAGAGTTACAAATATTGTCTTTCCATGTAGGAATGTAAGCAGTTCAATTTTAGTAAGTCCCTTATAATTTCTCTTTGCTGTTTACCCTTTCATGCTTCTCTTGATTCTTGTGTTTGAAGGTCAGATTTTCTTTTCAGCTCTGGTCTTTTCATCAAGAATGCTTGAAAGTCCTCTATTTCATTGAAAGACCATTTTTTTCCCCTGAAATATTATATTCAGTTTTGCTGGGTAGGTGATTCTTGGTTTTAGTCCTAGTTCCTTTGACTTCTGGAATATCTTACTCCATGCCCTTTGATCCCTTAATGTAGAAGCTGCTAGATCTTGTGTTATCCTGATTGTATTTCCACAATACTTGAATTGTTTCTTTCTAGCTGCTTGAAATATTTTCTCCTTGACCAGGGAACTCTGGAATTTGGCCACAATGTTCCTAGAAGTTTCTCTTTTTGGATCTCTTTCAGGCTGTGATCAATGGATTCTTTCAATATTTATTTTGCCCTTTGGTTCTAGAATCTCAGGGCAGTTTTCCTTGATAATTTCATGAAAGATGATGTCTAGGCTCTTTTTTTGATCACGGCTTTCAGGTAGTCCTATAATTTTTAAATTGTCTCTCCTGGATCTATTTTCCAGGTCAGTTGTTGTTCCCATGAGGTATTTTACATTATCTTCCATTTTTTCATCCTTTTGGATTTGTTTTGTGATTTCTTAGTTTCTCATAAAGTCATTAGCCTCCATCTATTCCACTCTAATTTTGAAAGAACTATTTTCTTCAGTGAGCTTTTGAATCTCCTTTTCCATTTGGCTAATTCTGCTTTTGAAAGCATTCTTCTCCTTATTGGCTTTTTGAACCTCTTTTGCCAACTGAATTAACGTATTTTTAAAGGTGTTATTTTCTTCAGCACTTTTTTGGGTCTCCTTCAGCAAGATGTTGACCCGCTTTTCATACTTTTCTTGCATCTCTCTCATTTCTCTTCCCAGATTTTCCTCCACCTCTCTCACTTGAGTTTCAAAATCCTTTTTGAGCTCTTCCATGGCCTGAGCCCATTAAATATTTATTTTGTATGTTTGGGATACAGAAACCTTGACTTTTATGTCTTTCCCTGATGGTGAGCATTGGTCTTCCTCATCAGAAAGGATGGGAGGAGATATCTGTTCACCAAGAAAGTAGCCTTCTATGGTCTTATTTTTTTTCCCTGTTTTGGGCATTTTCCCAACCAGTTACTTGACTTTTGGGTCCTTTGTCAAGAGTAGGATATACTCTGGGGACCTGTAAGATATCAGTTCCTCCAAGGTGGCATAATCAAGTGTGTACTGGTCTGGGCGCAGGGAAGGATTTTTGTGCCCAGAATCTTAGCAGTGCTTCCTGTCCACAGGCACTTGACCTCCAGTTCCACCAAGCTAGCACTGGATGGGGTGGGATTCAGTCAAGCTGTGGAGGCAGAGCCACCATTCAGTAGGAGACAAAGACCAGCTGCCTCCGGGCATTTGCACAGGGCTGAGGTAAGACTCAGTTCTTCAGTGCCCCCAGGGGTTTTTACGATCCAGCAATGGTATCAGTCTACTTTAGGGGCTGCCCTGAGAATTCCTGCTGCCTGCCAAATGTGAAGGCCCTTCTCCCTTCCTGGCCATCTGAATAAACCCCATCACTGACCTTTGGTGCCTGTGGGTTGAGGGGTCTGCAGACCTTCCGTTGCTGCGACTGGGGATTCCAAGACTGGATATTCCATCCTGGAGGGCTGTTCATGAGCCATGCACCACATGGCCAGGGCTGGGCTGGGCTCTGTGCTCCCCTCCATGTCTGGTGCAACAGACATTTCCCATGGTCCCTTCAGGTTGCCATGGGCTGGAAATCTCCTCCACTCTGTTGTTTTCCACTTCTGCTCCTCCAAAATTTGTTGACAATCCCTCTCTACAGGTATTTTATGGGCTGTGCGGGGAGACCCTGTGTATGTTTGTCTTTCTACTCTCCCATCCTCGAAAATACCATTTTCTTTAACAATGACTGTAATTGGAGCATTACATACTTAATAAATCCCATTCATGTATGGGATATATAATGACTGAATTATGATATAGTAGGTGTTCAAGTGTTTAAATTTCTAGATTTATTTTCTCACATTCTGTTTTTACTAAATTTGTTGACATCCTGTTCAAAATATGTGATCCTAAATCTCAGAATAAATTTTACTTCAATTCAAGGACAATATATGTATTAAATCCTGATTGCTGAATCTAGGTGCTATGCCTTTTATGGATTATACAAAGAAAATAAAAAGTTCATTCCCACAAGGTACTTATACTCTATTAAAAGATAGATTACTCAAATAGGTGACATAATGTGATGGAACACAAATATTAATAAGTGGCAAGGGGAACTAACAGAGGTGGAACCAAGATCATGGAGTAAATGTGGGACTTGCCTGAGCTTTCCCCCTAAATATTCCAAATACTTTTAAAATGACTCTTAAGTAAATTCTAAAGCAGCACATACACAGGCACCATGAAGTATATTTCCAGCCCAAGACAACTTGAAAGTTTTACAAAAGGGTTTGTTGCACCAGGATGAGAAAGGAGTACAGCCCAGCACAGAGCATGCTATTGCAGACCTGAATCCAGAAAACCCATTCAGGGCAACTGAATCAATGGCAGCAGTGGCTGTTTGCAGACATTTCAGCCCACAGACACCAAAGGCCACTTGGAAGATCAGCAGGAAGGGTTTGTTGCAACTGGGTGAGATTGGAGCAAAGTCTAGGGCAGGCTGCAACAGCACAGACCCAACCCCAGCAAATCATGAGTAGGCAATGGGAATGCTTGAAATATCAGTGGTAGGGGCAGCAGCTGCTTTTGAAGATCTCAGTACACATTCCATAAGGGGGTCAAAAAAACTGGACAGAAGGAGATTAAAGGGATCTTTTTGCTAACACTGAGGCAGGGTTCTATTGCTTTGCATACACTCAGATCCAGGTCACAGTCCCAGGTGGCAGTCCCAGGGTAAGGAGCACTAGCATAACAGACTTTGCAGCCATAGTAGAGACAAGACCAACCTCACAGTTTCAGGGGAGAAAAGAATGTTTGTGATTTTTCACAAATCAGAGCACAGTCCAGAAGAGTAGAAAACACCTCTCCTTAGATCATAGCCCCTTAGAAGAGCTGAAAACTTAAAGATTCCTAGAATTTCTCTGAAAACAGCTGCACAAAACCCCTGAAGGTTGGGACAGTTGGTCCTCCACCCTGGAAGCAGAGTCTTACTTTACAAAGCAGTTAAAAATCAAGGTTGGGAAAATGAGCAAACAGTGGGAAGAACTCTTACTATAGAAAGTTACTGTGGTGACAAGGGAGATCAAAACATACTTAGAAGGAGACAAAAAAGTCGACACTCCTACATCCAAAGCCTCCAAGAAAGGTATGAATTGGTCTCAGGACATCAAAGAGCTCAAAACAGATTTTGAAAATCAAATAAGAGGGGTAGAGGAAAAAATGGGAAGAGAAGTGAGAGAGATGTGTGAAAATCATATTAAAATGAGTCAACAGCTGGGTAAAGGAGACACAAAAAATACTGAGGAAAATGTTACCTTAAAAACAGATTAAACTGGATGGTAAAAAGAGTTCTAAAAAGTCAGTGAGGAGAATAATTCTTTAAAAAGCACAATTAACTAAATGGAAAAGGAGACCCAAAAAGTCACTGAAGAAAATAATTCCTTAAAAGTTAGAATGGAGCTACTCAGCATGGCAGCAGCCCTTCTTTCTCCACAGTGGTCAGCTATGACCCCCGACTCCCCAGAAACCATGTCGAAGGGGACTCACAGTTGACATTGATCTTGGCACCACTTACTCCTGTGTGGGAGTCTTCCAATATGGGAAAGTGGAGATCATTGCTAATGACCAAGGAAACAGGAACACCCTGAGCTATGTCACCTTCACCAACACAGAACATTTAAGCAGTGATGCTGCAAAGAATCAAGTTGCAATGAACCCCGCCAACACAGTTTTTGATGCCAGATGTCTGATTGGTCACAGATTTGATGATGCAATTGTACAGTCAGACATGAAGCACTGGCCTTTTATGGTGGTGAATGATGCAGACAGGCCTAAGGTTCAAGTGGAGTACAAAGGGGAGACCAAAATTTTCTATTCAGAAGAAGTGTCTTCTATGGTCTTGACCAAGATGAAAGAAATTGCTGAAGCTTACCTTGGGAAGACCGTCACAAATGCTGTCATCATAGTACCAGCCTACTTCAACGATTCCCAACATCAGGCCACTAAAGATGCTGGAACCATCGCTGGTCTCAATGTGCTCAGAATCATCAGTGAGCCAGCTGCTACTGCTATTGCTTATGGCTTGGACAAAAAGGTTGGTGCTGAGAGAAATGTGTTGATCTTTGATCTTGGAGGTGGTACTTTTGATGTCTCCATTTTTACCATTGAAGATGGCATCATTGAGGTCAAGTCCACAGCTGGGGACACCCACTTGGGTGGGGAGGACTTTGACAACCAAATGGTCAACTATTTCATTGCCGAGTTCAAGCAAAAGCAGAAGAAGGACATCAATGAGAACAAGAGGGTTGTTCGCCATCTTTGCACTGCTTATGAACGTGCAAAATGCACCCTCTCTTCTAGTACTCAGGCCAGTATTGAGATTGACTCCCTCTATGAAGGTATCGACTTCTATACATCAATCACTGGAGCCAGTTTTAAAGAGCTGAATTCTGATCTCTTCCGTGGCACACTGGACCCTGTGGAAAAGGCCTTAAGAGATGCCAAGCTAGATGAATCATAGATTCATGACATTGTCCTGGTGGATGGTTCCACTTGAATTCCTAAAATCCAGAAGCTGCTGCAAGACTTCTTCAATGGCAAGGAGCTCAACAAGAGTATCAATCCTGATGAGGCTGTTGCCTATGGTGCAGCTGTCCAGGCTGCCATTTTGTCTAGAGATAAATCTGAAAATGTGCAGGACTTGTTGCTGTTGGATGTCACTCCTCTTTCCCTTGGAATTGAAACTGCTGGTGGAGTTATGACTGTTCTGATCAAACGTAGTACCACCATCCCCACCAAGCAGAAACAGACATTTATCACCTGTTTGGACAACCAACCTAGTGTGCTTATTCAGGTTGATGAAGGTGAGAGGGCAATGACAAAGGATAACAACCTGCTTGGCAAATTTCAGCTCACAGGAATCCCCCCAGCACCCAGAGGTATTCCTCAGATTGAAGTAACATTTGACACTGATACAAATGACATTCTCAATGTTTTTTGCCTTGGATAAGAGCACAGGCAAGGAGAACAAGATCATTGTCACCAATGATAAAGGACGTCTGAGCAAGGAAGACATTGAGCATATGGTCCAGGAGTCTGAGAAATACAAGGCTGAGGTTGAGAAGCAGACAGATAAGTTGTCTTCCAAGAATTCTCTTGAATCTTATGCTTTCAACATGAAGGCTACTGTGGAGGATGAAAAACTGCAAGGCAAAATTGATGATTACGACAAACAGAAGATCCTTGACAAATGTAATGAAATAATCAACTGGCTGGATAAGAACCAGACTGCTGAGAATGAAGAATTTGAGCATCAGCAGAAAGAGTTGGAGAAAGTCTGCAGCCCCATTATTACCAAGCTGTACCAGAGTGCAGGGGGCATGCCTGGTGGATTCCCAGGGGATGGAGCAGCCCCAACTGGAGGTGCTTCTTCTGGACCCACCATTGAAGAGGTCGACTAAACAACAGAAGAAAGAACATTCCATACAGCTTTTCCAAAAATTGAAGGACTCAAAATTTGTAACTAAGGCAGTAGCAGTCTAAAAGTAACATTTAAGCTACTGTGTAAATCTGGGCATTCTAAATACTTGAATGTGTGCAGAGGGAGAGAAGTTTATCAGTACTGTAAACAAGTAGAAATGCAATTCTGGTCCTGGAGAATAAAAACTATTTAAAATTGGCACCATAAAAAAAAGTCAGAATGGAGCAAAAGTAAGTTAATGACATTATGAGAAATCAAGAATTAAAGAAATCAAGAAATAAAAAAAGGAAGACAATATCAAATATATCATTGAAAAAACAGCTGACATGGAAAATAAATCCAGGAGAGATCATTTAAAAATTATTGGACTCCTGGAAAGCCATGATCAAAAAAGAGCCTAGATATTACCTTTCCAGAAATTATTACAGAAAACTGACTCACTTGTCTAGAATCAGAAAGCAAAATTGAAATTGAAGAAGTCTACTGATCACCTCCTCAAAGACGTCCCAAAAGGAAAACTCCTAGGATTATTCCAGAGTTCTCTGGTCAAGGAAAAAATACTGCAAGCAGTCAGAAAGAAACAATTCAGAAATTGTGAAGTCACAGACAGGATACCACAAGATTTAGCAGTTTCTACATTAAAGAACTGGAGGCTTTGTGATATGATATTCTGAGGGCAAAGGAGCTAAGATTATAGCCAAGAATAACCTATCTAGGAAAACTCAGTATAATCCTTCAGGGGAAAAATGGGCAATGAGATAAAAGACTTTCAGGCATTCTTGTTAAGAAGACCAAAGCAAAATATACAAGATTCAAGGGAAGAGGTAAACAGGAAAGAGAAATCATAAGGGACTCAAAAAAGGTTAAATTGTTTACATTTCTACTTGGGAATATATTTGTAATTCATAAGACCTTTCTCATTGTTAAGGTAGCTAGAAAGGCACAGATGTGAGTTGAATATGAAGGGAGCATATCTAAAAATGAAATTATAGAATGAAAGAAGAATGGAGTGGGAGAAAGAGAAAGATAGAGGTAAAACAGGGTAAATTGTCTCTCATAAAAGGAGCAAGGAAAAGCTTTTGCAGTGGAGGAGAACAGGGGCTAGGTGATGGGAAGTGAGTGAAAGTTACTTTCATCAAAATTGTCTCAAAGAGAGAATAACACACACACCCTCAGTTGGGTATAGAAATCTGTGTTATGTGACAGGAAAGTAGGAGGAGAAAGGTATAAGAGAAGGAAGGGTGATAAGGAGGTTTTAGTTGAGGGAGGGATAGTCAGAAAAAAACACTTTTGAAAAGAGAGGGTAAAAGGAGAGATAGAATATAATAAACTAGATATAGGGGAGGATAGGATGGAGGGAATAGTTGTAGATAGTAATAGTAACTGTGAAAAAAATTTAAGCAAGTTTCTCTGATACAGACATGTTTTCTCAAACATAGAGAAAAATGAGTCAAATTTACAAAAATAATAGCCATTCTCCAAGATAAATGATTAGGAGATATGATCAGTTTTCAAATGATATATCTAGAGCTATATGAAAAAAATATTCTGTCACTATTGATTTCACAATGCAAATTAAAGCAATTCTGAGGTACTACCTCATATCTCTTAGATTAGTTAACAGGACAGAAAAGGTAAATAAATATTGGAGAGGATATGGGAAAAATGAGACATTAATGTACTGTTGGTGGAGTTGTGAATTGATTCAACCATTCTGCAAAGCAATTTGGAACTATGCCCAAAGGGCTATAAATCCATACTTTGACTTTAGCCTTTGACTTAGTCAATACCACTACTAGGTTTATATCTCCCAAAAAAAGATTTTTATAAAGGAAAAGGACCTGTATGCACAAAAATATTTATAGCAGCTCATTTCTGCTGGCAAAGAATTAGAAATTGAGGTGATGCTCATCAATTGGAGAATGGCTAAACAAGTAGTAACATATGATCATGTTGGAAGAATATTGCACTTTAAGAAAAAATGAGCATGATACTCTTAGAAAACCTGGAAAGATTTGCATGGGCTGATGCAAATTAAAATTTGCTGGGTACCAAGTAACAGCAGTATTGTAAGATGATCTGCTGTGAATAGCTTAACCATTGTCAACAATACTAAAATCCAAGAACTTAGTACAAAAAATTGTATCCATCTCCAAAGGAAGAATGGATGGTGTCTGAATACATATTGGAAATTTTCTTTTACTTTATTTTGTTCTTGGGTATTTTTATGTTTTCTTTCACAGCATGTATCTTATGGATTTTTTGCATGACTATACACGCGTAGCATATATTGAATTGCTTGCTGTCTCGAGGAGGTGGGGTTGGGAAGGGAGCAAAGGACAGAATTTGGAATTCAAAATTTTATAAACGAATATTAAAATGTATTTTTTTTCATGTAACTGGGGAGAAATGAATAAATTTTAAAAATAGTATGGGGTAGAGGTTAAGGGAAAATTTCAGAAAAGGGATGACATCTAAGCCATGAAAAAATATATGAAATAAAATTTATACCTGGGCACAGAGGCTTTTTTACTTACCTTACCCTTTCCACTAAGTGACCTCTTTCAGCTCTGGGTGTGGAAATATTCAGATTGGGTTCAATCTTTGGACAGTTTGACCATATAGGAATGTGAATAGTTTAACTTTATTACGTCTTTATGATTTCCTCATTCTGTTTATTTTTTATACTTCTATTGATTCTTCTGTTTGTTAGATTTTCTTTTCAAGTGAAGTGTGTTCATAAAGAGTGCTTGGATGTCCTCTATTTCATTAAATATTCATTTCCCCCCTCTAAGATTGTATTCAATTTTACTAAGTAGAATATTTTTGTTGTTATTCTACCTCTTTTGCCTTCTAGCATTTCATATTCCAAAACTTCCACTCCTTTACCCTGATAGCTGCTAAGTCTTGTGTGACCAATACTGTAATTCCACCATATTTAAAGAGTTTTTCAGGCTTCTTTCAGTATTTTCTTCTTTACCTGGAAGCTTTGATATTTGGCTACAAAATTCCTGAAAATTTTAATTTGGGGATAAATTTTAGGAAGTGGTCGGTGAATTCTCTCAATGTCTCCTTTTCCCTCCTGTTCTAAGATATCAGGGTAATTCACCTTTATAATTTCATGGAATATGATCTCTAGAATTTTTAGTCATTGTATTTAAATGTTCTAATAATTGTTATATCTTCTTGATGTGTTTCCATGTCAGTTGCTGTTCCTATTAAACATTTTCCTCTTCTACTTTTTCCAATGTTTTGGTATTGCTTTATTATTTCTTGATATATCATATAGTCATTAGCTTCCACCTGTCTGATTATAATTTTTAAGAAAGCATTTTCTTCATTTAGGATTGTACCTCTTTTGCCAGTTGGTCAATTGTAATTTTGAGGAGTAATTTTCCTTAGCATTTTTGTACTTTCCCCCCATCTTGGCAAATTCTGAGTTTAAGGATTTATTTCCTCCAGTATTTTTGTGCCTTTATTATGAAGCTGTTATTTTTTTCATAATTTTTATTTCTTATTTCTCTTCTTGATATTTGTTTTTCTATTATTCTATTTTGATTTTTAAAATTTTATTTTGTTACACTATATCTCTTAAGATCCTGTAAAAGATTTTTCTTGAATATTCACTTTTTTTGAGGCTTGTTGGGAATGTTTGACAAAGATGTTTACTTCACTCCATCCTCTTGGAGTATTGGATATATATTCTATAGATATTTTCATCACTATATATATATATATATATATATATATCAGAGAGGCTGAATTATCTTCAGGAAGATTCAAAGCTTATTTTCGTCTTTCAGCTTCCCATAGAACCAAAGGACCACCTTAGAAAGTAATATTCTACCAGAGTTGCTAAATTTCATGTAAATATGATGTCTGTCTCCAAAGAATTTTTTAAGAAATAAGTATAATAGAGAGGCCAACTGATGGAGAGAGAATGAAGTTTTGGAACAGACTAAAATTCAGAATAAGTAAAGTAGTCTGAAGAAAAACATAAGCAAATATATCAACAAAGGACTGTAGTAGGAAGAACATATGTTTTAAATATATGAGAATAATAAGGAATGACAGCTGTACTCCAGTGGTACTCTCTAATATCAAAGGAAAGAAATATGTTAGGTGAATGCCTTATCATATGCTAAGTCTAGGTATATTAATGGAACAGCACAGGGATTTATGAATGAGTAGCAATTTTTATTTTTTTTTTCATCCTATTAAATCCATGTTGCATAGAAAAATTAAAATGAATGGGAGAAACCATAAAAGCAAACAAAACATAATACAAAAGAAAATGGTCTGTTTCTATCTGGAATCCAATTCCATAGTTATTTCTCTAGATGTGGAAGGCGTTTTGCCTCAAAAATCCACTGGAAACTTTTTTAAGTCCATGCATTGCAATGAATTACTAAGTCTACCAGAAAAATTCCTCACACACTATGGATATTGCTATGTATAAAGTTCTCCTGGTTCTGCTCCTTTCACTCAGCATCAGTTCATATAAGTCTTTGCAGGCTTCTCTGAAGTCCTCCTGTTCATCATTTCTCATAGCACAATAGTATTCCATTACATTGATGTACCACAACTTGTTCAACCATTCTCCAATTGATGCACATTCCCTTGATTTCCTGTTTTTGACTGTCACAAAGTGAGCTGCTATAAATATTTTTGTACTTGTGGGAACCTTTCCCATTTTTATGATCTCTTAGGGATATAGTCCTAGAAGAGGAATTGTTGGGTCAAAGGGTATGCACAGTTTCGTAGCCCTTTGGACACAGTTCCAAATTGCTCTCCAGAATGGTTGGATCAGCTCACAGCTCCATCAACAATGAATTAGTGTTACAACTCTCCCACATGTTCTCCAACATTTATCATCATCCGGTTATGTCATGTTAGCCAATCTGATAGAAGTCATGTGGTACCTCAGAGTTATTTTGATTTGCATCTCTCTAATCAATAGTGATTTAGAGCACTTTTCATATGATTATAGATAGCTTTAATTTCTTCCTCTGAAAACTCCCTGTTCATATCCTTGGATCATTTATCAAATGGGGAATGACTTGCATTCTTGTATATTTGACTCAGTTCTCTATATATTTTAGAAATGAGGCCTTTATCATGGACATTAGTTGCAAAACTTCTTTCCCAGTTTTCTGCTTCCTTCTGAATCTTGGTTTTATTTGGGTTTATTTGTGCAAAAATTTTTCAATTTAATGTAATCAAAATTATCCATTTTCTACTTCACAATCTTCACTATCTCTTATTGGTCATAAATTTCTCCATTCTCCATAAATCTGACAAAAACTATTCTTTGCTCCCCTAACTTGTTTATAGTATAAATCTTTATACCTAGATCGTGTATCCATTTGGACTTTTTTCTTGTTTACAGTGTCAGGCATTGGTCCGTGCCCAGTTTCAGCCACACTGTTACACAGTTTTCTCAGTAATTTTTGTCAAACAGTGACTTCTTATCCCAAAAGCTGGGGCCCTTGGGTTTATCAAAGAGCAGATTGCTATATTCATTGACTACCGTGTCTTCAGTACCTAACCTATTCCACTGGTCTACCCCTCTGTTTCTTAGCCAGTAGTGGATTTGATGATTGCTGCTTTATAATACAGTTTGAGATCTGGTAGCTCTAGGCCACCTTCCCTAGCATATCTTTTCATTAGTTCCCTTGCTATTCTGGACTTTTTGTTCTTCCAGATGAATTTTGTTATTATTTATTCTAGCTCTAGAAAATAATTCTCTGGCACTTTGGTTGGTATGGCACTGAATAAGTAAATTAATTTAAGAAGAATTGTCATTTTTGTATTTATATTAGCTGGGCCTACCCATGAGCAACTGATGTTTTTCCACTTACTTAGATCAAAAAGTGTTTTGTAATTGTGTTCATATAGTCTCTTGTTTTATTTTGGCAGGTCGACTCCCAAATATTTTATAGTGTCTACTGTAGCTTTAAATGAGGTTTCTCTTTCTGTTTCTTGCTGTTGGATTTTGTTAGTATTATATAGAAATATAGATGATTTATCAGGGTTTATTTTGTAACCTGCAACTTTCCCAGAGTTGTTTATTATTTCAAGTAGTTTTTTTCTTGATTCTCTGGGATTCTCTAAGTATATCATCATATCATCTATAAAAAAAGTAATGACAGTTTCTTTTATACTTATTTTAATTCCTTCAATTTCTTTTTTCTTCCCTTTTTGCTACAACTAGCATTTTTTAATACCATGTTGAATAACAGTGATGATAATGAACATCCTTGTTTCACCCCTGATCTTATTGGAAATGCATCTAATTTGTCCGCATTGCATATGCTTACTGATGGTTTTAGATAGATACTGCTTATTATTTTATGCAAAGTTCCTTTTATTCCTATGCTCTCCAGTGTTTTCAATAGGAATGGGTGTTACATTTTGTCAAAAACTTTTTCTGTATCCATAGAGAATCATGTGGTTTCTGTTAGTTTTGTTGTTGATATGATCAATAATGCTCTAATAGTTTTTCTAATATTGAACCAGCCCTGCATTCCTGGTGTAAATCCTACCTGATCATAATGTATTATTCTCATGATAAGTTGCTATATTCTTTTTGCCAATATCTTATTTCAAGTTTTTGCATCTATATTCATTAGAGAAATTAGTGTATAATTTTCTTTTTCTGTTTTGATTCTTTCTGGTTTAGGTATCAGAACCATATTTGTACCATGAAAAGAATTTGGTAGGACTCCTTCTTTGGAAATTTTTCCAAATAGTCTATACAGTACTGGAATTAACTGTTTTTAAATGCTTCATAAAACTCACTTGTAAATCCATCTGACTCTGCAGATTTTTTCCTATGAAGTTCATTGATGGCCTGTTCTTTTTTTATGGGATGGGGTTATTTAAGTATTCAATTTCCTATTCTGTTAATCTGGGCAATTTTTATTTTTTAAAGTAATTATCCATCTTATTTAGATTGTCAAATTTATAGGCATAGAGTTGGGCAAAGTAATTTCTAATTATTGTTTAATTTCCTCCACATTGGAGGTTAGTTCATACTTTGCATTCTTGATATTGGCAATTTTGTTTTCTTCTTTTTTTTTATCATGTTGACCAAAGATTTATCAATTTTATTGGTTTTTTCATAAAACCAACTTTTACTTTTATTTATTAGATCAATAGTTTTCTTAATTTCAATTTAATTAATCTCTCCTTTGGTTTTCAGTATTTCTAATTTGGTGTTTACTTGGAGATTTCCAATTTGTTCTTTTTCAAGCTTGTTCAGCTGCATGCCCAATTCATTGATCTCCTATTTCTATGTTTTACTCATTTAGGCATTCAAAGATACAAAACTTCCCCTAAGAACTTCTTTTGCACTATCCCATAAGATTTGTTAGGTTGTCTCATTATTGTCATACTCTTGAATAAAGCTGTTAATTTTTTCTATAATTTGTTGTTTAACCCTCTCATTCTTTAGGATTAGATTGTTTAGTTTCCAATTAATTTTTTGGTTTATATTTCCATGGCCTTTGATTACATATAATTTTTATTGCATTGTGATCTGGGAAGGATGTATTGATTCTCTCTGCCTTTCTGCACTGCATTGTGACATTTTTATGACCCAGTACATGGTCAGTTTTTCTATATGTGCCATGTACCACTGAGGAAAAGGTATATTCCTTTCTAATTCAGTTTTCTCCAGAGATCTATCATATCTACCTTACCCAGAGTTTTATTTACCTCTTTAACTTTTTTCTTGTTTATTTTGAGATCAGGTTTATCAAGTTCAGAGAGGAGGTGTTTGAGGTCCCCCACTAATATGGTTTTGGTTTTGCTCTCTGTTTCTTCCTGTAACTCCCTTAACTTCTTCTCTAAGAATTTGGATGCTATACCACTTGGAGCATATATATTTAGTGATGATATTGCTTCATTGTCTATAGTTCCTTTTAGCTGGATATAGTTTCCTTCCTTATCTCATTTGATTAGATGTATTTCTGCTTTGCTTTGTCTGAGATTAGTACTGATACTTCTGCTTTTTTTACATCAGCTGAAACACAATATATTCTGTTCTAACCTTTTACCTTTACCCTGTGTATATGCCACAATTTCAAATGTGTTTCTTGTAAACAACATATTATAGGATTATGGTTTTTAGTCCATTCTTCTCTCCATCTCCGTTTTATGGGACAGTTCATCCCATTCACATTCAGTTATGGTTACCATCAGTATCTTTTCCTTTCTTCAGTTTATGCTTTTAGTTCCCCCTTCCCCTCCCCAATAGAGTTTTAATTTTTGACCACAGCCTCCTTCAGTCTTCCTTCTCTTCTTTCAGCCCCCCTCCCTTTTCATCCCCTTTTTCCTTACTACTTATTCCCTCCCTTTTAGTCTCCCCTCCCTTTTCTTTCCCCCTTCCCCTCCTACTGCCTATAGGTCTAGTTGTATTTCTATACTTAACTGAGTTTGCTATTCCCTTCTTGAACCCAATCAGATGAGAGTAACTCTCAAACAATGCTCATCTTCCTCTTCTCTTTCCCTCTACTGTGATATGTTTTTTTCCTATTCCTGTGATGTAATTTACCTTTTCCTGACTCCTCCTTTTGACATCTCCCATGATATCATTTAGTTTATACCACTCCCTCTACCTATGTATATCCCTTTTATATATCATAATAAATATGCAATTCTCAAATTAACAAGTATCATCTTCCCTTATAGAGATGTAAACAGTTTGCCCACATTGAAAAACAAATTATTTTCTCCCTTTTTATCCCTCTCTTTAGACCTGTGTTTGAATATCAGATTTTCTATTAAGCTCTGGCCATTTTATTAGGACAGTTTAGAAATCCATTATTTCTTTGAATTTCCATTTTCTTGCCTGAAATAGTATTCTCAGATTTGTCGGGTAATTGATTCTTTACTGTTGTCTCAGCTCCTTTACCTTACAGAATATCATATTCCACTTCCTGTGATCTTTTAATATAGAAGCTGCAAGTTCCTTTGTGACCCTGACTGTATCTCCTCAGTATTTGAATTGTTTCTTTCTGGCTGCCTGCAGTATTTTCTCCTTCACTTGATAGTTCTGTAATTTGGCAGTAATGTTCTTTGGTGTTTTTAGTTTGGGATCCCTTTCAGGTGGTGAACTGTGGATTCTTCCAATGACTTTTTTGCTGTCTGGATCTAGGACTTCTGTGCAATTTTACTTGATTTCTTGGATGATATTGTCCAGGTTCTTTTTTTCATCATAGCTTTCTGGTAGACCAATAATCCTTATATTTTCTTTCCTGGATCTATTGTCCAGGTCAGTTGTTTTTTCTGTTAGATATTTTACATTTTCTTCTCTCTTTTCATTCTTTACATTCTCTTTTACGGATTCTTTATGTCTCATAGAGTCATTGGCTTGTATTTGCCTGCTTCTAATTTTTATCAAATTGTTTTCTTCAGTTAACTTTTGCATCTCCTTTTCCATCTATCCAATTGTTCCTTTTAAGCAGTTATTGTCTTCAGTTATGTTTTGTACTTCCTTTTCCATTAGTCCAATTTTCCTTTTAAATTCTTCTGTGACTTTTTTCATATTTTTAAAATTATTGGTCAGTTTTTCTTCTATTTCTCTAATTTGCCTTTTAAGATCTTTCCTGAGCTCTTCCAAGTGTTGGTTCATTAAGTGTGGGGGAGGGGTGGTCTGGCCTCAGGAGATCTCTGCTGAGCTAGTGCATAGGGAAGCTCAGTGGTTGGTGATCCCTTCTGTGCTAGTGTCTTCCTGATTCCCTTGGGATGCTGAAGGATGCCTGGATACCTGGTGTTGGTGGTTGTGGGCTTCACTCCCTTGGGGCTCAGGATCTTCTCCCAGGTTGCTGAGGTGGGGCTTTCTGGGACAACTCTGGTCCTGCACTAATCCCCTTCAGTCACAGCAAGAGGGACCCTCCTTAGAGATTTTCCTAGCCTCATAGGCTAAGAGACTGTTTCCCTCTTCTGTTGCTCCCACTGTACCAGGATTTTTCCTGGGGAGATATTTTCTGTGCTCTTCAAGGTCAACAAGGGGAGGGAGATAGCAATTACTGATCACTCTGCCACCTTGGCTCCTGGACCTGGAAATCTCAACAATCTTTATTCTTAAAAGCAGTACCCAAATCATTGTTGTCATAGAGTTAGTTGAGTATAGTATTTGTGAATTCTTTCATAAATAAGTGAGGTAGAGAAAACTACATTTCCATGGTTTAGAAGCTTGGGAATATTTATTAGAATTAAGTATCACAGTAAAAGAGGGATGAAGAAGATTGTTTTCTAATGTGTGATTTATGCTGTACCAAGTTTATTTAGATAACATGGAAGTCTTTTCTGATTTTAGAAGTCTAGGGTTATTTGAGGGGAATTAAGGGTCTGGAATGAAGCAAGACTATATGAAGCATTTAAGCTATTTTCAATATTGTAATCAAGATTGTATGTTACAATTTAAGAATATAAAAATGAACCAAGACAATTTTTTTTTCCAATTTGGACAGGATTGATCCCTCTAGCATTTAAATCTCTTCAAATTCCTCTCTCTTGGAGGTGGAATAGTAAATGGAGTTGGCTTTATATCCAAAAAACTCTCAGTTTACATAATGATTCTTACATACATTTAGTATGTTATGTTGTAAGTAACTTTTCAAAAAAATTCTTTTTTGAAACTTTCTAAGTTGCTGAGGAGTTGTAGACTTTTACTAGTAGAAGGAATTTCCTAATTATGATCTTAGAATGTAAACATACAAGTCCAGTTCCTATCTCTTTTTCAATATTTTCACATAAAGTAAACAACAAACGTTTTATCCTCTCATAGGTAGGGGGAAAATATATTCAGAATCTGAATCAAGATTCTTCATCCTGTTGTCTATAAGGGAAAGTACTTGATATCTGGAGAAGAGAGTAAATAGGGCAAATCTCTAGGTCAATGAAAGATTTTACGTGTAAAAGAGATCTGGAAAGAGATCTCCTCTTCAAGGAATTAACCCACAGAATACAGTTTTCTTGCTGCATACCTTTATCCAAATGCTTTCTTTCCAACTATTTTAACATGTTTTAAACTGTTAAATTATTTGTTTGCTTAAGTGGTGCTATAACACCATGTCATAATCCAAAATCCTTCCCAACAGTGCCTTTCTAGTGAAAAAATTTGTTTTGATGTGTTGTGCTGCTAATCACTTACTAGTTATAGATATTTATGATCATTCATATCTGAGTGTTTCCATACAAGTTGTTAAGGAGCCATTGGTAGCTATTCTTTAGTTCAAACCCTCCTTGAAATTGCAATATGTAGTTGGATAAATTTTATTTAAAAGAACTTGGATGCTCTGGTTGAGATATATATATATTTGAAAAGCTTAATGGGAAAGTTTTCAAAATCATTTTCATAACTTGAAATAAACATAAGGATAATTTAGTCAAACTTTAATCATTTGATAAATGGAGAAACTAAGTTCTCCAACTAAGCTGGATTTGCCCTCCATGACAGAAATATAAAGTACTGGGGCTAGGTTTGAATACAATTTTTCTAAGTACAAATCCAGGATACTTTTCTCTTTATATCAAACTGTTTTGATTTCTGTCTTAGTATATCTTACTAAGAGATAATAATAAGAGGGTTATTTGTAAGAGTAAACTTATCTATTGTATATTCATTTCTTTCCTTTAGCATGTTCTGTCATGCTCTATTTTGTTCACTTTTCTAAGACTAATGAAAACTAAATCAAATGTATTAATATTAATGGAGTTGAAGCTTCTTCCTTTCTATGAATTATTTCAGTATTTAAACTCACCTTCTTAAGTGATTTCTAGTTTCATTTTAGTGTTTTTTATAAGCCAAAAATATATTCTAAATCTAATGCATCTATCCAGATTAATCATTTGACGAAAAGTTTTTTTCCAGTTCAAATTTTTGTTAATCACTGATAAATAGGGGGGGGCGGAGCCAAGATGGCGGAATGAAAGCAACGACTCACCTAAGCTCCTGGAAAAACTCCTCTGGATATCTCCGGGGGGAGAGTCTGACCAGACTTTGGAGGTGTAGAATCCAGTGGGTGATGGACTTTGACGGATTCGGAGCCCAGGCTGAACCGGAGGGTCCACGGGAGGGATCTGTTGCGCGGGGGTAAGACCCCGGTGCACAGCACAGCGTGGTCGGCGCGGCAGGGCGGAGGGGACCAGAGGAGCCCGAGAGTGGCGGGCGAGACCAGCGGAGCAGGAGATAAGCCAGGCCGAGCCGGTGAGAGACGCTGAGTGCCAGACATCAGTGCAGCAGCCCTTGAAATCTTCAGCCTGAAGACGGACTTCGGTGGGTCACTACTTGAACTTCCAGGAACTGGGATGGCAGAGTGATCAGTAAGTGCTCTCTCCTCCCCCCTGATGACCCTGAGGGAACCATAAAATTCTTCCCCAGATTAATCCTGGATCAGCGGGAACAGCAGAAGGGGGCGGGTGGTCTCATAACACCAGAGGCTAGAAAAGTGGCAAAGGAGGATTCTTCCTACGGTAGCGGAGATGGCTGGAGGGACAGACGACCCAGGGCAGAGAAAATTCACACTGAGACCCAGGCAAGCCTCAGAGCCGAGCCCAAGGAGGGGCGGGAACACGCGTTAGCTTCTAGGCGTGCCCCAGCCCTCCAGGGGAAAAGGGAAGACAATAGGGAAGCTGGGATCATCATCCCCTGACCTTGCCTTTGCCTCAAGTCAGCTGAGGAGATATCCTGAGGACAGACCACCCCTGCCACATACCTAAGAAGCTAACCCCAGGGTTGATTGGGGAAACAAAAAACAAAAGCCTGCTTTTAGCCTAGACACACCACAGCTCAACTTAAAGATCTGTACCTTCTGACTGAAAGAACCAAAAGCTACAACACTCAGCCAACATCATGAATCGGAAAAAGCAGATGAAAAGTGAAAAAACCATAGAATCTTTCTATGGGGATAAGGACCAAAACACAAACACCAAAGAGGTTAGAGCTGAGACTGTACTTCCATCTGAAACCTCAGATGGGACTATGAATTTCTCGCAAGCACAGCTAGATTACCTGGAACGTCTGAAGAAGGATATAAAAGAAAAACTGGCCAATGATTTTAAAACTATAAAAAAAGAATTCACTGATGAGAACATCACCCTGAAAAAGAAAATTGAAGAAATGGAAAAGGAAGTTCAAATATTAACTGGAGAGAACAATTCCCTAAAAGGAAGAGCTAATCAAATGGAAAAGGAAACCCAAAACCTAATTGGGAAAATTGATCAGATGGAAAAGGAAACCCAAAACCTAACTAGGAAAATTGGTCAAATGGAAAAAGAAGTACAAAAATTAAATGGAGAAAATAGCTCCTTAAAGGGAAAAATTGGTCAGATGGAAAAGGAGATGGAAAAGCTAACTGAAGAAAACACTATGATGAAGATTAGAATTGGGCAAGTAGAAACTAATGACTTAATGAGGCAACAAGAATCAGTCAAACAAAATCTAAAGAATGAAAAGATAGAAGAAAATGTAAAATATTTAATTGGAAAAACAACTGACCTGGAAAATAGATCCAGGAGAGAAAATCTAAGAATTATTGGCCTGCCAGAAACCCATGATGAAGAAAAGAGTCTGGACAATATCTTCCAGGAAATCATCAAGGAAAACTGTCCAGAAGTACTAGACTCAGAGGGCAAAATAGTCATAGAAAGAATCCACCGTTCCCCTCCCGAAAGGGATCCCAAACTCAAAACCCCAAGAAATATAGTTGCCAAATTCCAGAGCTATCAAGTGAAGGAGAAAATACTACAAGCAGCCAGAAAGAAACAATTCAAATATCAAGGACACACAGTCAGGATCACACAGGACCTTGCAGCTTCTACATTAAAAGATCGAAAGAATTGGAACCCAATATTCCGTAAGGCAAAGGAGTTGGGACTTCAACCAAGGATCAACTACCCAGCAAAGTTCAGCATAACATTTCAGGCAAGGAGAAAGTCATTCAATGAAATAAGGGATTTCCAGAGCTTCCTGACCAAAACACCAGAACTCAATAGACAATTTGATCTTCAAATGCAGGTCTCCAGAGAATCATAAAAAGGTAAACAGAGGGGAAAAAACAAAAACAAAAACTTGCTACTCAATTAGGGCAAACTGTTTACCTCCCTATAAGGGAAGATGATACCTGTTAATCTTGAGAACTGTGCAGCTATTATGATAAAAGGGATATATGTAGAGGGAACGGGCATAAAGTAAATGATGTCATGTCAAAAATATGATTTAAGTATGAGAAGGGAATGTAATAGGAGGTGTGGAAAGGGGGAAGCAGAAAATGGCAAATTATATCACAGGAAGAAGTACAAAACTATAGCAGAGGGAAGGAGGGGAGGGAGATGAGCATTGTTTGAGAGGTACTCTCATCTGATTTGTTCAAAGGAGGGAACAATAACCTTAAGCAGATAATCCTAACTAGCTCTATAGGTAGTAGGAGGGGAAGGGGGAAGAAAAGGGAGGGTGGCTAAAAGGGAGGAAAGAAGCAATAAGAGTAAAGGGGACTAAAAGGGAGGGGGGTCAAAAGAAGGAGGGGAAGGCTGCAGGAGGAGGGGGAGAAAAGTGAATACTATTGAGGAGGGGAAGGGAGACGGGAGAGCTAAAAGCACAAATGGCGGGAAAGAGGTTGGAGGGAAATACACAGATTGTAATCATAACTGTGAATGTGAATGGAATGAACTCTCCCATAAAACGGAGACGGATAGCAGAATGGATTGAAAGCCATAATCCAACAATATGCTGCTTACAAGAAACACATTTGAAACGGGGGGATACACATAGGATAAAGGTCAAAGGATGGAGCAGAATATATTGTGCTTCAGCTCATGTAAGAAAGGCAGGAGTAGCAATCCTAATCTCAGACAAAGCAAAAGCAGAAATAGATCTAATCAAAAGGGATAGGGATGGAAACTATATCCTGCTAAAAGGCACCATAGACAATGAAGCAATAACATTACTAAACATGTATGCTCCAAGTGGTATAGCATCCAGATTCTTAGAGGAGAGGTTGGGGGAGTTGAAGGAAGAAATTGATAGCAAAACTATACTAGTGGGGGACCTCAACCTCCCCCTCTCTGAACTCGATAAATCCAACCTCAAAATAAACAAGAAAGAGGTTAAGGAGGTAAATAAAACTCTGGATAAGGTAGATATGATAGATCTTTGGAGAAAATTAAATGGGAATAGAAAGGAATATACTTTTTTCTCAGCAGTACATGGAACATTTACAAAAATTGACCATGTACTAGGACATAAAAATCTCACAATCCAGTGCAGAAAGGTAGAGATAATCAATGCATCCTTTTCAGATCATAGTGCATTAAAAATTACATGTAATAAAAGGCCATGGAAAGAGAAACCAAAAATCAATTGGAAACTAAATAATCTAATTCTAAAGAAGGGTTGGGTTAAAGAAGAAATCATAGAAACAATCAACAATTTCATTCAAGAGAATGACAATAGTGAGACAACATACCAAAACTTATGGGATACTGCAAAAGCAGTTATTAGGGGAAGTTTTATATCTTTGAATGCTTACATAAATAAAATAGAGAAAGAGGAGATCAATGACTTAGGCTTGCAGTTGAAAAAGCTAGAAAAAGAACAAATTGAAAATCCCCAAGTAAATACCAAATTAGAAATACTGAAAACCAAAGGAGAGATTAATAAAATTGAAATTAAGAAAACTATTGAATTAATAAATAAAACCAATAGTTGGTTTTATGAAAAAACTAATAAAATTGATAAACCTTTGGTCAATCTGATTAAAAAAAAGAAAGAAGAAAACCAAATTACTAATATTAAAAATAAAAGGGGTGAACTCACCTCCAATGAGGAGGAAATTAAAACAATAATTAGAAACTACTTTGCCCAACTTTATGCCCACAAATTCGATAATCTAAACGAGATGGATGAATATTTTAAAAAATACAAATTGCCCAGATTAACAGAAGAGGAAGTTGAATACTTAAACAACCCCGTCTCAGAAAAAGAAATTGAACAAGCCATCAATGAACTCCCTAGGAAAAAATCTCCAGGGCCAGTGAATTCTATCAAACATTTAAAGAACAGTTAATTCCAATACTACATACACTATTCTTGAAAATTGGGGAAGAAGGAGTCCTCCCAAATTCTTTCTATGATACAAATATGGTTTTGATACCCAAACCAGGAAGAGACAAAACAGAGAAAGAAAATTATAGACCAATTTCCCTAATGAATATAGATGCAAAAATTTTAAATAAGATTCTAGCAAAACGAATACAGCATCTTATCACGAGATCAATACATTATGATCAGGTAGGATTCATACCAGGACTACAGGGCTGGTTCAATATTAGGAAAACTATTAGTATTATCGATCACATCAACAACAAAGCTAACAAAAACCACATGATTATCTCAATAGATGCAGAAAAAGCTTTTGACAAAATACAACATCCATTCCTACTAAAAACATTGGAGAATGTAGGAATAAAAGGAACTTTCCATAAAATAATAAGCAGTATCTATCTAAAACCTTCAGCAAGCATTATATGCAATGGGGATAAGCTAGATGCATTCCCAATAAGATCAGGGGTGAAACAAGGTTGTCCATTATCACCACTATTATTTAATATGGTACTAGAAATGTTAGCTGTAGCAATTAGACAAGATAAAGATATCCAAGGAATTAAAATAGCCAAAGAAGAAACTAAGTTATCACTCTTTGCAGATGATATGATGATTTACCTAGAGAATCCCAGAGATTCAAGTAAAAAATTACTTGAATTAATAAACAACTTTGGCAAAGTTGCAGGGTACAAAATAAACCCATACAAATCTTCTGCATTCCTATATATTAGCAACAAAGTCCAACAGCAAGAGATAGAAAGAGAAATCCCATTTAAAGTTAGGGTAGACAGTATAAAATACTTAGGAGTCTACCTGCCAAAACAAACCCAGGGATTATATGAACACAATTAAAAGACACTTTTTGCACAAATAAAGTCAGATTTAAGTAAGTGGAAAAACATTAGTTGCTCATGGATAGGCCGTGCTAATATAATAAAAATGACAATTCTACCCAAATTAATATACTTATTTAGTGCCATACCAATTAAACTATCAGACAATTACTTTCTTGAGCTGGACAAAATAATATCAAAATTCATTTGGAAAAACAAAAGGTCCAGAATATCAAAGGGACTAATGAAAAGAAATGCTTGGGAAGGTGGCCTAGCGCTACCAGACCTCAAACTGTACTATAAAGCAGCAATTATCAAAACCACTTGGTATTGGCTAAGAAACAGAGAGGTAGACAAGTGGAATAGACTTGGCACTCAAGATGCAGTAGGCAAGGAATATAGCAACCTTCTGTTTGATAAACCCAAGGACCCCAGCTTCTGGGATAAGAACTCATTGTTTGACAAAAATTGCTGGGAAAACTGGATAACAGTGTGGTGGAAATTAGGCATAGACCCATACCTGACACCATACACAAGAATAAAGTCCAAATGGGTACATGATTTAGGTATAAAGATTGATACCATGAATAAACTGGAGAAGCAAGGAATAGTGTATTTATCAGATCTATGGAGAAGGGAAGAATTCTTTACTAAAGGAGAGATAGAATGCATTATGAAATGCAAAATGGATAACTTTGATTACATTAAACTGAGAAGTTTTTGCACAACCAAACCCAATGCAACCAAAATCCGGAGGGATGTAGTAAATTGGGAAAGAATTTTTACAGCTAAGCTCGGGGATAAAGGCCTCATTTCTAGAATATATAGAGAACTGATCCAAATGTATAATCATATAAGTCATTCCCCAATTGATAAATGGTCAAAGGATATGAACAGGCAATTTTCAGAGGAAGAGGTTAAGGCTATCTATAATCATATGAAAAAATGCTCTAAATCACTATTGGTTAGAGAGATGCAAATCAAAACAACTCTGAGGTACCACATCACACCTATAAGATTGGCAAACATGACAGAACAAGAAAATGATAAATGCTGGAGAGGATGTGGGAAAGTTGGAACACTAATTCATTGTTGGTGGAGCTGCGAGCGCATCCAACCATTCTGGAGAGCAATTTGGAACTATGCCCAAAGGGGTACAAAAATGTGCATACCCTTTGACCCAGCAATATCGCTACTAGGACTATATCCCCAAGAGATCATAAAAATGGGAAAGGGTCCCACATATACAAAAATATTTATAGCAGCACTCTATGTAGTTGCCAAAAACTGGAAGTCAAGGGGATGTCCATCAATTGGGGAATGGCTGAATAAATTATGGTATATGAATGTAATGGAGTACTATTGTGCCATAAGAAATGATGAACAAGAAGACTTCAGAGAGGCCTGGAAGGACTTATATGACCTGATGCTGAGTGAAAGGAGCAGAACCAGGAGAACTTTATGCACAGCAACAACCACAGTGTGTGAGAGTTTTTTCTGGTAGACTTAGATTTTTGTAATAACACAAGAACTTCTTACCAAAAAAAAAAAAAAAAAAATCCTAATGGAGGATCTCAAGGCAAAATGCCTGCCACACTCAGAGAGAGAAATATGGAAGTCACTCACATATTGTAGCAGATCATGTTTGTGTATGTGTATGTGTTTGTGTATTATGTTCTGATTTGTTATACGATTTCTTTCATTTATCTTAGTCTGACTACATAGCATGACTATAGTGAAAATATACTCAATAGGAAAGTATATGTAGAATCTATACAGAATTGTATGCAGTCGTGGGGAGGGAGGGGGGAGTGGGGGGTAGGTGGGGGGGATAAAATCACAATTGTATGGCAGTGATTGTTAAACATTACAAAATAAAAAAAAAATCATTGATAAATAATTTGTCTTGAGATACACAGGGATGAAATAGTAATGAGAAAAAAAATTCTCAAAAATTATGTCAGCATTTTGAAACAGTTTCTTACCCTCCCTCTGCTATTTGCTTGATATTTATGAATTTTAGAATTTTAAGGTATATTTGAACCTTCCAATTTGTTTTTATCTCAACAATATCAGTAAAGAATAAACAGTTCTTGGGACTGTATTGTATTATATACATTTAGCCAATGCCATGGCGCCTTACAAACAAATGAAAAGCAAAGTTTGGTTAATAGCTGTCTTTGATCAAGTGATTTTATACATTTTTATGTCTCTTTGTATTTTCTTCCAATTTTAGAAAGTATAGGGTATTCTACTTCAATTATTTTAAGTTTGTATGCATTTTTTTCAGTGTTTTCTCCTGCTGCTTCCTTCCATGATGATATGTAATTTAATATGGTATTATGCACTGAGAAATTAAGCAAAAATATTTTAAAATGCCCTTGGAATTTAAATGGACCACTTGATAAATGTTTTAAGTGTAAAAGATATACATATAGACAGCAAACAATAGGGAGAAGTCCAGCCTTCCAATCTGGAAAACTTAGTTTCACAGTACTGTACCTTTCCCGCCATGTTTGTATTCTACCTCCTGTTCAGGAGTTTCTTTTCCTCAAGTTTGTTTTAGTAAGCTTAAAATTTAGGAAGTGATTACCTTCCTAAACTATTTTTCCCCTTTTATTTCACACTTCTTCTCTGCTTATTCTTCTGTTTCCCTGAATGAAATGTATCCCTGTACCTAAGTGTATATTCTTACTTCCTTTGAGCAGATCAAATCTGAGTAAAAATGAAGAGTTTTTGGCAATTTGAATGGCAATGAACAGTTGCCATTCAATCCTTCCTCCTTGTTTGTATAGACTGCTATTTGTGTTCACTAATTATATAAGATCATCTTCCCATCTTTTCTCTCCCTTATCTTTCTGCTGTATTTCTCTTCCCCTCCTTTTCTTTTAAGATCATCACACCGTATTAGAAACACCCCCATGACCTCTTTCTAATAAGATTCACTTTGTGACTGATGCTGGCGAAGATTGTAGGCAAAAAGAGAAAGGGGTGGGAAAGGATGAGGTGAATATATAGTGTTATGGAAGCAATGATATGACTTGAACAAACTTTAGGAGATATTGGAGAGCAGAAGGGCCTGATATGGTATGATCCATAGTGTCATGAGGAATCTAACACAAGTGGATGACTGAACAACACCAACAAATGACTCCTGATGACAAGAGAGCTCTGAGGGAATATAGGGATAATCTTACATTAGAATAAAATCAATTTATCCATATTTAACCTGATACAATAATATTAGGTAATAATAACAACTTTCATATGGAGCTTACTATATGCCCAGCAACTATTTTACAAATATTATCTCATTTGATCCTCACAACAAACACGGAACTTAGATACTATTATTATCCCTCTTTTATAGAAGAGCAAACTGAGACAAATAAACTTTAGGGAACTTACTTGGGGACAAACAACTAGCAAGTGTCTGAGGACAGATTTGAACTCAAATCTTCATGACTTCAGGTCTTGCACTCTATCCACTGCACCACGTTGCTCACTCAGATTTACTTTTTTATGCTACTCTAGACTCATGTGCTTATATTTCAAATAGTTTATGCAGCTCTGGACTTTTCACCAGAAATTCTTTTCCATCCTCTATTCCTTTTTTTTTATATAATCAAGATTTTATTAGTTCCTTTGGTAATGAGTACATAAATTGTTCATTTAAATTAAATGAATAAATTGTACATTTAAAAAATGCTTGAAAAGTCTAAATATTATGTAGTTGTAATCCTTTTCTGCACTGTTATTCCAGTGACTTTCTTATTTTAAGTTTGGAAACAACTATCCCTAAAATGAGGTTATCAAATACCAGTATCCAGGTAGTAGGTCCTTCACAAAGCAAAATTCCACTAATTCTGTATTTGATAAAACAGTACTTGTTATACAGATTTTTCAGTCTCTTACAGCACATTAGCAAAGTAACTGGAAAAAAAATTGTACTACCACTACCAAAGATGACAAAGTCACAGATAGCACATAACTTTGAAAGGGTGATCCAAACACCATGCAGCAGTTTTATTTAGGAAACAATTGTCCTGAAAGACAAGATGGATACAGATTAAAATAAGGTCTTTAAAATTCATAGTCACAACTCCAAATTGCTATATATGCTTCATTTAATTTAAATTCATTTAATATATCAAAACTGCCTGAGGAATATTAAGCCTATGAACAAGACACACAAAACCTTCCTAGACAACATTCTACTAATTTCTGGTTGTATTAAAACAAACAAACAGAAAACCAGACTGTGAACCTGCACATGATTTCACCTCTTTAAGCAGAAATCTAAATAAAGTCACTTTAGATTGGCTTACATTTGTCTAAATGTTTTAAGAAGTTAATATGATGAAGTGGAATTGTCTCCTTCTTTAAAAATGTGTTTCTAGAGGTACTAAAAAAACCTTACATTTGCAAAATAGTTGATAAAAATATTCCTCTGAATTGTAGAAGAAGAGAGATAACAGGGACAATTGTTAAAATACTTGGTATAAGATATTCAGATTTGCTTTCTTTCTCTCCTGCTGAATCAGAGACTGGAACCTCTTCATTTTTAGCTTCTCCATTTTTGGCAGGCAAGCCATCTTTATTCATTTCTTGGTTAGTAACTTCTGCTTGCTTTCCTTTTGCTCCTTTTTTTTTTCCCTTTTATTTGAACATTTTTGTCCTCATATTTATCCTTTCCAGCTGTCTTTTGGGGCTTATGTAAAACCTTTGCAAGGATTGGTTTAGCTGATAATCTAGTCAACCTCCTCTTGGGCTCCTCTCTTACTTCCCCTGCTGTAGAGTTGACCTTCCTTTTGGGCATCTTGGCTGCTAGTGTGGATTGGCTCCTCTCCCCACACACAGGCTAGCACTGGCAGGAGCGACTGTGCTTTTGGGTCGGAGGAAAAGGGCCACAATAGTGGAAGCTTCTTCTCCAGCCTCCAGCCTCTGTTTCATTAAAAGTGCATTTCCCCCCTATACAATTGTACTGAGATTTAGTGTGTGTAGTTTTCTTGATTATAAGCTTAGATAATTTGTCTTGTATAATATCATGTGTCAAGCCCTCCATTCCTTTCTTATAGTAGCTATCAAATTGTGTTTGATCTTGCCGAGTCTTCTTGAAGTTTTTCTGTTTTGCTTTTTCAGTAATTTTTCTTTGATCTCTAACATCTGTATTTTGGCTATAATATTCTTGGTACTTTTCAATTTGTGGTTACTTTCAGAGAACAATTAGGGGATTTTGAATGTCTACTTTGCCTTTTATTCTAAGAGATTTAGGCAGATTTCTTTGTTTCATGAAATATGATGTTTAAGCTCTTTATTTTCTCCCTTTTTTATTCATTATTTTAGGTAGTTCAGTGACTCTTAAATGATGTTTGGTTGTTTTTACTATGAGATAGGTTATATTTCCTCTTTTTAATGAGTCTTTCAACTTAGTTTCTTACTGTTTCATTAATTCAGTATTTTAAATTTGATTATTTTTAACTTTCTGAATGTTTTTTTCCTTGGGTATGATTTTCTACCTTTTCCACAAAGCAATTAATCCTTTTCAAAATTTTCCTTCAGAGCTCTTATTTCTTTCTATTGTTTTCTCCCTACTACTCTTATTTAGTTATTCAACTATTTTAGCATTTTAAAAACTTTTACTTCATATTTTCCAGGACTTCTGGTTGAACTTGTATTTTAATTAAAATTTTTTTCTTGTAAATTTTTGGAGTAATTTTTTTTCTTTCTAGTTTATGTCTTGGACATTTCTGTCATCAGAATACTTTTAAAAAAATAATTTAGTTATATTTAGTTTTCAACATCATTTTTATGTTTTCTCTGCCTCTCTTCTCTAACCCCTACGCAAGAAAGCTTGTAATCTGATATAGGCTCTACATATACATTTTTATCAAACCTATTTTCATATTAGTCATGTTGTGTATAAGAATTGGAAGAAATGGATGGAACAATGACAAAGAAAAAACAAAACAGAACAAAAAAAGAGAGCAAACAGTATGTTTCAATCTGCATTCAGACTCTTTCTCTAGATGCAGATGTAATTTTCTATCAGGAGTCTTTAGGATTTTTTTTAAGTCCTTGAATTTCTGAGAAGAACTAAGTCCGTGAAAGTCAGTAATCACATAATGTGGTTGTTACTATATACAAAGTTCTCCCCATTCTACTCACTTTACTTAGCATCAGCTCATTTAAGTCTTTCTAGGTTTTTCTGAAGTCCATCTGTTCATCATTTCTTATAGCACAATGGTACTCCATTACATTCATATACCACAGCTTGTTCAACCATTCCCCAGTTGATGGGCGTCCTCTGAATTTCCAGTTCTTGGCTAACACAAAAAGAGCTGCTATAAATATGTTTGTACAAATGGGTGCTTTTCCCATTTGTGTGATCTCTTTGGGATACAGGCTTAGAATTGTTATTGCTGGGTCAAAGGGTATGCACATTTCTATAGCCCTTTGGGCCTAGTTGCAAATTGCGCTCCACAGTGATTGTATCAGTTCACAACTCCACCAACAATGAATTACTGTTCCAATTTTCCACATCTTCAGCATTTATAATTTTCTTGTTTTGTCATGTTAGCCAATCTGATAGGTACAATGTGGTAACTCAGAATTGTTTTAATTTCCATTTTTCTACTTAATAGATTAGAGCATTTTATATAACTATAGATGGCTTTCATTTCTTCCTTATAAACAGCTTTCATTTCTTCCTTATAATAGTTCTTAAGACCTATTTAAAAAGTATTAAAGTTTTTTTTCTTTCTCATTCTTCCAACCTACTTCCACACTTTAGATTTTATATTATTTCCTCTGTGCATTTCTTGGAGATATTCCTAGACTGACCTCTTTTCCTGTGTCTTCCTCTGGATTTCTTGGCATATTGCATTCCATGTTATTCTAGGATCTCAGAAAGAGTTTAGGTGGCAGCCCAAGCTTAAGCTTTCGGTGCTCCCAAAATGTCTGGATCTAAGGTTAAGTCTGTGTATTGCCTTCTTGGTCTGAGCTTAGCAATTTCCAAAACTGGATTTTCTGAGCAACATCCTTATAGGTTCATCAATAGTTGGAAGTTCTAATAGACTTGTTGCACTATCAAGCCACTATCAGCCAGCTGAGAGGCTCTGACAATTCAGTTACAACTTCAAATTTCCCTTTGCTCTGTGATTTCTGCCCTTGTTATTTGATCACAAACTATTGGGCTGAATGATGGGAGCTGAGTCTCTGTTCTCCTGGGATCAGAGCCACATGACTGCTATCTGTTTCTTAAGTTTTTCTTTGCTCAATACATAGTTAAGGGCCTGTAACTATTCCTTACTCCTAGACACACCTTTGTTTTAGATCACGATCCCTAGAAAGGTGTCCCCTCCTCTCTCTACCATGAATCCTTGACTAGTTACCTAATCAGGAGAAACAGAGCTATCAGTTGCCATCTTGTCCCTTTCATTGTGCTTGTTAAGGGTCTGGGACTTCACCTTGCCCTTGATAAAATTATTGGTCTTTCAATCTCTTGAGTGCTCGAATATTCATGGTGGTCATTCTGGATACATCCCTATCATATTATATATAAATCTCTTTGTTTAAATAGAAGTAGCCTAGGTGTTAAACTCACTGTGACTATTTTTTTTCCTGATCAGGATACGGTATGGTGAATTTCTATATCTTCATGGAGGAGCTTTGTAAGAGGAACTAGGCTAGCCTTCTATCTGATAGTCCACCATCTTGGATATGCCTTTAAATGTAATTTACAAATGTGTTGCTAAGTTAAACTTGGTATACAAAGAAAAGAGAAACATCTAATGTTCTACCAAAGTCAGGAAGTAGACAATCTGTGACTTGTGTAGAGATGTGTCATAAAAAGGAGGGTGACAGCAATAAGAGAGAGTTGAGAAAATATGTGCTGGGGATAATTTAATAGGTAGAGAGTTGATGAGTTCTGGGATCACTAAACTGAGGGAGTGGCAACCAAAGAAGTAAACTTTAAAGGAAAATGTGAGTTCTGCAAGATGAAAATGAAGGAATATATTTCAGATTTATCACATAGAAGTGAAGAAGAAAATGGAATATAAAATTTGAAAAACATCTAGAAATCAATTTTGACTGCAAATGAGTAATATCAAATAAGGCTTAAAAATACCTTGAAGCTAGACTCTGTAGGATTTTCAAGTTCCAGGCTGTGGGGTTTGTGTTTGTCCTGAGGGTAATAGCCAATAATGAAATGTATTTGAATATGTGAGCGAAATGGTGAAAACTTTTCCATGGGAAGGTGGATTTTTTAAGTCTCAGAACTTTGAATCCTAAACATTTGAAGGTTTCTCTTAAAATTTAGGAAACAGATTACCTTCCTGTTCCCTTTTTATAATTTAAAATGAACCTTTGGAGGTCTGATCATTGCCTCTTCAGATAACCTTTTCCACTTCATAAACCAATTCCTCCTTGTTAGAGACTTGGATCTAGAATAGTACTTCCTTTCATTATTTCCTCTACTTTGTAGACAAAGATATTAGGACATTTCAAGAATTTTTCAGCTGCTCTGTTTTTATTAGAGCAGAAGTTCTAGCAAATGCACAGATATATAAATATAGTGCAGTCTGTTAAACTGCAAACCCCTCAAAAGCAGGGTGTATGTCATTTTCATTTTTGTATATCTCTTGGCTAGCATGTTACCTTGCTTACAGTATATAAACCTAATATAATTCAGACTACTAAAGTGCTATAAGAAAAGTATGAGTCAACTGGTTTATGTGATTACCAAAAAAGAATGATAATGAAATTTTAACTAATACTAATAGAAATATAGCATCCATATTTGGGGTTTATAGTCCTACTTTGTTTTGCTCATGAAAAAAGATAAAGCATTGTATAAGTTCTAGGTAGCTCCTTTATAAGGAACCTGAAAAGCTGAAAATGGGCAATGATGATGAAGAGAGGGTGAAAAATAGTACTCTATATGGATTATGTGAAAGAAATGGGAATATTTAGCCTGAAGCAAAGAAAATTGGCTGAGATAGGGGAGTAAGCAGCTTTTGTTAAACTTTTAAGGATGGTCGTGTGGGATAAGATTTAGATGTGCTTTGCTTAGTCCCAGAGGGAAGAACTAAGGCAAATAGGCCCACATATCACTGTCAAAGTAGAAGCTATTCAAAAATACATTAGTGGCACTATTGAATGTGATTTATGACTTGGGTAAGGGTGCAACTAGATGGCCTTTGGTATTCTGTAATGCCATGGTGTTAATAATCAATATTTCATTTATTTATTTACCAAACAAAAGATATGCAAAGACATATCGTTTTAAATAAAATGCATGATGGTTTGATTACTGTATACATATCTGAGAAATATAGTTGTGAGAACTGCACAAAAATATATGGTGACCCAGAATAATAATTTTGATTTATTGTGGATAATAACAGCATTATATAATATTATATTTATGTGGTATTAGCATGAGTGTATTCATTTTTCCTTTTCCTGTAATTTACTTGTATCTTACCCCACAGATAATCTAGCCAATTACAATTAGATTGTCAATGAAGGAAATTATTTTGCATTGATATAATTTGTTTCATCAAATCAGAGTAATGGAAACAGAGCTGGCCTCAGTCAAAAAATTGAAAGTTGTCACAATATGTTTAACAACCTTCTCTTTCTGCATCCTTTCTCACCATTGGTCTGCTATCTTCCCTTCCTTCAGTCTACTCCTTGACACTTCTCAAAATTTTTAATAGCATCAGTCTTTTCTGGCAGATGAATATGTATAATTGGTCCAACAAACTCATTCGAACTAAGATGTAAATGATGGAAAACAAAACAAAAAAGAAAATTTAAAGCTATTTCTAGCCTGACAGAAATTCATTTCTTACCCTTGGGCGTGGGAAAGGAAATCTTTAGCAAAGGGAATAAATTTCTAGCTTGTGTATATTAGGAATCAAAATGTATATGAGGAGATCATTTCTTTAAGGTACTTAGACTTCATGGTATCCCTGACATATGAAAAGACCACTGAACTGGGAATCAATTCGAATGGTTTCTAGCCCTGGTTTTGTCACTGATTAGATCTTTAGCCTTGAGCACAGATGTATCTTCACCTCTCCAAGGCTTTTCTCATGAGTAAAAGTAATTCTCTGGAAAAAATGATAGCTAAAGTCTCATCCATTTTTATATCCCATAATTCTAAAAGATTCTCTAGTGCAGAGGTGTCAAACAGGATGCCCACAGGCTGTATGTAGCTAGACCACCCCCAAGTGTGGTTCCAAATCATATTATAATGTATTTGGAAATGAATTAACAAAGTAAATAAAAATAAAATGAAACATGCATCACATTACTGAGTTCTGTAGGGTTCCTTATTTACAAATTAGTTTCCTGCATTTCTTTTTGGGGTTAATACCACTACTCTAGAGTTTTACTAGATCAATGTCCTACATTTAGGTGAGTGGTTAATCATTCCATTCCCTGCCTTATTTCTTACCTAGTCTTAATCACTGAATGAGGTCTTAAAAAGAAAAGTCTCCCACTGCATCCAGGGCCATCTCTAGTCATCCTGATCTATATTTTGCTACTGGACCAATATAGTTTCAGAAGAAAAAGTAAAGCTAGTCACTTTGCACAGATCTCACTCACTTAAATCCAATTTACTTCCATATCATATGTCATGGTCTTTTTTGAGAACAAAGGACAAGCAAACGACAAAAACAGTTAACCATTCAAATCAAAATGTGATTTTTTTTCTTCTCTTTAAGTTTTACTCAGGCACAAAATACTGGGATTTTGAAAGATGATAGGCTGGTTGCGTTATACATCTTCAGTGTCAAAGGGGCTTACTTTTTCTGTCAATGATAAAACCATTAATAATCAGAACTATATATTTATAATACATGAAAAGAAACATTTGGTACATGGCCTTTCTCAAGTTGCACTCTAAGAAATTGGGGAAGCATTTTGTTAATTATTAAATATTATTATCAATATTGTCCTCAGATTATTTTGCATAATTTAAAATATTATTATTAAAACAAATCTTGATTGGAAATGTCAGCCAGTTTGTTGTTCTGTGAATAGATTCAGTTTTTTTTCTTGGAAAAATATTCATCCAGGGGGTTTAGAACTTACATTGAACTCTGAAGATCTGGCTTTTAACCACATCAGTCAATCAAACAATTCTCATTTGCTTATTTCCCTGATTAGCTCATCAGAAGTAAATTATAGTTCTCATTGAACTCAATTATGGTCATTCAGTTCATATCCATTTACACAGGTTTGGTTGAGATTATTTTAGACCTTTCGGTTATTGACCACTATTGAGATGTGTGAAAGAGTTTCTGTCTTGATAAGTAATTTGCACAATGAAATGTGCTGAGGAGTTTGTTTTGGTTTGGATGTTGTCTGTACCTTTCTTTTTCTTTTTTTTTGGGTTTACTTTTACATGACCTTTGGTGAAACAACTCCCTTAGATTAACAACCCTTCCTCAATTTATAATCCTAAAGATTTTCCTGATGGTACTGTTTAAGCAACTTATCTAGGGTCACACAACTTTTTTTTTTTTTTTTTTGCATTGCACTCCACTCAGCCTGACTCTGAGATCAGTTCTTTATCTGATATTCCATGGCGCCTCTCTTGTTATATTATAGTAATGAGTAGAAATGCCATCGATCTGAAAAGACACAGAAGATAATAAAACAGGGAGAAAAGGTAATTACAAGTGTAGAGTCTTATTTAACAGTATAATCATCTCTCGGATTTTATTGAAGAATTGGCATGTCACAGCAATGTTCAAAGGTTTTTTGAATCAATTCTGCAACATCATTGCAGAGCATAGTGTATTACATTTTTTTTTTTTTTGTATCTTTGTGGCTGCCACATCATATCTATTGTACATTTTAGTAAGATAGTAGAAAAGGGTCAGCTAATTTAGTTCCACAACCTACTCAAGAGTTAATTTATGCTTTGTACTTTGTGTTCAGATATGAAGCTGATTATATATTAAATGTATGAAAATAAAGCATCAAATTCTAGACTGCATGCTATCATATGAAAAGTAATAATGATAATATAATCGTGAATTGAGAAAAACAACAGCTGTGGATTCTAATAAGTTTTGCAAATGTTTCAAGTATTTTGTGCAAGAGAAATGGCCTTCTCTCTCTGATTACTCCAATATTATGTGGCTTTTCTATTATAATACTGCAAAGAAGGCAGGATTCATAATATAGGTTTAACATGTATAATATGGTTCTGCTGGATTCCCTCCACTGCTTCCCAGCCAAAGAGAGAATTCAAGATCAGTTCTATTCAAATGTGTCATATAGAAAGTCATATTGACTTTCCCATACATTCCCTTTCTCTACACCTATAGTCCTTTACTTCCTGCCATCCTTACATTGTGACAAATATTATTCCTAACCTGATACAAATCATCAGTCATGCCTTCTTGATTATGGCCCTTCCCAATGTTTCACCTACCTTGACTGCTCTCAGTTGTCAATCTCATCTAACAATTGCTGATAGCATGTTTAATTTAAAGGAAAATGTGGGAACTGTGATGCACAGCAGTATATAAATATTGCTCTGGTTACTATCTTTCTGGAGCTTATAATTTAATAGGAGAGACAACACACATTATTATGTTAGCTTGTTTTTAATTCAACAAACTTATTTTGATGTTGCTTTCTTTGTGTAAGAAAACAATAGTCATGATTATGCTTATGATTATTATATGACTTTGTCACTTCCATCATGGAGTTTATAGATTATGGTACATATAAACAATTATAAAGTAATACATAAGTGTGGCAGCTAGGTGCTCTGTGTATAGACTGTTGGGTATGCAGTCAAGAAGACCTTACTAGTTGTGTGACCTTGAACAGTAATGTAATCCCTGTATACCTCAGTTGTCTTGTCTGCAAAATGGATAAAATAGTAACAATTTCTGTCTGGGGTTGTTGTGAGGGGAAAGCAAGAAATAATAATTATAAAGTATTTAGCACAGTGCCTGGAATATAATAATTGTTGTATAGCTATGATGATGATCATGATGACAGTGATAAGAACAGATATACTAAATGCTATCTCTGTGTTTCACCAGGGTTTGATTACAGTTTAAGCTTTTAATAAAGGACAGGATCTGAAAAGTTGGAGGATATGGGAAGACCTTACAAGTAATAATAACAACCTATTTTATTTGCAAAATGAGGGTTTTTGTTTGTTTTTTGTTTCAAACAATCATTAGTGCAAATAAATTAAGGCATGTTGCCTCAACCAAGGGTCAGCTTTATGAAGAATATTCTTCTTGAAGCTGATATTGAAGGTTATGAACAATTTGAATAAATGGGAAGGGAGACATTTTACGTAGGAGACTTGGGAACCTTGATAGCATATATATGAACAAAGATGAATAGGTATTAATGAGAAAGATATGTTTGGATGACAATTCGGAGACTAACCTAGCCAGTTCAGATGGTTCCTACTGGAGAGAGGAGAGAGAGAACTTTCAAGTGACAGAGCAATATTTGGGAGAGCTACCAATGTCATCCTACTAAGTTTAAGCTTTATATTGTAAGCAAAGGAGACCAACAAAGATATTTGAATTGGGCTGTGTTGTGGTAAGAATATTATTTAGCAAGATTGATTCATTTCCTTCACTTAACTCTGATGCTTTACAACGTCATGAGGTGTCGCCTTTGATTTTTGAAAGTTATTCTACTAGAAGATTCTATCAAGATGAAACGTTGACAGAATAGGGTTGATGATAGACTGCACTAATCTGTCATTCAAGGACCAGCCTGGTTAATTGAAGCAGGTCATTACTAAATGTCCACAATAATACATGATGGAACAATGTCCAAGCCCTAGAAGTATTTTTGTATTTGTAGACTGAGAGAATACCCATGCTGAAAAGGAATCATAAATGCTTAAATATTGAAGTATTAACCACTATGGCTTACCATTGATCCTACTGGGAAGACTTTGAGTTTGTCCCCATTACAGATAAAATGTACTCTTGGTTTTAGATTGATAGTACTTATCATTTAATAAAGGCTCCATTGATTCTTATTCTTTCATCTTCATTGGTGGTGCATACTATCATTTTGTTCTTTTTTTTTTTAATTTATGTCATTGATAATTTGGTTTTCTTCTTTCTTTGTTGAATCAAATTAATAAACACTTCATTTCATTGTTATTTTTTCCATAAACCCATCTCCTTTTACTTACTAGTTCAATGGTTTTCTTACTTTCAATTTTAGTGATTTTTCATTTATTTTTCAGAATTTATACTTTAATGTTTAGTTAAAGATTTTAGTTCTTTTCTTAGCTTTTTAAGTTGCACTACAAATTCATTGGTTTGCTTTTTCTGTTTCATTGATGGAAGAATTTAAAGATATGAATCTTCTCCTGAGTTGCATTACATAAAATTTGCCCGGTGGTCTCATTATTGTAATTCTCTTTAATGAAATTGATTGAGTCTGTGATTTATTCTTTGACTCATTCTACAGATTAATTAACTTACTCATTCTTTAGATTATTTACTTACCAAGTAACTTAATCCATGCTTCTGTAGCCCTATATTTGATCTAATTTTTATTGCACTATACACTCAATATTTATGCATTTCTGCATTTGTTTATGAGAGTTGTATAGAATATTACCTTGCCATTTTTAAAAGATGCTATGTAAAGCTGAAAAAAAGTTATACCCTGTTTTGTTCCTATTCATTTTTCTCCAGAGATCTCTCATATTTAACTTTACTAAAATTCTACTCTATCCTTGATTTTTTTTTATTTTATGATTGTGTTTATTGAATTCTGAGAGGGAAAAGCTGTGGTTTTCCACTCTTCTAATACTACTTTCTATTTCCTCCTGTATCTCATGTAATCTCCCTTTAAGAATTTGGTTGCTATTCCATTTGGTGCATATATGTTTAGTATTGATATTACTTTATTGTCTTTGTTATCTTTTTGCAAAATGTAATTTTCCTGCTTATCTCTTTTAATCAGTACTACTTTTGTATATAACTTTTACTGAGAACATAACTGCTACCCCTGAATTTTTATTTCAGCTGGAGCACAACAAGTTCTTCTCTAGTCCTGTATTTTAACTCTGTGTGTTTTCGTGTTTCAAGTGTGTTTCTTTTAAACAACATACTTTTTTGGATTTTGATTTCTAATCCATTCTGCAATCTGACTCTATTTTATACATCAATTCATCCCAGTTATTGTGCTTCTGTCCACCCTATTTTCTTCTATTTATCTGTTGCCACTTCTCCTCAAGACAGTGCTTTGCTTCTGACCACTTAATCCTCCCTTTAATCATCAACCCACCTTTCACTTATCCCCTTCAACTCCTACTTTCCTATTGTGTAAGATAGATTTCTGAACTGAACTGGTAGCGCCACAGAATTTGAGTCTTTTTTTCCCTTACTTGGGAGGTTGCAATATTTTCTACTTGACTTGGGAACTGTGAAATTTTCCATAATATTCTTGGGACTTTTCATTTTGGAATCTCAGACAGTAATTGGTAGATTCTTTCATTTTCTATTTTGCCCTTTGATTTTAACATGTTAGGACTGTTTTTCTATAATTTCATGAAACATAATGTCTAGGGTCTTATAATAATCATGACTTTTAGGTAGTCCAAGAAATCTTAAATTATTTCTCCTCAATTTTTTTTATGAGTTGATTTTTCCCAATAAGATATTTCAAATTTTAATATATTTTTGCTTTCTTTGATTTTATTTGTTTCTTGATGTCTCATGGACTCATTAGCTTCCACTTGCCCAATTCTAATTTTTAAGAACATATTTTAAGCAAGTAGGTTCAGTGATCTTTTATACCTCTTCTTCCATTTGTCCAGTTTCACCTTTTAAGAGGTGATGTTCATCAGTGAAGTTTTATAACTCTTTTCTTTTAGTGAGGATTTGTGCCTCTTTTAGTAATTACACAATTTGCTGAGTTATTTTTTCATCAACTTTTTTGTGCTTCTTACTACTCTTTTGATTATTTCATATTGTTTACTTTTTAAACACCTTTCTGTGAACATATTTTACTTATTTTTTATTCTACAGTTTTAAAATAAAAATATTTCCATTATAGAAAGAATAGAAAGAAAAGAGGATTGTGCATGAAACTACAGATCTGCTATGTGCAACTGTTGGCTTTTCCTTTTAAATATATATAATAAAGCTACCCTGTAACTTTCTTCCCCCATTCCAAGAAATGATTACTGTTAGACACAAATGTATGTGTGTAGCTGTGTGAAACCATACTTTGCTTTATTAGTTCTTTCTCTGGATGCAAATGGCATCTTCCTTCATAGATCCTTTGTATCTAATTTTTGTATTTTTAATAGTCAAAGTGACTGGTCACTCAAAGATGTTCTTTAAATAATATTGCTGTTACTTTATATAATGTTGTCTAGGTTCTACTCATTTCATTCTTCATTATTTTATGCAAGTCTTTCCCAGTTTTTACTAAAATCATCTAGCTCATTGTTTCTTACAGTTCAGTAGTATTCCATCACAAATATATACTACAACTTGTTTAGCTATCCCACGAACTCAAGGGCATTCCCTCAATTTCCAGTTCTTTGCCAACATAAAGAGAATTGGTATAAATATTTTAGAACATATGTATTATTTTATTTTTTCTCTACTCCTTTTGGAAAGCAGACCTAATAGTAACATTTCTAGGTCAAAAGGTATGAACAGTTTAATAACTCTTTGAACATAATGCCAGATTGTTCTCCTATACAGATTAGTTCACAATTAGACTAATAGTGGAATTCTTTTCCAAAATTTCCCTCTACCACTCATCATTTTTCAAATCCCTTCTTTTTTTTTTGTTCTCTTTTGATAGATCTTTCAGTTACCATTTGTAAACTTATTTCATTCCAAATTTTTCTTTGAGCCTTTGCTTGTAAATGTTTTTATATTATTGTCTTTTGATATTGCATTTGACCTTTCTCTATCTCTATAGTAGTTGTTTTAATTAGGTTTTTGTTGCCATTTGATCATATTTTCCAGCCTATTTCTTCACTCTGAAAATTATGTCAAAGTTAAAGACTATTTATCTGGTGGGTAGGCACTGCTCCATGTTTCAGGGTTTTTGATGTTGTTGTTTTCACAGTTTGTTCTTGGCTTTGTAAATTTTTGTTGTTTTCAAGGTGGGTTGACCTGACAAAAGGTGTTATCACTACTCTCCTGGTCTTAGTTCTAGTCTCAGCCCATGACTTGCCCCTACTCACTTGGGAAAACATTAACCATTCTTCTTCAATGTCCCTACTTTTTCCTGACTTAGAAATTTTGGTCCTCTAGTTCCTTCTTTTCTGTGGACACAAGTATTGGTGCTCCTGTCCACCCTGGAACTATGACCTAGATGTGGATATGGGCAATGGACTTGTCCATCATTGTCAGGTACTATGCCCATTGCTAGCACAGAAGTCCCTTCTAATCTCTTTCTGATCAGTTGTCCAAACCTTTTACCGTCCCTGGACTGGGAGCTCCTAAATTCTGACTGCTGTTGCTGTTACCACTGCCTCCAAGGCCCATCTCTGGTGTTGCTGTCCCTCTGGGCCAGCCCATATTCCACTATCACAGACATCTCCTTCAAACCTTCTGAGTTGCTGTGGGCTAGGAAAATATCTCACTTCAGCCTTTTGTTGGCTATGATCCTCCAGAATTTGTTCTGAGACATTATTTTTAAGTTATATGGAGAGGAATATTGGGAGACGTTGGCTATAGTGATTCCTCTATGCCACCATCTTGGCTCTATACTACCTTACTCATAATTTTTGAGATGAGTTTTCTATATTTCTTGGAGACAAATATTAGAATATCTATTTCTTATATATATATGTATACATATATATGTATTAGTTTTTAGAACTGATCAAACTAAAGATCTTGTATTAAATGGAAATTATACATAGTTGAGGATTAATCTCTAAAACACTAAGCCTCATATAATGGTGAACAATCAAATTTTCCAATATTGATACTACCGCTTAAGAAACAATACAAATTTTTTTGACCCTGAAGCTGACCTAATGTGTCTTTTTGTTTTGGGGAATTTTTCTGGTAGATAGTAACAGCAATAACATGGTAGTCCCCCTGTCCTCCACATTTACACTCATAGATGCGCAGATACAGACATGTACACATATGCATTCTTGCATGTGTCTATATAGATAAATATACATTAAGGATTCAGAAATATAAGTGATATTTCCTAGATATATTAGATAACCAAATGTGTCATGACAGCAGATTCAGTGCTTTGTATGTGGAATAGTAGGAAGTTTGGTCTTTAGTACATGTGAAATGAAGTAATACACAATAAATCCAATAAGGGGAGTTAGACCCAAGTTTTGAAGAGTTTAAAGTGCAGAATGGAAAAACTTATGTTTGAACCCAGAGGAAACAAGGAAACATTAAAGTCTAATGTGTAGGGGAGTATCATGGTCAGATGTTTTACTTAGGAAAATCAGTTTGACCATTGTTTGAAGGCTGGTTTGAGGGAAAAATGACTTAAGTCAGAAAGATCAATTAGGAACTTGTTGCAATGGTCCTGCTTACAGATCAACATTATGAAGAGAAACAAAATGCTAATTATAAGAGATACTATTGAGGCATCAAATACCTTTTTAAACTTTTACTATTATTTATTAAACTACTTACTATTATAAGATGTGAGGATAAAAAGGAAAGGCAACAACAAAAAATATTTCCTGGCTTTAAGAATCTTAAATTCTAATGGGACAGACAACATACAAATAATAAGATACATATGTAAAATTACATAATTGATAGGAGATAATTTCAAAGACGAATGCAGTAACAGCTGGGAAATGTGGGGACTGGCAAATTTTTCCTACAGATGGTATAATTTGAACAGAGAATTGAAGAATGACAGAAAAACTCAGAGGTGCATGTTAGAAATGAGGGCTTTCTAAACACTGCCAGTTGTTAGTTTAATGTTACAGGGACAGGAAGTAAAGTGTCATGTGTGCTGAATATCATGTAGTTCACTATAGATCTTGGATTTTAAAATGTGAAGCACAAAAGATTGAGCATGTGAGAGGAGGTAATTTTAAGAAAAAAAGTATCAGCCAATTAGATAGGTGACGATAGGAATGGGAGTCCAGGATAACACCAAAATGTAAAATCTGATGACTAGAGTGATGGATCATGCTGTCATAAATTTAAAGTTGGAAGGGACCACATATGAAATCTAGTTCAGTGCCTTAGTTTCCACATGTGGAAACTGTAAAATGGGAAGGTTAAATGGCTTGTCCAAGGTCACGTAGGTAGAAAGAGTCAAATTTGGGAGTTGAAGCCAGGTTCTTTTACTCCAGAACTAATTGTTTTCTGTTATACGAGGCTGTCCTCCTATATTTGTTCTCTTGATAGGAATAGAATTTTTCAGAAAGAGGGTTGTGAAATGTAGGGCAAGTGATAGGACAGATTGAATTCAGTTTTGAACAAGTTGAGACAATATCCAATATATCTCTTTGGCAATTTTTTATATAGTTTGCAATAGTATTGGATGTATGGATCAGGGAATCATCAGCATAGAGATGATTATTAAACCCATGAGAACTGATGAGGCCATAAAATGAGATTTTATTGTGAATAAAAATATCATATGGTAGTTGATCATTTGTATTTCTTGTGTAAACTACTCCTGTAATTTCCTTTATAATCTGATTCAGTTAATTCAGTCTTTCAATTGTCATATGAATATAAATGCATCAGTGCAGGTTTTAATTTGTTTTTACTTGGTTTCAATCTACAAAAGACTTTGAACTCCCAAAATTCATCTAAATGAAGCTAAATTCTTCATGCAGAGAGAAATGCCTTAAGGAATAATTACCTTAAAGGTTTTAGCAAATTAGTGTTTTTGAAAAATGAATACTGTTTAAAGGTAGTTTATCTCACCAAACCCATAGGAATTCGATTTTTGAGAATTGAATGTATAGATTGATTTGGTCTAGGGTATCTGACTGGTGGAGACTGAACATGAGATGATCACCCTTTGGCAGTGTTCTAGTTGTCATTTATAAAATAAGGAAACTCCTTTCACTGCCTGTGATGGATGTGGAATAAAGGGAATTTGATATAAGTTTTGAATACAGATTTATGTTTTGCATCTGTAAGAATAGAGTGAGAGTACACTCTATAGATAGAGATAGTGAGATTATCAACCTATGAAGGACTGCTTTTTGGATTGACTTTATTATTATTCTAAAATATCCCTATTAATTTTGTTGAATAAGTTTTATTTGTATCATTTTATTTTTACACTTTTCAAGGATGTGGTGACAAGATCTAAACTCATGCTAAAAAGCAAAACAAAGGAGAAATAAAAAGTTACATATGGCAGTGCTGAACAGCAATAATTTCTTTGAAAAAGCAGGTCAAAATATGAATTTGTTAAAATGTTTAATCATTTGATCCAGGAACTTTCAAGTCATATCTAACAGCCAAAAGAAAAGTGAAAGACTGAAGCAGAGTGTTTATTTAAACAGCTATTTCGTTTTGAACAGAGAAACAGGACAAAATATTTCATGGTTGATACAAATTGATGGATAAAATTTGATAATTCATAATATATGAACATTTTATTAAATTTATTTTTAACTCTTAGTAAAAAGAAATCATTAGGCTATTTATCTGGATATGGGGAAGGTGATGACACCAATCATACTTTGTGTGCCTAAGATTGAGAAGAAGAGAGTTTTCATTGATTATAATAAAATTTTTAACCTGAGTTTTTGTTATTCATCCTTAATTCTTGAAGAGGACCAATATTATTAGGGTGATATCTTGGTTTATGGGCAGCTAGGTGGTGCAGTGGATAGAGCACCAGTGAAGGAGTCAGGAGGACCTGACTTCAAATCTCACCTCAGACACTTGACATTCACAAGCTGTGTAATGTTGGTCATCCCCAATCTTCCTGATGAATATCTGGTCACTGAATTCTGATGACTCTGGAGGAGAGGTAAGGCTGGTGACCTGCACAACCCTCCCTCACTCAGAACAAAGTCAAATGCAAGTCATGTCATTATTTCTCTGATGGCATGGTCTTCTTCTGCAGCAAAGGAGTAACACACACACACACACATGCACACACACATATATCTTGGTTTACACATGAATTGGATATGAGTGAGGCAGTTGTCCCATATCCTTAGCCTCACTTTATACTTTAGAGAAATCAAAGTGCAGTGGGAAGACAAAGGTGAAGATGAGGGTTGATGGTCCAGAATACAGTGTGTGACTTTGGCCTTTCTAAATTAAGTTTTTTTCACCTGCCAGGTTTGTCTGGGGCCATGCTCATTCAGTGACTAAGTCCTGGGTAAGAGTTGAGACAAAAATATCTTCGTTTACCCTCACAAACGTATAATCTGGGAGAAGAAGGCACCTCAGTGTTTTTGGCTAGAAAAGAAAACAGTTGCTTTTTACACTGAGCCATTAAAAGATAAACACTGAGCCACAAAGTGTTGTGCTGAGACCTATTCTTAGCCACTCCGTGAAAGCCAGAGTGATTTGGGTTTTAAGGTGGAGTCAAGTAGCTACATTAAGAATACAATGGACCTTTAAAACCCATCTTTTCACAGCCATATTTCAAGAAATCGAAAGTTATAGCCATGGAGTGTTAGGAGTGAACCATCCCAGGTTTGGGGAGAAAGGTAATATAAATCAGTAAATACACATAAATGAAAAAGGAAAAACAAGGAAGGAGGAGGAGGAGAAGGAAAAAGAAGGAAGAGCAAAGAGAAGGGAAGGAAAGAAGGAAGAAAGGGGGAAAGAAAGAAAGGAAAAAATGATGGGGTTCAGACTCCCTCGCTCCCAGGAAGTTCAGAGACTTTGCCTGATACTAGGACCAGAAGCCAGGTCCAAAAATCCGCTTCCAAGGTGCTTGGAGAGGGGGAGGCTTGCATACCTTCCAGTTTTAGCAGAAGAACTTGGAATTAGCAGCTTTTCTGGGTCAAGGAACCATAAATGACGAGGTTGAGGGGTGATGGGGGACCCCAAAACATTGACGGTCCGGGTCGTGCTCGAATGAATTTGACTCAGGCCTTCTTAAAGCCAAAGAAAACAAAGCTTATTAAAGATTCGCCAAATTAGGTTGCCTCTTAAGGAGCCTCAGCTTTTGTAACGCTTGTATTCACAAGCGGGCCAGACACAATCCCAGCTAGACAGTCTGAGCTGGATGCATCTGAGCGCCTTCATGGAGGCAAGGTGGGACTTAAATACAGAAAAGAGTATAGGAGGGATCTGGGGGGGTGGTCTGGTAGTCCACGGTGATGGGAGGAGGGGTTTAGGAAGGGTCTTGAGGAGAAGTCCAAGGAGGGAATCCAAGGAGAGTGAAAGGCTGGAAACAGCTGGAGGCTATCAGGAGACATCAGACTAGGGGGCACCTAGGTGGGAAGCAGGTGGGGCAAACAAGAGGTAACAGACAGGGGCCACAGATTTGAGTATGAAAAGCCAGGTTAAGTGAGGAGATTCCAGGGGAGCTCGAGGAAGTGCCCAGAGTCTGAAACCCATCAAAAAGAAAGAAAGAGGAACAGAGGAAAGGAGGGAGGGAAGATAGGAAGGAAGGAAAAGAAATAAAGTAGCAGTATTCTCCAGTTTTAGCTGGAATTGGCAGGTTGAGTCACAAGGAGGTAGTGAGTATTTTTTTCAGAGAGTAAAGGCAGTTAAAACAAAATGTTCTCCAAAGAATGTACATCACTGCTTCCCACAAATACAGCCTCTGTGTGAGGAGTAAGCATTAAACTTAGACCACTGTAATTGTAGTGAGTCACCTATCTAAGAAATATGAACAAGTTATGGTATGTGGTTATGATGCAGTACTATTGTGCTATAAGAAATGAGAGCAGGATGCCTTCAGAAAATAAAAAAAAATCTGGAAAGACTTACAGGAAATGATAAAAATGAAATGGGTAAAACTAGAACATTATATATAGTAAGAGCAACAGTGTACAATGATCAACTGAGAATGACTGAACTGTGTTTAGCAATACAATGATCTAAGACAACTCCAAAGGGATTATAAAGAAAAAAAAAGCACTACCTTCAGAGAAAGAACTGAGAGAATAAATACAGATCGAAACATACTTTTTATTTTATTTTTTCATGTTATTTATCTTTTATTTCTCACAACATGACCAATATGAGAATATGTTTTGCAAAGCTGCACATATGCAATGTATCAAATTGCTTTCTTATCAATGAGGGGGTTAGGAAGGGAAGAAGAGAATTTGAAATTCAAAAAATGTTAAAAATGTTAAAATTGTTTTAACATATAATTGGAAAAAATAAAATATTAAAAAAGATCATTGTATGGAGGGACTTTAATTTGTATCAGTTAAGGGAAGGTATGGTTCTTTAGAAGATTTCGTTATGGATTCACCAATGTAATTGTTGTTTGTAACCCAAAGAAGTGAACATGAAACTTATTTGTATTTTATTACTTTTTAAAATTGATATTGATATATGCTCTTAAATAGACATTAAAGTATCTTTTTAACCATTTTGATGAAATATCACAAAAATAAGAAACCTTATTGATTAGAGAGATGCAAATCAAAACAACTCTGAGGTATCCCATCATATATCAGATTGACTAACATGACAAAACAGGAAGATGATAAATGTTGGAGAAGATGTGGGAGAGCTGAAAAAATAGTTCATTGTTGGTAGAGCTGTGAGCTGATCCAACCATTCTGGAGAGCAATTTGGAACTATACCCAAAGGGCTATAAAAATATGTATACCCTTTGACTCAGCAATACTACTAATAAGGCTATATCCCAAAGAGATCATAAAAATGGGAAAAGTACTCACTTGTACAAATATTTTTGTAGCAGTTCTTTTTATGGTGACCAAGAATTGAAAATTGAGGGGATACCCATCAATTGGGGAATGGCTGAACAAGTTGTGGTATATGTGGTATATATGGTACATATATGTGGTATATGTGTAAAGGAATATTATTGTGCTATAAGAAATGATGAATGGGCAGACTTTGGAAAAATCTTGAGGGATTTGTATGAACTGATGCTGAGTGAGGTGAGCAGAATCAGGAGAACATTTCACACACTGAAAGTCACAGTGTGCAAGGACTGTTCATAATAGATTTGCACCTTCACAGCAATGCAAGGACCTAAAACATTTCCAAAAGGACTTGATGCGAAATGCCATTCACCTCCAGTGAAAGAACTATAGAGTCAGATCTCAGAATGAAGCAGACTATTTTCTATTTTGTTATGCTTTGTTTTGGTTTCTTTTTCTCCTGGTTTTTCTCATTCGTTAAAACTTATGGAAGTGATTGTTGAAAACTGAAGACAAATAAGTTAATTATTAACAAAAAAAATAAGAAACCTTTTCTGATTTATACAATGCATTCTTCAGAAAGCGAATTTTAGAAGATCTGAGTTATCCTATTGATCTTTGAATGAGAGTCCCCACTCCAGCAAAACAACAGGTGGACATCTGATACTTGAAGACTTCCAGTAGTTATTCTGTTTTTGAGATTGCTGTAATCTAGGGGAAGTTGTCCTGTTGAGGTTGGGGTACTTGTGACCTCAAAATACTGAGATGCTAGGTCCTGCTCAAATGAATTTGACCCAAATCATCTTTCAGCCAAAGAGAGTAACAGAGTTTATGAAAGATTCACCATATTGGTTAGACTTTTAAGGAGTCTAAGCATTTGTGATGTTTATATTGACAAGTAGGCCAGATTGAATCTGAGCTAGATTGAATCAAAACAGCTTCATGCAGACAAGAAGGAGCTTATATACAGAAAGACTCTGGGAGGAATCTAGGGATGGCTAAGTAGTCTGGAGTAACTAGAGAAGGGGTTTATGGAGGGTCTTGATGGGAACAGACAATTTAAGGGTAATAGTTTAAGTTTAAAGGTAATAGTTTAAGGGTAGTAGATTTGAGCATATATATTTTGATAGGATCAAGGGTGGGAAATAGCCAGGGGCAATTGGACAAAGCTATAATGAAAGCCTTATGGTGACAGGTGAATGCCAAAACAAGTGGGAAGAGAGTTCAAGGGGGTTCCCAGAGACTGTACCCCATCAGTCCCACTCCCCCATAACACTCAGTCTAAATTTGCCTCTTTGAAGCTTGCTGTTGATGTTCCTAGTTCTGCTGAAAAGAGAATTCCAAACCTAATTTCTCTTACATGTGATAGCACTTCAAATAATTGAAGACAGCTATGCTATGTACTTTAAGTCTCTACTTCTCGAGGATACACAAAATAGTTTTTTTCTTTAAAAAGTATATAAAATTCATACTGAAAATAGGCTCTACTCTTTACCTTGAAGTAGTGGCCTATTTACTGTGGTAAGAGGGGATCTCATCCTGCAGTCAAAATACTAACTAAAAAAATGTACAAGAAGTTTTGAAAAGATGATTCCATTTACCATTGATACATGAAATATATTCATGCTTGTGGACAAAACAAAATGAATAGATCTAAAAGACAAACAGACATTGCTGTAAAAGGACTCAACAGGAATAGCAGCCAAACGGCAATTTGAGTGAAAGAAGGCTGGAAAATCAAAAACAGTTACTGAAGTTGGAGTTCGATAAACATTTTTTCTGGAGTGTCCATAGTCACAGGGAACACTGTGAAGCTAATATAAAATTCACAATTAGAACTAATCTAATCAGCAACTTTGTATGCCTCTCAAAAGGAAAATGTGATTGCTACTTGAAGCACCATCATCAGTGTGTATGCTCCCACCATGATGAATGTTGATCAGATGAAAGAAAAAATTTATGAAGAATTGGAAATGCTTATCACCAATGTTCTGAAAGAGGAGAAACTACTACTTCTTTTTGACTTTAATGCCAGAATTGGCACAGATTTTCAGACATGTCATGGAGTCCTTAGGAGGACTGGAATCAGAAACAGCAAGCAACAGCACTTCTCACTTACTTGTAAAGATTTTTGTGTCATGACCTTGTCATTACCAACACTGTCCTCCATTTACCTAAACATAATAAAACTTCATGGATACATTCTTGCAGCAATCATTGGCTTTTAATAGACTATATCATTGTAAAGAAAAGAGAAGGACAGGATGTGAAAGTGATGAAGATGATGTAGCAGAGTACTGGACAATTTTTTTTTTTTTTACCATTGGAATAGTTTGTCACTAAAAGCATTTAACTCCATCAAAAGCAAAGTGCAAGGAAAGCTTTTTGAGATACAAAATTCTTATATCAGTAAGAAGGCAGATGAAATTCAGTTATATGGTGATTGGAACAATCCGAAGTGCTTTTATGATTCTCAGAAGGCTATTTATGGGCCAAAGATCTGTGGTGCATCTTCAAAGCTCATTACTGATGGAGCCACATTCATTAATGATAAGGACATGATCTTAGAGAGATAGGCTGAACATTTCTGTATTTTTCTCAACAGATCTTCAACAACCAATGCAGAAGTCATTAACCATATACCTCAGGTTAAAGTCAACTTCTTTCTAGCTGACCTTCCAACTGAAGAAGAGGTTTTAAATACCATTAGGCTCCTCTCAAGTGGTAAAGTACTTTATGTGGATTCTATTTCATCTGTTTACAAATCACTGCTCATTCAAAAGCTGACAAATCTTCTGTAACACATGGCAAGAGAAAGTTATCCCCCAGGAGTTCAAGGATGCCCACATTGTCCATTCCTATAAAGGGAAATGAAATAATTTGCCTGTGACAATATCAGGGTGGGTATGTGTGTGTCTCTCTTCATTATTGCCAGCAAAATTCTTGCTTGGTTTCTTCTTAATAGGCTGATCCTTCACCTGGAAGATGGTAATCTATCTTAGAGCCAGTGTGCTTTCAGAAATGGACAAGGAATGCTTGAGGTAGTGTTTGCTGTCTGTTAACTCCAGGAGAAAATGCCAGGAGCAGAATAGAGGTCTGTTCACAATGTTCAGATGCCTTCAGCAAGGATGAAAGCAGCATCAAGTTTAGCTATCATAATGATAGCAAATAATTTAACCTGAAAGGACTACAAGCCAACATTAAAGTGGAGGAAGAGTTGGTATATGACTTTTTGTTTCCAGATGATTGTGCATTCAATTCATCCTCTGAGACTGGGATGCAACAAGGTATAGATCAATTTTCTGATGCTTGTGCTAATTTTGCCTGGATAGCACCAAGAAAACAAGTTCTCCACAAACCAACACTTCATCATATATAGAACCATCAATTGCCAGTAAATGGAGAAATTTTGAATGATGTGGATAAGTTCACTTACCTTGACAGCATGTTTTCCAAGGATGTGCACATATGTAATGAGGTTGACACATTTCTTTCCAGACCTGTCTCAGTGTTTGGGAAGATCTGAAGGAAAGTGGTAGAAAAGAGGTACAGAAATGCCTACCAGCTTTAAGATCTACAGGGTCATTGTATTGACCTCATTGTTATATGCCTGGGAAACCTGGGTATTCTACCAGCCCCATACCAAGAAACAGAATCATGTCTATTTAAATTGTCTTAGGAAGATTCTGAAGATCACCTGGCAAGATAGGGTACCAGACATTGATGTCCTTTCTCAAACTGAACTGCCAAGCATTTAAACTCTGCTATAGAGAGCACAACTCTGATGGCCTGTCATTGCTCTAATGACTAACATATATTTGCCTAAAAGTCTATTTTATGAAGAGTTCACACAAGAAAAGTTTTCACATAGAGATCAGGACACATTGGTACTAACTGTAAGACATGGGAGACACTGGCACAGCACCACCCATCATGGCATAGTCACATTAAGGAAGGCACTTATAGCACTGATGTGATATTTATAGTACCTATGGTGACCAAGGATATCCTAGTACAATTCTGAATCATGAAATACAACAGACTCTCCACATGGAAGACAGAACCAAACCGTTTCTTCAGACATCAGAAAACCAAATCACAAAACCAGAAAGCCAAATCCATCATAGTAACAAAAATCTATACACAATAACAGTGCAGAGGACAACAGCATCCGCAAGGCTTCCCCATGCTAGGGTCTTCCCACAAACAAACATTCATGAACCTAGCTATTTGCTTTCTCTCTCCCTCAGTTCTAATTACTCTCTGATTAACTTCCTCTCAGTTCTGCTACAGCTCTGCTCTTCCTTATTCCACCCTTGCTGATCCACCCCTTCCTCTTCCACCTGTTCAGTAAGCTCCTTCCACCTCAGGTTCCGTGTGACTCAGACTTCCACATGACCCAAGCAGGTCACATGGCCCTAGTATTAATGAATGGGAAAGATCTTCCCATTAAGAAACAAAGTTACATGAACAATGAACAAAAATGCATCATCAATACAGTTCTATGCTCTGTGAACAAAGCAGAGTTGCAGAGCTCAAAAGATATATGAGCATCTTTCTTGGAGGTAGAGCCAATATGGCTGAGTAAAGGCAGGGATCCCTCCAAATTCCTTCAAAAATGTCTCTGAAGAAAATTTAGAATAGTAGAACCTGCAAAAAGGCAGAGTGAAACAAATATCCAGTCCAAGACAACTTGGAAGTTTAACAGGAAAGGTCTGTTGCACCAGGGTGAGAGAGGAGGCAGTGCCAGTGCAGGTCAGGCCTCACAAAAACCAGAGCAGTATGCTGAACAGCTGAATTACTGGAAACAGTGTCAGTTTCCAGACCTTACAGCCCAATGATGCAGAGACAGCTTAAAACGTCAGTAGGAACAGTCTCTTGCACCTGGGTGAGATTAGAGCACAATCCAGCACAGACCATGCCATCACAGGCCATTCTAGCACAGTCCTGTCTGCAACAAACCAGGAGCAGGGCTTGGGAGTCACTGATTCAGTAGTTGGCAGGGTCAGTAGTTGCTTCTGGAGTTCTCAGCTCACAGATGGAAAGGGAGTTGAATCCTTGGTCAGAAGGAGATTTCAATGGTCTTTTTGCTGGTATTGGGGCAGGACTCTGTTGCTTTGGATCTATGCTTGGATCCAGGTTGCAGTGGTGGGTGGCAGTCCCAGGGTGGGCAGGAGCACTAGCAGGTGTTGTGGCAATAGTGGAGGGAGGAACTTTCTTGACAATTCCAGGGTAGAAAAGCATGTGGTTGGTCACTCACAGACCAGGAAAGGAGGGAACAACATTCCTTAGATCACACCACCTTGGAAGAACTTAAAACTTACAGATTCCTAGATGTATTTTAAAATGAAAAAAAAATGCTCTTACTATAGAAAGTTACTATGGTGATAAGCAAGATCAAACCACACATTCAGAAGGCAATGATGTCAAATATGCTACATCCAAAACATCCTAGAAAAATATGAATTTGTCTCACGTCATGGAAGATGCCAAAAAGTATTTTTGAAGATCAAGTAATAGAGGTAGAGGAAAAATTGGGAAAATATACAAGAAAATTATGAGAAAAGAGTCAACAGTTTGGTAAAGGAGATGCAAAAATATACTGAAGAAAATAGCATCTTAAGAAAAAAAAAATCAAGGCCAAATGGAAAAGGAGGTCCAAAAGCTCACAGAAGAAACTAACTCCTTACAAATTAAAGTGGAGAAAATAGAAGTTAATGATTTTTTGAGAAACCAAAATGCAACGAAACAAAATTAAGAAGATGAAAAAAATAAAACAAAATGTGAAATACTTCATTGGAAAACCAGTGGAACTAGAACATGGATCCAGGAGAGATAATTTTAAAATTATTTCACTAGATGAATGATACAATCAAAAGGAATAGCCTAGACATCATCTTTCAAGAAATTATCAATGATAAACCCAAGGACCCCAGCTTCTGGGATAAGAACTCACTGTTTGACAAAAATTGCTGGGAAAACTGGATAACAGTGTGGCAGAAATTAGGCATAGACCCATACCTGACACCATACATAAGAGTAAAGTCCAAATGGGTACATGATTTAGGTATAAAGATTGATACCATGAATAAACTGGAGAAGTAAGGAATAATGTATTTATCAGATTTATGGAGAAGGGAAGAATTTTTTACTAAAGAAGAGATAGAAAGCATTATGAAATGCAAAATGGATAATTTTGATTACATTAAACTGAGAAGTTTTTGCACAACCAAACCCAATGCAACCAAAATCCGGAGGGATGTAGCAAATTGGGAAAGAATTTTTACAGCTAAGCTCGGGGATAAAGGCCTCATTTCTAGAATATATAGAGAACTGATCCAAATGTATAATCATATAAGTCATTCCCCAATTGATAAATGGTCAAAGGATATGAACAGGCAATTTTTGGAAGAAGAAGTTAAAGATATCTATAATCATATGAAAAAATGCTCTAAATCACTATTGATTAGAGAGATGCAAATCAAAAGAACTCTGAGGTACCACATCACACCTATAAGATTGGCAAACATGACAGAACAAGAAAATGATAAATGCTGGAGAGGATGTGGGAGAGTTGGAACACTAATTCATTGTTGGTGGAGCTGCGAGCGCATCCAACCATTCTGGAGAGCAATTTGGAACTATGCCCAAAGGGCTACAAAAATGTGCATACCCTTTGACCCAGCAATATCGCTACTAGGACTGTAACCCCAAGAGATCATAAATATGGGAAAGGGTCCCACATGTACAAAAATATTTATAGCAGCACTCTTTGTAGTTGCCAAAAACTGGAAGTCAAAGGGATATCCATCAATTGGGGAATGGCTGAATAAATTATGGTATATGAATATAATGGAGTACTATTGTGCCATAAGAAATGATGAACAAGAAGACTTCAGAGAGGCCTGGAAGGACTTATATGACCTGATCCTGAGTGAAAGGAGCAGAACCAGGAGAACTTTGTGCACAGCAAAGACCACAGTGTGTGAGAGTTTTTTCTGGTAGACTTGGAATTTCGTAATAACGGAAGAACTTCTTTAAAAAAAAAAATCCCAATGGTGGTTCTCTAAGGCAAAATGCCTTCCACACTCAGAGAAAGAAATATGGAAGTCGGGGGCGGAGCCAAGATGACGTAGTAGAAAGACGCACATACACATAGCTCCGAACCCACAACCCATAGAACAACTACAAAGAAGTAACTCACGGCGAATTCTGCACCCAGAGGCCACAGAACATTGGAGCGAGGGAGATTTCTGTTCCGGAGAGACCTGCAAACCTCTCGTAAAAGGTCCTTCGTGCTGCGGACTGGGCGCCGGGACTGGGAGCTGAGTACAGCCCTGCCGTGGCCGCGGCACCGAGAGGAACAGATCCGAGTGGGCTTCAGGGACGGGATCTCCAGCGGCCGCACAAGTACCTCCACCCACAGGTGACGGGGGTCTGTGAGAGAGTCTCTTTGGCGGGTCGAGGGGGGAGTGGGGTGCCCCCATGGCTCGGGCCCCCTCGGGAGACAGAAGCTGAGGGGCAGCGGCAGACCAGGGCTCCCCAAGCAGGCAGGAGCCTGGATCCATTGTTGAAGGTCTGTGCATAAACTCCCTGAGGGAACTGAGCCTGAGAGGCAGCCCTGCCCTCACCTGAGCATCTGAATTTAATCTCACACTGAATAGCAGCCCTGCCCCCGCCCAAAGCCCTGAGGCTGGAAGCAGCATTTGAATCTCAGACCCCAAACACTGGCTGGGAGGATCAGGAGGTGAGGTGGGTGTGAGGAAAATATTCAGAGGTCAAGTCACTGGCTGGGAAAATGCCCAGAAAAGGGAAAAGAAATAAGACTATAGAAGGTTACTTTCTTGGTGAACAGGCATTTCCTCCCTTCCTTTCTGATGAGGAAGAACAATGCTTACCATCAGGCAAAGACACAGAAATCAAGGCTTCTGTGTCCCAGCCCACTCAATGGGCACAGGCCATGGAAGAGCTCAAAAAGAATTTTGAAAATCAAGTTAGAGAGGTGGAGGAAAAGCTGGGAAGAGAAATGAGAGACATGAAGTCAAAGCATGAACAGCAAATCAGCTCCCTGCTAAAGGAGACCCAAAAAAATGTTGAAGAAAATAACACCTTGAAAACTAGCCTAACTCAATTGGCAAAAGAGGTTCAAAAAGCCAATGAGGAGAAGAATGCTTTCAAAAGCAGAATTAGCCAAATGGAAAAGGAGATTCAAAAGCTCACTGAAGAAAATAGTTCTTTCAAAATTAGAATGGAACAGATGGAGGAGGCTAATGACTTTATGAAAAACCAAGAAATCACAAAACAAAACCAAAAGAATGAAAAAATAGAAGATAATGTGAAATATCTCATTGGAAAAACAACTGACCTGGAAAATAGAGCCAGGAGAGACAATTTAAAAATTATGGGCCTACCTGAAAGCCATGATCAGAAAAAGAGCCTAGACATCATCTTTCATGAAATTATCAAGGAAAACTGCCCTGAGATTCTAGAACCAGAGGGCAAAATAAATATTCAAGGAATCCACAGAACACCGCCTGAAAGAGATCCAAAAAGAGAAACTCCTAGGAACATTGTGGCCAAATTCCAGAACTCTCAGGTGAAAGAGAAAATATTGCAAGCAGCTAGAAAGAAACAATTCAAGTATTGTGGAAATACAATCAGGATAACACAAGATCTAGCAACTTCTACATTAAGGGATCGAAGGGCATGGAATAGGATATTCCAGAAGTCAAAGGAACTAGGACTAAAACCAAGAATCACCTACCCAGCAAAACTGAGTATAATACTTCAGGGGAAAAATTGGTCTTTCAATGAAATAGAGGATTTTCAAGCATTCTTGATGAAAAGACCAGAGCTGAAAAGAAAATTTGACTTCCAAACACAAGAATGAAGAGAACCATGAAAAGGTGAACAGCAAAGAGAAGTCATAAGGGACTTACTAAAGTTGAACTGTTTACATTCCTACATGGAAAGACAATATTTGTAACTCTTGAAACATTTCAGTATCTGGGTACTGGGTGGGATTACACACACACACATGCACACACGCACACACACATAGAGACAGAGTGCACAGAGTGAATTGAAGAGGATGGGATCATATCTTAAAAAAAAAATGAAATCAAGCAGTGAGAGAGAAAGATACTGGGAGGAGAAAGGGGGAATTGAATGGGGCAAATTATCTCTCATAAAAGAGGCAAGCAAAAGACTCATTAGTGGAGGGATAAAGAGGGGAGGTGAGAGAAAAACATGAAGTCTACTCTCATCACATTCCACTAAAGGAAAGAATAAAATGCCTACTCATTTTGGTATGAAAACCTATCTTACAACACAGGAAAGTGGAGGATAAGGGGACAAGCAGAGTGGGGGGGGATGATAGAAGGGAGGGCATGGGGAGGAGAGTGCAATTTGAGGTCAACACTCATGGGGAGGGATAGGATCAAAAGAGAATAGAAGTAATGGGGGACAGGATAGGATGGAGGGAAATATAGTTAGTCCTATACAACACAACTATTATGGAAGTCATTTGCAAAACTACACAGATCTGGCCTATATTGAATTGCTTGCCTTCCAAAGGGAAGGGGTGGAGAGGGAGGGAGCTAAAGAAGTTGGAACTCAAAGTGTTAGGATCAGCTGTAATGTTCTTACCACTAGGAAATAAGAAATACAGGTAAAGGGGTATAGAAAGCTATCTGGCCCTACAGGACAAAAGAGAAGACAGAGACAAGGGCAGAGAGGGATGATAGAAGAGAGAGCAGATTGGTCATAGGGGCAATTAGAATGCTTGGCGTTTGGGGGGGGAGGGGAGAAAAGGGGAAAAATTTGTAACCCAAAATTTTGTGAAAATGAATGTTAAAAGCTAAATAAAAAAAAAAATAAAAAAAAAAAAAGAAATATGGAAGTCATTCGCAGAATGTAGCAGATCATGTTTGTGTATGTGTATGTTTTTGTGTATCATGTTTTGATTTGTTATATGATTTCTTTCATTTATTTTAGTCTGACTACATAGCATGACTATAGTGAAAATGTACTCAATAGGAAAGTATATGTAGAACCTATACAGAATAGTATGCAGTCGTGAGGAGGGAGGGGGGTAGTGAGGGGTAGGTGTGGGGGGGATAAAATCTCAATTGTATGGCAGTGATTGTTAAACATTAAAAAATAATCATAAAAAAAGAAATTATCAATGAAAAGTGCCCTGATAATCAAGAACCAAAGGGTAAAATAGAAATTGAAAGAATCTACTGATCACCTTGTGAAAGAGATCCAAAAATGAAAAATGACAAGTATAGTATAGCCAAATTCCCAGAACTCTCAGATCAAGGAGAAAATGGGGCAAAGAACCAGAAAGAAACAATTCAAGTATGATGGAGCCACAGTAAGGATAACAGAAGATTTAGTAGCTTCTACATTAAAGAACTAAAGGAGTGGGAATATGATAGTCTTGAGGGCAAAGGAGCTAGTATTACAACCAAGAGTCATCTACCCAGTAAAACTGAGTATAATTCTTTCAAGGAAAAATGGACATTTAATGAGGTAAAGAATTTTCAAGCATTTTTTATTTTAAATTCTAATTTATTTATTTATTTTTAGTTTTCAACATTCATTTCCACAAGATTTTGAGTTCTGAATGTTCTCCCTATCTCTCCCCTCTGCACAGCACAAGACAGCATGCATTCTGATTACCCTTTCACCAATATGTCCTCTCTTCTATCATACTCCTCCCTTCTGTTATCCCCATCCCTTCTATTTTCTTGGAGGACAAGGTAGATTTCTATATCACACTGCTGTATATCTTATTTCCCAATTGCATGTAAAAGCAATTTTTTACATTCATTTTTGAAACTTTTGACTTCCAACTTCTCTCCCTTCCTCCCTCTGTACCCATCTCCACTGAGAAGGCAAGCAATTTGATATATATTATGCATGTGTAGTCATGCAAAAGACTTCCATAATAGCCATGTTGTAGAAGACTAACTCTATTTTCTATTTTCAAAATCCTTTTTTGAGCTCTTCCATGGCCTGAGACCAATTCATATTTTTCTTGGAGGCTTTGGATGGAGGAGCTTTGTCTTTGTTGTCTTTTGTTTGCATGTTTTGGTCTTCCTTGTCACCAAAATAAGATGTTATAGTCTAATTCATTTTTTGGTCTTTGCTCATTTCCCTAGCCTTTTACTTGCCTTTGGAGCTTTTTGTCAAGATAGACCTCTAGTTCCAGGTGTGGGGAGAGGGCAATGTATCCTGTCAGCCGCTTGATTCCCCCACAATCTGTGGTCCTAGAGCTCCAGAAACAGTCTCTGACCATGCTGCTGCTGTGGCTGCTGGGGTTTTATCAGCCCCCTTTGCCCTTTGCCACTCTGGGGCTGGACCACTCCACTTTCCCACACTGGTCCCACCAGCTTTTTCCACTGACCTTCCAATTTGTCCTTGGTGTTTTGTGGTCCTGAAGTCTGGAATCTGCCACAAATGTGAAAGATTCAGTCATCACAAGGCCTACTCAGGTCCTGTCTGTGGCACTGGTCCACACTGGACTGTCCCCTGCCCCCTGTGTGGCACAATAGATACTTCCCAGCAACTTCTGGGGCTGGAGATTTGCTTCATTCCATCATCCTGTGGGTTCTGCAGCTCCAGAATGTGTTTATAGCCTTTTTTTACAGGTATTTAGCTGGACTTGGGGGCAGTGCTCTCGAAAGTGCATGCTGTTACTCCCTTTCAAGCATTTTTATGAGAAGACCTGAGGTGACAAGAAAATTTGACTTTCAAATACAAGATTGAAGAGAAAGAAAAAAATGTAAACAGGAAAGTAAAATCATAAGAGAATAAGTTTAAATTGTTTAAATTTCTAGATGGGAAGATGATATTTTAATTCATAAGACCTTTCTCATTATTATTTTTTCATTTTATTTATTTCTTGTTTTCAATATTCATTTCCAAAGTTTTAAATGTTCTCCCTCATCACCAAGATAGCATGCAATCTGATATTGCTTCTACATATATATTCTATTACACATATTTCCACATTAGTCATGTTGTATTAAAATTGGTACAAATGGAAAGCATCATGAGTAATAAAAGAAAGCAAAACAAAGAAAGAAGAAAAGAGAAAATATTCTGCTTCACCCTACATTCAGACTTCACAGTTCTTTCTCTGAATATGGATGACATTTTCCATCATGAGTCTCTTGGAACTGTTTTATGACCTTGCATAGATGAGAAGGACTAAGTCTATCAATATCAGTCATCACACACTGTGTGTATTGCTATGTACACTGTTATCATTCTGCTCACTTCCCTCAGCAACAGTTCATATAATTCTTTCCAAGTGTCTCTGAAGTCTGCCTTTTAATCATTTCTTTTTTTAATTCAAATTTTCTTTTTTTAATTTTCCAATTTTATTTATTTGTTGTCAATTTTCAACAATCGCTTCCATAAGCTTTAAATTTTCTCCTCCTCTTTCCCCAAGATGGTGTGCAATCTTATATGGACTCTACAGATACATTCTTTTAAACACATTTTATTTCCCATTTTTGTGCTTCCCTCCTAATCTTGGAGGCATTGCCCTTGTTTGTGCAAAAACTTTTCAATTTAATGTAATCGAAATGATCCATTTTGCATTTCATAATGTTCTCTGTCTCTTATTTTGTCATAAATTCCACCATTCTACATAAATCTGACAAAAAACTCTTCCTTGCTCCCCTAATTTGCTTATACTATCAGCTTTTATATCTAAATAATGTACACATTTGGACTTTACTATGTTATACAGTGTCAGATGTTGGTCTCTGCACAGTTTCTGCCATCCTATTTTCTATATTTCCGTACAGGTTTTAACAAATAGTGAGTTCTTATCTTACAAGCTAGGGTCTTTAAGTTTATTAAATGGTAGATTACTGAAATCATTGGTTACTATGTCTTGTGTACCTAATCTGTCATCTATCACTCTATTTCTTATCCAGTACCAAGTAGTTTTGATGATTTCTGATTTATAATGCATTTTAAGATGTCGTATTCCCAGGCTACCTTCCCTAGCATTTCTTTTTGTTAATTCCCTTGATATCCTGGACATTTTGTTCTTCCAGATGAATTTTGATGTCTTTCTTAGCTCTATAAAATACTTTTGGATAGTTTGGTTGGTATGGCAGTGATTAAGTAGTTCAATTTAGGTACAATGGTCATTTTTTTATATTAGCTCAGCCAACCCAAGAGCAGCTGATTGTTTTCCAATTATTTTAATCTCAATATTTGTGTGAAATGTGTTTTGCAATTGTGTCCCAGGTTTGCTTTGGCAGGTAGACTCCTAAATATTTTATAATGTCTATAGTAATTTTAAATGGAATTTATCTTTCTAGCTCTTGCTGTTGGCCTTTGTTAGTAATACACACAAATGTTAATGAGTTTTGTGGGTTTATTTTGTATCTTGTAACTTTGCTGAAGTTTATTATTTCAGGCAGTTTTTTTTTTTACTAGATTCTCTAGTATTCTCTAAGTATATCATCATATCATCTGCAAAGAGTGATAACTTAGTTTCTTCTTCGCCTGTTCTAATTCCTTCAATTTTTTTTTCTTCTCTTATTGGTAAAACTAACATTGCTAGTACCACACTGAATAACAATGGTGATAATGAACATCCTTATTTCACCCCCAATCTTATTGGAAATGCCTCTAAATTATCCTTATTATTTATAAGACCATTCTCATTGTTAGAGAAGTTAGAAGGAGATATATAGACAGAGAGCACAGGTCTGATTTGAATATGAAGGAATGATATTTTGAAAAATAAAATTAAGGGATGAAAGAGAGGAATGTACTGGGATGAAAGGAAATTGATAGATAGAATGGGGTGAATAAAAAGATAAAAGAAGGAAGAAAAGGTTTTACAGTGGAAAGGAAAATGAGAAGGTAAGAGAACCTTTCTCTCCTCAGAATTGCCTTAAAGATGGAATAAAATACAGAGACGATTGGGTATAGAATTATATCTTACCCTGCAGAAAATTAAGAGAAGGAGGTAGGGGTACTCAGAAGCAAAAACACTTTGGAGGAAGGACAAGGTAAAAGTTGAAAGGGAATAGAGCAAATGGTTCAGGGGATAAGATGGAGAGAAATACAAGAAAAAAAACTGAGGCAAGTTTCTGTGATAAAGGCCTTATTTATCAAAGATATAGAGAATTAGGGGCCATTACCCAATTGATAAGTGATCAAGACATATGTTCTGTTTTCAGATGAAGTAATCAAAGCTATCTATAGTCATATGAAAAAATACTTCAAGTCAATAATGATGAGAGAAATGAAAATTAAACTAATTTTGAATTCCTGAATCATACCCATGAGCTTGGCTAATAGGTAAATGGCAAATGTTGGAGGAGATGTGGGAAAAACGACCCCTTAATTCACTGTTCATAGAATTGTGAATTGATTCAACCACTCTGTAGAGGAATTTGGAACTATGTCCAAAGGCCTATAAAACCATACATACATACATACTTAGCCAATATTACTACTAGGTCTGTATCCCCAAAAAGATAAAAACAAATGGGAAAAGGACCAATATGTACAAAAATGTTAGTACCAGCTCTTTCTTAGTATAAACATTGTGTGTTCATCCTTCGTTGCCAAAGAAGACCATGCCATCAGAGAAATGATGACATGACTTGCACTTGACTTTGTTTTGAGTGAGCAGGGAATGTGCAGGTCACCAGCCTCACTTCTCCTTCAGAGCCATCCGAATCCAGTGACCAGATATTCATCAGGATGACCTCAGATGACCCAGGATGAGACAATTGGGATTAAGTGACTTGTCCAAGGTCACCCAGCTAGCAAGTCTCAAATGTCTGAGATAGATTTGAAGTCAGGTCCTCCTGACTTCTGCACTGGTGCTCTATCCACTGCAGCACCTACCTGTCCTGATATAAACATTAAAAGTTGAGGGGATACCCATCAATTGAGGAGTGGCTGAACAAGCTGTGCTAGGTCATTATGACAAAATACTAATGTAATATAAAAAATAATTAGCAGGATGCTCTCAGACCAACCAGGGAAGCCCTGTCTGGACTGATGCAAAGTGAAATGTACTAGGTATAAAGTAACAGCAATATTGTAAGATGACTGTGACTGACTTAGTTATTTTCAGCAATATAATAATCCAAGACAACTCTGAAGCATTTCTGATGAAAAATGCTATACATCACCAGAGAAAGATCTGATAGTGTCTGAATACAGATTGAAGCATACTTTTTTAACTTTATTTTTCTTGAGTATTTTTTGTCATTGTTTTCTTTTACAACATGCCTATTATAGTTATGGTTCACATGACTACATACGTATAATTGTTTGCTTTTCGATGAGAGGGGTTGGGGAGGCAGGAAGGGAAATAATTTGGAACTCAGTTTAAAAATATATCTTAGAAATACTTTTCAAATGTAACTGGGGAAAAATAAAGTAACATTAAAAAAATGAAATGTTGGATGCACAGATTTGAAGACATATCCACTCCAAAAATTCGTATTGACTTTTTGTGCCCAATGTGTAGTAGAGCCTCCCAAGTTCATATTGTTCTGATTAGCCATGGTCTCGCATACTTTAACTTGACCCAACTTAATGTTTTTGTTCTTTTTGAACACTAAGAACAACACTAACACTGTTGAACATTCAAAGTTTTAAAGAAGAGATTATATTCTGAGTTTATTAATACATGATATGAGATGTTACATAATATGGGCAACTTGACATGGAATTGACCAAATGGAATTAGAGAAATAATAACAATATGTTTTTATCGCTTGCCACATTTAGCCATTTGACCCTAGTGTTCCTAACAATGTTGTAGTTCAGTTGCATTACTTATAATTGTTTTGTTTAAAAAAATAAAACAAAAATACAATAAAACCAAACAAAATCAAAAGATGACAACCAAAATCCTGTAATATGATTTCAATATATTTGACTATGATGAATTTGGTATTTCATTTTCATAAGCACAAAGTAATTGATGTTATACCAATGTCCATACGTTTCCAATAAATTCTGTTTTTTAGTATCTCAGATACTTTCCACATTCTTATCACAATAGAGTTATGCAATATTTATTCTAGAAGATATTTTAGAAATTATCTTGCTCAGTTATCCCATTTGACAAAGGAATAAATCAGATGCCAGAAAGGTGAAGTTCTTTAGCAGCCAACTGAGCTCAGTGTCAGCATTGGAACCCAGAGCTCTTGCTTTCTGATTTCTTATTTTTTTTCTACCATGCTATCTCCTTAGTGTTTAAGCCCTTTAAATTAGTAAAGAGTGGAGGGGTTCTCATTTTGGCAAAAATTTCAAAATGTTTCTATCTCTAAATGGTTTCATCCACTTAAACAATCCTCTCTTATTCTTACCTCTTTTCTTCCTGTTCCATATCTGCTATACTAGTCTGTGAAATTGTTCTTCATTGATTTTGAAATAGTATTCAAAATAAGAAAACTAACACTTGGAAGTATTACTTGATTAGAAATTTTGTGCTTAAGCATGCTTTCTTAAAAATGAGCAATATGAATGAGACATATTTTAGAGAATTTTTTTGTCTGATATGAATTGTTTCATTCCTATTCACAAGTAATGCAGAGATGGTGAAAACATAAAAGTTCTTCTGGAAGGATTGATTAGAAGATGGATCGAATCCAGATAAGCTGAGGAGTTGTCATTCAGTCTCATATTGTCCTTCATAACTATGACTTTGGAAAGAATTATTACCTATTTCTATCTTTCTTAACATTCATCATTTAAAATTAAAGAAGGGATAAAATTGAGATTGGATTTGAGTGACATAACATTTTCAACTAAAATTCTGTGATTTGATGATTATTTCCTAAACTTAATGCTCACATGTCATTTGAGTTTTTAAATACTGTGTAGTTCAGAATTGAGCATGAAACTACTTATAGTTTTTCTGTGTTAGTATAATATCATTATGCTATATTCATATATCAATTTGATTAAATAAATATATGTTAAATGTTTAAGACTCATTTAAGGTACATTATGTTAGAGTGATCAATTAATTTCATTTATGCAAATGTCTTAAACTGTCATAATATCAATTGTGCCACTCATGCTACAGTTGTTTTGATTAGTTTCTTATAAAAGTTGCCCAAAACAGATGACACTGAGCAAAATTACAGTGACCTGTCTGTGCCCCTCTCCCATCTACTTACCCTCATAGAATCTTGAAGGACATTTTAGACCTCTGGTTTGTTCTTTCTGGGTTATTCTATTCATAATCTGTACAGGAAAGTCTAAAACTATTCAGAGTTGTAGCCTGATGATTTGGAGAATATATCTGCTGCTGAAAGAGCTAATAAAAAATTTATGCAATGAAGGTCACTGTATAATGAATTATTCAGTGATAACTGTTCATCAGGGAGTCAAAAAGTTTATGGTAGTATGGGCTTAGGGAAACAGGAGAGAAATTATATTTCAGCAGATTCAATTTTGAAGTGGAAAAGCAGAAATTCAGATACAAGTCTCAATTTTACTCATCTCACAAACAGAAATTATGAAATATGATTATAAATGAAGAAACAGATTCCCTAAGTCTTGCAAAGAAATCAGTCTCATTATTTTACAATTAATCCATATACCAAATTCATCACTAGAAATAGAGATAGACAGATAAAAAGAAAGAAAGATAGATGATAGATGAATGGATGGATGGATGGATGGATAGATGGATGGAGGAGAGGTAGGTAGGTTTTTTATAGTGTTTTTACAGTGTTTTGCTTTTTTTTATGTATAAAATCTTGAATTTTCTTAATCAATACCAGTGAAAAGAGAAAATGTCATCTGGTTCCTAATATTAAACATTTTCTTGTAAGAATGATTGTCCTCTGTACTTCTGGCAGAGATCTATTCCCAGAATAGAATCATATTTTATTTTCTCTGATATTAGAAGCAGTCCCATGTGCCTTGAAAATCTGTTATGAACTAAAGAAGAAAGGTCAGTGATTTAAACAAGTTTTTGTGAAGCCATACATAAAAAGTTGTTTCTGGAACTTCTGAAATGAGTTTTATCATCCATGAGTAACTGAAAAACACCTAAGACAAGGAAGTCCACAAAGAGCATATTCAGCATATGATGGCTATCCATTAAATCTTATTTTTTTTCACCTATAATAAGTGATCCAATGTAAAGTGCATCCTGTATATTATGTAATGATAAAGCTAGCCAATATTTCTACAACATTTTATGATTTGCACATTAATTTATGCTATTTCACTTGATACACCAATCTTAGGTTGTTGTTGCTAGTTTTATCCTCATTTTATAGATGAATTAATTATGGCTGAAAGTTACACAGTATACTTGCTCATGCCCAACCCCCAACCCTGGTATTTTCTGAGACCAGGTTTGGACTCAGATTTTGAGAATAACATTTGAGTATTTTTATTTATACTTTCTTGTTTCCCTTATGCTTTCCATTCTTTTTTCTAACTACATTTATTTTCTCTAAAAAGAATTATTTAGCTGAGGATGTTATCTTATTCATTGTCTTGGTATATGACAGGACTATACCAAAAGTTTCTGGAAAGTATCATTTTCTTTCAAGATTTCATATAAGAATATTATTTAATTTCTCATGGCATATCATTTTAGCATCTCATAACCTTTAATATTAGAGATTTCTTCCCAATATCTAATCAAAGTTGGCCTGACAGACTTAAGTTCATCTGTCCTCCTTTACTTTTAGGGAATATAGAAAGTATTTGGGATCTAATCTTGTTTTAAATTTTAAAAAAATTCAGTTGTCGCTATGAAACAAGCAAAAATAACAACACCAAAACAAAACAACAAATGACAGACCTTGAAGAATTTGGCCCAAACATGAGACAATCTTTCATCATATAAATGAGAGTATTCCAAATTGTTAATATGACCTGACTCTTTGTACTGAGGGAACATCATAACTTCTGAATGAGCTGTAGTATGTATGTAGTATGTAGTATGTACTATGCTGCAACCATCAACAACAATTTTCCTCTAAATTCAGGAAAATGACACAATGGACTAATTTACTCCACATTCTAATCTGAAATATATTGCTTTTAGCAATTTGGAGAATAGTTTATTGTCCTTAATGCTGTCATCCAGGAATCTCAGGACAAAATATTGCAAGAGAACAGAGAAATCTTGAATGGTGTGAGTCAATGGCTACATTTTTGGCATAGAAGCAGGGTGCATTACTTTATAAAAATCATTACTTAAGAGAAATTTAGTGGTGCCATTCATTTCCCGGTTCTCAGAAGTAAAGGCACTAGTTTACTTGTATTACTGAGAAGTTTTTAATTGTTTAATGACAGGCATGAGGCTTTGTCAGTACAAAAATAGACTAGAATAAGAAACTGTGCAAGATGATCATTCCCTCTCCCAATACTCTCAGAGAGATATCTATTATTCTTCATTCTCCCTACATGTAGAGATTATTTTCAACTTTCATATTTTTGTAAAATTTTGAATTCCAAATTTTCTCTACATGCTAGCATTTAATATGAAGGTACAAAGAAAATTGCATTTATTTCCACCTATCCAGGAGCTCAAGTGAATGAAAATTCTAAGGTAAAATCATATTCTTTTAGAAAACAGATTTAATTCTGAATCAAATGCTAGTGAATATGGAAACTTCAGACTTTTTCATGTAATTTTTTTATTCTGTTTACTATTTGCGTAAGCATAGGTCAGAAAACATACTGAATTTCCTAAAGTTTTATATATTTTTCCAATGAAAAATCCATCATTAATGAGGGTATATGACAGTGAAGACTCCAGTAGGAATAAAAATCAGGAATTAATTTGCCCACTGAAGAGTACCATGCCTTTTACCTAGTTTCTTCATCTGTAAAATGGAAAGATTAAAAATATGAACTCCAAAGTCTCTTCCAGGTCAAACAGTATTGCAAGCCTGGTATGGATGGAAAAAAAGTACCACATCTCAAATGCATTTGTTTATGAGAGTCCAGCATATCTGAAATGCTATCCTGTAAAGACAGAGAAATCTGTGAAATTGACAGAGTAGAATGTGTACCAATGAGTATTCCTTATGAAACTTCAGTCCTTTACGGGTTGTCATTCTCCTGTAATGCACATTTTGAGACTGATGTAAGGATCTTTTTAATTTTTTTCCCTTAATACTGTTTTATTTTTTCCAATTACATGTAAAGATTGTTTTCAACTTTCATTTTTTGTAAAATTTTGAGTTCCAAATTTTTGCTCCTCCCTCCCCACTCCTGAAGACAGCAAGCAATCTGTTATAAGTTATTATACATATATGAGCATATTAAACATTACCATAATGTCATTTTGTGAAAGAAGAATCAGAATAAAAGGGAAAAAAACATGAGAAAGAAAAAATAAAAATAACTTCAAAGAGAAAATAGTATGCTTCACTCTGCATTCAGACTCTATAGTTCTTTCTTTGGATATGGTTAGGATTTTCTATCATAAGCCTTTTGGAATTGTTTTAGATCATTTTATTGCTGAGAAGAGCTAAGTCTATCATAATTAAGCATTACCTTTGAAAATGAATGTTGGTCTTTTTATTTTTGAACATTTAGAACATTTTTTATATGATTACAGGTTTAATTTCTTCATCTAAAACCTGCTTGATCATATTATTTAAACATTTATCCATTAGGGAATGACTTGTAGTTTATAAATTTGACCAGGGTTTCTATATATTTTAGAAATGATGCCTCTATCAGAGATACTAGCTGTAAAAATAAATTTCCTAGCTTGCTGCTTTCATTCTAATCTTGATTGTATTGGTTTTGTTCATGCAAAAAGTTTTTTTTTTAACTTTACGTGATCAAAATTATCCATTTTGCATTTCATAATGTTCTCTGTCCCTTGATTGCTCATAAATTCTTCTCTTCTCCACAGATCTGATAGGTAGAGCATTCCTAGGTCTCTCAATTTCCTTATGGTATCATCCATTATGTCTAAATCATGTACCCATTTCACCCTTATCTTGAAATAGGGTATGAGATATTGGTTTGAGCCTAGTTTCTATCATACTGCTTTCCAGTTTTCCCTGCAGTTTTTGTCAAATAGTGAGTTCTGATCCGAGAAGCTAAAGTCTAAGTTTATCAAACAGTGCATTACTGTTTTTGCTACTGTGTCTCATATACCTAATCAATTTCATTGATTCACCATTCTATTTCTTAGCCAATTCCAAAGAGTTTTAATCATTCCCACTTTATAATATAGTTTGAGATCTGCTATGGTTATATTACTTTCCTCTGCATTTTATTCATTAATTCCTTTATTATTCTTAAGCTTTAGTTCTTCCAGATGAATTTTGTTATTATTTTTGAAACTCTATAACATAATTCTTTGGTATAGCACTGAATAAGTAATTTAATTTAGGCAGAATTATCATTTTCTAATTTATTCAATTTCCTTTTTATCTCCTATTGCTAAAGCTAACATTTCCAGTATTGTACTGAATAATAGTGGTGATAATGGACATCCTTTTTCACCCCTGATCTTATTGGGAATTCTTCTAGCTTACCCTCATTAAATATGATACTTGCTGTTTGTTTTAAATAGATACTGATCATTTGGACCTCTTTTTTCCGTTTGGGTTGGTCTATTTTTAAGTTGTTATTTTCTTCAGTAATTTTGGGTCTCCTTTAGCAAATTGTTAACCCATTTTTCATGATTTTCTTGAATCACCCTCATTTTTCTTCCCAATTTTCCCTCTACTTCTCTTACTTGATTTTCAAAATCCTTTTTGAACTCTTCTGTTTCCTCGGACCAATTCATATTTTTTGAGTCTTTTGATGTAGAAACTTTGACTTTGCTGTCTTTTTTTGGTTGTATGTTTTGATCTTTTTGTCACCAAAGCAAGATTCTATAGTCTGAGTTTTTTCTTTTTCTTTTTTCTTTTTTACTCTGTTTGCTCAGGTTCCCATCCAAATACTTGACTTTCTAACTCTTTCTAACTCTTTCTCAAGAGTTAGGTCTCTGCTTCCAGAGGGGTAGTTTTACTGTTCCAGGTTTCATGGGTTTTGTATCAGCTGCTCGATCCCCCACCATCTGTGGGCCCAGAGTTCTAGAAGGAGCAGCTACTGTTGCCACTGATGCCACCAACTCCACCATCCCAGGGCTAGAGCCAGATCTCAGCCCGACCATGCCCCTTTCCCACTCAGTTCAACAAAGTTTTCCCACTGACTTTGATGCTGTCTCTGGAGTCTATGGGTTGACAAATATGGAAATTCCTATAGCTGCCAGTGATTCATATTATTTAATAACATTTTTTCCTTTGTTGTTTACATTTCTGTGCTCCTCTTGAGTCTTCTATTTGAAGATCAAATTTTCTGTTCAATTCTGGTCTTTTCATTAGGAAAATTTGAATATGCTTTACCTCATTGAATATCCCTCTTTTCTCTTGAAAGATTGTGCTCAATTCTACTTGGCAACTGATTCATGGCTGTAATCCAAACTCCTTTTCCTTCTGCGATATCATTTTCCAAAACTTCCAGTACTTTCATGTTGAAGCTCATAAGTCCTGTATAATCTTGACTGTGGCTCCTTGATATATGAATTGTTTCTTTCTGACTGTATGTGGTATTTTTTCCTTGACCTAATAATTTTTTTATTTGGCTACAATATTCCTTAGGGTTTTCATTTTGGAATCTTTTCCAGGAGGTGATAGTGAATTCTTTGTTTTTTTTTTTTTAATTTTATTTGCTTTCAGTGTCCTACAATCACTTCCATATAACTTAGACTTTTTTCCCCTCCCTCCTCTCTCAGTCCCCCCTCCCTCCCTGAGATGGCATGCAATTTTACATAGGTTCTACAATACATTCCTATTAAATACATTTTCACCTTAGTCATGTTGCATAGAAGAAATAAAATGAATGGGAGAAATCATAAAGCAAACCAAAAAGTGATACAAAAAAAATGATTTGCTACATTCTGCAATCCAATTCCATAGTCCTTTCTCTGGTTGTGAAAGGCATTTTGCCTTAAGAGACCATTGGGAATTTTTTAAGTCTTTGGATTGCAATGAAATTCTAAGTCTACCAGAAAAAATCCTCGAACACCATGGTTCTTGCTGTGTACAAAGTTCTAGTTCTGCTCCTTTCACTCAACATCAGCTCATGTAAGTCTTTCCAGGCCTCTCTGAAGTCTTCCTGTTCATCATTTGTGATAGAACAATAGTATTCCATTACATTCACATACCACAGTTTATTCAGCCATTCCTCAATTGATGGGCATCCCCTTGATTTCCAGTTTTTGGCCACCACAAGGAGTACTGCTATAAATGTTTTTGTACATGTGGGACCCTTTCTCATTTTTATGATCTCTTGGGGATATAGTCATATAAGCGGTATTGCTGGGTTAAAGGGTATGCACATTTTTGTAGCCTTTTGGGCATAGTTCCAAATTTTTCTTCATGAATAAGAAGAAATCAGCCAGCAAACCCTAAAACAAGAGTCCTATTTATTAAAGCTCAGGGTATTCAAACAATTAGTATTCTTTTTTGTTCTTTTTCTCTTTGTTTCCATTTTGGGTACTTATTTGCTATTTAACTTTTCCCCAATTACATATAAAAAACAATTTATCATTTTTTTAAACTCTGAATACCAAATTCTCTCCCTTCTTCTTTTCCTGCCCCCCTCATTGGGTAGGCAAGCAGTTTACCATTGGTTATACTTGTGGAGTCGTGCAAAACATATCCATGATAGTCATCTTGTAAAAGTAAACACAGACCAAAAAAACCCCAAAAAAACAAAACAAAAAAACCCAACAAACAAAAAATCCCAAAACCTTAAGATAAATAAAGTAATAAAAAGTATAATTTGATTTGAATTCAGACATCATGGTGTCTTTCTCTGGGAATGGATAGCATTTATTTTATCATGTCTTTCAGAGACATCTTGGATCACTATACAATGAGGATAGCTAATTCATTCAAAGCTGATCCTCTGACCATATTGCTGTTACTTTGTACCCAGTACATTTCACTTTGCATCAGCCCATACAGATATTTCCAGGTTTTTCTTAGAGTATCCTGTTTATCATTTCTTGTAGTGCAATATTATTCCATCATTATGACCTAGCACAACTTGTTAAGTCATTCCTCAATTGATGGGGATACCCTCAATTTCTAACTTTACTTTCAGAAAACAGCTGCTATAAACATTTTTGTACATGTAGGTCCTTTTCCTTTGTAGGATTTTAAAAATCTCTTTTGGTATACACAACTAGCAGTTGTATTGCTAGGTCAACGAGTATTCATGGTTTTGTAGCCTTTGGGTAGAATTCCAAATTGCTCTACAGAATGGTTGAATCAGTTCACAACTTTGTCAGCAGTACCTTAATGTCTCATTTTCCCCACATTTCCTCCAACATTTGTCATTTACCTTTTCTGTCCTATTAACCAATCTAATACATACCAGGTAGTATATCAGAATTGGCTTAATTTGCATGAGTTAGATTTTTCTATATAGCTATAGAAAACTTTGATTGCTATGTCTGAAAACTGATCATATCTCTTGATCATTTATCAACTGCTGAATGGCTCTTATTTTTATAAACTTCACATGGTTCTCTGCATGGTATAGAAATGCTTCTTTTTTTTCACAGTTACTCTTGCTAACTGTATTTCCCTCCATCCTATCCTCCTTTCCCCCATTTATTCTATTCTCTCTCTCCTCTCAGCCTGCCCCTTCTCAAAAGTGTTTTGCTTCCAACTATACCTTCCCCTAATCTTCCCTCCCTGTTACTAACCACCCCCCTTCTCTGAATTCCCTTTCCCTCCTATTTTCCTGTTCGCTAAGATAGATTTCTATACCCAATTGCCTATGTATGTTATTTCTTTTTTGAGTCAATCCTTCTGAGAGGAAGGTTACTCACTCCCCCTCGCCTACTTCCTCTTCTCCTCTACTGTAAAAGCTTTTCCTCACTTCTTTTATCATTTACTCTAATAATAATTTTACAGTTTGCTCTCCCTTTCTCTTTCTCCTAGTACATTCTTCTCTAATCCCTTAATTTTATTTTTAGATATCATCCCTTCATATTCAATTCTTCTGTTCCATCTGTCTACTTATATTCCTTCTAATCTAATAATGAGAAAATTTTTATGAGTTGCAAATATCATCTTCCCATGTAGTCATATAAACAGTTTAATCTTAATAAGTTCATTATGATTTCCTTTTCCTGTTTACCTTTTTGTGTTTCTCATGAGTCTTGAATTTGAAAGTCAAAGTTTCTGTTCAGTTCTCCTTTTCATCAAGAATGTTTGAAAGTCCTCTATCTCATTGGTGTTCCATTTTTCCCCCTGAAGGATTATACCCAGTTTTGCTGAGTAGGTGATAAGTGGTTTTGATCCTACCTCCTTTACTTTCCAGCATAGCATATTCCAAGTCCTCCAATCCTTTAATGTAGAAACTGCCAATTCTTCAGTTATCCTGTCTGTGACTCTACAATATTTGAATTGTTTTTTTTTTCCTGACTGCTTGAATTATTTATTTTCCTTTACCTGGGAACTCTGGAATTATACTATAATGTTCCTGGCTTAAAAATTATGCCTTCCTGACTCTAAGAATAGTTCTTTGTCCGTTAACCCATGTTTCTGCCCTTAGTTGTCAGCAATTACAAAGGAATTACACATAAGGCAAAAGTATACCATATAAATAAATGTAGAAGACATAGCTGGATATTCACTGGAAACAGAAAAATTGGACAGACCATATATACCAGAAAGAATAAAAGTCCAATTCAACTTAGCTGGCATATGTTTTCATTCATTACTTCCCTGAAGTGATTGATAGAGATCTGGACCTTGGTCATGAAGATCTGAGCTGACATAAGCTTTTAAATATTTACTGGCCATGTGATCTTGGAAAAGTCAGTTAAACCTTTGTTTGCCTAATTTTCTTCAACAATGAAATGGATATGATAAGAACACCTAATTCCCAGGGTTGTTGTATGTATCAAATGATATAATAATTTTAAAGCACTTAGAGCAATGCTTGACATATAGTGAACACTAAATGAATGTTAGTTATTACTCGATATATACAATCTTTTCCAAGTCTTATTCTCTACTTATGTGACATCTTTTGTATTTAGTCTTTTTCTCTGATCACACAGCCACCATCCTGGTTCAAGTTTTCTTCATCATCATGAAGATTGTAATATTTTCTGATAAGATTCTGTGCCTCAAGTGTCTACCCACTCCAATCCATTCTCTGCTCAGCTGATAAAGTCTATTCAATAAATTCAATGAATCCCTATTATTTCCATGAATAAATATTTTAAAATTATCCATTTGTCTTTCAAAAATTCTTTATAAGTAAACCCTTCCCTTTCTTTTCAGTCTTCTTAATGTCTTACACTTTAGCCTTCACCATGTACTCTAGAATCTAATTGTACTGGTGTACTTCCTATTTTTCTTTCCTAAGTGGAATGGATCATATTCCATCTTGAGACTTTGACTTTATACTGTCCAACCCCTATGCCTGAAATGCTTTCCCTCTTCACCTGTTGTTTTATAGTTACACTTTGTCTTTCTGTGTCTATCAGCTAAATGTGCTAAGCAAACATTTAGGCAGTTAGTATGACACAATGGAAAATGTAGAACTGAACTTTAGAGGAAGTGGTGTCGAATCTGGCTCTGAACTTTCAGTGGACTTAGGTAAATAGCAGCCTCTAGGGACTTCAATTTTCTCGTATGTAAAATGAAGGATGTGTGGACTACTTGATCTATAAGATTTCTGGTATCATTAAATCTCTGAAATAGTAGCTCTAGGTAAATGTGTTGCATTAGGGAAACAAACTTTTTTGAACAAGAGTTTGCATGGTTGGTTTTTTACTCCATACCTATGGAGGAAGTTGTGTCATGAAGGAATTTTTAGTTAACCTGGGTCAATTAACCTTCAGTAAAATGCTAGAGGAATTCATTATTTTACATATAAGATAGACTATAATTCAGCTATTTGAATTCCTCTTATATCTATGAAAGAACATAAATAAGTTCTGTCAAAAGACATGATTGTCTATTCACTTCTTAGATATGCAGTGATCACAAAAGGAGGTAAAGCATTAATAAAGTTACTTTTATTTCTATTATGAACTTTATATCATTTTTCCTGAATTATTGCATATCACTTAAATATAAATCTCTCTCTGTCTCTCTCTCTCTCTGTCTCTCTCTCTCTGTCTCTCTCTCTCTCTCTCTCTCTCTCTCTCTCTCTTTCTCTCCCTCCCTCCCTCCTCCTCTTCCTCCCACCTACAAAACTATCACTAAAACATCTAGATTCATAAAAAGTTAAAAGACCAATATGAAAATGAAACTGTAGTCTCAGTTTTTCATAAACAATGTTAACTATTAACTTTCTTCAACTATGTATTGTTTCTGTTTTTGTCAGCTTGAGGTTGAAAAGCAACAAGTATAATTGCCATTTTCCTGTCTTCTACAACTCATAGACAACGTTGAGTTTAGCCTCCCTGTTAGTGGTGTGAACTGTAAATAGGTGTTTTAATGAGGCAAGTCTGGGCTCAGTTTCAAAATTTGGTAAAACTTTGGTTTGTCCCATCAGAAGTGAAGATCAGACTGTCTGTTTGGTGAGTTATATCTTTTGGAGCTTTTGTTGCATTAGTTGCTGCTTTTGAGAACTAAAGAGAGTAAAACCTTAAAGCTCATTGCATCTGAGGTTTTATAGATATGAAAACTCTACATATGTAGCTGATCTACCCTCTGTGGAACTCATTTACTGAGAGATGTCTTTCCACAGTGATCTTTGCTGATTTTGAGATAGCACTTACAGCATAAATATCCTTTATTTCCAAGCTACATGATTTCAACTGATAGAATAGGAGAAAACCATGTTTTCTTATTTTAGTCACATTTCTTATCAATTGACATATCCCCAATATTGTGATAATGTTGTAGTTACCTTAAGAAGTAAGTGACTATTGGTAGCAAAGTAAGGCAAATATTCTGTCAGTCACACCATTTTTTGAGTGGTCAGAATTTGTATTACAGGGGTTGAGATACTTAAATATACATATTACAGAGTACCTTCTGCCAAATCTTATAAAAGGAAGACTTAGGGAGTAAATAGAATAATTTACTCATACAATAATGTCTCACGAAAATGTTCAACTTAATCAAGTAATGCAAATAACTGAACCATATCCCTCTCAGTGAAAATTTGTTTAAATGTATGATAACTATAAAAAATTAACAATGCTTTTCCATAATTGGTGGCAATTAATATCGTTCAGTGGCAGCTAATATTGTTCAATGAATGAATAGATGAATGAATGCATTACATTAGTTTCATTGCTTTATATCTGTGACATTTGACTGAGCTTAAGTATGTGTGTACATGTTTTGCACATATATGTGTTTGTGGGTTTTTTTGTCTTTGATTAATTCCAGAAATTTGATTGTGTTCTATGAAAATAGAAGTCATTTGTAATCAGCTATCCTCCTTTTCTCTTCAGAATATAACCTGTGATATCATCCAATTTTCTCAGCTGCTTTACTCTTGTACCAGATGAAAATGTGCCCCTTCTTACCAAGGCCAGACCCTTCTTCATATACACGTGATCCCATTCCTTAGATCTTCTCCAGGAGATTCTTCTCACTATCGTCTTCTGTTTATTCTTCCAATTCTTTACCTACAACCACAAAGCATCCTCAAATTTCTTCCTTGCTTAAAACCCTCTCGGTAGATCTTGCAATATCTGAAAATATCACTCTATATTTCATTTCCCTTTCTCAATCAGACTCTTCGAATGAGATTTATGTCATTTCTCATTTCACTCACTGCATTCTATACTGGCCACAATGTGACTTTATCTAATCATTCAAATTAAAATACTCTTTAGAAAGTGACTAATTATCCCTCAGCTACCAAGTCTTTATCAATTTTCATTTCCCTTAATTTACCTGCCATATATGACATTCTTGACCATTCTCTTTTTCATAGGATACTGTGACATGACTTTGTCATTGTTCTTCCATTATTTATCTCCTCCTTTTTAACTATCTCTTCTATGTCTTCAAGCACCAAATATCCCATAAATATGAGTATATCTAAATAAACTGTCCTGGAACTTCTAGTCTCTCTTCATAATCTTGGTGAGGTCATCAATTCATACAACTTTAGTTATAATTTTTGCTATTTAATGGCTCTCTGATCTGCTTCAAGTTTTAGTCTCTTTCCTGTTTACCGGAAATTTTATAATATATGTCTTTTAGAATATACAAACTCATCATGTCCTAAACTGAATTTACTATTTCTTCCCTCAACAACAAAAAAACAAAAAACAACAAATCTTATTTCTACTACTGGCAACTTGCACATTTCAGACTTGCAGATTTTCTACCTCATTGTAATTCTCAGGTACTCTTCCTCACTTTCTTCATTTATTAGTTCCCATCAAAATTTCTGTCTACAAAATATTTTTCATTATTACCCATGTCTTCATTTAATAAGTTTTAGAACCTTGTCAATACTCACTTAGACTGTTGCAGTGGCCTACTAACTCATTCCCTTGCCCCAAGCCTTTCTGTTCTTCAATCTATCCTTCATGCTTGAAGTGTATTCCCTCTTTCACTTCCAATAAGGTTCACCTGAAATACCACTAACTACATGAAGAGATAGTTTTCCAGGTACTCTCAAACTACTAGTGCCCTTTTCCAAAGAATCAATTATTTCTAATTTGCATATATGTAACATATGTACCTAGGGTGGCCTCAGAATGGACCATTACCCTCTCTAAACAGATTAAATCAATATCATCAAGATACTTCTCTACTAATGGCTTTTCTTTATTTAAATTGTTGAATGGTAATGTATAAATACATATACAAATATATGTATATATACACACATGCATAGATACATGTGTGTATATGTATGTTTATATGTGTGTATCCCTCATAACACTCCATTACTCACTAAGATGACAAACAAAATGATATTAAACATGTAAAATCATGATAAACATATTTCCACATCTGCCATATCACAAAAAAGAAAAAGAAAGAAAAGTATACTTCAGCTTCCAAAGATATCTTACATTTTTTCTCTAGAGACAGATCACATTCTTTTCCTCATGAATCCTTTGGAATTGTCTTGGATCACTGTATTTATCCGAGTAGCCAAGTGTTTCACAGGTGATAACGATTACAAATTTGCTGCTATCTTTGCACAGTATTCTTCTAGTTATGACTTCACTGTTTTTAAGCTTACTTAATTCTTGCCATTTTTTTCTGAAATGACCCCCCATTCTTTCTTTCTGTTTTTCATGTTTCTATTTTTTTTCAAAATTTATTTATTTATTTTTAATTTTTAATATTCACTTCCTTAAGAGGTAGAGTTCCAAAATTTCTCCCTATCTCTCCCCTCCACCTATGTGAAGAGAACATGCAATTTCATATAGGCTCTACATCTACATTCATATTAAACCAATTTTCACATCAGTGGAGTTGTAAAGATGCCTTAGATCCAATGAGAGAAACCACGAGGAAGAAGAAACAGGCAAAAAAAAATACAAATAATATGCTTCAATCTGGATTTTTCTGACTGTGGACAACAATTTCCATCATGAGTCCTTTGGAGTTGTCTTAGATACTTACATTGATAAGATGTAAGTCTGTTAAAGTTAGTCATCACACAATGAGGCTGTTACTGTGTACAGTGTTCTCCTGGTTCTGTTCACTTCACTCAGCATCAGTTCATATAAGCCTTTCCAGGTTTTTCTAAAATCCACCTGCTCATCATTTCTTGTAGTACAATAGTATTCCATTACATTCATATACCACCACTTGTTTAGCCACTATTCTATTGGTGGACATCCCCTAAATTTCCAATTCTTTTCCACCACAGAAAAAGCTAATCTAAATATTTTTGCACATGTGGGTCCTTTTTCCCATTTGTATGATCTCTTTGGGATACAGAAATAAAAGTGTTATTGCTGGGTCAATAGGTATGCACGTTTTTATAGTTCTTTAGGCATAGTTCCAAATTGCTCTCCAGAATGGTTGGATCAGTTCACGACTCCTCCAGCATGTACTAGTGTTCTAATTTTCCTATATGTTTCTCATAATTTATCATTTTCCTGTTTTGTCATGTTAGCTAATCTTATAGGTACCTTGGAGTTGTTTTGATTTGCATCTCTCTAATCAATAGTGATTATTTTTTTTTGAATTTTGAATTTTGAACATTTTTTCATATGACTATAGATAGCTTTAACTTCTTCATTTGAAAACTGCCTATTCATATTCTTTGACCATTTATCAATTGAGGAATGACTTGTATTCTTGTAAATTTGACTCAGTTCTCTATGTACTTTAGAAATGAGATCTTTAACAGAGACACTGACTGTAAAAATTCGTTTGCAGTTTTCTCCTTCGCTCCTAATCTTGGTTGCTTTGAGTTGGTATATGCAAAAAATTTTCAGTTTAATGTAATGTAATCAATATTATTCATTCTGCATTTCATTGCATCCTCTATCTCTTATTTGGTCATAAATTCTTCTATCCTCCATAAATATGACAGGTAAAATATAGTTTGCTCTTCCACTTTGCTTATGGTATCAACCTTTATATCTAAATTGTGCACCCATTTTAACTTTAGTTTGGCATGCAGTATAAGTGGTTGATTTATGCCTAGTTTCTGCCATACTATTTTCTTGTTTTCCCAGAAATTTTTGTCAAATAATACATTCTTATTCCAGAAGTGAAGTCTTTTGGTTTATCAAACAGTAGATTACTATAGTCATTGACTACTGTGTCTTATGTACCTAACTTATTCCACTGATCCACTTATTCCACACTATTTCTTTGCTAGTACCAAGTAGTTTTGGTGATTGCTGCTTTATAGTACAATTTAAGATCTGGTATGACAACTCCACCTTCCTTTGTATTTCTGTTCATTAATTTCATTGATATTCTATGTCTTTCCAGATGAATTTTTATGTTATTTTTTCTAGTCCAATAAAATAATTTTTGGTAGTTTGTTTGGTATCACTGAATAAATAAATTAGTTAGGTAGAATTGTCATTTTTATTATATTACCTCAGCTTACCCATCAGAAATTGATGTTTTCCTATTATTTAGATGTAACTTTGTGTGAAAAGTGTTTTTCAATTGTGTTCTTACAATATCTGGGTTAGTCTTTTCAAGGAGACTCCCAAATATTTTATAATGTCTACAGTAAAATTAGATGTAATTTCTTTTTCTATCTCCTGCTGTTGGGCTTTTTTAGTAATATATAGAAATGCCAATGATTTATATGGGTTTATTTTATATCCTTCAAATTTGCTAAAGTTATTTATTATTTCAAGTAGATTTTACTTAATTCTCTAGGATTCTCTAAGAATATCGTCGTATGTCATCTGCAAAGAGAGATAGTTTTGTTTCTTCTTTGCCTGTCTAAATTCCTTCCTTGTTTTCTTCCCTTAATGATAAAGCTAATGCTTCTAGTACCATATAAAATAGCAGTGGTGATAGTGCACATAATTGTTTCATCCCTGATCTTATTGGAAATGCTACTAGCTCAGCACCCTTACATATAATACTTTCTTATGAATTTAGATAGGTGTTAGTTATCAGTTTAAGGAAAACTCCATTTATTCCTATGCCCTCTAGTCATTTTAATAGGAATGATTGTACTTTATTGTCAAGATATTGTCAATATCTGCAACTATTGAGATAATCATATGGTTTCTTTTAGTATTGTTGTTGATATCATCAATTATGTTGATAATTTTCCTAGTATTGAACTAGCCTGTATTCCTGATATAAATCCTATGTGATCATAGTGTTTATTCTCATGGTAAATTCCTGTTATCTTTTTGCTAATATTTTATTTAAACTTTGCATCTAATATGCATTACAGAAATTCATCTATAATTTTCTTTCTTCTGTCACTGTTTTTAAAAGCTAAAGAGGACTCCATCAAAAACATAGGTCATAACTTGTTCAGTCATTCCTCAGTTGATGTGCATCTCCTCCATTTCAAATTCTGTCACCAAAAAAAAAAAAAAAAGGAACTGCTATAAATAGTTTTGTCTTTATATGTCCTTTTCTTTTTTTTTTTCTTTTTTGATCTATTTGGTATATAGACCTTTTAGCACTATTGCTGGATCAAAAGGGAGGCAGTTTCATAGCCAACTGGCATAATTTCAAATTGTTCTCCAGAATACTTGGACCATTTCACAACTCCACCAGCTCTTTAGTTAGTATACCTCTTTTCCCTAATCCTCTAAATCATTTACCATTTCCTTTTTCTGTCAGGTTAAACAATCAGATAAGTGTGAAGTATTTCTTCATACTAATTTTAATTTGCATTTCATGCATGCATTTCATACATTTAGTGTGTGTGCGTGCGTGTGTGTGTGTGTGATACTTCATTGTCCATGGTATTTTCTAGGAAAATGTACTTCCCTGGTTACCTCTTTTAATTAGATCTATTTTTTACTTTTAATTTGTCTGAGACCATGATAGGTCCTGCCTTTGTATCTTCAGATGAAACAGCAGATTCTGCTCAGCCCTTTATTTTAAATCTGTGTGAATCTTTTTATTTCAAATATGGCTAAACTATCATGTTTATATATTGCTTACATAAAACGTATTGTTGGGTTCCAATTTCTAATTTGTTCTGGTGTCTGCTTCCATTTTATGGATCAGCTTATTGCATTCACAGTCACAGTTATGATTTCTGTTTATTTACCTCCATACTATTTTCTTCCGTTTATCCTTCTCTCTCTCTTTTCATTGTGTCCTTTTTTGAAAGACATTTTTGATTCTGACTGTTTTATCATTCTCTTCTGCCTAACTCTTAAACCATTCTCCTATTTTCTAATTAAGATACACTTCTATACCCCACTCTGTGTGTGTGTGTGTGTGTTCTTCCCTCTTTGAACCAATTATGATGAGAGTAAGGTTTAAGCATTGCCCATGAATGCCCCATTTCTCACCACTATGAAAGCTCTTTCTTAAGTGCTTCTTTCATGTACTAAAAATGTCCCCATTCTACTTCTCCTTTTCTCCTTTTCCCATTAGATCCTTCTTTCTTACCCATTTATTTATTTTTTTTAATTTTAGAGAGCATTCCAACACTATTGACATTCATTCCTTCTATTTATGTAGATCCCTTTTAAAAGCTCTAATAATTATTTAATTTCTTGGGAGTAATACGGTATTTGTTCACTTAGGAACATAAACAGTTTAATTTTTTTGAAGCCCTTATGGTTACATTTTCATGTTTACTTCTTTACGCTTCTCATGAGCAGCATTTGAATGTCAGGTTTTCTGTTCAGCTTTGGTCTTTTCATTAGGAATAATTAAAAATCCTTTATTTCATTGTTTTCAGTTTGTTTCTCCTAAAAGATTATATTCAGTTTTGATGGATAGATTATTCTTGGTTTTAATCCTAGCTCCTTTGCTTTCCATAACACCATATTCTAAGCCCTTTAAATCTTCCATGTGCAAGCAGCTATATCTCATGTGATCCTAGCTATGACTCAGTGATATTTGAATTGTTTCTCTCTGGCTGCTTGCGGCAGTAGAACCTTGATTTACAAATGTAATCCATTCTGTGATTCGCTTTGTCATGCGATTTGTTCATATTACAGAGTGAATTTTCCCATAGAAAATAATGTAAAGTCAAATAATTGGTACCACATCTACCAAACTATTCATATAAAATAATTATTTATAATTATAAATAAGTTTTTTGTCCCTAATGCACCTGAAATATAATAGCAATGATTAGTACACAATATAAACTGAAAATAATAATAATACTTGATTTTCAGAATCCTTTTTGAGCTCTTCCATAGCATGGGACCATTGAATTTTTTTTTGATGTTTTGGATGTGGAAAACTTGATTTTTATGTTTTCCTCTGATAGTATGCTGTGTTCTTCCTCATCAGAAAGAATGGAAGAAAATACCTTTTCACCAAGAAAGTAACCTTCTTTAGTCTTATTTTTTTTTCCCTTTTTGGGCATTTTCCTAGCCAGTTACTTGGCGTTTGAGTCCTTTGTCAAGTGGAGGGTATACTATAGGGATCTGTAAGTTCTAGTTCCTCCAAGGTGGCACAATCAAAGGAGAGGAGTTTACTCCTCTCCTGTGCTGCGTTCTGGTCTGAGAGCAACCACAAGCACTTTTTTTCTGCCCAGGAACTGTGAATATGATTCCCTCTCCACAACCACAACCAGCCAGCACTCCTCCACATCCCAGGACCACCACTCAAAACTGAGACCCAGATCAGCCACTTGATTCCCCCAGGGTCTTTAGAGTGAGGGCTCCAAAGGTGGGCACTGATGCTGCGGTGGCTACCATCATTCCAGGGCTGGGGTTGGACCACACTCCCTGCTTACCTAGGTGAAAGAGCTTTCTCCCTGACCTTTGAAACTGTCTTTGGCATTTGTGGGTTGAAAAAATCTGGAAACCACAGCTACTACCCATGATTCCATGCCCTGAATCCTGCTCCAGTGCTGCCTTTGATGTGCTGTGAGACCAAGGCTGTGCTGTACTCTGCTCTGAGCCCAGTGTGATAGACCTTTTCTGTTGACCTTCCAGGCTGTCTTGGGCTGGGAATCTCTTTCACTCTGTCATTTTGTGGTTTCTGCTGCTCTAGAATTTGCTTAGAGTCATTTTTTACAGGTATTTTATGGGCTATGGAGAGAGCGCCTAGAGCAGATCCATCTTTCTACTCTACCATCTTGGCTCCACCCTCTGTCCCATGTTTCTTTTTTTGGGAACTAGAGTCCTGGTTACTTGCTTTGTGTGCTGTGGCCTCTAGTTCTTTCAGCTAGAAGCTATATAATGCTGCATCCTACTTTTTGCTGAGCTGGCTGGTATGTTCTGAGGCTGAGGTGAAGTCTATCTGATTTTCTCAGGAATTAAACTGAAGGTTTGGGGGATGAGTGGTCTGGCCACTGGAGGTCTCCTTCTCCTCTTGGGCTGTGCTAAAAGTACAGACAGGCTCAGGACCTGGTGAACCCTGTCTGTACTGATATCTGTCCAAATCCCCTGGCTGTGGTAAGGAATGCCTGGCATCCTGGTGTTGGCATTTACTGGCTCCACCTGCCTTGGGATTCAGGATCTCTTGATGGTCCACTGAAGTGGGACTTGCTGGGATGCCTCAGGTCCTACACTGATCCTCTTCAGCCAAATCAAGAGAGTCCCTTCCCCTCAAACTCTCCAGCCTCATAAGTTTAAAGATTGTTGCACCTCTTCTCCTGGCTCCGCTATTCCAAGATTTTTCCTGAGACAATATTCTCTGGGTTTTTCAATAAGGGAGGGTGAGACTACTTACAGCTTACTCTGACATCTAGGTTCTTGGAAGTTCCAAATCCCCTTTTTCTTTATGTATTAATTGTGATAAAGAGGTGTGATTTGAATCCATAAAATACAGTGAGATCTTGAATTAAATCAAATGCACTAGAATACTCATTACAAGAAAAGTGATGAGTGACTTTTTTTAAACTGTAGAAACTCATGATAACTGCCTATTCAATGGCAAGGAGGGAGGGTGATGTTAATGAAAGAGAAGTATCTTGATTTTGAAAGTAAAGGTACTTAAAGCATTAGATTGAGCCAACGAGTCATATTTTAATGTTATATGTTATGGGATCATTATTTTTACTTGTTTTCTTTCAAGATGCCATTGAAGAGTTATGAGCTTTTTTCCACTTTGTTCTAGCTATAAGGTTCATTTCTACTCTAGTCAAGGAATATCATGGATGAATTGCTTTTTATTTTCACCATTTAAATAATATTGCAAATGGTGAGTTAAATGTCAATTGCTCACAGGAAAAAAAAAAGGCCTTTATTAAATTGGCTACTTCTTTCTGTAAACCATGTTCTTCTCTAGGGAAAAGTGGTTGGCTTTGATTCCTATGCTTCTGGAAATTTGTAAATAAGATACAATAACAAGAAATTAAACAAAGGAATCACTTGTGATATGTTTTGAAATATGATTAATTTTTTTTTGGCAACTTTAGATTTGAATGAGTGTTTGGATACAATTTCAGGAATAATATTTTGATGTTAAAAAAACATGTCCCCTTTCTGTTGTTGCTTCATTACTTTTCATTTCCCACTCTGGTCAACATATGTTTGCGATAACTTTTATGCATACTGTAGATATAATTCTGTATATTATTTTAGAAAGGCCTTAATTTAGTAATAATAAATAAACAGAATGCTTGGTTTTAAATCATATTTTTTACACTACCCCTTTAATTTATTTTCATTTATTCTTTTTATTGTTATAGGAAGAAACAGTTTCAGTGCTGTAATTTTATAATAAAACATTGTGAGGAAAAATTATTAGTTGTAATACCAGAATCTAAGCATCATTAAAAGTTTACACAGGAATTCCTTTTGATAATATAACAGGAGATTTGGTAGCTGTATCTTTTGCACAAAGATCTCTGTGTTTAAGTTTTGAGAAAATTGATTTCCATCATTTCCTGGTATGCTGATAAATGCTGAGTTTAATTCCAAGCACAGATTTAGAAATATTTAATTAACCTTTTGTATTTTTAGTTTTTTTTCCTTTTGTTAAGATATATTGTGTCCTTCTTGACTTGGCAGTTTATGTAATTGTGATTTATACTTGTTCATTCAATTGAATTCATTGTTAAAGAGAGAAGAAATGTGGTAAAGAGTTAAGAAGTAAACTGATGATTGTTCCTCTTTCCTAAATAATAGAGTTTCTTTTCTGATATCAAATAATATAGGTGGGGCTACAATGGTTTGGAAGGAAGGAAGGAAAGAAGCAGATAATATTATCATACTGTGAAATAAAAAAAAAATCTGGTCTTAGCTTTCATGACTTTGCCTGGTGCTGTTAAGTTGTAAACACAAGAGTACTGTGTCTCAGAATTTAAAGTTAGGAGTGTGGTAGAAGTACTGCTTAAAGTATAATGACAGAAACAATCAAGTCCTTTCACTTTAGAAATATGGAAGCTGAGAAAAGTATTTAATTGAAGTTTCTAAACTTATGAATAGCAGTGAATATAATTCTGTATGCAATCTGTAGAATGCCAGAAATGGCTGTTAGGGGAAGGGTCTCATTAAAACTTGAGAGAGAGAAAAAATATGACAAATAAAGCAAAGTTTTACTTTACACAGCGGTCAGAAACTTATAAAATTCACCACCAAGAGGAAGAAAAGTCAAAAAATATATAATTAGATAGACTAAAAGTTGAAAGTCATGGGATAATAAATCCATGAAAGGTTATTAAAATAAATTTGGGTACAAGGTCCTCAATATCCCTGACCCAATAGTAACTACTTACAGCAACAGAATTATGAGCATATGGAGACTTTCAATTAGTACACGTTCTGCTCTTGGATTTTTTTTGTCTCTAAGAAGAATAGAATACAACATGTAATCTCAAAAAATTTTATTTGAATTCCATGCCTGACTATTGCAGCATAGAAATGAATTAGCAAAAATCACTCTGTCAAATGAAAGCTTAGTCTGCTTGGTATTATAGATATCCCCAAATAAGAGAGACTGCTGCTTTCTACTTAGAACAGACACTTAAATAAGCAGTGGCTTGCATTCCTGGGGCCTAAAATAGACAGCAGTAATAAAATTAATTCTCATCACATCCCCTTTGTTATTATTTTTGTTAGACAATACTTTTTTGATTTAATATTTTGATTTGGGCCGTATTACAATTTATGTATACTTTATAAAGGTCAGTGAAAGTAACAGAAGGGTGAGTGTCCAGTCCTTAGACATCTGATTCTTATTAATATATCAGTTCACAGCTTTGGCTATGGAAGTGTATTGCTAAATCATAATCAATGTATGATACACTGCAGCTCTGAGATCATGAGATGCTAAATTGTCCCTAAAGTATTGGTGCTTATCTGAGATTTCAATTTTTTGTTTTGGTCCTGATATATTGTGTTGTACTTGGAATTTCCTCCTGGTTTTAATGAGCCATTTCTTTTTTGCTTTTATTAGAAAGGGGAGGATAGCTATATGGGTGAAATTTATTTTTTATTCTGTCTAGCTAACAATTTTTAACATCATCTCACCTTCCTATTCACTGCCTTCTCATGATTTTAAATTGTGCAAGTTAAAGACAGGAGCTTGCATTAAGGTTAGACATCCCCACCCAGCTATTGCGGTTGAAAAGTCTAGCAAAATCTTGAAAAATCCAGTATGTCTTGCTGAAGGCTTTCTTTTTAGACTCAAATGATAACAAAACCCTCGACTTACATTTGTGCCCTAATGAACATTCCTATCACGATAAGATAAGAAGTAAACAGCAAAGAGAAGTCATAAGGGACTTACTAATGTTGAACTGTTTATGTTCCTACATGAAAAGATAATATTTGTAACTCTTGAAACTTTTTTCAGTATCTGGGTAGCTGGTGGGATCACACAAACACGCACACATACACACACACACACACAGAGACAGAGAGCGCAAGGTGAATTGAATAGGATGGGATCGTATCTTAAAATAATGAAATTAAGCAGTGAGAGAAATATATTGGGAAGAGAAAGGGAGAAATGGAATAGGGCAAATTATCTGTTATAAAAGAGGCAAGTAAAAGACTTTTCAGTGGAGGGAAAAAGGGAGGAGGTGAGAGAAAAAACATGAAGCTTACTCTCATCATATTTAACTAAAGGAAGGAATAAAATGCACACTCATTTTGGTATGAAAACCTATCTTACAATACAGGATAGTAGGAGAGAAGGGGATAAGCAGGGTGGGGGGATAATGGAAAGGAGGGCGATGGGAGGAGGGAGCAATTTTGGGGAGGGATAGAATAAAAAGAGAATAGAAGAAACGGGAGGGCAGGATAGGATGGAGGGAAATATAGTTAGTCTTACACAACATGACAATTATGGAAGTCATTTGCAAAACTGCACAGATATGGCCTATGTTGAATTGCTTGCCTTCCCAAAGGGAATGGGTGGAGAGGGAGGGATGAAGAGAAGCTGGAACACAAAGTTTTAGGAACAACTGTTGAGTATTGTTCTTGCAACTAGGAAATAAGAAATACAGGTAATGGGGTATAGAAAGTTATGTTGCCCTTCAGGACAAAAGAAAAGATGGGGATAAGGGAAGGGAAGGATGTTAGAAGGGAGGACAGATTGGTGATAGGGGTAATTAGAATGCTTGGCATTTTGGGGTGGGAGGAGGGGAGAAATGGGGAGAAAATTTGGAACCCAAAATTTTGTGGAAATGAATGTTGAAATCTTAAATGAAGTTAAATAAAATAAATAAATAAAAAAGATAAGACAAGAAAAGATTCATTTTCAGCAGTATCATCGATCAGAGCATTAGGATATAATTAATTTGATTCAATTCAATAAACATTTTGTCTATTATATATGTATGACATTAGTCTAGGTTTTGGTAATACAAAGACTAAAAAGAAAATAAGGCCTTCCCTCAAGCAACTTGCAGCATTGTTGTTGTGTTTGTACTTTGTTCTCAAGAGGACCATGACATCAAGATGATGACATGACTTGCAGTTGGCTTTGATTTGAGTGAGGGAGGGCTGGGCAAGGTCATCAACCTCACTCTCTTCTCCTAAGCCATCTGGGACTAGTGACCTGATATTCATCAGGATGGCTGGAGATGGCCCAGGATGCAATGGGAAACCCTGGCCTTTTCAGGCTAAAGTCTTATCACATTCTCTCTCTGAGTGAGATACACCCATTCAATGCATGTGGGAGAGCTGAAAAGATACAAACCCAGTACAAACAAAGTACCATTCATTGGTTAAGTGCTCAACAAATGCTTGTTGACTGATTGAAAGCCATTTCAAAAGAAAAACAGTATCAACAGCTAGAGAGATCAGGAAAGGAGACCCTATGGAAAATGATAACTGAGTTGTGAAGGAAAGCTAGAGATTCTGAAGAGTAGGAGAAAAAAAACCACATTCCAGATATTTGGGACTTGACTATATGTTCATCAATAGAGAATTAGGAGATAAAGTTTCATAATTGGAAAACATCTAGCAAACTAGTTTGCCAGCTATGGAGAGCACACAAAAGGGAGTCACACTAAAGAAAACTGGAAACATAAGTGGAAGCCAAATTGTGTTGGACCTAAATTAAATGCTGGCCTGAGGATTGTGTATTTTATCTTAGAGAAAATGTGGCCATTGTTGTTCAGTGATGTCCCACACTTTGTGACTCCATGGACTGTAGCATGCCAGGCCCTTCTATCCTATACTATTTATCAAAATTTATCCAAGAGTGTATTTGTTGTTTTTATGACACTATCCTTCTTAACTTCTGCTGTCCCTTTATCCTTTTCCCTTCTATCTTTCTCAACATCAGGGTCTTTTCCAATGAGTCTCATCTTCTCATTATGTGATCAAAGTATTTAAGTTTCAACCTAACATTTGACCTTCCAGTGAATAGTTTGAATCAATTTTTAAAAAAATTGATTTGGTCTCCTTGCTGCCCAAGTGACTCATAAGTATTCTCTCCAGTCCCACAATTTGAAAGCATCGATTCTGTGGTGCTTAGCTTTCCTTAGCATCCAACTCTCACAGCCATAATTTGCTACTGGAAAAATCATGGTTTTTACTATACAGACCTTTGTCAGCAAAGTGATGTCTCTGCTTTTTAGTATGCTGCCCAGATTTGCCATAGTTTCCCTTCCAAGGAGCAAGTGTCTTTTAATTTCATGACTGCAGTCACCATCTCCAATAATCTTTGAGCCCAAGAACATACAATTTGATACTGCTTCCATTTATTCTCCCTGTATTTGCCAGGAAGTGATGGGATCAGTTGTCAAGATCTTAGTTTTTTTGACGTTAAGTTTCAAGTCAACTTTTACTCTCTTCTCTTTCACCCAATCAAGAGATTTCTTAATTTTTCTTTACTTTCTTGGAGACAATATAAAAGATTTTTGAGTGGGGATGGATTGGGATTACTTAGTCATATCTTTGCTTTAAGAATACCGGTTTGGGAGGATATGTGGGAAAATTGGAACGCCAGTGCATTGTTGATGTAGTTGTGAACTGATCCAACTATTCTGGAGAGCAATTTGAAACTATGTCCAAAGGGCTGTAAAACTGTGCATACCCTTTAATTCAGCAATATCAATTCTAGGTTTATATCCCAAAGAAATCATAAAAATGTAAAAAGGACCCTCATTCATAAAAAATATATATAGCAGCCCTTTTCATGGTGGCAAAATATTAGGAATTGTGTGGATATCCATCAATTGGGGAATGGCTGTACAAGTTGTGATATATGAATGTAATGGAATACTGCTATTCCATCATAAATGATGAACCAGCAGATATCAGAAAAAACCTGAAACAGCTGCCACGGAAACTGAGGAAAGTGAGCAGAACTAGGAGAACATTGTACATGGTAACAGCAACATTGTGCAATGACCAACTTTGATAGACTTAGCTCTTCTCAGCAGTACAATGATCTAAGACAACTCCAGGAGACTCATGATGGAAAATGTTATCCACATCCAGAGAAAGAACTATGAAGTCTGAATGCATATCAAAGCATGCTATTTTCTATCTTTCTTGTGTTTTTTCCCTTTTCTTCTGATTCTTCTTTCACAACATAACTAATACAGAAATATGTTTAATATGATTGTACAGGTATATCAGATTTCATGCCATCTTGGGGAAGGGGAAGGAGAGTAAGGGAGAAAAATTTAGTAATCAAAATCTTGTAAAAGTGAATGTTGAAAACTAAAAAAAACTCCACAATATAAGGAAAAAAGCTTTCACAATTTTAGTAATTCAGTGGGAAATGTATTGTCTCAGAACACATTTCCCCCTTACTAGAGGTCCTTCAGCAGAGAGAGCATAACTACTTCTCAGTTATATTGCAGTGGGGACAAGATCTCTTCCAATTCTGAAATTTATTGGTTCTGTGCTTTTCTGAATATCAATCATTAAACAAAGGCTGAGGAGAGGATAGTATATGAAGGTGTCTTTCTGGAACCTTTCCAATTGTACAAGAAAGATGATTACAGTTTCCTCCTGCACATAAAGCTAGTCCTGATTTTTCCAAAATGTGTACCTCATTTTAAATTCATATCCTTTTTCTTGGAGTATGCGTGATTCTGCCCAACTTGATATAATTTGCAAACTCAATGAAGTCATTGATATTGATACTAAGTAATAATAAATTCAGGGACACTGAAAAGCCTCAATAATCAACAGAGCATATTGAATTTTATTCACCACAAATTTCCTACAGCAGGTAACTTAATGGTATATTTTTCTCCTCTTTAAATATTGGATGAAGCAGTGGCCTGAAAAATACTGATGTCACAATGCCTATCTCCATGAAAAATTTATAGGCTGTGTTCATCAATATTTTAGATATTCACATATGTTTCTTTTCCTACAATACCTGTAACAGGAATGATAGATCTTTTGGCTATTTCACAATTTATCAAGAATGGAATATTTACCACCCAAGTACTGTTTTGTGATATGTATAACCATGAGAATTTGACAGATGTCCCTGTGACTAGAAAAGGTCATTGTCTATGTTTCCATCTAAGGTTCCTTCTTTTTTCACCACATTCATCAGCAATATGATCCTAAATACCAATCAATATTGAAGACTATGATGATAACTGGTACTGTCAGCTCTGTGACAGAGATGATGCTTTGTGGCTTGGATAAAATTTTTCCCTACTTTTTTGAATGATTTCAGTTTCTGGAATTTTATGCAATCGTCATATCTTAGAAATGGAAAGGACCTTATCAAATTTTTACTTTCATCTTTTATTTTCCTTCCAAACAGAACTGTACTTAAACTGAATATTTTTGATGATTTCTTGTCTTGCTCTTAAAGATTTGCATTCTCTTCATTAAGATTTCCAGAGACAGTTTTTAAAATCTCCAGAATTACTGTTAGTAGTGTTATTTATTATTTACCATGCAGCTTGTCTTAGGTTAAATTTCATATACTTGAGTTTACTTAACTGCCTTTGTCATCTCTAGCTTTAATAATTTCTAAAATTCTTTTAAATATTTCTTAACTTTAATAATTTAAATACTTCAATATTTTTCTTGTACTTTTATGGCATTTTTAATCAACATTTAACAATTTTCTCAATAAGGGTATAAATTTTTCATATTTCTATCTCAAATAAGCACTTACTGTAGTCAAGACCTAGAGAAGATAAAAGTTTAAGTAGGACTGTGATATCTGTTTATATCAAGAATGACAATATGTAGTCTCCAGTAAGCTAAAGATGTATGTACACATGTTTTGTATGTGAATGTGTGTGTGTGTGTATTTGGGAGTGTGATAAAGATATGATAAATATATTGGGACATTTGAAAGATCCGCAGCAAGTATTATAGGAAATATTGAGGAGACAAATCATTTAAGCTCTCTCAACAATCACTTTCCTCATCTGGAAAATGCACGCGTTGGCTTTGATTGTCTTTCGGGTAAATTCTAAAAGACTGTGAACTTTGGAGATGACCTCATATATACACAAAGGCTTGGAGTGACAGATTACAAACAGGGGATCTCCAATAATACACTTAAAGGAAATGATGTGAAATAACTTTGGATCCAGATCTGCAAGATTAAGGGCTTTGCATTTTCCCTTAGAAGGGCACTTTCAATGTTCTTTCCTTCCTTCCTTCCTTCCTTCCTTCCTTCCTTCCTTCCTTCCTTCCTTCCTTCCTTCCTTCCTTCCTTCCTTCCTTCCTTCCCTTCCCTTCCCTTCCCTTCCTTCCTTCTTCTTTCTTTTTTCCTTTTTTTTTCTTTCCTTCCCTCCTTTTTTTCTGGAGTACAGGTCATAGCCAAACTTGTGCACTAGGAACATTATATTAGCAGTTATATAACGATGAATTTGAGCGGGGGCTGGGTGCACAGGGAAAATGGATTATAAGATTACATGTTTAGTATTATAATAAACATTAGAGGCCATTAGTGAGGCTGAGACATGAAGAAGGGTTGGAGGGATTCTATAATAATTCAAATGGGAGAAGATGAGAGTGAATATCTATGAACCTAAAAGTGGACTATTTCAGAAAAGGGAGAAGCAAAACAGAATTTGAATACATTGATATTTAGGATAACAATAAGATGTTTACATTTAGAATGCATTTTAAGGTTATCGAAGTTCTTTCCATAGATTATGTCACTTGATACTAACTGCAATCCTATGAACTAGATATTGTTATTACCATTGTCTTAGAGATGAAGATATTGTAGTCAATGGAGATTAAGTAACTTCCTTGCAGTCCCTTAGCTAATAAGTATTTGAGGTGTCATTTGAACTCAGATCTTCTGGACTCTGACTCCTGTGCTCTTACATATTGTGAAAAATCATTGACTTTGTAAAAGGATAAGCATGATCGTTGTGGCCACATATAAATTATAACCATTGGTTAGCTGGAGAATGGATGTTCGTGTGTGTTCATCCTTCATTGCTGAAGAAAACCATGCTATCAGAGAAGTAATGACATCTTGCACTTGACTTTTGTTTTGAGGGAGGGCTATGCAGGTCATCAGCCTCACTTCTCCTCCAGAGTCATCTGAATCCAGTGACCAGATATTCATAAGGATGACTGGAGATGACCCAGGATGAGGCAGTTGGGGTTAAGTGACTTGCCCAAGGTCACACAACTAGTGAATGTCAAATGTCTGAGGTGAGATTTGAAGTCAGGTCCTGACTGCTGCACTGGTGCTCTATCCACTGTACCACCTAGCTGCCCCTACTTCTCAATGTAAGAAAATTCTATAAAGAAGCTTCTTTGATGTAGGAGAAGTATACTACTACTCAACCTTTACTGCAAGATTAGCAGCCCTGGAGACTCCTGTGTTTTTTGTAGCATGCACTGGCTATATTCATACTGCTGCTGCAGTGAAAAGTATGATTTGTTTTAAAAGTTCCAACATGCAGAAACAGAATTAAAGTAAATGGATATCGTTATAAACTTAATCGTCAGTAAGTACTCAGTACTGACCTGGACTAAAATAATGGCAGATGGTAGAGGTTGATCTCATTAGGTCTCATAGTTTATGTGGACCTCAAAAGTCGGTACAGATTTCTGGGAAAGCTAGCAACAGGAAAGGTCTAGGAGAAGCCCAGCTCCCCTAGAGAAACACCAAAAATAACTAAAAAGATACCAGAGTCATCCCAAGTACTCACAATGAAATTTAACAGGGATGTTTAGATATTTTATTTTTCTTTTCTATTATGAATATAGTGAGTATCCAAAGACATGAACATGTACCTTTAAAAAAATGACAAAGTTCTGTGGTTACTTCAAAAACTTTCCTTTTAATATGTTGCTTCCCCATATAAGGGGATAATTCAATACCTGTCTCGATTCCCTAGCTATTTAACACTTTACTCAAGCATTAGAGACATCACATACCCCTTCCACAAATCTGGCAATAATAGTGAGGGATGGAGGTAGAACAAATAATATTTTAAATACAGCTAATTTTGAAAAGCTTGCACTTTCTCTTTATACATATGCCCATATATATATACATATGCCTATATATGTGTGTATGTACACACACATATACACACATGCATGCATATAAATAACATTTTAATTTTCTTGTCACTTATGATCTCTGGATTTTTTTTCATTAGTGACTTCATTTAACTTTCTTCCGTATACTTACACTTTAAAGATAATGATTTCATTTTAGGGGGAATATATTTCATAAAATTTCATCTTTCCAATTCAAATGTGCAAGTAAAGTGAGTCCTTTAAGTGTGTTCTTTAAGTTTCCTTCTAGCTCCAAATCTATGCTTCTATAATGCTGTGTTCATATACTATATAACAGACAAGGTCATATATCTCCTGAACAATACTCTAGAGGTAATTCATGCTTTTCAAATAGAAAATTATGGATGTTAGAGAAACAACATATATATTTCTACACATTTCCCAATAACACTATTTTTTTCCTTTTAAAGAAAGTAGATTATTTTCAGTTCATGACTTTTACAAGTAAGTCAACTCTTCTGATAATATGGAAATACCTGCAGAGATAGTGCTGCAAAATTACCACATATCTTTCAATCATAATGCAAGCCTGGAGGAAGAGTCAATATATAAGAATGTTGCCTTATGGTATTGTCTATGCAAGCACACATTCTTCCAGAGAATATCTCTTTGGACAGTTTTCACCTTGAAAAAATTTAACCTGGGATAAAGGTTAAAGAAGGGAGCAAAATTGAACTGGCAAATCTTTCTTAGGCAATTCTGTTAGAGTAAAAATAGACTCAGTATGAAGATTTGCTTTTTTGAAGTACAAATAAACTATGCCATTTTTATTTGAGCTTGGAAGCTAGAAACTTTACAGACCCTAATATGAAGCCACTTTTTTAGAAGTTGCCTTTTTTCAAGGGATTCTACCTTTGCTCATGGTTGTATGGAATCCTATTTGATTATAAGGTTATTACAGCCTTTATGTATTAGTAGAGAAGAAAATCAAAATGAACTTTTGAGTTTGAAGGATATTTTATTATCTAAGCAAAAATTACCTTCCCTTTATCAAAATCTGTTTCTTTCTCCCTGATTTTTTCAGTAGATTCTGTGATATCTCCTTTATGTAAAGTCCTATAATTTGCATATTACTGCTTAAGAATGAATTATACATGATCTTACTTATTTTTCTCAATTTTTCCCTTTAAAATAATTTAATCTTCCTCACTTGATTATAAAATCCTTGCAGCCATTACCTGATTATATTGTGTATATATATTATAATATATAATAAGATTATAACAATTATATATAGTTATTATATATTATGTATAATTATGTATCTTATAGAGAGAAATCTTATAATTATATGTATAGTATATTAATTATGATTATTATTATATGATTAACCATCTTATATTCTTTTTATCTCCTAATTACACTCAAAGGCTCATGTACACATACACACCACACACACACACACACACACACACACACAAGCACCCATATTACCTGATTGTTAGTGCTCACAAATATTTGTTTATAAATTGATTGAAGGAATAGAAATTATGTAATTATAATACTGTCATTCTGTTTTCTTAGTGACAGAATATTTTCAGCTTCTGTTCATCATTGTCATCTAAACCTCTACATGATAAGTGAAGGGGAGGCAAGGTATAAGGGGACCATGGAAGAACCAACTAAATGACCTGTATAATTGTGTCAAGAGAAGATACTTTGACACAATTTTTCTCTTCCTTGAAAAACTCTACCAGGTCTTTTGTCTTGAGCATCACTTTTCCCATCCCTGTCACCCTTCAACCCCTTCCATCCCTCAGGCTTGTGTTTTCACAGATTCATTAAAAACTGGAAGGACTGAAGTTGTAATTTTCCAGCATGTTTCACAGAGAAATCTTGCCTTATTCATTTTGTTACCTTGGTCAAACTGATCAAATCCCTATTGCCCCGATTTTCATCTTAACTGTTATCAGAAGAAACAAACCATCACATTTGTCTATTCTTTCTCACAACTTTTCAAAAATATTTCTTATATCATTTATCCTCACAACAAACCAAAGATAGACAGGTATTGTGTTTATCTAACAGATGATCAAAGACCTGAGATATTAAGGTTTCTCAGATCACACAGTAATAAAGGGAGATTAAGAATTCTTATCCCTTTCATCATAGACCTCACTTTTCTCTACTAAAGCAAATGACAGAAAAGATTAATGACCATATTACTATATCTATTGTTTTGCTAGGGATGTTGGGTTTTATAAAAAAAAAAATTCTGATCTGTGACGGTCTAGAACACCAATTTGAGTTTATAGTTGAAATTGTGAAATGGACTTCAAAGCTGAGACTGATTAAACTTTTTTCTTTTTACTTAAAAAACATTTTAGTTATATCTTTTTTTACATGATCATTGTTTTTCCCCACTATTGCTACCCTCATCCTCTCATTCTGTATACCCATTCCATATAACAAATAGTATTTTTAAAAGTATCAATGAAAAAGGAGAGGAAAAATAAGTATTATTTTTATAAATAATATTTTATAAATAAATATTGAATGAAATACACAAATAATACATTGAAAAAGTTCCAAAACATGTCAATAGACCACAGCTGTGGACCTTCCACTTCCGTGAAATAGTAGAGTTGGAGTGTCCTCTCATATTTCTTCTTTCAAATTATGCAATTAACTTTGTTATGATTATTAAATTTTTAGTGTTTTTGCAGGTCAGAATTATTTATGTTTGAGAAATGTCATATTTCCCTTGTATCAACCTTACAGGTATCACAAAGGGACATTTTTGTTGCATTTTTCTTTGTCTTCTGTAGGCTGATTATGCGTTGTGTTGATTAATCAGGTCCCTTTACTTTACCACCTAGAAGAATTAACTTCGAGAGCCAGAGAGCAGCAATGTACAACTTAATAAAGACATGATTTCATTGCTTATGTTCACAAGGGGCAGGATCTTTCCACACAGAATGGAATTACATGATGAGGCTTCTCATTTAATACCTCCAGCATGGGTAGCTTTATATTTTTAAAGGGAAAATAATTTCCTCATTTTAGGCAACATGGTAGAGGTATCCAAATTTAATAAGGTAATGGAATATGTAAAGTAGCTGACACTAAACTGATATAACTGGCATATTATTGAGATATTTTAAGAAAAATATAAAATATTAACAGATCATTATTTACTGTGGGAAGTATAAATTTATTCTTCTGCCTGTTATTTTACAGAGAGACAGAAAGAGACAGAGAGACAGAGAGAGACAGAGACAGAGAGAGACAGAGAGAGAAAAAGAACACACAATTTTAGGGGAAAGAAAATGAATTCAGTTTTTGACTTGGTAAAAGGGAGTTGGACCTGTGTGAATGAAGATTAGCAGAGAGGTTTGGACAGTATAGTTAGATATGAGAAACAACAGCATAGAAATGGTAATTAAATCTTGGGGAGCTGATGAGATCAAGTGAAATTGTATAGAAGGAGAGAGACGGCACAGGGCAAAATTCTTTGGGAAATGTACATTTAGAAGGCATGATCTGGTTGAGTATACTGAAGAGTACTCCGAAAGGAGCAGGCTATCCAGGAGAGAGTGGTTTCCTGAAAGCCTAGAAAAAAGAGAGCATCAAGGAGCAGAAAGTGATCAATAGTGTCAAAAGTTGAAGAAATTTCAAGAAAAATGAAGATTTGTAAAAGTGATTCTTTTTTGACAACTAAGTAACCATTGATAACTTTGGAAAATGTTCTTTGAGTGGAATAATTGAATCTGAAGTCAAATTTTAAAGACTTAAGAAGACATTGAAAGAAAAAAAAATGAAAGTACCTACAGTAGCTAGCCTTTACTAGGAGTATGGCCACAGAGACCAGAAGAGATACAGAAGAATATCATGAAGGGAAAGATAAATGGTATTTTGAGAATGAAGGAGACTTCTGAATGTTTATAGTCAGAAAGAATTAGAGAAGGAAAGTTTTAAGAGAAGTGATAGAATGATGACAGAGAGGGCAATCTGGAGGAATTGAAATGGGATGGGATACCTTTTTCATCAGAAGTAGTGGGTCTTGATAAGAGTTATAGCTCTTCACTTTTGAGATAAGGATGAAGCAGGAAATGGTGGCAAAAGTTATCCAAATTATATGAGATGAGGAAGAAGGGAGAAGAGATAGCTCACAAAGAATGGCATCATCTTTTGTTTTCTGTAAAATATGAAGCAAAGTTTTCAGCTGAGAGAATGGTAGACAAGGAACAATGGGATTTTTGGCTAGGCTTCAAAAGGAGATAGACAAAAGAATAAAAATGATTCAAGAGACTAAAGCCACAATAAAGGTGATAGACAGGTTTAAGTCTGAGTAGAAATCATAGATAATGAGGTGGTTAAGGTTAGAAAGTGAGATGTTAAGTATTTCCAAATAGAATTTATAGTATGTTTGCTTTGATGCGTGCCTTTACAACATTTCTTCACTTTTTTTTTATAATTTGGGGTATAACGGAGAGTGCAAAACATTTTTTTTGGAGGAGGGCATTAAAGGATTTTTGGAGAAGAGCAATTAAATATTAGTACTGACCAGCTCCCATTCTCACTGACTTTTATTAGTGCAGTTGCCCAAAATGGAGTTAGAATTATATACTAAATATTTGTTTCATTTATGGTACTGTTAGATAAGGATTTCCTATATGTGCTGGTGATCAGGAAATCTTGTTGATTACTTCCATATGTTTACTGGTTGGAAACTATTGAAAGGCAAAGTAAATTAGAACAACTTCTCTAGCAGCACAAAGTAACTTGTAGGAGACTTATGGGTACAGATAAGCTAATCATCTATAACTATGTCATTTAATAATGTCAGTCAGCTTAATAATTGGTAAAATTGTTTTAATAGGGATAAAATAATTGGAAAATCCTTTAGTATTTATTATAAACATATTTTAAATTCTATTTGGAAATATAACATTGATTCCTGTAGTAGGTGCTCCATAGAATGAGCATGCCATGCCTAACTTTTTTTAAATTGTATTCCACAGTACCAATCACTTATTCCTATTTCCACATATATAACCAGCATAGTCATACAACCTCTCACTCAATATTCACTCCATTCAAATTTTCTGAGTAGTTATACTCTTCCTCAGATGGAACTCAGCAGTTCATCTGTGGCCTTTTAGAATTTTGTCTTTTGTTACCAAATTTCCCTATGGGGCTAAGGGGAAGTCTGACTATAATTTCACTAATGTAGGGAGCTCAAAATAAGGAAAATCCCTTTAAACATATTGTGGATCAAAACTGATCTACCACTTCTAGTCTTAGCAGTGCTTGTTTTATGATGTGTGAGTAGACAGAAGTTGAACCCAGGTTTTCCTGTCCCTGGCTCTCTATCCATTATGAAAAGTTGCTTCCAATAAACTACCTTATATTCTTTTAACTTTTTAAACAAGGCACTTATTCTATTCAAAAAGATTCTGATAATATTAAAATTAAAACTACCATGTTACCTACTTCAAAAGCCTTCACATTTTATGTTATTGTCATTTTGACAAGAATGTCATCTATATCTATGCATATATTGAAGTCTTTAACAAAATATTACACATCACTGAGAAAAGAGTAATTGGATTATTCCATGAAACAATTCTTTGGAAATGAATACTGTCCCATAGCTGACTACATTTGGCTATGGTACTTCAAGCACTTACAAATCTACATAATTTTGCTATAATCTAAACCATCTCTCTCGAACTTTTCTACAAACTCAAAATGAGATGTTCAGATCAGGTGCTACTTCCAAAAAGAAGCTTTTCTGGGTCCCTTTGTTGTTATTGTTCTCTCCATGCATTGTATCATATAATATAATCTCCATTTTTCTATGTATCACCAATACATGTGTATATATTAATGTGCAAGTATATTTATTAAGCAAAATTACCTAAAATATGTTATGTATATGTGTGTGTTTATGTACGTAGGTGCGTATAAACATTTTCCACTGATTTGTGTACAATTCCCTCTCGTACCATAATATACATGATTTAAGGGAGAGCACCATGCCCCACTTTTTTTTTTTTTTTGTTTTGTCTTCATATCCCTAGCTCCTAGCACAGTGCCTGGCACATAATAGGTACTTGTTAGATTCTTTATGATTAATTGGTTATTTCTGGAATGGCTTGTGCTGAATTAAGTCTGAGATTTCCTCTTTTTTTTGATCATTTATCTTATAGTTTACCATGAGTCTGAGTAAAGGGCTTAAAGGCAAGCAATGGAAAACTTGAGATTTAATTGAGTTTCTGCTATAGACTAGTAAATGTAAGGAAAAAAATGTGATTTGGGGGCAAATATTTTTAACTGGTAAAACATCTATAAAATATAAGTTTTTCCTAGGTTAGAAAAATGGAATGAAGATAAAAAAAGAGGTAAAAGTAGTTCATAAATTTTTTATCATATAAAAATATAAAGCTTGTCATTTTTGCCCCATTGTAATTAGCTATTCAACAAAATATGACACTTTTTTTGTTGTGTACCTACTACAAGGCATTGTGCTTCATCCTGGGGTAAAAAAGATGAAAGCATGCAGTTGCTGACCTCAGAGACCTTAGAGTTTTTTAGGGGAAAATATAGCATGTGTTCAAGCATTTGCATGTCAAAGTAGATTTTTATAGGGGAAAAACAATGTAGGCAATATTCTATGAGAAATTTGTGGAGAGGAATATCACCTTCATCTGGAGATGAAAGGGAGGTAAAGTTTCATCAATGGGATAACTTCTGATTTGACCCTAGAAGAGAAAAGAATATATTTAAGGGGTTGAGATATCGATATCAAGAGTATTCCAAGGATGAAGGATGGCATAAGATCAGGAAAGAACAGGATTTTTGGAGTATTTTTAAAGGTATTAAGGTATGGAGAGTCAGGAGTAAAGCCAAGAAGAATTGGATTCAAGATCTTACTCTGATAAATATAGTAACTGTGTGCACATAGGGAAGTCTCTGAACTCCTCAGTGTCCTAGACAAATCTCTAGAATTACAAAGTGCAGAGGTGATGACCAACATTAGGAGGGGTGATATTCTCATCTAAGAGTTCTATATACTAGTCAAATCAGGAGGCTAATCCTTATATCTATCCTTAGTCTAGATGGAATAAAGAAAATGTGAAGAAAAGCAGGAAAGGTAAGTTAATAAAAGAGCAAAGATAAACTAGAGCTAGATTATGGTCAGTCCTGGATGTTACAAGAGAACTAGTCAAAAGAATTGGATTTGTTTAGCTTGAGGGAGTCTTCTGGGACATAAATATTTTAAGGACTGTCTTATGAAAAAGGGCCAGACTCCTGCTTTTTTTTACAGAATAGAACTGAGAGGAACTATTGTTAATTGTAAAGGGAAAGATTTAGGCTTCATGAAAAGGGGAAAAACAATAACAAGATTTTCTAAAAGTAGAGCTATTCATGTGTGGAATGGACTGCCTAAGGATGTAATGGTGTGTTTTTCAGTAGAGATCTGATTGGTGGACATTGTTAAATTTTTTCTCATTTGATATAGGTGAATGGGATGTCCTTTAAGGCCTCTTTGAACTTAGATTTTTTTGATTCCACAATCATCTGGAATTTCAATTTTATTTGCTATGTTGTTGAGTTGTTCAGTTGTGTCTGACTCAAGACTCTCCTTCTAATCCCTCCCTCAGTCATTGAGAAGGAAAGCAAAGTGATAGTAATTTTATATGCAAAGTCATGTAAATCATATTTCCATATTATCCATTCAATTAGCATTTTTATGCACCTACTGTGTTCTGGAGTTCAAAGTCAATTTATTTTGAATCACTATCCTTATTTTTCATAGCAGGCAGAGAAGGTGGCTCTTCATAGGCCACTGAATCTCCCCAAACCTACTTCCTTTTTGTAAAATGGAAATTATAATAGATGTCTTTCTTATCTTGAAAGGTGGTAAAGGTAGGGCTTTATAAAACTTAAAATGTGAAATTCATTGTTGCTGCTGCTATTGTTGTATCAATGTCATTACCCCCTTTTAGGGAAATTTTAGGTTGCTGCCCAATCCAAACCCACATAACTAAAAATGGTATCCTTTTAAAAAACAATTATGATACCTTTAAATAATTAACTGAACTGATACGGAGAGAAGGATAAAGTGGCTGATAATGTCCTCAATGTGTGCTTGAGAATGTGTGGGCGTGTGTGTGTGTATATGAGAGAGAGAGAGAGAGAGAGAGAGAGAGAGAGAGAGAGAGAGAGAGAGAGAGAGAAAGAGAGAGAGAGAGAGAGAGACAGAGACAGAGACAGAGACAGAGACAGAGACAGACACAGAGACAGAGACACAGAGACAGAGACAGACAGAACTGGAGAGATAAATAGAAATAGAGAAAAGTAGAGACTGGAGAGGTGCAGAAAGACAGGAAAAACAATGGGAAGTAGAAATAAATACAGGAGTGAGGGAGAGAGAATATATGTCCATATTTCAAAAATCTCTACCATCTGCAGTAAGCCTGACATTAATTTAAAGTCTTCTTATTTGGGCATTGCTAGCTATGCTTATTTATATATTCTTAATGGCAGAGTAGAAATAATACAAACTGAAAAGTGCAAAACCTTATTCCAGTATATTGAGAAAGATCCTCACATTTAGCTTTCCACATCAATCTCATCTTCTTGCCAATACCATGCATGGTGCCCAGGAAGAACATGCCATTACCCATTGATAGAAAAGCTCTTGTTTAATTTAATGACTGCACCCTGTTGATTTTTATGACTGGTGGGGGAGCAGTTTGAAGGAAACTGTTCTTTTGACAAATGAGGAGTATCCAGCATGGGCTGTTTTGTATTATTGGCCTTTCTCTGATTCTCCCCCCTCTAAATAACCTGAATAGAAATGATCCCACTTGTGTTTCTGGATCATTTATATTGGAAACTTTGACAGGCTACAGATAGAGTGAATGTAAATCATCTTCTAATAGTGTGACATAGTAGAATAAAGTGCTGAATTTGGAGGCAGGTGACGTGGGCTTTTATTCAGCTCTGTTCTTTTCAACAAGAATACTTGAAAGTCCACTATTTCATTGAAATTCCATTTTTCACCTGATGTATTATCCTCTTTTGCTGAGTAGGTGATTCTTGACTTTAATTCTAGCTCCTTTGAGCTCTAGAATATCATATTCCAAGCCCTCAGTACCATAAGTGTAGCTCTCCCACTTACTGTGTCAATTTGGATAAGTCACTTATGAGGATCAGTTTCCTCATTTATAAAATGTGAGAGTTGTAAAGTCCTCCCAGGACTAAGTCCATGTATGACCAAATTGTTTATTTTATTTTTGTAAATATGTAAGAAGCCAATCAACCAACTAGCATTTAAAATGTATTTGTTTTCTTTTTTCTAATTAAATTTATTTATTTTCAGTTTTCAACATTCACTTCCACATAATTATGAATTTCAAATTTTCTCCCCATATACCTCCTTCCCAGACCTCAATATAGCATGTATTCTGGTTACTCTTTTCTCAAATCTACCCTCCTTCTATAACACCGCCCCTCCACCCCCAAGCCCTTCCCTTCTATTTTCCTGTAGGGCAGGATAGATTTCTATACCCCATTGCCTATATATTGCATCTTCTATTTCATGTAAAATGATTTTTAGCATTCATTTTTACAGCTTTAAATTCCACATTCCCCTTCATCCCCTCTCCCTCCCCACCCTTATTGAGAAGGCAAGCACTTTGATGTACATTACACATGTGTAGTCTTACAAAATGCATCCATAACAGCCATGTTAGAAAGACTATATTTCCCTCTGTTCTGTCCTTCCCTCCATTTATTCTATTCTCTCCTTTGACCTTTCCCTCTATAAAAGTGTTTGTTTCTAATTACACCTTCCCCCAATCTGCCTTCTATTATCCACCCCCTCTTATCCCCTTCCTCTCTGCTTTCATGTAGGATAAGATAAACTTCCATGCACAATTGAGTGTGTATGTTATTCCCTCACGAAGCCAAATCTGATGAAATTATTCCCTCTCACCTCCTTCCTTTTTCTCTCCACTGCAACAGCTTTTGCTTGCCTCTTTTATGTGAGATGATTTACTACATTCTACCTTGTCCTTTTTTTTTCTTCCACTCTATTTCTCTCAACAGTTAATTTTACTTTTTCAGATATCATCCCTTCCTATTCAGCTCATCCTGTCCAGTGTTTATGTATATATATGTATATATACACACATACACATACATGTATACATATATCTATGTGTGTATACATACATACATATACACATATGTACACATACATACATTCCCTCCAACTATACTAATAGTGAGAAAGGTCTCATGACTTACAAATACAATCTTTCCATGTAGGAATGTAAGCAGTTAAATTTTAATGAGTTCTTTATGGCTCTGCTTTCCTGTTTACCTTTCCATATTTGTCTTGATTCTTGTATTTGAAAGTCAGAATTTTTATTCAGCTCTGGTCTTTTCAACAAGAAAGCTTGGAAGTCAACAATTCCATTGAAATTCCATTTTTTCCCCTGAAGTATTATACTCGGTTTTGCTGGATAGGTGATTCTTGGTTTCAGCTATAGCTCCTTTGACTTCTGGAATATCATATTCCAAGCCCTCTGATCTCTTAGTGTGGAAGCTGCTAAATCTTGTACTACTCTGATTGTGTTTCCACAATACTTGAATTGTTTCTTTCTGGCTGGTTATACTATTTTCTCCTTGATCCAGAAACTCTGGAACTTAGCTAGAATATTCCTAGGACTTTTCCATTTGGGATCTCTTCCAGGATGTGAATGGTGGATTCCTTCAATTTATATTTTATCCTCTGGATCGAGAATATCAGGGCAATATTCCTTGATAATTTCTTGAAGGGGGGGGGCATGGTCAAGATGGCAGAGTGAGAGTAACCACTCACCTGAGTTCTAAGATAAACTCCTTTAGATACCTCTAAAATGAGAATCTGAATGGATTTTGGACTGGCAGAATCCAGTAGGAGACAGATTGTGGTAGATTTCCAGCACAGGACACATTAGAACTTTGGCAGGAAGGATCTGTTGTGTGGGGCTGGAGGAGTGCATAGTGCACAGGCTTTTACCAGTGTGGTCCGCTCTGTGGCAGGGCTGAGCAGGAAGCTCTGGGCAGTCTGAGGCAGAGTCTGTGCTGCAGAATCTCAGAGATATCAACGCAGGACAGGAGTCTAGTGGAACTGAGCAAGAGAGCCTAGAGCCCCATGTAACTGGAACAGCAACTCCTGAGACTGTCAGCCCACAGATTAAATGTCTGTAAGTCACCTACTTGAACTTCTGGGAGCGAAGATTGCAGAGAAATCAGCAAATTCTCTACTCTTCCCCTTCTTGTCCTTGAGAAAGTCATAAAATATTTCTCCAGGAAAAATCTTGGAACACTGAGATCATTTGAAAGGTCTCTTAGCCCATGAGGCTAGGAAAATTACAAAGAGGGGTCCCTCTTGTTGTGACTGAAGGGGACCAGTGCAGGACTGGAGCTTTCCCAGAGAGCCACACCTCAGTGAATTAGGAGGAGATCCTGAACCCCAGGGAGGTGGAGCCCACAACCACCAATACCAGGACCCCAGGCATGATGAAGCACCCTAGGCGAATCAGGAAGACATGAACACAGATGGGTTTGCCAACTGCTGAGCTTGCCTATGCTCTAGCTTAGCAGAGGAGACCTCCTGTGGCCAGACTACCACTCCCCCATACTTAAGGCAGCTATCTCCAGGGTAACTCCAGGGAAACCCAGAAAGCCTTCACCTTGCCTCTGCTTTACAACACCAGCCAGCTCAGCACCAGGCAAGCTGCAGCATTTTAGCTTCTATCTGAGAGAACCAGAGGCCACAACTCACAAAGCCACACGTTCTAAGCACAAGAACTATGGGACAGTGCCTCCTGTGGCCCAGAAAGAGAAATCTACTTTAAAAGACCAGAAAAGGGTGATCACTATGAGTACAAAGCAGAGTAGAAAAGAAAAGACCATAAAATATTTCTGTGGGAACAAGGACCAAAACATGAATACCAAAGAGCTTAACACTGAGACTGTACTCCCATCTGAAACTTCAGAAGGGAATATGAACTGGTCTGAAGCAAAAAGAGCCTTCTTGGAAGAGTTCAGGAAGGATTTTAAAAGCAAAATTAGAGAAATAGATGAAAAACTGACCAATGACTAAAAATATGAAAAAGAAATCACAGAAGAATTTAAAAAGACACTTGGACAAATGGAAAAGGAAGTACAAAACCTAACTGGAGAAAATAACTCCTTAAAAGGAAAAATTGGACAGATGGAAAGGGAAATGCAAAAGTTAACTGAAAAAACCAATTTGATAAAAATTAGAATCAGGCAAGTAGAAATTAGTAAATCTATGAGACATCAAAAATCAGTCAAACAGAATCTAAAGAATGAAAAGACAGAAGAAAATGTAAAATATCTAATTGGGAAAACAACTGACCTGGAAAATAGATTCTGGAGAGAAAATCTAAGGATTATTGGTCTACAAGAAAGCCATGATGAAACAAAGAGGCTGCACAACATCATCCAAGAAATCGTCAAAGAAAATTGCCCAGAAGTCCTAGATCCAAAGGGCAAAATAGTCATCAAGAGAATCTACCATTCACCTCCTGAAAGGGACCACAAACTAAAAACACCAAGGAATATTGTTGCCAAATTCCAGAACTGTGAAGTGAAGGAGAATATAAGGCCGGCAGCCAGAAAGAAACCATTCCCATATTGAGCAGCTACAGTCGGGATCACACAAGACCTTGAAGCTTCCACATTAAAAGATTGAAGAGATTGGAAGATGATATTCTGTAAGGCAAAGGAGCTGGGACTACAACCAAGGATCAATTACCCAGGAAAATTGAGGCTAATATTTCAGAAAATGAGATGGACATTCAATGAAATAAGTGATTTCCAGACCTTCCTGATGAAAAGGCCAGAACTCAATAGAAAATTCAGTCTTCAAACACAGGTGTCAAAAGAGGCATAAAAAAGTAAACAGGGGGAAAATAAAACGTGTTATTCAATGTGTGTAAACTGGTTACATCCTTGTAAGGGAAGATGATATTTGTTAATCTTGAAAATTGTATACTTATTATGAGATATAAAATGGATATATATAGATAGAAGGAGCAGGAATAAATTAACTGATGTGGTGATAAAAATGAAATTTAAGGGTGGGAAGGGATTGTAATTGGAGATGTAAAAATTGGAAGGAAGAAAAACTTAAACTACAACACAGGATGAGGGAAGGGGGAGAGAAATGAATGAGATTCACTCTCATGTGATTTAGTTGAAGGAGAAAATAACAAACTCAGTTAAGTGTAGAAATCTAACTAGCTATATAGACTGTGGGAGGGGAAGGGGGAACAAAAGAAGAGGTGAGGCTAAAAGGGAGGGAAGAATTAGTAAGGGAAAAGAGGACTAAAAGCAAGGGGGACTGAACGAAGGGAGGGACACTTGAGGGAGGCAGTGGTCAAAAATTAAAACTCTATTGTGGAGGGGAAAGGAGAAGGGAGAACTAAAAGCATAATCAGGGGTAAAGAGGATGGAGGGAAAGGCACAGGAATCATAAGTCTGAATGGAAATAGGATTAACTCTCCCATAAAATGGAGATGGAGAGCAGTTTGTCATCCCATAATCCAAAAATATATTGTTTACAAGAAACACAACTGAAATGGGAGCACACACACAAGGTAAAGGTAAAAGGTTAGAACAGAATATATTGTTCTTCATCTGATGTAAAAAAAGCAAGGGTAGCAATCCTAATCTCAGGCAAAGCAAAAGCAAAAATAGATGTAATCAAAAAAGGTAAGTAAGGAAATTATATCCTGCTAAAAGGCACCATAGATAGCAAAGCAATATCATCACTAAATATATATGCTCCAAGTGGTATAGCATCCAGATTCTTAGAGGAGAAATTTAGGGAGTTGAAGGAAGAAATAGAAAAATTATACTAGTGGGGGATGTCAACCTTCCCCTATATGAACTTGATAAATCTAATCTCAAAATAAACAAGAAAGAAGTTAAGGACATGAAAATCTCTAGATAAAAGTAGCTATGATAGCTCTCTGGAGAAAACTGAATGAGGATAGAAAGGAATATATCTTTTTCTCAGCAGTACATGGCATATATATAAAAATTAACCATGTACTAGAGCATAAAAACCTCAAAATCCAGTGGAGAAAGGCAGAGATAGCCAATGAATGCTTCTCAGATCACATTGCAATAAAAGGCCACAGAAAGACAGACCAAAAATTAATTGGTAACTAAATAATCTAATCCTAAAGAATGAGTGGTTTAAACAACAAATCATAGAAACAATCAACAACTTCATTCAAGAGAATGACAACAATGAGACAATCTACGAAATGTTTTGGGATATTGCAAAAGCAGTTCTCAGGGTACAATTTATATCTTGGAGTATCTACATGAATAAAATAGAGAAAGAGGAGATTGATGAATTGAGCATGCAGCTGAAAAAGCTAGAAAAAGAACAAATTGAAAGTCCCCAAGTAAATACCAAATTAGAAATACTGAAAACCAAAGGAGAGATTAATAAAGTTGAAATTAATAAAACTATAGAACTAATAAATAAAACTAAGAGTTGATTTTATGAAAAAAACAATAAAATTTATAAACTTTTGGTCAATTTTATTAAAAAAAAGAAACAAGAAAACCAAATTACCAATATCAAAAATGAAAAGGGTGAACCAACTTCCAATGAAGAAGACATTAAAATAATAATTAGAAATTGTTTTCTCCCAACTGTATGCCCATAAATATGACAATCCAAGTGAGATGGATCATGGTTTTTAAAAAATATAAATTGCCCAGATTAACAGAAGAGGCAGCTGAATACTTAAATAGCCCCATCTCAGAAAAATAAATTGAACATAGTATCACTGAACTCCCTAGGAAAAAAAATTGTTCAGGGCCAGATAGATTTACAAGTGAATTCTATCAAACATTTAAAGAACAGTTAATTCTAACACTTTATCAACTCTTTAGGAAAACTGGGGAAGAAGGAGTCCTACTAAATTATTTTTATGATACAAATATGGCTCTGATACGTAAATCAGGAAGAGCTAAAACAGAGAAATAAAAGTGCAGACCAATTTCTCAAATGAATATAGATGTAAAAATTTTAATTAAGATATTAACAAAAAGAATACAGCAACTTATCACAAGAAAAATACATTATGAGCAGTTAGGATTTATACCAAGAATGCCAGGCTTGTTCAATATTAGGAAAACCATTAATGTTACTGATCATATCAACAAGAAACCTAACAGAAACTGCATGATTATCTCAATAGATGTAGAAAAAGATTTTGGCCAAATACAACATCCATTCCTTTTTTAATTTCCTCCACATTTATTTTTTCAACGTTGATTGATATAATTTTAGTTTTCAATAGTCATTTCAACAACTTCTTGAGTTCCAAATTTTCTCCCCATCTTTCCCCTCTCCCCACCCCAAAACGCCAAGCATTCTGATTAACCCTTCCACCAATCTGCCTTCCCTTCTAACATCCCTCCCTTCGCTTATCCCCATCTTCTCTCTTTTCTTATATGGCAAAATAAATTTCTACACCCCATTACTTGTATTTCTTATTTCCAAGTTGTATGCAAAAACAATTCTTAACATTTGTTCCTAAAACTTTGATTTTCAACTTCTCCTCCTTCCTCCCTCCCCACCCATCCCCATAAAGAAGGCAAGCAATTCAATATAGGGTATGTGTGTGTGTGTGTGTGTGTGTGTGTGTGTGTGTGTGTGTGTGCGTGTGTATACATATATATGAGTGTATGTGTATGTGTGTGTGTAGTTTTGCAAATAACTTCTATAATAGTCATATTGTGTAAGACTAACTATATTTCCTTCCATCCTATCCTGCCCCTCATTTCTTCTATTCTCTCTTTTGACTTTGTCCCTCACCAAGAGTGTTTACTTCTAATTACTCTCTCCTCCCATTTGCCTTCCCTTCCTTCATCCCCCCACCCTGCTTACTCCCTTCTCCCCTACTTTCTTGTAGTGAAAGATAGGTTTTCATACCATATTGGGTGTGCATGTTATTCCTTTCTTGAGGTGAATGTGATGAGAGTAAACTTCACTTTTTCCCTCTCCTGTCCCCTGTTTTCCCCTCCATTGAAAAATATTTTTCTTGCCTCTTTTATGAGAAACCATTTGCCCCATTCCATTTCTCTCTTTCTCCTTCCAATATATTCTCTCACCCCTTACTTTTATTTTTTAAGATATGATCCCTTTGTATTCAAAGGGCACCATGTGCTCTCTGTATATGTGTGTGTAAATATGTGTGTGTGTATGTGTGTGTGTGTGTGTGTGTGTGTGTGTGTGTATAATCCCTCCAAACTAGGCAAATACAGGGAAAAGTTTCAAGAGTTACAAATATTATCTTTTCATGTAGAAATGTAAAAGTTCAACTTTAGTAAGTCCCTTATGATTTATCTTTCCTGTATACCTTTTCATGCTTCTCTTGATTCTTGTGTTTGAAATTCAAATTTTCTATTCAGCTCTGGTCTTTTTATCAGTTATGCTTGAAAGTCCTCTATTTCACTGAATGACCATTTTTCCCCCTGAAGTATTATGCTTAGTTTTCCTGTGTCATTCTTGGTTTTAATTCTAGTTCTTTTGACTTCTGGAATATCATATTCCATGCCCTTGGATCCCTTAACGTAGAAGTTGCTAGATCTTGGATTATCCTGATTGTATTTCCACTATACTCCAATTGCTTCTTTCTAGCTGCTTGCATTATTTTCTCCTTGACCTGGGAATTCTGGAATTTGTCTACAATAGTCCTAGAAGTTTCTTTTTTTGAATCTCTTACAACAACCATTCCTATTGAAAACACTGAATGGAGTAAATGGAATTTTCCATAAAATAATAAGTAGTATCTACCTTCATCCATCAGTAAGTTTTATATGCAATGTGGAAAACTTAGATGGAGTTCCAATAAGATTGGGGTGAAACAAGGGTGTCCATTATCACCACTGTTTTTCAATATGGTTCTAGAAATGTTAGCTGTAGCAATAAGAGAAGATAAAGAAATTGAAGAAATTAGAATAGGCAAAGAAGAAACCAAATTATCATTCTTTGCAGATGATATGATGATAGAGAATCATGGAGAATCAAATAAAAAACTACTTGAAATATTAAGCAAGTTTGACAAAGTTTCAGGTTACAAAATAAATCCAGGCAAATCATCTGCATTTCTATATATTACTAACAGCATTAGATGGAAAGAGAAATCTGATTTACAGCTACAGAAGACACTGTAAAATATCTAGGATTCTCCCTGCCAAAACAAACCTGGAGATTATATGAACAGAATTACAAAACAGTTTTGACAGAAATAAAGTCAGATCTAAGGAAGTGGTAAAACATCAGCTGCTCACAGGTAGGCCAAGCCAATGTAATAAAAATGACAATTCTACCTAAATTAATTTACTTATTCAGTGCCATACCAAATAAGTATTTTCTAGAGCTAATAAAAATAATATCAAAATTCATCTGGAAGAACAAAAGGTCCAGAATATCAAGGGGACTAATGAAAAGAAATACTAGCAAAGGTGGCCTAGCGCTACCAGATCTCAAACTGTATTACAAAACAATAATTATCAAAACCACTTGGTACTGGCTAAAAAACAGAGGAGTAGACTAGTGGAATTGGTTAGGTACTCAAGACACAGTAGTCAATGACTTTGTCAATCTATTGTTTGATATACACAAGACTCTAACTTCTGGGATAAGAACTCACTGTTTGAGAAAAATTGCTGGGAAAACTGGATAGCACTCTGATGGAAACTGGGCATAGACCAATGCCTGACACCATATAAAAGAACAAATACCAAATGGATAAATGATCTAAGTGTAAAGATGCATACTATAAACAAATTAAGGGAGTAAGGAATAGTGTATTTGTCAGATTTATGGAGAATGGAGAAATTTTTGACTAAACAAGAGATAGAAAATATTATGAAGTGTAAAATGTTTAATTCTGATTACATTATATTTGATTACATTAAATTGAAAAGTTTTTGCACAAGCAACTAAGTTTAGGAGGGAGGCAGAAAACTGCGCAAGAATTTTTCCAACTAGTGTCTGTGATAAAGGCTTCATTTCTATAGAGAACTGAATCAAATGTATAAGAATACAAGTAATTCCACAACTGATAAATGATGCGAAGGATAGGAACAGGGAGTTTTCAGAGGAAGAAACTAAAGCTATATATAGTCATGAAAAAATACTCTAAATCACTATTGATTAAAGAGATGCAAATCAAAACAACACTTAGTTACCATATCACAACTATCAGATTGGCTAACATGACAAAACAGGAAGATGATAAATGTTGGAGAAGATATGGGAGAGTGTGAACACTAATTCATTGTTGGTGGAGCTATGAGTTGATCCAACCATTCTGGAGAGCAATTTGGACCTATGCCCAAAGAGTTGCAGAAATGTGCATTCTCTTTTACCCAGCAGTATCACTTCTAGGACTGTATCCCAAAGAGATCACAAAAATGGGAAAGGGTCCCACATGTACAAAAATATCGATAGAATTCTCTTTTGTGCTGACCAAAAACTGAAAATTAACGCAGTGCCCTTCAACTGGGCAATGGCTGAACAAGCTGTGGTATATGAATGTAATGGAATACTATTGTGCTTTAAGAAATGATGAACAGGAAGATTTCAGAAAGGCCTGGTAAGACTTATATGAACTGATGCTGAGTGAAAGGAGCAGAGCCAGGAGAACTTTGTGCACAGCTCCAACCACAGTGTGTGAGGACTTTTTCTGGTAGACTTAGTCCTTCATAGCAATGCAAGGACCTAAAAATTCCAAATGGATTTTTGAGGCAAAACACCTTCCATGTAAAGAGAAGGAACTATGGAATTGGAACACAGAATGAAGAGGACCATTTTCTTTTGTGTAATGTTTTGTTTTGTTTTGTGGTTTTTCTCATTCATTTCAGTTCTTCTATTCAACATGACTAAGGTGGAATTGTATTTAATAGAAATGTATGTATAGAACTTACGTACAAATGCACACTGTCTTGGGGTGGCAGTGAGGAGGATGGGGAGAATAGTGGGAAAGAGTGGAAAAATCTAAGATATAAGGAAGTGATTGTAGAACACTTAAAGCAAATGAAATAATTATTTAAAAAATATAATTTCTTGAAAGATATTGTTTAGTCACTTTTTTGATCATGGTTTTCAGGTAGTCCAAAAATTTCTAAATTATTTTCCCTTGATCTATTTTCCAGGTCCATTGTTTTTCCAATGAGATAACTTCACGTTGTCTTCTATTTTTTCATTCTTTTGGTGTTTTATAATTTCTTGATTTCTCATAATGTCATTAGCTTCCATTTGTTCAATTTTAATTTTGAAGGAATTATTTTCTTCAGTGAGCTTTTGGACCTCCTTTTCCATTTGGTTCATTTTGCTTTGAGAGCATTCTTCTCCCCATTGCCTTTTTGTACCTCTTTTTCCCTTTAGGTTAATCTAATTTTATAAGTGTTATTTTCTTCTGCATTTTTTTGCATCTCCTTTAGCAGGGTCTTGCTAAATTGAGTTTTTCATGATTTTCTTGCATCACTCTAATTTATCTTCCCAATTTTTCTTCTACTTCACTTACTTGATTTTCAAAATTCTTTTTGAGCTGTTCCATGACCTGGGACCAATTTTCATTTTTCTTGGAGGCTTTGAATGCAGCATCCTTGAGTTTGCCATCTTCTTCTTCTGGTTGCATTTTTTGATCCTCCTCATCACTAATGATGTAAGAAAATACCTTTTCATAGAGAAATTAAATTTCTATAGTCTCTTTTTTCTCCCAGTTTGCTCATCTTCCCAGCCAATCACTTGAACTTTGAGTTCTTTATTAATTAGAGAGCTCCAGAAGAAGCTGCTGCTTTGGCAGTGGCTGCCACCCCCTGGGGCCATGGCTGGGCTTGGACTGGGGCTGGACCATGATCTCCTCTAGGCCAGGTGAGAGGCCCTTCCCATTAGCAATTCTAAGCTGTATTTTGCATTTGGAGGTTGAGAAGTCTGGAAATCACCACAGTCACCAGCAATTCAGTTCCCTAAGTCCTGTTTGATCTCTGTCCATACCAAACTGTACTCCCCTCCTAGCACACAGCATTAGACCTTACCTTGAAACCTTCCAGACTGTGTTAAGCTGGATATTTGCTTCAGTCCATCATTTTGTGCCTTCTGATGCTTTAGAATTTGTCTAGAGTCATTTTTACAGGTTTTTGAAGGGTTTGGGGGGAGAATTCAAGTGGATCCCTGCTCTTACTTTGCCATCTTGGCTCTGTCCCACACAATTTACTTATTTTCAACAATCATTTAAAAAACATCTTGGGGCTCTGAATTCTCTCACTTCTTCCATCTGTCAGTTATTGAGAAGGAAAACAATATTATAAAAAGTATACATCTGAACTCATGCAAACATATTTTCATATTAGCCACTCAATTAGTATATTAAGCACCTACTGTGATCTGGAATTTAGAGTAAGTGTATTTTTAAACAATATTTTTATTCTCAATAACAGGCTGAAAAGGTGACCCTGGGAAGGCTATTGAATCTATCTGAGGTATTGAATCTATCTGAGGTATTCAATCTATCTGAGCCTCAATCTCCCTATAAAATGGAGATGACAATAGTTACCTTGCATGTCTTCATAAGTGGTGAGGACAGTGTGTAATTAAACTTAAAATGCTGTGAAATCTGTTGTAGTTGCTACTGATATTGTTGTTATCAATGTCATTACCTCCCTTAAGGGAAAGCTTATGGCCATTTACCAATCCAAGCCCACACATAAATAATATCCTTTTAAAACAACTGAAAATAGATACCTTGAAATAATTAACTAAACTCTTGATAGGGGGAGGAGAATGCTTTATAATCAGCTTGCATACTGTGATTGTACTGTATATCAAATCAGTCATTTATTAATGTTTCTCTTGGCAAATGTGTAATCATGAAACTTTTTTTTTTCTCTCTCTATAGGAGCTGGGAAGTAACAGTCCTCCACAAAGGAACTGGAAGGGAATTGCTATTGCCCTGCTGGTGATTCTTGTTGTGTGCTCACTCATCACTATGTCAGTCATCCTCTTAACCCCAGGTAATCTCTAGTTTTAGTTCTCTTTCACTGACCTTATTGAACAATTGCACTTTGTATTCTGAATGACTCTATTAGGGTAACAATAAATAGTGAATATTAACATTGAGTGGGCTAGAAATTGAACTAAGAGAAGGGCACTGGCAAAATGATGCAATAGGTTAAAATCAGGAGTAGGTAACCTGTGGCCTCAAAGTCACATGTGGCCCTCTGGGTTCTTAAGTGTGACCATTTCACTGAATGCAAACTTCACAGAAGAAATCCCCTTAAACTTAGAGTCAGTCAAAAATCTGTACCCAAGGACATAGAAGGACACATGTTTCCTCAATGCTGCAGGATCCCCACCTATGGGTTAAATTCTTGAAATAACTCAGAGACATCTTCAGTATGATCTAACTGTAAACTGCAAGTGGAATTGGTCCAAGCAGTTTTTTTTTTTTGCCTTATTTGAACTGGAGGCATAGTATAGTGGGAAGAGCTATGGATATAAAATCAGAGATTGTAGTTGATCATTTTCAATTATGTCTGACCCTTTGTGATGCCATTCAGGGTTTTCTTTTTTTTTTTTATTTTTAGATTATGACATTCGTTTCCACAAAATTTTGAGTTCCAATTTTTCTCCCCATATCTCCCCTCCACTCACCCCATAACACTTTGAATTCTGATTGCCCCTTCCCTCAATATGATCTCCCTTCACACCCCACCCTCTTGATTCTTGTGTTTGAAAGTCAAATTTTCTGCTCAGTTCTGGTCTTTTCATCAAGAATGTATGAAAGTCCTCTATTTCATTGAATGATCATTTATTCCCTTGAAGTATTATACTCAGTTTTGCTGGGTAGGTGATCCTTGGTTTTAATCCTAGTTCCTTTGACTTCTGGAATATCCTATTCCAAGCCCTTTGATCCCTTAACGTAGAAGCTGCCAGATTTTGTGTTATCCTGATTGTATTTCCACAATACACAAATTGTTTCTTTCTAGCCACTTGCAATATTTTCTCCTTGACCTGAAAACTCTGAAATTTGGCCACAATATTCCTAGGAGTTTCTCTTTTTGGGTCTCTTTCAGGAGGTGATGGGTGAATTCTTTCAATATTTATTTTGCCCTTTGGTTCTAGAACATCAAGGAAGTTTTCCTTGATAATTTAATGAAAGATAATGTCTAGGCTCCTCTTTTGATCATGGCTTTCAGGTAGTTCCATAATTTTTATATTGTCTCTCATGGACCTATTTTCCAGGTCATTTGTTTTTCCAATGAGATATTTCACATTATCTTCTATTTTTTCATTCTTTTGGTTTTTGTTTTTGTAATTTCTTATTTTATTATATATACACTTGCTTCCCTCATCTCCACTCTCATTTTTCAAGAACTGTTTTCTTCAGTGAGCTTTTGAACCTCCTTTCCCATTTGGCTGATTCTGCTTTTTAAAACTTTCTCCTCTTTGACTTTTTGGCCCTCTTTTTCCAATTGAATTAACCTATTTTTAAAGGTGTTATTTTCCTCAGCATTTTTTGGGTCTCCTTTAGCAAGCTGCTGACTCACTTTGTAAGCCCTTCCATGGTACAGGATGCAGAAGCCTTGACTTCCTCTGACAGTATGCATTGTTCTTCCTCATCCAAAATATCTGTTCACCAAGAAAGTAACCTTGTATGGTCTTATTTTTTTTTCCCTTTTTTGGGCATTTTCCCATCCAGTTACTTGATTCTGAATCCTTTGTTAAGAGGAAGGTCCTAGTTCTCCTCTTCACCCCAGAACAGTGCTCAGGGCTGAGATTCAGATTAGCTGCTCAATTCCCCCAGGGGCTTTAAGCTGAGTTACTCACACAGTGGAAGCTGATGATTTGGCCACTGCAAAGCAGCACTGCCACCTTGCTGCCCTTGCTGCCACTGCTCCCTGTGGCCTCTTACTGGGGTGGACTCTGTGTTGTTCTTGCCCAACTTGGAAAGCCCTCTTACTGACCTTTGAAGCTTTCTTTGGCCCTTGTGGGTTGAGGGATCTGAGACTCTCCCTGCTGGGGATTCTACCCTGGAGGCCTGTTCCTGTCCTCTTCCTCCTGGTGCTGCAAGGCCAGGTTTGGGCTCCACCCTGCTCAGTGTCCCGTGGGGTCCACCTTACCTGTCTGCCTTCTGCATTACTTTTGGATGGAAATTTCTTTCACTCTGTTGTTCTGTGGCTTTTGCTGCTCTAGAATTTGTTGAGAGTCATTTTTACAGGTATTTTTTGGGCTGTGGGGAAGAGCTAGGATATGTGCATCTTTCTACTCTGCCATCTTGGCTCTGCCTCCTTGGGGTTTTTTTGACAGAGATATTGAAATAGTTTGTCATTTCCTTGTCTAGCTCATTTTACACATGAGGAAACTAAGGCAAAGAGGGTCATACAAATAGTAAGTGTCTGAGACTAGATTTGAACTCATAACTATATCTTCCAGATTCCAGTCCTGGCATTCTACCCACTGAGCCAACTAGCTGCCCTGAGGTCTGAAGTCTTAGGTTCAAATCACAGCTCTGTAATTTTCTGCCTATGTGTCCTAAAAAGAACCTAGGAGTTACTGGAAAATATTACACTTTATATTTTGAATGTATTTAATTTCAGTATATACAATTATTAAATGCATTTAATGATAATCAACATTTTGATAAAAAAACAGTTTTCATTATTAGAAGAAATATATTCTCCAAAATACAGATTTTTTGAGGTTTTACTCTCCTTATCCACCAGATTTTTTAAAATGAAGTGGGCATTTCTCCATCAATTTTTTCATATTTTCCAACTAATTAATTAGCTTTTCCTCATTTGTGAGAATCTTGTCCAGAATAAAATTCCCCCTCATTATTGGTCATCCAATATTTTAAAGATAAATTCTTTGGTTGGGTAATTCAAGAAAAAAAAAAAGAATGCTTCTTTGGATACAAAAGGGACTTCCAACAGATATGCAAATAATTGACATTTTGTGTTCCTTTGCCTATCTTAGGATGCATTTTCCTCTATTCTTTTTCTGTTTTATCTTTCTGTCCAGTGTTGTGTAGTATGTTCCAAATACAATCTTGCCTCTATCTCTGCTTTCATGTATAAAATTTCTTCTGGTTTCTGAATTTCCTAATGGAATAAAATCTTAATATATAATGTACTTCCTCTCCACTCTTTTCCCTCTGATCTCTGGCATTCATATCATTAAAATTTTCATTATTACTCTCATTTAATAAAATGCAAATTTCTTAAGTGTGGTGTTCAAGTTACTCCACATTCTGACTCTGTCCTAATTTTCCAACCTTACTTTTTATGACTACACTTATTTCACCATTCAACAGTTTATTCAAAAAATACTGTTTACAAGTATATGTGCTAACTGTATTGTTATGTTTTTCCTTCATTTTCAAAGAGAACTATGACATCAAGATGATGACATGTTCACTTTGCAGTTCACTTTGATTTGAGTGAGGGAGGGCTGTGCAAGGTGACCAGCCTCACTTTGTCCTCCAGAGCCATCTGATTTCAGTAGTCTTATATTCATCAGGATGACTGGAAAGGGCTCAGTGTTCAATGTGGGACCTGGGTCATTTTAGACTAAAGTCTTATCACATTCTCACTTTCAGTGAGATATACCCATTGAATGACTAGCCCTCTTTAAGTAGTTACTCAAGGGATGGAGCATTTTAACAAAAGAAAAAGAAAACTGTGTTAACTACTAAAGAGAAAAATTCAACGAATGAAATAATCCCTTCTTGCCAAGAATTTGTACTCTTTCAAGGTAGAAAATCAGAACATATATAAGTTTATATAGAGTAAATATTAAGAGAATATTATGTATATGTATAAAGATATGTAGAGAGATACAAATGTATGAATAATGACAAAGTAGTTTGGAAGGGAAGATACTAGCAACTGATGAATCTGGAAAGATTTCATGTAGAAAATAATAGTCTGTTTAGTGAAGAGAGGGATTATATGAAGCAGAGATCACAAGGGACTCTACTTCAAGCTTCAAAGAGCTTCTGGGTGGCAAATAGATAGGACATGTTTTTGCATTACAAAGTGTGAAAGAAGAATTAATACAAGATTAGTTTGTAAAGAAAGACAGAAACCAGTTTGCAAAAGGCCTTAAAAGCGAAACAGAGGAATTTAAATTTTATCCTGAAGCAATGGGAAGCCAATGGCCATTGTTGAATAGGGTGACATGATCAGATCTGGTTTTAAGTATTTTGGTAACAGTGTATAGGATGGATGAGAAATGAGAGGATACAAGACAGAGACGTATTTAGGAAACTTGCAATAATATTGGTTAGCAGTAATGAAGTTCTGAATGAAAGTTTTCATTGTTCTCCTGTATTCTCTCCTCTGTCCCTTTTCTTTAAAAAATTCTTTATGAAATACCTCTAGCAAAAATTTACTTACATAGAAACACTTTACAAAAACTGATATGAATTCAGCAATTCTGGTCTCCCAAAACAAGTTTTTTGAGAACCATCTAGAGAATGAGTGGACATGAACCAATCCTTTCCTCTAGTCTAAATTATATAAAAGATATGGGACTTGAGCTTGAAGTCAGTGCTTTGCAGAGTAATGTCCCAACCAATCATGCTGAATTCAACAAACTTCCTATTAACTGAAAAGTCCCCTTTTATGAACCCAAACAAGATTTTGTTCCCTGAATAACATTAAATACTTAGTAAATTTCATTAGTCATTGTGTACATTTTTTCCATGTGAAATCAGAAGCTCCATTTAAAAAATTTAATTGTGTTTTAAATTGTAAAAACTTTTTGAAATGTCATGGATTCCCAAATATTAATTTTTAAATGGCAGAAAACTTATGCAGCCAGTCTAAATGCTTTAAAACATATTTTCATTCTTGTTCATGCAAAACATGGAATGTTCTTCAGAAGTGACAGAAATAATTAAAAGTATCACTGACAGTGATTTTCAGACATGAGGTTCTCCAGATGATGGAGATGTACCTAGGAAATCATATTGAGAAAAAGTTTAATATTTGGGGTTAGCTTAAACTCATGATAGAGCTTGTTCAAAGTTCATATTCCCCATAACAATTAGGAAACTTAGCTGTATTACCAAAAAAAAAAAATCCATTTCCATTTATTCAAGGGAACTGAGATCATTACACCTCAAAATTAATATATTTCTATGTTGTCTATTCCAGCCTTGTCCAATCCCAACTGATTCTTTTTTCCCAGTGTGAAAAAAGTATGACCAACTCCCCTGAGTTATATGAAACAAAGATAGTGTTGACTGCAGAATAATCAGAAGTAGCTTTGTCTCTTCTATCATCTTCCAATATAAAAAGAAACATTAATATTTTATGCCAGGCCCAGACCTCCCATACTGAATATGCACATTCAAAATATTTTCTAATGACATCTCTTATGACTATAATGAGCATGCTCCATCATAATCTCCACCTGTTGAAATGTATCTCTGCTTTTAAGGCCCAACTCAGGTGCCATCTCCATCGTGCTACCAGTTTTTCTCAAGTAAAAATTCATCTCTCTGTATTCAAATTTTGAAGTACTGTTTGGACTTTTTGTCTGTACTTTATATACTCTGCCAGTAATCTTATTTATTAAGATACATGCCTTGCCCTTCAGTACCCCTATTTAGTCACATGCATCATGATAGCAGATTTATATTTTATTGCATTTTTTGTATTTGCAACACATATTGTAGCCAGTACGTTGCATTTATCACTGCTTAATATTTGTTTAATTGAGTCAAAGAATATGAAGGCAACATGAAATATTGGATGGATTCCTGAATTTGGAATCAAGATCTTTAGTCAAATCTTAGTATTGATATGTTAGCTTTGCAACACTGGGCAAGTTGCTTTAGATCTCTCTGCCTTCCTGTGTCTTAAGGCCCAGGAAGATTCTTAAGTTCCTTCTAGACAAAGAAAAGGATCAAATAATGCTTATGATAATTTAATAATGAATATTTTTATAGTTCAGTTCTCTTATTGTATATATAAATATGTATATGTATATATATGTTTTATATGTGTATATATAATTATGATACTTTATCTCTTAAATACTTTTAATTATGGATCCCAATTCTTATTCTCTGTACTCATAATCATGAGTGATCCTAAAAGAATGATGAAGAAAAGCAATTTTGAAAAGAATAATACTTGGTTTCTGAAAGCTATTTTAATCTTATTTCAATTGCTATGTAATAGCTAAGAAATCAATGAATAGAATGTATTATCTTCCTCTTTATAATTCTGGGAACCTTGCATTTACTCCCCCTTCTGATTATGTTTTCCCTATGCTTCATCCTATAGCTGTATTTGTCTACCCTTGACTGACTACCAGTGATTGTGTGGTCTCCAGGGGGTGCTGGATTGGAGGTGGAGAGTGAATGTAAGAAAGATCTACTCCCTGTCTGATCTTTTCTTTAACCAAGTCTATATACTGTACTAATTAACACTGCAATTTTTTTATTATTTGCTTTTTTGTTTCTTCACATCTTTGTGGATAACTTTCCAAATGGAAACTTCTACTCATGAAGGTAAACTACCAACGAGTCTGCAGTTTATAAATTTAGATTTTCCTATGACAAGTGACTTGACTAAAGTTGTAGAGTTAATTTGTGTCTTGGGTCACAGCTTTTCGAAGTCACAGCTTTTTTACTCCCACATTTATAACCATAATATCATTCTGCCTCTCAAAATGTAGCTTAGGTCACTCAGTCTGTCTTCAAACAATTACTATGCTCTTATTAATTTCCAGATTCTTTAGTAAGAACTAGGAATATAAAAACAAATGGCAGTTATTGACTTTAAGAAACATAGACTATAAACTAGGAAAGGCTATTAAAAGGAGATCTAATTTTAGAAAACTAAAGGTCTGTAGGTAAAGAATGTTGCATATAGCATTAGACTTAGTTGCTTTATTGGTAATTAAAGAAAATTGCCAGGAGAATTTCAATGGGGAAGAATATGTTGGGGAAATGACAATAATATAAACGTTACCAGTGAATATATATATACACATATATACATATATATATATACACACATACATACATATGTGTAGTACATATGTATGTATTTAAAATTAAGTAGTAAAAAGTCTTTGAGAGGTTCTGATATTAAGGAGTGAACTCTCAGAGTGACTATGATTTTCTATTCCTCTACAGAAGTATCTTGTTGAAATTATTCATACATATATGCATGCATGTGCACACACATACACAAATAAATGAACGCATGCATATATATATATACACACACGCACACACACACACACACACACACGTATGTTTATGAACTGATTCTGTGTTCCATAGTTTTATAAAGCAAGGAATCATTTTTTTTTCTATCTAGGGCCCTGACTTAAACCTCAGGGAGTTTTATGCTACTTGAGAGTTAAAATAAGTAAAAATAATACATAAAAGAATAAATATGCAGTTATTAAAGGCATGAAAATGAGTAACTATGTGAATCAAGAAAGACCTTTTGGACGTAGCTATTTAAGTAAACACTGAAGAGAGCTATGGAGGCAGGTATGAAGTAGGAATGCATTCCAATTTGGGGGGACTTTAGGTGAAGAAATGGAGTTGAAAGAAGAAATATTTTCTACTGAGAACAAAAATTAACAAACGTTGCTAAGGAGCCAGTATGGTGGGGGCTGCAACTGAACAGAATTCTCTCAACTTTTCCCTCCAACCCACTTTAAAATAATGACTCAAATCACATTCTGCTTAATCAAATTCAGTAAGAGTTTAGGGTGAGAATGCTTCAAACCTAAGGACACTTGCGTGGTCAGCAAAAGTTTGCAACTCTGGAGTGGGATGTGGTAACAGCATATGAGCTACAGAAAGAGCATCTGCAGTGGCAGAGACGATTAATAACAAACTTAGAAGACAACAAAGGGAATAACAGCTATAAGAAAGCCTGAAAAAGTGCTGATTGACCCAAGCCCAACAAGAATACCTGGAAGACTTAAATAAAACTAGAATAGTATTAGAGGAAAAATGGGGAAATAAATGAGAGTGACTCAAGAAAATTACAAAAAAGAGAATTAACAAGTTGGTAAAAGGGCATAAAAATATTCAAGTAAATAACATCCTAAAAAACTAAATTAGGGCAGAGCCAAGATGCAAAGAGAAACCAGAAAGTTTCATGAGCTCTTCCTATTTTTCCTCATAAACAAGTTTAAGTCAAACTTCTGCATGGATTCTAGAGTGACAAAGCCTACAAAAAGATAGAGTGAAACAGTTTTCCAGCTTAAGATTACTTAGAAGGACGTCAGGAGAGGTCTGTCTCACTTGGGCAAAAGATGAGTTCAGTCCAGTGTAGAAAGTGTCTAGGCAAGCCAGTGGAATGCTCTTAACCATAGTACAGCTCAGCAATCCAGCCCGCTTAGTCCTATCTCAGAAGGCTAGTGGCATGAAAGTGTAGCTATGTGGCCTACAGGCCCAGCACAGAAGGCAAATTGTCACACCAGCACAGTGAGTAAGCCACAAGAACCTGAGGGTCTGATATGGAAAGACTGGCCCCAGGATCATAGCACAATAAGCTTAGAAGGGTATATCCTGTGTGGCAGGAGCAGAGTCCAATTTTAAAAATGAAGAAAAAACAAAACAAAATTTTGAGCATTGAATGCTACTATGGCAACAGGGAAGATCCAAACACAAACTCAGAAGAGGAAAATAATGTGAAAATGCCTACATGTGAAGCCTTGAAGGGGAATATGAATTGGTCTGAAACCCCCCAAAATGCTTTTAGACTCTTGGACGAGTTCAAAAAGGATTTAAAAATCAATTAAGAGAGGTAAAAGAAAAATTGACAAGAGAAATGAAAGTTATATGGGAGAATTATGAAAAAAGTAGTCAACAGCTTGAAAAAGGAAGCACAAAAATTGCCTGAAAAAAACAGCTCCTTAAAATATAGAATTGGCTAAATTGGGAAAACAATATCCGCTGAAGCAAACTCCTTTAAAAATTGAGTTAGCCAAATGGGAAAAGGAAGTACAAAACAGTTTGAAGAAAATAGTGTTAACAGTTAGAATTTGGCAAGTGGAAGCTAATGACTCTATGAGATGTTAAGAATCAGTCAAGCAAAATTTTTAAAAAAATGAAAATTTAGAATAAAATATACAATATCTCATTGGAAAAATAACTGGCATGGAAAACATATCCAGGAGAGATAATCTAGGAGTTATGGACTAATTAAGACCACATTAAAAAAAAAAAAAAGAGCCTGGATCCATCTTTCAAGAAGTGATCATGGAAAACTGTCCTGATATACTAGAACAAGAGGGTAAAATAGCCATTGCAAGAATTCACCAATAACTTTCTGAAAGAGATCCCAGAATGAAAATTACAAGGAATATTGTAGCCAGATTCCACAATTATCAGGGAAAAGAGAAAATATTGCAGATGCACACAAAGTAACAATTCAACTAACAAGGAGTTATAGTCAGAATCACACAAGAATTAGCAGCTTCTACATTGAAGGATCAGAAGGCTTGGAATGTGACATTCTGGAAGGCAAAGAAGTTTGGAGTACAACTAAGAATCAACTATCCAACAAAACCAAACATAATGTTTCAGGGGAAAATATGGACATTTAGTGAAACAGAGTTCTTCAAAATATTTCTGATGAAAAAGACCATAGCTGAACAGAAAATTCAATCTTCAAACCCAAGATTGATGATAAGCATAAAAAAGATAAACTGGAAAGAAAAAAATAATTTTTTATTCCACAAAATTAACCTATTTATATCGCTACATGGAAAGATGATACTTGTAATTCTTGTGAACTCTGCCTCTATTAGGGAAATCAGGATTATACATAGAGAAAATGTGTGGGTATAAGTTGACTTACGTGATGAAAAAAAAAAAAGGGTGAAAAATGATTATATAAGAAGGAGAGGAAATGGAATAGCATAAATTATATCACATGAAGTGGTGCTGAAGACCAATTCTAGTAGAGGGAAAGAAGAGAGGGTGTGAGCAGTGTTTTAACTTTTCTCTCATCAGATCTGGCTCAAAAAGGGAATAACATACACACTCACTTGGGTATAGGAATTTATCTTACCCTCTAGTGAAGTAGGAGGGGAAAGAAAGCAGTAGGAAAGAATATGGGGAGTGACAGAAGGGAGGACAGATTGAGGGAGGTGGGGATCAGCAGCAAAACACTGGTGAATAGGGACAGGGTGAAAGGAGAAATATATAAACATTGAGAAAGTAGGGTGGAGGGAAATACACAGTTACTAACAATAACTGTGCATGTGAATGAGATAAACTCTCCCGTAAAATGCAAGTGGACAGCACAATGAGTTAAAAACCAGAATCCTACAATATTTTGTTTACAAGAAACACATTTGAGGAAGAGAGATACACATGGAGGAAAGAATGTATTATGCTTCCTATATATTATTATATAATTATAATTCTATAATTAATATATTATAGGACAGAATATATTATGGTTCAGTTGAAGTAAAAAATACAAAAAACAAAAAAGGAGTAGAAATGTTGATCTCAAACAAAGTAAAAACAAAAACAGATGTAATTAAAGGAGAAAAGGAAGGAAAATACATCCTGCTAACCGGTATCATAGACAATGAAATAATATAAATACTAAATTCATATGCACCCAAGTGATATATAATCTACATTCTTAAAGGGAAAGTTAAATGAGTCACAGGAAGAAATAGATAGCAAAACCATATTGGTAGAAGACCTCAACCACCTCCTCTCAGAATTAGATAAATCTAACCACAAAATAAATGAGAAAGAAGTTAAGGAGGTGAATAGAAGGTCAGAAAAGTTAGATGTGCTATATCTTTGGAATAAACTGAATAGGGATAGAAAGGAAAATACATTTTTTTCAGTGGTACATGGCACTTACACACATAAAAAGAAGACCATGTATTGAGGCATAAAACCTTCTCAATTCAATGCAGAAAAGCAGAAATATTAAATGCATGCTTTCAAAACCATGATTCAATAAAAATTATGTGTAATAAAAGTCCACAGAAACAAAGTCTAAAGTCTAATTGGAAATGAAATAATCTAATCATAAGGAATGAATGCTGATCTGAACCTCAACCCTCAGTAACAGCCCTGCCCTCACCTAAATCCCCTGGGGAAACTGAGCACCTGATTTGAATCTCAGCCTTGAGCACCATACTGGGTGGAGGAGGAGCATTATGACCTTTCTCTTGACAAAGAATTCAGAAGTCAAGTAACTGGCTGGGAAAATGCCCAAAAACGGGAAAAAAATAAGGTCGTAGAAGGTTACTTTCTTGGTGAACAGGTGTCTCCTTCCATCCTTCCAGATGAGGAAGAACAAGGCACACTGGCACAGGAAGTCAAGGCCTCTGCCCCTAGTACCTCCAAAATGAATATGAAGTGGCTCAGGCCATAGAAGAACTTGAAAAGTGAGTCAGCAGCTTGCTAAAGGAGAACCAAAAAAGTGCTGAGGAAAATAACACCTTTAAAAAGAGGCTAACTCAATTGGAAAAAGTGGTCAAAAAAACTAATGAGGAGAAGGAGGCTTTAAAAAGCAGAATTAGCCAAATGCAGAATATGGTTCAAAAGCTCACTGAACAAAATAGCCCTTTAAAAATGAAAGTGGAGTTCAGGGAAGCTAATGACTATGAGATAAATCAAGGAGATAGAAAACAAAACCAAAAGATTGAAAAAATTGAAGATAATGTGAAACATCTCTTTGAAAAAACAACTGACCTGGAAAATAGATCCAGAAGAGACAATTTAAAAATTATGGGATTACCTAAAAACCACGATCAAAAAAAGATCCTGTACATTATCTTTCATGAAATTATCAAGGAAAACTGCCCTGATATTCAAGAATCAGAGAGCAAAATAAATATTGAAAGAATCCACCCATCACCTCCTGAAAGAGATCAGAAAAGAGAAACTCTTAGGAATATTGTGGCCAAATTACAGAATTCCCAGGTCAAGGAGAAAATATGGCAAGCAGCTAGAAAGAAACAATTTGTGTGTTGTGGAAATACAATCAGGATAACACAGGATCTGGTAGCTTCCACATTAAGGAAACAAAGGACTTGGAATAGGATATTCTAGAAGTCAAAGGAACTGGGATTAAAACCAAGGATCACCTACCCAGCAAAACTGAGTATAATACTTCAAGGGAATAAATAGTCATTCAGTGAAATAGAGGACTTTCAAACATTCTTGTTGAAAAGACCAGAACTGAGGAGAAAATTTGACCTCAAATACAAGAATCAAGAGAAGCATGAAAAGGTAAACAAGAAAGAGAAATCATAAAGGACTTTCTAAAGCTGAACTGTTTACATTCCTATTTGGAAAGATAATATTCGTAACACTTGAGACTTTTCTCAGTATTTGGATAGGTGGAGGGATTATTCATACACACACACACACACACACACACACACACACACACATACAGAGTACAGATTGAGTTGAATAAGAAAAAATGATATCCATAAGAAAATAAAATAAAATTAAGGGCTGAGAGAGGAAAATACTGGGAGGAGAAAGGGAAAAATAGAATGGGGCTACCACTCATAAAAGAGGTAAGAAAAGTCTTGTTCAATGGAGGAGAAAAGGGAGGAGGTGAGAGGGGAAAATTGAAGCTTACTCTCTTCACATATCACTTAAGGAGGGAATAACTTGCTCACTAAATTTGTTATGAAAATCTGTCTTACACTACAGAAAAGTAGGGGAGAAGGGGACAAGTAGGATGAGGGAAATGATAGAAGGGAGGTCAAATAGGAGAAGGGAATAACTAGAAGTAACTACTTTTGAGAAGGGACAAGGTCAAATGAGAGAATAGAAAAAGGGGGGTGCAGGGTAGGATGGAAGGCAGTATATTTAGTCTTACACAAAATGACTATTTTGGAAGTCTCTTGCAAAATGACATATATAACCTGTATTGAATTGCTTGCCTTCTCAATGGGGATGGGGAAGGAGGGAGGGAGGGAGAGAAGTTGGAATTCAAAGTATTAGAAACGAATGTTGAGAATTATTATTGCATATAACTGGGAACTAAGAAATACAGGTAATGGAGTGTAGAAATTTATCTTGCCCTATAGGAAAAGAAAGAAGATGGAGATAAGGGAAGGGTGTCATGTGATAAAAGGGAGGGTACATTGAAGGAAGGGGTAATCAGAATGCAAGGTGTTATGGCGTGGGGGAAAGGGAGAGATGGAGAGAAAAATTGGAAATCAAAATTTTGTGGAAATGAGTGCTGAAATCTAAAAATACATAAATATGAAAAGAATGAATGGTTCAAACAACAAATTATAGAAACAATCAACAATGTCATTCAAGAGAATGACAATAATGAGACAACATACCAAAATTTAGGGAATGCAGCCAATGCAGTTCTTAGGTGAAATTTTATATCTCCCAGTGATTGCATACATACAACAGAGAGAGAGGAGATCAATGAATTGGTCTTGCAACTATAAAGTAAGAAAAAGAAGAAATTAAAAATCCCCAATTTAAATATGAAATTAACATTTCTGAAAATCAAAGGAGAGATTAATAAAATTGAACTTCAGAAAATTACTGAACTCATAAATAAAACCAAGAGCTGGATTTATGAAAAAAATCAAATAGATAAACCTTTGGTAAAAATCATTAAAAAGAAAGAAAACTAAATTACTAGTATCAAAATGAGAAAGGGTGAATTCAACACCAGTGAAGAGGAAATTAAAGAAATAATTAGAAGCCATTTTGCCCAACTCTATGCCAATACGTTGGACAATCTAAGTGAAATAGATGAATATTTTAAAGTGTATATAAATTATCTATAGGTTAACCAAAGAGAAAATAAAGTACTTAATCTGACATCAGAAAAAGAGATTCAGCAAGCCACCATTTACTACCTAAGAAATAAATTTCCAGAACCAGGTGGATTTGCAAGTGAATTCTATGAAATAATTAAAGGAAAAATATTTTCAGTGATACATAAACTATTTGGAAAAATAAGCAAGGGAGTCCTACTAAATTCCATTTTTGAAGCAAATATGATACTATCACCTAATCCTGGAAAAGCCAAAATGGAGAAAGAATTATATAGATAAATTTCTCTAATGAGTATTGGTGCAAAACACTTAATAAAGTATTAGCAAGGAGATTCCAGCAATTTATCATGAGTATAATATATTAAGACCAGATGAAATTTAAATAAAGAGTACAGGCTGGTTCAATATTAGGAAAACTACAAACAAAGCTGATCATATCAATAACAAAAACGATAGAAATCATATAGTTATCTCAACAGATGTAGAAAAAAAAAACTTGACAAAATATAGAACCCATTCCTAATAAAAACAATAGAGAGCATATCAATAAATGGAGTTGTCCTTAAAATGATAAATAATATCTATCTAAACCATCAATAAACATTATATTAAATGGGTATAAGTTAGAATTTTTCCCAGTAAAGTCAGGTGTCAAACAAGAGTGCCTACTATCACCACTGTTATTCAATATTATAATAGAATTGTTAGTTTTAGCCCTGAGAGATTGGAAAAAAAAAATGAAGGAATTACACTAGTCCATAAGGCAAAAAACTTTTACTCTTTGCGGGTGATAGGATGATATACCTTTAGAATTCTGGAGAATGAACTAAAAAAAAACAAAACAAAACAACTGTTTTAAGTAATTAACAAGTTTAGCAAAGTTGTAGTATATAAAACAAACCCACATAAATCTTTTGCATTTCTATATATCAACAAAGCCCAGAAGAAGGAGATAGAAAGAGAAATCCCACTTAAAGTAACTTTAAACAATTTAAAATATTTGGAAGTATACCTGCAAAAGGAAACCCAGGAATTATATGAACACAAGTATAAAACAGTTTTCACACACATATAGTCAGATCTAAACAACTGAAAAAATATCAATTACTCATAGACAGGCTGAGGTAATATAATAAAAACTGACAATTCTACTTAAATTAAATTACTTATTTAATACCATACCAAAATTGCTAAAAAATAATTCATATAGTTAGAAAAAGTAACAATTCATCTGGAAGAACAAAAGATCAAGACTACCAAAAGAATTAATAATAATAAAAAAAATCCCAAGGAAAGTGGCCCAGCTGTACAAGATATAAAACTTCACTATAAAATGACAGTGATCAAAGCTGTTTCATACTGGCTAAGAAATAGAATAATACATCACTGGAGTAAGTTATGTATACAAAACACAATAGTAAATGACTATAGTAATCTGCTCTTTGATAAACCCCAAAATTCCAACTTCTAGGATAAGTGCTCATTATTTGACAAAAGCTGATGGGAAAAATGGAAAATAATATGCCAGAAACTGGGGATAGACCAATATCTCACACCCTATACCAAGATACTATTGAAATGAATACATGATTTGGACATAAAGTGTTATACCATCAGCAAAATAGGATAGAAAGTCATAGCTTACCTGTCAGATCTGTGTGAAAGAGAAGGACTTATAACTAAGCAAAACATGGAGAATATTAGGAAATGCAAAATGGATTATTTTAATTACATTAAAATAACAAAAAAAGTTTTTGCACAAATAAAACCAATGCAATCAAGATTAGAAAAAAAACAAAAACCTGTGAAACTTTTTTTCAGCTAGTGTTCCTGATAAAAGCTTCAATTTTCAAGTATATAAAGAACAGATCAAATTCATTTTAATTCAGGTTGTTCCTTAATTGTAAATGGTCAAAGAATATGAAGTTTCCAGATGAAAAAACTAAAAGTATCTACAGTCATATAAAGAAGGGCTCTATGTCACTATTGATTAGAGAAATGCAAATTAAATTAACTCTGAGTTACCACCTCATGCCTATCAGATTGGCTAATATGAAAGAAAATGATTAATGTAGGAGAAGATATGGAAAAAAAACAACAACTTGGAACATTGATGCATTGTTTGTGGAGTTATGTACTGATCCAACCATCCTGGAGAGCAATTTGGAACATTCAAATTGAGCATACCTCTTGTTTTAATAATATTACTATTAGGTCTGTATGCCAAAGAAATCATAAAAAAGGGAAAAGGACCCATATGTATAGAGAACATTTATACCAGCTCTTTTTGTGATCTCAAAGAATTGGAAATTGAGGGGATATCCATGAGTTGGGGAATGGCTAAACAATTTTTATTATATGAATATAATTGAATACTATTATATTATAAGAAATTTCAGAGAAATCTGGAAAAATTTACATGAACTGATGATAAATGAAGTGATTGGAACCAGGAGAACACTGTCCACAGCAATAGTAACATTGTGCAATGATGAAGTATGATAGACTTTCCTCTTCTCGGCAGTACAATAATCCAAGATACAGAAGACTCATAATGAAAAATACTGCCCACATCCAGAGAAAGAACCACAGTATCTGAATGCAGATTGAAGCATACTGTTTTCATTTCTTTTATTGTTGCTTTTTTGCCTTTCTTCTATTTTTTCCCTTTTGATCTGATTCTTCTTTCACAACATGACTAATGTGGAAATATGTTTAACACAATTGTCCATCTATAAACTAAAACAAAACAAAGCAAAACAAAGCTGAATTAACCTAATGGTAAAAGAAGAACATAAATTCACTTTAGAACTTCTTAAAAAAGCAAATTGGGAATGAAACCTACATGGTACAATGGATAGAGTACTTGCCAGAGGACCTAAGTTCAAATCCGTACCCAGACACTTGGCACTTACTAGCTGTGTGACCCTAGGCAAGTCACTTAATATCACGTGCCTTACCAAAGGAAAAAAAAAAAAGGTAGATTGGGCCAAATGATAAAGAGGTACAAAATTTATCCAAAATTTTTCTCAGTTACCACTCATTGAACAACCTCTTGATGATCTATAGTAATGTGGTAATCACTTATTCCTGAAGCAATATATTCTGTTTTTAGATATCCCTATTTGTTAAACTTTTCCTCAAATCGAGTCAATATTTGCATCCATGGTAACCCTTATTACTGTTCTTTTTCTTCAGCAATTATGTAGAACAGTTCTGAACCACCTTCTACATGAAAATCTTTCAAGTGTTTGAAGATAGTACTGTCCTCTAAAATGTAGAAAAAGCAGAGATATCACCTTGCTGACAAAGTCCATATAATCAAAGCTATGGGTTTTTTAGTAGCAATATATGGCTTTGAGAGTTCGACTATAAGGAAAGCTGAGCACTGCAGAATCGACACTTTGAAATTGCTTTTTTAAGAAAATTTTTGAGATTCTGTTGGGCAACAAGGAGATCAAATCAGTAAATATTGAAATTAATACCAGCTAGTTTCTCAGAGGTCTAATTCTGAATCTGTAGCTTAAGTACTTTGGGCACATAACAAGAAAATGATACTCATTGGCAAAGATCCTGAAGTCAGAAAAAAAAAAGGAAAGCAAAAGGAAAAGGGGCAGGAGACGATGAGATGGATAGATGGTGCCATGGAAATAGTGAACTTCAACTTGGACAGACTTTGAAATTTAGTGGAGGACAGAAAAGTCTGGCATGCTATGGTCTACATGGTTACTAAGAATCAGATATTACTGAATGACTGAACAGCAATAAGAGTAGTAAAGAAAAAATCAGGGGAAAAGATATCAAAGACAGACATAGCAAAGATATTTATGAAGTTCAGGTCAAGTTTACACAAAGTGTTTCCAAATTATAATTTTATTTAATACCACATATTTTCTTTATTTTTTTATCCTTTTGCAGTTAATGAAGTTAATGAGTATGTCAAATATTGAGCAATAGGGGCAGAAGATTAATTTTTAAAAGCTAGTTAGAAAACTGTGAACCTTCACCTTACAGATTGCCGCAGACTGCCACTCCTGGTGCTATTCTTGGCTAATAAAATATTTAATCACCAACAGTAGAACTAGGTTCAAAATTGAGATTACCTTACCCCTGGTCCATATTAGCTCTTTGATAACCTTTCTGTTTCTGTTTGCTTTGGTATAGTAGAAAGAATGGAAGTGTTGGAATAAGAAGGCAGATAAGGTTCAGATATCCCCTCTGCTAGAAACCAATTTTGATAGGGCACTTAATCTCCCCTTTCCCAGTTTCCTCATATTTCAATCAAATCAATTGAACTAGATGACCTCTAAGAACCTCTAAGGAACTATTGTTTTCTCTTGGATAGGGTGTCTGCTCCTGACAGAATAACTTTACTGCAGGATGCTGTGGTGAAAAAGAATGGAAAAAAATCTTCAGACAGATGGTGTGACTATCTCCGGGCATCAAGGAAGAAACTAATGAAGATGAATAATAGGTTTAATAAAGTAGCAGGATACACAATATCTATAAAGATTATGATGATTACATGCAATTCTGCCAAAACCAGAAAAAATATCAGAAATTCAGTTCAAAATAAGTATAAAATTGATAAACTAGATGAATAAATAACGAATTAATTGAGCACTAACTATATTCAAAATACTGGGAATATAAATAGAAAAGTCTGTTGGTCAATCTCACAATGTACACAGAGTGTACATTCTAATGTGAATTAGAATTCACTCCTATTCGGTTTCTGCTCCAAATCAGATGGAAGGATCTTTTGATTCTCAGGACAAAACTCACAGTAATGACACTTTTTCAATGACATTTTCACTGATAAAAATAATATTGGTGTTTGATACTCAATCATGTGGAACTCGGCTGGATGCTCACAAAACCCAAATAAGAGAGATGGTTGAGAAGTTGGTGATGGTGGTTTGACCTAATATGCTTTCTTCTAGTTTTCCTTCAGAGTTTCTTATTGTTTCAGTTAACCTGTACAGCTTGCAATGTAGATACATTTTGTAGGAAGATGGTGGAATTTCTTGTTCCTTCTCCACAAGGGCCACCTTGGTATGTGATGACTATGCGGGGCTGAACTGAAGGCAGTACTGGCAATTTGGGGAGAAATGGATACTTTCACTCCCAAGGGCATTTTATCTTTCTGTCATATATTAATTTTAGGTGATCAACAGTTGTTTTTGGTGATGATAAGAAAGGTGGACCCTTTCCCTGTGATGTCTTACCTTAATGACAACTTTGGGTATAGGTCTGGAAGTATGGTGATTTGAAGGACATTGGCATTCCCAAGCATCTTGGGTACAAAATCTTATATGGTCTCCTTCATAGTCTGAGTTGAGATAACATTCAAGGTGTTGCTTCAACCTGCCTGTCATATGCTGCCTCCTCTCTCCTCCTCCAGGGATCCTGATACTTTAATTTAGTGTCCTTGCCTGACCTGATTATCCACTCATCTGGGAGATAACCTACAAATGATGCAAGATTTATATAAATGTAGGCTGTAATAATAGATTGATATATAGTGCTCAGGTTTTGGCTACACAAATATAATTAAAACAATCATATTACATAGACTAGGGTATTCTAAACTTATGTGTTTTTAGTGATCCCTTTAGTAAACTTCTCATGCTTTTGAACTACTTTCTAAGAATAATGTTTATAAGCGTGAAAAAAGTGGAATACTTATGATTGCAAAAGAAACCAATTATATTGAAATATACCTATAAATTTATTTAAAAGCAAACCAAGTCACAGATTCCAGTTTAAGAACCATTGCTATAGGAACTATGGATATAGTGTTGCAATGAAGGTGATAAAAGCTTGTTTTCAAATTCCAGTTCTGACATTTACTACTTGTATCATTTAATACGTCTGAATCTTAGCTTCCTTGTCTCTTTGGTTTGTTTTTGTTTTTTGTCTTCATTTTTTTTTTATAAAAAGAAGATAACATGTCGCAGGATGGAATATATTATAGAAATATTGTTGTGAGTAAATTGAATCTTGGCTTTAGACATTTTTCCCATTAATACTACTTTCTTCAAAATTACCAATGATCTCTTAGTTGCCAAATAGAATGGAAGTCTATTTTCTCAGTCCTATTCTCTTTAAATGTTCTTTAGGTTTGAGTGTTGATGACTCCCTTTCCCTTGATATTTTGTACTCTCTAAGTTGCTGAGTTACCATTTTCTTCTGAATATCCTTCTACTTATCTAAGCATTCCTTCTCAGTCTATTTTGCTGCATCTTCATCTAAGTTGTAACCTCTGTAGTATTCTATTCTGGCCCCTCTTCTCTTTTCCCCTATACTACTTAGTGATCTTGTCAGTTCCCATGGATTTAATTACTCTCTCTCTGCTGGTGATTCTCACATCTAACTATACCCCCTTAACCTCAAATCTCAATCCTCCAACTACCTTTCAGCATAGAAAAAAACTGAACTCATTTTCTTTCTCCTAAAAATTCTCCTCCTAACTTCTGTGTTACTCCCAAGGTTAAGACCATCTTCCCAATTTTTCAGGCTTTCTACCTAAGTATAACCTAGATTCCTCAGTATTTCTCACACCCTATATCCAGTCTGGTGCCAATGCCTATTGGTTTCACCTTTGCAACATTTCTTCTATATGCTCTCTTCTCTCCTCTGACACTGGCAACATTCTGGTGCAGGCCCTCACCAACTCATTCTTAAAATACTGCAGCAGCATTTGGGTGTATCTGACTTCTTTAAATCTTTCTCTTCTCCAACACATCTTGCATTCAGCTTGCATTCAGCTTTCCAAAAACATAGATCTGACCATATCACTCCACTATTCAGTAAACTAACATTGGTTCCCTATTGCCTCTAGAATCAAACACAAAATCCTCTTTTTTGGTGCTCAAAGTTCTTCATCATCTAGCTCTTTTCTTTTTTTTAACATGAAAAGAATTTATTGAAATGAATATATTTTATGAATCTACATTAAATTTATCACATTGATTGTACTAACAGACATCTTCAAATGTCAAAGAAGGAAATGTAATCTTCATATAATTCTTATTGACATGGAATCTAACACAACCAAAGGAGATAATGCTGTTTTTTTAAAATGAATTCATCAATTAATTAATTAAGTTTTCATTTTCAACATTCATCTCCACAAGATTTTTGAGTTCCAAATTTTCTCCCCATCTCTTCCCTACCCATCATTCCAAGATACTGTGTATTCTGCTTACCCCTTCCCCAAATCTGGCCTTCCTTCTATCACACCCCTCCCTTCCCTTATCCCCATTTTCTCCCTTTTCTTGTAGGACAAGATAGATTTGTATACCCCATTACCTGTATTTCTTATTTCCCAGTTAGATGCAAAAACAATTCTTAATATTTGTTCCTAAAACTTTGAGTTCCAACTTCTCTTCCATTTTCCCTCCCCACCGATCCCCATTGAGAAAGTAAGCAATTAAATATGGGCTATACATATGTGATTATGCAAAATGCTTTCATAATATTCATGTTGTGATCGACTAAATGTATTTCCCTCCATCCTATCCTGCCCCCTATTTATTCTATGCTGTTTTTACCTTGTCCCTCCCCAAAAGTGTCTACTTCTAATTACTCCCTCCTCATATTTGCCCTCTCTTCTAGCATCCCCCTCACCCCACTTATCCACTTCTCCCCTACTTTCCTATAGTGTAAGATAGATTTTCATACCAAATTGAGTGCGCATGTTATTCCCTCCTTGAGCCAAATGTGATGAGAGTAAGCTTCACTTTTTTCCCTATAAACACCCTTCTTTCCCCTCCATTGAAAATGCTTTTTTTTTGCCTCTTTTCTGAGAGGAAATTTGCCCCATTCCATTTCTCCCTTTCTCCTCTCAGTATATTCCTTTCTCACCCTTTAATTATTCTTTTAGATATCATCCCTTCCTATTCAATTCACCCTGTGCCTGTCTACATGTATATAATCCCTCCAACTAATCAAATGTTGAGAAAAGTCTCAAGAGGTACAAATATTATCTTTGCATGTAGGAATGTAAACAGTTCAACTTTAGTAAGTCCCTTATGATTTCTCCTTCCTGTTTCCTTTTTCATGCTTCTCTTGATTCTTGTGTTTGAAAGTCAGATTTTCTATTCATCTCTGGTCTTTTCATCAAGAATATTTGAAAGTCCTCTATTTCATTGAATGAACATTTTATCCCATGAAGTGTTATACTCAGTTTTGCTGGGTAGGTGATTTTTGGTTTTAATCCTAGTTCCTTTGACTTTTGGAATATCATATTCCAAGTCCTTGATCCCTTAATGTAGAAACCGCTCGAACTTGTGTTATCCTGATTGTATTTCCACAATACTCAAATTGTTTCTTTCTGGCTGCTTGCAGTATTTTCTCCTTGACCTGGGAACTGTGGAATCTGGCTACAACATTATTAGGAGTTTTTCTTTTCAGATCTCTTTAAGGAAGTGATGGTGGATTCTTTCAATATTTATTTCACTCTCTGGTTCTAGAATATCAGGGCAGATTGCCTTGATAATTTTGTGAAAGATGATGTCCAGGCTCTTTTTATGATCATAGTTTTCAGGAAGTCCCATAATTTTTAAATTGTCTTTCCTGGATCTATTTTCCAGGTCAGCTGTTTCTCCAATGTGATATTTCACATTCTCTCCAATTTTTTTTCATTCTTTTGATTTTGTTTGTAATTTCTTTCTTTCTCATAAAGTCATTAGCTTCCATCTGCTCCATTCTGATTATTAAAGAACCATTTTCTTCAGTGAAATTTTGAACCTCCTTTTCCATTTGGCTAATTCTGATTTTTAAAGCATTCTTCTCCTCATTGGTTTTTTGAAACTATTTTGCCATGAGTCTGTTTTTAAAGCTATTATTTTCTTTAGCACTTTTGGGTCTCCTTTAGCAAGCTATTTACTTGCTTTTCATGTTTTCTTGCATCGCTCTCATTTCTCTTCCCAATTTTTCCTCCACCTCTCTTACTTGATTTTCAAAATCCTTTTTGAGCTCTTCCATTTTTTGGAATATTTTTTGGAGGCTTTGAGTGTAGAAGCCTTGACTTTTTTGTCTTCTTCTGATAGTATGCATTGTTCTTTCTCATCTGAAAGAATGGAAAGAAATACGTGTTCACCAAGAAAGTAACCTTCTGTGGTCTTATGTTTTTCCCTTTGTTGGGCATTTTCCCAGCCTGTTACTTGACTTTTGAATCCTTTCTCAAGAGGGGCAGCTAGGTGATGCAATGGATAGAGCACCAGTGCAGGAGTCAGAGGAACCTGAGTTCAAATTTCCCCTCAGACACTTGATACACACTAACTGTGACTTTGGGCAAGTCACTTAATCCCAATTGCCTCATTCTGGGTTCTCTCTAGTCATCCTGATGAATATCTGGTCACTGGAATCAGATGGCTTTTAAGAAGAAGTGAGGCTAGTGACTTGCACAGCCCTCCCTCACTCAAAACAAAGTCAAATTCAAGTCATGTCATTATTTCTCTGATGGCATGGTCTTCTCTGGCAATGAAGGATGACCACATACACCTTTGTCAAGAGGAGGGTATACTCTAAGGACCTTCAAGTTTTAAGTTCCTTCAAGGTGGCACAATCAAGGAAGAGAAACTTATTTCTCTCCTGCCCTGCCCTCTGGTCTGGGATCAACCATAAGCTTTTCTTCCCAGTATCTGTGATTAGAATTCCCTCTCCAGAGCCTCCACCAGCTCTACAACACCACTCAGCACTCCTCCTCATGCTGGGACCACATCTCAGGACTGAGATCTAGATCAGTCTAACAATTCCCCCAGTGTCATTAGTCTGCGGGCTACTAAAATCAAAGCTGTGCAGCAATGACTGCTGCTGCCCTGGGGCCACCTTGGGGCTGCTTGGGCCAGACTGTGTTCCCTTCTCACCCAGGTGAAAGAGTTTCTCATTGAGCTTTGAAATTGCCTTTGGCATTTGTGGGTAGAGTAATCTGGAAAAAAACAGCTGCTTCCAGGGATTCTGCCCCCTCAGGGCTGCTCCAGTCCTGTTGCTACTAAGCTGGCAAAGGCCAGACTGTGCTCTGTGGGCTGTGCTCCATCCCAAACCTGTTGCAATAGACCTTTCCTGTTGGTCTCCCAGTCAGTCTTGGGCAGGAAATCACTTTCACTCTTTTGTTTTGTGGCTTCTGCTGCTTTAGAATTTGTTTAGGGTCAATTTTGACAGGTATTTTATGGGCTATGGGAGGAGAACTAGAGTAGGTGAGTCTTCCTACTCTGCCATGTTGACTCCACCCCACTTAGTCCCTTTCTAATTTTCAAATCTTCTTATACCTAAGTGCAAAACTTGTAGTCTTTGATCCATTGACAATGAATGATCTCCTTTTTTTTTTTTAAAGAAGATACTCAGTCTCTTAGCTTTCAGTAAATATTGACATTTAAATCATTAATAAAATCCTGTTAATCAAGTTATGTGTCCAAAACAAATTCCTAATTACATAAGTGGTCAAAAAGATGGTATCACTTTTAAAGAATGAAACAATAGGGGTGGAACCCAGATGGTGGAGTAGAAAGATGGACTTGTAGAAGCTCTCTCACATAGCCCATAAAAATACCTGCAAAAAAGGACTCTAAAATTCTGGAGCAGCAAAAGCCACAAAACAACAGAGTGAAAGAGATTTCCAGCCCAAGACAGCCTGGAAGAATGACAAGAAAGGACTATCACACCAGTTGTGGAGCAGAGCACAGCTCAGTGTGGTCCATGTGGTGCAGCAAGTACAGGACCCAGAACTGGCTTCAGGAAAACACCTGCAGCAGCAGTTCACAGATTTCTCAACTCACAAATGCCAAAGACAGCTTCTAAGGTCAGTGAGAAAGCTCCTTCACCCAGGAGAAGGGAACATGGTCTGGATTACCAGAAGCAGCCACTGCAACAGCAGGGTCCATTTATGAAGCCCTAAGCCTAAAACCCCTAGAAGAATTAAGAAGTTGATCTAGTGCTGGATGGCATGGTGGAGCTGGTGGAGAGAAGGAATTCTACTCACAGATTCTGGGCAGAAAAGTTTTTAGTTGCTCCTGGACCAGTGAGTTGCCCAGGAGAGGAGTAAAGTTCTCTCCCTTTATTGTGCCACCTTGGAGGAAATGAGAACTTACAGGTCCCCAAAATATACCCTCCTTTTGACAAAGGTCTCAAAAGTCAAGTAACTGGCTGGGGAAATGCTCAAAAAAGGGGAAAAATAAGACTGTAGAAGATTACTTTCTTGGTGAACAGGTATTTTCTTCCGTCCTTTCAGATGAGGAAGAACAATGCATACCATCAGAGAAAGTCAAGGCTTCTGCATTAAAAACCTCCAAAATAAATATGCAAGGTCTCAGGCTATGGAAGAGGTCAAAAAGGATTTTGAAAATCAAATAAGAGAGGTGGAGGAAAAATTGGGAAGAGAAATGAGAGTGATGCAAGAAAATCATGAAAAGGAAGTCAGCAGCTTGCTAAAGGAGACCCAAAAAATGATGAAAATAACACTTTATAAATAGACTAATTCAATTGTCAAAAGAGGTCCAAAAAGTCAGTAAGGAGAAGAATGCTTTGAAAAGCAGAATTAGCTAAACTGAAAAGGAGGTTCCAAATGCTCACTGAAGAAAATAATTCCTTAAAGCTTAGAATGGAACAGATGGAAGCTAATGACCTTATGAAAAATCAAGGAATTATTAAACAAAACCAAAGGAATGAAAAAATAGCAGGCAATGTGAAATATCTCATTGGAAAAACAACGGACTTGAAAAATGGAACCAGGAGAAACAATTTAAAAATTATGGGACTTCCTGAAAGCCATGAACAAAAAAGAACCTAGACATCATCTTTCATGAAATTATCGAGGAAAACTGCCCTGATATTCTAGAACTAGAGGGCTAAATATTGAAAGAATCCACCCATCACCTCCTTAAAGAGATCTGAAAAGAAAAAATTCCTAATAATGTTGTAGCCAGATTCCACAGTTCCCAGGTCAAGGAGAAAATACTGCAAGTAGCCAGAAAGAAACAATTTGAGTATTGTGGAAATACAATCAGGATAACACAAGATTGAGCAGCTTCTACATTAAGGGATGAAGGGCTTGGAATATGATATTCCAGAAGTCAAAGGAACTAGGATTAAAACCAAAAATCACCTACCCAGCAAAACTGAGTATAATACTTCATGGGATAAAATGTTCATTCAATGAAATAGAGGACTTTCAAACATTCTTGATGAAAAGGCCAGAACTGAATAGAAAATGTGACTTTCAAACACAAGAATGAAGAGAAGCATTAAAAGGTAAACAGGAAAGAGAAATCATAAGGGACTTACTAAAGTTGAACTGTTTACATTCCTACATGCAAAGATGATATTTCTAACTCTTGAGACTTTTCTCAGTGTTTGGGCAGTTGAAGGGCTTATACACACACACACACACACACACACACACACACACACACACACACATAGACAGAGGGTACAGGGTGAGTTGAATAAGAAGGGATTATATCTAAAAAAATAAAATTAAGGGGTGAGAGAGGACTATACTGGGAGGAGAGAGGGAGAAATGGAATGGGGCAAATTATCTCTCACAAAAAAGACAAGAAGAAACTTTTTCAATGGAGGAGAAAAGGGAGGAAGTGAGAGGAAAAAAGTGAAGCTTACTCCCTTCATATTTGGCTTAAGGAGGGAATAACACTCAATTTGGTATGAAAATCTATCTTACACTACATGAAAGTAGGACAGAAGGGGACAAGTGGAGAGGGGGATGATAAAAGGCAGGGCAAATGAGAGGATGGGGTAATTCAAAGTAAACATTTTCGTGAGGCACAAGGGAGAAAGAAAGAATGGAATAAATGGGGGGCAGGATAGGATAGAGGGAAATACAGTTAGTCTTACATGACATGACTTTTATGGAAGTCTTTTGCAAAACTACACACATATAGCCTATATTGAATTGTATTCCTTCTCAGTGTGGATGAGTGGGGAGGGAGGAAGGGAGAGAAGTTGGAACTTAAAGTGTTAAGAACAAATATTGAGAATTGTTTTTGCATACAACTGGGAAATAAGAAATATAGGTAATGGGTTATAAACATTTATCTTGTCCTATAAGGAAAGAGAGAAGATAGAGATAAGGGAGTGGAGGGATGTGATACAAGGAAGGGCATATTGAGGGAAGGGACAATCAGAATACAAGGCATTATGGGGTGAGAAGAGGGTAGAGATGGGGAGAAAATTTGGAACTCAAAATTTTCGTGGAAATGAAGATTGAAAAATAAAAATAAAAAAATGAACATTAGAAAAAAGAATGGAGCAATAAAATAAGTACAATATATGTTCCAAAACACTATGAGAAAAACAAAGTAGATGAATTATGGTACTTTCTCTTATATACTACAAATTGGAAATGAAAATATTCATTTCTAAAAGTGTTACAGGAGGACAAATATACTAATATCTTCTTGATCATTGTCCATTTGTAATTTTTTCTAGAAAAGGGATTATTATGTTAATATCTTTTGACCCCTCAATCATATGATTAGAAATACAACTCAATTTTAAAAGGGAAAAAAGGTAAGGGACTCCAACTGATGATATTTTTAACATTGCAGCTATTGTTGCATTTAATGCTTATATTTACTCACGTTTTCATTGTTACATAGATTTAGGTTCAATATAGAGGACAGAAGTATTTTTATTTCTCACAGAGATTATTTGAAATTTAATGACAAAAGGTGTTAAGAAAAGTATTAAGGAAAAGAAATGAAAAGAAAATGATGGAAGATAAAAAATAGCAACCAGGATCTAAAATGTTCATTTAAAAAAAAATGGAGTAAACTTAAGGAATGGATGATTGATTAATGACAACTGTAGAGGAAGAGTCTAGAAGCAGACGTAAGGAATAATGAGCATGTTTAAGTTTCCTCCAAGCCCAGACTGTTGAAGGACAAGATAAAAGATGCATCTTGAATGGAAGAAGTGAGCATCGTGTGCTGGCAAGTGATTTGGGACACACAAGATTAAATGATTTATTTCCCTAGAATCATAATACCACTATATTTAAAAGGCGGGATTTGATTCTCAGTCTTGCTGATTCCAAGGCTGACCCTCCCTCCACCAAACCATGATGCCTTAGAAGTTTGTCAGTCAGGCAAGTGAGACTGGGAAAGTAGCTTATGGAGTGTTCTTCATTTTCTAATAATCACAAGTCATATAAGCTCCTTTCCTTCCAACCCTGTTTCTGGGGCAATACTATTCTATTATCCCGGGGTTGCTGCCCCTCCCCTCAAGTGAATTTTGGGTGGGTCTAGGCCTTCTTCTCAAATGAAAATTTTGTGCTGCTGCCTTGGGTACAAAAATTGCTAGTTAATGTTCCGATGTATGATTATAATAAATGAGGTGAGTTTGTTGGCTGGGAAAGGAAGTTTTCATCTCTTCAGCTTGGGATCATGAGAGGTCAGAGGAAAATAGATTGTCATACTTTTCCCAGTAAGATACACTAGGTCCCCCAGTCCTAGTGAAGCTCTTGCTAGCTGGTGGGAAGGAAAAGCCCAAGTCTGTTCCTTCCATGTTTATGGAGGGCTGCGTCATAATTTATTTTATAGGGAGTTTTCACAATGGTGCAACTTTTTTATTTCTTTCTAAAATAAAGAATAAATTATTACTGTTCAAGATTTAGGTAAAGGTTATAGTGAGAAGGTTTCCTTTGTTATTACTGCAGTATTCAGTGACAAAGACTATCCAAGAATATATAACATGAATAAAACTGGACCCTCAAGATTGGAAATAAATAGTTTTGACCCTTTGAAACGAGAGTTGTTAACCTGCAGTATATAACATTTTAAAATAATAATGTGTAACAATGTAATTGATTTTCTTTTTAGTCTTAGGTATCTTATTTTGTGCCTTTAAAACATTATTCTGAGAAGGGATCAATAGGCTTCACTATACTGCAAAAAATTGCCCATGACACAAAAAAGGTTAAAAATCACTGCCTTAGAAAATAGTCTCAATATTGCGATTCATCTGCTCATAAAAAAAAGATTATCTTTTAAAATGCATTTGATAAATTGTAAGGACATTATTGCACTAGTGACATTTGCTTTGTTGTTATTGTAAGACAATTCAAAAGGAATTCCTTTTAGTCATTACACTGTCCCACAGAAATGCTTGTGCCTGCTTACAGTTAGTTAATATGTCATGTTACATTATGTTGCAGGCAATCTAATGCCAACTGAGAATTTAAAAGGTGTAATCTCAGTATATGACCAGAGTTGTAAAATATCAAAGCAAAAAGGGAATCTTTCTATTTTGCTTTTAAGAGAGGAAATTATATTTCATAGAATTGGAAATGTACATTAGTTGAATAAAGGAATTAAGATTAACCAAGACATAAATGTTCTGTTGTCTTTGTGGAATTAGAACAATAAGTATGCTAGAATAATACACAGCATAAAATATGACTTTTTTCTTTTATTTTTCCCAAGCCTATCACAAATGAACACATTCAAATGTGGGCAGTGCCCAGGTATAATCAGACTGACAGGCAGTTAAATAGTTTAACACTTCATAATGAATTGAATTATGTGACTATTAACATCTAGAATATTTTAGTCTGTTCTGGGTGCTACATTCTAAGACTGACACTGATAAATTGGAAAGTGTCAACAAGAAGGAAAACACTTGTTTCAGGGCCTTAAGACCATTTAAGATAAGAATTATATGAAGAAAATGTGCCTGTTTATTATGATGAGATTTAGAAGGTAACTGATAGGAGTCTTCAGGACTATGAAAGGTTGTCATCTAGTGATAGGATTGCATTGATTCTGTTTGACTTCAGAGGACAGAACTAGGAGCAAAGGGTGGAAGTGGCAAAGGGACCAATTTAGGCTTGTCTACTATATATATATATATATATATACACACACACACACACATATATACATACATACATGCATACATACATACGTATATATATGTATGTATGTATATATATATACATATATATGTAATTTCCATTAGAAGTTCCCTACCACTGATGAAATCACTGATCCTTCACATTTATATATAAAAGATTAAGTAACTATATTTTATCTAAGTAGAAAGAGATTATGTCTGTGTTGAATAAGGGAGCTTAGAAGAAAGAAATATAAATTTTGGAATAAACCATGAAGGATAGGTAGGATTTCAGTTGACTGAAAATTACAACTATTCACTTTGTCCAATAGCACACACATACATACATATACATATATAAATAGAAACACATATATATGGCTGTGTAAAAATATAAATACGCAATACATATTTGTGTATTTGTGTGTATGTGTGTATATTGCCTGCTATATGCCATGCATTGTGCTAATCAGTGGGGGGGGGAGAAACAAAGAAGCTTACAGTCTAGTGGTAGAGACAACATACACATGCACACACATACACATACACACATATGCACACACACACGTGTGTGTGTGTGTGTGTGTGTGTGTGTGTGTGTGTGTGTAGAGAGAGAGCTGTTAAGTAAGAAATACTTACAAGAGGGAAGGTACTGGAATTAAGAGGGACTGGAGTTGAATTTCTGTAGAAGATAGTATTTTATTTGGAATATAAGGGAAGTCAAACATGTCAGTAGTTGAAGCAAGGAGAATGGCCAGAGCTGAAATCTGAACTGTTTTGTCTGTCTCTGTATGGATAAATAGTATATGTATGTGTGTATGTGTGATTGTATGTGTGTATCTATACACACATATACATATACACACATACATACACATACATACATACATACATACATACATACATACATTTTTATGTGTGGAGAGAGAGGCAGAGGCAGAGAGAGAAAGAAAGACTGGTTATTGATTGAAGAGGAGACCAGATGGCTCAATGGATAGAGTACTGGGGCCCCGGAGTCAGGAAGACCTGAATTTTAATTTGGTCTGACACTCACTAGCTGTGGGAACCTGAGTGAGCCACTTAGCCTCTTTTTGCCATAATCCACCAGAGAATGAAATGGCAAACCACTCCAGTAACTTTGCAAGTAAAACACCTTATGCAATCCTGAAGAGTCAAACATAATTTAACAGCAATGACAACAATAACAATCTCTCTCTGTCTCTGTCTCTTTCTTTGTCTCTGTCTCTTCTTCTCTCTCACCCCCCCCCCCAAACATACATCTTAATTCTGTTATCAAATACAACAGGCATCCTTTCAGTCTTTTTCTGAGCTCAAATTTGGATAGAGATTCCCTGCAATAATATGAAGGAAACTGAGTGTAGTGTATATATGCATATATATGTGTGTGTATATATATACATACATACATACATACACACATACATATGTATGCACACACATATATAATATATGTACACATATATATATAATCTATGTGCATATTTGTATATATAATACACTACGTATGCATGTATATATATACACATATATATGTGTGTTTGTGAATGTATGTATTATTCCGATACATTGTCTTTGAAATATATACACAGAGAATATCACACCATGTAAACTGTACATATTCTTGAAATAGACCATCTTTGTTTTTGCTTGATAGACAGTAGTAAGAAGAATGCCTGTTAATGGTCTATCCTTGTCCTTCCAAAAAATTTATGGCAAGTATTCAGCTCTAGTTTTAGATTGTCTTTTCAGAATGAGAATTTCAGACATGGAATAGTGCAGAAATAAATTATTGCGAAAGAGGCAGAAAGGGAATGCTGAAGTGTCATTAGAACTCTTAGATAATCCAGAATATATGTGATGCATTAAAAGATAACACACACATGTGTGTATATACATATACACACATATACACATACATACATGTACACATATTCAAAACTATATGGAATAAAATACTACCTTATCTGGGATGTTAACAATTATATCCTCTATTTCTGTTGTTCTCTAGTACAGTTTTCATCTTAATGAAGCTTCAACTTATAGAACAGGCCTGTACAACTTGGCAGTATATATGGAACAAAATGAAAATAGGTTAAACTTCTGACCACAGACAGATTTTTAATGGCTCACTTTCCAAGTAAAGGTATAATTAATGATTAACTATTTCGCAAATAAACTATATTTTGAAAGAGAAATTTAAATTATTATCAGTTAATTATGCTTACTACTTAAGATGTTTATTTATAATGAAATCACATTAATCTCAAAAAATTAATACGCAAAGCTTACAATTCACATTTAGTTAATGGGGTGTATTACACTTCTTTTTTTTTGGAGGGGTGTAAGTGAGGGGCTTAGTGTTAAGTGACTTGTCTAAGGTCACACAACTGTTAAGTGTCAAGTGTCTGAGGGAAGATTTAAATTCATCCTCCTGGTGCACTTCTTATCAGCAATCAGTCTATCATACTCCAGAATTATGTTTGAAATAAAACTCTTTAGAAATCTGAAAACTAACCTTAGTAGCTGCCTCATTTTCTGAGTGTACTTTCTTGAAATACTATTGTTTCCCCACTGAGATTTTCCAACGATTTGGTTTCTTTAATTGGTTTTCATTGGCATCCAATTTGTGTAAGTCAGGATGTTTTGATTCAAAATGGTGATGAAAATTGTATTCCTTCAGAGTGGCTATCACTTCTTGGCAAACAAACACAATATTTTGCCTCCCAAGTAAGTAAACAAGTATCTATTTGTCCACTCCAGATTAAATGCTCTAAGTTCTGACTTCATCTTCCATTTCTTTTTGTTATCCATTTTTCAAAGTCTCCACAAAGAAACTTCTAATGTTACAACCAGAAAGTTTGCACAATAACTACTCATATGCAAAGAAATACTGAACTGAGTATCTGACCTTTGAGATACACTATACATTCATGTCTGAGCAGTGAGGGAGGAAAAGAAGCCCTCATGTCGTTATCAGTCATTGCATAGCTGTCATTAGCTGTGTTGGCATGTGGCTGCACTTACTTTGTCCCTGTTCAATGCCACACACTCATTAATTATATCTTTCTTTGCATCCTCTGTATTTTTTGTAGGCTGCCTGAAATCCTTTGGTGGGCTGCATTGTTGTGCAGGCTTGTTATAGATGTTGAAGCTCAGTGTACAGAGAACATTCAGGAGTCAGTTTAGCCAAAAAATAATTGAAAATAATAATTTGGTAGACAGATACTTTTCAGTTTTTTAAAAAAAGGAAACAATGATTATCAACCAGTGGAGGTTCACTGAGAATTGGTTATACAAGACTAATTTCATGTCCTTTATTACCAGGGTTGTTAAATTGGTAGATGAAGGAAACATTTTAAGTAGATATAGATTATGCCAATTTCGTTAAAGTGTTTGACAATATCTCACCATTTCCTTCTGGACAAAATGGAGAGATGTAGTATAGATGTTAGGACAAGTAAATTGATTTGGAATTGATAGAAAAAATAAAGTGGTAGCTCTAGTGACCCCCCCGCAAAGGGGACTATTTGAGATGATCCCCCAAAACTTTGTTATTGGCAGTTTCCTTCGTGTTGTTTCAGAAACTGGCTCTTAATTTTGAACTCAAAAATGTTGAAGGGATATCTAATATGTTTGTTGACATAATTATGATTCAAAAAAAAATCTCTAAAGGCTAAATCTAATATTTTTTATGAATATGAAAGTAGAGTCTTGTGATTTAGTTATTTTTGTTAGTTTTGATGTTAGTGTTCTTAGTTTAACCTCTACAAATTCAGAATGGGAGACATTTAGCTATAGAGGAAATCTGCTGAAAAAGACCTGTTGTTTAAATAAAATAATTTGTAACCTCAATTCTGCATATGCATATATATATATAATATATATACACATACATACGTATGTGTGTGTGTATGTAAAATGTGATAATCATACAGGCTGATGGGATCTCTGTCTGTGTTAACAAAATTGGTGTAACCAATGAAGGATGTAAGATCAAATCCGGATTGTGACTGCCACACTGTAACAGGGAATAAACTAACTAAAGTATGTTTAGCAGAGGACAAATGTACTGCTGTCCTAAATGCATATAATATGATTATTGAAAAAAAATGGACCTATTTAATCTAGAAAAGGGAAGTCTTATGGTAGGAAGAAGACTTGATACCTGCATGAACTGTTGCATTGAGGAATGATTAGATTTATTGCATTTGAATTCAGAGTGCAGAATTATAAAATTAGAGAGAAGTAGATTTTTCCTCAATATATTAAAGAAAAAAATTAAAGAGAGAGGGAATATATATGTTGTATGGAGAGCTGTCCTTGAGGTAAGGTAGATGTGGTTTCAAATTCTCCCTCTGAATCCTACAATCTATTTGACCCTTGGTAAGTTTACTTTACTTCTTAGATTCCCAGGCAAATCTTTAATATTTTAAAATAAATTGCAGAACAGCTGACCATCTGTATTGGAAACTGGATCTTCCTTATTGGCAATTCTCTATACCAATGCCATCATGAGTCTGACACACAAAAAATGACATTCTAGCTATTAGTGCTTCATCAAATGGGAATATAATTCTTTTATTTTTGACTTGCCTATAATAGTGATAGCAACTAGAAGCAGGATGCTCCTTTATCAGTGTTATGGGCTATAAGTAATTCTTTGATCTCACACCTACCTTTAAAATTTGATGATTTGATGACAGATGCATTCAACTAGATGATCTTAAATTTAACTTCTCTTATGTTGCCTCTTAGATGTCACTTGCTACTTTAAACATGCGCAACTTTTTAACCTATCCTCTGTGATTTTGAACATCACTGATATCTAATTTCAGAAGAACAAGGTCACTTACAAATCCACTTTCATATGGTTTACAACTCCATTTCCTGCCTCTACTCATTCCTGTCATCTTAGCCCCATCTATCATGCTTTTCACCTCCTACTCCTTATGTAAATGTCTGTTTATGGCAGTTTTTATATATGACCATGCTTATTTGTTTTCAACGCATACATATTTGTGATAGGTCTGTCTTTCCCATTATATTCTAAACCTTGTTAGGATACAATATTTCTTTGTGCCCCTTGTAACACCACATGGCACCTGCTGTATATAGTATTCTGCATAATAAGTGCATAGGAAACTGTTGGTGAATCACTGATTTACTCTACTGATAATTTATTCTGGAACTACAAATTTCAGAATGGAAGATTTCATCTCTGAGAATGTTTGTTTAACTAGCTACGTACAACACTTAGCTTAGTGCTCCATATGGAGAGGTGCTGTGGAAATACACTACATGAGGTACAGTAAAACAGAGGGCATGGTCATTTAATTTCATAATGAGGCCAAATTAACTAGGGTGGTTAGGCCCTTAAAGCACTGGATTAAAAGGGAAAATGACCTTGGAAATTTCAAAAACTGGATTGATAGTTGATATTTCAGCAATGTCAAGTCTGAGGGGAAATCTAATAGTGTTTCTCAAGATCCTAAAATAGGCCAACTATAGTTTTGTAAGTAGCTGTTTATTTTATACATGAAGAAAAAGGGAAGAGAGATTTAGCATAAAAAAAAATTCCTAAAAGAATTTAGATTAAACATTAGTGAGAATTTATTGGCTGCTAGTGTTGAAAAACTTTCTAACTTATTAACACTTTCTAAAGGTCCCTTTTAGCTCTAAATTCCCAAATTCAAATATGTACCTTTTTTTGTAAACATCAAAAGTAAGCATATGTTTTTGTGTGGATTGAGATGCTATCCTACACAAATAAAACTATTTTTGTCTAAAGAATTTCTTAGTTATTGATATGAATTGTGCTATGAAAGTCCTGGTTGTGTAGTATTCTGTTTTCATGCCTTAATATTAGTGATTACAATCAGGACATGGAGTCTTTGAACTAAAGTAATTTACATGTTCTTGAAAATTACATATTTATAAACAATATTCTTTTCAGTTGATTGAGTTATTTTATTTGAGAAATACATGTGATCTCATTGAACTTAAAATGTGCACACTCATTTTTTTATTAAGTAGGTTTGTGCTAAGTTCCCACATTAACACATTCTTCTTTTCTCTTAATAAGCTTCAGCTACTAATATGAATTTTACTAGAAAATTCTGATTGTTTTAGTATTCTTTTCTAATAACTTACTTCAAAAGATCCCAAAAATGGAGTCTTTCAAATAATGTTGAAATTTCATATTATCTTGCAGGTTCTTAATTTAATTATAATTTCAATTTTATTTATATTAGCAAGGATGAGCAAAGATAGCATTTTCCCCTCTCTGTGAATACTTGGAGGACCAGCAATTATCAGTGGGTTTTATTTCATTTGTTTATTTTTGGTTTTGTTTTCTGCTTTATAAGAGCCTGATAATTATCTTCTGCCATTAAGTTCAGGGTAAGATTTTGAACCATATTAGTTTTAAGGGAGAATTAAAACATGTAATATATAATCCAGTACATTTTTTATTAAGTAGATTGTTAGCAGTCTAATGAAGTTTTCCACTAGTATTCATAGAATGCCAAGAGAACATGAGACAGCCTCCAACATACTGGAGTGTTATCATTTTCTTTGGCATATGTGAAAAAGGATTGGCAGGAGTAGTTTGCAATGGAAAAGTATAGATGGCTTGTGATCTAGGTGATTAGAGAGGATATCCACATGTATAAGATCACAGATTCATTAGACCACAATCTAGTTTGTCAAATTACACAAAGGTATAGATTATGTGTATTTGTTCACTTTCTTCATGATTTATATTTGGAACTAATAAAGGTTCAGCACTAGATTTCTGAAACCGCCTCCCATATTTTTGGTTGTGACCATATTCAGTTTCTGATATGAAGTTTAAATACCCTTATAAATCCAAAGAAGTGACAACAAGATGGAATAACAGTAAAAAACAAACAAACAGAAAAGGGTTTTGATGAAAAATCCATGATTGAATCCTAGTACTGTCACTTGCTATCCATGTGACATGGGACAAGTCACATGACCCTTGTAGATTTCAGTTTCATGACCTGGAAAATGAGAGTGTTTGATTTCCCTGGTGATCTCTAAGTGACTTTCTAATTTGGAATCCATGCTCCTAATAGAAGTATTAGATTTGAAACAGATGACTTATAGTTGAAACTTTGATCTTCCATATATTTCTTCTTTAACATTGGGGAAATCATTTCGCTATTTTTTATCTTTAAAATAAGTGGCTTAAATTATACTAGCAGCAAAGTGCCTTCTAGTTCTAAATTTTCTCATTCTAAAAAAAAAATAAGCGCAGCATAATAAGAGCACAACTATTTATGTTATTGAATAAAAGGGCAAAATATGTTGTATGGTTAAGGGATCTTTAAATGAGTAGCAATTATGTTCACAGTCTGGAATTTCTGAATGACTTGGATGATTTGTACTTAAAATTCAGCTAGATATAAAAGAGAGATATCAGATTATTTGGGACACAAGCTAGTATTATTTCTTCAATGAGTAATGCAAGTAAAATTAAAATAGAAAAAGAAAAGCAATTTTTAGATATGTTACCCCAATAATAATTATTAAAATAATAAATATCATTTTTTGAAGTAGGAGATTTGAATTTAGTGAAATTAAAGGATTCCTAGAATGCAAAATTTGATTTTTCCCCAGTAAATTATGAAAGCTTTTCTATCTAATTATGTTTTCTCTTCTACACTTAAAATGAATTATATGAAGTATGGGTGACATTAAACACAATTTGTTTGAGTTTTGATGTCAAGAACAAGCTAAATGAAAAGTAAAACAATTTCACCAAAAAGTAAAACAGTGCTTAATGCCAGAGATTGTTGTTATGTACTGTTCTATAGGAAAAGAACTTTTTTTTTCTAAATTTATATGATCAGGTTATTTTAGTTGAGTATTTTCAAGCAAGATTGATTTCTATGAATAGAAAGTTCATGTTTCTGTTGTAATAGAAAGTTTGGAGTGCCATAACTACAAAATGAGAGTATTTGCAAGAAATAATAACATTCTCAACAACATTTTTTGTATACATAGAATGCCTGGTAATGTGTCCATTTTGTAAAGAAGAAAACTAAGGTAAAGAGAGAGAAAGTGACTTTTCCACAATCTTTTAGTCAATAAATGGAAGGCTTGAGACTCTATCTAAAATGTCCCATCAGACCACATTATCTTTCCACTTGACCACAGAACCTTAATATCATTATTCATGAACTAAGAATATCACTTTCACATGTGGATATGGGGTCATTTCTAGATTTTAATACCGAGGATTAGATTTTTTTTTTAAATCGTAGCCCCAAAGCAGCAATCTTAAGAAAACAACATTAAAGAAAAGATCACTGATTATTTTTGTAGACTCTTTGTGTCCCATTCAGTCATAGATTGAAATGTGCTAATGAGAAATGAGAGTCAGAGGTAATTTTTTTTTTTTAATATGGAGAGAGTTCAGTAACAAAGGAGTGGAAATGACAAAGAAGAATGCTTCAAAACCATGTCAGTAATTACACAGCATGAGACATACTTAACAGATGATGAGTGTGAAATTTCACTCTAGCATGTAGAAACAATTTTCTGGTGAAAACAAGAAGAGAGGTACAAAATATTACGAAGCTTATTATAGTTGAGGGAGATGCCTAGGAAAGTGAGGCTATGGTAATGATATGCAATTATTTTCAGTTAAGAATTTGATGTATTGCAACAGAAAAATAGGGCTAATAAGGCTCCATGCTGCATGAACAGAAAAATTAGATATAAATCAAAAGATGCATTGCATCTTGTGGATAAAGTCTCCTACAAATATGATTGCAATTCTTTGTCCCAAAAAGAACCTGAATTTAAAATGTAATCAAATTATTGAAAATGCCAGAGCAAGAAAAAAAAGCTTATTGGGAGACTAGAGAGTCTCTTTCATGAAAAAAAGAAAAAGAAAAAACTTCAAAGGATGAAGCATATTTAATGGTGCCCAAATGGAGAGTTGGTTACAACATGTGAACATTGAAAGGGATCATGGTGAGACCCTGTGGAAGTAATGTTGATAAAAGGAAGCAGGGAATGATAGGCCACCCTCTGAGGTTAATTAAGAAGATTGACTCTCATATGTGTAAAGGAAAACTTCTTTATTCTAGGCCCTTAAATCTCAGAAAGCACATTAGGGACAGTCTAGTGGAAAGGAGGTTGTGATGTGCAAATAGATGAAATACCTCATACAATTTCATAAATTGCATTAAGTCAAGATTATCCATTTTTAGTCTATTTCTTTCTGGTTAATCTTTTAACCAAGGAAAAACTAATATTAATGTTTAAATATGTAGCTATTAATATGTAGCTAAAACTCAAGAAGTTGTTATTTTTAATTAAGAAGTATATTATGTTACAAATTAAACAATTCTCAAATCCAAACATTTCAATATATAAAGAAGAAAAACAAAGATTGTATAAGAAAGCATGTATTTGTTACATGTTTTTGAAAGCATATATTAAATTTAAGGAGTTGGTGACAGAATTGCTTTATTTATGTCATGCTCTACAACTCCTTTTGTTGTCTTTGCATGTTAACGTTTTATTGTTCTTTTAAAAAAAGTTTGTATCACTACTCATTGAATCTAATATCCTGCCCCAACTATTGATGTTCTTCCTAATAACAAAATGTTTACATAGTCAAGAGGAATCAAGATAGTGATCATATAAACAACATACTATTGGTGCTGAGTAAGAAAAGTTAATTTACGAGGGGCGGAGCCAAGATGGTGAAGTAGAAAGACGCACATACACATAGCTCCGAACCCACAAACCACAGAACGGCTAGAGGGGACCAACCCAGGGCGAATTCTGCACCCAGAGACCACGGAATATTGGAGCGAGGGAGACTTCTGTTCCAGAGAGACCTGCAAACCTCTCGCGGGGGGTCCTTCGCGCCGTGGACTGGGCGCCGGGACGGGGAGCAGAGGGCAGCCCTGCCGCGGCCATGACACCGTGAGGAAAAGATCTGAGAGGGCTACGGGGATGGGATCTCCAGCAGCCACGCGGGTCCCCCCACCCACAGAGGGACCTGCAAACCTCTCGCAAAAGGTCCGTCGCGTTGCAGACGCGGAGCCCAGCCCGGACCTGCGGCGGCCGTGGCTCCGAGAGGCACAGATCTGAGAAGGCTCCAGAGACAGGATCTCCAGCGGCGGCACAAGCCCCCCCACCAACAGGTGACTGACGGGGGTAGGTGAGAGAGTCTTTTTGGCAGGTCGAGAGGGGAGTGGGGTGCCCCCATGATTCGGGCCCCCCCCCGGGAGGTAGAAGCTGAGAGGCGGCTGCAGACCGGGGCTCCCCAAGCCAGCGGGAGCCTGGATCCATTGTGGAAGGTCTGTGCATAAACCCCCTGAGGGAACTGAGCCAGAGAGGCGGCCCTGCCCCTGACCACCTGAACTTAACTCTCACACTGATTAGCAGCCGTGCCCCCGCCAAAAACCCTAAGGCGGGAAGCAGCATTTGAATCTCAGTCCCCAAATGCTGGCTGGGAGGACCAGGAGGCAAGGTCGGTGTGAGGAGAACATTCAGAGGTCAGGTCACAGATTGGGGAGAATGCCCAGAAAAGGCAAAAGAAATAAAACTATTGAAGGGTACTTTCTCGGAGAAAAGACACTTCCCCCCTTCCTTTCTGATGGGGAGGAACAATGCTTGCCATCAGGCAAAGACACAGAAATCGAGGATTCTGTGTCCCAGCCCACCCAATGGGCTTGGGCCATGGAAGAGCTCAAGAGGAATTTTGAAAATCAAGTTAGAGAGGTGGAGGAAAGACTGGGAAGGGAAATGAGAGGGATGAGGGAGAAGCATGAAAAGCAGATCAGCTCCCTGCTAAAGGAGAACCAAAAAAATCTTGAAGAAATTGGCACCTTGAGAACTAGCCTAACTCAGTTGGCAAGGGAGGTGCAAGGGGCCAATGAGGAGAAGAATGCTTTCAAAAGCAGAATTAACCAAATGGAAAAGGAGATTCAAAAGCTCACTGAAGAAAATAGATCTTTCAAAACTGGAATGGTACAGATGGACGCTAAGGACTTTATGAGAAAAACAGATATCTCAGAACATGCCGCGCAGATTCGAAAAATGGAAGATAATGTGAAATATCTTATTGGAAAAACAACTGACCTGGAAAATAGAATCAGGAGAGACAATGTAAAAATTCTGGGACTACCTGAAAACCATGATCAAAAGAAGAGCCTAGACATCATCTTCCATGAAATTATCAAGGAAAACTGCCTTGAGATTCTAGAACCAGAAGGCAAAATAAATATTCAAGGAATCCGCAGAACACCGCATGAAAGAGATCCAAAAAGAGAAACTCCTAGGAGCATTGTGGCCAAATTCCAGAATTCCCAGGTGAAAGAGAAAATATTGCAAGCAGCTAGAAAGAAACAATTCAAGTATTGTGGAAATACAATCAGGATAGCACAAGATCTGGCACCCTCTACATTGAGGGATAGAAGGGAATGGAATAGGATATTCCAGAAGTCAAAGGAACTAGGACTGAAGCCAAGAATCACCTACCCAGCAAAACTGAGTATAATACTTCAGGAGAAAAAATGGTCTTTCAATGAAATAGAGGACTTTCAAATTTTCCTGATGAAAAGACCAGAGCTGGAAAGAAAATTTGACTTTCAAACACAAGAATGAAGAGAACCATGAAAAGGTGAACAGCAAAGAGAAGTCATAAGGGACTTACTAAAGTTGAACTGTTTACATTCCTACGTGGAAAGACAACATTTGTAACTCTTGAAACATTTCAGTATCTGGGTACTGGGTGGGAGTACACACACACACACACATGCACACACGCACACACACATAGAGACAGAGTGCACAGAGTGAATTGAAGAGGATGGGATCATATCTTAAAAATAAAAATGAAATCAAGCAGTGAGAGAGAAATATTGGGAGGAGAAAGGGAGAAGCAATATGGGGCAATATGGGCCTCTCATAAAAGAGGCAAGCAAAAGACTTATTAGTGGTTGGATAAAGAGGGGAGGCAAGAGAAAATCATGAGGTCTACTCTCATCACATTCCACTAAAGGAAAGAATATAATGCACACTCATTTTGATAGGAAAACCTATCTCATAATACAGGAGAGTGGGGGACAGGGGCACAAGCAGGGTGGGGGGGAGGATAGAGGGGAGGGTAGGGGAGGAGAATGTAATATGAGGTTGACACTCATGGGGAGCGAAAGGACCATAAGAAAATAGAAGTAATGGGGGACAGAATAGGATGGAGGGAAATATATATAGTTAGTCCTATACAACACAACTAGTATGGAAATCATTTGCAAAACTAAACAGATATGGCCTATCTTGAACTGCCTGTCTTCCAAGGGGAAGGGGTGGAGAGGGAGGGAGCTAAAGAAGTTGGAACTCAAAGTGTTAGTACCAAATGTAATGTTCGTACCACTGGGTAACAAGAAATACAGGTTAAGGGGTTAAGAAAGCTATCTGGCCCTACAGGACAAAAGAGAAGATGGAGACAAGGGCAGGGAGGGAGGATAGAGGAGAGAGCAGATAGGTCACAGGGGCAATTAGAAAGCTTGGGTCTGGGGGGGAGGGGATAAAAGGGGAGAAAATTTGTAACCCAAAATTGTGTGAAAATAAATGTTAAAAGTTAAATAAAAAAAAAAAAGAAAAGTTAATTTACAAAGTGAACTAAAAAGATTCTATTTTTTAAAAATGCCCAAGTATCCATCCTAATGCACTACTATGACTTTATTAGTCCTTTATCTTAGAAGATCCATCACTCTCATAAGTCTAGGCAATAAAGTGTAAATTCCTGACCCTGATAATCAAGATCCTCTCCCTTTTGACTCCAATCTATCTGACTAGCCCAATCTCATGCTTCTTTCTAAGATACATACTGTGTTCCAGTAAAATCCTGTATGTAACAGATAAACTAGTTTTACCTCCGTACTGCCATTTTCTATTGTAATGATTTTACTCACACCAACTCACATGACTGAATTAGATTCTTTTCTGTCTTTGCCTAAATACTTTCATTTTCTCAATTCTCAACTCAATTGTTACTTCAGGTAATTTCTTTAATTACCTGAACTTATTTCCCAGTGAATGTGATCTTTTCTTCTTCCTAGTTTTCATTGCACCTCAACTGTATCATTGTATTTATTGTTTTATGCACTTGGTATACACTATGCCTGTGTATGCATACACATGCCATATATTAAATACAAAAGGGTTTAGTCTTATATCAGGCCATTCTTCATATTAAATATCTTCATGATACCTTCTATGAATTAAATGTATGTTGGAATGAATTGGTCTGTAGCATTATTCTTAACATATTTTAATGCAAGGAGTATTTTTGTGTTAAAAATATTAACTGAGACGTTGGACTGTGAAGGTATCTGGTTACATAGGGAAACAAAACAAAAGTGAGGAAATACACGACCATGAAGCAAATGCTTAGTTTACGAGATGAGAGATTAAAAGAAAAAGATCAATTAAAGCCAAAAAAGAAAGAGAAGAAAGATCCCAGTGCTCTGAAAGAAAGAGAAGTTCCCCAGTACCCATCCTGCTTGTTCTTCCAATATAACACACTGTTGGGACCCCCTTACTACATCTTGGTTGGTACCAACTTTATCATCTCCTCCATCAAAGTCAAGTTTGACTTAATGCAGTCAATGATGAATTGTCTATATGCCAAGTGCGTTCCACTACATTGATTGTGTAGTGGCTGAAACTGAAAAACTGGGACAAAAATACCGAGTAGCCCTGAGGATTGCCAAGTACCCACAATTTGAATGACTACCATGCTCGCACAAAGGAACATATGCAGATGATTGCTTAGTCCAGAGGATCACTCAGCACAAGTGTTACATTGTGGCTACAGTTGATCGAGACCTTAAGCGAAGAATCCAGAAGATCCTGGGAGTTCCCATCGTGTACATTTCTAACCATAGATATAACATCGAGAGAATGTCAGATGATTATGCAGCCCCTCGATTGTAACATTAAGAGACTGAACTTCCTATGATGCCAGTCTACAAAATAACATTCTAGCCCATTACTTGTCATATTGAGGTTACAGAGATTTGCTTTTTTATCCTGTTCTGAAATAATTTTTATATCTTAATGAAAAACTCATTTAATTTATATATAAATCAGTTTTGTTGGAAAAAATAATTAAAAAATTAACTATTTCATGGTAGTTCCAAAAATCCATTGGTGGAGGGACTATGTAATGGGTAAAAAAAAAATGTTTTCTGAGTTCAAAATAAATGAATTTTGTACAACTAGATGGCTCAGTGGATAAAATGCTGGGTCAGAAGTCAAGATGACTCATGTTCCTGCAAACAAAACTGGTTTCATATACTTTCTTAACTGTATAGCACTTGCAAATTCACTTAACCCTTTTTGCCTCAGTTCTTCATCTGTAAAATGAACTAAAGAAAGAAATGCAAACCACGTCAGTATCTTTGCCAAAAAAACCCCAAATGGGATCAGGAACAGTCAGACATGACTGAAAAATGACTGAACACCAAGAATATTAAATCAAACCCACCCACTAAATGAATAAGCCCTTTGCCCAGACAAAGCAAGAGAGTATGATTAAATAATTATTCAAATTAATTCCACATCAAAAAATATGCTTGTATTATTACAGTTGGTGATAATGCTATTTCATTTCATCTGTTTATGTTGAAAACTTTGCTAAAGTGCCATAAACTTAATGATGCCATCTATATTCATTCTAAAGCTCTGAACTAACAAATCAGAAGGATACCAACTTTGCCACCTGGGTGTAGTACAATGTGATATTCACAGTACCTACAGTAGCTGTGAATATGCCAGCACAATTCTGAATCACAAAATGTGAGATTTTCCACATGGAAAACAGAACCAAAGCATTTTTTTCACGCATCAGAAAGCCAAACCCCAATACTGGAAAGCCAAATCCATCATAGTAACCAGGAAGTCTATATATATTACCAGCCTTTCCCACAAACAGGCTCCCCTAAGAAAAATACCCTTTTCTCACTCACAACTAACTGCCTACTTTCTCTGTCCTCCCCATCTCTGACTAGTCTGACTAACTTCCTCTCAGCTCTGCTCCAGCTCTGCCTTTTTCTGTTCCACTCTTCTTGCTCCACCCTCTCCTGTTCCACCCAGTCAATAATTCTTCCCACCACAGAATCATATGACTCAGGCTTCAATGTGACTCAAGCAGGCCACATAGCCTATTAATGGAGAGGAATGGACTTCTCATTTCATTAAAAATAAATTGATTCCATTAAAAATACATTAACAATACATTTTGACTCAAGATCTTTCATATCCATTATATAAGTCAATGAGGTGACTGATATAAACAGAACTTAACAAAAATATAAGATGGATATTACAATATAGACACATAAAACAATATCGTAAAATGGGGTTTGAGCACAACCACCCTAGTATTCCTCCCTTGAATGAATGGGGCCCAAAATCTTGGGGTAAGGTATTCTCTTCCGTAGCCACTTTCTGCTGAAATTGGACATAGAGCTGTCCCTGCTCCAGGAGGTCCCATTCAAAAGGTCAGTTCCTCACTCAGCACCTACAGCTTGGTAGACACCAAGTCTGGGTATCCTTATATTACATCAGACCACAACACATCAGACAAGGGGTGACATCTCACTTAAGTGACCAGACATCTGCAAGTGTAGGGTATTCAGCCTGCAGAAAACAAATCTGACAAACAAGGTGAACAGACAAAACGACAAAAAGAAACAAGGAGACAATAATCAGAAGCAGGGTAGATAAAAGGTCAGCCATGCTGCTTGAGTCCACTAGCATAGTCTCATTTGCTGTTGCTAACTGTTTTCTAATTTGCAGTTTTGGGGTCATCATTATGACTAGAGATATACTTTCTTTAAAATGAGCTAGCGCCTGGCCAATTTTGTATTCTCCTTGCAAGTGTGATGAACTTGGATACAGTGTTTTAGGTGGATTTGTAGGGGCAGTTCTTATTTCCTTGCTCTCCCTAATATCAAGCCCCTTTTCTTGGTACATTTTGCATAATTCATTAGTTGTAATGCCATGTATTCTTCCAAATTTTACTCCTGCTCTCAACAGAGCAGTAAGCATTTTTTTCTCATCAATCTATTCTGACTTTGAATTCCCTGGCTTATTACTCTTCTCTCCAAAGATAACACAAAATGTAAGAAAGATCTGTAACACAGGGAAGGAGGCTGATGGGAATCCCCTCAATTTCCAGTTCTTTGTCACCAGAAAAAAGAACTGTTATAAATATTTTTGTGCATGTGTATCCCTTTCCCCCTTTTATGATCTCTTTGGGATACAATCCTCTATTAGTGTTATTGCTGGATCAAAGGGTATACACAGCTTGTTTTCTCTTCAGACATAGTACCAAATTACTCTCCAGATTGGTTGCATCAGTATACAACTCTACCAACAGTGTATTATTGTTTGAATTTTCCCACACCTTCTCCAACATTGATTATTTTCCTTTTCTATCATATTAGCCAATCTGATTGATATGAGATGGTAAATAAGACTTGTCTTAATTTGCATTTCTCTAATCAACAGATTTATAAGTGAATACTATCATATCATCTTCAAAGAGTGATTCTTTTATTTCCTCATTATCTATTTTAATTCCTTCAATTACTTTTTCTTCTCTTATTGCTATAGATCACATTTCTATTACACTACTGAATAATACTGATGATAATCCATGTCTTTATTTCACCCCTGATGTTAGTGGGAATTCTTCTAGCTTATCCCCATTGCATATAATGCTTATTGATAGTTTTAAGATAGATACTACTTATCATTTTAGGGAAAATTCTATTTATGGATATATTCTCTGTTTTTTATAGAAATGATTGCTGTTTTCTCAAAAGCTTTGTCTGCATTTATTCTGATAAACATTTGATTTAACTTAGTTTTATTTTTGATGCTCAATTATTTTGTTAGTTTTCCTAATATTGAACCAGCCCTGCATTCCTGGTATAAATCTCACTGGATGATAGTGTATTCGCCTCATGAAAAATTTCTATATAATTTTTTAAAAAATATTTTATTTAAAATTTTCCATCATCATTCATTAAAAAAATTGATCTATAATTTTCTTTCTCTGTTTTGACTTTTCCTGGTTTAGGTATCAGCACCATATTTATGTCATAAAAGGAATTTGGTAGGACTCCTTCCTTATCTATTTTTCCAGATAGTTGATATAGTAATAGAAACAATTGTTCTTTGAATGTTTGGTAGAATTCACTTATAAATCCATCCAGTACAGGAGTCAGGAGGACCTGACTCCAAATCTCACCTCAGACAGTTGACACTCACTAGCTGTGTGACCTTGGGCAAGTCACTTAACCCCAATTGCCTCATCCTGGGTCATCTCCAGTCATCCTGATGAATAACTGGTCACTGGATTCAGATGGCTCTGGAGGAGAAGTGAGGCTGGTGAACTGCACAGCCCTCCCTCACTCAAAACAAAGTCAAGTGCAAGTCACATCATTAGTTCTCTGATGGTCTTCTTTGGCAACAAAGGACAAAGGCACACATATATACATATGTATATGTGTTTATGTATGTATGTATACATATATATATACATACATGCATATATATGTATACACACACACACACATTGAATAAATCAAGAGTGAACTCCCTAAGTAAAAATCTCCAGTTCCAGATGAATTTTTAAGTGACTTGCCCAAGGTCACACAGTTAGCGAGTGTCAAGTGTCTGAGGTGAGATTTGGAGTCAGGTCCTTCTCACTTCTGCGCTGGTGCTCTATTTACTGCACCATCTGATTGTGTGTGTGTGTACATATATATACATGCATATACATATATATGTATACACACACATAAAATGGGGTTATTTAGCTATTTTATTTCCTCTTCTGTTAATCTGGGTAATTGATATTTTTGTAAATATTCACTGATATCACATAAATTGTCAGATTTATTGGCATACAGTTGGGCAAAGTAACTCCTGATCATTGCTTTAATTTCCTTTTTTTTGATGATGCATTCACCTTTTTCATTTTTGGTACTGGTAATTTGGTTTTCTTCTTTTTAAAGTCAAATTAACCAATTGCTTATTTTTTCATGAAAGGAGCTCTTAGTTTTATTTATTATTTCAATAGTTTTCTTTCAGTTTAATTAATCTCTTCTTTGATTTTCTGAATTCCTAACTTGATATTTAATTGAAGTTTTCAGTTTGTTCTTTTTCTAGTTTTTTAGTTGTTTACCTAATTCATTGATCTCCTTATTTTATCCATGTAAGCATTTAGAGATATAAAATTTTCCCTAAGAACCACTTTGGTTGAATATAGTAAGTTTTGGTATGTTGTCTCATTATTGTCATTTTTTTTGATGAAATTATTCATTATTTCTGTGATTTGTTCTTTAAGCCACTCATTCTTTAGGATTAGATTATCTAGTTTTCAATTAATTTTTGGTATATCTTTCCATGACCTTCTATTACACAGAAATTTTATTGCATCATAATCTGAGAAGGATGCATTTAATATTTCTACTCCTGTCCTCACTTCTATCAGTCTACTTCTCTGCTTCTCTTTTATTTTCTCCTTTCCTCTCCTTCTTCCCTATAGGGTAAATATATTTCTATACCCAAGTGAATGAGTACTTTATTCCCTCTTTGAGCCAAATCTGATGGGAGTAAGGTTCAAACAACACTCACCCCTTTCCTTCTGTCATTCTAATCTAATAGGTCTTTTGCACCTCTTCATGCCATGTAATTTACCTTATTCTGCCCCCGTCCTTTTCTCCTAGTACAATCCTTTTTTGTGCCGCTTAATATTTTTTATATCATCAAATTAAAGACAACTTATACCCTCAACCTCTGTCTATGTATACTCCTTCTATTTGTCTCAATAGACATATAGTTTTCAAGAGTTACAAGTATTGTCTTCCTTTGTTGGGATGTAAACAGTTTAATCCTATTAAGTAGCATTTTTCCTTCCTTTTTTACCTTTATATACTTCTCTCAAGTCTTGTTTTTGAAGACTGAATTTTCTGTGCAGCTCTGGTCTTTTCATTAGGTAAGTTTGAAATTGCCCTATTTCATTAAAAGCCCATCTTTTCCATGAAAAGATTATGCTTACATTTGTTGGGTAGTTAATTCTTGGTTGTAATACAAGCTGTACCAGAATATCATATTTCAAGCCTTCTAGATCTTTAATTTAGCAGCTACTGAGACTTGTGTAATACTAACCTGTCTCCTTGAAAATTGAATTGTTTCTGTGTGCTTGCAGAATTTTCTCCTTGACTTAACAATTCTAGAATTTGGCTACAATATTCCTTGGAGTGTTTATTTTGGAATCTCTTTCAGGAGATGATTGGTGGATTCTTTCAATGACTATTTAACCTCTGTTTTTAGGATATCAGGGCAGTTTTCCTTTATAATATCTTGAAAAATGCCATCCAAGCTCTTTGTTTGATCATGATTTTTGGATAGTCCAATAATTCTTAAAATAACTCCTCTGGATCTGTTTTCCAGGTTATTTGTTTCCCTAATGAGGTATTTTATATTTTCTTCTATTTTTCATTCTTTTTACTTCGTCTGGCTGATTTTTGATTTCTCATAGTGTCATTAGATTCCACTTCCCCAATTCTAATTTCCAATGGACGACTTGTACCTCCTTTTCCATTTGGTCAATTCTGCTTTTAAAGGAGTTGTTTTCTTCAGTCAATTTTTGTGCTTCCTTTTCCAGCTTTTTTTTTTTTTCATAATTCTCTTCCATAACTCTCATTTCTTTTTCTGGTTTTTCTTCTACCTCTCTTACTTGAGTTTTTAAATTTTTTTGAGTTCTTTGAAGGTAAGTTTGATTTTGAGAACAATTTATATTTTCCTTTGAGACATTTTGACATTGCCATCCTTTTCAGGTTTGTGTTGATTTTCCCCATCATCATAATTGTTTTCTATGGTCAGGATCTTTTTGATTTTTGTTCACATTTTTGTTTTTTTCCTCTCATTTTTTGAAGTTGAGTTCTGTTCCTGGAGCACTGAACCAAGATTCTTATGCTGGATCCCAGGGGCCTGGTCCAATATTTTCCATGCTAGGACCTCTGGTGCTTGTGGCTTGCCAACTGTGCTGGGGTGGCACAGCCTAGTCATGACTGATTTTCTGCCTTCCTGGGGCCAGCAATTTGCCTTCTGTGCTGGGTCTAGAGGCATCACAGCTGGCCTTCTGTGCCACTAGCCTGTTAAACAAAAATTAAGGGACCTAGGTTTCTGATTTGTGCTGTGCCTAAGAGCCTCCCTCTGGCTTGCCGCTAAATTGTCTGTGCTGAGTTGTGCTTTCCTTTTATCATAGTGAGCCTGACCTTTCCTGAAGTCCCTCTAAGTTGTCTTAAGCTAGAAAACTTTTTCACTTCATATTTTTGTGATTTTTATAACTTTTATATCTGTTTGTAGGCTTGATTTAAAATTGTTTCCAAGGCAAATTGTGGGGAGCTCAAACAAATTCCTGGCTTCTCTCCATCCTGATTCTTTCTCTCATGAAGAATACCTCATACCAATGATATTACAGGTTCAAATTTGGAAAAAAGAAAAGAAAAGATGATCATAATCTGCTGGTTCTTAAAGGCATAACACCAGTGTACTCTACTTATTGAAAATTTAACCTACTGATATTGTATATATGTTTCTAATAATTTTACTTTAATATAAGGTATATAGTTCAAGAGGCACTAGAAATAACATTTTTAAGGAATCATTTCAGTGACATATAAAAAAAGTCAGTAGAACATAATCTGGGACTCTAATGAAGGAGAAAATGGGCCTTGGCAATCATAATAAAATGCATCAATGGCTCTGGAATTTTACAGCTCAGAGGAGGCCTCAGAGATCTTGAAGTACCTTTCAAATGTGAACCAATAATCCTATGACACTATAGCCAGGAATTAAATAGATTCCTCTTTCTGCTCCTTTAAATAGTAAGGAAAATATGTTTATGTATTTATTTTAGCCTTGTTGCCTAGATTCTTATAATGGAAATATGAATTATATAATTTGAATATGAATTTATATAATTCTGGGTAATGGACTTGATATATAAGTTCCTTGGTGTAGGGAGTTCCTGCTGATGAACATCATCAGTGACATAAATTGGCACCTCCTTGTACCTACAGTACTAAGACATTAAGTCCTTTACCCATGTTCAAACAGCTACTGTATATCACAGACAGGTTTTCATGATCCAAAGCCAGCTATATCCACTGTGAGTTATGTAACTAATGAAAACTTAAAATATATTCCTAAATAGTATGTATGCAACTTGAATGTAATTATCAAACATCATTGGGTCATAAATTTAGAGGTGATAGAGACCTAAAAACCATCTGCTCCAACCCCCTCATTTGGTAGATGTAAAACTGATGCCTTAGTCACATAATTTCATGTAGGCAGTTAGTGGCAGGATCAGCATTTCATGTTGAAATCTAGTTGATGGTAAACCCATTCTTCTGTTTTTGTTATAAAATAGTTAGATATTTATTGTGAGATTCTCTAAATTTATTTTCACTGGATCTGGTTATATGTGGAAGAAAGTATTGTGACACGTAAGAAAAATGAAGTAATTTTAAAGTCCAATGTATATCAAATAAACACATCTTAAACTTGATCGTGCTTCATTTTTTTATATTTTATTTTCTTTTTAGAATCTATGTCTATTATTTCCATTTTTTACTTACTGATAGATCTGTGAACTTCACTCAAATACCACAGCAATTTTCACACATAATAGTTCACTGTAATCAAACCTACTACAATTACAACATATTAATTTTAATTAGTTTAAAATGGCATTTTGATTTCTAATTAAAATTCATCAACTCATGATCAGTTTCAATAGAATTGACTGAACTACAAAGTACAATGAAGATTTTAAGTTCATTGTCATAAAAATTTAAAAACAATGAATTTTACTATTAAATACAGTTTATTATGAAATTCTAAAGTTTGAATTGAAATGAAGACAATGCTATTCAACTATTTAACGTCATCACTTTCACCTAAAACTTTGTCACTTAAAAATATTTTTGAATCTGAATATTAATAAATGCCTCATGTGTAACCAAAATTTCTTACTCTTTATTTTAGATGAACTTACAAATTCATCAGAAACCAGATTGTCTTTAGATGATCTCTTCAGAAAAGAGTTTGTGGTTCATAATCCTGAAGCCAGATGGATCAATGGTATGTTTATGATTTTTATGTGACTGTGATATTTTGTATTGCACTGATAGATTAATTTGTTTGGTAGATATAAGTGACTACTGTTCTGATTATATGATTTACACTTCAAACATAAAATTGTACCATAAGCCTTGTGTCCACTGTGGAAGAAAGATAGGAGACTAGAGAGTCTGAATGAGTCATTATTCTGAAATTTTTACCTTGAAGATTATTTTAATACTTCTACTTCTAGGGAAAAAATGTGTTGATATGAAACCGAAGACTAAGAACTTATTAAATATCAACCAGTTTTATTTGCAGAAGTTCTGAGGAAGTTAGGTGTGAATTAGGTTGGATATTTAATATGTATATAAGAATAGGTTGGACATTTTATATGCATATGTTATAATACATGTGTATGTTATAACGTATTAATTGGGATATGTTGTAATATACATACATGAATACACACATATGTGCACACGTATGTGTGTTATAGGTATATGCACTCTTGCATTGTAATGTTATAATTATGTTCATATAATTTTTAAAGTAAATGGCTCAAACCATTAAGATTCTTTACAAGTAACTACTATTTTTAGGAATTATGGGCAAAATGATTAAACGTTATATACCTTTTATTTGGAAAAGATATCATCCCACGGTTTCCCTTAATGAAAAAAGGATTTTCAGAGATAAATGGTCATTACATTTAAATGAGTCCTGACAAAAGAAAAACACAAACACACATAGTATATACATAGACCCTCCCCTCCCCCCCGCCAACCCCTATCCATACAGTCATAAAAGAAAACATGTAGGGCAATTCAGGGTGTAATAGATGATTAAAAAGGGAAAATATGTTTGTAGACTGAGTGATCTTATTTACCTGTATACACAAAATATGATCATCTCTTGCATTATCCTCTGTATTACAAATTGTTTATAAATAACTGTGAATGTGCTAGGAGAAAAAGGAAACAATTCTACACTTCTGTATTAATCAGTAACATTCCTATATCAATGCAATTCTAAAAGTAGCATTCAATTTTTATGCTTTTAAAAAATATTCATGATAAGCAAAGGGTGATTGTCCCTTTCATAAGAATTCATTGAATTAAACTGAGAAAATTTTCTCTTTAACCTTGATTCTATGAGAGCCTGTGAGAATACCAGTACATAAAATTAAAAAAAAAAATAAAAAAAATAAAAACCTACTTGGACAAGAATTGGTATTCTCTAGGCTTTCTTTTAAGTTCCTGTGACAACTGGTCAATGATAAAATCAATCGAAGATGATAATTGGACAAGAGGAAGGTCCTTGAATTTTTAGGGAAAAAAGAATAGACTGGTTTGATGATATCTTAGAAAAAGTTTTGTTAAGGTTTTTTGTTGTATATGCACTCTGTAAATACATTTATTCTTTTTCCTATTTTACCTTCATTGTTAGTAATATTTTCTCTAAAATGAAATGCAGGAAGAAAGGGATTAAAGAGTCAGGATCCTGGAGGCAATATTAGTAGCACCTCTAGAGAAAAATAATGAGATGTAATTTGCATTAAAACACAGGTAATAGTAGAAAGACCTTCCCTTCCCAACCTTAGGTGTTGCATCTTCATAGAACACATGCCATAGGAGTTATTAGGAATGAGAGCAGATGTATTCAATATTTTTCTTGACATTTTTACCCAAATATATGTATTTAAGTTATTGGAATTCATGTTTTTGTTAAAAAACTCTCACTAAAGACAACTAGACAGAGTAGTGACATTCCAATTGCTAGAATGAACCACAAATATCACACATAGATGGGCTCTCAGTACTTTCTAAGTCACTATTATTTATCTGAAAACATTTTCTATTTTAGGAAAAATATATGAGCAATACTCAGGAGGTTTTTCTTTCTTTGTTTTGTTTTGTTTTGTTTTGTTTTTTTCATTTGGATGTAGAGAACCTTGGCAAACTGCACAAAAGTACTGTTTCATTAATTCTAGCTTTTGGTAAATCCAATATTATTCAATCATGCCTACCAAAGACAAAAAGAAATGTAAATATCTTCTTCACCCACCAGTGCTCTTTGGACTGAATTCTGTTGTGTAGAGTTTATCCTCCTCGATACACTTGATGTTTTTATTTTGTAGCTCTAAATATTTGCTATCATAATTTAAGTAATAAAATGAAATTAAATGCTTGCCAAGTTTTAACAAATACATTAAAAATGCTGTACTTTTCTTCAGTGGTATGAAAGGGTGATGGAATAGGAAGCAAAGCACTTGTTTCATTTTATTTTCTCAGGCAGGAAGCAATATCTAATAAAAATATAATTAAATGGAGAAAATACATGGGACAAGCAGCATGATATTATATATATATATGTGTGTGTATATATGTATATATATATATATATTTCTATGAATTGCAAACTTTGGGGCTAAGTAACATTAAAACAAACTTTTGATTGTTGACCACAAAGTTGGCTTTTATATTAATAAATGAAACAGTAAAATGTTAGTATATTGTTTCTTTTGTAAGTTATATTTACTTTTCTAAGGTTGGAAGGATGAGCTTAAATTGTGATAAGAAGTGATTTTTCTCAAAATATTCCCTAGCAAACTATATTCTGCATGTTTCACTGTTAATTCAAGGTCAATTATCACTCCTTTCTTAAAGAATCTTTATACTATTACTTTGGCGTTGGTTATTTTTTTATCTATATTTGTCATATAATAATCCAGGCTATTTCTGCCTATGTTTATTTCCAAATTCACTATTTAAAATAATATATTTTCTATCAAAGTACCTCTCAGATCATTAATCTCAGGAGTGATTCTGTTTTTTCCAAAGTCATGACAGTTGAGGTCAAATTCTAGTTGTTTCTACAACTTTGGAAAAGCTTTTGACATGCATCCACTGACAGACTACATTTCTACTGCCTGGGCACATTTCTGGTTAAATCTAGAGAACTTCATTATCAAGTAAAGAATGCTGATTGATATTTAAGACCATAAAGAATCATGAAACATTACATAAAAGGATTGCATTTTGAATTGAAAGATGGAATAACATTACCATTAAAATCAATCTGAAGTATCAAAAACAGTATGTATCTGTGTATATGTATATACACACATATCTATATACATATACATATAGATATGTGTGTGCATATACATGTGTGTACATTTTAGAGAAGATATATGTGCACATATATTCTCTATATACATATCTATAGATATCTCTGTATAGATATTTCTATCTTGACATAGATTTCTATGAGGTTAAGAAAAAGAAGAGATATTTCTATCTGATTTTCATTAAGTCACAGGTTATTTTAGCATATGATATTGTATCCTAGTACCTCATACATTACAGACACTTAAATATCTGTTTCGTGTATGATAGCAATTGCATATATCCAATATGGTGCAAACTTCTTCACAATGTGCTTCTTGTACTTGAAAATATTCAAGTACTTAAATTAAGCATGCAGATATTTAAACTTATTGAAAACTTAAAGTGTTTTAGATGTCAATGAGTGAAACACCCTCATTTAACATATGAGAAAACTGAGACACTAATAGGTTAAGTGGTTTGAACAAGGTCTTGGGAGTGGTAAGTGACAAAGATCAAAATGTGACTCTGATAACTCTGTTGTTATTTGCTCTATATCAATACCTTAGCTAACACTTACCTATGATGATCCAGAAAGTGTTCAGACCAATATAACTACCATGTTTGTTCATTTTTAGATGAAAATACAATATTTAATTAGCAAACTTTTCCTCAAAATAATCTGTTTTTCTGTTTAAGTTTTAGTTCCAATTATTTAACCTTCAAATTAAAAATATCTTTAATCTGCTGGCGATGTTGCAGATGTGAATACTGTGTAGCATAATAACCTCTAATTATCTGTATTTCTATTTTTTTTATCTTTGAATCATGCTACATTTTCAGAATATTGCAATTATCATGCAGAATATGTTAAGTGTGGAAAAGCATCCATATTGCAGAGAATACTCATAAATAGAAGAGAGAAAAATGAGGACCTTGGATTTATCTAGCAGCACTGGGAAATTTTTCTAGCAGCACTGGGCTTTCTGAACAGCTGGAGAGTGACAGTTGATTGCATTGGGATTCCCCAAGGTATTTGAGGGAGATAGATAAGAGGAAAGAAGGCAGTATACTTTAAAGCAAACTGTCTTGTGTGTGAGGATGAGAATCTAAGAAATATGAAGGCAGAGATCATATTAGGTTAGGATTGAAGGAGCAGTGTTGCAATTTCCTGTCTCCCACAGTTCTTGATGTTGGACTTATATAATAATTAAGGCAACTTAGATGGTCGTGAAGTTTTTCAGATGTCTGAGTTTTTGGATTTTTCTTTCTTTCAGTTAGGATTGTGAAAAAAATGTCTCAGAATTGATTGAAAAATTTTCTTTTTTGAAATGAAAAATGAACTGTCAGTATAAGAATATATCAGCACAATGATCTCTGCCTTAAATAGCACAAGCAACAAGATGTTAGGCAGCACAGAAATATTGATAACTTAAACAGATTGCTTGAATTTAGTGACTAATTCCCCATTTCTTCAAATAAATATGAAACCAAGAGAAAGAAGAATGATTTTCAGTAGATTTAGCAGCTTGATTTGAGGACTGTGGGCTATCTTAAAATGTCCAATAATATATAGAAAAGTATTTGACAGTGTTCCTTCTGCCATATTACTCTTCCTGAAATGTCTTACACTGATATTCAACTTCCACTGGGAGGCCCTGTATCATAGCTTCCATCCAAGAGATAAATTGATAGATTTATGCAAAGTTTCTTTATAAAATGTAATATTTATTTTCTCAGAAAAACTACTTTTTAAGTCTGCAAATACTAGCTGTGATTCTGGGAAAACCATTAAACTTTCAGTATTCCATAAAGGCCTAATTTCTAGAATATATAGAGAACTGAGTCTAATGTACAACAATACAAGTCATTCCCCATTGGATAAATGGTCAGAGGATATGAACAGGCAATTTTCAGAGAAAGAAATTAAAGATATCTATAATCATATGAAAAAATGCTCTAAATCACTTTTGATTAGAGAGATGCAAATCGAAACAACTCTGAGGTACCATATCTCACCTATTAGATATGCAAATATGACAGAACAGGAAAATGATAAATGTTGGAGAGGATGTGGGAGAGTTGGAACACTAATTTATTGTTGGTGGAGTTGTGAGCTCATCCAACCATTCTGGAGAGCAGTTTGGAACTATGCTCAAAGGGCCACAAAAATGTGCATACCCTTTGACCCAGCAATATCACTACTAGGACTGTATACCCAAGAGATCATAAAAATGGGAAAGGGTCCCACATGTACAAAAATATTTATAGCAGCTCTCTTTGTGGTGGCCAAAACCTGGAAATCAAGTTGATGCCCATCAATTGGGGAATGGCTGAATAATTTATGGTATATGAATGTAATGGAATACTATTGCACTATAAGAAATGATGAACAAGAAGGCTTCAGAGAGGCCTGGAAGGACTTATATGATCTGATGCTGAGTGAAAGGAGCAGAACCAGGAGAACTTGGTGCATAACAACAACCACAGTGTGTGAGAGTTTTTTTCTGGTAGACTTTAATCTTCATAGCAATGCAAGGACATAAACAAAAAAAAATTCCCAATGATCTTCTAAGGCAAGGTGCCTTCCACATCCAGAGAAAGAACTATGGAATTCATTCGGAAAATATAAATCATTTTGTGTGTGTATGTGTGTGTGTGTGTGTGTGTGTGTGTGTGTGTGTGTGATGTTTTGGTTTATTATATGATTTCTCCTATTTATTTTAGTTCTTCTGCACAGCATGACTACAGTGAAAATGTGTTCAATAGGAATGTATATAAAGATCCTGTATAGAATTTTATATAGTCTTGGAGAGTGAGGGGAGTGGTGGGGTAGATAAGGGGAAAAAAAATCTACATTTTGTGGTAGTGACTATAGAACATTAAAAATAAATAAAATGACAAAAACGATTATCATTAAAAAAAACAAAAACCTCTCAGTATCCCAGATAAATCTGTAAGTCTAATTGTTGAAGTACAATTCCTTATCTCTATTTAAAAAAAATATGTTTTTTGCACAGGTTGTTCCCTACACCAGTGAAATAACAGGTCTAGACCAAAAATAAAAACAAATAGACCTTAATTTTCATCCTGTTTTCTGAACGATTCAAATTATCTTTCTCCCTTTTTGTTCCTTCATCCATCTACACAAAATTATAAATACATTTCATGGAAAAATAGTTTATTATTTATTATTTTACTCTTCATTTATTTTAACCATAAGCAATATTTCAGAGATTTCTGCATTTCATAGTGGTTCATGTGTGATGTAATTACCTGAAACTTATATACCTCTGCAGGAACTCTTTGGAGATTTGAACATTTAAAATAAACTCTTTAGGTATTGGGAAAACTAATCTATACATATGATTTTCAGACAAAAAAATGTAAGCCATTTGGGCTTAAGTTGCAATGATCTGTTAGGGACAAAGTGCTTAATAACTTCTCCTTCAAATCAAGCATGAGATCACTGGGAAGTTTAATGGAATTGATTTTTCTGAATAGACCTGAGAAGTTACAGGGGGACTGAAAGAAGGAAGGACAATTTTATTAAGTACCTACTATGTGCCAGGCACTGTGCTGTTTTTTACAAGTACTAGTTTCATTTTGATCTTCTAACAACCCTAGGAGGTAGATAGTATTATTACTCCTGTTTTGCAATTGAGAAAACTAAGGTAGACAAAAAGTAAGAGACTTGCCCAGAGTCAAAAAGCCAAGTATCTAAGTATCTGAGGCCAAATTTGAACTCAGACCTTCTTGACTTTGAGCCTAATGTCTTATCCTCTATACTTCTCAGCTATGTTTAAAGAATTAAAAGCAATAATGAGGTTTCAAATACAGAAAACTGGATGAATATTGGTACTATTTCCAGAAATAGGGAATTTGGAAAGGGGAATGAGACTTGGGAAAAAGATAAGCTTTGTGTTGATGTTAATTTGTGACAGTAGGTATCCTGGTGCAAATTTTTATGGGGGTCAGAACATGAAAAATAAATTAAGGTTAGAGACACATATTTGGAAGTATATAAGCACATTGGGATGTGGGCTTTCTGGCAACCTCAACCCTTCTTTGTACTCCATGAATGCCTAAAGTCCTGCCCATCATTGGGGATTTCTAAGAGGAGATAGTTGAGTTCTTATTGACATTATTTTCTTCATGGGACTCTGATGTGCATACAAACAGTGCCCTAAGAATTAAATATAATATTAAGGATTAACTTTGTGAATCCCCTGGCTTATTTTCTAACCTGAAGGTACCCGAAAGTCTTCCTTTACCACAAAACTTTCCACTTATCATGGACCTTGGAATTTCTTGTCCCCACCCCTCATCCTGGGGAATGAGATTTCCTTATCTCTTTTATCTTGTGTCATTCATCGTTCTCAACCTGTGTCTTTGACTTGTAAGACTTCTTCATCTTGCAAGACTTACCCTAGATCTCCAACCCCCATAAGGAAATCCTAAAATCATCCTGCATAAATTTGGGTCTTTTCCTATATCATTGGCTTTGCTTAGCTCCTTGCTAAATCTCAGGCTGGCTTCTTTTGTGTCAATAAAGCTCCCAATGGTTACAGAGGAGATCTAAGTGAATTCATTTGCATTTTGAAGCAGCTCTTCCATCTCTCTCTTCAACAGGACTAACATCAGAGACACAACCCAGTATTTGTGCATTGAAAAAGGAAATAATCTGCCTCCTTGACTTTCCAGAACCAAGGTTTTTAATATTGATTCTAGGGGTTGAGGAGAATTTTACCATCTTTTCTGCAGATGCTAGACAGAGAATCTAATGAGGCTTAAATTGCATTTATTAATCCATCAAAAATAAATTTTTGTAAAGAACAACTACTATGTGCCAGGCACTCTACTAATTGCTGAGGATACAAAAAGAGACAAAAAAAAACAGTTCCTCTTCTCCAAATGCTTCCGATCTCATGGAAGAGATGAAAACAAATATATACAAAGCAAACAATATGCAGGATAAGTAGGAAATAATTAACTGCTTGAAGGTACTCATATTAAGAAGAGATGGAATAGGCTTCCAATAAAAGACATATTTTAGTTGCAACTATAAGAAGGGAAAACAGGAGGTAAAGTGAAAGAGGAAAAGAATTCCAGACATGGGGGGCATTCAGGGAAAACTCATGGAGCTGAGAAATGAGGAGTCTTGTTCACAGAAAAGTAAAAAGGCAAATGACATTAGTATAAGAAGTATAAGATGCCTGGAAAATCAGGAGGGTTGTTAGGTTATGAAGGCCTTTGAATGTCAAGCAGAGCATTTCATATTTGCTTCTGAGGCAAAAGAAGCCACTGGAGTTTATTGAATGGGGGTCCATGACATTATTAAAGCTATAGAGTAAGAAAATCACTTCAGTGGCTGAATGGATGATGAATTGAAGTGCTGAGACACTTGAGACAGGCATACCAATCAGCAGGTTGTTGCAATAATCAAGGCCTGAAGTGATGGGGCCCTATACTACAGTGGTGGCAGAGTGAAATAATAGAAGGGGTGAATTTGAGGAATGTTGTAAAGGTGAAATGGACAGGTCTTGGCAACACATTTGATTTGGGGCAGAGTGAGAGATAAGAAGAAATCCAGGTTGACCCTTAGGTCATGAATTTAAAGGTTTGGGAGGTTAATGTTCTCCTCTAGAATAATGGGGAAGGTGGAGGTGGTAAAGATTTTGAAAGAAAGATAATGAATTCCCTTTTATATATTGTTAGAAGTGAGCCCATCTAAGTAGCCCCCAGCAGTGAGAAAATGCTCACATTAAACAAAGAACAACGTTGTGAAATCAGGAAAGCTTTTATTAATCTTTACATCCATAATGGACAGGTTGCCTCCCCAGTAAGGTTACAGAATGACTACAACATGTGCAGAAAGATGGGGCTTCTTATGCTGTTTTCCTAACTTTGGGTCTCCCACGATACCATCCCCTGGCCTTGTGACTTGCTGTTCTCCTCTCTTATAGGCCCTTCCTCATACAGCTTCTTGGGCCTGTGCATTAGTTTCTGACCTCTAACCTGTCCATGCTAGGTCACAACCCTTATCATCTAGGAATGTGGAAAACAGAAATTTCTTGGCTCCCACAAAATCCTCCCTTTTGTTCTTTCTTAAAATTTCTGTTCCCACACCTAAATCCGATCAATACCTCCTCACATTCTTTCCCCTATGAATTCCTCCCTTCATCTATCTCCCCTTTATATGAATATTTGAAGGGAGCACAATTGACCGACACATTGTAAATTACAAGGGGGCAGTCCCCTTTCATAAGTACAGGTACAGAGATTCAAAAGGAAAAGGTAAATTTATGAATAGTCCATTTAGAGGTTCCATCTCATACAGTAGTCTGAGGAGGAACATCATCTGATGCAGTTTTCTGGTCTGGATGCTCCTTCAAGCCATTTTCAGCACAGCATCACAGCATCTTCTTTCTTTTGTCTTCTTGTAGAAATCAAGATTCCCACTCTCCTATAAAACTGAACTTGATACAATTTTAGATTACCATTCCTATCATCCTTACAAAATCAAAATTGGAATTTTGACTAATTGTCATGTTTAAGAAATTCACATTAGAACCCAGTTTTTACATTATACATTAATTCACTATTCATTTCCCCCATCAGGAAGATGAGATTTCACTAAGGAGTCAATAGCAGGCTCCAGTACTTACATAAATACAATAAATAGTCATTTTTAACACAGTACATATCACATCAAAAAACAGTTTCAACTTCTGATCATGTGATGCTTCTTTAAAGCATTTACAATATAGATTAGAAATCATTTTTCTTTTTAACATTAACCAACTGAGACAAAAATAATAATTATTCTGTATGCTAACCTCACAAGCCCTTGACCTGATTGTCTCCATACTATTACTAAGAATTAAAGGACCCTAACTTATTATTGTTGGTCTAAAGTCCTAAGCCTAATAGCTTAATTTTAGACTTAACTTCAGATGTTCCCCTACCAACAATCTGTTGTTTAATAGATCTGGTGTTATGCTTACAAAACTTTTGATTATAGGAAATTGTCACTAAAAGTAGGGACATGTCAGGGAAACAACATCTCCCTAATTTCATGTCACTTCCAGGCAGGAGGAGATTGTCAACTGACATTCAGCCAGGCTTGAAGACTGCCAGGTTTCAGTGGCAAAATTGAGTCCTACCTCAGGCCAAGCTGAACAGTCCTTTTCCCAACCTTCCCATGAGATCACCTTTTGCATCTCACAGGCATCATGGATCAGTGGCTCAGACAATCTTTCTTGCTATCCACACTTGGAGTTAGACTCAGAAGAACAGACAGTTAGTAGTCCCATAAAATCTTAAAATAGCAAGCTCCAATAATCAAGTTTCAGGTATGACTATAATTCCGTATTGGCTAAGGAATATCTTTTGAAGCAAGTCTTAAGTATCTTGTGTCAGGCCTAGAGGCCTAAGGGCTACCCGAGTCTTACCTTACCTATCGCAGGTCTTCAGCTGGCCAAACCGGATAAACATATGAGAGAAGAGACTTTCCAGAGTCGAACAAGGGTTAGGCTTTATTCAGGGTCTTGGTTACATGTGCAGGGTGAATTCTTCCTTAGGAGAGAGAAATCCTCTTCCCAAGGAGGCAAAGATCTTACAGTAAGAGAATGGAAGCGGGAGAGGGAGAGGGGAAAGGGAAGAGAGAAGAGAAGAAAGAGGGAAAAGAGGCCTTCTGTCCTCTAAAGGCCCCTCAGTGCTAAGAGCGCCTTCAGGCTTTCCTGACCCTACTTAAGCTCTCCAGCCGCATAGTTTGCACGTGAATATCGGGGCGTGCTCTCAGCCTTTTGTTAGTCAAAAACAGGTGTGCTCAGACCCTGGGCCAATCTCGAAGGCAGGATGCTCTCCCCAGCACGTATCCCATGGAGAAGAGGCGGAGATGCACGAGATAGCCCATATCTCACGCCTCAATTCCCAGCTGTTCCCTGGGGGGCCTCATGAGAACTCTGAGGTTTAGAAGTCCTCACTTTTACCTGCCCGAGACTGTCCACATGGAACTGAGCTTACACCCCCAACATCTTGCATGCCTTTCTATACTTTTTCTAGTTTCTGATTAAATAAAAATCATAAAATCAAATTTACCATTAAAACCATAGCATATTGCTCTACTATATCTACATCTGTTTCCCAAACTACTCTGTGCCTTTCTAACCCTGCTCATTCTAAAATAATGAGCTACACATATGATAAGTTGAAACACTAACATCAACTTATGTTCATGAAATGAATTCATAACAAAGCAGAAACATGTAACTTTTCCATCCATGCCAAATATTACCACAAGTTACCTGCCTCTAGGAAACTTAGACTGAAATGTTTTTCCCCAAACTGAAGATGTCTCTAATTTACTCTCAGCAATTAATTCAGTCAATTGTTTTTACCCAATTGGTCTTTGTAACATGTAACGACCTTATTCCAAGTTGGGACCTTTATTCTTTTCCCCCAAAGAGTTTTAGTCCCATTTGTCTAAAAGGGCAACAGTCACATTCCTGTTTGAGTAGTGTGACACAATAAGTAACGGTCCCAGAGGCTTTTACCTAATGGCAGGTTTCACTAATCAAAAATTTTACCAGGATTTAAATCTTAAATTTTTCCTAAAATCCAATCACTAGGATTTAGGAACTCCATATACAAACAATTTACACTTTACATAAGAGATTACAACTTTAACAAAGTGAAGGACCCCACCACTTGCGTGATCATTTTAGACTCTTCCAAGTCTTAGGGGTCTCTGGGTGGGGATGGCACCACTCCTTTCCTCCTTCTCTCCTCTGAGCATCTCCAGTTCAGTTTAGATCTTTAGAAGTCCTTCTGTAATGACTAGACTTCAAATGAAAAGGGGAATGGGGCCAGGAGGCTTTTTGTCTTAAAATTATCACAGGTCTTCTTGGAGCCATAAAATTCCTGATCTCCCTTACCTTGTCCCTTTTCTTCCAACCTCCATAAAACCTGAAGTTATTATAACAAATTAACTTACAAATATAGAATAATTAGCTTACAAATATAGATTTGGTAGGTAGGCCTTTCAAAAATCATATAGAAGATTTTACAAAACATTTCTTCATACAGCAAATATTTTCCTCTTTTAAGAACAATTTACAATTTATCACAAAACCCTCAATGAACTCAATTGACAAAAATTACAAGATCTAAAACCAAGGCCTTTGCACAATTGCCCATAAGCTTCCTTTTATAAACATTCTTTTCTAAATGCTTGATTCATAGGAAAAACAATTTTAGTTAAAACTGAATGCATTTCCACATCACCTTGCACAGTAATTCATCTCCTTACCACCACATGGGCACACTCTATCACTTGATATTTCAGGTAGAGTGATCTCAAATTTGATTGTTATCAATTATCAAATCAAGTTACATGATTTTTCTTCTCTCGTCTTCAAATACTTCCTCACACCCTCACCACTTACTGAAATCATCTGAAATTAACCCATGCAGAACTATTCAAACCTTCTTCTCTGACTTTCATATCTTCAATCAAAACGCTTATTCATCTTTCCAAGTCTCTCAATCCCATTGCTCAGATTACCCAGGTCCTCCACATCTTGACTATAACTGTCTGCACTGGAATCCCTTTCTAATTTAAACAAAGCAAAAGTTAACTCTACCATTATATAGCAAACATCAGCATTTTCACTGTTTATTTATAACCAAATATGTTTCAAATTATCAAATTTCCATCACATCCTTTTAAAATCCCAACCTATACATAACAGACTCCAAATTTAAAAATTGTGTAACGATTACTTTAGATTAATGTTGCATCTAAAATATACCCATCCTTGTGTTAAGCACTTTACATTCATAAATGTTGAATAACAATATCTTTTTTCTGCTTAATCCTGATAGGAAGAGCATTCTCAGAGGCTGCTCTGTATTCCTTCAGGACAGATTTTTAACTTGAAATTGTATCAAATCTGGATTTATAATCACTCATGATAAACATTTTAACATTCCTTTTTTTCAAATACTCTTGCTACTTCAAAGAAAACTTTTTATCATTCCTCTTTATCTCTTTTTACACTGTTTCCTTAAAGAGCTGAAACACCATGTTCTAGCTCCCCTCTTCCCTCCAAGACCCACCAGATCAGCTGTCCCAGTCTCATTCAAGCCTTTAAATCATATGGGAGGGGGGGAACCTTCCCCTTTTCCATGTGGTCTGAGCACATGGACAGAGTTAATGTTTCTAAAAAGAAATCACTGAAATTCTAAAGTGAATTTGCAATTTGACACCCATAGTCTGGTGTCAGATATATTTACTTAATTTAAACACAAAGTACAGATTTTAGCTTTGAGATCTCATTGAATTAAAACTCAGCTTTTTACACCAGGCTGCCAGTATTTTACCTTTCAAATATCCACTGCAAAAGAGATCCTCCTTTAGGGAAGGTAGGAAATGACCTGGCCACTCCCCTATCTGAGGTGGAAAGACCTTCCCAGAGTCGAAAAAAGTTTTGAATCAGATTAATTAAAGAACCTCCTTGCCCAGGCAAAATAGCCTAAATAATTTAATACTGACAAAGTGTGACTTCCAATCATGAAGCTTGGGAGCTTAATAACTAATAATAATAATTATAAATCACAGTAAACAATTTTTAAATTTTTAAATCCTGTAACCTTCCATAACGTTGTCAATTGGTTTCCAAATCAGGCTAAACATTTTCTTAAGTGGGATGAGGGAGGGGGAAGGGAGTACAAGGTCCAAACACATGAATACTCTGCCATCCCAACCACATTCTTCCCCTCCTTTTATATCTCAAATAAACCAAATACTCACCATTTCTTCTAGGCTCTTTTTTCCTTAAAAAGAAATCTTAGGGGTTAAGAGCCTAACAATGTAATCAATAGAGCCACAGTTTTTTTAAGTTAAATACTCTGCAAAGAGCAAAAATCTTTCTTTTCAAACCTGGCTAGGGCTTAGAATGCAGATTTTTTTTTTAACAACTTATTAGAAGTTTTCAAACTTTCTATTAACATCATTATCAAGTCAAACAGTAACCCATCTCTCTCTCTCTCTCTCTCTCTCTCTCTCTCTCTCTCTCTCTCTCTCTCTCTCTCTCTCTCTCTCTCTCTCACTTCTCTGAAACTGAAACTACTGTAATCAGGGAGACAAGGAGAAGAGAAGATTAAGAAATAGCAGAATTCCAAGGGGAAGTCCAGCAACAGCGCTAGCTACTCTGGTTGCCCGCATTTACAGTTTAACAAAACACTTCGCAAACACACAGACAAACACAGAACAGATAGAGCAATATAGATCCTCTCTCTTTGGGAAATAAACTAATTTTAGATTAGACTGGTCAAAATTCAACTATTCATGTCAATTTACTCTGACTGATTCCAAGCCAATTTCAGAAGGATCCTTCCCAGAATCTAGATTCTCCTTTTTCCTTCTTTCTCTCTCTCCAGAGCAGGCAGGAAGGAATATAGCCAGCATTCCTTCAAATGGGCTTCTGAAGGAATACCTAGAGGATTATTCATCCCCTACCTGGTACCATTATCTTAAGAGCGCTCACTTCCCAAGGTCCTTGAAGGACTGCTCTTGCCTAAGTTCCTAAGAAAGACCAGGTAGTACTTAGCCACTGATTTTCCTGCCCTTGCTCAGATCCCTGATACACTGCCTCCAGCTGTTCAATTCATTGTTTTACCTGTGTTCCTGAGTTCACAACAATTCCAAAGAGTCCCAGAGAAGTTAGCAGTCAGAAGAAGGGAAAGATGCTTGTGGGTGTCTGGGTCACTGAAAAATCAATGGGTGTGCTCTCATCCCCCACAAGCAAGATTCCATCCTAACCTTTCTGATGCTAAAGATCCTGTGACAAGCCCCAAGAATTGTTAGAAGTGAGCCCATCTAGCAAGCTCCCAACAGTGAGAAAGATGGTTACCTTAAACAAAGAACAATATCTGTTATGAAATCAAGAAAGCCTTTATTAATCTTTATATCCATAATGGAGAAGTAGCCTCTCCAGTAAGGTTACAGGATGACTACAACATGTACAGAGAGATGGGTCTTCTTATACTGTTTTCCTAACTTTGGATTTCCCAGGATACTGTCCCCTGGCCATGTGCCTCGATGTTCTCCTCTCTGATAGGCCCTTCCTCACACAGCTTCTTGGGTCTATGCATTAGATTCAGATCTCTAACCTGTCCATGCTAAGTGGCAACCTTTATCACCTAGGAATGTGGAAAACAGAACTTTCTTGCCTCTGCCACATGTATTGAGTCTAAGATGTTTTCTGGACATTCAGTTAGAGATGTGTGAAAAGCATTTGGAGATGCATGACTGGGGATCAGATTGGATACTGGGGTAAGACAGGTAGGATTATGGTAATACATGTTCATTTAAAAATCAAAATTTGGATCTTATATAAGTCAAGATTTGGAAAGAAGTCCTTCTCTTATTTCTAATACTATAATCATGATGGGATAGGGAATGGATCTGTGATTTCAATAAAATAGGGAACTGCCAAATGAGGAAACTGCCTCTGCCAACATAGTTCAAGAATTATCTATAATTTATAGTTTTAGAAAGTTTCTTAGAACATTGAGGGATTAAGTGATTTGCTTTAGATTCATATCCAATAGATTTCAGTGAGAATTTGAACTCAAGTATTCCTGGTACTGAAGTCAGCATGCTATAAACAATATCACAGATGCCTTTTCTACTAATTATTATAATGTAGTCATACTATTGTGAACATTTAAGGGCAAGCAAAGTAGGATCTTTTGATATTTCTATTTTAGCATAAAGTGCCTCTGACTGAATAATGTGATTAGGAAAGTTCTTCCCCATTAATGGACCTGGGAAGATTTTTAGGAAGGTCCATACCTTTTGCTAATTTTCTAAGGAGGCACTGGTTTTCAAGAGTTGTGATGCCCTCTGATTCTAAAAAGTGTATAAAGACTCTGAGGTGAAGTTTTACTTTGGGGCTTAGTTTTGGAAGAAGGTTTGTGTACCAGATGAGACTCTGGGAAACCACCAAGCAGCCTCATGGCTTTGAAAGCCCAGATGTTGGTGCTTCCCTCTCTGGTAAATTATGTATGTATTTAGAATACTTTGGAAGTCTGTGGGCCCTGGTTGAATTACATGTTGAATGTAATTAAAGTGATTCTTGACCACTCAAAAGTTGCCTTTCCTTTTGCAAATGCGGATCTAAGAACCTGTGATAGCAGGCCCCCACATGTACATCTGCATTCTTACTGACACCCTATTGTACCTCAAGCACCATTTAAAAATGGAATATATGTATATATGCATATATACATATATATTTCACCTGACATTATACTTCTAGATTTTTCCCCAAATTCCCACATTATACATTAAGTTTTTTCACATTCTATTGTTCTTTCATGAACTTTTTTGCATTAACTCTCAATTTATTATGAAACCATGATGTACTTCTATTCAAAATGTACATAAAATCACAAGTGCAGTTGATGTTGCTATGCATGTAAAATTATGCTTAAAATCTTCTGAACAAATTACATGTTAATTGTAAAAATATGTTAGTAGGACAATTTTTTAATGTTACATTTTGATGAGTCCTGTTATCATTTTTATGGAAAATCAGGAAAGAGTGGAAAAAAAATCTTATTTGCACCAGGAAAAAAATATGCTGCTTGCTGAATAGATCCTTTTCAGATTCTTCAAGAGAAATGATTCCAATGTGTGGAACTGTAATTAGTACCCTGCAGAATTTAAAGGGAATTGAAACAAATAAATGAAATTTAGACTTCATGAAACCCATATCTTTACTTCCTCTTATAGCTATTCATTTTTGAGGTTATGATTTGAGTATGAACAAGAAAACTAAGAAAAGCATCTTACTGTAATTTTGATATTGAGAATTATCTGAAATTGTTAAAGGAATGTATGATGTAACATCAAAAAGACAATCAACCAAGAAAGCAATAAATGTTATTTGAGTGCTTGCTACATGATTCATATATAGCGGGGCAAAAAGGCAACATGAAGCATGCTTTCAATTCTTTAAGGAGTTTACCATCTAGAGAGGATGAATAACTGAACCCAGGAAATTTGTTAAGTGCTAAAGAATATGGCACTATCAATACAACAGAACTTCAGCAAAGAAGAAAGATCAATTTGAGCTAAAGCATTTTTCAAGCACACCATGAAGAAGATAAAGGCTTAAGATGGTGATTCCAATATGAATTGGATTTAGAGAAATGGGTAAGAGGAGTGAGGGCATTTTTGGCAGAGTGCTTTAGAAAAAGCATTCATCTAGAATTGAAGTGTAATGTCTGCTAAAATATCATTGAGAAGAATAGCCTGGTTGGAGAAGAGTAGAACATCCTTTGGTCTGTGGAAATTGAATTAGATATGTTGAGTGAATGAATAAGTGAATGAATGATCTAATGAATGAAAACAAATTTATGAGGCACTTACTATGTGCCAGGTACATTGATGAGCCTTGAGAATAAAAATGCAAAAGTTATAAAGCCCATGAGTTTAAGGAATTAATATTCAAATAAGGGAACATAACTTATATTAGAATGATAGATTGGGAAGGCATTGTCTAGAAAGTTACAGGCATCACGAGCTGAATCAGAGAGCAGTCAATTTAACGTATCCTTTTCTGAAGCAATGGTAGTATATAATTAGCAGTAGGTAAATAAGGAAGGAGTCGAATTTCAGTAGAGATGACAGGATAGATAGCAATTTTTCCATTGTGCTGCCTAGATGGAATGAGAATCTTGGTTTGAGTGTATTCTGGGCCCTGTGGGTCATTCATCTTTGTTTGCAAGTTAAACTTCTGGATAGGTATCAATACAATCACGGTGACCTCAGGAAAAGCATTCCAAAACAGAGTAGATTAGATCCCTTGGACTTGCAAAAAGGCATTTTCTGATTGGTCAATATCAAAATGCACCCCTAGGTGATGACAAACAAGGCAGTGGCAGGAGGAATTTCAAGACAACTGTTGTATATAGTTGAGTATGATGTGATCCAGGATATATATGATGGTCAAGCATGGAGCCTGGAACCCACTTAGATATAGTGGGTAGTTGAATCTATACTTTGTCACAAATGAATATGAGCCAGAAGTAATAATGGTTCAATAGCCAATAGCAATGATTTGAACAATGGTTCAAAGGAAACTTAAAGTGTTCAGATTTAGAAAGTCACAAATTACTCTTAAAAGTAATTATAATGGGAACACTTGAATGAACTTAAATGATGTAAAATGTAATCTGAAAATCAATATGCACAATAACCTCAACAATATGAATGAAAGCAACACTAAAAAGCTGATGAACTTCAATTAATTGTAATGACCAGTATTGGCCATTGATGTAAAGTTCCCCATTTTTCAAAGATAGGAGACAAACTCAAAGGATAAAATACTACACACATTGGAAAATGGGGTATTTTTGGGGGGTGTATTTTGTCGAAATGTGATTTTTCTATTATTATAATTACAAAGGAAAATTGAACCAAAGAGTGAAGGCTATCTATCAGGAAATAACACAGGTAAAAAAGCATCAGTAAAACACTTATTTTTTTAAGGTAGTGTCTTCTCTTGGAACAGCAGTCTCTGTCCTACCTTTATACTCTCTTATTTGTACTTTTGTATGTCTCTGTCATGTAGCATAAAGATTTTTTTCCTCAGAATTCAGTCCCCATCTAGAACAAGAGAAATGTAATTTTAGAAAAGAGGTTGCTGTTGATAGTTTCATTTAATAGCCTTCTAGTCTTCTCCTTTTCACTGTCCCTGTCAACGCCAATGTAAATGTATATTAGCATTCATTATTGAGGCTAGGTATGTGAGAACATTAATTTGTCATCAAACTATACTTTTAATAAGCCTCTGAAGCAGTTACCATGGCTTTTGAATTTTCTGATAATATACATTTTGTAAAAGGGGGGAAGGTAAAACATAATAATTAGTTGTTACACTATTTCCTTGTTTATTCCCAGGGTAATATCTATAAATTTAGTCTTTCCTGTACATTGGTTGTGAAATTTCTTGGAATATTTTTTCTTTGTACTTTCCTACGTAGCTCTCTGTTAATTTCATTTCTGTTAACTTTTAACATTTGTCTTTACTTTTATTTTTTTAATTTAATTTAATTTTTACTTAAAACATCCCTTCCCTCCCTTCCTTTATTCTCTTCCTCTACAAATTCAGAGGGCAAGAAATATGTTATCCAGAAATACTTCTATGTTACTTTCCCCCCCAAAGCAATAAAAACAGAGGGAAAATATTTCAATCTGCAACCTAAAACCATTTGTTTTCTATCTGAGGTAGATAGTATTTGAAATCATGAGTCCCTTGAAATTGTGGTGGATTATTATATTGATCAGAGCTACTAAATCATTCACCATGAATTATGGCCTTCTGATTCCTCTCACTTCACTTTGAGTGAGTTCATACAAGTTTTCCCTATTTTTCCCTGAAATCATTCTCTTTATTATTTTTTATCACAATTGTATTCTACCATATTCATATATTATAACTTATTTATCCATTCCCCAACTGATGGACATGCCCCCAGTTTCTAATTCTTTACCTTCATAAAAAGAACTACTATAAATATTTTTAGATGTAGGGGTACTTTTTGTTTTTCTTTGATCTCCTTGAGATATAGACCTAGTATCAATATTTCTGAGTCAAAGGACATGCAAAGTTTCACAGTCCTTTGGGCACAGTTGCAAATTGTTCTCCAGAATTGTTGAATGAGTTCCCATCTCACCATCAGGATGTAATCATACTTATTTTCAATATCTCATGTTTCCTATAACTGTCATTCTCTTTTTCTGTCATGTTAAGCAGTATGGTGGGTGTGAGTACCTCATAACTATTTGCCTTATATTTCTCTAGTTATTAGTGATTTAGAGCATTTTTCATATAAGTATTTATATCTTTGATTTCTTCATCTGTAACCTGCCTGCTCATATACCTTAAACATTTGTCAATTGGAAAATGTCTTCTGTAAAAAAAAAATAATAAAATTCACCTTAGTTCTCTATGTATTTAAGAAATGAAACTTTTTCAGAGAAATTTACTGCATTTTTCACAGTTACCTGATTTTCTTCTAAATTTGGCAGAGTTCATTCTGCTTATGCAAAAACGTTTTTTGAAAAAAATGGAATAAAAATTATCTCACAAATCAATCTCTTCTTTGTTGACAAATTTTCCCTCTATTCGGAGATATGCTAGGTAATTTTTCCCATGCTCTCCTAATTTGCTTATGATACCATCATTTATGATTAAATCCTGTATCTATTTGAGTTTATCTTGGCAAATTGGATTATGTATATCTTCTACCCAACTAATTTCCAGATTTCCTAGCAGTTTTTTTTTTTTCAAATCATGAGTTCTTATCCCAAAAGCTGGAATCTTTAAGTTTATCAAACACTTAACTACTGTGATCATTTTCTTATACATATTGTATACCTAATCTATTCCACTAATGAACCACTCTATTTCTTACGTAACATCTGATTGTTTTAGTGACTTTCTGTGTAATATATGTGTGTGTATGTGTGTGTGTGTGTGTGTGTGTGTGTGTGTGTGTGTGTGTGTATTAATCTGGTACAACTGTTCTACTTTCTTTGCATTTTTTTTAATTGATTACCTTTATAGTCTTGGGCTTTTCTTCTTCCAGACGAATTTTATTACAATTTTTCTAGATCTATAAAGTAATAGTTTGGTAGTTTTATGGCCATGGTAGTTAATGAGTAAATTAATTTACACAACATTGTCATTTTAGCCTACCTATGAGCAATTAATATTTCTTTATTGAGATCTGTCTTTATTTGTGTGAAATGTGTTATGTAATTGTGTTCATGTACTCTATTTGTGTTCTGTAGATATTATCTCTAATTATTGTAAATTGATTTCTCTTTCTCATTGCTGGGTTCACTAAAATATATACAGAAATTCTGGTCACTTGTGTGGATTTACATTATGTCCTGAAATTTTTGGTAATTTTATTGATTGGTAACATTTCTAGTACAATATTGTATAGTAGTGAGGATAATGGACATGCTTGTAACTTGTTCCCCATTGCAGATAATGCTTGTTTTTGGTTTTAGATAGATAGTGTTTATCATTTCAGAAGCGTTCCAATTATTTCCATGGTGTCTAGGTTTTTTTTTAATAAGAATAGGCATGTCAAAAGATTTTTCTTCATTTACTAATATACTGATACTCTGATATGTTTGTCTTGAAGAGCCAAGCATATTCTCATGTGATGACTTTCATGTTTATGTGCATTTTGAAATTATACCTGAGGAATCTAAATCTCTGGACTTAGACAAGCAATAATTAGCAGCTAATTGGCTCTTCAAGGAGTTTGGCTCCTGTGCCAAATGGAGCAAAAGAATAGTTCTTCTTAGTGGTTTGGGTTGGAACCTTCTGACCCAATACAGAGAATACAATATAAAGTTTAAAAATATTATGCTTTTAGATATTTCAGGGAGAATGTCTTCTAGTGATGGATTAGCTTAAATTTTTATTGATATCACAGAATATTAGAGCTAATGGATCATACACCACATCAACATCTTTTTAATGTCTTGTAGAAATTAGGCATATATACATGCACACACACACACATACACACACACACACAGAGAGAGAGAGAGAGAGAGAGAGAGAGAGAGAGAGAGAGAGAGAGAGCAACAGACAGATAGATAGGTAGATTAAGCTATGCTCATTTTTGAGATGAGAAAATGAAGGTCCAAAGTTTTAAATGACTTCTCCAAGATCATAATAGCCTTTTCCAATACGCCATTTTAAACTCATTGAGTAAAAGATAAAAAAGAGATTCTGTAAGAATCATTGTCATTTTCCCACCTCAAAGACTCTTCAGTGGAATTTGTAAAATAAAATTATAGGGATACACAGCTATATGAAGAAGGAAGATACCTGGCAGTTATTAGATGCACCATGAAAACTGAGGGGAAATCCTCTCTAAGGAAGAAGACAATGGAATCTGAAGCAGTAAAGAAAAGTTGAATTAAATCTGCAACTGGAATTTCTTGAGAAAACCAATAAAAAGAAGCAAGCAAGGATATCAAGTCTGAAAGGTTGCTTTCTGTCTGGCATTAGTTACTTCACTTCCTTATCAGGATGCTGAAGTTTTTCATTTCCTCTAATGAACCATTTCTCTCATTTAACCTTATTAAGCCACTCTCCCAAATGAAATATCATTCCATATAGGCTGACCAAAAACATTTCCAGTAAGAATGCAGATAATATATTTTTTATTGCCCTGAAAATTTCAGTTATGCAATAGTCTTTCTATTTCTTCAATTTTGGAATGTCATGATCTTGATCTTAAGAAGAATTACCTTTCTTTCAAGTCTGATTCAAAGTTATTGTTGTTGTTAACTGTGAATTAATTTGTTTTCTTTTCAACATTCACTTTCATAAAATTTTAAATTTTACCCCTCCCCAATATTGCATGCAATCGGATATAGATTATCTGTTTACATTCATATTAAACTTATTTTCAAATTCATCATGTTGTAAAGAAAAATTAGAATCAATAAGAAAGGAGAAACTAAAAAAAATAGAGACATGAGAGAAAGAGAGAAAATATTATTTTTTAATCTGCTTTCAGACTCCATAGTTCTTTCTCTACATGTGGATCACATTTTCCATCATGAATCTTTTGGAGTTGCCTTAGATCCTTGCATTGCTGAGAGGAGCTAATTCTGTCAAAGTTAGTGATCATACAATGCTGCTGTGTACAATATTATTTCTGTTCATTTCATTCAGTATTAGTTCCTGCAAGTCTTCCCAGGTTTTTCTGATGTCCACCTGCTCATTATTTCTTATAGCACAAGTTTTCCATTAATTTCTTGTAGCACAGCTTTTTCATCTATTCTCTAGTTAATGGATGGGACATCCCCTCAATTTCCAATTCTTTGCCACAACAAAAAGAACTGCTATAAATATTTTTTCCATGTGAGTACTTCTCCCATTTCTAGGATCTCTTTGGGATACAGTCCTAAAAGTAGTATTGCTGGATCAGAGTGTATGCACAGTTTCATAGCCCTTTGGGCATAGTTCCAAATTGCTCTCTAGAGTGTTTGATTCAGTTTATAACTCTACCAATACTACATTGTTCCAGTTTTCCCACATGTTCTCCAGAATTTATCATTTTCCTGTTTTATCATATTAGTCAATCTGATAGGTGCAATGTGGTACATCAGAGCTGTTTTGATGCGCATTTCTCTAATCAATAGTCACAGAGCATTTTTTAATATTCATTTATTTTTAGTTTTCAACACTGATTTCCACAAAATTTTGAGTTCCAAATTTTTTCCTCATTTCCCCTTCACCCACGCCAAATATCCTGCATTCTGATTACCCCTCCCCCAGTCTACCTTCCCTTCTATCACATCCCTCCCTTTCCTTATCCTCATCTTTTCTATTTTCTTGTAGAGCAAGATAGATTTCTATACCTCATTACCTATATTTCCTATTTCCCAGTGGGATGCAAAAACAATTCTCAACATTTATTCCTAAAACTTTGAGATCCAACTTCTCTCCCTTCCTCACTTCCTACCCATCCCCAGTGAGAAGGCAAGCAATTCAATATAGACTGTATATGTGTAGCTTTACAAAAGACTTCCATAACAGTCATGTTGTGTAAGTAATTGTATTTCCCTCCATCCTAACCTGCCCCCCCATTTATTCTGTTCTCTCTTTTGATCTTGTCCCTCCCCAAAAGTGTTTACTTCTAATTGCTCCCTCTTCCAGTTAGCCCTCCCTTCTATCATCTGCCACCCCACTTATCCCCTTCTCCCCTATTTTCCTGCAGTGTAAGATAGATTTTCATATCAAACTGAGTGTGAATGTTATTCCCTCCTTAAACCAATTGTGATGAGAGTAAGCTTCAATTTTTCCTCTCACCTCCCCTCTTTTCCCCTAAATTGAAAAAGCTTTTTCTTGCCTCTTTTATGAGAGATGGTTTGCCCCATTCCATTTTTCCCTTTCTCCTCCCATTATATTCCTCTCACCCCTTAATTTGATTTCTTTAGATATCATCCCTCCCTATTCAACTCACCCTATGCCCTCTGTCTATGTGTGTATGTGTGTGTCTGTGTGTGTATAATCCATCCAACTACCCAAATACTGAGAAAAGTTTCAAGAGTTACAAAAATGATCTTTCCATGTAGGAATGTAAACAGTTCAACTTCAGTAAATCCCTTAGGACTTTCCATTTCCTGTTTACCTTTTCATGGTTCTTTTGATTCTTGTGTTTGAAAGGCAAATTTTCTATTCAGCTCTGGTCTTTTCATCAAGAATCCTTGAAAGTCCTCGATTTTATTGAATTATAATATTTTTCCCCTGAAGGTATTACACTCAATTTTGCTGAGTAGGTGATTCTTGGTGTTAATCCTAATTCCTTTGACTTCTGGAATATCATATTCCAAGTCCTTTGATCCCTTAATGTAGAAGTAGCTAGATCCTGTGTTATCCTGATTGTATTTTCATAATACTTGAATTGTTTCTTTCTAGCTGCTTGCATTATTTTCTCCTTGATGTGGAAACTCTGGAATTTGACTACAATATTCCTAGGAGCTTTTCTTTTCAGATCTCTTTCACGAGATGATCAGTGGATTCTTTCAACATTTATTTTACTCTCAGTTTCTAGTATATCAGGGCAATTTTCCTTGATAATTTCATGAAAGATGATGTCTAGGCTCTATTTTTGATCATGGCTTTCTGGTAGTCTCATGATTTTAAAATTGTCTCTCATGGAACTATTTGTTGATCTGTGGCTAGTTTCTGCCGTACTATTTTCCATTTTTCCCAAAAGTTTTTGTTGAATAGTGATTTCTCATCGCAGAAGCTGGAGACTTTGAGTTTACCACATAGTAGATCATTGTATTCATTGACTATCGTATCTTTTACACCTAATCTATTCCACTGATTCACCACTTAGTTGTTACCAATTAATGCTTCTTTATAATACAATTATGGCTGGACCACATTGCATTTCTTTTTGTTAATTCCCTTGACATTCTTGACCTTTTGTTCTTTCAGATTAATTTTGTTATTTTGTTTGGTCTATAAAATATTTTTGTTATTTTGTTTGGCATGGCACTGAATAAATAAATAAATTTAGGTAGAATTATCATTGTTATTATATTAGCTTGGTCTACCTATGAGTAACTGATAGTCTTCGAATTACCTAGATCTGACTTTATTTGTGTGAAAAGTGTTTTGCAGTTGCGTTCATATAATGCCAGTGGTTATCTTGGCAGGCAAACACCCAAATACTTTATAATGTCTATAGGAACATTAAATGGAATTTCTCTTTCTATCCCCTGCTGCTGGACCATATTAATAATATATAGAAATGCCAACTATTTATGTGGGTTTCTTTTATATACTACAACTTTGCTAAATTTGTTTATTACTTCAAGTAGTGTTTTACTTGATTCTATGGGATTCTCTTAGTGTATACACAAAGAGTGATAGCATTGTTTCTTCTTTACCTATTCTAATGCCTTCAATTCATTTTTTTTTCTCTTATTGCTAAAGGTGACATTTCAGCTACAGTACTGAAAAACAGTGAGAGTAATGAACTCCCTTGTTTTGTACCTCCCCCACCCTATATTACTTGAAATGCTTCTTGCTTATCTCCATTACATATAATGCTTGCTGATAGTTTTCAATAGATGCTACTTATCATTGTAAGGAAGGCTTCATTTATTCCTATGCAATCTACTGTCTTTAATAAGAAGTTTTTAAAACAAATATTTAATAAGAAAGACTTTTCTGCATCTATTGACATAAGTTGATTTCTGTTAGTTTTGCTGTTGATATCATCAGTTATGCACATAGTTTTCCTAATATTGAACCAGATCTCCTTTCTTGATATAAACCCAACCTCATCATAGTGTATTGTACTCAAGATAATTTGTTGTAATCTCTGCTAATATTTGATTTAATTAATTAATTTAATTTAGTTTTACATCTATATTTATTAGGGGAATTGATCTATGATCTTCTTTCTCTATTTTCTCTTTCCCCTGTTTAGGTATAAGCACCATATTTACATCATAAAAATAATTTGGCAGGACTCTTTCTTTGCCTGTTTTCCCAAATAGTTTAAATAGTATTGGAATTAGTTGTTCTTTTAGTGTTTGATAGACTTAATTTGAAAATCCATCTGGTCATGAAGATTTTTTCTAAGGCAGTTAATTGGTAGCTTGTTCAATTTCTTTTTCTGAAATGGGGTAAAGTATTTCCTTTTCTTTCAATCTGTGTAATTTATATTTTTTGTAAATATTCATCCATTTCTCTAAGATTGTCACATTTATTGGCAAATAGTTGGGCAAAATAGTTGCTAAGTATTATTTTTTAAAATTTCCTCTTCATTGGTGGTGAATTCACCGTTTTCAATTTTTATACTGGCAATGTGGTTTTGTTCTTTTTCTAAAAATCAAATTAACCAAAATTTTATCTACTTTATTTTTTCTTTCAACAGCTTCCTTATTTTAAATTTTATAATTTGGTATTAAATTGAGGATTTTTGATTTGTTCTTTTTTTAGCTTTTTTAGTTGCATGAAAAAATCTTTGTCCTTCACTTTCTCTATGTTATTCATGTAAACATTTAGAGATATGAAACTTCCCCTAAGAACTACTTTGACTGCATCCCATAAGTTTCCATATGTTGTCTCATTATTGTCATTCTCTTGAATGAAGTAATTGCCTGTTTCTATGATTTTTTTTATTTGACCCACTCATTATTTAGGATTATATTATTTAGCTTCCAATTAATTTTCCTTGCACCTTTATTACATGTAATTTTTATTACATCATTATCTAAAATCGATGCATTTAATAACTCTGCCTTTCTACAGAAATGAGGCTTTATGTGATAATGCATGATCAGATTTTTGTGTAGTTGCCATGTACAGCTGAGAAAAAGGTATATTTCTTTCTATCCCCATTCAATTTTCTCCAGAGGTCTACCTTTTCTTACTTATCTAAAATTCTATTCTCCTTCTTAGGTACTTTCTTGTGTTTAGCTTCATTAGTTTCTGAGAGGGGCGGGTTGAAGTCCATCAAGAGTATCATTTAGTTGTCTATTTATTTCTATAACTCCTTCAACTTCTACTCTAAGAATTGGGATGCTATACCATTTGCTGCATGTATGTTTAGTAATGATATTACTTCATTGTCTATGGTACCTTTTATTAGGAAGTAGTCTCTTTCATTATTTCTTGGAATTAGATCTATTTTTCCTTTGACTTTGTCTGAGATCAGATTTGCTATCCCTGCTTGTTTTTTTGTTTTGTTTTGTTTTTTACTTCAGCTAAAGCATAGTATATTCTGCTCCAGTCTTTTACCTTCATTCTGTGTATCCCTCTGCTTCAGATATGTTTCGTGTAAATGACATATTGAAAGATTTTGGTTTTGAATGCACTCTGATATCCACTTCCATTTTATGGGAGAGTTCATTCCATTCACACTCACATTTATGATTACTTTCTGTGTCTTTCTCTCCATTATTTTCCCCCTACTTTGTATTTTTCTCTCTCTTTTCTTCCCTTCCCTTTTTATTAGAGTTGCTTTTGACCACCTCTTCCCTCAATCTGCCCTCCTTCTATGAGCCCCCTCCCTTTTCTTCCCCTTTTCCCTCACTACTTCCCTTCTATCTACCCCTTCTCTTTTCTTTCCCCTTTTCTCTCCTACTTCCTACAGGGTAAGTTAGATTTCTATACCTGAGTATGCTATTCCTTCTTTGAGCCAAATCTAATGAGAGTAAGGTTCAAATAATGCTCCTCTCCTTCCTTTCTTTCTCTTTATTGTAATGGGTTTCTGTACCTGTTTATGAGATGTAATTTACTATTTTCTGCCTCTTCCCTTCCTATTCTCCCAGTAAAACTCCTTTTCATCACTTAATTGGATTTTTTATCATCACATCATAGTCAACTTTACCTGTGCCCCTGTCTATGGTTTGTCAAGTTGGGACTTGTGCTGGCTTGTTGGGATGCCTCCTGTCCTGTAAACCTCCCCTTCCACCAGAGCAAGAGAGTTCTTTCCCATTAATCTCCCAAGCTTCCTGGGTTAAAATGCTCCTGTACCTTATCTTATGCTGACTCAGTTATTCCTGGGCTTTCCTGGGTTCGAATTTTCTGGGATTTTAGAGGTCATTCAGGGAGAGTTATAGTCACTTACCGCTTTTCCCACCATCTTGGCTCTCAAAAGTCTCTCTGTTGCCTTATATATTTGATGTGCACATTTATCTCTTCTTCCACCAAAACTCTTGTAGCCACTTTTCTTTTTGGAACTTGCTGTTATAGACTACTTTGGATCATTCCTTGATTTAGGTCGAGTGTATTAGTGGGAAAGGTCCAGTGTTTCTCTGGCACTGATTTGTCTTTCCATCTACAACATGGGACGTTTAATTTAAAATTTACACAAATCTGGCCCATGTGCCTGAATGTACTGAACTTCTTGACACATGTTCTTGTGCATTTGTTGTTATAAAAAGTCCCAGTCAGGTGGTGTCTTTTTGGACTTTGTGCACTTCTGAAGACAATGTAAGTCACTATGTTATTCACCATATCTTTCTCTCATGACCAGACATGGATGCCTGAGGTTCCATGTTCAGGGAAGCTAAGTGTCACTGTATCCTTATTGTGTATCCTTGCTATACTTAAAAACCAAAACAAACAAACAAAAAAGTGAATGCTTATTTTCTTCCAACATTGAATCTGTACTAGGAGAGCACTGGTATTAGAGCTGCTTGAGCCATTAGAATTAACTCCCTGTCAAAATGGTGAACTCTTCTTGTCAAGGTTAGTGTTTCATATGTGATTTTATATTCTCTTTTTCTCTACCACAGTGTTAATCAAATTATAGACACTTAAAAATTCTTGCCAAATTGAATCTCAAAGTAAATTCTTTGAAGACAATCCATTCTACCTTTGCTCCGTGATCTTTTACTCTGACAACTTTATATCATAATAAAACACTATCAACATACTGCCTATCTCCCATGCACTCTCATAGGACTTAGCATTTTACTCATCAGTGTCTTTTACATATTTTTCACTGTGGGCATACTTTATTGTTTTTTTTTTTAATTTCACAATATACTGAAAATCAGTAAGAAACAACAGATATGGCACTTGTATTTAAATGGCTTTAAGAGTTCTTGAATTTCCAAAGAGTATGAAACTAAATGCTTTCCTCTCACAAAAAAATAATGAGAAATTACTATGATTCAGTTTAATGTCACAGAGCCTATGTCTACAATTGGTGAGGACAATAAAAAATAGAAGCAATTACTTTATACCTTTGAATGAAAAGCTACTTTGGTATCAGTTGTCAGTATTAAAGTTAAAGATATTAAAGTTAATACATATTTTATTCAAACATATCACATGAATTCTTCTGATTTCTTTTTCATAGGATAAGAAAGAATAACAAATAAAAATAATTCAGTCTAAAATCTATTCAAATTGAGTATTTGGCATTGGGAACACTAAATACCCAAAGCGTTGACTTATTTTCATGAACTGAAATTTCTTGTATGGGTATCTTGAGGAAAAACCTCAAATACTTAACAATTTTGTCACTGTGGATTTCAATCTACTTAACCTTTATCCTAACCTTAGACAGATGAACTGATTACCTGCGTAAATTTCTTTGTGCTAAAGGAAAACAAAAAAGAATCTTTACCCCTTGGAGAAAAGACACAATTACTGTTTATATTGCAGTATCAACCTAGAGGCAAAATAATTTTCAATAAGAGCAAATAGGTCTGTTGATATTTTAGAGAAATATGGTAGAAGTGCAGTTTGTATTTTCTCATTTCTTTTATTGAAATCTTTACAAGACTGAAAATAATCCACAAAATGACAACCTCTTCATAGAAAACATTTTGTTATCCAGGACTTGTTCTTGACAGGGCTTGTGTTTTAGGCTTTTCAAACAATGTAAGAACATGGTTGTGATGACAAGTTTTCCGAATGTTAGAACTTTGTAAAGTTTTCAGTTTTTTTAACTCAATTATGACATTTGAGGGAGATTACTATATTCAATGGAATTGAATTCACTGAAGAGATATGAAAAAAACATGAATTTATATAAATTTGCATAGTGTTACATTTTCATTACTGTCATTAAGGATTATACAAATGGCTGTCTACAATAGGTATCTTCAAATGAGGCTGTGGAATGGAATAAGTAGAACTGGGTAAATTTCTTTTGAAAGACACAGTCTAAAATCCTGGTTCTCTTATTTACTTTCTGTGTGACTTATGATAAATTAATTTATGTTTCTGTTTCCTCATATTTCTTCTTAATTCTTTCCTTTTCATGAAGAAGTGGAAATTACAGTAGATGATAGCTAGTGTTATATTTTTAATCCAGCTCTAAACTCAATGATCCTATCATTTATCTTTCTCAAAATATTTCACTACTATTTTCATTTGGCTGTTATTGTGATTTTGGGAGGCTCACATCTTTTGTCAATTCTGGATTCCCTAGACTCTTTGATTTCAACATAATCTGACTCATGATGGAAGGGTATATGTACAATATTAGTTGCATAGTTTTGGGAGAAATATTCAGTGAAGTAAATTTGAATATAGTTCTTTCTGAGATTTCTAACTATCCTGCCAAATGTCTGATCCTGTTGTGTGAAATTTCTGCTGAGAATGTAATATATTCCCTTTAAATTAGTTGTTACTTGTCTTGAACTAAAAGATGTGTTTGGCAGAACAGAAACTTTAATAGAGAGGTGTTTCAGCTTTAGTCTTCATGAACATATTCTTCTAGGGTAGATTGCACACCTGTCACAAACCACTTCCAAGCACACCTAGAAATTCATGTTTCAGTGCAATTTAGCTATCTTTAAGTGTTCAGACAGTTTTTTAGACAATATGATCCATCAGTAGCCTTCTTGTCAAAATTCATTTTGAAATAAACAAATAAAAAACAGCAAAGAAAATGGTAAGGATGGACACAGGGACCTTGATAGGCATATTTTCTTACAATACAGTACTGTGTCTATTATGGACAAAATGGTGAGGAAAACTAAAATACGTATTTAAAATACACGTTCCCAAGGCATTGTCCTTTTAAACATCCAGAAAATTAAGTGAAAAAGGTGGAGTGGTTCTATTTCAATTTTATCTGTATAGACAGTTGATTAAAATAAAAAAAAAATCTCTGTTAGGCATTCAAAACCTTTCACAATGTGATCATCTGCTACTTTTGATGTCTTCTTGTACCTTACTCCCCAACACTTACTCTCTCATCTAGCAGCACTTGCCTCCTGAATGTTTAGCAAACAAAACACCATATGTCTCATCTTTTGATATTTTCTCTGTCAGTTATGCCTGAAATGTTCTCATCTGTGTTCCAAATACTGACCTCTCTGACTTCCTTTAAGTCCCAAGTAAAATCAGACTTCTGAAGGAAGCCTTCTACAGCTTCTCTTAATTTTAATGCCTTTCCTCTCCTCTGTTAGTTGTATCTTATTTCTCATGTATATAGGTTGCTTTGTATGTATTGTTGTACATGTAGTCTCCTCCATTAGATTGCAGGCAGCTTGAGGGCAAGAACTGTCTTTTGACTCTTTTTTTTTATTCCCAGTGTTTAGCAGAAGTACAGCCTGGTACATAGTATGTGCTTAATGCATGTTTATTAATCATTTGATGCAATTGTTTTTTGCATTCAAAGACATATTCTAAATGTAACTTTTCCAAATTAGTCCTTTCTCTTCCCTAAGTATAGAATTTGCCCCCAAACAAGTGCTATATTTGTAGAGTGAGATAATAATCAACACAGAAAAGCTGAAAAATGTTTTAACTTCACATTTTGTTTAGTTTTATTAATAATTTAAATTCCTTCTTTTTTCCCCTGAAGTATTATACTCAGTTTTGCTGGGTAGGTGATCCTTGGTTTTAAATCTAGTTTCTTTGACTTCTCGAATATTATATTCCAAGTCCTTTGATCCCTTAATGGAGAAGCTGCTAGATTTTATGTTATCCTGATTGTATTTACACAGTACCAGAATTGTTTCTTTCTGGCTGCTTGCAGCATTGTCTTCTTAACCTGGGAACTCTGGAATTTGGCTGCAATATTCCTAGGAGATTTTCTTTTCAGATCTCTTTCAGGAGGTGATTGGTGGATTCTTTCAATATTTATTTTGCCCTCTGGTTCTAGAATATCAGAGCAGTTTTCCTCAATGATTTCATGAAAGATGATGTCTAGGCTCTTTTTTTTCTCATGGCTTTCAGGTATTCCCATAATTTTTAAATTTTCTTTCCTGGATCTATTTTCTAGGTCAGTTGTATTTCCAATAACATATTTGACATCATCTTCTATTTTTCATTCTTTTATTTTGTTTTGTAATTTTTTGGTTTATTATATAATCATTTGCTTCCCTTAGCTCCACTCTAACTTTTAAAGAACTGTTTTCTTCAGTGAGCTTTTGGACCTCCTTATCCATTTGATCAAATCTGATTTTTATAGCATTCTTTTTCTCATTGGCTTTTTTGGATCTCTTTTTTTGAATTAGTCTGTTTTTAAGGTATTATTTTTTTCAGCATTTTTTGGGTACCTGTAGCATGCAACTGACCCTTTTTTTCATGATTTTCTTATATCACTCTCATTTCTCTTGCCAATTTCTCCTCTACTTCTCTCACTTGCTTTTCAAAATCCTTTTTTAGTTCTTCCATGGCCTGAGACTGATTCATATTTTCTTTGGAGGCTTTGCTTATAGGAACTTTGATTTTGTTAACTCCAGGTTGTATGTTATCATCTTCTTTGTCAGCAAAGTAAGATTCTATAGTCTGATTTTGGTTTTGCTCATTTCTCCAGCCAATTACTTGACTTTTGAGCTCTTTGTCAAGGCAGTTTTCTGCTTCCAGTGGGGGTGGAGTTTACAGTCAGCTGCTTGATCCCTCCCCCACAATCTGAGGGCCTGAAACTCCCAAAACAGTCACTGTAGCTGCCCCTGCTGATGTTGTGGCTGCTGTAGGCTCCTCTGCCCCCTCTGATGACCTGGGGCTGGGGCTGGACTACTCTACTCTTTTACACAGGTCTGACAATTTTTTCCACAAACCTTCTAATTTTTCCTCAGCATTTTGGTGTTGAGAAGTCTGGAAACTGCCACAGGTGACAGGAATTCAGTTCCCCCAAGGTCTCCTCATGTTTCGTATGTGCTGGCATGACCCAAGCTGAACTGTGTTCTGCTCCCAGCCAGACATAATAAACTCTTCTCATTGACCTTCCAGGCTGTTTTGGGCTGGGGATTTGCTTCACTCCATCATTCTGTGTGTTCTGCATCTCCAGAGTTTATTTAGAGTCATTTTTTATAAGTATCTGGCTGAGTATGGGGAGAGAACTCTAGCAAGTTCCTGATTTTACTTTGCCATCTTGTCTCTGCCCCTAGCAGTAACAAATTTTAAACTATATGTAAAACATATCAGTAATTATCAAAACTTATTATAATTATCAAAAAATTGGCTAAGAAATAGAAAGATGGAGTAGTAGAACACAGTAAACCTACAATATACATTAATAAATGATCATAGTGAAGTTGTGTTTGACAAATTGAAAAAAAAAATAAGCTTTTGGTATAATAATACACTCTTTCTTAAAAATTGTGAGCAAAACTGGAAAACGTCTTGTTGAAATTGGGGTTGATGAATATCTTATACCATTTACCAAAATAAGAGCAAAAGGGATATGATAATATCATAAGAAAATTAGAAAAATATGGAACAGAATCTATCAGATTTATGCATAAGAGAATAATGTATGAATAAAGAAGACAGAGACTATTGTAGTATGTAAAAATGGACAATTTGGATTACACTAAATTAATAAGATTTTGTATAAATTAAACCAGTACAGCTCAGATTAAAAGGAAAGTTATAAAATTGGGGCAAAAAACCTTTTTTAAGGAAGATCTCAGATAAATGTCTAATATACCAAATATATAGGGAGCCTTGTCAAATGTATGCGTATGAGACATTTCCCAATTGATAAGTAATCAAAGGATATGAGCAGGCAGTTTGTCCATTAAAAATAAATAAAACTATATATATAATTATATAGAAAAATGCTCTGAATCATTATTGACTAGAGAAATGCAAATTAAAGCCACTTTGACATATCTCACATCTCTTAGATTGACAAAAAATAATAAAAAAGGAAAATGACAAATGACAAATGTTCAAAGGTATGTGGACAAACTGGGTGTAAAAATAAACATGGCACCACACCTGTGGACTGCTGCTGTGAATAATTTCAAGGTTCTAATCACATAGTATAATGAACTTTCTGTTTATTCAGCAAAATAAAATGTTGTTCATTAAAGTAAAGCATAACATTCATAGCAACATTCTCAATCAATATCAAGTGTCCATGTAAAGTCCTCTTTAAAAATACCATAATATCCACCCCAAGATCACAGTAAGAACAATTTCCTTAATTAATACCAAGTGTCCCAAGTAAAGACTTCTTTCATCTTCACTTGTGGTTGACTTCTAAGTCCCATGACTCTTCCTCTCTGGGATAATCACTGCTGACTCTCACCTGGATTCACATGTAGGCAGCTCTTGGGTCCTGCTCCATGCCTCAGCTCAGGGGGACTACTCCACTCTACAGCTTCTGCCTTTGCGAAAACAAAGCTCAACAGGCCAACAGCAATACTAACACAAACCACCAGCACTATTATCCCAATTCACCTTCAAAGTCTAGATACTCTGTGATAACAACTCAGCCTACTTGAGTAGCTCTCCAAAGAGGCTTAGCCCCCTTCTCGTGAGTGAGTCTCCTCCCTCAGCTCTCAGTGGTCTCTTCTTCCAGCTCTCAGAGGTCTTCTCTCAGCTCTCTTCTTCTAAAAGCTAGATCACCCCTTCAAGGTTTGTTCTCTTCACATGTGTTTCCTCAACACTAGCTCTTTTTGTATACAGTTCTACTCCTTATCTAATTGGCTACAACCAATATGTACATTTCTGATTGGCTAGAGTCCACATGCATTTATCTGATTGGCTAAAAACTCAATCCAGAAAAAGAGCTAATGATCCTACTTTGCTTGCTGTAACACTGGTGCATTAATAAACTGTTAGTGGAACTGTGAACTGATTCAGTCATTTTGCAAAGCATTCTGGATTTATACCAAAATAGTATTAAACTGTATACATCCTTTGTTCCAGCAGTACCACCATTGGTTCTATTTCCTAAGGTGATCAGGGACAGAAAAAAGACCTAAATGTTCTAAAATGTTTATTACATCTCTGTTTTGGAAAAAAAAAAAAAAAAAACTGGAATTAAGGGGATGCCCATCAATTGGGAAATGGCTAAAAAAGTTTTGATAAAAGATTGTGATGGAATACTATCATCCTGTAAGAAATAAATGAGCTGTTTGATTTTTAAAAAGAACTTGGAAAGACTTGTATGACATAATGCAAAGTGAAATAAGCAGAACCAAGAGAATGTTGTATGTGGTTAATAGCAGTACTTTCAGAAGAATAATTGCAAACAATCAAGTTATTCTGAATACTATAAATACTTGAATCAACTCTAAGGAACTTATGAATAAAAATGCTATACACCTCCTGAGAGAAGTGATAAAAAGAAGTATGTATGGTATGATTTAATATACTTTTGTAACTCTATATCATATGATAGCCTTCTGTATTGTGCGTGAGAGAGGGAGAGACAGTTTATAACTTAAAATGTAACAAAAATAGCATAAATTATTTTAAATAACATAAAAAGAAAATGTGCTTTATGCAGAGAATTCAGGGGAGTTGAGTCATAAACAGAAAGATTTTCAACACATGGGGTGTGAAATGTTGATCTTTTCTTGAAATTTTATTTTGGTTTCTGCTGGAAAGAGGGGAACAATGAAAATTTTTAAGTCTTTTTCAATTTTTTTTAAATTTTTAATTGAATTTGGGTTTGAACAAAATTCATGAGTCATTGAAGACCCAGCTTTCCCTGGGTAATAAATATCTCAATAATTGTCCAAGGAATAAAGTATGAGAAATGGTTTTAGGAAGCATACTTATTCTGAAATGGTGTATTAATTTTGAATATTTGAATGGTTGTCATGTGAAAGAGGGAACAGACATTTTTTAGATCATGGTCCAGTTTACAGGAAAATAAATTTTGAATGAAATCAGTAATTGTTTTCTAATAATTAGAGATATCCCCAAAGCAAAAGTTTCCTTACAAAAGTCCCTATATCAGAAGAGTTTCCTTACAAAATGATGAAGTGTAGAAAACTGGGATAATTCTTATATTAATTGGTCATTTATCTGAAATGTAATATTGGTATTGATACTTTATGATGAAGCTTGCTAAAGATATTTTCTAAGATCTCTTTTTCTTTTGACAGATCTATGATACATAATTTCGAGGAAAGATACTTTAGTAGAATTCTCATTCTGAATTTTGTTAAATATTAATTGGGAACCCATGGTCCACAAATCAACAGGCCCAAACAAATTTTTTAGTAATGTCTAATCAATGCATTTCTTTAACTGATTTAAATTTCTTTTTTATACCTTTAATGGGACCCATTTAGTCTTAGGAATTAAAGCATTGGAAAACATTCTTCCCTCTCAAAAATTTTCAGAAAAGAAGAGAAGGCAGTGAAGGGAAGATAAGGACTATAATGGATTGCTTGCATAATTTGGAACATGTGAACATACACATTTCAGTGTATTTCAGTATCTTCAGTTCATTTCCATGAGACTAGAGTTGTCATTTGAGATATATGATAAAAGGGCTCTTCATTACTTTTCAGAACAAGAAAGAAATATCATAATGGTGGATTATTTCACTTAGAGCTGAGAAGATTTCTAATTTCTCTGAGCTCAGGATATACTATAGAACCAAGACTGGTCCTGCCTAGCTCACAGTAGGTAGGAGATCTTTTTAATTGGCTTCTATTATTTTCACTGGGAATATCACACAGCTCGAAGTTGTTACAGAAAGAGGCTTTCCCTCATAAGTAATAACCAGCATTGATTCAAAAAGGAAAGAATAGTGGAGGATTATAGGGGAGTGCAACGTTTAAATCAGTGTAGCTTCACAGTTGCTTTGAAATGTGTGAATTACTCTCATTTAATGGGGGAATGGGGAGTCATACAGATATTGATGTAGAAGATTGTTATTTTATATGGCTTCATACTTAAGTAAAAATGTTAGTTATAAAAGTTTGACCACATGCTTTAATGACATATTTTTGATATAGAAGTAACCTTTGAGCGGTCAATAGTGAACCTATTAGTCAGGAAGACCTAGGTCAAAGTCCAGCTTTTATACACAGAGTCTGTATGTCCCTGAGAAAGCTTTTTAAGTTCTTAGTACTCCAGATAAACCTGCAAGACTTTGAAGTACAGAAAAATGTTCTGACATGCATTGGTAGAGATAATGTCCTCAACTAGAAAATTCAAATGCCAAGGAAAGCACAAGTCGTAGACTCTATCTCTATGGAATACAGTTGTTTTCTTGAGAAACTCTGTATATTCCCTACTTAAAAGTTTTATATAGGATGCCCTTAATTCATATATGAATAAATGTCATAATGCATTTTTATGTTAGAGACTAAAGGTAGAAGTCAGTAGTTATTTGTATTCCTTAAATTGCACCTTTATGGTCTTAATACAAACTAAAATTTTTCCATGTCTTCAAAGTCTTCTCCTTCTTCAGCTACACTATATATTAGTTCTTTAATACTATCCAAATTGTTACCTTCAACTTGAATCTTGTCCGGGAGCCAAAATGGTGGAGTGATCAGTAAATACTGTCTCTCCCACCCCTTGTTGACCTTGAAAGAACCATAAAATATTTCCCCAGAAAAATTCTGAATCAGTAGGATAAGCAGAAGGGGCAAACAGTCTTATAGCACCTGAGGCTAAGAATATTTCTCTTACTGTGGTGACAGCCCCACCTCTGCAAACCAACCCAGAGGAGATCCAATGCCCAGGGGGTTGGAGTCTCACACTAGGACCCAGGTATGCCTCAGTGCTCCAGGGGAAATGGGAAGGCAGCCAGGTTCACCAAGTGCTGAGCTTGCCTTTGGTCTAGCTCAGCTGAAGAGATCTCCCTTGACCAGACCACCCCTCCCCCACACTAAACAAGCTAGCCCCAGGGCTAATCCAGGAAAACACAAAACAAAAATACAAAAAAGCACTTGCCCTTTGCTTTCTTACACCAGCCAGTTCAACACCAAATTCTCCAGCTTTTAGCTGAAGGAACCAAAGGGCACAATACACAAAGTGTCATCATTATGAGTAAGAAGAAGCAAAGCAAGAATGAAAAGACCATAGAATCCTTCTACGGGGACAAAGACCAAAACATGAGACTGTATTCCCATTTGAAACTTCAGAAGGGACTATGACCTGCTCACAGGCACAAAGAGCTCTCCTGGAACAGCTGAAAAAGGAAATAGAAGAGAAACTGGCCAATGATTTTAAAAGTATAAAAAAAGAATTCTATGAAGAGAACAGCTCTTTAAAAAGGAAAATTAAACAAGTGGAAAAGGAAGCACAAAACCTAACTGGGAAAATTGGACAAATGGAAAAGAAAGTACAAAAACTAACTGGAGAAAATAATTACTTAAAAGGAATAATTGGACAGTTGGAAAAGGAGATGCAAAAGTTAACTGAAGAAAGCAATTTGAAAAAAATTAGAATTGGGCAAGTAGAAGCTAATGACTCTATAACATATCATGAATCAGTAAAACAAAATCAAAAGAATGAAAAGATAGAAGAAAATGTAAAATATCTAATTGGATAAACAACTGACCTGGAAAATAGATCCAGGAGAGAAAATTTAAGAATTATTGGCCTACCAGAAAGCCATGATGAAACAAAGAGTCCGGATAATATTTTCCAAGAATCATCAAGGAAAACTCCCCAGAAGTGCTAGATCTTGAGGGCAAAATAGTCATTGAAAGAATCCACCATTCAGCTCCCAAAAGGGATCCCAAACTAAAACCACCAAGAAATATTGTTGCCAAATTCCAGAACTATCAAGTGAAGGAGAAAATACTACTGACAGCTAGAAAGAAAATAATAAGAGAAAAAAATAAAACACTATTTTCAACAGTAATAAAAACGCCCTGAGGTTAATTGACTTGTCCAGGGTCATACCTTTAATAAGTATGGATTATTAATAATCTACATATTACAAATTAATAATAAACTGTAATTATTTGATCTCAGGTCCTCTTCACTCTAGGCTCCGCACTCTATCAACTGTACTACCTAGCTGCCTATAGAAAAGGAAATTACTCTGACATGATCACTCCCGAATTAAGCCATAATAGCTCTTAGTCATTTCCAAATCCCTTTCTAAATTAATTGTTGAAAAATGAAAGCTCTTGCTTGACTTATGCTCTGGACAGAAGGCCAGACCTACACAGTGTTCTTAACTGAGGAACAAAAATAACAATAAAGTTGCTTTAAACATTCTGTTACATGCAGTGAGAGTACCATAGGTTGGGAATTCCATATTTTTATTATCCAGTCATCTCAGGGCTTTCATTTGAATAATTGGAAATTTATTTGGATACCTTGAAATTACAAAATATTGAGACTATAGATAAAGAACATAAACTTAAAGAAAAGACATGTTAAGAAAATCAGATTTTCCCATAGAAGTTTGTACATAGGTTGAGGATTGTCAGACTTGGATCTTTCATCAATATACCAGAAGGTTTTAGTTACTGATTAAAATTCCTCCTGAAAAAAGAGTGAATAAGGTCGGAGTGTTCTGTGTTCATATCTTTTCATTGATAGATCATTGTAAAGGATCAGGGAGTACTACTGTTCCTGAAATTGCATTTGTCACCTATTTGTTATTGATTATTGCATTATTTATTATTTATCCCTACTAATTTCTTTAATCTCTAACGTTTTGAAAAACTTTTGTAGTAAAATGATTTTACTAGGCACCTCACATCGCTAAACTTCTTGAAAGTAGTTGTGCTGTTTAGGATTCATGTTCTATATGTTCAAGACTTTTTTTTTTTATTTTTTTGTTATTGATTTTTAAACTCCTGGATTCCTTCCAAGATTTCAGTGTTTACTTCAATCATTTGTCAGGAAGTAGCTGTGGCTGGCAGTTGATGTTTTGTAAAATTACTGCTTCTTTCCTCTTCTTTTTTTTTCTTTTCTTTTTCTTCTGTCAAGTGGTTTTTGATAATGGTGTCCCCTCTGCAACACTGTATCCCCACACATTTATATCATTGCTTTCAGATAAGATGTCATTCTTTTAATCTTGGTAAACAGAATAGAAATAATCATGCAGAAGGGACAACTAGTAGAAAATGCTAAATACAATTTTAAAAGTAATGTGATATCTAAGAGTAGATGAGACTGACACCATAGAGAATTTTTTAAAAAAAAGTAAGACATTCACAAGAGTACCAGGGAGGGTTTAGACAGATAATTCTTGAGATTAATCAGAGACACAACCAAACTTTTTTTTTTTGTTCTATGTTTTATTATACAATACCAACTTTAGCAACTTATTTTGTGGCATAATTTTAATGAAAGAAATATGAAAATTTTTCATGATTTCCCCCAAAAGTTAAGATAATTCTTCTGTAGCACTAAGAAAAAATGTGGGTAAACATAAGTCATAGAAATAGGAATTATTTTCAGAACCTTCCCTTAGAGGTTTTTTTCTAGTCTACCTTCTTTTTCCCTTAAATGTTTTCTTTCTAGAGTAGGTGATAATAGCTAACATTTCTACAGTAGTATATTTTTTATTTTTTAAATAATATTTTGTTTTTCCCCAGTTCCATGTAACAATATTTTAGTATTCTAGTAAAAATATTTAGTCACAAATTTCCTCCTTCCCTGACCCTTGCCAACACAAGATGGCAATCAATTTGATATAGGTTTTGCATGTGGAATCAGGCAAAATGTATTTCTGTTTAGTTATGTTGTGAAAGATAATTTAAAAAAAACACATGAAAAAATAAAATGAAAAATAGTATGCTTTTATCTGCATTCAGATTCCAACACTTCTTTATTCGATGCTAGGTAGCATTTTTTTTTGTAATTTTAAGTCCATTTAAATTGTCTCTGTTATTGTTGGTATTGTTGAGAATAATTTAGTCATTCACAGTTAATCTTCATATAATGTTGTTAGAGTGTAAAATATTCTTCTGCTTCTGCTCACTTCATTTTGCATCATTTCATATAAGTCTTTACAGGTTTTTTTTTTTTTTTTACTATCCTGCTTATCATTTTTTATAACACAATAGTATTCCACTAACATTATATACCACAACTTATTCACCATTCCCCAATCAATGGGCTTCCCTTAATTTCCTATGATTTGCTACCAAAAAAGGGTCACTATAAATATTTTTGTACACGAAGACCCCTTCCCTTTTTTTCTCCATTTCTTTGGGATAGAGATTTAGTAGTGGTATTGTTGGAGCAAATGATATACAGTTTTACCACCCTTTGGGCATAGAAATGATATACTTTGCAATATAATTTACCTATGTCATTTCCTTTGATTCTTATAATAACTCTAAGCAATAGATGTTATTATTTTCCTCCTATATGAAGATGATGAAACTAAGGCTGACAGAGAAATTAGCTAACTCCCTTAGGGTGATCCATCTAGTACATGTCTTATTTCTAAATCCAACAGTGTATCCACTACACCACCTAGCTATTTATCTGTAAGGTCCCTTCCTAATCTAACAGTCTGTTCTTTAATTGACACCTATTACTAACTTCACTGGTGTTGTGATTCTGTAACCTAAGTATTGACTTCAAATTTTATTTTTCAGCTCCTGCTGGTGCAATCACATCCTTTGTGTTTATATCAAAAAAATTTTTTTTCTCCCTGATTTAAGACAAACCCTTTATGGATAGGAACTCCTTTAGATAGATGATAGATAAATGATTGATAGACAATCAAATAGAGAGGTGTTGGATGGAAGGATGAATGGAATGATAAGAAGGAAAGGGAATGGGGGAAGAAAGAAGAATAAAAAGACTTATTAAGTGTTTACTATATTCCAGGTATTGTGGATAAAATTACAAACAAAAAAAATGTTGAACCTATCCTCAGAGATCTAAAATTCTAATGCTAGACTGTAAAATGTATCCAAAATCTAATAACAAGACAATAAGTCCAGAGGATCAGAAATAAAGTCAGGAATAAAGATCATGTTGCCCAAGTGTTTTATGAAATAGTATTCCTTTCTAATCTCTAGTGTGACTACCATATAACAGGTAATGAACAAATTCTTGTTGATCAATTGATTTTGTTTTTATCATCCTCGATCATTGGTTGGTATTGTCTTTCATTCTCAAAGAGGCTCACAATGATAACATTGTGTTGTAGTCAGTGTAGAGTGTCTGCCACTGTGGCAAATCAGACCAATACAAACTCAAAAGACTCTACCACATGCCAGGAGCAAAATAGTATATGTGAATATTTGGAATGGAGATATGTCTAAATTTGTGTATCTCATATTTCTTTTGAGCTACTGTAATTCTGCTTAACACATATGCTGTGTGATCTTTGCCAGTGTCTCCCATATCTCACAATCTGTTCCAAAGTTCTTCAAAGAGATATTATGAGTGGCTTTGTATTGCTTCTTCTGACCTCCTTGCGATTATTTGCTTTGTGTGAATTTTCCATGAAATAACCTTTTAGGGAAAGTTACTTTTGGCATTCGAACAACATGCCCAGCCCTATAGAGTTATGTTCTGTGTAGGAGAGTTTGAAGGTTTGGCAGTTCAGGTCAAAAAACGACTTCAGTGTTTTGTTCCTTGTCTTACCAGTTTAAAAAAAAGGCACACATTTTAGGTTGCAAGAGTTCCTAACTCTCCTTACTTTAGCACCTTGTTTTGATAAAACTCCATACCCACCCTGTATTGCTGATCTAACAACCATACTGGAAAACTGTACAATGCTATCCAATATGAAATATATGGCAATTCATCTGTTAGTTTGCCAAAAGGGTCTTATAGTAATTTGATTTCAAAATTATTTTGTTTTAAAATGCTCTCTTTCATGTTATCAATGATTTTGTTCATTTTTAAATAACATTTTGATTGACATAAAGTAACACAAAAATACGCTAACATACCTAAAGACACCATGTCAATATCACAATGAATTTCCATCCTTTCTTCCCCTGGCCTTTGCCCTCAATTTTCCAACAGACAATACATTTGAATACAAATCGATTGCCAGTGGATGATCAATCAACCAAGAAACATTAGGTAGGCACCCACCCTGTGCTAAGTTGTGGGGATACAAAAAGAGATGAAAACAGTTCCTGGATTCAGTTCTACTATCCTTCCAGTTTTCTCAGTTCAAAAATACAGTAAGAAAGCAAGTACCAGGTTTCAAATAGGAGAAATCGTAGTACTTAAAATTCTAAAGAGGCTTATTGTCTGTGCACAAACATACTGAAATATACTTGCATGAGGAAGCAAACTTAATCTGGCACACACCACAACACAAAGTATTTTTAGTTAAGTAATAAATACATGTTAACTATATGTTGTTTTCTGCCAAAGAGGCACTGACAGTTCAGTTGATGATAAGTTGCATGTGATTTACTCATTCTGCAGCTGCTTCTCTGGGGCACAACAGGCACCAATCCATCTGTGGGTGACGGAATTAAGCATTAGAAATTCGTTTCCCTTTTTTATTGCTCTATTTTCATGTCCTATTTACACTCACTATACTACAAAAGGGACTGAGAATGGTTTATTTCAAGGTATTTTTAAATGTTTCCTTGAATACATCATTTGTTCACTTATAACACCCTGGTTCTGTATTAGAAGAGGAATTGAATGAAGCTATTTTGTAAATATCAGTGCATTTTTTCTAGTATTAAGGAAAATAAATACTATTTTTTCTCAAGAAAATAAATGTGTGAAATAAAAGCTTCATTACACTATATCAGATGCTTTCATAATTTGCCACTTTTCCAAGGCTACAAATCAATGTTTCCTAGTGAAAATAGACTTGGACTTGAAATCAAAAGATGAATATAGTTCCTACCTCAGATATTTGCCAGCCATATGAGCACAGGCAACTCATTTATCTTGCCAAACCCTCAGTTTCCTTAAATGCAAAATTGAAATAATGGTACTTGACTTACTTTGGAGGCAGTAAGGTTTTATAAACTTTAACTATGTAATGCTGATCTATCATTACTATTGTTATTATGATTAATATGAGGATTATGTTGTTGCTTTGCTTAGAAAACATCATATTTAACTTTGAAAGCTTGGGATCCTGTATCTAGTTTAGAAGAAAGGATATCAGAAGCCATTTGGCCCATTTGGCTCGTTTTACTAATGTGGAGAGTGAGGCCAGAGCAGCCATGACTTAGTATATGTCACACAGGTAGAAAGTAAAATGTAGAATTTGAAAGTGATATATTTAACGCCCCCCCCCCCCAAAAAAAAAAATCAGGGCAGCTCAAGTTATCTTATTTGTCTCAATCAACTTCCACCTTCCATTTGTTGATGTAATTTTCTCTTCTAAAAATTAATTCACACAGAATATTTTATAATGTCTGGATCTACCAATAGCAATTCATGGTGATCTGGTGACAACAATTCTTCAACCCCATGTTTCAGTCAAATTTGTTACTCTCCTGTAGTTACACAGGAAAAATTTCACTCTAGGCTAACACTATGACATTTAAAAAATATTGTGTGCCTAAAAATAAAAATACACATTTCCATTATACAATACTTTTAAAGTCAACTTTATACAGTTACAAATTGCTAACATAAAGTAGGAAAGAATTAGATAATGATGAAATTTTTTATTATTGAGCAAACAGATACAAATATAGATATATAGATAGTATCAAGAAAGAGAGAGACAGACAGACAGACATACTAGAGTTCACAATATAAGGATGTGTCATGGTCAGAACTAAACTTTTGGAAAATAATTTTGGCAGCTGTGTAATAGATTGTAGCTGTAAGAATTAAAGCAGTGAAGTCAGTTGTGGAAATATTGATAGTCTAAGCCAGAGACAGTGAAAGTCTGCAATAAGGTGACCCTGTGAAAAGAAATAAGGAGAGACATATGATATTGTACATGAAGAAACCATAACAGTTGACAGTTTATCAGACAAGTGGCTCAAGGGAAAATGAAGTATGGACCCTAATATATAGATTGACAACTCGTGTGACTGGAGGCTTGATGGTACCCTTAGCAATAATAACGAAGTTTATAATATGGGAAGTTTTAGGGGAGAAAAAATAATATGAAGAGATGAAGAATGAAGGTCATAACCCATATACTTATCCTTTGTCTCACAATGTCTCATCCAAAAAAAAGAAAGAAAGAAAAAGGATCTCTCATTCACTAGCTCTTTCCCTGAAGCATAGAGTCTACCAACTAAGTGACACCCAATGAACTGATTAGATGTTCTCAGGGATAGTAGGTTAGTTGGTTAGATGGACTGGCACAGGGATAAACTTAATCTCATTAGGGTGAGTATTGCTCTTGTATTTGGACTATAGTGCTTAGATTATAACAATCGTAAAGGCCAATGGTGACTCCTGATGAAAATTGGGAGCTTACATTACAGAGGGAGCAGATAGACTGGGCAGCGTGAGAGGATATGACAGTGGTATTTGTGCTGTAGACCAAAAAGCATGATTTATTATCGTGGGGAGAGGAAGAGGCCTCTGATCACTTTACCCTCCATTTGATTGATCATGTACCTTTTGGGGTTCAGGACATGACTTCCACTTTGCAGACCACTGCTCTAGATAACAGGATTATACATTTACACCTAGAAGGGACCAGAAAGTTTGATTCTTCTAAAGTTTCTCTCTTTTCTCCAATACAAGCATTGGTAGCTTTATATAGTGGAATAAGGACTGGACTAGGGTTTGAAATCAAAAGACCTGACATTTTTTGTCACTTAGTAGGGATGGGACATTGAATAAGTTGCTTGAGCAACTTAGAAGTGAAATTTTTTCCCTTCTAAAATGAATTTGTTGTACAAGATATCCCTCAAAATGTTAAATCTTATAATCCTATTATTTTTAAAACCTCTAATTTTTAGCAAAACTCATGAAACACTTAACTTCTTAAAACTGGTTGGGAAAAACGTATGACAAATGAACTATGATGTGAATGACTGCTACACCTAGAGGTACATACCAATAGTAAAGGCAAGCTCGTTCTAAAGACCTCAACTGATTGTTAAATTTTCTGTGTAAGATTTTATACCTTTTAAATGGGAAAACACTATAGATCAGGGCTTCATTTTTTGTTTTATTGATTACCTAGACTTGAGAAAGTGGTGGAGAACATATTAGTAACAAAAATTAAACTTAAAAGTACTCCATGTGTACATTTTTTTCTGTAACCTAATTGATAAACATTTATCAATATACTGCTTTTATAGTACTGATATGCGGGATGAGATTGCTCTTTTTCCAGTATTCATGCCATGTTTCAGTGTTTAAACCTAAATAGAAACTGTTACATGACTTCTGGATTTCTTCATTTATTTCTTTAACTTTTCATGCTACCCACATTCTTCCATCAGCACTTTGGAAAAACAATCAATATGATATGCTTTTTATAGAGATATCATCAACATACACACACAACCACATTTTATTTTATATTTCAACCACAATTTATTTCATTCATGTATCCACATAATACATTTTATTATTTTCTACTTTGATTCTGATTCATTTTTAAAAGCATGTACAGATCTCAAAAAATGGAAACTACTTCCTTTAATTGGACCTCCAGTGACCCTCTGGGGCAGCTAGGTGGTACAGTGGATAAAGCAGCAGTGCAGGAGTCAGGAGGACCTGAGCTCAAAATCTCACCTCAGACACGACATTCACTAGCTGTGTGACCTTGGGCAAATCACTTAACCCCAATTGCCTCATCCTAGGTCATCTCTAGTCATCCTGATGAATATCTGGTCACTGGATTCAGATGACTGTGGAGGAGAAGTGAGGCTGGTGACCTGCACAGTCCTCCCTCACTCAAAAAACAAAGTCAAGTGCAAGTCATGCCATTATTTCTCTGGTGGCATGGTCTTCTTCAGCAACACACACACACAGTGTCCCCAATTCCTAGACCCTATTGGGAATGGCTGCCATCTATATGTGTGGAGTGTGGACATTTGATTATATATTTTTCTATTTATTTGTTTATTTACAGTGCTTGCTTCCTAACTGTGCCAACTTTAAGTACATGTTGTCAAGAAAATAAGACCAACAAAGTTGCAATTCTAAATTATTTATTATCATAAATGAGAAGGGGTGTGCTTGTGCCACAGTCAAGCCTAGCTAGAATAGGCCTTGGAGTATATATTCAGGTCTTGGAAATGTCTCATCTCTTTTAATACTAGAAGGTGCTACGTATTACTGACTTTTTGCAAGAACTCATTTAATCACTATTTCACTTGTTCCAAGTCAGGATATTCTGACAACTGTTAATCCTTAGGGAAAATGGCTAATTTGGTCAGGACAATTTCATTTTTTTCAGATTGATACAATACAGCAAAAGAAATAGTATTGAATCAAGATCTAATGAAATTTCTTAACATCTAAATTCCCTTTTGCCAGTGCACAGGAGTATTTTCTGATGCTGCAGAGGAAGGGAAAATCTTCATGAATGCTGCCCTCCTGCTCTAAGTATTTAATGATAATTTTGAGGGTGAAAGAACAGCAAAGTTTGATTATTTTAATGAAGGCCACACTTTTCTAGAGTAGAATTTTTTCATATTTCCTAATACAGTTGCATGATGAACAGGCATCTGAATCTCAAAGATGTTGGCAGTACCAAGGTTACATGGGGATATTTAAGTTTCTCCAAAGAAATATCACTGAAATTCAGTTGGTTCTTGCCCCCCCCCCCCCACACACACATACTCACCCATTTAGTTTAACCCTTTAGCTTAATCAAAATATTGTTATAATTCAATAGCAGGACTTATGTTATTCTTATATTTGAGAATTTCGAATTACCCCAATGTTCCCCTCTGGTTCTCCGTTTCTTTCATTTCTTCAATAAGTATTTATTGCCTTAACACCTTGAAATTTATTTTCCATCACAAAGATTCTAATGCAACTGCTCTTCCTAGGGTTACTAATGACCTTTTAATTTGATCTGATGATTTTTTTCTCAATTTGCATCTTCCTGGACTGTCCAGCAATATGTAATAATGCTGTTATACCGTCCTCCTTGATGACTTATTTTTCCTTGGCCTCAGTGAAACCAAACTTCTGCTTCTCCTTTCTCTGTGACTGATTTGTTGCCCCATAAGTATAAATGATCAGTTTTACCAAAGATTCTATTTTAAGTCTCTGCTAATAATTTTTTATTGTTTTATTTGGTGATATAATCCACTGACATGAAAATATCACCTTTATATGGTTAGTTCTCAACTCTTTTTCACCAGATCCAATTTAGGCATATATTTTCAACTGCTGACTTTTCTTGACCACTTGAATGTCTCACAAGCATCTCAAATTCAATATAAGTAAAGTTGAATGGCTTATGTTATTTTTAAACTCCAATTGGTCTCTTCATTTCTGTATTTCTGATAATGCCACTAAGACCCTCTCAGTTACTCAGGCTAAAAAACTACAGTCACCTTTGTTTATTTTCCTTTCCAAAGCCCCATATTTATAATCGATTGCCAAGGCCTGTGTATTCTGTCCTTATGATAACTTTGACACCCACTTCCTCCTTCCTACTCTCACTGCAATCTTTCAACTTCAGGTCTTGTAACTTTTACCTAAACTATTACTGCTTCTAGTCACTATTCTATCCAACCTATCTATATAGACATTATAATCTTATTAATGCACCACCCTGGTGGTGTCATGCCTTAACTTAAAAACCATTAGTTGTCTCCTATTGAGACAACTAATTGTTGTCTATCAACTGAAGTAATTTTTTTTTAGTTTTTTGTTTTTCCCTTCACAATATGGCCTCCAACTGCCTCTTTAACATTATCTCATACTATTCTCCTTCATGAAACCTATATTGGGATCAAACTGTGCTCTTGACCACCATTTCCCAATCTTCTCCTGTCCTTTGACTTTTTCATGTATTTATGGAGACTATCTACCAATCCTCTAATGGACTCTCCTCCTTGTCATTCTTATTGGTTAATAATAATAATAATTTTATACATTCAGCACTTAAGGAGATACAAAATGCATTCATTCCTTAAAGAAAAGTAAATTTTATTTCTGTATTTGAAGTAGATAGAATTATTCTGAGTTTTCACAAGTAAGTAAACAGATAAAATGTCACATAACTAGTAAGTGAGAGGACTAACATTTGAACCCAGGTCTTTCAAGTAAATTATAATTCTTTTTTAAAATATAATATTACTACTGCCTTTGAAATTCTTTTCATCCTTTGAGCCCTCTCTCAAGGACCATATACTCCATGGAACAATATCTGACACTAAGAACTACAAGTGAAACTAACCCTCCTTAATTTCATAAAACAAATTAAAAAACTCAAATGAAATTACTATAGTCTAATACATGCATGATAACTGTTTGTATATCGTGTTTTATTTCCCATATAATCTCTTCCAAGGGTTATTATTTATCACCTTGGCATCTTGATGTACTCTAGAGTTTCTTTCATGGTCTATATAGTTTTTTTTTTTTTTAATTCTTGAATCGAATTGAATTGATAGAGGAAAAACTTTATGTAATCAATGAAGCATTGGTTTTTGGAGTCAAACAAAATGTATGTGTCTACTACCTTGTTAGACATTGTCTCATAAATGCAGCATGCATTCCAAGAAAGGAGCCGAGCCAATATAAAGTCCTGAAAAAGAGATATAATTCTATGATTAAAAATACTAAAAAAAAAAGCCCAGGGAATAATTTTTAAAACTAGATTCTCGTCTTGGATCTACAATGAATTAATTGTGAGTATAAGCAAGTCATTTAAATTTATCTAATTTTTTCTTCTTCACCTTAAAATGAATTGGTTACAGTAATTGATCTCTGAAGCCCAACAATCTCTTATACTTGATGATAATCCACATTCTTACCTCTTCGTGTAACATGTATTCATCTCTCCTTAATCATGTGGGAAATCACATTGAGATCTCACATTTTAATGCCAATTACATTCTTGTATTTTCTTTTTTCCTGCACTTTTAATCATCAGCAACACAAATGGTAAGCCCATTTCACTATTTTTTTTATCTTTCTGAAACTTTTATTTTAGAAACATTGTCTTCCCCTCAAATATTGAAAGCACTATACTGAAAATGATTTCTGATAAAACTGAGCAATGTTTCTAAAATGAGAGTTTAGCAAAAAAAACAACATTTACCTTGACAAAGACAAGGACATTGTCCAACTGGAACATACCAGTTTTCATCTTCATTATTTGGTTTCCATTTATGTTTAAATTTGTTGTATACTTTAAAGAAGCAATAAGGTTCCTCAGTAGATACAGAGCTGGGCCAGAAGTCAGGAAGAATGGAGTTTGAATCCACCTTCAGTCCTTAACTAGTTGCATGATGCTAGGCAAGTCTCTCCTCGGTGTAACTGTTTACTCATCTGTAAAATGAAGAAAATAACAACCCTTGCCTTTCAGGCTTGTTGTGCTGATAAAATAATATATTGATTTGCAAACCTTCATGCATGATAGAACTGTTAGCTAGCATTATGAAATTATAATATTATTTTATGTAGATATACATTTTTGTATAGAGCTATGAAGAGGTAAGAAAGTGAGAGGGAAGTGAAGATAAAAAGTGTTTATGTGGTCAAACATTTTGTAAAAAGAAGTAGAACTGATGAATTCAAGTGTGTTATTGATAGTTTTTGAGAGTTATGTACTTCTGGGAGGGCATAACTAGATTGTCCTTTGGCCAGACAGTAAGCATCTTGTAGACAGGGAAAGTTTGCTGATTTGTCTTTGTATCAGCAGTGCATAGCACAGTCAATGGAATATATACATGTAAAATAAATATTGATTGGTTAAGATAATGGAGGTTTGTGAGCAAAGAAGATGTGGCCTATACCTCAGAAACACAACTCAGTAGGCCATGTGAATGATGTCTTAACTTAATGCTTTCTTATGTTGCTAAACTCGGAGTGCTTTTTTTAAAAAATAAAATACATCTCAATCAGTTAATCCACTGAAGTCTATCAAAGAATAAATTTAATTGAATATGTAGTCCAGCAAAGCAGAATTACAGAACTCAAATAAAAAGACCAAGAAGAGGTAAAGTTCAGAGATTAATGAAAAGTTAACAAACTTAATAGAGTAGGTAGAAAAGGTGATTTGAAGAACCTTTTATCTCACCTATATGTGAGAAAAACCTTTAACTAATCTTTCATTGCTGTTAATTTCTTTCATAAGCATAAGATAAGATTAAAAATAAATTCCCCAACTGAAATATTAGCAAAACTGTGGTCTGCTGGTATTAATTAGTCAATATTTCCATCAGAAATAAAATATAGTATTTAAAAAAGCAAAAGTTTATTAAACAAAGGCATGACCTTTGGGGTATAAATTTCAGACTATGGCAAGATGACACTTTTGTGTTTTGAAAATCAAATCATAAAGATGAATCCTAGCTTTCTCTATAACTTAAGGCACTTTAATCCTTTGATTAACATATCGTTGCAAGTAAATAGGTACTAAGCAAGAGGAAGCAAGATCCTCATCGTGTGAAATTGAATAACTGGCTGCTTTTACCCCTTTTATACTTTCCATAGTGAGCAAAATAACTACATATTCCCTGAGTTAGTAGAATAGCTACATATTTTGACCAACAGAAAACAATGGCTGCAGATGATGAAAAGGAGGTCATTCTTAGGCCTATTAGTTATTAGTCTAGTTGAACTGCAGTCGTAGGAGGAGACAGAGGAGAAAATAAGTTCAATAACTATTGATCGAGTATGATAGTGTCACATTTTTCTTTCATCTAGAGATATTGAACCACAGAATGTTATGGCCATGAAAGGCCTTACAGAACTAGGTTATAATGAATAGGGATTTTTTGGTTACTTATTTTTCTTTAAGAAGTACACTGATGGGGAAAAAAAAACAAATTCTGAAACTTATAACCAGATATTTTACTATGAATCTTTTCTTGGTATGTTTCAAATCTATTTGACAAAAAATATCAAATAGCAACTTTTTGTAGTATGCTGTCGTATGCATTGTTAATATAACAAGTACAATACTAGAGACGTTACTAAAACCCTTTCCCCAAGGAGCTTACATTCAAATTGGGGAAAAGATCAGTACATAAAAATGATTATGCTATGTAATATATGCTAAGAATAAATGAGAGTTTCTGTGAAGAATTTGTGAAAGGATAGGTTATATTCATAAGTGTCAGGTTGGAATCAGGACTTGTTTCATTGAAGAAGTGGAATTTGGAGGCAGAATTTGAGGAGAAGTTTATTAACTGCAAGAGATTTGGTGAAGAAATTCAATTTAAGCATGAAAAGAGTAAATGTAGAGTAAACAAAGAAACAAAAATTGAAGCAGAAAAATTTGAGAATTAAAATTCTAGTTATCTGAAATTGTAGAAAATATGGATGGAAAGAATATGAAATATGTCTAAAATTATTCATTAAAGCCATGTTGGAAATGTTCTTGAAAGTTATCAATTTATACTTTATTAAGTAGGCAATGTGGAATCAGTAATAGTTTCTCAGTAGAAGTGTGACATGATAATATGTCACAGGAAGCAAAGTAGGAATGTGAAAAATGGATTTGAAACTTGATAGACTAAGAGGAAAAAGACCAGTTAGCTGGCAATTACAATATTCAAGGTGAGAAAGAGAAAATAATTGAACTAGTCTGGTGACAATGTAAGTAAGAAGAGGGAACAAGGAAACATAGAATGATAGGAGCATAGACTGAAATCTGGAAAAGACTTCAGAGGTCATATAGTCCAATCCCCTCATTTGACAGATGAGGAAATTGTGCCATATGGTTTTTGCGACTTGTCCAAATTCATAATAACATTAAGCATCACAGTAAGGATTTGGATCTTGGACCTCATAGACTCATGCCAATCATTTTACCACTGTCTTGTAGAAATGTTACAGTTCAGCAGTGGATTAATTGATATGGATTGAGAGAGTGGAATTTGAGTCAAATACAACTACAGAATCTGGAACGTTGGAAGACAGGTATAGCCATACATCCAATCTATGATAATCTTGAACATAAGAGAAGAAACAATACTCTGCATTTGTAAAAGTACAGATATCACAATAGGTTGCATTTCCACATTGATGGTCAAGAAAATGTTCAGTTTTACAAAGTTAACTTTTGTGAAAACTGGGCATAGAATATATGATAAATTTATTTGGCTTGTAATCTAACTAAAACTTTAGTTGGCAGATTCTACCTGATTGAATTGGGAGTTTACTTATTTTTCTCTACTCTATTCTCTCTTAAACTAAGAAACTGCTTATATCACAGCCTAAATTTTCCATGAAAACAACAACAACATAAAATTAAAACATCCAAAACCTATATCATTCTTCACCATTCTCTTTCTTCTGACTGTAGTTATTTCTCTCCCTGATGCCATTGCTAACTCAGTGTCTCATCATGGATTCTTTCCTCTCCTTCACCTACAACTTTTGATCTTTTCGTAGGGTCATCAATTTCAAACTATAAAATCTATTTAAATTATTTTACCCATGAAGTCTTTCTTTTTTAAGTTTATTTAGAAAAAATTAGTTTTCAACATTCACTTCCACAAGATTTTGAGTTCCAAATTTTCTCCCCATCTCCCTTCTTAACCCTCCCCAATACAGCATATATTCTGACTACCTCTTCCCCTAATCTGCCTTCCCTTCTATCACACAACTCTGTTGTCTTATCAACATCCCCTCTATTTTCTGGTAGGCTAAGATAGATTTCTATACCCCACTGCCTGCATGTCTTATTTCCCAGTTGCATGTGAAAACATTTTTTTTTTTGGTTGTTAAAACTTTAAAACTTTTTGTTCCAGCTTCTGTCCCTTCCTCCATCCCCACCCATCCCCACTGAGAAGACAAGCAATTCTATATAGGTTATATATTTGTAATCATGCAACACACTTCCATAAGTGTCATGTTGTGAAAGATAAACTATAGTTCCCTCCATCCTATCCTGCCCCCCATTTATTTTCTTCTCTCTTTTGACCCTGCCTCTCCTCAAAAGTGTTTCCTTCTAATTACCCCTTCCTCCAATTAGCCCTCCCTTCTATCATCCCCCACCACCACTTATCCCCTTCCCCCCCTACTTTCCTGTAGTGTGATATAGATTTTCATACCAAATTGAGTGTGTACCTTATTCTCTCCTTAAGTCAAATACAGTGAGAGTAAGATTCACTCTTTCTCTCTCAGCTTTACCCCATTCCTCTCAATTGAAAAAGCTTTTTCTTGCTTCTTTTATATGAGAGATAATCCACCTCATTATTTTTCTCCCTTTCTCCTCCCAATATATTCCTCTCTCACCCCTTAATTTCATTTTTTTAGATATCATCCCTTCATATTCAACTCACCCTGTGCCCTCTCTATGTGCATATAATCCCTCAAACTACCCTAATACTGAGAAAAGTCTCAGGAGTTATAAATATTATCTTTCCATATAGGATTGTAAATAGTTCAACATTAGTAAGCCCTATTTGATCTCTCTTTCCTGTTTACCTTTTCATGCTTCTCTTGATGGTTGTGTTTGAAAGTCAAATTTTCCATTCAGCTGTGGTCTTTTTCTCAAGAATGTTTGAAAGTCCTCTGTTACATTGAATGACAACTTTTCCCCCTGAAGTGTTATACCCTGAAGTATTATGTATTTTGCTGGGTAGGTGATTTTTGGTTTTAATCCTAGCTCCTTTGACCTTTGGAATATCATATTCCATAGCCTTTTTCCCTGAATGTAGAAGCTGCTAGATCTTGTGTTATCCTGATTATGTTTCTGCAGTAGTCAAATTGCTTCTTTCTGGCTGTGTGCAATATTTTCTCCTTGACCTGGGGGCTTTGGAATTTGGCTGTAGTATTCCTAGGTGTTTTCCTTTTGGGATCTATTTCAGGAGGTGTTCGGCCTAGAGGCAAATGGGCTACCCGAGTCTACTCACCTTTCGCAGGTCTTTGGAGGCCAACCGGATAAATGTATTGAGAGAAGAGACTTTCCAGAGTTGAACAAGGGTTAGGCTTTATTCAGGGTCTTGGTTACATGTGCAGGGTGAATTCTTCCTCAGGAGAGAGGAATCCTCCTCCTCCCAAGGGGCGAGGATCATACAGCAAGAGGATGGAAGTGGAAGAGGGGAGGAACACTCTTCCCCTTTAAGGGCCCCTCAGTGCAAAGGAATGCCTTCAGGCTTTCCTGTCCCCACTTAAGCTCTCCCAGCCACATAGTTTGCACGTGAATACTGTGCCTGCTCTCAGCCCCTAGATAGTCAACAACAGGTGTGCTCAGACCACAGGCCAATCTCAAGGGTGGGATGCTCTCCCCAGCAAGTTTCCAACTGAGAAGAGGTGGAAATACACAAGATAGCCTGTGTTTCTCGCCTCAATCCCCAGCTGTTCCCTGGGGGGCCTCATGAGAACTCTAAGATTTAGAGGTCCTCATTTTTACCTGCCCGAGACTGTCCTCATGAAACTGAGCTTACACCCCTAACAAGGAGGCAATCAGTAAATTCTTCCAATACCTATTTTTCCCTCTGATTCTGGAATATCAGGTAATTTTCTTTGATAATTTCTTGAAAAATGATGTTTAAGTTGTTTTTTTGGGGGGTGGCTTTCAGATATGCCAGTAATTTTAAAATTATCTCTCCTGGATCTATTTTCCAGGTCAGTTGTTTTTACATTGAAGCATTTTACATTGCTAATTTTTTCATTCCTTTGGTATTGTTTTATATATATATATATATGCATATATATGTATGTATATATATTATTCTTTCATAAACATTAGCTTCCATCTGCTCCATTGTAATCTTTAAGTAGTTATTTTCTTCAGTGAGCTTTTGGACCTCCTTTTCCATCTAGTCAGTTCTGCCTTTTAAGGCATTCTTTTACTCATTGACTTTTGGATCTCTTTTGCCATTTGAGTTAGTCTACTTTTAAGGTGTTATTTTCTTTAACATTTTTTGGGTCCTGTTTAGGTAGCAGTTGATTCAATTTTCATGATTTTTCTGAAATCACTCTCATTTCTCATCTGAATTTTTCCTCTGCTTCTCTCACTTGATTTTCAAAATTTTTTGAACTGTTCCATGACCTGGGACCAATTCATAATTTTCTTGGAGGCTTTGAATATAGGAACTTTGACTTGGTTAACTTCCTCTGTTTATACATTCTGATCTTCCTTGTACTCAAAGTAAGATATTTTAGTCTGATTCTTTTTCCAGTTCTTACTCATTTTCCCAGTCATCTATTTGACTTCTGAGCCCTTTGTCAAGGTAATTCTCTGCTCCCAGTGGCAGTGGAAGAGTGTACTATTAGCTGCTAGATCCCCCCACAATCTATGAGCCTATATCTCCAGATACAACCACTGTAGGTTGCTGCTGCTGGTGTGGCTGTCACAGCTTCCTCCATCTCCTCCTCCACCCAGGGGCTGGGGCCAGACGACTCTACTCTAACACACAAGCCTGAAAGTTTTTTTTTTCCATTGACCTTCCAATTTCTCCTTGGCATTGTGGTGTTGAAAATTCTAGAAATGCCACAGATGCCAGAGATCGAGTCCTCTGGGGGCCTGTTGAGGTCCCATCTTTGCCAGCATGGCTCAAGCTAGAGTGCTCTCTACTCCCAGCATGGCACACTAGATTGTTCCAGTCAATGTCTCAGGCTGTCTTGGGCTGGAGATTTGCTTCACTCAGTCATCCTGTGGGTTCTGCAGCTCCAGAATTTGTTTAAAGTCATTTTTTTTTCCAGAAATTTGACTGGGTATGAAGGAATAACTCTAGAAAGTCCAGCCCTCCCCCAATGAAGTCTTTCTTAACCTAATCTCTACTCTCCATGACTTTGTAAATACTTATTTTTTTATTGCTAGGATATCTTGTATCTCTCTATTTCTGCCTCTCATTTAAGAATGCATTTAAGAATATGAAATATTAGAAGTTTGGAAGTCAGAGATAAGTTTTATCAAATGCCTCTTGTGGTGAACGAGGGGACTGAATTCCAAAGACTTTAAGTGTTTTCTTCAGTTACATAGGTAACAAGTAACAGAAGAAGCAGAAATTGATTATATGTTGTTTGGCTGTGGCTAGACCGTTGTGTAAAAATGTTTTGGAATGCTATTGTTTTTAAGAAATAAGGGACATGATGAATACAGAAAAACATAAAAAATACATGAATAGGTGCAGAAGAAAGTGACAAGTTACAAGAAAACAATCTATAAAATGGTAAAATGAAAATGGCAGGAACAACAAGCTTAAACATTTGAAGAAGTTACAATATTATAAAGTAAAAGGTTGGCCTCAAGGAAGAGATGAAGAGGGTAAGATATCTCTCCTCCAGTCTTTAATAGAGGTGTTACATTGAGGGTTGTGGAACATAATATATGGTATCTTTTTTTAAAAAATATATTGATCAGTGTTGGGGCAGCAAGGTGACTCAGTGTACAGAGTGCTGGGCTGCAAGTCAAGAAAACTCATCTTGTGGAGTTCAAATCTGATTTCAAGCATTAGCTGTGCAATACTGAACAAGCTCAGTTTCTCCACCTATAAAATGAACTAGAGAAGGGGATTACAAACTACTCTGTCATCTTTGGCAAGAAAACCCTAAATGGCCTCATGAAGAGTCAGACTGAACTGAAATGACTAAACAACATTGATCATTGTTGCTGATTTTTTCCCCCTTTTTTATCCTTTTAAAAAACTTTGTTACAAAGTATGAATCTCTGGGAAGAAAACTGAGAAAAAAGGACTTGGGGAGAAACTTGACAATTCAAAAAAAAAATCACTGAAGAGTTTTTTGTTTTTTGTTTGTTTTTTTTTTTAACAATTTCTTCCACACTGGGACCCACAGAAGTGGTTGAATATGTTGTTATTCTCAATATCTAGTCTAATTGTTTTGTTTACCCCAATTTGATGGAAAACACCAGAATCCTCTAAGATCCAAGACATTACTCACAAATGGCTGCATCCACAAGTTGGTTGGTCAAAAATTTACTTTCATCAGTAAATTTCTGATAAAACTTAAGACTTTTTATCACTCGCTAGTACTTTTATCATTCACATCATTAGTAAGTCAGCTAAACCTTTTTTCAAAACCTCTAGAGCAGAAGATTATGAATCCCAGTTCTCTCTCACATAAATTCCTGCCATTTTTGTTGGAAGGCTACGAAGTGGAGGAATAAACTCCTCCCAAGAATTTACTTTAAAGAGGATGAAGAGCATTCAGAGCTTTCCAGGTAATTTTTTTTTTATTTTTCATTTCATTCAGTTCCAGGGAAAATCATAACTTCAGTCTAAGCTCATCATCTGAAATCTCATCACCATGCTGATATACTCAGTTTTTGATACTTAACACCTTCTCAATTCTCTCAGTTGGAGGGTGCAGTAATAAACTCCTCCTAAAGCCTCCCTTTATGGAGAGCCAGTAATCGTCTTTTCCAAATCAGTTCCTATGCTTGGTTTTGACTGGGAATATCATGCTCCCTGTTTCTCCACCAGATCCCATAGTGCACTTTCCTTCTCAGGTTCCTTTTCTGTGTTGTTTTCATCCAGCAGTACAGTTCTGGACACATCATAAGCACTTAAAAATGTTTATTGAATTAAATCTAATTGAATTGAGATTCAAAAGGGAAATCTTTTTTTTTTTTTTTGTAACTAGTGTTCTCATCAGTCTCAAACCATTACTCTTTCTTGCTAACTAACTCAGGACATCCCTTTTAAATCTAACTGATCAGGGCAATGTGCTTTGCTAGCTAAAAATGAATCCTTTCTTATTGCTTCTATTTTTGCCTGCCTGTATCTCTCAGTCAGTTTATTCTGACCACTAACCTCTACTGCTCATACCAAAGTCTGATTCATGTTTCTGTGCTTATTCAGGCCAGTGGAGACATCCAGAAGTATAGGCTTTGAAATGGTAAATGCCTTTCCCTCTTGCCAACATGTCTTTTTTCCTTGGAACTCCCAACTCCAAATATTATCTTCATATCTTGTAAAATATCTGCAGTCAAACCAATACGAACTAGGCTGACATTAAAAGTCCTTTTAGGAATAAAATACTATCCTCAATGTATTGATACTGTTCCTCAACAAGCGCATTCCCTACATTATTAATTGTATTGTGGATATGGTCTCTGTAATGAATATAATAACTTGTTAGCTATGTTGGAATTTCCCTTCTTCACAGAGGAGCAGCACAATGGAATTACATAACAACCAGCCAATCAGAAGGATTTCTGAAGCTTAAAGCAGCTTGATATACCAGTGATCCCTTGCAATTGAACTGTAGCCAAATTTGGAGATATCCAAGCCTTGATTGCCTCAAAGGCAACCTTAAGCAGAAGACAAAGACTCAAAACCTTGCTTAAGATTTTCTAAACATCCTGTTGACCATTTTGTGTCTAAAGATGTTCTCTCCCTTAACCCCAGCTCCCTGAATGAAAGCTGCTTGAAACTCTAAGACCCATTTTTCCCTCCCCTTGGAGCAGCTGAAGAATTTTCCTTTCCCTCTCTACTCCCTTGTAGGATCTTCTCTCCTCTACAGGTTTTTTTTTTTTTCTCAGACAATAAATGCTTTCATTTGGTGATCAGCCTCTGTTTCGTTTCAGGTGCCTTTATGGTTCTGGGGATCATTTGTTAACAAAACATTCCCCTACTGAATTGTAAGCTCTATGAGAACAGGAGACTGTATCTTCTCTAAAATTTGAATCTGTTTAAGTACCTACCCCATTATTCTTTCCAAAGTAGATGTTAAATATTAATTGAATTCCCACTGAAAAAAGACATAACTTTCCTTTAATATTATATACTCTATAAGAAATACAGCATACTGGGGTGAGGGGGATGGTGTAGATAGTTGGCTTTGGAACCAAGAAGACTAGTCTTGAAGTATGACTTCTGCTACATATTGACAGTTTAACCTCAGAAAAATCAAATAAGTTCTTCATTCTAAGCAATTTTCTAAGAATAGAAGTTACTATGCCTTTGTAGAGGTTATTTTCTTACCTAAGAATTCCCTAAAAAGATAAAATCATAGACCAGTCCCTATCACTAATATAATCATGCCTTACTCATTTTCATGAAAGTTTGAACTCTGGAGTCATTTTTATTTTTATTATTTTAAAACATCTGAATTACTTATGCTCTTTATGTTGTAAAAGAAAAAAGTGATCATGGAAAATCAAATCAAGCTGAGTAGTCTACACATACATAAATGAATTCTGGAGAGGTAAAGTACTTTGCCCCCAAACCAAGGTTTCCTGACTCCCTGATCATTCCCTTTGACTTGCATCAAGCTTCCTACATGGGAAGGGGGCAGTTTTTCAATACTTATGGACTATTTAGGTATATTCACTCTGTAATAGGCAACAGTGAGTTCATAGAACTGTGTAAAAGAATATCACTAATAAAAGTCAGTGCTCCATGACGTTAATGGGCTAAATAGATAGATGTGATTAAAATAGTATCCATCATGTACTTGAACTGACTTAAACCAATTCCCTACTGACTAAGATGAAAAATAGATGCAATTGTTAAGATAGTTCACAATAAGGGTCCTATTTTTTACTAAGAAGGTCTAGTTAAATGTGTGTTATAAAGTAAAACCTCATTGTCACTTGTCTCAGGATACTCTGAATTTGATTATTCTGTGGGTTACATTATGTTCCTTTATAATACATCTGTCTTTTAGTACCATGAAATATCCACAATGCAAGTGTTTCCTTCCATATTAGTACCCATATATTTAGGTCTTGAGGTAGATAATTGTGAAGGAAAGAATCTTGACTCTTTTTTCTTAACCACTGGCTATGAATAGACACATCCTTCTGTCTTTATCTTTGTCGGGGTAAAAGTTTTTGTTTTTTTTTTTAATTTCTTTGAAAATCAAGTAAACGTTATTTCTACTTCAGCAAAAAAATAACCAGTGCCTGCTTACTTCAAAATATAAACACCTTTGACTAGCTATTAATATGCTTTGTGATATGATTGAATCCTACATCTTCAATATATCAATAAATAATAAGAATTTTAGATTAGATCCATTATTGAGGAAGGAGGACATATCAGTTGAGAATGTCATATATCAAAAAGCTTAATCTATACATGTTTTTCTTTCATTGTCCAAGTAATCTGTTGTCAATTTGCAAAGACTAAATAATTCTTTCCATTGTAGCACTAGATGGACAAAAGACAATGATTTTCTGCATTTTTTTCTTCAGTAACACACAATAAAATATGTATTGCTGTGAAGTTAACTTTTGACCCCAAGGATGCTGGAAAATATTGAAAAATACATGCACATATCTAGTATCTAAATCTTTAAAGGAAAATTGTCTTTTTAAAAATTATTTTGTTTTCAGTGTTCTACAATCACTTTGATATATCTTAGATTTTCCCCCTCCCTTCCTCCTCTGTCCCTCACATGGTGTGCAATGTTATATGGATTCTACACATATGTTCCTGTTAAATACATTTTCACTTTAGTCATGTTGCATAGAAGAATTAAAATGAATGGGAGAAACCATAAAACGAAACAAAAAAAAAACATAATACAAAAGAAATGATCTTCATTCTTCAATCCAATTCCATTGTTCTTTCTCATGATGTGAAAGGTGTTTTCCTTCAAGAGTCCATTGAGAATTTTTTAGGTCCTTGCATTGCTATGAAGGATTAAGTCCACCAGAAAAATTCCTCATACACTGTGATGGTTGCTATATACAAAGTTCTCCTGGTTCTGTTCCTTTCACTCAGCACCAGTTCATATAAGTCTTTCCAGGCTTCTCTGAGGTCTTCCTGTTCATCATTTCTTACAGCACAATAATATTCCCTTATATTCATACACCACAAATTGTTCAGCCATTTCCCAATTGATGGGCATCAACTTGATTTCCAGGTTTTGGGCACCACAAGGAGAGCTGCTATAAATATTTTTGTTCATGTGGGACCCTTTCCCATTTTTATGATCTCTTGGGGATGCAGTCCTAGAAACAATATTGCTGGGTCAAAGGGTATGAACATTTTTGTAGCCCTTTGGGCATAATTCCAAACTGCTCTCCAGAATAGTTGGATGAGCTCACAGGTCCGCCAACAATGAATTAGTGTTCCAACTCTCCCACATCTTCTCCAACATTTATCATTATCCTGTTTTGTCATGTTAGCCAATCTGATAGGTGTGATGTGAGACCTCAGAGTTGTTTTGATTTGCATCTCTCCAATCAATAGTGATTTAAAGCATTTTTTCATATGACTATAGATAGCTTTAATTTCTTCCTCTCAAAATACCTTTTTCATATCCTTCGACCATTTTATCAGTTGGGGAATGACTTGTATTCTTGCACATTTGACTCAGTTCACTATATATCTTAGAAATTAGGCCTTTATAACAGATACTAGTTGCAAAAATTTTTTTCCCAGTTTTTTGCTTCCCTCCTAATCTTGGTTGCTTTGGGTTTGTTTGTGCAAAAACTTTTCAATTTAATGTAATCAAAATTATCCATTTTGCACTTCATAATGTTCTCTATCTCTTTTTTGGTCCTAAATTTCTCCATTCTCCATAAATCTGAGAAATACACTATTCCTTGCCTCCCTAATTTGTTTATGTTATCAATCTTTATACCTAGATCATGTATCAATTTAGACTTTATTCTTGTGTATTGTGTCAGGCATTGGTTTCTGCCCAGTTTCTTCCACACTGTTATCCAGTTTTCCCAGCAATTTTTCTCACACGGTTAGTTCTTATTCCAGAAGCTGGGGTCCTTAGACTTATCAAACAGTAGATTGCTATATGTATTGACTCCTGTGTCTTGAGTACCTAACCTGAAAATTGTGTCTTTAAAAAACGTAAATCTATGTGATCAGCACTTGCCACTTCCCAGATTTTGTTTCTGTGCACTGGTTTCTCTCCTGCCTTTCCAGTGTCATGTCCAGATTTTTTCCCTTCTTACCTTCTCCTGACAGCTCATATCAGTTTCTATGCGCATTGTTTTGTTGCTCTTCTTAATAAGAATATAAATAACTTTCCCTTTGTCATTTTTTGAGCCCTTCCTGTCTTATAAATCACAACTCAAGATCTTCTTCCTCTGTATATCTTCTCTAACTCCTTCAACTATCATCTCCTCCCGGGAAATTCTCTAGGGGGGATATAATTTAATTCACAAAGAAAACACATAAACCCAGAAAAATATAAATAAACATACCTTTGAATCCTAGATTCACCTTTGTTATTCAGTGGTTGTACCCCCCACATATATGTATATGTATGTATATGTGTATGTATGTGTATGTGTATATATATGTGTGTATATACATTTGTATATATATGTGTGTGTGTATATGTGCGTGTGCATAGGGAGAGAGAGAGAGCACTTGTTTACACTATAGAATATAATACTTTAATATATGCTCTCTGTTCCTATGGTATCCTAATTATTTTATAAATGTTAGCCCCTAATAATTATAACTAACATGTATTTAGTGCCTGTTATGTTCCAGGCATTGTACTAAATGCTTTACAATTGTTATGTCATTTGATCCTCATAACAACTTTGAGAGACAGATACAGTTATTATGCACATTTTACATATGAGGAGGCTGAGTCAAAGACAGGCTAAGTGATTTGGCCAGTCACATAGCTAGTAAGTATATAACATCAGATTTGAAGTCAGGTATTCCTGAATCTATGCCTAGCACTGTATCATCTAACTGCCTAGCTTATAATTCCCAAGAAGAGTAGGATAATAAAATCATATTTTCCACCTCTATAGCTACATATTTCCTAGTAAAGCAATGTTCACATCAAAATATAAAAAGTCCCAATTAAATTACTCGAAGTCATGAGTTGGAACTCCATACACGCGCGCACACACACACACACACACACACACACACAGAGTTTCTTGGTTGCTGCCTCAGGTTCAAGGCACCTTGTGGTTGTGCCTTTTTAAGCTTAGTTCATGAGGAACCCTGGGATTATATATTTTTATCAGCCAGACAGAGGAAACATCAGTTCAAGGATGTTTATCTGGAGAAGAAAATACTCAGGTGGCCATGGGAGCTATCCTTACATATTTTAAAGGCTATCAAATGGAGTAAATATTATATTTTTTTTTTCCGGTTTCACCCTAGATAACTAAGAGCAGTAATCGGAAGCTGTTAAGAAGCAATTTTAATGTAGATATAAGGGGAAAAATCGCTAATAATTTGAGCTCTGCCTATGTGGAGTGTGAACTATTTTTCTGTGAAACCATATATTGATCTTCAACTGCTATATAAACTCAGGGACATGGGGTCATTCCATTCCAATTTAGTTATGAACTTTTAACTTAATGTCCATCAAATTAAGAAAAAAAAACTTTTGATAATGTATTTTGATATAAGTGGTTTCCTTTCTACCTCATGCATTTAAAATATTCTAAAAGGTACATTCATAACCTTTATGGACTACCAAAGGCACCATGGAATATTCCCCTTCTTCTGCTTAAAATGCCTTAGCCTAAAGTATTATATACACTATAGTCCAAAATTCCATTTAACTCATATAGTGATCATGGATGACTACTTTTAGCACTATTCAAATCTTCCCAGATATATCTCTTTGAAAAACTGGAAAAGTGCTGACTAGAACTGTGGTAAAGAGATTTCTTTGTACCCTATCCCTTCCCTGATGGTTATAAAAATTAATTTGGAAACAAGAACTAGGGAAGGCTAGGGACCTTTTTTTTTTTTTTTTTTTTTTTTTTTTTTATAAATAGTGGCCTTTGTAATGAATTTCTGCTAGCAACAAAATCATTTGTTTCCGTACTCTGATGATATTCATCTTGAATGTATCAGGGGAGGAGACAGTGGAAGGTTTAATTTCGTGTGTGATCTATCAACACAATCTACTATTTACCAAAATGATTTTTAAGCTTCTGCACTGCTTAGACCAGCCCTTACATAACATTTTAGTAGACCCTATTAGATTATATAACCATGTTTAATGAAGCAAGTTGTAGTTAAATCATTCATTCTAAATAAGCTTTGTAAATAATTATCCCTTGCTTTAATGACATTTATTGAAAGAGTGTGAAGGAATTATTACAAGATCAAACATATAAAAGTCTTTCAAGTGAGTTCTCATGCTGCTTACTTCAAATGGGAGTCCTCTGACTTGATCCTTTTGCCATCAGGCAATATATATGTCAGGGTATAATGTCTAAATGGGAGAAAAGTTCCTTGCTGGAATGTGATTCTTTATTCTTTGTGCTAGCTTTGCTACAGAAAAAATAGCAGTCAGTATTAGTAGATTCTATTGTGTTAGGTTTTGCACTGTTCCCTCTTATCTCCTTCAGTTTCAAAAGGAGTAAAAGACTGCAATTTCCAAAATCATTAGCATTGGCTTGCTCTATTCATTCACCCAGAGAGGTCAGATTGCTTCAGTTTTGTTGCTTTTATTTAGTTTTTGTTTTGTTTTATTTGTTGGGTTTCCCCATCATCTCTTTATCAAATCTCTATGCCCTACACATTGTGAGCATTTAGACTTAGTGGGGAAGTGCACCAAGAAAACTCACTGATTGAAAATTATATTTTAAGAAGACAATTCTCAGTGTTTGCTTTTGTTTTGTGTTAATTAATCAATAGATAAATGTTTAATAGAACTGAAGAAAGATCAATATGTTTGAGAAAGCTCCTATGCATTGAAGAAATAAAGCTGAAATTTTACCTAACTCCTTTTATGATGCAAATGTGGTGCTGATATCTAAACCAGGAAGAGCTAAAATAGAGAAAGAAAATTGTAGAACAATTTCTCTGATGAACATCAGTGTAAAAATTTGAACAAAATACTAGCAAGGCATTTACATCAATATATCACACGGATTATATATCACTATAACCAGGCAGGATTTGTACCAGGAATGCAGAATTGGTTCAATACTAAGAAAACTATCAGCATAATTTACCATATCACCAGCAAAACCAACAGAAAACATATGAGTATCTCAATAGATGCAGAAAAAGCTTTTGAAAAATGCAGCACTCATTCCTATTATTAAAAAAAATGCTAGGCAGCATAGGAATAAGATTTTTCATTAAAATGATAAGTATTATCTATCTAAAACCATCAGCAACATTTTATAATAATGGGGATAAACTAGAAGCTTTTCCAATAAGATCAGGAGTGAAACAAGTGTGTTTATTATAACCACTCTTATTCGAGATGGTACTAGAAATGTTAGCTACAGAGAAGAAAAATTAATCAAAAGAATTATACTAGGCAGGGAGGAAACAAAACTATCATTCTTTGTAGACTATGTAATGGGATGCTTAGAGCAGGGCCTCTTAAACCTTTTCCTCTCCTGACCCTTTTTGGCAGCATTCCTTGGAGGTGCGTGACCTGAGGTTTAATTTTTAGATAAATTTTGGTCTTTACACATTCAGAAAGTTTTTACTGTTGCCAAGTTTTTTATGACACGCCATGGGGTTGCAATCCATAGTTGAAGAAGCACCTAATTAGAGAAACCTAGAGAATCAACTAAAAAAATACTTGAAACAATTAAAATTATTAGCAAAATTACAGGATATAAAATAAAACCACATAAATCATCAACATTTCTATATATTACCCACAAAGCCCAGCAGCAAGAGATGGAAAGAAAAATCCCATTTGGAGTTGCTGTAGATCATGTAAAATATTTGGCAGTCTACCTGCCAAGATAAATCCAGCAAATCAAAGCACTTTTCACACTAATAAACATGTAACTAAGCAATTTTTAAAATATCAATTGTTCATGGGTAGGCTAAGATAATATACTAAAAATGAAAATTCTGCCTAAACTAATTTATTTATTAAGTGCCATGTGAATCAAACTACTGAAAAAAGTATTTGATAGAGCTAGAAAAAATAAGAACAAAATTCATATGGAAGAGCAAAAGATCAAAAATATCAATGGAATTAATAAAGAAAGACACAAAGGAAAGTTAATTCAGCAATACCAGGTCTCAAACTATATTATAAAACAGTCATAATAAAAAAATGTGATACTTGCTTAGAAATAGAGCAGTGGATCAGTGGAATAAATTAGGTATGCAAGAAAGTACTCAATGACCGTAGTAACCTAGTATTTGATAAACCCAAAGACCCCAGCCTTTGGGATAAGAACTCACTATCTGAGAAAAACTACTGGGAAAACTGGAAAACAGTATAACATAAACTAAGTGTAGACCACGATATTATATAGCAAGATAATGTCAAAATGGGTGCAGGATTTAGATATAAAGGATGACACAAGAAGCAATTTAGAAGAGCAAGGAATAGTATACCTGTCAAATCTATGGAGAGGCACAGAATTTATGACCAAACAAGACAGAGAGCATTACAAAATGTAAAATGGGTAATTTTGACTATCTACATCTATATAAAGAACTGTGATGGACTCTGAATATAGATCAAAACGTACGTATTTCACTTATTTTTTTCCTTTTGATCTGTTTCTTCTCTCACAATTGTGACTAATAGTGAAATGTGTTACTTAGTTGCACATACATAATCTATATCAAATTGTCTGTCATTTTAGGAAGAGAAAAAGAGAAGGAAGAAGAAAAATTTGGAACATAAAATGAATGCTAAAATTGTTTTGACATATAATTGGGAAAAAGTAAAATGTTATTTAACAAAAGAAGAGGAACTTTTGTTTCAGGGAAGAGTTTTTGGGGTTAATAACACTGCTCATTTTTCTAAAAACAACTCAGTCTTTTTCCATTATTTGGTCTAACTCATCATCCAATTTTTATGTTAGCTTCTTGGGCTCTCCTTCTAGCTACATATAATCTGGGAAATAGGGATGATAACATACACATATGCCTACCTTCTAATCTCTATAACTTTTTTTTTTTTAATAAGAACTGACTAGTTCACTTAGTAAATATAGTATTAACCCCTAGAATCAGGAATAGCTACATCCCAATCAGGCCTTAGATATTTACTAGCTGACACTGGGCAAGTCACTTTCCTCAAGAGAAAAAAATGAGAAAAATAATAGCACCTCCCACAGTTATTGTGAGCATCAAATGAAATAATTATGAAGCATTTATCAGAGTACCTGACATATAGTAGGTGATTAATTAAATACTTCTGTTCTTCTTTCCTTTCTATCTTTCTTTTTCCTTTCTTTTCTTCCTCCTTCCCCTCTCTCTCTCCCCCTCCCTCCTTGAAAAAAGTGTGAGATGAGAACAAACAGCCTTTTCTTCACAAACTACACTCTATAAAAATTCATCTGCCTTATATTTGTGGGAATCTACTCTTCTATAGATAATTACTCTTTCCTTTAGGCTTTGTGCTTTGTGTTATCCAGATGCATGTGTATATGTTGTTGCTTTTATGCCTTGCTTGACAACATAGAAGTCAAACAACGAAGTTATCTGTGGATAAATTATTCCAGGATTTCTATAATATTAACAGATGTAAGGGGGTCACCTTCTTCTAAAAAAGTCTTTAAGGTGTAGATATATTGATTCATTGCATTGTATGCATTTTTATGGTCAACAGACAATAAGTTTGGTGGAATGTTTTTTTATAGCTTTCATTCAATTGAATGATTGTAAATATATTATATATACAACATATAATTATAAAATGTGCACATATAACACATATGTGTATACATATATATATTAGATATATGCAGGGATTATTATTTCCATTTTACAAATATTGAAACTGAGGATCTGAGAAATTAAGTGAGCAGACCATTGCCTTGCAACTAGAAATGGTTTCTAAGTCGAGATTTTGACTCAATGTTTCTTCTAGTTCTCATTCCCTAGTTAGATATTTTCCCTTAATAATTATTATTAATAAAGAACCATCAACTCTCCACTACCATTCTCTTTAATTTTGTTGTTTCTAATGTTTCCAGGTCAACTAATTTTGTCTGGGGTTAGAAATTGGCTTGTTCTCTCTTTCCTTGTTCTTCTGTTCAATCCAGTAGTATGCTTTGTTTCCTGTGACCATTCATATTCATATCATTTCTGAGCTTCAGTTATATAGGTATTATTATCATCTAGTTCAAACATCTTTCATATCATTATCAAGCTGTTTTCTATTTTCTGACTTTCTTAAGCAATTCTGACCTTTATGAACTACTATCTCCTTTCCTGAATTCTGAGTTTCCTAATGCTATTTGTCCAGTTAACCCACAGGTAATCTCTGATTTGTGTTGCTGCGTGTGTCTGTGTGCATACAAATACACATACCTTTATGTTTGTATATGTATAAATGTGTGTGTATTTTGCATTGACTTCGTGGTTCCCGATTGCAGCCATTTTTTTAAGTGGGCTTAACCTGCTTCCATGTCTGACTTTATTTCTTCTTGTCTTAGTTCTACCACCTCAGTCCAGTTTCCTTGTTTTTGGCCATGCTAACTTTCACTCAGAGGGTAGAAATAACCTCTGGAACCCATGGAAGTAAGATGTGAGTGATCCTGAATCTATCTGCTTTATAAAGGTATCCAAAGAACTCACTCTGGATTTATTTTCATTTGTCATTTTTTTCTTGATTTTGGGTACATTTTTCCCATTCTTAAACTTTTCCTTCATTCTTAGAGAAACTTTTATTTAAGCAACTAAAATATCTCTCTTCAAAGAAATATATGGTAAGATTTATTATTAACGACTCCATATAATTTATTATGCTGAGTCACCCCTGAAGCAAATGCATTATTAAGTAGTTTAAAAATTCATGCTATGTTCTTAACACAGTAGGAGTGCCTCAGAGGAACTTATCCATCTGACAAATATATATTTAACAAAATAGCTTCAAATGAATCTCTTTTATTCATTGCTGGAATTATTGTTCTTATTTAAGACTCGCATATATTTAGCATAAATAACAGATTTCATTTACACAAGATTGTGTTTACTTCCTAAAGGCAAATGGAGTCATAGTCTTTACTTTAAAAGCCTTGTTTAAGTTGCAGAATGTCTTATATTACTGTGCAGTTTTGTATGAGGTCATTGAAGTTTCTTCTAAAATTCAAATGGGTTACTTGAATATCAGGTTCAGCAAACTTACAGCAAAAATTAGGCTCTGTTAGTATAAGATTGTCAAGTAAATGGATTTTCTCATAGATTTTACAAGAAATTAGAAGACTACACCAATAAAAAGATAAGATGCATGGGACAGTGCATCCTTACTAGCAGAAATTCATCCTTTGTAATTAACAGAAATCACCAGTCAGGTTTCCAGTTTAAACTTGAACAGTTCAAACCAATGATACCAATGTCTTCTCAAACTGAAAGTGGATCCTGAAACTGAAGTGATGTTGCTAAATAGAAATACCCACAGTGAGTATTTTATCTGAATTGGACAATTCTTAAAGTATTTATTGGCTACATGTAGTTATTTCAACATTTTCTTAGCCTTGGGCAAAGTAAGTATGTAACCTCCATGAATCTCAGTTTTCTTGTAAAATGAAAATGTTAAACTGGATGACCTTTGATGTCCTTTCTATCTCTAGAGATATGATCCTTTGAACTATGATTTTACAAGAAGCTACACAGGGTTGTGATTGCTACTGTACTAGAAATATCTTTTAGTATTCATATTCAGAGTATATAGTATATTCAGTTGAATTTTCTGATTTTCCTTTTAAAAGGTATGTTTCTGTTTCTGCCTATCCAATTAAATTGTAAGCTATTGAATACTGAGAGTTTTGATTTCAAGTTCTATAACTGTTTCCCAAGGCAAATAGGATGTTTTGCTCAATGTGTCATCTGAGTGACTTATCACAAATGTAAACTAAGACATTTTGAATAATGCTAAAAAGACTCCAAATTATAGGTAAATTTCATTGCCAACCTCCTTAAAAGAAACAAAATTATCTTTACAAAGAGCAAGAGGCAAGCCCCAAATAGTAACAAAATATTGTATTTCAATAGTTTGAATTATCCTTATTTTTTGGAACTCAGATCATATTGTCCCATAGAAGCAATGCTATGAATGATAAGAAAGCTTCTGGATAGTTTCTCAAAACTCATTTAATCATTGTGTAGTTGGAAGTATAGCTCATTTACCATAAAACAAAAATATTATTTGTAACAGTTAATCCACATAGCTCTGAGACTACCTTGTACTAAGCATATCTTGATAGGTGAGTACACTCAAATTCAACTTTCTCATTTTATCTTACTGATCTCAGAGCATCAAACAAGAGCGTGTTTAACATCCTACCCAGTTATTGACACTAACAACCTAGTCATCTTCCCTGTTGTCAAATTATCTAAGTCTTCTCCTCTCACCCTACTACTTTTACATATTATTCTGTGCTCAGTGATCAAATCAAAACTGTCATATTTACCTTATTGTTCAAAGATGTCAATTGACTCCTCTATGTAGCTGCTAACCATGCTTATGAATCCCCAGGCACTTTCCTAGGCAACACTCTCGTATATATGTTGTTTTCTACCATTAGAATATATAATTCTGCAGGTCAGTGACTTACTCACTTTTGAATTTGTGTCACCAATGTTTAGCCCTATTCTAAAATCAGTCCATTAATCTATCAATTAATACTACATAAATGACTGTGCTAAGCTCTGGGATTGCAGGAGACAACAGTCCCTGTCCTCAAGAAACTAACAATCTAAAGGAGGAGATAACATGGCAATAAATATATACAAAGTTAGCTATATTTAGAATAAATTGGAAATAATTAACAGAATGAATGCACTAGAATTAACAAGGTTGGAGAAGGCTTGCAATAAAATTGGGATTTTATCTGGGACTTGGAGTTCAGTGTAAAAAGCATAGGAAGGAGAACATTCCAGGCATGGGAGACAGCCAAGAGATGGAGTGAATCTACTTTAGCAAATGCTTTTTAATTTATTCACTCATTTATCCAACAGAGGCCTCAAACTGAAATTGCTTGTTTCTTTTAAATTGTTTGCCAGGAACCTACTAGAATGTTGGAATTTGAAAAGCTAACGCATGTATAAAAACATACATTGACTCAGATACCACAGCTCATAAGCTCCTATTAATGTTTCTCTTTTAATAGACCAACTTCAATGCAAAATACATTTAATTAAACAGAATAGCAGGAAAAATAAAACCAATCTTCTCACCTTTCATAGTTGAGAGAGAATACACAGATGTACCCCAAAATATTTTTTAAGAAAGTGAATATGAGTAGGATCATAGGTAGCCTGTGGACATATGTCTCATCAAGGAATGCATATAAGAGAGGGTACAAGTCAGTAAATTTGCTTAACCATACACTTAACATTATAATTTCAGCTGGAAACCTTCATTGACTTCAGTAGTGCTAATTGCTACCTTGTGCCATCTAAAGGTCCTCTGTTGTGCTGATCTTGGCTGCCATCTACTGGTTCTCTCCCAAACTGAAGCACAAGAAGGAATCTTGGGTCCTTTAGATCAGAAAAGCTTGGCGGCTATTTCATCTCTTCTATGAATCAGACCCAGAGCCATAATCTTTCAGCTACAGATAGCCCTAGCTGAAGTTTATTTTGTCTTTCGAATACCAGATTCTTACTCTAACTACCATTCCTAGAACTCATCTTGCTATTTGCATAGAGACAAGTATATTACTATTAATTCTCATCATGTCTCTGGTTGCTAGAGTGAGATCATGCAAGTCAACCCAAGATACAGGATAGAATACTATCAAATTCTTGTTGTCCCTATCAGTTTAAACAACTAATTTCCTTGAATTATGATAGAGACTAGATTATGATTTCAGTGATATAGGAAACTGTCCCTATTGATTCATCTAGGAACCTTGTCTGTAATTTATAATCTTGGAGAATTTTAGAGAACTAAGAAGTGAAGGAAGTTTTTAGGGTTACATATGTAGGATTTTAAGTCAGAGACAGGTGTTTTTCCCAGGTTTTCCTGACTTTAAGATCAGTTCTCTATCCACTATTCTAAACACACCTCTCTTGCCTAAATTATTATCTCAGTCTTTGTTTTTATTATTACTATCTGTATCTTTGTTCTTCACAAAGCCATGCTTATCTGATTAAATGTTTACATTTACAAAAGGGCAATTAAAGTGCTCTATAATATAGCATGGTAAAATATTTTTTATAGCTGTGGATTTGAGATTCCCCCTTATAACATTTTTTTTTTTTTGATCTGGCTGAAAACTGAATTTTTCACTAAGGTCTTCCTGATAGAATGCTGGCAGCCTCTGCGAGGTCTCCCTTTCTTCTTCTCTTGTACTACACTCCAAGTACAGGAAAGGAAGTACTTTCTCAGGTTTTTTTGCAGTTTAAAAAAGGTATAAGGATGGGAATTTTAGGCATGAATAAGGTTTATAAGCTAGACATTCCTAAATAGGAGAGAGGCTGTATTTATCAATTTCATTTTCCATAGAATTCATTGTAGCAGAGAAAAGTTAAAATCTAATGACATATAATATTTGTACAAACTATAAAACTATTTATTTAAGTACAATATGAATTGCAAGTTCTTGGAAAATATACCATCTTCTACCAATTTTACTTAAAAGAGGTAGAATTTGAGTAAGAAAAAGTACTTTTGTAATTACAGGTGTGCATTTGTCATTTCATTAAAATTTAAATTAGCTATTAAATTCTCTAAAAAGAGATATGGATAACATTCATCCAACTCATTTTGAATGTTATTATTTCATATTTTAATACAGTTATGCATAGTGTTCTTTGTGGTCTTTATTTTGAGTGAAAATATATACTAGTGCTCATCAATGTGATACGATGATTATATTTGGGAATACTCAGTCTCAAGGCATATTTTGTGGGCTAATATGGCATTGAGTTCGCTTCAGTGTGACTGATCACTTATTCCTACTTTGTAAGGAATATAAGAGAATCAGTATGATATCCAATGTTTGTGGTCATAAGTGCATGTTTTCTAAACTTTTCTATTCTGAAACATTTAAATCAGGACTAGTTTGTATGATGTGGTTCAAAGGATATCAGGAAAGACCCCATACAACAAATAATCCATCAGCCTACCAGAAATCTTTAGTGTCCCAGTATTATACTTTGTATAAAGGCAACAGTGTTACAGGAATTTATGGGAATGGACCTTTAAAATGGAAATACACCTGCAGGAAATTGGTACTTCCATGGAGGAACTATTAAATGTTACCAATTATCCATGCAAATAAGGACTACAACCATGCATCTTAAAATCCATCCCAAGAACTATCCTTTCAGAACCTAAAAGTTGTGAGCAGTTTGGCAGTACAGTGAAATAAGAGTCACCTTCGGAAATTCAAACCTAGGCTCAGATACCTACTAGCTATGTCACCCTGGGCAAGTCACTCCACCCTGTTTGCCACAGTTTCTTCATCTTTAAAATGCTCTGGGAAAAGAAATAGCAAAGCACTGCAACAGTTTGTTTTTTTTTTTTACTAAATTATTTTATTTGTTTTAAGTGTTCGACGATCACTTCCATATATCTTAGATTTTTTTTCCACTCCTTCCTCCTCATTCCCCCTCCCTCCCCACTCCTTCCCTGAGATGGTGTACAAACTTATATAGATTCTACATGTACATTCCTATTAAATGCATATTGCATAGAAGAATTAAAATGAATGGGAGAGACCATAAAACAAAACAAAACATAATTTTTAAAAAATGGTCTTTTTCTATCTGCGATCCAATGGCATAGTTCTTTCTTTGGATGTGGAAAGCATTTTGCCTCAAGGGTCCATTGGAAATTTTTTTTAAGTCCATGAATTTCAATGAAGTACTTAGTCTACCAGAAAAATTCTTCACACACTGTGGTTGTTGCTGTGTACAAAGTTCTCCTGGTTCTGCTCCTTTCACTGAGCCTCAATTTATATAAGTCTTTCCAGGCTTCTCTGAAGTCTTCCTGTTTATCGTTTCTGATGGCACAATGGTATCCCTTTACATTCATATATCACAACTTTGTTCAGCCATTCCCCATTTGCTGGGCATCCCCTTGATTTCCAGTTTTTGGCAACCAAAAAGAGGGTTGCTATAAATAATTTTGTACATGTGGGACCTTTTCGCATTTCTATGATCTCTTTGGGAGAAAGTCCCAGAAGTGATATTGCTGGGTCAAAGGGTATGCACATTTTTGTAGCCCTTTGGGCATAGTTCCAAATCACCCTCCAGAATGGTTGGATCAGCTCACAGCTCCACCAACAATGAATTAGTGTTCCAACTCTCCCACATCTTCTCTGACATTGATCATCATCCTGTTTTATCATGTTAGCCAATCTGATGGGTGTGATATGGTACCTCAGAGTTGTTTTGATTTGCATCTTTCTAATCAATAATGATTTAGAGCATTTTTTTCATATGTTTATAGATAGCTTTAATTTCTTCCTCTGAAAATTCCTTGTTCATATCCTTTGACTATTTATCAATTGGGGAATGATTGTATTGTATTCTTGTACATTTGACTCAGTTTTCTATATATTTTAGAAATGAGGCCTCTAACACAGACACTAGTTGCAAAAATTCATATAGTCCCTGGGTTTGTTTTGGCAGGAGGACTCCCAGATATTTTATAGTGTCTACCGGAGCTTTAAATGGGATTTCTCTTTCTATCTCTTGCTATCAGGCTTTGTTAGTAATATATAGAAATGCAGATGATTTAACTGGGTTTATATTGTAACCTGCAACTTTGCCAGTTGTTTCTTATTTCAAGGAGTTTTTTAATTCATTTGCTGGGATTCTTTAAGTATATCATCATATCATCTACAAAGAGTGACAATTTAGTTTCTTCTTTGCCTATTCTAATTCCTTCAGTTTCTTTTTCTTCTCTTATTGCTGCAGTTATCATTTCTAATACCATATTGCATACGAGTGGTGATAATTGACATCCTTGTTCTATCCCTGATCTTACTGGAAATGTATCTAGCTGGTCCCCATTGCATATAATGCTTGCTGATGGTTTTAGGTAGATACTGCTTATTATTTTATGGAAAGGTCTATTTATTCCTATGCTTTTCAGTGTTTTCAATAGCAATGGGTGTTGTATTTTGTCAAAAGTTTTACTGCATCTATTGAGATTGTCATGTAGTTTCTGTTTTTTTTTTTGTTTGCTTGTTATCAATATGATGAATAATGCTAATAGTTTTTCTAATTTATAACCAGCCCTGCATTCTGGTACAAATCCTACCTGATCACAATGTATTATTTTCATGATAAGTTGCTGTATTCTTTTTGCTAATATCTTTTTAAACATTTTTGAATCTATATTCATTAGAGAAATTGGTCTATAATTTTCTTTCTGTTTTTGCTCCTCCTGGTTTAGGTGTCAGAACCATATTTGTATCATAAAAAGAATTTGGTAAGATTCCTTCTTCAACAATTTCCCCAAATAATCTATATAGTATTGGAATTAACTGTTGTTTAAATGTTTGATAGAATTCACTTGTAAATCCATCAGGCCCTGAAGATTTTTCCTAAGGTGTTTATTGATGGCTTGTTTAATTTCCTTTTCTGAGATGAGGTTATTTAAGTATTCAACATCTTCTTCTGTTAATCTGGGTGATTTATATTTTTTAAAACAATTATCTATCTCATTTAGATTGTCAAATTTATGAGCATACAGTTGGGCAAAAGAATTTTCTTTTTAAATTGGATTTATTTATTTTTATATTTCCATATTCATTTCCACAAAATTTTGAGTTCCAGTTTTCTCTCCATCTCTCCCCTCCCCCCACTGCATAATACCTTGCATTTTGATTACTCCTTCCCTCAATGTACCCTCCCTTCTATCACACCCCACACTTCCTTTATCCCCATCTTCTCTCTTTTCTTGTAGGGCAAGATAAATTCCTGTATCCCATTAACTGTGTTTCTTATTACCCAGTTATATGCAATAATAATTCTCAACATTCATTTCTAATACTTGGAATTCCAAGTTCCCTCCCTCCCTCCTTCCCTACCTTTTCCCTCTGAGAAGGCAAGCAATTCAATACAGGCTATATATGTGTCATTTTGCAAAAGACTTCCATAATAATCATATTGTGTTATATTAGCTATATTGCCCTCTATCCTACCTTGCCCCACCTTTTTTTATTCTTTCATTTGACCTTGTCCCTTCCCAAAAGTGTTTACTTCTAGTTACTCCTTTCTCCCATTTGATCTCCCTTCTATCATCCCCCTTACCCCACTTGTCCACTCTTCCCCTACTTTCCTGTAGTGTAAGATAGATTTTCATAACAAATGTAGTGAGCATGTTATTCCTTCCTTAATTGAAGAGAGTAAGCTTCACTTTTTCCCTCTCACTTTCTCCCTTTTCTCCTCCATTGAACAAGATTTTTCTTATGTCTTTTATGAGTTACAGCCTGCCCTATTCAATCTCTCCCTTTTTCCTCCCAGTATTTTCCTCCCTTACCCTTAATTATTATTATTTTTTTAATGGATATCTTCTCTTCTGATTCAACTCAACCTGTACTCTGTGTGTGTGTGTGTGTGTGTGTGTGTGTGTGTGTGTGCGTAATCCCTCCACCTACCCAAATACTGAGAAAACTCTCAAGAGTTATACATATTATCTTTCCATATAGGAATGTAGACACTTCAGCTTTAGAAAGTCTTTTATGATTTCTCTTTCCTGTTTACCTTTTATGCTTTTCTTGATTCTTGTCTTTGAAAGTCAAATTTTCTGTTCAGTTCTGGTCTTTTCATCATGAATACGTGAAAGTCCTCCATGTCATTGAATGACCACTTATTTCCTTGAAGTATTATACTCAGTTTTGCTGGGTAGGTGATTCTTGGTTTTAATACCAGTTCCTTTGACTTCTGGAATATCCTGTCTCAAGCCCTTTGATCCCTTAATGTAGAAGCTGCCAGATCCTGTGTTATCCTGATTGTATTTCCACAATACTCGAATTTTCATTCTAGCTGCTTGCAATATTTTTTCCTTGACCTGGGAACTCTGGAATTTACCCACAATATTTCTAGGAGTTTCTCTTTTTGGGTCTCTTTCAGGAGGTGATTGGTGCATAATTTCAATATTTATTTTGCTCTCTGGTTCTAGAATATCAGGGCAGTTTTCCTTGATAATTTCATGGAAGATAATGTGTAGGCTACTGCAGCCACCTGCGACCAGTGCTGGGGGAACCCCATTCCTCTCTCTTCCAACTGGGCAAGCCCTCCCACACTGACCTTTGGAGCTTTTTTGTCACTTGTGGTTTGAGGGATCTGGGACCCTTCCTGCTGGGAATTCTGCCCTGGAAGTCTGTTAAGTTCCTGTTCCTCCCAGTGCCATGCTGCCAAGGCTGCCCTCCACTCAGCATCCTATGAAATAGACCTTTCCTGTTGGCCTTCTAGGTTACCTTTTGTTGGAAACCACTTTCACTCTGTTGTTCTATGGCTTCTACTGTTCTAAAATTTGTTGAGAGTCATTTTTTACAGGTATTCTGTGGGATGTGGGGGGAAATGCTAATGTATATGCATCTTTCTACTCTGGCATCTTCCTGCAAAGTAATTTCTAATTGTTGTTATAATTTCTTCCTCATTGGAGGTTAGTTCACCCTTTTCATTTTTGATATAGTTAATTTGGTTTTCTTCTTTCTTTTTTAAATCAAATTGACCAAAGTTTTTTTTTTTTTTTTCATAAAACCAACTCTTAGTTTTATGTATTATTTCAGTAGTTTTCTTACTTTCAATTTTATTAATCTCTTCTTTGCTTTTCAGTATTTCCAATTTGGTATTTACTTGGGGATTTTCAATGTTTTTTTTTTTTTTTGACATTTTTTGGCTGCATGTCCAATTCATTGAATTCCTCTTTCTCTATTTTATTCATGTAGGCATTCAAAGATATAAAACTTCCACTAAGAACTGCTTTTGCAGTCTCCCGTAAGATTTGGTAGGTTGTCTCATTATAGTCATTCTCTTGAATGAAGTTGTTGATTGTTTGTATAATTTTTTGTTTAACCCCCTCATTCTTTAGGATTAGATTGTTTAGTTTCCCATTAGTTTTTGATTTATATTTCCATGGCCTTTGATTATATATAATTTTTATTGCATTTTGATTGGTGAAGGAAGCATTGACTCCCTCTGCCTTTCTGAACTGGATTGTGAGGTTTTTTATGGCCTAGTAAATGGTCAGTTTTTATACATATGTCATGTACCTCTGAGAAAAGGGTATATTCCTTTCCTTCCCCATTCAGTTTTCTCCAGAGATGTATCATATCTACCTTATCCAGAATTTTATTCACCTGCTTAACTTCTTTATTGTTTATTTTGAGGTTAGATTTATCAAGTTCAGAGAGGGTTGGGTTGAGATCCCCTATTAGTATAGTTTTGCTGTTTATTTCTTCCTATAATTCCCTTAAATCTTCTCTAAGAATTTGCATGCTATACCAATTGGAGTGTATACATTTAGTAATGAAATTGCTTCATTGTCTATGGTGCCTTTTAGCAAGATATAGTTTCCTCCCTTATCTCTTTTGATTAGATCTATTTCTGCTTTTGCTTTATCTGAGATTAGAATTGCTAACCCTGTTTTTTTTCATGAGCTGAAGCACAATATATTCTGCTCCAACCTTTTACCTTTACCCTGTGTGTATGCCCCCTTTTCAAATTTGATTCTTGTAAACAACATATTGGTGGATTATGGTTTTTAATCCATTCTGTTATCCATCTCCATTTTATGGGAGAGTTCATCCCATTAACGTTCAGAGTTATGATTGCTATGTCTTTCCCTCCATCTTCTTTCCCCATGTTTATGCTTTCAGTTCTACCTTCTCCCTTCTCTTCCAAAATAGAATTTTTTTGACCACTGCATCCCTTAGACTTTGCTTTCTTCTTTCACAGCCCCTTTTAATCCCTTTTCCCCTTACTATTTCTTCCTTCCCCTATAGCCTCCTCTCCTTTTTCTTTCCCCCTTCCCCTCCTACTGCCTATAGAGCAAGTTGTATTTCTATACTTAACTGAGTTTGTTGTACCCTCTTTGATTCCAATCACATGAGAGTACCTCTCAAACAATGCTCATCTCCCTCTCCTCTTTCCCTCTACTGTAATATATTTTTGTGCTTCTTCCTGTGATGAAGTTTATTTTTTTCCACCTCCTTTTCACGTCTCCCATTACAGTACCTTCCCACACTTAAATCACATTTGTTATAATCACATATTTTAATTTATACTCATGCCCTCTATCTACTTCCCTTTTATATTTCATAATAAATATACATTTCTCAAGATTAACAAGTATTATCTTTCCTTATAGGGATGTAAACAGTTTGCCCATATTGAGTAGCAAGTCCCCCCCCTCCCCCCGTTTACCTTTTTATGCCTGTCTTGAGACTTGCTTTTGAAGATTGAATTTTTCAATTGAGTTCTGACCTCTTTGTCAGGAAGGTCTGGAAATCCCTTATTTCATTGAAGATCCATCTCCTTGCCTGAAATATTATGCTCAACTTTGCCTTATGGAATATTGTATTCCATTTCCTTTAATCTTTAATGGAGAAGCTTCATGGTCCTGTGAGATACTGACTGTAGCTCTTCCATATTTGAATTGCTTCTTTCTGGCTGCCTGTAGTATTTTCTCCTTCACTTGATAGTTCTATAATTAGGCAACAATATTCCTTGGTGTTTTTAGCTTGGGGCTCCTTTCAGGTGAACAGTAGATTCTTTTGATGACTATTTTGCCCTCTGGATCTAGGACCTCTGCACAATTTTTCTTGATGATTTCTTGGATGATATTGTCCATCCTCTTTTTTTCATCATGGCTATCTGGTAGAACAATAGTCCTTAGATTTTCTCTCCTGGAACTATTTTCCAGGTCAGTTGTTTTTTTCCAATTAGATATTTGACATTTTCTTTTATCTTTTCATTCTTTAGGTTCTGTTTGACTGATTCTTGATGTCTCATAGATTCATTAGTTTCTACTTGCCTGATTCTAATTTTTATCAAATTGCTTTCTTCATTTATCTTTTGCAACTCCTTTTCCATATGTCCAATTTTTCCTTTTAACAAGTTATTTTCTCCAGTTAGATTTTGTACTTCCTTTTCCATATGTCCAATTGTCCTCTTAAATTCTTCTGTGATTACTTTTTTTTTTTCATATTTTTAAAGTCATTGGTAAGTGTTTCTTCTATTTCTCTAATTTGGCTTTCAAAATCCTTCCTGAGCTCTTCCAAGAATGCTCTTTATGCTTCTGACAAGTTCATATTCCCTTCTGGAGTTTCAGATGGGAGCACAGTCTCAATGCTTACCTCTTTGTTATTAAGATTCTATGGTCTTTTCTTTTCTACTTCCCTTCTTACTCATGATAATAACCCTTTTCCTGGCTTTTAAAGTAGATCTCAGCATCTGGGACACAGAGAGTTCTGTCCCACAGTTTTTGTTCCTAAAACTTGAGGCTTTGTGTGTTGTGACCTCTGGTTCTTTCAGTGAGAATGTGAAATGCTGAAGCTAACCTGGTACTGAGCTGGCTAAGGTTGGAAAACAGAGGCCAGGTGAGTTCTTTTGGGGTTTCCCCAAAGTTACCCTGGAGTTAGCTCGTTACGTGTGGGGGAGGGGTGGTCTGGCCACAGCAAGTCTCCTCTGCGGAGCTAGCACATAGGCAAACTCAGGGGTTGTTGATCCCATCTGTGCTAGTGCCTTCCCAATTCCCCTGGGGTGCTGAGACACACCTGGGGTCCTGGTTATGGCAGTTGCGGAATTCACCCTGCTTGGGCTCAGAATCTTCTCCTGGTTTTTTTGAGGTGGGGCTGTTTGGGATAAGTCTGATCCTGAACTTATCCCCTTCATACACAGCAAGAGGGACCCTCCTTAGCAATCTTCCTAGCCTCACATGCTAAGAGTCTGTTTACCTCTTCTGCTGCTCCTACTGTTCCAGAGTTTTTCCTGGGGACATATTCTCTGGGCTCATCAAGGTCAACAGGGGGAGGGAGATTGCAATTATCGATCCCTTCACCATCTTGGCACCACTCCAATATTTTTGCTAAGATATGACTGGACATTAATTTCCTAGTCTATTCTTAGCCCTTCATTATGGCTGAAACTTTATAGTTTGCTTGGAAAAGGCAGGAAACAGAAAGCTGGACATTTTTGAGGGGCTGGTAAGAGAGTCAAAGAATTTTTAAAAATTGTATATATATATTTTTATTTGTGACGCATGACCATATTTGTCACCTGAGGGGAAGGAATAAGTAGAAACAAACAGATCCAAATGAATGACAAGAGGAAATAATAGATAGAAGATGATGGGAACAATTAGAGGTGATAATATCAATTATAGGAGGCCAGAAAATACTAGAGAAAGGGTGAAGTTATAGATCCCATTAGAATAATATAGGGAGAATACAGTACATTTACATTGTACTGCTTTGGTCTCCTTCAAGCACAAGGTTTAATCAAGTGTTGTGAGAAAGCTTGGTAATAGTGATATATGGAGAGAGAAGAAGGTCTAGAACAGTTTCTGCAGGAAATGTGTATTGAGCTTTCATTCAGCTAAAGAACTTATGCCTTTTTTCAAAGAACTGCTGCCAAACTAATATCTTTCTGTTCTTTTTCTCTTTTTAATATATTAACCTAAATGCAGGACTATATATTTATTTGAATTACACTTAATCCTACTTTTTGGGGGGAAAGGGTCAATCTTCTAAACTACCATGATAGAAATTATCATCAAGCTCAATAGTGTCTATTTTTTTAAATTCACCTTTCCTTTTTCCAAGTTGGGACAGAATTGTGTGTTTTATAATATTCTAGCACTTCTCTTTATTTCCATGGTTTCTTAAACACTGTTAATGATTCTTCTGTATTTTACTATTATGTGATGTTTCATCCAGATGTAGAAATAAATATATTTAGTATATTGCTTTAATGAACTTAGTATCAGAATAAAGCAGAATTCATTTCAATTTTAGAGATTATAGTTGGCAAAAACTTTAAAGATAATATCTAGTTCGACTCCTTCACTTTACAGAGAAAGAAATGAGTCCTGGCAAAGTAAAAATCACTTCTCTAAAAAGTGATAAGATATTGACTAAATTTTACTGGATCCCTAAATAATGCCGTTAGTATTGCCAACTACATATTAATGAAATTGAATTTAATTACTTTAGTAGCTTTCTTTAATAGAATGTCGTTCTTCATTTAAACTATTAATAATGTTTCATCAGGTTATAATAATGGCATCATGAAGCTGAATTTGATATATGTGTAGAGTACATATGTTTCCATGCAAGCTATCTGTGCATTTATATGAGGTTTCTGAATTCTGCTCCCATTCAAGGGAAATTTTGATTCCTACCTAGATGTGGAGTAGGAGAAGGGGTCATAAAGCTGACTTCAATGTTCTCCTCTGAAAGAATGAAGTACCAGATTAGAATTGTATCTATCCGGCCATTAAATAGTGAGAGGAATGCCCCCCCCCACCCTCTATTTCAAGTTATTTATCTGGTTGCTATCCTTTGAAGAGGAAAAGGCAATTTAAGTTAATATCTATAAACTTGACACTTTTATACCAAAATTTAGTTCCACAAAAGGCATCCCCATAGAGTGAATAGTGGATGGCCCAAGTTATCCAAGCAGCTGGCAAAGAAAAATAAAAGTTATAGGTTAGAATATATTACAAGATGCATGGAATCAGTGAGCCTTGTAACTGGGAGCAAGATAGCTCAACTTGTCTCAGTTTGGCCTTGATCATACTTGAGGGAATGTCTCCAGTTTTTTGGTGGGAGAAAAGTTGAAAATTAGAGAAATATAGAAATCTAGTTTTCTCCTAAATGTCTCTTTTTCAGTGTCATGTCTTTATATATCTCTTCTTGAAGAGAGTCTCTAATAATATGTCCAGACATATGTAATTGTCTCCTCCCTCTCCTTTTCCTCTTCCTCCTCTTTTTCCTCCTCCTATTCCTCCTTTTCCCTATTCACATTCCTTCCTTCCTTTCTCTCTTTCTTAATTTCTTCATTATTATGACTATTACTTTTATAATTATTATTGTGTCTATAGTCTCTCAAAGCCTAAAAGGAAGAAAAGGTATCTTTTCTTTCCAGTGCTCTGGAGCTAACTGAGCCCAGAACTGGTTTTCATCAACATATAGTAAGATCTCATGCTAAGATGTCATGCTTGATGTCTGGGCAACATTTGTATCAAATGCACAAGGTGAAAAGATTTACTACTTTATAATTTGGAAGGATTTCTTCATGAAGTTTTAGGGCAGATTGTCAATGTTATAGAAAAGTGTTATGTAACTCTATATACTCTTGTATCAGAAAAAAAAAAATAAATGGCATAAGAAACCTGAGTTGCTTTGGTGAGAAGAAAAGAAACATCACTCATTTAATGGTTGCGACAACATATAGAAGGCTGTGACTACCTTTACTGGATACCTCATTAAGTTCTATTATAGTCAAGAAAAAAAAAATTCAAATATTTCACATCACAGAAATTATAGAGGTGGAGAGAAGCAAGGAGGTTGCCTGAGCTCTCCATAGTTTCCCTTGGAAACAATGTTAGATCAACACTCTAAAGAGATTCTGGAGTGACAGAACCTACAAAAAGATTGAATGAAATAATTTTCTAGCTTAGGATGACTCAGAAGGATTCAGGAAAGTCTGTCTCACTTGGGTAAAAGGAGAGCACATTCTGCTCAGAAGGCATCTGGGCAAGCCAGTGGGATGCTGTTAACCACAGCACAGATCAGCAACCTAGGCCCTTTGGTCTTGGTTTAGCAAGCTAGTCACATAGTTGGTTAACTGTGAGGCCTCCACTTCCAATAGAGAAAGCAAATTGCCGGCCCTGAAAACCAGGCAACAACAGGTATGACAAGGTTGGGTCACTACAGCACAGTGGGAAAGCTGTCAGCACCTGAGGCACAACAAGTAGCTTGGAACACTGCCCCATATGACCCAGCAGCAGAATACAATTTTGAAAGATGAACACCCCCAAATACCCCATCTAGTTCAAACAAAGCTACCATAGTGACAAGGACAATCAAAACACAAACAGAAAAAGACCAAATATCACAATGTCTGCATGTGAAGCCTCAAAGGGGAATATAAACTAGTATTAAACCCAAAAAGTTCTCTTGGAAGAATTCCATAAGGGTTTTAAAGTCAAGTAAGACAAGTAGAAGAAAACTTGGGAAAAAATGAGAGATATGCAGGAGAATTATAAAAAAAAAAGTCAACAACTTGGAAAAGGAAGCACAAAAATTGGCTGAAGGAAACATCTCCTTCAAAAATAGAATTGGAAAAATGGGGAACAAAGCACAGTAAAGAAAACAACTCCTTTAAAGAGCTGAATTAACCAAGTGGAAAAGGAGGTAAAAAATCTAATTGAAGAAAATAATTCTTTAAAAAGTAGAATTGAGCAACTTGAAGCCAGTGACTTTATGAAACATCAAGAATCAGTCAAATAAAATCAAAAGAAGGGGGGAAATATGAATACTTAATAGTAAAAAACAACTGACTTGGAAAATAGATCCAGGACAGATAACTGAAGAAGTTTTGGACTACGATCCATGATCAGTGATCATAATTCTTCATGAAGTTTTAGGGAAGATTATCAATGTTATAGAAAAGTTTTATGTAACTCTCTATATACTCTTGTATCACAAAAAAATAAATGGCATAAGAAGGAATTGATCATGATCAATAAAGTGCATGGAAAATACCTGTCAAGAAATTATCAAAGAAAACTGCCCTGATATTGTATAAGTGGGTAAAATAGTCATTGAAAAACCTGCAGATCACCCCCTTAAAGAGATCCCAAAATGAAAACTCCAAGGCATATTGTAACCAAATTAAAAAATTATTAGTTCAAAGAGAAACTATTGTAAACAGTCCGAAAAAAAACAATTCAAATATCAAGGAAGCCCATTCAGGATTACAAAGGACTTAATAGCTTCTAAATTAAAGGATCAGAGTGTTTGAAATATGATATTCTGGGAGGTAAAGAAACTTGGATTAAAACCAAAAATCAAATACCCAGAAAAAGTGAGCATAGTCTTTCATGGGAAAAAAAAAAAAAACTATTCAATGAAGTAGGGGACTTTCAAACTTAACTGAAGATAAGATCAAAGTGGAACAGACAAGTCAAACTTCAAATGCAAAACTCAAGAGAAACATAAGATAAACAGGACAGAAAAATGCATGTTATTCAATAAGATTGAACTGCTTACATACCTACATGGGAAGATGATATTTATAAATCTTGAGAACTGTATCTCTTTTAGGAAAGTTAAAAGGAGTATACCTAGACAGAGGGTGTGGGAATAAGTCAACTTTGATGTGATGATATAAAAAAGTAGTGGTGAAAAATGATTGCACTCAGAGAATAGGAAAAGGAGAGGCAGAATAGCATGAATTACATCACATAATGAGTCATAAAAGACTTACTACAGTAGAGGGAAAGAAGGGGGTGTGAGCATTGTTTGAACCTTACTCTCATCAGATTTGACTCAAAGAGAAAACAATATAAACCCTCAGTTGGGTATAGAAATTTATATCTCCCTATAGGAAAGTAGTAAAAGAAAGGGAAAGAAAATGGAGGGGGGGAAAGCTGATGGAACGTAAGGTAGATTGAGAGAGGTGGTGATCAAAACCCTGGTGAGGATGGGAAAAGAGAGAAAGGCATAAATGGAGAGGGGGGGAATGGATGGAAATACGAAATAGTGATCAGAACTGTGAATGTGAAAGGGATGAACTCTTCAATAAAACAGAAGCTGATGACAGAGTGTATTAAAAAACAAAATTCTACATTATCTTATCTTCAGAATAAACATTTGAAGCATAGAGATGCACACTGGAGTAAAGGTAAAAGGCTGATCTGGAATATATTATGTTTCAGCTGAAGCAAAAAACAAAAATAGCAGGTGTGCTACTCCTGATCTTAGACAAAGTAAAAGCAAAAATAGATCTAATTAAAAGAGATATGGAAGGAAACTACATCTTCCTAGAAGGTACCATAAACAAATAAGTAATATCAGTACTAAAAATATATGCACCAAGTGGTATACCTTCCAAATTCTTAGAAGGGAAGTGAGTTACAGGAAGAAATAGAGAGCAAACTATACTAGTGGGAGACCTCAACCTACCCCTCTCAGAACTAGATAAATCTAACCTCACAATAAACAGGAAAGAAGTAAAGAAGGTGAATAGAATTTTAGAAATGTCAGATATGATAGATCTCTGGTGAAAACTGAATGGGGATAGAAAGGAATACACCCTTCTCTCAGTGGTACATGTTACGTAGACACACAAAAAATGACCATGTATTCAGATGTAAAAGTCTCACAATACAATGCAGAAAGGCAGAAATATCAAATGCATGCTTTTCAGATTATGATGCAATAAAATTACATGTAATGAGGGGCCTTGGAAAGATAGATGAAAAAATAACTGAAAACTAAATAGTCTAATACTAAAGAATGAGTGTGTCAAACAACAAATCATAGAAAAAAACAACTAATAATTTCATCAAAGAGAACGACAATGAGAAATACTACCAAACCTTATGGGATGCAGTCAAAGCAGTTCTTAGGGGAAATTTTACATCTCTAAATGTTTAAGTAAATAAAATAGAGAAGAAACAGTTCAGTTAATTGAGCATACAACTAAAAAAAAGCTAGGAAAAGAGAAAATCACTTATCCGTTATTAAATACTTAATTAGGAATTATGAAAATCAAAGGAAAAATCAATAAAGCTGAAAATAAGAAAACTATTGAACTAATTAAAAAACTAAGAGCTGATTTTGTTTAAAAAAAAAGCAATAAAATAGGAAAACTTCTGGTTAATTTGATTTTTACAAAAGGAAGAAGAAAACCAATATCAAAAACAGAGTAAATTCACCACATAGAAGAGGAAATTAGGAGCTATTTTGCCAATAAATTTGATTATGTAAGTGAATGGCTGGATAGTTACAAAAATACAAATTGCCCAGATTAACAAAAGGTGAAATAAATACTTAAAGAAAAAAAGAAATTGAACAATTTATCAATGAACTCCTTAAGAAAACATCTCTAGTAGCAGATTGAGTTACAAGTGAATTCTATCAAACATTAAAAGAACAATGAATTCCAATACTTTATAAGCTCTTTGGAAAAATGGATAAAAGAGCCCTACCAAATTCTTTTATCACACATATATGTTGCTGATACCTTAATGAGGAAGAGCCTAAACAAAAGGAAATTATAGAGCAATTTCCCTAATGAACATTGATGCATACATTTTAAATAAAATGTTAGCAGAAATTGTAACAATTTATTTATGGATGTACCAACTTATTATGGACCAGATGGAATTTAGACTTATAATTCAAGGCTCATTCAATATTAGGAAAACTATGAACATGATTGACCATATAGATAACAACACTAAGAGAAATTATTTGATTATGTCAATAGATACAAAAAATAACACTTTAGACAAAATACACTCATTCCTATTTTAAAAAACCACTAGAGATCATAGGGATAAGTGGATTTTTCATTAAAATGATGAGTACTGTCTTTCTAAAACCATCAGGAAGTCATATATAATGGAGATAAGCTAGAAGCATTTTCAGTAAGGTCAGGGGTGAAACAAGGATGCCCATTATCACACTGTCACTGAATATTGTACTGGAAATGTTAGCTTTAGTGATAAAAGAAAAAAAAGAAATTGAAGATATTAGAAAAAGTAATGAGGAAACAAAACTGTCATTCTTTGCAGATGAAATGATGGTATACTTACAGAATCCTAGATAATCAACTAAAAGAAACTACTTGAAATGTTAAACAGTTTAAGCTAAGTTGCAAGATATAAAATAAACCCACAGAATTTTATGTATGTATGTATGTACATATATGTGTGTGTGTGTGTGTGTGTGTGTGTGTATCACCAACAAAGTCCAGCAGGAAGAGATAGAAAGAGGAATTCCACTTTATATAATATATAATATGTTTAATAAAATATGTAAAACTAAAATATTTGGAATCTATCTGTGAATATAAACCTGGGAACTCTATGAACACAGTTATAAAACACTTTTCATGCATATCAAGTCATATCTAAACAATTGGAAAAATATCAATTGTTCAAGGGCAGTCCAAGCTACTATAATAAAAATGACAATTTTACCTAAATTGAGTTATTCAGTTCCATGCCAAGTAAACTACCATTTTTTTGAGCTAGAAAGTAAATAACAAAATTCATCTGAAAGAACAAAAGGTCAAGAATATCAAGGGAATTAATGCAAAAGAAGATGGCCTAGCAATACTGGATCTGATAATATAACGTTTCAGTCTTCAAAACTTTTTGGTACTGGCTAAAAAATAGAGTGGTAGATTGATGAAATAGGATAGGTACTCAAAACACAGTAGTAATGAATATAGTAATCCACTGTTTTACAAACTTAAAGATTCTAACTTCTGAGATAAGTATTCATTATTTGAGAAAAATTGCTGAGAACACTGGAAAATACTATGGCAGAAATTAGGCACAGAACAATCTCACACCATCTACTGTGATATAGTCAAAATGGGTATATGATTTGGACATAAAAGGTGATACCATAAGCAAATTAAAAGAGTAAGAAAGACATTACCTGTCAGATTAGTGGAGAAGGTATGCATTTATGACCAAACAAGAGACAGATAATATTATGAAATGCAAAATGTATAATTTAATTGTATTACATTGAAAAAGTTCTTTGGTAGAGCCAAGATGGCAGAATAAGATCAACTACTCACCTAAGCTCTTAGAAAAACTCCTTTAGATGCCCCTAGAAAGAGAATATGACCAAATTTTGGAGGTGCAGAATCCAATAGGAGACAAACTGGCAAATTCACAAATCAGGACAGACTGGAAGATCAACAGGAAGGATTTGTTCCTAGGGGGTGACCCACAGCAGGAAACTCCTAAGGTAGCCTCAGGCAGCAGCAGTATGGCAGCCCAGGGCATGAGACAAGCAGAGTGAAGTGAGTGACAGCCACTGAGCCCCAGGTATCAGCTGCAGCTGCTCCTGAGACTTTCAGGCCACAGATTAAATATCTGTAAGTCATCTACTTAATTTTCTGGGAGCCAAAATGGCAGAATAATAGGTAAATACTCTCTCTTCCTCCCCTTATTGACCTCAAAAGAACCATAAAATATTTCCCCAGAAAAATCCTGGATCAGTGGGAACAGTTGAAGGGGCAAACAGTCTTGGAACACCTGAGGCTAGGAAAATAGGTACGGGGGAATCCTGTTACTGTGGCAGAGGCTAACCAGAAGGAGAAGAGCCCCAGATGGGGTGGAAACTTACATTAGGACCCAGTTGTGAACTGAACTTGCCTTTGCTCTAGCTCAGCCAAGGAGATCTCCTGTGACCAGATCACCCCTACCCCCACACTTAACAAGGTAGCCTCAGGACTAACTCTGGAAATACAAAACAAAAGGAAAAACAAAGGCACATGCCTTAGCTTTCCCACACCAGCAGTTCAACAACAGATTCTCCAGCTTTGAACTTAAAGAACCAGAGGCCACAACACACAAAACCTCACCATCATGAGCAAGAAGTAAAGAAGGAGGGAAAAGACAATAGAATCTTTCTATGGGGACAAGGACCCAAACATCATTATCAAAGAGGTCAGTGTTGAGACTGTACTCCCATCTGAAACTTCACATGCACAAACAGCTCTCCTGGAACAGCTGAAGAAGGAAATAGAAGAAAAAATGGCCAATGATTTTCTAAGTATGAAAAAAAGAATTCCTTGAAGAGAACAGTTTTTTGAAAAGGAAAATTGAACAAATGGAAAAGGAAGTACAAAACTTACTGGAGAAAATAATTCCTTAAAAGGAATAATTGGACAGATGGAAAATAAGATGCAAAAGTTCACTGAAGAAAACAATTTGATGAAAATTAGAATTGGAAAAGGAGAAACTAATGACTCTATGAGACATCAAGAATCAGTCAAACAAAATGTAAAGAATGAAAAGATAGAAGAAAATGTAAAATATCTAATCAACAACTTCATTCAAGAGAAGGACAGTAATGACACAACCTATGGAATACTGCAAAAGCAGTTCTTAAGGGAAGTTTTCTATCTTTGAATGCCTACATGAATAAAATAGAGAAAGAAGAGAACAATGACTTGGGCTTGCAGCTGAAACAGCTAGAAAAAGAACAAATTCAAAATCCCCAAGTAAATACCAAATTAGAAATACTGAAAACCAAAGGAGTGATCAATAAAATTGAAATTAAGAAAACTATTGAACTAATAAACAAAACTAATAGTTGGTTTTATGAAAAAACTAATAAAATTGAAAAACCTTTGGTCAATTTGGTTAAAAAAAAGAAAGAAGAAAATCAAATTACCAATATAAAAAATGAAAGGGGTGAACTCACCTCCATTGAGGAAGAAATTAAAACAGTAATTAGAAATTACTTTGCCCCAATTTTATGCCCATAAATTTGACAATCTAAATGAGATGGATGAGTATTATTTAAAAAAATATAGATTGCCCAGATTAAAAGTAGAGCAAGTTGAATACTTAAGGAACCTCAAATATATAGAGAACTGAGTCAAATTTATAAGAAAACAAGTCATTTCCCATTTGATAACTGGTTAAAGGATATGAACAGGCATTTTTCAGATGGAGAAATTAAAACTCTAAATCACCATTGATTGGAGAAATACAAATTAAAACATATCTGAGATAGCACCTCATACATATCAGATTGCCTAATGTGATAGGAAAGAAAAATGTTGAATGTTGGAAAAGATGGAAAAATGGAAAGACTCATGCATTGTTGACAGAGTTGTGAACTGATCCAACCATTGTGAAGAACAATTTGGAACCATGCCCAAAGGGTTTCTGTGCATACCTTTTCATCCAGCAATACCAGTACTAGGTGTATGTCCCAAAGTGATCATAAACAAGGACCCATATTTGCAAAAGTATTTATAGTAGCTGTTTTTGTGGTCGCCAAAAATTAGAAATTTAGATGATGCCCATCAGTTGGGGAATGATGAATAAGTTGTGATATATGGATACAATATAAGAAATGATGAGCAGGTGGATTTCAGAAAAACCTGAAAAGATTTACGTCAACTGATGCTGAGTGAAGTGAGTGGAACCAAAAGAACACCTTATACAGTATCAGCAATATTATATGATGATTAACTATCATAGACTTAACTTCTCTCAGAAATGCAGTGATCTGAGGCAATTAAAGAAACTCCTTCCTGATGGGAAATTCTATCCATGTCCAGAGAATGAACTATGGAGTCTGGGGATGGAAGCATACTATTTTCACTGCTTCTTCCTCTTTATTTTTTGCTTTTTTTTTTTCTTTTTCATGGTTTTTCCCTTTATGATGATTTTTTCTGTCACACCATGACTAATGTGCAAATATGTTTAACATGATTGCACATGCATAAACTATAGTAGATTCTTTGCTGCCTTAGTGAGGGGGGAGTGAAGGGAAGAAAAGAAGGAGAAAAATTAGAACTCAAAATCTTGTGAAAAATCACACCATTTCTTTACATATAATGGTAAAAAGACTACTACATGCAAAGAAGAAATCAAAATAAGCAATTCCACATGATCTCCTGCCGGATATTTTCTAGATTTCTTTGAAGTTTCATTGAAGGAAATCTTTTTATTCTGGATGCCATGTAGTTATTAAGCACATGAAATCATGACATGCTGTACTGGTTCCATAAAGTAATCTGCGTTTTCCAAAGTAGCTCTGTATCTGTTTATACATGGTTTGGCAAGGTGTACAATGGCTGATGACTTTGAAAAATCCTATCCTTTTCCCTATTTACCTGGGTTCCATTGCTCTGGGGCAATTATATTTTCAACATGAAAACCAAGCTGCCAAGTGCTTCAAGTGTATATTAACCTAGAATCCTGAGTAAAATTCTATTTTTTTTTTTTTTTTACTTTCAAGGTTTCTCCCTAGGAAAAAGGGAATTAAAAATAAAACCTAGAGTATGAGCATGAAACAGGTTTCGAACCAGCAACTTTATCTTCAAAGTGAAAAACAAGGAACTAAAAAAAAAAACCCAAAACCTAAATGTTTGTTATGAATAATCATTAATTAACCATTGCTTAATGATTATCACTATGCTAAGTAATATACATATATTAAATGAGTAGAATAAATTGAAAAGCTGTTACAAGCAATTTCTTAGGAAACAGATGCTACTTAGCTCCTTTACATGAGTACAGGCTGAAAAGCAACATTAAATGGGCTACATTTTACTGCTCTCCTCTCCCTCAACTTTTCTTCTCCTTACTCTGCTTGTCTCCCTGTCCTTCTTACTCTCTTCTTCCTTCATTTTTTCCTTTCACTGTCCTTCCTTCCCATTTCTCCCACCCCCCTCAATTCTTTACCTTTAAGCACAACTGCCTATGAAGCTATTGCCACCGTACCTGCTATGGTTGGTCCTATCCTGCCACTTGGGTTTCTGGAAAAAGGGAAATATAGAATCTGTCTTTTTAAAAAAATTTCACAAAATCCTTTAATAAAAGAAAGACATGAAATAGGAGCCCCAGTGTCTGAGCTCACAACTTGCTGCCTATGGATAAATCCTTCATAATATACTCTAGAGAGCTTAGAGAATGTTCCTTCAAGACAGTTGAGTGGCATGATTTTTAGAGTTTTGGACTTGTCTGAGTCAAGACTCATGAGTTAAAATTCTGCTTCAGATACTTATCTATCTGTATGACCTTAAAAAATTATTCTCTCTCAGCCTGAGTTCCCTCATCTGTGAAGTAGGGAAAATAAAAGTAGCTCCCTGAAGTGAGGACCAAATGAGATAGTATGTGAAAATCTCTTTGCAAACTCTAGAATGCTATTTAAATGATAACTATTAATCGTTATCATTAATGTAAAGCCTGCCAGGTGGGGAGAGAGAGTCTTTTTTAAAAGAAAGATTTCCTTCTTTCATATATATCTGTGGTTTTAAGGCTTAGCAGAAAAATTTTGATTTTTCATTACCAAACAATTGAATTGTCATGATGAACAGAAAGGATGCATTGCCTTCTCTGAAGATATATATAGAAAGGAGTGCATCCTTCATGCACCAAAGAAGGGCACAGAGGGAATGCTACACTTGTATTTTCTCATCTAGAGAGCTTTGCTATGTTTTTAGGAGGTATCTTTTTGGTATTCTACTAGCCACTTATTATTTTGACTGTTATGAAGACTGATAGCTTTCTCAATATACCTCTATACTAAAAAGTGATGGATGATAGTTAATATGAGTATACATTACTTGAGAGATGCTCTCTGATGAGTTCATGATTTTAAATTTAATTTTGTAGACTGTTGAACTTTCCCTTTTTTTTTGTGGCTGATCAAAACAGCTTTATATGCCATTGCTTTTGTATACAAAAAGGAAATCATGCAGGAAAAGATAGTTTGTTTTATACCCTATCTGACCTGGAAGTTAGCTTCTGGACCTTACATGCATGAAACCCAATCATATTGTTCTTTTTTGCAGGTAGAAAGACTGAAATTGCACCCCACCTCTGATGTCCTTCTACTTTTCTATATTATGGTTGGAAATCTTTCTCAAAGGTCTAAGAACTGGTAGGACATCCCAGTTGTTTTCCAGTTACTATTCTTAAACACAATATAGGATTATTTCAATTACTTACAGGGATCACAGTTTCCTATAGGTTAATAAAACAGGCATTTCCACAGGAATTTGCTTGTAATTCTCAATTGATTTTATGGGAACTATCTGAGGTCAGAGTCCTTAATCTAAGACCATGAAGTCTATGAAGAAAAGTCAATATAAATAATCTTACAGATATTTTATGCATTTATTTTCATAAGAAAAAATAAAAAGTTTCAGCCAACAATTTTGTTTTCCTTATCATTACAGAAATTGTTAATAATAATATACAAATATAATTATTAATATGTAAAGATTTGAGACAGGAGACTTGAAATCAGAACATTGAGTCATAAGGTAAAGGATAATAAAATTATGTATTTTGAACTGAAAAGCACAATTGTCCATTATGATTTTACAAAAGATGAAAGGAGGTCAACAGTGCTTAATGTGACTTGGCCAAGGTCACACAGATAAATAACAACAAAGTTCAGATGCAGTTTCTCTGGTTCAATTACTTGCTAGATTGTGTGCCCATGGATAAATTATTTCATTTCCCTTGAATCTGTTTTCCACATTCTTAAATAAATTTAAAAAATTACAAAACACTTTTCATACAAATAAAGTCAGATCTAAACACTTGGAAACATATCCCCTGCTCATGGGAGGGTGAGCCAATATATTTTTTAAAAAATGATATTTCTGCCTAAACTAATGTATTTATTCAGTGCCATACCAATTTGGTAACAAAATACCAAAAAATTATTTAATAGAGCTAGAAAAACAATAAAATTCATCTGAAAGAACACAAGGTCATGATTAGAATATTAAGGGAATTAAAGAAAAAAAAGGTAACCCAGCAATAACAAGTCTCAACTATACTACAAAGAAATAATTATCAAAACTATTGGTGCTGGCTAAGAAATAAAGTGATGGGCCAGTGGAATACATTAGGCCCACAAAACATAATAGTCAGTAAGCATGGTAGCCTAATGTTTAATAAACCCAAAGACCCTGGTTTTGGAATAATATCTGATGAGAACTTCTGGGAAAACTGGAAAACAATAGGGCACAGAGCAGACCAACATCTCACACCATATATCCAGATAAGGTCAAAATAGGTGCATGATTTAGACATAAAGGGTGACACTATGAGCTAATTGGAAGAGCAAGGAGCAGTCTACCTGTCAGATCCATAGGGAGCAGAAGAATTCATAAGCAAACAAGATATAGAGAATATTACCAAATGTAAAATAGATAATTTTGATTATATTAATTTATAATGCTTTTGTACAAACAAAATCAGTACAACCAAGATTAGAAACAAAGCAGAAAGCTAGGGAACAGTATTTACAGCAAATGTCTCTCATAAAGGTCTCATTAGAATACAAGCCATTCCCTAGCAAAATATTACAAATTGAGGTGCTGTCCATCCACTGGGGAATGGCTGAACAAACTGTGGTATATATATGTAGTAGAATACCATTTGCAATAAGAAATGATGAGCAAGTGAAATTCACAAAAACCTGGAAAGATTTCTATGAACTACAGTGAAGCAGAACCAGAACATTGTACACAGTGGTAGTAACATTGTGTAATGACCAACTTTGATAGACTTAACTGTTCTCAGCAATAACTAGGTCTAAGATAATAGCAAAAGACTCATGATGGATTATGTTTTCCACATCCAGAGAAAGAACTATGGAGTTTGAATGCAGATTAAAGCATACTATTTTCTTTCTCATGGATTTTTCCTCTTATTCTGATTATTCTTTCAAAATATGATTAATGTGGAAATAGATTTAATATGTTTATACATGTATAGCCTCATCATATTGCATGACCTCTTGGAGAAAGTGAAGCAGAGGGGTGGGGGTGGGGTTGGAATTAAAAATCTTATAATAGTAAATGTTGAGAACTATAACTAAAAAAATGAATGAATAAAAGATAGTAGTAAAACAACATTACCATTATTGTATACAGTATTCTCTTTGTGCCACTCATTGAAACTTTAATCTCTGGCAAGGAAAAAAAAATTTGAAAATGACCATTTATAATTTTAGAAGTTTGAAGTTGATAGGAGCCTGCAAGGTAACTTGGTGGATAGAGTGGTTGACTTGTCATTAGAAAGACTTGAATTCAAATACAGCCTCAGATATTTATAGGCCTATGACCCTGGGCAAGTCATTTCACCTTCTTCCTGGAGAAGAAAATGGCAAACCTCTCCAGTATCTTTGATATATCTTTGCTGAGAAAAACCCAAAAGGGGTCACAAAGCATTGGAAACACCTGAAAATGATTAAACAACAAATAAAAGTTAAAATTGATTGATAAGGTAAAAACCACATTGAAAATGGTGAAACATTGTTAAGGATTAAGAGGGAGAGGATTTAGGCAGTTTGGGATCAGTAGTGTCTAACAATTGAATGAATGCTAACTCGTGATCCATAGCACCTTTGTACAAATCATACCACTGTGTACAAATCACACTTCTACTTCAGTGACATTGAAAAAGACAATTAGTTCAATGTTCCTAGGCTCTGTTTCCTCTTCTGTAAAATGAGGGGGAATCAACCACATTGTGTCTGAAGTCCCTTCCAGTGTTATGATCCATTGAACCTTGTTTTATCCAGGTAATTTGGTTGAAAAACTGAGAGGAGGTATTGGATGATAGTTTGAGGTGATGGTTAGAATTTGATGTAAAGTTTTCATAATGGAGAAGACTATTTTCAAATTTTCATTACTAGAGAGGGAAGCAATATATAGTAGAAATAAAATAGTCCAGAGATAGTAGGGAAGAGAAAGTCAGTGGGTAGAGGGCTTGTAATATTAGAACCCAACTCTCATCTGGGATGAAGAGGAAATAACATATATATTGGAAGAGGTTTAGAAGTCTTCTGAACTTCAAGAGAGGTATGAAAATGGAGAGGGTAAGAGGGAGAAGGGGAGAAAGGGACTTTTAGAGCGTATATATATAATAAGATTAGGATGATGGGGTGAATAGATAAGGGAGGGATTTTTAGAGGGGTAACTAACATAAGGAATAAGAGGGTAAAGGGGGAACATAATGTAAGAGACTGAGAAGGAAAATAGTGAGAAAAAATAGGATGGAGAGAAAGTCATAAATAGTAATTACAAAGTTTAATGTGAATTAGAAAAATATAACAAAATTGATTTTGAAAAAAAATTAAGAAGTCTAGAATATCAAAGGAAATATTGGGGAAAATGTAAATGAAGGAGGCTTAACAGTACCGGCTCTCAAACTGTGTTATAAGGCATCAATTATCAAAACCATCTGGTACTACTTAAGGTGTAGAATTGGTAGCTCAATAGAATAGAATAGACATACAATTTATGGCAGCAAATAGCAATAATCTCATATTTGACAAGTGTAACGACTTAAGATTTTAGAATAAAAATTCGTTATTTGATAATTTTTTTTTTGAAAAACTGGAAAGCAGTATGGCAGAAACTGGGCATAGACCACTATCTTGCACTATTTGCCAAGAAAATGTCAAAATGGATACATGACAGATATAGAGAGCTTTTACATGAAAATTAGAACATGGAACGTATTTATCTGACTTACGGTTAGATGAACAATTTATGAATAAGTGAGAGAGAGCAAAGTTAGATGTAAAATGGATAATTTTGATCATAGTAGATTAAAAATATTTTATGAAACTAAGTGTAGCCAAGATCAGAAGGAAAGCAGAAAATTTAAATTCTTTTTTTTCTATTAACAGTTTATCAGAAAAATTTTATCTCATATCTCAAATATAAAAGTAACTTTGTTATGTCTATGAGTACTACTCATTCCTCAGTTGATAAATGGTCAGAGTATATGAACACAGTTTTCCAATGCAGAAATCAAAACAATTTATAGTCTCATAAAATTATCTAAATCATGATTGATTAGAGAAATGCAAATTAAAACAACATTGAAATATCATTTTATATCTGTCAAATTCACAGAAATAATAAAAGATGAAAGTGACAAATGCAGAAGAGATGTGGAAAAATTGGGACACTATTTCATTATTGGTGGAATTATGAACTAAGCCTGCAATTTTTAAGAGCAATATGGAATTATATGCAAAGAGGCATTAAAGTTCATATACCCTTTGAACCAGCAATACCACCACTTGGTCTATTTCTGAAGTTAATGAGGGGAGAATGAAAAGAACGTATATGTCCTCAAATGTTTATAACAGCTTTCTTTGTGGTGCCAAAGAATTGGAAATTTCTGGGATGTCCATCAATTGGGGAATGTTTAGACATGTTATGGTACATAATTGTGGTGGAATGTTTCTGTGATATCAGAAATTATGAGCTCAGTGATTCTAGAAAAAAAAGCATGGAAATACTTGCATGAAGAGATGAAGAGTGAAATGAGAAGAACCAAGAGAACACTGCATACAGTAATAGCAATATTGTTTTACGAATGACTTTGAGTAAGTTATTTTGACAATTGTAAATATCCATATTAATTATAAAGGAAGAAAGATTCTGTCTGCATCCAGAAGAAATGATAAATAGAATTTTCAGTGTGTGTGTGTGTGTGTGTGTGTGTGTGTGTGTGTGTGTGTGTGTGTGTGCACTAGTAGCTGTCTCTAGGGCAGGACAGGAGAAAAGGAAGAAAAAAATGAATTTACATGATAATTTTGTTGTTTATTTGAAAGGAATAGCAAGTTGTGAATAGTAGATTTGCAGTTTTATGTGCAATCATTTTTTTATTGTACTGTTATAGAAATGCTTCTCTTATTCCATAAATTAAAAATAAAAATAAAATAAAAAGAGAGAGAGAGCAGAGATGATTAAGGATGCATCTGTCAAAGATGATGTCAGGAATGGGATCAAAAGAATAAGAAATGTGGCTGGCCCTGGCAAGGAAAAGAGTCATCTCTTTCTCTAGGACCAGGGGTAAGGTTGAAGGAGTGGGTGATAATGTCAAAGTATTTTGAGATGAAGAAAATTGGAGGAGAGAGAGCTGTCATTGAATAATCTCTAATGGTGCAATAAAGTAGGAGGTAAATTTCTTAGCTAAGCATTTAGGGAAAGTCTAGGAGGCCTGAGAAGGAAATAGACAGTTTGAAATAGCTTTTGTGAAGAGTAACATAGGGTATTAGGGGGAAAAAATAATAGGACTGCCTAGTTGCAGTGAGGTTCCAGTTGAAATTCTATGGTTTTCTTATGTCCCCCTTTGGCAATATTGTGAAACTTCTGCCAGGAACATTCGTGAGTAGAAGCAGAGGTTGTGTAGAGTTGGAGTCATACAGAGCTGAAGCATGGTTGAGACAAGTGATAAGGTCAAACAAACAAAACAAACAAAACACCTTTGACAGGACATTAAAGTTGGAAAGACTGCTAATAGGAGTTAGTAAAGAAATGTCTAGAAAATACACTGAGCAGCATGGAGTACGTATTCCTGTTGCATCTCGAGGATCAGGTCATTGAGGGATACGATAACAGGTATAGCCACTAGTAAGTAATATGGTTGTAGAGAGAGTAACATGGGGATCTCCGTAGCCAGGTTTCAGTGAATGCTGACAGATCGAAAGGTGGTAAGAGAAAGAGATCAAGATGGAAAAGATGTTTTGTTTTGTTTTGTTTGAATTCAGTAAGGCACAGTGGATTGGATCTGAGGCTTAGACATTCTGAATTTAACATTTATTTCAGCATCTTAGTAGTTGTATGGCTCTGGGCAAATAACTTAAACTACTTCTGTCTGTTTTTTCAACTCTACAATGAGAATAATAATAGCACCTATCTCAAAGCATTATTGTTATGATTAAATGAGAAAATATATAAAGTGTTTTACATATAAATATAAAGTGGATAAAGTATTTTGGATAAGGTATTGCAAATATTACATTGAACTATCGGACAAATAATTCTTGGGATCCCCTAAGAGGTAATATTTAGTATTACTTAGATTACAAAATAAATTACAAATATTTGAAGACTATGCAATAATAATATGACTTTTTCATCTATGATTTTCTTCTCCTTTTGGTCTTTTTACCATCTTTGATTTCTACACCTTATACATGATATTAAAGAAAATTACCTATCATATATTCCAAAAATAATAGTATATGACAAACTTTAGGAAATTTGTTTATCAACTCATCCATTTTTCTCTACTTATGTAGAAGGAAAATGTGTTTTCTGAATTATTGTCATGTGCCATTTGTGCAAAACAAATAAACAAAACAAAGGAAAAGAAAGCTTCATCTCATATGTGGCTTGTGGATTCACTTATCTTTTGACATAATCGTTAAACATTTCAACCAGGAGGGATCTTTGATCTCATCTAATTGTACTTCTTAAACTTCACACAAGGAGAAAGAAGTCAAGAGAGGTGAATTAACTCAAAATTACATAGCAAGGCAGTGTTTATATGTTTGCAGAAATGTACACACACATATTCACATCTGTGCATTTATATACATATATGTATGTAGGTGTACATATGTCTGTGTGTATATACACACATCCAGCTAGTTGGTTCAGTAGATAGAGTCCTGACTTCAAATCTGACTTCAGACTCTGACTAGTTATGTGACCCTGGGCAAGTCTTTTAACCTTGCTTGCCTGTTTTCTCATCTGTAAAATGAGCTGGAGAAGGAAATGACAAGTCACTTCAGTATCTTTGACAACAAAATCTTAAATGGGATCACAAAGAGTAAGGCATGACTGAAAAATGCCTGAACAACAAACACACATATACAGATGTAAGACAATGCTTGCACACATATACATCTATGTATGTATATATGTGTGTTTACATATGTATGTATAAATGTTTATCAATGCCTATATGCATGTATTTATGCAACATTTAGAGAGAGGCAGTGAGAAATACAGAGACAGAGAGCACCTGTGTGAACAAAAACAAGGAGTGAGACAGAAAAGAGAAGTGATTTGCGGTGTGTATATGTGTGTGAGAGAGAGAGAGAAACAGACAGATAGAGACAGACAGACAGAGAGAGTCCTTACGTAATGTGAACAACAAAACAAGACACTGGAGGCTATCACTGACAAAAATGGATATAAACCTTAGTACATTCCCTTCAGAACAGCTAGGTGACAGTAGATAGAGCACTATGCTTGGAGTTAGGAAGATCAGAGTTCAAATTCATCCTCAGACACATGCTAGGTGTGTGACATTGGGCACATCACTTACCCCTGTCGGCTTCAGGTTTCTCATTGGTAGAATGAGTTGCAGAAGGCAGTGGGAAACTACTCCAGTATCTTTGCCACGAAAACCCAAAATGGAGTCATGGACAGTCAGACACAACTGAAAAATGTCTAAACAACACATTCTCTTAAGGAGATTACAATCTCATGGGAATTAGAGGCTTATTCCCCATTATGCATAAAACAAATAATGAGTAAAGAATTACAAATTTTAAAATTTCTTTTCACTGTTTTATGTACCTCTTTTCCCTATTGTGCATATCCCGAGTCCCTCAGAAAGCTGTCTCCTGATGCAAGAAAGAAGAAAAAAATTGAAAAAAAAGTAAAAAAGAAACCTAGTAAATAAGTGGTTTATAACCATAGGTCTATGGATTGATACAAGAGGTCGATGAATTTGATTTTGGGGAAATTATGTCTTTATTTTCATGATCTTCAATTATACATTTCATTAAGTTACACATGGAGGTAGTCTTTGGAGTTGAGCCTGGTCTTGTTTTCACAGAATTCAGTTACAGTGGTTTTGCTATTTTTATTCTTTCCATTTGCTATTTGGTAGTCATTGTACATTATATTTTCCTGGTTCTTCCCACTTCTTTTCACACTGAGTTGTGTCTTTCATGGTGAATCATGCCTTCTAACCCAGCAATATCCCATCAGGTTCATCAGTTGATATTTATGTGACCTTTCCCCAGTTGAGGGGAATTCACCTGGTTTCTAGTTCTTTGATTCCAGAAAAAAAATGCTGCTGTAAATATTTTGATTCTATATAATAACTTTAATTTCATTATATTCCATCTTGTGGTATTTGCCTAGAAGTGAAACCACTGATTTAAAATGAATTGGCATTATAGTCCCTTTCTTTAAATTATTTGTTTTTTTTTTTTTAAATTGCAATCCAGAATAATTAGGCCAACTCACAGTTCTACCAAAAACGCATCATTGTGGCTTTCACATTGATAATTCCCTATGTACTATTTACCAATGTTCTTAGTATGAGGTTAAATAACAGACTTACTATGATAAACATTCATAAATGTATAATTTCTTCCTTTTTTTCTTTTAGTGTAGTAATTTTTCTGAAGAGATACAGTTGTCTTCTTCAGTTATAGCTCATTTAATCGCAGGAACATGGTTCTATATTTTGGTTAAAATATTTTCCAGAGATGATGATTGTGATGGCAAGCAAAGGAGGATCTTTTGCTCAAGTGCCTCTGATTGAATCTTGCCTTTTATCAACCAAGAATCTTTACTAGAAGTAAAGTACAGAAATAAGAGTTTCTTTTACTGGAAACAGTATATGCATTTGTATTGTTAATTATTTTAATGTGATTAACGTTCTTCCTCACCCTTTAATGGGTGAAGGGGAGAGGGTGAAGGGTGAATGGGAAGATTTGTCAGAAGGCCCACACCTTTTCTTAATGAGGCAGTGGTTCTCAAGGGTTTTGATGTCCTCTGGCTCTAAAAAAGTATATAAAGAGTCTGAGGTGCAGTTTTACTTTGGGGCTTACGGACTAGAAGTGTTTGGTCAGAGGAGACTCTGGGAAGCTGCTAAGCAGCCCCCCCTCATCTTTGTTTTTGTTGTTGTTGTTGTTTTTACCCCCATCTTTGAAAACCCAGATGTTGGTGCTTCCCTCTCTGGTAACTATGTTCAGGCAATTGGATCTGTCTATTGATCTGTCTATTGATCTGTCAGATATTTGGAAGCATGTCTGTTGACCTCGAATTTCTCTCTATTTTCTCTGAAGTTCAAGGTGCTGACTTTTTCCCTGAACTAAGCGATTAGAATGATTAAAGTGATTGTTGACTCCTCAAAAGTTGCCTTTATTTTTATAAATGCAGATCTAAGAACCTGTGGTAGTAGGCCTCCCTGTGTATGTTGAGGTGCTTACTGTTACAATGATTAAATAGGAGTTGCTATCCTCAAAGCTCCGTTACTAAAGCAGATAAGAAGTTAATGTTTGTGATCATGCTTAGGAATGAGATGAGAAATTCCTTGATATACTGAAATGGAATGAAAGGGGGGAATTGTTGTGGTAAAACTAGTTCAATCAGTTTCATTACTTTATATATGATGAAATAAAATCTGTTGTCCTAATGATTGGTGTTTCTGTGAGTCAGAATGATTCTTTTTGTAATGTAATAAATTGATATTTTGATATTTATAGCAAAATCAAAGGAAAACACTTACATGTCAGTTACTTGTTCCTTCCCAATTACTATGTTTCTTTGTTGGCTATTTCTTCCAGGAATGGCTGAAAAAATAATTCCTTTTTGGCACTCACTGGCATGATAGTTCACAAAAAAAAAAAAAAAAAAGAGTTTTGTTTGCTCTGTGGGCAGCATATCTCCCTTTGGGGAGAGAGGCTATCATTCTGCTAAATAAATGACATAAATTATTTACCCCTGGGAAACAAATCTGGTTTGAAAAATTCACTTACAAATTAGGGAAACTCTTCACTTAGATTCTAATTTCTCAAGTACTTTATATTACTGTCCTTACAGATTAATGACCAGAGCAAGGCTTTTTGGAGAGGCAAAATAAATATTATCTATGTTGTTTGCTTTTACATTGCACAAATTACATAGAGTGCTTCTACCATACCATATCCAAGAGATACTATCTTCTATCCTATATAAGTGTGTGTATTGTAACTATCTCATAGCCACTCCAGATTTCATCGTAAAGGTTTTTGTTTTGTTTTTTTCTCCCAAATGGAAAACACTTTTCACTCCTCCATTTCTATCTCTGTTCCCTGATGACCAGTCTAGAGTATAACCTATTTTTGAAGTTTCTACTTTCTTTCCTCCTTCTCATGTTTCCAGAGTGAGGTAATGTGGAGGTATGAGTGTGTGTAAATTAATACATATGATGGAAGATGAGATTATTTTCTGAGCATTTTAATCTAGAGCAATAATCTTCATTTCACATGACTTCTTTTTCTACAAACTTAACAACCTAGTAAAATAAAGATCAGAAATGGAATCCACAAATACTGTAAACCAGGTATTCTGTTGACTGCCGTTCTAGAACATCGTGTCATGTCACATTTAATTGAATTTCATCTGGGAAATTATCAACAGGATCTCTTGCCCTCATCATGCTCTATGAGGAAAAATGATAATCTCAAGACACAAAATTATCTTTTGTTTTTCAAAATTATCTTATAATCATTAGAAATAATAATTAAGTGTAACTTAAAATAGGTAATGGACCAATCATGAGAAAATAAAACTTAAGGGAGAAACAGAGACAAGAGACAGATATAATCTTTCTTTTTCATGTTTCTTCAACTGTCCATAATATAATTTCTCCCAGATTCATTATTTTAGTGAACTTACTGCCAATCAGGAAAAGTCCAGATCCTTAAAGGCTTGGAGATAGCTTCCTTGAAAGAATTTTCCATCTCTTCCTCCTGCTGGTGATTTCACTTCTATCACAGTAACTGCTTATTTTCTCTAATACTCACTCAACTGTCTACTTCAGAGATAAAACTTCCTTCATTGCAGATGATTTTTCCCTCTTATCTTAATCATATAAAAGATATTTTTTCATTCCAAGATAGAATGAAATGCACTTCTAAGAGTCTTCATTAAGTCAGTCATGCTTATAAAGCAGCCAGTCAAAGCCTTTCTATACTATTATGTAACAAAGATTAAAAAAATAAGCGGGAAAGTGCATAGTAGTAAATTTTTAAAAAATCATTATTTAATTAATGATAATTAAATTATTAATGTAAAATTATTGTTATTATTTAAAATTATAAATTATTTTAATAACAAAGTTATTATTATTTTCTATGATTGTTAAGGGAATAGATTTTGCTCTGATATATATGTCATATGTATGCACATATATGTATATATGATATCATGTATTTCTTAGACATATTGGATAGTGTTTTTTTCTTCCTAGTATGCTAATTTTCATCTTATTTCAACTGTGTTAATTTTCTTAATTTGAAGTTATTTGTTTATTGTATCTTTTGCAATTACTTATAAATCTTGTTTGATGAACTTATTCCCTTCTCATTGGTTTAAAAAATATATTACCTCCTTTTTTACTATTTAAAAATTATGTGATATTTAATGTTAAGTTACATATTTTAATTATTTTTAATTAATTTAAATTAATTTAAGTAATATTAAGTTACATATTTAAAAAAAAAAAAGGATTGTTACACACTATTTCCAGTATCAGCTATTAAATTCTTTCCAAAGTATTTATTCTCTTTGGTCTAGTTTGTTTCCTTGATCTGTTTTTTCTATCTTTCATTAACAAATGATTATGATGATTGATATTTTATTTGAAATGTAAAGTCGGAAAGTGGTATCTTCCTGCCATTCCTATGCTTAAAAATATTTCTTTTGAAATTTTAAATTATTTATTTCTGGATATGAATTTGGTAGCTGATAATAAATGTGGAAATTTACATTAGATGTATTCTAATTTTTATTTTCTGGCATGACCCTTCCACACTGCACTTACCTTGTTATTTATATCTTAAAGGAACATTTTGTAATTTCATCTATAGAGGTTTTGTGTGAGTTTTGGTAGACTGAATACAAGATATTCTGTGATTTTAAAAAATATTTTAATTGGGACTTTTTGGCCTATTATTGCCTCCTGGATTTTGCTACTGCTGTATCGAAATACTGCATAGTCTTGTTTTATTTTGTAGACTTCTTATTTACTAAAATACTTAAATATTTTTTGTTGCTGTTATTCTTGACTCTCTAAGTAAAACAATATCATCAACACATAAGAATAATTTTACCCCCTTTTCGATTATCACGTATTTTACTTATTTATTTTTTCATCTCTCTAGCAATCTAAGCACCTAAGCAGTTTAGTGGACAGAATTCTGGGCCTGGATCAATGAAACTCATCTTTTGTAGTACTAACCTGTCCTCAGACACTTACTAGCTGTGTGACCCTGGGCAAGTCACTTAACCCTACTTGCTTCAGTTCTTTAGCTATAAAATGAACTAGAGAAGGAAATGAAAAATCATTTCATTATCTTTGCCAAGAAAAAGATATGAAGTCATAGTCAGATACAATTAAAAAAACCACCGAATAATAGCATCTGTCTATTTATTGCTAACATTTCTAGAACTGTTATATAAATAGCAATAAGGAACGGGGATGTCTTTCTTTATTCATTACATTTTTGAAAGGCTTTTATTGTTTCTCTGTTGAATATAATGCTGTTTTTTTAAAGTACTTTTTAACTTAATAAAAAAGAAACCACTATGCACATAGTTTGAAGAATTTTCTTTATAAAATAACTGTTGTATGTTAGAGGCACTTGCTTCATTTATTAATGTAATCATTCAGTTAAGATTTAATACAATCAATCATGTTATTGTCCTAATATTGAAGCATCATTGATATAATTGTAGTTAAATCACAGTCAATTTTTTTTTAAGGTCATTTTACTTTTTATGTAGGTTTTTATTTTTAAATTATTTCTACCAACAATTATTACTGGCATTTTTATAAATTTATCTTTGATTGTTTTATCATTCCACGGCTTAGTTACTAGGGCTTCATTTATCTAATAAAAGTAGCTTGTTTTAGTTCTTCCACACTCAATTTTGGTTACAATTTGTATAGTATAGTTACTGATTATACTTTTAAATGTTGTTAGAATTCTGTAAAGCTATCTGGACTATGTGTTTTGTTTTACAAGTAATTTAAATTCATTTAGTTATTGAATTATTTAACCTCTCTACCTTGGTAATATTTGGAGTATTTTAAATTTTTAGATAAATCTTATTTCTTTTGAGTTTACATTTTATGATCATATAGTGAGTTCTGACAATACTTTAAAAATTTTTCTTTTTTTTTTCGTTTTCAGCTTTTTTTATTTTATGGATCTGATTTTCATTACTCTTTTTGTTTAGATTGGCTCAAGTGTAATTAATTTTGTTATTTTTCAAGGAAATAGTATTTATAGGGTTCCATAGTATTATTCATTTCTATTTTATGTATTTCCACTATAATTATTAATTTTATTCTATTCTTATAGGTTTTTCTTTGTTAAATTTCTACTTTTGATTTCATATTTAATAAATTTTGTCTTTTGCTTTCTTGTTAATGTATGTTTGGGGGATATAATTTTCCCTTGAATATTGCTTTAGTTGCATCCCAAAATTTTTGTTTTGTCTCATCATTTCTCATTAATATTTCATGTAGTTATTAATAATGATGTAATTTGTTCTTTGCCACACATTGTTTAGGATTTCATTGCTAAATTTCCTTTTAGTTCTGCATTTTTTGGGTGTATGTGCATCCTGAATTAACAATTGTTTTATAGTAAATAATATGGGTTTCAATAATTTTTGAATTCTTACCTTTATTACCAATTTCTGTATCTTAATTCATGCTATATTTTTAAGAGAATTGTATGATGCTTAAAAATATTACTTTTCTGGTGTATTTTGACTTTATATTTTTCAATTAAAAGTAAGACCTTTGTAGCGAATAAATTAAAAATATACATAAAAAGACTTTGTCAATATTAAAGTATAAGTGCTAATTATTATAAGTCAAAATTATTATTAATTTCATTTTCATTTTAAAATTAGTGCTTTGTTCATATGATTGATTTTACTTAGTCTATGTTGATCTAATTTTATTCTCATAGGCTCACCCTTCTCCCACTTCTCTTTGTCCATACATTTCAAAATGGGGAGATTTCACTATAATTGCTGATCATTTTTTAATATATTAATTCATTTATCAATCCATTTCTTTATTTACTTGTTTATTCTAGCATTCGTTTCATTATTTCCTTATTTATAATTTTTAAAAATATTTATTCTACATGCTTCCTTTTGCACTGGTGTCAGGAAAATGGTTAGTTCAAATTCTCATGCCTACTATCCCCTCCAAATAATTGTATTATTTTCCCCTGAAAAAAATTGTTTAATTTTTATTTTCTATAATTTTGATTTTTACTACTTGTTTAAAAGGATAGGTCTCTAGAAAGGGTAAGTAAAACATGTCAGAAATGTATGTTGTGGAAAATTTATAACAGAACAGAAAGATTATACTTTAGAGTCAAAGAATTCATTTTCTTCATTTGTGAAAGAAAAAGAAAATGTCATGACCTGAATGTAGAATACCAGTCATTTATCTTTAAATTGTCCAGCACTAAAACATCTAAGAAACCATGGAATATTTAGATAAACAAATGTTTATAATATTATCAAAATAATAAAATAACTTTCTTTAAAAGCAGGGTTATAACAAATAATGGCCAGTATTACGTATCTTTATTATAAATAATTACCAAAAATAACTTCTCAGTTCATTTTCAGAAAAAACAAAAAGTGATTTTGAAAAAAAATAAGATAGAAGTATCTTGTAACTAGCACTTAGGAAAAAATGACATCAAAAAATATAACAATCAAGCTCCAAAAGAAGTACTAAATACTTTGCTTTTTTGTTTGTTTTTCTTTTCCCTGTTTTTCTTTTAGTATTTTCCTTTAGTTCTGTTCTATTCAAAAACAATACTGTCCATATTAGCATTAAAAACACTTTTTAAGTTGGTTTTTTTTTTTAATATCCACCTCCACTTCTGAATTATCTTCTTGATCTTCCTCTAGAGTCTCTTCTGTGGCTTATCTGTACATTACCACTCATGTTAACATCTTTCATAAAAGCTTCAAAAATACCTTTTAAGTAAATGTTTTAATTTTTTGAGGGGTTTGGGTATATTCTTTTTATTTTCTTCATTTGTCTTCATTTTTCAGTATGAAAGACTTTTTTTAATTTAATTTTTGCCTTTTACTCCTGGACACTTCAGCCAGTCAGAGCTGATGATGTTGAGGTGAAATGAAGGCTTTTTCACACCATTTTCTAATCAAAATAGGTTTCCTTTAATCTTTTAATTAATTCTTTTCCATTTCTATCTATTCTGAAATCTTAATCTCTGAACTGTGGTTTATTCCAAATCTAGATTTTCTTTAATCTCTATATTTTTATTGTGTTAAAGCTTCTAAATGATCAGATTTAATCTTATTACTCTACCTAGTTACTCTGTTATTGCCATTATAGACCTTGGATTGCTACTTAATTATCTTGCTTTTCTTTAAGAAATATTGATTCATCAGGTAAGTAGCATGTATAAAAGTTGAGTCCTATTGTTAAAAGTGCAATTTTCTACATCATACCATCCAATTCTAACTCTTCCTTTCCTATGATTATTCTCTAATGCATTAACCATGCCCTCTCATCTCTAGTGCCATACCTCCCTCCATTTTTCCTAGTTGACTAGTTCCCCTAGGTACTCACATGTTATTTTTTCTGCTTAAATTGTTTATGAAAAAAATGATGCACTTTCAGAGAAGCTCATCTATCCATACACTGACTAATCTCAGATTAAAACTATCATGATTTCTCAATTACCATCAGACACTTGCATCTTACCTGACTAATCTTTTTGCACTCTTTATTTTTTTTGAGGACTTATACTTTATTATTCACAGAATTTCAGTGCTTTCTTGTCCCTTATTCTATTCTCCTCCAGTATTATTATTATTTTACTATAAAACTATAGGAATTTTCACCTCTTTTCTCTTACTTCAGTACTTGGTAAGGTGATATCCAGGGCTATATTCATGCCAATTATAATGGAATTGATTATTAAATTTTTAGTGTGAGAATTTAAACCTTGGAAATTTTCAAATATTTCAAATCAGGGCTTGAAATATGATTTTGTTGGTTATCTAAACATAAGAAAATTTTAATAATGCAGATTACAAATTCAAAAGTATGTCTCCTCTTTCCCTACAACTTGCTGTTAAATATTATAAAACGTCTGATGATATCATTAATTTTATTCTACCAGCTACCTTTATTCTCCCCATCCAACTTCTTACTCTTATTATGTCTCCAAAATACTTTGATTCACTACTATACAATGGAGTTGACTCCATTATCCTTTTGGTCTGTTATACCTGTTTCATTTCTCTTATTTCTTTACATTCTGCTTATAGCATTATCACAGTTTTTCTCTATGTATTTTAAAATCTTGATGAACCTCTCCCCTGCTCCCCTTTTAACTTATAGGAAAGTCTTTTTCTTTCTGTCTTTCTGTTATATAAAACCCTTCTAAATACAAAATAATTTATTTCATTTTTTCTTTTGTAATTTTAAATGTTTACCTCTCATCTGCATAGTGTTTGAGTTGTTTTCAAGTTAGTTATACTGACACTATTAAGAATGTTTCATATTTTACTCCCTTGTTTAAGATCTACCTTTTACGCTGATAGTTAGCCTCATTGTAAGCTGCATCATTTTTCAGTTACAACTTGAATCCCTTTGCATTTTTGAACATACTATTACATTTCCTTTTCTTCCCCCTCCCTTCTTTTCCTCCTTTTTCATTTTCTCCTCTTCCTTCGCCTCCTCCTATTTTTCTTTCCTCCTCCTATACTTCCTCCTTTATTTTTTTCTTTTTCCTTCTCCTTTTTTCCTCTCCTCTTACAGCCCCTGTTCCTCCTCCTCCTAATTATCTTTTTCTCCTTTGTATTCTCCTTCCCCTTGTTTTTTCTTCTTCTTCCTTCTTTTCATCCTCTTCCTCCTCATTTTCTTCTTTCTCTGTTTCTTCAACACCTCCATCTCATTCTCTCCCTCTCTTAATTCTTTTGAAATATACCAGAATTTCTTGTATTCAATCAATAAGTATTGACTTTCCATGGGGTTCTTTATTGCATTGTGCATCGGGCTTGTCATACTTGTTAAAGAGAACTTCGTCATCTATTTTATAGTTTAACTTATTTTTTTCCAATAATTTATTGATCTTTTCTGTTGACTTATTTGTCTGTACTCTAGATTTATTTTGGGTTTTCTTCCTTGGATATTATGGGCTTTTCTACTTTTTTTTTTCTTTATATTTCTTTGTGGGTCACTTTCTGACTCTTCTCCCTTTTATATGTTTATATATGTATATATATATGTATGTATGTATGTATGTATGTATGTATATGTATATGTACACACACACACATCCTCATAAGTAAAATGATTACAAATGGTGAGACTTCTTTTACATTGGAGAAAATACTATTTACTGACATAGTCCATCTCCTAAAAGTTTTTAGGGGGACAATGTAGACTCCAGCTGCATTTCAGTTCCTTTTCCTTCAGACTCCATGAAGCTATTTTGGCTCCTTGACCCAGTATTCACCATAACTATTTCTTTTTTTCTCTGATTGGATTGAATCGGTTCTTCCATGTTTGAAAATGGTGTGCCAGACAATTTCTTTTACTACAAACCTAGAATTTCTCCAGTCAGTTAATCAATCATGATTTGATAGTCAAACATTAAGTGTCAGGGTCTATACTAATGTGGAGGAATACCGACATGGAGGTAGAAAAAAAAAAAACCAAGAATAAAACAAGAACAGGAAGCTAGATATGTGAATGTAGCAGCAAGTACCATGACATATCCAGGATGACCTGCTAGCAAAAGTTAGTACATCTGCTTTTCTAAAAGGGATGCAACATTTGAGAGGTCAACAGTCTTTAATTTCATTCACCAACAGAGAAAATATAAGTAGAAAAATAAAGACCAGTAGAGAGGGCTTCTAACTCTCTGACCATAAGCAATACACTCATCACAGACAGATAAAGCTGTCTTAATATTACATACATACATAGTTACCAGAGAGAGAAGCACCAACATTAGCGTTTTCAAAGCCAGGGACCTCCTTAATAGCGATCCAGAGTGTCATCTGCTCCACAAACCTTCCAAAGAGTAAGCCTCACAACAAAACCTCACCATATATAAACTATATATATTTTTCAGAGTCAGAGAACATCACAACCCTCATGACCCTGTGCCTCAATAGAAATTAACAAAAGGTATGGCCTTCCTCCAAAACAATCTTCCCCTAATCAAGCATCCCTTAATGGGCTCCTTGGTGAGGCCTATTAATGGGCAGGCAAGATCATTCACATTCATTACAATGAGTTACGGGCAAATGGGAATAGAATATAATTACAGAATCACAAATCTGTGACACTTGAGGAATTATAGTAGCATCAACAGATATTGAGAATTTTGCAAGAGGGGAGGGATTGAAAGGCAAAAGAAATTCAGTTTTAGGCACAGTGAGCTAATATGTACATGGGACATCAGTTTTACTGTTCAATAGGAAACTGGTGATCTGTGACTGAATCTCAGACAAAGGCCTAGTGATATATATTCAATATCAGGAGTCAACTTCATAGAATTGATTGTTAAACCCATTAGATGCTACCAAGATAGTATATACAGAAGAACAGAAAATAACCCAGGATAAAACTTTAGGAGAGTTAGGAGCTTGGGTTATTGAGAAAGAGTTGCCAGATAGGTAGGAAGCCAACCAGATAGGCAGGAGAGTAGTGCCAAAAATCTCAGAGAGGAAAGAATATCCAGGAAGACGTAGGTCACTGATGTCAACTTTAGCAGAAACATAGAGAAGAATTGGAAAGCAGAAGACAGCATGCTTCTCAATCATATGGTCATGTGGCTAGGCAGAAACAATATCTGCTGTTTCTTACAGGATGAGCATAGGAAGGGCCAGAAGTGTGATGGAAAAGCATCTAGATTAGCAGGGAATCCAGTTATAGACTATGGGGATTGGAGTGACATGCAAGCTGGTGATAGAAGGATGCTGAGTGACATTTTTAGGGTACATTATTATTAGAAGTCAATTAATAAAGCTTTTATGTTGTCAGAGGTCTCTCTTTTTTTGTCTGAATAATTCCTCCTTTCTGTGGTTTGTTTTACATTCTTTTTGAGATTTATCAGAGATTGTTGAATGTTTCTAAGTTAGACATACTGTACATTCTAAGATTTTTTCATTAACATTTTTTTAATTTTAAAAAATATTTCATTTTTTCCAATGGCATGAAAAACAATTCTAGTATTTTTATGTATTTATTTGTTTTCAGTTTTGTGCAATCACGTCCATAAGTCTTAGATTTTCTTCCTTTTCCTCCCTCATCCTTTCCCCTTCCCTCCCAGAGAGGGGTAGAATGTTATATGAGTTCTACATATACATTCTTACTAAATACATTTTCACTTTAGTCATGTTGCATAGAAAAGTGAAATGAATGGAATAAACCATGAAAAATAAACCAAAATAAAACATAACACAAGAGAAAACAGTTTCATTCATTCTGTGACCCAATTCCATAATTCTTTCAGTAGGTGTGGAAGGCATTTTGCCTCATGAGTCCATTGGAAATTTTTTAGGTCCTTAAATCACTGTGAAGGGCTAAGTCTACCAGAAGAAATGCCTTGCACACTGTGGTTGTTACTGTGTACAAAGTTCTCCTGGTTCTGCTCCTTTCAGCATCTGTTCATGTAAGTCCTTCCAGGCCTCTCTGAAGTCTTCCTGTTCATCTTTTCTTACAGCATAATAGTATTCCATTACATTCATACATCACAAATTGTTCTGCCATTCCCCATTTGATGGGCATCCCCTTGATTTCCAGGTTTTAGCCACCACAAAGAGAAGGTTATAAATATTTTTGTTCATGTGGAACCCTTTCCCATTTTTATGATCTCTTTGGGATACAGTCCTAGAAGCAATATTTCTGGGTCAAAGGGCATGCACATTTTTATAGCCCTTTGGGCATAGTTCCAAATTGCTCTCCAGAATGGTTGGATTAGCTCACAGCTCCACCAACAATGAATTAGTGTTCCAAATTCCCCACATCTTCTGCAACACTTATCTTCTTGTTTTATCATGTTAGCTCATCTGATAGGTGTGCTGTGATACCTCAAAGTTGTTTTGATTTGTATCTCTCTAATCAATAGTGATTTCGAACATTTTTTCATATGACTATAGAGAGTTTTAATTTCTTCTTCTGAAAACTGCCTGTTCATATCCTTTGAGCATTTATCAATTGGGGAATGACTTGCATTCTTGTAAATTTGACTCAGTTCTCTATATGTTTTAAAATTGAGGCCTTTATCAAAGATACTAGTTGCAAAAATTCTTTTGCAGTTTTCTGCTTTCCTCCAATTCTCAGTTTTATTGGCTTTGTTTGTGCAAAAACTTTTCAACTTAATATAGTCAAAATTATACATTTTGCACTGTATAATGTTCCCTATCTCTAGTTTGGGCAAAAATTTCTCCATTCTCCACAAATCTGACAAATTCACTGTTCCTTGCTCCCCTAATTTGTTTATAGTATCAAAATTCTCAAGGTTAAGAAGTATGATCTTCTCTTACAGGGATGTGAACAGTTTGCCCATAAGAAAAATAAGTGGTTTTTCCTCTGTTTACTTTTATATTCCTCTCTTGAGTCTTGTGTTTGAAAATAGAATTTCCTATTGAGCTCTGGCGTTTTCCTCAGGAAAGACTGAAAATTCCTTATTTCATTGAATGGCCATCTCCTTGCCTGAAAGATTATGCTCAATTTTGCTGAGTAGTTGATCCTTGGTTGTAGTCCTAGCTCCTTTGCCTTATGGAATATCACATTCCAATCCCTCTGATCCTTTAATGTGTGATCCTGACTGTAGTTCCTCAGTATTTGAATTGTTTCTTTCTGGCTGCTTCTAGTATTTTCTCCTTCACTTGATAGTTCTGAAATTTGTGAACAATATTTCTTAGTGTTTTCAATTTGGAATCTCTTTCAGGAGGCGATCGATGGGTTCTTTCAGTGATTATTTTGCTCTCTGGTTCTCGGACCTCTACGCAGTTTTCCTTGATGATTTCTTGAAAGATATTGTCTAGGCTTTTTTGTCATCATGGATTTCCAGTAGAAGTATAATTCTTAGATTTTCTCTGCTGGATCTAATTTCCAGGTCAGTTGTGTTTCCAGTGAGATATTTTATATTATCTTCTATTTTTTCATTCTTTAGATTCTGTTTGGTTGTTGATGTCTCATAGAGTCATTAGCTTCTACTTGCCCAATTCTAATTTATAATAGATTGTTTTCTTCAGTTAACTTCTGCAACTCCTTTTCCATTTGCCCAGTTGTTCCTTTTAGGGAGTTATTTTCTCCAGTTAGGATTTGTACTTCCTTTTCCATTTATTCAATTTTCCTTTTTAAGGAGCTGTTCTCTTCAGTTAATTCTTTTTTTCATATTTTTAAAATCATTGGTCAGTTTTTATTCTACTTCCCTAATTTGCTTTTAAAATCCTTATTGAGCTCTTCCAAGAATACTCTTTATTCTTGAGACCAATTCATATTCCCTTCTGAAGTTTCAGATGGGAGTACAGTCTCAATGCTGATCTCTTTGGTATTCATCCTTTGGTCCTTGTCTCCATAGAAAGATTCCATGGTCTTTTCTTTTCTAGTTTGCTTCCTTCTCATGACAATTGCCTTTATTCCTGGCTTTTAACATAGATATCTGCTTCTTGCTTCTGGGACACAGAGGGCTTCAGCTCCTAGTTCTCCTGCTTGGAACTTGTGGCTTTGTGTATTGTGGCCTCTGGTTCTTTCAGCTTGAAGCTAAAATGCTAATACTTACCTGTTGCTGAAATATCTGGTGTTGGGAAGCAGAGGCAGGTGAAGTCTTTCTGAGTTTCCCTAGTTACCCTGAAGCTCATTGCATGATGTTTGTGGGAGGGACTGCCCCCCTTTGTTATTTTCCTAGCCTCATGGACTAAAAGACTGTTTACCCTTTTGACTGATCCCACTATTCCAGGATTTTTCCTGGGGAGATATTCTCTGGGTTTTTCAAGGTCAACAAGGGGAGGGGGATAACATTTACAGATCCCTCTGCCATTTTGGCTTTTGAAAATTCCCCTTTTCACTAACTTTTAATTAGCTTGTCATATTTTAATTTTTAAAACACAGTATTTTTTTAAACACAATATCCTATTAATTCTTAAAATAAATTGAATATAATCTTATTTCTTTGAAGTTATGGTAGAGTTAGAAAAATAGAAACATAAATCCTTGTTATTGGCAATTTATATATATGTGTGTGTGTATTGTGTATACACAAATATATTTATTTCTATATATATTTATATATTTATTTTTGCAAGTGTGTGTATATATGTGTGTATGACTGTCATGTACAAGATGTATATGAGAAATGGGGTTCTTGCAGGTGAGGTTGGATTTTTCTAAGCTGTGGACATCAATCTGTGTCACAATGGCAGCTAAAAATTGCATACTACTGGGTTAGATGGTAGAAAAATGTGAGAGGATACAGGCATTCTAAAGCTAGAGAAACCAGTTTCAACTTTAAGTCAGAGTATCTCTTAATGAGCTAAATAATAGCTGTTTACTAAAAAATAATTTTATGTAGAGGTATATCGGTAACACAAGCCACATGTGCCACTTTCTGATGGAACTATTTTGGAATTAGACAAAGATGGAGAGAGAAAAATCTCAGAAATCAAAATTATTTTTCTTTCTTTGAACTTTGTTATAATATTTGTGCCCTGGGTATTGCTGTGTATAATAATATATTACACATACGCATACACACATTATTCATGTATATGTATATGTGTATACATACACATATATGTATATATGTATGTATATATATGTGTATACATACACATATATGTATATATGTATGTATATATGTGTGTATATATATATAGTTTTAATGGGATCATAGTTTTAAGATAAATGAAACTTTAGATATCAATGGCAATATAATGATTTTAATGTTTCCAGGTATCTTATCTCGTGATAAAACTTGAGAATCTATTAGTTTGAATAAATGAATCTCTAACTTCTAATTTTGACTAACATCGAAATAATTTTGGCATTTATCTGATAATCATGAGAAAGGATCTATAAGCTTCATCAGACTTTAAGTGGCATCCATGCATGTTAAAATTAAGAATGCTAATATAGTTAAATCTCCTCATTTTAAAGATAAGACAAGTGATGTCCAAGCAGTAACATTTTTTATAAATAATTTTCTTTTACTAATAAACTATAAGGTTTAAAAACAAGATATGTATACATCTGAGTCTAATTGGTGTCTTTTGGATAATGTAGATTTTCCAGTCATCACTTTGAAATACTTGATATCTCCTGTAACTTGGTAATAGCAAGAAGTAGAACTCTCAGGACTAAAGAAGTGTAATTAAGCATTCCCTCAAGTCATCAATAATTCTTTAGCAGTAAGATATATCTAGCAAAGATTGTATGTTTTTATTGTAGTTATGAGGAATAACTTGATATATGGTGCCTTTAGTTTATATTCCATATGATCTAAAGAAGGGAAGAAAATGATGTGATAAACACTCTACCTCTAATCACTTTAAATGATAAATGATCACCAGCTGCATTCTTTCTCCAACAAAGGCCAAATAAAAATAATAAATATATATGATAATCATCTTAAAATTATAGTTTGCCAGTAGGAGAGTACAATGTCATAACAGTGACTTGTGGCATTTTTTTCCAAACTATATTAAGCATGAAAAATGACACTATCCTATTTGGATAAAGACATGTAGGAAGTACAGAAATTTGCTAAAGAAATGGTTTCAAAGAATTAGATGCTTCCATCAATTATAGTAGACTGTCCCATGCAGATCTCATATTTCTCTGTTCCATGCTGGATTGACCCTGATATTTTCATATAGTTGAGACTTAAAAGAAAAAGAAAAAGAACTTCATTCTTCCAAATGCTTAACAATTTTGAAAAGCTGTGGGTAATGATGTATACAACAACAAAATTCTTTCCCAGTAATAATTATTTTAGAAAAGTGGAGATAGAGTATTACATAAAAAACTTCCACTATAAAAATACTATAATCTTAATTAAAGCTTTTAATTAGGGCCACTGAAGGCACTATTTTCATTTTATTGATATACCAAAGATAACAATGTTCATTTTATTAGAATACTTGTAATTTGATGAATATGACTGATATGACAAGATTGATAGGACATTTTTAACTGAAAAGTCATTGGACTTTACATATCTAAAATATGAGATTTTGTATATCATATGGTGCTATATAAAAGTGTATATTCTCCACCCTTGATAATGCAAAGAATCAATAACTCTGACTTAAGCTCTTTGGATCATAGTTTATGGTATTTCATTCTAAAGTTTATTTGTCATTTCCAAAAATATTTGAAAATGAATTTGAAAATGTTTCTCCTCACTAAATACAGAGTAGATTCATCCTGTCTTAGGTAGCCGGGATGAAGAAAGAAAATAGTAAATACAGAGGAGAAAAGGGGAGAATGCTCTGCTTCCAATATTCCCCAGGAGATATCTGTATTTGTATAAATATGTATTTTTTTCTTCTGATAACACATTTTTCTTAGGGTATAAACATATTCTAAATGTCATGTACCCAATCTTTGTGAAGCCTGAACTTTCTCTCTCTAACCCTCCTTTCCTCTGACTCCTGACTCTCTATCTCTGTTTGTTTGTCTGATTCTTGTCTATCTCTACCTTTCCCTTTCCCTCCTTCCTCCAGTCTCCTTCCTCTGTTTTCTCCCTTTCTCACTCTCTCCCTCCCTCTTCCTGTATCCCTCCATCTTTCTAAATTTTTAATTTAATTAATTTATTGATTATCAGTTTTCAACAATCACTTTTATAAGTTCCAAATTTTCTCTCCCTCCCCAGGAGAGCTTGCAATCTTAGATGGCTTCGACAAATACATTCTTATTAAACACATTTTCACATTAGTCATGTTATATAGAAGAATTGAAATAAATGGGAGAAACCATGAGAAAAAAAAAACAAAACATAACAAAAGAGAAAATAGTCTGCTTCATTCTGCGTTCTGACTCTATAGTTCTTTTTATAAATGTGAATGGCATTTTGTATGAAGAAAACTTTGGAAATGTTTTAGGTCCTTGCATTGCTGTGAAGAGCTATGTCTGTCAGAAACAGTGCTCACACACTGTGGCTCTTACTGTGTATAACGTTCTTCTTGTTCTGCTCATCAGTTCATATAAGTATTTATAGGTTTTTCTGAAGTCTACCTGTTCAGCACGTCTTAGGGAACAATAGTATTCCATTACATTTATATGCCACAACTTGTTTGGCCATTTCCCAATTGATGAATATCTCCTCAATTTCTAGATCTTGACCACCACAAAAAGAACTGTAAATATTTTTTGTAAATGTAGGTCCTTTTCCCAATTTTATGATCTCTTTAGGATACAGACCTAGAAACCATATTTCTGGGCCAAACGGTCTGCACATTTTTATAGTTGTTTGGGCATAGCTCCAAATTTCTCTTGAGAATGGTTAGATCAGCTCACAGTTCCACCAACAATGAATTAGTGTTCCAACTCTCCGACATCTCCAACATATCATTTTTGTGTGTTGTCATGTTAGTCAATCTGATAAGTGTGATGTGGTTTTGATTTGCATCTCTCTAGTCAATACTGATTTAGAGTATTTATTCAAAAGACTATAGATAGCTTTAATTCCTCTGAAAACTGTCTGTTCATATCCTTTAGCTATTTATCAGTTGGAGAATGACTTGCACTTGATTTTGTGTTGAGTGAGGGAGAGGCTGTGCAAGGTCACTGGCCCTCACTCAAAACAAAGTCAAGTGCAAGTCATGTCATCATTTCTCTGGGGCATGATCTTCTTTGGCAACAAAGGACAAACAAAGTCTGTCAGTAGACACAGTTGCCTGAATGGGGACCCAGCTAACTGGGTAACTCAACTCCTCCTCTCCTATCTGTCTCCCCCTCCCCTTCCTTCTCCTCTCCAAAGGAAAGTAAATTTGGATGACCAGAAGATGCCCAGTTATCTTGGCTTGTACTGGCTAGATCCTTTCCCTTCCCTCCTCTCCTCTCCCCTCCCTTCCCTTCCCCTTTCCTTCCCCCTAATGCACTCTCAAGCTCTTACATTGCAGGATACTAGGGCCCTGCCTAAGGGCTCTCCCCTGGGCCCTCCTGGCTTAAGAGTGATTATGAATGGTAACTGTTGCTATTCCCCTCCCAGGCTGATGTTGTTTTTCCTATGGCTCATTAAAGTGGCCATACACTGGCTACTTCTTAAAGAGGCCTGTTCACTGAGTGTCCATTACCTCATCCTAAGTGACTTCCTGAATAGACCTTGGTCTAAAGGAGACAAGGTCTCTCATTGAATCCTGGGTCATCTCCAGTCTTCCTGATGAATATCTGGTCACTGGATTCAGATGACTCTGGAGGAGAAGTTAGGATGGTGACCTTGCATATCCCTCCCTCACTCAAAACAAAGTCAAATGCAAGTCATATCATCATTTCTCTGATGGCATAGTCTTCTTTGACAATGAAGGATGAACAGAACAACAGCTGGGGAATGACTTGCATTCTTGTAAATTTGCCTCTTTCTCATCTATCTTAGAAATCTTAGAAATGAGTCCTTTATCACATGTACTGCTTGTAAAAACTCTTTCCCAGTTTTCTGCTTCCCTCCTAATTTTGGTTGGATTGGCTTTGTTTGTACAAAAAGTTTTCAATTTAATGTAATAAAATTTATCCATTTTGGAATTCATAATGTTCTCTCTCTCTTGTCTGGTCATAAATTTCTCCATTCCCTATAAATCTGACAAATAAATTATTCCTTGCTCCCCTAATTTTTTAAAATAATATCAGCCTTTATACCTAGACTATGTACCTATTTGGACTTTGTTCTGGTGTACAGTGTGAGGCATTGGTCTATACCAAGTTTCTACTACATTATTTTCCAGTTTTCCCATCAGTTTTTGTCTAATAGTGAGTTCTTATCCCAGAAGCTGGGGTCCTTGTGTTTATCAAACAGTAGACTGCTATGATCATTGACTACTGTGTCTTGTGTACCTAACATACTCCACTCCCTTTATTTCTTAGCCAGTACCAAGTGGTTTTAATGATTGCTGTTTTGTAATACAATGTGAGATCTGGTACGGGTAGGCCATTTTCCCTAGCATTTCTTTTCATTAATTGTCATGATCTTCTGGAACTTTTGTTCTTACAGATTGATTTTGATATTATTTTTTCTAGCTATAGAAAACATTTTTGGTAGATTGATTGGTATGGCATGAAAACATAAAATAATATGGGTAGCATTGTCATTTTTATTATAATACCTCAGCCTAATCACAAATAACTGATTTGTCTTCAAATTATTTAGATCTTACTTTATTTGTGTTAAAAGTATTTTGTAATTGTGTTCATATAGTCCCTGGGTTTCTTTTGGCTGGTAGACTCCCAAATATTTTATAGTGTCTACAATAACTTTGAATTGGAATTCTCTTTCTATATCTTGCTTTTAGACTTTGTTGGTAATACATAGAAATACATCTGATTTATGTGTTTTTATTTTGTATCCTGCGACTTTGCCAAGTTGTTTATTATTTGAAGTTGTTTAATTGTTTTTCCAAGTATATCATCATATTATCTGCAAAGAGTGATAACTTAGTTTCTTTTTTGCCCATCCCAATTCCTTCATTGTCTTTACTTCTCTTATTGTAAGGGTGATATTTCTAGTATCATATTGAATAACAGTGGTGATAATGAATATCCTTGTTTCACCTCCAATCTTGTTGGGAATGTATCCATCTTATCCCTATTACATATAATGCTTGCTGATGATTTTAGGTTGATATTACTTATTATTTCAAGGAAGGCTCCATGCATTCATATTCTCTCCAGTGTTTTCAGTGGGTATGGATGTTGTATTTTGTCAAAAAACTTTTCCTGCATATATTGAGATAATCATATGGTTTCTGTGAGTTTTGTGGTTTATTTGATGTATTATACTGATATTTTTCCTAATATTGAAGCAGCTCTGAATTCCTGGCATAAACCAACCTCATCAATGTATATTATTATCATGATAATTTGCTACAATCTTTTTTGCTAATATATCATTTAAAATTTTTGCATTTATATTTATTAGGGAAATTGGTCTATAATTTTCTTTCTCTGTTTTGGCTCTTTTCGGTTTAGGTATCAGCACCATATTTACGTCATCAAAAGAATTTGGTAGGACTCTTTCACCAATTTTACCAAATAGTTTACATAGTATTGGAGCTAACTGTTCTTTAAATGTTTTTTAGAATTCACTTTTAAATTCATCTGTCCCTGGAGATTTTTTCTAGAGCATTTACTAATGGCTTGTTCAGTTTCTTTTTCTGAGATAAGGTTATTTAAGTATTTTACTTCCTTTTCAGTTACTTTGGGCAATTTATATTTTTGTAAATATTCATCCATTTCATTAAGGTTGTCAAATTTATAGTCATACAGGTGAGCTAAGTAATTTCTAATTATTATTTTAATTTCCTCTTCATTGGAGGTGAATTGACCCTTTTCATTTTGATGCTGCCAATTTGGTTTTGTTCTTTACTTTTTTTAAATCAAATTGACCAAAGATTCATCAATTTTATTTTTTTCATAAAACTACCTCTTAGTTTTGTTGATTAGTTAAGTAGTTTTCTTAATTTCAATTCTATTGATCTTGCCTGTGGTTTTCAGTATTTCTAATCTGATATTTAACTGGGGATTTTCAATTTATTTTTTTTCTAGTGAAAGCTAAAAAAAATTGCATGTGCAATTCATTGATCTCCTCTTTCTCTATTTTATTTATGTAAGCATTTAGAGATGTAAAACTTCCCCTAAGAACTACTTTATTTCCATCCCATAAGTTTGGTAGATTGTGTCATTAATGTCATTCTCTTGAATGAAGTTCTTAATTATATGATTATTTTTGACCCACTCAATCTTTAGGATTAGAATATTTAGTTTCACGTTAATTTTTGGTCTATCTTTCCCTGGCCCTATGTTGCCTATAATTTTTACTGCATCATGATCAGAAAAAGATACATTGACTATCTCTGCCTCTCTGTACAGTATTATGAGATTTTTATGCCCTAATACATAGTCAATTTTTGTATAAATGTCATCTAACACTGATAAAAAGGTATATTCCTTCCTGTTTCCATTCAATTTTCTCCAGAGACCTATCATATTTACCTTTTCCAGAATTCTATTTACATCCTTAACTTCTTTCTTGTTTATTTTGAAGTTAGATTTATCAAGTTCAGAGAGGGGGAATTTGAAGTCTCCTACTACTATAGTTTTGCTCTCTGTTTCTTCCTGTAACTCCCTTAACTTCTCCTCTAAGAATTTGGATGCCATACCAGCTGAATATGTTAAGTAATGATAATTTTTCATTGTCTATGGTGCCTTTTAGCAGAATATACTTTCCTTCCTTTTGTCTTTTGATTAGATCTATTTTTGCTTTTCCTTTATCTGAATTAGACTTCCTATCCCTGCTTTTTTTTACATCAACTGAAGCATAATATGTTCTACTCTAACCTTTTACCTTAACCCTATGTGTTTCCCCTTGTATCAAATGTGTGGGAAACAACTTATGATAGGTTTCTGGTTTTTAATCCATTCTGCTATTCACCTCCCTTTTATGGGAGAATTTATCTCATTCACATTTAAGTTATGATTATAATCTGTGTTTTTCTCTTTATCCTATTACCCCCATTCCTATTATGCTTTTATTTCTACCTTCTTCCTTCCCCTCCTCAAAGGAGTTTTACTTTTAACTACCACCTCCCTCAATCTTCACTCCTTTCTATCAGTGCCTTTCTCTTTTCTTTCCCTTTTCCCTTTCTACTTATTCCCTCCCTTCTAACCATCCCCTCCCTTTTCTTTCCCTTTTCCCCTCCTTTACCCTGTAGGGCAAGTTAAATTTTTATACTTAACTGTGAATGTTGTTCCCTCTTATACACATTCTTATGAGAGCAAACTCAAACAATGCTCTTCTCCCTTCCTCCTTTCCTTCTACTATAATATGTTTTTGTGCCTCATCATGTGATATAATTTACACTTTTCTGCCTCCTCATTTCCTTTTCTTCCATTACATTCCTTTTATACCCGTTCATAGTATTTTTATCCTCACATCAGTTAATTTATACCCACTCCCTCTATCTATGTAATCTCTTTTAAATGTCATAATAAATATACAGTTCTCAAGATTAACAAATATCATTCCTCTTTATAGGGACATAACCAATTTGCCCATGTTGAATAACAAGTTTTTTTTTTCTTTTTATTTCCCTATTTACCTTTTTATGCCTCTCTTGAGTCTTGTATTTGAAGATCAGATTTTCTATTGAGCTCTGGCCCTCTCATCAGGAAGGTCTGGAAATCCCTTTTTTCACTGAATGTCCATCTCCTTTCCTGAAAACTTGTGCTCAGTTTTGTTGGGTAATTGATCCTTGGTTGTAGTCCAAGCTCCTTTACTTTAAGGAATATTGGTTTCCAATCCCTCTGATCTTTTTAAGTTTCTGTGTGATTCTGACTGTAGTTCCTCAGCATTTGAATTGTTTCTTTCTGGCTGCTTGCACTATTTTCTACTTGACCTGATATTTCTCAATTTTGGCAACAATATTTCTTGGCATTTTCAATTTGTGGTTTCTTTCAGGAGGTGATCAGTGGATTTTTTAAATGACTATTTTCCCCTCTGGATCCAAGACTTCTATGATTTTCTACTTAATGTTTAAGAGGCTGATTAAATAGACTGTTGTCAGAGTCCTTTTAGAGTTTACAATGCAAATTAACATTAATGATGCTAGAAAGATATTAAATGCACATATTCATGACTAAACTGCTTCACCCTGCTTGTCTCTATATACTGATTATTCATTAGTAAATGTTTCATAAAGTAAATTATAGGTATGGATATGATATTGAAACCTTGGTGGTGGACCCAGCTTTCCTTATTAATTAGAGTTTTCTGACAAAGTCAATGGTTACAAAATATGCTAAGTTATACTCACTTTCAGCAAGAGAAAGGAATCATTTTTAAACTCTAATAGTTACAAAATTATAAAAACTTCTATGTCATACCTACAAATTCCACATTTTAAAGGAAGGGGAAACTAGTGTCATATGACAAACTGATGCAGAGCATCTCAGGCCCAAATGAAGGTATCAGAAAAAATTGTGGAATATCAAATAATTGAAGACCACATGGAATGAAGATGGCAAGCTGGAAGCTGGCATAATAAATAAATGTCTTCTTTCCCCTGGATAACCGTACTGTGGAATCAAACCCCTAGTATCCTACCCTGGTTTTGAACGTATTATTCCTTTAAACTAATTTGTTTCAATTATTAAGGATTTTATTACTATCTTATGCAACAAATTATTAGTAGATTTATTGGAAGTGAATTCAGGATGAGAGTGAAAGAATTTTACTGAGTTGTCCCCACACGCTTTGTCTAAAACAAACAAAAAACACATCAAATCAAAACAGATTGAACATGTGGTAAGGAAGACATCTGAGGGAACTCCTGTGCCAATCCGCGGGGTATGATTAGGTGTCATCTGGTGGATTTGTAGCCAATTATCCTGTTACAGATAAGAGTTTCAAGGTACAGAGAGTAGCAGGGGACCTACCTGGGTGAAGACCATAGTGTAGATCAGAAGAGCAGTGACCAGATATCACTACCTATTATATCATTTTAAAACACCAAAAACCTATAGGATGCACGAGCCAAAAGAAACATAATGGATGGAAACTCTGATCTGTCATTTCCCTGAGAGGTAAGAAGAATCCAACTGTAACAAAAAGTCCAAAGTCAAGAAGTGGGATGAAAATGTGAAAAAATCAACCAAAAATAACTGATAATGAAAAGTTGGCATGGTGACAGAAAGCTCAAAATCAAAATTCAAAAGGAAATAATGAATTGAAAATATATACAAACCTCAAAAAATAAAAATTACATGAAGACCAAAAAATTCCTACCAGATCTAAAAAAACAACTTGAAAAAGAACAAAAACTATTTTAAAAGTAAAATAAGAAAAGTAGATGGAAAATTATTTTAAAAATTGAGGGCTATTCAAGAAAATTATGGTACAAGGTGACAGGACTAAGGTGCAGCAAGAGGAGATGGGGTGACTCTAACTTCTAGGTGTTGACTCCTGCCTTGAGCACCTCCTCCTCCCTCCCCCATTTCCTGTCTCACTGTTGGAGGGAGGAGGACCTTTCTGCCAGAGCAATGAGTGCCAATGAGGACTAGAAGATGGAGCTGGAAGCATTATGTTCTGTTTATGAAGACAATGAAAGCTTCTAAGAATTAAGTCTAGTTGCATTTCAATATAGGATAGGTGAAAATGGTGATCCCAAAGACTTCTTAATAGAGATTCTTGGACTAAAACACATCCACAAACAGCTTCAATCATATCTATGAATGCTTTTTGCAACAATGCCATATTATCAGCCATAAAACATTCTGGCTAAGTTACAGGAGGAAGTTGAAGTTAATCTTGGAAATGTAATGACATATACATTGTTTGAATATGCCAAGGACAATAAAGAACAATTCATGGAGAGTCATCATTCTGTTAATTCTATGACATCAATTAACAATATTATTTCAGTTCAAACTCTTAATCCTTCTCCCTCAAGTAAGAAAAAAGACAAAAAATAACAGCTTTCCAAAACCAGAATCCAAAGTAGGCACATAAGAAGGATCACAAAAGTCATCTTCCACAAGGCTGAAACTAGGTTGATGTGTTAAAGCATTTAAGCATTCTAAAGACAATGAATAATGAAAAAAATTTGATACAAGAAAATGCCATTTTTTTAATTTAATTTTTAGTTTTCAGTATCCACTTCCATAAAATTTTGAATTTCAGATTTTCTTAATAGTATATATTCTGATTACCCTTTCCTCCAATCTTCCCTCCCTTCTACCACCTCCCCCCTTAGTGTAAAAGCTGCTAAATCTTGTGTTATCCTTTTTGTGTTTCAACAATACTTGAATTGTTTCTTTCTGTCTGCTTATAATATTTTCTCCTTGAACTGGAATCTCTGGAATATGGATCCCATATTCCTATGGGTCCTATGAGACCTATGGATCCCATATTTGGGGATCTCGTGTAGAAGATGATCACTGGATTCTTTCAATTTCTATTTTACCTTCTGTTTCTAGAATATCAGTGCAATTTTCCTTGATAGTTTCTTGAAAGATGATGCCAAGGTTCATTTTTTTTTTTTTTGGTCGTGGCTTTCAGGTAGTTCACTAAGTTTCAAATTATTTCTCCTGGATCTATTTTCTAGGTCAGTGATTTGTCCAATGAGATATTTCACAGTCTTCTATCTTTTCATTATTTTTGTTTTTTTCTATATAATTTTATTGATTTCTCATAAAGTCATTATCTTCCATTTGCTCCATTCTAATTTTGAAGGAATAATTTTCTTCAGTGAGCTTTTGGGCCTCTTTTTCCATTTGGCCCATTCTGTTTTTTAAGGAGTTCCTTTCCTATTTGTATTTATAGACCTCTTTTGCCATTTGGATTAGTCTAATTTTAAAGGTGTTATTTCTTTCAACATTTTTGGTGGTTTCCTGTAGCAAGCTAATGACTTGCTTTTCATGATTTTCTTGTATCTCATTTCTCTTCTCAGTTTTTCCTCTACTTCTCTTACTTGATTTTCAAAATCCTTTTTGAGTTCTTCCATGATGTGAGACCAATTCATATGTTTCTTGGAGGGTTTGGATGAAGGAGTTTTGGGTTTTTTTGTCTTCTTCTTGTTGAATGTTTTGATCTTACTCATCACTAATGGCATAGGAAAATACTTCTTCACAAAGAAAGTAAGAATCTATAGTCTGTTTCTTTTTCCCCATTTGCTCATTTTCCAAGCCAATTACTTGACTTATCAACTCTTTGTTAAGTGGAAGGCTCTAGAAACAGCCTCTGCACCACCATTGCCTGCCATGCCCTGGGGCTGGGGCCTTGGCTAAGGCTTGTGTTGGGGCTGGGACCAGACCATGCTCCCCTCTCGGCCAAGTGAGAGAACCTTTTCAATAACCTTCTAAGCTGTCTTTGGAATTTGTGGGTTGAGAAGTCTGGAAACCACAACCCCCATCAGTGTTTTAAACACTGAAGGCCTGCACAATCTTTCTGTGCCTGGTGTCGCTCACAACACACTGTGCTCTGCTCCCAGCCCAATGCAATACACCCTTCCTGTCAGTCTTCCAGATTGTCTTGGGCTGAAATTTGCTTCAGCCTGTTCTCTTGTGACTTCAACTGCTCTACAATTTGTTTTGAGTCTTTTTATAGATTTTTTTGAAGGCTTTGGGAAAAGAGCAATAGCAGATCCCTGCTTCTATGCAGCCATTTTGGCTCTGTCCCCAAAGAAAACATCATCTTTTAATACAGTAAACTCAAGTCAACATTTTTGTAGTACTCTTCTATTGAGGTGGCCTTTTATGAAATATAAGCTTTTCTATGTTTTCTAAGTAATTAAGTCACAGTTTTACAAAGAGATTTGAGTGGTTTCATTATTCTTACAAATTTCCTTAAAGGAAGGTCAAACATGCTACCAGGACTGCTCAGTGTCCTTTCAGGAGCTTGTTAAGTTTTATAAATGATCATATACCAAGAAGTGTTAATAATGATATATACAGTATTAATTTGTACCATCTTATTCTAGGGTGTGATTTTTTTAAAGGGAGCATAAAACTAATTAGATTAAGCTGCTCCCCAAAAATACACTTTTCAAGTCCTCATCTGAGTGGAGTAAATAGTAAGAATGAAGTTATTTGGCACCATGGTCTATATTAATAGGTTTATCACTTTATTTATGTCTTCATCTGTTCATTGCCTTGAATCAATTATGTTTAAATTGTGTCAAAGAAAGCTAATAGTTGAATACCACGATGATCTTTTCATGTACTTCACGTGTATGTAGTTACTTTCTATTTCTTTTTTCTTGCAGAGAACTACATTGTCACAAATAAATTTTAATTCTATTTTTCTCAATACTGACGTATTGAGACATTTAAACGTGAAAGGTTTTATAATATATAAGTTAAGAAAAACAGAATTCTGCCAAATGCATTGGAAAGAATTCTGTACAGATGTGCTCTCTTGTATTTTAGGAAAAAATCCTTACTGAATACACAGTAGTGGAGTAAAAGATGCCTTAGTGTAATTTATTTCTTTAGTGTTTGAGACATCAATTTTGGTAAATTTCCATTTATGTGCTAAAAATTATGAAAACATCATAAACAGTTTGGTAAAAGAAGGACAAAGTTAAATAATTGTTTTAAATCAGAACTGAATAAATTGTAAAAAATATATAAAAATGTTGAAGGAAAAAAATACTTAAAATTAGAATTAACGAAATGGTTAACAAAAGATACAAAGATCACTAAAGGAAACAGTTCCTAAAAATTAGAATTGGATTAGTGGAAGTCAATGATTCCAAAAGATATGAGAAGCCATAAAACAAATGTAAAAAGACTGAAAAATGGAAGAAAATATGAAACATCTCAGAGGAACTAAAAATACTGGAAAATAGATCAAGAAATAATAATTGAATAATTACCGGGTTACCTAAAAGCAATGATTTTAAAAAGGGAGCCTAGATATCATGCTTTGAGCAATTAGATAAGAAAATTGTCGAGAAAACTTAGAACAAGAAGATAAAATAGAAATTGAAAGAATTAATTGATCACCTCTTGAAAGAAATTCCAAAATGTAAACTTCAGGGAATATAATTGTCAAAATCCAGACCTACAAGGCAAAGGAGAAAATATTGCAGGAAGTTAGAAAGTAATGACTAAAATACTGTGGATACTCAAATACCCCAAAATATAGCAGCTACCATTGTGAAGCATTAGAGAGCTTGGAAGATGAAATTCTCTAAAGCAAGTAAATAAAATTACAGCCCAAATAAAGTTACATCCCAATTAAATTGCTCCAGAAAAAATACTAAGTATAATCCAAGAGAGTGAGAATAATGGATATTTAATACAGTATTTTCAAACATTTCAGATAAAAAGATTAGAACTACATAGAAAACTTGACATTTATATATAACAGTCAACAGCAATATAAAAATGATAAAAAAGAGTGAAAAATTATATGAGATTTAACAAGATTTACTGGTTTATGTTTTCACACACAAAGATGTTATTTATATCCCCTGAGAAACTTATCATGATTAGGCAAGTAGAAATCTACTTAGACAAAGAATATAGGTTTGAGTATTATGTCTGGATGATTTCAAAAGTGGAATAGTGAGAAAGCTATATCTCTTACAACTTTTCTGGCTTCCCCTTGCCCAGTTCTAATTTTCAGGGAGTCATCGTTTTCCTTAAGATTCTGGATCTCATTTTCTAATTGACTTTCTTGTCATATTCGTCTTATTCTTCTGATATTATATTTATTTTAAATTTTAATTTTCTTCCATCTCTCATTTGATTTTTAAAGTATTTTTTTAAGTTCTTCAATGGATTGGACAAGTAGCAATTTGACATTACTCTTTGGAGTAGAAGAGGGTTTCTTTGCTTCAGTATTCTCCTCTGAAGATGGGCCCTGATTTTCTCTCTTCCCATAGTAGCTTTCTATATTTGAATAAAGCATTTCTCCAAAGAGAAAATACAGAAGAAAACATGAATCTATTCATAATAACATTTTTATTGTCAAAAATAGGGACAAAGTGAATACTGATCTTTTGACTAGAGAACTGCTGACCAAATTATGCTATATTATTGAAAATAAATGTTAGTTTGCTGAAATAAATGGTTGATTTGAGAAATACAGGGTGATGTAGGAAGGTCATATTAATTGATGCAAATAGAGATGATAGAACCAAGGGAACAGCATAATGAACACAATAATGAAATTAAAAATACAGTGTACCATCAGAATTCATTCTAAATCCCATGACCAATTTTCTGTTTAAAAAATAATGAAATATACTTCCCTCTTCTTATAGAGAAGTGGTGGGTTTCATGTATGGAATACTGTAAATTTTACATTTCAATTTGTTGAACTCTTTTTTATAAGAGAGTTTGTGTGTGTGTTATTGATAAAATCATGAGGTTTAAGAAAACTCAGTTTTTAAATCAGTAAAATTGTTTAAAAAGAAATAGTAATTTTTCATGTTGGATGCATTGTTATTTTTATATTCTATTCATTGTTTCAGGTCATATTCTGATTGAAAAAAATAAATTGTAAATATTTTTTATTTTTGCACTATGTCTGTACTTCTATTTTCAGTAACCAACATTTTATTGTGCCTTTCATTTGGGTTGCATGGCAAAGGTGTGTTCAAATCAAATCATACCAAGATTTTGGTGATAATAGGACAAGGTAGCCTAGACCTGGAAATCTAGCTGACCAGGAATGGGGGTGTTAACAACTCTAAATCAAATGGTCAGATGTCTAACTCCAAAATGTGATGAAAAATTGAAAACTTAAAGGCAACAGTCCATCCACATCTAGAAATATTTTTAATTGGAGAATGAGATTTCCAGTTCTGGGAGACAAGATGACAGAGTGATCGGCAATTGCTATCTCCTTCCCCTTGTTCCTCTTGTTGACCTTGATGAGCCCAAAGAATATCTCCCCAGGACAAACCCTGGAACAGTGGGAGAAGAAGAAGGGGTAAACAGACTCTCAGCCCATGAGGACAGGAAGATCGCTAAGGAGAGCTCCTCTTGCTGTGCCTGACAACCAAAAGTGCAGGATCAGAGCTGTCCCAAACAGCCCCACCTCAACAAACCAGGAGATCATCCTGAACCCCAGAGGGAGGAAGCCAGCAACTGCCAACATTAGGACCCCAGGCATGCCTCAGTACCCCAGGGGAATCAAGGAGGTAATAGTGCAGACAGCTGAACTTGCTATGATCTAGCTCACCAGAGTAGCATTCAGTGCTCAGACCAACCTTCCCCCACACTTAACAAGCTAGCTCCAGGATAACTGTTGGGAAAACTGAAAAAGACCTCACTTGACCTTTGCTTTCAAACACCAGCCAGTTCAGCACCAGGTAAGCTGCAGGATTTTAGTTTCTAGCTAAAGGAACCAGAGGTCACAACACACAAAGCCTCATGTTTTAGGCACAAGAACTATGGGACAGAACTCCCTGTGCACAGATGCAGAGATCTATTTTAAAAGCCAGGCAAAGGGTTATTATGATCAGTAAGAAGCAAAGCAGGAAACAAAAGACCATAGAATCTTTCTATGTGGACAAGGACTAAAACACAAATACCAAAGAAGTCAATATTGACACTATAGTCCTATCTGAAACTTCAGAAGGGAATATGAACTGTTCTGAAGCAGAAAGAGCCTTCTTGGAAGGATTTTAAAACCCACATTAGAGAAACAGAAGAAAAACTGACCAATGCTTTTAAAAATATGAAAAATGAATTCACTGAAGAAAACAGCTCTTTGAAAAGGAAAATTGAACAAATGGAAAAGGAAGAACAAAACATAACTGGAGAAAATAACTCCTTACAAGGAAGAATTGGACAGATGAAAAAGGAGATGTAAAAGTTAACTGAAAAAAATCAATTTGATAAAAAATATAATAGGGCAAGTAGAAACTAATGAATCTATGAGACATCAAGAATCAGTCAAACAAAATCTAAAGAATGAAAAGATAGGGGAAAATGTAAAATATCTAATTGGAAAACAACTGACCTGGAAAATAGATTCAGAAGAGAAAAGCTAAGGATTATTGGTTTACCAGAAAGCCATGATGAAAAAAGAGCCTGGACAATATCATCCAAGAAATCACCAAGGAAAATTGCCCAGAAGTCCTAGGCAAAATAGTCATCAAAAGAATCCACCGTTCACCTCCTGAAAGGTGCCCCAAATTAAAACACCAAAGAATATCATTGCCAAATTCCAGAACTATCAAGGGAAGGAGAAAAGACTGCAGGCAGCCAGAAAGAAACAATTCAAGTATTGAAGAGCTATAGTGAGGATAACACAGGACCTTGCAGCTTCTATATTAAAAGGTCGAAGGAATTGGAGTACAATATTCCATAAGGCAAAGGAGCTGGGACTAAAACCAAGGATTAATTACACAGCAAAATTGAGCATACTATTTCAGGCAAGGTGATGGACATTCAGTGAAATAACGGACCTCCAGACCTTTTGGATGAAAAGGTCAGAACTCAATAGAAAATTTGATCAGGAATAAAAAGATAAATGGGGAAAAAAAAAACTTATTGCACAATATGGGCAAACTGTTTATATCCCTTCAAGGGAAGATAATACTTGTTGATCTTCAGAATTGTTTATTTATTATGAAATGTAAAAGAGATATGCTTAGATAGAGGAATTGGGTATAAATTCAATGACATAATGAAAACAAATGTGATTTAAGGGTGCAAAGGGATTGTAAAGGGAGATGTGAAAAGTAAGAGGCAGAAAAAATAAATTCCATCACAGGATGAGGCACAAAAAATATATTACAATAGAGTGAGAGGAGGGAGATAAGCATTGTTTGAGATATACTCTCCTCTGATTGGATTCAATGAGGGTACAACAAACTCAATTAAGTATAGAAATAAAATTAGCTCCATAGGCAGTAGGTGGGGAAAAGAGTAAGAAAAGGGAGGGAAGAAGTAGTAAGGGAAATGGGGATTTAAAGGGAGGGTTGCTGACAGAAAGGACAGAAAACTGAGGGAGGCAGTGGTCAAAAATTCAAAGTTGTGGAGTGAAAGGGAGAAGGGAGAAATAAAAGCATAAATAAGGGGAAAGGGGATGGAGGCACAGACGGTAATACTAACTGTGAATGTAAATGGGATGAACTCTCCCATAAAACAGAGACTAATAGCAGAATGGATTAAAAATCATACTCTAACAATATGTTGTTTATAAGAAACACATTTGAAATAGGGAGATACACATAGGGTGAAGGTAAAACATTGGAGCAGAATATATTGTGCTTCACCTGATGTAAAAAAAAAAAAAAAAAAAAAAAAAAAAAGCAGGGGTAGCAGTCCTAATCTCAGATAAAGCAAAAGCAGAAATAGATCTAATCAAGGAAACAAGGAAGGAAACTATATCCTGCTAAAAGGCAGCATAGGCAATAAAACAATTTCATCATTAAACATAAATACTCCCAGTGGTATAGCATCTAGATTCTTAGAGGAGAAATGAAGGAAGGTGCAGGAAATAGAAGGTACAGAAATAGACAGCAAAATTACACTAGTGGGGGACCTCAACCTCCCCCTCTCTGAACTTGATAAATCTAACCTCAAAATAAACAAGAAAAAAGTTAAGGAGGTGAATAGAACTCTGGATAAGGTAGATATGATAGATCTCTGGAGAAAATTGAATGGGGATAGAAATGAATATACCTTTTTCTCAGCAGTACATAGCACATATACAAAAACTGACCATGTACTAGGCCATAAATCCCTCAAAATGCAGTGCAGAAAGACAGATACAGTGAATACATCCTTCCAACAGCATGATGCAATAAAACTTATATGTAATCAAAGGCCATGGAAACATAAACCAAAAACTAATTGGAAACTAAACAATCTAATCCTAAAGAAGAAGTGAGTTAAACAACAAATTATAGAAACAATCAACAACTTCATTCAAGTGAATGACAATAATGAGACAACCTACCAAATTTTACAGGATACTACAAAAGCAGTTCTTAGGGGATGTTTTATATCTTTGAGTGCCTACATGAATAAAATAGAGAAAGAGGAGATCAATGAATTGGGCATGTAGCTGAAAAAACTCGAAAGAGAACTAATTGAAAATCCCCAAGTAAATACCAAGTTAGAAATACTGAAAATCAAAGGAGATATTAACAAAATTGGAAGTAAGAAAACTATTGAAATAATAAATAAAACTTGTAGTTGGTTTTATGAAGAAACCAATAAAACTGATAAATCTTTGATCAATTTGATTACAAAAAAGAAAAAAGAAAACAAACTTACCAATATCAAACATGAAAATGGTGAACTCACCTCCAATGATGAGAAAATTTAAATAATTAAAAGAAATTACTTTCCCAACTGTATGCCCATAAAGTTGACAATGTAAATGAGATAGATGATGATTTTAAAAGATATAAATTGTCAAGATTCACAAAAGAGGAAGTTGAATACTTAAACAATCCCATCTTAGGAAAAGAAATTGAACGAGACATTAGTGAACTCTTTAGAAAAAATCTCCAGAGCCAAATGGATTCACAAGTGAATTCTATCAAACATTTAAAGAACAGTTAATTCCAATACTATATAGACTATTTGGAAAAATTGGGAAGGAGTCCTCCCACATTCTTTTTATGATGCAAATATGGTTTTGATACCATACACTAAAAGGAAATTACTTTCCCAACTGTATGCCCATAAAGTTGACAATGTAAATGAGATAGATGAGTATTTTAAAAGATATAAATTGCCAAGATTAACAGAAGAGGAAGTTGAATACTTAAATAATCCCATCTCATGAAAAGAAATTGAATGAGATATTAGGGAACTCTTCAGAAAAAATCTCCAGGATTTCAACCAACATTCAAAATCAACCAGGCGGAGCCTAAACAGAGAAAGAAAATTATAGACCAATTTCTCTAACGAATATAGATGAAAAAAATTTAAATAAAATTTAGCAAAAAGAATACAGCAACTTATCATAAGAATAATACATTAACATCAGGTAGGATTTATACCAGGAATGCAGGGCTGGTTCAATATTAGGAAAACTATTAACATTATTGATCATATCAACAACAAAACTAACAGAAACCAAATGATTATCTAAATAGATGTAGAAAAAGCTTTTGCCAAAATACAACACCCATTCCTATTGAAAACATAGGAATAAATGGAACTTTCCATAAAATAATAAGCAATATCTGCCTCAAACCTTCAGCCAGCATTATGTGGAATGGAGATAAGCTAGATGCATTTCCAATAAGATCAGGAGTGAAAAAAGAATGTCCATTATTATCACCATTATTCAATATGATACTAGAAATGTTAGCTGGAGCAATAAGAAAAATAATTTGAAGGAATTAAAATAGGCAAAGAAGAAACTAAGTTGCACTCTTTGTAGATGATATGATGATATACTTAGAGAATCCCAGAGAATCATGTAAAAATAAACAGTTTTGGCGAAGTTGCAGGTCGCAAAAGAAATTCACACAAATCTTCTGCATTTCTATATATTACTAACAAAAGCCCAAGAGAAAAAGATAGAAAGAGAAATCCCATTTAAAGTCATGGTAGACACTATAAAATATTTGGGAATCTACCTGCCAAAACAAACCCAGGGACTATATGAACACAATTACATAACACTTTTTGTACAAATAAAATAAAATCTAAATAAATGGAAAAACATCATTTGCTCTTGGGTGAGCTGAGCCAATATAATAAAAATGACAATTCTGCCTAATTTAATTTACTTATTCAGTGCCACACCCATCAAACTATCAAATAAATATTTTCTAGAGCTAAAAAAAGTAATATTGAAATTCATCTGGAAGAACAAAAGGTCCAGAATATCAAGGGAACTAATGAAAAGAAATGCTAGGGAAGATGGTCTAGCTCTACCAGATCTCAAATTGTATTATAAAGCAGCAATTATCAAAATTACTTGGTAAGAAGGGTAGACCAGTGGAATAGGTTAGGTACTCAAGATACAGTAGCCGTTCCAATACAAGCCTTTCCTCAGTTGATAAATGGTCAAAGGATTTGAACAGGCAGTTTTCAGAGGAAGAAATTAAAGATATCTTTAAATTAAATTTCATCTTAATATCTCATATCTTATAATTAGAGATATGAAAAAAATGCACTATTGATTAGAGTGATGCAAATCAAAACAACTCTGAGATACTACATCATACCTATCAGATTGACTCACATGACAAGAGAGGAAGATAAGTGTTGGCGAACATGTGGGACAATTGGAACACTAATTTATTGTTGGTGGAGTTGTGAGCTGATCCAACTGGAGAGTAATTTGGAACTATGCCCAAAGGGCTACAAAAATGTGCATACCCTTTGACCCAGTAATACTGATTCTAGGACTGTATCCCCAAGAGATCATAAAAATGGGATAGGGTCCCACATGTACAAAAATATTTATAACCCTCTCTTTTTGGTGGCCAAAACTTGGAAATCAAAGGAATGTCCATCAATTGGGGAATGGCTGAATAAATTGTGGTACTATTGTGCTATCAGAATTGATGAACAGTAATCCTTTACTGAACTGATTCCGTGTGAAAGGAGCAGAACCAAGAGAACTTTGTGCACAGCAATAATCACAGTGTGTGAGGATTTTTTTCGGGTATACTTAGTACTTCATTGCAATGTTAATGTATTGGTCCTTCGTTGTTGAAGAAGACCATGCCATCAGAGAAATAATGACATGACTTGCACTTGACTTTGTGTTTTTTTTTTTTTTTCTAGTAGACTTATAATTTCATTGCAATGCAAGGACTTAAAAAATTCCCATTGGTCTCTTAAGGCAAAATGCCTTTCACATCCAGAGAAAGAGCTATGGAATTTGATCACAGAATGTTGCAGACTAATTTCTTTTGTATTAAATTTTGCTTTATTTTTTGATTTCTCCCACTCATTTTAATTTTTTTGTGCAACATGACATAGATGAAAATATATTTAATAGAGATGTATGTTTAGAACCTATATAGAATTGTATGCTGACTCAGGGAGGGAGAGGGAAGGAGGAGAGAAGGAGAGGGTGGAAGAAGAAAAAATTCAAGTTATATGGAAGTGATTGTAGAACACTGGAAACAAATAAAATAATATTAAAAAAGAGGAGAAAGAGTTGGAGAGATGTGTAATTTTTACACCATTCCTATTCAAAATCTATGTTAAATAGACAGCATTTTAACTCCAGTTTTAATCCTAGATTTCTAAATCTCATTCACTTTGTTTTGGAAAAAAAATGTATCTTCCTGATGATTGTAACAATTAGAGTGATATAAATGATATCCTTATTCTACATAGAAATGTCAATCACACAACATATGTGACAAAATGATCTAAAAAATTATGCTCAATTTCTTAATTCTTCAAAATAGTTTCAATGACATAACATTTTTTTTTTTTACTCTGTGACTCACTGTTGTCTACCTGTTGCCTTTCCTTACAAAAATACATACTCTTTAATAAAAGTTTTCTTAGCTTCCCTGATTTGTCCAAGGTGGGGTAAATCAGCTAGCCATGTGTCTTTTCTTTAAATTATGAGTGAATTTGCTTTGAGCGTGAGTCAATACCAAGGAAATTTGTTCTAGGAAATAAACTTAAAAGACTTGACAACTAGTAATATAGACATCTGGTAATATGGTCAAATCATCTAATTCAATAGGATGCATGAATAATTGCATTACATAACACATAATAGAGATAAAATATACATTTAAAAGTGAATTTCAGTCATCACGTGAGATAGATTATTTTGTAAATTCTAAATGAATCCTGAAATATTATAATATTTTTGGAGAACTATTTCTACTCTCCGTTATATGTTCCACTTTGATATTTTGAATGGATCTGTAGTTTCCTTGCAATGTAAACTCCCACCACCCAAGCAGTTCATAACCTTTTACCTGCCCATCTTCTGTAGCTGTATTAGAGATAGGACCTGGGCCTGAGATTTTATTTATATAAGTAACTCTAGGGTGAAGATCTACTGATGTAGGTTGACAACTTCTCTGAAACTTGTAGTCTTTGAAAGTAGCTTATAGATCTGAGACACTGAATGAAATGCTCAGGGTCATTCAGCCTCTAATTAGGTGTTTATCATATGTGAAACCTCTAGATTCATGTCTTCTTGGCATTGTAGCTGGATCTCTATCCATTATATCATGTTGCTCTTTACACATAAGATCTAGTTCTACATAAATCCTACAAAGATTTTGTGCCTTATATTTAGGATGCCATTCTCTAGTTCTTTTTCTATCTAGTGATCACCCATGTGATAATAAAACTGCCAATCTGTTATGTTTATTTCTACTATTAAATATTCTCACTGTTTTTTTAGATTTAAGTTTTCAACATTCATTTACACAAAATTTTGAGTTCCAAATTTTCTCCCCATCTCTCCCCTCTCCCCACCCCAAAAAACCTTGCATTCTGATTACCCCTTCCACCAATGTGCCTTCCCTTCTAACACCCCTCCCTTCCCTTATCCCCATCTTCTCTCTTCTCCTGTAGGTCAAGATAAATTTCTATACCTCATTGCTCATATTTATTATTTCCCAGCTGTGCACAAAAACTTCTCAACATTGTTTGTAAAACTGAGTTTCAACTTCTCTTCCTTTCTCCCTCCCTACTCATTCCCACTGAGAAAGCAAGCAATTCAATATAGGCCATATATGTGTAGTTTCGCATATGACTTCCATAGTAGTCATGTTGAGTAAGACTAACTATATTTCCCTCCATTCTATCCTGCCCCCCATTTCTTTTATTCTCTCCTTTGACCTTGTCCTTCCCCAAGAGTGTTTACCTCTAATTTCTCCCTCCTCTCATTTGCCCTCCCTTCGATCATATCCCCAACCCTGCTTCTCTCCTTCTTCCCTGCTTTCCTGTCGTGTAAGATAGATATTCATACCAAATTGTTATTCCTTCCTTGAGCCAAATCTGATGAGAGTAAGCATCACTTTTTCCCTCTCACCTCTGTCCTCTTCCCCTCCATTAGAAAAGCTTTTTCTTGTCTCTTCTATGAGAGAAAATTTGCCCCATTCCATTTCTCCCTTTCTCCTCTCAATATATTCCTCTCTCTCCTCTTAATTTTTAGTTATTCCTTCCTGTTCAAATCACCATGTTGTCTCTGTCTCTTTCTTTCTATCTCTCTCGTTCTCTCTCTCTCTCTCTCTGTGTATATATATATATATATATATATATATATATATATATATATATATATATATATATATATATATATACTTGTGTGTGTGTATGTGTGTGTGTGTGTGTGTGTGTGTGTGTGTGTGTGTGTGTAATCCTTGAAACTACCCAAATACTGAGAAAAGTTTCAGGAGTTATAAATAGTATCTTTCCATGTAGGAATGTAAACATCTCAACTTTAGTAATTGCTTTGTGATTTCCCTTTCCTGTTTAACTTTTCATGCTTCTTCTTATTCTTGTGTTTGAAAGTCAGATTTTCTATTCAGCTGTGGTCTTTTCATCAAGAATGCTTGAAAGTCCTCTATTTCATTGAATCACCATTTCCCCCCCTGAAGTATTATACTCAGTTTTCCTGGGTAGATGATTCTTTGTTTTACTCCTATTTCTCTTGACTTTTGGAAGATCATATTCCAAGCCCTTCGATCACTTAATGGAGAAGGTTCTAGATTTTGTGTTATACTGATTGTATTTCCACAATACTTGAATTGTTTCTTTCTAGTTGCTTGCAATCTTTTCTCCTTGATCTGGGAAATCTGGACTTTGGCTACAGTGTTCCTAGGAGTTTATCTTTTTGAATCTCTTTCAGGAGGTGATTGGTGGATTCTTTCAATATTTTTTTTTTCCTTCTGGTTCTGGTTCTATCAGGGCAGTTTTCTCTGATAATTTCATGAAAGATGATATCTAGGTTGGTTTTTTTTTTTATCATGTTTTTCAGGTAGTCCCATAATTTTTAAATTATCTCTTCTGGATCCATTTTGTAGTTCAGTTGCTTTTTTCAATGAGATATTTCACATTATCTTCCATTTTTTTCATTCTTTGGGGTTTTTTTTGGTAATTTCTTGGTTTCTCATAAAGTCATTAGCTTCCTCCTGTTCCATTATAGTTTTTAAAGAACTTTTTTCTTCAGTGAGCTTTTGAATCTCCTTTTCCATTTGGCTAATTCTGCTTTTTAAAGCATACTTCTCCTCATTGGCTTTTAGGACCTCTTTTTCCACTTGAGCTAGCCTATTTTTAAAGGTGTTATTTTCTTCAGAATTTTCTTTTGGGTCTCCTTTAGCAAGCTGTTGACTCGCTTGTCGTGATTTTCTTGCTGCACTCTCATTTTACTTCCCAATTTTTCCTCTACCTCTCTTACTTGATTTTTAAAATCCTTTTTGAGCTCTTCCCAGGCCTGGGACCATTGAATATTTATTTTGGAGGTTTTGGATGCAGAAACCTTGAGGTTTATGTCTTCCTCTGCTGGTAAACATTATTCTTCCTTATCTGAAAGAAAGGGAGAAAATACCTGTTCACCAAGAAAATAACCTACTATAGTCTTATTTTCCCCCCTTTTTGGGCATTTTCCCAACCAATTACTTGGCTTTTGAGTCCTTTCTCAAGAGTAGTGTATACTCTGGGGACCTCTAAGATCTCAGTTCCTCCAAGGTGGCACAGTCAAGTGAGAGAAGTTACTCCCTGGCCTGGCTCCTGGTTGAGGTTCAGATCAGAGAAGAGGGAAGAGGTAGAGTATGTGTGTCTTTCTACTTTGCCATCTTGACTCCACCCCCCACTTTATTTTTTTCACAGTTCTCTTTATGACTTTTTATATAGCATTTGCCACATTCCTACTTCACTGATACTGTAATTCACTTTTTTTTTACTTATTATGTCATTTAATTATTATTGATGTGACATTTAGTTTGAATGCTTCTGAGATGGTAATTTTCAATGATACCCACATATATAAAATGATGAAGAGAATGGTGTTTATCTGAAGATGGAATTCTATATCATTTAGCAACTTGAGATTATTGAAAATGATATGATGGTTTTCCAGATTTGACCTAACTCCACCCCACTGTCCTATTACATTCTGAACTCTGCACATTGTTCATCTGTAGTTCATCTGCTCAAAATATACTTTCTGACAAATCAACTCATCAGAATGTGTATTCAATTGCATTTCATATTCAAGTCCATTTGTGAAGCCATTGGTTACAGCAAATAGATAAATTTTGATTGCTGTGGCTAAGTTCACTTAGCTTAGCAGTATACTTTCCAGAGATACACATATAGATGACAAGATTGTAACACACATTGCCAGAGCTAGCTCAGTTTTTAGTAGACAAAAAAGGGAAGTGTGGTAAAGAAGCAATATTAGCCTGACTATCAAAGTGAAGGTCTGTAAAGTCATCATGCTGACCTCATTCTTTTATGCCTGTGAAACCTACACATATACAAATGCAGTGCCAGTAAACTGAATGGCTTCCATTTGAATTGTCTTAGGAAGATTCTGAAAATCAATCTAGCAAATAAGGTAAAAGACACAGGTGTCCTTTCTTGAGCTAAAATGCCACCCATTCAAATTTTACTGTAGAAAATGTAATGTCAAGATCTAGTCACAGTTTTTGAATGAGAAATATATTTTCTAAGTACTTTGCGAAGAACTCACAGAAGGCACATGTGCATGGAAGTCAGAAGAAATGATACAAAGTCTCAAGGTCCCTTTGAAGAACGTTGATATCAATTGTGAAACATGGAAGGCTCTCACACAGGATTGTTCAGCATGCTATGCCCACATAAAGAACTGTGCTTTATGAGCAAAACAGAGTTGCGGTACCTGAAAATAAATGTGAAATATGAAAATTTAATGATATCTCCTTCCCAAATGATTCATTTGTGCCCACCTAATGGTAGAAATTTAGGAGCTTATATTGATATGATCAGCTATAGTTGGACATATTGTACATTGACCCTGACATTGTGTTGTTAGGACCTGTTGTACAGTGACCCTGATATTGATGCTCTTCAAGGATAAAAGAAAAATAACAACAGCAAGGTCAAGTCAAATGGCATTTTTCAGCTTCTTCTTGTTTTCCAGTGAGGTTGGTTAGAAAAATCTCTATCATTATATATGTCATTCAGGAAGCTTTAAGTGTTTCTGGTCACTCAGTTCAACTGTTATGTCATATACATACACAGATATTTAGAGGTCTATGCCATGTTTCCTTCATTTGAAACCTCTGGATATGATGTATTTCAGAAGATGGGCAAATTCCTTAGGAGGAAAAATGATTCGTTGTTGTATGCCTTATTTAAAGTCATTGAAAAGCAGAATAATATAATAAATAGATAGATGGTTGCATAATTATAAAGTGCTGATATAAAAAGGTACCTAGACTGCTAGCCCTAGGCACGTCATTCAACTATTTTATTATTATAATATTTTATTTTTCCAATCACAAAGAAAATAATTTTAACATCATTTTTTAAATTTTCAGCTCTAACTTCTTTCTCCCTTTCTCTCACCTTTCCCCTCATTGAAAAGACAAGCTGTTTGATAGAAAACATATTTCCATATTAGAAATGTTATGAACAAAAACATATTAAAGAATACAAGAAAAATGAGGTACAAAAATATATTTTTTGATCTGTGTTCAAACCCTACCAGTTCTTTCACTGCAGAATAGTATTTTTCATCTTAATTACTTTGGAATTGTCTTGCATCATTGTTTTTTTTTTTCTGAGAACAGGTAAATAATTCAGAGGTGTTCTGTGTACAAAATTATAGTTATTTTATATGATGCTCTCCTGATTCTACTCATTTCACTTTGCATCAGTTCAAGTAAGTCTTGATAGATTTTTCTGAGTGTTTTTTTGTGATCATATAGTCCCTGGATTTGTTTTGGTAGTTAAACTCCCAAATATTTTATAGTGTTTACAATAACTTTAAATGGGTATTCTCTTTCTATATCTTGGTACTGTGCTTTGTTAGTAATACACAGAAATTCAGATGATTTATGTGGGTTTATTTTGTAACCTGCAACTTTACTCAAGTTGTTTATTATTTCAAGAATTTTTTTTACATGATTCTCTAGGATTCTCTAAGTATTCATTATATCATCTGGAAAGAGTGATTAATTAATTTCTTCTTTGCCTTTTCTAATTCCTTCTATTTCTTTTCCTTCTCTTATAGATAAAGCTAAAATTTCTAGTACCATATTGAATAACAGTGATGATAACGGAAATCCTTGTTTCACCCACAATCTAATTAGACATGCATCTAGCTTATCCCCATTACATATAATGCTTTATGATGGTTTTAAGTAGATATTACTAATTATTTTTAGGAAGGCTCCATTTATTCCTATGCTGTCCAATATTTTCAGTAGGTATAAGTGTTGTATTTTGCCAAAAGCTTTTTATGCATCTATTGACATAATCATATGGTTTCTTTTAGTTTTATTGTTGAAACAATCAATTATGCTGATAGTTTTCCTAATGTCGAACCAGCTCTGCATTCCTAGTATTAATCTTACCTGATCAAAATGTATTATTCCCCTGATAAGTTGCTGCAATCTTTTTGCTAATATCTTATTTACATTTTTTGCATCTTTTTCATTAGGGAAATTGATCTATAGTCTTCTTTCTTTGGCTCTTTCTGATTTAGGTATCAGCACCATATTTGAATCATAAAAAGAATTTAGTAGGACTCCTTTCTTGCCAATGTTCCCAAATTGTCTATATCATATTGGATTTATACGTTCTTTAAATGTTTGATGGAATTCATTTGTCAATCCATCTGGCTCTGGAGATTTTTTCCTAGGGAGTTCATTGAGTGCTTGTTTATTTATTTTTCTAAGATAGGGTTATTTAAATATTTTACTTCCTCTTCTGTTAATCTGTTCAATTTATATTTTTGTAAATATTCATCCATTTCGCTAAAATCATTAAATATATGGACATACAGTTGAGCAAAATAATTTCTAATTACTGTTTTAATATCCTCTTCATTGGAGTTGAATTCACCCTTTTTCATTTTTGATACCATTAATTTGGATTTCCTACTGTTTCTTAAAATAAATGTATTATGCAAGAAGTTCACAATATTATTATCTACTGGCATTTATTTACTTCAATAAGGGCTTCAGCATACATTTCTCTAGCATCTTGCATGTGCAGAATATCAGAGGAAATTTAAAAACTCAAAAACTAGTTGGAGAATGTGGCATATATGGAAAAAGTTTTGATGCAAATGATTCTACTGCAGGATGAAACATATCAAGTTTCTAAGAGACATAGACATCAATCTTCTATTAAAGATTCAAAGAGTGAGGAGTATCATTGCTCACTGGAAGGATATAGGGGAGTTTCATGAACAGGATGGCATTTGAGCTGGGTCAAAAACAGGTGGAATAGAATTTCAGTACAAAGATAAAAGGGATATTCAAAGGCTTTTCTCTTGTAGTAAATGATATGAATCAAGACTTGAGAGCACAAAGAGTAAAGTAAATATTTCTGTTTAGGTACAACATAGGCCATCTTAGGGAAACATTGTATTAAGAGCTATGGATACAACTATGAAAGCAAAATAACCCTGGTCCTCAAGGATATTAATTTCAAAAGGAGGAGCAGAACACACATGGGATAGTGGAATAGACAGTGATATTTTGGTCTGATTAAATGGCATGAAGTTAGGGTGGAAACAGCTGTAGGTTAGTCTGGATGGTTCTAGAAATATTCAAATCTCAACAATAAGAAGTCAAGGGAGTCAGGTAAGAGGAGTGGTGAGATAAAAGTATAGGCTGAAAATGCCAATCAGCCACAATACAAGAGGAAGATATGTCTAGAGTACCTTCTAGGTTTTAGGGACAATAGATGCCAAGACACAGAGTATGAAGATGACTCACCAATTTCTGAAAAGAGATAATAGGACAATTTGGTTAGAACATGAGCTAAAAGGTGTTATTTAAAAGTCATGTCTTGGGAAGACTTAAATACCAGTTGATGAACTTAGATTTTATTTAGAAGGCACTAAGAGAAAAATGGCAATGGAAACAAAGTCTGGAAAGAAATTTTCCTGTGTGGCTCTTCCCTGGGTGTCATGTGCTATAGCACTGCTTGCTAGTGCCTCTGTAGCGAGGATTGAATTTTCTATTAAAAACTCCATGTCTGATCATATGACCCTTCAGAGGCAATCCTAGCTTTATTTTTGATGGAGCCTTTATTCTAAGATTCTACCATATTATCTTAGGAGTTAACTGAGATTCCAAAGTTAAGAAAATGTGATTTCTCCTCTTAAATTTGTTAATAAAACTTTGTCTAGATATCTTCTTTTGCTCTTTACTAATAAATTTCTAAGAAATCATTGAATGTAAGAATTATAATATTTTTCATATATATGTATACATACATGTATATATTATATATATTTTACAATATATATCATGTATAATATATAACACATATATGGATATATAAAAATATATTTGTTATCCACTTACCTAAGTGTTTAAATTCAATTATTGAGGCTCACATAGTATATTAAAATGGCAACAATAGTCAGAAACATTTAAGTTTCACTTGGTTTTGCTTGAAAAGTAATAGATCTGTGATAAATAACATTTAAGGAATAATATTGATCCTGCAGGATCAATGGCTCAAGACATAGTATTTTTTAACTATTTATTAATCACATGTATCCTTAATAATGACTCAATCAGTGTTTTATTGAATATTTAGCATTGTCATCTTAGGCACCATCTGACAGTTGCAAAGAAAAGAAATATAATGACATTTCTATTGGACTTTTGTAGGAATATAAACTCAGTCATTAGCTCCCACTGATGGATTTTGAATTATCTATAATATTTTATGAGGTCAGGCAGTAAAGTGAAGATGAATTGTTGTTTCCTAAATCTCTTAGATACCATAGGGAGAACATAACCCATATAAATCTTATGTCAAAATCCTTGTCTAAAATAAATGATGGTATTATACAGCTAAATATTTAGGCTACTGATTTCAAGTTTAAAAAGACATCAGTTCAGCTGTAAATGATCCTTGTAAAAGTTTGAAGGAGATCAAACATCGTGCATGAGAAATCTATACTTTGGGAATTCATCACTATCAACTAGTACTAAGACCAAACCAGGGCTTTCTCGTGATACTAGGTATTAATACAAGTACTGAAAAGAGACTCATATAAAACAATGAAAAGAGGGATATGTAAGCTTATGTAGTTATTACAACATGTCATTATTTGTGACCTATAAGAATATTAAGCTCATATCCTAATTCTATATGTATTTATTTTCATATTTTAGGAAAACTCAACATCTCAGGTTTGTACTTGGAACAAAAAAATGCAAACTAAAAATGTGCAAACCACAAGTATAATAAATGTTTATACATTCATTGAAGACCTGTTATGTACATAATAATATAAGGAATATGACATTTTAGTATGGCTCCTACCATTATAAATTTGCAGTATCACAAAAGTAGTACAATAATCATTCACAAATATTCAATATTTTTTAAATCAATATAACAAGTCATAAAATGGTAGTATAGGATTTTCAGAGTTGGAGGAAAGAAAGAACAAAGGAAGAGTAAGGAAAGAGGGAAGCAAACATGAATTAAGCACCAACGGCAGTGGAAGTTATGCCCAGATTTAAGGTATTGTATCGGATAAACATTGCTGAAAGAACTATGGAGACAGGTTTATAACATATTGCAGGAGCCAGTAACAAAAAAAAAAAAAAAAAAAAAAGGAAAAAAACAATCCCAAAGTAAAAGAAAGTGAAAAGGCTATCTTATCAGACTTTACAAATATCTGAGGAAAGAAGGAAAGTGGAAGGTGAAGGGGAAAGTAATAACTAACTGAATGGAAAATTCAAGAGAATAATGAGAGATATGATTTTTTTCTTAAATAAAGTAAAGAAAGAAGAAAACAATATATAATATAATGAGAAAGACATTCTATCTAAGAAAAATAGAAATGTCAAGGGAATGTTTCCTGTCAAAAGGTCATGAGAAAATATAAAAATCATAGGAACTTAATGGAAATAGAAAAAGTCAAGAAGTAGCAAAAATTTACAAAAGAACTATAAAGAGAGATATTAACATCACAAATAACTATGGTGGTGTGATTACTGATCTAGAGCCAGACATCCTGAAAAATGAAATCAAATAGGCCAGAAATGATAATAATAAATATGGTGGAGGTGATGGAATTCTAGCTGAGCTCATTAAAATTATAAAGAAATGATGACATTAAAGTGCTGTACTCAATATGTCAGCAAATTTGGAAAACTCAACAGTGGGCATTGGATTAGAAATAATGATCTTACATACCAATTCTAAAGAAAAACAATGGGAAGAGGGGGGCAGAGTAAAAACAAGGACTTCCCTGAGCTCTAACTCAAATTCATCTAAATACCTGTAGAAAATTACTCTAAACAAACTCTGGAGCTACAAAACACACAAAATGACAGAGTGAAACAAAACGCAGCCCAAGACAACCTTGAAAATTGATAAGAATTGTCTGTTGCACTGGGCAGGGAGTGAAGCGCAGTCTGTCATGGGCTGCATAGCCACCGACTGTCCCTAAAAGGCCTCAGGGGACTGAATCATTGGCAGCTGTGGACATTTCTAGACTTCTCAACCCACAAACACCAAAACACTCAGTGGGCAAAATCTGTGGGACATGGTGAAAGAGGAAAGCATGTTCTGGCCAGTTGTCCCTAGCCTCAGGGTGGTGAAGGGAGGTGGTGGTGGTGCCCATTGGTGGCAACAGAAGTAGCAGCAGCAAAGGCTGCTTCTGGAGCTCTGTGCCCACAGAAGGTGGGGAATAGAGTGGCTGATACAAAATCCCTGAAGCCTGGGAAAGTGCCCCCATGTGCAACTTCACTGGAAGCAGATTCCTACCTTGACAGAGTTAGAAAGTCAAGTGTTTGGTTGGGAATATGGATAAACATCATAAAAGAACTCAGAATATAGATTCTCAGTTTGGTGACAAGGAATATCAGGGCATACCACCAGAAAATGACAGCACAGTCAAAACTCCTACATCAAAAGCCTCCAAGAGGAATATGAACTATTGTCTGGCCATTAAGGAGCTCAAAAAGTATTATGAATATCATGTAAGAGAACTTGAGAAAACCTTGAGAAGAAAAATCAGAATGATACAAGAAAATCATGAAAATCATGACTTCAGAGAGGCCTGGGAGGACTTATACGAACTGATGTTAAGTGAAATGAGCATAACCAGGAGAACATTGTATAGAGTATCAGCCACAGAGTACAAGGACTGTTTCTGGTAGAAGTAGCCCTTCACAGCAATACAAGGACCTAAAACATTCCAAAAGGCCTTTTGAGGCAAAATGCCATCCACATTTAGAAAGAGAATTCATAAAAGACTTATTAAAGTTGAGCTGTTTACATTCCTAAAAGGAAAGATGATATTTGTAACTCATGACACCTTTCTCAGTATTAGGGTAGGGTAGTTGGAGGAAATAGATAGGTAGATAGATAGATAGATAGATAGATAGATAGATAGATAGATAGATAGATAGATAGATAGATGGCAAAGGGTGAGTTGAATATGAAGGGTTAGTAGCTAAAAAGTAAAATTAAGGGGTGAGACATGAACATATTGGGAGAAGAAGAAAAGGCAGACATAGAATGTGGTAAATTATCTCACATAAAAGAGGCAAGAAAAAGGTTTTACAATGTAGGGGAAGATGGAGGTGAGAAGGAATGAGTGAATCTTACTCTCTTTGGATTTGGCTTAAGGAGGGTATAACATACACACTCAATTGGGTATCTTACCCTACAAGAAAGTAGGGGGAAGGGGATAATGGGGGAGTTTAGCAGAAGGGAGGGCAAATTGGGGCAGGGGTAGTCAGAAGCAAACACTTTAGAAAAGGGACAGGGTCAAAGGAGAAAATGGGAGGGTGTGGGGTAGGGTGGAGAGAAATATAGTTAGTCTTTCACAACTTGACTATAATGGAAATGCTTTGCATAACTACACATGAATAATTTATATTGAACTGCTTGCCTTCTTGATGGGAGTGGGTGGGGATGGAAGAAGGGAGAGAATTTGGAACTCAAGTTTTAAAAACAAATGTTAAATATTGTTTTTACATGAAGCTGGGAAGTACAATATACAGCCAATGCAATATAGAAAGCTATCTTGCCCTTCAAGAAAGTAAAGGGGAAGAGTATAAAAGGGGGATGATAAAAGGGGAGGGCAGACTTGGGGAAGGGGTAATCAGAATGCATGTCATCTTGAGGTGAGAGGGTAAAGATGGGGAGAAAATTTGGAACTCAAAATCTTGTGGAAATGAATGTTTGAAACTAAATAAAATAAATAAATTTAAATTAAAAAAGAACAACAATGCCACAGTGTTCAAATAATCAGACAACTGTACTCATTTCACGTCAGCGAGGTTATGCTTTAGATTCTACAAGATAGGCTTCAGCAAAATGTGAATGGAGAATTACTAATAATATCAGACTGATTTTTGAAGAGAGAGAGGAATGAGAGGCCAAATTGCTAATATTTGCTGGGTTATGTAGAAAGGAAGAGTTTCAGAAAATATACAAAAAATAAATCATCTACTTCTGCTTCATTGACTCTATTGAAGTCTTTGGCTGAGTGTACAAAATGTAGCAATTCCTCAAAGAGATGGGAGTATCAGATCATCTAACTTTGTCTCCTGAGGAATCTATAGGAGGATCGTGAAGGAACAATTAAATTGAACATGGAACCACTAATTATTTTAAGATTGGGAAAGGAGTATGCCAAGGCTGTATATTGTCATCTTATTTATTTAACTCACATACAGAGTACATTAAAATGCCAAGTTGGACAAATCAAAACCTAAAATTATGTTATGAGAAATATCAACAATCTCAGATATTCAGATGATACCACTTTGATGGCAGAAAGTGAAGAAGTAAGAAGTCCCTTGATGAGAGTGAAAGAGGAGAATGTACCTGACTGTAGCTCAACATTAAAAAAAACAACAACAACAACAAAAACACAAACAAATGACAGCAAAAGAACAAGGTCATGGCAACTGATCCCATAACTTCCTGGAACATACAAGAAGAAGACTTTATATTTTTGAGTTCAGATGTTTTAGATCACTGATTCATATCATTAATTCAGAGATGATGACTATAGCCATGAAATTAAAAGATATTTTTTTCTCAGAAGGAAAGTTATGGCAAATCTGGAAAGAAGACCAAAAAGCAGATTCATCACCTTGCTGACAAACATCCATGTAGTCAAAGTAATGATTTTTCTCTTAGTAATTTTTAAATTTATTTTTAGATTTTGGCATTCATTTCCACAAAATTTTGAGTTACAATTTTTCTCCCCGTCTCTCTCCTACCCCCATCCCATAACACTTTGCATTCTGATTACCCCTTCTCTCAATGTGCCCTCCCTTCTAATACACCCCATGCTTCCTTTATCCCCATCTTCTCTCATTTCTTGAAGGGCAAGATAGATTTCAATACCCCATTACCTGCATTTCTTATTTCCCAGTTATATGCAATAACAGTTCTCAACATTTGTTTCTGATACTTTGAATTCTAACTTCTCTCCCTCCCACCCATCCCCACTGAGAAGGCAAGCAATTCAATACAGACTATATATGTGTCATTTTATACAAGACTTCCATAATAGCGATGTTGTGTAAAACTATATTTCCCTCCATCCTACCCTGTCCCCCATACGACCTTGTCCCTTCCTCAAAGTGTTTACTTCTAATTACTCCTACCTCCCATTTGCCCTCCCTTCTATCATCCCCCCTCACCCCACTTGTCCCCTTCTCCCCTACTTTCCTGTAGTGTAAGCTAGATTTTCATGCCAAATTTACTGAGTATGTTATTCCCTCCTTAAGCCATATGTGGTGAGAGTAAACTTCACTTTCCCCTCTCACCTCCTCTCTTTTCTCTTTCATTGCAAAAGATTTTTCTTATCTCTTTTATGAGTGATAGTCTGCCCCATTCCATTTGTCCCTTTCTCCTTCTAATATATTCCTCTCTCACCCCTTATTTTCATTTTTTATAGATCTCATTCCTTTTGATTCAACTCAGTCTTTGCTCTGTCTATATGTGTGTGTGCCTGCACGTGTGTGTATAATCTCTTCACCTACCCAAATACTGAGAAAAGTATCAAGAGTTACACTTAGAGTTCCATGTAGGTATGTAAACAGTTCAACTTTAGAAAGTCCTTTATGATTTCTCTTTCCTGTTTATCTTTTCATGTTTCTCTTGATTCTTGTGTTTGAAAGTCAAATTTTTGGTTTCTAGGGGAGACTGGAATCTCTTCCCTTTCCCGCCTCGATTCATGGGTCAGCTCTGCTGCCCAAGTCAGAGGCAGAGGTTGATAGTGGATTTTCATGGAGCCTCCATGAGCAGCAACCCGCCTGTGTGGGCTGCCCTGCAAGTTTCTTTCCGTGGGTGCACTCTCTGTGAGGGGCTGTGTCCACCGTGAGTCCCGGATTGTGACCTGAGGGGGCAGAGAATGTTCGTAGAGAGTGTGTGCACACGCTGTAACTCAAGCACTGTCGCTGTCCATGGTCCTGGCCAAGTCACATGCTGCATCGGAGCTGGCGTTTGCTGGGAGCCAACTCGCAGAGCTGCCTCCCCGTATCCCTGGCCTCACCTAGGACTTCGTGGTGGGCTTCCAGTGAGACCCAGCCCCCTCCTTTTCTAGGGTAAAATAGCAAGCCTTTCAGCAGTGCTTTAAGGCCTACAGAGTGCTGTCCACCTTGGTGAATAGGTCAACTCTGGCTGGGGGGGAAATGATCCCTGTGTGATTGCTGGATATCTCTGTATCAATGTCCATACATATCTCTAAGAATATATGTATATTCATAGATTTCTCTATATGTATCTGTCGGGGCAGTTACGTGGTGTAGTGAATGGAGCCCTGGCCTTGGAATCAGGAGGACTTCATGGGTCCAAATCGGGCCTCAGTCAATGAACTTAAGTTTAAAAATATTTTGATGACAATATTTCAATAAAATGGTTTCCATTGTAAAAAAAAAAAAAAAAAGAAAAAAGTCAAATTTTCTCTTCAGTTCTGGTCTTTTCACCAAGATTGCTTGAAAGTCCTCTATATCCTCAAATCACCATTTATTCCCTGTTAGTACTATACTCAGTTTTGCTGGGTAGGTGATTCTTGGTTGTAATTCCATTTCCTTTGACTTCTGAAATATCCTATTCCAAGCCCTTCAGCCCTTTAATGTAGAAACTGCCAGATCCTGTGTTATCCTGATTGTATTTCCACAATACTCAAAGCATTTCTTTCTAGCTGCTAGCAGTATTTTCTCCTTGACCTGGAAACTCTGGAATTTGGCCACAATGTTCCTAGGAGTTTCTCTTTTTAGATCTCTTTCAGGAGTTGATTGGTGGGTTATTTCCATATTTATTTTGCCCTGGTTCTAGAATATCAAGGCAGTTTTCCTTGATAATTTCATGAAAGAAAATGTCTAGGCTCTTTTTTTCGATCATGGCTTTCAGGTAGTCCCATAACTTTTAAATTGTCTCTTCTGGATCTATTTTCCAGGTCGGTTGTTTTTCCAATGAAATATTTCACACTATCTTCTATTTTTTCATTCCTTTGGTTTTGTTTTGCAACTTCTTGGTTTATGAATAGTCATTAGCTTCCCTGAACTCCACTGTCATTTTGAAAGAACTATTTTCTTCAGTGAGATTTTGAACCTCCTTTTCCATTAGGCTAATTCTGCTTTCTAAAGCCTTCTTCTCCTCATTGGCTTTTTGGACCTTTTATTCCAATTGAGGTATCCTATTTTTAAAGGTGTTATTTTCCTCATCATATTTTGAGTCTCCTTTGGCAAGATGTTGACTCACTTTTCAAGCTCTTCCATGGCCTGAGCCCATTGTGTATTCATTTTGGAAGTACTGAATGCAGAAGCCTTGACTTTCTCTGACAGTATGCTTTGTCCTTCCTCATCTGAAAGGATGGAAGGTTCATCAAAAAAGTAACCTTCTATGGTCTTGTGTTTTTTTCCTGTTTTGGGCATTTTCCTAGCCAGTTATTTGCCTTCTGAATCTTTTTTCAAGAAGAGGGTCCTAGTGCTCCTGCTCACTCCAGGCCCTTGCTCAGGGCTGAGATTCGGATCAGGTGCTCAATTCTCCCAGGGGCTTCAGGTGGAGGTGTGACCTCCACTCAGGGCTGAAATTCAGATCAACTACTGAATTCCTCCAGGGGCTTTATGCTCAGTGCTGCAACAATGGAACAATGGACCCCAGCTGCTGCCTGCCTGCTGAAGCTTCCAGAATTGTCTGCTGCCGAGCCTACAGTGCCACTTTGAGCCAGGGCCAGGTGTGGGCTCTGCTCCCTTCTCACTCAGGTTGAAAAAGCCCTCTCACTGACCTTTGGTGCCTGTAGGATGAGCGATCTGCCAACTGCTGCTTCTTCTGGGATTTCATCCCTGAAGCCTGCTCTGGTCCTGTTCCTCCCAGAGTCTCAGGCTGGACTGGACTCTACTCTGCATCAGATGTGACAGACATTTCCTGTTGGCCTTTCAAGTTACCATGGGCTGGAAATATCCTCCATTCCGTCTTTCTGTGGCTTCTGCTGCTTTAGAATTTGTTGAGAGTCTTTCTTTACAGGTATTTTATAGGCTGTGGGGGAAGAGCTAAAGTATGTATGTCTTTCTACTCCACCATCTTGGCACTGCCCCCTCCATTAGTAATTTTTGAATGTAAGAGTTGAGTGATAAGAAAATTTGAATGTCACTGACTTGAGTTTTTGAAGTGTGGTGCTGGAGAAGAATTTTGAGAGGCCCTTAGATATCAAGGAAATCTTATCAGTCAATACTTAAAAAAATTATTTCAGGCTATGCATTGGAAGGACAACTGTTAAAGCTGAAATTTCAAAAGTTTGGTCACGTAATGAGAAGATAGGAATCATTGGCAAAAACTTGGATGCTAAGGAAAATTAAAGGGAAAAATAGAATGGGATAGGTAAGGATAATATGGATAGATTGAACATGCTCAGTTGAAAGTGGAAGCTAGAAGAGCCTGGCATGCTATGGTCCATGAGGTCATGGAGAGTTGTACCTGACTGAATGACTACAAAACAACAAAATATGACAGGCACTGCATTATGCCTGTTTACTAAAATTACTTCATTTGATCTTGATGACACAATAACTCTGAGAGATAAATGTTATTATTACACCCATTTTGTAGTTGGAAAAAGTAAGGAATACAGAAATTAAATTACTTGCCCAGGCTTGCACAGGTAGTAAGTCTCTGAGATTGAATTTGAGCTCATTTCTTCCTTGATTCCAGGCCTAGCAATCTATCAACTACTCTACCTAGCTGATTCACAGTTGCAAGAAAAGAAAGCCATCATGGAAAAGGGTTTTAAAGTCCATTATAAACTGCCTGCCTCCTACCTTTGTAGTCTTCTTGCATCTTACTCCAATCCATGTACTTTGTGATCCAGTGACACTATGCCTCCTTATTCTTTCTCTCATATGTCATTCTATCTCCTGACCCCAAGCATATCATTAGCTTTCTCTCATGTCTTGAACTCCTGATTTTTGTCTTCTGTCTTCCCTGACAACTTAGTTAAAGTTCCAACTTCTCTAAGAAGTCTTTCTAATATTGTTTAGCCTCATCTTCCTTCTGAGATAATCTCCAATTTATCCTATGATCTTATTTTTTATATTTAGTTTGTATATTTATAGTATGATAATATTTCTGTATGTAACATAATTATTTGCATGTTGCCTTTCATATTAAATTGTAACCTCCTTGAGAGAAAGTTCTTTATGTCTTTCATCATATTCCCAAGCACAGAGACTAGCACATATTAAATGTTTGATAAATGTTGACTTAATTTGATTTGACTTGAAATCATCATGTTCTGCCTCTCACTAATTAAAGTGTTCATTTAGAGAGTACAAAAATGTGGGTGTCATAAAAATTCACTTGGAATTCTTTAAATTAAACCATTAGGCATGGTAGCATCCAATATTTAGAACAAGAATTGATCTTAAATGTCATTGAATCCAAACTGCTCATTTTCTTTTGTTCTTTTTTTCAAAAATATAATATGACAATATTGAATCCCATGGAGGTGACTTTTCTGAGGTCATAGATAAAATGTTTGGGCTGAAATTCAAACTCAGGTCCTTTAGCTTCAAAGGCTGGACTATTTTCACCTCACTATGTTGCTACAAGGAGAAATTAGTCACAGAACAAAGCGATAAACTATGGGGAAGATTTGGATGGGTTGAGAAGGTCAAAGAGAGGATGTTCAATTATGTCCTCAAAGGGGAATTTTTATGGGAATTTCCACCAGGTAACAAAAATCTGCTCAGCTTTAATAATAATCAGAACTTGTCAATCTGCCAGCTAAATCACGTGCATGCAGAGACATTTCATTTGGAAAATAAATGGGTGTTACCTGCACCTATGAAGCAATCATAGAATGGAGGTAGATATCCCGATAATTATGGATCTCTTAAAGTACTTCATTTGGGAGCATCCAGATGTTTGACAAAAATATTTCTTACATCATACATCTGGATAGTTTTACCCCATCATTTTTCAGTGCAGACATAGGCCTAGAGGATGGAGTATCATCAGTCATTCAGTAAAATAAGCCATGGCAATTAAATAATGATGTAGAAAGATTTGCATATGTGCCCCATATTTTAGGAATTAAAAGATTAGCATTCTGGGTCACAGATGCTGCTGATTTGGTGAAGTGTATAAATGGACACTGAGCTGAGTCATGAGACAGCAGAATATAACTTTTATCTCCCAAACAGTGAGGTCAGTGAGCACATATTTCGCATTGTCTACATTATTTATGACCATAGTAGTCACATAGATAAATGCCTTTGTGATGCTTTTAAAATGGAAAGGTGATGTTAGATTCTGAAACAGATGGCAACATAAACGTGCGTAGTACTTTGTCCCTTTTTCTTAAGCTTTTAGTAAACATCAATTTGAATTACAGTATACAAAATCATACTCTGAAAATTACTAAAATTTTTTAATTAGCTAAGGAGAAGTAATATTTTAACTTTGAAGGTTATGAATGACCCTTTAGATAGCATATGGGTACTAGATCCAAAATAATGAATAGAAGTGATGAGCATATTGTTAGATGCATTTTTTTCCACTAAAATGTACTAGATATTTTTATAGAGCACATTTTTAAAATAAATTTAATAAGTACAATTTATTACCTGATATTCAAAATACCAAATGACTAAATGGAAATCAAGGTGTAAATTTACAGTTTTTTTTTAATTGTTTATTTTTGCTAACTATGCAATGGTAGATCTGTCATCTCTCCCCTTTTACATGTGTTTATAATGCTTGGATCACAGGTCACCCTGACATAAGAGAGTACTGAATTTGGATTCAGTAGTTATGGAGCTGAATTCCTGCCCTGCCTCTAAAATAGATAAATAGCTGTGGATAAGCTATTTAGATTACCTGATAGGATTGTTATGAAGAAACTCATTCTAAATTATAAGGTGATCTGGAAATATGAATTTCTACTATTTAGTTGACTTTCTTAGGAGCACAGATAAAGATGTGAAACAGATATCTATTGCAGTTATCTCATTTTATAGATGATGAAGCTGAAATTCAGGGATGTTAAGTGGCTTGCTGAAGGTTACATAGATAATAAGGAATAGGGAAATGAACCTTGGTTTTCAGTCTCCAGAGATAATCCTCTTTTCATTGTCCCAGGATCCTTCAGTAAAGGGTAGGGGAAATAGAGAGAGTAGAGGTATAGACAAATTACACATAATAATATGCTTTCACAATCAAGAGAGAAGAAGATATGTTGATATTAGCATCTTGAAAAATAGCCCCAAACACCAATACATGTGAAAAATAACAGAAATATTTAAGACATATGAGTAAATTCCTTTTGACTTCCTTAGAATTACAGCACGGATTATCAAAGATCTCTCTTCTGTCTCCATTTTCCTTTCCCCTCCATAAATGTATACCTTCATGTAGTTATACATTAAATTCTAACTCTCTGTATCCTTTTAAAAACTGTACTTCACATGTAGGTTTTTAATTTCCTCTATACTACATTCTTAAAGGAGACCACAATTTACATTATGAGGGTTAGTCAAACAATGTGTTGGTGAACAGCTGCTGGAAGATATATTGGGAGGAAGCCTTGAAAATTGGCCAGAATAGCAGATATGTTTCTATCTTTGTAAATTTAATAAAATAGTTTATCTCAATGATATTACTGTTTCACCAAGCTGAATTGGATGATGAACATATGGTGGAAGATAAATAAGTATGTGATTCTGGCTGAAAAGCTGAGACAAATGAAGAGACCAAAGGATAGCAAAGGAAATCATTTTGATAATTTAGTTGATTCAGCATATTCCAGTCAGACATTGACTCATTCAATCAACAAACATTTAAGTATCTATCATGTACCAGGCATTCTGTTATGTGCTGAGGATACAAATAATTTTGATAGTGATGACTGCAGGTGGGTACGGTAATTGAAGACTCTACTTTTGCATTGATTTAGACAGTGATGTATTCATAATAGCAAAAATCTGGTATAGTGTATAAAGTGCTGGACTTGAAGTAAGGAAAATTTGGTTGAAAGAGGGTCTCATACTAACTCAGTGTTCCTGGACAAGTCACTCACTTTCTGTATTTCTTAGGCAACTCTTAGGCAACTTTCTTAGGCAACACCTTCTTTACTCAGTACATTAATGGATGTAGGTGAAAGGATTGCCCAGACTGGAAATTTTATTTTTGTTTTTGCTGACATTCACATATTCTTAATGTATGTCATGAACCTATAACATAACAATAAAATTGAGATAAATATGTTACTCAATACATAGAACTTTGAACTTGAAGTTAGAAAGACCTAGGTTCAAATCCTTTCTTTCATACTTTCTAGCTATAAGACCCTGGTTAAGTCACTTTCCCTTTCTATGCTTTTGTCATTTGTGAAATGAGCATAATAATAGCACCTACCTCCCTGAATTGTTGTGGGGGGGGGGGGAAGATAACATTTGTAAAGTGCTTTGAAAACCTAAAAAACCTAGTTTTTTAACCTAAAAAACCCCTAAAAATGCACCTTGCCCTTTGAATTTTTTATTAGATATTTTGACAATCAGCAAAGGACCAATTACCGGGATGTGGGTATATACACACTGGAAAAATATGCATATACACATACATATTCTCTCTCTCTCTCTCTCTGTATATATATATATATATATATATATATATATATATATATATACACACACACACACACACACACATACACACACACACATACACATACATATATGCACACACACACATACACACACATATACATATAGGTGTGTATACATGTGTGTACATATATGTATGTGTGTATACATGCATAAACACAACTTCTAGGGTCAATTTGGAACCTCATGTCTTATGCCCTATGCTCCTAGATTTAAGAGTATTTTTGAGAGAATAAAATCATAAATATCAGAACACAGAGAGAGACAGTTGCATAATATATACACAGTCAGCTTTGGATTGTGGAAGAATTGGGATCAAGTGTTATTTTCACTATATACTGATTGTAGTATTTCATTTAACCTCTCGGTGCCCAAACCTCATGTCTAAGAATATAAGTTACAGATGAAGAGTCCATCTGCACTGGTACAGCAAGTGCCTCTAAAAATTACATAATAAAATGACAAGATATGATCGAAATAAGCAAGTAAAATCCCAGCAGTGGAATATTAACTCACATACAATAGAAAAAGTGAGTTCCAGGCAATGGATAATTTTTTTGTTCCTTTGCAAAATTCTACAAGATCATAAACTCAGCCTTCAGGCCCTCCTCCTCATTGGCAAGACCTTTCTACACATGTTCATAGTTGAGATGGTACTATAAATGCCTAAAAAATTTTGAAGCAATTAAAACTGCCTAATATAATACTCCCCTCTAAAAAAATTTTTTTTCAAAAGCAAAAACAGAAAGAGGTAATTCTTCAAATGAATTTGGATAACTGTTCTTTCTACCTAATTTTCCAAGTAATTGCTTACTTGGTAAATCCATGTATACTTTTGCATATTTTATGCCCTCAATATTTTGAAAAGAAATTTAATAAATATATCTATTTCTTGCACCACCCCCATGTCCTTACATATACACAGATATCTGAATGATTTTTCTTATTATTTTGAAATAGTAAATCTGTTGCTACTATATCCTTCTCTTGGTAAAATATGCTTTTGCTTTCCCTATAAGAAACAAAATATTTGTCATGGACACTTTGGCAATTTTATGAAACCTTTTCACTCCTTCATAAAGTAGCATTTGTAAGTCTGTAAAATAAAATACAAAGGATTGCAAAGGAAAACATTTCATTGAAATACAATTATTTTTTAAAAATTTCACCAACCCCACACTAAGGCCTTCTTCTCAAAAATGTATCCCCCAATAGTATCTGCCAAAACATATATATTTCTTTCATATTTCCTTTCAAATTCTAAGCAAATATCACTTCCTTTGCAAAAATTAATCAGCTACTCCAATTGAGTTCCACATCTCTATCAATTCTGAATCTCTCTAGTTAATACGTGATAATAGGGTTCAGAGTTAGAAGGAAACTGATGAATGCTATATTTCTTACCTCCATCCAAATATAAGGAAAACAAATAAAGTTGTGGTGACTTGCCAAAGATTTTTGTGTAGTTAGCACACAGTTTTCTATATTGGCATATAGAAGTTTCTATGCTGGCCTATATGGCTTCAATGTCCTGTTTTCTGTCTATCTTCTTTCTAACTTCTAATAAGAGAGACCAACAGTGACCAAGTATAACTGGAACTCATTTAACTACAATTAGTAAAATATTAGACATTGAAACAGAATATTAAATATGATTTCTTGCACACTCTCTAAGGGTCAAAAGATTTGGCAATTTAATATGCAAATTACCCTCTCCAGCTTTCAAACAATGCTGATGTACAGTTTTAGGATAGTACATTGGTTACATTTTCTGAACAAAGGATAAGTACAGCCAAACTGATTCTGCTTAAAGCATTTAGTCCTCCCCATTACCAATTAAATTTTCTTCCATTTGCTTGAATAGGATCACCCTTCAAAGAAACATTTTCTCAAAAATGTTACAGTACAGCAGATTGCAAGAAACATCAGTATCTTGGAAAACAGAATGAATAACAGCTAGACACAGATGTGAGTGGTGAATTAGGTACATGTTTTTGACATGTTTTTTCCCCGAATATTTATAAAAATTTCAAATTCAAAAAAGATATTCTCTTTCAATATGTCTAATATTTTACTAAGTGTAGTTAAATGAGTACAACTCCAAATTGATAGTATTTTCCAGTTACTTTGCTGCTTGTACATTAAAATGAAAATTTATGAAATTTATGAAAATTTAGGGTATTATGTCAGACTTTTTATATGTTTTGTCCATGATCAGCAGATTCTTTCAATGTTTCTTGTAATGACCAGTATTTTTATAGTACATTAAGCTTTGCAAAGCACTTAATCAATATTTCATTTGATTCTCACAGCATCCCTGGGGAGTAGTTTCTATTATTGTACTGATTTTGCAGATGAGGAAACTGAGAGAATTAGAGGTTTAATGACTTGCCCAGGGTCACGCAGCAAGTTCATGTCCAAGGCAGGATTCAAACTCAGGTCTTTTAAACTCTAATTCCATTACTCTATCAACACCTAACTCCCTGTAAAATTTCCAGTTATTCCTGTCCAGCCTCCTCAAAGATCACAAAGTGAATACCATTTTCCTATTTAGAATTTCTATTATATCATATTTCAGAGAAACTTCAAAGTTAAAATGTCACTAAAACCAGCTGGGAGCTAAAAAAAAAAAAAGTACATTTGGCCTCATAACATTTCTTGGCATGAAAATTCTTGAACATGTTTCATGAAGAGAATTTTACCTTTCAACAAAGAAGAATACTTACTCTGTATCCTAATTCTCTCCTAAATATTTCTTTTTATTTCTATTTAAAGAAATATGAGGGAAGTAAATTAATGACTTTACCTTCTTGTGTAACCTCCACCCCCTTGGCTGAGGCATTACCCTTATAATGCAGTTGAAGCAGTGTAAGATCATGTATTTACATTAGCAAGGAAAGAAGGTACCCCACCCTCAAAGAGTTAGATCTGAAAGGGAAATCAAGGAGCCTCTAGTTCAACCTCTTCATTTTACAGCTGAAGAAATAAGGCTTAGACAAACAAAATGACTTAACCAAAGTCCCACAGGTAGTAAATGAGGGATAGGGCTCAAACTAATATCCTCTGGATAGCTAACACATTATACTCAAAAACAATTGGTGTACTATATAAATTCTTCGAATATTAAAGCTCTCAAAATCCTCTGAATTGAGATGTAATACCTGTCCTTTATTTTTTATATACTTGTCCCTATTTAGTCTGTGTGTGACATAATTAATGTTATCATAGTTATGTAAATATTTCTCCTGCCTATACTCAGTAAATTCTCTACCAACATCCCAAGAAACAAGCAAAATAACATTTTATTTATGTAAAATAACACACTAAATAACTAGGAAATACCCCTCAAACTCCATTCAGAGGATGAGGTACACTCTTTGACAGATTCTGATGATGCCAGTGGAGGAGAGACCAATCCTCAGGAAGTTCATTATCCCGGAGTTCTTTCCTCAGCTTGAACACTATTTCCAGCTCAATTTCTTAACAGTTTGATGCACATCATTGCTCCTCACTTTGGTTTCCTTAGTTGAAGATACTCTGTTTATAAGTCTTTCATGTACTTCTTCTCTGCAGAGCTTCTGCCATTGTCTGCTGCTAGATTTCTTAATAGAACTACTGCTTTCTGATCTTACTGTGTTGAGTTGTTGGGACTGCTTCCTCAAAAGGGATGTTATGTTTCTCTTTTCAGACTGTCAAAAATGTCTGGGACTACTGGGCATTTTCAAGCATTTTTGTAAGTCCTATCCTTCCTAGTCAATATAGGAGTCCTTCAGGTCAAGGATTTTATTTTACTCCCCCAAAACAAGCAAAATCATTTCAATGAAAATCCCCTCCTTATTTCTATTTAGGTTGTGACAGGGAAATTCCTTCAAACTCCCATATTATGCTAGGGATGCAACACTATAAAAGGTTATGCCAGTTAGATTCAAGTTTAGACGGGCAAGGTTAGGGCAGAAGAGCAAATTTTGCACTGAAATCTTATAGGTTTCCCATGTTATTGTTTCCCATGTGTAGAGATGCATGAATGAGTGCCTGAGAGATTATATGATTTCTCTTGAGTCCAAAGGACAAATAATGGCCAAGCTTGGATTCTAAGATTCAAGACTTCCAGACCAATGTGTGTGTATATGTGATATCTTGTGTATCCTTCTTTATATTCATAAGAGTTTTTCAATCTCGATATCAGGGGACAATTTATCCTACTACAAGTATCTGTCACACATATCTGGGCTTGTTAATTCAAAGCTCTGTCATAGGTATGATGCAGTTTGCTTGTATCTTTGTCGAGTCCTTAATAAATCAGACGACTATTTATTTAGATTTTGTCTTTCCTGAAATATAAAAATCTACATAAAAATGTTCTTGGTAACCCATTGAATGTAGCAGGTTTTCATTTAGCTTTACTAAGGCATGTATCTCCTCTGCTTAGGAATATTGACTGTTTACAGTATACACAGTTCATTCTTCTCTGTTATAGCTGTCATTATTAACTTTACCTTGAATCATACAAAAAGCATCATACCTGGTACTCCCATTCATTCATGTGTTAAATAAAACATTGTAGGTCTTATTAACTTCAAGAGGGTAAATGACACTAAAAATGATATTTTATATATTATATACAAAAGTGGAAATGACATGCATTCAGTTTTGATTGCAACTCTCACTTTTGAAAAGTTTGTTATTTAGTGGATTGCCCTAATTAGCCCTTCAGTCAGTTCAATCAATGCCTTTGCCCACCAGAGGTCAGAGCCTCTCTTCTTAAAGCATCATGGCATACCTTATTCTCACTTTTCAGTTTTGTTCTATTTCCTGAAGTAGAATTGAAGTGATTTCCTGGAATTTTCTTTGACTCATCTTCAGGCCTATTTGTGTTCTCTGCTAATTCAGCTCAGTCATTGAGAATATGCACAGAATCTGTCATTTCTGTACTTGAACAATCCATCTTTCCCTAAAAAACAACCTGGCAGCAAGTTGTCAATATCATTTTTACTGCGATTTAAGACTCAGTATTTTCAGACGCAGTATTGGTATTAGTGTTTCTCCTTCTCCATTTAACACACATTTTTTTTTTACAAATTTCACATTTTCTTTAGAGAAAATAGTTACTTGATTTGAAAGAAGGTCCATCTACCACACATTTATACGCAACCTACTCTTCATGTAAGTATGTCTTCTGATAACTCTGAATTTTCCATTTCTTTTTTTTAAATTTATTTATTTAACTTTTAACATTCATTTTCACAACATTTTGGGTTCCAAATTTTCTCCCCATTTGTCCCCTGCCCCCACCCCAAAACACCAAGCATTCTCATTTCCCTTATCACCAATCTGCCCTCTCTTCTATCATCCCTCCCTTCCCTTGTCCCCATCTTCTCTTTTGTCTTGTAGGGCCAGATAACTTTCTATGCCCCATTACATGTATTTCTCATTGCCTAGTAGCAAGAACAGTACTCGACAGTTGTTCCTAAAACTTTGAGTTCCAACTTCTCTTCATCCCTCCCTCCCCACCCATTCTCTTTCGGAAGGCAAGCAATTCAATATAGGCCATATCTGTGTAGTTTTGCAAATGACTTCCATAGTAGTCGTGTTGTGTAAGACTAACTATATTTCCCTCCAACCTATCCTGCCCCCCATTGCTTCTATTCTCTCTTTTGATCCTGCCCCTTCCCAAGAGTGTTGACTTCAAATTGTTCCCTCCTCCCATTGCCCTCCCTTCCATCCTCCCCCCCACTCTGCTTATCCCCTTCTCCCCCACTTTCCTGTACTGTAAGATAAGTTTTCATACCAAAATGAGTGTGTATTTTATTCCTTCCTTTAGTGGAATGTGATGAGAGTAAGCTTCATGTTTTTTCTCTCACCTCCCCTCTTTTTCCCTCCACTGAAAAGTCTTTTGCTTGCCTCTTTTATGAGAGATAATTTGCCCCATTCTATTTCTCCCTTTCTCTTCCCAATATATTTCTCTCTCACCACCTAATTTCATTTTTTAAGATATGATCCCATCCTATTCAATTCCCTCTGTGCTCTCTGTCTCTGTGTGTGTGCACGTGTGTGTGTGTGTATGTGTGTAATACCACCAACTACCCAGATACTGAAAAGTTTCAAGAGTTACAAATATTGTCTTTCCATGTAGGAATGTAAACAGTTCAACTTTAGTAAGTCCCTTATGACTTCTCTTTTCTGTTTACCTTTTCATGCTTCTCTTCATTCTTGTGTTTGAAGGTCAAATTTTTTTTTCAGCTCTGGTCTTTTCATCAAGAATGCTTGAAAGTCCTCTATTTCATTGAAAGACCAATTTTTCCCCTGCAGTATTATGCTCAGTTTTTCTGGGTAGGTGATTCTTGGTTTTAGTCCTAGTTCCTTTGACTTCTGGAATATCCTATTCCACACCCTTCGATCCCTTAATGTAGAAGCTGCTAGATCTTGTGTTATCCTGTTTGTATTTCCACAATACTTGAATTGCTTCTTTCTAGCTGCTTGCAATATTTTCTCCTTGACCAGGGAACTCTAGAATTTGGCCACAATGTTCCTAGAGGTTTCTCTTTTTGGATCTCTTTCAGGAGGCGATTGGTGGATTCCTTGAATACTTATTTTGCCCTCTGGTTCTAGAATCTCAGGGCAGTTTTCCTTGATAATTTCATGAAAGATAATGTCTAGGCTCTCTTTTTGATCCTGGCTTTCAGGTAGTTCCATAATTTTTAAATTGTCTCTCCTGGATCTATTTTCCAGGTCAGTTTTTTTTCCAATGAGATATTTCACATTATCTTCCATTTTTTCATTCTTTTGGTTTTGTTTTGTGATTTCTTGGTTTCTCATAAAGTCATTAGCCTCCATCTGTTCCATTCTAATTTTGAAAGAACTATTTTCTTCAGTGAGCTTTTGAACCTCCTTTTCCATTTGGCTAATTCTGCTTTTGAAAGCATTCTTCTCCTCATTGGCTTTTTGAACCTCTTTTGCCAATTGCGTTAGCCTATTTTTCAAGGTGTTATTTTCTTCAGCATTTTTTTAGGTCTCCTTTAGCAAGGTGTTGATCTGCTTTTCATGCTTTTCTTGCATTTCTCTCATTTCTCTTCCCTGTTTTTCCTCCACCTCTATAACTTGATTTTCAAAATCCTTTTTGAGCTCTTCCATGGCCTGAGCCCATGGTATATTTATTTTGGATGTTTGGGATACAGAAGGCTTGACTTCTGTGTCTTTCCCTGATGGTAAGCATTGTTCTTCCTCATCAGAAAGGATGGGAGGAGATATCTGTTCCCCAAGAAAGTAACCTTCTGTGGTCTCATTTTTTTTTCCCTTTTCTGGGCATTTTCCTAGCCAGTTACTTGACTTCTGAGTTTCCTCTCCACACCCACCTCCCCTCCAGATCTACCCAGCTAGTGCTTGGGGGCTGAGATTCAAATGCTGCTTCCCAGCCTTCGGGCTTTTGGCAGGGGTGGGGGGCTGCTTTTCAGTGTGAGATTAAGTTCAGGTGCTATGGTGGGGGCAGGGCCGCCACATGGGGCTTAGTTCCCTCAGGGAGTTTATGTGGAGACCTTCAACAGTGGATCTGAGCTCCTGCCTGCTTTGGCAGCCATTGTCTGCTGCTGCCTCTGCTGCTGCCTCCTGAGGGGGCCTGAGTTATGGAGACACCCTGTTTCCCTCTAGGCAAGCTGAAAAGACCCTCTCACTGACCTTTGCTGCCTGTGGGTGGAGGGACCTGCGCTGCAGCTGGAGATTCTGTCCCTGAAGCCTGCTTGGATCTGATCCCCTCAGTGCCATGCTGCCGAGGCAAGGCTGGGCTCCAGGTCTAGTGCATGACAAACCTTTTGTGTCAGTTTTTCAGATCTCTCTCGAACAGAAATCTCCTCCGCTCCATTGTTCTGTGGCTTCTGCTGCTCCAGAATTTGTTGGGAGTTCTTCTTTACAGATATTTTATGGGCTATGGCTTAGGAGCTAGCATATGTGTATCTTTCTACTCCGCCATCTTGGCTCCTCCTTCCCATATTTTTTATTCATTTGGGTTGGACTTCATTTTTAAATGAAACTCTTTCCTCAGAGGAATAATAACCAATGCATTTTGTTTAGAGGGTTGCACATGACTTAGTTTGTTACAACATGACATTCTGCTTATAAGGTTATCTACTTTTCCCTCATAATCACTACCACTAACCTAAAATAGGAAACACTTAAAACACGAAATCCTGTGTATTAAATTTTTATATATCTTTTGTCTTTCCAATTCTTCACCAATACCTTGCAATAAATTTTGGTACTCAGGGTATTCCCAGATCCATGTGTCTGGAGCACTGAAGGACTCAATAACTTCCTTAAAGTCATTGAAAGTTCAAGTCTTGCGAAAGGGATGATGAACAAAGATTTTACTAGTTCTCAGGCCATGTGTCTATCCCCTCTGCTGTGCAGTTTCTGCAGCTAAGTATTTGAATAGCCTGCGTATTTGTGCTCAAGAATATGTAAGTTTAAAGAAACCTTGAATTTGCGCAAGTTACTCCATCACTCAGTTTCCTTATAAAAAATGAGACAAATGGATTAGACGTGATATAAGTTCTCTTCTGGTCCTAAGATTTTATGATTTTTCAGACTCTGAGAGAACTAACAATGGGTGTCACAGTTTAGGAATGACATTAAAAATCTAACCCTTGATCGCAGTCAAGATGGAAACAGGCTTTATATCCAATAAAAAAAAGATAAATGTTGAAAGAACTGGAAGAAAAGATTCTGGAGGCATATGATAATTATTTTCATATATGTATATATACATACACATATATATGTGTGTATATATATGTATATGAAAGGCTATTATGGGTAAGAAGGACTTTTTCTGTTTGACACTTGAAGAGTGATCAAAAATTGATGGGTAAATATTGCCAAATGGGAATTTTAGATCATGTGATACAAATTTCCTGTTATTTATGGCTATCTATAAGCTGTTCCATAAGGTTTTCCCTTCATAGAATGATCATTTATAGAGTTTGTTTTTTGAACGTTCCTTTTCAAATGTATGTCAAATTAGATGGACACTATGATTCCTTCCAATTACAAAATTCTTTGATCCATTGATCATTTGGATAGTATAAAGCATATTCTCTCTGCTTGTGAAACATAGTATCATGGCACAAATGAGGCTACTCTGGTTAACTGTCATTTCTGTGGATTTACTCTATTTTCTGAGCAATGAATCCCAACATGTCTAGGAAAATGAAGGCATATTTGACCAGTTACAGAATTACAGCAATGATGGATAGTGTGAGGGATTTAATGAGATTAGGAACAAGGAAAAATACCTCTACATATACATTCTGTACTCAAGAGAGGGTTCACAATCCTAGAAACCTGAAGAGGAGAAGAGTTGGTGATAACATTATTTAATGGAGCTTCTTGAGTATGAAAAGGACTTATGATTACCATTATACAGGTAAAAGAGACAGATATTCCTGTCTAAATCAAATAGTGATCTATCTCTTGATGTGAAATATGTTAGCATCCCCAGAAAGACATGTGTATTATCCTTGTGTATTTTCTTAAACCAGTTCTGCAAGCCATGCAAATTTTCACTTAACAAAGAATTCCTTTTGCTTCTGCATAAAATAGGTCAAATAGTCTCCTTTCTCTTCCTTAAACAGGAAGGCATTTTACTACATTGTTAGTTGATGATCATTATATAGGTTATAAAACATTATAGTAAATTGGAAAGAGGGTAAGGAAAATTTTAGCTACAGATAAGATGTTTGTCTATAATAGAGAAAGGTAAAATGGTGGATGGTTATAAATCAGTCTTCAAGTGTGAACTTTCTCTTCAGAAATTCATTCAAAATCTAGAGGAAAAGTGACCAAGGATGAGAGCTAATTAAATCTGAAATACAAATGGACCATGGTCATAAATCCTAAATTGTTTTATTGTTATTGATATTACATTGTGCTACTAAATTCATAGCAGATAGTTAAATAATGAGAATTATTGCATGAGCTAACACCCTTTCCATACATCTGTTTCAAGTTATGTGTCTGTATTAGGAATAAATTACCTAACTTCTAAAAGATGAGAAATCCCCAGGAATGCATAAATGGTCTTTAGTGGAATACTAGTGAGTGAGTGCTCTTTCTCTGTGCCATCTCTAAAAAATCTACATCTATAAATCTTTAGTGAATTGACAGTCTACCTCTTCAGTGATATTTTAAGTTCTCAACTTCATGATATATTTTACTGGGTGTATATTCCTTTCTAAAATATAATGAACCTTGGATTATCTTCCATATAACCAGTGTTGATTACATTTTATTGCTTTTGGGTATCCATGATCTTGACTTATTAATCATACCCTCAATAGCTAGTTACTTATAATAGTAATCAAATATTGATTTAATTATCCTACATAGGTAATATTGGGCCATCATGAACTATTTATTGCTTTCAGAATTATCAATTGTGTTTCAGTGAACAATAGAAGTGAATTGTACAATGATCATTAACTGCGGTAGGGAAAAGGTACTGTGTTTGCTGACGTGTTAAAATAAATATGTTTGTACAGGCAGATAAATTATGTAAATATCAATTAATAAATAAAAATAATTATTCAGTTCCTACTATGTGCCAGGCATGGAGCTATGTACTGAAGATAAAAAAAAAAAAAGTCAAAAGAGAATCTGTGCTCTCAAGGAATTTACAATCCAAGGGTGGGGACAACATGCAAACAAATATATGCAAAATTTCTGTGTATAACTTAATCAGTAGGAAGGCAGCAGAATTAAGAGGAGTTGGGGAAGGCTTCCAGTAAAAGATGGGATTTTACTTGAGACCTGTAGAAGCTAGGGAAGTAAGTTAGGAGGAGTGTTCTAGCCATGGAGAATAGAGAAAATGTCTAGAGTGGAGAGATGAACTATCTTGTTTGTAGAAGAGTCAGGAAATTGATGTCACTGGATCAAAGAAATTATAATAGGTAATAAGATGTAGGAAGACTAGAAAAGTAGGAAGGGACAAGATTATATAGGTCTTTGATGACAAATATTGACGTACTTATATGATCTATATGCAACCTTCAAAAACTAGTGGTTGTCTTTATACCACAATGAAGTTTTATAGGTTCATAGGGAGTGAGAGTTGGAGAAAATCTTAGAAAGCATTTATTTCCATCTAACCATGTTATGCGTAATTTATGAGAATTTATAAAAAATATTTCAAAAGTATTTAATTATTATCAAAGTCACTACAGATTTTGATAAACATGTATCCAAACAGAATAAGCTTTTTTCTTTTTCCCTGTGGTCTTGTCAAAATTTAACTGATAACTCTCTCTAATAATTGGTTTTTTTTTCTTATTTTGAATGTTCTACAATCACTACCATAAAACTTAGATTTTTCCCCCCTACCTACTCCCCACCACTTCCCCCCCTTCCCAAGATGGCATACAATTCTATATAGGATCTAGACATACTTTCCTCTTGAATACGTTTTCACTATAGTCATGCTGTGTAGAAATAAATGGAAGAAATCATATAACCAATTAAAACATAATACACACACACATACACACACACACGCACACACACACAAAAATGATTTGCTACATTCTGCGAATGAATTTCATAGTTCTTTCTCTGAGTGTGGAAGGCATTTTCCCTTAGAAGACCTTTGGGAATTTTTTTTTTTTTAAGTTCTTGCATTGTTACAAAGTTCCAAGTCTACTGGAAAAAACTCTGGCACACTGTGGTCATTGCTGTGCACAAAGTTCTCCTGGTTCTGCTCCTTTTGCTCAGCATCAGATCATATAAGTCCGTCCAGTCCTCTCTGAAGTTTTCTTGTTCATCGTTTCTTATGGCACGATAGTACACCATTAAATTCATGTACCATAATTTATTCAGCCATTCCCCAATTGATGGGCATCCCCTTGATTTCCAGTTTTTGGCCACTACAAAGAGTGCTGCTATAAATATTTTTGTACATGTAGGACCCTTTCCCATTTTTATGATCTCTTGGGGGTAAGTCCTAGAAACGATATTTCTGGGTCAAAGGGTATGCACATTTTTGTAGCACTTTGGACATAGTTCCAAACCACTCTCCAGAATGGTTGGATGAGCTCACAGGTCCACCAACAATAAATTAGTATTCCAACTCTCCCACATCCTCTCCAACATTTATTGTTTTCCTATCCTGTCATGTTTGCCAATCTAATAGGTGTGATGCGGTACCTCAAAGTTGTTTTGATTTGTATCTCTCTAATCAAAAGTGATTTAGAGCATTTTTTCATATGATTATAGATATCTTTAATTTCTTCCTCTGAAAATTGCCTGTCCATATCCTTTTATCATTTATCAATTGGGGAATGACTTGTATTGTTGTACATTTGGCTCAGTTCTCTATATATTCTAGAAATGAGGCCTTTATCTCCGAGATTAGCTGTAAAAAATCTTTCCTAATTTAGTACATCCCTCCAAATTTTGGTTGCATTGGGTTTGATTGTGCAAAACCTTTTCAGTTAAATGTGATCAAAATTATCCATCTTGTTTTTCATAATGGTTTCTATCTCTTCTTTATTCAGAAATTCTTCCCTTCTCCATAAATCTGATAAATACACTATTCCTTGCTCTTCTAGTTTGTCCATGGTATCAATCTTTATAACTAGATTGGGTACCCATTTGGACTTTATTCTTGTGTATGGTGTCAGTTCTCTAATAATTGTTAAATTAGAAAGCTCCTAAGTAGCTAATACACTTGGCATGCATTGACGTTGATATTCAATATAGCGAGACATATTGACTATGGATATATGGGTCAACAGTGACACAAAAATAAGGGAGTAAGGGTAAATTATCTCTTAAAATTTCCCCATCCTTTAAATGCTATAATATCATATATTACTTTCATAATATCATCTTAATTTCCATATTGCTGATTTGGAAAATAGAATCATAGATTTGTAGCTGGAAGGAACCCTGTTGTAGCCTCAAACATAGCATACTAGATATTGCTAATTAGAAACCTGGAATGGAATCATAATGTAACATAGATGATAAAATTAAGGAATCTTGAACTCTTGTTCAAGTTCCATAGTCCAAACTCTCTTCACAAAATTTAGAGTAGCCAAGGCATTCATGACTTATCTTGATAATAGTTATTGGGGAGAAATGTTTATATTTATGGTTCTTACTTTATCTCACAAGTAAATTTCACTTTATAAAAGTTTATTGATATTAAATGATGTAATGGAACTATGGTAGTACTCACTGCTGTCTCTCAGTGAAATAAGCACATTCAGAATGGGTGCTAGAGCAAATAGGAGTGTAGAAGTACTGAACTACCAAACTACCTAAACATTACTCCAAGATACCTCAGGAGGAGATATAACTAGCCTAGCTCTGGGAAAGTGAGAACAATAAGGAAGTTGCTACTGTTGGAAAAACAGAACCAAGATGGCGGATAAGATTCAGAAATCTGGCTAAATTCTCCCAAAATTCCCTTCCAAAGAACTTGAAGATAATAACTTAAATCATATTTTTAATTTGCAGAATCAACAAAAGGTCCTATGAAAACTTAGGATTTCGGTGGAAAACTGTGATACTAAGGTGGAAGCTTATATACAGCAACAGAGGCTGCAGTAACAGTAGTAGCTTTGGGAACTCTTATCCTGGAGAGAGTAAGAGGGTCAACTGGTCAGAACTAAATTATAGGTGACCCTTTCCTGATAATGAGTGTGACTGGTTATGGTTGGCAAATCTATTGCCCATGAACAGTTCTAGGTCACAGTTATAGGAAAGAGAGACTGATGGTTAGTAACAAGGGAACTGTGGTCCTGGTCACAGTTCCAAGGCAAAAAGGAGTACTGCAACTTGTGATTTCACATGGCTAGGAGCTTTTCCTGAGTAAAGACCAAGCATAGACCAAGAGAGAGTGACTATAACTCTCCCAGAATTATATCATCTTAGAAACACCAAAACTTTGAAAATCAACACAACCAGCTATGAAAAGAGCAGTGTGAAAAATTTTGAAACTTGGGACAGTGCTTTCACAAGTTCAGGTGAGCAGAGCCCAACTTTAACACAAAATTTAAAGTAAAGAAATAGGCTGAGAAAATGAGCAAACAAACAATAACAATAACAAAATTGATCATAAAAAGCAATTACACTGACAGGTAAGAGGAAGTCATAGAATCAAAAAGACAACAATGTCAAAATAGCTATAAAAACAAAACCACACACCAAAATGCTAATTGTAACCAAGGCCAGCACGAATTCCTAGAACACTTAAAGAAAGAGATGAGTGATAGGAGAAAAATTATGAAAAGAAATGAGTGATGCAAGAAAATTATGAAAAGAGAATTAAAAGCTTGAAAAAAAGAATCACAAAAATGCTAAAGAAAATATTACCTTAAAAATAAAATTGCCCTAATGATGAAAGAAGCACAAAAATACTGAAGAAAACAACTCCTTTAAAGCTGAATGGGAAAAGTAAAAAAGAAGGTATAAAATTTTACTGAAGAAAAAAATTAAATAGAATTGGAGAAGTGGGAGGAAAAGGTACAAAAGATCACTGAAGAAAATAGTTCCTTAAAAATTGGAATTGGGTAAGTGGAAGCTAATGACTCCATGAGACATCAAGAAACAATATAACAAAGTAAAAAAAATGAAAAAAAATGTGAAAACTTTATCAGAAAAATAAATGACTATGAAAATAGATTTAAAAAACTTAATTTAAGAATTATCGAACTACCTGAAAGCCATTAAAAAAAGAGCCTAGGCGTCATATATTAAGAAATTATCAAGGAAAACTGCCCAGATATCCTCATTCCTGAAAGTAAAATAAAGACAGAAAGAATTCAGAGATCACCTCCTGAAAGAGATTCCAAAATGAGAACTCCCTGAAATATTATGAGCTCCCAGGTCAAAGAGAAAATATTTCAGGCAGCCAGGGGAAAAAAAAAAAAAGCACAATTCAAATATTGTGGCACCACAGTTAGGATCACACAAAATTTAACAGCTTTCACATTAAAGGAGCAGAGGGTTTGGAATACGCTATTCTCAAAAGCAAAGGAGCAGTCAAGAACAACCTATCCAGCAAAACTGCATCTAATCCTTCAGAGGAAAATATGGGTATTTAATGACATAAAGGACTTCCAAACATTTCTGATGAAAGATCACAACTGAATAGAGAATTTGACACTGAACACATGACTCAAGAGAAGTGTAAAAAAAGGAAGCATGAAAAAATAATCATAAGTAACTCTGTAAAATTAAACTGTTTTCATTCCTATATAGAAAGATTATATATGTAATTCCTGAGAAAACTATCATTTTAGAGCAGTTTAGAGTTCAAATAGACATCATATAGATGTGAATCAATAATGTTTGAATGGTAGTCAAAAGAAATGAAGCAGTGAGAAAGAGGGATCTAATGGGAGGAGGAAGGGAGAAATTGAATAGGGAAAAGGTTTTCACATAAAAGAGGCCCTCAAGGAAGAGCTTTTACAGTAAAAGGGGAAAGTAAAGTTGGTGAGTAATGCTTGAGCTTCTCTTTCATCAGAATTGATTCATAAAGGAAATGCTATATGCTCACATAAATATATATCTATGTACATATTTACAGATCTACACACATACAAATGTTCAATTAAATATAAAAAATGTAACTTGCCAAGGAAATAGGAGACGAAGAGGACAAAAGAAAGGGAGGGTAACAAGAGGGATGGCAGATGAGGGAGGCAGTGAATAGAAACTAAATAGACTTTTGAAGATGAACAGGATAAAAAGATAAAGAAAAGAAAAGCCAGAAGAGAATGGAATAGAGGGAAAACACAGTTAATAATCTTAGCTGTGAATGTGAATGGGGTGAACTCACCCATAAAATGGAAAGGAATAGAGAGAATTAGAAATCAGAATCCATCAATGTATTATTGTTTACATGAGACACAGTTGAAACAGAAAGGCACACCCAGACTTAAAGTAAAGGGCTGGAGCAGACTATCACATAGTTTAGCAGAACTAAAAAGGAAAAAAAAGCAGGTAGTAACCATAATCTCAGATAAACCAAAAACAAAAATAGGCCTAATTAAAAGAGATAATCAGAGAAGTTACATTTTTGCTAAGAAACAATGAAGTAGTATCACAAAAATATGCATCAAGTCTCTTTGATAAAGAATTAATTTCTCAAATATATCCTGAATATAGAATGGTGTCACATTTATTTAAAAAAAAAAAAGAGTTATTCTCCAGTTGCTAAATGGACAAAGGAAATAAACAGGCAGTTTTCAGAAAAATAAATCAAAACTATATATTTACATAAAAATTTTCTAGACCACTGTTAATTAGAGAAAGGCAAATTAAAACAACTTTAAGGTATTACCTTATACCTATTAGAAATGACAACTTCTAGAGGGGATGAGGGGAAAACTATTTAAGTAGTAAACTGGTCTGCCTATTCTGGTGAACATTTTGGATGTATGCCCAAAGAGTTAGAAAACTGTGTATATTGTTTGTCCTAGTAATTCCACTACTAGGTCTGAATAGCCCCCACCCCCCCAAAGAAAAAAAGGAATAGAATCTATATCTATAAAAATATTCATAGCAATTCTTTTTTTTTTCTTTTTGGTGGTGAAGAATTGAAAGTTGAGGAGATGGTCATCAATTGGGAAGTTACTGAACAAGTTATATCATATGACTATGATGGAGTACTATCACACTTTAAGAAATTATGAGAGGGTTGTTTCAAATAAACAGCAGCAACAACATGGCAATACCAATATGAACTTACACAAAGTAAAGTAAGAAAAGCTGGGAGGTAATTTTACACAGTAACAACAATGTTGTAAGGATGATGAACTGTGAAAGACTTGAGTACTCTGATCAATAAAATTCCAAAAGACTCGTGAAGAAAAAAATATTATTCATCTCTTGAGAGGCAACTGATGAACTCTAAGTATAAAGTGAAGTATAACTTTCTCACTTTCTTTTTTTCCTGGCTATTTTTGGGGAAATATTGCCAATGTGAAAATAAACTTTATCATGATTTCACATGAGTAGTTGACATCATATTACTTACTTTTTCATTAGTTGGGGGTAGCATGGGAGGGAGGGATTGAGAGAATTTGGAACTTAAAATTCAAAGAGAAAAGAATTTCTTAAATAAACAAATAAGAGAATGTTTACAAAGTTAATTGGGAAAAGTTCAACAACATAAGTAAAATTCAATTCAACCTAAAAAAGAAAGTTACTGCTCTTTGACTAAAATGCACTCAGTTGAATAATTATTAGCATTTAAACTTCTAAAAGTAAAGTTTTGTTGATATATCTTATCCTTATAACACCTGTATTTCCTACTACAATCTTTCCCACCTATTCAAGAGATCAACTTTAAAGTAAAGTTTGACAAAAGAGTGCAAAAAAGGTACTATCACAACACTTAACATTATATCCTGCATTTCTTTTTATATTAACATTAAGTAACTTATCAAAACTCCCCCTTGGAATAAGTAGAAGAGCTCGTACCTAAGGGTAGATCATCTTATTTCCAACTCAGTGATATTTCTGCTACCCTAAGTTTCTCAAATCTCAGAAGAAAGAAGGGAAAACTAGCTGTGTACTAGACACTTATTTGGAGCAATGCTGCTTCATATCCTGAAAGATGGAAATGACTTACTTAAAGGTGAGTGTAGTGGCATCTTTGAATACAAAGTACTGTTACACAGATGGATATGGTTGCATGAATGATTTACACTTGGAGTCACCTGTATTGCAGAGCCACCTATTTTTTGGAACTCAGATAGCTACCCTTTTTCATATCAAAATAAGGTAAAGGAAAACATATTAAGAATATAATTGGAAACAAAATGTTAAAAAAAATGCTAGAGAAAATGCAGAAATGTTTGTTTATACCATTAGGAAATCTTACTTCAAGGCTTGCAGAAAATGTAAATTTGTTGGTTGTAAAAGTAAAGAATTATAAATAGAATTTTTATCATCATGCAGATCACATGTTCATGGAATTTAACATTGCTATTAATGTCTTTACAGAGAGAGCTTATTTTCATAATATTTGGCTCTTTTGTTATTCTAGATGGTATTTTTATTACAGATACACATAGCAAAATGCTCTTTAGTTTTTTTCAAAAACATCACTTCACAAAAGTATCAGTTATTAAAACAACTCAATTGATCATCTCCTTGTTAGACATAAGAGGCCATAATTATATTTTTGTGATGATTACTATTATAAACACATACAACTCCATTCATGCTTTTCTGTAAACTTCTGCTCCATTTATCTCCTACCTGCAGGGGGATTTATTGTTCTTATTTCATTTTTTATCATTATATTATTTTAAGAAATGGATACTTCAAAAATTAACTTCAAACCCTTTGCACTTTTTATTCATTTATTAGAAAGAAATTGAATTTAGTAAATAAAACTAGATGTGTCTATTACTGCTCATTTGATCAGAAAGCATGCACTATTTTAATTATGTTGATATTTTTTGTAATCAATTTAATAAAATTAAATATTTAGATCTAAAAATACATTCCTGTGATAGCGACTGACACATAAGATAACAGGAAAACTCAAATCCTTTTCATTTATATGAAAAAAGAAAATAATGGAATTAAATTCAATTCTCTTAAATCAGCCTTGTGGGGCTTTCTGTTTCTAAAATATCTGTAGACTCACAAGCAATGTCTCTTTGGTGGGAAGTGAAGTGGGGAAAGAAATAAGTTTGAGTACCGATCAAGAAAAAAAATGCTCAAAGGAGCCTGATAGCAAAAGATTATGAAAAAAAATTTCGTTTGACTTGTAGATAGGGAAACAAATAAACAACGACTGTGTCTCTTGAAGGGCAAAATATTTGTGAGAATATCAAGACCTATCAGAGAAGCAGCAGCAGAAGAAATGAAAAAAAACAACAACACAAAAGAGAAAAGAAAAAATTCTCAAAGGGATGTCTTTGTGAAAATGAACAATACCCTTTTTACAGGGTGGAGAAAAAAGAAAAACGGAGTATGAATAATGGACTCTTTGCAAGGGGGAAGCAGCAATCAGATAGTCATGCTCACAGTTCTTGAACACCATGACATTGAAGGAATACAATTTAAATGAACTAAATGTAGAGATTTAGCATATGCCCAGACTGCCTTCTCTGAAAAGTTAAATATAGAACATAGAAATCGATCATAAACAGCAGAAGCATTATGATGCTTAATTCATTTCAAAATTAGTCCTCAAGAAAGATTCATTATCCATTAGTTCCAAGGGTTTTTTCATGCATATGGACTTGTGAGATACACACTACATTCTTGCTAAATTCCTGGCCTAGCCATATTTGTTTTTCTTGTTTTTCACAGTGTATTAGAGATTGTGAAGAAAATAGAGTCTGGAGTACAGGAAGATTTAGGATTAGGGAAAGAAAACAATCATTACTAAAAGCACAAATAGATTTATCAAGAGTAGGCCATACCAGGATAATTGATTCCAAGTCTGACAGGTTAATTAAACTTTTGGATGAGGTAAATGTTGGATAAATAGATTATCAACATATTTGAAAAAGATTTGACAAAGTCTTTCATCCTTTGGTATAGTTAATAGAGTAATGGACATGGAGTCAGAAAAGAACTGTCTTCAGATGCTGACACCAGTTCTGTCCATCTGTAAATGAAGTTAGTAATATTTTTATACCAAACTATTTTCATTATTAGTGAAAGCAGGAGTGACAAATTTGAATCTTAGCACTTCATACTTAACATGAAACACAAAAGGTGAAATGGCACATGAGAGTTCAAGACAGAAATAAACAAACATCTGGACCAGTCCAAATACAATTTATGGAGTAAAGAAGCCAACACCATCTTTAAAGCCTTGAGAAATAATTTTATAAGATATTTCAGTATCAGTGGGAGGAAAATATATCAAAAGAACAGAAAAATACATTTGATTCTCCTTGTGCACACAAAGGTCATTCTTAGAACATCACAAGCTATTGATATATATTCCCCACTTCCTTGTAACTAAAAAATCTTTATAAGAAGTATTTACACATATGTTAATGTTATCCATGATGCAAATAGTCTAATTGAAAAGGGAGAATTGCACAAATGAGGTTTTGTAGTATACTACTTCTATTTAGCTGTATAACTGGTAGAAAGTTAAGGAAAATTCAAGATTTGACTTTCTATGTTTGCGTATTATGTAAGATGTAATTTTCCTTCTTTTTACCCTGAGTGTTAAGTATTAAATAAATGCATGGTGATTGATTGCTTGAAGGAGAAACTTTAAGCCTTTAAGATTCTCCTCTAAAAAGTAATCTGTTGTTCTAATTATATGATAGTGTAAAATTTGTTGATAAACACAGTATAAAGATAATTCTTTCCAGGGATAATCTTATGTCTCACATCAGGCTGGAAAAATTATATTTCCCAGTTAGACCTTGTTCATCCTGATGTGAAAGAGAATGACAAATAAATAGCAGGAGTGTTATACCTGTAACAAAAGAAAAAAATAAAAGGAAAGACACCATTTTTGATATATTCTCTGTGGAGATTCTGGAGGCAACCTGGATAAGAATTGCTCAGAAGGAGAAATCATGGATGTATTATTACCTATGCTGATGAAGAAAATACAACATCACTAAAATAATTGAGCCATTCATGCATCCAAAATATTATGTTATACCTGTAGACAAGGTATAGAAAAATTTGTAAAAATAACATTTACTAGGCTCAATTCAGGACTGGTTGAATGACTTGTCTTTTAGAGTAGCCATTAAGGGGACAAAGCTGCAATGGCAGAGTAAAGACAGGGAATCTCATGAGATGCCCCATAAAGCCCAACAAATACCTTTAATTAATGACTAGAAACATATTTCAGACCAGCAGAACCCACAAAAAGACGGATTGAAACAACTTTCCAGCCCAAGACGACTTAGAAGTTTGGAAGGAAAAGTCTGTTGCATTAGGGTGAGAAAGGAACACATCCCATGCAGGCTGCTATAACAGAAACTAGGCCCCAGCAAACCAGGACTAGGCCCTAGGAGGCTCTAAATCATCAATAACAACAGTTTCTTCTGGAACTCTCTGTTCACAGATGATAAAGAGGCTGAACAACTAGCCAGAAGAAGATTACAGGAGTCCCTTTGCTAGCACTGAGACAGGATTCTGTTGCCTTGTCTATACTGGGACCGGGGTCAAAGTCCTGCATGGCAGTCCCAGGATGAGCAGGAGTACTAGTATACTAGCTGATTCTCATCACAGTCTCAGGGAAGAAAAAAGAGTGCTTTCTAATCACTTATAGATCAGAGGATAGACCAGGAGAATAGTAAACACTTCTCCTTAGATCATACCAACTTAAAAGAACTGAAAATTTGCAATTCTCTAGAAGTATCTCTGAAAACAGCTGCACAACATATGTGAAGCTTGGAACAATACACCCTCCAATCTGGAAGCAGAGCTCTGTATTTTAACAAGAGTTAAAGGTCAAATGGGCTGGGAAAAGGTGCAAACAATAGGAAAAAAATTCCAACTATAGAAAGTTACTTTGGTAAAAAGGAAGATTAAATCACACACTCAGAAGAAGATAACAAAGTCAAAGCTCTTACATTCAAAGCCTCCAAGAAAACTATGAATTGGTCTCATGACAAGGAAGAGTTCAAAAAGGATTTTGAAAATCAATAGAGGTAAAGGAAAAGAATTAAGAAGAGAAATGAGAGTAATGAAAGAAAATCATGAAAAAAGAGTCAAGAGCTTGGCAAAGGAGAAACAAAAAGAATACTAAAGAAAATGAGATCTTAAAAAGAGATGAAGCCAAATGGTAAAAGAGATCCAAAAAGTCAGTGTGGAGAAGGATTCCTTTAATGAGAAAAAAAAGGCAAAAAAAAAATCAATGAACCAATAAAAAACTCCTTAAAAAGTAGAATTGGCCAAAAAGGAAAAGGAAATACAAAAACTTGCTGCAGAAAATAATTCCTTAAAAATTAGAAGTGAACAAGTGGAACTTCATGACTTAATGAAATATCAAGAAACAATAAAACAAAGCTAAAAAAATAGGGAAAAACTAGAAGACAATGTGAAATATATCTTTGGGAAAAAAACAACCTGGAAAATAGATTCAGAAGAGAAAAAATTAAAATTATCAGACTACCTAAAAGCCATGATTTAAAGAAAAGAGATCATCTTTCACGCAATTATCAAGGAAAATTGTCATGATATTCAAGAACCAGAGGGTAAAATAGAAATGGAAAGAATCCACTTACCACTTCCAGAAAGAGATCCCAAAATGAAAACTGCCAGAAATATTATAGTGAAAAACCAGTGCCCACAGGTCAATAAGAAAATGTTGCAAGCAGCAAGAAAGAAACAATTCAAGTATGATGGAGCCACAGTAAGGATAACATAAGACTTAGCAGCTTCTGCATTAAAGAATCAGGGGGCATGATATTCTGGAGGTCAAAGGGGTCAGGATTACAACCACCCACCCAGAATCACTTACCCAGCAAAACTGAGTATAATGCTTCAGGGGAAAAAATGAAGATTCAATGAGATAGAGGATTGTCAAACATTCTTGATGAAAAGAACAAAGCTGAATGTAAAATTTGATTTTGAAATACAAGACTCAAAAGAAACATAAAAAGATAAAAAGAAAAGAGAAATCAGAAGAAGCTTATTAAAATGAAACTGTCTACACTTCTACATGGGAAGATCATATTTGTAACTCATAAAATCTTTCTAATATGATATGAAATCCTAATAATAAATGCACTTTCATTATTAGGGCAGTTAGAAAATATATACATATATGTATGTATGTATGTATATATATATGCATATATGTGTATATGGGGAGGGAGGGAGGGAGGGAGGGAGAGAGAGAGAGAGAAAGAGAGAGAGAGAGAGACAGAGAGAGAGAGAGAGAAAGAGAGAAAGGGCTTGGATGTGAGTTAGAAATGAATGGATGATATCTAAAACAATAAAATTAAATGGTGAGAGAGGAATATATACTTGGAGAAAGGGAAAAGGAGATAATAGAATGGGGCAAATTATCTCACATAAAAGAGGCAAGAAAAAAACATTTACTGTGGAGGAGAAGATGTGGGATTTAAGGGTCAGTGAGTACACTTCACACGCATAGGACTTGGCTCAAAGAATGAATAACATACACATTCAGCTGGGTTTAGAAATCTATCTTACCCTATATAGAAATAGAGGGGGAAAGGGATGAGGGAAAGGGGTGATAGAAAGTATGGCAAATTGGGGTAGGGAGTAATCAGAAGCGAAACGCTTTTCAGGAGGGACATGTTAAAAGTAGAGAGAGAATAGAATAAATGGGAGGGAATAGGTTGGAGGGAAATATGTTTAGTAATAGTAACTGTGGACAAAAACCTTGAATGCAAATTTTTCTAATAAAGACTTCATTTCTCAAACATGGAAAACTGAGTCAAATTTATAAAAATAAGAACCATTTCCCAACTAATAAGTGATCAAAAGATATGAATAATTTTTAGATGAAGTAACCAAAGTTATTTATGGCCATATGAAAAAATGAACTAACTTACTATTGATTGCAGAAATGCAAATTAAAATAATTCTGAGATAATTCCCCTCTTTTGAATAATATTGACTGTCTAATTCCATGGGCAAGGCACTGATCTTCTTAATTTTTTTGGTAAGTCTGTAGATATAAGTAGCATTGGAGGTACCTGACCACACTGGTAAAAGGATTTTTTACACTCAGAAGTTCCATATACCAGTAGAATCACATACCCAATTCTTTTTTCTACCACACTGGCAATACAATTACAGAAAGAAAACATTATTTTTAAAGCTAAACAGGTATAGTGGAAAAAGTAATTGGCTTGACATCAAGAGAGACCACAGTTCAAATCTCAGTTCTGAAACTTAAATTGTTTTGCAAACATTACCTTATTTTTAAAGAAATTGTTACAGTTTTACTTTTGAAACAAGAGAAAAAATAACCAATAATACAAGAAGTCATGGATAGTGACAAATATAGATTTTGTAGTCAAATCCAAAGTACCGATTTATGCAGACTTGTGATTATATGAGAATGCCATGTAAAAATAAAAGGGAAAACATTCAAGGAAAGAGTCCTCTTATTAAGACTTCAAGAAACTATAGGTACACCGATAATGAGGGCAGGAGTAATAAGGCAATTCAGAGTGTATATCAGATAATATCAATCTTCCACATAAAATTAAAAGGTTAGTGATCTGTTTTTAGATGCAGTTGGGAGTATAATGAGAGGGAATACATTTGGAATAATCTCTGTAGATAATAAGAAAGCAAAATTGACTAACAATGTGATCCTATCATAAATATGAGGCATATTTCAGCTTGAGAAATAAGAATAATGAATTATGTGAACATTATCTCTTAAAATTTATTTTAAAAATAAGATGAAGAATGCTGATTTGTACCTTCAGAAATTTTAGCAAAAGTCCTTGCAAAATAAATTAGAGAATGGTTTAAACAAAATAAGTTCGAGAAACACATTGTGGGAAGGATTCAGGGTGAAAATATATGAAAATAGATTTTCTTAGTGATATTATATCCTATTTTAACATCTGGTAACTGCTCTATTCCATAAATTGTTATGCTGCAAATAATTGAAGTGTGCCTGTATTAAAGGGTATTCTTCCTTCATCTTCAAATCTGATATCCTTTTGAAGATAATTTCATACTTGTTCATAAAACCAGAATTTACTGTTTTGTTGCTAATTTAATGACTACTTCAAAGTTCTCAAATAATGGAAAATGAACCTTACACACTGGAGCCAAGATTTGTCATTCTCTAAACAATAGAGGCTTTCCTGAAAATACATTGGATTTTTCAGTATTCTCTCTTCATCATTCAGTGGAATCTTATGAGGAACACTTTTATAAGTGATTAATCATTTATGAATATTAAATGTTATATTTCTGAAGTGTACTCTGAGACAAAGAGAGAGAGATGGGACTGAGCAAAGATGGTAGAGGAGAAGCAGGGACCTGCCCGAACTCTCCCCCCATAAACTGACCCCCAAAAAATATATGCAAAAATGACTCTAGAGTAGCAGAAGACTCAAAATGACAGAGTGAAACAGATTTCCATGGCAAGACAATGTGGAAAGCCAACAGGAAAGCCACTTGGTTTGGAGTGGAGCACAGCCCATCATGGGCCATGACAGCTGAGATGGAACTGGATCAGGCCTTAGGGTACTGAATCACTATCAGCTATAGTGGTTTCCAGACTTCTCAACCCACAAATGCCAAAGACAGCTTCAAAGGTCAGTGGAGCAGCTCTTCATCTAGGTGAGAGAGGAACATGATCTGGTTCCAGTCCCAGCCCCAGTCCCAGGACAGTAGCAGTCACTGCTGCAGCCACAGGTGCTTCTAAGCTCTTTGTCTACATATTGTAGTAGAATCAAGCAGCTGATCTGGGTCACAGTTCTGGGTATTGGTCCTGGGGCAAGGAGAAGTGCTGGCATGGCAGAGCTGGTAGTGGCTTTGGAGATGGAGTCCTATTTGCAGTTCCAGGGCAGAAAAGAGTGCTTGTTGTTGCTCACAGACCAGAGTGAAAGCCAGGAGAGGAGTGAATACCTCTCCTTTGATGATACCAATTTGGAGAAACTGAGAATTTACAGGTCCCTAGAGATATCTCTGAAAACAGCTGCATAAAACACCTGAAACTAAGGACAGTACATCCTTCACTTAAGAAAAAGCTCAAAAACTCAAGTAATTGGCTGGGAAAATGACCAAAAAAGGGAAAAATAAGATTAGGGAAGGTTACTTTCTTGGTGAAAATGTATTTTCTTACAATGAGAAAGAGGAAAGCTTGCAACCAGAGGAAAATCAAAGCATGGAACCAGGGGAAGACAGCAAGGCCAATGCTCCTACATCCAAAGTGCCCAAGAAATATATGAAATCATCTCTGGCCATGGAAGACCTCAAAAAGGATTTTGAAAATCAAGTAAGAGAAGTATAGGAAAAATTGAGAAGAGAAATGAGAGTGATTCAAGAAAATGAAAAACGAGTCAACAGCTTGCAAAAGGATACCCTAAAAGTGCTGAAGAAAATAACACCCTTAAAAACAGACTAGCCCAAATGGCAAAAGAGATCCAAAAAGTCAAAGAGGAGACGAATGCCTTAAAAAGCAGAATTGGCCAAGTGGAAAAGGAGAAAATAATTCCTTCAACGTTAGAATGGAGCAAATGGAAGCTAATAACTTTATGAGAAATGAAGAAATGATATAACAAAATCAAAAGAATGATAAAAAAAATAGAAGAAAATGTGAAATACCTCATTGGCAAAAGCAATGTATACATACATTTTGCCCTGGAAAGTGGATGCAGGGGAGATAATTTAACAATAATTGTTCTCCCTGAAAACCATGATAAAAAAATAGCTTAGAGAAAATCTTTCAAGAAATGATCAAGGAAAACTGCCTGATATTCTAGAATCAGAGGGTAAAATGGAAATGGAAAGAATCCACCAATTACCTCCAAAAAGAGATTCCAAAAGGGAAACTCCTAGGAATATTGTAGCCAAATTCCAGAATTCCCATGTACCACAGGGACATGTTAAAAGTAGTCAGCAAGAAACAATTCAAGTATTGTGAAAACAAAATCAGGATAACATGGGATTTAGCACTTCTACACTAAGGGATCAGAGAGCTTCAAATATGATATTCCAGAGGTGAAAGGAGTTAGGATTAAAAACCATGAATCACCTACCCAGCAAAACTGAACAAGTACTTCAGGGAAAAAAAAAATGAAATTTCAATGAAATAGAGGACTTTCAAGCATTCTTGTTGAAAAGAACCAGAGCTAAATAGAGGAATATATATATATATATATATATATATATATATATATATATATATATATATATATATATATATACACACACACACACACGCACGCATGCATGTATATACATGTACATATGTGTTTATATGTATATATGTTTATATGTAAGTATGCATGCATATATACACATGTGTGCATGTTTATATATGTGTATATTATATATGTTTAGGTATATTTGTGTGTATGTATAGTTATATTCATAAGTGTGTATATGTTTGTGTGTATATTTATATGTATATATATGCATATATGTATGTATATATACATATATGTATGTATATATAGACAGAGGGCACAAGGTGACCTGAATATGAAGGGAGGATATCTAAAAACTATAAGTATTGAGAAGAATGTACTGAGAGAGAAAGGGAAAGGTAGAATGTAGTAAATCATCTCACATACAAGAGGCAAGGAAGAGTTTCACAATGGATGATGTATTGCCAAGGCAGTATTCATAGCACCAAGGATGACTTTGAATATGCCAGTATAGTTCTGAATCACAGAGCACAACAGATTCTCCATATAGAAGACAGAAGAAAAACATTTATTCAGAGATAAGTCAAATCCCAACACTAGAAAGTCAAATCCATCATAGTAATCAAGAAGTCGGTACACATTAGCACTACAGGGAACAAAGCCACTCCTAAGTCTCTCTCTCCCTCCCTCAACCCCACTGGGTCCTTTCCATAAACAAACACTCCCAAAACTAACTGTACCTTCATGCCTATATCCTCTCTCTTCTGCCCTAACCACTCTCACCAATTTTCTCTCAGTTCTACTTCACTGTTCCTGCTCTTCCCACAACATGTGACTTAGTCTTCCATGTGATTTAAGTAAATCACATGTGCCTATTAATGAATGGGAAATATCTTCCCATTTAAATTACCATTACAAAGGGAATGAGGGGAGAGGTAAGAGGAATAAGTGAGCTTTACTGTCATCATATTTGGCTGAAGGAGGGAAGAACACACATTCAATTAGGTATAGAAATCTATTTTACCCTGCGTGAAGGAAGGAGGAAGGGGATAGAGGACGATAATAGATGGGACAACAGATTGGGGGGAAGGGCAATCAGAAGCAAGCACTATTCTGGGAGGACAGGTCAAGAGAGAGACTAGAATAAATGGAGTGCAGGATAGGACAGAGGGAAATGTGGTTTGCCTCACAACATGACTCTTGTTATACATATATACATATGTATACATATATATATATATATATATATATATATATATATATATATATATATATATATACATACATACATATATACATATATATATATAACCTATATGGAGTTGCTTGTTTCCCCAGTGGGGTATGTAACAGAAAACAACCCACATACACAGGAAGGCCTGCTATCACAGGTTCTTTGATCTGCTTTTCTAAAAGGAAAGACATCGTTTGAGCGATCAATAATCACGTCAGCACCATGAACTTCAGAGAAAATAGAGACAAATCAAAATCAACAGACAGGCTTCCAACTGGCGGACGTACATCACAGATCGACATAACTGTCTGATTATACATACATAGCTACCAGAGAGGGAACCACCAACATCTGTGTTTTCAAAGCCAGGGTACTCCTTAGTGGCTACCCAGAGTATTTTCCAGCCAAGCAAACACTCCCAATAAGTATATCCCAAAGGAAAACTTTACCCTCAGTGTACTTTTCATTTTTAAGAGCTAGAAGGCATCAAAACTCTTGAGAACCAGTGCCTCATTAGAAAATTAATAAAAGGTGTGAACCTTCCTACATATCTACCCAGGCCCATTAATGGGTGGGATAGATCTTTCCATTAAGAAGCACAATTATGTTAACAACAAGCAAAAATACATTATCAATACAGGATGGGTTAGGAGGGAGGAAGGGAGAGAATGTAGAACTCCAAGCTTTAAAAATGAATGTTAAAAATTATTTTTGTATGCAACCGGAAAATAAGTTGTACAGGCAGTGGGGAATATAAATTAACTTGCCCTACAGGAAAATAGAAGAGAGGGGGATGGTAGAACTGGGGTGATAGAAGGGAGGGCAGATTATGGCAAGGCATGTTTAGGTGCATGCAGTCCTTGGGTGGGGGGAGGGGAGAGATGTGGAAAAAAATTGAAATTCAAAATCTTGTGGAAGTGAATCTTGAAAACTGAAAATAAATAAGATATATTACAATAAAAAAGAAAGAGAAAGAAAGATAGAATATTTTAATTTAATTTCCCTGAAATTGGGAAAATGGCATATATTTGTGCCAAGAAGGAAATGTTTGTGTTTTTGTTTTCCTTTTCCATTATTGAGTTGACATTATGTCTTTACCTTTAAAACTTTGTGGAAGTGTATGTTTCAGGACAGACATGAGGGTAGACCTATGTCTATTGCCAATAATTCAAGCAGATGACAGGACCTTCACAAGTAGAGCACCTCATTTGTCATCCTGTCACTGCACCATGTTCTTTCCCAGGCTTGTCTCTGTGCTGCCATTGCATGGCACAAAGTGATGCCTAGATACCAAACCATAAAATATAAACTAATATGTTAGATAATTCAAGTGTACCTCTATAAGTGGACTATAATTGGGATGATGTGTGATCCATTATTTGAAACTGCTACTCATCTTAGGCAGAAGAAAGTTAGATTATAAAAGGACGATGCAAAATCCGCTGTTATTTTGTGTCTTAATTCATCTATGGTACAACAAAGTTCTCTAGAAACTGATTCATATATGACACAATATTACATTTTGCAGGTCTTTACGGCTGAACTTTGTTCTTTATGTCCGAACTTTGTTCTTTACATAATGTCTCAATTAGCTTTTTATGGGGCCTTCTTACTTTGTCAAGCCCTTCTATACTTTCAGAGTGCTTTTTTTACTTCATCAATTTAATGTAAAAATTAATAGGTAGGTATAATCAAAACGGTCACATACTTAAGATACGTACTTTATAATGATTATAGTCATACTTGTAAGGTTTGCTAACAATAGGTATTGACATTGGACTACATCATAATTTCAGTTACACAGGTTTTCACCCAAGACTATACACTTCCTGCAAATTGAATTCCTTCTCATTCTATTAAAATGATTGTAGCTGATAAATGATTAGCAAAACAAAGTACTCAAAGCTTTGATTTTTGATCTTTCCCATTACAATTGCTCTGACAACTCTAGTTCATTTCTTAGAACAATTATCCCATCCTATCCATCTCCTTTCTACAAATTGCTAGTATAATTATTATTATTGGGAGTGACAGAACATACCTCTCTAAGTGCCACTGAAGAGGTTGCAACTGGGGATCACCAGTCTCTCTCAGTTTGGGTTTGGGTGTTCTAAAGTGAAGGAAAGTTAAACCCAGTGAAGTATCCAGCACTAAGTCTGACAATATTATAAACCCTAGGAATAGAGAAAAAAAGGCTGACTAAGGAGTACTGACCCACTTCAGTTTAGAAAAATAAATCAGATTTTAATGCCCATGCTGATAGATATTTAAATAATGTTTATCGATTGGAAATAGTCATAAGATTTCTAGTCTGGCTAAGAGAGAGAGTTCCATTGTAAAAAAAAAAAAGCAGAAATGAAGAAGTTGACATTGATATCAAATGGTTCATCACTTACTTTTTATCCTTAGAATGATATGAGAACAACAGTATCTCATCATGTATTTTGTAAGTACTTAGAAACTTTCATCTCAGTTACAGTGAATAATAGTGTAAGTGACATAGAAGTTCTATAATTATTGATTATTTGTATTTAATTGAAATATATATGTAAAAATAGTTACGAGTGATTATTCTGCATAAGAATTACCTTTATTAACAAAAAAGATTTAAATTATTTTAAATAGAAAGTATCCCCATCATATTAAAAATAAAAGTTTGAATGACATAAAATATTAGATAATATTTATATTATGCTTTCATTTTGCAAAGTTTCCAATCATCTTATTTTGATTGTCAGGACAATCACATGAGTTGGGGACTATTATTATCCCAATATCGATGAAGAAACTGAAGCTGAGAATAGTTTTTTGCCCCAAGTCACACTGCAGTTGAATTTCTGAGGTTAAATTTCAACTCAAGGCTTCTTGATGGAAAGTCAACACACTCTTCCCCTGTGCCATCCACCTAAATGACCATTTTGGAGAATATATTTGTTACATTAAGCAAGAGACATCTCTGTAGCAACTCTGGAACTTTCTATTTATTAGGAAACAGGTATTTGTTCACCTTGTTCTTCCTTATTACAAGAACATAAAATATACAGGTTGTAGCAAAATCAGTCAATTCAACCAATATACAATTGAAAGGGGGCAGGGAAGTAAAACAAAGTAAAGCCAAGCATCCCTTTGACCATCTCTGGAAGTTATTATGCAACACTTTCCATTTCACCCTTCTAAATATATAGCATGGTAGAGGGAGTATGGAAAATACTTTGATGGAAATAACTTTTGAAAAAGCTTGGGATTTGTGATTTAAAGATATGGACCCACATCCTATTTTTGAGTTTGTGTGGCATTCCTTACTTTACCTCTTTCTGAGCTTTCTCATATTTAAATGAAGAAGATAAATTTGATTCCAGTCTATCAATTAATTATTCAGCAAGCATTTATCAAACTTTTCTCTTTGTGTTCCAGGCACAGTGCTAAGTGGTGGGTATACAAAAAGATAGGAAAAAAAATAGGCCCTCATCTCAAGGATCTAACATTAGAGGAGAAGAAATGGACATAGAGAATAGGTAAAACAACAACAACAGCAACTAAGCTTATAGGGTAAAGCACTAGAGATTGATGCAGAGGAAAAATCAGGAAAGTCTCTTACATAAGAAGGTATTTGAGTTGAAGGAATGCAAGGATTATAAGAGGTTGAGGTGAGAAAGAAGAGCTTTCTAGGAATAGGACACAGCCAGTGCAAAAAAGTCAGGTTTGGTAACACTTGCCAGTGGGGCAGAAGACTGGAATATAGATATATGTGAAGGAAAGCGGTATGTGAGAAGGATGTAAAGAGTGGAATGAGGCCATGTTGTGAAGAGATACAAATACCAAAGGTCATCACATTCGTACCCATCCATTTTTTGAGAGCCATCTTGTTGTGTAAGATTATATGTCCTATGATATACTCACTCCATAATGTAGTTAGATTTCAATAGTATTTTTTTCTAATGACATGTAAAACTAATTTTAACATTCATTTTTTTTTTAATTTTAGAGGTCCAAATTCTCTCCTTCCCTCCATCAATTCCTTCATCATGTAAAACAAAAGCGATTGGACATAGATTATACCTGTGATATCATACAAAACATTTCTATGTTAGGCATGTTATGAAGGAAAACAGACCCCCCCAAAATTTTTAAAGTTTCTTTAAAAAAAAAGTAAGTTATGACCTTCGTTTAGATTCTATCAGTTCTTTCTCTGGAGGTGGAAAGCCTTTTTCATCATAATGGCTTTGGATTTTTCTTTTATCATTATATTATTAAGAATAGTTCAGTCATTCACAATTAATCATTGCACAATATTGCTGTTATTGTGTACAATGTTATCCTGGTTTTCTCATTTCAATTTTCAGTTTTCATTAGTTCATGTAAACTTTTTTAGTTTTTTTTTTTCTGAGAGTATTCTGTTTATGATTCCTAGTGAATATATTACATTACAATTATGTGTCACTTCTTCAGCCATCTCCCTGTTGATGGGCAATGCTGTAATTTCCAATTCTTTGCCAACATAAAGAGCTACCTTACAGGTCGTCTTCTTTTTAAAAAGAAAAATCTTTGGAAAGGGGTGGAGCCAAAATGGTGGAGTAGAAGCAGAGACTTACTAGAGTTCTTCCCTTAAGCCCAGGCAAATACCTGTAAAAATGTCTCTAAACAAATTCTGGAGCTGGAAAACTCACAGAATAATGGGGTGAAGCAAATCTCTAGCCTAACCCAGCCTGGAAGTTGAATGGGAAGTATCTATTGTGCTGCACTGAAAGCAGAGCACAGTCCAGCATGGGCCACGCCAGCACAAATGGGGCATTAAAAGGTCTCAAGGGACTGAATTTCTGGCACCTGTGGTGGCTTCCAGAGTTTACAACCCCAAAATGCTGAGGATAAATTGTGAGGTCAATGTAAATCATTTGTTAGACCTGTGTGAGAGAATAGAGTAGTCTGACCTGAGCCCCAGGGTGGTGGACAGGGCAGAGGAGATTGAAAAAGCCACAGCAGGGGCTATTTCTGGAGCTCTTGGCCCAAAGATTGTGGGGGGATAGAGTGACTGCCATTTCATTCCCCAAACCCACTGAAAGCAGAGAGAAACCTTGAGAAAGAACTCAAAAGTCAAGTAAATGACGGTGGAAATGAACAAAACACAGAAAAAAAAATCAGACTATAGAATCTTACTTGGGTGACCAAGAAGACCAAAATATACAAACATAAGAAGACCATAAAGTCAGAGTTTCTACATCCAAACCTCCAAGAATAATCTGAATTGGTCTGAGACCATGGAAGAGTTCAAAAAGGATTTTGAAAATCAAGTAAGAAAAGTAGAGGAAAAATTGGGAAGAGAAATGAGAATGATGCAAGAAAATCATGAAAACTAAGTCAACTGCTTGCTAAATGGGACCAGAAAATGATGAAGAAAATACACCTTAAAATAGACTAACCCAAATGGCAAAAGAGAAAAAAATAATCAATGAGGAAACAAATGCCTTAAAAAAGCAGAATTGGTCAAATGGAAAAGGAAGTTCACAAGCTTCTAAAGAAATAAATCCTTTCTGAAGAAAATAAGTCCTCAAAGATTGGAATGGAACAGATGAAAAATCAAAAAATGATAAAACAAAATCAAAGAAATGACAAAAAAGCAGACAATGTGAAATATGTCACTGAAAAAACAGCTAATGTGGAAAATAGATTCAGTAGAAACAATTAAAATTTATTAGACTGCCTGAAAAGCATGATAAAAAAGGAGCCTACACATCATGTTTCAAGAAATTGTCAAGGAAAACTGTCCTGATATTCTAGAACCAGAGGGTAAAATAGACATTGAAGGAATCTCCTGATTACCTCTTGAAAGAGATCCCAAAAGAAAAACTCCAAGGAATATTGTAGTGAAATTCCAGAGCTCCCAAGTCAAGGAAAAATATTGCAAGCAGCCAGAAAGAAGCAATTTAAGTACTGTTGAAACACAATCAGAATAATACAAGATCTAGCAAATTCTACATTATGGGATCAAACGGCTTAGAATATGATATTCCAGAGGGCAAAGAAACTAGGATAAGAACCAAGAATCACCTACACAGCAAAACTGAGTAGAATATTTCAGGGAAAAAACTGAACATTCAGTGAAATAGAGGACTTTCAACCACTTGATGAAAAGACTAGAGTTGAAGAGAAAATTTGATTTTGAAACACAAGAACCAAGAGAAGCATGGAAAGGTGAACCAGAAAGAGAAATAATAATGGACTTACTAAAGTTGAACTGTTTGCATTCCTACATGGAAAGATAATATTTGTAACTCTTGAGACTTTTCTCAGTATTAGAATAGTTGGAGGGATTATATACATATGATGTGTAGAGGGCACAGGGTAAGTTGAATATAAAGGAATGTTATCTAAAAATAAAATTAAGGGGTGAGAGAGGAATATATTTAGATAGAGAGAAAGGGTGAAATACAATGGGGTAAATTATCTCTCACTTTAAAGTGGCAAGAAATGCTTTTTCAATGGATGGGAAGGTGTAGGAGGTGAGAAGAAAAGAATGAACCTTACTCTCATCACATTTTGTATAAGGAGGGAATAACATGCAAAATCAGTTTGGTATAAAAATCTATCTTATGCTACAGGAAAGTAGGAGGGAGAGGATAAGCAGCGGGTGGGAAGGATAATGGGAGGGTAAATGGGAAGAGGAGGTAATTAGAAGAAATACTTTTGAGGAGGGACAAAGCAAAGAATAAATGGAGGGCAGGATAGGATGGAGGGAAATATAGTTGGTCTGTCACATGAATGTTATGGCAGAGTTTTGCATGACTACACATGTATAACCTATAACAAATTACTTTTCTTTTCTGTAGGGATAGGGCGAGGAGGGTGGAAGGAATAGAAGGTGGAACTCAAAAGTTTTCAAAACAAATGTTAAAAATGGTTTTTAATACAACTGAAAAATAAGACACACAGATAATGGAGTATAGAAATCTATCTTACCCTATAAGATAATAGAGGAGAAGGGATGAGAGAAGGGAGGGATGTAATAGAAGGGAAGGCTGATTGCGGGGAAGGCATAATTGGAATGCATGATGTCTTGGAGTGGGCACAGGAGAGAAATAGGGAGAAAATTTGGAACTCAAAATGTTGTGGAAGTGAATGTTGAAAACTAAATTAAATAAATTAATTAAAAATATATCTTTGGCATACAGAGGTAGTAGTGGTGTTACTGGGTCAAAGAATACGCAGTTTTATAGCCTTTTAAGCGTAGTTCAAAAATGCTCTCCAGAGTGGTTAAATATGTTCACAACTTCAAAAACAGTGCAATAGTGTATCAATTTTCCCACATCTTCAACATTTTTCCTTTTTTTTCTGTCATATCATCCAGTCTGGTATAAGGTGGTACCTTAGAGTTGTTTTAGTTAACATTTCTCTAATCAACAATTATTTAGAGCATTTTTCACATGACTGTAGATGACTTTGATTTTTTTCTTTTGAAAAGTGCCTGTTCAAAAATTTTGACAATGAATCAATTAATGAATGACTCATATTTTTATAACTTTGAATCAGTTCTCTTTATATGTAAGAAAGGAGGTCTTTATCAGAGACATTTCCTGTAAAAAAAAAAAAATTCCCCCAGTTTTCTACTTTCCTTCTAATCTTGGATGCATTGATTTTATTTGTGCAAAAGCTTTAGAATTTAATATAATACATATCATCCATTTTACTTCCTGTAGTAATCTTTTTGTATCATTTGGTCATAAATTCTTCCCTTCTGCATAGATCTGACAGGTAAACTTTCCCATGCTTTCCTAATTTACTTTTGGTATCACCATTTATTTCTGAATCATGTACCTATTTTAACCATATATTTGTCTCTTTCTCTCTTCTTTTGCCCTGTCCCTCCTCATAAATATTTTTTTTTTCTGAAAAATGCCTTCTACAGTCTGTCTTCCCTTCTATCCATCCCACTTGTTATCCCCCTTCCCTCTAACTTCCCAGTGATATAAGAGATTTCTATACCCAATTGAGTGTGTGTATTATTCCATTTTAAGCCAATTCCAGTGATCTTTTGTGCTTCTTTTATGTGAGATAACTTGTGCATCCCTTTCTCACCCTTTCACTTTATTTTTCTAGATATTATTCCATTATCATCAATTCAGAACAATGCTCTCTCTCTGTGTATACTCCTTGTAGTTTCCATAATAATGAGAAAGTTCTTGAGAGTTCCAAGTATCATCTTCCTGTGTAGGGATATAACAGTTTAACCCTTTTGAATTCTGCATGATTTGTCATTCTTATTTACCTTTTTATACTTCTCTTGAATCTTGTATTTGGATGTCAAATTTTCTATTCAACTCTGGTCATGTCACCAGGAATTCTTTGGATTTCTTTGTTTCATTATATATGCATTTCCCTACCCAAGTATTATATTAAGTTTTGTTAAGAAAGGTCATTCTTGGTTGTAACCCTGGCTCCCTTGCCCTCTATAGTATCATATTTTCAAGTTTTCCACCCTTCAATGTAGAAATTGTCAAATCTTATTCTATCTTGAGTGTGTCTCCATTATATTTGAATTGTTTTGTTTTGTTTTGGTTTGTTTTTTTGGCAGCTTGACCTGGGATTTTTGGAATTTGGATACAATATTCTTGGAAGTTTTCTTTTGGGAACCTCTTTCAGGAGGTGATCAATAGATTCTTGCCATTTTTATTTTACTTTTCTAGAATATTAAGGCAGTTTTCCTTAATAATTTATTGAAATGTGATGTCTAGACTCTTTTTAAAATCATAGTTTTCAGGTAGTCCAGTAATTCTTAAATTATTTCTCCTTGAATCTGCTTTCTAAATCAGCTATTTTTCGAATAAGATATTACAAATATTTTTGTCATTTTTCTTTCTTTAATTTTGTTTTCTTGTTTCTTGACATCCCATGGAGTCAACGGCTTCCAGTTGCCCAATATGAATGCTTAAGGAGTTCTTTCCTTCAATAATTTTTGTACCTTCCTTTCTATCTGGCCCATTCTGTTTTTTTAAAAAGTTTTCCCTTTCAATGAGTTTTTATAGTTCTCTTCAGTGGGTTTTTGTACTTTTTTAACCATTTGGCTTACTGTTTTTTAAAATGGTGTTGCAGTCTTCAGTGATTTTTGTTCCTGCTATACCAAATTGTTGACAGCTATTAAAATGATTTTCTTAAATGCATATGATATCCTTTTTGAAATTTGTGCTTTTTCTTACTTGAGTTTTTAAAAATCTTTTTTAAGTTATTTTGAAGATTATTTTTGGGCCTGAGATGAGTTCTCATTTTTTCAGGCATTGCATAAATTTGTTTTAAAATTGTTGTCTTCTTCTGTTTCTCTATTGATCTTCCTTGTCTAACATAAGTATCAACCATTATCTTTTATGGGGGAAATCTAGAAGCCTTCCAATAAGATTAGGTATAAAGCAAGAATTCCCATTTTCAACACTATTATTCAATATTGTACTAGAAATTCTGCCTATATCAATAGGACAAGAAAAAAGAAATTAAAGGAATTAGAATAGGCAATAAGAAAACAGAATCATCACTCCTTGCCAATAATGTGATGGTATATTTAGATAATCAAGTAAAAAAGTAGTTGAAACAATTAAAACTTTCGCAAAGTCAGATGTTACAAGTTAAGTTCTAAAAACCCATCAGCATTTCTGTATATTGCCAACAAAGTCCAGGAGTAAGAGATAGAAAAAGAAATTCCATTTAAAATACCTGTACACAATGTAAAATATTTGGGACTTTATCTGCCAAAACAAACCCAGAAACTATATGAACAGAATTATAAAACCTTTTTACATGAATAAAGTCAGAACTGCACATTTGAAAAAAAATATTAATTTCTCATCAATTGACCAAGCCAATATAATAAAAATGATTTACTTATTCAGTGGCATATCAATGAAGTTACCTAAATATATTATAGAGCTAGAAACAAAGTATCTGGAAGAACAAATGGTCTACAGTATCGAGAGAAATATTTTTAAAACTATGAAGGAAGGTGGCCTAGAAACAATAGAATGTATACTGTGTTATAAAGTGGCAATCATCAAAACCATCTGGCACTGGCTAAGAAATAAGGTGGTCAATCAGTGGAATAAATTAGTAACACAATTCACAACAGTAAATGACCATCTAGTATATGTTAAAGCTCAAGATCCGAGATTTGGAGATAAGAACTCACAATTTGACAAAAACTGCTTGGAAAACTGGGAAGAGTTTGACAGAAACTGGGTATAGACTAACATCTTATGTTGTATACTAAGCTAAAGGTAAATATGTGTATTTGATGTAAACATAAAGGGTGATATACTCAGCAAATTAGAGGAGGACAGAATAGTTTTCCTGTCAGATTTATGGATAGAAGAAGAATTTATGATGAAACAAAAGATAAAGTATTGTGAAATGTGGAATGGACAATTTTGATTATTTTAAATTTAAAAGGTTTGCAAAAACAAATGGTACAGGCTTTATTAGAAGGAAAACAGAAAGTTGCAGGACAATTATATAAGTTTCTCTGATAAAAGTCTCATTTCTCAATACACAGAGTACTAAGTCAAATTTGTAAGTATGCATGTCATTTCCTGATTGACAAATCATCAACAGATATAAACAGGCAATTTTCAGAAAAATAAATCAAAGCTATCTATAGTCATATAAAAATGCGCTAAATCACTGTTGATTAGTAAAATGTAAATTAAAAACTCTGAGGTTCCACCTAACACTTATTAGATTGGTGATTATGACAGAAAAGGGAAAAAATGATTATTGTTGGTGGGTACATGTGAAAATTAAGTTCCTAATGCACACTTGTTGAAATTGTAAACTGATCCAGTCATAATGGAGAGTAATTTAGAACTATGCCCAAAGAGTTATAGAGACTTGCATATTCTTTGATCCAGCAATTACACTAAGAGATCAGGAAAAAAGAAAATGACCACTTTTTAGAAAATATGTAGAGTAGCTCTTTTTTTTTTGCTTGACCAAGAATTTGAAATTGAGGGGATGCCCATCAATCAGGGAATGAACAAGTTGTAGTATATGATTACAATGGTATACTATTGTGCTGCAAGAAATGAGGTGCAGATTGCTTCTACAAACAGTTAGAAAGATATGCATGAATGAGTGTAAAGAAAATGGAGCAGAACCAGGAGAATGTTGTACATGGTAACAGCAATATTGTATGATGATCAGCTGTGTATGGATTATTTATTCTCAGTAATGTAGTGATCCAAGGCAATTCCAAAGGACTCATGATGAAAAAAATGCTCTCTATCTCAGGATAAAACAGAAACTGATGGAGTCTGAATGCAAATCCAAGGATACTGTTTTTCACTTTATTTGTCATATTTTTTGGGAGGGAGGAGCGAGTTTCTGTGTTTTCTTTCACAACATGAGTAATATGAATATATATATTTTACATGATTGCACATATATAGACAATATCAAATTGTTTGCTCTCCTGAGAAGGGTGATGATGATGATGATGATGATGATGATGATGATGATGATGATGATGATGATGATGATGGAGGGAGAGAATTTGGTCCTCAGAATTAAAGCAAAAAATTTACATGTAATTGGGAAAAATATAAAGTACTGGTCAACATTGATCTTCTCTGTCACTGTAGTAATGGTTGTTGTTGTAGCTTATTCATTTCTTCAGACTTCTTTTTATTTCTAACTTTATGCTAAATTTGAGCTCTGCTCTTAGATTGAGTGCACACTGTCCAAAGCTGCAGGATTTTTGTGCTGCTGTTTTCCAAGCTGATTCTGGGAATCTATAAGTTTTTAGTTTTTCTGAGCTGGTATGATCTACTGAAAGGTATGGTCACTGCTCTCTGTGCTCTTGTCTGTGAGGAATCACAAGAACTCTTCTCTGCTTAGGATCTAGGATCCCTCCTCATGCTAGTGCTCCTCCTCATCCTGAGACTGAGGCCAAGAACCATGTACAGGCAATTTAACAGAGTCCTGAATCCTGTGCCAGCAAAGATCCCCTGTAATCTCCTTCTGACCAGTTGCCCTATACCTTTATTCTCTATGAATTGAGAGCTATGGAAGCTACCACTGCTCATTCATTTGCCTCCTGGCTTGCTTGGATGTATCCTGAGTTGAACTGTGCTCCATTCTCACCCCAGGGAGACAGACCTTTCCTGTTGACTTTCTAAGTAGTCTTGGTCTGTTTCACCTAATCCTTTGTTTGTTCTGCTGCTCCAGAATTCATTTTGAGGCAGTTTTAGAAAGTTGTTCTGAGGATAATTTGGGAGAATGCAGGCTAGTTCCTGTCTTTATTCTGCCATCTTGGCTCTATCCTCAGTCTCACTTCATTTTTTATCTGCTAGTCTATCTGGTTTCACTCCATGGAACAAGATATTCCAATTCTAGCCTGTGCTTGATAGGGAAAAGAGTTTGTTATACAATCCTTGGCTGATAAATGCCATCTTTCATCTTTTTGTCATCTTTCTGCCAATTTTATAGTTAAATGATCTCTGAATGACTTCACTTAGCTTAAGTATATAGCTTACATTCCTTAAAAGTGCCTTTCCCTTCCATTGCTTCTTGCTGTTTTATGAGGCAATACTATTCCTAATCTTCCATGATCCTTCCTTATGTGCAATTATTCTTGACTGTCATAGATCTGAGTTTGTCAAGTAATCTAAGCACGTGTTGATTAATGCAGTCAGTTCCAGAAACATCTGTATAGTTTTGGTCATTAGATAAACAAAGGTAAAAACAATGCATGCTGTAAAGGATTGAGTAATGTAATAGAAGTGGTATGACAGAGAAACAAGCGAACAATGTAGTAGCATATGATAAGGTCAAAAGAAAGGTCAAGAAATATTCAAATAAATTATTAGGGACAGAGAATTTTTATATCAAGAGGGGGAGAAATGGGGCAGAATTAATAATAAAAAATTCATAGTAATATCAATGGAATTATATTTTTTTCCATTGAGCATGAAGACAGTACTAAAGCCAACATGCAGAAATGTTTATTTTCAAGATTGGAATTGTCCTAAGTACAGTCTGTCTAATGTTCTGTAAGTTTTAAGATGAGAGCTTTTCACTATTTTCATAAATAGAATATAGAAGTTCTTGACTATAAGCTGAATTTGATTAGTGGGTTAAAATGTTTAAGAGATCCACAAAACAAGACAGTTTTTCAATAAATGATACAATAAAAAACGTTATGTAGCAGAAATTATGTTGGACCTCCAAGTCAGAAGAACTGAGTTTCTGTCTTAGATCCGTCACTTCCTATGATACATCAAGGAAATCCCTTAACCTTTTTAAACTACAGATTTCTTATTGACCAAAGTAAGTTGGCTGAAATACATGATTTCCGAAATTTCTTCTAGCTCTAAAACTATGATTCCTTCAAAATTTCATGACTGGATTTCTCAATAATGTGATGAAAGAAACTAGTTATAGAGTTCATGGTAAAATGGACTTGGAATCATTTGATGATTGAATTAAGTAAAGAAATATAAGGTCCTGATCTGGACTTTACAAGAAGGTATGTCAAAGAAAGTAGATATCCTTCAATAGACATTGTAATGAAATACATGGGGAAAGGAAGCCTCCCTCTCCAAAATAAAATACTGATCTAAAAGAAGTATCTTATTAGTGCAAGAGTTCCCAAAGTTCTTTTAAGTTGAGTGCTGGGGTAAAGGAATAGCAAAAGAAATTGGATTTTGAAACCAGTAGGGCATAAATGCAGCAGTGCTTTTTGTATGGTGGGCAGTCCCTTAAAATCTATTTATTGTTTGACTAACTGGCAATGGTAAGAGATAGAAAAATAGCCTGGTCATCTAGCTGAAATCATACCCTTCCTCACTATCAAATGGAAGTGTTAGGGGTGGACCTTCTTCATAAGGACCATAACCATCAAATTATCCCATCTGTTTCCCCTAAATGGGAAAAAAAATTTCTCTCTCTGTATCAGTCAAATGACTATACCCTTTTGACTCAAACCTAGATCTAGGCTTAGTACCAGCCTTTCATTTGAGCACAATAATATTTTTGGCAGTCAGTGAGTCTCAGGAGGGGTAAATTTTGTATAGCATTTGTCAATATCAGTTAATCCTTCAGAATGAGAAAAAATAAAAATCAGTGGCTTAAAAAATGAGTTTTCTCTCATCCAAAGTCTCTGGCTAGTTGACTGGATACCATAGAGAAGGCAACTATATTAAAGAGACTTAAGGGCTCCAGTTTGAAACAAATAGATTACTGGTTTGGGATTTTATGAGACTTAAGTTTTACCTATTGAATATTTATAGTTTCTCTAGAACATTGCCTTTTTTTACTTAGGCCATTGAGAAAGACGTCAATGCCTTTTTGTAATCAGTCACATAGGATATGCTTGTGAAATGTAAAATGTTATAAATATTTTATCTGGTGGTGTTTTATGTTCAAATCTGGCTTTGGCATCAGAAAGACTTGGGTTCAAGTCCTCTGTCTCTAAGATACACTTCCTTTGCAGCCATGGACAAGTCAATTTCTTAGTACTTCCAGACAGATATCTAAGGCTATACGTTATATACCAACAATTGATTTCTATTGGTGAAAGGATTTCTAATCCTAGTAATCATCCTCATCAATGAAATCACAGTCATGGATAATTTAATTCTCTTCCTCCTACCTTCATAAGGTGTATATATATATATATATATATATATATATATATATATATATATATATATATATATATATATATGTATAAGTATATATAAGTACAGTTTCTAAACATAAAGCAATATTGATAGGACTGTCTTCTTCACTTATTTTAAAATAATACCCTGCTCATGAAGTAGAGTTACTGTGAGGGCCTAAAAGAATACATATGCCCTTCCTTATAACTATTAGACAGGCTAATAGGACAGAAAAGGAAAATGACAAATATTGGAGGCCATTTGGGGAAAGTGGGACATTAATGCATGGTTGTTAGAGTTGTGAACTCATTCAAACCATTCTGGAGAGCAATTTGAAACTGTGCCCAAAGTACTATAAAACCATGCATACTTTGACTTGGCAACACCATTACGACATTTATAGCCCAAAAGAGATAAAAACAAAAAAAAAGAAGAGAACCTACATGTCCAAAAATAGTTATCATGGTTCTTTGCTTGTAGCAAAGAATTGGAAATTGAGGTGATGCCTGTCAATTGGGAAATGATTGTGGTATGTGATTATGATGGAATACTATTGTGCTATAAGAAATGAAGAGCAAGATGCTCTCAGAAACATCTGGAAAGACATGAGCTGATGCAAGGTGAAATGTACTATGCACAAAGTAATAGCAATATTGTAAGATGATCAGTTGTGAATGTCTTAGCTATTTTCAGCATTACAATAATCCAAGAAAATTCTGAAGGATTTATGATAAAAAATGTTCGCCATTCCCAGAGGAAGAACTGATGGTGTTTGAATACGGAATGAAGCATACTTTATTTTTTTCCTTCATTTTTCTTGAATTTTTTGTCTATTTTCTTTCACAACATGCCTAAGATGGAAATGTTCTGCATGACTACACAAATATAACCTGTATCAAATTGCTGGCCTTCTCAGTGTGGGGGGCAGAGAATTTGGGACTCAAAATTATAAAAATAAATGCTAAAATTATTTTTACATGTAGCTGGGGAAAAATACATATTTTAAATAGAGAATACATATGCTGTTTTAAATGTCTAATAATTTATATGGCACTGATTTTAAACCTCGTCCATAATATTTTTTTTAAATGGAAGTTACTATGTCATAGAGAAGGAACAATAATTGGCCCATCATGATAGGTCAGTGTTTTGGAACCTTTGGTGTTTATGGGCTGAGTCCCTTTGCCCTTGAGTAAGAAAGGAATCTTCTGAAGTGTCTGTAGCATTAGAGTATTAAAATAAGACAAGAGCTTTTATTGAATATCCATCTACCCCTCCAATTCTTTACTCTGTCCTTTCCCAATAAACATTATTCTCCTTTTTCCCCAGGGACTACATTAATTCTTAAATCTAGATTTCTGTCTTGATATGTTCCTGTATATCAAATCCTAAATCCCATACCTCCCAGACACAAATTGCTTTCTGTAATCCCCTATGTGTTTTAATAAAGTTAAGTTCGTCAATAAACATTTATTAAGCACCCATTATATGTCAGACACTGTGATCAAGACTGGAGATAAAACAAAAAGCAAAGGACATCCTCTGGTCTTGAGGAGCTCAAAGTCTAATGGTAATGTCACACTTGGAAGGAGAACCACATTTCTGGTAGAGGTATAACATAAGATATGGAAGCAGCTGGGGACATGAGGCAGATTTTGAGAAATCCTGGATATAGACTTACGAAGAGATGATGGTGACACCTGGATAATGACAAATGCTTAGATTAAGTAGATGAGTTCTAGGGATAAGGAGGAACAGTAAAGGAGAGAACCATAATATTAGATGCTATCCTATACTACTGCTATGAGCCAATGTGGATGCAATCAAAAGTGCCAGGCCTAGAGGCCTGTGTGGGCTACCCGAGTCTTCTTACCTCACCTCCGAGGTCTTCGGTTGGCCAAAACTGGATGCTCATATGAAAGGACGTTCCAGAGTCGAACAAGGGTTGAGCTTTATTTCAGGGTCTCGGTTACAAGTGCAGGGGGTCTTCCTTAGGAGGAAGAGGGGGAGATTTCCTAAGGAGGCTAAGATCTTAAGGGATTGGAAGTAGAAGTACAAGCGGGGAGAGAGGGGGAGGGGAGAGAGGAAAGAAGAGAAGCGGAGCCTACTGTCCTCTTGGCTCCTCACGTGCTAAGAGAGCTTTCAGGCTTCCTCAATCCTACTTAACCTTCAGCCGCATAGTTTGCATCTGAATACCGGGCTGTTAGGTAACTAGGTGTGCCCAGATCCGGGACAATCTCGAGGGCGGGGAGATCTCTCTCCCATCACGTTTCTCACGGGAAGAGGCGGAATTACTCGAGATAGCTCGGTTCACCTCGATTCCCTGCCGTTTCCTGGGGGGGGTCTCGCGAGAGCTCTAAGAATTAGAAGCTCCCACCTTTACCCGCCCGAGACTGTCCACATGGAATTGAGCTTCCAATCCCAACACAAAAGGAGTTGACTTCCAATAAACTTTAAGTGTATTTCTATTCTGAGGTAGCCTCAATCACTAAGGAAGATTTTCATTTTGAAGACCTCCATAGGTACCTGGGGATGACAGAACTCACTGGAGGGAAGAGTTATCTTTAATATTTATGATATTTTCTTGGTATTTTTTTCTTTTTCGTTGAATAAAATCAAAGTTGTCATATATTCACCATATATTGTTAGTTCAAGTTCTTGAATGTAGGAGACAGAGATGCTGATGATAATCTCACCTTTTCAAGACAGAACTACTTAAGTGAAATTCTGAGGTTTCCAGGGAAAATTCCACATGAGACACAAACCAATGAGTGAATTGTGGGAAGCTTGCATGATTGAAATTGGTCTCTCTGAACCCAGAGCTTGGACTATCACTTATAGTTATATCTGCTCAATCTCAAGGAATACATCTCCTCTGGACCCTCCTGGCTTTAGAGTGATTATCAATAGTAACTGTTGCTGTTTCCCACCCAGCCTGATGTCTTTCTTTTTTCTTGGCCTCGTTAAAGGGGCCATGCCCTGGATACTTCTTAAATAGGACTATTCAGTGAATGAACTGCACAGCCCTTCCTCACTCAAAACAAAGTCAAGTGCAAGTCGTATCATCATTTCTCTCAAGACATGGTCTTTTTTGGCAACGAAGGACAATGAACAACAAACATAATTCTTCTTCTGGAGGAAATTGCAGCATGAAGAGTCATCAACACAGGAAATTAAATGACATTTAACAAACAAAGATGTTTCTAAACTGGTGAACTATATTTCTGTAATGACTGTGCAAGATTTGTGGAATGACTGAGGTGTAAGGTAGGTGTTATTCAGTCTGATTCTCCCCTTCAGGCTCTGTAGAACATGTTATCATATCCTTAAAGAGCTGCAGACGTGGGACAGCTTTATTCAAGCAGACTATTTCTCAGCAGTTCTCCAGATACCTGAGTACTGCTAGCTAACCACGTCTCTGACAAGACTCCGGTAGCTGGCTCAGAGCAAGCTGTGCAGCAACATTAACAATAGGTAGACAACAATATAGAGAGTATATATCTTGGTAGAACTCTTTATTTTCCCATAGCCTGTGCATGCTTCCCCATATATCAGCGTGTTTGAGTTAGTAGCATTTCATAGCAATATAGTGAAGAGTAGAATTCCCCCCAGATATTCACTTAAAACTTTTTTTTTTTTCTCATAAAAGATGCACTTTTACTCTCCATGTATGCCACTGCTTTAACCCTAGTCTGGTTCTTCACTCCACGCCTGGGCTGTGTCCAGAGCCACTTAATTTAGTTTCCTAGAATTCTGTTACTTCTCTCACCAGTCAATTTTCTGCCTAACTGCCAAATTGATATTCCTGAGACACGTCTGACTATGTCACCCAGCTTCTTGAAAAATCCTATTGCCTCTAGAATAAAATGCAAAATTCTGAGCTTGAAATTTAAGATCTTCTATATCCTGATTTCCAATTATGTTTATAATCAATTCATATTACTCTCCTTCACATACTCCAGTAAAAAGTCTTATTAACTGTTCATTGCAAAAACAAAACAAAACAATGACAAACAACATTCCATCTCCTACCCCTGAGCTTTTGGATGTGTTCCTATGTGTTCCTCTTTGTCTAGAAGGTATTGTCTCATCACCTGTTTATAAAACTTACTTCCAAATACAGCTAACATTTCAATTTCTAGAGAAGGCCTGTCATGGTCCCTGTGCCCCTATGTTCGTTCTCTCTCCCTCTCCCTCTCCCTCCCTCCCTCCCTCCCTCCCTCTCTCTCTCTCTCTCTCTCTCTCTCTCTCTCTCTCTCTCTCTCTCTCTCTCTCTCTCACACACACACACACACACACACACACGTACACACATGCACACACGCACCCACTCACTGCCACTTTTTTGGTACGCTTTGCCATTTGTATATTTTGTAATTATTCCTATGTGGTTTACATTTTTCTCATGGAGATTCCTGTATGTTTAAAGACTATTTCCTTGTCATCTTTGTATCCCCCAAATTTAGCAGTTATCCTTGTACATGGTAAGCATTTAATAAATGTTTGTCCACTTCGACTGAGTCAACAGGCTAATCCCTCTAAACCCATTTTGATCAATTGCACTTCTTTCCCAAAAAATTCTTGTTCCACTATTGTCCGTTGGGTCAATTTCAGACTTTTTTTTCATATCTTAGTCCTACATAATCTAGATAATCTCATTTAGTATTATGAACCCTCCACTCCAATTAGAACAATCTTTGTCATTTGCAAATATCATTCCCTTTTTTTCCTCAGTATCTTACTAATTTTTTCTCACACACTGAATATATTTATTTGCCTTTTCTTCCAGCATCAACAACCAATCCTTTGAGGTCTACCTTAGTTGCTTGAGCCCATCCCAACCCTCCCCAGCCCACACTATATTCTCTCTACTGCAATTATAGTGAATTACTCAGACCTCTGGAGGAAAAAAAGATATAATTTCAGAAGTTTTTTTTTTTTCTAACTCAGCTGTAAGGAACTCAAAATATTTACCATAGAAACACTGATATACATAGCAGTAGGTTCTCAGACTATCCACAAAAGTTCATTTAGATCATGACATAAATGCATGTTCATTGTCTAAAATAAGCTTGCAGTTGTACCTTGTAACTTAGCTACTGCTTGTAGAAAAGAAAATTATCAGAGAATACAATCAGAGTTTTAATTTAGGACATCATGAATGCTGTTTGCCTGCTGCATGGAAAAGGAGATTACAAATTTCTACCCCACCCTCTACTGTCACCCTTTTATTTGTATGAAGGAATGGAATCCTTCATTCCAGTAGATCCAATCTATTGCTTTAAATCATCTTACCTGAACCTCAGTGGGAACTGAAGCTGGGAGATAAAAATGAGAGCATCCAATGGGCTCAGAGATTGAATAGTTACGATGAGTATTCCAAGTATTCGTGTCTGTATAAAACCATCAAAAATGACAACTCTTAGAAATGAAATATCATTCCATTATTCCTTTATGAACACCAGTTCTAGACAAAGCACTAAATTTCAACAAAAGATCTGGGATTCAATTTCGTTTCTGCTGCTCCCAGTTTGAAAGCAGAAAAAGATTCTAAAGTTCATTCAGTCCAACACTCTCTTTTTGGAGAAGGGGAAACAGAACCTCAGAAGGGTTATGTGATTTTCTCAGTTATAGATGTTGCAAACCTCAGATTTGGGATTACAATTTATATGAACTTTGGCAAGGTGTTTAAACTCTGGGCACCCAGTTTTCTCATCTATAAAATGAGAAGATTGACTCTGCTAATTTCTACAGTTTATTTCACCTCTAAATTAATTAAATCTCTTATTTCTTAAGTAGTACATTTACTTACTATCTCAAGTAGTATATTTACATTTACTATAAGCAGTATATTTACACTGGACCTGTTGTTCTTTTTTTTCCCCCAGTATGTTGTTTTTTTTTCAATCCTCTTTCCTTATGAGGATACACAGCTTCTGTCCTACGCAAGTTTCTCTGAAACAAATAAACAAGTTTTTTTTGTAGTTTATTGTTTTTTTTTTTTATTATTATTGTTTTCACTATTTGTAGCAGGAAAAACATGCAGGAAGTAAAGTCTCACTCCTCTCACTTTCTTTCTTGCTCTTTCTTTCCTTCCCTTGTCTTTCTTTTCCCCTTCTGCCCTTATCCTGCTCAACTTTTTCCAAATTTTCCCTCTCTTACCCTCTCCCTTTCTTACATCTGCACCTCTCCCTCTTTTTGGCAGGGTTGGCTCTTTGTTCATTTCAGAGACAGTTTTCTGTGGTAGTTTTTTTTTTTTTTTATAGGCTCTATGTGTAGGACATCCCATGGCCATTTCTCGTTAGAAATGGAAATGGGAACCTTCATGGACTATGGTTAGGCTGGTTCCATGGCCTTAATTAGAATTTTCTTGGCTATGAAGAGGGGAAGAAAATATGCATTTATAAAGTATCTATTATGTGCCTGTCACTGTGTTAAATGCTTTATATTTTCTCGTTTGATCATCACAATAACTGGGCAAGGTAGCACTATTATTATCCCCAATTTATAGATGAGGAAACTGTGGTAAACAGAGGGTAAATAACATGCTTGTGGTAAGTCACATAGCTATTAAGTGTCTGTGGCCACATTCACACTCAGGGTTTCCTGCCTTTAAGCCCAGTCCTCTATCCATTGTGCTGCATAGCTGTTTTAGACTGCAGTAATGCAAGACCTATAACATTTTTGCACAGATAACAAACAAAGCATCATGAAAAGTTCCAAGTTTGGTAACCTTAGATTTTAATCATAGAATTTCAAGGTCAGAGGTAGGCAGCAGTGGCAGGAATAGAAGCAGAGTAGCATGTTCAGCTCTTAGATGTCACCCTTAGTATGTGTCCAAACTTTATCAAGACAATTCATCTCTCATCCTCCAAAAGGAAGTATTAGAAAGACATCGTTTAATCTCCAAGACCTCCATAACCTTGGTTCTGTGAAATCTAGCCTAAGATTCTGTGAAATCTGGAGCTGGGAAGAAAGACTCAGGGAGGTAATAAGAAGGTAAATGTTAGGGTTTTGTTTGTTTGCTTTTTAACTTAGTCTTCAAGGGATCATTGGAAAATAAGTACTCACAATTTGTTACTTTCTTATATTGACATTTTATTTTTGATTATTTTGATATTCTGCTCTCCAACTTCCTTAAAATTTATTTTATCTTAACCCACTCTTCACTTAGCCACATTCCTCTTTATAGTAATGATTAACTAAACTGTTGTCGACAGATAAGATTCCTCTTAGCAGGGGATGTGTCAAATCCTAGGCAGCAGGCAGTGTGGGTGGAAAAGGAAGGAGGACAGAAACGCAGGCAAAGAGTGTTTAAGGGAGAAATCAAAATTTCTTGTGCCTTTTCAATGATTCATTGTTGGTTGTTTACATGTATGTTAGAGGGACATAAGTCCTAAATTGCATAATCTCTCATCATTTTTTTCTGTAAGAGTTCCACTTTTAAACGTCCAATAACAATCTAATCTCAGAGGTCAGACCTGGCTTCTTTCTTAACTCTTGAAGAAACTAATAAAGTCCTAGACCCAGAGTAGTGACTCTACAAATACTTCTTAATATATGGCTGTGCTGTGACACCTCTGGGTTCATTGTTTATGTGGCATTCTCTACTGTATCAGTACCTTCTTTAAACAAAACAAAACAAAAAATCCAGTTTATGTTGAAGTATCACATGGCCTTGTGACTGTGAACGTCATTATCCCCATGCATTATCAATATTTGTGCTTTCACCAGAGCCCAAAAGCCAGTACTAGGAAGGTAAAATGCAGAGGAAATGAAACAGGGTGTGAAGATTGTTGCTCCTGTCTACTTAATGATATGTATAGTAAGTGTTTTGTTGTGAAAGTGTTTTGCAGGAAGGTTCATTCTTTTTCAAATGGAAGTGAAATGTTCACTGCAATAAAATTTATATCATGTTTTCCAAGAGATCATGAAGAAGGGGCATAAAACGAATCAGAGTAAAATGCCCCTGCAGTGGCTTACGTGGCATCTGTTCTCTCTGCTACTTGATCTGATTTTAAAGCACACAGACGCAAAGTGGAGATATTTATTTCTCATGAGAAGGATGTGAGACAGAGATAATCATTTCCCCCATGAAAATGAACAAGCCACAGGCTATACCTCTTGAATAAATGTCATAAGGTGTGTCGGGAAAATCACATTTGGGATAAATGTAAGAATAGCAGCTATATTGGAATCAAGGGGATTTTTAGCTAAAGTGAAAAATTTCAATGTTATTCAATTCAATTAAGATTTATTAGGAAGAAATTCCCTGAACTAGATACTAGAAGAAAATGCAAAGTTTAGACATGACACATGCCTTGCTCTTAAGGAGTTGATAGTATAGGGAGAGACCATATAGACAAAAATATGTATATAATATATTTTAGTCCAGTTGTGGAAGAACACAGAATAAGAGCACTAAATATATATGAAACTAAGTTCTATGGGAGATGGAAGAGGGAAAATATTTCCAAGTATAGGATATCAGGACAGATGTCATTAAGACAGATGTTCATGACATCTGAACCAATCTAAAGGATGGAGAGAAATTCCACAGACAAAGAACAGGAGGGAGAATATACCATATTCACCCCATAGAAAATGGTGTGAACAGTGAGAATGGAGAGAGCAGGGAATTTTGAGGAGCAGAGAGTAATCACATATTTGACAGGAGCATAGAGTTCCTGAGACAGGGAAGGAAGTGTCAAAGTGTAGAGAGAACATCATGTAATGGATAGAGAACTGACCTTGAAGACAGAACAACCTAAGTTTAAATTCTATCTGTGTCACACACTGGTTGTATAACTTTGGGCAAGACACTTAACCCCTTAGTGCTCTAGGCAACTCTTTAAGAGAATAAATATTAGAGAAGTTAATGACCTTCATTCATAGAGGAAGTTTCCACATCAGTGTATGTTCCTTAAACAAGGATAAAGCCCTGGACCTGGAGTCAACTTAAAATACTCCTTCAGCTACTTCCTAGTTGTGTGACTGTGACCAAGTCATTTAATCTCTTTCTCCCTCTGCTTCCTCAGTTATATAATGGGGAACATAATAGCACCTAACTCCTAGGGTTCTTGTAAGGATCAAATGAGATAATAAGTGGAAAGCATTTAACAAAGTATGTGACACATTTGTTGTTCCTTTATTTCAGTTGCATCTGATACTTCATGACACTCTTTGGGGTTTTCTTGGCAGAGAGGCTGAAGTTTATCGTTTCTTTCTCCAGTTCATTTTACAAATGAGGAAACTGAGGCAAATAGAATTAAGCAACTTGCTTAGGGTCTGAAACCAGGTTTGAACTCAGGAAGATGAATCTTCCTGACTCCAGGCCTGGCAGTCTATAAGAGAATATTCTTTGAAATCTTCTGCTTTGTTGCTACTGCATCCTGCTTTATCGCAATCACATGAATCAGTTTAGGGTTTCCAGACACAAGTAGCCAAAGCATAAGTCCTATAATATGACGAAACTTGCTTCTCACAAGTCCCTTGTTTTATTTGGGGCTTCAGGGTTGGTAAAGAACTAGTGGTTCTAAAAATGTTCTATACAAGTTAAATATTCCCAGTGGTGCAACTAGTTAGCACTAGGGTAAGGTAATGGGTGAGTGAGTGAATGGGTGAGTAGATAAATTTTAAGTGGGGAGGGAAAAGGAAGAACATTCTAGGGCAGGGCATTTTTTTAAAAAGCTATTTATGTCATGCTTAACTTTAGCATTATACTGAAATCTATGGACACCAAAAATAAAATGCATATGGTGAGAAAGTAAATCATTTATATTGAAGTACTGTTTCCAAAAAAAAGAAAAAAAGTAAAACAAGTTTTGATCAAAGTGTCTTAAAAGAATTTTTAAAAAGCTTTTTGTAGAAGTTTTGAACACTGTCAACTAAAACAAACTGACAGATAGCTGGAGCCAAATAGAGAAGGCTAGAGACAAGAGAGGAGTCAAACAGAGGTTTAATTTCAAAGTGAGGAAAACAGCTTCCAAGCAAGGAGGTATCTCCTGTGTTCCTTGACCTAGTCAATATCTTGACCTGTTTTAGTGTGGCTGAATCTTGATTTATATACTCATGGAGAGACAAAGAGTCAAACAGCGTATTGTAGCAACAGTAGTGAGGCATAACAGCAATAGTGTGGCAAGATTGCGCAGCGCTTCGTGTCTGGGCCTATGGATGCTTGCCTGAGCTCAGGGGCCATCAGTTCTAAAAAGCAAGAACAAAGGATTGTTGTTGTGCCAAGCTCAGGGCATAGCTTGCTCCCTAGGCCTTAGCTCTATAAAATGGTATGTCTCCTAATAATTTCTTAAAAACACATTGCCGTGATATCAGATACACACACACACACACACACACACACACACATATATGTAAATGTATATGTATATATTGTGCAAAGACAGTCTCCTAGAATTAATTGAACCACAATCCAAGTGGCTTTAAGTGGTTCATTAATTAATCTCACTTGAGATAATGGGCTTGCTCCTAAGGCTTGCAAGCTACACACTTGCTAAGGGCTACTTGATCTGAGATGTTAGCAGTTTGGAGCTTCAGCTAAATTCTGACCAAAATAAAAGGCAACATTTTTACTCACAGTGAAATCCTTTCTTTGACTCTACCTTCAAAACTGTGAACTCTCATAAGACAGAAAGAAAACTCACAGACAAAACATAGAGAAATCAGAGTTGAAATAAAAACTACTTGTTTGGGAAAGATTTTACCCTGACTTTTTTCTTTTATGTCTCCTGTTTTCTGCTCAGAGTGGATTTTTTTTTTTTCAGTGATGCACTCAATCCTACATTTAGCTTAATTCTCTTCTACACACTTCTCCCTGAAAGCTATGAGAGGACTTCTTCCTCATCTGCAGATTTTAATCTAATTTGTTCAATTCTAATTTGCTCCCCAAGATATCTTAATACTCTCACAACTTCTCTTAGTTCTAATATCTCTTAAACTGAGCTACCACTACTATACCTAACTGCTAACTGATCTGAACTAGTTTAGACTGGTTTGAACCAATTTGAACTGGATTTACCTTGTTTGAACTGGTCTTACCTGGTCTGAACCAGGAACGGGTTCTGTGAAACTGGTCTAAACTTATTTTGATCAATTAAAACTGTTCTAAACTGGTTTAATTTGTTTCTTAACAGTTCAAAATGGTCTGAACTGGTCATGACTGGTTTGAACTGGTCTGACCTGGCTTAGCTGAATTTGTTTAAGGTGGTTTGGCCAGTTTTAACTAGTCTGAACCAGTTTGGGCCAGTTTGAGCTGGATTTAGCCAGTTTAAACTGTTCTGAACCTGAACTTATATGAACCAGTTTGAACTGATTTTGTACAGTTTGATCTAAACCAGATTTTAGATAGTTTTGAATGTTTTAAATTGGGTTGACCTGCTTTGGGGCAATATAAATTGGTTTAGACTGCTTTTAGCAATTTCAAACCAGTTCAAATAAGCTAAAATCAGTTCACACCAGTTTAAACCAGGCTAAACTGGTTCAATCCTGTTCAAAATGGCTCAAACCTACCCCAACCTATCAAAGCCAGTCTAAAACATTTCAGACCAGCTTAAATCATTTCAAACCAGTTCAGATCAGTTAAAACTCTAAATTGGTTCAGACAAGTTTAAACTAGTAGTTTAAACCTGTACAAACCAGACTGGACTATTTGCCCTATAACATCAAAATTCACGTAACTGATAACAGCAAAAAAACCCAGCTCCCATTTCTGTAGGGTTTTAAAGTTTTTCATCACTACAACCACATGACACAGAAGTACATTTTTTTCTTCTGCCATTTGAACACTGAGGAGTTTTGATGAGGCTCAGATTTCCTAGCTGGTCCTACTGATTTCTTGGTCCCACACAGGACATTCCTGGTCTTGCACTGAGAATAACAAGTAGACAACAGGAGGCAAAATTGCATAGAAATTTGAATTGTAAACTTACAAAGAGTCATGGGTAAGGACGTCATGGCTTAAAATCATAGCATTTAAAAGTCAGCACAGGTATTAGAGATCATTATCTAGATCAACTCTCTTATTTTATAAAGTAGAGCTATTTATAGAAGTAAATCAAAAGTCAAAAGCCAAAGAAATTATTTGACCTTCCCAAGGTTACTCCACTTGCTAAGGGCAAAGATAAATTAGGTCTCTTGATTTGGAGACCAAAATTATTTGCTACTTTACCAAATTGTTGGAGCCATTTGATTACAGCAAGAATTAAATCCAGGACAGAGCTATGAAATCACGAGCCAGTTGGCTGAGGATCAGGCAAAGGTAAAGGAGTTGGGTAGAAAAGTTTGAGGAAATATAATGGCCATGGCCAGAACCCTAGAGTAACAAATGTCAATAGATCCATGATACCTTTGAAGTGGGTAGACTTTACAACTATATTCAGATATCAAACCATGACCATACTTTGAGATTCTTGTCAATATCTTCTCATACATTTGTAACAGAGGGTTCATCCAATATAACGAGGGTCTTTTTCAGGCTTTCTTGACATTTCATGAAAAACAATGGGCTACAGAACTGTCCTCCTCGTTCCCCTTTTTCCCTCTCACCAAATGACTGACCAGTCTTTTCTCTCTTAGATATATATTTCTCTGTTGCCATCTTTTATGATTTCTCATTTTTAAGGGCTTGTAATCTATTCATACCCAGCATGTGTCTTTCTGTTGCCTTTTGGGGAGGGGTATGCTGGCAAATGTTTAAGAATCAACCATGTTGGGGGAAGGGATGTTACCACCACACACTTTTAAATTCAGTCTATATGATTATAATTTTCTCTGTTACATTTTTTAAAATCTATACAAGCAATAAAACAATAAATCAAGCCCTGATTTGTAGTTTGTTGATTTTCTGACGTGTAAATGCTCACACTGATAATTTGGTAATCAGTTATCTCAGGAGAACTCCAACACATCCCTGCTTCTGAGTGATCCTCAATTTCTTCAGTAAGTGCAATATTTCCTGCCTCCCTATCACACATACTAGGATTGTGGTAGGTAGCAGGAATTAGATTAATGAGATCTCTGTTGTGGGACTAGAAAAGAGCAACCCAAGATAAAGGCTGAAACTGTCAAGCTTTGGACTTGCAAAATAGACCAGTCAATGAAAGAGGGCTATGCCTTGGAGTTGGGGTAAGGTTATTGGAACTAAAGAGTTAAAGCTGAATCTTAGGACAATAGGGAGAGGGAAAAGGCTGATGTCCTCGGTCTACTTTGGAAGGGAAAAGAGGGAATTTCAGGCTGTTCACACATATTAAAAACTTATGTTAGTAGGCAGAGAATCCTGGCTGATATATGGTCTCCCAAACTGTTTGGGGGAAACAATATGATTTTTGGAGAGGATGATTTCTGTCCTAAAAGGAACACTTTGTGTATTTAAGGTTGTATCATACCAAGAGCCTTCCTTGTTCCTTCAGGCTATGATTCAGGGTGTTGTTTCATTTCTTCCAGATAAACATCTTGTTATAAATTCCATGTTCCATCTAGGGGAAATACCAAGGCAATTGCCAATTTAGAAGAGATTGAATCTAATAGACTAAGTGTGGTTGTACCATTTGTCATGTTACCTTTGCAAAACAACAAAACTGAAGTGAGCCAGCATGTGAAAGGGTGGTAGGAAGAGTTTGAATGCAGGAAGAGAACACTGTATGAATATTGCTTGGTTTATCAGAGTAAAGTTATATATGCTTGATTTTTTTCTTTCTTTTTATCATACGTGTCAAATCCATACGTAAGTAGACTAAATAAAGTATCAACCATTACTCAAATGAATCCTTCTTTACAGACAACTTCCAGTCATCCTAAAAGGATATTCATTGAAAGTGAAAAAAGAAAGACTTTCCATAATATTACTATCTCTGTTGCAATCTTCATGAACAGTACCCATTCCCACCAAATGAATAGCCCAGATATTCACTATTGGATATCCATCAAGTCAAAACCACAGTGCACACTTAGGAAAGAAAAGAACTTCTTTTCTTTCAGTGAAATCAATGAGAGAAAAAGATCATGAATATTTCACATGTTAACTAAAAATCTATGTGCACATAGATGTACATGTACACACACATGCATCACATGTATGTGTATACTATGGGTACACACATGCAATACATGTACACATATGTGCATGCATATTCATATACGTACATATATACATTACCAATCATGAGACCTGGCAAGTTCAGAGATTGTTTTACATGTGTTATTTCATTTGATCCTTCCAAAGACTCTAAAAGATAGGAATGACAGAGTTAGAAGTAGGATTAATTTGCTCATTTTACTAATGAAGTCATGAAGTTTTGGAGAGGGAAAGTGGTCACCAAGCTAGACTTTCTTGATTCAATTTACAGTACATGTGAAATTTCTTCAAATGATCATACACAAATGGATAAAACTAGTTTGTATACTTTGATGCAAAATTATCCAGCAGATATATGTTCCAGCATGAAAAATAAAAAATAAAATTATATACCTGAGAGATTCCCCATTTCCATAGCTTCCTCCCCAGTTCTTCTGGGGCTACCTCTGGACCATTTTTGTGTATTGACTTGTGAACTTTCAATTGTTTTGACATTTTGAGATCTACTTTTTTGGTTGTTCTCTAGGCATTTTGATCAATTCTCCATATCTTGTTTTATGTAATTAAAGGCACTAAGAAAGAAAGATGGAGCCATATGTTTAAGGAAAGTAATTTTGATTTCCTTACTGGCAGAAGATAACTCCCTGTTGAATTCTGCAGATTCCAGCTGGATGAAAAGCAGAAGAAAATGTCATATCATCCTCTCACACTATCATCTTACAATTTCTCTGCCTTTTCACAGCCTTGCTCCTAGAAAAAGATCTTTCTTAACCTCTCTGAAGTGTTTAATCCTATTGACTATTGCCTTTTTCTGGACATTCTCCTCTTTGAATTTTTGTGAGCCTGTTCTCCCTTCTGTCTCCTGCCTATCTGAGTGAGTGTTTCTTAGTCTCTGCCCCTTCATTCCATATGACTTTAGGCAAGTGACGTCACATCTCTGGGACCTCAGTTTCCTATATCAATAAAATTAAGAAGTTGAACTAGTTGGCCTCTTAAGATTTGTCCAGATAGAAAATGTTGCAGAGCATTTATCCATGCCCTGCCTTAATGTGTGTGTATACCATAGAACCCTGCCCGGGTCTTCTCCTCCTTTTTCGGTACATTCTCTTTTGATAATTTCATCAACTCCCAAAGGTTAAAACAAGAAGCATTTATTAAGCACCTCCTATGTACCAAGCACTGCTCTAAATTCTGGGGATAAAAACACAATTTAAAAAATGTTTAAATAGTGTTTTATTTTTCTGATTACATGTAAAGATCTTTTCAACATTCATTTTTATAATATTTTGAGTTTTAATTTTTCTTCCTTTCTCCTTCTCCTCCCACGTCCTCATGATGGCAAGCTGATATAGATTACACATGTGCAATCATGTTAAACATATTTCCATATCAGTCATATTGTAAAAGAAGAAATGCAACAAAAGGGGAAAAAGATGAAAAGGATCAAAATGAAAATAGTATGCTTTGATTTCCATTCAGGCTCCACAGCTCTTTCTCTTAATGTGGACAGCATTTTCCATCATAAGTTTTTTGGAATTGTCTTGGATCATTGTATTGCCTAGAAGAGCTAAGTCTATCATAGTCAATCATTGCCCAATGTTGCTGTTACTGTGTATTATGTTCTCCTGGGTCTGCTGAATTTACTCAGCATCTGTTCATGTAAATCTTTCCAGGTTTAAGAAAGACAATTTTAAAATATTTATAGCAGTACATTTTGTAAAAACAACAACAACTTTGTGGCAAAGAACTAGATATTGATGGGATTCCTGTCAATTGGGGAATGGCTGAACAAGTTGTAGTATATGACTGTGATGAAATATTACTGTGCTGTATGAAATGAAAGTAAAAAGTGCATAGCAGATAACAAAAGAAAACTTACAAGGAAGCAAAGAAAAGAAGGGCAGCTCTCAACACAATGTGTAGTATTTATCATACAGACTTTCCTGTAATGAAAATTTATAATCACATATTCTGAATTCTCTCTTATGTTTTTCTTTTCTTACTTCTTAAGTTCCAATATTTAAATTTGTTTTTTTTTTCTTTCCTCTATTCTGTATTTGTGTTCTGGCATTTGAATATAAAATTAAAAAAAAAAGAAAGAAAGAAAAGAAGAGAAATGATGAACTGATTGATTTTAGAAAATATGGAAAGATTTTCATGAAATAATGAAGAGTGAAATGAGCAGAGTCCCTTTTGGATCTTTTTTTTTTCTTTTTTGTAGCACATGATTTCCACAATTTTATTCTCATACATGCCTTACATAATCAAACCATCTGAATTTCTGATAAAAAACAGATGGGAAAGATGACTTAATATAGTAAAAACAAAATTACATTTGAGCTAGAAAAGGCCTTGAGTTGGAGTTCTATCTCTGGGTCTTAGAAACTATTTGACTTTGAATAAGCGTTTAACCTCTTTGTGTCTGTTTCAATACTATCCTCACATTGCTTTTCTGAGTGATACAAACATACCTTATGTAAAACATTTTATAATGATAAAGTGCTACACAAATGGGAGTTACTATTGTTTCTTTTATTGTGTTGATGACTGATGATCTGAACTCAGGCAAAATCAAAAGCAAAATGATGGCATACAATTGAATAGCATATTAAATTCGGTGAGGAAGAATTATTGGTCTAGTATGCGTAGAACCCAGAACCTTAATTGTTCTAAAAACTGGGAATTGAATCCATCCATCCCAATTGGACCATGGGTTGAACATTCAAGGTGAGAATATTTTAGAGGAAAAAAGTATGGATAAAAAGAACCCCAGTGGCTTTCTAGTCCAAATTATATTTGACAAATTATTTATTTTTCAGACTACTGATGAGGGGAAACTCACTACCTGTAAACGTGACTATTCTGATTTTTGAGAGTAACAGTTTGTGTCATACTTCGTTACTGAAGAAGACCATGCCATCAGAAAAATGGTGACATGACTTGCATGTAACTTTGTTTTGAGTGAGGGAGGGCTGTGCAGGTCTCCAGCCTCACTTCTCCTCCAGAGCCATCTGAATCCAGTGACCAGATATTCATCAGGATGACTGGAGATGTCCCAGGATGCACTAGGAGACCTTGGCCCCTTTAGGTCAAGGTCTTTGCAGCTACTCACAACCATGTGTTGGATATTTCAATCTAGATGTGCCATTGATACCTTAGAACAATGCTTGGCACAGAGTAGGAGCTAAATGAATGCTTATTGGTTTAAAATTTAACAAATATACACATTCACCAAGAGACAGAGGTTGAGATAGATGGACAACAAAACCTTGAAGCTATATTACATTCTTCATTCTTATTTCCTCCCCCATATCCAATTCATTGATTAGAAGTATTGATTCTGCTTTCATAATACCATCTCTCTCTTCCACCTGACACAATTCCCACTGGATGTCAGGCTCTCATTATCCCTCTCTTGGCATACTTGCAAAAGCCTTTTATTTTCCTTTTTCTGCTTTTGTCCCTTTACACATTCATTATAAAAATACCTGACAAATTTATATTCATAACACGTGTTAGACCATGTCATTCCTCCATTCAGAAATGAGAGATTCCCTATTATATCTAAGATGAAATACAGATTCTTCTCTTTGGCACTTTAATCCTCCCAAATTTGGCTTTAATTAATTTTTCCAGGTTGATTTTATATTATACTTTACATTCCAATGCAACTACCTTACTTGTTGTCTCCCATATCTGATCATCCATCACTCATCTCTGTGCATTTGAATAGATTATTCCTGATGTCTGGAATTTCCACCATCTGCACCAGTACTTGTTAGAATTCCTCTAGTATCTTTGATGGTTTGGCATAAACTTAACAATAAAGGGCTTTTCAGATCCCCCCACTCCAGGAACTAACATTTTCCATATTACTTTGTACTATATATGTGAGTGCATGCTATATATTTATGCATACCTATACATATGCACATATGTATATATACATACAAACACATGGGCATGAATACATATATATGTATTATATTATATATGTGTTATATTATATATTATATTATGCTATGTGTGCATATATATGTATATATGTGTGTGTATATACATATACATATATATACGTACTTACACATATGCACTTTTGCATGTTGTTCTTCTCTTCTCCAAACCTAAACCATTTATAGAATGTAAGTACCTTAAAGGCAGGGATTTTGGTTTTTTGGCATGATAATTGACATATGAATGAATGAATGAATGAATGAATGAATGAGAAAAGTTTTTATTGTTTAGCAAATACTAAACTTTTGTAGGTGCAAATACAGACTGCTATGCTCAAAATTTACATTTTAATGGGATTGGATAAGGCACAAAGGAAAGTAGTTGTCAGGATGGAGAGATTTGGTCAAGGAAAGTTTCAGGGAGGATAATTAGGGAAGTAGTGAAAAAGATCACCATACCAATGCAGGTAAAATTGTAGTTGAATTGATTTCCAAATTGGAGTGAGTCTTGTAGAGAAAGGTAGAAAATGATGTCTGTGCAATTACCTTTATTTATTGAAATTATGCTCCTTTTTCAATCCCTTCTCCAAGAAAAATATATCAACTGCCCCATGAAAACTTTTTGCTACTGGTCTTTAAACATTCAATTGCAAGGCTTCACATAATCTTTTAATCTGAATCTCTTTAAAGTGCTTAGAGTGTGTCATAATGTAAGCTTCTGCTCTCTTGTTAGTGACATCTCCTTCTGATGAGGTTTGGGGTACTTGAGACCCCAAAATACAGATACTTGCTTGATATCCTGCTTGAATCCATTCAACCCAAGCCTTCTTTCAGCCAAAGTAAAATGAAATTTATTAAAGATTCACCATAATGAGTTGACTTTTAAGAAGCTTCACTAATTGTGCCTTATGTATCAACAAGCAGGTCAGATAGAATCTGAGCTAGATTGAATCTGAGCCAGATTGAATCTGAGTGCCTTCATGGAGGCAAGATGGAATCTATATACAGAAAGACTGTGAGAGGGATCTGGGCATGGTGTAGTAGTCTTAGGTGATGGGAGGAGGGGTTTAGGGAGTATGTTGAGGAGTCTAAAGAGGATCTTGATGGAACTGTGGTGACCACAGGTCAGAATCAAGAAAGTGGGATTCTGATGTGATCAAGGGTGGGAAACTGCTGGTGTCAATCCAGAGATAATAGACAATGGAGGGCTGGGATGGGAAGCAGGTTGGGCAATCCAGAGGTAACAGACAATGGAGGGCCAGGGTAGGTTAAGGGTAACAGATTGGGGTATGAAAAACCAGATTAAGTAGGAAGATTCAAGGAGAGTTCAAGGAGTTTCCCAGAGTCTATACCCCATCACTTTCACTAAATTATAATCTTCATGAGGATAGAAACTTTGTTACATCTAAGCTTCTTATTTCTCTAGCTCTTTTTCCATCATGATTCACACATGAAAATTGTGTAAAATGGAGGTTATTTCTTGCCATATAGTCTATTATCTGAGACAATTATTTTATATGAAATGAGGTCTACAAATACAGAAAATAGTTAATAATAAAGAAGACATACCAATGAATGTCAAAATGACTGACAGTGAGTATGATAGGAGCTAATAAAAAAATATTGTTAGTTTTCTTGGGAAGAGTTTTGTGGATAAAGTAGGTCTTGATCTGGGCTATGCTGTATTGTAAGATTTTAGATGGTAAGCAAGGATGAAGAGTATTTTTGACATACAACCTTTTGGACATCATAGTTTTGGCATATTAAATGATTTAACTGACTTTATACCTTTAACTTTTGTCTGTTCTATCAGAACTCATGGTTTGTGAGACAGATTGTTTTAGGACATGTATGTTTCTTGGGTGATCTGCTATCATCTTGACTAATGGTCAGAAACGAACAAATCTAGTGACCCCAAACCTTCAGCAATTCCTAATCAGCTTGACTGAAGCCAGCAACACTATCTTCAGCATGTGTTCTGTTTCCATAGATGAAATATGGTTACACAGCTTGGCAAACATACATCTGCCACCTGGCAAGCTTCCCCAGTGGGCAGCAAATGCCATGAGATTTTGGCCTTAATCATTTGTCTCTAGGGAAAACATTGTCTGATTAATAGGCATGGTCCCATTGATGTCAAACAACAGACTCTGTGTGGGAATTTTAAATGACAGCCAACAACTGTTATGCTCCTGAGGATTGTCCTTCTGGGTTCCATTCTAGAGAGTTTTGTATTCCTAGTTGCAACATATAGATGAGAGAAATCTGACTAAGAATTAATTTTGTATTTGAAAAATAATCATTGTGGATATAATATATTTTGTTATCTGTGTGTCTTTATCTCCTCACTGCCAGTTATCAGAGTGGAACTGAACCATATGTCCCTATCTAATAGCTAATAATAGCTATCATTTATAGAGTGTTTACAATGTGTCAGTCACTGTGCTAAGTGCTTTACAATTATGATCTCATATTTGATCCTCACCACAACTTTTGGAGGAAGATGCTACTATTACTATCCCTATTTCACAGATGAGAAAATGGAGGTAAACAGAGGTTAAGCGTAAGTGTCTATTCCAAGGCCACACAGCTAGTGTTATTGCACTCTAGGGTAACACGATTTGGAAGCAGTTTATATTCAACTCATAAATAAACATTTTTTACCCAGTTATCTTTCTTCTCTAATAACTTTTCCACATTAGTTGCACTATTATTTCTTTATCAGGATATTCTTTTTCATAGTTTGTTACTCTTCTCAACTTGTAATTGTTTTGATAGCCATGAATGTCAAGCTTTCCTTTTGTCACTTCTATCAATGCTGTTCCATTTTAAATCAATGGAATGCTCTCAATTTATTCCACTGAGTAATTTTTTTCTCTTCCATTTAATCTTGCCTTATGTTCCAATTCCAGACTCCTTTAAGCAAAGTGATCAATTTTAATCTCTAGGGACTTAATTGCAATATGCAAAATTTAACAAAGGTATGTCATTATGCATTTGTAAGAGTCATAGCATCTGTTGTTCAGATGCATGACTTAGTTTCAGTCAGCCATATAATTCCTTGATGCCCAATCTATGTCACTATGTTGCAGGCTTACACAGTGACAAAATCTCCTTCTTTCCAAAATATATTTCAGACATTTCCTATTTTTTTCCATGCTGCCCTACACTTTTATTTTGACTTATGTACACTTTTTTTTTTTTTTTGGTTTTGGTGGCAATGTGGCACAGTGAAGAGCCAGTTAGTTTCAGAGTCAAGAAGACTGTGCTTATGTCCTGTCCATGACACAGTCCAGCTCTGTGACTTTAGACAAATCATTTAAATTTTGAGTACTTTAGGGTAATTTCTGAGTTGCAGAGAAGGTGGCAACTTCATTGGTGGAAGAAGGTTCATCATATAAAAATCCCCTAACCATTGAAGTCACTGTCCCATTCCTTATCAATATCCCTTCCTCTTTTTTTAAATAATATTTTAGATTGTCAGGTTGAGATGTATGAATAATTGAAGTGATCAAAACTCTCATCTCACCTCATTATAGTTTAGTGTTTTTAAAATAATTGTAATTTATTTTAGCATTCCTTTTTTTTTTAAATTTTGGGTTGCAAATTCTCTCTTTCCATTTAGCCTCACCCTGTCTACTCATAAGGCAAGCTAACATATAACTTATACATGTAAAGTGATTTAAAAAAATTTCCATATTAGTCATATTTCAAGAAAAAAAAATAAAACAATGTAAATGGAAAAAGTTTTCTGTGCTCTATACTCGAGTTCCTCAGCTCTCTTTCTGGATGCAGAGAGCATGTTTTGTTTGTGAGTCCTTTGGAATTATCTTGGATCATTGCATCAGTTAAAGTAGTGAAATCTTTCAGCTGATCATTATTATAATATTGTTGTCACTGTACAATTTTTTCCTCATTCTATTCACTTCAGTTTGCATCATTTATCATGAATCATCCCAGGTTTTACTAGCTCATTTAATTTTTATCAGAATGTAGGTCACTATAGAATATAACACAGAAAAATCAATGGTGTGATTGAAGTAGCAGTAATTTGAGTAAGTGTGCTTGATGGTAACCAAGAGCTCCCTTCATTTACATTGTGCTGTTTGCAAAGTTATTTCTACACAGTAACATTGGAAGATTGAATGCAAGTGTTATCTCCTTTTTACCTATGAGAAAACTAAAATTGAGAGGTAAAATGACTTTCCTACGATCACAAAAAGCACTTAGTAGTCAAGTTTTGGATACATAACTTGGAGACATAATTGTCTTCAGAAAGCAATCCTAATACTCATTCTAAAGTATCATAGTCTCTCTTGTGAAAGAGAAGACACTAATTAGAGTGATGTAATCTGAGAGACATTACTGGAGGATTTTAAAACTGACCAGTTATAACCACACTTTTTTTTTTTCTAAGAAGGAGATGTTAGGATATTAATGCTAAAGAGTGAAGTTAAGAATCAAGTAGAGGAAAGGTGCTGGAAATATGACAAATAATGAGGTGGGATTTGCAATTAAGTAGAAGATTAAGAATAGAGATATAAGAAGACTATAAAGAAGTAGTCATAATTCAATTATATATTTATATGTTACATATCATTGTTTTATAATATATATGTATGTGCATTTAAATTGATTATTCAGACCTTATTTAGGTAAATTATGGAGATGGAGAGTGTTAAATTCCACCATTCTAGTTTTGTTTTTGTTTGTTTTTACCGTTCCACCATTTCGAGATCACCCATGGTATACTTTTTTTTTTCATTTTCATGAGACTTGACACTGCATCTCTTTCTGATCTCAGGTATTGCTAGGATCAATTTAGATTTCATCTGATTTGAATCAGCTTTATTAATAATTAAAATAGAAAAGGAAAAAAAGCCTTTAAATAACAGAAGTAATATTTTGAATAAGAAATTATATACACACTAGTAGGGAAAGAGAAAAGATGAATTAGAAAGCAGAAATGTTACCAGGGTCCTTAAAACAGCTTGAGCTATCTCTAGTTTTCATTCTCTAGTTCTTTCAGGCCCAGGTGGTTCTCCACAGAGTCAAGGTAGCAGCAGGTGCTGTGATCTTGTCATGGCATTGTCAGCAGCATCATTCTTTGTCACTATCTGTCAATACACTCACATAAACACCGTTGTCCAGAATCCTTTTCTAGCCCCATGTCAACTGCCCAGTAGATGACCAGCAGCTGAGGTAGTGATAGAGATAGGGGAGAGTCTGTACTTCCTCAAACCACACACTTGTAGTTTGTATTGTTTGTCTTTATTTCTTCCACAGTCTCTCCCTCAAACTGCATGACTAGAACCTTTTTCATCTTGATATACAGGAGAGAAATTTGCCAGCCCAAGAGGAACAAGGCACAAAGCAACAGTATACAGATGTGAACTTTTGTTTCCTCTCTTGCTGAGGCCCCAACTAGTGTATGAATTTAAGTGTTAGGAACTATATAGGTTCATGAAGAAAGCTCAGCACTACATTGATAAGGGCTAGGTTACTGACTCTGTGACTTTAGAAGTAAGTTTTCATATATTTTGATAAATCAGTTTTTTAGTTACTTAGTGAATCTTAGTGAACATGTAGACCACTGGGGAATATAACAGATAGTAAAATTCATAGATTCAGTCTCAGCATTCCAGATAAAAGGAATGGTACCTTGGTCATTTGTGTTGGGAGAGTGCTTCTGAAAGAGGTTATATATGGAAACATTGTACTAAGCACTAAGAATAGGAAGAAAAGAAAGAAGGAAAAAAAGGAAAGAAGAAAGGACAAAGAGAAATAATCTCTACATTTCTGAAGCTTGCATTCTATTTTCATGGTAGGGGTATGTAGCATGTATAACTATGCATACTGAAATACAGTGTAGAAAGTAACACAATTGGAAGATGGATTCAAAGAAAGTACATTGCTGATATTTGGGGAGAAAGAACATGAAAAGGTATAAAGAGGACTTATTATCTATTTGAACTTCAAAGGGAAATAACAATTCTGTGTTAGAATGATAGCTAAAACTGGTGTATAGTTGGTAATGACGAGCAAGAAGTTTTGTGATGAAAGGAAACATATAGCAGTGACCACTTAAGCAATTGCCATACATACGTAGATGCCCCTAATGATTCATTTCAAAGTACTGAGGTAATTCTGAACAAATTCACTTTTATAAAGATTCTGAGTTATACTAAATAATTATCTGAATAATCATATATATGTGTATATGTGTATATATATATATATATAAATATATATATATATATAATTATTTCAGATTTGCTGCATCTGAACCCCAGTAGAGAGGACATACCATGTTCCATGTTATACATCCTTTCTCTTCTCCCCTTTCACATCATCTGGTGTATATCAAAGCTATGATTTTGTGTCATAAGAAAATTCATCCTATTCTATGTGGCATAGCCAAACAAGTTCCTATGAGACTGAACCTAAAACAGGTGGACTCAAAACATTTTTGTTATTTTTATCAGTTGGTAATTTGGAGAGAAAATAGTCAATTGAATATAGCATTCCAAACTAAAGTCTAATTGGATTGAGTCAGGTGATTATGGAAAGAATGTTGGAGGTATAGTACTGATAAGTAGCTATTAGATGAAAAAAAAATAATTGAGAAGGAGCCAGAGTTGCTGAGACATAGAGAAAATAGCAGATCAAAGTCAGAATACCAATTGTACCTCCTCATTAGTGGGTCAAGGATTCTGTCTCCAGAGGAAAAGAATTAAACTTCAAATGTGTACAACTCATATGCCTCCATCAAAGTTGGAGATGTCCAGGAAGAAGTGACAGGCTCTTCTGTTCAATCTTTATTCATTTAATAGGGGATCATTGATAAATAAAAGACATGCATTCTTAGGGGAGAATTGCAGACCAAAGCCAATAGGGATATAGTTATGAATAATTTGACACAATACTGATTTATTGTATGCTCCAAAAAACTGGGGTTGAAGAACATGACAAGGATGGAGTTAAGATAGAAATAAGTGCATTACTAATTTCATTACAGTTGATATGACTACTTGAACATAAGCAAGTCAAATGGCTATCATGATCATCAGTCCCCTCGTCCACAAAATGAATATCGCAATACTCTTATTTCCATAATGACACTGTGACTAAAACCTTCAATCACAATATAAACATGAGTTGCTAATTTTATGAGTGATCACAAGTTTCCAGGACCTTGTAAGTCATTGAAAGGGATTAACGGACAATATGACACAATCATTGATACTGTTATGGTATGTTCTTGTGTTGATGGTTTGTTGTTGATTTCAATGCCCAGCATATCTTACATTTTGTTTTAAATCATATGCCTTCCTCTCGGTGAGGAACCTATTACTCTACTTACTTTAATTATTATATTTGTTATAAGTGGCTTCCTTGTGAAAAAAAAGCAATTAAGTTTCTCCCTCTTTATTTCCATTTGTGCATTTGTGTCTATATGTAAGTTATTTCTGTGTATATTTGTCAGTAGGTTTCTGTATGGAATCACTTGGTCTTCAAATAGTTACAGATGACAATCTGAAATTATAAAAAGTTTTAGAAAAGCTGTTGTGACAATGTTAGGCTTCTACTAGAGGAAACCAGTTGAAATTGGTACTTAGACTATCATTATGCAAACAACCCTCCTAGAGTAAAGCAATGTTTTAAATATTAGAGAGAGATTTTATTTTCCTTTTGTGCGACTGTTTTTGGAAATAATCTAAAGAATGAAATGATCATGTTCAAGTTGCTGCTATTCACATTTTATCTAAAAATAAAAATAAAAAAACATTATTATGTTGAGTGGCTATCAACTGCCCAATTATCTAGCCTAGAAAATACTCTTTATCATATAAAGTGCCACTGAGTGGATTGACACTTTTTATAAATTAATGGTGATTATTCATGATTATGACAACTTTTAAATAAAGATGAACTATAATAATGTTACTTTTTAGGAAAATTAATTTGCTTTTGCTCATGTTAACTACTTCCCAGCTATCTAGACTTCAAACTACTACAGTCAAATGCATTAATTAATACTGCTTAACATCCCAGGTAAGGTGATATCATATTGTTCAGGCCACAGTAAGCCATTAGAATTCTAAAAGAAGCATTACAAATCTTAGCAGGTGGTAACATACAGTTGAAATTTTAAATAGTACTGACAAAAATAAGCATTGCATAGCAGCATTATATAGAATTGCAAAAAAATTAAAATTGTCCAACTTTGTTGGTATATTCAACAATAAGGGGGGCTAAATAAATTGTATTACATAAATTTATTATGATACTACAAGACAATGAACATCAAAAAGGATTAAGACAAAATTGAGGAAAGATCTTTGCAAAGTAAAACAAAATAAAAAAAAGAACAAGAAAAACATAGTAGTAGATGGGGCTCTAGATGTTTTGACAACATAAGCCTACCAATAATTAATGCTCGATTGCTATATATTTTATGCCACTTCTGGGGAGCAGTTCTTCTTTAGTAATATGTCTTAGTCCATTAACATCCATAACACATTTTTTTCCATTGCCTTTAGTCTTCAAAATTTCCATCCTTCAAACACTGTGGTATTCTATTATTTGTATTCATATAGAACGCTGCGAAGAAGAATGTAAAGATCATGTCTTATTCATGTTTAATTCTCCCACAGTATTTAGTGCAGGGTCTTATTCTCAGAAAATGTTTGCTTAGTTGAATTCAATTCGGTGTGAACAATGCATCTATTCACATAGGTCAATCAGTAAACATTTATTAAGTGCATAGCACGTGCCCTTAGTAAGAATTGGTCTATTCTTTCAAAAAATACATCAAACCAACTGACTCAACCAATTATTTCAGTCAAAAATAATAATGGCCTGGTATCAAGCAATAAAATTTCTGTAGTGCCTTTTATATGTTAGATACTCTGGGAAATATAAATAAGTATTAGGCATCTATTCTCAGAAGACTTACAGTCTGATGAAGGAGGGAAATAACATATATACATGAGAAATTACCTCACAATATATAGTCATTTTAAATGCCAGTAAAGAGGAACAAAACAAAACATGCGAACATTACCAAGTAAATGCTATATATGAAATGTTCTTCAGAGAGTGCTCTATATACTAGAGTCATCAGGGAAGGTGTCCTTTTCCTCACAACAATCTTGTGAAGATGCTATTTTGTCTCAGTTTACAGTTGAAGAAACAGGTAAATAGAGGCTAAGTGTCTTGTCCGTGGTAATAGTCAGAAATGTCTGAGATTGAATTTGAACTCAGGTCCCCCGGACTCCAGGCCCAGTATTCTTTCAGTGGACCACCATATACATTAGTTTGGCATTAAAGATGTGGCAAAATTTGATGAAAAGTGAATGAGAGTACTCCATTTCTGGTGAAGTAACATTTATACAACAGCAACTGCTTGAAAATGGAAAAGGCAAGAGGCATTTGGTAAGCAGTGAGTAGACCACTTTGGCTGGGGCAAGTACTGGTGTATGAGGTTATAAGGATATATCATTAAGTTGTAAGTGGTCTTGAATGCCCGTATGAGAAAGCTGAACTTTCTCTTCTTAGCAAGTTGTATATGGCACTGTGAATAGGATGCCAGATTGGATTTATGTTTTAGTTCTGTCTCGTGTAGCATGAGGGAACTCAGTTAACCTCTCTGTATCTCAATTCCCTCTCAACTCTTTATAAAGTGAATTTTGGACCACTTGAACTCAAAGATCCTTCTAACCGTACATTTATGACTCTATGGAGAAGAGAAGAGAAGAGAATTTCAATCAGCACTGGTAAATGCTATGAAAATATCTGTGTTACTGAGATTTGAGAAAAGTTCATTAGATGTGGCAGTCAGAAGTCAATGGTATTTTAATGAATAAATTCTTATTAGAGTATTTGAGTCTGAATTTAAAAACTGAGGGAAATTAGCAAGAACATATATTGTGGAAAAGAGGTTATAGAGACAAACCGCATTTTCAGTATATTTGTCAGTAAACATGATGGAGAGAAATATAAAAATATTCATAACTTTCAGAATCGACTAAAAGTTCTTAAGATAAAAACATACACACATACAGATAGATACATAGATATATAGATAGAGGGAAACAAAGTAAATAGTCACTAAAGGAGATATACATGTGTATATGTGTGCATATAAATATATTCCAATCACTGTGCGTTTAAGTATGTACTATGTGACAAGTACTTTCCAAATGTTTTTTAATTTACAATATTTATTCATTTTTAACATTCTTTTCTTTTTAAATTTTGAATTCTAGATTATCTCCCACCCTCCCGTTCCTCCCCTACCCATTGAGAAGATAAAGAATGTGATATCAATCAATGTGAAATCACATGAAATATTTTCCATATTAACCATATCACAAAAAAATGAGAAAATTATACTTCAATTTGCACTTCAAGTTTATCTGTTCTTTCTCTTGAGATACATAGTTGTTGTTTTTTCATGATGAGTCTTTCAGAATTGTCTTGGATCATTGTATTGATAAGAGCAGCAAAGTCTTTCACAGTTTATCAGTGATTACTGTGAACTATGATCTTCTAGTTCTCACTTAGCTTTACATATATATTTTCCATGTATACTTTTTTCTGAAACCACCCCCTCATCATTTATTATACTACAATATTACTTCATCAAGTTTATATGCCAAATCTTGTTCACCCATTCCACAACAAATTAGCATTCCCCCAATTTCCAATTCTTCACACATATGCACATACCCACCCATATATACATACACATATACACAATATACACATAGGTGTATATGTACATATGTAATATGTATATGCAAGTGTATATGTATACATACATGTATGCATACACATGATGTGTGTACATATAGTATGTGTATATATGTGTATGTATGTATTTGTACATGTAGGTGATATCATTTTTTAAATCTTTTTTGGAGATATAGATCTAGTAGTGGTATTGCTATAGTAAAGGGTACAAAGAATTCTACAGAATTTTGGGCACACTTACAGATGATTTTACAGAATGGTTGCAACAATTCACTATGCCACCAGTATTCATTAATGTACCTGTTTTCCCTTATCACCTCCAGCATTTCTCATAGATGTAAGATGGTACTTGAGAGTTATTTTGTGTTTCTCTAATCAGTAATGATTTAGACCATTTGAGATGACTATACATAGCTTTGATTTTCTGAAAACAACCTGTTCATATCTTTTGACCAGGCATCATTTGGGGAATGGTTCTTTCTTATTTTTATAAATTTAACTCTGTTTCCTATACATTTAGGAAATGAGACCTTTATCAGAGAAAGTTAATTTATTTTTTTAATATTATTTCATTGTCTGTGGTACCTTTTAAGAAAATTTAGTTTCCCTGATTACCTTTTTTAAAATTAAGCCTATTTTTTCTTTGGTCTGAGAACTACTTTTTGTCCTTCAACTTAAGCATAATAGATTTTGTTTCAGCCCTTTATTTTAATGGTGTGTGTCTCTCTCTATGACAAATGTGTCTTTTACATACGGTTGAATTCTAGTTTCTAATTCATTCTGCTATCTGTTTCTTTTTTATGGGTTCACAATTCACATTCACAGTTATGACAGCTTCCTTTGTATTTCCTTACGTCCAATTTTCTTCTGTTTATCCTTCTCTCACTTAGTCCCTCTACAAAAGTCCTTTTTGATTTTGACTATTCACTGAATCCTTCTTTGCTTTCCTTTCTGTTTCCTTAAAGGGGAAAGTTAGATTTCAATACCAAACTAGGTGGGGGGGGGGTGGGGGGAGGGAGAGAGAGACAGAGAGAGAGACAGAGAGACAGAGAAAGAGAGGAGAGGGAGAGAGAGGGAGGGAGGGAGGGAGAGAGAGAGAGAGAGAGAGAGAGAGAGAGAGAGAGAGAGAGAGAGAGAGAGAGAGAGAGAGAGAAAGAGAGAGAGAAAGAGATTGTGCACATGTGCAAGGGAGCACACATTCATCCCCTTTGAAACAATTTCAGTGAGACTGATATTCAAATGTTGCCCACTACCAAGACCTTTCCTCCTATACTAGAAAAGCTCTTCCTTCTATACCTCTTTTATGTGAGAAAGTTTTCTTTATTCTATCTTTGCTTTACCCTTCTCCCTGTGTATCTTTTTTTTACTCCTACTTTTTTAATTTTTTGGAGATCATCCCAACATAATTGACTGACACCCATGCCTTCTATCTAAGTAGACCCCTTTTACCTGTCCTAATAATGATAAAAGTATTAGGAGTTCTGTGTTTTCATCTTTCCATATAAGAACTTAACTATTTAACTGTATTGAAATCCTTATGATTATTCTTTCATGTTTACCTTTTTATATTTCTCTTGAGTCTTTAGTTTGAATGACAAATTTTCTATTCAGCCCTGGTTCTTTCACCAGGAATGTTGAAAGTCCCTCCATATCATTAAATATTCACTTCCCCCTTCCCCCCCCCTGAGGAATGATGCTTATTTTTCTAGGTAGGTTATTCTTGGTTGTAATTCTAGTTCCTTTGCTCTCCAGAACAGGATATTTTAACACCTCCACTTCTTTAACACAGAAGTTGCTAAATCTTTTATAATTAATGATGACTATGACTTCACAACATTAAATTGTTGCTTTCTGGCTATTTGCAACATTTTTTTCCTTGACCTGGGAAGCAGGTAATTTGGTTATAATATTCTCAGGAGTTTTTATTTTGAGATCTCTTTATGAAAGTGATAAGTGGATTCTTTCAATTTCTATTCTTTTTCCTTTCAATCTAAGATATCAAGGCAATATATGTGTATATATACATATACATATACATACATACATACATACATATATATATATGTATATATATATATATATATATATGTATATATATATATATATATATGTCTAGATGCTTTTTTCATCCTGGCTTTCAAGTAGTACCATAGATCTTACAGAAGTTTCCTGGATCTATTTTCCAAATCTTTATTAGCTGACAGTTTCTCAATTCTAATTTTTAAGGAATTATTTTATTTTTTCTTTTTTAAAATTTTATTTATTTTCAGTGTTCTGTTATCACTACAAAATTACTTAGATTTTTCCGTTCCCTCTCCTTCCTTCCCCCCCAATTCCCCCTTCCCTCCCTGAAGCAGTATAAAATTTTATACAGGTTCTACATGTACATTCCTATTAAATACATTTTCACCATAGTCATATTACATAGAAGAATTAAAGTAAATGGGAGAAATCATATAACAAAACAAAACATAATACAAAAAAAATGCAATGATCTGCTACATTCTGTGATTTAATTCTATGGTTCTTTCTCTGGATGTGGAAGGCATTTTGCCTTAAAAGACCATTGGGAATTTTTTTAACTCCTTGCATTGCAATGAAGTTCTAAGTCTACCAGAAAAAATCCTCGCATGCTGTGGTTGCTGCTGTGTACAAAGTTCTCCTACTTCCTCTCCTTATGCTCAGCATCAGATCATATAAGTCTTTCCAGGACTCTCTGAGGTCTTCTGGTTCATCATTTCTTATGGCTCAACAGTATTTCATTACATTCATATACCATAATTTATTCAATCATTCCCCAAACGATGGGAATCTCCCTGAGTTCAAAGTTTTGGCCACCACAAAGAGTGCTGCTATAAATATTTTTGTACATGTGGGACCCTTTCCCATTTTTATGATCTCTTCGGGATACAGTCCTAGAAGTTCTATTGCTAGGTCAAAGGGTAAGCACTTTTTTGTAGCCCTTTGGGCGTAGTTCCAAATTGTTCTCCAGAATGATTGGATCAGCTCACAGTTCCACCAACAATTAATTAGTCTTCCAACTCTCCCACATCTCTTCAACATTTGTCATCTTCTTGTTTTGTCATGTTAGCCAATCTGACAGGTGTGATGTGATATCTCAGAGTTGTTTTGATTTGCATCTCTCTAATCAATAGTGATTTAGAACATTTTTTCATATGACTGTAGATTTCTTTAATTTCTTCCTCTGAAAACTGCCTGTTCATATCCTTTGGCCATTTATCAGTTGGGGAATGACTTGAATTCTGGTACATTTGACTCAGTTCTCTTTATATTTTAGAAATAAGGCCTTTATCACAGACATTAGTTGCAAAAATTCTTTCCCAGTTTCTGCTTCCCTCCTAATCTTGGTTGCATTGGGTTTGGTTGTGCAAATGATTCAATGTAATCAAAATTATCCATTTTGCATTTCATAATGCTTTCTATCTGTTGTTTAGTCAAAATTTTTTCCCTTCTCCATAGATGTGCTAAAGAATTATTTTCTTCAGTGAGCTTTTGTACCTCTTCTTCCATTTGGCCAGTTCTGTCTTTTAAGAAATTCTTTTCTTCAGTAAATTTTTGCACATCTTTTATCATTAAGATGATTTTTAGCATTATTTTCTTCAGAATTTTTGTGTCATTTTTATCAAGTTATTAATTATCTTTTTATAATTTTCTTGTATCTCTCTCATTTCTTTTTGCAATTTTTCCTGTTCCACATTTATCTTTTTCTTTAACTTTTCCAGATAATCTTACTAGAACTGGGTTCAATTAGCATATTTTCTTTAAGGGTCTGCTTTTAATTGTTTTCGTATCTCTTTCTTCTTCTGAGTTGTGTCTTTGTCTTAGCCTTCTCTACATAGTATTAGCTTTTTATGGTAACGTTCTTTTTGCTGTTTGCTCATTTTACAACTCATTTCTTGACTTTGACCTTTATGTTAAAGTTGGGCTCTGGCTACCTGATGATAGGGAGACATTGTGACAAGCTTTCAGGATTTTTTGTGATGTTATTTTCAGAGCTAGTTCTGGGGTTCGAAATTTTTTGCTGTTTCCAAGGTGGTGTTTTCCTAAGATGTGTATGTTCATCATGCTTTGGTTTTTACCCATGAATCACCCTCTGATTTCCCTGCATCCACAAGTCTTCGTGTTCCTCTTGCCCAAGAAACTATAAGTATTTCCGTTGCTCCTTTGTGACTGATAACAAGCACCCTTCTATGTCCTGGAATTGCAACACAAAAGTACTTAGGGGTAATAGAATTGCCAATCAGTATGAGTTGTGTCTAGTGCCAGCAAAGAGTCCCTAATAATCTCTTTCTGACCAGCAGTCTCATCCTCTTACTACCTCTGGACTGAGAGCTCCCTAAGCTGTTGCTGTTGCAGCTACCTACAATGCCCAGCAGTGGTGCCACAGTCCAGACCTGAATCTACCTTAGTGTGACAGACCTCTTTTGCTGACTTCTAAATTGCCTTAAGCTAAAAAAAAATCTCCTTATCTTTTTTGCTTCTGCCATTGCAATATTTTATTTGAGGCAATATTTTAAAGTTATTTAGAGGGTAGGTTTTATCATTTCTTAGTCATCTTCAAGAAATACTGTTCTAAGCTAGAGGATATATTGTTGATGTGTGAGGCAAAACCATTAATTGTGAGAAGATTCTAGAGTGTTCTATAGGTGATGGCACTGAGTAAAAGGAGAGAGTTTTACCCTAAAAGGTAGAAGGTTCTTTTTTTTTCTACCTTTGAGATTAGAGGTAAAAAGAGAAGATAGTTTTAGAGAGATTCTGAAATGTGTAGCAAGAAATATGATACATATCAAAAGGCCTAGAAATTCTTAGTGGAATAGGAAGATACAAACTCAAAATCAGGTATTAAGGGATATCACTGAGGATTTCATGAAGTAAAGAATGCTCAGATTAGCTATTGGAGAATAATATGATAGGAAATTAACAAGAAAGTTGCCATAAATTAATTTCTTTGTTGATATAGTGTTGATGAGTAACTATGAGGATACCAGGCTGGAGAAGTTCTAAAGGAAGAAAATACTGGTCAGGCTTAAATCCAAGCCTGCCTGTCTCCATTTTTCCATGTGCCTGGATAATACATGTTTTATCATTTTATAAAGTTACCTTATTTATCTTCTTTTCTAATATTCTTTTTTATTTCATATATTTCTCATCTAACTTGTTTTAGATTTTCCATATTACCATAGTACAATCATATTACAGAACTAGATTTTTAGCTTTGATGAAAATTGTGTTTAGATTGAGGATGTGTTAAAAAAAGGAATTCATTTATAAATTTCCATCTCCTTATTACTTTATTAAGTCATGGCAATGTTACTTTTTTTTTAGTGTCCCTACTTAAGAGAGGAATTTTGAGAATGATTACAAAATGTTTTTGAAGCAGTGTGGAATTAGGAGTTTAATGTTTTAAATTATCATTTTGATATCATTTACATGATATCTTTATAAATAAAATATGTACAGAAGAAGGAGAACTGAATTTGGAATCAGGGAACTGAGGCTCAAATTTTGGTCCTACTATTTAATACTTGCATAATCTTTAGCAATTTAATTCACCTTTCACACTTTAATTTGCTAATTCATAATAAAAAAAATAGATACTCAGACTACACGGGCTCGTAGAACCTATCTAGTTCTAGATCAAAAGAATATCCTAATGTCATTTAAAGTAATTTTAAAATTAATCTGGAGTTACTTACCATGTCCTCTGTATAAAAATGTCCATGCATATGTCAAAATGACCTATCCCTATTCTGAAACAAACAACTTCTCTGTATGTGCATATGTATGTGTGTGTGTGTGTGTGTGTGTGTGAACTGAATCTTAATGAAGATATATGATATTGGAACAAAGATAATAATGCTAATTTTCAATTAATAGCAAATGGAAAGTATTTGTTTGAAGTTCAATGGAAAGGATTTATAAAGCGTATTACTCCAATTTAGACTTCCAAAACATGAACTTGAACGGAATATGTCTAGAAAAATTTATTTCACTAACCTTAAGTGATCTAAAAGAGAAAAAAGTGTTCAAATCCTATGTCGAGCTGCATGAAGCACAGTTTCTAAAGTATAGAACAAATATTGTATTCATTGATCTAATTCTCTCAGATTTCATTACTTAATACTAAGCATAATATAAGTTTGACAAGCTTGATATAAAGTTCTGGAGTTGAATTTACTATTTCAATGGCAAAATTTGTGAACTTGGCATGGTCTTTTAGTGATTATAAATAAATGATAAAATAAAATGTTGAATATATGACCTAGAAGATTATAACTGATAGCATGGAATAAGAATGGAACTGAAAATGAGTTTCCTAAATATAATTATTTAACTATTTTAAAAAATATTTATTCAGTACCAAGTTAAATAATATACATAAAAATACTGCACATTTGTTAGTTAATGGAGCAGCAAGAGCTTATTTTAGAGGCCCAATGTTTCAAATATAAAGGCATTTTTGAATCAAATCTAATGTGTCTGGGGGGGGCAGAATTTTGGTCATATAGACTTGTCTTTTCAAAGTTAAATGTCTTGGTGGGGCATCCCCAAGATGGCTGAGTAAAGGCAGGGACTTGCCTAAGCTCTCCCCAAATCCCTCCTAAAAACTAATTTTAAATGATCCTAAATAAATTCCAGATCAGCAGAGATCACAAAAAGATGGAGTGAAACAAATTTCTAATCAAGACAGCTTAGATGGTCTGCAGGAAATGTCTGTTATACCAGTTTGAAAGAAGAGCAGAGTTCAATGCAGGCTGGGCCATTGCAGACTGGGCCCCAGCAAACCTAGAGCAGGCCTCGGGGTGAGTGATTCACTGTCAGCAGTGACAGTTTCCAGACCTTCAAGCCCACAGATGCCAAAGACAACTTAGAAGGTCAGCAGGACCTTTCTTTTGCACCTGGGTTAGAGTGGAGTGAGCACAGGCTGTGCCAGCTCACCCCAGGCCCCAGCAAACCAGGAGCAGGTCTGGGAAGAGACTGCATCAGCAATAGTAGGGGCAGGGGCAAGGGCAGTAGCTACTTTCAGAGTTTTCTGCTTACAAACAGTAAGGGGGTCAAGCAAATGCTCAGAAGATTATAAGGGTCTTTTTGCTAAAACTGAGGCAGAACTCTGTTGCTTTGTCCATACTTGATTCTGAGTTACAGTCCTGGGTGGCAATCCATGGGTGAAGAGGGGATGAGAGGGAGGATGGCTGTACTGTCACAGGCTTGAGCGATTTTTTATCAGCCGCTTGATCCCCTACCATGTGCAGGCCCAGAGATCCAGAAGCAGCCTCTGCCACTGCTGCTTCTGATGCTGCTGCTGCAGTGGGGTGTGTCAGACCAGCCAGACTGCATGCTTCTCTTTCACCCAGATTCCATAGTTTTCCCACGGACCATTTGGTGTTTGTGTGTTAAGAAGTCTGGAAACTGACAAAGCTGCCAATGATTCAATCCCCTGAGACCTGCTTTGGCTAGTTTATGCTGGTGTCATCCATGCTGCACTGCACTCTGCTCTCAGTCCTGTGCAAAAGACCCTCCCTGTGTACTTTCCAGGTTGTCTTGGGCTAGAGATTTGTTTCAGTCTGTCATTTTGTGGCTTCTGTTGCTTTAGAATTTGTTTAGAGTCATTTTCACAGATATTTGGAGGGCTTTGGTGGAGAACTCAGGGAAGTCCCTGCTTTCACCCAACTATCTTGGCTCTGCTCCCCTGAAAAGATAATTCTTTAAATATTGGAATGGAGCAAATGGAGGCTTATGATTTTATGAGACATCAAGAAACTGTAAAGCAAAACCAAAAGAATATTTAAAAAAAAAAAAAAAAAGGTAAAAGAAAATGTGAAATATCACATTGGAAAAAACAACTGACCTGAAAAATAGATCCAGGAGAGATAATTTAAAAATTATTGGACTACCTAAAAGTCTTGGTCAGAAAAAAGAGCCATGAAATCATTTTTCAAAAAGTTATCAAGGAGAACTGCCATGACTTTTTAGAATTCACCTATCACTTCCTGAATGGCATCCCAAAATGTAAACTACCAGGAACATTATAAACAGATCCCAGAGTTCTCAGGTCAAGGAGAAACTATTGCAAGTAGCCAGAAAGAAGCAATTCAAATGTTGGGGAGCTACAGTCAGGATAACACAAGATTTAGCCCCATCTACACTGAAATAAGAGAGGGCTTGGAATGACACATTTCAAAGGAAAATGATCTAAGATTACAACCAAGAATCAGCTACACAACAAAATTGAGTATAATCCTTCTAGGAAAAAAAACCAGATATTCAGTGAGATAGAGAATTTTCAAGCATTCTTGATGGAAAGAGCAGAGACGAATAGAAAATTTGACTTTTAAATCCAAGACTCAAGAGAAACATAAAAAAGGTAAACAGGAAAGTGAAATCTGAGGGAAAGAGAGAGAAGGGATGGAGGAGTGAGTGAACTTTACTCTCATCAGAATTGGCTCAAAGAGGGAATAACATACACGCTCAATTGGATATAGAAATCTATCTTACCTTATAGGAAAGTAGGAGGGGAAGGGGATAAGAGAAGAGGGAGGGTAATAGAAGGGAGGGAAGATTGGGGAAGGTGGTAATCAGAAGCAAAATACTTTTGAGGAGGGACAGGGGAAAAGAAAGACAATAGAATAAATGAGGGGAGATAGGATGGAAAGTAATACAGTTAGAAACAGTAACTGAAAAAAATTGAAGCCAGTTTCTTTGATAAAGGCCTCATTTCTCAAACATACAGAAAACAGAGTCAAATTTATAAAAAAAAAAAAAAGTCATTCCCTATTTGAGAAATGATCATAAGACATGATCAGATTTCAAATGAAGTAATCAAAGATATCTATAGCCATATGAAGGGATACTCTAACTCGCTATTGGTTAGATAAATGTAAATTGAGAAAATAAAACAGAAAAGGTAAATGACAAATATTGGAGGGGATTTTAGGAAAGTGAGACATTAATTCACTGTTGGTGGAGTTGTCAGCTGATTCAATCAAAGAAGTTTGGAACTATTCCCAAAGGGCTATAAAACCACAGCAGTTCTTTTCTCGGGGCAAAAAATTGAAGGGGGTACACATCAGTTGGGAAATGGTTGAATTACTATTTTGCTTAAGCATTGATGAGCAGGATGCTCTAAGAAGAACCTGAAAAGACTTGCATGAGCTGATGCAAAGTAAAATGTACTGTGTACAAAGTAATAGCAATATTGTAGAATGATCAGCTGTAAATGACTTATCTATTCTCAGTAATACAATGATTCAAGACAATTCTGAAAGAATTATGGTGAAAAATATTATCTATCCCAAGAGAAAGAACTGATGATTTCAATCTGAATGCAGATTGAAACTTTTTTTTTACTTTCTTTATATTTCTTGAGGTTTCTTCCCCAAGTTTTATTTCGCAACATGACCATTATGGAAGTGTTTTGTAGGACTATACATTTATAACCTATATCTAATTGCTTGCATTTTCATTGAGGTATAGTGGAGAAGGAGAAAGAGAGGGAATTCATAATTCAAAGTTTTAAAAACGGATATTAAAAATTGTTTTTACATGTAACTGGGAGGGAAAACAAAGTTAAACATCTAGAATCATCAGGAATTTAATGGACTTACTTTTTTTTAAAGGAGGGGAAGTTATAAAGTTTCTAGCTAATTTGCATTTCAGGAGAAAGAATGTGACATTTTTCCTTTCCCATAAACATTTAATTATGCCATCTTCCTCCCCTTAGTGTCGTATTGTGTGGACAATTTAATCCATAGAAGTAAGAATATAGAGGTGATAAAGTAACCTATCTCTCTGAGAAAGAATCATCAATAGTCTTCTAAACTTTCCCCTTCACGAAGTTACACATCAATAATCTTTTTTGGAATTAGTTTTCCATGAAAGTAACTGTGTTCCTTTGTGTTGTCTAAGAGGTAGAAAGGGCAAGTTCTTTCTGCTTCTTTACTGAGATTAATGCTGAAGAGTGATCTGACAATAGAACATCATGTCTTTTTCAGAGTATTGTTTAGAATAATGTTGATCAAAGGAGAGATAAGGTCCAGCTTCAAGAGCATCAGAAAAAGCAAACAAAAAGAAGTAGCAGTCAGGACACCATTTTTTGGGTGAATATAAGGGAATCAGAACAGTAAATGAAAGTGAATTTAGAAATACAAGAAAGTAGAATCCAATTGCCAAATCAGACAGGAATATAGGAGAAAGATATAGAATATAAGGAAATGTGAAGAGCAATAATAATATGAATCAGGAAAAAATTAGGGAAGAATCAATATTCTTACTCAAAGTGCAATTTTTTAAAACTATAGAGTCAGATTGCCATGAACCTGGAAAAGTTCTAAGTATTTTAAAGTCTCAAGTACACTTTGAAAAGTTTTTTTTTTTTTCCTTCACCTGACAACAGATTCTGGTTTAAGTTGAATGTGCCTTTTTTTTTCCTTTTGGGGATGGGGATGGGGTTCTGTCAGAGCTAACTTGTCTTCAGTCTATCTGTTTCTCTATTACTGAGAAATAATTAAACTTAAAAAATACCCATTTATAAATGATCAATTATTTTTAAATGGTGATATTTATTCTTAAGAAGTAGGTCCTAGATGACTTAGCACATGAGTGTTGGGCCTGGAATCAGAAAAACCTGAGTTCAAATCCAGCTCCACAAATTTACTAGATGTGTGACTTTGGTCAAGTCACTTAACACCTGTTTGCCTGGAGTTCACCTAGGTGGCTCAGTGGATAAAAAGCTGGGCCTGGACAAGTTTTGGATACTTAGTAGCTATGTGACCCTGGACAACTCACTTAGCCTCTCTTAGCCTTAATACACTGGAAAAAGAAATGACAAATCACTCCGGTATCTTTGTCCAGAAAACTCCATGTACAGTATGTTCCACATGTTCACAAAGAGTTGGACACCAATGAACAATTGAACAACAACGAAGCCTCCAATTTTTTAAATATTAAAACTTGTTAGGTCCATATATTTTAAAAGAGTTCACTTTTAGCCTTAAGTAATTTAACTAAAATATGTCCAGAAAAAGCTGACATAGGCAAAAATTGCCAAGTTGGAAGCCCTACTTGGGCTTTTCTTTGGATTATATTTATGAGGCAAAGTGATTGGCAATCTCCTCAGCTATCTTGTTTTCAGTTACCACTATTACATGATGATTGACTTGTCAAACTCTTATTTAGGACAGATGTTCTCTGGAGTTATGGTAGGAGCTTTCAAATTATTTGCTGGGACATACCTTCCTTGAAGTAACATTGACATTTCAAAGTCAACCTGTCCAAAGCAGAAAGGAATCATCTCTCCTCTTTCCAAACTTATTTCTAATTATTTCCTAAGGAACATACTACTGGCAACTCTAAACTAATAGTATAGTTAGCAATCTTAGAGTGAAAGGATGCCATTCTGCATCTTCCTCTCTCACACGCTGGACAGCCGAACCTTCTCTCTGGCTGGATAATGTCTTTTAACATATTCTCATTTGTTCTACCAGGAATCGGAGTGGACTGCTAAGTAACCCTGCTATTCATTTCACCATGACTATTATGTTTGTTTTGTCTCACAACTATTCAAGGGGATTAATATGATCCAAGGATGAGAATTAGTTTAGGTTAACATAGGGTAACAATGCCATTCAGATAAGTCCATTTAATATGCACATTTTTCCTCTACAGTTATTACATTAACTAGTCAATGTCATTGTCAAATGTTAATGTCTTTGTTGTTGCAGATTCAGATGTGGTGTATAAAAACGGGAATGGACATGTCATTAAACTGAATGTAGAAACAAATGTCACCACATTATTATTGGAAAACACAACTTTTGTAAGTAATGGATAATTACTTTACTTATTTATGTGTCATTGGTTTCAGTTTCAAGAACTCTTGAGGTAATGGTAATTTTCATGGCTCAGTGATACCACATTGTTTAAGTACATCAGGTGAAAAGTTGGCAGGATAAGATCAGGAAACCTCTAGATAGCATGCTGCATGTTCTGGTAAACTTTTCAAGAACAGAAAAAAACCCCAAAACTTCTTTCCATTAACAAAGACTTAAGGATAAGTGAAACTTCCCTGACCTTTATTTCCTTGCTAGCTGTTAACATCTTTATGGAATTTTGGATAAAATTATAATAATCTCCCCCCATCAAATTTGTATATTTTAATATATCTACATCATCATTATAACTAATGTAGTGATAATATTTTTGGTTATATTTTGTTTTTACACCAGAACCTTTTCCTTCTCCCCTGACACACAAACACTCACATATTCACTCTTCCTTTGTAACAATGAAAAGTGTTGTAAGATTGTGTTTTTAACTTTTGATATCCCTAGTCGTCCATCTCTATTGAAAATAGGGAGGAAATTTTCATCTTGTATTCTCTGTGGCTAAGATATGTATTTTTTAGAATTTCAGAATTGTCTGCTTTAAAGTGTTACTTTCATTTATAATATTATACTAATTCTATATATTTTTCTCCCACTTATGCTTACGTTAATTTATCTCAATTGTTATCTACCCATAAATTCCAGAGTAGCTCTTGTTCCTTGTTTACTATTGATGCTACTTAAATATACCAACACTATTCAGACATGCGCTAATGAACGGATGGCAGCTTTGTTCCCAGTCTTTGATAATTGCCATCAAATTTAAAAGTTGCTCTTCAGAGACCACAACACCTTGTCATGACATTTTGACGTGAAAGTCAATTAAGGTGAAAGTAAAATTGAATGACAGCCAAAATTGAATATATTAATGATAAAAAATAACTATTGAAATGAGTAGAATTTACTATACAAAATATTATTGAAGGGGAAATTTTCTTGTCTAGTTTCTTGGAGTGACTAATCTACTTCAAATAAGAAAAATATGTACATATTAGTCAAATATTGAAATTCAATATTTATTAGGATAAAGAATCTATACTTTTTATTAGCCAACCAACCAACACTTCTGATATGAATTTGGTGATATCTGAATATCATACTAATTCTTTTAGGGAAGTTCATCACCAAATGGTGATTTTCCCCTCCCCCATCACAGTAACATATGACACTACTACTAAGACATCAACGGGTTCCAATCTGCATCAGTGGAAGGAGATTCCACCTTGATAAAATCATTAGTCACTTGAAGAGTTTTACTAAATATTCACTGACTTATGAGAGTATATGTCTAAAGAGTGATAGTGATCAGGAACCTATTGCCATTACTAATATAGCTTTCCCAAGGTTATTTTTTATTTCTGCAATGCCTCTGTGATCATCATCCCATCATCTGAAACCCTTTGTCTTCTCTTTCTCTTCACATTCATGCTAGCCACAACTGTTAATTGCTAATGGAAACACATTTATCAAATATTTCATTTCTGTTCCTCAGTATGAGCTTCCTCAACAGTGAGAACTTATTTCTTCCTCTAAGCTGCCTTTTAGAGAGTGCAGCTATTAAACTTCGGCTAGCAACACCTGCAACCTGAAGTGTTTAAAAAGGGCTATTAAATCAAACACTAATCCATGGAAAGTGCAAACTAATTCCAATGGCACTTCTACCCAATTCAGAATATCTAGCTCAATGGAAGCTGTGTATTTGAGTGTACTCTTGGGTAAGAGCTGGATCCTAAGAATTTTTAGGACAAGTCTCTTGCTAAGTTTTGTCAGAATATAGTTTTAAACACACTGAATTATTTTGTTCTGTTGTTTCCAGAGCATTAATGTTGATCTTAATTAATTGTAAGGAAGATAATGAACAATTTTTACAAAAATCTTGTGGGCCACATTAAACATAAAGTGAAATTAATATGGTTTCAATAAATGTGTGGCATGAAGATCACATATTTGCCAAGAATTATTAACTATATGATAGCAATTCTCAATAAAATTTATCATTATCATTATTATTATTGTTAAGCCTAAGAGAAAATACAATTTCTTAATCCCTTGATCGATTCTCTTTAGTAGTTTTCTTTCTTTAGTATTGTAACATCTATTGTTGAATTAACTAAAAACTCCCTTTATTTATGCTAATAATAATGGACGTGACTGTCAAATATAGTGAAAACTATTCCCTTTAGTTATTAATTACACTAATTTAATTAATAATTATGCTATAATTATCTTATGTCATTCATCTAATTAAGCATTGTAATAGAGGAGTATGTTAGGACCTATCCCTTCCTTAGATAAGCTAGGCAAAGGAAAAGTTTTGCCATTGAAGTGCCCTTAGTGATATTTAGATAGTTATCATCGTTATCTCTAGAAAGCAGCTTATTTTCCAGCAAAAGCCCATTCAAAGGACTAGGAAAGTGTTTCCTAGTTTCAACTACTCTGTACTTATGAAACTATCAATAATTTGGAGATAACTAGTAGTATGCATAGTAAAAAGGGTCTACAATTGTTTTACAATGAAATAAACTGTGCTTATGCATGGGTTTTTTTGTATGTATTGGTATTTCATATGTGTATGTGGTTGATCACATGTTTTCTCAGGAAGAGACATGGCAACAAATGCAAGTAACATAAGATAATGAACTGAGGTAACAAAACTTGAGTCAGCAAATTTGAATCTTTTCTTTTTCCACATGGAGAAATGATAATACTGTGAATCAGTATCTTAATTACTTCCTTCTATGATTGATTGAATTGATCTTTGGAGAATGAAAATTATTTTAACTATAATTTTATTGTAACTTTGATCAAAATTGATCACTATGTTCAAGTCAAGATAGTAGCTAGGTGTCAGAGCAAATAGAGTGGCATGCCTGGAGTCAGGAAGACCTGAGTTCAAATCTGGCCTAAGTCACTTAATAGATGTATGATCCTGGGCAACCTCGGTTTGCCTCAGCTTCCTTGTCTGTAAAGTGGGGATGATAAGAACATTTGTCTGCCAGAGTTGTGAGACTCAACTGATATAATAATTGTAAGGAGCTTAGCACATCACCTGGCACAGAGTAAGCACTGTATAAATATGTATCATCATCATCGTCATCACCCCAGGAAGACTTTTTTTCTTATAAGTTTTATAGCTCGACATTACCAATTACTTTGATCACAACTGTCATAGTGGTTTTCAAATTGTTGTATTCCCATGTGATGTGACCAACATATACTGTATCTGGGAATACAGAGCTACTGGCCTCTTCCAGACAAGCTCAAATAGAATTATTCAAAGATCATAGAAGAATATATTTTAAAATATTATAGAAAATGCATGTTCTCACTAATTCTATTTTAGAATACTGAATGTGTTTCTACTGTAGTTATGAGGGCTAATGACATTTTAATAGTAACAAAGATTAATATGCTCAGCATTTCTTGAAGAGGAATTCATTCTTTACAACTCATGAAGGAGAGCATTACCTTATACTAGATTCCAGTGAAATATCAATTGTGTTACATTAGGGGGAAGAAAAGTTGTGTTTTATAATATGATGCTCATATAGTGAGGAAACTACTAGCAAAGTCATTGATGGAAACAAAAAACAAAAGGGAAGAGAGGGAAATTAATAGTCTAGCAAGCCACAAGTGCTAAGATGTGCTTAATCTTAGGTGATCTTAATCTTAGATGGTATTTTCAGTGACTTGTATTCAATTATCCAGTCAGTAAGTATTTATTGAGCACCTGCTGTGCATCAGGTGCAATGCTAAATGCTGGGCATAAGAGGAAAGACAAAAGATGCTATCATCCTTCAAGGAACTCACAATGGAATGGATGACACAATGTGCCTGAAAATATGTAAAAACAAACTAAGTAGAGAACTTTCATATTCTACTCAAAGAATGTTTACAAAACTAGGAAGAGAGTTATCTTTTTAGTCTGAGAGCTCTGCAATGTATAATAAAAGTTTTTAAAAGCATTTTTATTTCTGTTTCATTTTCTTTTAAAAACCAAACTTTTATTTGGCTTCTTCCTCCTTTCTTTGAACAGTCTTTACATCCTTATTATTATGAGACCATTCAGTCAGTCCCTTTCTAAAACATGTTCATATTTTTGGGGTTATGAGCACTCGAAATTCCTAAGTTGTTTCAAATAATCAACAGAAACAAAACAATACAAAAACTAGGTTTCTATAACTCTATACATATTCTCATTTAGATAACTGCTTTTTATTTAGTAAAGAGAAATATTATTTTTTCATGCAAAAGTGAGGAAAAGTTTGTCAGGCTCTTATTCAATCTCTATAATAATTTTCATTGGTTTCATTTCAACCAAAACTTTTTCATCCTCCACCTCCACCCCTTGTAATAACAACAGTCATAGCCATGACAAAAACATGCTGGAGGAAATTGATAATTTTGATTAAATTAAATTGATATGTTGCTTAAAAATTAATGTTTAATTAATTAATAAATTAATTAATGTTTAATATGAATACATATGTGCACACACACATTCCACCATGCTGGAGGGAAGAGTACATGATATACATGGTGCCAGTTCTTACTATCTAGAAATCAGCTTATGTAGTGACATAGGCAAGTGATCTGTGAATTTTCTGATGTGTATGGAGGCTGAGATCTAGTTTCCGAGGAATCTTTAATCAGAGAAAAGGGAATCAGAATTGAGCAATAAAGGGGTAATGGGTTGGAGAGACAAAGACTAAAAGTACCAAGAGTTCTAAGAAGAAAATTCAAAGACCTTGAACATAAGCAGATACATCAACAGGTAACAAATGAAAGAAATATGGACTTCAGATCTAAAGAAGTTCAGGCATTTATGAATAAATACTACAAAATGAAGGTAAATGTTTCAGTATTTGATGAGACAAATGAGCTTGTAGAAGTTAAGGAAAATTTGAAATCACAACATGGTGCTTTTGAGTGGTTTAAAGGAGAAATTAGAATTGTGAGAGCAAAATTTATGTACTACACTGCATAGTTAATGAACAGAATAAGAAAAACCCCCAAATCTTCAATGGCCACGCTCACCAATAAATGAGAGAACAAGAGACTGGGAATTCAAATATGCATGATAAAAAGAAAAGCTAAAAGAAATGGAAGAGAGAAGAAGAGATTGGTAATTCAAATATACATACCAAAAAGAAAATCTAAACAAAATAGAAACAAAAAACAAGACAAGACCAATGAAAGAAAATATTCTCAACATATAAGCAAAACATGTATATATCAAACAGAATATTTAAAGCTAACCTGAAGATCATAGGTCTCCCAGAAAAATATTACAGGACAAAAAAATAAGTAATTAAAACCATAATGAAATAAACAATAGAAGAAAATTGCCCCAAATCTAGAATTTGGAAATGAAATTCCAATTTAAAGACTACAAATATCACCTTCAGAGAAATATCTAAGACTCCAAACTTCAAGACAAATAGTGCTTAAATTTATCGTTTCAATTCAGAAGCAAATTCTCTGAGCCATCAGCAGAAGAAACTTCAAATAAAAAAGAGAGCATTTTCAACTATTTCAAGACTATTCCATACCCACTAGAAAAAGGAGGAGTTTATGAAAAAAAATTGTCCAAAAAAAGCACAGAATCTCTGGATATAACCCAGGGTGGCTTATTCTGCAAATCTGAGATGAATTATACTGAACAAAAGATGGATCTTCCATAATTAAGAAGAGTTTGATATATATATATATATATATATATATATATATATATATATATATATATATATATAGAAAGAAAACCAAAACTGAACAAAATATTTGCATCTCAATATCTCAAATGAGAGAAGTGCAATGAGTGAATAAATGTACAAAATAATAGTAGTTGCAACAGAGTAACAGCACAAAGACCATTTAGATAATTCTTTGATAATGTACATGAAGAAACAGCAGTGAAGGTGGAAATCTGGGATACACAATAGTGAACAGATGGACAGGGTGCATGTTGCACGGAAGCTGGTGAAATCCTGTCTACCAGTGAATGCTTCTTTTGTGGGACTAAATAACAGCATGGGAAGGTACAGAGAGAGGGGAAGGATAATAAGGGGATAGAGAGGAGAATGATATTATGGAGTCAAATCAAGGCCTTGTAATAGACTGACCTTTTTAGTCCCAGAAATCAAAAAGCCTATTGTGAGATGCATGAGGAGGGAAGGGAAAATATTTTTTAAAAGACATAGGAAAGAACAAAAGCTTTACTTGACAAGTAGGAGAGGGTTCCACTGAGTAATGTTTCTCTACATTATAGAAGGTGAAGACATTACACTGTATGAGAACTGGTGTGGGGGTGGGGCTTGGTGGCTGAAAAACATATTTGTCCTAGGAGTTGGGAAGTTGAAAATCTCTGGATGTAACTGGCACCTGGAGGAGTTGGTTGGTTGGTTGTTGTCCTTCATTCTTGAAGAGGATCAAAATGACATCACCATGATAAAATGAAACTTCAGTGTGTCTGTGACTGATCAGAACAATAGGAGCTTGGAATGCTCTACTACAGATTGAGCACAAATAGTTCACATGAATATTTGGAGTCGATGCTCCAAATTTGTGCATCTTACGTTTACTTTGTGCTGTCTCAATTCTGTTTTGCTCATAGAGCACAGCACTCTTTCTGATGCGGGGACGCCATGCTGAGCGGTCCTGTGTCAGTATCTCCCATGTCCCACAATCAAATCCAAAGTTCTTGAGAGAGACCTTGAGAGTGTCGTTGTGTCGCTTCTTCTGACCACCATATGATTGTCTGGAGTAGGAGAACAGAGAGAGGGAGGAGAATTCCAGACAAATTTAGAAAAAAAGAGAGAATATAAACCATTGGAGTGGGGGTTAAGTGTCTAACATGAGACAGTGACCTCACCAATCTTTGGAATAACTGAATATATTCTAAAAGTGAGGTATGCTTTTAATTCAGTTATACTTTATGTATTCTCACACCATCTTAATCAAATTATTTTAATCCTTGTTCTTGCTTCCTTTCAGAGTCTCATTTAGTGTCTGTGGAGCCGGAATTTTTATTGCCTTGGTGTTTGTGATATAGGATATTGGATAGCATCCAGACAGCCAGATTTATTACAACTAATCACAATTGTTTTAGAATTTGGCATCTCGAGAGGTCAGCATTCTAAATTATATTCAGTGACTATCAGTCCATTTTAGACAATTCAAGGCTCCAATAATATGCCCTTGAACATCTGAAGGCTATTTTTGCCTTTCACTTTCCAGTTGATATATTTTATATTTAGCTATCTGCCTATTGTGGAGATCCAATTAGAAATAAATAAAAAGTATACACTCCCACTAATAAATTATGAGCAAGAAAAGTGAAACTTCTCATCTTATGATTTTTCCCCCTCAGAAGACTATAAAGAATCCATCCTACCATCAATCTCTGACCCACTCTTGCCTGACTCACTGTCTGTGTCTACATTTAATGCCACATTTTAGTGAAAAATAATTCAAAAGTTATCTTTATATGATGGAAACAAAAAAATGTTTTCAAGGATAAATTAACTCTTTTTCTCAAGTAGGTTCATGAATGAAATACTTTAATTGAATGATCCTAATTCCCCTAATGATAGTAGTTATGAGATAGGAAGCCAGATTGCAAGAGACTAAGAAATGAAGAGAAAATGGAAAAAAAGTGGATGGAAGATAAAAAGATTTTCTAAGAGTATTTTTGAAAGGAAGAAGAGACATAGGATGTTAGTTTATGAAAAGGAGAGGAATAATTCTAATTCATTTTTGCTTGTTTTGTTCAATTTTGCTTTCTTTTGTCTAAGGATTGAGAGAACTATATATTTTTAGAAGGAAAAAGTACAACTAATCATCCGACTGATGATATTGTTGCTAGTTCTTCTGTTTTAATTGGAAATATAATGAATATACAAACAAATATAATATGTTTTTCATAGTAGCCATGTCACAAAAGAAAGAACACAGTACAAAATAAGAAAAATAGAGGAAAAATGTTTCAATCTGCACAAAGAGTTCATCAGTTCTCTCCCTGGAGATAGAAAATATTTCTCATCATTGGTCTTTGGGATTGGCTTGGATCCCTGTATTGATCATAATAGCTAAATCTATCACAATTCATCGTCCTTACATATTGCTCTTACAATGTACCGTGTTTTCATGGTTCTGCTCACTTCAATTTGCTTCAATTCATATAAGTCACCCCTAGGTTTTTCTGGAACCACCCAGCTTGTGATTTCTCATAACACACTATCATTCTGTTGCAGTCATATTCTGTTACAGCCAGTCCCAATTGATGGGCATCCCCTCAATTTTCACTTCTTTGCCACAATAAAAAGAGTTGCTTAAATATTTTTATACATATACGTACTTTTCACTTTTAAAAAAAAAAAATTGGAATACAGCCCTGGTAGTGGTTTTGCTGTGTCAAAGTGAATGCAAGTTTTATAGCTCTTAGTGCATAATCCCAAATTGTTCTTCAGAATGGTTGGACTAGTTCACAACTCCCCAAACAGTGCATTAGTGTCTCAATTTTTCTACATCTCTGCCAGCTTTTGCTATTTTCCTCTTCTGTCATGTTAGCTAATCTGATTGGTGTGAGATGATACCTCAGAGTTATTTGAATCTGCATTTCCCTAATCAGTAGTGATGTAGAACACTTTTTTCAAGTGACCATAGATAACTAGAACTTCTTATGAAAACTGTCTCTTCATATCTTTTGACCATTGAACAATTGTGGAATGACTCTTATTTTTATAAATTTGTGTCTGTTCTCCATATATTAGAAAAACTAGTCCTTTATCAGAAGAACTTTCTATAACCCCCAGTTTCCTGCTTTCTTTTCAATTTTGACAGCATTAGTTTTGGTTATGCAAGACATCTTTAAATTCACGTAATCAAAATTTTACATTTTATTTAAACTGATCTTTACTAATATACATATATACACACATATATACATATATGTATACATGCACATATATTCATGTATACACATTTATATATGTATATATACATGCATACATATCTATATATGTATATATCACATATATGCACATATATATTACATATATGTATATATTTACATTTTTCCATGCTCCTCTAATTTACTTATAATATCACCCTTTGTCTAAAAATCTTTTATTCACTTTGAACTTACCTTCTGTGTGATACGAGATACTAGTGTATTCCTCTATGAAACAGCTAAGTTGCTTCCCTGACATGACCTTTTGTTCTTCCAGATAAATTTTATTTTTCAAGCTCTATAATTTGTTTGTAGTTTGATTGGTACTCCACTCAATAAGTAAATTAACTTAGGCAGAACTGTCATTCTTATTATATTGGCTTGGTTCATCCATGAATAATTAATATTTCTGCCATTGCTTGGGTCTTTCTTGATTTGTGTAAAAAGCATTATATAATTATATTCATATAGTCCCTTGCTTTCTCTTGGCATATAGATATTCAAGAAATTTGTATTATCTGCAATTATTTCAAGTACAATTTCCCTTTCTATCTCTTCTGCTGAGATTATCTTTTGGAAATATAAATAGATGCTCATTATTTTTGAGGGGATTTTTTGCATCCTGCAACTTTGTTAAAATTGTGTTCTCTAAGTATATTATTATATAATCTACAAGGAGTGAGGGCAGCTAGTTGGTGCAGTGGATAGAGCACCAGTGCAGGAGTCAGGAGAACCTGAGTTCAAATCTCACCTCAGACACTTGACACTCACTAGCTGTGTGACCTTGGGCAAGTCACTTAACCTCAATTGCCTCATCTTGGGTCATCTCCAGTCACCCTGATGAATATCTGGTCACTGGATTCAGATGGCTCTGGAGGAGAAGAGAGGGTGGTGACCTGCACAGACCTCCTTCACTCATCAAGTCATGTCATCATTTCTTTGATGACACGGTCTTCCTAGGCAATGAAGGATGAACACACACACACACACACACACACACACACACACACACACAGTGATCATTTTGTTTCTTCATTAAATATTTCTATTTTTCTAATTCCTTTATTCTCTCTTATAGTTAAGATTTGTTATACATTTTTTTTAAATGGTGATAATTAACATCTGTTCTTCACCCCTGATCTAACTGAGGAGCCTTCCAGTAGATGCTCATTACAGATAATGCTTGGTCTTAGTTTTTGATGCTGTTTTTTATTCTAAGAAAGGTTTCCTTTATTTCTATGCTTTTTAGCATGTTAAATAGGAATGGGTGTTATATTCTGTATAAAAGCATTTTCTGGATCTATCAATAAATTCATATGTCTTTATAGACTTGTTATTGTTTTGTTCCATTATTTTTACAGTTTTCCTCATATTGAATCAGCCTTTCATTCCTGGTATAAATCCAACCCAGTCTTAATGTATGTTTTGGTTATATATTACTGTAATCTTCTTTCTAATATTTTATTTAAAATTTTTGCGTTGATATTCATTAAGTAAATTACTCTATGGTTTTCCTTCTGTGTTTTTGCTCTTCCTTGTTTAGGTATCAACAGCATATTAGTATCATAAAATACTTAGGGGGGACTCCTTCTTTACAATTCTTTTAATGAATAGTTTACATAATTTAGGCTTAATTTTCCTTGAATATTTGGTAGAATTCACTTCTAAATCCATCTAATTCTAGTTCCCTTCCCCCAGCCCCCATAGGAAGCTCATTTATAACATGTTCAATATGTTTTTCTAAAATATGATTTTTAAATGTTCTATTTCTGCTCTTAATCTGGGAAGTTTATTTTTTGTGTGAATATTCATACATTTTACTTAGGTTGACAGTTTTACTGGCATATCTTTGGGCAAAATAACTCCTAATAATTGCTTTAATTTCATGTTAATTGGTGGTACATTTATCCTTTTGTATTTTTGATACTAATAATTTTGTTTTCTTCTTCCTTTTTAAATCAAATTGTCACTCATTTATCTATTTTCTCATTGTTGAAAAAAAAAACATGGGGGCGGAGCCAAGATGGTGGAGTAGAAACACACAAATATGCTAGCTCCGAACCCACAGCCCATGAAATATCTGTAGTAAAGAGCTGCCAATAAATTTGAGAACAGGAGAAGCCACATAACAGCAGAGCAGATAAGATTTCTGTTCCAGAGGGACCTGCAAACCTCTCGCAAAAGGTCCGTCGTGCTGCGGACTTGGAGCCCAGCCCAGCCCTGCCCCGGCCTGGCACAGAGAGGAACAGATCCGAGCGGACTTCAGGGACGGGATCTCCAGCAGCCACGCAGGTCCCTCCACCCACAGGGGACAAGGGTCGGTGAGAAGGTCTTTTTGGTGGGTCAAGAGGGGAGTGAGGTGCCCCCATACTCAGGCCCCCTCGGGAGGCAACAGCGGAGGCGGGAGCAGACCAGGGCTCCGCAAGCAGGCAGGAGCCCGGATCCATTGTTGAAGGTCTCCGCATAAACCCCCTGAGGGAACTGAGCCCGAGAGGCGGCCTTGTCCCCACCTGAGCACCTGAACATAATCTCACACTGAATAGCAGCCCTGCCCCTGCACAAAGCCCTGAGGCTGGGAAGCAGCATTTGAGTCTCAGGCCCCAAGTGCTGGCTGAGAGGATCTGGAGGCAAGGTGGGTGTGAGGAGAATATTCAGAGCTCAAGTCACTGGCTGGGAAAATGCCCAGAAAAGGGAAAAAACCCAAGACTATAGAGGATTACTTTCTTGGTGAGCAGGTTTCTCATCCCCTTCCTTCTGATGAGGAAGACCAGTGCTCACCATCAGGGGAAGACACTGAAGTCAGTGCTTCTACATCCCAGCCCACTCAATGGGATCAGTTCTGGGAAAAGGTCTTAAAGAGCCCAAACAATTTTCAAAATCATGATAGAGAGGTGGAGGAAAAACTGGAAAGAGTAATAAAAGACTTGCAAGCAAAGTATGAACAACAAATCAGCACCCTGCTAAAGGAGACCCAAAAAAATGCAGAAGAAAATAACACCCTGAAAAATAGGCTAACTCAATTGGCAAAGGAGGTTCAAGAAGCCAATGAGGAGAAGAATGCTTTCAAAAGCAGAATCAGCCAAATGGAAAAGGAGATTCAAAAGCTCACTGAAGAAAATAGTTCTTTCAAAATTAGAATGGAACAGATGGAGGCTAATGACTTTATGAGAAACCAAGAAATCACAAAACAAAACCAAAAGAATGAAAAAATGGAAGATAATGTGAAATATCTCATTGGAAAAACAACTGACCTGGAGAATAGATCCAGGAGAGACAATTTAAAAATTATGGGTCTACCTGAAAGCCATGATCAAAAAAAGAGCCTAGACATCATCTTTCATGAAATTATCAAGGAAAACTTCCCTGAGATTCTAGAACCAGAGGGCAAAATAAATATTGAAAGAATCCACCAATCACCACCTGGAAAAGATCCAAAAAGAGAAACTCCTAGGAATATTGTGGCCAAATTCCAGAATTCCCAGGTCAAGGAGAAAATATTGCAAGCAGCTAGAAAGAAACAATTCAAGTACTGTGGAAATACAATCAGGATAACACAAGATCTAGCAGCTTCTACATTAAGGGATCGAAGGGCATGGAATAGGATATTCCAGAAGTCAAAGGAACTAGGACTAAAAGCAAGAATCACCTACCCAGAAAAACTGAGTATAATACTTCAGGGGAATAATTGGTCTTTCAATGAAATAGAGGACTTTCAAGCATTCCTGATGAAAAGACCAGAGCTAAAAAGAAAATTTGACTTTCAAACACAAGAATGAAGAGAAGCATGAAAAGGTAAACAGCAAAGAGAAGTCATAAGGGACTTACTAAAGCTGAACTGTTTACATTCCTACATGGAAAGACAATATTAGTAACTCTTGAAACTATTCAGTATCTGGGTACTTGGTGGGATTACACACACATACATGCACACGCACACACTCATAGACACAGAGTGCGCAGAGTGAATTGAATAGGATGGGATCATATCTTAAAAAAAATGAAATCAAGCAGTGAGAGAGAAATATATGGGAGGAGAAAGGGAGAAACGGATTGGGGCAAATTATCTCTCATAAAAGAGGCAAGCAAAAGATTTTTTTAGTTTGGGGAAAAAGAGGGGAGGGGAGAGAAAAATATGAAGTTTACTCTCATCACATTCCAGTAAAGGAAGGAATAAAATGCACACTCATTTTGGTATGAAAACCTATCTTACAATACAGGAAATTGGGGGATAAGGGGATAAGTAGGGTGGGGGGGACAATGGAAGGGAGGGCATGAGGAGGAGGGTGCAATTTGAGGTTGACACTCATAGGGAGGGACAGGATCAAAAGAGAGAATAGAAGTAATTGGAAGCAGGATAGGATGGAGGGAAATATAGTTAGTCTTATACAACATGACTATTATGGAAGTCATTTGCAAAACTACACAGATTTGGCCTCTCTTGAATTGCTTGCCTTCCAAAGGGAGGGGGAGTGGAGGGAGGGAGGAAAAGAAGTTGGAACTCAAAGTTTTAGGAATAACTGTCAAATACTGTTCTTGCCGCTAGGAAATAAGAAATACAGGTAAAGGGGTATAGAAAGTTATTTGGCCCAACAGGACAGAGGAGAGGATGGAGACAAGGGCAGAGAGGAATGACAGAGGAGAGAGCGGAGTGGTGATGGGGGCAATTGGAATGCTCGGTGTTTTGGGGTGGGGGGAGGGGACAAGGGGGGAGAAAATTTGGAGCCCAAAAATTCTGTGAAAATGAATGTTAAAAGTGAAATTAATTAATTAATTAATTAAAAAAAAAGAAAAAGAAACACCTCTTAGTTTTATTTATTAATGAAAATCTTTTTTTACTTCAATTTTATTCATCTCTCTTTCAGTTTTTAGGATGTCATTTTTTCACATTTCATGTTCAATCCATTGATTTTGTTTTCTGTTTTACCAATGTATGTGTTTGGAAATATAAATTTTACTCTAACTACTGCTTTGACTGTGACCTACAAATAATATGTTATCTCTTTTCTTCATTCTCTGTAATGGAATTAGTGTTTCTTTTATTTTCTTTGATCTCATTCTTTCAAATTAAATTAATTTTCAATTTTTTTTCATCTTTACTTGCATGGACTTTTCGTAAATATAATTTTGTTGCAATTTTTTTTCTAAGAAGGGTATGCAATTTTTTTTCTAAGAAGGGTACATTTATCATTTTTGCTTTTCTGCATTTGCTTTCATTGTTTTAATGCCCTAACATGGTGAATTTTTGTAAAGATGCTATATATATTTATCAGAGAAAAACTTCTATTCATTTCTGTTCCCATGATATTTTATCCCAAAGTCTATCATATATTTTCTAATATTCTACTTGTCTCTTTACCTTCTATCTTATTTATTTATTTATTTATTTATTTTTTATTAATTTTTTTATTTTTTTTAATGTTTAACAATCACTGCCATACAATTGCGATTTTATCCCTCCCCACCCACCCCCCACTACCTCCCTCCCTCCCCACGACTGCATACAATTCTGTATAGATTCTACATATACTTTCCTATTGAGTATATTTTCACTATCGTCATGCTATGTAGTCAGACTAAGATAAATGAAAGAATCCGTATAACAAATCAGAACATGATACACAAACAGATACACATACACAAACATGATCTGCTACATTATGTGAGTGACTTCCATATTTCTCTCTCTGAGTGTGGAAGGCTTTTTGCCTTGAGGTCCACCATTGGGATTTTTTTTTTTTTTTCAGAAGTTCTTGTGTTATTACAAAAATCTAAGTCTACCAGAAAAAACTCTCACACACTGTGGTTGTTGCTGTGCATAGAGTTCTCCTGGTTCTGCTCCTTTCACTCAGCATCAGGTCATATAAGTCCTTCCAGGCCTCTCTGAAGTCTTCTTGTTCATCATTTCTTATGGCACAATAGTACTCCATTACATTCATATACCATAATTTATTCAGCCATTCCCCAATTGATGGACATCCCCTTGACTTCCAGTTTTTGGCAACTACATAGAGTGCTGCTATAAATATTTTTGTACATGTGGGACCCTTTCCCATTTTTATGATCTCTTGGGGATATAGTCCTAGTAGCGATATTGCTGGGTCAAAGGGTATGCACATTTTTGTAGCCCTTTGGGCATAGTTCCAAATTGCTCTCCAGAATGGTTGGATGCGCTCACAGCTCCACCAACAATGAATTAGTGTTCCAACTCTCCCACATCCTCTCCAGCATTTATCATTTTCTTGTTCTGTCATGTTTGCCAATCTTATAGGTGTGATGTGGTACCTCAGAGTTGTTTTGATTTGCATCTCTCTAACCAATAGTGATTTAGAGCATTTTTTCATATGATTATAGATAGCTTTAATTTCTTCCTCTGAAAATTGCCTGTTCATATCCTTTGACCATTTATCAATTGGGGAATGACTTGTATGATTATACATTTGGGTCAGTTCTCTATATATTCTAGAAATGAGGCCTTTATCCCCGAGCTTAGCTGTAAAAATTTTTTCCCAATTTACTACATCCCTCCGGATTTTGGTTGCATTGGGTTTGGTTGTGCAAAAACTTCTCAGTTTAATGTACTCAAAGTTATCCATTTTGCATTTCATAATGCATTCTATCTCTTCTTTAGTAAAGAATTCTTCCCTTCTCCATAGATCTGATAAATACACTATTCCTTGCTTCTCCAGTTTATTCATGGTATCAATCTTTATACCTAAATCATGTACCCATTTGGACTTTATTCTTGTGTACGGTGTCAGGTATGGGTCTATGCCTAATTTCCACCACACTGTTATCCAGTTTTCCCAGCAATTTTTGTCAAACAATGAGTTCTTATCCCAGAAGCTGGGGTCCTTGGGTTTATCATACAGAAGGTTGCTATATTCCTTGCCTACTGCATCTTGAGTGCCAAGTCTATTCCACTTGTCTACCTCTCTGTTTCTTAGCCAATACCAAGTGGTTTTGATAATTGCTGCTTTATAGTACAGTTTAAGGTCTGGTAGCGCTAGGCCACCTTCCCAAGCATTTCTTTTCATTAGTCCCTTTGATATTCTGGACCTTTTGTTTTTCCAAATGAATTTTGATATTATTTTATCCAGCTCTAGAAAGTAATTGTCTGATAGTTTAATTGGTATGGCACTAAATAAGTATATTAATTTGGGTAGAATTGTCATTTTTATTATATTAGCACGGCCTACCCATGAGCAACTAATGTTTTTCCACTTACTTAAATCTGACTTTATTTGTGCAAAAAGTGTCTTGTAATTGTGTTCATATAGTCCCTGGGTTTGTTTTGGCAGGTAGACTCCTAAGTATTTTACACTGTCTACCCTAACTTTAAATGGGATTTCTCTTTCTATCTCTTGCTGTTGAACTTCGTTGCTAATATATAGGAATGCAGAGGATTTGTGTGGGTTTATTTTGTACCCTGCAACTTTGCCAAAGTTGTTTATTAATTCAAGTAATTTTTTACTTGAATCTCTGGGATTCTCTAGGTAAATCATCATATCATCTGCAAAGAGTGATAACTTAGTTTCTTCTTTGGCTATTCTAATTCCTTGAATATCTTTATCTTGTCTAATTGCTACAGCTAACATTTCTAGTACCATATTGAATAATAGTGGTGATAATGGACAACCTTGTTTCACCCCTGATCTTATTGGGAATGCATCTAGCTTATCCCCATTGCATATAATGCTTGCTGAAGGTTTTAGATAGATACTGCTTATTATTTTATGGAAAGTTCCCTTTATTCCTACGTTCTCCAATGTTTTTAGTAGGAATGGATGTTGTATTTTGTCAAAAGCTTTTTCTGCATCTATTGAGATAATCATGTGGTTTTTGTTAGCTTTGTTGTTGATGTGGTCGATAATGCTAATAGTTTTCCTAATATTGAACCAGCCCTGTAGTCCTGGTATGAATCCTACCTGATCATAATGTATTAATCTCGTGATTAGATGCTGTATTCGTTTTGCTAAAATCTTATTTAAAATTTTTGCATCTATATTCATTAGGGAAATTGGTCTATAATTTTCTTTCTCTGTTTTGTCTCTTCCTGGTTTGGGTATCAAAACCATATTTGTATCATAGAAAGAATTTGGGAGGACTCCTTCTTCCCCAATTTTCAAGAATAGTGTATGTAGTATTGGAATTAACTGTTCTTTAAATGTTTGATAGAATTCACTTGTGAATCCATCTGGCCCTGGAGATTTTTTCCTAGGGAGTTCATTGATGGCTTGTTCAATTTCTTTTTCTGAGATGGGGTTGTTTAAGTATTCAACTTCCTCTTCTGTTAATCTGGGCAATTTGTATTTTTTAAAATATTCATCCATCTCGTTTAGATTATCGAATTTGTGGGCATAAAGTTGGGCAAAGTAGTTTCTAATTATTGTTTTAATTTCCTCCTCATTGGAGGTGAGTTCACCCCTTTCATTTTTAATGTTAGTAATTTGGTTTTCTTCTTTCTTTTTTTTGATCAGATTAACCAAAGGTTTATCAATTTTATTAGTTTTTTCATAAAACCAACTATTGGTTTTATTTATTAATTCAATAGTTTTCTTTATTTCAATTTTATTAATCTCTCCTTTGGTTTTCAGTATTTCTAATTTGGTATTTACTTGGGGATTTTCAATTTGTTCTTTTTCTAGCTTTTTCAACTGCAAGCCTAAGTCATTGATCTCCTCTTTCTCTATTTTATTTATGTAAGCATTCAGAGATATAAAACTTCCCCTAATAACTGCTTTTGCAGTGTCCCATAAGTTTTGGTACGTTGTCTCACTATTGTCATTCTCTTGAATGAAGTTGTTGATTGTTTCTATGATTTCTTCTTTAACCCAATCCTTCTTTAGAATTAGATTATTTAGTTTCCAATTGATTTTTGGTTTCTCTTTCCATGGCCTTTTATTACATGTAATTTTTAATGCATTATGATCTGAAAAGGATGCATTGATTATCTCTACCTTTCTGCACTGGATTGTGAGATTTTTATGTCCTAGTACATGGTCAATTTTTGTAAATGTTCCATGTACCGCTGAGAAAAAGGTATATTCCTTTCTATTCCCATTTAATTTTCTCCAAAGATCTATCATATCTACCTTATCCAGAGTTTTATTTACCTCCTTAACCTCTTTCTTGTTTATTTTAAGGTTGGATTTATCTAGTTCAGAGAGGGGGAGGTTGAGGTCCCCCACTAGTATAGTTTTGCTATCAATTTCTTCCTTCAACTCCCCCAACCTCTCCTCTAAGAATCTGGATGCTATACCACTTGGAGCATACATGTTTAGTAATGATATTGCTTCATTGTCTATGGTGCCTTTTAGTAGGATATAGTTTCCATCCTTATCCCTTTTGATTAGATCTATTTCTGCTTTTGCTTTGTCTGAGATTAGGATTGCTACTCCTGCCTTTCTTACATGAGCTGAAGCACAATATATTCTGCTCCATCCTTTGACCTTTATCCTATGTGTATCCCCCCGTTTCAAATGTGTTTCTTGTAAGCAGCATATTGTTGGATTATGGCTTTTAATCCATTCTGCTATCCGTCTCCGTTTTATGGGAGAGTTCATCCCATTCACATTCACAGTTATGATTACAATCTGTGTATTTCCCTCCACCCTCTTTCCCACCATTTGTGCTTTTAACTCTCCCGTCTCCCTTCCCCTCCTCAATAGTATTCACTTTTCTCCCCCTCCTCCTGCAGCCTTCCCCTCCTTCTTTTAGCCCCCCTCCCTTTTAGTCCCCTTTACTCTTATTGCTTCTTTCCTCCCTTTTAGCCACCCTCCCCTTTCTTCCCCCTTCCCCTCCTACTACCTATAGAGCTAGTTAGGATTATCTGCTTAAGGTTATTGTTCCCTCCTTTGAACAAATCAGATGAGAGTACCTCTCAAACAATGCTCATCTCCCTCCCCTCCTTCCCTCTACTATGGTTTTGTACTTCTTCCTGTGATATAATTTGCCATTTTCTGCTTCCCCCTTTCCACACCTCCTATTACATTCCCTTCTCATACTTAAATCATATTTTTGCCATGACATCATTTACTTTATGCCCGTTCCCTCTACATATATCCCTTTTATCATAATAGCTGCACAGTTCTCAAGATTAACAGGTAGCATCTTCCCTTACAGGGAGGTAAACAGATTGCCCTAATTGAGTTGCAAGTTTTTGTTTTTGTTTTTTCCCCTCTGTTTACCTTTTTATGATTCTCTGGAGACCTGCATTTGAAGATCAAATTGTCTATTGAGTTCTGGTATTTTGGTCAGGAAGCTCTGGAAATCCCTTATTTCGTTGAATGACTTTCTCCTTGCCTGAAATGTTATGCTGAACTTTGCTGGGTAGTTGATCCTCGGTTGGAGTCCCAACTCCTTTGCCTTACGGAATATTGGGTTCCAATTCTTTCGATCTTTTAATGTAGAAGCTGCAAGGTCCTGTGTGATCCTGACTGTGTGACCTTGATATTTAAATTGTTTCTTTCTGGCTGCTTGTAGTATTTTCTCCTTCACTTGATAGCTCTGGAATTTGGCAACTATATTTCTTGGGGTTTTGAGTTTGGGATCCCTTTCCGGTGGGGAACGGTGGATTCTTTCGATGACTATTTTGCCCTCTGAGTCTAGTACTTCTGGGCAGTTTTCCTTGATGATTTCCTGGAAGATATTGTCCAGACTCTTTTCTTCATCATGGGTTTCTGGCAGGCCAATAATTCTTAGATTTTCTCTCCTGGATCTATTTTCCAGGTCAGTTGTTTTTCCAATTAAATATTTTAGATTTTCTTCCATCTTTTCATTCTTTAGATTTTGTTTGACTGACTCTTGTTGCCTCATTGAGTCATTAGTTTCTACTTGCCCAATTCTAATCTTGATCGTATTGTTTTCTTCAGTTGGCTTTCGCATCTCCTTTTCCATCTGGCCAATTTTTCCCTTTAAGGAGCTATTTTCTCCATTTAATTTTTGTACTTCTTTTTCCATTCGACCAATTTTCCCAGTTAAGTTTTGGGTTTCCTTTTCCATCTGATCAATTTTCCCTCTTAGGTTTTGAGTTTCCTTTTCCGTTTGATTAACTCTTCCTTTTAGGGAATTATTCTCTCCAGTTAATTTTTGAACTTCCTTTTCCATTTCTTCAATTTTCTTTTTCAGATTGATGTTCTCATCAGTGAATTCTTTTTTTATGGTTTTAAAATCATTGGCCAGTTTTTCTTTTATATCCTTCTTCAGACGTTCCAGGTAATCTAGTTGTGCTTGCGAGAAATTCATAGTCCCATCTGAGGTTTCAGATGGAAGTACAGTCTCAGCTCTGACCTCTTTGGTGTTTGTGTTTTGGTCCTTATCCCCATAGAAAGATTCTATGGTTTTTTCACTTTTCGTCTGCTTTTTCCGATTCATGATGTTGGCTGAGTGTTATAGCTTTTGGTTCTTTCAGTCAGAAGATACAGATCTTTTAAGTTGAGTTGATGTTTGTCTAGGCTAAAAGCAGGCTTTTTTTTTTGTTGTTGTTGTTGTTTCCCAGATCAACCCTGGGTTTAGCTTGATAGGTGTGTGGGAGGTGTGGTCTGGTCTCAGGCTATCTCCTCAGCTGGCCTGAGGCAAAGGCAAGGTCCAGGGGGATGGTGATCCCAGCTTCCCTATTGTCTTCCCTTTTCCCCTGGAGGGCTGGGGCACGCCTAGAGGCTAATGCGTGTTCCCGCCCCTCCTGGGGCTCGTCTCCCGGGCTGAGGCTTGCTTGGGTCTCAGTGCGAATTTTTCTCTGCCCTGGGTCGTCTGTCCCTCCAGATAGCCTCCACCACGGTAGGAAGAATCCCCCTTTGCCACCTCTCCAGCCTCTGGTGTTACGAGACCACTTGCCCCTTTCTGCTGCTCCCACTGATCCAGGATCAATCTGGGGAAGAATTTTATGGTTCCCTCACGGTCATCGGGGGGGAGGGGAGAGCACTTACTGATCACTCCGGCATCCCAGCTTCTGGATGTTCAAGTAGTGACCCACTGAAGTCCCGTCTTTAGGCTGAAGATTTCAAAGGCTGTTGCGCTGATATCGTTGGCTCGGCCTGGCTTATCTCCTGCTCCGCTGGTCTCGCCCGCCACTCTCGGGCCCCTCGGGTCGCCTCCGCCCTGCCACGCCGACCGTGCTGCGCTGTGCGCCAGGCTCTTACCCCCGCGGAACAGATCCCTCCCGTGGACCTTCCAGTCCAGCCTGGGCTCCGAATCTGTCAAAGTCCGTCTCCCACTGGATTCTACACCTCCAAAGTCTGGTCAGACTCTCCCCCCAGAAATATCCAAAGGAGTTTTTCCAGGAGCTTAGGTGAGTCGTTGCTTTCACTCCGCCATCTTGGCTCCGCTGCCCTATCTTATTTATTTTATGGTTAGACTTATGTAACTCTGAGAAGGGAAAGTTGAGGAACCCCACTAGTATAGTCTTACTATTTTTTCCTCCTGTAACTAATTTAAATTTTTGTTTAATAATTTAAAAGCTATGCCATTTGGTGTATATGTGTTTAGTATTTATATTTCTTCATTGTCTATGGTTCCTTTTAGTAAGAGGTAGTTTTTCTGCCCATCCTTTCTAATTAGGTTGATTTTTGCTTTTGCTTTGTCTGAAATCATGATTGCTCACTCTGCCGGTTTTTAACTGCAGCTGAATTGTAATAGATCTACTTTAGCTCTTTAACTTATTTCTGTATATATCCCTCTGTTTCAAGTATATTTCTTGTGAATAACATAGTGTTGGATTCTTGTTTCTAATCTGTTCTGCAATCCACTTTCATGTTATGCATGAGTTCATCCCATTTGAATTTGAAATTATAGTTACTAACTATGCATTTCCCTCCATCCTGTTATTTTTCTATTTTCCTCCTGTCTCTGTGTGTCTTCCCTCTTTGAACCAATTAAGATGAAAATGAGGTTGAAACATTGCCTACACACACACACACACACACACACACACACACACACACACACACACACACATTTCACTGCTTTTTTCTCCACTGAAAATGATTCTCCTTGAGGTCCCTATTATGTGAGATAATTTCCTCAATTCTTCTTATCTTCTTCTCCTCAGGAATCCCTCTTTCTCAGTCATTTATTTTTGTTTTAATAACATCACAACATAAATGGACTCATTCTCATGCCCTCTACTTGTGTAGAATTCTTCTAACTGGCCTAATAATGATAAAGTTCTTAGAAATTGCATATATTATATTCACATTTAGAAATGTAAATAGTTTAACTTTACTGAGTTCCTCATGATTTCTCTTTCAGGTTTACTTTTTTTTAATATTCTCTTGAGTCTTGTATGTGAATATAAACTTTAGCACTTTGTCATTTTTGTCATCAGGAATTCTTAGAAGTCCTCTATTTCATTGTGTGTCTATTTTTTTCTTTCTTGAAGGACTATATACTCAGTTTTGCTACGTGGAACAGTTTTCATTCTAATCTTCATTCTTTTGTCTTCCAGAATATCACATTGCAAGCCCTCTTTTCCTTTAATGTGGTAATTGCTAAATATTGTACATTCCTGACTGTGGCTCCATCATATTTGAATGTTGTTTTGTTTTGTTTTGTTTTTTTCCTGGCTGCTTGTAATATTTTTTCTTTTTCCTGGGCACTCTGGAATTTGAGCATAATATTACTTATAGTTTTCTTTTTGGTACCTCTTTTAGGTGGTGATAGTTGCATTTTTTTAATTCCTATTTTGCCCTCTGGTTCTCAGAAATCATTGGCAGTTTTCTTTTATGTATATATTTTTAAATATCATGTCAAGACTCTTTTTTTGACTATGTCTTTAAAATAGTCCAATAATACTTAAATTATCTCATTGACCAATATTCCAATTTAGTTGTTTTTCTAAGGAGAAATTTCCCATTTTCTTCTATTTTTTTCATTGTCATTTTGTTTCTTAATCTTTCATTCAATTATTAGCTTCCATTTGCACTATTCTATGTTCTAAGGAAATATTTTATTTTTCTGTGACGTTTGGAATTTCTTTTTTCCTTTGACTAATTCTGCTTTTTAAAGGAAATATTTTCATCCATAAATTTTGTACCTCTTCCCTCCCCCTCCAATTTGGCAAATTCTGCCTTTAAGGTGTAATTTTCTTCAGTTTTTTTATGCCTTTTTAACAAAGCTATTAAGTCTCTTTTTATAATTTTCTTGGGTTTGTGTTCACATGTATGCTGTGGTGCTGGCTAGAAGAGAATCTCTGTTTTATTGATGTAAATTGTCAGGTGAATGTTAGCACAAGCTGCAAGGAATTAATCCATATTTTGTGGCATCTCATCCTCAGAAGCTTCATTGGAGTACTCAAACACCTAGGAACAAAAATCTCCTACAAACTCTCCCTCCACTTTAGCCTTTTAAAGTTATATAGCAAGGGTTATATGGCAAAGAGGAGGTTATCACCCAGGAGTTCAAGAATTATTTCCTTGTCTATCTCTATAAAGGAAAAGGAAATAAGTTTTCCTATGACAATCTCAGGAGTTAACTTTAGTTATTACCTGTAAGATTCTTGTCAGAATCCTCTTTAATTGTTTGATCATTCACTTAAAAGATGGATAATCTACCTGAGAGCCAGTGTGCTTCTAAAAGAGCAGAGGAATGGTTGATATGGTGTTTATGGCGCAACGACTCCAGTAGAAATGCTAGGAGTTGAACAAGGGTCTATACACAACATTTGTTGATCTATGGCCTTTTATATTGTCAGTTGTGAGGGTTTGGGGAAGATATGGCAAAATTTGTTTGCCTGAAAAAGTTCACCATTATTCTACATCAATTTCATGACAGCATGCCTGCACAGGTTCTAGATAATGGAAAAGGCTCTTACATTTTTCTAGACACCATTGAAGTTAAAGCAGGGCAGTGTGCATGCTCCCATGCTTTTTAACGTGATATTTTCAGTGATGTTGCTGGATGCTTTCAGTGAGGACAAAAATGGCATCAAGGTCAACTATTGTAATGATGTAAAATTACTTATGGTATAGACACATTTCTATGTTTATCTGCCTAACCCCTTTAAGAAGGGGAGAATGGAGAATAAATTTGTGCTATATTTTTGTAATTAAATTGAAATACTTAATTTCATATTTTTAGAAAGACAAATTAATGGAACATATCCTTTTGTTATTTACTCAGTGCCCTCCCTCTTTTACTGAATTAGCATCTAAGCAATGAAATGTGCTTAGATTCACTTACAGACAGCTTAATTTAGTTTATGAGTTAGTAGGTTTTTAATAAGTACTTCAAGGTTCTGTGATTTTACTGAGGTGGATAATCCCTCCACCAATGAAGATTTCCATCTCTTCATACCTGTCTAAGAATCAGCCTGGTGACATAGTAGATAAGTTGTTGGACTTTAAGTCCGGAATATATGATTTTGAATCTGTTCTCAAGAACTTACTATCTCTGTGAATGTGAGCAAATCACTTAACCTGTTTGTTTCAGTTTTCTTAACTGTTAAATGCAGATAATAATTAGCACTTCTCACTCAGAATTAATAGGATCAAATGAGATTATATTTTTAAAGAATTTGCCATGGTAGCTTAGCATATTAGGAGGGCATGCTTAATAAATACTTACATTTCACCCTGAGCTTTAGTGGACCATTTTCATGATTTGACATATTAAAAAAATAATCAAAAACTTGGTGGCTAACTTTCTGGAGATGAACTTTATCAGGCTTTACTAGTTATCTTCTATTACATGTATAGTCAATTATCTGGACCATACTGAAAAATTATTTTTTTAACAGACCTGACATGAGCTTGTGTTCAACTAGTATATAATGAAGAATAGAGGCTTATTCATGTGTATTTATATTCTGCTTAATTTTCTACTGTCTCTCATGTCTTGAACATATCTTCTTTTAGTATGAGTGTGGGAGGTAGCATGGTACAGCTTAAAGATTGCTGAGTTTAGGACCACTAACATCATTTTAAAATCCCACCTCTCCCACTTTTTGGTGGTATGACCTTGGCAAAATTATTTAATTTTTCTGGAGTGGTTTTTTTTCATCTCTTGAATGAGAGTGTTGGAATAGAGGACCTTCAAGAGGCCTTCCCTTTCTAGATGTAGAAGTCTGTAGGTAGGTTTTTCACTGACAACACCATAACAAAACTGCCTTAAAGATCCATGACATCCCAAACCCTTTCTATTTTAGACTTTATGATGCTTACGAATACAATGAACTTTTTAAAACTGAGTAAGAAGTTTCAGAGAAAATGAAATCTTACTTTCCTGTACCATACATATTAATGAACCATAAAAACAAAATCAAGCTGTATGATGACATGCTTCAAGATGTAAAAAAAAAAAAATCAGGCCACATTCATTGATACATTAAAGTGATGTAGACTAATTGTTAATATTTCCGAAGGAATGATTAATTTTATTCAAATGATTATAGTGAAGATTGTAGAACTCATTAAAAACAAATAATGCAAAAGCATTTTAGCATCTTGTTTCTCAAAGCATTTTAGGTATGTTTCATAGATGATAAATCATTCTAAAGTTGGATGGGCCATTTTGACTAACTATCTCTTTTTACTTGCTGTTCCCAATACCTAGTGTACTCTCCTTCTTCACATCCTCCTAACTTCTCAGATTTCCTTCTAACTCCAGCTAAAATCCCAGATTTTACAGAAAGCCTTTCCCATACCCCATTATGCCTAGTGTGTGGCCTGTATTGATTATTTCCATTAATGAGAATATAACTTGTTTGCACATTGTTGTTTGTATGATCTATCCCTCTTCAGACTGTGTATTTCTTGAGATCAATGTATATCAAATGAATGACTGAGGAAATGAAATAAAGTGTTTGCTCTCACATTGTGAGTATAATAATTGATACTTGACCCCAGATCCTCTATTTCTAGAGCAAATCCTCTTTCCACTACATTACATTCCCTAATAAGGACATTGCAGAAACAAGGAATGCTTATATGACTGGCTGGGGATGGAACAGGAAAAACATCTAAAGTTGGAAGCGATCATTTGTTACCAGCACCTCAATGGGGAATTTTTTCTCCATCATTGGCATTGGACGGAGAAGGGATCATCATTCAGGCTCTTTTCTAATAGAACAAATTACAAGGTAAACAAAATTTAATGGGGTTATCTATTTCATTGTAGCATAGCTCAAATGTGAAAAAATTCTTCCTTATTCTCAAACAAAATTGGTTTTACTTTGATTTGTATCTCTTATTCGTACAATGCATTATAGACAAAAGCTAATTTATTTTCTGTCTCATATCCCTTTGAATACCTAAAGGCTTTCACTGTGACTTCTTTTCCCCTATATCTATTCAAGTTCTTCCTCACCCCCCACTATCCCTTATGTAACTCCTCAATTAATTACCCTGGACATCATCCTCTGAACCTATTTTGGTTTGTTGATATAATTCTTGAAATCTTTAAATGTGGCACAAAGTTTCAACATCTGCATTCCATGTAGATCTAAGCAAGACTCTCATGATACATCTAAATACGGTCTATGTTTCTGTTACTATCACATAAGATTTCCTTAGCTTTTGTTGTTATTATTGAATTTCTGGGGGGCAGAGCCAAGATGGCGGAGTAGAAAGACACACATACACTAGCTCTGAACCCACAGCCCATAAAATATCTGTAAAAAAGAACTACCAACAAATTCTGGAGAAGCAGAAGCCACAGAACAACGGAGCGGATGAGATTTCTGTTCCAGAGAGCCTAAAAATCTCTCACAAAAGGTCCTTCAAGCTGAGGACCCTGAGCCCAGCCCTGCATTGGCATTGTGGCGCCAAGAGGAGTGGATCTGAGCAGGCTTCAGGGACAGAATCTCCAGCGGCCACACAGGTCCCTCCACCCACAGGTGAAAAGGGTAGGTGAGAGGACCTCTTTGGTGGGTCGAGAGGGGAGTGGGGTGCCCCCATAACTCAGGCCCCTTCAGGAGGGAGCAGCAGAAGCGGGAGCAGACTGGGGCTCCCCAAGCAGGCAGGAGCCTGGATCCATTGCTGAAGGTCTCTGCATAAACCCCCTGAGGGAACTGACCCTGTGAGGTGGCCCTGCCCCCACTTGAGCAGCTGAACTTGATCTCACACTGAATAGCAGCCCTGCCCCTGCCCAAAGCCCTGAGGCTGGGAAGCAGCATTTGAATCTCAGACCCCAAGTGCTGGCTGGGAGGATCTGGAGGCAAAGTAGGTGTGAAGAGAATACTCAGAAGTCAAGTCACTGGGTGGGGAAAATGCCCAGAAAAGGGAAAAAAAATAAGACTATAGAAGGTTACTTTCTTGGTGAACAGGTATTTCCTCCCTTCCTTTCTGATGAGGAAGAACAATGCTTACAATCAGGGAAAGACACAGAAGTCAAAGCTTCTGTATCCCAACCCACCCAATGGGCTCAGGCCATGGAAGAGCTCAAAAAGGATTTTGAAAATCAAGTTAGAGAGGTGGAGGAAAAACTGGGAAGAGCAATGAGAGACATGCAAGCGAAGCATGAAAAACAAGTAAACACCCTGCTAAAGGAGACCCAAAAAAATGCTGAAGAAAATAACATCTTGAAAAATAGGCTGACTCAATTGGCAAAAGAGGTTCAAAAAGCCAATGAGGAGAAGAATGCTTTCAAAAGCAGAATTAGCCAAATGGAAAAGGAGGTTCAAAAGCTCACTGAAGAATATAGTTCTTTCAAAATTAGAATGGAACAGATGGAGGCTAATGACTTTATGAGAAACCAAGAAATCACAAAACAAAACCAAAAGAATGAAAAAATGGAAGATAATGTGAAATATCTCATTGGAAAAACAACTGACCTGGAAAATAGATCCAGGAGAGAAAATTTAAAAATTATGGGCCTACCTGAAAGCCATGATCAAAAAGAGAGCCTAGACATCATCTTTCATGAAATTATTAAGGAAAACTGCCCTGAGATTCTAGAACCAGAGGGCAAAATAAGTGTTCAAGGAATCCACCAATCGCCTCCTGAAAGAGATCCAAAAAGGGAAACCCTTAGGAACATTGTGGCCAAATTCCAGAGTTCCCAGGTAAAGGAGAATATATTGCAAGCAGCTAGAAAGAAACAATTCAAGTATTGCAGAAATACAATCAGGATAACACAAGACCTAGCAGGTTCTACACTAAGGGATCGAAGGACGTGGAATAGGATATTCCAGAAGGCAAAGGAACTAGGACTAAAACCAAGAATCACCTACCCAGCAAAACTGAGTATAATATTTCAGGGGAAAAATTGGTCTTTCAATGAAATAGAGGACTTTCAAGCATTCTTGATTAAAAGACCAGAGCTAAAAAGAAAATTTGACTTTCAAACATAAGAATGAAGAGAAGCATGAAAAGGTAAACAGCAAAGAGAAGTCATAAGGGACTTTACTAAAGTTGAACTGTTTACATTCCCACATGGAAAGACAATATTTGTAACTCTTGAAACTATTCAGTATCTGGGTACTGGGTGGGATTACACACACACATAGAGAGAGAGTGCACAGAGTGAATTGAAGAGGATGGGATCATATCTTAAAAAAAATGAAATCAAGCAGTGAGAGAGAAATATATTGGGAGGAGAAAGGGAGAAATGGAATGGGGCAAATTATCTCTCATAAAAGATGCAAGCAAAAGACTTATTAGTGGAGGGATAAAGAGGGGAGGGGAGAGAAAAATATGAAGTTTACTCTCATCACATTCCACTAAAGGAAGGAATAAAATGCACACTCATTTTGGTATGAAAACCTATCTTACAAAACAGGAAAGTGGGGGATAAGGGGATAAGCAGGGTGGGGGGGATGATGGAAGGGAGGGCATGGGGAGGAGGGAGCAATTTGAGGTCAACACTCATGGGGAGGGACAGGATCAAAAGAGGGAATAGAAGTAATGGGGGGCAGGATAGGATGGAGGGAAATATAGTTAGTCTTATACAACACGACCATTATGGAAGTCATTTGCAAAACTACACAGATTTGGCCTGTATTGAATTGCTTGCCTTCCAAAGGGAAGGGGTGGGTAGGGAGGGAGGAAAAGAAGTTGGAACTCAAAGTTTAAGGAACAACTGTTGAGCATTGTTCTTGCCACTAGGACATAAGAAATACAAGTAAAGGGATATAAAAAGTTATTTGGCCTTACAAGACAAAAGAGAAGATGGAGACAAAGGGAGAGAGGGATGATAAAAGAGAGAGCAGATTGGTGATAGGGGCAATTAGAATGCTCAGTGTTTTGGGGTGGGGGAGGGGACAAAGGGGAGAAAATTTGGAACCCAAAATTTTGTGAAAATGAATGTTAAAAGTTAAATAAATAAATAAATAGAAAGTGCATAAATAAATAATAAAATAAAAAAAGAATTTCTGTTCAACCAAATCAACCTCACACCTAACCTCTGACTACTCTGTGATAAGGAAGGTAGCTGGGAACAAGGTAAACAATTTGGAGAACCTAGATTCAAATTTGGGCTTTACCTTTTACTACCCTTACCCAGGTATGATAGTAAGTTACTTGACATTACTGGGTCACTAGTTCCTTATTTGTAAAATTTGTGAGGTTTGTATAAGATAGGCTCTGTGGTTCAACCCTGTTATGTGTATGATCTTGTGCTTTTGTTTTGTTTTATTTTCTTTGCTTTGTGCTTGAAGACAGTATTTCGTATGTATCTCCTTTAAATTTAACCTTACTCCTTCTAGCGCTCCAGCCTATTTTAAATTCTGATTCAACTATTTAAATTACCTGTCCCTTTCACTGATTTTTTTATAAGCAAATTCACCAATCACCACTCTTTGAACACTCTTGTTCATGACTGGGAACCTCCCTGGCTAAGCTAGGGAGTAGTCAGCTTTCATTTCTTTTGTTTATTCGTTAGAATGTTACAAAAAGCTGCTAAGTATTATATGGAATTCAAGATGCACAGTGCATATAATATTCTCCCAACCTACCATTCTAGTAATGCTATCAGAAAATAAAATGCTCTTAGTTTGCCATGCTGTGTCCTTATTGAACCCATGCAGATTCCGACAGGTGCATAAATTTGTGTGCTCTCAATATGCATTCTATAATTCATTGCACAATTTTTTTTCTGATAATGGGCAATTGAGCTTATCTGGCTATGACCTCCACAAATTATTTCTCCCTTTTTGAAAGTTAGAACATTACTTGTTCCCTCTTAATCATATTTCATCTATTTCATTCTCCCTAGCTCCTTAAAGATTGACATTAATGGCTCTCAGACCCCATCTACAAGTTATCTGAGGCCCTTGAAACATAATGTATTTGGCTCTGTAGGACTTAACATATTTAGAGAACCTGGTCTCAAAATAATACAATAAATTTCCAGAGAATACTAGTTTTTTAAATGGTTTCATATACAATATTTCATGTTAGTAAAATCCTTGTCAGACAGGCAAAGGAGATATTTTATAAATGAGCAAAGTAAAGCCTAGAGAGTTTAAGAGATTTACTCAAGATAATAGAGCTAGAGAGTGGCAGAAATAGAGATTGGAGCAGATCTGATCACCCTAAGTTCATCATTCCTTCTACTATACTACAAGCTCTGCTTAGCTATTACTTGATGCCTTGATGTGAACTTCAGTTTCTTCTTTGTATCATCTCTTCTACCCTTTAGTTTGAAGAATTTCTTTCTTGATCAGAGAAAAAGGTAACAGGAATATGAATAGTTTAGGATTCTGTATTATCTATTGATTTCATGGATTGTTCTGTGAGAACCTGAACTATCCCTTCTTTTACTCAGAGAATACTGATAAAGGTCTTTTTTATTCTTATTATTTTTCCTTAACCCCAGTTTATTCTGAACTTTGACCTTTCTGATATATTTCTTAAGAGGTCTGAGCCAATCTCTGGTATGCTTCCTTGGTAATGTGACCTTATTTCCATCTTTTATACGTGTCCTTTTAAAATTTTAGCTCATTGAATTTGAGCTCTATGTGCAACTACATTGGTTTGGTAAAAAATGAATACCTATTTTGTCCCTCATTAGGAGTTGTTGAGACTAAGTACAATTTGCTGTTGTAAAGTCTACTATCTCTTAAGCCCTATGCCACTGTTTTTACTGAACTTTTGATGTCTTTTCCCCTAATTTTTATCATATGAATATGAGCAAACTCATTATGTTCCCTCAATACCCACTTCTGCCACCCCCCTGCATACATATCCTTTGCTGTTACAAAATCTTTTATGATAAGAACACTTAAAAATATTCTATGCCATTACATAGGCTTTCCCCATTCCAGGGGTACTCTCCCTGTTTACCTCAATTACTTGTGGCCTCTATTTCCTTTTGAGGCTTTCCTCTTTCTCAGGTTATTTACCAATTGACCCAGTTGTTTTTACCCAGTAACACACACACACACATATGGATACATATGTGTATATACACACACACATACATACATGCATACAAATATATTTTCATTTTTGTCTCATTCTCTCCAAGTTCCTAGTACGGTGCCACATATTGAACACTTAATAAATGCTTTTTAAGTAGAATTGAACACTCCAGCTCTTCTATTTTAACCTCTGGACTTGCCATTCCAAAAGTATAATGTGAAGTTCTACACATTTGCAGAAAACTCTCTTATTTGGTCAAAATTGAATATTCTGATCATATGTGACAGGCAGAGTTGGTTAGAGCTTGAAAAAAGCAAAAGAGATATTATCCTCTCTTGACTTCCACTTATACAAAGAAGGGAAGATTCCAAATTCACTTCAAATCTCAAAAGAGAGAGAAAGACTGAAATACTTTTACTCCTCTCTCAAAACTGAATCAAATCTCACTATATCACTCGCGTAATGAATAAACTCCAATACCTAAATATCATTGCTTGAATGAAATGTAAACACTTGTCTTTGGTATGTAAAGTCCTTGACAGTCTGTCCCCAACCGATATTTACAGTTTAATCATCTTTTAATCCTCCTACCATAACTATGTCTCATATAACATTCCATGCCATACTTACACATTTGTCCTCTCTGTCCCTGCTGTATACATCTTCACACCTGATATTTACAATTCTAATTCCTCCTTTCATTCAAAAACTATCCAATGTAGAAAGAAAAGGGGAGATATAGAATGGGCTAAATTATCTCACATAAAGGAACCAAGAAAAAGCTTTTGCAGTGGCGGGAAAGAAGGAGATGAGGGAGAGGAAGTGAATATTAAGTTCATCAGAATTGGCTCAAGAGGGAATGACATACACATTCATTTGGGTATGGAAATCTATCTTACTCTAAAGGAAAGAGGAGAAGGGGATAACATAAGAAGGAGAAAGGTTGAGGGAAAGAGCCAAGATAGTGGAGTGTATTGCCAAGACAATATTCACAGCACTGTTGTACGTGAGCATAGTTGTCAGTTGCACAATATAAAAGACTCTCTATATAGAAGGCAGAAGAAAAACCTTTATTTAGATACCAGAAAGCCAAATCCCAGAAGCAGAAAGCCAAATCCATCACGGTGACCAAGAAGTTAATAAACATGATCACAGGGAACACGGGCTTTGCAGGGAGCAAAGCTATTCCCAAGCCTCCCTGCCTCAACCAGGACCTTCTCACAAGCAAATACTCAGGAGCCTGAGCCTTGCTGCGGGTGCCTACCTGTGCCCTCTCACCTCTACCCTACAGTGCTCACTCATTTCCTCCCAGTTCTTCTCCACCCTTCCTGTTCTGCCTATTTGGGAAGCTCCTTCCACCATACCTGACTTTGGCTTCCAGGCAATTTAAGTAAATCTCATTGCTCTATTGATGAATAAGAAAGCTCTTTCCATTAAAATTACTATTACATGGAGTAAAAGCAGGGACTTCCATGAACTCTCCCCCAATGCCCTCCAAATACCTGTAAAAAATTCTAGAGCTACAGAACCAACAAAATGATAGAGTTAAACAAATCCCCAGCTCAAGACAACCTGGAAAGTTAACCATAAGTGTCTTTCACACCAGGCAGTGAGTGGAGTGCATTCCAGCATGGGCTGCACCTGCATAGACCAGCCAGAACAGGCCTCAGGGGACTGAATCATTGGCAGTTGTGTTAGTTTCCAAACTTCTCAACCCACAAATGCCAAAAAAGGTCAGTGAAAAAACTCTGTGTGACCTGGGTGAAAGAGGAGCTTGCAGTCTAGCCAAGTCCAGCCCAAGCCTCAGGGCAGTGGGGGCAGGAGTGTGTCACAGAGGAAGGGTAGAGGCTGCTTCTGGAGCTTTGGACCCACAGATGGTGGGGCATAGAGAGGCTGATACAAAATCACTGAAGTCTGGAATAGTATACCTACTTCCACCCCCACCCCAAATGGAAGCACAGTCCCATCTTGATAGAGTTAGAAAGTTAAATATTTGACTGAGAAGAAGAATAAATATTGTAAAAGAACTTAGACTATAGAATCTCACTTTGGTTAGAAGGAAAATCAGGGAGTACAACCAGAGTAGGATAGCAGTGTCAAAGCTCCTATATCCAAAGCCTCCAAGAAGAATTTGAATTGGTTGCTGACCATGGAGGAGCTCAAAGAGGATTTTGAAAATCAAGTAAGAGAAGTAGAAGAAAAATTGGGAAAAGAAATGACAGTGATGCAAGAAAACCATGAAAATCGAGTCAATAGCTTGCTAAAGGAGACCCCCAAAATACTGAAGAAAATGACACTTTAATAATAGACTAACCCAAATAGCTAAAAAAGTCCAAAAAGCCAATGAGGAGAAAAATGCCTTAGAAAGCAGAATTGCCCAAATGGAACAGGATATCCAAAAGCTCACCAAATAAAATTATTCCTTCAAAATTAGAATGGAACAAATGGAAGCTAATGACTTTATGAGAAATCAACCAATTATAAAACAGAACCAAAAGTATGAAATAATAAAAGACAACCTCATTGGAAAAATAGAAACACCTCACTGGAAAAATCACTGATCTAGAAAACAGATCCAGGAGACATAATTTAAAAATTATTGGACTACCTCAAAGCCATGATCAAAAAAAAAAAAAAAAAAAGCTTAGACATCATCTTTAAAAAAATTATCAAGGAAAACTTTCAAGAAATTATCAAGAATATTTGAGAACTAGGGGGTAAAATAGAAATTGAATGAATCCACCAATTGCCTCTGGAAAGAGATACTAAGAGGAAAGTTCCTAGGAATATTGTAGCCAAATTCCAGAGTTCCCAGGTGAAGGAGAAAAATTGCAAGAATCCAGAAAGAAACAATTTGAGTATTGTGGAAATGCAAACAGGATAAAACAAGATCTAGCAGCTTCTACATTAAGGGATTGAAGGGAGGTGAGGGAACATAGCCAAGATGGCAGAGTAGAAGCATGGACTTACTCAACCTCTCCTCGCAAACACCTTAAAATGCCTATAAAAATTACTCTAAACTAATTCTAGAGCAGCAGAAGCCACAAAATGACAGAGTGAAACTGATTTTTAGCCCAAGGCAACCTGGAAAACTGACAGGAAGAGTCTATTAAACCAGGCTCGGAGAGGATCACAGCCTATTATGGACTGTGCTGGCAAAGACCAAACTAGAACAGACCTCAGGGCACTGGCAGCTTCTGCAGTTTTCAAATTTTCCACCCACAAACACCAAAGATAACTTCAAAGGTCAGTGAGAAACCTCTCTCACCTGGGTGAGAGGGGATCGTGGACCTCCCACAGCAGTGACTACTTCTGGAGCTCTAGGCCTTCCAGAGCACCTGATCTGAGTCTCAGGCCTGAGTGGTGGTCCTGGTATGGTTAAACTTGCTTTTATACCCATTATCATTTCCTAACACATTAGAATAAACTTGATCATAGCTGTGTAGGCATTTAGCTATGATTTTGTTAAAAACTACAAGTCTAAAGTAAATCAGAAAGTATGCATCTGCTATCTACATAAATATAAATATCACCATTTTGAAAGAAGAGATTACAAATTTTAAATATTCACAGACTCCTATTGACAGGGGTATATATTTGTAAAATTGTGAAGCAGGTGTCCTATCACAACCCTAGTTTGGGACGTTAGCACTATAAAAACCCTAAAAGTAAAACGTTAATGTTAATTATATTATTATATTTTTTAATATTTTCTTAAATAATAAATTATATCATACTATGTTTATCATGTTGTGTCATATATAATTATGTTAAATTATATTATAATTAAACATCAGTAAGAAACATGCTTAGATGATTCAAACATGGAACAACTTTATGTTTAGCTTTACTGTATGAGAAACCAGGTCATAATTAGTCTTGAGGTACTTGGAGCAAAAAAGTAAAATAAAATGAACCAATGATCACTTTGTATATTTAACTTTAATCATCAAAATTCCCATTTAATAATTAACACTTATTCCTTCAGTTTAAACATGCCTTTAAGCTCAGTCCATCAATCATTAGCCATTTATGTATCAACTACTATATGTCAGACACTGTTTCTTGCTGAGGATAAATAAAAAAAGAAAAAAAAATCTAGCTAAACTAGGCTCTGCTTTATTATATATTATATTGGTGAAGATATCAGGCAGATACATATAATTAGAATGTATATAAAATAATAAATAATTTTGGGAGAACAAGAACCATGAACTAGAAGTTAAGGGCTGGATTAAGAAAGGCTTCGTATCAGAAAAAAGCAAGGGATAATTCTTTTTTGTTTGTTTAGTATTTTATTTTCCCCAGTTACATGTAAAAACAATTTTTATTGTTCATTTTTAAAACTCTGAGTACCAAATTCTTGCCCTTCCTGCCTCTCCACTCCCCTCCCATTGTTTAGACGAGCAATTCCATGCAGGATATACAGGTATAGTCATGCAAAACATATTCATAATAATCATTTTGTGAAAGAAAACATAGACAAGAAAAAAAGCCGAAGGAAAATAAAGTTTAAAAAATATGCTTTCATCTGTATTCACACACCAACTATTCTTTCTCTGGGAATGGATAACATTTTTCATCATAAGTCCTTCAGAGTTGTGTTGAATCACTTTAATACTGAGAATAGCTAAGTCGTTCATGGCTGACCATCTTATAATATTGCTGTTATTTTGTATACAGTACATTTTACTTTGGATCAGTCCATGCAAGTCTTTCCGGGTTTTTCTGAGTGCATAGTGCTCATCATTTCTTATAGTTCAATAGAATTCCATCATAATAACATACCACCACTTGTTCAGCCATTTCCTAATTGATGGGCATCCCTAAACTTCTGATTCTTTACCCCCAGAAAAGAGCCGCTATAAATGTGTTTTATATATACATATATATATATATATATATATATATATATATATATATATATATGTATATCCTTTTCCTTTTTTTAATCTCTTTTGGGATACAGACCTAGTAGTGGTGTTGCTAAGTCAAAGGGTATGGATGACTTTATAACTCTTTGCATATAGTTCCAAATTGCTCTAGTAAGTTTTTCTGTCACTTCACAACTGCACCAGAAGTATGTTAAAGTCTCATTTTTCCCATGTTCCCTCCACCATTTGTCATCTGGCTTTACTGTCTTGTGAGCCAATTTAATAGGTATGAGATAGTAGGTCAGAATTATTTTAATTTGCATTTCTTCAATCACCAGTGAGAGTATTTTTTTTTTCCATATGGCTATAGATAGCTTCAATTACTTTATTTGAAAAGTGATCTAAATCATTTGGTGAATGAGTCTTATTTTTATAAATTTCACTCAGTTCTCTGTATGTTTAAGAAATATGACCTTTATCAGAGAAATTACTTCAAATTTTTTTCACAGTTACTAGTGCAAACTGTATTTCCCTCCACCTTGTTCCCCCATTCATTCCATTCTTTCTTTCATCCTTCCTTCCTTCCTTCCTTCCTTCCTTCCTTCCTTCCTTCCTTCCTTCCTTCCTTCCTTCCTTCCTTCCTTCCTTCCTTCCTTCCTTCCCCCCAGTTCAATGTGAAGCTCATACATTCTACCACAATGGGTCCCTGACCAAGCTCCATTTAATGCCTACACTTTGTACTCTCCTGGCTTTGAGTGAATTTAGAGTGAATTTCATTGGTAACTGTTTCTCTTTGGAACGGCAATCCTGAAGGTTGATTTTTTTTTTGTTCTGTTTTGTTTTGTTTTTAATTAAAAGGGTCAACCCTTAATTCACTTCTTAAAGAGGAGAGGACAATTCCCTGGATGGTCATTACCTCACTGAAAAGTACCTGAAAAGGCCTCAACCTTAAAGGGCAAGGGTCTCCCATTGGATGCTGGGTCATCTCCAGTCATCTTGATGAATATCTGGTCACTGGATTCAGATGGCCCTGGAGGAGAAAGTGAGGCTGGCCATGTCCTCATGTCCTTGATGTCACTGCCTTCTTTGAAAATGAAGGACAAACACAACAACAGTTATTTGGTGTTCTAGTTCCCTCATGTAATTTATTTGCTAGCACAATTCTAATCCCTTTTTTTGATAAAGACATTTGTCCTTTAACATACATAATTACATGATTTTGAGCTATAAATTTCATATTCTCAAAGGGTTGGAGCTGGAGTGATTTCAGAAGCCATACCTTTCATTTTCTAGATTTTAAAAAACAAAACAAAACAACAGCAAAAATAAGACTCATAGACCCAGAGAAGAGAAGTGAATTTTCCAAGGTCTTACTGGGAAAAAATGGCATATTCCCAGATCATTTTTTTTTCTGATTCCAAATTAAGTAGTCTTTTGACAATGCTCATCTAAAAAGATGAAGAAAAGGTCATGTTATTGGGATAGGATGAGGAAAATATTTTTTTTTATTAATTCATTTATTTTTAGTTTTCAGCATTCACTCCCATAAGATTTATTGTTCCAAATTTTCTCCCCATTTCTCCCCTTGTACTTTAAAACAGCATGCCATTTGATATAGACTATACGTATATATTCATATTGAACCTATTTTTACATTAATCATGTTGTAAAGTAGAATTAGAACCAATGGGAGAAAGAAGAAACAAATTTAAAAAAGAACAAAAAAGATAGAGAGCAAATAATATGTTTCAACCTGCATTCAGATGCCACAATTCTTTTTCTGTATGAGGACAGAATTTTCCATCATGAGTCCTTCGGAGTTGTATTGGATCCTAGCATTGCTAAAAAGAGATGTCTATCAAAATTAGTCATCGAACATTGTACTGTTACTGTGTCCAATGTTCTCTTGGTTCTGCTCACTTCAGTGAGGATCAGTTCATGTAATTCTGTCCACGTTTTTCTGAACTCTGTCTGCTTAGCATTTCTTATAGTAAAATAGTATTCAATTACATTCATGTACCTCAGTTTGTTCAGCCATTCCACAACTGATGGACATTGCCTCAATGTCCAATTCTTGGCCACCGCAAAAAGATTTGCTGTAAGTAATTTTGTACATGTGGGTCCTTTTCCCATTTCTTTGCTCTCTTTGAGATATGGACCCATAAGTGGGTGTGTGTTCGTCTTCATTGCCTAGGAAGACCATGCCATCAGAGAAATAATGACATGACTTGCACTTGACTTTGTTCTGAGTGAGGGAGGGCTGTGCAGCTCACCAGCCTTTCTCCTCCAGAGTCATCTGAATCCAGTGATCAGATATTCATCAGGATGACTGGAAGTGACCCTGGATGAGGCAATTGGAATTAAGTGACTTGCTCAAGGTCACACAGTTAGTGAGTGTCAAGTGTCTGAGGTGAGATTTGAACTTCTGACTCCTGCACTGGTGCTCTATCCACTGCACCACCTGCTGGGTCAAAGGGTATGCATAGTTTTATCAGCATTTGGGCATAGTTCCAAATTGTTCTCCAGAATGATTGGATCAGTTTACAACTTGACCAACAATGCACTAGTGTTCAATTTTCCCTCATCTTCTACAACATTTATGATTTTCCAGTTTTGTCATATTATTCAATATGATAGGTTTGATATGGTACCTCAGAGTTGTTTTGACTTACATTTCTCCAATTAGTAATGATTTAGACCATTTTATATGATTACAAATGGCTTTAATTTTTTCCCCTGAAAACTACCTGTACATATCTTTTGACCATTTATCATTTGAGAAATAACTTGTATTCTTATAGATTTGACTCAGTTCTCTATATATTTTAGAAATGAGGTCTTTATCAGAGACACTAGTTGTTACAAATATATATTTCCCAGTTTTCTGCTTCCCTTCTAAATCTTGGTTGCATTAGGTTTGTTTGTGCAAAAACTTTTCAATTTAATGTAACCAAAATTATCCAGTTTGCATTTCATAATGCTTTCTGTTTCTTATTTGGTCATAAATTCTTCCACTCTCCGTAAAGCTAACAGGTAAACTAGCCCTTCCTCTCCCAGTTTGATTATAGTGTCAGTTTTTATATCTAAATTGTGTACTCATTTGAACTTTATTTTGGTATATGATGTGAGGTGTTGTTTTATGCCTAGTTTCTGCAATGCCATTTTCCAATTTTCTCTGCAGTTTTTGTCAAATGGTGACTTCTTATCCCAGAAACTGGGATCTTTGGGTTTATCAAACAGTAGATTACTATGGTCATTGACTATGGTATCTTGTGTATCTAACCTATTCCATTGATCCATCACTATATTTCTTATTCAGTACCAAGTGGTTTTGATAATTGTTGCTTTATCATACAGTTTAAGATCTGTTATGGCTAGGTTACTTTCCCTAAAATTTGTTTTTCATTAATTCCCTTGATATCCTGAATCTTTTGTTCTTTTTTACCTTAGCTGAAGCACAATATGTTCTACTCCAGTATTTTAGTTTTACCCTGTGTATATCCCTCTGTTTCAAATGTGCAGCATATTGTAGGGACTATATTTTTAATCCATTCTTCTATCCACTTAAATTTTATTGAAAAGTTCACCCCATTAAAATTCACAGTTATGATTACTATCTGGGTCTTTCTCTTCATCCTAGCCCCTGCTCCCACCATGCATGCTTTTTTTTCTTCATTCTCCTTTTCTTTCATCATTAGAGTTTTGCTTTTGACTACTGCCTCCCTCAATCTGCCCTCTTTTCTGTTCCTCCTCTCTGTTCTTTTCCCCTTCTCCTCCTAGTGCCTGTAAAGCAAGGTTAGATTTCTATATCTAACTGAATATGTTATTCCCTCCTGGAGCCAAATCCAATAAGAACAACGTTCAAGCAATGTTCATCTGGCCCTCTTTGTTCCTTCTACTTTAATATATTTTTGTGCCTTTTCATGTGAGGTAATTTACCTTTTTCTGTCACCTCCTTTCCTTTTATCCCAGGACAATCCCTTTTCACCATTTTCTTAGGCTTTTATCTTCACATCAAAATTACCTTAAACCCACCCCTTCTGTCTATGTATATACCTTCTAAATGTCATGATAAAGCTACGGTTCTCAAGAGTTATAAGTGTCATCTTCCCATGTATGGAAGCAAACAGTTTGCCTTATTGAATGACATATTTTTTTTTCCTTTCCTGTTTACCTTTTTTTATGCCTCTCTTGATTCTTGTATTTGAAGATGAAACATCCCATTGAGTTCTTGTCTTTTAATCAAGAAAGTTTGGAAGTCCCCTATTTCATTAAATATCCATCTACTCCCCATAAAGATTATGCTAAATTGCAGTGGGTAGTTGATCTTTGGTTGTAATCCAAGCTCCTTTGCCTTACGGAATATCATATTTCAATCCATTTGATCTTTTAGTGTAGAAATGACAAGATCTTGCTTAATCTTGACTGTGGTTCCATGATATTTGAATTGTTTTTTTTGACTGCTTGCAGCATTTTATCATTGACCTGGAAAATATGGAATTTGGCTAAAACACTCCTTGGCATTTTCAATTAGGGATATCTTTCAGAAGGTCATACTTGGATTCTTTAGATGATTTTGTTACCCTCTGCTTCTAGAACCTGAGGGCAGTTTTCCTTCATGATTTCCTGAAAGGTGCTCTTTTTTATCATTGCTTTTGATGGAGCAATAATTCTTAAATTACCTCTCCTCAATCTATTTTCCAGGTAAGTTGTTTCTTTCTTTTTTTTTTTTCAGTGAGGTATTATACATTTTCTTCCTTTTTTGTTATTTTTTTTATTTGGTTTGACTGATTCTTGATGTCTCACAGAGTCATTAGCTTCCACTTGACCAATTCTAATTTTTAATTAACTGTTTTCTTCAGTTAGCTTTTGTACCTCCTCCACTTGACCAATTCTACTTTTAAGGAGTTGTTTTCTTCAGTGTACTTTTTCCCCCATTTTGTCAATTGTATTTTTAAAGGTATTGTTCAATTTTTATTTTACCTCTCTTATGTGACTTTTAAAATTCTTATTGAGTTCTTCAAGAAGATTTTTTTTTTTGGTTTGAGACCAGCTCATATTCCCACTGGAGTTTTTGGATATGGGTCTATTAACAATGTTGTCCTCCCCTGAATTTCTATTTTGATCTTCCCTTTCACCAAGATACTTCTCATGATCATTGTTTTTCTTTGTTGCTTTTTGCTCATGCTGTTTGCCTTTTTTATGACTTTTAAAGTTGGTCTCTATTTCTAGGGTACAGAGGGCACTGCCCCTGACTTCTAGTGTTGGGGACTAGGGGACCTGATTACTGGTTCTGTGTGCTGGAGTCTCAGGTGCTGGCAGCTGGAGGCTGGCAGCTTACCTAGTGCTGAGGTGGAGCTGGTTGTGGTGGCTGGTGTGTGCCTTGTGTTGGTACTTGCCTATTCTACCACCCTGGGGCTCAGAATCTCCTTCTGGTTTGCTGAAGCAGGGCTTGCTGCTGGCTTGCTGGGATGCCTCCCATCCTGTACTGGTCTTCTTCAGCTGCCAAAAAGAGGGACCTTTAATATAATCCTCCTAGCCTCCCAAGCTAACAAACTGTTGCTCTCAGTCTTTCTGCTGGCTCCATTATTTGAGGACTGTTCCTGGGGTGATATTTTCTGGGTTTTTCAAGGTCCATAAGGGAAGATGAGAGTGACTTACTATTTAATCTTCTATTCTGGCTAGCAGAAGTCAAAATAGATGACTTTCACATGTATTTTCTGTAGGCTGATAGCTCTAGGAGCAAAGGCTGCTGCTGCTGCCATCATTGTTACAGCCAATTCAGTCACCCCCAAGCCTTCTTCTGATTTGTAGGAGCCTGAGCTGCATTGCCATGCCCTGTACTGGACTGAGCTTCTCTCTCGCCCAGTTCCAACAGGATTCTTGCACTGATCTTCTAAGTTGTCTCTGGTGTCTGTGGGCTGACAAATCTGGAAACCACCCCTGCTACCAGTGATTCAATGCCCCAAGATCTTCTCTGAATTTGCTGAGGTCAGGGTCTACACTGGCACAGCCTGTGGCTAGACTGCACTCCTCTCTTAGCCTGGTGCAACAGACCCTTCCTGTAGACCTTCCAGGTTGTCTTGTGCTGGAAATCTGTGTCACTCTGTCTCTTTTGGGGTTCCACTTCTCTGAAATTTGTTTAGTCACTTTTGAAAAGTATTTGAAGGAGTTTTTGGGGAAAGCTCAGGAGAGTCCCTGCTTTTACTTGGCCATTTTGGCTCCATTCAAGGAGACTGAATTTAAAAGCATCAAGCTGTGTCAGGAAGTATATGGTTATCTTGCTACTAAGAGTTATAGGTTTCACTTTTTATTGTCCTCACCTGAAGAGAGTCTACCAGAGAGACTATGAAAAGAATTGAGGAAAATTTATTGGCAATCCTTCCTCTGAGGACGGTCATGAATGGGAAGGTATTTAAGGAAAACCAGACCTTTCTGTCTTCTCTGCAGATGGACACTACTATATGAACTGTTTTTTCTTATTAGAACATGATTTCCTTGAGAGCAGGCCTCTCCTGATTTTCAATCTGTATCTCCAATAATTGACACTTTTTTGTTGTTGTCCTTAAAAAGTAAGCACTAGATAATTGCTTTCTAGGGGTAGCTAGGTTAGACAGTGGATAGTGTCACGCCTGTAGTCAGGAAGATCTAACTTCAAATACAGCTTCAGATAATTATTAGCTTTGTTATTCTGAGTAAGCACTTAATCCTCAATTTCCTCATGTGTAAAATGAGCTGGGGAAGGAAATAACAAACCACTCCAGTATCTTTGCCAAGAAAACCCCAAATGGAGTCACAAGAATTGAATATAACTGAATAATATTTTTGTCACCTCTTTACTTAAAGAACTAATAAGAGATTATACTAGGTTAATAAGCCTTAAGCAGCCAAAGAAAGGTTTCTATGTTTTCATTTCCTAGATAAAATAAATTAAGATAACTCCATGAACTCTCTCATTTAGACTGCTGATGTTAGTAACAAATAACAGTGAAGTTAACCATTCTCGAATCAGTATAATGGGAGTTAAACACTCACACAAACACACACACATACACACAGACAAGGTTTTGTCAGTAGGAACACCTAGAAATTTTTTTTTGTTATTGCTTAGTGATATAGTCATGTCCAATTCTTTGTGACCCTATAGACTATAACATACCAAGCCCTTTTGTCCTCTACTATATTTCAAAGTTTGTCCAAGTTCATGTTTGTTGTTTGCACAATACTATCTATCCATCTCATCTTTTGCCATCCTCTTTTCCTTTTGCCTTCCACCTTTCCTAACATCAGAATGTACAGTCAAAATGTTTAAGCTTCATCTTCAGCATTTGACCTTCCAGTCAATAGCCAGAATTAATTTCTTTATGTATTGACAACATTGATACCCCCTATAGAGACTTCAAAAAGCATTTGGGCTAGAAAGTGAGTTATGACTATCTGGGAATGTGAAATGGGTATAATTCATTTCTAATGGAGTTTATCTCTGTAACTCTTGCATGGTTAACTAACATAGCTTTAACCAAAATCTGCATGATTTATAAGTACTTGGGTTATCAGGATAACCCAAGATTTAGCAGCATCTACATTAAGGAATAGGAGGGCCTGGAATACAATATTCTGAAAGTCAAAGGAGCTAGGATTAAAACCAAGAAGCACTGCAAAATTGAGTATAATGCTTCAAGGGAAAAATTGACATTCAATTAAATTGAGGACTTTAAAGCATTCTTGATGAAAAGACCAGTGCTGAATAGAAAATGTGACTTTCAAATACAAGATTCAAAAAATCATGAAGAAGCAAACAGGAAAAATAAATCATAAGACACTTATTAAAGTTGATTGGTTTACATTTCTACATGGAAATATGATATTTTTAACTCATGAGACTTTCTCAGTATTCGGGTAGGTGGAAGGAATAGACACATACATGAACACAAACATATATATATACATATGTACACATACACACATATATAGATAGATAGATAGATAGATAGATAGATAGATAGATAGATAGATAGATAGATAGATAGACAGATATAGATATATACAGACACACACACAGAAGGGACAGAGAGAGAGAAGATAGAGGGTGAGTTGAATATGTAGGGTTGATATCTAAAAATAAAATTAAGGGGTGAAAGAGAAGAATGTATTGGGAGAAGGAGAAAGGGAGAGTTAAAATGGAGTTAATCATCTCACATAAAAGAGGCAAGAAAAACTTTCCCAGTGGAGAGGAAAAGGGGGGAGGTGAGAGGGAATAAGTGAACCTTACTCCCATTGGATTTAACTTAAGGAGGGAATACCTTAAACACTCAATTGGTTATGGAAGTATATCTTGCCCTACAGGAAAGTAGGGAGGAAGGGAATAAGAAAGGGAGGATGATAGAAAAGAGGGCAAATGGGGGAAGGGATAATCAGAAGCAAAAACTTTTGAGATGGGACTGGATCAAAGGAAAGAATAGAATAAATGGGGAAGAGGATAAGATGGAGGGAAATATAGTTGGTCTTTCACAACATGACTGTTATGGAAGTGTTTTTCATTACTGCACATGTATCATCCATATCAAATTGCTTCCCTTCTCAATGATAGTGGGTGGGGAGGGACGAAGGGAGAGAACGTAGAACTCAAAGTTTTAAAACTGAATGTTAAAGGGTGTGGAGCCAAGATGGCAGAGTAGAAGGATGGACCTGTTCTACTTCTACCCCCATAGCCTATAAAATACCTGGAAAAAAAAAATGACCAAACAAATTCTAGAGCAACAGAAGTCACAAAACAACAGAATGAAAGAGATTTCTAGCCCAAGACAGCCTGGGAGAACAACAGGAACGGTCTATTGCACCAGTCTCAGAGCAGAGCAGACCACAGTTCACCCTTGACCTAGGGGCACTGCATGGACGGTTCTGGAGCAGGTTTCAGGAAGCAGAATCACAGGTAGTAGCTATGGTTCCCAGATTTCCCACCCCACAAACACCACAAACTCAGCTTCAAAGGTCAGCAAGAAAGAGCTTTCACCTGCGTGAAAGGGGAGTAGCTTCTGGGCCCAGCCCCAGTCCTAGGGCAGTGGCAGCTGTTGCAGCAGCAGTGTCCATTTTTTCAGTCCTCAGCCTAAAGACCCTAGGGAAATCAAGCAGTTGATCTGGGTCTCGGTTCTGAGTGGTGGTCCTAGACTGAGAAGGAGCACTGGCATGGTGGAGCTGGTGGTGGATCTGGAGAGGGAGTCCTACTCATAGATCCTAGGCAGAAAGGAATACTTCTGGTTGCTCATAGACCACAGCACAGGCCAGGAGAGGAGGAAACTCCTCTCCCTTGATTGTGCCACTTTGGAGGAACTAATAACTTCCAGCATACCATCAAAGGAAGACACAAAATTCAAGATTTCTACATCCAGAACCTCCAAAAAAATATAAAATGATGTAAAAACATGAAGAATGCAAAAATGATTTTGAAAATCAAGTAAAAGAGGTGGAGGAAAAATGGGGAAGAGAAAGGAGAGCAATGCAAGAAAATCATGAAAAGCAAATCAACAGCTTGCTAAAAGAGACCTGCAAAAATGCTGAACATAGCACCCTTAAAAGTAGACTAACCCAAATGGTATAAGAGATTCAAAAAGTCAATGAGGAGAAGAATGATTTGAAAAGCAGAATTAGTCATATGGAAAAGGAGATTCAAAAGCTCACTGAAGAAAATAATTCTTTAAAAATTAGAATTGAGCAGATGGAAGATAATGACTTTATGAGAAACAAAGAAGTTACAAAACAGAAACAAAAGGATGAAAAAAAATAGAAGACAATGTGAAATATCTCATTGGAAAAACAACTGAGATGGAAAATAGATCCAGGAAAGACAATTTAAAAATTATGGGACTACCTGAAAGCCATGATCTAAAAAAGAGCCTAGACAGCATCTTTCATGAAATTATCAAGGAAAACTGCCCCGATATTCTAGAACCAGAGGGTAAAATAAATATTGAAAAAATCCACTAATCACGTCTTGAAAGAGAACAGAAAAAAAAAAGAAAAAAAAAGAAAACTGCTAGGAATATTGTAGTCAATATTCCCAGGTCAAGGATAAAATATTGTAAGCAACCAGAAAGTAACAACTGGAGTATCGTGGAAATACAATCAGGATAAAACAAGATCTAGCAGCTTTTACATTAAGGGATTGCAGGGATTAAATAATATTCCAGAAGTCAAAAGAACTAGGAATAAAACCAAGAATCACCTACCCAGCAAAACTAAGTACAATACTTTAGGAGAAAAATGGTCATTCAATGAAACACAGGACTTTCAAGCATTCTTGATAAAAATACCAGAGCTGAATAGAAAATTTGACTTTCAAACACAAGAATGAAGAGAAACATGAAAAGATAAACAGGAAAGAGAAATCATAAGAGATTTACTAAAGTTGAACTGTTTTACATTCCTACATGGAAAGTTAATATTTGTAACTCTTGAAACTTTTCTCAGTATTTGGGTAGTTGGAGGGATTATACATACACATATATAGACAGAGGGCACAGGGTGAGATGAATAGGAAGGGATGTTATCTAAAAAAGCAAAATTAAAGGATGAGAGCAATATATTGGGAGGAGAAACTGAGAAGTTGAATGGGGCAATTTTTCTCTCATAAAAGAGACAAGAAAAAGCTTTTCCAGTGGAATGGAAAAGAGGGAAAGTGAGAGGGAAAAAAGTAAAGCTTATTCTCATCACATATGACTTAAGGAGTGAATAACATGGACACTCAATTTGGTATAAAAAATCTATCTTACACTACAGGAAAGTAGGGGAGAAAGGGATAAGTGAGGTGGGAGGATGATAGAAAGGAGGGTAAATGGGAGGAAGGAGTAATTAGAAGCAAATTATTTTGGGAAGAGACAAGGTTAAAAGAGAGAATAGAATAAATGGGAGGGAGGTTAGGATTGAGGGAAATATAGTTAGTCTTTCACAACATGACTATTAAGAAATTCCTTTGCATAACTACACATATATAGCCTATATTGAATTGTTTGCCTTTTCAGTGGGGATGGATGAGGGTAGAGGAAGAGAGAGAAGCTGAAACTAAAAGTCTAAGGAACGAATGTTGACAATTGCTTTTGCATGCACCTGGGAAATAAGAAATGAAGGTAATGGGGCATAGAAATCTATTTTGCCATACAAGAAAATAGAAAAGATGGGAATAAGGGAAGAGAGGGGTCTGATAGAAGGCAGCGTAGATTGGGGGAAATGTGTAATCAGAATGCTCACTGTCTTGGGGTGGGGGAAGGGGAGAAATAGGGAGAAAATTTCAGACTCAAAATCTTGTGAAAGTGAATGTTGAAGACTAAAAATAAATTAATGAAAAGATGTTAGGGGCAAAATTTGAAAGAAAAAAAAGAAATCAGGTTAGACTACATGAAGCATCCCAAATAAAATGATAAATAATCCATGTTTGTCAAGAAAATTCAGAACCCATAATGACTCTGCTCCGTAAGCTAAAATTTTTCAGATTCTAAAGGAATAAAATATAGATTACGAGATATATACATACATATGTATGTATGTGTATATATGTATATGTACACAAATACACATATATACATGCATGCATACATATGTGCATAAGTTCTCAGATGAAATAATAAACCAGTAAGCATTTATTCCATCCTTAATATGCACCCAGTAATCTATGAAGTGCCAGGAATACAAAGAAAGGCAAACACAGTTCTTGCCTTCAAGGAGTTCATGTTCTTTTTTAAATAATATTCTTTTTCCCCTATTACATATTAAGAAAAAAAATTTAGCATTCATTTTTACAAGATTTTTGACTTCTGAATTTTTTCCCTTCTTCCCTTTTTCCCTCCCCTCTTCTGAAAATGTTAGGCAGTTAGATATAGTTTTCACATGTGTTATCATGAACACATATTTCAAAATCTATCACAGCTGGAGAAGAAGATCAAAAGGAAATAAAACTATGAGTAACAATAAGGTCATTTGGAAAATGTGTTTTAACGTGCATTCTGAGTCTTTCAGTTCTTTATCTGGATATGGATAGCACTCTCCTTTCTGAATCCTTTGTATTTATCTTGGATCAGTGTGTTGCTGAGAAGTGATGAGTCATTCATACTTGATAATAGTGTGGTGTTACTGATACTCTGTACAATGCTTTCCTGGATCTGCTCATTTCACTTTGCATCAGTTTGTACAAGTCTTTCCAGTTTTTTTTTTTTTCTTGAAAACTCTGTTCTTCATGTCTTACTGCACAATAGTATTCCATTAAATTCTCATTCCACAGATTGTCCAGTAATTCCCCAGTTCATGCACATTTCCTCAAGTTCCAATATTTTTTTTACCACAAAAATGGCTTCTATAAATATTTTTGTGTATGTGGGTTCTTTTCCTTTTTTGTGATCTCTCTGAGATAAAGAAATTGTAGTGGTATTGCTGGCATGTACAGTTTGATTGCCCTCTGAGCATAGTTCCAAATTGTTCTCCCAAGTGTTTGGATCAATTCATAATTCTACCAACAGTACCTTAATGTCCCAAGTTTCCCATATCCTTTCCAACATATATCATTTTCTTTTTTTAGTCATATTATTCAATCTGATCTGCATGAGGTGGTACCTCAGTGTTATTTCCCTAATCAAAAGTGATTCAGAACATTTTGCATGCCTATAGATTTATTTTATTTCTTTATCTGAAACCTGCCTGTTAATATCCTCTGACCAATTATCAATAGGGAATGGCTTATATTCTCATAAATATATGAAATACTCTATATATTTGAGAAATGAGGCCTCTATCAGAGAAAGTTGCTGCAAAGATTGTTTTCTAGCTTCCTGCTTTCCTTCTAATCTTGGTTTCATTGGTTTTATTTGCACAAAAGCTTTTCAATTTAATATGATCAAATCATCTGTTCTACATTTTGTAATGCTCTCTATCTCTTGTTTGGTTATGAATTCTTCTTTTCCCCATAGATCTGACAGGTACACTATTCCTTGCTATTATAATTTGATTGATTCATTGTCTATGGTACCTTTTACAAGATGCAGTTTCCTTAGGCCTATTTTTGTTTTTACTTTGTCTAACATGAGGGTTGCTACCCCTGCTTTTTCAGTTTAAGCATAATACATTCCGTTTTAGTCCTTACCTTTATTCTGTGCATATGTCTCTGCTTCAGCTTGTTTCTTACAAGCAATATATTATAGAATTATGTTTTTTTATCTACTCTGCTCTCTGCTTCCTTTTTATAGGAGAGTTCATCCTATTTTCATTCACAATTATGATTAGTACCTGTATACTTCCTTCCATCCTATTATTTCTTTTTTTACCTTTCCCACCTCACTGGTATTTTGCTTCTGTCTACCACTTCACATTATCTTCTCTTTCTTATGTCAGTTCCCCCCACTACTACCTTTACTTAATCTCTTCCTCTCCTACTTTCCCATTGGGTAAGGTTGATTCCTATGTTCAACAGATTTTCTATGTTATAATATCCCTTTTTGAGTCAATACAGATGAGAGCAAGGTTCAGTGATGCCCATCTGCAACCCTTCCATTTTCCACTGCACTGTTATAGGTTTTTCTTGCCTCTTTATGCAAGATAATTTATCCCATTCTAATTCTCCCTTCCTTTTGCACCCTTTCTATTCCTATTTCTTATCCCTTCATTTTTATGTCATTCCTTCAAATTCACCTTATTTCTGTCTCAGTACATTCTTTAAATTTGTACTTTAGCAATACACTTTTAAGATTACAGGGCAGCTAGGTGGTGCATTGGATAGAGGACCAGTGCAGGAGTCAGGAGGACCTGAGTTCAAATCTCATCTCAGACACTTGATATTCAATAGCTGTGTGACCTTGGGCAAGTCACTTAACCCAATTGCCTCATCCTGGGTCATCTCCAGTCATCCTGATGAATATCAGGTCACTGGATTCAGATGGCTCTGGAGGAGAAGTGAGGCTGGTGACCTACACAGCCTTCCCACACTCAAAAATAAAAGCAAAGTAAAATGCGTTTCTCTGATGTCATGGTCTTCTTTGGCAAGGAAGGACAAACACATAATTTAAGATTACAAGTATCAGCCAGACCTCCACATGCTTCAGCACAGCCCAGGCCAAACATATAGATGCCAACCATAAGAGTGTGTAAGCAAACAGGAAGCTGCCAGTTAGCACTGGCCTGTTATGCCTCAGCCTAGCTCCGGGTAAATTGACAGCCTCTAGCCCTGCATATGACAGGTTTATCAGTGCATTGAATGCTGCCATGCATCCTTAGCCTGGGCACAGGCCCTTCTGACTCCCTAACTAGATGTACCATGAACTGAAATGACAAAGCCAAAGATTGGATGGATGCAGGAAGCAAGGAGCAGTAGATGAAGAGATAGCTAGAGTCCTGTGTGACCAAATGGGTTTATAACTCCATGTACTTCATCCCCATCATGATCAAAAATATAAAGGATTACTTGGCGTTTATTGTAAAATAGTCATTCAGGGTTAGATAATTGATCTACTTTTAAAAATAAAATATGTGTACCATTTAACCTTTCAGTGAAAACTCAAGTATCGGAAAATTGAGGGTTGTAGCAAGTTCAAGAATACCTTTATGATAATTTGCCATTTGCCTCTAGACTCGAGTGATTCCACTGTGTGTTTCTTATGTATGTTTTAGCCCATAAGTACTTATCTCTAAATGCATACATTAATAAGATAGAGAAAGAGAGGATCAATAAATTAGGCATACAACTAAAAAAAAACTAGGAAAAGAAAAAAATTAAAATTCTCATATTGAACACCAAAATGAAAATCATGAATATCAAAGGAGAGATTAATAAAACCAAAAGTAAAAAACCATTGAACTAATAAACAGAACTAGGTGCCAGGGTTTTGAAAACCAAAGAAAAACAAAACAATAAAATAGATAACACTTGGATAATTTGTTTTTTAAAAAGAACCCCAAAACAAATTACCAGTATCAAAAATGAAAAAGGGAAAATGCACTACCAAATTAATGAAATTGATGCAATTATTAACAGTTTTTTTGACCAGAGATATGCTGGAGAAAGTATCAATCTAAGTGAAATCAATCCAAATTTGCAAAAATATAAACTGCCCAGATTAATAGAAGGAAAAATAGAATACTTAAATAACCTTAGGAAAAGAAACTTTAAAAAAAAAATCAGTGAGTTGTCTAATAAAAAAAGCCCAGGACTGGATGGATTAACAAGTGAATTCTAACAAAAATTACAGGAACAATTTATCCCACTAACATATAAAATATTTGAAAAAATAAGGAAAGCAATCTTACCAAATTCCTTTTATGACACAAATATGCTTTGATACCTAAACCAGGGAGAGCAAAAACAGAGAAAAAATATAGAAAAGTTTACCTAATGAATGCCAAAGCAACAAATTTAAAAAAAACTGATGGGGAGATTATGGCTACATATCATAAAGATCATGTATTATGAATAAGCAGGGTTTATAGTAGGAATACTTTCTTAGCTGAATATTAGGAAAACTATAAATATAATATTATATATCAATAACAAAAATGACAGAAAAACCATAAGATTATTTAAATAAATGCAAGAAGGGCTTTTGACAAAATACAGTAATCAATTCCATTAAAAACACTAGTGAGCATATTGAAAAATGATGCTTTTCATAAAACAACTAATATTTATCTAAAACCAAGAGCATGAGTTATCTGTAATGAGGATAAACTGAATCCTTTCTAGTAAGTTCAGAAGCAAATCAATCAAGTCCATTATCACAGTTATTAAACAGTATTTCACTAGTAATTCAAGCCATAGCAATAAGAAAAGGGAAAAAAAAAGATATTAAGGAATAAGCATAGACAATATGTTAAAATATAGAGAGAATACTAAGGATTTGTGTGGGTTTATTTTATGTCTCACAAATACACCAAAGTTGTTTATTGTTTAAACTAATTTTTGGTTGACTCTCTGGGGTTGTCTAAATATTCTATTATGTCAGCTGCAAAGAGTGATATCCTTTAACATAAGTGCTAAGTCATCAGCTTCACTCCCTTTTCCAGAATAATTGCTGTCCAGTGGCAAGACATAGGTCAGGACAACTGATGATGACCACAACTGCAAACAGTATGAAATACTTAGGAATCAACTTGCCAAGACACACATAGGATCTGTACAAATGGAATTGAAGAGCACTGTTCACATCAATTCAGATCTAAAAAACTGGAGAAGTATTAATTGCTCATGGGTAAGCTGAGTCAATATGATAAAAATGAGAATACTAATTTTATTTAGTGCCATGCAAATCAAACTATCAGGGTATTGATAAAGCTTGAAATACAATACTTGGTTGTTTTAATTTATTCTCAGAGAGGACCAACATGACACCACTATGTTGGAATCAAGATACAGTGTTTCTGACTGTGATTGATTGGACAAGCTCAGAAGGCTCTACCACAGGTCAAGCACAAATATTCCATATGAACATTTTAAGTGAAGATGTCTCAATTTCCACATTAATTGTTTCTTTTAAGCTACTACAATTCTCCTTTGCTCACAGAGCCTTCTTTGATGAAGATATAATAAGTTAGGTGCCCTTTGCCCATGTCTCCCATGTCAAGAAATTAATTCCAAAGTTCTTCAGAGACTTTGAGAGTGTCGTTGTGTCTCTTCTGACCTTCATGAGAACTTTTTCTTTCTGTCAGTTCTGCACAAAATAGTCTTTTATGTAAAATTTGACATTCATAAAATATGGTCCAGACATCAGAGTTGTTCTCTCTGCGATAGAGTTCAGTTCAAGAAGAGATCTCAGTATCTTGTACCTTATCTTACCAGATGATCATCAGAATCTTCCTGAAACAATTCAAATGTAAGTTATTCAGTTTCCTGGCATTGCTTAGGTATACTATTCAGATTTTACAGGCACCCAGTAACGAGGTTAGCACAATAGTTTTCTAGAACTTCAATGTGGTAGGTAGCCTAATACCTCCTTTCTGCCACACTTTCTTTTAGACCTTCTCAAACACTGAACTAGCTTTGGTAATGCATGTATCAATTTCATCACCTATGTGGAAATCTCTGGGAAGTATACAGCAAAGGCAAGTGAACTTATTCAAAGTAATCAAAATTTTTCCATTTGATTTAATAAATGATTCTATGTGTGGATGAAATGCGGCTGACTTGTAGAGATCTTCTGTTTTCTTGGTGGACATTATCAGGCCAAATTAGTGAAAGGAACAGAGAATCAGTCTTGACTTTGTGGCATCTCAGTTTCAGAGGCTGGATCTAGTTCACAACCATCTGTAAACAAACCCAAAACAAAACAAAACAAAAATGCCCCAACTCTCCCTCCATTTTAGTCTTGGCTTGTAGCCTTTTCAGGTTAAATAATTTACCATCAGTGCTGTAGCTAACCATAATGCCAGAAGGCTTCTGACCACATTGCTTAAAAATCATGCTAAAAAGCCTGAGAGAAAGCCTAGAGTCTCACTTCACTCCATTGGTGAGTGGGAAAGCACAAAAGCCTTACCCATTATCCAGAAACTGGGCAAGCATGCTATCATGAAATTGACTGACTTCTCCAGGCAAGCACATTCTGACATATTTTACACAAACTTTCATGAATGACTGTGTCAGAGGTCCTGGTCAAATCAATGAAGGTTGTGAACAGACCTCTGCTCTATTCCTGGCATTTCTACTGGACTTGATGTAATAGCAAGGGCCCTGGCATACATAGCAGGACCTGCAGTACAGGTTCTTAGATCTGCTTTTCTAAAAGGAAAGCAACTTTTGAGGGGTCAGCAATCTACTTGAATCAACATATATATCATTCACTTAGGTCAGGGGAAAAAGTCAGGCCCCTGAACTTCAGAGAAAATACAAACAGAAATTACAATCAGAGATTACAAATAGAAAGACCAACAGACAGGGCTTCCAACTGTCTAACCATAGACAATAAATACATCATTAGCAGAGAGACACACCAACATCTAGGATTTCAAAGCCAGGGAGCTCCTTAGCAGCTACCCAGAGTCCTATCTGGCATACCAACATTCTACCAAAATATAAGCTCAAAAGTAAAGCCTCACCTCAGAGGATATATACACTTTTCAGAGTTGGAGGGTATGACCCTTGTGACCCAGTGCCTCATTAGGAATTAACAAAAGGTATGTGAGGCCTATTAATGGGTGGGGAAGATCTTTAACTCTTCCCCTCACCCACCATTAACCATTAACATTGCAACTGGTCTGCAAACACTGTATCATTCATTCCTTTCTGAAGTCACATTGGCTCTCAGGTAAATTACCGTCTTCCAGGTAAAGGAACAGCCTATTAAGGAGGACTCTGGCAACAGTCTTACTAATAATGACTAAAGGAGAGAACCCACTACCCTCCTCCATGACTATTACAGGACAATTTTTTTCCTTTACCTTCACAGAGATATACAATAGAAGCAGCCTTGAACTACTGGGGGATAATTTTGTCTTGACATATAACCTGAAAAATTTCAGTCAACTTTTTTATGAGCAGTTCACTGCCTGCCTTGTGAATCTGAACTGGAATAGAATCAGTACCAGGCACTTTTCCATAGGAAAAGAGCTTAATGGCATTCAAAACCTCCTCTTCAATTGGAAACTTGGCTAGAGAAGGATTGACTTTTACTTGAAGTATACCATCAGTGGCTTCAGCATTGACTGATGATAGTCTGTTGAAAATACTATGGAAGCATTCAGCCCATCTCTCCAGGATTATGTTCTTTTCACCAATCAATGTGACTTCATCAGCACTTAGTAGTTGAGGTGAACTGTAGGTGTCTGGGCCATAATTAGCCTTCAGGGCATCATAAAAGTTACTTTTAGCATAAAATTGAATTTCATCTGACTTCTTACTGTGCCACGAATACTGCATCTCAATAAACTTCACTTGCATTTTACTTTTGATGTAGTTAAATGTTGGCTTCTTAGAAATGGATGAATTATTCTGCTGGTAAACCCTGGCAAATTCTCATTTTTTCATTTAGTCACTTCTGAATTCTCCCATAATTTTCATCAAACAAGTCTTAGTGTTTGTGAGTTTTCCAGCCCAGATGAGTAAATGCAGTGCTGTACGCCAAATCTCTGAAAGCTGCCCACACATTTTCTTTTCCGCCTTTGCCAAGTTAGTTCAAATTTCCCGCTAATTTAGCAACTAACTGTTCCCACTGGGACAAGCACTCTAATCTGTTGACATTGTCTTCTGGTAGTCATCTTGCTTTAGTGCTGCCTCTTTTGTTGAATGGATATAATTAACTTGGAAAGGATAAGTCTGTGATCAGTCCATCTCCCTGTGCCACACATCATCTTCACTCTCACATTCTGTCTCTTCTCCTCACAATGACATAATCTGTTAAATGTCATTATCTGCTCCAATGTTGCATCTACCAAATTTTGTTGTGTGTAGATAAATGTAAGGCAGTGTTGGCATGAGAAGCTCATAAGTTACACAAGTCTTCAGTAGTAAATGACTATTGCTGTTGCTGTTTCCAGTTTTATTCCTACCAATGTCTCCCTGTCATGTCTAGTAGTCTGTGCCTACTCTTGCATTAAAATCACTCAGAATTATAAGCTTGTCTTGAAATAATTATTTTGAAAGTTCTACATGTTGGGAGCATACTCACTGGTGGATAGTTGTGTGACACTTTCTTGTAAGTAGCAATTGCATTTTCACAACCCTTTTGACAAGCATACAAGCTTATTGACTAGATTAGCTTTGATTGAACAACTTTTGCAAGCTTCACCATGCTCCTTTTCATCGTATCTACTCCAGAGGAAAACAAACAAATCTGTATACAGCCAGACTTCAATAAGCTGGTCTTTATTTGCCAGCCTTGTTTTACTCAGGGCTGCAATTTGGATGTGATACCTGCTGAATACTTTCACAACAATAGCTTGCAGTCTTTCAGGTCTACTGGATTTCATGTTGTCTGTAAATGTGCACACATTCCATGTACTTATAGTGAGCAGAGTAATCTTTACAAAAGCATGTGCGTGTGTGTGTGTGTGAGTGTTTGTGTGTTTTGGTTGCAGAGTGGAATCCCCACCTTCCATTTTAAATAGGTCAGGTTTGCTTGAAGCAGACAATTTTAAGGCACCTTTTCTAGCCCCTTCCTCACACCAGGAGGTGAGCAGTTTGGTCCTCTAAAAAGGCTACTTAGATTCCCAGGGTGCTGCCAAATCACACTAATACTTCAGTCCAGTGAAAAGGCAACCTTATGGCCTGTGTGTAGAATTGTGACTGCATCTCCCAGGATATTTGTATCTGCTGCTCAATCATTTACTTGTTGGCACAGGAATTTGAGATAGATAAAAATAATCAGATGGTATGAATCCCATCTTTTGATTTGCACATAATATGGACTTAAGTGAGGCAGAGATACACAAAGTCATCCACTTTACTTTCTCATCCAAAAGTCATTTAAGTGTAGTGGCAAGAGAAAGTCAAGAGGACTAGTAATGACTTGAAATGCAGTAGACAACCTTAGCGTCTTTGCCTAAACACACTCCACAGCACCTGTTTCAGCCATCATGGCTGTTAGAACAAATTGCTCTCATCTGCTAATCCCACCAGAGGAAATCTTCACATGCTTGGGGCAGATGCTCCCCTAACTCACCAAACAGTTTGTGACCCCTCCATTACCCTCAAGCCAGTTTAGCCCATCTGCCAGAATGCCTTACCAGAGTGTGGCCCCTGTTCATACTATAGCTTCTTGAAGCCACAGAAAAAAATTAGATGAATCAGGTGGACATCAAAGGTAGAAAACAGCTCTGAAATGGGCTTGGCAGCACTTATACTATACTCCTTAAAATAGGGTAAAATTTATCTGTAGGAGTGAGAGGTCAACTGTCAAGGGAGTCAAGGAAAACAAAAGTGTAAAGGCGTAAGACCTAGCACTACTAGATATTAAATTACATTACAAGGATATAATCATCAAGACAGTTTGGTAGTGGATAATAAATAGAATGCTTCCTCATTGAAATGGATTAGGTACATAACATATACAAGCCAATGAGTATAGTAACTTAGTATTTGATAAACTCAAACATTCAAAATTTTAGGGCAAGAATTTGATATTTGACAAAACTGTAGGGAAAACTACAAAGCTGTGTGGCAGAAACTAAGCATAGATCAGCTCATGGTGTATACCAAGATGAGCTCAAGATGAGTGCTTGATTTACACATAAAAGGTAAAATAAAGAGAAAATTATAAGAGAATGGAAGAATTTACCAGTCATATCTATGGATAGGGGATGATTACATAACAAACAAGAGATAAAGAGGTTCACAAAATTTAAAATGGATTTTTATTATTTAATATTTATTTTTATAGTATTTATTATCAATTTTATTTCTTTTATATTTACTATTTAATAATTTTGTATTAAAAAGTTTCTTGCACAAAAAAACAATGCAGACCAAATTATGAGAAAACCAGGAAATGTATGAAATTTGCAGCAAGATTCCCTGACAAAGGGTTCATTTCTCAAATATATAAAGAGCTGAGGTAAATTTGTAAAAATAAGGGATATTCCTCAGTTGGCAAAGGGTCAAAACAGATGAACACAGTTTTCAAAGGAAGAAATTCAAACAATGTGCCAAATGATTAATATTGAAATACAAAATAAAATAACTGTAAGTACTCACATTCATTAGATTGGCTATGATGGAAGAGGAAAAGGAAAAAAAATATTGGAGAAGATGTCAGGAAATAACTATATGGATTCATTGTTGGAGCTATGAACTAGTCTAGCCATGCTGGAAAATAATTTGGAACTAAGGTTAAAGGGTTATAAAACTGTGTATATCCTTTGACTCAATGATATTGCTATTCCTCAAGGTCAAAGAGAAAAGAAAAATATAAAGGACTTATATTTACAAAAATATTTATAATAGCTCTTTTTCTTATTACAAAGAATTGGAAAATGAGAGGATGTCCATCAACTGGGAAGCGGATAAACAGATTATAGTTTATGAATATGATAGGCTATGAGTGTGCATTGAGAAATAATGAAGGGAATGTTTTCAGAAAAATCTTGAGAAGACTTACATGAACTGATACAAAACAGGGACAAAAGACCATCAATAATGTGAAAACTCAGTAACCCTGATCAATTAAATGATTTGCAACAATTCCAAAACACTCATGATGAAAAATGCTGTCCACCTTCAGATAGATAACTGATTAACTCAATGCATATAAAAAATATTTTGCCTTTCTTTATGTTTTCTTGCTTTTGACAGGGTGATGAGGGAGGGAACGTGGCTGATGCACAAATGTGTTTTGTATGACTTCATATGTATAACTGGTATAGTATGCCTTTTTTCTCAATGGATAGATTACTTGCCTGGTAGAATGGAGGGATAAAGGTGGATGGATAAAGCATGGATTGAAGGAAGATAATTTGGAACTCAGAATAAAAATAATTTTTAAAAGTTTTATTTAAAAGAAAGTTTTTTGTTTTTTTTTTACTTTCATCAGAATTATAATGAAATAGTGTTTTAACTTAAGATTTGTGGATAGGAATTTACCATTGCTTTGATTTCTTATCCATGGTATATTTTATTTTTTTCCTTATACAGCCTCACTTCTCTTAAGTATTATTTCATGTTGGAATCTTTTAAGGGTTGTGTCTATTTTATTTTCAATGTAGCTGGTCATAGCTGAATCAAAAGAGCAGAGAGTTGAGACATCTATTTGGCACTCTCTAAATCAAATACTTCCTGTTCGTGGGTATAACCTAACTTTGTGTAGCTACTTTAATTCAGGCTTTTCATTCATTTATTTAGGGTTGAATAATCACAAGAATGTAATAAAAGTAGTCCGGAAGATACTTCCTTTTTCACCAAGAGTTCAATGTTTGTATGAATCAACCAACTTGATTCACTCTTTCTAGGCAAGTTTTGAATTTCTGTGTCTCTTCCTGAGACAGTTAACATTTTGAATTAATATCATTCCCCTACAATTTTTTTTCTCCTGTGATTTTATCCCTTATCCCATAGGATGAAGAAACCTCCACCTCCTCACAAACACCTCTGACATTTCAGATTGTGCTTCTGTTTGACTCTTTAGCTCCCTATGTGTGCTCATTTTGTTCCATTAGTTCATTTCCCAATTGGACCTCATAATATCCCTTTTAGTAACAGAAGCATTTCTTCTGTCAGAAATTTTTCCCTACTACATATCTGCTAATTGAAATCCTACTCATTTTTTCAGGTCAAACTTCATTTCAAATGTTATTTTTTTTCCAAGTAGATATAACTTTCCGTAATATGTAAAAATGATCTGCCTTCTATCCCTGTCAACTCCTGTAGAGTTTCATGTACTTTTCAATCCCTTTCACAATATACTTTTGTATCCTAGTCTTTATAAACATGTCTGATCCCCCTTATTAGACTGTAGCTCCTCAAGAGGAGGAAACATGTTTTATTCGTACATAATATGGTGTCAGGCTTCTACTAGGTAATTAATAGATGTTTTCTGACTTGAATTAAACATGTCCTTATTGGACTGTGTTTTTCTCAGGGTTTTTTTTTTTTTGTCATTGTCACTGCCCTCAATCATCCTAATAGACTGAGCCTTAAATTTGTAAGTTGGGAGATGGTCAACCATAGGACCATAAATCTCAAGTTGAATGGTACCTCAGAGCCTCACCTCTCAATTTTACAGTAGAGAGCACCAAGGCTCAGAGATATGAAGGGACTTTCTCAAAATGACAAAAGGGAATAAGCATCAAAAGCAGGATTTGAACCACAGTTCACTGACTCTAGAGTCAATGACCTTTTCACAACTGCACAGTCTGCTACCTAATATCGTTGTCATAGTATGCAAGACATCCAACACTCATGTTTCCTTTGCTATAACAATACCTGAACTGCCTATATCATAATGTTCTTGGGAAAGTGTGGTATGGAAAATTAAAGGCTCTAAATAGTTGTTGCCAATAAAAAACAGGTCATAAATATTAGACTACTACCGATACTGGACAGTATATAGAATTTGTCTCCTCTTGGATATCACTTAGTGTTTAGGAACACATTTTCTTCTCTAAACTGTAGCATACTGGTAGTTCTATTAACTTCTAGGTCTCCTAGGGGATCAGGCAGCTAGGTGATGCGGGAGATAGAGTGCTTTGTGACCCTGGGCAAGTCACTTAACCTTGTTTGGCTCAGTTTCCTAATCTATAAAATATCTGAAGAAGGAAATGACAAACCACTCCAGTATCTTTGCCAAGAAAATCCCAGAAAAAGTCATGAAGAAAAATGAAGTCAGTCACAACTAAAAGTCTGAAGGCCAACAACTATTAGGGGATTAAAAGACTAAATTGCTAATTTGTGCACCAGGAAGAGTATATAGGACTTAGAAAAAATAAAAGGAGGAGCAGCAGACCTTAAAAATTCTTTGTATTATTGATTTTAGCTTCTTTTCCTATTTCACAAACAAAACTAACTTTTAATCCCTTCACTCTTTATCTCCTCATAATGGTCTCCATCTCTCTTTAGCAAGTAGGAGTATATGTTCTTGGAAAAAGCCTATTGTTCTGGGGCAATAGTCATGAGGCCACATATAACAATATCACTTGGAATAGGTTTCTCACTTTTGTCCACTTCGGGTACGCCAATTGCAAAATATGCTTGGGAGAATTAGTCAGCCCACAACATTAAGGACCCTACTATAAGCAGAATCCAAAAGCGAAAGGAGACAGATTCCATGCCTCAGGAAACTTTGCAGTTTCAAGTGGGGAAAAGAAGCCCAGTTTAATCTTTTCCTGACTGAAGCTTTTGACCTAAGCTTGCCTTCTGAAGTACTAGTCATTTGTCAATCTTGATATTCACATTTTCTTTCTCAGAATCTGTATATTCCACTTTTGTGTCTTTCCATGTATAAGAAGGTGCCCAATTCTTATGTTAAGGAGAACACAAAAATTAGAATTCCATATCCAATTTGAACGCCAGCTCCTAGAGGAAAAAAAAAGCTTCAACTTTCTTTCTCACACACACACAAAAAAAAACCTCCAAGAAAGGAACAAAATTAACGAATTCTAATTTCATTTTTCTTCCCTCTTCCAATTTATTATCAATGTATGTAATAAACGCTAAATGATACTAAAATTGGAGGATAAAAGGAGATAGGGACATAGAATGCTCTAGATGAACAGACTTCCTGAATACTGGAGAGTTAGATTATTTCTGCAACCTGAGCTAATTTTGGAAACTGAATTTATGCTTTTTTCTTGGGTATTTGAAGAATATATGACTCAACTACAGAATCAAATTAGGAGTGTGAAAAGTTCAGTCTTGCTCAAACCTGGATCTATGAGCTTAAGAAAGCCAATTTCTGTTCCGACTTTTAGGATTGATATGGTTTGGGATAGGTGAAAGGTGGGGAGGCAGCATCTAAAACAGAAGACATTAGCATGGTAACTCACAGTCTTAGATGCTATTTGTTTTTCAGTGATAACATTTTAGCTTGAGAATTCATTTGTCAGTCCTGACAAAAGCACCTGACTCTTTGTCTAGCAGAGCTGCAATTGCCTTACAGGACGTGTGTATATGTGCCATTGCCACTGAAGCCTCTCTTTTCATCTACTGATGGCCTCAGGGTTGCCAGGGAGTTGTCATCTCTAGTATCACTGTGCATTAAGAGGATGCTGTCAAGTGAGCAGGAAACGTAGAATAAATTTTTGATTAGGAGTCTTGATCGTGCTCAGTGGGATTCTGACTATGAACAAGTTGAAGAAGTTCGAAGGCCTAAAGCTGAGAATCTTAGCATCAGCCTAAGAGAGGAATATTTTCACAGTGAGTTTTTAAAGAAGTCTGAGCCACTTCAGACTTCTACTTACTTTCAACTCATTTTTTATTTTATTTTAATGTCTTTTCCAATATGTAGCTCCCTGATGCAATTAGCATGTCATCATTGATGAGCATCTGCATTTTTAATTAGAATTTACATAATTTCCTTTTTATTGTTTTGTTATAGACTAAAGAGAGACTAAAGGTCAATATATTATTGAGAACATTATATAATCCTAAAATTTTATATAATTATTGTAGCCATTATATTACAATATATAACATATGTTATCATGATTAACAGTTTAGTGATACAGATTTGATGTGAATATTATGCAAGCATTATATCAACATGAACATTTTAACCAACTTGTTAAATATCAGTAGCCTGTATCTGATGGACAATTTCTAAATTGTATTTCATTAAGAAATCAAATAGAATAGAAAGAACACCATGAATTTTATCCTCTAAAGCAGTGTTTCTTAATCATTTTTATGCCATGAACCCATGTAAAAGTCTAATAAATCTTATGGAATATTTATCAGAATATAAATTTAATACATAAAATAAAATGCATGGAATTTAAAAAGAAATAAATTATATTGAAATACAGTTATAATATATACACAAACATATATACAAATAGATACATATGTATATGCATATACAGATGTGTGTATAGATGTATGTACATATATATTTGTCTAAACTCTATGAGCTATGTGTATGTGTGTGTGTGTGTGTGTGTGTGTGTATCTATGTGTTTGATGAGTTCAAGGAAAAGTTAGGAAGACAATCTAAGGCTAAAAGTAGAGAAGAATGGTAAAGATTATATCTCAAAGGGGATCTCTTTTTATGGAAATGAAACAGAGTTAGAACTATGGTTAATTAAAGGAGACTGAGCCACATGAAGCCAAATGCACCTATGGGGATGCAATGAGGGACAATATTACTTCTTATCCATGCAAAGCATATGCATTTAGGGCCAGAAAATATAATTCTCAATGGCAAATATATATTTATTTTGTAATGATGACTCAGATGTGTTGAAGTATCAAAAATTTCAGCTTAAATCACTTCTTAAGAATTGAAGATTTTTTTTCCTATTTTTGAGAGATGGATGGAATTTTCAAACCTAGACTGGGGCACAAAAGTCATATCCTAGTAGATCTACTCCAGATCAAAAGATTTTTCAGAATAAAGGGAAAGTGGGGTAGAAAAAGTGCTGCCATTTCAAAATACTGATGAGATATTAATAATAAGCAGAGTGTTGGTTGCTACCCCAACACTTTGCGATAGAAAGAAATTGGATGTTAACTTAATTGCTACCCTTTGATTGAGAAGTTAAGCTTCAATACATACAAGTTGATATATCCTGGTGATATGATTCCAATTCTGAAATAAACACATTCACATACACACACTAATATACACACGTATATGTTTATGCATATATGTATATCACTACATTATACATATATGTGCATGTATATATGCATGTATATATGTGCGTATGTATGTATGTATGTATGCATGTATGTATATGACTATATGTATATTGTCTGTTTGTACACACACACCTAACTTGGAGAATCTGATTCTTTACACTTGCCTTAGGTTCAGAAAGGATCATTCAGTATATCATATACCATTGTAATGGTGTCAAAGATAAAGAATCATAATTCTTAAGTAATCTTAATAATGACTGTAGCTAGAATTTGTATAGTGCTTTTAACATTTGTAATTATCTTTCCACGTATTATCTCATTTAACTCTTACTACTGTTCTGTGAGATAGGTTCTGTTATTATTTCCTTTTCATAGTAAAGATACTGAAGCTTAGAAATGCTAAAAGTCAAGTAACTTGTCCAAGGATGATACCGCTGTTTAGTGTGAGAGAGGCAGAATTTGAACTTGGGTCTTCTGACTGCAAGTCAAACACACAAACATTATTCTACCTAGCTGCCAATGAAGGATAATAAATGAAAACCAGTGTGTGTCTATTTACTTGGGCTTTTTAACTGAAAGATTATCATTTTAGATTAAATGGATATGATAAATTGCCACATACATCTTGAGAAGAGTCATACTAGTTCCCAGTGTTTCCCCCTTGCTTATGATACCAAGTCCAAATTGATATCAGGTAAGAATTAATAAGTGTGATGATGAAAATTTCTTTCATGCCAATTAAAGATGAAAGAAATAATTAAAATCAGTTGAAAATAGCTCATAGAATCTTGGAGATAAAAGCTATTTTAGAAAGCATTAATTCAATCCCTGTTTATAATAGAAGGAACTTAGCCCCAAACAGAATAAGTGACTTGGATAAGTTCTTGTAGTCAATAAATAGCAGAATAGTTTCATTTGCTCTAATAAGATAAAAAGAATAGACTTTGTATTCAGGAAACCAATGTAATCAATTCACTAAAAGTCATCTGGCAACTGGAAGAAAAAGAAAATTCAAGATTGAGGACAGTGTTAATGAGGGAAATGTGAAATCTGTATCAAAGAGCTTTCTTTATAGTTACCATGCAAATATTCTTCATTATTCCTTGGAACTGTTAAATAATAATATTGAGTTATTGATGCCATACATACTTTAAGTGGGTCTTATGTAGTATAACACAAAATGATTAGTCTCAGAGCCCTCCTGCTTATTGGAAAGCATTAATGCTATTGTATGTTTCAAGCTCCTTCTGAAGGATGATTTGGCATTGTAAACCACATGGAGGAGAAAGATTTGCTTCTTGTGGTTTTCTCTTAATGTAGTTCTGGTAATTGGTCTTCTCGTTCTGCATATTGTTAAAAATGTTGGAAAATATTTTTGCTGTGTTTCATCTTCTGTAAAGGGTAGAAAAGGTATAATGCTTAAAGAAGAGGGACTTCACATATCATATATAAGGGATGTGTTTTATCCTCCCAGATAGATTAGGAACTTCTTATAGACAGAATTATAATCTTCTCCCTTACTCTAGCTAAAGTCTTTGCCCCTTAAAATTTATTTTGCAACTCTAATACACTTATAACGTAACACCGTCTTTTTCTTTTTTTTCTGCATTTGCCTCCCATTTACCTTTATTAGATGAAGGAATCTGTACACTGCATTTATATCTGAATATATTGCTTCCAATATTATTCCTGTCCTTGATTGTTAAAGATCTGCCTAAGCAATCTTTCATTAGGATTATCCTCATGGTCCATAATGGAGATATTATGGTAACAATAAAACATTTAAGTTACTGTTCAAGACAACTATAGAACAGCTGTGACAAGGCAGGACAAGATTGATAGTTAAATCAATTGTACAGATGGTAATTATTATGAGTTGAGAAGAGTGAGAGATCATTTCAGATTGCTATGAACTGAACTTCATAGAGAAAATGTCATTTGCTCTAATCTGTGATGATAACAGTGAATAAAGCATCCTTATTCAAATTTGAAAAAACTGTATGTAATAAATCATCCGTATTTAAATTTGAAGTAATTTGTATAAACAATTTTCATAATAAATATCTTATATGTTCATATAAATAGGTATTTTAAGATAAATACGTGAGGGTTATCATGCTAGAATGAAAAGCATACTGGCCTCAGATTCAGAAAGATATAGATTCAAGTATTGATTTTAATATATGTTGTCTATGTGACTGGTTAAGTCATTTAATTACTTTGTACCCCAGTCAACTCTCTAGGACTACATGTTACAGAGAAGTTCCTGATCTGCAGTGGTAGAGAGAGTTTCATTAGAAGGCCTGAATTCACCAAAAATTATCATTTTTTGTTGTGTATTGGTGTATTTTTTTTTCTTTAAAAGAGTTATCATTCTAAAGGTGGGGCCCATATGTAAGTGAATTTTGTATTTGCATCAATATGGAATACTTAATAGCCTATTGAATAAAATCTTAATTGAGGAAGACCAAGTCTTGAAGGTTCCCAAAGAGGCACATATGTAGCTTACCTGGTATCTTCTATGTCTTGTCTTAGCAATATGGTCCTACGCCTCTGCTTGTCCAGTTGTGCGCTGCTTTTTGTTTAATTTCTATATGCTAGGGCAATTCTCTGAATATTTTTTGTCTATGTAGCATGCAAGACTTTGACTCTATGTTCCTGAAAGATGAAAATATTGTCTTTTTCATTTACATTGTATCCTATTTAGTAAATTAAAATCACCTGGAGTCTAGTAGTTGATATATTTTTTTCATTTTTTTTTCCTTGCCACTTTAGACATAGTAAATGCTTAATCAGTATTTCTTAGCGTCATAGAATTAGATCTGGAAGGGAAATTTTACAGATGAGGAAACGGACGGAGAGATGTTAAGCAACTCATCTATGGTTAAACAGCTATTACGTATCTGAAGCGATGTTTGAGTTCTGACCTTCCTGACTTGGAGCCCTACATGCTCTCCATTGTGTCACATAGCTGCCTCACATTTATTTAACATTTTCTCATTTAAAAAAATTCTTATAAGATGCTCTTAAAAATGAGTTGAATTGAATAATGGGGAATACTCAAGTTGTTTGTCTAAAATTCTAGGCTCTCCTGTGTTAGCTGCTAGGTGTATACCTCATAAGGCTATCATTATTGTGGTTCCCTGTAGCTTCAGTGATCTGCCTCTATCTCCCTCAATACAGGGAATGTTCTGATCCTTACTTTTCTGAAAAAGAATTTGGAAAGTTTCCCAGGTCATACACTGTATAAGCTTAAGGCAGTGTGGTGATAATTAATAAAGTGCCAGACTAGATAATTGTAGGAGCTGTAAAAGATACTAAAATGTTGTTACCAAGGGACAAACTTACCTGTGAAGGTGTGAAGTTAATGCATACTAGAAACATCACATGGAGAAATATGAGAGGAAGGTGAGATTTCCTTTATATTATTAAATTTAGTTCTGCACTAATTTTGACTGGTGAGAAAAAGCAGCATATAGGAAGCACAGCCCTCTCCTGTATTCTACTTTGAAGACGACTTCTTGTGACCTTGGGGAAAGTGCAAATTCTGTGGTAGTCCAGTCTTCTGTTCCCCTACATCAGGTATATTAAAATTGGCCTCATATCTGGAATCTAAGTAAATTAACTTGTGAATGCTGTTAGCAAACACTATTTTAGGTGAATATATGTCTTTGTGCTTCTGTTATCCCCAAGGAAGTAATTGCTTACTAATTTATCAGAGTTTTGCCTATTTTTCTTTCTCTTTAGTTAACTTGGGATAATAATTTACAATGGAGTGAGCACTAAAAGTGGAGTGTAGGATCCAACTTTAAATTGCAGTTCTGCATCTTGTGACCATGGACATGTCACTGAACTTCTCTGGGCCTTAATTTCTATGTTTGCAGAATGAGGCATTTGGAGTAAACACTAAGTGTGAATCTTTGATACTATGATTCTGTGAATATCTTCTAATATCTCTATAACTACTTTGTCTATGTTTCTAAATCATTTTTTTCATGTTCTTTTATTTTGTTTACCATACAACAGACTATTGTCTGGTTTTATTGGATATCTATCCAAAGCATCTTGACCACTGTCACTCATCCTTCATCACTGTCAAATTTGCTTGGGATTTGCTTGATAAAAATTCACTGTCACTGATGTTTTCTTTTTATATTTTCTCACTCTTTGGAAACTTTTTGCCACTTGCTTATAGAGATTCTGTTTTCCATAACTTTGTGAGATTTGTAGACCTTTGACTTGTAAGACAAATTGTTATAAAGGAATAGTAGTTAAATTCTTGGATTTGGAACCTTTATATTTTATTCCTCTAACTCTGGTGATTACTCTCCTGCTCTTAGGGGATGAGAGAGCAAATATTCTAATATTTGTTGTTAGCCATACTTATACATTGTTAGCTTCATTCCCAATATGGTAAGCAAAAACCTTATATAGTTGTGGGAATCTAGTTGACCATCATATTCTATTGCATAGAGAGGAAATATTTTCATTTCTTTTATTTTTAAAATTATGTGATCAGGAAAACATATTTCTTCCATCTCTCTTTAGATATGAATTAGTACAAATATTTCTATTCTACATAAACATTTTCCCTCAGGCTAACCATAGTCCTCTATCACATCTGTCAAATTCTGTTTTATGTCAATAGCATTCATTAAGTTCCAGATCCAATTTCATTCAGGTGAGGTGGTTTTTTTTTTTTCAATTATTTCCTCAATATGAGATACATAATTCAGTTTTTTTATTTCACTTTGATTTTCATCAAAATTTTTTCACCTTTTAAAAGAGATTTTCTTCTACACATTTGTTAGACAAAAATGTATTTTCATAAAGAGGACAGAGGAGAAAGGCATGAAACTGTACCACCACAAATGTGCCAAAATTGTTTTTCCTTTAAATCAAGCTAATATCTGGTAACTCTTACACCACAAAAAAGTAGCAAGGAGACTTTGACTTTTCTGTGTTATTTAAAATATTAATCCTATATTCTAAAAATAGTCTCAAAAATGGAGTGAAGATGGAAGAGTAAAGGCTGAAACTTGCCTGTGTTCTCACCCAAACCCCTTCAAATCCCTTTAAAATGTTACTCTAAACAAATTCTACAAGAACAGAAGCCACAAAAAGGCAGAGTGAAACAAATTTCCAGCCCAATACAACTTAGAAGGTCCACAGGAAAGGTCTGTTGCACTAGAGTGAAAGAGGAATGCAGTTCATCACAGACTATGCCAGTACATACTGGGCCCTAGTAAACTGGGCTCAGGCCCTGGGAGTGCCTGAATCAGCAGTAGCAATGGCAGTGGGTGCTTCTGGAGTTCTCAGTTCACAGACAGTAAAGGGGTTGAACAAGTGACCAGAAGAAGTTTACAGAGATCTTTTGCTAGCACTGGGGCAGAACTCTTGCTTTCCCCATACTTGTATCCATGTCACAGTCTTGGGTGACAGTTCCAGGGTGAGGAGGAACACTAGCACAACAGAACTTGTGGCCACTGTGGAATGGGGACACTCCTAACAATTCCATGGAAGAAAAGAGTGCTTGTGGTCCCCCACAGACCAGATCACAAATCAGAAGAGTAGCAAACACTTCTCCTTGGATCATAACACCATGGAAGAACCAAAAACTTACAGGTTTCTAGAAGTATCTCTGAAAACAGTCACACTAAACTGCTAAAGTTTGGAACAGTGTGTCCTCCACCCTGGAAGTACAGCGCCATCTAAACAAAGAATTAAAAGTCAACTAAAGCTGGGAAAATGAACACACAATGCACACATACATGCACACACACACACACACACAAAACTCTGAGTATAAAAAAAAGATACTATAAAGGAAGGAAATCAAATCACACATTTTGAAAAAGAAAACAAAGTCAAAACTCCTACATTCAAAGCTCCAATAAAAATATGAAGGGATCTTAGGCCATAAAAATGCTCAGAAAGGATTTTGAACATCAAGTGAGAGAGGCAGAGAAAAAATTGGGAAGAAACATGAGTGTGATGCAAGAAAATCTTGAAAAACAAGTCAACAACTTGGTATAGGAGACACAAAAAATATTAAAGAAAATAGCACCTAAAAAAAAAGACTAGGCCATATGGTTAAAGAGGTCCAAAATGCCAATGAGGAGAAGAATGCCTAATAAAGCAGAACTGGCCAAATGGAAAAGGAAGTCCAAAATCTCACTGAAGAAATGGTTCCTTAAAATATAATATGGAAAAAATGGAAGCTAATGACTTTATGAGAAATCAAGAAAAATTTAAAAAATGAAAAAAATAGAACACAATGTGAAATATCTCTTTGGAAAAACAATTGACCTTGAAAATAAATCCAGGGGGCAGAGACAAGATGGCAGAGTAGAAAGACAAAAAAATGCAGGCTCTCCCCACACAGCCCATAAAACACCTGTAGAGAGAGACTCTTAAAAATTTTGGAGGAGCAGAAGTGGAGAACAACAGAGTGGAGGAGATTTCCAGCCCAGGGTGACCTGAAAGGCCCATGGGAAACATCAGTTGCACTGGGCATAGAACAGAGCACAGAGCCCAGCCCAGCCTTGGCCACATGGCATGGCTCGTGAACAACCCTGGGAGGTGGAATCTCCAGTCTCAGAATCCTCAGTCACAACAGCAGGTCCAAGGATCCCTCAACCCACAGGCGCCAAGGGTCAGTGACAGGGTTTTTGCAGCTGGCCAGGAGGGGAGAAGGGCTTTCCCGTGGCTCCAGGTCTCAGGTGGCGGCCCGTGGGGGCCACATCAGGCAGGCAGCAAGAGCTCTCACGGCTGCTCCTGTAGCAGCCTGAGATCATTGCTGGATCTTAAAAAACCCTGGGGGCACTGAGGAAGCTGGTCTTTGTCTCACACTGAATGGTGACCCTGCCCCTAGAGCTTGACTGAATTCCACTCCACCAGTGCTAGCTCGGTGGAACTAGAGGTCAGGTGCCTGTGGAGAGGAAAGTCTGCTAAGATTCTGGGCACAAAAATCCTTCCCTGTGCCCAGACCAGTACATGCTTGATTGTGCCACCTTGAAGGAACGGATTTCTTACAGGTACCCGGAGTATGTCCTACTCTTGACAAAGGACCCCAAAGTCAAGTAACCGGTTGGGAAAATGCCCAAAAAAGGGAAAGAAAATAAGACTACAGAAGGTGAACAGATATCTCCTCCCATCTTCTCAGATGAGGAAAAACAATGCTTACCATCAGGGAAAGACATAAAAGTTGAGGCTTCTATATCCCAAACATCCAAAATAGATATTCATTGGGCTCAGGCCATGGAAGAGCTCAAAAAGTATTTTGAAAATCAAGTTAGAGAGGTGGAGGAAAAACTTGGAAGAGAATGAGAGAGATGCAAGAAAAGCATGAAAAGCAGGTCAACACCTTGCTAAAGGAGACCCAAAAAATGCTGAAGAAAATAACACCTTGAAAAATAGGCTAACTCAATTGGCAAAAGAGGTTCAAAAAGCCAATGAGGCGAAGAGTGCTTTCAAAAGCAGAATTAGCCAAATGGAAAAGGAGGTTCAAACGCTCACTGAAGAAAATAGTTCTTTCACAATTAGATTGGAACAGATGAAGGCTAATGACTTTATGGGAAACCAAGAAATCACAAAACAAAGCCAACAGAATGAAAAAATGGAAGATAATATGAAATATCTCATTGGAAAAAAACCTGACCTGCAAAATAGATCTAGGAGAGACAATTTAAAAATTATGGGACTACCTGAAAGCCATGATCAATAAAAGAGCCTAGATATCATCTTTCATGAAATTATCAAGGAAAACTGCCCTGAGATTCTAGAACCAGAGGGCAAAATAAGTATTCAAGGAATCCACAGATCACCACCTGAAAGAGATCCAAAAAGAGAAACTCCTAGGAACATTGTGGCCAAATTCCAGAGTTCCCAGGTCAAGGAGAAACTATTGCAAGCAGCTAGAAAGAAACAATTCAAGTATTGTGGAAATACAATCAGGATAACACAAGATCTAGCAGCTTCTACATTAAGGGATCAAAGGGCGTGGAATAGGATATTCCAGAAGTCAAAGGAACTAGGACTAAAACCAAGAATCACCTACCCAGCAAAACTGAGTATAATACTTCAGGGGAAAAAATTGTCTTTCAATGAAATTGGGGACTTTCAAGCATTCTTGATGAAAAGACCAGAACTAAAAAGAAAATTTGACTTTCAAACACAAGAATGAAGAGAAGCATGAAAAGGTAAACAGTAAAGAGAAGTCATAAGAGACTTACTAACGTTGAACTGTTTACATTCCTACATGGAAAGAAAATATTTGTAACTCTTGAAACTTTTCAGTATCTGGGTAGTGAGTGGGATTACACACACACACACACACACACACACACACACACAGAGCACAGAGTGAATTGAATAGGATGGGATCATATCTTTAAAAAATGAAATTAAGCGGTGAGAGAGAAATATATTAGGAAAAGAAAGGGAGAAATGGAATGGGGCAAATTATCTCTCATAAAAGAGGAAAGCAAAAGACTTTTTAGTAGAGGGAAAAAGAAGGGAGGTGAGAGAAAAACCATGAAGTTTACTCTCATTCCACTAAAGGAAGGAGTAAAATGCACACTCATTTTGGTATGAAAACCTATCTTACAATACAGGAAAGTGGGGGAGAAAGAGATAAGCAGGGTGGGGGGGATGATGCAAGGGAGGGCAATGGGAGGAGGGAGTAATTTGAAGTCAATAATCTTGGGGAGGGACAGGATCCAAAGAGAAAATAGAAGCTATTGGGGGCAGGATAGGATGGAGGGAAATATAGTTAGTCTTACACAACATGACTATTATGGAAGTCATTTGCAAAACTACACAGATATGTCCTGTATTAAATTGCTTGCCTTCCAAAGGGAATGGGTGCGGAGGGAGGGATGAAGAGAAGTTGGAACTCAAAGTTTTAGGAACAACTGTTGAGTACTGTTCTTGCTACTAGGAAATAAGAAATACAGGTAAAGGGGTATAGAAAGTTATCTGGCCCTACAGGACAAAGGAGAAGATGGGGACAAGGTCAGAGAGGGATGATAGAAGAGAGGGCAGATTGGTGATAGGGGCAATTAGAATGCTTGGTGTTTTGGGGTGGGGGGAGGGGACAAAAGGGGAGAAAATTTGGAACCCAGAATTTTGTGAAAATGAATGTTAAAAGTTAAGTAAATGAATTTTTAAAAAAAGAAAAAATAAATAAATAAATAAACTAAAAAAAAAATAAAGTAAAAAAAAAAAAGGAATATACAGATCATATCTTGAAAGATATTCCCAAATGAAAACTACCAGGAATATTGTAACCAAATTCCAGAGTTCCAAGGTCAAAGAAAAAATATTACAAGCAGATAGAAAGAAGAAATTCCAATATCATGGAGCAACAGTCAGGATAACACAATATTTAGCCCCTTCTACATTAAAGGATCAGAGAGCTTGAAATATGATATTCCAGAGGTCTAGGATTACATCCAAAAATTACCTACCCAGAAAAACTGAGTATAATCTTTTATGAGGAAAATGGAAATACAGTGAGATAAAGGAATTTTAAGCATTCTTTTAAAAAGACAAGAGTTGAATAGAAAATTTGACTGTCAAATGCAAGATCCAATGTAAGAATATAAAAAGATAAAATGAAAGAGAAATCATAATGGGCTTATTAAAGTTTATTGTTTACATTCCTACATGGGGAGATGATGTCTGTAACTTTTAAGTTCTTTCTCATTATTAGGATAATGAGAAAGAGTATATATAGAGAGAGGACCCAGGTATGAGTTAAATATGAAGGGATGGTATCTAGAAAATAAAATTAAAGAATAAGAGGAGAATGTACTTGGAGAAAGAGAAAAGGAGAGGTAGAATAGGATAAATTATATACCATACAAGAGATAAGAAAAAGCTTTTACAATGTAAGGGAAGGGGAGGAGTGGGGGAGTGATTCTCATCAGAATTGGCTCAAAAAGTAAATAACGTGCAAAAGCAATTTGGTATAGAAATCTACCTTATGCTGCAGGAAAGTAGGTGAAAATGGATAATTAAAAGTAGGGTGTAGAAGGAAGGAAGATTCAGGGAGGAGGTAGACAGAAGCAAAACACTTATGAGCAGGGGTAGGTTGAAAGGTTCAATAGAATAGAATTGGGCGGAATAGAATAGAGAGAAAGAAAATTAGCAATAGTAACTATCGAAAAAATTAAGCAAGATTCTCTGATAAAGGTCTTATTTCTCATTTCTCAAACATACAGAGAATAGAGCCAAATTTATAAAAATGAGACGCATCCTCCAATGGATAAATGATCAAATGATTTGATTAGTTTTCAGATGAAATAATCAAAGCTATTTATAGTCATCTGAAAAAATACTCTCCCTGTCAATTAGAGAAATGCAAATTAAAACATTTCTGAGTTACTACCTCATACCTATTAGATTGTCTAATAGGACAGAAAAGGAAAATGACAAAAGTTGCTGGGGATGTGGAAAAAATGAGAAATTAATGCATTGTTGGTGTGAACTGATTTAACCATGCAATTGAGCAATTTGGAACTATGCTTGCCAAAATATCATGCATACATTTTGGCCTAGCAATGCCACTCCTGGATCTGTATCCCAAGAGGGATTAATATTTTTTTTTTTAATGGAAAGGACCTATTGGTACAAAATACTTGTAGCAACTGTTTGGGGCATGGGCAAAGAATTAGAAATTCAGGGATGGCCATCAATTAGGAAATGGTTGAACAAATTGTGGTATGTCATTATGATGGCATACCAGTGTACTATAAGAAATAATTAACAGAGTGCTCTCAGAAAAACCTGGAAAGACTTCCATTGGCTAAGGCAAAATAAAATGTACTAGGTACAAAGTAACAACAATATTGTAGGATGATTAGCTCTGAATAACTATTCTCAGCAATAAAATGATCTAAGACAACTCTGAAGGACTTATGATGAAAAATATTTTCTTTCTGCAGACAAAAAACTGATGGTGTCTGAGAGCAGACTGAAGCATGCTTTTTGTAAACGTTATTTTTCTTTACTTTTTTTCTAATATTTCTTTCACAACATGACTATTATGAAAAAATTTTGCATGACAACACATCTGTAATCTACATCTAGTTTCTTGCCTTCTCAATGAGGGCATGGGGAAAGAGAAAGGGAAAGAATTTGGAATTCAAAATTTTAAAAACAAATGTTATTTTTTTCACATATAATTTGTGAAAACTAAAAAATACTAAATATTTTTAAATAGAAAAAAGATTGGAGTAATTATTAAATATTTACTATGTGTCTGACACTTTGCTAAGTACTAGGGATACAAAGAAAGCTATGAGAAAGCCCCTGTCTTCAAGAAAATCACAATCTGGTTGGGGGGGGGGCAGAGTCAAAATGGTGGAGCAGAACGACGGACCTGTAGAAGCTCCCCCCCAAAGCCCAAAAAATACCTCTAAAAATGACTTTAAACAAATTCTACAGCATAATAAGACACAAAACGAGAGAGTGAAAGATATTTCCAGCCCAAGGCTGTCTGGAAGGCTGACATGAACGGTCTATCACACTGGCCTCAGAGAGGAGCAAAGCCAACAGAACCCAGCCCAGCCTTGACTGCTGCATAGAATGGACAGGACTGGGGCAGGCTGTAGGGCATGGACTCATGGGTAGCAGCTGTATTCTCCAGATTCCTCAACCAACAAATGCCAAAAGCAGCTTCAAAATTCAGTGAGAAAGCTCTTTCACCTGGGTGAGAAGAGGGCAGGATCCAGCCTAGGCCTAGGCCCAGGGCAGTTGAAAACACTGGAGAATAGTGTGCATTTTAAGACCTCTTGGCCTAAAGATCCTGGGGGAATTCATCCACTGATCTGGACCTCAGCCCTGAGTGGCAGTCCTGGGGTGAGGAAGAGCGCTGGCATGGTGGACCTGGTAGAGGCTCTGGATAGGGAATTCTGCTCACAGACCTCAGACAGAAAAGTTTATGGTTTCTCCAAGAGCAGAGTACTGGCCAGGAGATGAGTAAACTCCTTTCACTTGACTGTGCCACCTTGAAGGAACTAAGAACTTACAGGTCCCTAGAGTATACCCTACACTTAATAAAAGACTCAAAAGTCAAGAAACTGAATAGGAAAGTACCCAAAAAGGGGGGAAAAAAGACTATAAAAGTTACTTTCTTGGTAAACAGGTATTTTCTTCTATCCTTTCTGATAAGGAAGAAAAATGTATGCCATCAGAGGGAGACATAAAAGTCAAGGCTTCTGCATCCAAAACCTCCAAAATAAATATGCAATGGTCTCAGGCCTTAGAAGGGCTCAAAAAGGATTTTGAAAATTAAGTAAAAGAGGTGGAGGAAATGTTGGGATGAGAAATGAGAGCGATGCAAGAAAATCATGAAAACGAGTCAACACCTTGCTGAAGGAGACTCAAAAAAGCTGAAGAAAATAACACCTTTAAAAATTAGACTAACTCAAATAGCAAAAGAGTTCCAAAAAAGCCAATGAAGAGAACAATGGTTAAAAAGCAGAATTAGTCAAGTGGACAAGGAGGCTCAAAAGCTTCCTGAAGGAAACAGTTTTTTTTTTTTTTAATTAGAATGGAGCAGATGGAATCTAATGACTTCATGAGAAATCACAAAATTACTAAACAAAACCAAAAGAGTGAAAAAATACAAGATAATGGAAAAACAACTGATCTGGAAAATAGGTCTAGGAGAGCTAACTTAAAGATTATGGGACTATCTGAAATCCATGATCAACTAAAGAGCCTAGACATCATCTTTCATGAAATTAACAAGGAAAACTGCCCTGATATTCTAGAACCAGAGGGTAAAATAAATATTGTATGAATTCACTGATCACCTCCTGAAAAAGATTCCAAAAGAAAAACTGCTAGGAATATTGTAGCCAAATTCCAGAGTTCACAGGTCAAGCAGAAAATATTGCAAGCAGTCAAAAAAAAAAAACCAATTTGAGCATTGTGGAAATACAATCAGGATAACATGGGATCTGGCGACTTCTACATTAAGGGATGAAGGGCTTGGAATATGATATTCCAGAAGTTGAAGGAACTAGGATTAAAACCAAGAATCTCCTACCAAGTAAAATAGAGTATAATACTTCAGGGGAAAAAATGTTCGTTCAGTGAAATAGAAGACTTTCAAGCCCTCTTGATGAAAAGACCAGAGCTGAATAGAAAATTTGACTTTCAAACACAAGAATCAAGAGAAGTACTCAAGGTAAACAGGAAAAGAGAAATCATAAGGGACTTACTAAAGTTGAACTGTTTACATTCCTACATGGAAAGATAATATTGGTAACCCTTGAGACTTTTCTCAGTATTTGGGTAGTTGGAGGGAATATATATAGAAAGAAGGCACAGGGTGAGTTGAATGGGAAGGGATGATACATAGAAAAATAAAATTAAGGGATAAGAGAGGAATATATTGGGAGGAGAAATGGAGCAGGGCAAATTATTTCTCATAAAAGAGGCAACAAAAAGCTTTTACAATGGAGGGGGAAAGGGGAGAGGTAAGAAGAAAAAAGTGAAGCTTATTCTAATCACATTTGACTTAAGAAGGGAATAACATGCACACTCAATTTGGTATGAAAATCAATCTTACAGTACAGGAAAGTAGGGGAAACAAAAATGAGAGGGGTAGAGGATGATAGAAGGGGGAAAATGGGAGGAGGGAGTAATTAGAAGTAAACTCTTTTGGGGAGGGACAAGGTCAAAAGAGAGAATAGAATAAATAGGGGCAAGATAGGATGGAGGGAAATATAGTCTTTTACAACATGATTATTATGGAAGTCTTTTGCATAACTGTACATGTATATCCTACATTGAATAGCTTGCCTCCTTGGTGAGGATAGCTGGGGAGGGAGGAAGGGAGGGAAGTTGGAACTCAATGTTTTAGGAACAAATGCTGAGAATTGTTTTTGCATAGAACTGGGAAATAAGAAATACAGGTAATGGGGTATAGAAATCTAACTTGCCCTACAAGAAATGAGAGAAAATGGTGATAAGGGAAGTGAGGGATATGATAGAAGGGACGGCAGATTGGGGGAAGGGGTAATCAGAATGTATGGTGTCGGGGTGGGGGGAAGGGAGTGATGGGGAGAAAATTTGGAACTCAAAGTCTTGTGGAAATGAATGTTGAAAACTAAAAATAAATAAAAAAAAAAAAGAAAATCACAGTCTAATGAGGGAAAACCAAAAATCAAAAAGAATGTTGAAAGTAAGGAGAGTTTATTCTTTATCTAGTCATGATAAAGTCATGCAGCTAGATGGAAATAATTTGAGGAGATGTAAGTTTCTGAGTTGATGTCTTCTTGTAGAATCAGGAATTTCTTTTTTTTCTTAAATATTGAATCTTGTATACAAAGTAAAAAGGGAAAAAAACACGTCATGTGCATGATAGAACATAAGAGAAGATTAAATACATGTAAAAATTAATTTTCATTTCAAGAAAATCTCTATGTTAAATAATATGCATGGTGTTGGGAACTGTCCATCATTGCTTTGCTTCCTTTTTTTACTTTGTTCTTATTTTCCTGCCCCGAACACAAGAAGACTACATTTAAGTTTGGATATGTTTCTTCATAGCTGTACAAATATGCATACACACACACACACACAGACATATACTTTCTCAAACAAATTCTACCCTGACCTTTGTTTATATATTTGTGAATAACTCTTGTTTCCCATTCCTCCTGCCTATTCTACTTCTACCTGCTACTTTGTCCTCCTATTACTTGCCTCCCCAGTTCCAAGAATCCCTCCCTTATTTTCCTTTTTCCATAAGTCTAAACATCCATTTATACCCTCCTTTTACCTATTCCCTCACCCTCCCCTCTAAAAATCCTTCACTTGTCCTCTCCTCCCTCCCTATGCTCCTACCATTTTATTTCTTCTGAATTTAGAAGATTTTTATACTCTTCTAAATATATATGTGTTGTTTCTTCTTAAACCCATTCCTAATTAAAGTAGATTGCTAGAACTGCCAGCCCTTCTCCCCCATCCATTTCTTCTATATCAGTTCTTCCACTTGCACCTCATTTGTATAAAGTAATTACTCTTTTTAGATGTTCCTTAATGGTTTTACTTTTTAAATTTATATCATCCTCAGGTTTACCCCAATCTTTCTCATGAACTACCCAATTATTAATAAGAATCTTAGACACATGTTTTACATTTTACATATGTAAAAAGTAAACGATCTGTCCTTATTGAATCCCTTGTAATCAGTCTTTGATATGTACCTTATATTTATTTTGCTCTTGTATATCAAATACTCTACCAAGTTTAGCTTTTTTTAACAAAGTCGTGAAAATGTGAGAGTTGATCAAATGTCAGTTATTCTTTTCATTCAGTATTATGCTTAACTTTGCTGAGTTTAATAATATGTTCAGCTAGAGTGCCAGTTCTTTTGCTCTTTGATATGTAGTATCCAAGAGCTGGTCTTTTAATGCTTCCACAGCTAGGTCTTGTGTGATTCTATTTATGGAAACATCATATTTAAATTATTTTATTCTTGTGCTTTTAATATTTTATCCTTGAGCAGGGGGGTTTTGAATTTGAGTATGATATTCTGATGGGTTTTCCTCATAGGATCTCTTTTAGGCAATGATTGATGAATTTTTTGTTATTTCTACTCCCCCCATTCCCCACACCCCATTCTAATGTTTCAGGATAATTTTATTTAATTATTTCTTGTAATTTTGCATCAATATTCTATTTTTGATCATACCTTTCAGTTACTCCAATTATTATCATTTTCTTTTCTTGATCTATTTTGCAAATTTGTTGTTTTTCTTTTAATATATTTCACTTTCTCTTCTATTTTTTCATTATTCACATTCTGTTTAATTGTTTCTTAGCCTCTTACAATTTTGCTGAATTCACCTTACAAATTCTAATTTTCAAAGTTTCATTTTCTTGCTTAAAATTCTGCATCTCCTTTTCTAATTGGTTGACTTTCCTTTTGTCATTTTGTTTTTCTTGGATTATTCTTTTTTTTTTTTAATTTTTCCTCCATCTCTGTCATTTGATTTTTAAAGACTATTTTAAGATCTTCTATGAATTCTTTTTGGGTAGATGACAATTTGACATTTCTCTTTGGGGGTATCATTGCTTTAATGTCCTCCTCTGAAGATGAACCCCAGTATTCTGTCTTCCCATAATAACTTTCTATAGTTGGATTCTTTCTCCTTTGCCTGTGCATTTTTTATGGTAATAATTTAATTTTTTTAAATCACCTCCAGCCCTGGGGTATGGGAAATGGTGTCTCTTGCCCCAGATCATCAGTTCTCTCCAGTAGCCTGGAACTAAAGCAAAACACCCAACTCTTTTAAATGCCTGCAGCCAGGGGCTTTCTGCCCCACTGCTTCTACACTCAGTGGGCATGTGCTGATTCCCTATCTCCCCACAGCTCTTCTCAGCACAGCTCGGTCTATAGTTCCTTGTCAGCCGAGGTTCCCCAATCTTCCCAGGCTCAAATGCCCAACTCTCATCACTATCACCAGGGGAAAAGTTCCTGTGGCTAGGACTGAGACAACCTCTCAAATCCATTAACCCCAGGGTTTGTGCCTTGTTGCTAAAGTGGACCCTAGCCTGATAGTGTTAACTCTTCACAGGTACTAAATCTCCTCCTGTAATTTTTCTTCTGATCTTCTCAAATTGTCTCAGGAAGACACCTGTAGTGCCTATATTCTTATTTATTTTTGCCCTTATTTTGTTCACCCTAAGGTGCTATTTTATCTCTTTTGTGGGAGAAAATCTTGAGAACTTGAAATTTTCTGACCTACTCTTCTGTCTTCTCAGAATCCTCTCCCAGAATCATTAATTTCAAGAAATAATAAAGTACAGGGAAGTTGCTTGGGTGTTGAATGAAGAGAATTTTCTTATAGCTATTATTTATATCACACTTTGAAGTTTGCAATATTCTGTACATGTTATCTCACTGGATGTTCATTAAAAATCTCTGAATTAGGTGCAGGTATAATCTCAGTTTTACTGGTGAGTGAACTGAGAATAAGCAAGATTAAATTATTTGACCAGGGTTATATAGATAGTAAGTGTGTGAGGGAGGGACTTGAATTCACATTTTCCTGACTCAGTGTTCATTACTCTTTTACATTTATTTCAACACCTAGAAGAGAGAAAAGGAGAGGGAGAGATGTAGAGATAGGGGTGAAAGGGAAAGAAAGAATATCAATTCCTTTCTCATTGATAATGCATGCAAATTCAAACCAACATTTCATTTTGTTAAACAGTTTACATTCTCTTATTTTCCTCAGGTAACCTTCAAAGCATCAAGATACTCTGTTTCACCAGACCTAAGATTTGTTCTTCTGGCATACGATGTGAAACAAGTAAGCAAATTATCATTTCTAGTTATATCATCCATTTTATTTGCAAAGAGGTTGCACTAAAAGTGGGTTTTTTGATGTAGAATTGATGTGGTTGGTTGTTAACTACTTGCTGGTGGTATAGTCAATGGTCAATTTGCCAAAGGAGTCTGGATATTTGGATATTTGCAATTGTTCAGTGTAGAGGAAATAAAGGCCTGAGCAAGAAAGACTATGTGCAATTTGGTAAATAAGGGATTTTTCCAAAACATATTATAGGTGTAAAAATGAACAGAAAAGAAAAGAGAAAAGAAGGGGCTATACACAACTTCAAAGTTATGTTTTTGTTGACAGTATAATACTTCATGAAAGATAATAATCAAATGTATTCAGTTATTTGGAAACATAAATAAGAAAGCATTATAAGAAGTGAATGGGTGTGTGTGCTTATTTAATTAAATGTTATATTAAGTTGTAAGATATCACTGCATGAATTTTGCTCTCCTATCAAAAAATTATTATTAGTAATTTATTCTTATGCATTGTTTTGATATTCATAATTTTTAAATTAAAAAAATTGCCAAGGGTACACTATCTTAATGATTTCTTTGGTAAATGGAGTAATCTGTCAGATTTTGACCTTAATGATTCAATTGTCAGTTCATAAATTTAGATAATGGGACAAAACTAGATAAAAGCATCTTTCAAAATAGTTTAGGAACAGTTTATGTGTTTACTGTCTGGATGAGAATGGGATTTCTGTTAACTCTCCATAATTGTTCTGTCTCAGAGTTGTCCTCTCTAAGCTACTGTGTGACTAGAGAAGTATATAAAAAATTACATGTCCTTTCTAGGTTGTTTTTGTTTGTTTCTGTTTTATGACATCTTTTCCAAAGCTTTATACGTATCAGGTAACTTTAGTTGAAATGGAAGGACAAGAACGAGACAGTCAACCACACCTTGTTTTTTTAAGCTAAATATCTATGGTGACCATCTGAAAGCATTTGTTTTAGTAGCAAAGAGATTTTTATGATAAAGAAAAGGATTTGTATCACTGGGTCTCTATGAATTTACTTGTTGATTTTGAGAAATGCTAGTTATTCCTCCCAGAGTACCTCATTAAGGGGTTCCTGCCTACATCTAAGACTGAACTGTATTTTTTATCCTATTTTGAAGTACACTTGATAATTTAAATTTGCTTTTGATTAGAGAATGAGGAACTACAAAGCTTAGAATAATTTGGTATAGAGATTTATACAGAGTGTGTTTAGATCATTTATTGGGATATTCAAGATAAAAATATGTCTTCTGGTACTTATCTTTCTTCATTTCATTAAATATTCATTAATAATATACTATTTCCAAAAACACTTATTAGGTATTGTCTTCAAAGACAAAATTAATAAGATTTTTTTTTCTTTTCCTCAATAAACTTGCTTCCTATTGGATACTATAGCAAATATTAAATAAAGTAGTCAAAAAAAATGATATGTGATTTGCGTAGAGAAAATCAACAACAAGTAGAATAATGGAAAACTTATAGGAAGTTGCACTAGAGGTAAACCTGGAAGGAAGCTAGGAATTCTGTGGAGCGCAGAAGTAGAGGATGTACATTTGAGAATGCAAGTTAGTTTGTGTTAAAATGTAGAGATAGAAAATAAAATACAGTGATGCCAGTATGACTGATGTAAAAATCAGTAACTTGAATTCATGAGAAGCATCTAAGTATTTTCTTATAATTTAACTATTTAAATTCTTATTGCAAGTAGAGGGAAGTAAAACATGAATTTGTGGACCATTAATTTATCTCTGGTTGTTTGCTGTCACTGATCCAAGGGATTATCCATCAGCTCCTGTTTTATTCTTTCATTGATCTTCTTCTTTGTGCCAATATAGCTAACACCCTCACCCAAAAACTATTCCAGATAAATAGATATCAGCAAGTAGCTCCAAGATCAGTACTGTTGGTTAATTTTAGAAACTAGCCTAATAGATACACTTACCTAAACAAATAAGTAACTTAACAAATAAAGTCATTTTTTGTTACCTTCATCTTCTTCTGCTATGTTTTTTTTTTTTTATTATTATGACAATAGTTTCAATTTTGCAGACCATCTAAAAGGTCTCAGAGACCTCTGGGAGTTCCTCGAACACACTTTGAGGACCATTGATCTAGTCCAATTTCTCACCAATCCCCTTTACAATATCCCTGAAAAGTAGTCATCCAGGCTCTGCTTTAATATTTTCAATAATGAGAGCTCATTAATAAGGCAACACATTCTATAGTTAGTTCTCATTGTTAGCAAATTCTTCTTAGAGTTAAATCTTTGTGTCCCATGCTGTAACTTCTACTGACCGTTTCTCTATTGCTATACAGAATGTCTGTTCTTGCTTCTCCTGAAAATATTTAATTTGCCATTTCTCCCCTAAAACTACTTTTTCCTAAATTAAACAGGTCAAATATCATCAACTTTTCTTTACATAAGCTGTTTTCCAGGTCCTTCACCATGCTGATTGCCCTCCCCTGGCTGTGCCCAGTTGTCAATATCCCTCTTAAAACACGTGTTCTTAATTTATTCTTTGTCCTTGCCATACTGTTAATGCCATCCTCCATTGACTATTCTAGCTTCCATTTTCTGAACATGCTTTTTAAAAATATAGTTGTTTTATGAATCCTCCAGTAGCAGTATAACTATCTTGATAATTGGTTTTTTTTTGTTGTTGTTGTTTTGTTTTATTTTTTCATCTGTGCTGTTTCTCTTTCTAAATTTCTTTAGAAATGTAACTCTTGGTGGGGCTTCATATTTCCTGGGCTACATTATTTTGAGTTTCATATAAGATATTCTTAACAAATATGCATGAAATTGAAAAAATGGAGAGCACTGAATTATAGTCCATAGGATAAGTTAAAGTGAGAAAGTCCTGAGTTCAAATTTTGTCTGAGCTATATCTAGCTGTATGACCCTGAGCCTCAATGTCCTTATCCCTTAAATTAGGCCAATAAAAGTACCTACCTAAAAAGCTTTTTGTGAAAAGCAAATTATATATCATATGTGAGATCTTTAATAAACCATAAATGATTATAAACATTTTAAGTATTGTTATGATTTTTATCTAAATTATTTTACATATATTATGACTAAATCTGGGGTACATCAGATTGTTGAATGCTATTTGTTTTCACTCTTCTATAACAAACTGTAACATGAAGTATTTCTACTTTTCCCCAAGGAACTTATATTTCATACACCATAACTACTATGACATAGTGAGGTATGCACCAACCTCAGAGTAAGGTAGAATTAGGTTCAAGTGCTAATTCTGAAACACATTGATGGGATGAGTTAGGTTAAGTCATTTAACTTTGAGGTCAGACTAAGAGTACTGAAAAATTATGCCATGTTTGGAAGCAAAAGGCAGGGGTTTTAATCTCTGTTTAGTTTTCTCATCTGTAAAATTAGGAGGCTCGATTAGGTGACCGCTAAAGTCCCTTCTAGAATAAATGTCAAATTCTATCACTATAAGTACCTCCATGTAATACTTTACATCTCTAACTTCAAAAAGTTTCTGATCATCATTGGTGGAGGACATTTCCAAATTTAGATCAGTCCTCCTCAATTAAATGGCAAGTCTATAAAAAAAAATAACAGCAGTTACTGTTCTATGAGAAAGAGATTCCAAATAGAAATTCCTCTCATTAACTCCTGTGAAGACCAAATAAGATAATGTATGTTAAGGACTTTGTACACTTATAAAGCACTGTTTGAGTATCAACTGCTATTGGCATTATTAAAAAAAAAAAAAAAAGGTTTCATATTACCATTTTGGGAAATGTAAATTATATTATAGGAATAGTCATACATTGCCACTTTCAGAAATGCATGCAGATTCCCTGAGTCACTGATCCTATTTATATGTTTTTTTCTTTTCTCCTACAATCTCAGGCATCTTCTTGCACCTTTCCTCCCCTTTTTCCCAACCCCTCCAGTACTCTGAATATTCAGAAGGAAAAAGAGCCTATGAATCAATGGGCTTTCTAACTTAAGATGCAAGCCAAGAAGTTGTTACTTGTTCTTCATTGTTTAGAGCAAGATTTCTAGCAGATGTCTGAATTGTTAAATTCAACCTCAGTACTTATTATGCCAGATAGTCTGAATATCTCATTTTTTTACCTTTATGTCAACTCATCTTGATATGTACTAGTCTACTCAGATGTTGATATGATTTCTCTTTCTTCCTCTGGTGATTTTCCTGTGAACACTTTCTACTCTATTTGTCCTCTTCCTTGTTATTGAATTTCTATACTTGCCTACAACTTGTTAATAATTAGTACTCTCTATATCTTGCTATTACATCTCTCATCGCTGGCCTTTTTTATGTATCCTATTTCTTTTGAAAAACTACCACCTCTCACAACTGCATTTTAGTTATGGGCCTTAAACTACCAAGTATCAGTGATAAAAATGTTGCAACAGCTTTGTCTTTTAATTGTCAGGATCTGCCACCCATTTTGTGTTTGTCTTAGCTTTTCCAAACCCCTTTGTGCCTTCTCACATAGAGAGACAATTGTATAGGTTTTGCTGCTTGTTTTTTTTACTTAGGTCTTTCTCTCCTATCAATTTTGTACACCTTTATTACTATAACAAATGGTCATAGGTGTACTGCTGTGAAAAAATTTTAAGTCCATCTAGTACCAATTCCTTCAAAATCCTATCAAGTCCCACGTTCCTTTTTCAAAGTATTTTTCTTTGCTTTTACATTGCCATCTTTGTTTTATCAATTTTCTATATATTACAAAATTATTGATTATTCATTACTTCTTGATCATCTCCTTGCCATGCTACCTACTTTTTGTCATCTTCATCATCCTCCTACTGCAACCTTGCATTTTGCCCTTGAGTTGCTAAGATCTAATAGATAAATATTCATATTATCTCGTTGGAAACTAGGCATCCAATCCACTTTCAACCCATGGTCTCATCATGTTCTTCTCCTTACTACATGAAATTTAATCTCTCTCCTTGGATCTCTACCTCTCATAGGTGAATTTTTCTCATACCTTGCCAGGAATGAGACTTTATATCCTATAATGGCCATCTCCACCCAGTGCTTCTGTGACATAAAACTCCTGTGTTGTTTCTTCAGATTAGAATGTAAAATATAATATGAACACAGTGTGATCAAAGAAACCATCATTTATCTAGATCTGAGGATATGTTTGGATTTGTCCTAAGAGCTAAGTTCAGTGCTTAATGGACATTAAATCTATGCATCCACTTACCTATCAGTATCCTTCACTATTCTGTTATGAGGGATATCCCATGAATTAACACAATCCACCATAAACTTTATAGACTTTAAAATATTTATAGCATAGTAAATAAATTATGAAACACTGAAAGATTTTTTATTATTGGTTTAATATGGTGAACTGATGTTTGAAATTAATTTGTGACATTTGAGATGTATTGGAATGGGACAATTTCTTTAGTGGTATTCTCATAAGTATCTCATGATAGTAGAAATGGACAAAGAAAAGAAGGAACAGATGTGAGAGATGTTAAGGAGGAGAAATACCTTGTACTTGGTCTTAATTTAAAGTAGAATATAATACTTCTAAATTATAACTTCCAAGTTCAGATCCTGTTTAATTAGTAAAATCACAATATATCATGAATAGACATTTAAAAGTCAGTGGAATAATGTACTGCTTTGAGGAAAATATTAAATTTTAGGTGTATTTCAATGGTCAATTCAGGATATTTCTAAATCCATTTTTGAATTTTTTAGTATGCTTTTGTGTGAATATTCAAGGGTACTTCCAAGGTTGGTGGAATAGTATACAATAAAGTATTTAATAATTTATTCCTGTAGGTATTTAAGGGGAGATATTTAATAGAAAAATGCTATGACAGAGAAATTAGTGAGACTTGACCTATTTCTTTTTCAATAGTCTCTATTTAATTAGTCAGACAACATAGAAACACATCAGGTGATTTCATGAAGCCAGACTGAACATTTTCTAATTGAGTAATGTATTGGGATTACATTTTTTCTACAATTGCCCTTTGTCTATTATTGTAACATTTTGTAATGTACTCAGATTGTACATAGTCATGGAGAATGGTTTTGCTAAATGAATAAAGTATTTGTTCTTCCTCTATCTGACTAGTACATGTGAATTTGCCATTTAAATGTTCCATTACACTAAGTGAACCACTGTGAAACTGAAAGAGTAAATGATTCTTAGCACTTAACTCATTCCTGGGTGTGATTTATGAACTGGCAAAAATAGAGCTGTTACATGTCTACAATTTTTTTTGATAAATTTCACATTTTAACAATTCTATACTTGAAAAGAGCTTATTAGTCATAGGCAACATCCAATTTCTTTATATTTCATCAAGTTAGGAAAAGTCCTTTGTGATCCAGGAGAACTCAGTTCCCGATGGTCTTGTCTCTTGTTTGTGTATCTTTATCTAATCACAATTTGGTCATGTTAAAACTCCATAGCATGTGTTCCTAGGTGAGTGACTTCTACATCTGTGTCTAATTGCGTTATGTCAAATAATAGCACGATTAAATCCATGAACCTCCAGAAATGTCTGATTGATTCATGCAACATAAGTTATAAATATTGAAATTAAGTCTGGTTGATCAGGATTTCACCTGGATTTTCTAGAGTTTCTTTCTTTTCACATTTAAAGAGACACTGAGTATATATTTTTTCTAAAGAAATGACCTTAATTTATACAGGGAGAGCCTGACATTTTATCAGCTTCAATCCACGTGTGTTGTCTTCACATCCACATACTCATTCACACAGACATTAGCAAACTATAATGACAACAAAAGTTACTTGGGAGGGAATATGATCAAAATTAGTTAAATAGAACTGCCAGTGTAGGGATAACTTAATAATTTTGTGCTTATTCTTAGATGTTAGTCATTTGGTGAACATTAGCAGCACATGTAAAGAAGAATTTTATTTGGATTTTTGTATTTAAAGTATTATTGTAAGCCAAATAATTGTAAATTTTAGGTAGAGTATTCCTTAGGCCAATAGCTGAATCTTTCAAATATTTTTTTAGATGACATATGTCTCTCTCTCTCTCTCTCTCTCTCTCCCTCCCTCCCTCCCTCCATACACACACACACACACACACACACGTATATATATATATGAAGCACACACATACATGGATACACTTTTATTGTGTGTATATGTACACATAAAAGTAGTTATTGTTTTAACTAAATAAAATAACCGTGACTAGTAAATTTACAGAAAATCAGTATTCCTCTGCCCCACTGTCATCTTTATTTCATATTTTGAAAATATAGAAAGGGGAAAAGGTGAAGCCATGGGTCCACATACTTGATTTCCAGGGAATGGATTCTATTCAGTCTACTGAGAGATTTTCAGTGTCCCATAAATTTTATAGGGCCATAGAATCTTATACTGAATGAATCAAAGGGTGCTATATATTACAGTCTTGAATGCTTCACTCATGAGTTGGTCAGATAAAATTAAACATCAGAATTTGTAGGGTTCTTTTGAGATAAAAGCCTGCTCTGGCGAATAATAATAATTGCTTTGATTCAGTCTCTATCCTTCTTCCTCTTCAGGGTAAAGGTATTGGTTTAACTGTTCTTTCATACATGTTAATATTAGAATTTTTGTAACTAAAATATTTTTATGACAAATATATATTTATATTTACTAAAGCATACCATTTTATCATTCAAAACATAATGATAAAATGTCTTTTATTCCTCTTTTCCCTCCTTTACATATTTTTTTCAGAATGTTCCTGAATGTACATCTCATCTTTCTTTCAATTACTTAATTACTTTTAATAATGGGAAATAAAATCACTGTAAAATCTCTAATCTTTGCTTTAACCAAGAGTTTCAACCACCTCTTTCAAAAATTAAAAAAATGACCTGAACTGTGAACAAAAAGCAAATACATGGATTTCAATTTATTTCCTTTTTCTCTTTACCTTCACCATTATAAGGTTTGGTCATAGACGATGGCTAGCTATTGACCCGGGGCAGGTGGCTAGGCCCAGACAAGTATTTCAACATCAAGACACAAACAAACAGTAAGGGTCAATACAAATAATACCACATAAGCAGAAGTAGATTAATGTAGAAATAGGAGTCAGCATGCAGCGTGTCCCAAGGACAGGAATTGAAGCCAGGAGTGGAATGACAATAATTGAGAAGGCACATGTTTAGCATCATTATTAAGGGACTTTAATCAAGGAAGCAGCTTTCTTCTTTATTTTCAAATACTTTTTATATCCTTTCTGTTGGAGTGAGAACTATTTGTGTATGTGTGTGTGTGTGTGTGTGTGTGTCTCCAGTGATTAAAAAAACACAAAAATAAAATATAACCTACCTTCTAGGAACTTCCATTTTATTGGCTAAGGTGGAAGGTGAAAGAAAATGAACACATAGATACTGAAGGACTCCAAAATCATTTTAATTTAGAAAGAAGGGACACTAAGGATTAGGAGAATGAAGAAAGAACTTTCCTTTGGAAAGTAGCTCATGCCCTGGATTCTGGATTCCAAGAGGCATAGGTGAGGAGGAAGAATATTCCTGACATGAAGCTGAGTCTGGGCAAAAGTATAGGGATGGAAGATGTGGTAAATCCAGATTCCTTGATATCCATTCCTGAATGCTGCCACTTAGATTTAATCGCTCCCATATCTGATGTTTTAGCATTTCATAAGGCATTGTAGATAAAGTTCTGGTTTTGATGCCAAAGAACAAAGGTTCACATTTTACCAGTGTGACCTTGTCAAATCAATTAACCTCTCTGAACTTCAGTTCCCTCTTTCGCAAAATAAAGGGTTTGTAGTACATGGGGCCTAAAGTCCTTTCTGATTGTAGATTTACCCTTATCATGACCCGCTGTGTATTGGATTTATCTGTGTTTCTCTCATCTCCAGTACTAAGCTTTGAAATTCTTGAAGAGAGAGACAATGTCTTATTTTTCTGTTTCTCCAAGTTTCTAATAGAATGATGTTCAGTTGTTTCAGTAGTGCCTGGCTCTTCATAACCCCATTTAGCCTTTTTGTGGTAAAGATTTTGAAGTGTTTGCTCTTTCCTTCTCCAGTTAATTTTGTAGATACGAAAACTGAGGCAAGCAGGATTAAGTGATTTGTCTGGGAATACAAAGCTAGTAAAAGTTAGAGGCCAGATTTTTACCTCAGATCTTCCTGAATCCAGACCAGGTATTTTTATGTATTCCATCATTTACATGACATTTCTAATAAAATAGGAGTTGTATGATATTTGTTGAAGAAATATAGTACTGACTTAAAAAAATTATCTTTATTCAGCATTTCAGTGTTCTTATGCTCAGTTTTCTTTTCTGTTCTTTGGAATTGTTTCCCAATACTCCAAATAAAACCTTTGGTTGCTCAGTGGATAGAGTATGAGTCTGAAATTAGGAACACCTAAGGTTAAATAAGGCATCAGACACTCACTCGTTATGTAAACCTGAACAAATCACTATATCTCTGTGTGCTTCAGTTCCTTCAATTCCAAATGAAAATAAAAATAGCCCCTAACATCTAGGGTTGTGGTGAAGATCAAATGAGATAATATATGTAAATCACTTAGCACAGAGCCTGTCACATAGTAGACACTTAATAACTGCTTGTTTTCTTCCTTTATGAAAACATATAATTAAGAGACATTTCAATATCTAATTTGTCCAATATATGCTCTTTTAGGTAAGTAGCCAAGACATAGAAGCAGATTTTTAAATAATTTTTCAAAAGTCATATATCCAATGTAAATCTGCTTAATGGTTGGATTTAAGAAAATTTGTGAAATTAATAACTTGATTATTTTATTCTGTCAATTTTGTTAATATGTTTTATGTTTACTGTTAAAAGCTTTAATTAAATTTGCTGTTATTTCAGCACAATTAGAAATGTCCGTTATGCACAAAAGCACATAAATCTTCATGAGAATGAACCGTCTCTGAATGCAAAAGTAATAATTGAATGAATCATTTAAATCATGTCTAATAGAAGGAACATATTTATTATGTATGTTACATCTGCAGTTTTGGTGTCTGTTCTCCAGAATTGATGCTCTGTAAAATAGCATCGTTATTCTCTAGAGTTGGATTCGTTCATTCATGTTTGTATCCTGATTTGTCTTTAGAATCATGGAAAAGACCCTTGCTATGATAAATATCTGTTGTAACTAAGAAGTAATCTCTGTAAAATGAATACTGCATGCATCACTGAATTAAAAAGTAACTCCTCTCTAGTGAATTATCTAATTAAATTCTGGGTCTTAATACTTGAATGCCTTCAATTACAGACACATATTTGAAAAGTCTCTGGGAGTATGTGGTCATAGGAATATTTCATGCTGCTAAGTTTCATTCACTTTGCCTTTCCTATGGGCAGTGATAGCAGACTGGCCATGAGAATCAAGGAAGATTTCAGTGAATAGCATCCTTCTAGATTTCCAAATTCAAAAATATAGTTCACCCTAATATAGATTAAACAATCTCTTTTCTCCTGAGATATTTTGGTCTTGTTTTCATCCTACTCTAAATGTACACAAACATGCCTCATAGTGCCTCATATCTGCTTGCCTGTAACATGCACCCCCATGGTCACTAATTGTGTTCATATGTAGAATTACTTAACATCTATAGACTTCAGTTTACCTACCTGAGAAATAAAGTGATTATATTAGATAACCTTTGAAATTCTGTACTGTTCTATGTCTATGATCCAATGAAGCTAGCATTATTATTGCAAAGCTAAATTATCAAGTATTACAAAAAGGCAATCTGGTACAGGGTGGATAGAAAGCAGGTATTTGGGTTAAGTACACCTGATGTCATATCCTCCTTCAGAAATACACTAGTTCTGTGATCATAGTCAAGTCTCATAAAATACAAGTGCCCTATGCAACTCTGTAAGACTGTCAATGATATATAAGATACCGAACTGAATTGTTGGGATATTGAACTTTCATCATTGGAACTTCCCAGAATCGAATGATCTCACAATCCTGACTAAACAAGAGAGAGAGGGAGAACACAAAAGTGTTAAAGTCATGCACATTACAACTCATCTGTGACTTTTTGTCTTAAAAAGGGAAACATTAGACAAATAATTTTGCATTAGAAACCAGTGATTTTTAATTTGATCTTTTTTGCAGGATTCTCAACCAACATTTATTGAATAAATTTACTAATCAACATTTATTGGGATATCATATAATACCTATTAGTGAGTGAATTAGAAAACATTATAGAACTGACATGATTTGTCAGCAAGTGAACTTAATCTATTAAAGTTTACTAAGTCCTGATAGACTCCAAAGATTAGAATTCCCTTTTTCATCATGTCACAGAGAGAAGGAATGAGAAAGGGAAGAAGGTTTTCCTAATCAATACTTGGTACTTGGTTTCAAATAAAAGTGTTGTGTTCTGCCAGGACCACCAGGAAAAAATAAAAAAAGAGATACTATCTACTGATTCCTATTCCCTACTAAGTGAACAATGGATTCACCAGAGACCTAATCATAACAACAAGCAAATTCCATGAACAATATTTTCTCATTTCAGTTCTATTTGCTACTCTTGCTTCAGGATCAGTCTAATCTACAAATCTACTTGATATTCTATCTTAATCTTTTAGCCAGATAACTACATGGTTAATTCTGAAAAAAAGTTGCCCTCTTCTGAGATCCTAAGGGAATAGGACTATTAATTTGACTTCTCTAAGTTACTGAGATCAGGAATCAGACTTATCCATAATAGACTGAGCCCTACAAGACAGGTGACTTTGGTAATACACAGCCATCATTTCCTACCCAAGGTGTTCAGACTATGGCTAACAGGGAGCTGAAGCATGATACAAATGAGATGATAAAGGAGTAATTTCACTGTTCTTGATGAGATCACTTCAATGGGATGAAAAGCACTGAAAAAAATAGCAGATGTGATCAGTGAGCCATTGGTAGTGAACAGTATGATTGGGCTTGTTCTTGCTTTGTTCTAGATTTTCATCATTGACTTGAGTAAAAACAGACCCTGGATGGTTCAAGGCTGGGAAGGACAGTAATATTTTATATGATAGAATTAAGATTCTAAATGGTCTCAATAAGTACACTCAATACTCAATAAGTATATTCAATAAATATTTATTGGGGATGCTAAATCTTACATTATTTATGTCAAATAAAATAAGAAATAAAGAATGGGTAAAATGTGACTGCAATTTATTTGAAAGTAAAAATAAAGGACCTGGGAACTTACTTGTCCACAAGTTTAATACAGAGCCTATAGTATTTTGGAGTTTTCCAAAGAAAGCTAACATAATATTAGAGTGCAATAATAACAGTATTTATGTCACAGTTTTCATATCACATAAGGTAAAGTGCAACATTACTCTTACCTGATTAAAGAAAAGTTTGAGTGTTGTATTCAGTTGTGGTGTTTAATTTTAAAAGGGACATTGACAAGTAAAATTGACAATCTACATCCAGAGTAGAAAAACACGTGTAGATAAGGAGAGTGCATATCTGTCAAAGATACTCTTCAGGGCATTCCTCCATGGTTGGAAGGTTGAACAAAATAAAATTCTAGAAGCAAAGATATTCCCCACAAAAAGACACTGTATCAAAAAAGGAAGTTTTAGTACCATTGAATGTTAAGTCTAAGGCTGACCATAAAGATCCCACTATAGTTGTTTTTTCTTCTCTAAAGTTTATAACGTTCTTCATTCAGAAACAATAAATTCTGTCACTGACTGGTCTGATATTTTGTTTACAATTTCTAATAGAAAAGGAATAATCTAGAGTGTAGTGTTCAGGGTACATTTTTTTACTTAAAACCTCAGAGATTCCCCCTTCAAGAATTCTTTTTTTTAGTCATTTTGCAGTTGTAAAGAGTCAGTGCCTGACTTATGATCCCATTACGGGTTTGCTTGGCAAAGATACTGGAGTGGTTTCCATTTCCTTCTCCAGCTCATGTTACAGATAAGGAAACTGAAGTAAACAGTGTCAAGTGACTTGCTCAGGGACATCTAGTTAGAAAGTGTCTGAAGCCAGATTTGAATTCAGGAAGATAAATCTTCCTCACTTTGGGTCAAACACATTATTCACTGGGTCACTTAGCTGCCCCCCCCCCAAAAAAGTAGGAAAATATTATACAATAATGTAAATGAAAAGGATACCAAAACTAAGCCAAATATGTTCTACTTGCCATGATTAGTTTTACAGCTAAAGACAAGGTGTAGAAATCCACTCCCTCTTTTCCTCAGAGAATTTTTGTAGGGAAAGGTAGTGTGAAAGTCGGGAGGAATATTGTCAGAGGTATTCTGTGGTTTGCTTTGATGAATGATTTTCCCTGTTCTTCATAACAAAGGAATCATCTCTGGGTGTGTACATTAGTAGTATATATTTGGAAATGCCTGTCATGTAGAAACAAACACCAAAAAAACTAACTTTAAGTAATTTCTGAGTACCTCAGGTAGGGGAGTAATGCATTCTTAAATGGAGACTTTGCTTTTTGACTCCTATACTTCATTTATTTCACTAATAACAAGATTATACTTAAAATTATATTTTAGTAACATTAACACTTCAAACATTAACTTACATTCTATTTTGTTCCTTAATTATCTAAACAAAAAGAGGACTGAATGCTTTGAGGCAAGATAGAATATAATTATATAATGAGGAAAATAAAAGTATAGTAATGAAAATTATTTAAGTTCTATTTTAATAATATGTGGTCATATTATTTTCTTAAAACTAGGGAGTTTTCCAATTTAAATCACATACTTTAAGGATAATATTTTTAAACAGTTTCCAAATTATCTACATTAGCTGATTGATCCTTCATTTTGAAGTACGTATCTCTCATAAAGAGGGTGAAAGTTTTAATCTTGCTAACATTTTGGTTCTACTGTTCTGAAACTTGCACAATTCACAAAAATGGAAGAGTATCTGGGAAATTAAACTAAATAATTTCAATTAGGAATTCAGAAAAAGGATGAGAACACTCATGGCTGCTTTCTTTGTAACCAAAACATGCTCTCAATAAAGCTGGCTAGGTCAGGCAATTTTTTTCTAAATTTTTAGAATTTGAAATGAAGTTTGAAATAATATGTTCTCATCCCTTAATTTTTTCAAATAAAGAAATTCTAAGCAGGATAGGTTAAATGAATTGACCAAGGTTACAGAACTGGAACAAGAAACCATGTTTTATGAATTCTGTCATAAGGTCATTCTATTATGTAATGATACTTATAGTGTATGGCATGGAATTTTAAGATTTTTGGGAACTGTGAGAAGAGAAAAATCCAGAAAACTTCAATAATTTTGATATCAACCCAAAGAGTTCTATCATTTGTTAATTGCAATACCCCTTCCCAGCCTTACCACCCCCTCATTGTCCAAATGACTGATAAGTCAATATTGAGTTGTTCCCCTTTGTATACAGTAAGGAGCTCAGAACACCTTGGCAGGGCAGTAAAACAATTACAGAAATTAAAAAAAAAATCAGGGAAACATTGTCACAGATTTTAAACCAAAATAATGATTGATTTAGGTACTTGGGAAACAAGAATTCCTGTTTCAAAATACGTAACCATATTGACCAGTCTGATAAGCTACACTGGCTGTCAGAAGTGATTAAAGTGGGGGTGAGGTGGGTTGGTTCTTTATGTAAATACAATCCTCATAAAGCTAACACTGATCACCTCAGCTAAAATGGATCTATTTCACCTTCAAACAAGTATGGCATTACTATTCATATGCCACAAAACCATGATAAAAGGAAGTTAATAACCTGTGTACATGTGTGCACATGTATAACTTTATATGGTTATGAGATTTTAGATAACAAAGGTTAGATATTATTCATTTTTCTATCCCTAGTGCCTAACAGTATAAATTCCACAAACAACTGTGCACCAAAAATATTTGAATAAATGATTATCATGCTATGGAAAACAAATACAGGTTGACATCCTTTCTGTTCAGGTGAGAACCAAAATGTTTGTCTACTCACATTTGAATCTTACTGTAAATAAACCTACATAATGCCTTCAAAAAATTCAATACCCTCTTTTTTTCTCCCTAAATTTATGAACAAAAATTAAGAGATGGAGTTGGGCTGCTTAGAATAAATAAAAGAACATTCATTGTGTTGATTGAATGCCTAGTGTGAAGCATATTCACACATCATGAATGGTTTTTTTTGACCAACAAGTTTTACAAAGAGAAAAAAATTAATTTTCTGGGATAATTCTAAAGCAATTTTCCTCTGGAATGAGAAAAAATATGCAAATTAAATACTGCCTTCAAAGTTGATACGTATCTTCTAGAAATGTGGGAGATCATGAAAATTGAAATGTTGATTAAAATTTGTTAAAAAAAGATGTAAAATAACAGAAAAAGAAAGAAAAATTAAGAAAATTAATTAAAATCAAAAGCTTCATAATGAATTGAAGAATATTAAATAAAATTCTTAGCAAATGGCTAATGCAATTAACCTGAGAGAGTTAGTAAAACAATTATTTTTCTTTGTTGCAGGTGACATCATGCATGAAATTAGGACTATAATGTACAAATGTGATCATGACATTGTATTATTTCTGAATCATGTTCTCCCCATTATTCAACTAGTTTTTACTTGACCTCATTTATACCCTATTGTCCTAGTTAACTCCTCTTATATGTTATAGATACATTGTATGTTAAATGAGTATGTTTGATAAAAGCAGGGGAAAATATCAAAGAGTATATTCAAGAATATTCAAGAACACAAATGTAAAGGATTATTTTTTATTTATATAGAACCCAAATTAGTACAAAATTGAACTGTACATCTTGTGATTAATTACATTATTTTTTTTCTTCCTCTCAAGAGGAAAACTTTTTTTTGAGACTTAAAGGTCTAGTTCAAGGTAGATAAATATCTTGTCTGGTTTCTCTGATCTCTAGTGGCTTTGTATCTAAGTACAATTACTGGCTTGGCTTAGCCCAGCTTAAGTTTTAATACCAAAAAAAGACCAGCCATATTCAGATTAATAGATCAATCATCTTTCTTCCATTTAGTCATTAGCATTAAAGGGAAAGTCATACTCCTTTATCCCTGATAAAACAATATAAAAATGAAAATTTGGGGATTATATAAGTAATACCAAAATTAGATGTTTTTTACCAAAACAGTTACATACTAGATATTTTTAGGCCATATCTAGTCTGATAGGGTAGAACATGCAGAGATATTCACTTTAAAATTTTAATTGTATAGATTTTAATAAGATAGATTTTAATTGTACAAATAGCAAGTATCTCAGAGATAATCTAGATCAGTTCCCTCAACACAGGGATAAGAAAATTGAACTCCCATCCTGTACAGTGAGAGATGCAGTTCCTCAAGAAGAAAATATTTTCCCTATGTACCACAATCATTCTTTGGTAGATTTGGAACTATTACAAAGGTTGCATTATTCTGACTTAATTCTTTTCACATACCTCTTATCATTGACCTTCAAACATATTTTACATCAGAATGACAGTGGGTTTAACGATTCCAGAAAAGAAGAGAAGACATATTTTTATCCTCATTCTATTTAAATGCTTACTGCACTGAATTATACTTTGAATTTATCTGCCACTTCTCCCAGCTGCATAAGTTCGTCACCATGACAGGTAAGGTATCTCATCCTTAATCCTTGTCTCCTGACTGACAATGCTAATTACAAATTGGATCTCATACCACAAAATGATGTAGGAGCATATGAAGAAAAAAATGGGAGATCATTAGTTTCAATTTTTATCATTGTGTGCCCTATTCTGTTACTTCACATTCATTATATAGTACATCTCATCATTAAAATGTATTTTCATTATTTTTGCATGTTTCCTTGCTATTATTAGAATCTTCAAAGTTCTAAAGTTAGCTTCTCAAGGAGGAGAAAAACAAAACAGATACCTCAGTAGTGTAGGTGCTCATAGCCAACACAAATTAATTACTAATTCTACAAACTAAAGTTTTCCCTTGTATTAAGTTTGTCAAGGAAGAAAAAAGAGGATTGGTCCAGAAAGATGAGTTTATGAGACACACTTTGTTCTTCCTAGCCATATTCACCTTTTCCTAAGTGTTCCCTTTCTCCAATTTTTCTGTGGTTGTTGTCCAAAATCTCTGTTGCTTAAATATACATCCTTAAACAGTGAATGATTTTATTACGAAAGTTGATTTCTGAGAGATGCATTGCAAAGTATTACAATTCGAACTGAAATGCAATCTGAAACTGCTAGCATTCTTTAATTTAGTATTTAAAGAAACATGCATACTGACCTTGACTATGTCAAAGATTGTGGGCCAAGTCCTGTAAAAAAAAAAAAAAAAAAAAAAAAGGAAGAATGGAGAGGTGGATGAGGAGAATTACCAAACCCTATGTACAATCATCCTTTTCACAGGGGGATATAACAACATTTGGCACTCAGTCCAGAAGAAGATACATGGATATAGTTTATAGTTTAGTCCTTCTCATAATCATCCCAGAGAAGTCAGTGTTAGGCAATTTTTTAAAAAAAATATTATTTTCCAAAACTAAAGAGATGCAGAAAAAAAATTCACACAAAATTAAATTGATTACAAAATTTGTTGAGGGTTCAGGTTGCCTCTGTTCTCTCTTTGAAGCAAGCCATTTCCTTTATTATAGCTGTATAAACCTGTACCCATGTGGATAATCTTATCAGTGTTTTCTCATCCTTAGTTCTTTACATTTTGATGGACACCAATAAAGACTCTTCAATTTAGCTTTACAGCCTTTAGACAAAAAGCTGTTGTAATCATCATGTTTGCCTTGCTTCCACATTCTTACTATTTCTTGCTTCCCCTTTCCACTGACTCTTCAATGAACATTACTAAAACAAGTATGAGAAAGGTTATGATAGCCTCCTACAATGTGACTCCTTTTGCCTTCCCTGTAACTGCTTTTAGCAAAGCTCATTTTCCTGACTATAATTACTAAATATGTATTTTCCTCAACAAAATATAAATGAGAACAAAGACTGTTGTACATTTTTTCATGTTAGCCATGTAGAAAAAAGAAAACGCAGGCAAAAGAACAATAAAAAAAGTAAAAAAAGAGTATGCTTTAATTTACATACAGAGCTTATGAGTTCTCTCCTTGGAGATGAATAACATTTTTATTTTAAGCCTGTCAGAATTGTCTTGCAATATTGTCTTTATCACAGTACCTAAATTTTTCAGTGAATTATGCTTACAATAGCATTGTTTTGTGCCCAGTTCTGTTCATTTCCCTCTGCATTTATTCATAGACATCTTTCCAGGTTTTTCTGAAAGCATCCTGCTTGTCTTTTATTATAGCATAATAGTATTCTAGAACAATCATGTGATACAACGTATTCAGTCATTCCCCAACTGATGGTCACTCATTCCATTTGCAATTCTTTGTCACTGCAAAAATACTATCATAATTATTTTTGTCCAAATAGGTATTTTTTCCCTTCTCTTTAATCTCAGTGGCAAAGACCTAATAGTGGTGTTGTTGGATCAAAGGATATGCACAGTTTGATTGCTCTTTCGGTATAGTACCAAATAGTTCTCCAGAATGGTTGGACTACCTCATAACTCCCCCAACCATGCATTAGTGTCTCAATTTGTCCACATCCTCTCCGGCATTTGTAATTTTTCTTTTCTGTCATGGAAAATATTCTAATAGGTATGAGGAGATGTCTCAGAATTGCTTTAATTTTCATTTTTCTAGTCAGTAGAGACTTAGAACATTTTTTTTTCTTGTGAGTCACGTTAGCTTCCGTTATTTCTTCCAAAACCTGTATGCTTATATCATTTAATCATTTATCAACTGGGAACTGGTTCTTATGTTATATACAATTGGCTTGGTTCTGTATATATTTACAAAATGAAATACTTATCAAAGAAACTTGCTAAAATTTCCCATTTTTATTTTCCTTCAAATTTTTGCAACATTAGTTTTGTTTGTACATTTTTAAAAATTTCATAAAAACAACTTATCACTTTTGCTTCCCATGATTCTCTCTATATCTTGTTTGATCATAAATGCTTCCTTTATCCATAGATCTTATGAGTGTAGTTTTCCATGAATTCCTAATATACATGTATCAACTTTTTATATCTAAACCATTTGTTCATTTTGACTTTATCTTGGTAGATGGTATGAAATATTGGTCTAGACCTAGTTTCTGCCAAATTGCTTTCTTGTTTTCCAGCAAATTTTCTTAAATTTTGAGTTCTTACCCCCAAAACTTAGATATTTGGGCTTATCAAGCATTAGGTTAAGATGATCTTTTACCACTTTTTATTGCCTACCTAATCTGTTCCAATGATATACCATTACATTTCTTCACCACTACCAGTTTGTTGTTTTTGTTGTTTTTGATAATTACTGCTTTGTAATATAATGGGAGATCTGGTACTACTAGGCTGCCTCCCTTCATGATTTTTTTTTTCTTTGATTCCCTTGATATTCTTGACCTTTTGTTCTTCAAGATTAATTTTTTTTATTATTTTTTCTAGCTCTACAGATTAGTTCTTTGGGTTTTCTTTTTGATTGGCATGGCACTAAATAAGTAAATTAACTTATGCACAATGATCCTTTATATTATATTGGCTCAGTCTACTTGTTAGCAATTAACATCTCTCCAATTGTTTGGGCATCTTTATTTGTGTGTGATGAGTTTTGTAATTGTATTTATATGATCCCAGAATTTGTCTTGTAAAGTAGACTTTCAGGTATTTTTATGTTGCCAGCAATTATTTTATATTTCCTGTAGTTAATTTAAATATAATTTCTCTTTCCATTTCTGGATTTTCTTGGTTGTGAAAGCTAACAGATTATATGGGTTTATTTTATATCTTGAAAATTTGTTAAAGTTGTTAGTTAATTCATCTAGTTTGTTTTTAATAGATTCTCTAGGGTTCTAAAATACACCATCAAGTCATCAGCAAAGGGTGAGAGTTTTATTTCGTCACTGCATACTTTTATTCCCTCAACTCTTTTTCTTTGTTTTATTTCTATAGATAGCATTTCTAGTACAATATTTAATAATGGGCATATTTGTTTCACCCCTTATTTTATTTAGAAGGCTTCAATTTTATCTCCATTATAGATAATGCTTACTCTTGGTTTTGGAGAGATATTATTTATTATTTTAAGAAAGATTCTATTGATTTCTATGCTTTCCTAGTGCTCTTTATAGTAATGAATGTTGTATTTTGTCAAAAGGTTTTTCTACATTTATTGCTATAATCTTAAGTTTCTGTTACTGATATGGTCAATTATGCTGATAGACTTCTTAAGCCCTGCCTTCCTTCCTGATATAAACCCCACCTCATCACAGGTTTATGATCACTGTAATATATTGCTATCATCTCCTTCCAAAAATTTAATTTACATTTTTTTGCATCAAATTACATTAATTAAGGAAATAAGTTTATACTGTTCTTTCCTTGTTTTAGCTTGTCCTAGTTTAGGCATTAAAAACATATTTGCATTGTAAAAGGTGTTTGGTGAGAATATTTTATTTTTTCAAATTGTTTATATAATACTGGGAATAATTATTCCTTACATGTTTGGTAGAATTTACATATATATATTTATCTGCTGCTAGAGAGCTTTTTTTCTTAAGAAATTCATGGATGACTTGTTTAATTTCTTTATCTATGACAGTTATTTAAGTATTCTACTTCCTCTTCTAATTATCTAGGAAATTAATATTTTTTAAATATTCTTTCATTTCACTTAGATTATCAGTTTTAGTGGCCTGTACTTACTTGGGCAAAATAATTCCTAATAATTTTTTTACATTTCATCTTCATTGAAGGAGAATTCACCCTTTTCATCTTTGATTTTAGGAATTTGATTTTCATATTTTTAAAATCAAATGAACCAATTGTTTATCTATTTTACTCCTTTTTTCATAAAAGCCCTGTCCTACTTTTACTTATTACTTCAATGACTTTGTTACTTTGAATTTTCTTAATCTCTTTTTCATTTCCTAGATTTCCATTTTAATAATTATTTTTTTTTACTTTTGAAGTTTTTTATTTTTTGAAGTTTCATTCCCAGTTCATGGATCTGTTCCTTTTTTGCTTTTATTGGTGTGATGTTTAGAGATAGAAATGTTCTCCTAGGAACTACTTTGGTTACATCCCACAAATTTCAGGGTATTGTTTCATTGTAATTCTGTTTAATGAAAATATTGTTTCTATGATATTTTCTTTGACCCACTCATTCTTTAAAATTATTTTTTAGCTTCTAATTCATTTTTAATCTGTGCTTTGCCCTTTATTGAATGTATTTTCCCAATTTTTAAACATTTTTTATTTAAAAATTTAGTTCTAAATTCTATACCTCCCCTCTCCCTGACATAGCAAGAAAACTAATTTGATTATATATGTGAAATTATATAAAACATTTCCAAATAAAGGAAAAAATGATAGAAAGTGAAAAACACCATGCTTCATTTGTCTATATTCAATCTATATTTGTTCTCTGGAGGTAAATAGTATGCTACATCATTAGTCTTGGGAATTGTCTTGGATTATTGTATTGCCGAGAAGAGTTAAATCATTCATAGTTCTTCATGAAACAATAATGTTGTTACTTGGTACAACATTCTCATGTTTTTCTTCATTTCACTGTTCATCAGTTCATGTTTGTTTTTCTTTTCTGAAACCATCCCACTTGTCACTTCTTATAGCACAATAATATTCCATTGCAATGATATACCAGCTTTTTTAGCCATTCCCCAAATGATGGGCATCCCTTTGATTTCCAATTCTTAGTCACCACAAAACAAGATCTGCTATATTTTTTGTACAAATAGGTTCTTCCCCCACCTTTTTTGATATCTTTGGGATATAGACCTTGCTAGGTCAAAGAATATGCAAAAATTTATAGCCCTTTGGGAATAGTTCCAAATTGCTCACCAGAACAGTTGAATCAGTTCACATCTCCACCAAAAGTGCAGTAGTGACCAAGTGTTCCCACATTGACTCTAACACTCAATATTTTCATTTAGTGTCATATTAGCCAATCTGATGGGTGTCATATGGGATGTCAGAACTGTTTCAATTTGCATTTCTCTTATCAAAAGTGATTTAGAGAATTTCTTTATATGACTATGGATACCTTTGATTTCTTTGGCTGAAAACTTCCTATTCATATCCTTTGACCATTTATCAATTAGAGAATGACTTGTACATTTATTAATTTGACTCAGTTCAGGCCTTTTCAGAGATAGTTCTTGCAATTTTCCCCCATTTTTCTGCTTTCCTTATAATTTTGGTTGCGTTTTTTATGTATAAACTTTTTAAAAATTTTACATAATCATAATTATGTTTTATACTGTTAATTCTCTCTATATCTTCTTTGTTCCTAAATATTTTCCTTATCCATAAATCAGAGTGATAAGCTATTTCATGCTCTCTGAACTTGCTTATGGTATCACTCTTTATGTATAAATAAATCATGTACCCATTTTGACCTTATCTTGGTATAAAGTATGAGAATTTGTTCTATACCTAGTTTTTGCTATACCGCTTTCAAGTTTCCCCAGAAGGTTTTGTCAAATAATTAGTTATCTTTCCAAAATCTTGGATCTTTGGGTTTATCTAGACTAGATCACTATGTCCACTTACTAGAATGTAATTTGTACTTAATTTATTCCACATCATTCTATTTTTTAGCTGGTAAAAGATTGTTTTTGATAATTACCACTTTATAATAGTGTGAGTTCTGCTACATTTAGACCACCTTGTTTTGAATTTCCCCCAATAGTTCCTTCATATTCTTGAGTATTTTGTTCTTCCAGTTGAATTTTATGAGTTCCTTTTTCTAGCTCTATAAAATATATTTGATAGTTTGATCGGTATGGCACTGAATAAATACATTGATTTAGGAAGGATTATCATTTTATTGAATTACTGAGCCTACCCATGAACAATTAATGCTTTTTCGCAGTTGTTTAAATATGACTTTATTTTTGAGAAATTATTTTATAGTTTTCATATAGTTCCTAGGTTTGTCCTGTCAGGAAGATTCCTGAGTATTTTATAGTGTCTATAGTTATTTTAAATGAAATTCCTCTTTCTATCTCCTGCTGCTGGATTTTGTTGGCTACATAAATAGACAGACAGACAGACAGACAGACAGACAGACTGATAGATAGATAGATAGATAGATAGATAGATAGATAGATAGATAGATAGATAGATAGATAGATAGATAGATAGATAGATAGACAGAGAAACAGAGAAACAGACAGATAGGTAGGTAGGTAGGTAGGTAGATGAATGGATAGATGCTGATGATTTATGTGAATTTTTTGTATCCTGAAAATTTGCTAAAAATGTTAATAATTTCAAGTAGTTTTTTTCAAAGTTGATTCTCTACGATTTTCTAAGTATAACATCATATGATCTGTCAAAAGTGATAGCTGTCTTCCCTCATTGCCTATTCTAATTCTTTCCATTTCTTTTTTTCTCATATTGCTATAGTTAACATTTCTAGTTTAACATGAAATAATAGGGGTGATAATGAATATCTTTGCTTCACCCTTGATTTTATTGGGAAGAATTTCAGTTGATTTCCATTACAGATAATACTTGCTAATTGTTTTAGATAAATACTACTCATGATTTTAATGTAAGCTCCATTTATTCCTGGGCCCTATAATGTTCTTAAAAGATATGGGTACTGTATTTTGTCAAAGGCTTTTCCCGCATCTATTGAGATAATCATATGATTTCTGTTGGTTTTGTTATTGATATGATCATTTATGCTGATAATGTTGTAATATTGAATCTCACCTGGTCATAGTATATGATCCTTATCATGTATTACTGTAATGTTTTTGCTTTATTTTATTTTATTAAGATTTGGATTTATTTATTTCCGCATTCAATATTTTCAATATTCATTTCCAAAAGATTTTGAGTTCCAAATTTTCTCCCCATCTTTCCCCTCCCAACCAACCCCAAGGTGTCATGCATTCCAATTACCCCTTCATCCAATCTGCCCTCCATTTTATCACCTCCCCACCTCTTTTCCCCTTCCTCTTTACTTTCTTGTAGGACAAGATAGATTTCTATACTCCTTTGCCTGTACATCTTATTTCCCAGTTGCATGGAAAAATATTTTTTGACATTTATTTTTCAAATGTTGAGTTCCAAATTCTCTCCCTTCTTCCCTGACAACCAACCCACACTGAGAAGGCAGGCAATTCAATATAGGTTATACACGTATAGTTATGCTAAACATCTCCATAATAGCCATATTGTGAAAGACTTAATTGTATTTCCCTCCATCCTATCCCACCCACCCAATTATTCTATTTTCTTCTTTGATCCTGTCCCTTTTCTAAAGTGTTTGCTTCTTACTACCCCCCTTTCCCAATGTGCCCTCCCTTCTATCACTTCTCCCTTATCCCCTTTCTCCCTACTTTCCCATAGGGTAAGATACACAGTTCAGTCTGTATTATTCCCTCCTAAGCCAAATCTGAAGAGAGTAAGGTTCACTCATTCCTTCTCACCTCCCCCCTCTTCCCTCCACAGTAAAACACTTTTCCTGCCTCTTTTTTTTGTGAGATAATTTACCTCATCCTATCACCCCCTTTCTCTTTCTTCCAAAATATTCCTTTTTTCACTCCTTACTTTTATTTTTAGATATCATCCTTTCGTATTCAACTCACCTTGTGCCATCTATCTATCTATCTATCTATCTATCTATCTATCTATCTATCTATCTATCTATCTATCTATCTATCTATCTGTCTGTCTGTCTGTCTGTCTGTCTGTCTGTCTGTCTGTCTGTCTGTCTATCTATCTATCCATCTATCTTTTCCTCCAACTACCCTAACACTGACAAATGTCTCAAGAGTTGCAAATATCAAAGTTTAACTTTAATAAGTCTCATGACTTATTACCTTTTTATTCTTCTTTTGATTCTTGTATTTCAATGTCAGATTTTCTATTCAGCTCTGGTCTTTTCATTAAGAATTTTTGAAAGTCCTCATTTCATTGAATTCCCATTTTTTCTCCAGAAGGATTATAGTCAGTTTTGCTGGATGGATGATTCTTGGTTTTAATTCTAGCTCCTCTGACCTCTGGAATATCATATTCCAAGCCCTTTGATCCTTTAAGGTAGAAGCTGTGAGATCTTGTGTAACCTGACTGTATTTCCACAAGACTTAAATTGTTTCCTTCTGACATTGCAATATTTTCTCCTTGACCTGGGCACTATGAAATTTGGCTAGAATGTTGCTAGTTTTCTTTCTATCATCTCTTTTCAGAGGTGATTGATGGATTCATTCAATTTTTGTTCTCTGGTTCTAGAATATCAGGGCAGTTTTCTTGCATAATTTCTTGAAAGATGATTCCCAAGCTCTATTTTTCATCATGGCTTTCAGGCAGTCCAATATTATGTAAATTATCTCTCCTTGATCTATTTTCCAGATCAGTGGTTTTTCCAGTGAGATATTTCACATTGTCTTCTATTTTTTTTCATTCTTTTGGTTCTGTTTTATAATTTTCTGATTTCTCATAAAGTGTTTAGCTTTCATTTGCTCTATTCTAATTTCGAAGGAATTATATTCTTCAGTGAGCTTTTGGATCTCCTTTTCTATTTGACCAATTCTGTTGTTTAAGCCATTCTTCTCCTCATTGGCTTTTTGGCATTCTTTTGCCATTTGGGTTAGTCTATTTTTAAGTTATTATTTTCTTCAGTATTTTTGGGGGGAAGGTCTCCTTTAGCAAGCTGTTGACTTGATTTTCATGATTTTCTTGCATCACTTTCATTTCTCTTTTCAATTTTTCCTTTAATTCTCTTCCTTGATTTTCAAAATCCTTTTTGAACTCCTCCATGGTCTGCAACCAATTCATATTCCTATTGGAGGCTTTTGATGTTGGAGTTTTGACTTTGCTGTCCTCCTCTGGTTGTATGCCCAAATCTTCCTTGTCATGAAAGTAAGATTCTGTTGTCTGAGTTCTTTTACAATGATTACTATTTTTTCAGCCAAACAATTGACTTTTTAACTCTTTGTCAAGATAGAACTCTGCTTTCAGTAGGGGTGGGTGTGTTGGGGGTGGATCTGGGTATACTATCCCAGGCTTCAGTGATTTTGGATCAGCTGCTCTATCTCCCACCATCTGTGAGCCCAGAGCTCCAGAACCAGCCTCTGCCTCTGCTGCTGCTGCTGTTGCTACTGCTTCCACCAAAGCTGACCGCCACTACCACCCCCACCACCCTGAGGTTGGGGCTAGACCTCACTAGACTGTGCACTCCTCTTTCATCCAGGTTCAACGGAGTTTTCCCACTGACTTTTTTGTGTTTGTGCATTGAGAAGTCTAGAAACTGACACAACTGCCAATGATTCAGTCCCCTGAGCTGACCGGTTTGGACTGGTGTGGCCCATACCAGACTGTGCTTTGTTTCCTGTTTTCTGGCATAGACTATTTCTCTCAAGTTTCCAGGTTGTCTTAGGCTGAGGATTTGTTTCACTCTGTCACTTTGTGTGTTCTGCAGCTATTGAATTTGTTCAGAGTCATTTTTAGAGATATTTACAGGACTTTGGGGCAGAGCTCAGGGAAGTTTCTGCTTTTACTCTGTCATCTTAGCTCTGTCCCTCTGCTTTATTTTTTTAAATTATTTGCATCAATATTTCTTGGTGAAATTGGTCTATAATTTACATACTCTGTTTTGGCTATTCCTTACTTGGGTATCTGCATCAATATGGTAGAATTCCTTCTTCATCTCTTTTTTCCCCAAATACTTGATATAGTATTTGAATGAATTATTTTTAAATGTTTTGTAAAATTTGCTTGTGAATCTATCTGGTCCTAGGGATTTTTCTTAAGAAGTTGGTAGTGATTGGTTGATTCTTTCCATTTTTATTTTTCACAGTGGTTCTAATATATTGGGCCCATTTTATTTGGTTGTTTCTTGAAAGATGTTGTCTAGGCTTTTATTTTTTTAATTGTGGTTTTCAGGTAGTCTAATAATTCTTGTATTGTCTCTCCTCATCTATTTCCTTGGTCAATTATTTTTCCAATCAAAAATTTCATATTTTCTCCCATTTTTTAAAATTTTGTTTTATTGTAGCTTAATGTCTCATGGAGCCATTAATTTCCACTTGTTCAATCATAATTTTAAGGAATTATTTCCTGCAGTGGGTTTTGGATTTCCTTTTCCATTTGGCCAATTCTCTTTTTCAGAAAGTTATTTTCCTTTGTAAATTTTGGTACTATCTTTCCCCATATTCTTGACTCTTATTTCATGATACTTTTCCAATATTCTCATTTCTTTTCCCAATTTTTCTTCTACTTCTCTACTTTGTTTTCAAAATCCTTTTTAAAGCTCTGGCAGGAATTATTTTTGCATCTGAGAGCAAATTATATTTTTCTTTGAGGCTTCAGATACAGCCATTTTGAAACTATTGTCCTCTTGTAAGTTTATTACTCGATCTTCCCTCTCAACTTAGTAACCTTCTGTAGTCATTTAAAAAAAAAAAAGAGTTTTTCATTTTTTTTCTGCCTTTTTGCTTGACTTAGTTTTTTTTTTTTTTAATGAGATAGTTGGGCATAGGTCCTAGCTGCTTGCTTTCTCTAGAGGGTAGGCTTCCCTTCTGGCTTTTACTGGGAGGGACTTGCGGGGGGTGGGGGGGTTCCTGTTGGCCTCCCCTGGGTATATGTGTTAGCTACTGGCCCGGTATAATGGTGGGGTATTTCTGCTGGGTTGCTATGGGAACTAACTCTTTCTGGTGGCTGGCCCTGGAGGAGTAATTGCTTTCCTGATCTTCCAGAAGGGTAAGGCCCTGCTTCTGAGTTGCTTTGGAAACAGAGTCTCTCTGCTGGTAGACTTCAGGGTTGGGACTTTTCTATTGGTCAGCAATGGACCAAGGCCTTATTGGTAGCTTGTGCTGGGGTGAGGTAATTGGGGTGGGGCTTTGCTGCTCTACCCAGACTACAGACACCTAGGGAGCTGCTGTTTTGCAGGATGGTGGGGGCTTACTGGTGGAATACCTCAAGCTTGGAGCCTTGCTACAGGTCCCCTGCTATTGGACCTTGCTACACTCTCCTCAACCTCAGCCAGACTGATCCTTCCTGCAATGTTGGCAGTGCTTCTAGGTCAATGCTAAGGTGGTTATCTAGTTGTTTGGAGGAGAATTTTGGAAGACTTTGGAGGGTTCTTTCCTCATTCTTCCATCTTAATACCAGAAGTTTAAATGTAATGTTTATGATATTATGGTGCTTTTATGATGCTGAAAAGAGTGTTTTTAATATTCCTACTTTTCTGCATTTTGTTGTGAGGTATTTGTGCCCTATTTCATGGTCAGTATTTGAGAAGATGCCATATAGAGCTGAGAAAAAAAAATATATGTATATATATATATATATATGTACACTCATTTCTAGTCTCATTCAATTTTCTCTAGAGATCTATCAATCATATCTAAAGTTCTAAGGTTCTATTCATTTTCTTGATTTTTTTTTATTATTTATTTTTGGTTAGATTTATCTAACTCTGAGAGGGCAAAGTTGAAGTCCCCCACTATTTCCTCCTCTAATTCATGTAGATTTTCCTTTCACAGTTTGAATACTATGTCATTTGGTGCATGTATGATTAGGATTGATATTACTTCATTTTCTAAAGTTCCTTTTAGCAAGAGGTAGTTTCCCTTTTTATCTCTTTTTATTGGATCTATTTTTGCATTTACTTTATCTGAGATCATGAGTGCTACTCTTGCCTTCTTAAATTCAACTGTAACATAATAGATTTTAATCTAGCACCTTATTTTCAGACTTATGATTACTAACTGTGCATTTCTTTCCATCCTATTTTCTTTTGTTTATACTTCTGTATCACTTGTTATCCTGCTCCTCCTCTAAAATCAGCTTTGTTTCTTACCTTCTTTTATCCATCCTCTCTTCTATAAGCTCCCCTTTTCTTATTCCCTTCCCTTCCTACTTCCCTCTCAGGTAAGATAGATTTCTGTTACAAACTGAGTGTGTGTGTATACATATGAATATGCACTTATATATGTGTATACATATATATGTATATATACAAACATACACACATATGCACATATCCATATACACATACACATATCTTACCCAAGAAGGCAGTAAGAAGGGAAAGGAATAAGAAAAAGGGGGTTGAGATATATCTATATCTATCTATCTACATCTATATATAGATAGATATAGATACATATACTCACATATGCATACATATACATACATGTGTGTGTATATATATATATAGTGTATATGTTTGTATATTATCTCTTTGAACCAATTTAGATGTGAGGTTCAAGCATTGCTTTTTCTCTCTCCACCTTTCTCACAACTACTGTAAAAGCTCTATCTTGCGTGCCTCTTTTACATACAATAATTTCCCTTTTTCTGTTCCTCTTCCTTTACAAAGGTCCTCCCTCTTTCTTACTGATTCATTTGTTTTACATCATCCCGATATGATCCACTCTGTGGGAAACCTTCTACACAGACTCCTTCTAACAGGCCCAATATTGATAATTGTTTTGGAAATGATATGTGTCATATTCTCATATAGAAAGGTAAATTTTTCAACTTAATTGAATCCTTTATGATTTCTCTTCCCTGTTTACCTATTCATTCTTCTTTTGAATCTTGTATTTGAAAGTCAAACTTTCTATTCAGCTCTGGTCTTTTCATCAGGAATGATTGAGATTTCTCTATTTAATTAAATATCCATTACTTTTTTTCCTGAAAGACTATACTCAGCTTCTCTGAATAGGTTATTCTTGGATAAGAGTCCAGCTATTTTGCATTCTAGAATATCATATTCCAAGTCCTTGGCTCCTTTAAGGTGGTTGCTGCTAAATGTTGTTTGATCCTGAGTGTGGCTCCCTGATATTTGAATGGTTGCTTTCTCGCTGCTTTATATATTTTTTCTTTGAACTTGTAGCTCTGGAATTTGACTCTATTATTGCTGGGAGTTTTAATTTTAAGGTGTCTTTCAGGTGGTGATTGGTGGACTCTTTCAATTTTTATTTTACCTTTTGGTTGTAGAGTATTGGAACAGTTTTCCTTGATAATATTTATATATGACATTTAGGCTATATTAGGATCATGGCTTTCAGGTAGTCTAGTAATTCTTAATTTATCCATAAATAATCTGTTTTCTAGGTCAGTTTTTTTCTACTGAGATACTGCATGTTTTCTTCTACTTTTCATTCTTTTGAATTTTTTAAATGTCAAATAAAGTAATTAGCTTTGACTTGACCAGTTATAATTTTCAAGGAATTCTTTTCTTAAGATGGTTTTTGTACCTCTTCTTCCATTTGCCCAATTTGACTTAAAAATGAGTTGTTTTAATCAGTGAAGTTTTGTGCCTTTTATTCCTTTTGTTCAGTAATGTTTTTTAAGGTGTTATTTCCTTTAGAATTTTGCTTACTTTTTTTACAAATCTGCTAATTTTCTCTTCATAATTTGCTTGCATTTTTCTCATTTCTTTACCTAACTTTTCCTCTATTATTCTTATTTTTTTTTTTGCATTTCTAGGATTTCTTGTTGTGCTTGTGTTTAATTCACATTCTTTTTTCTTTGATGCTTTGTTTTTAGCTATTAAAAATTTTAATTAACATGAACAGAATTTTTTTCTCTCTTCTAATTTCATCATCATACCAGAAAGAATAGATATGTTTCTTAAAGCATTTCATTTGGCCTTTGTATTCTGTTTTATTATAAGCATCTGTGGCAATTAAAAATAGTTTTATGTTTGCTATTACATATGAATAGCAACAAAACAAGAAATATGACAATAGGTAAAGAAGACATCTCTATTGAAGGCTGTTTATATTTTGATTATTTCATTATCTCTTTGTCCAAAAAGACAATTTACCCTATGCGTTATAATACTTGTACTTTCTAACTTACATAATATTTGGGAAGGTAATTTAAATAAAATATATAAAACATGTTTTAAACCATAAAGCTTTCATAGAAATAGGACCTTATATTAATATAGATATTTAATAAGCTTCTTACCTCATATGCAGAAGTACCTCTTAGCAGAACATATACAATTACCCAGAAAAGTTCACTAAGTGTAAAATTAGTTTTGCCCCAAAACTTGTTAATTCTCTTGGCTTTCCTGATTGTTTTAACAATTTCATTCTTTCTCTGTCATCTATGCTCATAGACTTAGGCTTTTGTTAAACCTCTTCTATCTCACCTCCCTGATTCAACTCTAAATGATATCAATTCTCTTTTTCTCATTTTTTCTCCTCTGTCTTTTCTTTTCCACTGTTGTCATTCAGACCATTCAGACTGTTGTTACCATACTCTTTGACTTGAATAAAAATTGTTTCATTATTTTAACAGGTTTCCCCACTGTCAACCTCTCTATCTTCACACACACACACACACACACACACACACACACACACACTCACATGGAGTAACAATCATTCGTTATATGTGTGTATAGACATATATATGTCTATATACATATATATTTATATGTTTTACATATAAATGTTGTTTCACATATATGTATGCACACACATTCTATACACTACTGTTATATTAATTTTCCAATAACTATATGTCATCCTAATGGTTATTGCATTTAGGACTTTTCTGTCCCTTTCAAATGCTGTACAAATTCTTCTGCTCCTCCACAATATGTCTTAAAAACTCCACTTAAATTTCGTCTCTTTCTATTTCCTTAATCTACTTCTATGGTCCAAACAAATTGACCTCTCATCATAGGCAAATACCTCATTTAAACTAATGGACATTCACTCATGCTATTCTCTCTACTTGAAACTCACACACATATTTCTCCCCTAGGAAATCCTTCCCATTACTCAAGACCTAATCCAAATGCCGTATCTTTAATATATCCTTATTTTTGCCCCAATAAAAAAAAAATCTCGCTCTTCTGAAATCTTATGGCATTAAGTGCCACACTTCTGGCATTTATAGAGTATACTGCTTCGTACTTTTTCATGTGTAAGTGTTATTTCAGAGATCTAGAGAGCAGCAACTGTGTCTTATGTGTCTTTCTATCCATTTGCAAATGTTAATTGCTTCATAAAAGATCAAAACAACAGCAAAACAAAGTCAATAAATCTGAGCCACATTAAACCACAGAACATTTTGTTCATTTTCTTGAACTGAACATGTTTTCATTTGGCAGTTACCTTGTGTCTGATATTATACTACAATTTATAGAGGCCACAAGAGAGATCACTGTTTTATTATCAGGCAAAAATCACAGAATTTCAGAGTTGGATGGAATTTTTGTTATTCTTTAACCTAATTCAAACCAGATAAAGAATTAGTGCTACCACACATCTGACAAATTGTCATGTAGACTTCATTCAAAGACCCCCACTGAGGGGCGACTCACTACCTCCTGATGTCCATTCAACTACTGTTTTATAGACCTGTGATAAGATATTTTTAATAGGTATAATAATAGTATTTTCATATATGGCTTTGTTTGCAAAGTGCTTAACACACGTTTTCTCATTTAATGCTCCTAAGTCAATTTTACAAATGAGAAAACAGGCTCCATGAAACTAGATGACTCACTCGTGATTGCACAACTAGTTTCTATGGTTGAATTTGAGTTAACCTAACTTCAACATGAGCCTAAAGAAAGCCTGAGTTTCCCTATGTCCACCATGATACAATGTTTCTTGCCCTTCCTATGGGGCTAAGAAGAAAAACAAATATCTCTTACAAGTGATATCCCTTTAAATATTTTAATACAGATAGCTTGTCTCCTCAAGTCTTTTATTTTTAAGACTGTCACATTTGAAATAATTAGAGAAAAAAATCCAGTTTGTAAGCAAGTTCCAAAATGTGTAGTAGATAATACACATCAAGGACAAGTGTCTGAATGAGGAGCCATATGGCATGGAAATGAGTGAGCTCCTCCGCAACATCTTAGTGAAGGATGTTTAGACAGAGTATGAGGACTGAAAAGAAATAAGTGGCACAAACCTTGTTATGTTGTGTAATCTTTTGTAAAATGGTTTAAAAGAACTGGCCTTTGCATGTTATCAACCCCTTTTGCCATTGTTCTTGCCAATGTACTTTTAGAACAATTTTCATGATGTACAACTAATATGAGGCATGTGTGTGTTTGTCCTTCATTGCCAAAGAAGACCATGCCATCAGAGAAATAATGGCATGACTTGCACTTGCCTTTGTTTTGAGTGAGGGTCATCAGCCTCACTTCTCCAGAGCCATCTGAATCTAGTGACCAGATATTCAGCAGGGTGAGTGGAGATGACCCAGGGTAAGGCAATTGGAGTTAAGTGACTTGCTCAAGGTCAAACAGTTAGTGAGTGTCAAGTGTCTGAGGTGAGATTTGAACTCAGGTCCTCTTGACTCCTGCACTGGTACTCTATCCACTGCACCACCTAGCTGCCCCAATATGAGGTACATGGTAATTATGTCAATAGGTTAAAGATTTTTAATTTTATTGGTGTAACAATTACTTTCTGCGACTCAGATCTCCAGTGTGTATAATTTATAGCCTTAGAGAGTTGCTGGAGATTTGTCAAGGTTTTACAGAATTAAAAGTGAGAAAGCTGGGATTTTAATCCAGGTTTTCCTGACTCCAAGTTCAGTACTCTATTAACTGCACTATGTGAAAATTAATTACAAAGTATAAGGCCAAAAGCAGGCTCATCAACCACAATATATTGATTGAAGTAGAAACTAAAGAAGGTTGTCACATGGACTCTGATTGGCTTCTTAACAGAAAGATTCACTTACTTTTTCAAGCCAAGCATTTTTCCCCTGAAGAATCTGACCCCATCCTTCATCTGCATGTTAACAGCCATCTGCTTAGGCTGTGACCTATTTTCTTTCTCAAGTTCTCAGTTGAAATGAAAATCAACTTAAAATTTTATTTAAAGGGATGTGAAAAAGCTAAATATGGGGTTGCAGCTGGTTTGGGCTTTCCAAAGGAATTTTGTGGTCTGGTATAATTTGCATTCTATTTGTGTAATATTTATAAAGTGGGAGAAACAATTAACTCATATTCTTGGACCCACCAAAGAAAGCTGTGTACTAAACCACTTTAATGAATTGAAGTTTGATTTGGAAAAGAGCTTAGAAGTCATCCATTTCAATCCGTTCCTAAAGCAAGACTCTCTTCAACATACACTTCTTTCCAAAATTTAAATGTATTACAAAGCAGTAGTTAATTTTTTTCTTATCAAAGGCATGTAGACACATTTATAAAATGATAGATACAAAGACAGACAGATAATAGACGGATAGATATGAACAGACTAGGACAGCTAACACATAATTTCAAAAAAATATAAAAGAGTAATACATGATAAACTGGTTGAGATGATATTAGTGAAAAGCATAATTAATCTTATTTGGGTAAAACAGATGGACTAAAAATTATTTTAAGATTAAAAAAATGGATTTGTGGATGGATTGATGGGTTTAGAATGAGAGAGATATGAATCAATTCCACTTCTGATGCTTACTTACCATCTAAGTCTTGACCAGTGAAATTGATACCTCCTTTGTTTGAAAACCCAGAAGTTTATTAAGGCATTTAAAAATTGATTTAGCTACACCATAACACTGATTAACATTATTAGGTTATTTTGATTTTCTACTAAATCTCTGCCACTTTTTTTTTGCATGAATCACTACCTGTGTGTGCTGCCACTTCATTTTTAGCAACTCATGCTTATGCTTATTTTCAATTAAATATTTATATATCAACACACATACATACATATACATATATATGTATGTCTGTGCACACATATATGCAGGCATATATATGTGTACATATGTGTGTATTTTCACTTTTTTTTTGGAACTGATGCTCATTATATTAAAGAATGCCTAGAAGTGAAGGATGGAAGAAGTGTTTCACTGAGAGAAAAGAATAAGGGATAACTCAATATTGCCTTACATAAATGTTCTATGTTGTATTTAATCAAAACATGAAGAGAAATTTTTCTGGATAAGTAAGTCTTGAAGAGGACTTGTGTCATTTACAAAAAACAAAAAAAACCTGTATCATTAAATCACTGCTGATGTATGAGAATAAGCTAAAACAAACCATTTATTCAAAATAAGGGTAAAAGCAGCATGATTGACTTTAATTAATCAAATAGTTATTAAATAGACACTTTGTACAATCTATTGGACTTGCCATTGATGGAAATCTAAAATTTTTAAATCATAAAACTTTTTCTACAAGGAAATTATAGCATAATAGAAAAATCTAAAACACTAATAAATACCTCCAAAAAAGAAAAAAAAACCTGCAGGATAAATGGCAGTATAGAAGAGGGGAAAGAATATTGAGCATATAGCCTGAAATTTTGAATTATCTTCCTATTTATATCAATTAATATTTGGCTTCAAATAACCCAAGCAAACTCTTGTACATCATTTTTGTTATCTGTGAAAAGTAGAGTTTGAAAAAGATAATCTAACTTCATAATGTCATAAAATGTGTGTATGAGAAGTCCAGGTAAATTTCTCTCATGTTGTGAAGAAGGAAAATTTTGCCCCGGAGTAATGAATATAATGTGGGGGAGTAATCCATGTAGGAAAATAATGAATATGTTCACTCATGTCCTAGGACAACTTTATCCTGCCTTATTTAGGGAATTTCTTCACCCTAAGTTTGCCTCTTATCAATAGGTAGCGGATGAATAATGTTTCTACAAAGGAAGAGAAGAGTACATTGTTAAGATAACCCTTAGGAGAACCGGTCGAGCAAAATATCGTGGGACTTAAGGAAAGGCAGTACCTTAAAGTTAAAATGTGGTCAATACTTTCAAATGTTTCTTAATTGGAAAGTACAACAAAGACTAAGAAAACATAATCAGAATTAGCAGTTGTTGATTGATGATAATTTAATTATCAAATATTGAATTAGTGGAATCAAGGTTTTAAGAGTTTGAAGTGATTGAGTAGATATTAGAGGTGTGTGTGTGTGTGTGCGTGTGTGTGTGTGTGTATTTTTCTTCCTCACAAATTTTTATGTAACCAGGACTTTCTCACTATATGGGGCCTCATTTCCCTGTTTTAGAATGAGAGTTTTGGACTATTTAACTTCTGAAACATCTCCTAGATAATGATTAGATGAAATGATGAATAACTCAGAAGTTCTGATATCAAGTCTAGGGCTTTTCCATTATACCATGTTGCCTCTCAGTGACTATTATATAGTAGAGTGTAATAAGTGATTAGAGATAAGTGATTAGACAAGTACCTACAAGGTACTTGAGTATTCAGTCATACTTTCTCACAATGAGAATCAAAGAAGAAATCTAAACAAAGTCAGCGTTTGAGACAGACCTTGAAAGACAGTTGTGTTTCAATAGACAGAAAATATGATGAGAATCATATTCTCGACAAAAGGAATTAGCAAGTAGTCTAGTCTGGCAAAAGCTTGAGTAGGTATAGGGGATTGGGCAGAATTGGGATAAAGACTTAACCAATCATTTCACTGATATAGAGAACTCCAAGATGAAAAAAATCCCTCTACCACTGCAGATCTCTACCTTTTCTTCAACTAATATTCTTAGAAATACTTGCCTAAAACTCTATGAGGTTAAGAGACCTGCTCAGTTTTACACAAACACTATTCTTCTCAGTTTTAAAGCTAGCTAATTGTAACTTTAGGATAGTGATAGAGGATAAAACTTAGTAAGAGTGATAGTATTGTATTCGTTAATGTTAGACTTAGAAGTTGATGTTATTTGGTGAGTAATGGGAAATACCAAGGTTGTCACAACTGTGTTTTAGAGATATTAATCTGGTGACATTTTTATGTAATCAAGTTAATGGGACCTCCTTAGTGGGAAGTTATTTCCTCTCCTGTCTCTAACTCCATAAATTTCACCATCATACTTCAACTGCCTTCCCACCATGACGTTTTCTACCTTCTTATCCTAGATTATTACCGTATTTCCTCCTTTTCCCATCACTGAGTTCTTCCTCAAACTTCAACTTTGAGAATCTAGGAAAATTATTCATCACTCTCCTGGTACTATTTCTCACCCTCCAGAACTCACCACTATGACTCACCTGTCTCATTACCATGGAACTTCCATTAGTACCCACAGCTTTCTCATGGTCGAATAACCCCTTCACCTATGACTCTCTTCTTGCATTGGTAAATTCCTCCTGAAATCTCTGTCTTGAGGAAGGTTCCAGGTGAGGAGCCATCCTTCATTTATTTATTGGTTCTGCTTCTGACTCTCTGGACTTTGCCTCGATCCCCCTCCTATTACCTTTTTAATTCCTTTTAGCTTGTTATCTTTATTCATAACAATGTAGCTTGTTATCTTTATTCATAACAATGTAAACACCTTAAGGGGGGAGGTGGGAACTGGCTTTCTTTGTGCTTATATTTGAATTCCCAGCCTTTATCACAGTTTCAAATATATAGTAAGTGCTTAACAAATACATAGTGACTGCTGAGAGACTGAAGTGCCACAGTGGAAGAGTATTGTCTCTTGATTCAGAAGATCTGGGTTCAGGTTCTAACTTGGAACTTATCACCTGTGTGACCTTGAACAAGTCAGTTAAATTCCTTGAACCTCAATTTTATCATCTATAAAATTGTGGATGGACCAGACAGCCTCTGAGGAACCTTCTAGTTTTAGATCAATGAGAGTATTAATAGCAGTTGTTTGTGTGTTGTCAGTGGGGGTGATGTTAAGATGGAGACATTAGGATCATGAACAACTATGGTAAGGATAGATTGTTAGAACTTCAAAGGAAAGAAATGCTAATATCTGCCCATCCCTCCGCTGTGCTATAGCAGGTTTGAATTTTTAATGTTATCAAGATATGCTCTCTCTTGAATACCAACAATGAAGTAAAATACTTTATAACTTTGACCCTGACCACAGTAGCAGAATGTTGTGTGATGGAAAGACTACCAAGAGTCAGGAGTTGTGTGTTCTACTTGTAGCTTGGGAACAAGCTAGTTATCTGTCCTTTCTATCAAGCTTTATTATCAATTTAAAGACAGTGGCTAAAACTGTCTTTCATATTTAATAGCCCAGCTATATCAGATCTAAGAACAAAACACTGCTCTTAGTCTAGCACAAAAAGATCATGTCTGTAAAATACAGATGATAATAGCACCTCATTCCCAAGGTTATTTTGAGAATGAAATGAAATAATCTGTAAAATGTTTTGTAAACCTTAAGGTTCTATGTAAATTCTAGCCATTGTTTTTTATTATTGACTCAGTTTCTTCATCAATAAAATAGAATTCATAATAGATATTTTGCTTACTTTACAAGGTTGATGAGAGGACTAAATAAAGTATTACAAATAAGGTTCTCTATAAACTGGATAACACCCCACAGATGTGAGATGCTAATAACAATATAGCTGATTTAATTACTCTTGGATAGGTGAGATAGTCTGTCCCTGGTTATGTTTACATGCCAATCAGCTGTTTCTGACCATCTCCAGTTATCCTGATGAGTATCAGGCCACTGGACCCAGATGACTCAGGAGAAGAAAGTGAGGTAGGTGACCTTGCATAACCTCACTCAAATCAAAGTCAACTGCAAGTCATGTCATCATCTTGATGTCATAGTCCTCTTGAAGAACAAAGGACAAACAAAATAACAACAAGCCTACCAATAGGATATGCTCATTATATGTTTATGAAATTGAACTTCCAGTTTTGAAAATCTTATCCATGAGGACTTATGATGAGACTTAGAATGGAGTAGTTAGTGTAGACAATTCAGTCATGATGAAAACCAAAACTGTAACAACTTTTTTCTCATGTTTATTGCTTTAGTCAAAATGTGTCTCATAATCACTTTAATCCCTATAAACATTTATAAATGTAACAGGGAAGTAGGTATAGGAATAGTAGTAGTGCAAAGCCTTAAAGAGATCAAGTGACATACCCAAGATAACACTGTGTGGCAGAGGTCAAGTCTTCTGCCTTTGAATCTAAATGCATTCCTCTACAGCAGACTATCTCTCTACTCATTCATCTTGATGTTTTTTTCCTGATCCTCAAGGTGAAGACGACTTAAAAGGATCTTAATATGTTAGAAGCAATCCAGAAAAACTAGCTGTGTATCTCAATGTATATTCTTCCATAATTCATATAGTATATGGATATTATTCTTTTATATGCTAAGAAGCATTCTTTTGACTTGAAAACACAGCAAAAGCTGTATTAGCCCCAATACATATGGTAAAAAAATACTCAATTGCCCAAGCCCTTTCTCTCAAATCCAAATTATATTTATAGTATTCTTAATGAACCTCTGGATAATGGAACACTGAAGCTAGTGGAAAGCAAAATACTAATTGATAAATGCCACTAAGTATTTGGGATTAATAAGAATATTAATAGGAATTAATTGACTGATCACAAATGCTGTCATCCCCAGTGCTTCCCACTCTTCTATAGGAATTTTTTTTTATTTTTCATTTTAACCTGGAATGGGTAAGTAAAATGATATATTAAAATAGCATAAAATTTATGATTATTTAACAATATACTTTCATGGGCTCCTCACTGCAAGAATAATGGGTTCTATTTGGATCGGGACATTAATTAAAGAAGTTATTCAATAAATTACAGTTGATATTTACAGCACAAATGACATATCCTATTTTATCTTTACCAGCATATTCATTGCAGCATAACCTATTGCAAAATATTTTAATACAAAATTTCAGTTAGTATGTTTTCCTAATTCTGTCTATGGTCTAACAAAACTGTTACAAATGATGGGCAAATTTGGAGGCCAAAATTGCATTACATTTTGTTTTATATGATACCTAGAGCATTAAAAACATATTTTCTGAAGACATATTCCTATAAAATTTGGTAGGTAACTGCTGGATTTGATGTCAGGAAGACTGACATTCAAATTCCTCCTCTAGCATTTACTGTGTGATCATGAGCCAAGTCATTTAACATCACTAAGCTTCATTCAGCTTTCTAAGACAGTTAGATTGCAATCTGCATGGGTGGGAGAAGTTTCCATTTCCAAAAAATCACGTGTCTTTGACATAGGGGTTCACGTACATAACTCTAATTAGTTTGGATTTTAATGGCAGGAATAGGTAGGTAAGAAGGAAAAATCAAAATAATTTCTGCCAAATGTTACCCTTTGCTACACACACACACACACACACACACACACACACACACACACACACACACAATCATGCCCTAAAATAAGTTACTGTCTCTAGTGTACATTTTTTAAAAAGCTGCTCTAAGATCACATATTGATATAAGACCTGTGATTACTAAAGTATCCTTCTCCTGCAGCTTTTATTCTGACTAGCCAATTTTATGCTATTACACTTGACAATATTTGCAGTAAAAAAATAGGTCAAAACTCCAAAAAAAAAAACACCTGTCACATGAGAAAATTGAAGGAAAATCATAGAGGCACTCATACAAATATATACTATTTAGGAAGCAAATGGTGACAGAAGAAACAAGTTCCTTGTTCTGAGTTGTCATTATTTGTGCCCCATTTATGTTCTCATCATTTATTGTGTCAAATGCTACCACTAGTAAAGTTACAATGTGGGTCCGTAAGATTGCCTGACACGTGTAGTGCTTAACAAATTATTTGAGCTTCAACTATGTGTAGAACCCTGCTCCAGATTTTCTAGAGGGAAACAGAGAAATAGAAAATCTGTATCCTTTTTCTCTCAGTCAGTCATCAGCTATAATTAAATGATTTCTACATTCAGGTCACTATACTAGACCTTTTGGCAGATGCAAAGTCTTAAGAGGTATAGGAGAAAAATCTCTGTTCTTGTCAGGGAAACAATACATAAATGTATGAGAAGTTAAGTGAGATTTCAGTCCAACAATGTAAGAAATATAAGTCCATACACAGAAGCATCTTTCACATGGATCTCCTTCTCTTAACCCCTCAGTTCACTAGTATTACAGTTCAAATACTCATCACCTCTTGTACAGATGATTTCAATGACCTCACAATTCACCTCCCTACCTCAAGTCTCTTCACTAGTCCAATAAACCTTCTACAGAGCTGCCAATATACGGGCTTAAGTTTGACTATGTTACTCCTCTTGTCAATAAACTTCACAGAGTGGTTACCTGTTACCTACAGGCATCAATATAAACACCTGTTTGACATTGAAAATATTTTACAGCTTGTTTCTACCCTTTTTTTCAAAATCATTATGTCCTTTCATGTATATGTATGTATACACACATACATATCATATACATATATACACATACATACATGTGTGTATATAAGTCTGTATCTGTGTATACACATATATACACACCATATATATGTATAATTTGTTTATATCAATATTCATCTATCCATCTGTCTGTCTATCTATCTATCTATCTATCTATCTATCTATCTATCTATCTATCTATTTATCTATTTTCTCTTGATAGATGAAAATTTCCCCTAGCGCAAAGATTGTTCCAGTTCCATCGTTGTATACCCAGTGTCTAGTACAGTACCAGAAACATAGTAGGCACTTCAAATTGCTTGTTGATGGAGAGATTAATTAACAAACTACCAAATGCTTGGTGTAAACAATGAGTGGTGTAAGTTCAAACAAAAGAGAAATCATCATGAGATATTGTTTAAATGATGGATACAAAATGAATATGTTTGAAGAATATAGCATAAAGTAACATGAAATCTCTTGTTTTCTACTTTGTGTCTCATTTGATCCTCATGACAAGCATTGGAGGCAGGTTTTATCATCTTCACTTTGCAAATGAGTAAAATGAGACAAAAGAGTTTAAATGACTTGCCCAGGGTCACATGATAAATGTCAGAAGTCAGATTTGAATCCAATTCTTCCTGACCGCAGGTCATGCACTCTATCCACTGTTTCACCTAGTTGCATCTTTAAAATGATCTTTTAAAATGAGATATTTTAACTAGATTGCCACAAAGTTCCCTTTCAGCTCTAGATCAATGAATACAAGAAACAAATTAGAAGTGTTGTTTGATGTGGGATATCCTAGAAATGAACACTGTCATCCTAGAGTCTGAGAGAAGGGAAAGAAAACAAAGTTACTCATGGGGGAAAAAAAAACCACAATAACTGAAAATCATGAGTCAGGAACTATTTAGTAATGAATTTTTTAAAAAATATAGACCACAGCATTTTTGAAGGCAATATTTTATTTGAGTACAGGGTGATAATTTAGGTGTACAATGACTGCACAGTTCTTTAAACAAGAGATTAAATTGTCTTTGATATGTTCACAATTTAAGCTACTTTTTATCCCTGATTTCCATTCTCCTGAAGTCCTCATTCCACCACTCTTTATGGAATTTGAACCTTAAAAATAACTTTAGTAGCTTCTCTCTAAGGTTCTTAAATAGCATCAGGTTACTATTAGGCTCTTGTCTATGGGATAGATTTATAAACACACACACACACACACACACACACACACACACAATTATGCTTGTTCCTCCAATTAAAGACCAAAATTCTTTAATGATGGGTCATGAGGCTTAGGCTATAAGGCCTGCTTTAGTCTCTCATAGGGCTCCCATTGTTCATGCCTTCATGCCAAAACAATGTAGTAAATATTTATTAAATCCCTACCATGTGCCAGGCATCATACTAATCACCTTAACACCAAGCAATGTAAGGGGAACACCAAGACTATCTTCTTAGCTGGTATCTGTGACATCTGCAGTTCTCTTCTTCAAAACCACAAGAGATGACCTCTAAATGTGCAAGTGGGATTGTATAAGACCATCATCACACATGTATGTGGATATACAGGAAAGAGAGATCATAAGGGATTCACTAAGTTTAAACTCTTCACCTTTTTATATGGGAAAATAATATTTGTAACTTCTAAAACTGTTTTTATTTTATTAGGGGAGTTAGAAGGAGCATAAATAGAAAGAGGACATAGGTGTGATTTGAATATGGTGAAATAATTCTTTTTAAAAAAATATAATTATGGGGTAAAAAGAGGAAGTCCCTGAGAGAATGAAAAGCAGAAAAGTAGAATGGGGCAAATGATCTGACCTAAAAGAGGAGTGAAAGAGCATTTACTATGAAAGGGAATATTGGGATGATGGAAGGGAGCATGTGAATCTGACTTTCATCAAAATTCTCTTGAAGAGGGAATAACACACACTTAGCTGAGTATAGATATCTGTTTTATTATACAGGAAAGTAGGAGAAGAGGATAATAAAAGGAGATGGCTGATAGAAGGGAAGGCAGATTGAGGGAATCAGATGCAAAACACTTTTTCAGAATGCATAAGATAAAGGGAGAGGAAAAGTAGGATAAACAAGGAAAAAATAGGATGGAGGGTAATACATAGAAAAAAAATGCAGCACTTCTTTGGCAAAGATTTCATTTCCCAAATATATAGAAAACTGAATCAAATTTATAGAAATAAGAACTATTCCTCAATTGATAAATAGTCATAGGATACAAGCAGATACTTTTCAGACAAAGCAATTAAAGTTATATATAGTCATATGAAAAAATGCTCTAAATCACTATTGATTAGAAAAATGCAAATCAAAACAACTCTATAAGATTAGCCAATATGACAGAAATAGAAAATAACAAATATTGGAGATGTGGGAAAATTGAGACACTAATACATTATTGATGGAGTTGTGAACCGATTCAGCCATTATGGAGAGCAATTTGGAACTATGCTCAAAGGGCCATAAAATCACAAATATCCTGTGAACCAGCAATGCCACTACTATATCTGTATCTTTAAGAGATAGGGGGTGAGATGGGTTATATGTACGTACATATTTATAGCAGGTATTTTAGTGTGGCAAATAAATTGGAAATTGAGGGCATACTCATTAATTAGGGGATGGCTGAAGAAGTTATTGTATGCGATTGTGATGGAATACTTTTGTGATATAAAAAATAATTAGTACAATGGTCTCAGAAAAACCTGGAAAGTCTTAACATGAATTGATACAAAACAAAATGAGCAGATCCAGGAGAATACTGTATACAGCAACAGCTGTATTTTATGATGATCAACTGTTAACTACTTAGCTTTCTCAACAATACAATGATCTAAGAAAATTCTGAAAAAAATGCTGTCTACCTCTAGAGAAAGAAGTGATAACATCTGAATTAATTGAAGCATACTTTTTCTTTATTTTTCTTGTTTTTTTTCTGTATTTTCTTTCACAGCATTATTTACTTGGAAATATGTTTTGCATGGCTGTGCATATATAACTTATATCAAATTGCTTGCCTTCTTACTGAAGGAGAGAGTGGAGGGAGGGTGGAAAGAATTTGGAATTTAGTTTTTAATTGAATGTCAAAAATTATTTTTACATGTAGTTGGGGGGAGATATTAATTTTTAAAAAAAATGAAATGTGCAGACCCATAAGCTGTTTATTTTCATGGAAAAGTCATGAGATCAGTTTTGCTGGATAGAAGAATACATGTTGGAGCAAATGACATAAGACTAGAAAGGTAGAAGAGGGTTGAGTTATGAAGGGCTTTAAATATCAGAAAGCAGTTTGTATTTGACCTTTGGAGTTTACTGAATAGGGAATGTATGTCTAACATCAGATCTGTATGTGATATGTATATGCAATATTTCATATCTCCCTATAAAGTTGAAACTTCATTTAAAATTTTGTTTTATTTTAGATAAGATTTCTCTTACAGTACTTGTCACAGTGAAATTTCAGTTTAGGAAATCGTTGTTTTTTAAATTACAAATTTATGCCTAATTATAATCCATGAAGTAGAGGAGGAAGGTTCCTTGAAGGCAAGAATTGTTGCACTTTGTCTTTCCATTCTCACATTCTAGCAGCTTGTGGGATATAACCTGTGCTTAGTAAATATTAGAATGGTTATTGAAAAAGACATCACTTATGACAAAAATGAGAATCAAAATACCTATTATGAGACATATGTAACCTTTTGAAAGGGAAGAGCAATATGGAGGATGATGCTTTGCAATATACTAATTTATTAGGAAGAATGTTTTTAATAATATATTCTTATGGGAATATTAGACAGTAATAATCTTTCTTATGATCATTTAGAAAATAAATAACAAGTTCCAGAATTATTCTACAATATCTCTTCTAATCGCAAACCACTTATCAAGTATAAGTCACATCTGTTATTTTTGCAGTTTTATTTCTGATCTGTAGACAAGGAAATGGAGAAAAGAAAGATGTCTTTTTTCTTCTGTTTAATTCAATGGAAAGAAAGTCAAACTCTTTGAATACAAAGTCAGCCTAAGCTAAATTCTGCTCAGTTTTCAAATGGCTATAGTTAGAAGAAGAAGAAAAAAAAAAGCTCACTGGCTTATATTACAGTTCTGTCTTTGCAATTTTACTAGTAAAGAAAGGATTTCCTTTTTCAAATAAATGGAAAATTACCATTATAAACAATAGCTACTTAGCAATTACCAAGTAGTGGTAACATACTGTATTTTGAGATATCCATTATTCTGTACATGAGCTAACATCTCAAACATCTTCAAGTCATTCATTTTCTACTGAGATTCACAATGTCACTACTTTTCTTTTTACATCATGTTAGAACTATTCCTCTCAACTTAAAAATCATATAACAATGGAACTCTGTTCTTAGTATAATAATTTAGTCTGTAGGGTGTGTATTATATCACATTTCTTAGAGCAGAAAGATTATATTTCCAACTTTGACCATTCAGTAAGTATGTATGTGTCACACACATACACACGTACACAAATGAGAGGACATCCACTGCTGATATGTATCTATAAAGAAACTAGTTTAACACAACCTTGTTCATTCTTCCTCAGTGTCTATTTAGAAGTGTTTGCTTTTTTTAAAAAAAAGATAATTTATATTACTCTTTAGGGTAGTTTTATGTCCTACCACTACTTAAAAAATCAATTTATAGGTTTTGTTTTTATTGCCTTTGTGGTACTGACTTCTTAAAAATGACAGTTCATGGAAATTCAGTAATTTTTTCAGTGTTGTTAGATAGTAAGTTAAATAACTTGTACACTGACCATTGGTGATAGTGACTGTTAATCTAAAAATTCCAGAGGTGATAAGAAAGGTTGAATGATGGGACTATAAAGTGAATAGACAATGAAGAATACATGTATCTATGTCTTTCTATACTGTCCATTTTTCTTGTTTTAATTGTTACAGTCATTTCTTATGCATGTGTAAAGTTGCTGAACTTTTGCAAAATTGGTGATCAGTTCATTCTCAAATCTCTGATCTCGATTTTTCAACTGTTTGCGCTATATGTACTAAGATTTCCCCCTTCAATAGAACTAACTAAAATAAAGAGCAGATCTTAAATGGTAAGGACTCTCTCAAGAGAAGGTGGTCAGAGTTCAGGCATTCTGTGATTTTTGAGGCTAACAGTGGGTTTTGCAGAACAGTTGAACCATCTGTAGTGGAACTGTGAAATTTACCTTTTAAAAACTCATGGATAGAAACACATCCACTTTCAAGCTGTCATGTTAATAAATGGGAAAACCCATATGCTACTTTTTTGAAAACTGCATTTTATCAAAATAGTACTTGGAAAGCATACAGAATTAAACTTCTCTGCATTTTCATTAGACAGTTACAGTCACTAATTTGGTTTTGTTGTGAATATATTTCATTTTTGGCAGTGAAAAGAGATAAATGAAAAAATTCTCAATTAGTTGAATATCTTTCACAGTCTCCTTACATTTTTTCCCTCTCCCTCTGGCATTATATAGAAAGGCTATGTTGATAAATATTGTTGCTTAATGATTTTAATGTGCTAAATAATCTTGAAATGAGATGGAAAATTTCAGATTCTGGCAGGGAAAGAGCTCTGGCAAATAAATATACACACTATAAACATACACATATTTGTGTGTATGATTATATGTATGAATATATATATCTATATATATGTTTGTGTCATATACATACATATCTATATCTATATCTATATCTATCTATCTATCTATCTATCTATCTATCTATCTATCTATCTATCTATATATATATATCATGCATTTTTTTCAAGCAAGTAAAAGCCACTTTTTCAAGAAATCTTTCCAGAACTGATCAGAAACTAATGGCTTCTACTTGGCTTTTAATCTGGCTATGAAACTTCAGTAACCATACTTCATTGTCTCCTACCATATGCATCCCCTTAGGGAGGTTGAAGAAGTATGTTTTTCTTAGGAGATATCTCCCTTTATAGCTCAGTAGAACTCCCATAGGAGATGTCTAATCACTGTAGCAATCCTGAGGGAAAATTCCTTTCAGCAAAAATCATGAGCATTGTATAAGATGAGAGAGAATATTTAAAAGTTAAATTTGTTATTTATGAATTAGAGGGTTATTTATAGATAAGAACTGTTATATATGAATGAGTGAGGACAAGATCTATCATATAGAAATTTGATCAATCTATTACTTTGTGTGGATTTATAAAGTACCTACTATGTACAAAATTCTACTTCAGTGTATTAGAGATATAAATATAAAATTGAGATAATCCCTAACTGCAGTTCGAATATATTCTACTAAAAAAATACAATATAAATTCTGTCTGGCTCCTTTAAGTTATCTGGAAATGGCAAAAAAAAAAAAAACAAAACAAAAAAAACAGATAAAATGTAATAACAGCCAAAAGACAAAAGAAAGAAACATTCCTTAGAAAAACACGCAGAATCCTGAAACAGCAAGGATCCTGACATACACAGGAAAGCCTATTGTACAGCTTCTTAGATCTGCTTTTCTAAAAGGAAAGCAAATTTTGAGGGGTCAACAATGTACTTTAATCAAGCACATATTTCATTGCCTTACTTCAGGGTAAAAAGTCAGCACCTGAACTTCAGGGAAAATACAAGTAGAAATTACAAGCAGAAAGGCAAAGCTTCCAACTGTCTCAGCATGAACAATACATACATCACAGATCAGTAGACAGATTCAACTGTCTGATCAATTCATACGTACATGCATAGTTAACAGAAAGAGAAGCACCAACATCTGGGTTTTCAAAGGGGCTCCTTAGCAACAACCCATAATCTGACCAAATACTTCCTACAAGTGAACCCCAAAGTGAAACCTCACCTCAGAGTATTTATACACTTTTCAGAGTTGAAGGGCATGATCCTCTGCTCCAGTGCCTGAATAGAAATTAACAAAAAATATTGACAATTGTTAATGGTCTGGGAAGATCTTTAACTCTTCCCCCACCACCACCATTAACCTTACTTTAGCATTTCAATTGGGCTGCAATACTTTTATGTAACATCAAATATAAAAGTTATTAAAAACTCAGAGGCTGGGAGGATCAAGAAAGGAAGTAATCAAATTAGATCATGAGGACTAAAGGAATGGTTAAGCAGGGTGGTATCATATTTTATCAAATTGGGAGCACAAAACAAAGGTTATTCAAACAAATATATATCGAAGATAGAGATGGAGACAGAATGAAACCTAAATCAGCATCTGATGTGAACTGGAGAGAATGAAATTTAAAAAAAAATAAGTAAAAGCAGAATATCAATATAGCTTTTGCTATATGTCAGAGAAAAGAGATGTGTGATTAAGAGTAGATTGTTATAAAGTAAAATCAATGTTATCTGTGATTTATCCAGTCATGTTGGAGGGAGGATATGTGATTTCTATTTTTTGTGAGAAGTTAGAGAGAATTTATTCGGTTTCAAATCTTAATTACCACCAAGCCATACAATCACCTAATTTCTGTAATATAGTCACATATCCACACATATAGATATAGACATATAGATATAGATATGTGCACACATGAATTAACACTGTAATATTTTGATCATGTTTTCATTCAGTTTCTGCTTGAATACCTCAAAAAAGGGAACTCACTATCTCCAGAGGGCAGCCCATTACATTTTTACATGGCACTCATTCTTTTAAAAATTTTTTTTTGCTTTAAATTATATTTTATTTTTCCCCACAATTACTAATCAAGAAAATTTTTATCATTTGTTTTTAAAACATTTGGAATTTCAAACTTTTTCTCCTTCCTTCCCTCACTTCCCCTCTTCTGAAAATTGTAGACGGTTTGATATAGTTTATACATATGCCATCATATAAAACACTTCCACATTCATCATGATTGTGGAAGGAGAAACAACTAAAAAAATTAAAAATTGAGAAAGAATAAAGTAAGTGAAAAAATATGTTTAAATCTGGATTCAGAGTCTGGCAGTTCTTTATCTGGATATGGATAACATTTTCCTTTGTATATCCTTTCTGCTTGTCTTAGATGATTGTGTTGCTGTAACCTGAGTCATTCACAGTTGATCATCACATGATTGTCCTAATACTATATATATCATTTTTCTGGTTCTTGTTTTACTTTCCATCAGCTCATCTAAGTCTTCCCAGGTTTTCTTTTACTCTGTATGTGTTTATCTGATTCAAATGTGTTTATTGTAAGCAACACATTGTAGTATACTGGTTTAGATCCACTCTGCTATCTGCTTCCATTTTATGAGAGTTCATCCCATTCATATTCAGTATTATGATTACTACCTGTGTATTTCCCTCCATCTTATCCCCTACCCTTGTTTGTCCTCCTTCTCCTTTCACCCTTTCCCATATCACAGATATTTTGCTTCTGTTTGCCACCTCCCCTGTTCTGCCTTTCCTTCTGTCAGTCCCCACTACCCCTCTTTATTTAATCTATTTCTCTCCTACTTCCCTGTCAGGTAAGATTGGTTTCTACATTCATCTGATTGTGTATATTATTCCCTCTTTGAGCCAATACTGATGATAGTAAGGTTCAAACAATGCCCATTACACTCCAGTGTATTAAGGTCTTTCATTTCTCTTCATATGAGACAATTTTCCCCATTCTACATCTCCTTTCTGCACCTATTTTACTCCTCTTTCTCATTCTTTATTTTTTATGTCATTCTTTCAAATATACCTTATACCCACACCATCTGTCTATGTTTATTCCTTCTATCTGTACTGTTAGGGATACAATTTTTAAGAGTTAAAAGTATCATCTTCCTGTATAGGAATTATATTATTATATAATATAATTATATTAATATATTATATTAATATAACATAATTATATTAATTATATGTATATTACATACATGTGATTTCAAGAAGTAAGAAGCAGGTGTTAAAAACATATCAGACAATACAATGTTTACATATAATTTTTAAAAGAATATAACAGAAGTTAAAAGAAGGCAGTGGATGTGAAGTAATTTTAAATCTGAATGTTAAGCAGGTTCAATTTAATAATAAATTAATTATTAATTAATTAATAATAAAAGGGAAGAAAAATAAAGAATGATATGGAAATCAGAACCTTCACAATTTATTGCTTATATAAAACATACATAAAGCTTATGCACATATAATGATTCAAATGGAAGAGCTGGGAGAAAATCTATTTTAACGGAATTTAAAAAGCAGGCATTGTGACTATGATTTCAACTGAAACAATAGTAAACTTACACACATGAATAATTATAGATGAATGAATGGATGGATGGATAGATATAGATATATATGTGTATATAATTTAAAATATGATCAAGAGAAAACAATTTTAATATAACAATAATAATAATAATAATAATAATAATAACAATGTGTTCATATGCCAAATGACATAACAGTATAGTTCTTAAAAGAAATTATGTGCCAGCCACAGTGTTAAGTACTTCTAATTTCATTCTCACAAAAACTTAGGAAAGTAGGTACTATTATTATCTCTATTTTATAGTTGAGGAAACTGAAATAGATGTTAAATAATTGGCTGAGTGTCATACAATGAGGATGTATCTGAGGCTAGTTTTTGAATTAGGTTTTCCTCACTTCAGAGCTGAATCACTATACAGTGTATCATAAAACAAAAAAATGGATTTAAAATGTAGCATGGTGCATACTGGATTTGATCTTTGGAAACAGCACCATCTCAAATCAGTGACCTCTCAGAAACTATGCTGGATGTATCTATCATCACACATAAAAATAAATCTCATCTGAGTTGTAGTTATTCTCTTTATTTTGAGAGGTATTTTTACTTTTTCCTTCTTCAAAAATTAAAGAATGTTCTTAGTCACAACAGCTTTCAAAACATTTAATGTCTATTCACTAATGCTTTTAATTGCTTCTTTCAAAAAGAGAAAACTGGAAATGTATGTCATATGGCAGAATGTCAACTTTTAAGCAAAGTTTGTCACTTTAAAAATGTTTTTGTTTTCCATCATTCCCATTCTTGCCCTCTACTGTACCCATTACGCAAACATGAACAAGTTTGATCTGTTCCATTTAAATAATTTATTCATTTTGAATCCATTTTTTAAATATTTGAATTGTCATTCAATCAACAAGAATTAAGCACTTAGTATCTTTGAGGAAGGTAAGTTATTAACATCCCTTTGGGTTCAACCTCAAGGTGAAGACCTTTCATGGTGTTAGGCATGTATGTAAGAGGAATGTAGGTACCCACATGGGCAGGCTCATGTAGGTGAATCATAGAATAAACAAAATAGAATACTCTTCCCTTCTTTCCAGGGCAAGGAACAGTGATGAAATGACCTATTACTTTCCTGCAGCCCTAAGAATTAAACCTATACCTTCAGACTCCCAAAACAGTGTTTTTTCTACTGTACCACATAATCTCAATATTCTTCATCTCTGAAATAAAACATTTGGATTAAATTAGATTTAAAGATGATGCAAGCAAGAAGGAATAGTTACCAATTTGTAGGCTAGAAACAGGATTGCACAAAGATCATAACAAGTCAGGAATATATTCTGGATCTAATCAGATAAATTTTAATAGAAATGAATATATGATCCTTCAGTTATTGTCAGGAAATTGACGTGTATCTAGAAAGGATCTAAAACATGCATTCTTAACATTTATTGTATCATAGATATTTTGGGCAATGTGATGAAATCTATGGACTCCTCAGGGGAAAAAATGTTTTAAATGCAAAAAACAAAATATTTAAGTTTTCAAACATTTAAATGTTTTTAAATACATAAAATAAAATTCATTAAGGAAACAAATCATAATAGAGTCTATACATACAAAACCCCACATATATGCACACATAATATACATGTTGAACATAGGCACACTCACATGTCTGTATGTTATGAATGGATGTGTGTACACATATGAGACAGCCACCAAATAACATAGTGTGGTTTTACATACCATTAATAGAGGCATTATATCATACTTTAAATTTTCAAGAGAAAGAAGGCAATATTTTACATTTTTGAAAACTACTGGCTAGAGTTAGTTGGCAATTTCAGACATTAAGTTTGCTATATTGCTGTCAATAACATCTCAAAAGTTGTACTAAAGATTTAATCAGTAAAATTAAGATGGAAATAGGCCTAGAAAGTAGAGGACAAAATTTTACCACTCGTCTACAAAAAAACATTCATTGGATTAAGAGTCATCATAGAATTATAGATTTAGAGCACAAAGGCATATTGGATAACATTAAGTCCAGTCTCCTCCTTTTTCAGATTACAGAACTGAAACCCAGCTGTTGTGAATGGTCTAGGGTCTCACAGCTAATAAATTCTGAGTTAGTTAAAATTTTATTATTCCTGACTCAACTTCCAAAACCATACTGTTCCATCAAAAGATTCAGGATCTGCCATTTTTTGATTGTTTGACCTTGGGCAAATTAGGTAATCACCCTATAGCTCTTTTTCCTGATTTATAAAAGAGGCACAATAATATTTGTTCTGCTTATATCAGAGATTTATTTTGAGAATTAAATTATATAGAACCTGTGATTTTTTTAAATTATGAAATGTTATATAAGTTAAGGTGGTATTGTTTTTAAGCTTTAAATTACTATTTAAATAGTAATAAATTTAAATAGTAATCTCCATATTAACCCAGGACAGGAGTTCAATGGAACTGAGCAATAATAGTGGATGTTTGGCCTTGGAAGCAGAGAAAACTGGATTTTATTCTAACCTATGACACATAATAGACTTTGTAAAACTGGACAAGCCACTGTTTAATCTGTAAATATTCTAGGACACTAAGATTATGAGCAACGGAGAAGATGCCAAACTGCATGCAGGAAGGAAGTTCCATACAACACTAAAAATCACTGATCCCATCATCTCAAAATATGCTTCATTATAATAGTATTGTAGAAACTAATACCTCTCATCTGCTGTCATCTTCCAATATGTCCAACCAGAACAGTTTACTTGTAATTCAACAATTTTCAGGTTTCTTTTTTCAATCACACATGTCCTAAATTCTGCATCCTTTTTCTCATCTTACATCTTTACCCTCTTTGAAAGCATCACTTAGTTAACAAATCCAAATATGATAATTTAAGGATTACTCATTAAGGGAATACTCTGGCACAAGTCATTGTGTTAGGTGTTGGAAATACAGGGACAAAACAAAATAATTTTTAATCAAAAATAAAAGATTCTTCTCACAAAGCACTTCTTTTACCTAATCAAAATCTTGGTGCTTGTTGCATACAGATCCCAGGACATTCCCCTTCCTTTCTCAAAGAGTACCTGTTTCACAATATTAAAATTATCTTTCCTGGATTTATTTTTTAAAAAATGAAAAAAAAAATAGAACACAACGCGAAATAACTCATTGGAAAAACAACTGACCTCAAAAATAAAATAAAGGACATTATGTAATGCCTTCACTTGTCCACATTTGAGGGTGAATAAAGTTGGAGAACATCATGTAATTGTTCTGACCAGATTTACTACAAATTTATGCTATACAATCTCAACTAAGGCCCTCATTGCAATTAGGCAAATCTTCTTTACCTCCCTTATTAACTCACTATCCCATTCACCAGAGTGACTCTCCCAAACCTTTTATTTTTAAGTCTTTCTCAAATTTCCTATTCCTTGCTCCCCCTCTTCCTTGCCTCAACTAAAATGCTTGTCTCACATTTAACTCAGAAAAAGTTGAGGCTATTTAACAGGAGCTCCATCTTCTCCAGTCTTCCTCATCTCTTATTACTCCAATGCCTATAGTCTCTTTCTTCACTCCTCTATCACTTGAAAAGGTGGTCCTACTACCTCCTAAGGTAAACTCCCCCTCCCTGTACCATCCTATCCCATCCCCTTTTCTAGATAGTCCCTTCTGTCATCCCCACTGTCACATTTATCTTCAATCTCCCCTTATCTACTGAGTTATTTTCTTTGTTCTACAAACATGATAATATCTTTTCCATCATAAAAAAAAAAATCCCTAACTTTTTTTTATCCTCACTATTATTCTATATCTCTTCTGACCTTTGTGGTTAACCTCCTTGAGAAACCCATTTATAACAGATACCTACATTTTCTTTACTCTTAACTGCTTCCAAATGGACTTTAAATCTCATTATTCAAATGAAAGTCCTTTCTCCAAAGTTACCAATGATCTCCTTTAACAGATTCAGTGGTCTTTTCCAAATCCTCATGCTTCCTAATGCATCTCCAGCTTGTGACACTGTAATCATCCCCTTCTCCTTGATATTCTGTTCTCTCTAGGTTTTTTTTTTTTTAACTTTTCTCTTCTGATTCTCCTCCTACTTGTCTGATCACTCCTTCTGAGTTCTTCACCCAGGTCATGACCACTAACCTTGGATGTCCCATAAAGATCTATTCTCAGCTCCTTTCTCCCCCTGTGTTGTTAGTGACCTTAGCAACTTCCACTGATTTAATTATTATCACTATGCTGATTATTCTAAGTATCCTTACTGGGGCAAAGCCAAGATGGCAGAGTGAGAGCAGTGACTTACCTAATGTGTAGGACAAAGGCCTTTGGATACCTCTAAAAAGAAAATCTGAACAAATTCTAGAGTGACAGAATACACTAGGAGACAGAGTGTGGCAGATTTCCAACCTAAGACGTGGAAGGTCTATGTGAAGGATCTGTTGCACTGATCTGGAGGTGTGCACAGTGCACAGGCTATACTAGTGCAAACCCCGCCATAGCAAAGCTGAACAGGAAGCCCTGGATGGTCTGAACCTGCAGAATCTCCATATTAACCCAGGACAGGAGTACAATGGAACCGAGCAAGAGTCACAGAACCACAGGTAACTGCAGCAGCTGCTCCTGAGACTATCAGCCTGCAGATTAAATATCTGTAAGTCACCTACTTGAACTTCTAGGAGTCAAGATGGTGGAGTGATCTATAAATGCCCTAGATCTTTCCTTGGTGACCTTAAAAAATCCAGAAAATATTTCCCCAGAAAAATAATCCTGGAACACTGGGATCAGCAGAAACAGTAAACAGTCTCTTAGTCTGGGAGGTTAGGAAAATCACAAAGATGGAGTCCCTCTTGCTGTGGCTAAAGGGGACCAGGGCAGGACCAGAGCTGTCCCAGATAACCCAACTTCAGCAAACCAGGAGGAGATCCAGAGCCCTAGGGTATGAAACCTGTAATTGTCAACACCAGTACACCAGGTGTGCCTCAGCATGGCCAGGGTAATTGGGAAGACATTAGCACAAACAGGATTTCCCTGTGTGCTCAGGAGAGGAGACCTCCTGCAGCCAGACCTCCCCTCACCCACACTTAACATAGTTAGCTCCAGGATAACTCCAGGGAAACCCAGAAAGACATCACCTGGCCTCTGCTTTGGCACACCAGCCAGCTCAGCACCAGGTAAGTTACAACATTTTAACTTCTGGCTGAAAGAACCAGAGGCCACAATACACAAAGCCTTAACTTCTAAGCAGAAGAACCATAGGACATAGCCTCCTGTGCTGCAGAAGCAGAGATCCACTTTAAAAGCCAGGAGAAAGGTAATCATCATGAGAAAGAAAGAAGCCAGAAAAGATAAGACCATAGAATTTTTCTGTGGGGACAAGGAGCAAAACAAGAACATCAAAGAAGTCAACACTGAGATTGGACCCCCATCTGAAACTTCAGAACAGAATATGAACTGATCTCAAGTTGGAAGATCATCGTTGTAAGAGCTCAAGAAGAATTTTAAAAGACAAATTAGAGTAGAAGAAAAATTGACCAGGAATTTTAAAAATATGAAAAAATAAATCAGAAGAAGAATTTAAAAGAAAAATTGGACTAACTGTATTGCTGAGGCAATATTCACAGCACTGGTCGTAACTATGAATATACCAGCATAGTTCTCAATCACAAAATATAAAAGACTCTCCACATAGAAGGCAGAAGAAAAATATTTATTTAAGGACCAGAAAGTCAAATCCCAGAACCAGAAAGAAAATCCATCATGGTGTCAAAGAAGTTAATAAACATGATCACAGCAGAGGGCAAAGCTGTTCTCAAACCTGACTTACCTCAGCCAGAGCCTTGTCACTGTCAACTGTCATGATGTGTCAGTTGGCCTGTATCAGTTGGCCTGTGTCAGTTGGCCTGCGTTCTTTCCCCTCTGACCTGACTGCACTCACTCACTTCCTCTTGGTTCCACTCAGCCCTTCCTATTCTGCCTCTTCAGGAAGCTCTACCCACTGCATATGAACCAGGCTTCCAGGCAATTTAAGCAGATCATATAGGCCTATTAATTCATGAGAAAGATCTTTCCATTTAAATTACTATTACACTAATAGAAAAGGAAGTACAAAAACTAATTGGAGAAAATAACTCCTCAAAAGCAACAATTGGACATATGGAAAAGGAGATGCAAAAATTAACAGAAGAAAACAATTTGATAAAAATTAGAATTGGGTAAGTAGAAGCTAATGACTCTATGAGACATCAAGAATCCATCAAACAGAATCTAAAGAATGAAAAGATAGAAGAAAAGGTAAAATATCTTATTAGAAAGACAATTGATCTGGAAAATAGATCCAGGAGAGATAATCTAAGGGTTATTGGTCTACCAGAATGTCATGATGAAAAAAGAGCATGGACAATATCTTCCAAGAAATCATCTTGGAGGTCCAAGACCCAGAGGGCAAAATAGTCATCGAAAGAATCCACTGTTCATTTCCTGAAAGGGATCCCAAACTGGAAACACCAATATCATTGCCAAATTCCAGAATTATAAAAAGAAGGAGAAAATGTTGCAGGGAGCCAGAAAGAAGCAATTGAAATATCAAGGAGCTATAGTCAGGATCACACAGAACCTTGCAGCTTCTACATTAAAAGATCACAGGGATTGGAATATGACATTCCATAAGGCAAAGGAGCTAGAACTACAACCAAGGATCAATTACCCAGCAAAATTGAGCATAATATTTCAGGAAAAGAGATGGATATTCAGTGAAACAAGGGATTTCCAGATCTTCCTGATGAAAAGAACAGAGCTAAATAGAAAATTCAACCTTAAAACACAAGTCTGAAGAAAGGCATGAAAAGATGAACAGGGAGAAAAAAAAAAAAACTTATTATTCAATGTGGGCAAATTGTTTACATCCCTCTAAGGGAAGATGATACTTGTAAATCTTCAGAACTATACATATACTATTATATATAAGGGATATACCTAGAAAGAGGGAGTGGATATAAAATAAATGATGAGATAATAAAAAATATGATTTAAGGGTATGAAGCTATTGTAACGGGAGATGTGAAAAGGAGGAGGCAGCAAACAGTAAATTACATCATAGGAAGAGGCACAAAAACATATGACAGTAAAGGGAAAGACGGGAGGGAGATGAGCATTGTTTGAGATTTAATCTTGTCTAATTTGGTTCAAGGACAGAACAACAAACTCAGTTAGGTATAGAAACCTACCTAGCTCTGTAGACAGTAGAAGGGGAAAGAGGAAAGAAAAGGAAGGAGAAGCTAAAAGGGATGGAAGAAGTAATAAGGGAAAAGGAGAGTAAAAGGGGGGGGCTAAAAGAAGAGAGTGAAGACTGAGTGAGGCAGTGGTCAAAAATTAAATCCTATTGTGGGGGAGAAGGAAGAAATAAAAGCATAAAAGGGGGGAGGAGGATGGAGGGAAAGATACAGATAGTAATCATATCTGTGAATGTGAATGGGATGAAATTACTGATGAAACAGAGGCAGATAGCAAAATGGATTAAAAACAATAAGCCAACAATATGTTCTTTGCAAGAAACACATTTGAAAAGGGGAGATACACGATAAGGTAAAAGTAAGAGGTTGGAGCAGAATATATTGTGCTTCAGCTGATGTAAAAAAAGTATGGTTAGCAATCCCAATCTCAGACAAAGCAAAAGCAGAAATAAATCTAATCAAAAGAGATAAGGAAGGAAACTATATCCTGTTAAAAGGCACCATAGAAAATGAATCAATCTCATTACTAAACATATATATTCCAAGTGGTAGAGCATCCAAATTTTTAGAAGAGAAGTTAAAGAAGTTATAGCAAGAAATAGAGAGCAAAACTATACTAGTGGGGGATCTCAACCTCTCCCTCTCTGAACTTGGTAAATCTACCCTCAAAATAAATAAGAAAGAAGTTAAGGAAGGGAATAAAACTCTGGATAAATTAGATATGATAGATATCTGGATAAAAATTGAATGGGGATAGAAAGGAATATACCTTTTTCTCAGCCATACATGGCAAATATCCAAAAATTGATCATGTACTAGGACATAAAAACCTCACAATCCAGTGCAGAAAGGCAGATAGTCAATGCATCCTCCTCAGATTATAATGCAATAAAAATTATATGTAATAAAAGGCCATGGAAAGAAAAGCCAAAATTAATTTGAAACTAAATAATCTAATCCTAAAGAGTGAGTGGGTTAAACAACAAATCACAGAATCAAAAACTTCATTCAAGAGAATGATAATAATGAGACAATTTACCAAAACTTATGGGATACTATGAAAGCAATTCTTAAGGTAAGTTTTGTATCACTGAATACCTACATGAATAAAATAGAGAAAGAGGAAATCAGTGAAATAGGCATGCAACTGAAAAAGCTAGAAAAAAGAACAAATTGAAAATCCCCAATAAGTACCAATTTAGAAATACTGAAAACCAAAGGAGAGATTAATAAACTTGAAACTAAGAAAATTATTGAACTAATAAATAAAACTAAGAGTTGGTTTTATGAAAAAAACAATAAAATTTGATTAAAAAAAAGAAAGAAGAAAACTAAATTACCAATATCAAAAATGAAAAGGATGAACTCACCTCCAGTGAGGAGGAAATTAAAACAATAATTAGAAATTACTTTGCCCAACCGTATGCCCATAAATTTGACAATCTAAATGAGATGGATCAATATTTAAAATAAATATAAGCTTCCCAGATTAACAGAAGAGGAAGTTGAATACGTAAATAACCCCATCTCAGAAAAAGAAATTGAACAAACCATCAATGAACTCCCTAGGAAAAAATCTCCAGAGACTGAATGTGTTTGCAAGTGAATTCTATCAAACAACTGAAGAACAGTTAATTTCAATACTATACAATCTATTTGGAAAATCGGTGAAGGAATCCTACCAAATTTTTTTTATCATACAAATATGCTTCTGATACCGAAACTAGGAGGAGCCAAAACACAGAAAGAAAATTATTGACCAATTTCTATAATGAAAATAGATGCAAAAATTTTCAATAAGATATTAGCAAAAAGAATACAACTTATCATGAGAATGACATATTATGATCACATAGGATTTATACCAGGAATGCAGCCTGGTTCAATATTAGGAAAACTATCAGCATTATTGATCATATTAACAACAGAACTAATAGCAAATATATGATCTCAGTAGATGCAGAAAAAGCTTTTGAGAAAATACGACACCCACTCCTATTGAAAACACCAGATAGCACAGGAATAAATGGAGCCTTTCAGAAAATAATAAGTAGTATCTACCTAAAAACATCAGCAAGCGTTATATGTAATGAGGATAAGCTGGATGCATTTCCAATAAGATCAGGGGTGAAACAAGAATATCCATTGTCACCACTGTTATTCAATATGGTACTCGAAATTTTAGCTTTAGCAGGAAGAGAAGAAAAAAAATGAAAAAATAAGAATCAACAAAGAAGAAACTTAGTCATCACTCTTTGAAGATGATATGATGATATACTGAGAGAATCCCAGAAAATCAAGTAAAACATTTTTTGAAATAATGAACAACTTTGGCAAAGTTGCAGATTACAAAATAAACCCACATAAATCATCTGCATTTCTACATATTACTAAGAAAGCCCAACAGGAAGAGGTAGAAAGAGAAATCTCATTTAAAGCTATGGTAGACACTGCAAAATATCTGGGAGTCTGCCTGCCAAAACCAACCCAGGGACTTTATGAACACAATTACAAAGCATTTTTTGCACAAATAAAGTCAGATCTAAGTAAGTGGAAAAACATCAGTTGCTCTTGGCTAGGCTGAACTAATATAATAAAATGACAATCCTACCTAAATTAATTTACTTATTCAGTGCCATACCAATCAAACTACTACATACTTAGTTTCTAGAGCTAGAAAAAGTAATATCAAAATTCATCTGGAAGAACAAAACATCCAGAATATCAAGGGAACTAATGTAAAGGAATGCTAGGGAAGGTGGTCTAGCCCTACTAGATCTCAAATTGTGTTATAAAGGAGCAATCATCAAAACCACTTGGTGTACTGGCTAAGAAACAGAGAGGTAGACCAGTGGAATAGATTAGGTATTCAAGACACAGTACTCAAGGAATATAGCAAACTACTGTTTGATAAACCCAAGGACCCCTGCTTCTAGGATAAGAACTCACTGTTTGGCAAAACTTGCTAGTAAACTGCATAATAATGTGGTAGAAACAGGGCAAAAATCAATGCCTGACACTGTACACAAGAATAAATTCCAAATGATCTAGGTATAAAAACTGATACGATAAGCAAATTAGGGGAGCAAAAATAGGGTGTTTATCAGATTTATGGAGAATGGAGAAATTTTTGACTAAACAAAGGATAAAGAATACTATCCCAAAATGGATAATTTTGACTACAATAAATTGAAAAGTTTTTGTAGAAACAAATCCAATGCAACCAAAATTAGGAAGTAAGCAGAAAACTGGGAAAGAATTTTTGCAACTAGTATCTGTGATAAAGTCCTATATCTGTTATGTATAGACATATCTGTGATATATAGAGAACTGAGTCAAATGTACAAGAATACATGTCATTCCCCAATTGATAAATGATCAAAAGATATGAACAGGGAGTTTTCAGAGGAAGAAATTAAAGCTTTCTATATTCATATGCAAAAATTCTCTAAATCACTATTGATTAGAGAGATGCAAATCAAAACAACTCTGAGACACCACATCACACCTATCAGAATGTGTAACATGAAAAACAGGAAGATGATAAATGCTGGAGAAGATGTGGGAGAGTTGCAATACTAATTCATTATTGGTGGAACTGACCTGATTCAACCATTCTGGAAAGCAATTTGACAGTACACCCAAAGGACTTCAAAAATATGCATCCCCTTTGACCCAGTAATATTAGTTCTAGGACTGTATCTCAAAGAGATCATAAAAATGGGAACAAAGTACAAAAATATTTATAGCAGCTGTCTTTGTGGCCTCCAAGAACAGGAAATCTAGGGGATGCCCATCAATTGGGGAATGGCTGAACAAGTTGTTCTATCTATAATCTATCTATCATCTATCTATTTATTTTCTTTGTATCCCCAAAATTGTATAATAAATGTTTATTAACTGAGTGAGTAGTTATAGAGGATACTATAATATCTCACTCCACAAATGAAAATAATTGATATTTGAAATATAATGTAAAGTCCTTTACTTATGCCTCCTCATTTTTTTCCTCTTAATGTTTGGGCTACAATCTAGATTCTCACCTTTATTTTATTAACCCCTTAAGAGGAAGTATTCATTTCCTACAATTATTTATAAGATTTTCCTAAGGCCATGAGAAGTAAATGCAATCCAAATGAAAAATGGCAATGATTACATATATAATTCTTTAGGCTTTTCAATGTTTTGCACATATAATCTATCTGACTTTATAGGAAAAGCACACACTTTACAGTTTAATGAATATACAGTTTATGCATTTGTAAAAGACCTCACACTAAGTAATTGAGTTTATAAATTTAAGGAATTGGAAGTATACTGAAGTTCATAGTTTTGCATAGTTGTAATTTTGATATTCTGAAAATGAATCTATACTTAATGAGGAATATTCACTATGAATTATAATTGGTAGAGAGTAACAAAGAATGTACTTAGCAAATATCTACATAAAAAAAAAACCCCAAAACAGAACCCCCTCAAAGGGTAGATATCCATAAGCCAAATTAAAAGACTGAAAAGTGAAGAGACAATGTAGAAGGCACATTTGTTTTGTCAATATGACCCATTCAAGTGTATATATACATATATATGTATATACTTGCCCAAATAAATATACACACATACATATGTATATATATATTGCATGTGGATATGTATATGTATGTATCTCATTTACATTTCTTCCAAAAAAGAATGATAAGACATTACTTTTTATCTTTTTCAACATTTCCACTGACTTTATATTCCTATTCCTGAGGCCCTGCCTCCTGCCTTCAATGTGAGTAGTGTATTTATATAATATTGCTTTAGGTCTTAAGTTTGGATTCATAATTCTCTCTAATGAACTCTATATTTCAATCAAACCAAATTATTAGCTTCTCCCCAAATTTGTATTTTGTTTCATATCTCTTTGCATTTGTGCAAGAATTCTACCATAGACAAATTCATTCATTCATTCATTTCAAGCTATTGCTTCCTTTCAGGGTTCAATTCTGGTGCCATTCCTTTATATAGACATCGTTTATCTATTCCCTATACTGTACTTTTGTAACTATATCTCTCCCTTTACTCTCTGACCTCAAGAATATAAACTCAGAGGGTATTTTTTTAGTCTGTTTTTTATCATTAGCATATAACACAATAACTTGCATGAAGTACACACAATAAATTTTATTTGAATTGAATGCTTCCTTAATACTTACTCATTTGCTTGCTTGTACTTATTGCTTAGTTTTTCATTTACGGGTATATTATTAGCATCAACCTAGTTAAAGTCTCTTAAGCAGAGAAGCTATCTGCTCTTCCAATAGCTTTTGCTTTTTTTTTAAATCACACAGAGGGCCAATTGTGTCCAGTTCAGCACAATGCAAATATTAGGCCATTAATAAATGTTAACTCAGTTGAATGCATCTGATTTCCTGTCTGATGTTTCTGCCCCATTGTGTAATATCAGGCAATAAAATAAGTTACCATCAAAATTCTCTAACCTTCTACCACATTCCCTTTAGGTGAAGCCAGTGAAAAGAGCCAAACTTGTTAACAGATACTAGAAATTAGACTTCAGAAGAATCAAATCAGTATCAAATGAAAATATTGTTGATGAAGCACTACATCAGGAACCATGTGTTATGTAAAACTAGGGGAAAATGTTGTGCAAATTCCTATCCCCCAAAACCCATGGAACCCATGATCCAATTTTTTTTTTCTGAACAGTTGATAGAAAATGAGTAATAAATGAGCTTTTGAGAATACAGTTGCAGAACCAAAATGTAAGAGAAGGTGATGCAATTATCTCGTGTGCTCAGATCAAAAAGACTGGATAGGGAAAGAAAATCCACATTTACCTAAATTGGCCAGACTGTCTCAATAGCATATTTGCAAAGAAAATCCATATTTTTAAAAAGGTTCCCTTACAACTTTTCTGTATACATTTTCTACAGTTAAATATCAGAATTATAAGCTCAGAATTTGTGACCATTTAGAGAGCAAACTTTACTGATCAAAAGCATTTCCTAGAAGAGAGATAATTTCAAATCTTTAAGAGACCAAAATATCAATTACTCATATCTTTTGAATTAGTAATTACAAGTCAGAAATCCATTCACTATTGTCTTTACAATAAAATAAGTGTGACTCTTCATTTTTAGATAGATTGGTCTGAGAGACTCTAATAAACATTAAAAAGAAGTAGCAAAATATATGGATAGAAATTTCCTAAATTCTAGAATTGGCAATGGGTTCTTGAAAGCTCTTGTTAATAGTAGTCAGTAGACAAGTGAAACTCTTTCAGGTAAATACATGAGTGACAAAATCATGAAACCATAGAATTGCAAATAAAGGAATGAATTCTAAGAATCATTACCCCACTATTCCCGATTTTATAGCTCACGAAATTAAAATCCATACCAATGACGTGAGTTGGCTGAAATTACAGAATAAATTAATGATTTATTTATAATGGGTTATCGTCAAAAGTTAGGGATTGAAGTTATTTCTCTAAGACTACATTTATAGAACTCAGCCATTTCCCCATAAAATGCCCCATGGTACACCTGTCAAGACTGGGATATAGTGCTTCATATACTGATTATATAAGGATGCATAAGAATACATTTCCTGTATTATGTACATGAGATGTTGTTAGAGTTATGTTTTCCCTTTACATATTGAAAGGCATTACATTGTTCTCTCATTATTTTGAGAGTAGACCCCTGCCCCACCATATAACCAGAGTTCCTCATTATATCCTGGCTTCAGGGAAGTTATTGTGTATACCTCAGGATTGAAGACGTACACAGCTCTACAGCTGACATATCTGTTTGGTGATTTCTGTTGGTGTGTGACTGAAAAGTTGAACTGATTTAAACCCAACAATGAAGAGTCAAGATAAATGAGTGAATAAAATATCATGCATAAAGTTAAGTCCTCTAACAAATTCTGCAGATTTACTGAACACTATAGTTCTTCATAAAATGTAGCCTTTAAAATAGTTCAAGAAAAAAATATATTCCCCTAAAGGACAAAGAAAAATGATAAGAACTAAATAAAAATATTTGATTTCTGCAATATTAGCTACAATAAAGCATAATTCAGAGAGTTAATGAAGGGCCAACACATTCTTAGATGATAAATCTTTTAAATGATATATAAAAATGTGTGCATCACAGATGCAACACAATGACTACAAGTTATCAATCATTTTGGTATTTCTTTAATCAAAAATGCATTTGCCAAAAAAGAACTTAGACATCTTTCTAAAGTAGAATTCTATTCTCCTTTCATTAACCTAAATTAAAACATCGATTTCATTTTCTATGGCTTAGATTTCTAAGATTGTGCTTAAATGAGCCCACTAAAACACTCCATTTAGATTTTTTAAAAAGCATGTTACCATGTTATTGTCTGAAAAAAGTAGTCTAATTATACACCATTACATATTTTACTCTTGCAAATATTCTGTAGCATGGAATTGAAAACTATGTAACACTACACCTGGGTTGCTATAGAGATGTCTATATAGTATCAAGGGTTAAGCAAAATAAACCTTGACTGTGCATGCATTTAGTTTGTAAGTATAGTCGGGACTTCCCACATTCTGCCCACACATGGCCATTTTTTACATCATTGTTGTGGGAAAAAAAAAAAAACAAAACAGGTGCAGTACATATTACATTTATTTTTTTCCCTCTTACTTAAGTTGTTGTACTTTAGGATTAAGCATGTTCTTTTTGTTTTCTTATAAATCTGATTTGATATTCTGTCTTCATGTGACAGGTAAAAGAGATAAAATTTGTTCCTAATCTTCAACATTCGTGCTATTGGTTTGGGTGCAGAGAACATGGATGAAGCTGCATCCTCATCAGTGTTGATCATAGTAGCACATATGACATGCCAACGTAGAAGTATGTATATGTATGGATGTATAAGTATATAATACTATATTATATACACATATACTTATGTAAGTATTATATATGTATATATGCACATATATACCAACAGATGTATAAACAAGCAGATAAGCAGATCAACACACACATAGACATTATACATATAACCTATGGGGGATCAGGAAAAGCATAGCACAGAAGGTAGCTCTTTAAGATTTGAGGAAACTAAGAATTCTAAGTTATAAATCTGAGCAGAAAGTGTATTATATAATGGTAAATAAATGAAAGATGAAATGTAATAAGAAAGGAACAGTTGATCATATCATAGGGAGCAAAAAGAGGAGAAATGTACAATGGTGTTGGAAAGGCAAATTGTAATCAGGGTGAAGGACTTAAAACGGGAAATAGAGTCATTTTTGTTAGGTACCAAAACTAACAGAGAGCCAATAGAATTTATTTAGTTTGGGGATTACATAGTTAGACTTATGTTTAAAAACTTGCTTTTGTGAATTTGTGAAGAATTGATTGGAGAAGGAAGTCTTGAGTAAATGAGACCATTCGAATGGAAAGAAGACTATTGAAATAGTTAAGGAGAATGGAAATGAGGGTTGTGATACTAGAGTAGAGAGAACAACCTGTGAAAGATAAAAATTAATAAACCTGATGGCTAATGGAAAAAATACAGCAAGGAGTCAAGGATTTCTATGAGGTTGGGAAGCTGTGTAACTAGCAGATTTCTCTGAATAGAAGCATGGGTTTTCAGTAGAGGGTTATGTTTCAAATAGAAAGTAAATGAATTCCATTTTGAACATGTTAAGTTTGAGATAGCTGTTGGACATTAGTTTAAAATGTCTAGTAAACAATTGGTGATGCAATTTAGGAGACATACTATGGTCACATTCAAAAACCTGGGTCTAATATTCAGAGGGAAAGAGGAAGGAAGGAAAGGGGGAAAAAAGAAGAAAATGAGGGAAGGAGGTGTTCAACGCATTTTAGGTGCTTTACTAATTGCTAAAGAGAAAAGTAAAAAGAAAGCAAGTAATACAGGCCTTGTTCTTCAAAAACTACACTTAGCATTGGAGTTATGCATATAAATAAGCAACATAGTGCCTGCCTTCAATGCTAGTAGTGAAAAATACTGTAGAGATGACTGCAAGTGGTACAGTGTTTTGATTTCTGGCTAAAGAGAAAGTTAATCTGTCCCAGCCAGGAAATCCAGGAACAGAGTGAAATGTTAATGAGAGTTAAATATCTTCCCTGCCTATTAATAGGCCTCAGGTGGAACCCATTAAAGGAAGCTTAATTGGGGGGGAGGGTTGTTTTGGAGGAAAACACACACATTTTGTTAATTTCTAATGAGGCACTGGGTCGCAAGGGTTGTGCCCTCCGGCTCTGAAAAATGTCTATATACTCTGAGGTGAGATTTTGCTTTGGGGCTTACTCTTTGGAAGAAGGTTCTTGGGCTAGGTGAGACTCTGGGTAACCCTTGAGAAGGTCCTGACTTTGAAAACCCAGATACTGGTGCTTCTGTCTTTGGTAACTGTGTATGTATGTAATGGTCAGACACTTGTATCTGTCTGTTGATCTGTGATATATGTATTGCTTATGGTCAGTTAGAAGCCCTGTCTATTGGTCTTTATTTCTCTTCTAGTATTTTCTCTGTTGGTACATGTGATTAAAGAAGATTGTTGACTCCTCAAAAGTTGCTTTTCTTTTAGAAAAGCAGATCTAAGAACCTGTGCTAGCAGGCCATCCTGAATGTGTCAGGGTGCTTGCTGCTTGCTTCTGAGAGGCAAAAAGGGAAACTTAGCGGATAATGAAGAAAGGATCCAGAATATGGATTTAAAAATGAAAAGATCATTGGGTAATGGCATAGAGACCTTACTCCTACAAACATAAGAAGAAAGTTCACCTAAGACAGTTGGGAATAGAAGATGAGGATGTGGAAGGAAGAAATTAGGGTGCTAGTCAAAGTGTTGTCAACATGATTAATTAGATGCTAAAGTAGAAATATATACAAAGCATAGGTTTGTTTTTTTTTTTAAATCATTGATTACATTATTTCCATATCTCCAAAGGAATCATAAGTTCTTGTTAATTAGTTTCCAGTCACTCAGGAACAAAATGAGTCCATAACACAAATTAATACTGATGAACTATCAATATCCATGTTTACACAAATCCATTAACAACAAATTAGGTCACAATATAGACCTAAACTTTAGAGCTATGTTTATAGTCAATAAATAAATTAATAATTCATTAACTAAATAGTGAAAAGAACACTGGCTCTGAATTCTGAGAACTTTGGTTCAAATCTTATCCATGCTCCCCATAACTGTGCAAACTTAAGAAATTTTTTCAACTTCTCTAGGCTTCATTTTCCTTACCTATAAAATGAAGCTGTAGGATGAGATGGATTCTGAGTTTCTTTCCAGGTCCCTCTAGAACTATGATACTGATATCTTGAAATATTGTGTTCTGATGAGTACGGTATTTATTGTTGTGACTTAACAGATACAGGTAGATTAAAAATCAAGCCTAATCAGTACTTTATTCATTGCAAAGCATCTTTTTTGTATGACAAATTGCATTTTTATGACCTGTCTTCTATGTATTCTTCATGTTAATGTTATCCCTAGTTCCCGAATTTACTTATCTAAAAAAACAAAAGCAAGTGTTAATAGCAGATAGTTTAACATGTTATTCCACTAAGAGATCTTTTATTATAAACAGAGGACATTTGAAAATGAAAAGCTTTAAAGAAATCAAGCCCAAATGGTAGAATATCAGTATTTTAAATGTCCAAAAAGAGAGATTTAGGGAATGGGTCAATGTAGCCCTCCTAGGGTCCCTTAAATGGCCTGACTTGTCAATGCGTCTTTTACCTATGTAGTAGTGATTGTTTCACTTTTAATACTTGTAACCCCAGGCACAATGGCTGACAATATTAAAAAGAAAAAAAAAATTCAATGATCAAGCATTAATTATTTTTCTCCCTCTCACCTTCCCTTACTGACTAAAAGAAGGAAAGAAAGAAAAAGAAAAATTATATCACATAAGTGAAAGAACAATTAATTCAAACAAGTTCTCACAAACATCATATTCAAAATGAATTTCTTTTTCTTCATATTATCCCATTGCCTCTCTGTAATGAGGCAGGCAGTATTTTTGATTAAGTGATCAGAATTTATGTTTTTCAAATTAATCACTTTTATAATATTGATCTTATAGTACAAATTATTCTTCTCACTACACTCACTACACTACACTTACACTCACTAGCTGTGTGACCTTGTCAAGTCACTTAACCCCAATTGCCTCATGCTAGGTCATCTCCAGTCATCCTGATAATTATCTGGTCACTGGATTCAGATGGCTCTGGAGGAGAAGTGAGGCTGGTGACCTGCACAGCCCTCCCTCCCTCAAAACAAAGTCAAGTGCAAGTCATGTCATCATTTCTCTGATGGCGTGGTCTTCTTAGGCAATGAAGGACGAACACACACACACATGTGGTGTTCCACTGATCTCTCTACTTTTTCTTCATAGTGTTTTTTAACATGCTTTGAGGTCTGCTACTGCTAGTTTCCCTGAGTTTCCAATTGTTTTCTTTATATCTAATAACATTTTTGACATTTAGAACACCAGATAAATTTTGTTGCCTTTTAGGAATATAAAATAATCATTTTTAGTATGATATGGCATTGGATAAGTAAATTAATCTAGATATCATCTTCATGTTTATTATATTGGTTCTATGAACAAATAGGCAATTACTATTTCTCCAGTTGTTTATTTCTAGCTTATTCTTTGTAAATCATGTTTTGAAGTATCTTTTATATAGCTCTTATGATTGACTATCAAGGACTTTATATAGAATTTTTGTCATTTTTGTATTTTTTATATATACTTTTTCTGTCTTTTCCTTCTATACTCTAGTGACCCTATGCAAAATTTTGGGGGTTTTACATGGGTTTATTTTGCATCCTGAAACTTTGTGGAAGTTATTATTTGAATTGATTTGAAGTGACTCTCTAGGCTTTGTGATGTACTTTATCATGATTTATACAAACATAATTTTCTTTTTTCTTTACTTACGTTATTCCTTCTTTTTTTCTCATTTTGCAACTTATTTTGCAACTATAACTAACAATTCTAGGCCCATGGTAAATAGAAATGGTGATAATAACATTATTGTTTCACCTTTGATCTTATTGGAAAGGATTCAAATTCATCCCCTATAAATAATGCTCTTGGTTTTAGAGTTACTTAATTTAAATAGACAATTAAATGAGATAAGCAGGGAAATGCACAACAAAATTAAGAAATAAAACGTTTTTAGAAACTATTTTGTCAAATATTTTCCAATAAAACTAATAATTTTTGAAATAAATATTTTAAATCAAAACACACATATTAACAGAACAAAAAACATATAAACAATGCACTCTGAGAATAAGAAACTTAAATGTCATGAATTAATTCACAAAGAACAAATCACCCAGCCCTGATTAGCACAGGGTTGACCAGTGGAGATTTATAAAAAGATCATCTATGCCATAAAGATTCTCACAATCAACTGTGGAAGATAACAAACAAATATGTACAAATAAGCTATATAAAGGATATTAGGAAATAATGAAAAGAGGGAAGACAGAATTATGAAGGATTGGGAAAGGCTTCAAAGAACACAACAGGAAAGGAAGTAACAAGATGCAATTTTTTTTGAAAATTTAGGACTCATCATTGAGTTCTATCAAACCTTCAATGAACAGTTAGTTACTCTGTGACCCGTACTGTGAAAATTGAAAAAGAAGAGATTCTATCTCATTCTTTCTGTGACAAAATTAAAATCTTGATACTTAAAAGAGAGAGAGTCAAAACAGGAAAGAAAGTATAAATCTATATCCCAGGGGATACTTGAGCCAGGTCAAACCATCTTGCAATATCTAATTACACACTTTTTAATGAAATTCCAAATTACTTGAAAGAGATTAGACTAGCAATCCACAGAAGAAAACCCAGATGGATTAAACATAATTATTTTCAAATCAACAAACATCTAGCTAGTGCTTACTACATCTACTATTGTGGTAATGATTTGTTTTAAAAGGCAAAACCAAAATATTTTCGTTGAGTAGCTTTTATTCTATTGGGGAATACAGGAAGTAAACCACTTCATGTATAGAAGATATACAACAGAGGGAGATAAAACGGAGGGAGTAAATAAGCATTCATATGATATTTACTATCTGCCAGGTTACTGCTAAATGTTTTGCAAATACTGTTTCATTTCATTCCACACTAATTTTTGAGTTGATGTTATTATTATCCCCAATTATTAGTTCAGAAAACTGAGACAGACTATGATTTCTATAGGGTCACACAGCTCGTAAGAGTCTGAAGCCAGGTTCATTCTTTATAATAATATTATTAATTTATTCTAGCTTCTAAAAAATTGAGTTTCAAATTCTTTCCCTCTCTTTCTAGCCCCCCATGTAAAAAGCAAACAGCATGACATCAATTATAAATGTGAAATCATGTAAAATATATTTCTATATTAACTGTGTCTCAAAAAAGCTAAAACAAATTGAAAAAAAATGCTTCCATTTGTATTCAGAGTTCATTGTTTTTTTTTCTCTGGAAATGGATGGTATTTTTCATCACTAGTTTTATTTTAGAACAGTTTCAGATCATTTTATTGATCATAATAACTAAATCTTTCACAATTGATCATAATTATAATATTGCTGTTAATGTGTACAGTGATCTCCTGCTTCTATTCACTTCACTTTGTATCAGTTCATATAGGATTGCCCAGGATTTTGTGAAATTTTCTCCATCATTTTTTACAGCACAATACTATTCCATAACAATTATATACCAAAGCTTGTTCAGCCATTCCCTAATTGATGTCACCTCCTCCACTTCAAATTCATTACCAGCAAAAAATGAACTACTATAAATATTTCATACACATAAGTCCTTTCACTTTCTCTTTGATCTCATTGGAATACAGACCTAGGAATGATATGCTGGGACAAAAAAGTATGCACTGGTTGTTAGCCTTTTGAGCATCGTTCCAAATTATTCTCCAAAATGGTTGGACCACTTCACAACTCTACCAGGAGTGTATTAGTGTACCTATTTTCCCACATCCTCTACAGTATTTGTTATTATCTTTATTTTTTATGTCTTGTTAGCCCATCAAATGGGTGAGAGGTGGTAGTTCTGAATTGTTTTAATTTGTATTTCTCTATTCTATAATGATTTGGAGCATATTTTCATACGATTACTAATAGCTTTGATTACTTCTACAAAAAAAAAAAAGCTTCTTCATATCCTTTGACCATCAGTCCATTGGTAAATGGCTTGTATTTTTATAAATTTGATTCAGTTCTCCACTGAGACCAGCTTTGAACTTGTCATCTTGACACCTGGCCAAGGGCTATATCTACTTTACCACCTACCTAGCTGCCTGAGAAGTAAATTCAGAATGAAAGGCATAGTAACATTTGAAGAGCTGAAAAGGTCTTTTACGGTTTATTGAATTGATCTGATTTTTTAAAGGAAGTCAAGGAAACCAAAATGTAGAGAGAATGGGTAAAAAATTACAAGACTAGGGGAAAACCTAGTCCAATGGCAATGGGACATAGAATATCATGTTTGAGGAATTGAAAGAAGGTCAGTGTTGCCAGAAAGGGTAAAATGTGGGGATAATGAGGTAGAAAGAGACTGCATTATTAAGTATATTAAATATGAAAAATAGAGTTTATATTTTATTCTGAATGTGATAAGGAGTCACAGGGTGTCACTGAGTAATTAATCAATATTAATTAAATGTAATATGTGACTGGCATTGTGTTAAGTGCTGAGACTCTGGCTTCAATGAACTTAAAATTTAAGGGGAGAGAACATGTATATAAGTAAATATATGCATACATACATATATGTATATGTGTATATATATGTATATAAACTATATAGAGAAAAAATAAGAAACTGTTAAAAGGTAAAGGGCACTAGAATTAAGAGACATTGAAGAAGTCTTCCAGTAAATGAAGACATTGAAAAAAGGAAGGGAATGGCTGGCTTGGTAAGATCAACACATTACAAAGGTAGAAGAGTAGAGAAAGTGGAATGAAAAGAGAAAGGGCATGAAGCAGAAAGAACAAATACATGATTATAGCAATAGACCAGATGAGAAGTAATAAAAGCCTTAATGGTTTTGGTGGCTGTGAGAATGGCATGAAGAGTCATGTAGAGGAGAAATGTTGTAAAGGAAGAAATAATGTTTTGTCAGTTGACTGGATTTGTGGGGTGAAGGCTTGAGGAATCAAGATCAATATCAAAATTGACATCGCAGAATTGGCCTTGACACCATGGGGAATTCAGAATTGGGGAAGATTTCTTTAAGGGGAAGATAATGAGTTATCTTAGGAATATGTTAACTTTGAAATGCCCATGTAATATTCAATTCAAGATATTTAAAAGGCATTTGTTAATTCTCACTGAAACTTAGGATAGATTCTCAGGTTTGAAATAAAGATTTGGTAATCATCTTCACAGAAGTGGTATTAATTCTATGAGGGTCGATTTGATCCCTGAGATGGTATAGATTGAAGATAGAAATCAAGTGTGTTATGAGTCATGATACTAAAGTTCTCCATGACATTGTATGAGAAGAATCAAGCAATAAAAGAGTTTTAAGAAAGGTAGCATCTTATGTCCCATGAGACAGCAAAACTTGGGTTTGTGTCTCTGTGTATTTCAGAAATAAGGACTTTGTCAAAGAATATTTTCCCTGGGTTTTTGAACAGTAATTTATCATATTGTTAAAATTCCCTATGTTCAAAAGTCCTGCAAATGGTTCTTCAAAATGTGTTGCATTAGGTACTATGACAATTTGGATGTTCTTCTCTAAAGGAGAAATTCTTAGATTTAGAATAATAAATCTAGAATTTACAAAATACTTCAAGATTTCAAAGTGCATATGTGACCTCATTTGATTTTCACAATTGCCCCTTGAAATAGGTACTATTATTATGGCTATTTTATACGCAAGGAAACTGAAGCTGAGAGAAGGATGAAAGTGACTTGCCTAGGTTCATGCTAATATGAGCCCCAGGCAAGATTTGAATTCAGTTCTTCCTTAATCCAAATCCAGTGTTTTATCCACTGAATGACCTATTTCCCCCACAGTAAGCAATATCACCTAGATATTTAATAAGGATAAATTAATTTTAAAAATTGTTTCTGGGAGACCTGTGTTTAAAATTCAACTTATAAAATTATTTGTTTTTACTTTGGTATTATATGTTTTATAATGAAGAAATAAATAGCAATTATTTTGAGATTTAAGGTTAGAAATAATTTTATATAGGGTGTATCAGTTTTTAAAAATCTCATTGGAATTCAATAACAATGCTGTTAGATACAGACAATGGGTATTATTTTTCCCATTTTGCATATGTGGAAGCCAAGACTCAGAGAGGTTCAATAAATTGATTATGACACACAGATAGAAGGAATTTGTATCAATACTCCCTTTGTGATTGGTGAGGAGCGAGCTGTAATCAAGAAACAAAATAATTAAATGTTACATGATCAGAAATGAAGTAATAGGAAGACCTGAAAAGGTTCCCAATGCCTAGTGAATTTTCACTCTCCACTTTCTAATGGTTCTCTTGTGCTTTTCTTTCTCCAACACTTCTTTGGAAATTAATTGAAAATACTGTGTGGATCTGAATCTAGGAATTAGATTTTATCTGGCCATTTAACTCAAATGTATTTTCAGGAATGCATTTTCAGTTTGTCTCATCAGAAATCTGGGGAGGAATTACATTCCTAAATTCTAGATTCCATGTTTAAGTGTATTTCTATGTAATGAATATTTTCTCTCCAGGTTGATATGAGCAAAAAAAAAGATGTATTTATTCAGTAGAATTCGGCCTGGATATAAATGTTAGATTATTCCTCAAGAAAATAAAATATCAGTACTTAAAGAGATTTGCTAGCTTCAGCAGCTTCAGGAGTAGCTTCATGAGACTTGGTTCACATTTATTTATTGGGTGGGGGAGGGGGACAGCAATCAGGGTTAAGTAACTTGCCTAGAGTCAAATTAACTATTAATTGTTTGAGGCTGGATTTGAATTCAGGTGCTCTTGACTCCAGGGTTGGTGCTTTATCCACTGTACCACCTCGTTGCCCTCCCATTTGTTTTTGAAAAGACTCACAGTCTATAAAGATAAATCTCATATAAAACCAAGCAACTAAAACATTATGAAAACTGCAGGGGAGAACATATGAAGGGTCTATACCAATGTTTCTGAAGAGAAATTTAGTCACTATTGAAGTGATATTCTGAACTTTATTGTGCTTAAAAACAATTACATCCCTGCATGAAGCCCAGTACCAGCATGCAAGTGGAGAAGGAATGGGGAAAGGCAAGATGCTCAAGGAGGGGTAATCCAGACCATGTTGGAAAAATAAATGGGTGAAAGATCACTGTTGGAATCCTGCTATAAGTGACAATAGCACTTTATGCCCAAGTGAGATAAGGAGGTGTGTGTGTGTGTGTGTGTGTGTGTGTGTGTGTGTGTGTGTGTGTATAAGAAAGAGAAAAAGAGAGACAGAGAGAGACAGAGAGAGACAGAGAGAGAGAGAGAGAGAGAAAAGAGGAGAAGAGAGAGAGGAAAGTGGAATGCAGCATATTAGCAAGGATAAAAACAATTACTGTCTGAGAGATATTAGAAATACAAGCACACTGATGCATTTTTGATGGAGCTGTAACTTTATGTGACTGTTTTGGAAAACAATTCAAAATTACAGAAATAAAGTGACTGAAATGTCTATACTGGGTGACCCAAAGATTACACTAATAGGCATATAACTGAAAGAAATCAAAGATAAGACAAAAAGAAAGAAAAAATCTGTATATACCCAAGATATTCATAGTAGTCCCTACAATGTTGATGTTAATCCACTGGGGAGTGGCAAAACAAAATATAGTACATGAACATAATGGAAATACAAATATGAAAAAGGGGAAATAATCTTTTCCCTCTAAGAACTTACATTCTAACAGGGGAGGACAATTTACACAAGGAAGCTCAAAAGAGGTGGGGTCAGGGAAGGTGATTTGTGACAGGATATGATGGCGAATCCAAAGGAGAGCATTTAACTGAGAAATGAAAAGATTACTGGCTTGGGCACCCTCTTTATATAGTTAGATAGGAGAACTTTTAGCTTCATCTTCCAATCAGAGAGGCCTGAGAGGCAAAGGGCAGTCCCAAAATATGAGTACCACAGCTCATGTTCTTAATTCTATAATGCTCTGAATAAATAACTAATACAAAATTGTGACTGAATAGTGATTCCCAGACATTTTTTTTTTAGTGTGTATTCCTGATTTAGATTCCAACAAATGACCTCTAAGGCACCATTATATTCTAAAAGTACTTTTTAATAGGTTACCCAAAGCTAGAATATAAGAAAGGGAATAATTGATTAAACGATCTCCTCAGAAATATACTTAATAAAAGGAGGAGGTGAGAGGAAGTTAAACACATACTACTGAGGAGAAAAAAAGACTTCCTTTTTGTCTTAAATTATTCTGATTGACTCTTTTACTAGGTCAGAATTTCTCAGGTTTATGCTTATCTTAGTTATAATATATATTCTAAACTCAAGTTTTATTGTCCTTTGCTTCCGAATATTCCATTATTCTTAGCTATGGAATATATTTACCTTATCTTGGAAATTCTCTCCCTGGCCTTCAGTCTGTCATGCCATCATAGATTTTGTAAACAAAACTCTAATCTGATTATTTGAAGTGTTATACTAGTATGAGCTTGGAAATAATTTTTTGTGTCTGATTTTCATTTATATTTAAAGATAACATTACTGACTCTTATAGATATTGATATGAGTGTGTATCACACAAGACTAATAGTAATAACTTGAACTATTTGTGGTTTTATTTCTTCTCTATATATCCAATATCTATGATCTGAAGATCAGCTGTCCTTGACTGCCATGTGACAAAAAGGTTCAAGGAATATGCCTTATTCTCTTATAGGCAGGATATAACATACAACTCAAATCATAAATATATGAACATTCCCCTAAGATACATGGTCCATAAAAATCATAGGGAAGAATATATAACTTCATTGCTGTCTACTATTAATGGCTCTCTATTTCCCCTAAGATAAAAGAAAAAAATACTTTAATCTGATTTTTAAGAACTAAATATAGATTTAATTAACCTTCTCAAACTTACTCAACACATCTCTTTGAGGCATTTTTCCTTTCTAAATACTAACTCTTTCTCAAATGATACTGAGGTCCCATCTCTTATTTCTATGTATTTATCTAGTTGAACTGTCATTCATGAAGTGCCCTCCCTATACATTTTTGTCTTTCAGAATCATCTTCTTCAGAGGCTCAAAACGACTACCTCACCCAATACCATAACTTTTTTGTGTTACACATATAAAAAACCTCATTTCCATCTTCAACTTTTCCTTAATTATTTTGTCTGGAATTGTATTTTGTGTTCTTTTTGTTTTTGTATCTTCACTCACCATCACTTCCATGCTTAATTTTTTGCATGTTTTATTCTTCTCAGCTCCTAGATTCCAACAGAAAAAAAAAATCACTGAAAGATATGATCCTTATGTTTTATTTTTGTGTATCATTTACCTTATACATTTTATTCCTTTATTGCATTTTTTGTTCAATTTGAATTGAATTAAATATGTATATATGGGCACAAATAACTTCTACCTCCTCATTTACCTGTCCATCTTCAGGAGCAGTAGCAGCATTAAGGGTGTTTTCCTCTCCTATGCTTCCTATCAAAGGTGTAGCACCAATACTTTGGTAATCATAATATTGATAATATTAATACATAATACAAAAATATTACCACACTTTCAAATTCACACCTTGCAAAGGTGGCAGTAACTATGGAAGTATGACTTCCTTGAGTTCTTCATCTAGCAGAAAATGTCAATGTAGCCGAATCTCAGAGGTTTTAGTTAATGCACACTTTTACTGGCAACTTGACTATGAATTCATATTGACATTTCTGCTTCTCTGAAAACCTGGTTACTCTTTCCTTGAAAGTCTGCTCCCCTTTTATTATACTGTACATCTCCTATTGATTATTCACAGTTGAAGATGTCACATTTTATGATGACTTCCTAGATTACTCCAGTTTAGCTAAGTTAATTTAGTAAAAGGAAAGAGAATTACCAGTCTTTAAAAGATGATGGTAGGAGAGTGGAAAATTTGTTTGTAGTGTGAGAAATGTTCCATCCTAATTATTCATGGCACTTACGAGCTATATTGCTTTTGATATTTAATTATTGACTACCATGATCTTTTCATATTCCTCTCTGGTCACACATAGTCTTTGTCTTTTTCTGCATTGATGGCATGGTACCTTGCAACAGGGTGTCCTCCTAGGTCTTTGGAAGCAATTTTCTATGTCATTTATTTTGCCAAAATGATTGATTATATTGTTCTTGCTTTGAATTAGCATATTGTTGGGTTGGACTACAGAAAGTAAACACATTGGTGGAGGATTTGAAAGTTATGATTCTGGCTCAAATTCCTGAATATCTAATATCTCTCTTGATAAACACATGTAATAGAATCTCTTAAGTGCTCTATTGCATCTATGTCTTGTGTTCTCACCTATATTTTAAGTTTCTTGAAAACAGAAAACGTATTTTTGTATACTCTAAAAGTGATTAGAGATAGAAGGATGACTAACGAACCTATTTTTTCCATTGCTGTTAAAGTTTTTTTTTTTTCAGGTATTTTGGTATTAAAAAATAAATCCTGATTCAGAAAAAATCAAATAATGATTGCAATATGAAATATACATATTTTATGAATATATTTCCATAACTATTTACATATCAACCAATATTAAGTGTTTCAGTAGATTTCAATTGTACATATTTGAAAAACACAAGTCTAAATACTGCAGGCAAACTATTCTTTCTTGAGCATCTTTGGGGAAATTGTACATGTAAGTGCATCTAAAACTTGGATCATACTCATTTAATTATTTTAAAAGTAGTCACTCTTAACTATAATCCACAAACTTGAATTTATCCTTTGTAAGTGATGGCAACTTTGAAGTTGACATTTCTTTTACAGAATAGAAACTGCAGCTGCAGATGAAGTGTAAGTGGTATATTATGCAAAGCAAAAGTTTAATTTGAAGGGAAAATCAGTTGAATATTTCTGTTTGATTAATAATCTATAAGCAGATAACATCTAATTTAAATTTAAACATAAGTACTACAAATGATGTTAAAACAAAACAAAACAAACTACTGCTACATTGCAGTCTTTACCATGAAACTAACAGTCACAGAATTCAGAGTTGACCTAGACTGCAAAGGTTATTTAGTGTAGCTTCAGAAGGAATTCCCTCTACAACCTGTCCAAGAAGTCATCATTCACTTTTGCTTGGACACTTCCAATGAGCAGCACATCACATTTCCTAAAGCAGCCTATTTCTTTCTTTTTTTATTTTTTTAACTGTTTGGGTTTTTCTTACACCAAGCCTAAATTTACACCTCTGAAAGACTGACCCATTTTGTACTTTCCTTCCCTTTGAGGACAAAAAAAGACAAATCAGATCTCTGTTATGGGTGATGGCTAGTCAAATAGTAGTTGCAGTAATTCCCCTGGTACCAGAAAAATTCTGGCCTGTGATAACTGGAATTTTAACATGAAAGTGTCACTTCATCAACAATCCTCCCTCCCAATCTCTTTCTCTTCTACGGTCACAGAATTTAAAGCTCTATTTATGACTGATAAGGTTCCTCTTATTTGGTCTTTGTTCTCCATCTCTGTCTCAGTGCTGTTTACTTAGACAGGAGGAAAATGAAGATGACAAAAGCTTAAAGGTTTACAAAAAGCTGCCTTTGCTCCTTATAGTCCATAATCCTCCCAAATACTGCTGCTGTTTGGAATCTCATTGCCATCTGCATTTTCATGATATGGCTATCACTTAGTAAACCTACCACCATCCAAGGGTTTAAGCCTTCATTAAATCACTTCCCTTAGCATAGCCTTCCAAAGTGAGTAGCCCATAAGAAAATATCTCTCTTGAAATTAGAGTCATTTCATTTTTGCCTTTGAACTGCTTCACACTTTCATAAGGCCTAGAGTGTAGCAAGCATTTAATATACATTTTTGAATTTGAATTTTATTGAATTGAATTTCACTAAGACTAGCATACTTTGTAATATAATGGAAAACCTTTGGAAAGAGTCAAGAGAAAAACGCTACATCATGAATAGCCTACTACCTGTCTGTGGGACCCTAGATAAGTTACTTTACCTCTATGGTCCTTTCATCTATAAAAAGGAGGGGGTTGGGCTAGATGATAAACAAGTTCATTTGCAGACATAACCCCATGCCTTTCTTGAATTCAGTAATTATGATGATAAATATAGTGCTGGTCACATATACTTTAGTTACTTCAAATAGTTTTATTGATGTTGACACTGAATCCAGTGGCAGATAGTCTTTATTAGTTGCTGGGGAGAAAGGAAGGAAGGAAGGAAGGAAGGAAGGAAGGAAGGAAGGAAGGAAGGAAGGAAGGAAGGAAGGAAGGAAGGGAGGGAGGGAGGGAGGCAGGGAGGGGCACACAGTGAACCCCTTCTAGTGATGAGTTTCTTTCTACTTTGTCAGGTGCATCATTAGAAGACAGATATCAGTATTCAATTTTTTTTTCCCAGTTTGGTAGGGCCTGCCAATGCATGTACTCTATCTGTATAGTCTTTGAGACCCCAGGATCATTACCCAGAATGAAACATAATTGAAGCAGTACTTTGATTTAGAAGGATTCAATGAAACTAGGATTTATTTTTTTTAATTATATAACAATAGTAAAGTTAAATATGGAGGCATTTTCTTATTGGTTCTTGCCATGTTATGGGAGGGGTGTATGACTGAGTTTTCTTTAATTCCTTGAAAGTTGTTTTGAAACCTCCTTGTTCTACTTTTTAAGATCTTGCCCTGATTCCCTACTATCTGGCCTTTTTGAAATAAGACCTAGTACCCATCTATCTCCTTGGAAGAAAAGTAATGCCAAGTCTGGGTGGCATACTAAAAAAGAGGAGAAAACTTATGCCAAGAAAGGTCCATATGATCAAAGCTATTTTTGTTTTCTAATAGCAATGTATGGCTGTGAAATTTGGACTAAATGAAAGTTGAGCATTGCTGAATCAATGCTTTTGAATTGTGGTGGCAAAGAAAACTTCTGAGAGTTATTGGAGAGTAAGGAGATCAAATCAACCAATGCTTAAATAAATTAACTCTGACTCTTCATTAGAAGTACAAATATTAAGCAGAAGCTTAAATACTTTGACCACGTACTGAGAAGACTGGATTCATTAGAAAACACAGGGAGAAATAAATAGATAGTGTCATGGAAACCATGAACATGACCTTGGATAGAATTCTGGAGAGAGTGAAGGACCAAAGAGCTTGGCAAGTGATTGTCCACTGTCTACATTTTCATCAAGAGTAGGATATGATTGGACAGCAACAAAATCCATCTATCTCACTCTTTCCCGTATCTCTCTTCCTCTCTTCTACCTTAAAAAACCATCACAATTAGTACTCTTAAAATTTTCTGTCAACACAGAATTACTCAGAATAAACTTGTCATATAGACAAGTATTAGTATCTCTTTCTGATTGATGAGGGAAAAACACACTTAAAAAGTTTAGCTGACTTAGCCAAAAAGTCACAGTGTAGTGTAAAAAATACTGGGCACAGAAATCTGCTTTCAGCTCTGACAAGAATTTTCTGTCTAATATTAGTCAATTCGCACTGAAGACTTTTTTTTGTCCTTAGTTTCATCATCTGAAAACAAGGAAGGAATTAAAAAATATTTTTATGTGCTATAATAATGTAATAAGAAGGAATGTGGAGTCAAAATGACCAGAATTTTATTATCTTTGTGACTCCAGGTGACTTACAACCTCCCTAGGCCTTAGTTTTCTTATCAGAAAAAATGAGAAGTTTAGATTTCTTGACTTCTTATATCCCTTCCTTGTCCAAATATATGATCCTGTGATCTGTGACTCTGTGGTGTCAGGATTATTTTAATATTGTTATTGAAATTTAATTATTTGAATGTCTACTAGGCTACAATCTCTATGAGTTAGGCTTTATATTGTATCTGAACTTTTTATTTATGTCAGTACCTATCAAATTTCTATGCAGAACAAGTGTTTAATAAATGTTTAAGGAGAGCAGGATCCAAGATATCTTCTAATAGCTTGAGAGAGGGGAAAAAAAGCATTACTCTAAGCTGCAAAATTTTAATAATTTAAGGAAAAAAATAAACATTTATCTTACTTTCATCGCTAAAGATTGGTGAGAAATATAACTGTTGGATGAAAAAATGATTTGCTTTATTGGTAAAATTATTTATGAAAATTAAGCATCTCTTTGACTTCCCAATCGACCCACTTTGACTAATTAAAATTTCTCACTGGTCATCTCCCAACAAATATCTAATGAGACAGCACTATTCAAAAAATACTTTCAGAATAATCTTCCTTTTTAGCAGAAGAAATAAAAAAAAACAAAACACCTTTATAGTGGTGAAGTAGAATCAAGGCACCTGGGTTTAATTTGCATCTCTTCTACTTTTTACCTATACAATGTAACCTAAAGAAATGAGTATGATAGAGCTAGCTGAAACTGACTCATGAAAGGCAATTGATAAATTTTCAGAGTGAACCTTTACATTTCAGAAATTGCAGATACTACAAATCAATGTCTATTCATAAGAAGGTAATTGAGAAGATGATAACAATGAAGATTAAGTTTAAATGAGGGTGTTATATATTTCCCCCTCCATACCTCTTTGATAACTAGTGGTTTTATATTGCTACCAATATATTGCTACCTTCAGGGAAACTCACAAGCCCATCCAGGCCTTCATTTCCTCAAATGTAAAAACAGTGATACTACATGTATTTTATTTAAATTCCTTTGTAACTCAAGGTATAATGATATATTTGAAACTTAACTGATAATGTAGCTGTTCATTTTATGCTTTCCTTTGATGTTTATTATTTGATTATATATAAAACCTGATTAGTTTTAGATTAGAAACACTTTAAAGCCAAATAATTTATCTAAAATGATTGATTCATAATCAGATGCAAAGAGGTTTATTTTTATCATTTCCTTTAATTTTATGACAGTCTCTAGTGCCTTCGGCACTGATTCTTATTATTTCTGTTTTTTTAGATTCAATCACCAGAGTTCAAATACAAAATAGAGAAAAGAAAAAAGAAATATATCATAAACTTAAATATTGAAACATATACAGAGTAAGAAAATTAAAAAAGCATGCCATGTGCACAGCAAAACATGAGAGAATTGAAAATATATGGCAAAAAAATTTTCATTTCAAGAAACTGTGTATGATGAATACTAGTTGTTACGTTGGGAGCTGTCTCTCTTTGCTTCCTTGTAAGTTTTCTTTTGTTCTCTACTGTGCCCTTTTTAATTTTTTCTTTTCCCCCATCACCCTCTAAGGCTGCAATTAAGTGTGCATATATTTATATATAGATACATGCATATATATACACATATATGTGCATGTATACATATATACGTATATAGGTAAAGTTTCCATAACAAATTCTACATCTGATCTGTTTTTATGTTTATGTAAAACCTTTATTTCCTAGCTCCTCTAGCTTACTTCTGCTTGCAAACTTGCTGTCCTTTACTTAGCCTACCTTCCAGTTTCAAGTATCCTTCTCCCATCTTCCAATTCCCATAAATCTAAACATACTTCTATAACCCCTTTTAACCTATTGCCCCACCCTCCCCTCTAGAGATCCCTACCTTATGCTTTGCCCCCTCCTTATCCTCTTATGGTTGTATTTCTTCTGAATTTTGAACACTTTTATATTCTTCTGGATATGTATTGTTCCCTCTTGAACCCATTTCCTACATAAGTAGGTTACCAGAACTATTAGCCCTCCTCCTCCTTCTAATTCCTCTGTGTTAGGTCTTTCTCTTGCATTTCATTTATATAATTACTCTTTTTTAAAAACTACTTGTAGATGGTTTTGCCTTTTAAAGTCATATCATACACAGGTCTACCCCAATCTTTCTTAGAGACTACCCAATTGATAATGACAATCTTAGACATACGTTTATATTTTACATACATAAAAAGTAAATGGTATGTCCTTATTAAATCCCTTGTAATCAGTCTTTAGTATATGCCTTATGTTTCTCTTGTTTCTTATATGTCAAATCTTAAGTTCAGATTTTATTTATTTATTTATTTAACTTTTAACATTCATTTTCTTTTTTTTTCTTTTTTTATTATTTATTTATTTAACTTTTAACATTCATTTTCACAAAATTTTGGGTTCCACATTTTCTCCCCTTTTATCCCCTTCCCCCACCCCAAAATACCAAGCATTCTAATTGCCTCTATCACCAATCTGCTCTCTCTTCTATCATCCCTCTCTGCCCTTGTCTCCATCTTCTCTTTTGTCCTGTAGGGCCAAATAACTTTCTATACCCCTTTACCTGTATTTCTTATTTCCTAGTGGCAAGAACAGTACTCAACAGTTGTTCCTAAAACTTTGAGTTCCAACTTCTTTTCCTCCCTCCCTCCCCACCCCTTCCCTTTGGAAGGCAAGCATTTCAATATAGGCCAAATCTGTGTAGTTTTGCAAATGACTTCCATAATAGTCGTGTTGTATAAGACTAACTATATTCCCCTCCATCCGATCCTGTCCCCCATTACTTCTATTCTCTCTTTTGATCCTGTCCCTCCCCATGAGTGTCAACCTCAAATTGCTCCCTCCTCCCCATGCCCTCCCTTCCATCCTCCCCCCCCCTTGTCCCCTTATCCCCCACTTTCCTGTATTGTAAGATAGGTTTTCATACAAAAATGAGTGTGCATTTTATTCCTTCCTTAAGTGGAATGTGATGAGAGTAAACTTCATGTTTTTCTCTCACCTCCCCTCTTTATCCCTCCACTAATAAGTCTTTTGCTTGCCTCTTTTATGAGAGATAATTTGCCCCATTCCATTTCTCCCTTTCTCCTCCCAATATGTTTCTCACCCACTGCTTGATTTCATTTTTTTAAGATATGATCCCATCCTCTTCAATTCCCTCTGTTCACTCTGTCTCTATGTGTGCGTGCATGTGCGTGTGTGTGTGTAATCCCACCCAGTACCCAGATACTGAATAGTTTCAAGAGTTACAAATATTGTCTTTCCATGTAGGAATGTAAATAGTTCAACTTTAGTAAGTCCATTATGACTTCTCTTTGTAGTTTACCTTTTCATGCTTCTCTTCAATCTTATGTTTGAAAGTCAAATTTTCTTTTCAGCTCTGGTCTTTTCATCAAGAATGCTTGAAAGTCCTCTATTTCATTGAAAGACCAATTTTTCCCTTGAAGTATTATACTCAGTTTTGCTGGGTAGGTGATTCTTGGTTTTAGTCCTAGTTCCTTTGACTTCTGGAATATCCTATTCCATGCCTTTCGATCCCTTAACGTAGAAGCTGCTGGATCTTGTGTTATCCTGATTGTATTTCCACAATACTTGAATTGTTTCTTTCTAGCTGCTTGCAATATTTTCTCCTTGACCTGGGAATTCTGGAATTTGGCCACAATGTTCCTAGGAGTTTCTCTTTTTGGATCTCTTTCAGGCGGTGATCGGTGGATTCCTTGAATACTCATTTTGCCCTCTGGTTCTAGAATCTCAGGGCAGTTTTCCTTGATAATTTCATGAAAGATGATGTCTAGGCCCTTTTTTTGATCATGGCTTTCAGGTAGTCCCATAATTTTTAAATTGTCTCTCCTGGATCTATTTTCCAGGTCAGTTGTTCTTCCAGTGAGATATTTCACATTATCTTCCATTTTTTCATTCTTTTGGTTTTGTTTTGTGATTTCTTGGTTTCTCATAAAGTCATTAGCCTCCATCTGTTCCATTCTAATTTTGAAAGAACTATTTTCTTCAGTGAGCTTTTGAACCTCCTTTTCCATTTGGCTAATTCTGGTTTTGAAAGCATTCTTCTCCTCATTGGCTTTTTGAACCTCTTTTGCCAATTGAGTTAGGCTAGTTTTCAAGGTGTTAATTTCTTCAGCATTTTTTTGGGCCTCCTTTAGCAAGGTGTTTACTTGTTTTTCATGCTTTGCTTGCATGTCTCTCATTGCTCTTCCCAGTTTTTCCTTCACTTCTCTAACTTGATTTTCAAAATCCTTTTTGAGCTCTTCCATGGCCTGAGACAATTGAGTGGGCTGGGATACAGAAGCCTTGACTTCTGTGTCTTTGCCTGATGGTAAGCATTGTTCTTCCTCATCAGAAAGTAAGGGAGGAAATACCTGTTCACCGAGAAAGTAACCTTCTATAGTCTTATTTTTTTTCCCTTTTCTGGGCATTTTCCCAGCCAGTGACTTGACTTCTGAGTATTCTCTTCACACCCACTTTGCCTCCAGATCTGCCCAGCCAGTGCTTGGGGTCTGAGATTCAAATGTAGCTTCCCAGCCTTAGGGCTTTGGGCTGGGGCAGGGTTGCTATTCAGTGTGAGATCAAGTTCAGGTGCTCAGGTGGGGGCATGGCCACCTCTAGGGCTCAGTTCCCTAAGGGAGTTTATGCACAGACTTTCAACAATGGATCTGCACTCCTGCCTACTCTGGGAGCCTTGGTCTGCTTCGGCCTCTGCTACTGCCTCCCAAGGGAGCCTGAGTTATGGGGGCACCCGACTCCCCTCTGGACCCACCAAAGAGACCCTCTCACCGACCCCTGTCACCTGTGGGTGGGGAGACCTGTGTGGTTGCTGGACATTCTGTCCCTGAAGTCTGCTTTGATCTGTTCCTCTTGGTGCTGTGCACCCATGGCAGGGCTGGGCTCTGCTCCAGGTCTGCAGCACAAAGGACTTTTTGTGAAAGGTTTACATGCTCTCTGGAACAGAAATCTCATCCACTCCGTTGTTCTGTGGCTTCTGCTGCTCCAGAATTTGTTGGTAGTTCTTTTTTACAGATATTTTATGGGCTGTGGGTTCAGAGCTAGTGTATGTGAGGCTTTCTACTCTGCCATCTTGGCTCCGCCCCCGATAATCCAAGTTCAGATTTTTTAAAACAAAATCTTGAAAGTCGGAGAATTGATCAAATATCCATTTTTTTCATTGAGAATTACACTTACCTTTGCTAAGTGATATTTTCAATTTTTTTGTTCTTTTGTTCTTTGATATATAGTGTTCCAAGACCTGGTCCTTTGGTGTCTCCATTATTAGGTCTTACGTGATTCTAGTTGTAGCACCGTCATATCTATTTTTTTTCTTGTTGCACCTACTATTTTATCCTTGAGCTGGGAATTTTGGAATTTGACTATAATATGCCTGTGAGTTTTGTCATAGGATATCTTTTAAGTGCTTATTGATGGATTTTTTTTATATTTCTTCTTCCTTCTTTGTTCTAATGCTTCAGGATATTTTCTTTGTTTCTTGTGTTGCTGTATCAAGATTCTTTGTTTATCATAGCTTTCTGATAGTCTGGTTATTTTTGTTTTATTGATCTGATCTTCTGATCAGATCCTTTAAAATGATTGATTTTATCTTCTATTTTTTTATTTTTTGTTCTATTATTTCTTGATCTCTTACAGTTTTACTGTATTCCCCTTACCCAATTCTCATTTTTAGAGTATCTTTGTCTTCCTTAAGAATCTATATCTCCATTAGGCAGAGTCAAGATGGTGGAGTCAAAGCAGGGACTTGTTTAGCTCTCCCCCAAATCCCTCCAAATACCTCTAAACATTACTCTAAACAAATTATACAGCAGTAGAAGTCACAAAATGATAGAGTGAAACAAATTACCATCCCAAGACAATCTTGAAAGTCAAAAGGAAAGGTGTATTGCACCAGTTTAATAGAATCGTACAGTCCAATGTTGACCATGCCAGCACAGACAGACTAGAGTAGGCCTCAGGGCACTGAATCACTGGCAGGTATGACAGTTTTCAGACTTTTCAACCCACAAATGCTGAAGACAGCTTAGAAGGTTAGGAGGAAATGTCTGTCAGACCTGGGTGAGAGAGGAGCAAGGTCTTGCCCTAGCCCCAGGGTGGCAGTAGCAGCAGCCAGTGGAGCTTCTGGAGCTCTAGAGCCATAGGTAGTGGGGGGATTGGGCAGCTGATCTGAGGGAAATTACAGGGATTTCTTTGCTGCTCTGAGGCAGAATTCTCTTGAGTCAACTGCTTGTTTTGGGGGCTACCAAAAATGAGGAAATAAATAACACTTTAAAAAACAGATTAACCCAAATGGCAAAAGAGTTCCAAAAACCCAGTGAGGAGAAGAATGCCTTAAATAGCAGAATTGATCAAATAGAAAAGGAAGTCCAAATGTTCACTGAAGAAAATAACTGCTTAAAAACTAGAATGGAGTAAATGGAAGATAATGGCTTAATGAGACATCAAGAAACAAATAAAAAAAAGCAGAAGAATGAAAAAATAGAAGACAATGTGAAATATCTTCCTTGAAAAAAAAAACAACTGACCTTGAAAATAAATCCAGGAGAGATAATTTTAAAATTATTGCTCTACCTGTGTATCAGTAAGTACCAGACATTCACTGGTGGGGTGGGGGGAGGGTGGTATTATCACAAGTTCTTTGATCTGTTTTTCAAAAGGAAAGGCAGCTTTTAAGGGGTTAACAGTCTCCTTTAATCAAGTTCATATAACATTCACCAGTAGAGAAAAATACTAGAAAATAAATAAAAACCAACAAACAGGCTTCCAAATGTCTGACCATAATCAACGCATATATCACAGATCAACATACAGGTCCTACTGTCTGACCACTGTTACCAGAGAGGGAAGCACCAACATCTGGGTTTTCAAAGCAAGGGGACTGCTTAGTGGCTTCCCAGAGTCTCATCTGGCACACAAACCTTCTTCCAAAACTAGACCCCAAAATCAAACCTCCCCTCAGAGCTCTTTTCAGAGCTAGAGGGCATGACCACTAGTGACCCAGTGCCTCATTAGGAAGTTAACAAAGGTATGGACCTTCCTCCAAATCTTCCCTAATCAAACTCCCTTTAATGGGCAGGCCTATTAATGTGTGAGGAAGATCTTCTCATTAGGAAGCAAAATTATATTACAGTAAGCAAAAAGGCATTATTAATATGTTTGGCCCCAAGATCATTCACAGCCATTACATGGGCAACTTGTAACTAAATAGGCTTTACCATTTCTTAAGTAAATACAATATAGTTCCCACAAAATAAAAACATCATGAACTTTACATTTGCAGAATACATAACATAACATCATTCTTTGGGGATCAATCTTTGGGGAGTGAACAAACAGCTCTCCTACCTCAATCCAAAACCAAATGTCCAAGTAAAGTCCTCTTAGGGGTGTGTCCTCCCCACACTGCCTTTGCAGGCACTCTCAGGTGTAGTCTCTAATGAGCCAAGTCCCAGTCTTAACAATGCTCCAGTCCCTGCTTCCAAGTCCTGAGGGACGGCTGGGAACTCAACCTATTAGGTTGGTGTTCTTGGGGGTACATGGTACTTCCCCTCACCTACCATAGACAGCTCCATCACCAGGTTTCAAACTGTCCCAGGAGAACCCTGCAAAAATATCAACTCAGTGCCTTGCTACACATTCCCCATCTTGCCCCAGGGTTGCCCTCTCCTTAATATGTATAAACAGTTGATCACATAAGAAAATAAGAGAGACAGTGCACATTTTGACTAGCTAAAATAATCCTTCTGTACCAAGTAAAGCAGACATCCTTTATTGACATGGTTAAACATTTCATTAACATACAATGCGTTCTCTGAATGACAATACATGAATGGATTGAAAGGAGACTATAGTTAGCATATAACAAAAAGGAAAAGGAATCACTGAAATGAGTTGGCATAGGACCTTGTAACAGTAAGAACTCTGACACAGTATGGGGTGGGGGTGGGGATGCTATCAAAGGTTCTTTGATTTGCTTTTCTAAAACAAAAGGCAATTTTTCAGGGGCTTAAAAATCTCTTTTAGTCAAGCACGTATATCATTTAACAATACAGAAAAATACAAGAAGAAAAATAAAGACCAACAGATAGACTTCTAACTGTCTGACCATAAACAATATTGTAATATTAAGCACCCCAACATACACAGGGGGACCTGCTATCACAGGTTCTTAGTTCTGCATTCATAAAAAGAAAAGGTAACTTTTGAGGGGCTGACAATAACTTTAATTAAGCACCAATATCAGTCCTTTAACCAAGGACATATATCATTCACCTAATTCAGAGGTGTCAGCACCTTGAACTTCAAAGAAAATACAGAGAAATTAAGTTAACAGACATTCTTCCAAAATGTCTGACCATAATGACCAGAGAGGGAAGCATGAATCTGGATTCTCAATGGGAGGTAGGAGAGAGGGGAAGGTCTCCTTAAAGCCGTAAAGAGTCCTCATCTGGCCAAACAAACACTTGCAGTCAGTAAGCCCCAAAGTAAAACCTCACCCTCAGAGGTGAGGTTTTTAGGGTACCTTTTTAGAGTCAGAGGGATCCCAACCCTTATGCCTCATTAACAAAAGCTGTGGGTGTTCTGACAAATCTTCCCTAATCAAATTCACCTTAATGGGAAAGCCCATTAATGGGTGGGGAAAGATCTTTAATCACATTAACAATGCAAGTATATGTCTAGTAAAAGAAACTCTTAATTGATAAAAGCAATATTTAATCAGTGGCACTTGATTATACTAAAACAAAAAACAGCAAACTATCCTACTTTGCTTGCCTAAAGCAGAGTATCATATAATCTCAGAGTAGGAAGAAACCTTCTGAAATTCAACCACTTACTCTACGAAGCTTTGATTATTTGTGCTCTATTTCCAGCAATTATTCTACCCAGAACTGAAAATAAAAATTTAGATGTCATCAATTAGTAAAGAAGACAGTGAGAAAAATATGTCCTTTGCTTTGGATGATGTATCTAGGCAATCTGAGATTCTCTTAACTTTTTATCAGCTGAATCACCCTCAGTGAAATGTGAAAATTAGATTGACAACTAAAAATCTCCCATCTTTTCTTTTTCTTTTTTATATATGAACTGTTTTTAAGTCAAATATATTCCATGGGTTACTCATGCAACTGAATATTTTAACTTAAATATTGGAACTTATGCTTATACTTTCATTTTTTTCATAGATATGTGATCTAATCTTTGAACATTCCTACCAGTACGGATTGCAACACATCCATCTAGTCTCCTCAGATTGTGATTCTTGTCCATGTCTACCAATAATAGCTCTATCCCTCCCAATGGATGGGAGGATTTCATTTTGTCTTTTAATATATTTTGGCTCTCACTGCAACATTTAGTCTGTTCATCTATTAAAACTCGTTGTTTCTACATCGTCAACTTACCTCTTCTTTTGGTCAAAATATTTTCATACTTATATACATTTTGTACCATATCTCATAAGCAACTGTTTTGTTGGTAATGTACTGCAATTGACTTATACCTATTGTCCATCTTTAATATGTCCTTTGGGTCACTTGAAAATATTCTTCTGAAATTACATTTTTTTCATTGTTTGTAGCCACATTACATCAACCAGATGGATATTTGCAGTAGAGAGATGTGTGGTTGGAAGCATGATGTAAAATTCAAAAGTATATTGCCCCTCTTTACCTCCCCTTCTTTAATTGTAAGTACCATTCCACAGTGCTAAGAGAACACCCCCCACCCACACATACCCCTATACAGAAATGAGCATGTTTATGTAGTACTGATACACTCATTTAGTAAAATCTCTCCTCATTCACCATTTTTAAAGTAAGTTGGTGCTTTTTTGTTCATTTTCCTCCATTTTGTAGTAATTGCACCCCTTTAGGAGATCACAGAAAGAAAAAGACAAGAAAATGATTATTGACCCAAATAAATCCCAGTAGGGAAAGAGTTTCCAGAAAAGATGTGGCAGAAAATAAACTTAGAGATTAGTGGAGGGAAAATAAGATTTGGAAAGAACAACTAAAAGTTCTAGATTGGCCATTGTTTGTCCTTCCAAGCTCTAAATAAACATTCTATTTCCCTTTTTTTTTCTCCTTTCCCTTCCCCCTTCCTTTTCCTTCCCTTCTCCTTTCTAATCCCTCTGTCCACATAGGGTATCATACCCTTACCTAGGATGCCCTACCCAAAGGAATGTAAATTTTGATTGATGAAACCTCATAAGATATCTTGGGGTCTACAGGCCAGATTTCTTTCTTAAGGACCATGCATTAAACCCAAATCACTCTGGCTCTCATAGACTGGTAAACAATAGGTCTCATCCAAAGCCCCAGGTGGCAATTGTTTGGGCCCTGATTGGCTCAAAATGAGTGTAAATTGCAATTGTCTCTGTTTTGGCCAGAAACTCTGAGAGTATTCTTCTCCCAGACGGATTTTTTTTTGAGAAGGTAGAAGAGACCATTCTCTGCCTCATTTCTTATCTAGCCTTAATCACTGAATGAGCATTGCTTTAGTCAGACTGAGACCTGTTAAAGACCTTAACTTAAAAAGGCCAAGATCTCCCACTATATCCAAGGCCATCTTCAGTCATCCTGATTGCTTTCTGGGCCAGTGACCCAAGATGGCTCCAGAGAAGAAAGTGAAGTTGGTGCTTTGCACATTTTTTTTCTCACTTAAATATATTTCACTTGCATGTCAGTCATGGCATCACCTCCCTGATGCCATGGTTTTCTTGTAGAATGAAACACTAACCACAAAAAAACAAGAAAGAAAACAGAAGCTCCTGAAGTTTTAGTTAACTGTTAGCACTGCCACTTTTGGCCAAATAGCCCTGTAGTATGACGTAATCTGACTTTCTTTGACCCCTGTTAGAATAACATGGCTCTTGACATGCTTCAGCTCAGAATGTTGTCAGGAAAATGGCCTTTCTTTCAGAAATCTACCTGGTTATACATTTTATGAACCAGGTAGGCAGTCATCTTAGACTAGTAGAAAAACATAAAGTTTGGTTAAGAAAGATAACTAGAAATAATAAACATATGACTGAAGAGCTTGACCAAAATCACTTCAGATTTCCTAATCTTTCAAATGAGTATTTGAAATTAGGTGGTCTCAAAAATCTTGCGAAGTTCTGAATATTTATGATATCATATTGTCTTGGCATTGTAACATGGAAAAAACCCTCAAAAATCTTGCCAAATTCTGAATATTTGTGAAATAATATTGTGTTGCTATTGTGACATGGAAAGAATACAAAGAAGTCACTTTTCACTCAGACCACTACAACATAACAGGTCTGTGACTGGTCAGGGCTAATTGTCTTAGCTTTATGTTGTATCACTTCAGTGTCTAAAGTGATGAACAAAATAGGGCAAAGTGCCATTGAAGGAGTCCCATGGGAATTGGGGAAAGCAAAGCCATGCAGAGAAAATTCAGCATCTTTTCAGCCCCTTTTGCCTTAGCTTCTCTGGCATGTATTACCATGTAAGCCTCTGTGCAAAGAAAAGAGGATAACCTGTCAATCCCTTTCAGAACAAGTTTGGCATATCTTCTAAAGCTGTACTTTGTACAAAATAAATCTTGCCATTTCAAAATATGGGAGTTCTTTGATAAGAACTTGCATCTCTAAACAGGTCTGTCCCATGGCTTCTCTGAAAGCTACCAGCTATACTATGAATGCATTACCAATCTGGAAATATCAAATAATTTAATTAAGCCATTTGGAAGGCTATTGGCTGAAATTAAGTTTTTAAGTAATAAACAAATTTTTTTTTTGTCTACTCTTTTTTTTTTTTTTTTTTTGCTATTGTTGTTACTATGGTTGAGTTGTTTTAGTCAGGTCTACGCTTTGTGACCACATACGGGGCTTTCTTTGCAAAGATATTGAATTAGTTTTCCATTTCCTTCTCCAGCTCATTGTACAGATGACGAAACTGAAGCAAAGACTGTTTAAGGGACTTGTCCAGGTCATAGAGCTACTAAGTGCCTGAGATCACTTTTGAATTCAAGAACGAGTCTTCCTGATTCCAGGCTGGCACTCTCTCCACTCATTACCTACCTAGTCATGGTGCTAGGTGCTTAATATTATCTCTGTTTTTTAGGTCTCTGAACTGGAGTACTTTTGGAACTGTCAATATATTTAGGCTTTGATTACATGTGATTATTTATTCAACTAGTTTACATCCAGGTGTTGATTTTCATTCATTTCAATCTTGTCTGATTCTTCATGAACTCCATTTGAGGTTTTCTTAATGGAATGGTTTGCCATTTCCTTCTCTCACTTATTTTACAGATGAAGAACTGAGGGAAAAAGGACTAAGTGACTTGCCCAGGGTCATATAGCTACCAAGAGCCTGAGACCAAACTTGAACTCAGGAAAGTGATTCCTGACTCCAGGTCTAGAATTCTATCCATTGTGCCACCTAGACACTCATTTTACATACTATTTCATTCTAACCTTTCCTGACTATGAAAAAAATAAGACCTAATTTTTCTCCCTCTCTAAACTTCTTTAAAACGTATAGTCTTGTATTTTCTAATTTTGTATTTTGTCACGTTACATTTTTTTCCTGTATAAAGCTTTCTTCTTAGCTAGGTGATGTAATTTCTGAAATCTGTAATTTTTATGTTTTCTACTTATGTTTCAAAAATGTAGTCACCACCATATTTACTTTACTTAACCTGTATTTGGAAGTTATTTAAGAAGTATTATCATGTAACCTGTACTAAGGTCAATAATTTTTTTTGATCATTAGAAGAATTCATCTATCCCTGGCTGCAATAATTCCTTTGAGAAGATGTACTACTGACTCATACAGTATACTCAATTTTTGGACAGTTCTAATTATTAAGAAAGTTTTGTTTTCTTTTTTTAGTTTTTCTCTTACATCAAGCCTACATATCCTTCTTTGTAACTCCTGTTCATTATTCTAGTTATTCCTTCTGAAGCCAATTAGACAAAGTATAATATTTCTTTCAAATGTCTTCTTCCAAAGACTTGAATGGAGCCATTGTGTTCCACCTTCTCACCTCTCGTATTTTTTTTTTTGTCTCCAGTCTAAAAATCCAGTTTCTTCAATAGATACTAATAGAGTATGGTATCAAAGCCCTTTGATATCTCAGTTTATCTACTCAAATCCCCTCTCATTTGTCAATATGCTTGTTAAAATATGGTTTCTATAACTGAACTGACCACTTTAGATGTAATCAGATCAGGATGAGATACACCAGAACCATTATATCCTTGTTCCAGAACCCTCAATTGATCTTAAGAAATCATAATGTTTTATTAGCTCTCAGTTCTTGCATCACACTATTATTAAGCAACAGTTTTTTAATTCCACTAAATATCTTTAGCTGAACTTGGAGAGTTGTGTTTTTCTTTCTACATTGAGAAAGTTCATTTGTTGAACCCATGTGTCAAAATTTATAATCATAACTATTAAATTTCATGTTATTATATCTCTCCCAGTGTTGCATCCTAAGACCTTTTTGAGTCTGGAATCATTTTCTTCATTATATTTTCTTATATTTATGGGTTTTTTATAGAAAACTTCTGATTAATATTTTTCCCATTTATATGTAAAAACAATTAACGTTCTATTTTTTTTTTTATTTTGAGTTTCAGGTTCTCTCCCTCCCTCCATCCCACACTGAGAAGACAATCATTTGATATAGGTTTATATATGTGTGGTCATGCAGATTTCTATATGCTTTTTTTTTTATAATTATGGCTATGAAATTAGATAATGGGTGATTGGTTCTTAAATTTTGTTATAAAAGTTTACATTATCAATGTGTTTGTCACATCTTATACAAATAAAACCCCTTTTCATTGTTGTGCATCAGAACCACAGTATTATATTCATAATAATACAAATTTAGGGATACAAGAGAGCTTAGAAGTAATCTATGGCAACCACTTTCTCTTCCTCCCCTCAAACTTATAAAATGAAGTAGCCGAGACCCATAGGTTTTGAATATTCTCTAGTATTATATTGCCCTGGGCCTTAAATGTCTGTAGACAGTTTTGCAAGGAAGAAAAAAATTCCATATAGCCATCATCACTATTCATCCACTAAGATAATAAAATCCAAGTTATGTATAACATTTTTTCTCTTAAAAGTATTAGAGAAATCCAAGATGGAAGTGTTTCAATGGAAAGTTGAAGAAGTATTACTGATTTGGGGCTCATCATGTTCAAAAAGACCTTCCTTTCTCAGATCATCTTCATAAAAGTTACAATTACATAGTGAATTTATGATTTTCACCTTGTGTCTAGGTCTTTTTTTTTCCCAGAGGTTAGCAGCATCTTGCTTCTGGGAAATGGATTATATATATACTCTTTGATTTACCATTTATTTAACCCAAGAGAGCTCAATAAATATTTAACACATAGTTTCTAGAGGAACCCTCTTTACTCATTTAGGTAATGAAGCATGACTATGACTGAAGTCCAGCAAAATCAACTGACTTACAGGAGGCTACAAAGTAATTGAATAACCCTTCCAAAATGAGATTTAAACTCTTTTCTTAAACCAATTGCCTCCATATTCAAGGTCCACTATCTTCTGTTGGAGCTTGCCACAATTCTGAATGATTTGTAGCACTTTTAAAATCCTAGTTGTAAATTATCTGGCTTCTAGTACATAGTACCAGAGTTCTGGGTGGGGTTAGGATTATTCCAAAAGGGAAAATGAAAGAGAGCTTTATTTCCACCAAAAATGCAATTAAGGCCATAATTTGGTTTTACAGCATCAGTCTACAATACTTTGATATTTCTAACAATAAGATAGCTTGTGGAAAAGAGGGGTGCATGGAAATCTGAAAATAATCAGTATGAAGATTGTATATGTGTATACATACATATACGGACTGTATATGCCTATGCATATATGTACAAACACATATAGTAATTCATGTTTGTACACATAAACACTACATATGTAGATATACACATATATATATATGCACAACTACAGCTATAATCATTTGTATGTACATATACACAAGATATATGCATATATACTTACATGTACAGACATACAATCATTTATGTGTACATACATATACACACCATACATACATATATACACATACATATATGTACAAGCACATGGAATCATTGACACATGCACACATGCATGCATGTTTGTATGGAATCTTTATTTCTGTGATAAATCTCACAGCTTCCAAAGTATTTTTGTAGAAATAATTACATCCAACTAAATTCATAAATGAAAGCATTTCCTCTTCCCATTCTATCCATCCTATAAGGAGGGAATTCTATTTCTAAAATTTCTGCATCCATTTGTTAGTAGACATAAAGTAATTTGAATTGAATTAATGTTGAAGTAACTGAAATTACTTTAGGAAAAGTGTCCTGAATAGCAATTGAGTGTCAGACTTAATGACTTTTAAGGAATAAACAAGCACCAACTACTAATTTTTCCTTGTTTTGAATTTAAAAAAAAAAAAAAACTTCTCTTGAGGGTGAAATTGATTTTACCCTTATTTCCAAACGAAGTTTTGGGAAAAAATATTTAAAATTCTTAAATAATTTATTCATAGTTGATCAGAAAATATAGAGTAGATGTATTATCATATTTTATTGAGGCTAGTTTTTACCCTCTGAAACACCATGTAATTCATCACAGTGAAAATTAGATCTGTTAAAATTCCAAATACTGGTCTCCAGATTCAGAGAGAAAATCAACTGAATTCAACATTCAACATCCTAAAAGAAAATAAATCTGAATAAGATCTTAAAAAAAAAAATGAAGAAAGAATCTGAAAAGAATTATATTCTAACCTGTATATGCTAAATTGAAGCTAAGTCCATTTTTAAAAGTTAAACTGTTTTTCCCTATCACTTTTGTTACTGCATTCATCCTCATAGAGTTCTTCTTCATTTTATATTTTGTCATAATAAATCATTAACTTTCTTCTTTTATTTACCTCCCTCAAAATCATACTGCATGCTTTTGTCAAATTAAATTCTCCATTTTTTCCCTTTATCTTGCAATTTTGTCTTAATTTCAATTGTTCTTCATTGCATACCCTACACATTCTGTAGGGGTCAGGGAAAATTAGATAGAGAAAATGCATCTTTATTTCATTATAAATTATTTCCTTTTTGTCTTATTTTATACATTTAAAAATTATTCTGAGAAAGGTTTCATAAGTTTTATTTGACTAACTAATGAACTCATGGCAAGAAAAAATTTTAAAACCTCTGACCTACAGAGCCTGTGCTATAATTTTTAGCCTTATAATCAACTTCATCCACCATTTGATAACAATCTCATCTTTCTAACTGTTTCACAAGATGAAATTGGTTCAGTAGAAGTGTAAGAGTTGAAGTCGGGAGGCTTGGGTTCAAGTACTGAATCTGACATTATGTGACAGTGATTTAATAGGTTCCTATCTAAATTCAATACAATTAAGAAAAAAAAAACCTATGGAGAATGATGCGCTACTTACCTGACTGGATAATTGTGAGAATTTTTTAAAATTTATTTTAAAGAAGCATATAAATGTGAATGGTAATTATGAGCCTCCTCAAGTCTCTCCATCCTCCAAAGTTATGACCATTGCCAACACTTTGCCTTTTAAAAAATATTGTGTTCTCTTTGTATAAATGTCACTAAGTCCTATCCACATATGCAAAACTTGCTTGACTTCCTCTTACATATTTTGATTCTTATGATTGTTTTCCTGTCTACTTTAGTCTCCTGATCTCTACCTTTGCTCAAATTCTATTACCCTTTGTCTGTATTAATCATTCTGTTTCTTAAATTCTGTATGATTATTAAAAAAGAAAAGCAAGATATCCTATAACAAGGGATAATGCCCTAGCCTCTATCAACTTTCTACAACTTCTAATTTGTAGAAGAGGTACTGTCCTGCTTTGCTGATAAGAGTCTGGTGGTAAGATTACAGTGTACAAATAAAATAATTGGTTTAATAAGTCCACAAACAAAAACAATGATGATGAAAATGCTTGACATTTAATGTGTTCTTTTCTCATTAATTTTACTTATTCTGTAAATAATTTCCTGTTACACATACAAAATATTTTAGCATTTAAAAAAAAAATTGAATTCAAAATTATCCCCCTCCCTCCTCACCCTTCTCCTTGAGAAGGCAAGCATTTTCATTTCACTTCTACATATTGGATCATGCAAACCACATTTCCATGTGAACCAGATTGCAAAGGAAACTACAATTAAAATACAAAAATGAAAATAAATATTTTTAAAGTATGTTCAATATACATTCAGAGTTTATCAGTTCTCTCTAGAGGTAGGTAGCCTTTTTATTCATGGTACTCTTGGAATTTTCTTTGATCAATCAATGCCTTGATTAGAGTAGATGGAAATTTCACAGTTCATTATCCTTAAAATATTGCTGTTACTGTGTATAACATTCTCATGGTTCCACACATTTCTCTTTCTATCAGTTCATTTAAGTTATCTCAGGTTTTCCTAAAAGCATGCAGCTTATCATTTTATAATATTATTCCATCCCAATCCCACACCAAAACTCATTCAGCCATTGCCCAATTGATGGATACCCCTTTCATTTCCAGCTTTTTGCCATCAAAAAAAGAGCTACTATAAATATTATTACAAAAAAATATTTTCCCTTTTAATTGTTTTAGATCTTTTTTTAATCAGGTCATGTTTTGTTCCAATGAGATATTTCACATTTTCTTCTATTTTTTCCATTCTTTTGATTTTGTTTTATTGTGTCTTGATATCTGTCAATGTCATTAGTTTTCACTACTAATATTTGAGGAATTATTTTCTTCATCTAAATTTTATAACTTTTTCCCCATATAGACAAATAAGTTTGTAAGGTGTTATTTTCTTCACTTTTTTTTGTGCCTCTTTCCCCAAACTGTTAAATATTTTCATAATTACTTTCCTTTGCCTTAATTTCCTTAACAATTTTTCCTCTACCACTCTAGTTTTAAAAATTACTTTTAATCTTTTCTGGGAATTCTTGTAAAATCTTGTGTGTAGTTCACATTTGTCTTTGAAGCTTTGCTTGGAGCTGTTTCGACTCTAATGTCTTTTCTAGGTTTGTGTCTTGATCTTCCCTGTCACCAAGTAACATTTTATGGTCATCTTTGCTGCTGCCACCGTTGTTGTTGTTTGTTCTTTTTCCTACCTATTTCTTGATTTAAAACTTTATGTTATTGTTGGGCTTTTATTCCGTCATGAGTGTGAACTGACTCTGTCCCAAGCTTTGGGCTTTTTCACACTATTATTTTCAGACATAGTTCTGGTGTTTGGGAGTTTTCATTGCTTTTAAGGTGGTGTAATCTATATGGAGTTATGTTCACTGCTGTCTTGGTCTGCAATCTGTTCCTTCTCCAGGAAAGGCTTCCAGTGTTTTGGAATTGTAATCTAAACTTCTCTTTGGGGACTCTCCTCCCTTGATACCAGAAATGTTCCTCAGAGTCCCTGATCCCTGGGGTCAGAAGTGACCTTTCACTTGAGGGCTTCCACTCCTTCTGGAGTAAAAGTGCTTTTCTCTGCCTTTGAACTTTGACCAGAAATGATTATAGGCAGTGGAATTTCCAAACAGTGGCCTTTCTGGACTCCTATTGTCTCTTGACCAAAAGTGTTCTTCTCTGTCCTTGAACTATTTCCCAGATACAGGTAATGACAGTGACGTTGCCAAACAACATCTGGTCTAGCATCCAATACTAGTAGAGGAAATCCATGTAATCTCTTTCTGACCAGTTACCTGATACTATTACTTCCTCTGGCTTGAGAAATCCTGAAGTTACTGCTGCTTCTGTCACTACCACCTCATCCCACCATTGATGTTTCATCTATTTGGGCTGCAAGCCAAACTTGCTACCCCACCCCACCATGTCACAGATCTCTCTGACCTCCTGTGTTGTTTTGGACTGAAAGAATGTCTTGCTCTGACCTTTTGTTGGCTCTGCCACTCCAGAATTTAATTTAAAGTATTATTTTAAAGTTGTTTGGAGGAAAATATTAGGAGAGATCAGATTTTTCTACTCTGCCCTCTTGGCTATACCCCCAGAAGTCCTCAACCTATTTTCTCCCACATTCATTATTATCAATGGATGTTTTGAAAATTTTTTTAAGGGGAGGGGTAATTCCTAGAGCAATAATAGTTACTTACTAGAGCCCTGATGAGAAGTTAATAAGGAATAAGTGCTTTCCAAATTGGGAATTAACTATATTATGAAAAAGTATAGTTGGAAATTATTTTATATTGTAACATGTATAGGAATGATTTTTATCCCATAAAAAAGAAGTAATCAATAAATTGAAGAATGAGTTCCATTAGAGAGAAAAAAATGAGCACTGAGGAATAGTTCTATCATGATCTTTTCTTCATCCCTTCTCTGTCCCATTAATTGTCACTCATATGTAACCTCTTAGATTTCTGCCTTCATTTTATGGTTGATTTGGACCAGATGATTTCTTATTGCAGTACATAGAGAAAGCTTTGTTTTCAGTTTCAAATGCCATTCCATCTGAATGTCTAACTTCATTCTATGACTGTATACAAATGTTGTGCAATTGTCATGCTATCATAATAGCCAAATATATATATATATATATATATATATATATATATATATATATATATAAAACAGATTTTATTATGCTGCCCATAAACACAGTGATAACTAAACTCTGATGTTAAAAAATAAGTATCTGTGATACAGTGACTGTTCATTCTTTGTTTTGAAAGAAGACCAATGAAATCATGGGTGATATCTTGACTTGCATGTAAATTAGATTTAAGTGACACAGAATTGTGCAAAGTTATCAGCCTCACTCTTCCAGAATCGTCAAAGTCAAGTGGCTGAACAAAAGTCAAGATGACTGGCAGTGTTTCTGGCATCTTCAGTGCCTGACCAAACTCTAAGCACTCCACAGCAGCTATTTCAGCTGCCTGTCTGCCTGTTGGAACAAATTATTCTCATTCTCCTACTCCACTTTACCTCCTTGGTGTAGATTTCCCTCAAACTCTTTGACAGTTTTGAGATCTATTGTTTATTCTTAATCTAGTTTAACCCCTCTGCCAACATGATTTTACCAGGATATGACTGTTTTCTGTTGCTATCGCTTTTTGGATGCACAGGTGAGAGTTGGTGACAGGTGAACACAAAAGGTAGATCAAAAGGTTTTGGCAGGTCCTCATACTGAATAACTAGTCTTCCCTGAACATATTATGGTCATGCCAAAGATGTGGCATGTTAGGATTTTCCAAGACTTCTGACAGATTCTCAAATGATGCATTTATAGCCAGGATGTAGAAATATTCTTGAAAAAGGAAGACTCTTACCTGATTTAGCAAACAAACTCAAAGTTCATTGATTAATAGATTGAAGTTAATCTGGAATTTTCTAGTGACATACATCAAGATTACAATCTTTCTTTTATAAAAGATTTCTCTGTGACTTAAGATGAGGAGAGGTATTATGGTTACAAAATTCAGAAATATGACAATGAAAGAAATTAAAATCTATTTCATAACCACAAAACTATGATTGAAAAACTATGTGCTAATCACTGCCTTGTAGGATAAGAATGAAAAATAAAACAGTCCCAGCCCTCAAGGGGCTTGTATTTTATCGTGTATGTATATGATTGTATATGTATGTAAGCAATATGCATGCATATAAGTAAATATATAGAAAGAAATACCTTAACAGAAGGCATAGGTCTAATGCAAAGAATAATTTGTTACCCATAGTACCAGGGTCACAGGGAATACCACAGAATGGTCAGAAAACCTGGATGCATATGATGGGACACAGACTAGAGGCAGAGAAGGGAGCTTGAATCTTAGTTGGATCCATAGAACAGAACCAGAAACCAAACATTTATTTTTAATGTTTCTCTAGTTCAAGTACTATGCTTAGCTTTGGAGATAACAAAGGTAACCTGTGGCCTCAAGAAGCTTAGTTTCTAATGAGGGAGATGTAGTGTGTGTGCATGTGTGTGTGTGTGTGTGTGTGTGTGTGTGTTTGTGTGTGTGTGTGTGTGTGTGTGTTTGTGTGTACAGAGGGGGTGGAGTTGGAGGTAGTGGCAAAGACTTCTAGAAGAAGGTAACCTTTGAGCTGAAACTTGAAAGAAGCAAGTAATTTCAAGAGGCAATTTTCAATGAGGAAGAATACAAGCATGTGGTACATTTATGTAAGGCAAGGAGATGAAAGAGTGGTATGTAGTTCGAACTTCAAGTAGGCCTATAGGTCTAGACAATAGAGAGTATGGAGGGAAAAATATGTTTGACCTAGGACCAGTTAATGAAGATCTGTTAAAAAAGAGAGAGGATTATAATTTATTCTAACTGACATAAGAAACAATGGAGTTTTATTGAACAGTACAGGGCAGGATGTCATAACCAGACCTAGATTTCAGGAAAATAACTTCAATCAGTTTGGAGTATATATTTATCAGGGCAGAAATTTGAGTCAGGATGACCACTGAGTAACCTACAGCAGTTGATTCATTGAGTCTTGATTAGGGCTTGAATCAGGGCAGTGGTCATAAGAACATCATGAAAGACATGTGAGGAAGAGAACTTGGATTTACATACAAAAAATGGCAACTTACTGTAGATGTGAGATAAGTGAAAGTAAAGTGTTGATGAGAATTCTAAGGATGTGAAACTGTGTTACTGAACAGATAGTGGTTCCTCTGCAGTAATAGGGTAGTTAAGAGGAGTGGTGAGTAGGGGGAGAAAATATAATGCATTGTTTTGGAAATGATGAGATGTCTATAGAATATAAAGTTCAATATATCCAGTAGATGGTTGATAATGTGGGACTAGACTTTGAGATGCAGATTAGGACTCAATAAATAAATGTAGAAATAAACATTTAAGGATGATAATTGAATGCATGGGTCAATTATGTATATGCTGTAGAGGAAAAAGAAAAGGGAAAGGCTTGAGCACAACCACTGTCAGTGGGTCTGGTATGGATAAAGATCCAGTGAAAGAGTTTGAGGAGACAACAAATAGTAATTAATGTTTAATGCTAATGTCATAAACCATGTTTACAAAGACAAAAGATTTTAGAAGAGAGTGGGGGTGATAAAATAAAAACCCCTGTGAACTGCTAAAACCCTAGGTTCAAAAAAGGGGAAATGGGGAGTCGAGCCAAAATGGCAGAGTAATAGCATGCATTTTCTAGAGTGCTGCCTCAAGCCCAGCCAAATACTTGTAAAAATGGCTCTAAACAAATTCTGGAGCTGCAGAACCCACAGAATGATGGAGTAAAACAAAGCTCCAGCCCAAGACAAACTGGAAGGTCCCCAGGAAGTGTCTGTGGTGCTACAGAGGGGGAAGGGTGCAGTCCAGTATGGGCTGTCAGCACAGATAGGACCTAAGTAGGCCTTGAGGAGACTGAATCTCTCACACCTGTGGCAGTTTCCAGACTTCAGGATCCTAAATCACCAAGGAAAAATTGGAAGGTCAGTGAAAAAAGCCTGTGGGACCAGTATGCAAGAGTTGAGTGGTTAGGCTATAGTCCCAGGCAGCATAGGTGGGAGGGGCGGAGGAACCCACAGCAGCCACAGCAGCAGCAGGGGCAGAGACAGTGACTGTTACTAGAGCTCTAGGCCCAAAGATTGTGGAGGAATCTAGCAGCTGACAGTACAGCCCCCACCCCCACTAGAAGCAGAGATCTACCTTAACAAAGAGATCAAAAGTCAAGTGAATGGCTCAGGAAATGAGCAAAAACTGAAAAAAGAATCAAACTGTAGAATCTTACTTTGGTGACAAGGAAGACCAAAACATGCAAACAGAGGACAACAAAGTCAAAGCTCCTCCATCTAAAGTCTCCAAGAAAAATACGTATTGGTCTCAGGCCATGGAAGAGATCAAACAAGATTTTGAAAATCAAATAAGAGAAGTAGAACAAAAATTGGGAAGAGAAATGAGAGTGAAGCAAGAAAATCATGAAAAGTGACTCAACTGCTTGCTAAAGGAGACCCCAAAAAATGCCTAAGAAAATAACACTGTAAAAAATAGATTAATCCAAAGGACAAAAGAGATCCAAAAAAAGGCAATGAAGAGAAGAATACCCTAAAAAGCAAAATTGACCAGATGGAAAAGGAGGTCCAAAATCTTACTGAAGAAAATAATTCCTTAAAGATTAAAATGGAGCAGATGGAAGCTAATGACTTTATGAAAATCAAGAAATTATAAAACAAAATCAAAGGAATGAGGAAATATCAGACAATGTGAAATGTCTCATTGGAAAAACAACTGACCTGGAAAATAGATCCAGGAGAGACAGTCTAAAAATTATGGGACTACCTGAAAGCCATGATGAAAAAAGGAGCCTAGACATTATCTTTTAAGAAATTATCAAGGAAAACTGCCCGATATTCTAGAACCAGAAGGTAAAATAAATATTGAAAAATCCACTGATCTCCTCCTCAAAGAAACCCCAAAAGGAAAACTTTTAGGAATGTTGTAGCCAAATTCCAGAGTTCCCAGGTCAATGAGAAAATATTTCAAGCAATCAGAAAGAAGAAATTTGAGGATGATGGAAATACAATCAGGATAGCACAAGATCTAGCAGATTCTACATTAAGGAATCACAGGGTTTGGAATATGATATTCCAGCAGTCAAAGGAAGTAGGATTAAAACCAAAAATCACCTACCCAGCAAAACTGAGTATAATACTTCAGAGGAAAAAATGGCTATTCAATGAAATAGAGGATTTTGAAGCAATCTTGATGAAAAGACCAGAGCTGAATAGAAAATTTGATTTTCAAACACAAGAATCAAGAGAAGCATGAAAAGGTAAACAGGAAAGAAAGATCCTAAGGGATTTGCTAAAGTTGAACTGTTTACATTCCTACATGGAAAGATAATATTTATAACTCTTGTGACTTTTTTCAGTACTAAGGTAGTTGGAGGGATTATATACATATAGACAGAGGGCACAGGGTGAGTTGAACAGGAAAGGATGATATCTAAAAAAAATAAAATTAAAGGGTGAGAGCGATTTATTTAGAGGAGAAAGGAAGAAATAGAATGAGGCAAATTATCTCTCACATAAAAGAGGCAAGAAAAAGCTTTTTAAATGGAAGGGAAGTCAGGGGAGGTGAGAAGGTAAAAGTGAACCTTACTCTCATCACACATGGAGGTAATAACATGTATACTCAATTGGTTATGAAAATCAATCTTACACTACAGGAAAGTAGGGGAGAAGGGAATAAGCAGGAGGGGTGGGGGGTATGATAGAAAGGAGGGCAAATGGGAGGAGGGGATAATTAGAAGTAAATACTTTTGAGGAGGGATAGGGTCAAAAGAGAGAATAAACTTGATGGGGAGTAGGATGGGATGGAGGGAAATACAGTTAGCCTTTAACAACATGATTTTTATGGAAACTTTTTGCATAGCTGCGCATGTATAACATATATCGAATTGCTTGCCTTCTCAGTAGGGATGGATGGGAAGGGAGGAAGGGAGAGAAATTGGAACTCGAAGTTTTAAAAATGAATGTTAAAAATTGTTTTTACATGCACCTAGAAAATAAGATATACTGGCAATGGGATATAGAAATCTATCTTGCCCTATAAGAAAATAGAAAGGATGGGGATAAGAGAAGGGAAAGGTGTGATAGAAAGGAGGGTAGATTGGGGGAAAGGGTAATCAGAATGTAAGCTGTCTTGGGGTGGGCAGAGGGGAGACATGGGGAGAAAATTTGGAACTCAAAATCTTGTGGAAATTAATATTGAAAACAAAAAATAAATAAATTAAAATTTTTTAAAAAGAGGAAAAAGGGGAAACTGGACTGAGCCAGAGTCCAATCACATTTCAAAAAAAATTACAACTGCATTTGTTGCCTGAGAAGAAGTTTGCAAGCTAGAGCAGAGACCACATTATCAGTTGTTTAAATGGAAGTGGCAAAAGAGTGAGGTACTTATACATATTTGAGCTATTCATGAGGTATTCATGGTTAAGTGAGGGTGTAAGGGAGAAATATAATAGATCAGGACACCAGAGGTGGTCATGGGGGGAGGAAGGTTTCCAGGAAGAAGACAACCATAAACACAGCAAATTAGAAAACAGGATGTTTGCTGCTATTTAGATAAGTTAGGAACTAATTTATTTGTTTCTCCCTCTGAGCTGGTCAAGACTAGTCTCAGCTGTTACAGCCATATCTAAGCTCAACTAATATTTACTTGCAAAGGACCATTGGTATATCAAGCAGTCCTGGACTTCAGAAATTCTCCTGATTGGATATTTGTTGTGATATTCCAATATCTGTTTACCTTATGAAAAAGGGAAGTTCTACCATACTTAATTGGGAAACACAAGCATTACAGAGCTCATGTCCACAGAAGGGAGAGTAATTATAACAACATAATGTAGAAAGTATTTTTGTTTATTTAACAATAACACTGTTGATGCTGAATTGATTATGGATCCCTGAGAAATAAGTGGAGATATATATTTGGTGGGTATAGGGATATGTACATAGCATAGAGTCAGAGTTGATATTCACCTTTTTCCTGCTAAGAGTCATGGTAGACATTTGTAGAGCCTTGGAACCAGGTTGGTTATAGAGTGAGTAAGCCATGTTGGAAATTATCTCAGCCATTGTACATTTTCTAGTATTAATCATATTATGGGGAAAATAATTGTTTTCTAAGCATGGTGGTTACTGCAGAGTGGGAAGAGGAATGCTCCCTAAATTTGATTCTACAAATTTCTTCTGTTGTTGTGAAGAAGGGATAATTATGTTTCCTTACTCCTAACTCCAACCCCAAACTGTTTGCTAGATGCTTTAGGCATCAGCCTTGGGTATTTTGAATAACAAGGTCCAGTTTCCCAAAATTAAGTGTATGATCAATGGGGCATTCTGGGAGAGAGAAGGTCATGATCTGTGAATCCTTAGATCCATAGGCTTGTTGTGTCTGTCCTTCATTCTGTAAGAGGACCATGACATCAGGATGATGACTTGCCTTGCACTTGACTTTGATTTGAGTGAGGGAGGGCTGTACAAGGTAAACAACCTTATTTTCTCCTCCTGAGCCATCTGGGTCCAGTGGCCTGATATTCCTCAGTACAACTGGAGATGGCCCAATGATTTATAGTAAATGGTGACACAAATGGAAGACATGCTGTCTAGACAATGGAGGAGAAATAAAATTGGTAATGAATTGGCCTGATCCTATATAAAGTAGGAAACATAGCTTTGAGGTGTAAAAACCAATATTTCTCTACTTTCCAGAACAATTATGCATAAGGCCTGACTGGGACTACGGATATCATATGTCAAAGAAGAGTTAGGAATAAAGGAGGGGTATAGGAAAAAAATCTATCAGCATGCACACATACACACACACACACACTCACACAATATAAACATAGCAATCTATCATTCTTAAAGGAATATACACATGTGGAGATTTTTCTTAATATAGGTTAATCTTAAAAAAATTTTCTTATTTCCACTTCCTCTTGACCCAGGAAGGAAGAGAACAATAACCATCCATGAGAGGTAGAGAATAGCAGAACTTCTGGGAACAATAGTACTTTTGGTTAGCAATAAAAGATGAAATTACCATTTGCAATAGAAAGTAATAAAACATGGCAAATCTGAGTGGAGTGGAGCATCTGAGGCTGTTTGAGCAATAAACCAAGGGCAACTTCAAGGAAGAAGAGTTGCAGGAAGTAGGAAAGCAGGTGAATTCATCGAGAAAAAAATCACCATCTGTTGGTAGCAAAAGAGAATTTTAGGAACATATGTGCAAAACAGTGGTAGGAAATAAACTTAGGAATCAATAGCCTAGGAGGAGAACTCAAACTCACAGGGGGAAAAATATACCAGAAACAAGCAATATTGCACAAAAAAATACTAGCTAGGAGTAGGCACAATGATGTTGATTAGCAAACTTTAACTCCTATCCACAACAGCTCTCTTGAGCCCCTAAGGCAGAATGTTTGTAGAGGTCAGTTTGCCTGACTGTGAGCATTTATAATCTTTATTTATGATTTTTTAACCTTATTATGATTTTCAACAAAATTATCATAATTCTTAACAAAATTGTTTCAGAAAAAATATTAGCAGACTGATAAAAATTATAAAAATGAGGTGAAATTTAATGAGAATAAAGCTGAGTGCAGTATTTAGGTTTTTATTAATTAATTTTATTTTCAGTATTCTATAATCACTACCATATAACTTAGATTATTATTTTTATTTATCAATTGAGTAGGTTTAAAAAATTACATAAACACATGAAAAATATTCAGGAAAAGGACTTGGAGATTTTGTTGACAAGAAATTGAATTTGAGCCATACGACCATTTTTTTTCAGAATCTAATATTACCTTAAATGCATGACCACAAAACTGCTTTTGTAGTTTTCTTCAATGGGTACATAGCATCTGCAATATCATATTTTATTCTGAACACTGCATTTTTTGTCCCTTGAACATTCAACTTTCGCCAAGTAACATGTAAACAATTTGAAACTCTGTTTTCTTAAAATTTTAAGTTCAAAATTCTTTTTCAATCTCCCTTTCCAAATCTCTCCTTGAGAATTGGTTATATGTGTACAGTTATACAAAAATATGTTTCCATATAAGCCATATTATGAAAAAAAACTAAGAACAAAAAAATAGAAAAAGTATAGAACATTTTTTAAAAAGCATGTTTTGATATATATTCAGATTTCATCACTTCTTTCTCTGTAGGTAGATAGCATTTTTCATAAGTCCTTCATAATTTTCTTGTACCACTCTGTTGCTGACAGGAGTGTAGTCATTCAAAGTTGATCATCATATGATAATGCTGTTACTGTGTACAATATTCTCCTGGTTCTGTTCACTTCAGTTTGCATCAATTTATGTATTTCTAGGTTTTTCTGAAACCATCCTGCTCATCCTTTTTTATAGTATAATAGTTTTCTAGCATAGTCATAAATCCCAACTGGTTCAGCCTTTCCCCAAATAGAAAGGTATCCCCTCAATTTCCATTTATTTGGCACTACAAAAAAGAGCAGCTAGAAATATTTTTTGTATTTATAGGATCTTTTCCCTCTTTAAAATTTTCTTTTGGATATAGGCCTAGTAGTGGTATTGCTGGGTCAAAGCATATGCATATGTCTTTTGGACATAGTTTTAAATTGCTCTTCAGAATTGTTGGATCAGTTCACAACTCTACCAACAGTGTTTTAGTGTTACAGTTTTCTAGCATTTTCATTTTCCTTTTCTGTCATATTAGACAATCTGATAGATGTGAATTGTTTTAATTTGTATTTCTCTATCTGTATTTCTCTAATCAACAGTTATGTAGGACATATAGGTGACTGAAAATTTCCTATTCATATCCTATGAACATTTGCTAATTGGGAAATGACATTCTTATAAGCTTAACTAAATTCTCTATATATTTGAGGAACGAAATCTATATTATAGAAACTTGCTATCAAATTATTTTCAGAGTTGTGATTACTGTTTATTTTCCTCCATATTATTTTCTCATTTTTCCTCTCTCTCTACTTTCACCCTCTCTCTCCTCAAAAATGCTTTACTTCTGAGCACTCCCTCCCCCAATCTATTGTCCTTTCTATCATTTCTTCCCATCTCTTGTTACTTTCTCCTCCTACTTCCATGTAGAGAAAGATCCATTTCTATAATAACTGAATGTATTATAGAAACAAATAATTCACTCTTGAAACAAATCCTAATGAAAGTCCAAGCTTTGTTCATCACCCCCACATATGATCCCCTCCACTATAAAAGCTTTTTGGTACCTCTTTAATGTGAGATAAGCTTCACTATTTTAACTCTCTAATTATACATTCCTCCCCATACATTCCACTTTCTTATCCCTTAATTTTATTTTTAAGATGCCATTCCATCACACTCATTCCTCTTTCTGACTTATTTTTTTTTAAATATTCCGTCATAGTCAACTCACATTCACACCTTCTATGTATACCCCTTCTATCTTAACAATGATGAAGTTCTTAGGAGTTGCAAGCATCATCCTTCCCCATAAGAATGTTAGCAGTTAAACCTAACTGAATCCCTTAGGATTTATCTTTCCTGCTTACCTTTTAATGCTTTTCTTGAGTCTTGCCTTTGAAAGAATACATTTTTATTCAGCTTTTTTTTTTCCATTGGGAATGCTTGAAAGTCCTGCATTTCAATGAATGTCCAATTTCCCCCCAAAGGATTATACTCAATCTTGCTGGGTACCTGATTCTTGGTTGTAATCCTAGCTCCTTTGCCTTCTGGAATTTCATATTTCAAAGTGTGTAACCCTTTAATGTAAAAGTTGCTAATTCTTGTATTATCCTGAATAAAGCTCCATAATAATTGAATTATTTCTTTCTGACTGTTTGCAATATTTTCTCCTTGAACTGGAAGGTCTGGAATTTTGCTGAAATATTCCTAGGAGTTTTCATTTTAAGATCTCTTTCAGAGGTAATCAGTGAATTCTTTCCATTTGTATTTTATGCTCTGCTCTTAAAATACCAGGGCAGTTTTCCCTTATAATTTCTTGAAAGATGATTCCTAAACTCTTTTTTTGACCATGGCTTGAAGGAAGTTTAATTCTTCAATTATCTTTCCTTGATCTATTTTCTAAGTCATTTTTTCCAATAAGATATTTCACAGTTTTCTTTTTTTACTCTTTTGGTTTTGTTTTACCGTTATTGATGTCTCATAGAGAAATTAGCTTCTACTTGCATGATTCTACTTTTTAGGGAATTATTTTCTTTAGGGAGATTTTATAACTCATTTTCTATTTGGTCAATCCTACTTTTAAAGGAATTAATTTCTTTAGTTAATTTTTTGTTCCATTTTTCTTGTTCCATTTTTCCAAACTTTTTTTAATGAATTCCCTTCAGTTGATTTTTGTGCCTTTTTTACATTTAGGCTATTTTCTTTAGTAATTTTTTTGTCCCTCCTTTACCAAGGTTTTTACTTTCTTCATGATTTTCTTTTGTCATGCTCATTTCTTTTTTCCAAATTTTTCTGTATCTCTCACATTTAAATTTTAAAATCTATTTTGAGATCTTCCAGGAATTCTTTTGGGGATCTCAGACCAATTCACATGTTTGTTTGTTTGTTTGGTTGGTTGATTGGTTGTTTTTTTGTCAACTTTTGATGTTTTAGGTATAACTTTATTGTCTCCTTCTGAGTTTATGTTTTGATCTTCCCTCTCACTATATTGCCAGATTTTTGTTGTTCTTCTGTTGTCAGGTTTTTGTTGTTGTTTGCTTATTTTCCCAGCCTTTTTCTTGACTTTAACTTTATATTAAATTTGGGCTCTGTTCTCAGGGTGGAGGGGACACTATCCCAAGCTTCAGGATTTTTGTGCTGCAGTTTTCAGAGCTAGTTATGGGTGTTTATAAGGTTTTGTTTCTTCCAGTGTTGTATGATCTAAAGAGAGGTAAGATCACTGCTCTTCTGGCTTGTATCTATGAATTATAACAAGCACTTTAGATAAGTCAAATGATAGTAAAATATTAGTACTAGTAATAATAATAGCTCATAATTCTATAATAGTTTAAATTTTATTAAGCATTTTCACCAAATGAACCTGCATTCTCTATGAAGTTCTTATAAGCAAAAGAGATAATGTATCTAAACTTCGTAAATGTCAATTGTTAATGGTATTATGTTTGGATTTTGATACACAAAATCATTGAAACTTTTCTCTGCAATTCTATTTTACATTATTTTCATGCTGCCTGAATTCTTGAAGTTCAAAAAAAAGACTTAATAAATTTTGAATGTGCATCTAATATCATTTAATTGAAATGCAGAAAAGAAAAAAAAACCTTATTCAAGATATGAAAAGAGGGAATATTCCTTAGTCACAAATATCTTACCTTTTTAGTAGGAGAATGGAATGTGAGATCATGATAGAAAATAGATCATTTTCAAATTAGTATTCTGCTCTTTAGGGAAGAATATATTTTAGCTCTTGAATAAATTTTCTTTGAACACATTTCAAAAACCTAATCTTAATCTATGCAATGAACATTTCAAAAAGTAAATTAATATCTTCAGGGGGAAGAAATATATAGTGCTTTGGAGCAGTCACTGCTGGTACCTCAGTAATTATGGCTTTGTCAGCATTTCTATTCAAACCTCAGGTTTTCAAGTCTTCCCACATCCAACCCCCTTACTGTTCATCAGAGAATTTAGTGTCTGGGTACGACTTGGCATACAAAGTCTAAATATTTTCTCTTCCTCATATGAAGAAGTAAATCAATGTCTAAATTTAGGGAAATGAGAAAGTTTTATAGTTCATGGTGGCTCTCATGTTTCTCTAAGGAGCAAACATGTGGCTTATGCCATAAAAAAAAAAAAAAACAGGTTGTTAGAGGTGAAAAGGAACTTACATAGCATCTGTTCCAACACTTTTGTTTTAAAGAATGAAGAGACCCAGAAAACTACTAACACAGCAGAAGTAACTTGGCCAAGGTCATACTCCTGGTCTGCCATGGAAGTGCATTTCCTGATTCATGATTAAGTATTAGATCCCTTACTATGAAGACAGGTTTTCTGTGAGATAAACATGTTTTCTTTTCAAATACAAAATAGAATATGAAATGAGTTACAGAGTAGTTTAAAAAAGAAAAATGTCTTTTATAGTCTCTTGCAGATGATGCTTTCAATTGAACCTAATTTCAGTTTGAGAATCCAGCTTAGGGAGAGTGTGGAATTGCAGTGGTGACCTTTTATTCTAGCCGTGGTTCTGGAGAGGTATTAAGAGTATCCAGTAATTCTGTAGGATTCCCAAACTTCATAAAGAAGCCTTACCCCTCATATCATATCCTAAAGTACTGACAATTCCCTTTCGGATAAGGTATAAGCCTTTGAAGTGCATCATAAAATGTAGTGAGCATACTTCTGGATCCCTCTCTTAGAGCCAGGCTGCTACAGCTTTCCATTAGCATGTTAAGATGCCTAAGAGGCTTGGAAGTTTCTCTTCTACTCCCATCTACTTGAGCCTCCTCAGACTGTGTTTCCTTTCTACCCATCAATTAGGTGGTAGTAGCTAGCACATGATTTCCATTAAGTGTTTAAACTCTGTTAACATTTACAAAGAAATGTCTACTTTAAAGTTACAGTAAGAAAACAAATGAACAAAATAGCCACCCCACCTCTCTACCTTGACACCTCAAAGGGATACTTCTCCCATACACAATCTTAGACTAAGAAGATTAGGTTCACTCAGTACAATTCTTATAAAACATTAGTTCATTCATTTTCTAATGGAAGATGACTGCCTGATGAATCCTTTCAGCTATTCTGGGCTGGGGTCTCTATTTGATCCTTAAGCATCAGTTCTTTACTCACTGAAAAACCCAGTTTCTGAAATGTCTTAACACCTTCTTGATATTTTCTGAATATCAAGTCTGAAACTGCTAACTCTTTTAGCTAAAACAGAAAGGAGCCAAGATGGCAAGAACTGTGACCCCTTTTATAAGGTTAAATAGCTTCAAAGTGAAGAAGTCTTGAAAAGCCTTCTTCCTTAACAAAATTCATTGTCTCAAATGACATTCTAAGTATAAAGGCATTAATAAGCTCTCCAAAGAGTTTGTGTTCATCCTTTGTTGCTGAAGAAGACCATGCCATCAGAGAGATGATGACGTGACTTGCACTTGATTGTTTTGAGTGAGGGAGGGCTGTGCAGGTCACCAGCCTTACTTCTCTAGAGCCATCTGAATCCAGTGACCAGATATTAATCAGTATGACTGCAGATGAGTACAGCTGAAGGAAATGGCCAAAAGAGGCTAGATCAAGGCTTCTAAGTCTCTGCCAATGCCTCTGCAGCAGTAATAGCACATCTTCATTACATGGCAACCTGACCAGAACAAGCTAGGAATCATCCAAGCATGGTCTACAAGAGCTCCAAGGGACTTTCAAGACATATTATCATGTCTTCAGTGTCTTCACGTGGTAAAATTCCAGTAAAGACCCTCTTTGCATGAATTATTTCCTATTAAGAAAGAGATAAGCTAACAGTATCATAAAATTAATACTCAAAATGATGTAGCCACTGAAGCCTTAAAATGTGCTTTTGTGTACAAACCTCATGAGAGTGCAAGTAGTATTATTCTCATTTTATAGCTGAGGAAATTGAGTGTTTTAGAGTGAAGTAACATATCCATGATGACCCAGCTAGCAATTTGAAATCAAGCTACTTGACTTCCATGAGCAGTTCATGAGCCATTATATTATTATGCTTCCCTGACTGGCATGACTTGGGTAATGTTGACAAATGCAGTGATGATGAATTGGACTAAAAGATTGTTTCCAGCATGTGTGAGGGTGAGTGTGTATGTATGTGTGTTTGTATTCTTGGAGCCTAACACAGTGATGGGCATATAATAGCTATTTTATAGATACTTGATTGTGTATGGATTGATTAAAGAAGAAAATTGATACAAATAAAGGTATTCAGTGGACAACAGAAAGTCTGATTTGGGTTTCTTTTTCTTTTTTTTAATTAATAAATTTATTTATTTATTTATTTTTAGTTTTCAACATTCACTTCCATAAGTTTCAAATTTTTTCTGCCTCGTTCCTCTTCCTCTTCCCCAAGACAGTGTGCAATCAGAGATAGGCTCTACATGTATATTCTTATGAAACACATTTTCACATTAGTCATGTTGCAGAGAAGAATTAGAATGAATAGGAGGAACCATGAGAAAAAAAAAACAAAAACAAAGAGAGCAAATAGTATGTTTTGATCTGCATTCAGTCTCCATATTTCTTTCTCGCAGTGTGGATGGTATTTTCCCCCATGTGTCTTTTAGAATTGTTTTAGGTCCTTGCAAAACTGAGAAAAGCCAAGTCTATCAAAGTTAGTCATCACATCATGTGACTGTTGCTATGTACAATGCCCTTCTAGTTCTGCTCACTTTACTCAGCATCAATTCATACAAGTCTTTCCGGGTTTTTCTGAAGTCTGTCTGCTCATCATTTATTATAGCACAGTAGTATCCATTAAATGCATACACCACAATTTCTTCAGTCATTCCCAAATTGACAGGCATTCCCTCAATTTCCAGTTCTTGACCATCACAGAAAGAACTCTTATAAATGTTTTTGTATGTGTGGGTCCTTTTCTCATTTGTATGATCTCTCTGGGATACAGCCCTAGAAGCAGTATAGCTTGATCAAAAGGTATGCACATTTTTATACCCATTTGGCCATAGTTCCAAATAGCTGTCCAGAACGCCTTGATGAGCTCATCAACAGTACATTAGTCTTCTAATTTATTCACATCTTCTCCACCATTTATGTATATATTTTTTCAGTCTTGTCATGTTAGCCAATCTGATAGGTGTGATGTGGTACCTAAGAGTTGTTTTGATTCGCATTTCTTTAATCAATAGTGATTTAGACAATTCTTTTCATACAGTAGTTTGAATTTCTTCCTTTGAAAACTGCCTGTTCATATCCTTTAGCTATTTATCAGTTGGGGAATGACTTGTATTCTTATAAATTTGACTCAGTGCTATATATATTTTAGAAATGAGGCCTTTATCACAGAAACTGGTTGTTAAAAACTATTTCCTAATTTTCTGCTTCCTCCCTAATCTTGGTTCGATTAGCTTTGTGAAAAACCTTTTCAATTTAATGTAATCAAAATTATTCATTTTGTATTTCATAATAATTCTCTATCTTTTTTTGGTCGTAAATTCCTCTGTTCTCTATAAATCTGAAAGGTAATCTATCCTTTGCTCTCCTAATTTGCTTATGGCGTCAGCCTTTCTATCTAAATCATGTACCTATATGAACATTATTTTGGTACATGATGTAAGATGTTGATCTATGCTCAGTTTCTGCCATACTATTTCTCAGTTTTCCCTGCAGTGTCTATCAAATAATAACCCCAGAACCTGGGGTCTTTGGGTTTATCACACAGTAGATTGCTATTGTCATAGACATCTGTGCCTTGAATACCTAACCTATTCCACTGATGCACCCCTTTATTTCTTATCCAGTGCCAAGTAGTTTTGTTGATTGCTGCTTTATAATAACATATAAGATGTGGTATGGCAAGGATACCTACCTTAATGTTACTTTTCTTTAATTCCCTTGAAAATCTGGAACCTTTGTTCTTCAAGATGAATTTTGTAATTATTTTTTCTAGTTCTTTAAGTATTTTTTTCTAGTTTGATTTGGCATGCTTTCAGTTTCAGATATATCATATATATCTCTATCCAAATTCCACATTCTGTTTCTTTTTTGGTGTTGTTGTTTATTTAAATTTATTTATTTAAGTTTTCAACATTCATTTCCATGAAATTTTGGGTTCCAAATTTTCTCCGCATTTCTCCCCTCCTCCCACCCCTAAATGCCAAGCATTCTAATTACCCCTATCACCAATCTGTCCTTCCTTCTAACATCCCTCCCTTTCCTTATCCCCATCTTCTCTTTTGTCCTGTAGGGCAAGATAAATTTCTATACCCCATTACCTGTATTTCTTATTTCCTAGTTGCAAGAAAAATGTTCAACAGTTGTTCCTAAAACTTTTGAGTTCCAACTTCCCTTCATCCCTCCCTCCTCACCCATTCTCTTTGGGAAGGCAAGCAATTCAATATAGGCCATATCTGTGTAGTTTTGCAAATGACTTCCATAATAATCGTGTTGTGTAAGACTAACTATATTTCCCTCCATCCTATCCTGCCCCCCGTTTCTTTTATTCTCTCTTTTGATCCTATTCCTCCCCAAAGTGCTCCCTCCTCCCACTGCCCTCCCTTCCATTATCTCCCCCACCCTGCTTATCCTTTTCTCCCCCACTATCCTGTATTGTAAGATAGGTTTTCATACCAAAATGAGTGTGCATTTTATTCCTTCCTTTAGTCAAACTTGATGAGAGTAAGCTCCATGTTTTTTCTTTCACCTCCCCCCTTTTTCCCTCCACTGAAAAGTCTTTTACTTGCCTCTTTTATGAGAGATAATTTGCCCCATTCCATTTCTCCCTTTCTTCTCCCAATATATTTCTCTCTCACAGATTAATTTCATTATTTAGAGATATGATCCCATCCTATTCAATTCACCCTGTGCTCTCTGTCTTTCTATCTATGTGTGTGTGCGTGCATGTATGTGTGTGTGTGTGTATTTGTGTAATCCTACCAACTACCCAGATACTGAAAAAAGTTTCAAGAGTTACAAATATTGTCTTTCCCTGTAGGAATGTAAATAGTTCAACTTTAGTAAGTCCCTTATGACTTCTCTTTGCTGTTTACCTTTTCATGCTTCTCTTTATTCTTCTGTTTGAAAGTCAAATTTTCTTTTCACTTCTGGTCTTTTCATCAAGAATGCTTGAAAGTCCTCTATTTCATTGAAAGACCATTTTTCCCCTGAAGTATTATACTCAGTTTTGCTGGGTAGGTGATTCTTGGTTTTAGTCCTAGTTCCTTTGAATTCTGGAATATCCTATTCCATGCCCTTCTATCCCTTAATGTGGAAGCTGCTAGATCTTGTGTTATCCTGATTGTATTGCCACAATACTTGAAGTGTTTCTTTCTAGCTGCTTGCAATATTTTCTCCTTGACCTGGGAACTCTGGAATTTGGCCACAATGTTCCTAGGAGTTTCTCTTTTTGTTTCTCTTTCAGGAGGTGATTGGTGGATTCTTTCAATATTTATTTTTCCCCCTGGGTCTAGAATATCATGGCAGTTTTCCTTGATAATTTCATGAAAGATGATGTCTAGGCTCTTTTTTTGATCATGGCTTTCAGGTAGTCCCATAATTTTTAAATTGTCTCTCCTGGATCTATTTTCCAGGTTGGTTGTTTTTCCAACGAGATATTTCACATTGTCTTCCATTTTTTTCATTCTCTTGGTTTTGTTTTGTGATTTTTTGGTTTCTCATAAAGTCATTAGCCTCTATCTGTTCCATTCTAATTTTGAAAGAACTATTTTCTTCAGTGAGCTTTTAAACCTCCTTTTCCTTTGAACCTCCTTTGGCTGTTGGTTGAGGGATCTGGGAACCGCTGCTACTGGGACTGGGGACTCTGTGACTGGAGATTCTGCCCCTGAAGGCTGTTCACAAGCCACACTGCGGGGCCAAGGCTGGGCTGGGTTCTGCTCCACATCCCATGCAACAGACATTTCCCATGGGCCTTTCAGGTCACCCTTGGCTGGAAATTTCCTCCACTCTGTTGTTCTCCACTTCTGCTGCTCCAGAATTTGTTGAGAGTCCCTCTCTGCAGGTTTTTTTATGGAGTATATGGGAAGATCCTCCGTATCTGTGTCTTTTTACTCTGCCATCTTGGCTCAGCCCCCTCCACATTCTGTTTATTTTTCCAATAGAGCATTGAATAGTTGTCTCTTTTCTTTAGGGACCACTAGGTGGTGGATTTGATAGAATACTGGGTTTGGATTTAGAAAAAAAATGGAGTTAGAAAAAAATGGAGTTAAAATCTAACTTCATACTTTCACTCTGTGTGTGACTTTAGGCAAATACCAACCTCTATTTACCTCAGTTTCCTCATGTGATAGCACCTACCTCACAAGGTTGCTGTGAAGATCAAATTAGTTAATGTTTTGTAAGGCACTTAGCACAATGCCTAGCTCACAACCAGCTCTGAAAAAAAGACATATTTCTCAGTTTTATATGTATTACAAATATCTCCATCAGTTTCTTATGGCTAAACAATAAAAAAAAAAAAGTAAATCAATTCCTACTTCATACAGCTTGATGATTATTGAGGTACAAATGCAAAAAGAAATTAACAGTTGTCACTTTTAAGCCTGCATGCACTGGCTCCAGCACATGCCCAAATTGTGGTATGTAAAGGAAGAGATGATCTGGAAAGCCTCATCAACTTGATGAGTTTAAAGCAATGAGACCATTGTTTGTGACTTTGATTATGTATGAAGGATCCTGATTGTGCCTCTTTGAGAGGTCTAAACAAACTTCCTAACAGTAATTCTCTCACATCCCTATTGATAAATTGAAAAGATGAAAAGGAATTTGATTGCTTCTTCCTTTGGAGGTGTTCATTAGTGCCTCAGTGAAGCTGAATGATTGTCTTAGCATTCATGATGATTTGATTCAGTAAGGCTATGACAGACTTGAGTCATTCTTTTATTTTACTAGAGTTATCAGACGTTGTTGTTCAGTTGCTTTTTTAGTCATGTCTGACTTTTCATGACCCCATTTGGAATTTTCTTGGCAAAGATATTGAAGTGGTTTGCTATTTTCTTCTCTTGCTCAATTTACAAATGAGGAGACTGAGGCACAAAATATCAAATGACTTGTCTAGTGTCACATAGCTACTAAGAACAGAAGCCAGATTTGAACTCAGCTCCTCCTGACTCTAGACATGGCCATCTATCCACTTCATCACCTAACTGTCATGTAGTTGGAGGAAGCAGGCAAAACTGTAATGCCAGGTTTAGGAAATTCAGAGAGAAAAAAATTTGTGGAGCCAGAAAAATGGACTGGATTCCTGGAGTAGGATGGAAAGAGAAAGATAATGCCAGTCCTTCTGCCTGGTGTGCATAGCAAAGTCCATCTTAGATTCAAAGATGACAGATGGAAAAGCATTTTATACAAAATCCCCTGTCTTGCAAGATAGCAACCATATTGTTTCAGTTACAATTGTGAGAAATAGTGCTTTCTGTACAAGTGTTCGGAGTTACAGGACTGAAGATAAAGGACAGGAAACTATTTCTGCAGGTTTAGTGCTAGGCTGAGAGACAATGTGTAAATCATGATTTTTTTTTTCTTCTCAGTTTTAACCATACGGATGTGAGAGGGAAGGTACTTGGAGTATGGAGACCAATTTTGAAGCTAATGTAGTCCAGATGACAGTGGTTGTTGTTGTTGTTGTTGTTGTTGTTGTTGTTGTTGTTGTTGTGTGTATGTGTAGAAATTGGGACAGACGAGATATTACAGACAAAATAAGCAAAACTTTACAGTTGATTAAATGTGAGGAGTGAGGGAAAATCAAGATAGAGAAGGATGATCCTGAGGTTCCATACTCAGATGAATGCAAGATTGATTCCATCCTTGATAGAAATAGGGAAGTGAGGAAGTAGAAAGGGTTTGAGAAGGAAGATGATGGTCTCTAATTTAAATATCTTGAATTTGATGTGCCTTTCAACATCTCACTGGAAATGCTCAATAGACAGTTGGTCTAGTTGGAGCTCAAAATAGAGGATATGGTTGAATGTAAAGATTTTGGTGTCATCAGTGTAGAGATGATAATTGAACTTGTGTGACATAATGAAATCAAAGAGAAAGGGTGTAGAGACAAAAGAGAAAATAATCCACCACTGAGCCTTAAGTCATACCCACAATTAGAGTGTAGGATACAGATTTTAATCAGGATGAGAGCCTAAGAAGGAACAATGATGATGTAGGTAATAGCAATAACAACAGAACCAGGAGCATTAGCAATAGCAGTAGCAGCAACAGCAGTAGCAGCAGTAATAGTAGTAGTAGTAGTGGTAATAGTAGTAAGAGTTGTTGTATTTGTCATAGTAGTAAAACAAGAAGTAGTAGTAGTCATAGCTAAAATTTATATAATATGTGCCAGGCACTGGACTAAGTGTTTTGCAATTATTATCACATTTGATCCTCCAAATAACCCAGGAAAGTAGGTACTATTGTTACCTCCATGGTCCATGTAGGGAAACCAACATGAACAGAGTTTAAATGACTTGCCCAGAGTCATACTCCTAGGAGGTGTTGGAAGCTACAGTAAAGCTCAGGTTTTCCTGATTGCAGGTCCAGCTTTTATCCACTGTGTCACAGATTCCCTCCTTTCCATGCATTCAACATCTTACCCAATGCATTCCATGTAATAATGCTTAGATACTTGAGTATTTCTCAGTCTTTTGAGATTCTTTCCCTAAGTTCTGCTTGGAATGAAATTAATTGTGAACATGTGATCTCATTCACCATAAGGTAGTCATTCTTGGCAAAGTAGACTATAAGGCACCTTTTTGTCTTTCTTCAGAGCCTGGGCTGAAATTAAAGAAGAGAAAAAAAGGATGAGTTATAAAAGTTAAACAGGATAAATGAATTCTGAATCATGAGTGATGTTATGAGAATAAAAACTTTCTTAACCACTATCATCTTTTCCTTAACCCACCCAGGAAGGGGAAATTGGAATTAAATCCAGTCTCAAGAGAAAAATAAGGTCTGAGCAAGATGATATTTTTAAGGAACAGAAGAGCTAGATGAAAGAGCTATGAGAGTTTCAAAAGAATAAAGTAGAGAAATTAGGTGGTTAGCTTCATTTCAAAAATATGTTAGTAAATTTATGTTGTAAATATGGCAAAACTTCAAGATAGAACAATACTTATTATGATTAATTGAATAATAGATATATTTGTGATTGTACTTTATTTTGTTTTTCTGATAAAATACCCAATGATCATATTCATTTATTCCATTTTAATGAAGTGTTTTCCATTGACATTAAGCTTCGACTTTTATATGAAAATGAACAGTGTGATATAGATGAAGACATTATTACTGGCTGAACAGTTACCAATTATACAATGGCAGAGTGTGGAGAGATGTCTTAGACATACTTCTCATGAACTATATTATGCATTCTGTAATAATGCCAAAGACATGGAAAACATCACTCATAAGATTTATGGAATTGCAATATACAGTCAAATTATAGTTTTGTTAGTTACTAGACCAATGTCAAAATAAACAGTTATTTAAAACATACATACAAACCATATTGTGAGAAAATTAAACAATCCAAAAGACAAAAGCCAGGAATTAGGAAATCATTTCAACAAAATGGATGAGGGGGAGAGGGAAGAACAACCTTAAAAATGAAAATGCCCTACATTTAAAAAAAAAAAAAAGAAACTCAGTAATAGAGAAATTACTGAAATAGTAAATTTGAGCAATGCTGATATATCATTAAAAGTAAATAGAATATTTCAGGCAGAAATGTTCATTATATCTTTAAAATTCTATCTCTCACTTTTGCCCAGAAATTTTTGAAAATATTTATTTGGACTTCTTTATTAGTCAGTAAGTATTTATAACATACCTATTATGTGCTAGGCACTATACTAATGGAGGAAATGAGGCCATTCAACAGAAATGTAATTTTTTAGGCAATTGTGATATGTTTCAAAAGTATAAAACATTTTTACATTTTAAAATATATTAAGGGAAGGTGTTATAAAAGAAATACAATATCAGCCTGCAATAACAAACTGTATGATTCTGAATATAAGTCCATAGTCATTATATTATTTAGATCAAGAATAAAAGGTTGTATCCTCTCTCTGTCTCTGTCTTCTTTGTTTTTCAGAAGACTTTTTAAAATCTGGTTTCTTATGGTCCCATGAAGCCAGAAGCATAGCAATAGCTATCATATGGGCTGCACCTCCTCCCAACCCTAAGCAGCCCTATGGAGTTTTCTATGGAGTTACAAGAACACAATTCTTGTGCTTAAGCTTAGACCTTTCCACTTACTGCTCCTACTGGGAACAAGAAAGCATCAGCTATATGGCTCTTATTTAATCCTGGATAGTCAATATCTAGTCTGTTGATGAGACTAAGGAGTAAAGTAACTAATTCCTAAATCTAAGTTCTGATTTTCATCAACTATCACCTGAACTATTTCAAAAAATACTAGATAGATAGAACTGATATGCTAGAGAGATCAGTTGTAAGTCTATACACATAAACACAAATATGCATGTACATATATATTTCTATTTTTATACACACAAATGTGCATACATATATATACAATAACATATATTCATATATGTATATACAACATTGTATTGCAAATCATAAAAAATAGTTCCTCAAAAAAAAAAAATTCTCTACTTAGTTGTCAGTCAATCAACAATTCTTCATTAAACACTTTGTATTTACCAGGCTCAGGGCAAAGTACTGAGGACACATAGAAATGCAAATATAGTTTCCAGTCTTGAGGAGTTTATATTTTAATGGGATGGAAACCAAGGAAATAGCTACATATATTCAAGTTAGATGGATAGCAAGAGAAAGGAAGCATTTGAAGCAAATTTCATAGTATTTCCTCCATTAATGCCCTATGCTGTAATCTTCAGTTAATAGGGGCAGTTAGGTGGTGCAGTGGATAGAGTACGAGTGCAGGAGTCAGGAGGACCTGAGTTCAAATCTCACCTCAGACACTTGACACTCACTAGCAAGTCACTTAACCCCAATTGCCTCATCCTGGGTCATCTCCAGTCATCCTGATGAATATCTATTTGGTCACTGGATTCAACTGGCCTCTGAGAAGAAGTGACATGCACAGCCCTCCCTCACTCAAAAACAAAGTCAAATGCAAGTCATGTCATTATTTCTCTGATGGCATGGTATTCTTCAGCAGTGAAGGACAAACACACACACATATGAAGAGTATAGGAAGGGATGTGTCATTCATGAGGTATTCAGGGTGGAATGTTGCAAAGAGTAAGATGCAGTTAGATTAGTACCACTGCAATTGTTTGAGCAATCAAGAGTATTTAGCTATATTAGGCAGTTAGCTAATACATTGTGGAAGTCACGAAAAAATGAGTTCAAATCTGGTTTCAGATTTGAGAAAATCATTTGACCTCATTCAGAAGTTTTAGTTTCCTCATCCATAAAATGGGAATAATAGTAGTACCAATCTCAATTGTTGTTTTGTTTTGTTTTGTGTTTGAAGACCAAACAAGATATCATGAAAATTTTTGGCAACTTTAAAGTGCTTTATAAGCACTATTATATAGCATTTTAATTGAGAGCTGCTAGGGCCCTCCAATGTCATCTAATTCAATTCTCTCATTTTGCCTTGAAAAAATGGAAGTTCAGTGGTGGTTAAGTGGCTCATCCGAGCTCATCTAGTTAATAATCCCCAGGTTTGGGCTTTAAACCTTAAACATCCAACTCAAGCTGGTGATTTTTCCAAAGTACCCTTTTGTTTCATAACTTATGCTCAGAAAAATCAACTTGGCAACTGAAAACTTATTCCATACTTTGCTTCCATCCTCAAAATAGTTTAGAAACTTGATTATTCAGAGGACAGTATGTTAAAATATTTTGTCATTTCTGCTTTGGTGATAGCTTTTCCATGTCATCAGAATTACCTTTTCTTTGACATAGATAGAAGGCAACTTTCTTTTTGGAGTCATTATGACAAAATTAGAAGGAAGAGCCCTATTCCACTTCCATAATAGAGCATATGTCACACTTCAACCTTGGAAAAAAGACATACTCCTTTTCATCTTTGAAACATTTCAAGGAAAGGGAAAAGAAAGCAAAAAGCAGACAAGGAAGAGAAGAGATGTAGTATTACCTGATCAAAAAATGAAGGACTCCCACTGATAAGTTGATTTTCAAGAGTTTAATTTCACAGGTTATAAATGGAGTATTTATTCCATTTGTAAGATAGATAGACACAGAGCTGAAGCATTCACCTTTCACTGTACCCAACATTCATTTTCAGTTACCTGAAAGTTTCCGTTTATGTTCCATATTTGCCTCCTTAAATATACATGTATATACCAGGGAAGATGTGTAGTCTTCAAAGTAAAGTGAGCAGAACCAAGATAAAATTGTACATAATAACACAAAAAGCATATAATGATCAACTGTGATTGACTTAGCTATTCTGGGCAACACAATGGTCTGAGAAAATTCCAAACGACTTCTAATGAAAAATAAAATACACTTCCAGAGAAAGAACTGATGGAATTTTAATGCAGATAGAAGCATACTTCAAAAAGAATGTCTATGTTTTTCAACCTGGCTAATATATAGAGATATTTTGCATGACTTCAAAGGTATAATTTATATCAAATCAATTGCCTTCTCAAAGGTCAGAGGGAAAAAGGGGAAAGATTAGGAACATATTTTTTATATGAATTAAAGACTGTACATTTATTTTGGTAATCCTCATGTTTTTCTAGGTTAGACACCTTATAAAGGTAAGGCTTAAAGTATGTATATGTCTTGATATAATATATAATTTCACATATATATAAATAAGATTAATTTTATTGCATATATGTACATATATATGTACATATATATGCATATGTGAAGTACAAAATCTTAGGGTTTTTTCTCTATATACCACTAGAGAAACAAAAGAAAGGGGAAACAGAGGGGAAAAAGAAACAAACTTTGCATGATATAAGCATGATGGAGAAAAATTAAATTCTACATTGACTTTGTCAAAAAAAGTGTTTCTTTTTGTTCTTATTAATGTATCATTTCTCTATTGCTAGGGTGACAGCATTATACACAATTAGCATTCTGAAAGGAGGATTGATCATTGCATTGATAAGATTTCTTGCTTTTCAGAATTTATTTTTACAGTATTGATTTTATAGTATAAACTGTCCTGTTTCTGCTCACTTCAATCTATGTCTTCCCAAGTTTCTTTGAAATGGTCTCCTTTATTTCTTATAACACAATAATATTTCACCATATTCATAAATCATAGAATTAAATTTTTTATGATACAAACATAAATGATTTGTCTTTAATATATGAAGACATGAGGTGGTTATTTTCTTTTCTAGTACTGGAAATGAGTTATACTCTGATAGTAACACCACTTGTACCAATACAAGTAAGAATTACAATAGTGATAGAGATTACTGGAATTAAGAATCTAGGCTGCATCTTTGGAACAGATATTGTCACTTATATACTGTTATTTGATTTTCACAAAGAGACAGTAAATATAATGGAAGAGTACTGGATGTCATATCAGTGAACCTAGATTTAAAACATAACTGTTAGTAGATGTATGAATCAATTAAGTTCTATTAAAGTTTCTGGGCCTGCCTTTAAGTATTAGATGGTTTCTATGGCCCCATAAGAAACTAAATAGTCACATATCACCAATAATTGCCTGTATGTCTTTGGCAAGTAGCTTAACCTCTTTTTGCCTTAGTTCTCTTAATCATAAAATGAGAATTTTCTACCTCAAAATCATGCAACTCTAAGATTAAATGTGAAGTTTGGCATCATTAAGAACATTCTCTAACCAAATCAATATAGTCTTCTAAGTTGGGCTGTTTAGAGAGGTCCAAAATTTCAGTTGAGCAGAATGTTAGAAATCTGATAAACTGTCATTTACCCACTGACCTCTAGGGCAAGATTCTCTTTTTAAATTTCTCTATCAATAGAAAAGCAATGATGATGTTTTGCTCATAAGCATGATTAAAATTTCCCTAGTTTATCTGATTGATGTTGTCTACTTCAGGCCCTATTTGAAGATTCATTAAATAGATTCTGGTGAACCATTCTTTCTAAGGAGGGAGCTCCCTAGAGAACCAAATATTTGCATGAAATAATCTCCTGAAATTCATAAGTTGTTCATAAAGAAAAATTCAATTAACCAATAAACCTTTTTGTTCCTGTTGTGTCAGGCACTGGAGATACTAATAGAATAAAAAAGTCCCTGTTTTCAAGAAGTTTGCTTTCTTGTAGTAGACAAAGTAAATATAAGAGGATTGGATGGGGTGCCAGCATTGTGGGGATCATGAGTGACTGTCATGTAGGAAGTGATGTTAGAGCTGAACTTTGAAGGAATATAGAGACTTATAAAAGGAGGAAATAGGTAAATGGGAAGCACTAACTATAGTAATAATAATAAGGACATTGTCCCTGAGGTTAATGCTTTTTTTAAAATGTGAAGACTTGATTGTTTTTATTTTGTTTCCAACATTAATCAACAAAGGCCTCTCCAAATGAGTGATTAAGTGATAATGTAGCATCTGAGTTAGAGAAGGGAAAAAGAAAGATTCCCTGCCACAGAACATGTATTTCCAGAAGTGATTAATTTAAATATTATAATTTACTACTGCCTGGAAATAGGAGGGTGTATTTCTCAAAATCTGCATACGTATTGGCAAAGTGATGTGGCAGCAACTCATAGATGGTCTCATAGTTTATTTTTTCTACAGGAAAAGCCATAAACCTAATGCATGTTAGAAATATTCCTCCACTTTCCCTTAGGAGATTTCAAAGATAGTAATCAGTGGAAAAAATACTTTATTTGATGAATTTATATGTAAGATCTAGAATTTTTCACAATGGAAACTGAATATAGTGCTTGAAAATATAGGACTGGAATGTTTTCTAAATTACTCTATAACAAGAGTGCTGTGCAAGATGTTCTTTATATTTTCAGGTATTATGGGGCTTTTTTGATGAAATTCAGATGGAAATGATCTTAGAACAAGTTCTTATACTTATGTTTATGTTGATTCTTTGACAAATGGATTAAATGATGATTGGTGTTGTTTATTTGACTTTCCCTACTCTCACATGGACCATTCCTCTATACTAACTATTGAGTTTTCAGAGATGGTTCATAGGATCATCTCACTCTCAAATCCATGGATTAATCATTCAGCTTCCAAATCACAGCTCCTTCAAATTTTGGGAGGGAGAGAGGGGAGGTAAATGAAGAAAGAAATTGTCTAGAGAGAATGATGCCAGTGTTAATTTATTTTCCCAAATGGATAAACATTGATTTCACTGCTACATACTGGATAGACACTCTTTTAACACTTGTAGATTCTCTGACTACTCTCTGTGACCTTCAGCTAAATCCTGAGGCTCTAGTTAAGTTTATCAATTGTCCTGTTCACTTCTAAAACTCATAGACTCATCGTTATTAAAAGAGAAAATAATTTTTGTTCTTTTGAATTCTCAAGTTTCTATATGTTTCTTCATTCTGGAAATTGACAGAAAAATGTCTGATATATAGAAAAAAACAACTTCTATCTTCTTTTTCAACTAAAGATGGGTAAAATGATTTTTTTTTTAAATTGCCAGTATGAAGGATAAATGAATAAAAGAAAAACTCTCCCCCTATAGCCATTGTTTAGCCTTTCACATAGTCATGAATCTTTGCCTACACATGCTTGTTTTCTCTCACTGCAAAAGGAAAGCTGTTTTGGAAACAAGGACAGGGAATTGGCAATGTTTGAACAGCTCTGATTTTGAAACTGAAAAATCCTCTAATAAGAAGGCAAATTGGTGGGCTGCGGAGTCAGGACATCTGTGTATTAGCCCTAGCTATGCTATTATATGTGTTAAAATTAGACATATCAATTTATCTCTCTGAGTCTAGGTGCCAAAAGAGGTTATCCCACATGGTCACATTATGGATGAAATATGACAGATATATAAAAAGAACTTTAAAAAGTATAAATGTTTATTTGTCACACATATTCATATAATGTTACTTATTCTATTCCATACTCAATTATAGGAGCCCAGATACTCATAACTATGTTGTATAAGGACAAAGTAAAATGAATGGGAAATAGAAATATTTGGGGTAGATCCATAGTCTTCACATATATGAAAGCCAGTAAATAGAAGAGGGCAGAAAAAAGAAGTTTTGGCAGACACTGGATATGTGGTCAAGCAAATAATAGAATTATGAGCTTACTATTAGCATAAGCTATTTCTGGAGCATGGATTTCCAGAGTTTGACTCCTATATTCCAAATATGTATGGACACAAATAGGACAAAGAAACAACCATCATAAATAAATTTCCTTGTTTAACTACTAGACTTCCATTTCTAATGACAGATTTAGAGCATGTTGTTGGGAAATATTCACTTAGCATGCCAATATAGTGTTTTGATATTCATTTGATTAAGCAGATTGAAACTATCTAATATCAGTGAAAGATTATTATTAGTAGATTGCTAATAAAATACAAAAGATGATGGGTAAGAAACTATAGAATATATACTTAATACTATTATTTAACCTGTATTAAATGTGGAGAGCATTAGAAATGATTGGACTTATCAAAGTCTTTTTTTTCAGTTTACAAACTGTAATCAACATAATTTGCAGTGATAAAAATCTTCAGGAAACATGAGAAGGAGACTGTGTGACAGCATTAGTATTCAGTGAAATGAATGGCCTTGGTGGGTTAATCTTATTTTATAAGCTGTTACAATACCTACAACTCATCTTCATAGTTCAAAGTTATGCTTAGCAGTATTTTTCTTGTTAATTGCCCAAGATGCTCCATGGTGACATTAGCTACATTGGCTACAATAAAGAGACTAAAGAATCAAGTCATTGTATTATTCAGCTAACACAATTGCTAATAAAGATCAGTAGTGGCAGGATAAATTGTAGTGAGACAGTTAATACAAATGGAGACTCAAAGGGTCTACCTGTACAGATTGCAAAATTTATACTTTGTACAGAGATAAAAAAAAGAGGAAATAAGGCTGAACCTAATCACATACACATATGTACATTCAAAATTCATATATATGTACATGTGTGTGCATATATGTGTATATATGCACACATCTATCTGTCTATCTATATACATATATATAGTATTGAGAGAGAGAGATACCATTCTTAAAATCCTAGAAGTTGGGAAAGAAAGGAAGTTCTGAATAAAATCATGTCAACAAAGTGACAAAGTTCTCTTTATTCAACTGCTGAAATTATTTTATCCATGATACCATGAAGTTACACTATCTGTCATAGAATCATTCATGATGTTGTTAATTCATCACTAGCAGTAATGTCTCATGGTGCTCCATATACACTATTTACAGATCTGCCCATGCATAGGAGCAGGACTACAAACTAATGAGGGTTTAGAAATGAGTTATTATTTGTTATTAAATGGTTTAGGCTCTTGTGCACGTTATCACTTTTTAATTAATAAATGATATTTGATTAAACAGAGGAATCATAGAATCAAAGATTTCTAGGACTATAACAGGACTTTATAGGTTGTGCTTTACAAAGGATTTTCCAACCAATATGACACCCCAAATCATCGTGACCCAGCTTTAGCTTAAGCTCAACAAATCACAAAGAGAGTTCGCTGATTCCTAGTCTTTATTTTGGCAGGCATTTTGGTATGTATAATTTTTGGAAAGTCTTTTTTAATATTTATTTTAATTTTGAGGATATATAACATCTGTGTTTTATTTCTACTCAGCCATTATGGGACATTTACAGGACAACAACAACCATTTAAGTGGCAGAAGAGCATAATCATGCTTCCCTTGTGACTTTTTCTTCACTTTCAACATGGTCATCTTTCAAGTCTTGCTCATTTGTGATGGCTGTGAGACCCATCACCATTCTTATTGCATTTTCCTGAACCCATTATACTTTATCTAAATGATGGGATCCAAAAATAAATATAATACTCCAGGTTTTTGTGTAGAGTAGATTGGAATAGCACCATATATTTAAAAGTTGTACTAATATGAAGAAGTCCATAAGCTAAAGATTGTAAATACAGTAGAAAGCATTTTATAAATTTCAGTAAGTATAGGAGTATTGTTTTGAGAATAAACTTCAGGCCACTTGAAAAGATGGAGGAATTAGATGAAGTTAAGGAAGTGAATACCAGTCTGACATAAAAGTGTGCCATTTTATTGATGGAGGACTCAATTATCTAGATTTCCTCTGCTTTTCTCTCTTGGCTAAAAGATGAACAGCGTATGACTTTGTAACTTAACTAAATTGTCTCTTTTTTTCCTTCAAATTATGGAGGAAGCAACATGGGAAACTTATTTTGGAGTTGATTCTGACTGACAAGTGAGGGATTTTGCTGAAATAAAATGACTAGACCTCATGGTACAACTACTATTACTACTAGCCACCACATCATAATTTTCATTATAAGGGGGGAAAGGAATGTGTGTGTGTGTGTGTGTGTGTGTGTGTGTGTGTGTGTCAGGGGAGTAATAGAGGTAGGTAATCTGATATATTTTTGAGAAGCAATTTTCAAAGGAATCAGAAGAAGGATAGTTAGAGACTAATCTCCCAATATTTGGGGGAAAATTTAGTTCAAGAGCCATAGGAAGCTGTCAAAAATGAAATTTATTGAAGTGGGTATCAGCGCAAAGAGACTGGCTTGGATATATGTAAAAGTTATCTAGTGATATGGTGATTATGTACCACAAATTGGTTGTTTCCAGTTGTTTTCCTACTATAAACATATTTTAGTTAAATCATATTGTATGTATGGAGAATAAATTATACTTTTATAATGAGTTTTTGTTTTGTACTAGGTCATCTAATTTGCATATCTAACTAGATATTTATATCTACGTAGATGATATAGACAAACCTAGATTGATATCTGTTTATAGTAGATAGTACAGGTCTTTCTGTAAATTTACAAATGACCCTATTCAAAGGCCAGATGGCAACTAAAAACATGTAGTTCAGGCATTTATAATGGATTAAAGACCAAGTTAAATTTTTAATCTAGGCTTTCTAATTCCATACCCTTTCTAGTCAACATTTGCTATTTTTGTACAAGTAGAAAGGAAAAAAATAACACTTCAATGACTTAATTTTCAAGCATTTTATGAAACTGATATGAATGGCTTAAAAGTAATGTTACTGGTTACTTTATAGCGAACCATTATGCATATATAACAAAGTGTTATCTTCTTCAAATTGAAATCTGGGGGGGGGGAAGCAAAATCTCTGAATTTATTTTGATCATATCATTTTTCACAAATTTTTTGAGCTCTGCTTTGTGAATTCTTATAAGGACTATGTCACATTCTGGTGAACATACTCAGTATTGGAAACCCATTGTGTGTGTGTGTGTGTGTGTGTGTGTGTGTGTGTTGTGTGTGTGTGTGTATAATTATTTAAATATACTCTTCATGAAGGCCGTTATATAAAGTGGGTGATAAAATTCAGTAATGGATTTTTAGGTCACAAACTAGGTGTGGTTATAAAAAATTCAACTTCTAACTTCTGTGGTTTATAAAGAGAAAAGAAAGCAATTTCAAACATGTCTTTGAGTATCATTAGAGTCAGGGCACAGGTAGATGATTACTTTGAAGAAGTCAACATTTTCACCTAGGTCTATAAGTTATAATGGCAAGTTTGTGAATGGTATTAGTTTATAACTTTATAGTCATCTCTCACAGATCTAAATCCAGCATGTAAAGCTGTAGCAAAGTGAATTTTTCTTAGTTATTTTTTGAATTCAGGAGAGTTTCGACAGCTGGAATAAATAGTTCCAGCAATTTAAGCAGTTTGTGTAATTTATACATAGTGAACACATAATTATTTATTTCAAAACATAAACATGTCCAAAGCCATAATTGGATTCTGTATTTCTTTATGATACTGAACAAGACAGAAGAAAATCTCTAAAGCAGTAAAGTCAGATTTCAAAGGCAAGTTGTACATGGAACATGTCACTTTTGTTTACAGTTGTTTCTACTGTTACTGTGAAAGTGCTTACCCTGAAAATTGCTGTGAAAAGTTGTCTCTGAAGGTAAAAGAGAGGAATTTGAGTTTCTGAATCATAATATTTTCCAAGCTTTCAAGGACCTCAAAAAGCATCTAATACAAATCTCTAAATTTTTAATATTTATTCATTATTACACCCACTGTCCCTAATTGATCAAAATTAAATAAAAAAAACCCTTCATAACAAATGTGAATATTCCAGCAAAACATATGCTTACATTGTCTAAGTTGATACACATACACACACACACATACACACCCACACAAACATTTCATATTTTAAGTAGAACAAATCTGACTAGAGATAAATAACATGTTTTACTTTGGTCCTCTGAAGCCTTCAGTTGTCATTGCACTTATCAGAATACAAAAGCTTTTCAGTGGTTATTTTCCCCCCTTATTATTATTGTTCTTCAAATTTTTCTCCTAGTTCTGCTCTCCTACTGTGCATCAGTTAAATGCTATCTTCCCAATTTCTTCTGAAATTTTCTATCTTATCCATTTTTGTGGCACAACGGTATTCCATTGTATTCATATATAATAATTAATAGTTAGTTTAGCAGTTCCTTATTAGCTGGGAATTCTTTTTCCTTCCATTTTTGTGGCACAATGGTATTCCATTGTATTCATATATAATAATTAATAGTTAGTTTATCAGTTCCTTATTAGCCGGTAACCTCTTTTTAGGTACCACCAAAAGAGCTACACTATTTAATTTTTCTACATAAAGGTAATTTTGCTCAAAGTGATAACCTTTAGCATCCCTTTCATTTTTATACATGAAGAGTTTTTTTCAGTGGTTTAATTTGTTTATTTATTTTTGTTTTCAACATTGATTTGCACAAGATTTTGAGTTCCAAATTTTCAACCCATCACTCTCCTCCTCTGACCCCAAGACACTGTGCATTCTGATTACTCCTTCCCCCAATCTGCCCTCCCTTCTATCACAACCCTCCCTTTCCTTATCCCATCCTCTCTCCTTTTTTGTAGGGCAAGTTAGACTTCCATACCCCATTACCTGTATTCCTTATTTCCCAGGTGCATGCGAAAACAATTCGCAACATTTGTTCCTAAAACTTTGAGTTCTGCCTTCTTTCCCTTCCTCCCTCCCAACCCATCCCCACTGAGAAGGCAAGCAATATAGGCTATACATATGTAGTTATGCAAAATACTTCCATAATAGTCATGTAGTGAGGGACTAATTATATTTCCCTCCATCCTATCCTGCCCCCATTTATTCTATTCTCTCTTTTCACTTTGTTCCTCCCCAAAAGTGTTTACTTCTAATTGCTCCCTCCTTCCATTTGACTTCCCTTCTGTCATCACCCCCTACACCCCACTTATCCCATTCTCCCCTACGTTTCGATAGTGTAAGATAGATTTTCATACCAAATTGAGTGTGCATGTTATTCCCTCCTTAAGCCACATGTGATGCGAGTAAGCTTCACTTTTTCCCTCTCTCCTTCTCCCTTTTCTCCTCCATTGAAAATGCTTTTTTCTTGACTCTTTTATGATAACTTGCCTCATTTCATTTCTCTCTTTCTCCTCCCAATATATTCCTCTCTCACCCTTAATTTCATCTTTTTAGATATCACCCCTTCCTATTCAACTCACACTGTGCCCTCTGCCTATAGATGTGTATATAATCCCCCCAACTACCCAAATACTGAGAAAAGTTTCAAGAGTTACAAATATTATCTTTCTATGTAGGAATGTAAACAGTTCAACTTTAGTAAAGTCCCTTATGACTCCTCTTTGCTGTTTACCTTTTCATGCTTCTCTTGATTCTTGTGTTTGGAAGTCAAATTTTCTATTCAGTTCTGGTCTTTTCATAAAGAATGCTTGAAAGTCCTCTATTTCATTGAATGACCCTTTTCCCCCTGAAGTATTATACTCAGTTTTTCTGAGTAGGTGGTTCTTGGTTTTAATCCTAGTTCCTTTGAATTGTGGAATATCATATTCCAAGCCCTTTGATACCTTAATGCAGAAGCTGCTAGATTTTGTGTTATCCTGATTGTATTTCCACAATACTCAAATTGTTTCTTTCTAGCTGCTTGCAATATTTTCTCCTTGACCTGGGAACTCTAGAATTTGGCTCCAACATTCCTAGGAGTTTTTATTTTTGTATCTCTTTCAAGAGGTGATTGGTGAATTCTTTCAATATTTATTTTACCCTATGGTACTAGAATATCAGGGCAGTTTTCCTTGATAATCCCTCCAAAGTGCCATAATCAAGGGAGTTTACTCCTTTCCTGGCCTGTGCTCTTGTCTGGAAGCAACCACAGGCTTTTCTGCCCAGGAACTGTGAGTATAATTCCCTTTCCAGCACTTCCACCAGATGCACTAGCCAGTGCTCCTCCTCACCCCAGGACTGCCACTCAGGCCTGAGATCCAGATCAGCTGCTTGATTCACCTAGGGTCTTTAGGCCAAGAGCTCTGCTACCTCAGTGGCTGCTGCTGCCCTGGGCCTGGGGCTAGTGTAGGACATTGCTCCCTTCTCACCCAGGTGAAAGAGCTTTCTCACTGACCTTTGAAGGTGTCTTTGGTAGCTGCTGCCTGTGATTGTCCACCCTGAAATCTGCTCCAGTGCTCTCCCTGCCATGTCCTGCATCCAAGGCTGCTCTGTGCTCTGCTCTGAGCCCAGTAAAATAGACCTTTCCTGTCAGCCCTCCAGGCTATCTTGGGCTGGAAATCCCTTTCACTCTGTCATTTTTTTGACTTCTGCTGCTCTAGAATTTGTTTAGAGTCATGTTTTAAAGGTATTTTATGGGTGTGGGTGGAGAGCTTCAACAGGTCTATCCTTCTACTCTGCCATTTTGACTCTGACCCCAGATGAAGAATTGGAGATCCAGGGAAAAGTGGATTGTTCTCCTTCACACAGTGAGTTAGTATCAGTTTAACAAGTTAAAAAACAATTCAATAAATCTCATTCCTCTCACTTTCAACCCTGTGCCATTGTCCCCCAACCTTATTTGGTTTGAAAGTGACATTTCTGGCTGATAGTCATTCATCTGCATTTTATCATTCATGTGATAGAATTCTAATGCATTCATGTGATAGAATTCTACCTTATGGTAGTTAATCCAGGATAGAAGATTTGATCATTTCACTAAATTTAATACTAATTTCCTCCTCTGTTATTTTTTTGCAGTAAAGTAGGTATGAGAGAAATAGCTTAATGAAATGTATTTCTTATTCCTCAAAATTTATTCTTTCCCCATTGCTAATATGTCAAAGCACTCATACACACACACACACACACACACACACACACACACACACACACACACACATATATATACATTCTCTATCCCCTTACTTCTCAGGTCATAACACTAGGGAAAGATGTCTGGATTGCAGAAGGAAATAAGGACAAAATAACTGAAATATGAATAAGAAGAGAAAAAGGGAAAATATTAAAAAATTGAGGAAATGAAAACTCATACTGTGGCTAACCATCCTCTAAGAAACTGACAATAATGTAATATATTACAACTAGAGCTAGTCAGTTCATTGATGAACAAGAAAGTTGATCACATAACAAATTCTGGTCAGTCTCTACAAATCATTATAAAAGGGCTATTAGCATACAGTTCATGGAAACATATTCATTATCTTTGGAAGAAAGAAACTGGGAACTTGACAGATGGGATATACTCTAAATACATCAACAAAATTATTAAATGTAGAAAAGCAGAGAATAAAGGTCTACAAACACAAAATAAAATAGATTCTCAAGAGATTCTCAACATCCCCATCTATGCTTTCAATTTCCCTGAAACACCAGTGACCCCCACACTGGATATATGAAAATACCAGAAGAAAGAAAAAAAAATCATTGCTTCATTTTGATTCAACATGGACTTTGAACATGTGTTTCTTTTATCCACATGGACCTAAAATCAAATGGAAGGTGTTAAAATTGAACCAACACTTGGATGACAAATTTGAGAGATGTTTTCAGGAAACTACTTTTAGATCTTATACTTTCTGTTTCAGTGTAGATGTTTTAAGCTCTGTGGTGATGTTGTAACAGGAAAATGACGTTGTAAAATGTAGTGGAATTCAGTTATGTGAGATTTATTGTTAAAGGAGCTAACATTTTAGAATGTACATGTGCACAAATGCCCTCACTAGTGCTTGGAATGAGGAGGGGGAAAAAGAAAAGGATTTATAGAGGTTAAGTATAGGGGTATGGCTAGACGTCTGTAAACTCTTTCCTTTGGCCATTACTGATAAGAGGAAAACAAGCAAAAAGAGAGCTGGGGATGTCAAAAGTCAAATTAGAGTATTTCCATTTAATTAGATTCAAGCAGACAGTGAATGATACTCTGTGGAGTAGGAGCTGAGGGATAATGGTAGATGAGTAAAGCTATTTTTAAGGGCTATTGATGACATAATATTGCAAAAACCTCAAGTAATTTATGCCACCCAGAGGATATGATATTATAGTTGAGGTCTATGAATAGATTTAAACATCATTTTATATTGATAATAATTAAGAATTCATAAAATGATTCACAATGGTTCTTAGGTATTTTTTTTCATAAAAGTTTGCTGTGCAGCTAATATTGGGAAAATTTTATTGTAGAAAGTGGAATTTTATCTAGAACTTAAAGACTGTCAAGGGAGCTGAGTCAGAAATGATGAATGAGAGAATTACAAACATGGGGGACAGCCCATGAAAACACCTTTATGGGATCCAGTGTAACTGGATTGCATAGAATGTAGGGTAGTAGAGTACAGGGTGTAAGAAAGTTGAAAAGATATGGTAGGTTATAAAGGGAATTATATGCCAAATAGAAGAGTTTATATTTGACCCTAGAAGTGTTAGGGAGCTACTGGAGTATATTGAGTAAAGACAGAATGTGGTCAGGTCTGAATTTATGAACATCACTTCAGCAGTGGCATATATGCCACTGGATTGGACTGGGGAAACTTGAGATCCCAGCAGCTAGCTATCACATAATTTTCATCTTGCACCAGGATGGTGGCAGTGTCAGAGGAGAAAAGGAGGCATATTTGAGAAATGTCATGAAGATAAAATTGATGTCTTAGTAAATAAACTGGAGCATGGAGTGAGAGAGAAGTATAAAATAAAACTTAGGTTGCAAGCCTTTGTGAACTGAGAGTAAAATGGTCCTCTCAAAAATAAAAGGGAATTTGAGAAATGCAAATAAATATAACTTTGAGATTCCATCTCACATGTTAGACTGACTAAAATAATAGAAAAGGAAAATGATAAATATTGGAGGAGATGTGGAAAATTCAGGTATTAATATGCTGCTGGTGAAAATGTGAACTGATTCAGCCATTCTAGAGAGTAATCTGGAATTATACACAAACAGTTACAAAACTCTTTGACCCACAAATACCGTTATTAGATCTGTTTCTCAAGTTGATCAGGAAAAAAGTAAAAGAACCTATGCATTCTAAAAATATTTAGAATAACTTTCTTTGTGATAACAAGGAATTAAAAATTTGGGGGATGTGCATTAATTACAAAATGGCCAAATAAGTTGTTTTATATGACTGTGATGGAATACTACTGTACTCTGAGAAATTATGAGCAAGTTGATTTTAGAAAAAAATGGAAAGACTTACATGAAATAATTATATTGTGAGTAATATTAGTATTCAACTACAAAGGTCTTTTGAAGAACCTCTCCACCTCCAAAAAAAGAATTGATCTTTGGAATTGTGTATTGTATGCTGAGATATAGAAAATTCTACAAAGATATATCTGTAGTTCCAGAGAGATAGAGATATATATCTCACCATACAATATATATTTCCATATGCTCACATGTATGTATGTATGCATACATATATACATGTATATATTATTATATAGTTATATGCATATTCCTACATATATATTTAATGTATGTATGTGTATATCTATATGTTAAATTTTGACTTTACCTAGTGCAGGATTGGGAGGGAGTAAGACAACTCAGAACTCGAAATGTAACAAATTTTAAAAAAGTAAGTGGATTCCTGGAGCAAAGCCACGAAAAAAGACAAAACAAAGGAATTAAAATATAAAAAATAATGGAAAGTTAGGAAGAGAGGAAGATAATGAAGAGAATATAATCTCAATGATAATGGTGGAAACATAAATATAATTAGGGGAAAGTTAATTAGTTCAGTTTGGACATGGTACATTTTACGTGTCACATTTTAGGAAGTTGTAAATGTCTACAGAGATGAAAGGTCAGCAGAGAGATTGACTCAATAATTATGTCTGGTAAAAAATCATTAGTATAAATATAAATGAGCCCATGAGAGGTGATAAGAACAAATCAAATAATCCAGTGAGAGAATAGGGGAGTGTCCATTTTAGAGCCCTAGAGAATACCCATGGTTAGCAGTTATCATCTGCGTGAAGATCCAGCAAAGAGATTGTAAAGAGATACTCAAATAGGTAGAAGGAGAACCAAGAGGACCCAGCAAATTCTAAAGAAAAAAGTGCATCAAAATGAAGAGACTGATCAACAATGTCAAAGGCTATCAAGAGGTCAAAGAGGATGAACATTGAAAAAAGACCGTTAGATTTGGAAATTAAGAAATTATTAGTAACTTTTGAGAGAGTAGTTTCTGTTGAATAATGAGGTCAGATGCCAAATATTTTTAAGATGAGAAGAAAATGAAAAGAAGCATCATCAAAGCACATAATGCAATTACCTTGTCCAGGAATTCAGGAACAAAAGAGAGGTAGGTATCAAGCACTAGATTTTGCTCTTTTGTTTAGAATGAGAGATAAGATCATGTTTGTAAGCAGAAGGAAACGAGCTAGTAGACAGGAAATAAATGAAGATTAATGAGAATAGGGATAATAGAGGGATCAATCTACTAGAAGAGGTGGTATGCAATGGGTTTGTTCTGCATGTAAAGAGGTTTGCTTTGACAAAGTGAAGGGCTAACATATTATGTGAGACAGGTTTTAATGTGGAAACAGAGAGGATATCTGAGAGAGATGATGATGAGGAAAGAATAGGAAGGTCTTGCTGAATGGCATCAATATATTTAGTGAGATGTGAGACAATGTTCTCAGCCGAAAGGGAGGGAAAAACTATCTGATTTGAGAAGAGATGAAAAGGTATGGAAAAGGTATGGAAAAGGTAAGGAAGATGGGTGGAATACTGAGTCAATTAAGGAGGTGTGAATTGATTACAAGAACTCCTTTGATGCTACCTAACAAATACTAGTGTATCCAATCAGTAAGTTTTAATGTTTTGTGTTATTTTTTTTTTTCTGAATTCATTTGGTATCATGTGAGAAGGAAAAATGGTGGAAGTAATTCAAGGCTAAAGATTAGCAGGACAAGATTGCAAGAAAGAAATTCAAGAGAAGTACAATTAAACTTGTTAACTAAGGGGTTAAGATTGGGTTAGGGAGAAAGGTATAGCCAATGCAGGACTGACAGTTTGGGAGAGAACTATGGGCTCAAAGAATCCGTAGTCATGGTAAGGGTAAAGAGCAGTGTTTAGAGTTGTAAGGCAGAGGGAGAGGTAGAATTACGATAAATATTGATCAGATAAAAGACTTCAGAACATGGGAATGGCACATTTGTAGGTTTTGGAAATATGCAGCTGAGATGACATGAAGATGTAAATTAATGAATCAAGTAACTGGGAGTCTGAGGACATTTAAGGGAGTATCAATTTGTATGTTGATGTCTTCTAATACAAGATCAAGAGTGGGGGAGGAAAAAACTGATTCTGGCACTGAACACATTGAAGAAAGAAGGGGAATATCTTGAAACCCATTAGATAACAGGTACCAAAATTTTGATTGTGGGATGAATTGATTGAAAATAAAGTAAGAATGCATACTGAGTGGCACATATAAATGAAAATCCTGGAAGTGGCAAAGTGAAGAAAGGAATGTTCAAAAACCCCAAACTCAATGAAATGAGTCAGGAGAATGAGTAAATTAGTTGCCAATATTGACAACAGTGAATAGGGAGGCTATGTCATCATAATGGAGCCAGATCTCAATGAGAACCAGGAACTACAAAAAGATCTTAAGGAAAAGATTTAACATGAAAATTAATTTGTCACAGAGTGTAGATTCCATATAGCACAGACGAAGGAGTGGATTGATTTAGAGGGGAACTTAATCTTAAAGGTAGAAAATAGATAAACAACTTAGAAAACGTATTTCTAAAAATAAAGAACTGGACATTCAGGACGACTGGGATGAGGGAGGTATAATGGGCAGGCATTTGTAGCAGTTGTTAGTCATTGATTAATGACATCAGAAAGCTTATTAACATCACTATGGTTCAGTTTCAGGGTATTATCATCTTGTAGTATTTTTTTTATTTATTTTAAGTTTTCAACATTCATTTCCACAAAATTTTGAGTTTCAAATTTTCTCCCCATCTTTCTCCTCCCCTTACCCCAAAACACCTTGCATTCTGATTACCCCTTCCACCAATCTATCCTCCCTTCTAACACCCCTCCCTTCCCTTATCCCCATCTTCTCTCTTGTCCTGTAGGGCAAGATAAATTTCTATACCCCATTACCTGTATTTCTTATTTCCCAGTTGTACCCAAAATAATTCTCAACATTTGTTCCTAAAACTTTGGGTTCCAACTTCTTTCCCTTTCTCCCTCCCCACCCATCCCCACTGAGAAGGAAAGCAATTCAAAATATATTTGTAGTTTTGCAAATGACTTCCATTATAGTCATGTTGTGTAAGACTAACTATTTCCCTCCATTCTATCCTGCCCCCCATTTCTTCTATTCTCTCTTTTGACCCTGTCCCTCCCCAAGACTGCTTAATTCTAATTGCTCTCTCCTCCCATTTGTCCTCACTTCCATCATCCCCCCTACCCTGCTTATACTCTTCACCCCTTTTATGTAGTGTAAGATAGATTTTCATACCGAATTGAGTGTGCAAATTATTCCTTCCTTTAACCAAATATGATGGAAGTAAGCTTCACTTTTTCTCTCTCGCCTCCCCCCTTTTCCCCTCCATTGAAAAAGCTTTTTCTTGCCTCTTTTATGATAGATAATTTGTCCCATTCTATTTCTCCCTTTCTCCTCCCAATATACTCCTCTCTCACCCCTTGATTTTATTTTTTAGAAATGATCCCTTCCTATTCAACTCACCCTGTGCTGTGTGTGTGTGTGTGTGTGTGTGTGTGTGTGTGTGTGTGTAATCCCTCCAACTACCCAGATACTGAGAAAAGTTTCAAGTTACAAATTTTATCTTTCCATCTAGGAATGTATACAGTTCAACTTTAGTAAGGCCCTTATAATTTCTCTTTCCTGTTTACCTTTTCATGCTTCTCTTGATTCTTGTGTTTGAAAGTCAAATTTTCTTTTCAGCTCAGTTCTTTTCATCAAGAATGTTTGAAAGTATTCTATTTCATTGAATGACCATTTTTCCCTTGAAGTATTAGACTCAGTTTTTCTGGGTAGGTGATTCTTGGTTTTAATCCTAGTTCCTTTGACTTCTGGAATATCATATTACAAGCCCTTCATCCCTTAATGTAGAAGCTGGTAGATCTTGTGTTATCCTGATTTTATTTCCACAGTATTCAAATTATTTCTTTCCAGCTGTTTGCAATATTTTCTCCTTGACCTGGGAACTCTGGAATGTGGCTACAATATTCTTAGGAGTTTCTCTTTTTGGATTTCTTTCAGGAAATGATTGGTGGATTCTTTCACTATTTATTTTGCCCTCTGGTTCTAGAATATCAGGGCAGTTTTCCTTGATAACTTCCTGAAAGATGATGTCTAGGCTCTTTTTTGATCATGACTTTCAGGTAGTCTGATAATTGTTACATTGTCTCTCCTGGATCTATTTTCCAGATCAGTTGTTTTTCCAATGAGATATTTCACATTATCCTCCTTTTTTTTCATTCTTTTGATTTTGTTTTATAATTTCTTGGTTTCTCATAAAGTCATTAACTTTCATCTGTTCATTCTAATTTTTAAAGAACTATTTTCTTCAGTAAGCTTTTGAACCTCCTTTTTCATTCGGCTAATTCTGCTTTTTAAAGCATTCTTCTCCTCATTGGCTTTTTGAACCTCTTTTGCCAGTTGAGTTAGTCTATCTTTAAAGGTATTACTTTCATCAGCATTTTTTGGGGTCTCCTTTAGCAAGCTGTTGACTTGCTTTTCATGATTTTCTTACATCACTCTCATTTCTCTTCCCAATTTTTCCTCTACCTCTCTTGCTTGATTTTGAAAATCCTTTTGGAGTTCTTCCATGGCCTGAGATCATTGCATATTTATTTTGGAGATTTTGGATGCAGAAGCCTTGACTTTTATGTCTTTCCCTGATGGTAAGCATTGTTCTTCCTCATCTGAAAGGATGGAGGAGAATACCTGTTCACCAAGAAAGTAACTCTCTATAGTCTTATTTTTTTTTCCCTTTTTGGGCATTTTCCCATCCAGTTACTTGACTTGTGGTCCTTTGTCAAGAGTAGGGTATACTCTGAGGACCTGTAAGATCTCAGTTCCTCTAAGGTGGCACAATCAAGGGAAAGGCATTTACTCTCTGGCTAGGCTGGTGGCTGAGATTCAGATGAGCTGCTTAGTTCCCCCAAAGGCTTTAAGTTGATGCTCCACCAACGCCTGCTGTGGCCACCGCCAACCCAGGTGCCACCTCCTGCTACTACTGCAGCTCCCGCCTGGGGCCAGAGCTAGAGGAGAACTCTGCTCCCTTGTCATGGAGGTGGAAAAGCTCTCTCACTGACCTTTAAAGTGTCTTTTTGGCCTGTTAGTTGAGGAATCTGCAAACCTCCACTGCTGGGGATTCCACCTTGGAGTCCTGCTCTGGCCCTGCTCCTCTGGCACTGCGCAGCCAAGACTGGGCTGTGCTTCACTTGGCATCCTGTTGGCCTTCCATGTCACCCTAGGCTGGAAATCTCCTCCACTCCATCGTTCTGTGGCTTCTGCTGCTCTACAATTTGTTGAAGTATTTTATGAACTGCTGGGGAAGAGCTAGAGTATATGTATCTTTCTACTCCATCATCTTGGCTCCACCCCCCTCTCATAGTATTTAGGCAACTCAGTGGAAGGGACCATGACAGGGGAAAGCTGATGGAATAACATTTCCATTCTATTCTTACATGTAGGTTCTTCTGAGAGATAGGTGATAGGAGCAAATGTGTTATCTCCTGCACTAATAATGCATTGTTGATAGAGTTTTGAAATGATCCAACTATTCTGGAAAGCAATTTGGAATTACACCCAAAGAGTAATCAAAGTCTGCATACCTTTTGATCCAGAAATAACACTACAAGTTCTATATCCCAAAGAGATCATTAAAAAGTGAAAATGATGTTAGCTATTGTTTATTGCTTTTATTTATTTTTAGTTTGATTATAGGATCAGGCTCCTTTCTTTTGGATGAACTAGCCCTAAACCAGGCTGTACTAAAATAGATAATCTCTTAAATCTAGGTTACCTATAATTTCAGTGAATAGATTAAGAAGATTTTTTCATTTAGTAACAGATATAAATATAACAGATTAAAATAATCATTAAATTATAAGGGTTTTTTTTTCAAAAAGTTATGTGTCCCTTTCTAGCAGAAAGGGGGTTGACCAGAGGCTACGTATCCCTTTATGGCAGGTGGAGAAAGAGTTCAAATTAATTTTTTTCAAGTTTTACTTGGCAAGCCTCCCTTTTTTCTTTAGTTACAGTCTAAGTAATGGACTATGCTGAGGAAAATGAGGTGGGGCATGACTGCTAACCACTGACCATAAGTTCCTCTTTCTCAGCATACTCTCTGGTTAAAAAAAAAAAAAATGGTACCACTTAGAGGAAAGGACTTTTGGTAAGATTAAGAAGTTCTGAGAGAATTTTACTATTTGGGTGACCTGCCTTACTAACTGAATTATACTCAAAATAAGTTTCTGACACGTTTTATTCTTCTGTTTTGTTATAAAAATCATCTCTGTGAATCATTCTGTCTCTGACCCCTGGGGAATGAGGTGACCTGATTTAATTGCAAATGCTAGCTTTGCAAATTAAATCATAGATGTCTCAGTAACTTTATACATAGTTTTCTTTATATTTCAGATGATCCATTTTTTTAAAAAAGGGAGGGGGAGGACCTACATGTACAAAAGTATTTATAGCAACTTTTTTTGCAGTGACAAGTAATTTAAAATTAAGGGGATTCTCATCAGATGGGGAAAGGCAGGATAAATTGTGATAGATGAATGTAGTAGTATACTATTGTGCTATAAGAAGTGTTGGGCAAGCAGATTTCAGAAAAACCTGCACTTATATGAGCTGATGTTAAGTGAAGTCATCTGAACCAGAAAAAGTTGTATACAGTAACAGAAATGTGCAATAATCAGCAATGTCTGACTTAGCTCTTCTCATCAATGCAATGATCCACGACAATTTCAAAAGACTCATGATGAAAAATGTTTTCTATATCCAGAGAAAGAATTGATGAGGTCTGAATGCAGAATGAAGCATACTATTTTCGTTTATTTTTTATAGTTATTTTTTCCTTTTGTTCTTTTTCTTTCTTTTTACAACATGACAGATATGGAAATATGCTTCACATGACTGCATTTATATGTGTGTGTGTGTGTGTGTGTGTGTGTGTGTGTGTATTAAATTGTTTACCATCTTAGGGAGGAGAGAACAGAGAAAGGGAGAAAATTTACAGCAAAAAAAAATTAAAAATGAATTTAAAAATTGTTTTTACATGTAATTAAAAAATAAACTACTATTTAAAGGGGAAAAAAGAATATTGTATCCCTCTCCCATTCAGACAGAAAGTGATGAGTGGAAAGTTCTATAGCACTGGCATGGGAAGTAATGGGAAGTAATAATCTGTTTTCACCAGGAAGCCAACCCAGGGTAAAGGCACTTATTGGAAAAGTCTCTCTGTAGTGTTCATTGGCATGAAGGGCTTACATCAAGAGATGAGTATGACACTGTAGTAGCATCTCTTTGATGCCCTGCTGACAGCATGTGCCCCCAACACTTTTGTAAGGATAAGCAAAACAAGAGAGAGAACTCAAAGAATTGTTACAAAGCATAATTGTCCAAACAACATTGTGAGAAGGTTGTATAAGGATTATTATCTTCATTCCACAAATGAGAATACTGAAGTTCAAAGGAAGAAATGCTAGTCCTTCATGCTCACACAGTTGGGGAATATCTGTGTTAGGATTTGAATAGATATTTTCAGTATGAATTCCATATAATTTTGCACAATGCTACATACTATTCAAATCTGATGGGAGCATAAAATTCTATTCCAAGGTAACATTCTGATTAGGACTAAAGAAAAATGGGGTGAAGTGAAAATACTTTAGAAGGATAATTCATAGAAAATTTATTTTAGAGTAATTAGTCTTTGCCGCTTGTTGCAATGCTTCTTAGAAAATGAAAATTTGTAATTTTGTGTCAATTGTAAATTTTATGAGCTTACTATCTATGCCTTCATACACTGCATAAAAATGATGAACAACCCAAGACTTTGGACATTTCTCTGAACAACCTCCACTACAGATTTCCCTCTGAGATGACACTGGCCCTTAATTTGAAATGAATTTAGGACAATTGTATACCTTTCAGTCCCAAAGAATTTGCAGAATATTATAATCAAACTCTCCTGAAAGTACTGACTATGAAAAATTTGGCTGTACCTCAGAAGAGTTTCCTTGAAAATTATTGTGATGGCAGCCCATTAGGCTGTGATTTAATGTGATTATGTTCCACTAAAAGTATAAAAAAGTTGTATTCTGAGAGGGTTCCAAGATTAGGTCAGGTAAAATTGTGACCAAAGTGAAGTTCAAGTTTTTTTTTTTTTTAATCCACTGTATTCTTTCTTTTCCTAATTATGTAATCTTACCAGATAACCAGTAGTATTTCATTATACCCTGGCTGTCCAACAGACTTTCTTACATATTAGAATCCACACATTGGTAAAAAATGGAAAATAGGAACAGTTAAAATTGTAAGGATCTGTTAGAAAACCTGGGTTTAAATCCCCTAAGTACCTTTCATTATCTATATGAACTTTGAAAAATTTCTTAAAATTGCTTTCTCATTTTATTATCTATAAAATGGAGATGATAATAAAATCACTACCTACCATACAGCATCATTGTCATGGAAGTGCCATTAGGTTATAAACATTACAGACATATGAGTTGTTAGTAATAACAGTTCTACCATTCATATACTTAAATCTCTCAAAATCTAGAAAAGCAGCATCGTAGAGCCATGGGGCAAAAAAAGACCTGGTCTGAAAACCAAGACCAGGGTTTAATTACTGAGTCTTATTAGCTCCTTTGTCATGGACAAATAAATGTCTTCATTTCTTGAAACCTTAATTTTCTTATCTTTTTTATCAGGGATGATAATAACTAAATTCACAGAGTCTCATTATTGAACAGTGACTCAGAGACTAGATTATACAAACTTTGCTTGATTTGGAATCTCTTTTATAAGTTCCGCAACAAGTGTATATCAATTTTCTAGATGAAAATCTCTAGGAAAGTAAAAAGCCCACAAATTCAATAGTTTGTGATCTTTTGTAGAATCTCTAATTGTTATAATAAGCCTAAATTTGTCTGCAACTTTGACCCATTACTCTTATCTTTTGGGGCCAATCCAAATGAGTCTAATCTCTGTTCTAAAGGACAATCTTTCATTTTCACAAAAAATAAAACAAAATAAAAAGCTATCATCCCATTCTTTCCTAAATCTTATCTTTAGGTTAACAGCTCCATTCTTTCAATTGCTTCTAATATGGCATATTCTCATATCATTTTCATCATGACTGATCTGTGGGTGTTCTCCAGTTTATTAAGGCACTTTCTAAATTGTAGAATATAAAACTGAACACTATTCCCCAAATAACTACCCCTTATTTTACAATGACTCTGTGAAGAATGCTTTTATAAATTCTAAAATATCATATAATTAGTTACCCAAAACAAGAGATACTCCTCTGTCCAAAACTCCATTATGCATGTTATCTTCCCCATTAGAATATAATTTCCTTGAGAGCAAAAGCTGTCTTTATTTTATGTTTAATTTGTGTCACCAAGGATTAACATAATACTTGTTACATGGTGCTTAAAATATACTCTTTTCACTCATTCATACAAGTTTGAGTTATTAATAAGAATATTATTCTGTTAGGATGAATCTCTGATTTGTTTTTTAAAATTACTTGAAATCATTCTGTCATATTGAACCTGTGGGGTATATTTCATAAAAATTTGTTTTTAATCTATTTTAAACTTCTGAATAGATCAGATCAGATAAATAGGCTAATTACAAAATATTCAAAATTGTTGAACTTATTGTTGCCTTTCTTAATTTTGGTTAGACTTTAAGAGAGAACTCTTGAAGACACTAATGTAAACTAAAAAGTTCTAGTGGTATAACATTAGATATAGCAGAAAAATCTGTGAGTACAAATGTGTTTTTTCCCTTTTTTCAGAAAGAGTTTTTTGTTTAAATAGTATTTTCTTTTTCTCCAATTACTTATCAAGAAAAATTTTAGCATTCATTTTTATAAGATTTTGATGTCTAAATTTTTCTCTCTCCTTCCCTCCTTGCCCTCCCATCTTCTGAAAATGGTAGGCAGTTTGAAATATTTTATATAGGTGCTATCATGTAAAGCATATTCCAAAATTCATCATAGTTGTGGAAGAAAAAAAGCAGATCAAAACAGAAAAAACCATGAAAAAGAATAACGTCCTTGAAAAAAAATAATTTCAATCTATATTCAGAATGTATTAGTTCTTTTTTTATTATTTATTTGTATTCAGTTTTCTACAAACACTTTCATAAGTCTTAGATTTCCTCCCCCTCCTTCCTCCCTCCTTCTGCAAGATAGCATGCAATCTTATTTGGATTCTACACGTGCATTCTTATTAAACACATTTTCACATTAGTCATGTTGCATAGAAGAATTAAAATAAATGGGAGAAACCATGAGAAAGAACAAAACAAAACAAAACATAGCACAAGAGAAAATATTCTGCTTCACTCTGCTATCCAATTCCAAAGTTCTTTCTCTGGATGTGGATGGCATTTTGCTTCAAGAGGCCATTGGGGGGCGGAGCCAAGATGGCGGAGTAGAAAGACGCACATACACATAGCTCCGAACCCACAACCCATAGAACGGCTACAGGGGAGTAACTCATGGCGAATTCTGCACCCAGAGGCCACGGAATATTGGAGCGAGGGAGATTTCTGTTCCGGAGGGACCTGCAAACCTCTCGCGGGGGGTCCTTTGCGCTGCGGACTGGGCGCCGGGACTGGGAGCAGAGAGCAGCCCTGCAGCGGCCGCGGCACCGAGAGGAAAAGATCCGAGCAGGCTTCGGGGATGGGATCTCCAGCAGCCACGCGGGTCCCTCCACCCACAGAGGGACCTGCAAACCTCTCACAAAAGGTCCGTCGCGCTGCAGACGCGGAGCCCAGCCGAGCCCAGACCTGCTGTGGCCACGACACCAAGAGAAACAGACCCCAGCAGGCTTTAGGGACGGGATCTCCAGCAGTCCGCACAAGTCCCTCCATCCACAGGTGACGGGGGTCGGTGAGAGAGTCTCTTTGGCGGGTCGAGAGGGGAGTGGAGTGCCCCCATGATTTGGGCCCCCCCGGGAGGTAGAAGCTGAGAGGTGGCTGCAGACCAGGGCTCCCCAAGCGTGCGGGAGCCTGAATCCATTGTGGAAGGTCTGTGCATAAACCTCCTGAGGGAACTGAGCCTGAGAGGCGGCCCTGCCCCAACCTGACCACCTGATCTTAATCTCACACTGAATAGCAGCCCTGCCCCCACCAAAAGCCCTAAGGCTGGAAGCAGCATTTGAAACTCAGTCCCCAAATGCTGGCTGGGAGGATCAGGAGGCAAGGTGGGTGTGAGGAGAATATTCAGAGGTCAAGTCACTGGCTGGGAAAATGCCCAGAAAAGGGAAAAGAAATAAGACTATTGAAGGCTACTTTCTTGGAGAACAGGCATTTCCTCCCTTCCTTTCTGATGAGGAAGAACAATGCTTACCATCAGGCAAAGACACAGAAATCAAGGCTTCTGTGTCCCAGCCCACCCAATGGGCTCAGGCCATGGAAGAGCTCAAAAAGAATTTTGAAAATCAAGATAGAGAGGTGTAGGAAAAACTGGGAAGAGAAATGAGAGAGATGAAAGAAAAGCATGAACAGCAGATCAGCTCCCTGCTAAAGGAGACCCAAAAAAATGTTGAAGAAATTAACACCTTGAAAACCAGCCTAACTCAATTGGGAAAAGAGGCTCAAAAAGCCAATGAGGAGAAGAATGCTTTCAAAAGCAGAATTAGCCAAATGGAAAAGGAGATTCAAAAGCTCACTGAAGAAAATAGTTCTTTCAAAACTAGAAAGGCACAGAGGGAGGCCAAGAACTTTGTGAGAAAGCATGATATCACAGAACAAAGAGAGAAGAATGGAAAAATGGAAGCTAATGTGAAATATCTCATTAGAAAAACAACTGACCTGGACAATAGATTCAGGAGAGACAATTTAAAAATTTTGGGACTACCTGAAAACCATGATCAAAAGAAGAGCCTAGACATCATCTTTCATGAAATTATCAAGGAAAACTGCCCTGAGATTCTAGAACCAGAGGGTAAAATAAATATTCAAGGAATCCACGGAACACCGCCTGAAAGAGATCCAAAAAGAGAAACTCCTAGGAACATTGTGGCCAAATTCCAGAGTTCCCAGGTCAAGGAGAAAATATTGCAAGCAGCTAGAAAGAAACAATTCAAGTACTGTGGAAATACAATCAGGATAACACAAGATCTAGCAGCCTCTACATTAAGGGATCGAAGGGCATGGAATAGGATATTCCAGAAGTCAAAGGAACTAGGACTAAAACCAAGAATCACCTACCCAGCAAAACTGAGTATAATACTTCAGGGGAAAAATTGGTCTTTCAATGAAATAGAGGATTTTCAAGCATTCTTGATGAAAAGACCAGAGCTGAAAAGAAAATTTGACTTTCAAACACAAGAATGAAGAGAAGCATGAAAAGGTGAACAGCAAAGAGAAGTCATAAGGGACTTACTAAAGTTGAACTGTTTACATTCCTACATGGAAAGACAATATTTGTAACTCTTGAAACATTTCAGTATCTGGGTACTGGGTGGGATTACACACACACACATGCACACACGCACACATACATAGAGACAGAGTGCACAGAGTTAATTGAAGAGGATGGGATCATATCTTAAAAAAAAATGAAATCAAGCAGTGAGAGAGAAATATGTTGGGAGGAGAAAGGGAGAAATTGAATGGGGCAAATTATCTCTCATAAAAGAGGTAAGCAAAAGACTCATTAGTGGAGGGATAAAGAGGGGAGGTGAGAGAAAAACATGAGGTCTACTCTCATCACATTCCACTAAAGGAAAGAATAAAATGTACACTCATTTTGGTAGGAAAACCTATCTCACAAATACAAGAAAGTGGGGGACAAGGGGACAAGCAGGGTCGGGGGGATGATAGAAGGGAGGGCATGGGGAGGAGAGTGCAATTTGAGGTCGACACTCATGGGGAGGGATAGTATCAAAAGAGAATAGAAGTAATGGGGGACAGGATAGGATGGAGGGAAATATAGTTAGTCCTATACAACACAACTATTATGGAAGTCATTTGCAAAACTACACAGATTTGGCCTATATTGAATTGCTTGCCTTCCAAAGGGAAGGGGTGGAGAGGGAGGGAGGTAAAGAAGTTGGAACTCAAAGTGTTAGGATCAACTGTAATGTTCTTACCACTAGGAAATAAGAAATACAGGTAAAGGGGTATAGAAAGCTATCTGGCCCTACAGGACAAAAGAGAAGACGGAGACAAGGGCAGAGAGGGATGATAGAAGAGAAAGCAGATTGGTCACAGGGGCAATTAGAATGCTTGGTGTTTGGGGGGGGGAGGGGATAAAAGGGGAGAAAATGTGGAACCCAAAATTTTGTGAAAATGAATGTTAAAAGTTAAATAAAAAAAAATGATAGTAGTCAGTAACTGAGGCAAATGTGACTTTTTTGTAACTGGTGACTCTAGAGTTCCTAAGTATGTTCCTAAGCTTAGGTCCTAAGCATGCTTATAAGCAGTTTCCTAAGCATCCTTTGTAGTTCCAGATTATGCCCAGACCAGATTTTCTGCAAAGTTGGATGACTTAATGCAACCATGCTTGTACTTTGGGGAAAGAGAAATCTATTTATAACCTCTTGAAAGCTGATGTCCACATGGAATCATTTATCTCAAGAACCTGAAATACTTTTATGTACTCTGTGCATTCAGTAATTACAAGGGAGCATCTGAGACTTCTCTGAGACTAGAAGCTCAACTCTTCCCTAGAATGTCTCCTTTTCCTAAGAGTTCTGAATGCTATGAATTCTGAAATTTTTGTCAGTATTTAACTAGCTAAGTGAATCAGATTATAAATTCATTAATTCAAAAAAAAGATCAGCCTCCAAAATCTACAACAGAGAAACCCAATGCATGAAGAAAGCACAATTTCTAAATTTTTACATGTAGTTAGATAGGCAGCATGTTGAGTTAGTGTATCAATCTATGTACACTGGACAGGCACTACTGATAAAGAATAGTTGAACTGGAATTGACTGGGTGACAGAGTCAACAACATTTATTAAGCACATACATTGTGCAAGGAACAGTGCCAAGCACTAGAAGAAGAAAAAAGTGAGGGAAAAGACACCTTTCTTTCAAGGAGCTCACAGTCTACTGGGAAAAACAACAAACAAACAAATATGCACAAGGAGGCCAGTGTCTTTGGGTTTGTTTGTCAGGCAGTATTTGTTGGAGAGTAAGGTGGAAAATGACTGGAAAAGTAGTAGGGGCCAAGTTACATTCGAGGAAAAGTTCAGTGTTTTCAATGATACCAAGATACTCACTGCTACAAAGGGGCATCTATTTTTTAACAGAAATGTTATTCGAGTGCTTTAGAAAGTTTTGAATTGATGGAACATGAAGATCTTAGAAGGATAGCAATTACAGGACACCCCAAAGGGAAGAGTTGTAGTGATCAGGATAATGGATGTAATTCTTTCAATACTATCTAGGATTATATTAACTGTTTTTTGAGGGAGGAAGGTGTCACATACTGCCTTTAAATAAACCCACTAAAAAATTCTCTGAAAAAAAAAAAAGAGTCCATTGGGAATGTTTTAGGTCTTTGCATTGCTGTGAAGGGTTAACTCTACCAGAAAAAAATCCTGACACACTGTGGTTTTTACTGTGTACAAGGTTCTTCTGGTTCTGCTCCTGTCACTCAGTATCAGTTCATATAAGTCCTTCCAGGCCTCTCTGAAGGCTTCCTGTTTATCATTTCTTATAGCACAATAGTATTCCATTACATTCATACATCACATCTCATTCATCCATTCTCCAGTTGATGGGCATCCCCTCTGTATCAGTTCTTTATCTGAATATGGATAGCCCTTTTCTTTATGTGTCCTTTTTACTTGTCTTAGATCCTTGTGTTGCTGAGAAGAGCAGAGTCCTTCATGGTTGATCATCCTACAATGTTATTGATACTGTGTACAGTGTTTTCCTGGTTCTTCTTATTTCACTTAGCATCAGTTTGTACAACTCCAGGTTTTTCTGAAATCTACCTCTTCAGCATTTCTTATTGTACAATAATATTCAAGTACATTTGTATACCCCAGTTTATTCCCCAATTAATGGGCATCCTTTTAATTTCTGTTGTCTTGCCACTACAAATGGGACAGCTATAAATGTTTTTGCACTTGTAGGTTCTTTTCCTTTTCTATAATTGTGTTAGGATCCAATAGTAATATTGCTGGTTCAAAGGAGATGCACAGTTTGGTTGCCTTTTGGGCATAGTTGCAAATTGCTCTCCAGAACGATGGGAACAGTTACCAATTCCAACAACAGTTAATTAGTGTCCCAATTTCCCACATCTCCAACATTTAGCATTTCCTTTTTTTGTCATATTAACCAATATGATTTGTTAGGTGGTATTTCAGAGTTGTTCTAATTTGCATTTTCCTAATGAATAGTGATTTGGAGCACTTCTTCATATGCCTGTAGATATCTTTGATTTCTTCTTCTGGAAACTGCCTGTTCATATTCTTTGACCATTTAGTTCTCTACATAGTTAAGAAATGAGGCCTTTACTGCAGACACATGATGTAATGATTGCTTCCCAGCTTTCTGCTTTCCTTCTCATCGTGGTTGCCTTGATTTTGTTTTTACAAAACTTTTCAATTTAATGTGATCAAAATTTTCTCTTCTAAATTTTAATTCTGTCTTTTCTTTTGTCATGAATTCTTTCCCTCCCCATTCATTTGATAGGCAGACTATTTCTTGCTCTTCTAATATGATGGCATCATTGTCTATAGTACATTTTAGCAAGATGTAGTTTTGATCAGGATTGCTACCCCTATTTTTTTTTTAAACTTTGGCTGAAGTGTAATAGATTCTGCTTCAGTCACTTACCTTTACTCTGTATGTCTCTTTGCTTCAAGTCTGTTTCTTGTAAATAACATGTTGTAGGATTTTAGTTGATGATCTACTCTTCTATTCACTTCCATTTTATGGAAGAGTTCATCCCATTCATATTCACAGATATATTATTACCTGTGTACTTTCCTCCATTCTATTCTTCCTCCTGTTTGTCTTCTCTCTTCTTTTACCCTTTCCCACTTCATCAGTGTTTTGCTTCTGTCTACCACCTCCCTGATCTGCCCTCCCTTCTGTCAGTCCCCCATCTATCTTTATTTAATTGTCTCCCTTCCTAATTCCCTATTGGGTAAAATATATTTCTATATTCAACTGATTGTGTATATTATTCCCTCTTTGAGCCAATACTGATGAAAATAAGTTTCAAGTGATGCCCGTTGCCCACCTTCCCATCTTCACCTCTTTCTTGACTTTTCATGTGAGATAATTTATGCCATTCTACCTCTCCTTTCCTTCTGCAACCATTGTGTTTCTCTTTCTCATCTCTTACTTCTTTGTCATTCTCTCAAATTCACCTTATACCCATACACTTTGTCTATGTATATTCCCTCTGTCTGTACTATTAGTGACACAGTTTTAAAGAGTTACAAGTATCATCTGCCTATGTAGGTATGTAAACAGTTTAACTCCATTGAATTCCTTATAGTTTCATTTCCCTTTTTACCTCTTTGTGCTTCCCTTGTGTCTTGATATCAGAGGTGAAATTTTTGGTGTAATTTCGGTCTTATCCTTACAAAGGCTTGAAATCCTTCCATTTTGTTGAATGACCATTTTTTCCCTTTGTATATTAATGCTTAATTTTCCCAATTAAATGATTTGTGGTTGTAATCCTATCTCCTTTGCCTCTGGGATATCATGTTCTATGACTGCCTATCCTTTAGTGTTGCAGGTGCCAAGTCCAGTGTGATCCTGATTGTGATTCCCCAATATTTGAATTGTTTGTTTCTAACCACTTGCAATATTTTTCCTTGACCTGATAGTTTTGAAATGGACTATAATATACTTTGATGTTTTTATTTTGGGATCTCTTTCCTGAGATTATCAGTAGATTTTTTCAATGTCTGTTCTGCCCTCTGATTCCAGGAAATCAGTACAATTTTCCTTCATAATTACTGGAAAGATGCTGTCCGTGTCTGCCTTTTGGTTATGAATTTTAAGTAGTCCAGTGATTCTGATATTGTCTCTCCTGCATCTATTTTCCAGTCAGGTTTTTTTCCCCTATCCTATTTTATCTTTCTTTCCATTTCTTCACTTTTTTGAATTTATTTGTCTCATATAATATTTTACTTTTCTTCCACTTTTTCTCTCTTTTTGTTTGCTTGATTCTTGATATCCCATAGAGTCATAAGCTTCCACTTCCCCAATTCTAACTTTCAAGGAGTTCTTTTCCTCACTTAGCTTTTTTACTTTTGTATTTGATCAGTTGTACTCTTTAAGAAGTTGTTTTCTTCGGTGGGTTTTTGTGTCTCCTATCCCATTTGACCAGTCCTACTTTTAAAGCAGTTTTCCAAGCTGTTAACTCTTTTTTTTTTCATAATTCTAATGCATTACCATAATTTATTTTCCCTTTTTTATTCTACCTGTCTTATATGACTTTAAGATTCTTTTGAGCACACTTATGAGTACATTCTGGGCTTGAGCTAATGCACACTTTTCATTGGGGTTTTGCTGCTAGGTGTTTTGACATTGTTCTCCTCTTCTGAATTTATGCCTTAGTCTTCCCTGTTACCATAATATTTTTTTTATATAGGATTTAGTTATTTTTTTTCAGTTTTTGATATTCACTTCCACAAGAATTTAAATTCAAAATTTTCTCCCCATCTCTCCCTATCCCTCACCCTAGGACAACATGCACCACATCCACCCTTTCCTCCTGTCTATCCTCCCTTCTCTTATCCCCCCTTTCTTCAATCCCCTCCACTTTGTTTTCTTGTAGGGCAAAATAAATTTATAAACCCCATTGCCTGTATATCTTATCTCTCACTTGCATGTAAAAACAATTTTTAGCATTCATTATTAAAGCTTTGAGTTCCATATTCTCTCCTTTCCTCCCTCCCCACCCATCCTCATTGAGAAAGCAAGCAATTCAATGTAGCTTATACATGTGTAGCCATGAAAAACATACTTCCATAATAGTTATGGTGAGAGAAACTAGCTATATTTCCCTCTATCCTATCATGCCCTCCATTTATTTCATTCTGTCCCTTGACCTGTCCTCCCACAATAGTGTTTGCTTCTGATTATCCCTTTCCCCAATTTGCTATCCCTTCTATTATCTTTCCTCTCCTATCCCCTTCCCCCTTTCCTTCTTGCAGGGTAAAATGGATTTCCATATCCAATTCCATATCCGTAATCTCTTCTTAAGTTAAATCGACTGAGAGTAAGGCTCACTTATTTCCTTTCATCTCATCCCTCTTCCCCTCCATTGCAAAAGATCTTTCTTGCCTCTTTTATATGAGATGACTTGCTACATTCTAACTCTCCCTTTCTCTTACACCTATTACATTACACTCAACATAAAATTTTACATTTTAGGTATTCTCCCTTTACACACATACATACATATGTATATGTATATGCATGTGTGTATTCCCTCTAACCACCCCTAATACTGAAAAAAGTCTCATGAGTTACAAATATCTTTCCATATAGGAATATAAACAGTTCAATTTTAATAAGTCCCTTATGGCTTCTCTTTCCTCTTTACATTTTGGTATTTTCCTTGATTCTTGGATTTAAATCTCAAATTTTCTGTAACAGCTCTGGACTTTTCAGCAAGAATGCTTGGAAGTCCTCTATTTCATGGAAATTCAATTTTTTACCCCAAAGTATTATACTCAGTTTTGCTGAGTAGGTGATTCTGGGTTTTAATCCTGTCTCTTTTGACAGTTGGAATATCATATTCCAAACCCTTCAGTCCCTTAGTGCAGAAACTGCTAAATCCTGTGTTATCTTGATTGTATTTCCACAATACTTGAATTGTTTCTTTCTGGATGCTTGTAATTGTCTCCTTGACCTGGGAACTCTGGAATTTGGGTATAGTATTTCTAAGAGTTTTCCTTCTAAGGTCTCTTTCAGGAGGTGATTGGTAAATTCTTTCCATTTCTGTTTTACCCTTTGGTTCTAGAATATCAGGGCAGTTTTCCTTGATAATTTCTTGAAAGATGATATCTAGGCTCTTTTTTTGATGATGGTTTTCAGGTAAACCAAAAACTTTTAAATTATCTCTCCTGGGTTTTCCAGGTTTGTTGTTTTTCCAAAGAGATATTTCACATTTTCTTCTTTTTTTATTCTTTTGCTTTTGTTTTATAATTTCTTGATTTCTCATAAAGTCATTGGTTCCATCTTCTACATTTAGATTTTTTAAAAATGTATTTACTTAATTTTTCAACATTCATTTCCACAAAAGTTTGGGTTCCAAATTTTCTCCCTATTTCTCCCCTCCCCCCACCCCAAAACGTCAAGCATTCTAATTCCTCTATCACCAATCTGCCCTCCTTTCTAACATTCCTCCCTTCCCTTACCCTCATCTTCTCTTTTGTCCTGTAGGGCAAGATAACTTTCCATACCCCATTACCTGTGTTTCTTATTGTTGCAAGAACAATGCTCAACAGTTGTTCCTAAAACATCGAGTTTCAACTTCTCTTCCTCCCTCCCTCCCCACTCATTACCTTTGGGAAGGCAAGCAATTCAATATAGGCCATATCTGTGTAGTTTTGCAAATGACTTCCATAATAGTTGTGTTGTATAAGATTAACTATATTTCCCTCCATCCTATCCTGCCCCCCATTTCTTCTGCTCTCTCCTTTGACCCTATCCCTCTCCAGAGTGTTACCTTCTAATTCCCCCCTCCTCACATTGTCCTCCCTTCCATCATCCCCCCCACTCTGCTTATCCTCTTCTCCTCTACTCTCCTGTATTGTAAGATAAGTTTTCATACCAAAATGAGTGTGCATTTTATTCCTTCCTTTAGTTGAATGTGATGAGAGTAAGCTTCATGTTTTTTCTCTGACCACCCCACATTTCCCCCAAATAAAAAGTCATTTACTTGTTTTTTTTTAATGAGAGATAATTTGCCCCATTCCATTTCTCCCTTTTTCTGCCCAATATATTTCTCTCTCCCCCTTAATTTTATTTTTTTAAGATATGATCCCATCCTATTCAACTCATCCTGTGCTCTCCGTCTCTGTGTGTGTGTATGTGTGTGTGTGTGTGTGTGTGTGTGTGTGTGTGTGTGATCCCACCAACTACTAGGATACTGAAAAAAGTTTTCAAGAATTACAAATATTGTCTTTCCATATAGAAATGTAAACAGTTCAACTTTAGTAAGTCCCTTATGATTTCTCTTTGCTGTTTACCTTTCCATGCTTCTTTTCATTCTTGTGTTTGAAAGTCAAATTTTCTTTTCAGCTCTGTTTTTTTTCATCAAGAGTGCTTTAAAGTCCTTTATTTCATTATAAGACCATATTCCCCCTGAAGTATTATACTCAGTTTTGCTGGGTAGATGATTCTTGGTTTTAGTCCTGGTTCCTTTGACTTCTGAAATATAATATTCCATGCCCTTTGATCCCTTTATGTAGAAGCTGCTAGATCTTTTGTTATCCTGATTACATTTCCACAGTAATTGAATTGTTTCTTTCTAGCTACTTGTAATATTTTCTCCTTGACCTGGGAACTCTGGAATTTGGACACAATGTTCCTAGGAGTTTCTCTTTTTGGATCTCTTTCAGGCGGTTTTCTGTGGATTCCTTGAATATTTATTTTGCCCTCTGGTTCTAGAATCTCAGGGCAGTTTTCCTTGATAATTTCATAAAACATGATGTCTAATCTCTTTTTTTTTTTTTGAGCATAGCTTTCAGGTAGTCCCGTAATTTTTAAATTGTCTCTCCTGGATCTATTTTCCAGGTCAGTTGTTTTTCCAATGAGATATTTCACATTATCTTCCATTTCTTTCATTCTTTTGGTTTTGTTTTGTGATTTCTTGGTTTCCCATAAAGTCATTAGCCTCCATCTGTTCTATTTGGCTAATTTTGCTTTTTAAAGCATTCTTCTCCTCATTGGCTTTTTGAACCTCCTTTGCCAATTGAGTTAGCCTGTTTTCAAAGCTGTTGTTTTCTTCAGCATTTTTTTTTTGAGCCTCCTGTAGTAAAGTGTTGACCCGCTTTTCATGCTTTTCTTGCATCTCTTTCATTTCTCTTCCCAGTTTTTCCTCCACCTCCCTTACTTGATTTTCACAATCCTTTTTGAGCTCTTCCATGGCCTGAGCCCATTGAATATTTATTTTGGATGTTTAAGATACAGAAGCCTTGACTTTTATGTCTTTCCCTGATGGTAAGCATTGTTCTTCCTCATCTGAAAGGATGGGAGAAGATGTCTGTTCACCAAAAAAGTAACCTTCTATAGTCTTATTTTTTTCCCCTTTTTTGGCCATTTTCCCAACTAGTTACTTGACTTTTGGGTCCTTTGTCAAGAGTAGGGTATACTTTCAGAATCTGTAAGATCTCAGTTCCTCCAAGGTGGCACAATCAAGCATGTACACAGGTCTGGGAGTAGGGAGAGATTTTTTTTTTGTGCCCAGAATCTTAGCAGTTACCTCTCCCAGCCCTCTGGTGTCCAGTTCCATTAAGTCAGCACTGGGGGCTGATTTTCAGTTAAGCTGTGGGGACAGGGCCACCATTCAGTGTGAGACAAAGACCAGCTCCCTCAGGGCCTCTACACAGGGCTGAGGTAATATTCAGCTCCTCAGTGCCCCCAGGTTTTTTTATGCTGCAATAATGGATGTGGGCGACTGTATGGGCTGCTGTGTGGCCTCTGTGGCAGATGTCTGCTGCCAGAGATATTGGAAGGCCCTTATTCCTTCCCTGCCAGCTGAAAAAACCCGTCATTGACCTTTGGCGCCTGTGGGTTGAGGGATCTGTGAACCTCTGATGCTGGGACTGGGGATTCACTGCTACTGCAACTGGAGATTCTGCCCCCGAGGTGTCCTCTTCCCAGAGTCATGCTGTGCCACACAGTCAAGGCTGGTCTGGGCTCTGCTCAGGGTCCCGTGCAACCAACATTTCCCATGGGCCTTTCAGGTCACCCTAGGCTGGAAATCTCCTCTGCTCTGCTATTCTCCCCTTCTGCTGCTCCAAAATTTGTTGAGAGTCCCTCTCTACAGGTATTTTATGGGCTGTGTGGGGAGAGCTTCTGTATACGTCTTTCTACTCTGCCATCCTGGCTCTGCCCTTCTACATTCTAATTTTTAAAGAATTATTTTCTTCAATGAGTTTTGAGACCTCCTTTTCCATTTAGCCACTTCTGCTTCTCAAGGCATTCTTCTCCTCATTGGCTTTTTGAACCTCTCTTGCCATTTGGGTTAATCTACTTTTAAAGGTGTTATTTTCTTCAACATTTTTTCAGAGTCTCCTTTAGAAATCTGTTGACTTGTTTTTCAAGATTTTCTTGTGTGGCTCTCATTTCTCTGCTCAGTTTTTCCTCTACTTCTTTTATTTGATTTTCCAAATCCTTTTTGAGCTCTTCCATGGCCTGAGACCATTGCATATTTTTTGGAAGCTTGTAGGAGACTTAACCTTGGTTTCTTCCTCCAGTTTTATGCTTTGATCTTTCTCTGTCTGTATGCTTTGCTCTTTCTCACCTGAAAGGATGAATTAAAATATCTTTTAACCAAGAAAGTAACCTTTTATACTCTTCTTTTTCTCCTTTGGCATTTTCTAGTCAATTATTTGACTTTGGAGTCCTTTGTCATTTGGAAGGTATACTACCCCAGGCTTCAGGGATTTTGTGCAACTGTTCTCCAGTGAGTTTCTAGGGACCTGTAAATTCTCAGTTTCTCCAAAATGGCATAGTCAAGAGAGAGGTGTTTACTCCTCCCCTGGCCTGTACTCTGGTCTGTGAGCAACCATAAGCTCTATTTTCTTCCCTGGATCTTCAAGTAGGATTCCCTCTCCACATCCGCTACTAGCTCTGACATACCAGTTCTCCTCTTCACCCCAGGACTGCCATTCAGGACTAAGATCCAGATTATCTACTCTATTTTCCCACCATCTGTATGTAGGTTGAGAGCTTCAAAAGTGACTCCCGCTGGGGCAGTGGCTGTCCCCACTCTGAAACTGGGACTGGGGCTGGACCATACTCCCCTCTCACCCAGGTGAAAATGTTTTCTCACTGACCTTCAAAGTTGTCTTTGGCATTTTGGGATTGAGAAATATGGAAACCACAGTCCACGATTCAGTTCCCTGAAGCCTGCTCCAGAAGTGTCTGTGTTGCATGGCCCACACTGGCCTTTGCTCTGCTCGCAGTGTGGCATTAATCTTCCAGGCTGTCTTGGGCTGGAAAAAAATGTTTCATTCTGTCATTTTGTGGCTTCTGCTGCTCTAGAATTTGTTTAGAGTCCTTTTAATAGTTATTATAAGGGTTTTGGGGGAAGAACTCAAACAGGTATGTGCTTCTACCCTGCCATCTTGGCACTTCCACCATAATACTTTTCTATGGGAAGTTTCTTTTTGTTATTATTGTTGTTGTTGAATTTTGTTCATTTTGGGGGGAGGTCTTTGTTTCTTTCCTTTTACATTTGTACTCTGCTCCCAGGGTGGAAGGTGCACTGGCTCAGGTTTCTTGCAAAAGTGTCTATAGATACTGGCTTTTTATCTGGTGCTTCACTGATGTCACCCTAAGGCTGAGGGAAGAGGACCCTCAAGTCTCATGCTTTGCTGAGTGGATGGGCTGGGAGTTGGCTGGTGCTGTTGGAGGTCATAGGGATTTGGCAAATTACCTGGTACTGACCTGGCATCTTAGTGGTGGTTTCTGGCATGTTCTGAAGCCCAGCGAAGTTTTTTTGCATTTCCCCAGGGCTATCCTGGAGCAAGTAATGGTTCTTGGGGCTGCAGTCTTCTGGGTCCTATAGCTATGCTGAGGGAGATTCAGGGTCCTGGTATTTGTGTTTGCTTGCTCCATCACACTGGGTCTTGGGATCTCACACTGGTTAGTCTTCAAATTGTATCACATAGACATCTATGTTTATCTACTTGTAATCCTGAATTCGAAAAAAAAAATATAAACAACTTGAGAATACTATTTTTTTTTTTTGTAATTTTGTATTTGGGTCCCCAGAATCTAGTATAGTGTATATTATGGAGCAGACACTTAACTCTTGTTAATTACAGTCTAACACTGAAATATGGTTTTCAACTCTGTAGTGACTGAAGTATCCAGCACGTATTGTTAAATTATCTTTCTACTCTAGAAGCAACATGTGGCTAATTTGTGATATTCCTACTGATACATGTTTTGTTTTATTATACCCTTACCCCTACTCTGGGAACCACTGGAATAATTCTCTGTTTCAGCCATTTGAATATCTATTAAACAAATTACATTCTAAGGGCAATGGTGACCAAATCCAGGTTTCTTGAGAGGAGGGGGTACTGTTATCTTCTTCTCCTATAACTGGGAACTAGAAAAGTATTAATTTAAGAACAAAGTCAAGGCCACCATCCTGATATAGCCCTTGGCCATTACAACACGCTCAAGCCCAAATGGATAGGAATCTGCAACTGGAATGGAAATTCCAATAATAATTTTTATATCTGCTAAGACCCTCTGTATTGGTTACCACTTTTGTTGTTGTTCAGTCATTTAGACATATCTGATTTTTCCTGACCCGATGGAACAGACTGTCCATGGAATTTTTTTTTTTTTTTTGGCAAAGATACTGTAGTGGTTTGCCATTTCCTTCTCCAATGGATTAAGATAAACAGAGGTTAAGTAACTTGTCCAGGGAAACCCAACATAAGTGTCTGAGGCTGGATATGAACTCATATCTTCCTGATCCCAGGCCCAGAGCTCTAGCTACCCTTATTACTTTTTAGGGTTGTAAGAGCAGACCCCACAACCTACACTATTATATAAATAAACACTAGAGTGAAAGATACATTATCATTGCTAAATGCATTTAACAGGAATCTATACAAGTAGTAGAAAAAAATCCTGCTGCTTATCCTCTCTGTTAGAAAAAAAAAAGACCAAATTGTGAGAAGAACTGATACTTTTGAAGAAGAAATTAAGTAGAAAACAGTTCATCTTTTAGTTTCATTAATCCTTTAGTCCAAAATAACAATGATTTAACTTCTTTATAACGGTTAGTGAAATCAAACTTGTTCTGAGTATATGGGTGAATCATATGAATAAAATAAATTCTTTTTATTATTTTTCTGCACTCAATTAAAACAATCAGTATGGGTTTTATAAGACTGTATGAGCAATAGCAATTAAACAAAGGTGAAAATCGTGATAAAAAAATCAAAAATAGAATGTTGTGCTCAATGATTAATAGCAATTTTCACAATACATTTTCATCACTTTAGACTGATTTTTGACATGTGTTTTTTTTAACCCAACTTTTAGTATTACCATAGAATATCCTTTACATATTGGAAAATAATTCTTGAGAAAGTCATAGATCAATGTCTTATTAATATTTAATTCTGCTTATTATCTTTAAAAATAAGATTAAGTTGCTTTTAGACTACTTTAAATCAATTGTTGGGCTAACAATCTTTGTATTTCAACTAAAGAGACAAGGGAAAATATTCAATTAAATATAAAAGTCATATCTATAAGCACTACATTTTGGATTCTGAATTCTTTATTGAACAATTAAGAATGAAGAAGCTTGTTCTAATGCATTAGAACAACTATTCTCTTGAACTTGAATATATTAAAAAAAACAAAAACCTAAAATCCCTTTTAGAAGTTTACCATATTACAAAAGTTCACTCTGTTGCTCTCATATTTCACTGACTAATTTTGACAACCTCTTAATTTATAGCCTTTTTGCTATCTTACTAATAGTATTCCTAACCTACTCCTGGAATTTGTATCAAGCTTTGACTTCTTACTTAGCCCATCTGGCCATTAGTGGAGCATTCTATCAAAAATCAAAATCACTTCTCTGGATCCTCAGAAATAGTCTTCTTTACCAGAAAAAATGACCATTTTAAATTTTGAGGTTTTACCTTATATCTACCAAGTTTTCAAAGACAAAAAAAAAAATAAAATAAAATTACTAGGCAAATGGACACATTCACATACTGTTAGGGGATCCCTGAATAGGCCTAAATCTTCTGGAAAGCAATGTGTTTCCTCATTGCCTCTTTTTATTCCTCTAATTTCTTTATCTTCTTTTATTGTTTTGGTTAGCATTTATAGGACAATATTGAGTAATGGTGATGGTAATGAACATTCTTGGTTCATCTTTGATCTAATTGGTAAGGCTTCCAGTTTATCCCAACTACAGATAATGCTTGCTTTTTGTTTTAGAGATATTACTTGTCACTTTAAGAAAGGTTCCAAACTATGCTTTCTAGTGTTTTAATAGGAATGGATGCTGTATTTAATCAAAAGCCATTTCTGCATCTATTGACATAATGATGTAATGGTAACTATATGAGTTTGAAGATTTTCCTCACCCATTAATGGACCTGCCCATTAGAGAAAGCTTGATTAGGGGAGGTCCATACCTTTTGTTAATTTTCTATTGAGGCACTGAATCTCAAGAGTTGTGATGCCTTCTGAATCTGAAAAATGTATAAGTACTCTGAAGTGAGGTTTTACTTTGGGGCTTACTCATTGAAAGTGTTTGTTTGACTAGACAAGACTCTGGGCAGCAGCTAAGGAGCCCCCATAGCTTTGAAAACCAAGATATTGGTGCTTCTTTCTCTGGTAACTATGTATGTATGGTCAGACAGTTATCTGTCTGTTGATCTGTGTTGTATGTATTGCTTACTATCCAGTAGTTCAAAGCCAGGTCTGTTGATTTTGATTTCTCTGTATTTTCTCTGAAGTTCAGGGTGCTGATGTTTCTCCTCTGAACTAATTGAATGATACATGTGTGATGGCAATCAAATTAGGATCTTTTGCTGTTTTTGTTTTACTAAAAGTGCCTCTAATAGTATACTGGGATTAAAGAAGATCTTTCCCACCCATTGATCAGCCTGCCCATTGTGAGAAGTTTAATTAGAGGAGTTGTTTTAGAGGAGGGTCCCAAGTACCTTTTGTTTTTCTTTTTGTTTTGTTTTTTTTTCTATTGAGACACTGGGTTAGAAGGTTATGCTCTCTGGCTCTAAAAAGTGTATAAATACTCTGAGGGTGAAGTTTTCCTCTGGGGCTTAGTTTCTGCAAGAAGGTTTGAGTTCCAGATGGGACTCTGGGAAGCTGCTAAGGAACCCCTTGGCTCAGAACCAGACACTGTGCTTCCATCTCCGGTAACTATGGTCAGATAGTTGGAGCTGTCTGTTGAATTCAGGCATGTCTGAAACCATGTCTGTTTACTTTTAATTTCCCTGCATTTTCTTTGAAGTTCAGGGTGCTGACTCCCCTGAATTAGGTGAACAGTATATATGCTTTGTTAAAAGATTGATAGATGACCTTGATTAAAGTGATTGTTAACCCCTCAAAAGTTGCCTTTCGTTTTATGAATGCAAATTTAAGAACTTGTGATAGCAGCCTTCCCCGCCGATGTTTATATTGAAGTGCTTACTGATACAACATGTGCTTGATTAAAGTAATTGTTGACCTCTCAAAAGTTGTTTTCCTTTTAGAAAAGCAGATCAAAGAACCTCTGATAGCAGGTCCTCCTGTGTATGTTGGGGTGCTTGCTTTTACAGATGATATTTATTTTTTGTTATTGATATTCAGTTATACTGATAGTTTTCCTAATATTGAACCACTCCCACACTACTCTTATGAATCCCACCTTGTCGTTGTGTGTGATTTTTGTTATGTTTTGCAGTAATTGCCTTGCAAGTATTATTTTTTATTGATCTTCATTAAGGAAATTGACCTATAGTTTTCTTACCATTTTTTTCACTTCTCTGATTTAGGTATCAAAACAATATTTGTGTCCTAAAATAATTTGGTAATATTCCTAATCATTTTTTTTTTAGTTTGTATAGTATTTTGATTAATTGTTCCTTAAAGAACTGGTAGAATTCACTTATAAATTCTTCTAACTCTGAGGAGTAGTTTTTAGAAAACTCTTTTATAACATTAATTTTTTTTTCTAAGATAGAGTTATTTAACTGTTAGATTTCCTCTTCTGTTGATCTAGACAGTTTACAATATTGTAAATATTCATCCATTTCACTTAGATTGTGAGTTTTACTGGCATAAAATTGGGCAAAATAGCTCCTAGAATTCCTTTAATTTTATTTTCATTGATGGGACATTCACCCTTCTCATTTTTGATACTGATAATTTGATTTTCTTCTTTCTTTTTTTTGAAAAATCAAATTAAGCAGTGATTTATCCATTTTGTTTTTAAAAGCCCTTAGTTTTATTAATTCAATGGTCTTCTTATTTTCAAGTTTATTAATCTCTCCATTGATTTTCAGGATTTTCATTTTGATGCCTAATTGGGGATTTTTAATTTGTTCTTTTTACAGTTGATTTTTTAGTTGCCTGCTCAATTCATTTTTCTGCATTTTTCCTCTTTTTTGTTGATAAATGTGTTTACATGTGTTAATTTTCCCATTTCTACTTGTTTGGCTGCATCCCACAAGTTTTGGTATGTCATCTTACTGTCATTTTTTTTTCCCAAAATATCATTTTTAGAGCTAGTTATGGCAGTTAGTATATTTTCATTGCTTCCAAAGAGGTGTTATCTGGAGAGACATGTGATCACTGCTTTCCTGATCTTTGCCCCGTCCTTACCCATAAAGGGCCAATGGTTCCTTGTTGTTCCTTTTGATACTGCTCCTCAAGGTCCCTCATTCCTGACCAAATCAATGCTGCTACTTAGGATCCCTGTTCCTTTGACCAATTCTGGTCCTCTTTGTTACTGAACTGTGACCCAGAAGTGGTATACGTTATGGAGTTGCCAAACAATGTCTGGTCCTTTACCTAGTGTTAACACAGGGGTCATCTGTTATCTCTTTCTGACTAATTGCCAGTTACCCTTTCCCAGCTCTGGCTTGTAAACTCCCAAAGTGGCTGCTGCTTCTGTTACCACTTGTAGTCTTACCACTTGGACTCAGGGACAGTCTTCACTGCCATGTCATAGATCTCTCTTTCCAACTTCTTATGTTGTCTAAATCTGGAGGGATGTCTCATCCTCAACTTTTTTTTGTTGACTCTGCTCATTCAGAATTTGATTTGATATACAATTTATAGTGGTTTAGAGAGGAATGTTGGCAGAGTTAGCTCAGCTGAGTTTTTTCTCTGATCTATAATCTTGATTCTGGTCCAAGAAATGTATAAACTTTAAAATATATTGTACTTACTATTATTATTTCTACTGTTTTACAGAAAAGCGGTCACGCATGGCTATGCATTGCTAAGAATTACTGAGTGATTTCACAGTTTTTAGATCTATTAGAAATCCATAGTATTGTGCCATCTCTCAGAGTTTATCTAAATCTCGGAGAATGAATGTTCTTATACTTTACTGTGACCAAGCAGTAGACCAAGTCTCCCAAACTTTATGACATTCTCTTCTTCACATAATAACAACTTGGCCAATTAAAAAGTATCGGTGACAAACAATATAATGCATAATTATTCTTTTATCTAGATCAACAATTTTTATCATGTTCCCATGTTTCCTCCCTACAGGTATGAGAGAGAGTAAGCATATAATAAACTTTCTGCTGTTTAAAAATATTGAGGAATGTGGATACTTTTTCTTGACTATGTCTCTTAAATTAGGAGGGCTGGATGAGAAATGGAAATGAGGAGGGATAATATACAAACTGCAGAGCTAGATATAATGAGTGTGATTCCGGTGATGGAAAACATCATGTGTAAAGTCATGCAGGCAGCTAGTTGAACTACTATGTATAGTTCAGTACTTGGAGATATGAATTCAAAACTGCATTGGACACTAGCTCGCTAGCCTTGAGCAACTTACTTAACCTCTGTTTTATTTTTCTCTTTTGTAAAATGGGGATAATAACAATACCTTCTTAATAGGATGGTTGTGAAAATTAGATACAATACTATGAGCAAAAAACTTTGCAATCCCCTTAAGGTAATTTATAAATAAATATAGAAGCAAGCAATGGAACTCATTTCATTGTTATAGGTAACTTCAGAGTGAAGAGAAAGTACATCTAAAAGGGATATGAAAACTCTAAAATCTGCATAAATATTGTTTTTTGTTCATATTGTTAATCACTTATTGCATGAAAAGTTTTTGTGAGGTGAATTTTATAAATGTGAATTGTAATAATCATCAGCTGCATCCCATTGTGTTTTTGGGGAATTTGCTAAAGTACAAAACTGAAAGATCCCTGTCTTCACTGTATTTACAGTCTATGCCTTCTTTTGCTTATTTCTACACAGGAGATCAGTATTATCAATAAGACAGATGAAACTTACATCTATTAAATAGGAATGAATGCATATTCAGTGTAAAAACTTAGATCTAATACACTGACCAACATATCTTTCATATATTTGATAATATATATCCATGAATTTTGTAAATCCCCTTTGTTATTTTAGAAATTAGATTGCATAATAAAGTAGAAGAATAAAATAATATTTAAATAAAGTGCTGGTTAACTCATGGGACAAGATGAAGAAAAAGAATTTTATTTATTGTCTTCATTATTCCTTTGGAAAAACAAATTTGAAAGCCTAAATATAAGAGTAGATACATTATCCAGCTGGGTTATGTATTTTAAGTTAATTTTTGAAATTATAATGTTGAATATCATTGGGCTACCAGTAACAAGAAAAATAAAGGCAGACCTTCTATACGGTATCTTCCATAAAACTGTTATAAGAGAACACAACATACTTCTTCCCACGTTTTCTAATTAATCCTGCAAGATAGTCTGTTGGGAAAAAAAAAAAGAAAAGGTCTTTCAAGCAATTTGTAGGTCAAGCAATGTCTTAATCACAGGAAGCAATCATTTTGTCTCCATTAAGGCTTCAAAGTGCAAATGGTGTCCAATAAATAGCATTATCTTTAAGCTGAAATAGCAAATAAAATTACTGGAGCAATTACCAAGGAGCAGATGCAGGCATTTGCTGATACGAATCAAAATTATCTTGACCTTTAGATTTCAATTTCTTCTTGAAATACAGCCTAGATTTGAGCAAGTTCAGATGTTCATTTTGCTTTTCTCCAACTTCTGTTTCCCACTTCCATTTGTTTAAAAAAAAAAGCAACCATCTATTGGGTTGAGGACTAGAATTAGGTATTTGACAGTTTTTACTCTTATTTCTCTGATTGATAGTTATATAATTTAAATCAGCTGGAATGGAAGGGAATAGAATTGAAATCCCAATATTCATCTTAGCCTCTATCATTATAGAATTTAATAATTTGTTAATGGTATTTGAAAAGCAGTATTTCAATTTTATTGTGTATTATTACAGTATGTAATTGAGTATTATTAAAGTAATATTATTATAATTATTATTAGAGTATGTAATGTGAAAGGCATTACATATTCTATACTAAATGAAAACAGTAAGATAGAGATATAATTCATTCTGAAAGTGTAAAGGTCATTGCAGCATTGTTTTTATTTAAATTATAGTAGAAATTCATGAATTCAGACTTTTATTTCAGCATTTGGCAAATAACCGTATTAAGGTAAAATTAGTCTTTACTCACTTAGCTGTGATTTTGGCATAATTCCCACCACCTTTCTTCTTCACTTTGGTAAAACTACTTCATAGTAAGTAGATGGAAGTAAATATATGAGACTATCTGGGTCTATGCAAACCCCAGTCCTCATTTCATGCATTGAAATCTTCCTTGACTATTTTTTTTTTTAAGAAAGGAGATGGTCATATCAATGAAAAGTGGTTCATTAAAAACTTAAATAGCATTAATTAACTTAACTAATTAACTTACATGATACTAACATATTAAATTCCTTATCTGTGCTCTCACAGCTAGTACATATTACTGGCAGGAATTGAACACAGGTTTTCCTGATTTCAGTGCTGGCCCTCTATCAAACATCATTCTTTCTTTGTCTTAAGTAACATTCTGCCTCTCAGAAATGATGAATATAATCTTATGCATGTGTGTACATAAGTGTGTATGTATATATGTGTGTATATGTATTGCATATATATATATATAATTTCTGAAAGCATGTTTAGTTATTTAGAGAAAAAAATAAAGAAGTATACAATTCTAAAGAATGACTACTAAAGTCCTACACTGATACTTCATCATGATGTGAAGGTAAAATTTCATTTTCTTTCTTTTTCGGTGTTTTAAATGTTTTGTTTTTCTAATTACATGTAAAAACAATTCCTAGCTTTTTTTCAATTTCAAGTTCAATTTTTTTCCTCCTCCCTCTCCTCTCCCTTCATTGAGAAAGCAAAGCAATTTCATACAGGCTATACATAGTAAGTCATTCAAAACATATTTCCCTATTAGTTAAGTTGTGGGAAAATCACACAGACAAAATCATTACAATTTTTTTTTTATTTAACTTTTAACATTTATTTTCACACAATTTTGGGTTACAAATTTTCTCCCCTTTTATCCCCCCCCCAAACCCGAGTTTTCTAATTGCCCCTGTGACCTATCTGCTGTCTCCTCTATCCTCCCACCCTGCCCTTGTCTCTGTCTTCTCTTTTGTCCTGTAGGGCCAGATAGCTTTCTTGACCCCTTAACCTGTATTTCTTGTAACCCAGTGGTAAGAACATTACATTTGGTCCTAACACTTTGAATTCCAACTTCTTTAGCTCCCTCCCTCTCCACCCCTTCCCCTTGGAAGACAGGCAATTCAATATAGTCCATATCTGTTTAGTTTTGCAAATGATTTCCATACTAGTTGTGTTGTATAGGACTAACTATATTTCCCTCCATCCTATCCTGTCCCCCTTTACTTCTATTTTCTTATGGTCCTTTCCCTCCCCATGAGTGTCGACCTCGTATTGCATTCTCCTCCCCATGCCCTCCCCTCCATCCTCCCCCCCACCCTGCTTGTGCCCCTGTTCCCCACTCTCCTGTATTATGAGATAGGTTTTCCTATCAAAATGAGTGTGCATTATATTCTTTCCTTTAGTGGAATGTGATGAGAGTAGACCTCATGTTTCTCTCTTGCCTCCCCTCTTTATCCCACCACTAATAAGTCTTTTGCTTGCCTCTTGTATGAGAGATAATTTGCCCCATATAACTTCTCCCTTTCTCCTCCCAATATTTCTCTCTCACTGCTTGATTTCATTTTTTTTTAAGATATGATCCCATCCTCTTCAATTCACTCTGTGCACTCTGTCTCTATGTATGTTTGCATGTGTGCATGTGTGTGTGTGTGTACTCCCACCCAGTACCCAGATACTGAAATGTTTCAAGAGTTACAAATGTTGTCTTTCCATGTAGGAATGTAAACAGTTCAACTTTAGTAAGTCCCTTATGACTTCTCTTTGCTGTTCACCTTTTCACGGTTCTCTTCATTCTTGTGTTAGAAAGTCAAATTTCTTTCCAGCTCTGGTCTTTTCATCAGGAAAATTTGAAAGTCCTCTATTTCATTGAAAGGCCATTTTTTCTCCTGAAGTATTATACTCAGTTTTGCTGGGTAGGTGATTCTTGGCTTCAGTCCTAGTTCCTTTGACTTCTGGAATATCCTATTCCATTCCCTTCTATCCCTCAAAGTAGAGGGTGCCAGATCTTGTGCTATCCTGATTGTATTTCCACAATACTTGAATTGTTTCTTTCTAGCTGCTTGCAATATTTTCTCTTTCACCTGGGAACTCTGGAATTTGGCCACAATGCTCCTAGGAGTTTCTCTTTTTGGATCTCTTTCATGCGGTGTTCTGCGGATTCCTTGAATATTTATTTTGCCTTCTGGTTCTAGAATCTCAGGGCAGTTTTCCTTGATAATTTCATGGAAGATGATGTCTAGGCTCTTCTTTTGATCATGGTTTTCAGGTAGTCCCAGAATTTTTACATTGTCTCTCCTGATTCTATTTTCCAGGTCAGTTGTTTTTCCAATAAGATATTTCACATTATCTTCCATTTTTCGAATCTGCGCGGTATGTTCTGAGATATCTGTCTTTCTCATAAAGTCCTTAGCGTCCATCTGTACCATTCCAGTTTTGAAAGATCTATTTTCTTCAGTGAGCTTTTGAATCTTCTTTTCCATTTGGTTAATTCTGCTTTTGAAAGCATTCTTCTCCTCATTGGCCCCTTGCACCTCCCTTGCCAGCTGAGTTAGGCTAGTTCTCAAGGTGCCAATTTCTTCAAGATTTTTTTGGTTCTCCTTTAGCAGGGAGCTGATCTGCTTTTCATGCTTCTCCCTCATCCCTCTCATTTCCCTTCCCAGTCTTTCCTCCACCTCTCTAACTTGATTTTCAAAATTCCTCTTGAGCTCTTCCATGGCCCGAGCCCATTGGGTGGGCTGGGACACAGAATCCTCGATTTCTGTGTCTTTGCCTGATGGCAAGCATTGTTCCTTCCCATCAGAAAGGAAGGGAGGAAGTGTCTTTTCTCCGATAAAGTACCCATCAATAGTTTTATTTCTTTTTCCTTTTCTTGGCATTCTCTCCAACCAGTGGCGTGACCTCTGAATGTTCTCCTCACACCCACCTCGCCTCCTGGTCCTCTCAGCCAGCGTTTGGGGACTGAGATTCAAATGCTGCTTCCCGCCTTAAGGTTTTTGGCGGGGGCAGGGCTGCTATTCAGTGTTAAATTAAGTTCAGGTGCTGGGGTCAGGGGCAGGGCCGCCTTTCTGGCTCAGTTCCCTCAGGGGGTTTATGCACAGACCTTCCACAATGGATCCAGGCTCCTGCCCGTTTGGGGAGCCCCTGTCTGCAGCCGCCTCTCAGCTTCTATCTCCTAGGGGGGCCCGAGCCATGGGGGCACCCCACTCCCCTCTCAATCCGCCAAAGAGACTCTCTCACCTACCCCCGTCAGTCACCTGTTGGTGGGGGGGCTTGTGCTGCCACTGGAGATCCCGTCTCTGCAGCCTTCTCAGATCTGTGCCTCTCAGAGCCGCGGCCGCAGGTCCGGGCTGGGCTCCGCGTCTGCAGCGCGACGGACCTTTTGCGAGATGTTTGCAGGTCCCTCTGTGGGCGGGGGGACCCGCGTGGCTGCTGGAGATCCCGTCCTCATAGCCCGCTCGGATCTTTTCCTCTCGGTGTTGTGGCCGCGGCAGGGCTGCACTCTGCTCCCCGTCCCAGCGCCCAGTCCACGGCGCAAAGGACCCCCCGCGAGAGGTTTGCAGGTCTCTCCGGAGCAGAAATCTCCCTTGCTCCATTATTCCATGGTCTCTGGGTGCAGAATTCGCCCTGGCTTGGTCCCCTCTAGCCGTTCTGTGGTTTGTGGGTTCGGAGCTATGTGTATGTGCATCTTTCTACTTCGCCATCTTGGCTCTGCCCCTACAATTTTTTAAAAACATACTTTTATGTGCATTCAGACTCCATCAAGGCTTCCCCACCCCTCTGGAGGAGGATAAAATTTTTATCATAAATTTTTCAGAATGTCTTGAATCTTTGTATTGCTAAGAATAAATAAGTCATTCACTGTTGATCATCATACAAGATTTATGTTTCTGTGTACAGTGTTTTCCCGATTCTGCTTATTTCACTTTGCATCCCTTTGTGTAAGTCCAGATTTTTCCAAAAGCTTCCTGCTCATCATTTCTTGTAGCACAAAAATATTCTATCTAGATCATATACCACAATTTGTTCAGCCATTCCCCAGTCGATGGACATCCTTCAATTTCTAATTCATTGCTACCACAAAAAAAGCTGCTGTAAATATTTTTTGTACAAGTAGGTCCTTTTTCAACTCTTATGATCTCTTTTCAATACAGACCTAGCAGTGGTATTGCTAGATCAAAGAGTATGCACTGTTTGATTGCCCTTTGGTCATAGTTCAAATTGTGCTCCAGAATGGTTAGATCAGTTTCAACTCCACCAACAATACATTAGTGTCCCTATTTTTCCACAATCCCTCCCACATTTTCATTTTTTTTTTCATCATATTAGTCAATCTGATATATGTGAGGTGGTACCTCAGAATTATTTTTAATTTTGCATTTCTTTAATCAATTGTGATTGAGAGCATTTTTTTGACTAGAGATATCTTTAATTTCTTCATCTGTATTCTGCCTGTTCATACCCTTTGACCATTTACCAACTGGGGACTGACTAATTGCCATAATTTGACTCAGTTCTCTATAGATTTGAGAAATGGGTCCTTTATCAAAGAAACATGCTATAACCCCCTCCTACATTTCTGCTTCTCTTCTAATCTTGGCTACATTGGTTTTGTTTGTTGAAAAACTTTTTAATTTGATATAATGAAAAGTACCCATTTGATATGCCATAATATTCTCAATCTCTTCTTTAGTTATAAATTCTTCCTTTAGTCATAGATATCACAGGTAAACCATTCTATGCTCCCCTAATTTGTTTATGGCATCACCTTTTATGTCAAAATCATATATGCATTTTAACCTTATTTTGGTAAATAATGTGAGATGTTTGTCTGTGCCTAGTGAAACAGTGTTTTCAAAGTCAGAGGAGTGACAGATCCAGCATATATGGAAAAGCTTTGAAAATAAGTATCACTCTAATTTTATGCAACTAGAATGTTTCCTAATGTACCAGCTTCTGAAGAGGTGCTGCTTACTCCCACTTCTGATTTAAAGTCTGTAGTCCTTATGATTCACACCTTGTATTCTTCCACTGTATTAAATCCCAATGGTGTCCTGTATTCCAGGCAGATCTAGAGAGGGTGGTCACTAATAGTGGGGTTTAGGAGAAGAATGAAATCTGTTGCTCCTTCTTCCTTTATGATTTTAGGATTTTTCAGTCCTAGAAAGGGGGGAGCCAGAGATGTACAGGAAATGTGATCTCTTGTGGCAGAACTTAGAGGAAGGGGAGATTTCATGATATCTCCTCTTCTCCTTTGGCTGGAGCTTCAATTGGACTATATTCCAAGCTCACTTGTTTTTTAAAACATTTAAAATTGTAATTCTCTCGCTATTTCTCCCCAAATTCTCATTTTTATGCTGCTCAAGCCTAGCCTTTAACAGTCCCTCCTTTGCCCTATTCTTGTTTTCCACTATACTTACAGTTAACAAACTCTATTCCATTCTAAATTTCTTCCTTTTAGATTCTCTCAAACTTCTCATGCTAATTGAAATCTATCATTTTCCCCCATAAAGATGCCATATGACTGTCCTCTCTCCAAAATAGACTATTTTCTCTTTTAACCTAGGGCACAGGGGTTTAAGAGGAAGAATTGAAATATTCCTTTCTCTCTGTAGTCACATTCAGATCTCCCTCTACTGCCATTACTCACCAATTGTCTGTCTTTTAAGGTTAACTCTATCCTACCCTGATCCTTGTTACTCTCATTTATGGACTTTCCAGTAAACATACTTCCTCTCAAGAAAGGTCAGTAGCTCTCTTCATCTAGACTTCTTTTCCATGAATACCCACCTAGACTTACCTCAACTCCCACAGCTTTTGCTTTCATTTTGCCTCAGTCATAAGTAAGATTTATACAAGCCAATACACCAATACCATCCCCCTTTGCCATAATTTGTCTAATTTCCTAATCATAACTCTGATTATGGGTGCAGAGAATACTTCATTTCTTTTATTAAAGGACTAACTAGCTATTTGGAGGGAAGTTCATCCAGGATGTTCATATTAGACTCAGAAAGATTTCTTTGGCAATGAAGGATGAACACATTAGACTCAGAAAGATTTTTAAGCTGTAAAGAATTTTCATATGCAATGGTACAGTGAATACATATACAATGAAATAAGTGATCGTTATAGTAGGATTACATTAAGTATCTGCTTTCCTTCAATTCAAATTTCAGTTTTGTGCTTTAATGAATTTTGATTTCCTGGAAAGAAGGACATAAACATTATTGTAGCACCAACTTCCAGGAAAGCAGATATGATTTAGGACTAATCACATTCAAACCAAACAACCAGAAAAGATTGGTTAGGTTCCTAAGATGTGCTACACACAATAACAGTGTGTGGAAATACAAATGCAAATGCAGAAGAAAGACTATCTGTATTCAAGGAACTTAGGGAAGCTAAAGGAGGGAAAAAATAACAAGAAAGGGCTAGTCAGATAGAAGTCATGTATGCATCATAGCATAAGCCCCAAACAACTGGGTGCTTTTTAATTTGACATATCAATGGCCTAGGAAAAGGGAATGTATAATTTCTTAAAGAAGGAATTTTAGGGGAGAAAGAGTATTGACGAAGCACCTATTTGTATAAGGAAAACTTTTTTATACATCATATTTCATATATTATTTGATATATTTTATATATTCTTAAGGAAATCAGAACTATTAAAATATCAATTACAATGTATTTAAAAGTTTTCTAAGAAAATTACTAGGTTCTTGATAAATATATGAGCATAGCTTTTCCTGAACATTTGAAAACTTATATGAATGGACTGATATTGATACTGATCATTTTTATAAGCTATACTCATTAAAACTGTCTGTCTCAAACTTCTAATGTAATATAGTTTTCTTTGAAAATGTCACATTATCTAGTTTTATCTCAGATATTGTAGTTATATTACATATGCTTGTTTCTCTGTTGCTTTCATAATTCTTTCCAATTGTCATTCTTAGCGTTTGGTGACTTCTTGTACATGTGTGGGTGCATGTGAGTGTATGAGTGTAAACTAATTTCTTGCCCACTTCTGTTTCCATTCACTCTAATCCACCTGATTTTGCTTTATTGTTTTATAACGTACATTTGGAAATCATCATCTTTCAAAACACAATCTTCTATATACAAATTAGTTACCTAAACAGATATAAGTTTTTGATTTTGTAGTTTCTGCATTTTTAATGACAACATGAGTCAAGCTTTAATGGAGAAAATTTTATTTGAAAGACTGGAAAATGTGCAATATATCAGAGTTTGGCTTGAATATCTTTCTAGTTCTTTTCTGGAAAGCAATGGCTACTGAAAAGAAATGAAGAGATTACAGTCAAAGAAGAGAAAAATATTAAAGAATTTTCTTGAGAAAATAGGACCTGAAGTTTATATATCTAAAGTGAATTATGACTGAGATCCAGTCGAGTAATATTATATATAAACACACTATATCTTTTTTCAGTAAGTTACTGAGACATCTTATTTTATCTCAGAAACCCTATATTTTGTAAGGTAATGAAACTAATGATATTTCAGGTGACAGTGATGAATTATTCTTTTTTGATGAACTAATATGAAACATTGTTTTTGGTAAAATTCACCCATCCTACATTGTTATCCTTTTCAAGATGATTAAGTTCTATATCCAAATATACGGGCCCATATATCTCAATTCATAAGCCATTAGGAAATGCTATGTTTAGCAGAGACAGTTTCATGTAGAAATCTTTTGCTCCTAGTTAGTAAAGATGAGTTTAATTGATTGTAAATTAATTAGTACTGCATAGAAAATGAATTTTTAAAATACAATCAATTTTGGCAGAGAAAAAAATTCATATTATGCTTGCCCTGCAAGTTCTTCTTCTTAATAATAAATACTCTTCTCCCCCCCCCCCTTTGCTTAAGGTTGGTTGACAAGTTCCGTTCTTGTAAATAAATTAAATGTCTTGAAACATCTTTCTCTTATATTTATTTTACCATGGCAGCATGCATTAGTTATGGTTCACTATATTTCATTCCCCAAAGTGTTAATATTGTCTATAAATTATGACCAGTGATATGCAATGGTTATTATCAATCATAAAGAGTAATTGGTGCTGATTCACTCAAATAAATATGATTTTTGCAAAGCTATGACCTTGTCATTTAACTGCTGAGGCTCAAATATATTGAGTTTATAATAATTAACTGTTATAAATTGTAAAGAAAGGTAGTAATACTCCAACATGTATGTGCATATGTATATATATATGTATATATATGTATATATATATGTATATATACATATACATATATATATACATATATATACATATATAGCTGAAGCTATTAGCACCCTCCATCCAGAGACAGTGTATTTGCAGCTATACTCAAAAACACACATGGTAGTTAAATATGCATATACAATACTAGGGTTCAGTTATTAATGACATAATTCCTTCCATCAACATAGATAACAATTTATCTCTGACTTAGAATAGGAGAAAAATGATTTGGGAATAGTGATGGACTTGACATCTTTAGATCCAAACTTAACACTGGCTCTTAGGAAGATTCTGGAAGTCTCTTAATTTCTCTCAACCTCAGTTTCATGACCTATACAATGGAAATAATTTCACTCTCTTATATAGTTGTTATGAAGGTCTTTAGAAAATATAAGCAAAATGCTTGGCAGACTTTAAGGGAGGATCTAAATATTAGTCATTGTTCTTGGTTATTATGGTAAAAACTTGACCTGTGACGTCATTAGTCTAGTCTTGGTGAGATAATGCTCACTACCAATGATGTTTACACATTGTCTGTAATTTGTATTCTTAGAGAGCTGCCTAGACTATGGTGAGGTTAGTTAGAAGCAAGATTAGAACCAAGCACATCTTGACTTTGAGGTTAATTCTCTGTCAACTATGCTTTATTACTGTTGTCATCATCATCTTCGTTTTCATCATTTTCACTGTCATTGACATTGTTACTGTTGTTTGTTGCAATCAGTGTTGATGATATTGAGGGTTACTTAATAATTAGCATTAAGAGTGGCAGAAATATTTATCATTTCTCTGACAAATTTGGTAACCATCTCTAAATTTTGTTAGGCTATTCAGCAAATGACCAATATCTAGTCATTTAGCCCAACACTTGAATTTTTTTCTGGCTTTCTGTCAGATGTTTAATTGTATTAAAATAAATTTCAGCAACTCTGCATCCCCTCAATACAATAATGGAGCATGAGAATCTGACTTGAGGGGGGCGGAGCCAAGATGGCAGAGTAGATAGATACACATACGCTAGCTCCAAACCCACCGCCCATAAAATATCTGTAAAAAAGAACTTCCAACAAATGCTGGAGCAGCAGAAGCCAGAGAACAACAGAGCGGACAAGATTTCTGTTCCAGAGAGCCTGAAAACCTCTCGCAAAAGGTCCTCGCACTACGGACCCGGAGCCCAGCCCTGCCTTAGCTGCGTGGCACCAAGAGGAGCATATCAGAGCAGGGAACAGATCCGAGCAGGCTTCAGGGACAGGATCTCCAGTGGCCGCGTGAGTCCCTCCACCCACAGGTGGCGAGGGTCGGTGAGAGGGTCTCTTTGGCAGGTCAAGAGGGGAGTGGGGTATCCCCATAACTCAGGCCCCCTTGGGAGGCAGCAGCTGAGGTGGGAGCAGACCAGGGCTCCCAGAGCAGGCAGGAGCCCAGATCCATTGTTGAAGGTCTCTGCATAAACCCCCTGAGGGAACTGAGTCCCGTGAGGAGGCCCTGCTCCCACCTGATCACCTGAACTTAATCTCACACTGAATAGCAGCCCTGTCCCCGCCAAAAACTCTGAGGATGCGAAGCAGCATTTGAATCTCAGACCCCAAGTGCTGGCTGGGAGGATCTGGAGGCAAAGTGGGTGTGAAGAGAATATTCAGAAGTCAAGTCACTGGCTGGGAAAATGCCCAGAAAAGGGAAAAAAAAATAAGACTATAGAAGGCTACTTTCTTGGTGAACAGGTATTTCCTCCCTTCATTTCTGATGAGGAAGAATAATGCTTACCATCAGGGAAAGACACAGAAGTCAAGGCTTCTGTATCCCAGCCCACTCAATGGGATCAGGCCAGGGAAGAGCTCAAAAAGATTTTGAAAATCAAGTTAGAGAGGTGGAGGAAAAGTTGGGAAGAGAAATGAGAGACATTCAGGTAAAGCATGAACAGTAGGTCAGCACCCTGCTAAAAGAGACCTAAAAAAATGCTGAAGAAAATAACACCTTGAAAAATAGGCTAACTCAATTGGCAAAAGAGGTTCAAAAAGCCAATGAGGAGAAGAATGCTTTCAAAACCAGAATTAGCCAAATGGAAAAGGAGATTCAAAAGCTCACTGAAGAAAATAGTTCTTTCAAAATTAGAATGGAACAGATGGAGGCTAATGACTTTATGAGAAACCAAGAAATCACAAAACAAAACCAAAAGAATGAAAACATGGAAGATAATGTGAAATATCTCATTGGAAAAACAACTGACCTGGAGAATAGATCCAGGAGAGACAATTTAAAAATTATGGGACTACCTGAAAGCCATGATCCAAAAAAGAGCCTAGATATCATCTTTCATGAAATTATCAAGAAAAACTGCCCTGAGATTCTAGAACCAGAGGGCAAAATAAGTATTCGAGGAATCCACAGATCACCGCCTGTAAGAGATCCAAAAAGAGAAACTCCTAGGAACATTGTGGCCAAATTTCAGAGTTCCCAAGTCAAGGAGAAAATATTGCAAGCAGCTAGAAAGAAACAATTCAAGTATTGTGGAAGTACAATCAGGATAACACAAGATCTAGCAGCATCTACATTAAGGGATCAAAGGGCATGGAACAGGATATTCCAGAAGTCAAAGGAACTAGGACTAAAACCAAGAATCACCTATCCAACAAAACTGAGTATAATACTTCAGGGGAAAAAATTGGTCTTTCAGTGAAATAGAGGACTTTCAAGCATTCTTGATGAAAAGACCAAAGCTGAAAAGAAAATTTGAGTTTCAAACACAAGAATGAAGAGAAGCATGAAAAGGTAAACAGCAAAGAGAAGTCATAAGAGACTTACAAAAGATGAACTGTTTACATTCCTACATGGAAAGACAATATTTGTAACTCTTGAAACTATTCAGTATCTGGGTTCTGGGTGAGATTACACACACACACATGCACACGCACACACACATAGAGACAGAGTGCACAGAGTGAATTGAAGAGGATGGGATCATATCTTAAAAAAATGAAATCAAGCAGTGAGAGAGAAATATATTGGGAGGAGAAAGGGAGAAATGGAATGGGGCAAATTTTCTCTCATAAAAGAGGCAAGCAAAAGACTTATTAGTGGAGGGATAAAGAGGGGAGGTGAGAGAAAAACATGAAGTTTACTCTCATCACTTCCCACTAAAGGAAGGAATAAAATGCACACTCATTTTGGTAGGAAAACCTATCTTACAATACAGGAAAGTGGGGGATAAGGGGACAAGCAGGATGTGGGGGATGATGGAAGGGAGGGCATGAGGAGGAGGGAAAAATTTGAGGTCAACACTCATGGGGAGGGACAGGATCAAAAGAGAGAATAGAGGTAATAGGGGACAGGATAGGATGGGGGGAAATATAGTTAGTCTTATACAACACGACTATTATGGAAGTCATTTGCAAAACTACACAGATATGGCCTGTACTGAATTGCTTGCCTTCCAAAGGGAAGGGGTAGGGAGGGAGGGAGGAAAAGAAGTTGGAACTCAAAGTTTTAGGAACAACTGTCGAATACTGTTCTTGCTACTAGGAAATAAGAAATACAGGTAAAGGGGTATAGAAAGTTATTTGGCCCTACAGAACAAAAGAGAAGATGGAGACAAGGGCAGAGAAGGATTATAGAAGAGAGAGCAGATTGGTGATAGGGGCAATTAGAATGCTCAGTGTTTTGGGGTGGGGGAAGGGGAGAAAAGGGAAGAAAATGTGGAACCCAAAATTTTGTGAAAATGAATGTTAAAAGTTAAATAAATACATAATTTAAAAAATCTGACGAGTTGTAGATACATATTTGCATACACATATATACAAATCTGTCATTTAGTTATCAAGTCTTCATTAAGCAACTATGATGTACTTGTAAGAAGGGTACAAAGTGAAGCTGGTATTTTGTAGAAAACAGGATATTCACAAAAAATAATTTAGACAGAAGAAATGCTAGGTAATTTGGTAGAAGTAAACCAGGTAGAAGGTGATGCTTAAGCTGAATCTTAATGGAAATCAAAGATAATAAGAAGTAGATGTAAGGAGGATGGATATTTTTGAGACATCAGAAATAGTCAATGAAAAAGCACCGAAATGTAAGATTGTATATCATCTGTAGAAAACAGCAAGGTCAATTTATCTGAACTATAGAGTATCAGAAGGAGTTTAATGTATAGGCTGAAAAAGATAGACTGGTATTAGATTCTGAAAGCCTTTAAATTCCAAGTAGAAATATATTTATGCATTTATGGATTTGCATATGTTGGCATGTGTATATATGCATGTATACACATATATACATATATTCATATATGGAAATAAAAAGAGGCAAAAATCCATAAAAGTGATCAATAGTGTATATAAAATTAGAGCAATAAATACAATGATTTCTTAGTTACAGATATCTATCATACCTGTTCACTGGGCTAAGCTTTTTGTGATTTTTTTTTTTTGTATATTTATCTTTAATTATTTTGTAGTTGTTGCTATTATTCCTGTTTAGCTTTTAGAATCATCCTTTATATGATGTTCCTGCCTCCACTTAATGTAACTTTTATCAATTCATATGTTCTTTGCTTATGTGCATTCTTCAAATTTTTATGTCCTACGTCAAATTCATATTCTTTTATATTCATGTACCAAAAATTGTTTGACTATTTCCCCAATCGATGATGACCTATTTTTTTATTTTTTAGTTATTTGATACCACAGAGATGCTTTATAAATATTTTAGTAGACATAGATCCTTTCTGTCATTGGTTTCTTTAGGGCATACAGCTAGCACTGGAAACTTTGGGTGATTGGAATAGATTTTTTAGACACTATTTCAGAATTGCAAATTGATTTCCTTTAGGATTGTACTAATCCAAAGTGCTACCAAATTGAATTAAAATTCATATCTTTGCATGCTTTTTAAAATTGATTTTTCTGGTCTTTTTAAATACTAGATCATTATTTTCCACTATTCTGCTTCTCTCTTGTTTATACTATTCTGCTGATCTACTTTTCTATTTTTTAAAATCAATAACAAATAATTTTGTTGACAACTTATTTAAAACATAATTTGAAGTCTGAAAATAGTATTTCCCTTCCATTGCTAATTTTCATTATGCCTAGTTTTTTCCATGTTTTACCCACTATGAATGAATTTTGCTAGTCTTTTATTCAAGTTACATAAGATACTCCTTTGATAACTTCAATGATGGAGCATTAAAATTATAAATTGAATTTGTTGACATTGCCATTATTATATTGACATGACCTAACTATGAGCACTGAATATTCCTCAAGCTACTGAAATTGTTATTTATTTTGTTAAAGAGCACTTTGTAAATAATACTCTACAAGTATTTTGTTTTTGGTATATTGATCCCCAAATAATTTGTTCATTTGTATTTTGCTTTGAGTCAGATTTCCTTTTCTATTGTTGTCTCTTTTTTACCCATTAATATCATATAAAATAGCATGAATTTTTGTTGGTTTCATTTGTAAAATTACTTTCCTGAAGGTATTTTTCTCAGATAGTTTCTTTAAGGATTCCATAATATTTTCTAAGTAAGCACCATGTTAACAGGAAGAAGGGTAAGCTTTTTTTCTATTTTGCTGTCTTTAAACCTTTAATTTTTTTCCCCTCATCTTACTGTACTGCTATTGCTAGAATTTCTATAATTACATGAGATCAGTGGGGTAGGTAAGCATATTTACTTTACTCCCTTATATATTCAGGAAGCTGTTATTGAGTCAACTTTGTATATGATATTGTTTTCGGTTTTAGATAGATAATTCTCATAATGTTTAAATATTCCCATGCTTATAGTTTAGAATATTTTTGGCAGAATTAAAGTTTTTTCCATAATCATTGAGATAATTATGTGTTTTAGATGTTTTGTTTTTGATTTAATTAATTATAGCGATTACATGTTAAATATTCCTTACATCCTTTGTTTAAATTGAACTTGCCTATAACTAATTTTTCTTGGATAAATTACCATAGTCTCTTTTACAGATTTTTTTATTGACAATATTCATATCAGTATTTACAAATCTTTTTTAAAACAATCATTTTTTTCTGTACTTTTATTTCCTTTCTTAATTTAGATATGAGGAAAAGATTTCTCTCATAAAGGAAGTTTAGAATTTGGGTAATATTAGCTGTTCTTTTAAATTTTATAGAATTTTCATGTAAATACGTCAGATACGATCAGGAATTCTAGGCCTCTACTTCACTGATAATTCCTTTACCATATATTTATTCATTTTTACAAGATTTTCTGTATGATGTGTCTGGTTTTCTTAGTTGCTATCTTCTTTTTCCCCTAAGTTCAAATTCAATTGCTCTCTTAATCTTCCTTTGTGCTTGTATAAGGAAATATCTTAATTGTTTCTCTGTAGCTGAATCTTTCTTGGTCATTCTTTTTCTAGTTTATTGTTATAAAGTTGCCAAAAGTGGTATAATTTGTGATGTTATATTTACTTAAATTTTTTTAGTTTCAATTGTTTGAGATATTTGACCGTTGAAAAATGTCTGTTTCTATGATTTTTGAGACGTTTCAAAAATCTCTCTTATTAATATCTATTTTTCTTATTGTTTAGTTAAAGGTATTCAGGTATATAATTGCTGGTTGTATCACCATTTGCTATGCTTTTCAAAGTGCATTAATTTATTCCTTTCTCTGATTTCTTATATTTATAAAATAATTTTGCATTATCTATATTTTCTTTCCTTAAGATTTCAAGGTCCTGTTAATTTTTATTTGTAGAATGTATCTCTCATTTGAAATACTTAATTTTAATTCTTATGCTTCTCAGAGTTTGTAGCACAGTTATTATTTTTTTTCCAAAAAGGAATATTTATATTATTTGAGATGTGAAGATGGGCAGTGTGGGCTCTACTTGGGAACCTCAAAGACATATAAAAGCTGTCCAAAGTACGCACTGTCTCCCCCAATCATTCAGAAAGGATCAGATATTAATTCAATCTTATCATATGACTAAATAATGGAGAGAATTGAGATGGAGTGGGCTGTGTGGGGTCTGCATTGCATCCAAAGTAAAGGGACCTGGCACATAACTGGAATCGGTCCTGTCTCCCAAAATACTACTTTTCTCATTAATCTTCACATGAATTGATAATGTTAACTAAGGCACAGCATTAAACAAAAAGAAAAATAAAGATACACAAAGTAGTACTATGGACTCTGATTTAGGTTGTACATGCATAATCAGTTAAACACATTTCCATATTAGTTATGTTATGAAAGAAGGATCAGAACAAAGGGGAAAACCACAAGAAGGGAAAACAAAAACTAATTGAAAATAGTATGCTTTGATATATATTCAGACTCCATAGTTGTTTTTTTTTTTTCCTACCTCTGGATGCATATAGCATTTTCCATTATGATTCTTTTGATCATTATATTATTGAAAAGAGCTAAGTCTATCACTGCTATCATCAAACAGTGTTGCTGTTACTGTGTACAATATTCTCCTGGTTCTGCTCACTTTTCTCAGTTTCAGTTTGTAAGTCTCTGCAGATTTTTCTGAAATTTGCCTTCTCATCATTTTTAAAATTTATTTTTATTTTTGAATTTATTTTTAGTTTTCAACATTTACTTTTATAAGATTTTGAGTTTTAAACATTCTCCTCCTCTGTTCCCTTCTTTCTCTCAAAGATGGCACACAATCTGATATAGGCTATCTATATGCAATCATATTAAACTGATTTCCACATTAGTCATATTGTAAAGAAAAATTAAACCAAAGGGCAAAAACCACAAGAAAGGGAATAGTGTGTCTCAATCTTTATTCAGACTCCAGAGTTCCTTCTCTGGATATGGATAGCATTTCCCATCACAAGTATTTTGTAATTGTCTTGGATCATTGTATTGCTGGGAAGAGCTAAGTTTCAATCATAGTTGATTTTTGCTCAGTATTGCTACCACTGTATACAACATTCCCCTAGTTCTGCTCATTTCACTTAGCATCAGTCCATGTAAATCTTTCCAGTTTTTTCTGAAGTCAGCCTACTCATCATTTCTTATGAAACAATAGAATTCCATTACATTCATATACTACAACTTGTTCAGCCATTCCTCAATTGATGAGAGTTCCCTCAGTAGCCAATTCCTTGCCATGACAAATAGAGCTGCTATAAATATTTCTTGCACACATAAGTCCTTTCCCCCTTTTTGTAATCTCTCTAGGATATAGACCTACTGGTATTTCTGGATCAAAGGGTATGGACAGTTTGATTGCCCTTTGAGCTTAGTTCCAAATTACTCTCCAGAAGTGTTGGATCAGTTTACAACTGCACCAACAATTCATTAATGTACCAATTTTTCCACATCTTCTCCATTATTTATCATTTTCCTTTCTGTCATATTATCCTATCTGATAGATGTGAGTTAATACCTCAGAGTTGTTTTAATTTGCATTTATCTAATCAAGGTGATTCATAGCATTTTATATGGCTACAGAATCTTTAATTTCTTCATCTGAAAGCTGCCTTTGACCATGTATATCAATTGGGGAATAATATGTATTTTTATAAATTTGACTCAGTTCTCTATATATTTGAGAAATGAGGTATTTATCAGAAATATTGGTTGTAAAAATTATTTCCCAGCTTTTTGCTGTCCTTCTAATCTTGGTTGAATATGTTTTGCTTGTGCAAAATCATTTTAACTTGATCATAGATCTAACAGGTAAACTAATTCTTGCTTTCCTTATTTGCTTATAGTATCAAACTTCATGTCTAAATTGTATACTCCCATTGGAACTTATCTTTGTACATAAGAAATTTCTTTCTTTCTGAGTAGTGTTAAATATTTTTGATATTATCATGTTATTCCAGGAGGCCTATGAATGCTGGTACCTCCAAATATCCTGTCTTTGGGAACAGTATACTTTGTTTGTAAAGATATCATGTTTTAAAAATCTTTTTTCTTCTCTTCTTGATGATATGGAGGGCTCGATATAGAGTAAAAAAATTCTGAAGTCAAATCCATCACCAGACAATTGACCTTACAGAAGTGACTTAGTCTTTGCCTCAGTGGTAAAATGGGGATAATAATAACATTGACCTCCTAGGGCTGTTGTGATGATAAAATGAGAAAATGCATTTTACAAAACTTAAAGTGTTATAGATACATTATTGTTATCATTATTGAGTTGAAATTATATCACTTATAATAATAACAAGCTCCTTTCTCTAACAAGAGCAAGATAGATAGTAATATATCTGAAATATAGTAATCAGAATCAATTTCTGAAGAAAAAGATTTAACCCGTTCTCTAGCATTGGTGACATGACTTATTCATGTTAGATATCTTTTATAAAAAATGAAGATTTGCCTGCTCTCTTCTATCAACACTATTATCCACAGGCAATGAACTTGTGTTACTAATTTTAATTTATTTGTAGTATTCAAAGATTTTTTAGTACTGTATTTATTGTATTCTGTTTTTATCCTAATTGCACTTTTAGTTTTTATTTAGAATTTTATTTCCTCAATTACATGTAAAGACAATTTTAACATTCAATTTTAAAACTTTGAATTTCAAATTCTCTCCCTCTCTCCTCCCCTAGACACCCGCACTGAGAAGACAAGCAATATAAGATATACATATGTAACCATGTAAAACATATTCATGATAGTCATGTTGTGAAAGAAAACAGAAGAGAAAAAAATTCAAGAAAGATAGAGTTAAAAGAAGTATACTTCAATCTGTATTCAGATACCATTAGTACTTTTTTTGAAGATGGTTAGCATTTTTCATCATAATTCCTTCAGAGTTGCCATAAATCATTGTATTGCTCAAAATATCTAACTTAGGGGGTAGAGACAAGATGGCAGAGTAGAAGCAGAGACCTGCTGGATCTCTACCCACCCCAAGCCCTTAAAATACCTGTAACAATGACTCTAAACAAAATATAGAGCACCAGAAGTCACAAAATGACAGAATTAAAAAGATTTCCAGACCAAAACAACCTGGCAGGCCTAAAAGAAAGGTCCACCACACCAGACTCAGAACAGAGCACAACCCAGTGTAGGCCCTGCTGGCACAGACTGGATTGGAGCAGACCTCAGGGCAGTAAATGACTAGCAGCTGCTATAGTTATCAGATTTCTCAATACACAAATGCCAAAGACAGCTTCAAAGGTCAGTGAGAAAGTACCTTCACCTGTGCCAATGTGGAGGAACTGAGAAATTACAGGTCTCTAGAGATATCTCAGAGAGTAGGTGCACAAAACCTCTGAAGCCTGGAGTAGTATGCCCTCCACTTGACAAAAGACTCAAAAGTCAATTAATGGGCTGGAAAAATGCCCAAAAAGGGGAAAATAAGATTATATAAGGTTACTTTCTTGGTGAAAAGGTATTTTCTTCCATCCTTCCAGATGAGGAAGAGCATCTGTTGTCCAGGTTAGTTGTTTTTTCAGAGATATTTCACATTTTCTTCCATTTTTTATTCTTTTTTAAAAATAATTTCTTGATTTCTCATAAATCATTAGATCCCATCTGCTCCATTCTAAATTTTAAAGAACTATTTTCTTCAGTGAGATTTTGGACCTCTTTTTCCATTTGGTCAATTCTTTTAAAGGCATTCTTCTCCTCCTTGGCTTTTTGGACCTCTTTTGTCATTTGGGTTAGTCTTTTTTTAAAGGTTTTATTTTCTTCAGCATTTGGGGGGTGGGGTCTCCTTTCGAAAGCTGTTGAGTAGCTTTTCATGATTTTCTTGTATGGCTCCCATTTCTCTTCCCAAATTTTCCTCTACCTGTCTTAATTGATTTTCAAAATCCTCTTTGAGCTCTTCCATGGACTGAAACCATTGCATAATTTTTGGAGGGTTGGGATGTGGGAGCCTTGACCTTGCTATGTCCCTCCAGTTGCATGCTTTGCTCTTCCTCATCTGCAAGAAACTTCCATAATAGTTAAGTTACGAAAGACTAATCTCATTTCCTTCCATCCTATTATGCCCTCCATTTATTCCTTTCTCTCCCTTGACCTTTCCTTGCACAATAATGTTTGCTTCTGATTATCCCTTTTGCAAATTTGCTGTCCCTTCTATTATCTTCCCTCTCCTATCCCCTTCCCTCTGACTCTGGAGGATAAAATAGATGTCCATATCCAATGGAGTGTGTATTATTCCCTCCTTAAGCCAAATCCTGTGAGAGTAAGGCTCACATATTCCCTTTCATGTCCTCCTTCTTTTCCTCAATTGTGGAAGTTCTTTCTTGCCTCTTTTATGTGAGATGATTTGGTACGTTCTACTTCTCCCTTTTTCTTGCTTTCAATACATTCCATTCAAAAATAAATTTTAATTTTTAGGTATTCTCCATTCATATTCAACTCACCAGATGCCCTCAATGTACACACACACATACACATGTATATGTATATGTAGATATATGTGGATATCTACATATACATACATGCACATATATATTCCCTCTAACTACCCTAATACTGAAAAAGGTCTCATGAGTTATAAATATCATCTTTCCATGTAGTAATGTAAACAGTTTAACTTTAATAAGTCCCTTATGGTTTCTCTTTTCTGTTTACCTTTTCATATTTCTCTTGATTCTTGTATTTGAATGTCAAATTTTCTATTCAGCTCTGGTCTTTTCAACAAAAATGCTTGGAAGTTTTCTATTTCATTGAAAGTCCATTTTCCCCTGAAGTATTATACTTAGTTTTACTGGGTAAGTGATTCTTGGTTTTAATCCTATCTCCTTTGAACTCTGGAATATCATATTCAAAGACCTTCAGTACCTTAGTGTAGAAGCTCCTAAATCCTGTGTTATCCTGAATATGTTTCCACAGTTTTTGAATTGTTTCTTTCTAGCTGCTTGCTATATTTTTTCCTTGACCTGGCAACCCTGGAATTTGGCTACAATATTCTGAGGAATTATCCTTTTATGGTCTCTTTCAGGAGCTGATTGGTGAATTGTTTCCATTTCTATTTTACCCTCTGGTTCTAGAATATGAGGGCAGTATTTCTTGATAATTTCTTGGAAGATGGTGTCAAGCCTCTTTTTTATTATGGTTTTAAAGTAGAACGATAATTTATAAATTATCTCTCATAACTTAACTATTATGGAAGTTTCTTGCAAGGCTACACATGTCTGATCTATATTGAATTGTTTGCTTTCTCAATGAGGGTGGGTAAGGAAGAAAAAAGGGAGAGGATATGGAACTCATAGCTTTAATAATGAATGTAAAAAATTGTTTTTACATGCAACTGAGAAATAAGATGTACAGGCAATGTGGTACAGAAATCTATTTTGCCTTACAGGAAAATAGAGGGTAGGGGGATAGAAGAAGTGGAGAGTAATAGAAGGGAGGACAGAATGAAGGAAGGGGTCAATGGGATGCATGCTGTTCTGGGGTAGGGGTGGAGAGAGATGGGGAGAAAATGTTGAATTTGAATTCTTATGGAAGTGAATGTTGAAAACTGAAAAATAAATAAATTACATATTACAAAAAAGGAATCAGATTACCTGATTATCTGTTTCATTTGTATTTGGGGTCCAGTGCCAAGCTGAAGAGGTTTGGTCCAGGTTTGTTAAGTAATTGATTTGCATTGCTAAATAAATCAATATGCTCAGAAGCTTAAATATATACATATCATTCAAAATTGATCGTCTTAAAATATTGTTGTATATTTCACTTTGCAACAGTTCATGGAAGTCATTACAGGCTTTTCTGAGAACATCCTCCTCATCATTTCTTTTTTCCAAATTTATTAATTTAGTTATTTTCAGTTTTCAACAATCACTCCCATGAGTTACAAATTTTCTCACCATCCCTGCCCCCTCCTTCCCCAAAATGGCATGTAATCTTATATGGGTTCTACACATGCATTTGTATTAAATACATTTTCACATTAGTCATTTTGCAAGGAAAAAATAAAATAAATGGTAGAAACCATGAGAAAAAAACATAATAAAGGAGAAAATAATCTGCTTCATTCTACATTCTGAATTCATAGTTCTCTCTCTGGAGGGAGATGGCATGTTGCATTATAAGTCCTTTGGAAATGTTTTAGGTCCTTGAATTGCTGTGAATGGCTAAGTCTATCAAAAACAGTCCTTGCATACTGTGACTGTTATTGTGTATTATGTTCTCCTGTGTTTGCTCCTTTCATTCAGAGTCAGCTCATATAAACCTTTCCAATGTATTCCATTACATTCATATACCACAACTTGCTCAGTCATTCCTCAATTGAGGGGCATCCCCTCAATTTCCAATTCATGACTACCAAAAAAAAGCTGCTATAAACATTTTTTGTACATGTAGGTCGTTTTCCAATTTTTATGATATCTTTGGTATACAGCACTAGAAGAGATTTTGCTGGATCAAAGGGTATGCACAACTTTATAGCCTTTTGGGCATAGTTCCAAATTGTTTTCCAGAATGGTTGGCTCACAGCTCCATCAACAGTGAATTAGTGTTCCAAATTTCCCACATTTTCTCCAACATTTATTATTTTCCTCTTTTGTCATGGTAACCAATCAGATAGGTATGATGTGGCACATCAGAGTTGTTTTGGTTTACATCTCTCTAATCAATAGTGATTTAGAGCACTTTTTCATTTGACTATAGATAGCTTTAATTTCTTAGTCTGAAAACTGCCTATTCATATCCTTTGACTATTTGTCAATTGGGGAATGGCTTCTATTCTTTTAAATTTGACTCATTTATATATATATATATATATATATATATATATATATATATATATATATATATATATATATATATATAGTAGACGTGAGGCCTTCATCACAGTAGTTCCAAAAATTCTTTCCCAGTTTTCTGCTTCCCTTCTAATGTTGGTTGTATTGGTTTTGTGCAAAAGCTTTTCAATTTGATGCAATCAAAATTATGCATTTTGTTTTTCATAATGTTCTCTTTTTCTTGTTTGGTCATCTCCATGAATGTGACAAATAAATTATCCTTTTCTCCCCTAATATATATATATATTTTAATAATATCAGCCTTTACACCAAAATTGTGTACCCATTTGGACTTTATTCTAATGTACCGTGTCAGACATTGGTCTTTGCCCAGTTTCTGCCACAATATTTTCCAGTTTTCCCAGCAGTTTGTGAGTTCTTATTCCAGAAACCAGAGTCCTTGGGTTTATCAAACAGTAACTGCTACAGTCATAGATTATTGTGTCTTCTGTACAAAACCTATTCCACTGATCTGCCCCTCTACTTCTTAGCAGTACTAGGTGGTTTTGATGATTGTTGCTTTATAATACAATTTAAAATAGGCCACCTGTCATAATATTTCTTTTCATTAATTCTCTTGATATTCTGGAATTTTTCTTCTTCCAAATGAATTTTGACATTTTTATCCAAGCTCTATAAAATACTTGTTTGATCATTTGATTGTTGTGGCAGTGAATAAATAAATTAATTTAGGTAGAATTGTCATTTTTATTATATTAGCTCAGCTTACCATTGTGCTACTGATGTTTTTTCCAATATTTAGATCTGATTTAAATTGTGTGAAAATTGTTTTATAATTGTGTCCATATAGTCCCTGGGTTTGTTTTGGGGGGTAGACTATCAAATACTTTATAGTGTCTACAGTAACTTTAAATGGGATTTCACTTTCTCTCTTGCTGTTAGACTTTGTTAGCAATATCTACAAATGCAGATGGTTTATTTGGGTTTATTTTATAACCTGCAACTTTGCCAAAGTTGTTTATTATTTCAAGTAGTTTTTTTTTGGATTCTCTAGGGTTCTCTAAGCATATTATCATATCATCTGCAAAGAGTGATAACTTAGTTTCTTCTTTGCCTATTCTAATTCCTTCTATTTTTTCTTCTCTTATTATAAAAATTAAGATTTCTAGTACCATATTGAATAGTAGTGGTGATAATGGACATCCTTGTTTCACCCCTGATCTTATTGGAAATACATCTAGCTTATCCCCATTACATAAAATGTTTGCTGATAGTTTTAGGTAGATGCTACTTATTTACTTTAAGGAAGGCTGCATCTATTTTTATGCCCTCCAGTGTTTTCAATAGAAATAAGTGTTGTATTTTGTCAAAACATTTTCTGCATCTATTGACATAATCATGATTTCTGCTAGTTTTGATATGATCAATATGCTGATCATTGACATGATCAGTTATGCTGATAATTTTCCTAATATTGAAGCAGCCCTGCATTCATTATATAAATACTACCTGATCAAAGTGTATTATCCTCCTGATACTGTTACTGTAATCTTTTGCTAATATCTTATTTAAAAACTTTTGCCTGCATTTGTTAGGGAAATTGGTGTCTAATTTTCTTTCTTTGTTTTGGCTCTTCCCTGTTTGGATATCGGTGCCATATTTGTATCAGAAAAAGAATTTGAGAGGACTCCTTCTTCTCCAATTTCCCAAACAGTCTATAAAGCATTGAAATTCACTGTTCTTTAAATGTTTGATACAATTTGCTTGTAAATCCATCTGACCCTGGAGATGTTTTCCTGGGGAGTTCACTGGTGGCTTCTTTTTCTGAGATGGGGATTTTTAAGTATTTTACTGCTTCTTCTGTTAATCTGGGCAATTTATACTTGTGTAAATTTACATTTTATTATGATTATGAAATTTATTGACATACAGGTGGGAAAATAATTTCTATTTATTGTTTTAATTTCCTCTTCAGTGCAGGTGAGTTCACCCTTTTCACTTTTCTTACTGGTAATTTTGTTTTCTTCTTTTTAAAAATCATATTGACCAAAGTTTTGTGACATTTATTGATTTTTTTGTAACGTTAGCTCTCAGTTTTATTTATTAGTTCAATGGTTTTCTTAATTTCAATTTTACTAACCTCCCCTTTTTTTGTGGTATTTCTAATTTGATATTTAATTGAGGATGTTAAATTTCTTCTTTTACGACCTTTTTCAGTTGCATGACCAATTCATTCATCTCTCCTTTCTCTATTTTATTCATGTTAGCATTCAGAGATATAAAATTTCTCTAAGACCTACTTTTGCTTCATCCCATAAATTTTTAGTAGGTTGTCTCAATATTGTCATTCTCTTGAACAAAGTTATTGATTCTTTCTGTGATTTGTTGTTTGATCCACTCATTCTTTAGGATTATATGGTTTCCCATTAATTTTTGACTACCTTTCCATGGCAATTTATTACATGTAAATTTTGTTGCATCCTAATCAGAATAGGATTATTGAATATTACTGCCTTTCTTCACTTATTGTGAGGTTTTTATGTCCTAATACATGGTCAGTTTTTGTGTACGTGCCATGTGCCACTGAGAAAAAGCTGTATTTCTTTCTATTCCCATATAGTTTTCTCCAGAGGTCTATCATATCTACCTTTTCCAGAATTTGTTTTACCTTCTCAACTTCTTTCTTGTTTATTTTATGGTGAGATTTATCAAGTACAGGGAGGAGGAGGAGGAGGAGGTCCTCCACCAGTATAGTTTTTCTGTCTGTTTATTCCTGTAACTCCCTTGACTTCTCTTCTAATTATTTGAATGCTATATCACTTGGTGCATCTATGTTTAGTAACGAAATTGCTTCATCATCTATGGTGCCTTTTAGCAGGATATAGTTTTCTTCCTTATCTCTTTTGATTATGTCAACTTTTGACTTTTCTTTGTCTGAGATTAGGATTGCTACCCCTGCTTTTTTTTTTTTTTTTTTTTTTACTTCAGCTGAACATAATATATTCTACTCCAGGTTTTTATCTTTACTCTTTACAATTATTTCCCCTGTTTCAAATGTGTTTTTTGTAAACAACATATTCTAGGATTATGGTTTTTAATCCATTTTGCTATCCACTTCTGTTCTGGGGGATAGTTCATCCCATTCACTTTCACAGTTATGATCACTATCTGTGGTTTTCTACCTACCTTATCCTTCCACCTTGATGTGCTTTTATTTTTCCCTTCTCCTCAAAAGAATTCTTTTGACCACCACCTCCCTCAATCTTCCCTTCCTTCTATAAGCCCTTCTCCTCTTTCTTTCTCTTTCCCCCTTACTACTTCTTTCCTCTCTTCTAATCATCTTTTTCTTTCCCCTTCCCCCTACTGCCTCACTTCTGGTAAGACAAGTTAGATTTCTATATTTAATTGACTATGTGATTCCTTCCTTGAAACAAATCTGATGCAAGTAAAGTTGAAACAATGCTCATCTCCCTCCCTTGTTTCCCTCTATTATATGTTTTTATGCCTTTTCATGTGAAGTAATTTACCCTTTTCTGCCTCTTTCCCTCTTCCTCCTTCATAACCCTTAATTGTTTTTATCATTATATCAGTTAATTAATACCCACACCCTCTATCTATGTATATTCCTTTTAAATGTCAAAACAAATGTACAATTCTCAAGATTAACAAGCATCGTCCTCTCATATAGGGATATCAAGTTTGCCCATATTAAAGAATACATTTTTTTCCTCTTTACCTTTCTATGCCTATATTACATCTTGTATCTGAAGATCAAATTTTCTATTTAACGCTGACCTTTTCATCAGAAAAGTCTGGAAATTTCTTATTACAATTGAATGTCCATCTCCTTGCCTGAAAGTTTATGCTCACTTTTGCTGGACAATTAATCCTTTATTGTAGTCCAAAATCATTAGCATTACAGATTATCATATTCTAATCTTTTAATGTAAAAGCTCCAAGGTCTTGTGTGATCCTGACTGTACTTGTGTGATATTTGAATTGTTTCTTTCTGAATGATTGCAGTACTTTTTTCCTTGACCTAGTAATTCTGATATTTGGCAAAAATATAGCTTGGCATTTTCAATTTGGAATCTCTTTAAGGAGGTGATTGGTGGATTCTTTCAATAACTGTTTTGTATTCTGGATCTAGAACGTGAGGTCGGTTTCCCTTGATAATTTCTCAGAAGATATTGTCCAAGCATTTTTTTCATCATGGTTTCCTGGTAGTCCAACAAATTAGATTTTTTCTCTTGGATCTATTTTACAAGTCAAAATTTTTTTTTCCCAGTGAGATAATTTATGTTTTCTTTAATTTTTTCATTCTTGTTTGACTGATTCTTTTTTTTCTTTTTTTTAATGATTTATGTATTTAACTTTTAACATTCATTTTCACAAAATTTTGGGTTCCACATTTTCTCCCCTTTTGTCCCCTCTCCCCACCCCAAAACACCAAGCATTCTAATTGCCCCTATCACCAATCTGCTCTCTCTTCTATCTTCCCTCTCTGCCCTTGTCTCCATCTTCTCTTTTGTCCTGTAGGGCCAAATAACTTTCTATACCTCTTTACCTGTATTTCTTTATTTCCTAGTGGCAAGAACAGTACTCGACAGTTGTTCCTAAAACTTTGAGTTCCAACTTCTTTTCCTCCCTCCCTCCCCACCCCTTCCCTTTGGAAGGCAAGCAATTCAATATAGGCCAAATCTGTGTAGTTTTGCAAATGACTTCCATAATAGTCGTGTTGTATAAGACTAACTATATTTCCCTCCATCCTATCCTGTCCCCCATTACTTCTATTCTGTCTTTTAATCCTGTCCCTCCCCATGAGTGTCGACCTCAAATTGCTCCCTCCTCCCTATGTCCTCCCTTCCATCATCCCCCACATCCTGCTTATCCCTTTATCCCCCACTTTCCTGTATTGTAAGATAGGTTTTCATACCAAAATGAGTGTGCATTTTAATCCTTCCTTTAGTGGAATGTGATGAGAGTAAACTTCATGTTTTTCTCTCACCTCCCCTCTTTATCCCTCCACTAATAAGTCTTTTGCTTGCCTCTTTTATGAGAGATAATTTGCCCCATTCCATTTCTCCCTTTCTCCTCCCAATATATTTCTCTCTCACTGCTTGATTTCATTTTTTTAAGATGTGATCCAGTCCTCTTCAATTCACTCTGTGCACTCTGTCTCTATGTGTGTGTGCGTGTGCATGTGTGTGTGTGTAATCTCACCCAGTACCCAGATACTGAAATGTTTCAAGAGTTACAAATATTGTCTTTCCATGTAGGAATGTAAACAGTTCGTCTTTTGTAAGTCTCTTATGACTTCTTTTTGCTGTTTACCTTTTCATGCTTCTCTTCATTCTTGTGTTTGAAACTCAAATTTTCTTTTCAGCTCAGGTCTTTTCATCAAGAACGCTTGAAAGTCCTCTATTTCATTGAAAGACCAATTTTTCCCTTTAAGTATTATACTCAGTTTTGCTGGGTAGGTGATTCTTGGTTTTAGTCCTAGTTCCTTTGACTTCTGGAATATCCTATTCCACGCCCTTCTCTCCCTTAATGTAGAAGCTGCTAGATCTTGTGTTATCCTGATTATACTTCCACAATACTTGAATTGTTTCTTTCTAGCTGCTTGCAATATTTTCTCCTTGACTTGGGAACTCTGAAATTTGGCCACAATGTTCCTAGGAGTTTCTCTTTTTGGATGTCTTTCAGGTGGTGATCTGTGGATTCCTTGAATACTTATTTTGCCCTCTGGTTCTAGAATCTCAGGGCAGTTTTCCTTGATAATTTCATGAAAGATGATGTCTAGGCTCTTTTTTTGATCATGGCTTTCAGGTAGGCCCATAATTTTTAAATTGTCTCTCCTGGATCTATTTTCCAGCTCAGTTGTTTTTCCAAGGAGATATTTCACATTATCTTCCATTTTTTCATTCTTTTGGTTTTGTTTTGTGATTTCTTGGTTTCTCATAAAGTCATTAGCCTCCATCTGTTCCATTCTAATTTTGAAAGAACTATTTTCTTCAGTGAGCTTTTGAATTTCCTTTTCCATTTGGCTAATTCTGCTTTTGAAAGCATTCTTCTCCTCATTGGCTTTTTGAAGCTCTTTTGCCAATTGAGTTAGCCTATTTTTCAAGGTGTTATTTTCTTCAGCATTTTTTTAGGTCTCCTGCTGTTCATGCTTTGCTTGCATGTCTCTCATTTGTCTTCCCAATTTTTCCTCCATCTCTCTAACTTGATTTTCAAAATCCTTTTTGAGCTCTTCCATGGCCTGAGCCCATTGAGTGGGCGGGGATACAGAAGCCTTGACTTTTGTGTCTTTCCCTGATGGTAAGCATTGTTCTTCCTCATCAGAAAGGAAGGGAGGAAATACCTGTTCACCAATAAAGTAACTTTCTATAGTCTTATTTTTTTCCCTTTTCTGGGCATTTTCCCAGCCAGTGACTTGACTTCTGAATATTCTCTTCACACCCACTTCGCCTCAGGGTCCTCCCAGCCAGCGCTTGGGGTCTGACATTCAAATGCTCCTTCCCAGCCTCAGGGCTTTGAGCTGGGGCAGGGGTGCTATTCAGTGTGAGATTAAGTTCAGGTGCTCAGGTGGGGGCAGGGCCACCTCATAGGCTCAGTTCCCTCAGGGAGTTTATGCAGAGACTTTCAACAATGGATCCAGGCTCCTGTCTGCTTGGGGAGCCCTGGTCTGCTCCCGCCTCCGCTGCTGCCTCCCAAGGGAGCCTGAGTTATGGGGGCACCCCACTCCCCTCTCCGCAAGCCAGAGAGACCCTCTCACCAACCTTTGGGGCCTGTGGGTGGAGGGACCCGCGCAGCCGCTGGCGATCCCGTCCCTCAAGCGTGCTTGGATCTGCTTCTTTTGGTTCTGCATGGCCAAGGAGAGCTGGGCTCTGCTCTGGATCCACAGTGTGAAGGACCTTTTGCGAGAGGTTTTCAGGCTCTCTGGAACAGAAATCTCATCTGCCCCGTTGTTCTGTGGCTTCTGCTGCTCCAGAATTTGTTGGCAGTTCTTTTTTACAGATATTTTGTGGGCTGTGGGTTCAGAGGTAGCATATGTGTGTCTTTCTACTCCGCCATCTTGGCTCCGCCCCCCCCTTGACTGATTCTTGATGCCTTAAAAATTCAGTAGCTTCTTCTTTCCTAATTGTAATTTTTAATTAATGTTTTCTTCAGGTAGCTTTTGTATGTTCTTTTCCATTTGTCCAATTGTTTCTTTTACAGAGTTTTAAAGAGTTATTTTCTCTTTATCCATTTAACTAATTTTACTTTTTAAAGAGCTGTTCTCTTTAGTGAATTCTTTTTTTTTTCATTTTGTCAATTGTATTTTTGTTAACTAAAAACAAAAGTTATTTACTGAAATAGCATTGTAAGAACTAGAGCTTCAAAATATTTCCTCCATCATCCTAGGGCATATACTCCAATGCACACAGAACACAGCACAGAGAATACACAAATATTCACACTTAGGGAATACATTGGTCAAGAAAATTCATACTTCCTGAAGGACCCAATGTCTTTTGTTTTCTTCTTGTAGTGTTCCCATGCTGCAACCCTTAGATAGACACTGCATCTTAGCACATCACTCCACTGGGGTCTCCTGCTAGGTGCAACAACTCCATCTGGACAAGTTGTTCCTCTGATTCTTGCCCCAGTTAGGTTCCCAGCCCTGGTTCTTTCTGCAGGACTTAACAAGTTCACCTTAGTTTAATTAGTTCATCAGCCATTTTCTGAATCCCTACAATCTTATCTACCTAAGACTATGATGATACAAGGATAAAAAGACATGGTCCTCCCCATCAAGTTCACAGCCTTAATAATGTTAGGACCTAGATTTTTAGATCCGAAAGGGGTCTTTGTTTTTCCATAATGTGATAATCCAAATAGACATTGTCCCAGACTTCTCTAAATTGCTTTCCAACTACTATCAATGGTTTCAGCATAATTTCATTACTCATATGTAATTTGGTTGAGCAAGTAACTGGTACAAACATAAAGGAAAAAATGCAGGACTAATAAATCACAAAACTCAAGAAAAAGGCAAAGCAGATCAGGAAGAAGGAGATGGAGGACATGGCTGCTAGATCTTAGGGATTACTTCCCATGTTTCATTGTGTCACAACTGACATAATTTAGGATATTCAGGGCTTGGCCTCAGTGGTTTTTCTTGCAGATTGGATGACTTTAATTCCCACAAGACCTTGGGCAAACCTAACCCGATCTACAACAGGAGAAGTGATAGCAGATTCTTTACTTCTTGGTGATTCAAGACTGAAATAGTAATGGCAACTCAGATATCAAGACTCCATACTTAACATGGCCCATGGAGGTACAATTTGGCATCCCAATATTTTTAGCTTTGCTAGATTAACCATGCGGTATGAACTGTGACCAACTCAAATTCAAAGGGTTTGCTGCTAATGTTTTTTTTTTTCTGGGTATCACAAAATTTCCTATATAATGAGGGATGAGGATTAGATATGGTCCCCAAAGATTGCATTGAGGTCAGTGTCTCCTCATGTACAGAAGGAGGAGGATAGAATTCCCAGCCCTACAAGTTGCCTTGTGTTTGGGAGCTTAGAGGAAGTTTCCACTTCAGTGGAGTCAGAGGCCTGAGCAGGAGAGCAGAGTCTACCCTCTAGCAGTTTAGATTGGACTATGAGGTATGATGAGTCATGCTGAGGGGGGTTGGGAAAGTAGGGAACCTAGCATCCTGTGGAGAGCTGAAATCCCTCCCCTCCTTGTGCTCTTCTACTTCTAATATTGGGCCTATATTGTATCTAGAGGTCTCTAATTGGGTTGTGTACTAAGTCACCATCTCTGATCTTTGTTTATATTTCTTTCTCTTCTACCTTGACCTGGCAGAAAACTTTTTTTTAATTTTTTTTTAATGTTCTACATTCAGTACCATAAAACTTAGATTTTTACCCCTCCACACATACCCCCACCACCCCCCTCCCTCCCCAAGATGGCATACAATTCTATATAGGATCTACATATACTTTCCTATTGAATATATTTTCACTATAGTCATGCTGTGTAGACGAACTAAAATAAATGGGAGAAATCATATAACAAATCAAAATATAATACACACACACATACACACACACACACACACACACACACACACACACACACACACACACACTCTGCTGCATTCGGCAAAAGAATTCCATAGTTCTTTCTCTGAGTGTGGAAAACATTTTGCGTTAGAAAACCATTGGGAATTTTTTTTTAAGTTCTTGCATTGTTATAAAGTTCCAAGTCTACCAGAAAAAAATTCTCCCACACTGTAGTCATTGCTGTGCACAAAGTTCTCCTGGTTCTACTCCTTTCATTCAACATCAGATCATATAAGTCCTTCCAGGCCTCTCTGAAGTCTTCTTGTTCATCATTTTTTATGGCACAATAGTACTCCATTATATTCATATACATAGTTTATTCAGCTATTCCCCAATTGATGGGAATCCCTTTGATTTCCAATTTCTGGCAACTACAAAGAGTGCTACTATAAATACCTTTGTATGTGTGGGACTCATTCTCAATTTTATGATCTCTTGAGGATACAGTCCTAGTAGCGATACTGCTGGGTCAAAGAGCATGCACATTTTTGTAGCCCTTTGTGCATAATTCCAAACTGCTCTCCAGAATGGTTGGATGAGCTTACAGGTCCGCCAACAATGAATTAGTGTTCCAACTTTCCCAAATCCTCTCCAACATGTATCATTTTTTTGTTCTGTCATGTTTGCCAATCTTATAGGTGTGATGTGGTACCTCAAAGTTGTTTTGATTTGCATCTCGCTAATCAAAAGTGATTTAGAGCATTTTTTCATATGGTTATAGATATCTTTAATTTCTTCCTCTGAAAATTGCCTGTTCATATTCTTTGACCATTTATCAATTGGGGAATGACTCGCATAGCTGTACATTTGACCCAGTTCTTTATATAGTCTAGAAATGAGACCTTTATCATTGAGATTAACAGTAAAAATTCTTTCCCAATTTACTACATCCCTCTGAATTTTGGTTGCATTGGGTTTGGTTGTGCAAAAACCTTTGAGTTTAATGTAATCAAAATTATCCATATTGTATTTCATAATGCTTTCTATCTCTTCTTTAGTAAAAATTCTTCCCTTTCCATAAATCTGATAAATACACTATTCCTTGCTCCTCCAGTTTGTCCATGGTATCAATCTTTATACCTAGATTGTGTACCAATTTGGACTGTATTCTTGTGTAGGGTGTCAGGCATGGGTCTATGCCTAATTTCCACCACACTGTTATCCAATTTTCCCAGCAATTTTTGTTGAACAGTGAGTTCTTATCCTAGAAGCTGGGGTCTTTGGGTTTATCAAACAGGAGATTGCTATATTCCTTGCCTACTGTGTCTTGAGTGCCGTGTGTATTCCACTTGTCTACCCTTCTGTTTCTTAGCCAAAACTAAGTGGTTTTGATAATTGCTGCTTTATAGTAGAATTTGAGATCTGGTAGCACTAGGCCACCTTCCCTAGCATTTCTTTTCATTAGACCCTTTGATATTTTGGACCTTTTGTTCTTCCAGATGAATTCTGATATTATTATATCCAGCTCTAGAAAATAATTGTCTAATAGTTTAATTGGTATGGCACTAAATAAGTAAATTAATTTAGACAGAATTGTCATTTTTATTATATTAGCACGGCCTACCCATGAGCAACTGATGTTTTTCCATTTACTTTAATCTGACTTTATTTGTGTAAAAAGTGTCTTGTAATTATGTTCATATAGTCCCTGGGTTTGTTTTGGCAGGTAAACTCCCAAGTATTTTATAGTGCCTACCCTAGCTTTAAATGGGATTTCTCTTTCTATCCCTTGCTGTTGGACTTTGTTGCTAACATATAGGAATGCAGATTTGTGCGCATTTATTTTGTCACCTGCAGCTTTGCCGAAGTTGTTTATTATTTCAAGTCGTTTTTCACTTGAGTCTCTGGGATTCTCTAAGTGTATCATCATATCATCTGCAAAGGGTGATAACTTAGTTTCTTCTTTGCCTATTCTTATTCCTTCAGTTTCTTTATCTTGTCTAACTGCTACAGCCAACATTTGTAGTATCATATTGAAGAATAATGGTGATAATGGGCATCCTTGTTTCAGCCCTGCTCTTAATGGAAATGCATCTAGCTTATCTCCATTGCATATAATGCTTGCTGAAGGTTTTAGATAGATACTGCTTATTATTTTATGGAAAGTTCCCTTTATTCCTATGTTCTTCAGTGTTTTTAATAGGAATGGGTGTTGTATTTGTCAAAAGTTTTTTCTGCATCTATTGAGATAATCATGTGGTTTTTGTTAGTTTTATTGTTGGTATGATCGATAATGCTAACAGTTTTCCTAATATTGAACCAGCCCTGCATTCCTGGTATGAATCCTACCTGATCATAATGTATTATTCTCATGATAAAATGCTGTATTTGTTTTGCTAAAATCTTATTTAAAATTTTTGCACCTATATTCATTTGAGAAATTGGTCTATAATTTTCTTTCTTTTTGTCTCTTCCTGGTTTGGGTATCAAAACCATATTTGTATCATAGAAAGAATTTGGGAGGATTCCTTCCCCAGTTTTCAAAAATAGTCCATATAGTATTGGAATTAACTGTTCTTTAAATGTTTCATAGAATTTACTTGTGAATCCATCTGACCCAGCAGATTTTTTCCTAGGGAGTTCATTGATGGCTTGTTCAATTTCTTTTTCTGAGATGGAGTTGTTTAAGTATTGAACTTCCTCTTCTGTTAATCTTGGTAATTTGTATTTTTTAAAATACTCATCCATCTCGTTTAGATTATCGAATTTGTGGGCATAAAGTTGGCCAAAGTAATTTCTAGTTATTGTTTTAATATCCTCCTCATTGGAGGTGAGTTCACCCCTTTCATTTTTGATATTAGTAATTTGATTTTCTTCTTTCTTTTTTTAATCAAATTGACCAAAAGTTTATCAATTTTATTAGTTTTTTCATAAAACCAACTATTGGTTTTATTTATTAATTCAATAGTTTTCTTAATTTCAATTTTATTAATCTTTCCTTTGGTTTTCAGTATTTCTAATTTGGTATTTACTTGGGAATTTTCAATTTTTTTCTTTTCTAGCTTTTTCAGCTGCATGCCCAATTCATTGATCTCCTCTTTCTCTATTTTATTTACATAGACATTCAAAGATATAAAACTTCTCCTAAGAACTGCTTTTGCAGTGTCCCATAAGATTTGGTAGGTTGTCTCATTATTGTCATTCTCTTGAATGAAATTGTTGATTGTTCTATGATTTCTTCCTTCACCCACTCCTTCTTTACGATTAGATTATTTAGTTTCCAATTGATTTTTGGTTTATCTTTCCATGGCCTTTTATTACATGTAATTTTTATTGCATTATGATCTGAGAAGGATGCATTGATTATCTCTGCCTTTCTGCACTGGATTGTGAGCTTTTTATGTCCTACTACATGTTCAGTTTTTGTAAATGTGCTATGTACTACTGAGAAAAAGGTATATTCCTTTCTATTCCCATTCAGTTCTCTCCAAAGATGGATCATATCTACCTTATCCAGAGTTTTATTTACCTCCTTAACCTCTTAACAACAACAAGAGGAGTGTAAGCTACTTACATAAAATCTTTTTTTTTTTCTTTTTACATAGTGGACTCTCTTGTGTGTAATAAATGTTTCATAAATGATTATTGGATTTAATTAAACTGAGATGGTTTATTAATGATACTAACTGAGAATGAAGTCAAAAAGTATGACAAGTTCTTTCTTTTGACCTTCAGTTTGGGGTTTTTATGGAGTATCCAAATTGAATTGTCCTGTAAAGAGTTTGAATTAGGAATATGTGTAGCTGATTGAAATGTTTTGGGAGAAAGAGCAGAGAGAGGATACCAATGAGCATAATGATGTTGTCTAGAAGACAGTCAATTTTTTTTTGTAAGCTGACTATGGGAGTAAGTGTGTGTCTATACATAGATAGATAGATAGATAGATAGATAGATAGATAGATAGATAGATAGATACACATATAGATAGATAGATAGATAGATAGATAGATAGATAGATAGATAGATCTATATATTATATATGTCTATATATATATATATATATATAAATTATATTTTTCCAAAATTGAATTGAACTGCTTGGAAAGTGGTCAGTTAACCTTACATTTCTTTAAGGTGAGAAAATGACCATTTGTCAAGTATTTTATAATTGCCATTTTTTTTTTGTATGTATTGCAATAAATAACCACTGAGGTGGTAAAGAGAAACAGATTATATGAGTGACTTTAGGGAAGCCTTTTAAGGAGGGTGATGTGAACATTTTTCTGTATAGGAAAGGAAAAGAAGTGTTAAAGATTTGAATGGATGTAAACATAGATTAAGGATGATAGAGGACATTTAGAGTACAGTCAGCCTGAACTTAAGGATAAGGCTTAGAAAACAGATTAAAACAAAGCATAATAAACAAAACTTTAATGGTTCAGTGACCAGATAAATCTATGAAAAATATTTTACTTGAGCTGGGTGATAAAACAAAATGGAGAATTAAGTATGGAAAGTGGAGACTACTGGTAAGATTTCATTGAATATTTTGAGTGGCACCAAACTGTGATGAAATATTAAAGACAATATGCCTTTAAGTTACATAATCAATAAATGCTTCTCTCAGAGTGAAGTAAAATACTTAAAAATATAAAAAAGAAAGGGGCAGAGCCAAGATGGTGGAGTAGAAAGACAAAAAAATGCAGGGTCTCCCAACACAGCCCATAAAATACCTGTAGAGAGGGACTCTCAACAAATTTTGGAGCAGCAGAAGTGGAGAACAACAGAGTGGAGGAGATTTTCAGCCCAGGGTGACCTGAAAGGCCCATGGAAAACGTCTGTTGCACCAGACTCAGAGTGGAGCCCAGCTCAGCCTTGGCCACTTGGCCTGGCTTGCGAACAGCCTTCAAGGGTGGAATCTCCAGTTGTGGAATCCCCAGTCCCAGCAACAGTCAGTTTGTAGATCCCTCAACCCACAGGTGCCAAAGGTAAGTGACAGGGTTTTTTCAGCTGGCTGGGAAGAGAGAAGGGTCTTCCCATACCTATGGCCTCAGGCAGCAGCTGCAGCGGCCACAACAGACAGCAGCATATCTCACAGCAGCCCCTACAGCAGCCTGAGACCATTGTTGGATCATAAAAACCCCTGGGGGCAGTGAGGGAGCTGGTCTTTGTCTAGCACTGAATGGCCCTGCACCCACAGCTTGACTGAATCCCACCCCCCTAGTGCTAGTTTGGCAGAACTGGAGGTCAGATGCCTATTCAGAGGAAATTCTGTTAAGATTCTGGGCACAAAATTCCTTTCTCTGTGCCCAGACCAGTACACGCTTGAATGTGCCACCATGGAGGAACTGATATCTTACAGGTCCCCAGAGTATGCCTTACTCTTGACAAAGGACCAAAAAGTCAAGTAACTGCTTGGGAAAATACCCAAAAAAGGGGAAAAAATATAAGACCATAGAAGGTTACTTTCTTGGTGAACAGATATCTCCTCCCATCCTTTCAGATGAGGAAGAACAATGTTTACCATCAGGGAAAGACATAGAAGTCAAGGCTTCTGTATCCCAAACATCCAAAATAAATATTCAGTGGGCTCAGGCCATGGAAGAGCTCAAAAAGGATTCTGAAAATCAAGTAAGAGAGGTGGAGGAAAAACTGAGAAGAGAAATGAGAGAGATGCAAGAAAAGCAAGAAAAGCAGGTCAACACCTTGCTAAAGGAGACCCAAAAAAATGCTGAAGAAAATAATATCTTTAAAAATAGGCTAACTCAATTGGCGAAAAAGGTTCAAAAAGCCAATGAGGAGAAGAATGCTTTAAAAAGCAGAATTAGCCAAATGGAGAAGGAGGTTCAAAAGCTCACTGAAGAAAATAGTTCTTTCAAAATTAGAATGGAACAGATGAAGGCTAATGACTTTATGAGAAACCAAGAAATCACAAAACAAAATCAAAGGAATGAAAAAATGGAAGATAATGTGAAATATCTCACTGGAAAAACAACTGACTTGGAAAATAGATCCAGGAGAGACAATTTAAAAATTATGGGACTACCTGAAAGTCATGATCCAAAAAAGAGCCTAGACATTATCTTTCATGAAATTATCAATTAAAACTGCCCCGATATTCTAGAACCAGGAGGCAAAATAAATATTGAAAGAATCCACTGATCACCTCCTGAAAGAGATCCGAAAAGAGAAACTCCTAGGAACATTATGGCCAAATTCCAGAGTTCCCAGGTCAAGGAGAAAATATTGCAAGCAGCTAGAAAGAAACAATTCAAGTATTGTAGAAATACAATCAGGATAACACAAGATCTAGCAGCTTCTATATTAAGGGATCGAAGGGTGTGGAATATTATATTCCAGAAGTCAAAGGAACTAGGACTAAAACCAAAAATCACCTACCCAGCAAAACTGAGTATAATCCTTCAGGGGAAAAATGGTCTTTCAATGAAATCAAGGACTTTCAAGCATTCTTGATGAAAAGACTAGAGCTGAAAAGAAAATTTGACTTTCAAACACAAGAATAAAGAGAAGCATGAAAAGGTAAACAGCAAAGAGAAGTCATAAGGGACTTACTAAAGTTGAACTATTCACATTCCTACATGGAAAGACAATATTTGTAACTCTTGAAACTTTTTTCAGTATCTGGGTAGTTGGTGGGATTACACACACACACACACACACACACACACACACACACACACTTACACACAGAGATGGAGAGCACAGGGTGAGTTGAATAGGATGGGATCATATGTTAACAAAATGAAATTAAGTGTTGAGAAAAAAATACATTGGGAGGAGAAAGGGAGAAATGGAATGGGACAAATTATCTCTCATAAAGGAGGCAAGTAAAAGACTTTTCAGTGGAGGGAAAAAGAGGGAAGGTGAGAGAAAAACCATAAAGCTTACTCTCATCGCATTTGACTAAAGGAAGGAATAAAATACACGCCTTTTGGTATGAAAATCTATCTTACAATATAGGTAAGTGGGGGAGAAGGGGATAAGCAGGGTGGGGGGAATGATGGAAGGGAGGGCAGTGGGAGGAAGGAGCAATTTGAAGTCCACACTCTTGGAGAAGGACAGGATCAAAAGAGAGAATCAAAGTAATGGGGGAGGGGGTGCAGGAGAGGATGGAGGGAATTATAGTTAGTCTTACACAACATGACTATTTTGGAATTCATTTGCAAAACTACACAGATATGGCCTATATTGAATTGCCTGCCTTCCCAAAGGGAATGGGTAGGGAGGGAGGGATGGGGAGAAGTTGGAACTCAAAGTTTTAGAACAACTGTTGAGCATTGTTCTTGCAACTAAGAAGTAGAAATACAGGTAATGGAGTATAGAAAGTTATCTTGCCTTACAGGACAAAAGAGAAGTTGGGGATAAGGGAAGGGAGGGATGTTAGAAGAGAAAGAAGATTGATGATAGAAGCAATTAGAGTTCTTGGCGTTTTGGGGTGGGGGGAAGTGAGATATGGGGAGAAAATTTGGAACCCAAAATTTTGTGGAAATGAATGTTGAAAAGTTAAATAAATAAATTTCAAAAAAAATATAAAAAGAAAATTAAAGAGAATATTTAAGAGAATGGCTATTGTAGAGAAGCAACAGCAGAAGATGTCTACTTCTGATTCTTGGGGCTGGGAAGCTTTAAACTAAAATTAATGAATCTCTAATATTAGTATTTGCAGTATAATGCAAAATTAGTTGGGGAGGTATTCGATTATATTCAGTAGGACCTCACATATAACATGAATTTCATATTGCTTTTTTGTGAAAGACTGACTTTGAAAAATGCATAAAATCATGGAAGATGCAAAATTGTCTTGATATAGATCATTCAACTGCAGAAAATTATATTGTGCTCTTTCTCAAAATTATTGTGGAATTGTTCTCCCAAATTTCTAACAGAGACCCTGCAAGGCAAGTTTTCTTCTCTGTATTGTGCTTCCAAATGGTATCTCTAGGTGAGGTGTCAACAGCATGAGATTTCTAGACAAAGCTGAGAACATACAATTTTGAAATTATTTAAGAGTACAGTCTTTCTCTTAGGATACAAATAACCTCTAATTGTCATTAATATACCAATATTGAAGAGATTTTTAATGATATGTAGCATAGATTTATCCTGAACCCTATTTTATTCAACGTATTTATCAGTGAATTAAGTGAAAACATAGATGGGATGAATATTAGTTCTGCAGATAGTATGGAGCTTGGAAGGTTAGCTAACTTATTGGATGATACTGTCAAATTTTAGATGTCCTTGACAAACCAAAATAATAGGTGAAATCCAGTAAAAAGAAATTTAATAGAGTCAAACATAAAGTCCAGTAGTTGAATTTTAAAAATTAATGCATAGGTATAAAATGAGGGTGGTGCTGGCTTGACAATGTCTCATAAAAGCAGATCCTTGGGATATAAATGAACTACAGATTTAACACAAGTCAGCAGTGTAAACATGGCACTTTAAAAGCTTAGCTGATTTGGGATTTACAAGTATATTGCTCAGGAGGTGACAATTATATACTACTATGCCCCAGTCAAAACTTTTCAGAAATTCTGTGTTCATTTTACAAGATATATTAACAAATATTAAGTATATAAGAAAGGAAGAAAACCAGTGTGGAAGTGAGGTATCATGCCATTCAGTGTTAGTTGATGGAACTGTCGGCCATTATCCTTGAGAAGAAAAGATTTGAAGGAGCAGAATGTAAATGCTACATTCAAATATTTTCAAACTATAATGTAGCAAAGCTAGCACACTTATTCTACTTCACATTAACTGGCAGAAGTAGAAGCTAAGAATAGAAGTAACAGAGTGACTGACTATACTAAAAAGCAAAAAAAACTGCAACAAAAGGTTACAGTTTTTCCAAAGTGGAATAAACAGCTGAAAAAGTTAAGAAATCCCCTCTCATTGGAGTTCTTTAATCAAAACCTGAATACTTTGTTTCATTCTTTTCAGTAGGGATTTCTGTTTTGATGCACTTTGGAATGTACAACCTCTGAGATATCTTTCAGTTCAAATATTCTTCAATTGACAGGCAAAATACAAAACTGCTAACAAAAGGCATTTTCCACCATCATTTTGAATGTACAACCTAGAGTCCAAATAGAATAGGGATTCTCTTTAGAGGAAGGTCTTTTACATGTTCTCATGTATTAATGATATAATAATTGCAATAAAACCCTAGCATTTAATCATAGGCTTTTTATATTAACCCATTGATAGGTTTCAGTCTAGCTCTGTGATCTTAAAATTCCATGAAGGAAAGGACTATATAGTATAGTTTATTTAAATTTTTGTTTAGGTATCAAATGCAGTAAAGGACACATATTGATGCACATTAATTGACCTAATAAAGTGAATCTTGACATAGTTTTTTGTTTGTTTGTTTGTTTGGTTGGTTGGTTTTTTACCTAGGGATTATTTCCTTTATGACTTGGAGTGAGTCAATTCACTCCTCTAATACTCAGTTTACTCCTCTGTGTATATTGGAGATAATAATATTTGCATAAGCATATTCACAAATTGTTAACACAATTATTTCTATAATTTCTGTCAAGTGCTTTGGGAAGTTTATAATAATATATAAAATAAGCTATTCATATTCACTTCCTCTATTCATTTCTTTTAGACAAGGTTTTACACGCAAATAAAAACATAAAATGAAGTCCTTATAATAGGTTTACTCTCTTTCACATCCAATATTCTAAAATGTTTGTCCTTTTAGCATTTTTAATGGCATTTAAGGCCTAAGTAGTCTATCTCTAATCTGAATCCTCTGGATAACTTTATCTTCCCATTCTACATTGCTTTCTTAGGCCCATCTCTAGCCTAAACACTCAACTCAAATAGGCACTTACCTTAGTATATGGTTCATGATAGTTGTGTAGGCCTGAATTAGTAAATAAACAGAAAAACTCAGAAATTCCTTGTGTTACTCTAATAAATCCAGGAATAACTCTAAGAACTGATTGCAAAATTAACTCCCAATTTATTTGTATGTAGATTATACTGTTTGTCAATTTCTTACAGAAATTTTCATATCCAAAGTGGTTTACTTCACATATTTCAGGCTTACTTCTTCCCACTTTAGTCTTTTCTCATATGATACAGAATAATCTTAACATGGTCCTAAATAAAGTATAGTTCAGAAATTATATCACTTGTTACTAACAAAGAAGCACTCTTCACTTTAAAAATAGCATTTGGGAGTGTGCATATATTAACAATTGAAATATTTTACCTCCAGATCCTCTCAGTCTGGTGTTTGTCTCCCCAGGTTTATTTCCCCTTTCCTACTCCAAGGCCTCTGTGTAACAGGCAACTGGCATCCTTTTTGCTTCTGTACATGACTCAGTGTAATGTCTTTTGCCTTTACAAAGGTTTTCCACCATGCCTAGATCACTTTTCCTCTTCATCACTGCCTCACAGAAAATCTTGCTTTCTTTAGGGCAGAGTTCAAATGCTAGATCCACTTAAGTTTTATCTTGATTACATCAGTTACTAGTTCCTCCTTACTGTCCTTGCAAGTTTCTTCATATGTAATTCTTCACCTATTAACATGTTTCCCACGATAGAATTAAAATCCCATGAGGGAAAGGTCACCTTTTAATCCTTTATTCTCAATAGCTAGCACAGTACCATCACACATATATTTCTTGTTGTTCTTATGAACATTAATTATTGTGGTGTGCCAAAAACATTACAACATGAGTTATAGAAATGAGGCCAATTGAATGTTTTTCTCCAAACTGATGATTGGCATTTCCTTCTTGAAACAGAACCCCAAACAACTTTCTGTTTGGCCTTTTTATGTGAAAGAAGAATGGGAAAATGTATTATCTCTTTGGCTGACCTCATGCAAAATTAGTAAAATCAACAGCTAAAGTTACCATCCTTCATGTAATCTTAATATCTTCCAGAAAATTATTTTTACCTCCAGCTACAAAATGGGGATGAAAATACCTAACTTCAAGGGTTTTAAAAGAGTCAACTGAGAGACAATAAAAAGCACTTCAAAAAGTATACAGCAAATTATTTATATGCTCTCAATTTTTAGGATACTTCATGCCCATCCTTTTTTATATTAATAATGAAAATTAAAATGTTTATTTTTATATGGTATAATGGAAGTCCTAACAAAATTCCAATGTAATAGTATACTATCTTCTATTTAGAAAGTTACCATAAATTTGCTTTCACTCTATGTCTCTAAAATTATAATCACCTTGACAGCCATGTTCTTCAGGATGCAAGTTACATTTATTTTTAACGGTAGGGACAGGTGTATGTGTTTGTAATGTAGAATCATGTTTTCTGATGAGAAAAATGTTATTTTCTAAAATAAGATGTCAGCCAAATAAAAAGTAGTTGTAGATTGAACACCTTAAATTAACTCATCAATCAACATAAAATCTTTCCAAATATGCTTTGATGTTTAAAACATGATTCTTCTCATGTTGCCTATAGCTTTCATAGTTCCTGAAAAGTGTCTAATTTTTTACTAATACCCTAAGGTAATGATTTCATAAACTGAATGAATACATAAAATGATAAATATTAAGCAATTGGATTTGGTGAATATAATTATGTGAGGACAACATTTTGATGTTATTAACATGACCATACTTTCTCTGACCAACTTAATCCATTGGCTAGGGAACAGTACTAAGGATGCCACAGTCCCAGGTTAAATCTGTATGTGAATCATGTAGCATCATTATCACAATCTCACAGAATTCAGCGCTATGACCAGCTAATTTATGGTTTTGTTTTCTGATGAAAAATCAGAAAAAAAAATCCGTGTCAGTTGCAATTCTATCCTCATGATTGGAAAGGTACCACCAAGTTAATAATGGGTCATTTAGCATCACTTTCACCTACATCACGTGGAGAAATATTTTTTTTAACCAAAGAATATATGAGTTCTCTACCCCTGAGAGTATATGGACCTCTATTAAAACTCAAGACTTGATATTATTTTAAAATTCTTTCAATGTAGTAACACTCAATAAAAAGTCATTTTTCAAATTTACAAATTGCACAACCATTAGGCAAGCTATATTGATGTCACATCATCAAGACTAATTAGCATACTGGTAAAAAGCCAGGACTTTAAAACATGAAGAATTGGATTTGAGTCCTAGTTCTGACACTATCTGTGTAACTGTAGTTAAAGTTCAACCTTTCTGAGTTTATGTCCTTATCTATATAATGAAAAGAATAAACTCAGTGAACTCTGAAGTTTCTTTGAATTTTATCTAAATGTATTTTGCCACTCAAATTTTAATGCGCTATCCTCTGTCATACATTTCACCTACATACTGTTCCCTTAACAGTTTTAATTCCTTTTTCTTTGACTGTTCATATTATTATTCTCCCTGACTGTGGAAATACTATTCAATCTATGAAGATTTCATCCCTGAAAGGATCAGCATAGTTAGAAATGCTCTTTCTCCCCCTTTTGAACTGCTGATGTATATCTTGTTTTGGTTTTTGTTACTTTTGAATTATTGTATTCTACTTATTTTAATACATTTAATCTCCCTATGCAGATTCTAAAGACCTTGAAAGTTGAAGCCATATCTTATTAATATATATCTCTAACATATCACCTAGCATGTAATGGGGCAAGTTGAGTTAAATAGCACTTATTAGGCACCTACTATATACTTGGGCAAGTTGGAAGCTCGGTCAATAGAGCAGAGTGTGGAGTCAGTGAGACCTTAGTTCAAATATGACCATTGATACTTACTACCTGTGTGACCTTGGGGTTTGCCTTAATCCCCTGGAGAAGAAAATGACAAATCTTTTCAGTAATTCTGCCAAAAAAATCCCATAGACAATGTAGTCCATGATATCACAAAGTGTTGGATACTACTATGAAAAACATAGAGTATATTAATTTTAAGAGAATTGTAAGAAATGGTTTAAAAGACATAATGAAGCACATATATCTTCAGAAAAGTTTATGGGAGATCCCTAAGGAGAAGAAATGGAGATGCATGAAATCAGTAGTTGGGGGTTTTCAGGTGAGGAATCTCCAGGAGGCCAGGGTTCTTTTATACTTTTATTCTTAATGTAATGGGGAGCCAATATAGTTTATTGAATATGGGTGTGACAGGAGCATTCTTATGTTATAGGATCATCATTTTCAAAAGTGAGTGTAGGATAAACAGACGTTGGGAGAGTTTTGAAGCAAGGAAACCAATCAACTGCCTCTTGTGGTATTCTGGGCATGAGGGAGTGAGGACCTACACAGGGGTGTTGGCATTGTTAGTGGAGGAAAGGGGCATGTGTGATATCAAAAAGTTAGAATTGTGAAGATTTTGTATTGGATAGTTAGTACTCAATAAATCTTTTTTGAATGAATGGATAGATTTGCAGATCAGCAAAAAAGGGAAAATTAATGACTTTCATAATGAAGGAAGGATATGATGACAATTTCATTCACATCCCAGTTTGTTTTATAAACTAGTCATTTTCAAAATTTTGAATCTAAAATTTAAACTTCTACTTTTTTTTCCTTGCTTCTCTATCACAACATGTGTTAGATTGAAGCTTGGGGGGTAGAGTGAAATCAAATACTAATTGCTTAAAGTAGTGACCAGAATTAAAATGAAACCATGGTTAAAAATGACTTTTTTTGTTGTACTTCAATAGATTGAGAAAATAAATAGGTTCAGTTGCTAATGTGGAATACACTAAGTATCGTGCTTAACAGAAAAATAAAATCTTGTTTCAATTCAACAACTCCTATTATAAGGTACGTTCTGGGTTCTGGGCAGACAATGATAAAGGAGACACTTCTAGTCCTTAAGGTGTTCATGTTCAATGAGAGTTTAGCAAAATAATAGTTCCCTTCAAGTACCTAAGTACCTAATCTAAATATCATAAATGTGATTTAGATTCTAAGGTTTCACCAGAGATATAGATTTGATATCAATATTTAAATTCATTGTTCCTTGTAGCTAACCTTCAGTTTTAACAGCAATTCTATGTTGAATGTCTAAAGAGCACTCCAGAGTCACTGATACTTTCTACTCATGGGCTATAAATATTTATGCAAGCATCACTGTGTTGCAAAGGATTGGAAATAAGGAAAACAAAGCATTCTATTAGGTTCACTCTCTGTGTATTTATAATATGCTCCAAACAGCTCACTAGGTAAAAATGAATAGTAGTTCAGATTCTCAGCTACAATTTATCCAATTTTGAACCTCCACCTAGAATGTTAAGTGTTTGTGGTTATATGTTGTTTATATAAATAACTTTTTGTGAAACATTGACTTTTAAAACATGAATGATACACAAAGAATGTTTCATATTTGAAAATATTTTAGACGCTCTTCTATCAACCTTGACCTGCCTTTTCAGTAGCAATTGATGGAAAATGCATTTTTACCCCTTTTATTATTTATCTGTGTTTTGGGGGAATGGGGGTAGCGGAGAGCTCTCTCCTTTCTTAGAGTGACAGTTGAATAAAACTCTGTGCCTTTTCTTAATGGTTCATGGAGTCAGGCTTATTCATCATCAGGAATCATATTGCCCTATTATTAAAACTGGAATCTGTAGAAATAATTGTGATGCAATTTATAAAGGATTATGCCTATTCAAAGTAAATAACAGAGCAGAAACGTATGAGCATAGGAATCAAGACTGTTATTCCCAAACAGATACTGTGCTCAAACAGGTTACCTTTACTAGACACCTTTATGCAGGTTGCATTTGCCATAACATTCCTGCTTCAATCTCAACTGATTGTCTTGTCCATTCAGGCAAAATGCATATATATATATATATATATATATATAATTATTATTATTATTATTAAATTCTTCCATGTAAACATGATTTTAGTCTTTATAACATTATAAGAGAAAATAGATAATTTAGGATAGAAAGATATAATGCTATAACTGAAAGTAATCTTAGTGTTTATCTAACTCATCCTTTGTAATTTTATCAGTGAGGTAGCTAAGGTTAAGAAAGGACTAAATGAACTGTCACCTAAACAGCATTATGACAATTTTGCAATGGGTGCTAGTTATGTATGATAAATATCATTGCAAAAAGTAGTCAAAATGACATTGAGTAGGATGTCAGTCAACAAATATTTATTAAGTGCGTATATTTTGCCAGGTACTGTGTTAAACACTGAGGAAATAAAAGCAAAATTATATCTCTTCTCTCAAGACAAGGAAATTCTTTTTATGAGAGACTATGCAAATACCTATGTATATATGACATATTTTGTAAATGGGAGGTAGATTCAGAGGGAAGCCACTACCAATAGCATAGGATTTTGGAGAAGAACAAGAAAGCCCTTTTTTTAGAAATTGTAGTTTTTGGAGATTTTAGCTGTTTAAATAGAGCTCAAAGGAAACAGAAGGTAGAGTTAAAGAGGAAGACTATTACAGAAATGCAAGATAGCAAGTGAAAAATCCCAGAGATAGCAGATGGAACATAATATGTGTGGAAATGGATGCCAGTGGAAGTGACGGTTAATATAGCTAGTTCATAGAACAGAGGTAGTAAGATGCAAGAAGATTGGATGGGTTGGAAGGATCTAGCTTGTGAAGGGTTTTAAATGTCAAAGAACATTTCATATTTGTGCCATATAAGTTGAATAGGCATAGTGCTTATAAATTGCAGGCTTCTCTTATAATCTACCATTTTATCACCCTTCTAGAAAGTCTACCATTAGAGATAAACATATTTGTATCCTTCATTACCCTCTGATAAAACGCAAATACCACATGTATGGATAAAATTCAGCTGCCCACCAACCAGTTATTCATGTCTTAGCACAAATTATTGTAATTATCATTGCTAAAGCCTGTCTACTTATTATTGCCAAAATTAAAGTATAGTTGAGTCTGGAGAAAGAGAAAAGGAAAAAGGAAGTTTGAATGATTTAATGCAGTTCTTAATGAGGACTGCATAGTAAAAGTTTCTGTGAAATCATAAGTCACCATGAGATTTAGTTTTCATTCAGAATTAGAATAAAGAAAGATGTTGACATTTAGAAGGGAGTGAAAAATAACAGGTAGGAGAATACTGCAAAAAATACCAAACAAACAAACACATTTTTTTGCAATTTTGCCTCTACTCTTTTTCTTACTGTTAAATTTGTTTAATCTAAATCCTTCAAGTATGCTGCTTCTTTTGTACTCAGCTCACCAAAATGAGAGAGCATAACTTTCCTGCTGGAGTCATTAAGATCTGCCCTATAATTCAGATGATTTGTTTAACACTCTGATGATTCTATCAAAGGATAAGATAAAAATAAAAAAAAATTATTTATTTCTAACTCAACCAGATAGACTTCAGGGGACTGTGGTGGAAAGTTAGTTCCTTAGGTGTTTGATTTCAATGCCATTGATAACCTACTATTGATACTGAAGCAAAATATATGGAGTAATACTTGTGAAGAAAAGAAAAAGAATTTTCTTTGTAATTGCATTCTCAAGAAAGATGATCATACTACAAAAATACCAATGAAATATTAAAAATACGCTTTATGCCTCTAGAGTCCTGTTCTTTTCTAAATAAGTCTTTCACTTCAACTTAGAAATCATGTAATTTTTCTTAGAAGACTCTTAAAGAGCATAGAGATATGGATATTTATTTATATTGTAGATTAATTATTAACAAATTGTTCATCTCATTGATTTTTCTGATAACTGCCATAACTCTTATTCTTATCTTTCTTATCACCTCCACATACTCATTTATACAACACCATCCCAAACAAAACCCATGGTTTGTTCTAAGGATTTCATCATCACCAGATACTTACCATTCATGCATCAAAAATTCTTATCTTTCCTGGATTTACAGCAGGAAATGAAAATTTATTAAAAGAGAAAAGAGAGTCCATGAGGTCTCAACTTCTCTTCTGAAAAAGAAATCACATGCAAAGATCGATCACCAACCAAGGATAATTTCACTTAAGCAGAACTTAACAATACTTTATTCCAAAAACAAAAAAAAATGTATAATCACTTCTTAATTGAACATGTTCGCTCAATCAAACTGACAGATTTCCTAGAGACATTGAGGGAAGACATGAACGAATGTGGCCAATGATGCAATATATTTTGAACTTCAATAATATTATTTAAGATGCCCACAGGATAGCTTTAACTGGTCTAAACACTTTACAATTCAGAGTATGTATTCATATATTAGTGTATTTTTCTTTTAAACATTACCTACTTAACTTTAATATTGTTTTATTAAGTACCTCTTATTTGCAGAGCAATGTGCTATGTTTTGAAAAAGATGCGAAGCTTAGGTAAGGCACAGTCTCTATACTTTTCAATCTTATATTGGCACCACGAACATAGAAAACTCAAACACCTGATTCTAAAAACAAATAATAATGCCTTACGAATACAATGTTTTGAGTTTCACAAAAGATTTTAAATTCATTACTTTTATATTCAAAACAATCCCTTGAATCAATGTGATATAAATTCATTGAGACCAGTGACTGATTTGTTTTTTCTTTGTATCTCCAGTTGAATCTGCACTAACTACAGTGGCAGTGGTTGTTTTTTATTGTTTTGTTTTCTGATAGATTTTAAGCTTTTTAAGGTTGGAGTGGTTGCATTTTTTTAATTTGTCAAACTTCTATGCAATATAATTCCCGGCACCTAATAGTTCCTCTAAGAATTACTATTGTTTGATTCATTAGGACAGTCTGTTAAAGTCAGGAATTCTTGCTTTTGTACTTGTGAAACAAATAGTTTTAAATCTTTTTATAAGCAAGCAAAAGTCCACCTTCTCTCCTTCCCGTCTATCTCTACTGAAAATAAAAACAAACAAAAATGATACAATGATATATAGTCAAGCAAAACAAATTTTCACATTGGCTGAAATCCTCCCCTATATACAAATTTAAAGATAGAGATATAAATAGAGATAGAGATATATACATATGTCTATATCAATGTAGATAGATATAGAGAGATAGAGATAATCTAGAGATATAGAGATGTCTTTATATCTCTATATCTGTCACTCTATCCACAACTCATTCTACACTCTGAGTCTATTGCTTTACTATCCAGAAACACATAGCATATTTCTTCATGAGTGCACTGCAATCATGGTAAGTCATTATGCTGAATAGTTGCCAATTATTTTTTCCATAGCTCTCAATTGTTTTCCATTTTTTCCTCTAGTAGTCTCATTTAACTTACTGTTTTAAGAGATTTTAACCATTTTCTTAAACTCTTACTTTATCTCTTCCAGGATTTTTTTTAAAGTTGTGCCCAAAGTAGGGTTTTGTCTGTTTGTCTGTCTGTTTTTCCCTTTGAGACTTTACTTGTGGATGTTTTGGAGTCATTTTCTTATTCTAGTATTATGTCTTGAGCATCTCTATCCACAATAGATCTTAATAATAGATTTCTTTTGTTTTAATTTTCTCATTCTTCCAGTCTTCTTCATGACTTTAAACTTATTAGGGCTAGGATTGCTGTACTTTAATATAAAATATCTGAACTGGTCCTGCTGCTGTTTTATTGGTATATTACCTATTGTATTATTCCTGGACAGCTCATGATAGTGACCTGCAAGCTTTTGGTGCTATCAAATTGGTCTGTTTCAGGAGAAAGAATGATTGATGTTCCCAGGGTATGAGCTCAGCAAATTTTTTATTTTGATTTTGAACCTGAGGAACAGACCTGTGGGATTTCCTAATTTGGGTTTTCAAAAGGCTGTTCTTGTGCTCATCCAGTGTCAGCCAGCTAGAAACATCTCCTGGTTCAGAGTGGTAGAAATACAGGATCCCTTTTTTTCTGGGATTCCAACACTGGTCATTCCACTATAAGCTTCAGACTGTGTGTGAATATGGAAAATGAGACACTGCTCCATATCTGGATGCTAAGCCATATAGTTAAAGCCAGTGCCTGGGGCTTGTAATTGCTCCTCACTCAGGCATAACATCTCCAGGTACAGTTCCTTCCTCAGTCAATTATGGATCTGTGCTCTAGAACTGAACAATGAACAGTAGAGCTGCTATTTCATACCTTGCTTGAGCTGAAGGCCCTCTATGCTGTATCTCAGACCTCTTCTTTCTTTGATGTGCATCATTTCACTGAACTAAAATAAACCACTTGGCCGTTCCTGGCTAGAACCCATCCACAGTGTTCATCAACCTCTTTTTATCTCTCCCTATGCTTACCTGGGCTGGAAAAAGTTACTTTCTATAATTATTTTTCCTTGATTTCCCAATTTCTTGGTTCTGTCAATTTTGTTAAATCTTTTTGGAATAGATATGGAAGGGAATCATTATGTTTCTTACGTTGGTCAAATTGGCTTCACTTTTTGAAATTGATTTTTGGAACAACATGTAAGGCTTTACATTTATTTCTGTTCAATTTCATCTTAGACTTAATCCAATATTCTACCCTGTCAAAATCTCTCTCTCTCTCTCTCTCTCTCTCTCTCTCTCTCTCTCTCTCTCTCTCTCTCTCTCTCTCTTCCTTTCTCCCTCTCTCTCTCTCCCCATCTCTCTCACTATCCCTCTCTACTTTCTGCCATCAGCAATTGATAAGCCTGCTCTCTGTGCTTTTATATGTTATTGCTAAAAAATAGTTTGATGATTTAATTTTTCCAACAGTTAAAAAAAGCCAAAAACACAACTTTGTTTTTTCAGCAGTAGCATGATCTAATAAATGGAAAACTAATTTTACCAATAAAAATAAAAGTATTAGCATTCTCACATTAAGTAAGCAATGAATACTACATGTTTTGATTTCTAAAAATGAGGCCAATTAGTAGTTATATTTAAGTTCCACATAATTTCTTCAAAAAATGAAAATTCATCAGAGCTATTGAAACCTACTGAATATATGCTTCCGTGACTTACTGAAGAGCTTTCCCCCCAAAAATGGATAAGTAGGCTGGCATAACTTCCACAAATTTATATTCAACAATTCAACAAATATTTATTAAATGCTACCTGTCAGTGAGGCACTGTGCTAAATGTAGTGTTACAATGACATGAATGTGACAATCCCTAGTATCAAGAAGCAGACATTATGTTTCACTGAACAATTACAGCGTCTTTCTTCATTGGGAGATGTAAGGAGAGGCAAAAATATTCTGGAAATTTAAGGTATGTTGGACAAGGCAAGCCATGTATATAAAGAGCTATGTAATAAAACAAGGACCATTCAAACAACTAAAATAGGTAAAATGAGGTTTAAAATAACTTCTGTCTGGCTTGATCACAAAAGTTGTTTCAGAGGGGTCTGATTAAAGCCAGTGTGTGAAGAACAGGCAAGAATAATTTCCCCAGAGGGAACAACTCAGATAATAGAAAGAGGCAGGGTTGGTGCTAGGCTTTTTTAACAAATGATCTCATTTGGAAAAATAGCAGGTACTGAATAGAAAATATGGAAGGGAAGACTAAAAAGGTAAGTTCAGAATGTGGAAGACTGATATGTGGAATTTCTCTTTAACAAAGTAGAAAAAGAGAAATCATGAAGGATTAATTGAGAAAAAAATAAACAAAATTAGAGGTAACATTGAGAAGAGACTATTGGGAAAAGGAGGCATGATAATTGCCTTCAATTAATTTACAGTTGGTCATATGCTGCTTCCTCCTACTTTAAGTTCTAAAAAAATTTCTCGCGCTTAAAATTGTCCCAAAAGAGAAGGGCCTGCCTAAAGCAACAAAAGTTTATTGAGTAACCACTCTGCAAGGCTCTACACTTGGTGCTGATGGAAATAGAAAGACAAATAACACAGGGTCCCTGCCTTCAAGGAGCTTCATATTGATTTCCCCAGCTGTAAGCTTTCTCTAGTATAAGCTAGGCCCCAACTGGTTTGGGGCATTTTTGAAAGAATTCTGCCTTCAAGTGAATGGGAAAGAAATCACCTTTATAATGCCTTTGATCTCTAGATTGTCTAAAACTAAAGGCCTAAAGTTTTTAAACAAAAGGGTATTGCCAAAGAAGGATATTCTTTATGACAAGGAGACAACCCAGGTGTCAGAAACAATTGGATTCAAACCTTGCCTCTGAAATGAGTGTGTTGCTTAATCTCCCTATCTCCCCAAATAGCTCTCTAAGAAAATAATTGGCGAGTTGCTAGGATGTCCCCACACAAATTCAGAGAATAAAAATACAAAATACAAACACATTAAAATCACCTAAGGGAATTGTTATCTTAAGTTGTCCTGGATAAAAGATACAGAATTGTAATATATAACTGAATTCCATGGAAAATTCCTATACCTCATATTACTGAAACTATCCTCATGGGGAAGGGTAGCCATAGGGTAGAACAGGTGGAGATGGTTTCCAACCCTTAGTTCATGTCTCATTCTGTCATATACTGGCTATATAAATCTGGGAAAAATCACTTTACCTCTCCCTGCTCTTAATTACAGAAGTAAGTTTTTGTGATTAGAAGTTACAGAGAAGGTGCCAACCTGCATTTGTAGAAGTTTCCACACTGTAGAATTCACAGTAATATAGGGAGAGTTTACTATCTCTTGTTGCTTGTCCTTCATTCTCAGATAGGACCATGACATCAGGAAGGTGATGCTATGAGTTGCAAGTGAGTTGGATTTAAGGGAGGGTAGGTTGTACAAAATCACCAGCCTCACTTTCTCCTCTTGGAGCCTTCTGAGTTCAGTGACAAGATAATATATTGAGATGATTGGAAATGGCCCTGGATGCCATGGGAGACCTTTAGCCTTTTTAAGCTAAGGTCTTTCCCAGGTCTCAGTTTGACTGAGGAAATATCATTCAGTGATTAAAGCTAGGTATGAAATGAAGCAAAGAATGGCCTCTTTTACATTGTCAAAAAAATAATAATAATATGGGAGGGAAAGATCCTCGGGGTTTCTGGCTAAAATAGAAACAATTGCTTTTCATTCACACTGACAACTTGTGGCCCCAAAACTGACCTGTAGCCTATTGTTGGCCAGTCAATGAGATCCAGAGTGATTTGGATTTAAGCCCTGATTCTTAAGAAAGAAATCCATCCTGAAAAACCCAAGATATCTAGGGAGGTTTAAGAGATCAAAATTTGCATTCCTTTAGGCAGAACACCCACAGGTATGGGTTATGGTATCCTATATGGACAGAGGGAAAGGAAGGAGAAGAGAAGAGGAGAGGACAGGAGAGTAGAAGAGAGGAAAACAGAGGAGAGGAGAGGAAAACAGAAGAGAGGAGAGGAGAGGGGAAGATGTAGGAGAAGAGAGATTACTATTTCCTTCACTAATATCAAAAAATGTTAGGATAATACAGCACTGATTGGCTTTAATTTTACTTTCACTTCTTTTACTTTCACTTCTTTTCCTGATCTTCATGCCTGTGAAAGTTCTGGATGATAAGAAAGAAATATCATTAACTTTGGACTGAGAGGACTAAGGTTCAAAAATTCCCTTTAATACTGTGTGTTTGACTTGAGAAAAGTCATTTAGCTTCCCTGGGCTGGTTTCCTCATGTGTGAAATGAAGGGGTTGGGCTAGAATGGTTCCTAAGCTTCCTTCCAGCTCTCTATCCACAATCCTATACACATAAAAAATATCTTGAGAAATAAATAAATGCATACTTAAGGACTAAATAATTGAGAGTGGACACTGCAATCATAGTTGCAAAGTTTCCAATCATTTGGAGATAGAGGAACTAAATGAAATATAGTAAATTCTCTCTTTGTTGAAGAGTTTGCCGGTCTCTATATGTATTCAAAATTTTACAGTTCTGAGATTATCTAGGCAGCTTATTTCCAGCTCTAATAAGGAAGCATTTTTATTGTTGTGTGTTCCATTTCAATATATTTGTCTTCATACTGAAGTGCTATGCTGAGAATTCACTTGTAAGAACTTAGATAATGTATAAATTAATTTATTTTTCAAATTAAAATGCTGCTTGAACAACATGCGGTCATTGACCTTAAGTGCAATAGGGAGCATCAAACCAGTGATTTCCCAGTGACATTAAATGGAAAATAGTTTAATGTCAATTGATATTAAATCAGAATATTTGCATTAAATCAATACAGGAGGATTTTTTACATATGACTTTTTATTTTTTGCTTTGAGTGGAATTTGTCTATGAGGTTGGTAATCTGATGTCACCTTGAATGTTTGATGGAATTAAAAAATGAATATATATATTCATTCAGAAAATATTTATTTTGTACAAATCTGCTATCTTAGGCACTATAAAGAATGCCATCATGGAAGTTATAGGCTACTAGTCCTGCAAATATATATATACATATATATATGTATATATATATGTATATATGTATATATACACATATATATATATCTGTGTATACAAATATACATATATGCACATGTTTAAATGTATTATAATCAATCGCACATATTTAAAGTATCTGAAATTTCAAACTTGTGGCAATAGCGAGGCTAACACTGGGTATAAGAGGTTTTTTCATCTACAACACGGCAAATGTTTCCAAAAGAAATACAAATACAAATTACTGGTTTCAAACAGCAAGTATCAGAGGTAGGATCTGAACTCAGATCTTTCCAACTCCAAACATAATTCTGTCCACTTTGCCACTGCTTGCTACATGTACAAGTAGACCCTAATCCAATTCACCAATCAGTGTCTAAAAATCTAATAACCTTTTGTTCAGAAAATCATTCCTTTATTATAAAATAAAATTCCTGTGAAGTAACCCATACTTTGATTCTTGTGATTCCTCAGTCAAAACTGACTTTATACTGTTTCTCTACTTTCTAAATGAAACTATACTATACTATCTTGATAGCAATTGCCCATTTTGCCATTAATGTAGATGTGTGCTTCGCATGAGTCATCAGCAAAGATGTACCTTTCAAGGAAAGGCAATCTTGGGATGAAAAAAAACCAAAACAAAACCAAAATTATGTTCCCATCTCCAAATGTCTCATTATGTTGTCAGCTCTGGTAGCATTCAGAAGGTTTGCAGTTTCCATTCAAGTGAAGAACCTTACAAGCAACTCTTAAGAATAGTAATGTAACCAGAAAAATTGTGACCTATTTTGGACATATATTGGATATAACAGAAATCATTGAAGAAAATGCACATTTCCAGCTGTCTTTCCACAAGATAACTTCTGATTTCTTTTCTAACCCAGAGATCCTCTTCTATCAATGAACATCCTTTATGGAATGTTCCCATTCTTAGTTATGGAATGTTCCTAACTTCTTAGTTCTCTGGGGCAATATGGTGAAGTGGAAAGAGCAATCAGTTTGTTTTTTATTTATTTATTTATTTATTTTTTGGAGGAGATGGCATTTTATTTTATTTTTTTTTATTTTTTTAATTAAATTTATTTATTTGACTTTTAACATTCATTTTCACAAAATTTTGGGTTACAAATTTTCTCCCCTTTTATCCCCTCCCCCCCACAAACACCAAGCATTCTAATTGCCCCTATGACCAATCTGCTCTCTCTTCTATCATGCCTCTCTGCCCTTGTCTCCGTCTTCTCTTTTCTCCTGTAGGGCCAGATAGCTTTCTATACCCCTTTACCTGTATTTCTTATTTCCTAGTGGCAAGAACATTACTCGAAAGTTCACATCCTAACACTTTGAGTTCCAACTTCTTTACCTCCCTCCCTCTCCACCCCTTCCCTTTGGAAGGCAAGCAATTCAATATAGGCCAAATCTGTGTAGTTTTGCAAATGACTTCCGTAATAGTTGTGTTGTATAAGACTAACTATATTTCCCTCCATCCTATCCTGTCCCCCATTACTTCTATTCTCTTTTGATCCTATCCCTCCCCATGAGTGTCAACCTCAAATTGCACTCTCCTCCTCATGCCCTCCCTTCTATCATCCCCCCCACCCTGCTTGTCCCCTTATCCCCCACTTTCCTGTATTGTAAGATAGGTTTTCCTACCAAAATGAGTGTGCATTTTATTCTTTCCTTTAGTGGAATGTGATGAGAGTAGACTTCATGTTTTTCTCTCACCTCCCCTCTTTATCCCTCCATTAATGAGTCTTTTGCTTGCCTCTTTTATGAGAGATAATTTGCCCCATTCAATTCCTCCCTTTCTCCTCCCAATATATTTCTCTCTCACTGCTTGATTTCATTTTTTTTAAGATATTATCCCATCCTCTTCAATTCACTCTGTGCACTCTGTCGCTATGTATGTGTGCGTGTGTGTGTGCATGTGTGTGTGTGTAATCCCACCCAGTACCCAGATACTGAATAGTTTCAAGAGTTACAAATATTGTCTTTCCATGTAGGAATGTAAACAGTTCAACTTTAGTAAGTCCCTTATGACTTCTCTTTGTTGTTCACCTTTTCATGGTTCTCTTCATTCTTGTGTTTGAAAGTCAGATTTTCTTTTCAGCTCTGGTCTTTTCATCAAGAATACTTGAAAATCCTCTATTTCATTGAAAGACCAATTTTTCCCCTGAAGTATTATACTCAGTTTTGCTGGGGAGGTGATTCTTGGTTTTAGTCCTAGTTCCTTTGTCTTCTGGAATATCCTATTCCATTCCCTTCGATCCCTTAATGTAGAGGGTGCTAGATCTTGTGTTATCCTGATTGTATTTCCAGAATACTTGAATTGTTTCTTTTTAGCTGGTTGCAATATTTTCTCTTTCACCTGGGAATTCTGGAATTTGGCCACAATGTTCCTAGGAGTTTCTCTTTTTGGATCTCTTTCATGCGGTGTTCTATGGATTCCTTGAATATTTATTTTGCCCTCTGGTTCTAGAATCTCAGGGCAGTTTTCCTTGATAATTTCATGAAAGATGATGTCTAGGCTCTTCTTTTGATCATGGCTTTCAGGTAGTCCCATAATTTTTAAATTGTCTCTCCTGGATCTATTTTCCAAGTCAGTTGTTTTTCCAATGAGATATTTCACATTATCTTCCATTTTTCCATTCTTCTCTCTTTGTTCTGTGATTTCTTGGTTTTGCATAAAGTCATTAGCTTCCATCTGTGCCATTCTAATTTTGAAAGAACTATTTTCTTCAGTGAGCTTTTGAATCTCCTTTTCCATTTGGCTAATTCTGCTTTTGAAAGCATTCTTCTCCTCATTGGCTTTTTGAACCTCTTTTGCCAATTGAGTTAGGCTAGTTCTCAAGGTGCCAATTTCTTCAAGATTTTTTTGGTTCTCCTTTAGCAGGGAGCTGATCTGCTTTTCATGCTTTGACTTCATGTCTCTCATTTCTCTTCCCAGCTTTTCCTCCACCTCTCTAACTTGATTTTAAAATTCTTTTTGAGCTCTTCCATGGCCTGAGCCCATTGGGTGGGCTGGGACACAGAAGCCTTGATTTCTGTGTCTTTGCCTGATGGTAAGCATTGTTCTTCCTCATCAGAAAGGAAGGGAGGAAATGCCTGTTCACCAAGAAAGTCACCTTCTATAGTCTTATTTCTTTTCCCTTTTCTGGGCATTTTCTTAGCCAATGACTTGACCTCTGAATATTCTCCTCACACCCCTTGCCTCCTGATCCTCCCAGACAGCGTTTGGGGTCTGAGATTCAAATGCTGCTTCCAGCCTTAGGGCTTTTGGAGGGGGCAGGGCTGCTATTCAGTGTGAGATTAAGTTCAGGTGGTCAGGTTGGGGCAGGGCCGCCTCTCAGGCTCAGTTCCCTCAGGGGGTTTATGCACACATCTTCCACAATGGATCCAGGCTCCTGTCTGCTTGGGGAGCCCCGGTCTGCCGCCGTCCCTCTGCTTCTGTCTCCCGGGGGGGCCCGAGCCATGGGGGCACCCCACTCCCCTTTCAACCCGCCAAAGAGACTCTCTCACCGACTGCCGTCACCTGTGGGTGGAGGGACCCGCGTGGCCGCTGGAGATCCCGAGCCTGAAGCCCGCTCAGATCTTTTCCTCTCGGTGCCACGACCGCGGCAGGGCTGTACTCAGCTCCTAGTCCCGGCGCCCAGTCCACAGCGTGAAGGACTCCCCGCGAGAGGTTTGCAGGTCCCTCCGGAACAGAAATCTCCCTCGCTCCAATGTTCTGTGACCTCTGGGTGCAGAATTCGCCATGAGTTACTTCCCTGTAGCCGTTCTATGGGTTGTGGGTTCGAAGCTATGTGTATGTGCGTCTTTCTACTCCGCCATCTTGGCTCCGCCCCCCCGTTAGTTTGGTTTTGTGTGCTCTGAGTTAAAATTCTATCTTATGCTTCCTGACCTTTCTCACTTTGTAGATTTAGAAAAGAAAGTAACAACAACAATAATTGCAAGATCTATATAGGATGTTCGTATAGTGCATTATATAACAATTTGTCATTTCCATTGTATGGGCCTTTAGAAATGATATTCCAAGTTAAAATACTCTGTGGTTCCGCATCCACAACAACTATAAAAGCATCATTCCAAAGCTTAAATTATATGTTCACTTTTATAAGTCAGTAAAATGGAAGTACTCGGTTTATATCAGGAAAAGGAATTTAATGAAATAGTCTAATAACACACACACACACAATAAGAGTTTGCAAATCATTCTATATATAGGATCTCTTTTAGGGTTCATAGGAATCTAGTGCAGAAAATACTATATGTGTTTTTCCAGTACTCTATAAATAAGGGAACTGAGGACTAAGGAGGTCAAGTGACTTACCCTAGCTAAACAATGATTTTATGCTGGAGCAGGATTCAAGCAGAGGTTCTCTTGACTCTACATCCAGCATTCTCTCCACTATGCTATACTATTCCGAATCTCATCTCAACTTCCTTCTCTGTAAATGATGGACTTGGACTAGATAATGTCTCATTTCCCTTCAAGTTCTAAATATAAGATTTTATGAACTTAAAGATGCTCTTAGTTGACTAAGAAGTCATCGTAGTGGGTGGAAAATACCATGCTATCTATTAATCAACTACATTTCTAATACAGTTTCCAATGACGATTCTAACTTCCACATACTTTATATGTATAAACATTGTCATGTTCTCTACAAGCTATTAAACTATATATTTGACTCTGCAGCGTGATAAAAGATAATCAGTCTGAAAGTATGTCACCCTGAAGGCCCAGTAACTACTAATATTTTTGAAATTATGTTTGTTCTGCTTCGTTTTCAAGCTCGTATTGATGTTATGCAGACCCATCCCATTCATTACATAATCAGTATTCTCCCCAAGACTTTCCAAGTATTTCTGGAATCTAAACAATTACCACCATGCTTTTATCTATCCAGTTTTCCAACTTTTCATATCAATGTGGAGCACAATTAGAGTATTCACAGTTTTTGTTTGTGTTTTATTAAACTCATGCAACTCAACTTTATGCTTCAATATCTTCTCAAAATGTTATATTTATACTGGTGAATTTTCTATACTTTGTCTATAATGACTTGTATGCCATTTTTCTTGTTGTTGCCTTTGTTTTCCAATAGAATTTACTCTCCTTAATAGTAGGAGTGTTTTCTTTTTAGCTGTGAATCTCTTACACTCATCTGAACTTGTGTCACATTGTAGGAATTTTGTAACTGTTTCTTGAATTGCATTCCTCCTAATGTATGATGCTAAACTTTCTATACTTTACTGATTTCATAATAGAAATATTCTTCAAGAACTGAAGTCAGTATTTCTTCATCTGAAGTGGTATCTTTCATTGTTCTAGAACAAATTTGACATTGTTAGTCTCTATCCTCATTGAATTAACTCTGTAATTCCAACAGATGTGAATGTTCTAATTTTATTTTTCTTTTTTCTAACTTTGTTTCACAAATTCTACTCAGTTAAGGGCTTTCTTCCTCAAAGTTCAGTTCTTTTTCTATCTTTTTGATTCTGCTTTAAATTAATGGTAATATTTTAAATAGTCTCTAGGCCAAGAAAGTTATTTACACCAATTTCATATATAGTTGCAGTGCAGATAATTTGAGGGAAAAAATCTTGGTACTGAGAGATACAAAGTCAGGTTGAAACATAAATCATCAAAATGGCCTGTTCTCTTTCCTTGCATAGATTACACTCAATGACATTAATTCCTTTAGATACTGTCTCAGATAATAACTAATTCTTTAAGAAAAAATGTGGAACACAGCTAAAGGATAAGGGGATTTACATTTTAATCTGATACATTAGACCATTTTTTTTCCTCCACTTTTAAATCTTCTATATAATGGTAGCAATAACAATTAATTCAGGTTCTCCCTGTGCAATAAATCTTTGAATGGTATCTTAATGGGCATTTTTATACTGAACCTATAATAAAACTGAGAGCTATCCTTCATGTTCTACCTCTGCTACTATGGCTATATCTTTCCCTTTTCTCCATTTCTCCAAACCTGTACTAGCTCAAATCTTAGCCCTACCAGATCTTAAGTTATATTTGGATGCTGACCACATCTTATTTCTTCTTATCCTTCTCCCAACACCTAACACAATTTTCTTACCAATAGTAGTTACTTACCAAATGTTTTATTTTTATTTTTTTCTTTTTATTTAGCTTTTAACATTCATTTTCACAAAATTTTGGGTTACAAATTTTTCCCCTTTTCTCCCCTCCCCCCCAAATGCCAAGCATTCTAATTGCCCCTATGACCAATCTGCTCTCTCTTCTATCATCCCTCTTTGCCCTTGTCTCTGTCTTCTCTTTTGTCCTGTAGGGCCAGATAGCTTTTTATACCCCTTTACCTGTATTTCTTATTTCCTAGTGGTAAGAACATTACAGTTGATCCTAACACTTTGAGTTCCAACTTCTTTAGCTCCCTCCCTCTCCACCCCTTCCCTTTGGAAGGCAAGCAATTCAATATAGGCCAAATTTGTGTAGTTTTGCAAATGACTTCCATAATAGTTGTGTTGTATAGGACTAACTATATTTCCCTCCATCCTATCCTGTCCCCCATTACTTCTATTCTCTTTTGATCCTATCCCTCCCCATGAGTGTTGACCTCAAATTGCACTCTCCTCCCCATGCCCTCCCTTCTATCATCCCCCCCCACTCTGCTTATCCCCTTATCCTCCACTTTCCTGTATTGTAAGATAGGTTTTCATACCAAGATGAGTAGGCATTTTATTCTTTCCTTTAGTGGAATGTGATGAGAGTAGACTTCATGTTTTTCTCACACCTCCCCTCTTTATCCCTCCACTAATGAGTCTTTTGCTTGCCTCTTTTATGAGAGATAATTTGCCCCATTCAATTCTCCCTTTCTCCTTCCAATATATTTCTCTCTCACTGCTTGATTTCATTTTTTTTTAAGATATGATCCCATCCTCTTCAATTCACTCTGTGCACTCTGTCTCTATGTGTGCGTGCGTGTGTGCATGTGTGTGTGTGTAATCCCACCCAGTACCCAGATACTGAAATGTTTCAAGAGTTACAAATATTGTCTTTCCATGTAGGAATGTAAACAGTTCAACTTTAGTAAGTCCCTTATGACTTCTCTTTGCTGTTCACCTTTTCATGGTTCTCTTCATTCTTGTGTTTGGAAGTCAAATTTTCTTTTCAGCTCTGGTCTTTTCATCAAGAATGCTTGAAAATCCTCTATTTCATTGAAAGACCAATTTTTCCCCTGAAGTATTATACTCAGTTTTGCTGGGTAGGTGATTCTTGGTTTTAGTCCTAGTTCCTTTGACTTCTGGAATATCCTATTCCATGCCCTTCGATCCCTTAATGTAGAAGCTGCTAGATCTTGTGTTATCCTGATTGTATTTCCACAATACTTGAATTGTTTCTTTCTAGCTGCTTGCAATATTTTCTCCTTGACCTGGGAGTTCTGGAATTTGGCCACAATGTTCCTAGGAGTTTCTCTTTTTGGATCTCTTTCAGGCGGTGTTCTGTGGATTCCTTGAATATTTATTTTGTCCTCTGGTTCTAGAATCTCAGGGCAGTTTTCCTTGATAATTTCATGAAAGATGATGTCTAGGCTCTTTTTCTGATCATGGCTTTCAGGTAGGCCCATAATTTTTAAATTGTCTCTCCTGGCTCTATTTTCCAGGTCAGTTGTTTTTCCAATGAGATATTTCACATTATCTTCCATTTTTTCATTCTTTTGGTTTTGTTTTGTGATTTCTTGGTTTCTCATAAAGTCATTAGCCTCCATCTGTTCCATTCTAATTTTGAAAGAACTATTTTCTTCAGTGAGCTTTTGAATCTCCTTTTCCATTTGGCTAATTCTGCTTTTGAAAGCATTCTTCTCCTCATTGGCTTTTTGAACCTCTTTTGCCAATTGAGTTAGGCTAGTTTTCAAGGTGTTATTTTCTTCAACATTTTTTTGGGTCTCCTTTAGCAGGGAGCTGATTTGCTGTTCATGCTTTGACTTCATGTCTCTCATTTCTCTTCCCAGCTTTTCCTCCACCTCTCTAACTTGATTTTCAAATTTCTTTTTGAGCTCTTCCATGGCCTGTGCCCATTGAGTGGGCTGGGACACAGAAGCCTTGATTTCTGTGTCTTTGCCTGATGGTAAGCATTGTTCTTCCTCATCAGAAAGGAAGGGAGGAAATGCCTGTTCACCAAGAAAGTAACCTTCTATAGTCTTATTTCTTTTCCCTTTTCTGGGCATTTTCCCAGCCAGTGACTTGACCTCTGAATATTTTCCTCACACCCACCTCACCTCCTGATCCTCCCAGCCAGTGTTTGGGGTCTGAGATTCAAATGCTGCTTCCAGCCTCAGGGCTTTGGGCGGGGGCAGGGCTGCTATTCAGTGTGAGATTAAATTCAGATGCTCAGGTGAGGGCAGGGCTGCCTCTCAGGCTCAGTTCCCTCAGGGAGTTTATGCACAGACCTTCAACAATGGATCCAGGCTCCTGCCTGCTTGGGGAGCCCTGGTCTGCCGCTGCCCCTCAGCTTCTGTCTCCCGAGGGGGCCCGAGCCATGGGGGCACCCCACTCCCCCCTCGACCCGCCAAAGGGACTCTCTCACAGACCCCCGTCACCTGTGGGTGGAGGTACTTGTGCGGCCGCTGGAGATCCCGTCCCTGAAGCCCGCTCGGATCTTTTCCTCTCTGTGCTGCGGCCGGGCTGTACTCAGCTCCCAGTCCCGGCGCCCAGTCCGCAGCACGAAGGACCTTTTACGAGAGGTTTGCAGGTCTCTCCGGAACAGAAATCTCCCTCGCTCCAATGTTCTGTGGCCTCTGGGTGCAGAATTCGCCGTGAGTTACTTCTTTGTAGTTGTTCTATGGGTTGTGGGTTCGGAGCTATGTGTATGTGCGTCTTTCTACTACGCCATCTTGGCTCCGCCCCCCCAAATGTTTTATTTAGGAAGAACATGAACAATAGCTGAAATTTATGTAGCACCCTACAATTCACAAAATATTTTATGTTCCTTGGAACATTTTGTCTTTACAATAAAATGCTAATTTGATAATCTATTATTCCTATTTTGTAAAAAAAAGTAATAATTGGCTTACTAGTGAGAAAGTTGGGAGTCTGACTCCAAATTCCATATTCTTTCTATTACATGACAGTTGTCTCTGAAGTGAATGCTTACATTCTTTTGGTAGCTTCCTCTGACTGTCAGATTAAGTCCATAATTTTTTTACCTTTATATTTTTATCTCCCCAAATATAATTATAAGATCTTCCAGGCCTTTTGGTATGCCTTATATTTTTAATTGTTCAATTTTGACTTGCTGTGTTCCCACCAAAGTTGGTGGAGACACCATAGGTACTCACTAAGCTTTTATTGATTCATTGACATTGCTTTGCAACTCATGGGGGAAAATTAAAACCAAACTTTGCTGCATGCATTTTTCATCCTTTAAGTCTTGTGCAGACAAACCATGTAATTACCAACATCATTGTTACTTAGCATTTACTGAGAGAAGAGCTAGATACTAATTGGTTTTCCTTTTTCCATTTTCTCCCTCCACCAGTTCCTCCTTCATATAGCCTTGAAAACAGTAATACTCTAAGACATAGATCTGACCACACCACTCTTCAGCGGAAAATTACTTCACTGGTTTTCCATTCCACACAGAATATGATATAAACTAATCTAGAATTTAAGGTTCTCTGTGTGCTGGTTCCCAACTGTCTTTTCAATCTTACTTGTGGCTTCTCAGCTCAAAAAATTTCATCCAGCAGTCAAATTGGATTATTCTTTCTTAAGTTCAAATGTCATTCTCTGCCTCATGTTCCTATACCAGGGGTAGGGAACTGTAGCCTTGAGACCACATGTGGTCATCTAGGTCCTCAGGTGCTGCCTTTTGACTGAATTCAAATTTGTCCTGTGAAATTTGGACTCAGTCAAAGGATTGCGCATGAGGACCTAGATGACCACAAGTGGCCTCAAGGCCACAGGTTCCCACTTGTATATTTTTCTCTATCCTTTTTCATCTCCAGATTTCAAGTATTTTGGGTTCCTTTAAGGCTTAACTCAGTTGCAAACTCACCCATGAAGCCACCTTCTCAGCAGGTCATTTAATGAAGCTCTCACTGTGAAATGTGACCTTCAACCCCTCTGGAGACAGCAGAAAGAGCAAAAACAACAAGGGATGGGGGTGAGGAAAAAGAGTGAAACTGCAAGGATCTGGCTGTTTTAAAGACAGCCCATTTTTTTGCTGTTCAGTCAATGGAAAAAGGCTATTCCCACCCCTATAAAAATGAAATACAGGATATCTTCTCCCAGAAGTAGGATTAGGTGATCTGAGTATGTTCAGGACAGCCTTTATTACACCTGTATAAATTCTGATTATACATAATTGTTTTTATTTTATCTCTCCTTTAGGCTATGAACTCCCTGAGAGTATTTCCCCCCTTTTCTTTGTATTTCTTCATACTGAATACAGTGCCTGACACATAATATGCACTTAAAAATGGTTGTTGACTTATTTTATTGTTGTTATCACTATTACTTAATACAACCCAAACCAAAATTCGCAGTGGAAATATCATTGGAACCTTGTTACTAGTTTTTTCATGGATCTTCATGCAAATATACAGTACAATAGAATCTGGACAGTAGGACTTAAGTTTTCTCTGCACCAATAACTAGTTTTGTGACTTCCTGGAGATTCATTTAATCTCTCTCTCTCAGTGGCAGGATTCTCATGGATATAGTAATTAATTCCCCAACTACTTTACAATGTTGTTGAGTGAGTGTAATGTTTAATAATAGCAAGAGATTGCAAAATATGTCACTAAAAAGCATATTATTCTTATAAATTGTTCTTTATGATAATCACCCTTTAGACTCTTGTAATCCCAGATTTTGGTCATTTGACTTTATCATGCTTTATACCAGGCAGAGTTCCTACATTGTGTTTGTCCTTCATTCTCCAAGAAGACCATCACATCAAGATGATGACATGACTTGCAGTTGACTTTGATTTGAGTGAGGGAGGGCTATGCAAGGTCACCAATATCACTTTCTTCTCCTGAGTCATCCAGGTCCAGTGACCTGATATTCATCAGAATGACTGGATATGACCCAGCATGCAATGTGAAACCTTGGCTCTTTCAGGTTAAAGTCTTATCACATTCTCATTTTCAGTGAGATACTCCCATTCAATGAATAGGCTTCTTTAAGTTACTCAAGGGATGGTCCCTTTAATAAAAAAAATTAAACTAAGAGGGGTAGACCCCCAGGGTTCCTGGGTAAAAGAGAAACAATTACTATTTAGTTGCTATATTCACTCTGTGCTAGGTCAGTGCTGTCAAGAAAGGTTTGTTTGTTTTAACTGAATTAGTATTTTATTTCATCAATACATCCATATGACATCTTAAAGAGTGAGTCTCAATAGGATAATAGCTCTTTGTTTGGGCTAGGAATTTTTAAAGTAGTAGAAGTCATCATATTTATTGATCATTAGATAGATAGAAGGGCATTTAGGTAGAGTGGTGGAGAGAGTGCCAGACCTGAAGTCAGGAAGACTTGAGTTCAAATATGGCCTTAGATACCTAATAGCTATGTGACCCTAGGAAAATGACTTAACCCTGTTGGCCTCAGTTTCTTTGTCTATCAAATGAGCTGGGAAAGAAAATGGCAAACCAGTTCAGTGTCTCTGCCAAGAAAATCTCAAGTGGAATCACAAAGCATCAGACATTGATGAAGCTGACTTTTGCCCAGCAACAAAGGGAACCCTTGAGGTTAACATTTTCCCAGAGACTATGAGGTCCTCATATAAATCTGCCCAGTAACTGGGAGCTCTGTCAGATAACAAAAACCTTACTTCCTTAGCCCCTACTCTATGAACCTAATTAGTCCCTCATACTAAACCAAATGTTGCAAGCCAAGTTCCTTGTTTTGTGGTCACCTCCTTGAATTTTCCTTAGTACATCTACTTCTCTTTCCTGACTCCTTTTTCCTTGCAGTTAACTATTTACATAGGAACATATTCTGCTCTTGCTTAAATGCCCAAAAATAGTGTATAAAAGCAAACCTCTAACTTCTTGCAAACTGCCAGTTCTTTTTACAGGGATAGTCTGCTGCTTTTGTGTAAATAAAGCTCTATTTACTGGAGAAAATCTGCCTCTTCAATTTTGTCTATTGACCCACCTTCTGAACCTCATCATCCTCTTCAATGTGACTGAAAAACCACTGAACATCCACCAGCCCAAGATAGAGATAATTTGTTCCCTTTAATGTCATGTATATGAAAATATCTTTATGTATACAAATATGTAATGTGTACATGTGTACATATAGATATATACACATGAATCTACAAATAGATATATGCATATGAATATAAATATATACATATCCACCTAAAATAACCCAACCTATAATACTGTACATTACAGTAAGAGAAAAGAATCTTGAGGACTGATAAGTAACTAATAATTGAAGAAGTCACAGCAAGACATTTAGAAAGGGTAAACAGCATGCAAATCTGGAGGGAAAAATGAGTAAGTTTAACTGTCTTACTAAGAATTAAAAATGAACTGTTATTCTGATTCAGTGAATAAGCCATTCTGAGGAGAATTTGTGGAGGTTAGAAACTTAGACAACTTGCTGTTCTTAGGAGAACTAAATTGCTATATTTGTGGTCATTTGAACAGTTAGCTGACATGTGAGAAATAAAATGGCATTCCTTTTGTAAGATTTAAATATATTTATTTATTTTTAGTTTTCAACATTCATTTCCACAAAATTTTGAGTTCCAGATTTTCTCACCATCTTTTGCTTTCCCCACCTTAAAATGGCATGCATTCTGATTACTCTTTCCCTCAGTCTGCCACCCCCCCGTTATCTCCTTCCCTTTTATTTTTCTTGAAGGGCAAGACAGATTTCTATACCCCATTGGCTGTAGATCTTTTTTTACCCAGTTACATGTAAAACCATTTTGTAACATTTGTTTTTTTTTTAAACTTTGAGTTCCAAATTCTCTCCATTCTTTGCTTCCCACTCATCCCCATTGAGAAGGCAAGCAATCCAATATAGGTTATACATGTGTATTTATGGAAAACACCTCCTTAATAGTCATGTTGTGAAAGACTAACTATATTTCCCTCCATCCTATCCAGCCCCACCCCCAATTATTCTATTTTCTCCTTTGACCTTGTCCCTTTTCTAAAGAGTTTGTTTATGACTACCCCCTCCCCCAATCTGCCCTCTCTTCTATCATTCTCCTCTCTTATCACCTTCTCCCTTACTTTTCCTGTAGGGTAAAATACCCAATTGAGTATGTATGTTATTCCCTCCTTAAACCAAATCCAATCAGAGTAAAGTTTACTCATTCCTTCTCACCTCCCCCCTCTTTCCCTCCATTGTAAAACCTTTCTCTTTCTTCTTTTATGTGAGATAATTTATCCTATTCTATCAATCCCTTTCTCCTCCCAATATATTCCTCTCTCGCCCCTTAATTTTATTTGTAGATATCAACCCTTTATGTTCAACTAACCCTGTGCCCTCTATCTCTCTGTCTATCTGTCTGTGTGTCTATCTATATCTATCTATCTATATCCTAAAACCACCCTAATACTGAGAAATGTCTCGTGAGTTACAAATATCATCTTTCCATGTAGGAATGTAAACAGTTCAACTTTAGTAAGTCTCTTATGATTTCTTTCCTGTTTTCCTGTTCATGCTTCTCTTGATTCTTGTATCTATAAGTCAAATTTTCTATTCAGCTCTGGTCTTTTCAACAAGAATGCTTGAAAGTCCTCTATTATATTAAAATTCCATTTTTTCCCTGAAATGTTATACTCAGTTTTACTGGGTAGATGATTATTGGTTTTATCCTAGCTACTCTGACCTCCAGAATATCATATCCCAAGTCCTTCAGTCCTTTAATATAAAAACTGCTAGATTTTCTGTTATCCAGCTTGTACTTCCATAATAATTGAATAGTTTCTTTCTGATTACTTGTAATATTTTCTCCTTGACCTTGGAATTCTGGAATTTGGCTACAATATTCCTAGGAGTTTTCCTTTTAGGATCACTTCCCAGAGTGTATTCTTTTCATTTCTATTTTACTCTCTGGTTCTAGAATATCAGAAAAGTTTTCCTTGATAATTTCTTGAAAGATGATACCTAGGTTTTCTGTTTGATCATGAATTTCAGGTAGCACAATATTTTTTAAAAGATCTCTCCTAGATCTATGTCCAGGTCAGTGGTTTTTCCAATGAGATATTTCACATTGTCTTTTTTTGCATTCTTTTGCTTTTGTTTTATAATTTCTTGATTTCTCATACAGTCTTTAACTTCTATTTGCTCCATTCTAATTTTGAAGGAACTATTTTCATTGGTGAACTTTTGGACCTTCTCTTATATTTGGCCCATTCTGAGTTTTAAGGCATTCTTATCCTCATTGGCTTTTTTATACTTCTTTTGCCATTTGGGTTAATCTATTTTTAAAGGTGTTATTTTCTTCAGTATTTTGGGGTGTCTCCTTTAGCAAGCTGTTGACTTATTTTTCATAATTTTCTTGCATTGATCTCATTTATTTTCCCAGTTTTTCCCCTACTTCTCTTCCTTGATTTTCAAAATCCTTTTTTAGCCCTTCCACGACCAAAGACCATTGCATATTTTTCTTGGAGGCTCTGGATGAAGGAGCCTTGAGTTTGATGTCTTCCTATTGTTGTGTGCTTTGTTCATCTTCCAGCTGTATGCTTTGATCTTCCTCATCATAAGAAAATACCTTTTCATCAAGAAAGTAATCTTCTATAGTTTTATTTCACCCCTTTTGGTTATTTTCCCAGCAAGTTAATTGACCTCTGATCTCCTTGTTAATTGGAGGATGTACTGCCCCAAGTTTCAGGGGTTTTGTATAGCTACTTTCAGAGATATCTTCCAGGACCTGTAAAATTCTCAGTTCCTTCAAAGTGATATTTTCAAAGCAGAGGTGTTTACTCCTCTCCTCAACTGCACTCTTGCTTGTGAGAAACCACAAGCACTCTTTTCTGTCCTCAATCTATGAGTAGGATTTCCTTTCCACAGCCACCACCACCTTTGCCATGCCAGTGCTTCTCCTTGCCCCAGGACTGCCACCCAGACTATGACTCATATCAGCTGTTTGATTCCTTCATCATCTATGGACCAAGATCTCCAGAAACATCCAGCTGTTGCTGCAGTGGCTGCTACTCCCCTGGAGCTGGGGCTGAGGTCAGCTGGTCTCTCACCCAGGTGAAAGAGCTTTCCCACTGACCTTTGAAGCTGTTCATGGTGTTTGTGAGTTGAGAAATCTGGAAACTATAGTGCAGTGACTCAGTGCCCTGAAGCCTGCTCCAGTTCTTTCTACATGGCATGGCCCATTCTGGGATATGCACTACTCCAAGCGTGGTGCAATAGACCCCTTCTGTTAGCCTTCCAGATTATCTTGAACTGAAAATCTGTTTCCCTCGGTCATTTTGTGGCTTTTGCTGTGCTAGAATTTGTTTAGTCATTTTTACAGGTGTTTTGAGGGGTTTGGCTTAGTTTGGGTTTGGGTAGAGGCAGGTCCCTGCTTCTATTGCACCATCTTGGCTCTGTCCCCTCCTCTGCTTCTCTTACTTGATTTTTCAAAATCCTTTTTGAGCTCCTCCATGGCCTGCAGTCAATTCATATTGCTCTTGGAGGCTTTTGATGTAGGAGCTTTGATTCTCTTATTCTCCTCTGGTTGTATGGCCTGATTGTTTTTGTCACCAAAGTAAGGTTCCATAGTCTGAGTTCATTTACAATGTTTACTCATCTTCTCAGCCAAATACTTGACTTTCTAACTCTTTGTTAAGGTAGGACTCTGCTTTTTGTGAGGCTTGGGGTTGGGGTGAATGTACTATCCCAGGATTCATGGATTTTGAATCAGCTGCTCAATCCCCCACCATCTGTGGGACTGGAGCTCCAGAAGCAGCCTTTGCCATTGCTTCTGCTGCTGCTGCTACTGCTGTTACCACCACCCTGAGGCTGGGGCCATACCCTGCCAGACCACAAACTCCAATTTCACCTAGGTACCACAGAATTTTCCCACTGACCTTTTGGGTGCTTTTTGGTTGAGAAGTGTGGAAACCAATGACTCAATCCCCTGAACCCTTCCCTAGCCAGTTTGTGCTGGTGTAGCCCACATCAGATTGAACTCCCCTCCATGCCCATTGAGAAAGACCCTTCATGTCACCTTTCCAGGTTGTCTTGGGATGGGGATTTGGTTCACTCTATCATTTTGTGGGTTCTGTAGCTCTAGAATTTGTTTAGAGTCATTTTTATAGACTCTAATTTTTATAGAGTCATTTTATTTAGAGGACTTACTGGGACAGCTAAGGGAAGTCCCTGCTTTTACTCCGCCATCTTGGCTCTGCCCCCCATACAATGGCATTCTTAAAGGAATGCCATGTTACATTTTTGTAAGGAAGAAAATTATTGGATTATTATTACAAAACTTTGGAAGGATTATAAATTTCAGTTGTGAGAAAATTCAAGTCAACCGTACTTTATTAATTTTCCTCCACACCAGAGAGGTGACTATAACTGTTTCTTTTCTCATAATAGATACATCATTTAAACATGTATTTCCATTTCTGCATTAAGTCACTGTTTACAAATTATGTGGCCAGGATTATTCCTCTTCAATCATTATTATGAATTTAGAGTGTGAGATTAAGAGAATGGAGAGAATATACACTTGAAAAGAATTTTCCCAGTTTTCCTGGGATAGGAGCTTAAGGGATTTGATCAATTAAGTAATTAATGAAAGATTTTTTGTTAATTTCAGAGGTAATTTTAGTTCACATAATCAACTGACTACATTTTATTTAAACCTGTTTAGAGGGAAAATGTGTGTGTGTATATCTGTGTGTGTGTATGTGTGTGTGTTAAAAAGTCAGTAAGATTAAAGGGTATGGGGTTGCTATGTTTTTCTCTAAGAGGTAGCTTGGTGGCTCAGTGGATAAGAGCCCTAGGTCTGGAGTAGTCAGGAGGACCTGAGTTCAGACATAGCTTCAGGAACTTACTAGCTCTGTGACCCTAGAAAAGTCACTAAAACTTTTATCTTCCTCTGTTTCCTTATTTTTAATATGGAAATAAAGATAATAATTACCTCATAATTATTGTGAGGATAAAATGGGATAATAGTTACAAAGGACTTAATACAGTACTTGGCATTTTGTAGGCATTTAATAAATACAACTTCATGTACAACTACATGTACTTTTTTAATTGTACCATGCTATGGAGATGCTTGTTTTATTCCGCAAATTAAAAACAATACCAAAAATGCTTCTTAAATCAATATCTTCTTAAAGAACAATTAATAGATGTTTGTGCTTATCATATCATGCTTGAACCTATTGTCATGTGTGGGCTTTCAATCTGGGGGACAAACAAAAGCCTGCTACAGATACCCAAATATATACACAGATGCACACACCAAAGTCAGTATGCACCAAGGACTTTCTTTAATCAAATATGTATGACCATTTTATAGAAAAATTCTCATAATTTTAATCATGGTTGTTTGTGTAGAGTTGAAAATTTCTGGTATGATATAGAAAATTAAAAACACTAAATAACCAGAAATATTATCTTTTCTTCATCTTTTCCATTTAGAAAATATTTCTTTACTTTTGTACTGTCCTACTCATTTATAAAATCATTCAGTGATAGTTTTTTTTTTTTTTGCTTATGTTTCCTCTTGTTTTTAAAATCATTTGGTAACATAATTACTAACCTCCCTTACTCTCCACATTCCTTCACCCTGACCTGAAAAATAAATTTTTACAGCAAATAATATAGCATAGTTGAGCAAAGGAAATCCCCACATTTTCCATGTGTGAAAATGTGTATTACACTCATGGTTGATGACTGATACAATTGTTTGTGCTTTTCTCAGTATATACACACATATGTGTGTACATATATATGTATATGTTATTTGTATAAGTCATGAGTACTGCTTAGCTCGCTCTGCCTCAGTTCATACAAGTATTCCTGCATTTTTTGGAAATCATCCCTTTCACCAGTTTTTAATGGCTCCATAATAGATCATTACAAGTCACTTTCCAAATTCACTTAATTTGTTTCCAATTGATGAATACTCCCTTAGTTTCCACATTTTTGACACTACAAGAAAAACTACTTTAAATTGTTTCATACATGTAGGTCTTTTTCCTATTTCTGTGATGTTTTTTGCTCATTGGACTAATTGTAGTATATTTCTTATTTAAAGAATATGGATAATTTAACAACATTGGAGATATAGTTGCAAAATGATTTCTAGAATAACTAGAATACATCACAGCTCTAACAGATACTTTATGATCATGCCTCTTTTCATCCAGAATTTATGCCAATTTTTATTTTCCTTTTATTTTCATTTGAAGTGTTAATGACATGACTTAGAATCTCAGAGCAGAGCTGCTTTAACTGACATTTCTAAGGTTTTTGTTTTTTACTTTTTTGGAGCATTTGTCATATGTCATATGTCCATTGAAAGTTCATATTATATAACTACTTGATCTTAAACTTAAATAATTGTACTAATTCCTTTTATATTTTACATATCAGGCCTTTAACAGAGAAACTTAAAGTTTTAATAATTAATGATTTTCCTTTTATTTTAATCATTAATTATTTTATGAAACACCTTCAATTTTATAGAATATCCTTTCTCCTCCTCTACTCTCTACTTCCAACCCCTTCATTTTTACTGTATAAGAATTATCCTGTTCACCCCTCATTTTCAGAGTGATGCTGTCTCCCAACTCAGTCACTCTAAGACCTTGTCCTCTGTGACCTTTCCTCACACAAATGGCCCTACATAACCAAGATTTTCTCCATTTATGGATCACATCTTTCTCTCTCCTTTCCCCTAATCCCATCTTGATTTTATATTTTCCATTATGCTAGCCACTGTTGTGACAAGAAATTGAAGATTTTTGTTTGTTGTTGTTTTTATGCTGCCATGGCAAAAAATTGAGGCGGGGAGTGGCTTGTTTTTGGAGGCAATCATGGTTAAGGGACTTGACCAGAGTCATAGAGCTAAGTAAGTGTCTGAGGTTGTATTGTTAAGTAGATACTTGCAGCTGCTTTAACTATTTTTAGGATTGGATTGCACAATATAATAGTGCTCACATTAGATTAGGAGTAGTATAACATTTATTCTGTATACAAGGACAAAATAAAGCAGGATTAAAGAAATATAGAAATATCCACATGAAGATAAAACCTAGAAGAATAACAGAAATATTTACATACCAACACCAAATCAGGGGAACACCTACATTTGGGTCATATGGCTGGGTAGTCTCAGTTCACTCTCCAGAGTCCAGATGGGGAAAATGTCCAGGGCATCTTCCCCTCAGGTGAACTCCAAAGAGTAGGATGATCTCTCCAGGTTATATCCAGTTTTTGACAAAGAAAGCATTTTGCCAATTAATTGGCTTGTCATCTGGGTCTTTATGTGACTTAGAGTAACTAACCATACTGGATGTGTTGCAGTTCTGTACCAGACTAGAGTCCAAAGGAATGAAACATCTGTGATCAATATGGTAAAATGTCTGTTTTCAAAGTGACACAGAATAGATTCTGTGTTCCTAGAAAAGTGGCCAACACTTCCAGGAAGTAGAAATAGCCAAGGGCAGGTTGAAGTTTTACTCCTGGGAACCAGGGCAAGGTTACTTTTTAGTCCTGGGAAAGTGGTCTCTGTTCCAAGGAGAAAGAACAACATATATTCACATAGCCCTACACATGTACAGGGAAGATCTTTAATATAAATGAAGCCTTCAGAAGTTGAATTTGAACTCAAGTTCCCCTGACCCAAGGGCCAGTGCTCTATCATAAATTGAATTTTAAATGGGTCCTGAGTATCTTACCAGCTATCCTTCTTCCTAAATATTTGAACTACCAACTTGCTGTTTCATGAGTTTGAGACAAGCAACCTTGCTTCCAAACCCTAACCTTGGGAGACCCCTGATTTGTTCTAATGTACACAAGAATCAGTGAGAGGAAATGTGAATGTTAATCCTGAAGGGCATAGGAGAGAAGACTAAATAGGGACAAAATAGATATATATGCATACATGTATTTTAAAAAGTATCACAAGAAAAATGATAAGATTTATTTCCTCAGTGTAAGAATAGAGAAAAAAATTGAAAATGGGTAGCGATCAAGTTATAATTCAACTGGATTATGACTTCCTTGGAATATTGTATGTAGAATTCTTTCTTTGGTAAAGTTTAGTCTAAATAACTTCTAAAGTCCTATCCGGCTCTGATTTTAATTCATTTTTCATGATTCTATGCTATCTTTTAGAATAAAGATCTTACTGTTTTTACCCTACTCACTGTTGCTGAACAGTAGGAAATTATTTCAGGAAATAGAACTTAGTGGGGAAGAAAAAGGAGGGTTGGAAAGAGAGAGGGAGAGAGAGAGAATTGTAAGGATTATGCACATAGATTAAACACGATATTTACCGTATTAATCTCTAATATTAATGGGATAACTTGGCAGATCCTTCCTCCTTCTCTTTTCCCCTGTAACAGAAAGCACCCTAACATACACAGGGGTACCTGCTATCACAGGTTCTTAGATCTGAATTTATAAAAGGAAAGGCAAATTTTAAGGGGTCAACACTCACTTTAATTACATTCAGCAAACAGAGAAAATACAGAGGAAAATATAAGCAGAGAAATAAAGACCTACAGACAGGGCTCTATTGCCTGAATCAAAGTAATATCACTATAAATTTTACATACATCCCTGGATAGAGAGAACCGTTACATCTAAGCAGTCAGGGGGTCTGAACATACAGCCACTCAATGTCTCAATCAGGTAATCACAAGATCCTTCTCATAAGCAAACCCCTAAAGTAAAATACTAACTTCCCACTATATATAATGAAAACTTGGCTCCTAATTGGCTCAGAGTCAGTAGGCATGAAACCTACATGACTCAGCACAGCTATGAACTATCAGGGTTCAAAGGAGATTGAACCTCCAAATGTTCACAATTTAGCCAGAACCTGGGAAACAACTCCAAAAAGAAAACAAATTCCACTTTGTGTGCTGTTACATCCATCCCCTTCAATCCCATCAACAGCTGTCCCTAGTTCTCAAATAAACCTGATTTCACCTGCAAACAAATGTTGGAAGAGGGGTACCTGGATTTCTTTTACTTATCTCATGCATCTGTATCTCTGAATGTTCCTGCCATATGGCAGCATGACTAATTATCCTTTAATTGTCATTTCAGGTTTATCATTATTCATACACAGCCTCATATGTGATTTACAACATACATACTAGGTAAGTCCTTTGATTTTCCCTGTCATTTTACCTAATTTTCTATTCTTTTTATTTTAGTGTTAACTTATTCATAAAAAATGTTTGCATTTTTTCAAGGGAAGTTTGGGAGTTAAACCCCCCAGAGGTCGAGGATTCCATTTTGCAGTATGCAGCTTGGGGCGTACAAGGGCAACAACTGGTAAGAAAAGAGGGTGACAACAAGTGGATTGGAAATGTGGTTCTGTCAAAGATAGAAATCTATAATTCAAGTTGCTATATCAGATTTGGCATAGATCTTTATAATTTTCAGGTCATTTTCATATGCATTTTAAAATTTGTCCTATTCTATAGGGATACTGTCATTTACTTCATTTTATAGATGCAGAAATTGGGGTAGAAAAATTATAAGTTTGGGCCATAGTCACACTGTTAGGGAATAAGGGACCATGGACTCTAATTCAGATTTCCCAATTCCTATTCTTTTGGTGGGTTGGGGGAGGGAGGAAGGAAGGAAGGAAGGAAAGAAGAAAGGAAGGAAGGAGAAACAGATCTATTATTCACTAAATATATTCCAGAAACTGTGCTAATTGTTGAGGGTACAAGTAAAAGCAAACAGGACAGTCCATCCTCAAGGAGCTAGCATTTTAACAGTGTATGACATTGCACAAAGGGTTGCTGGGAAGGGAGATGATACCCATATTAGGGACATGCATGTGACCTAGGTAACTGATAAGATACATACCTGGCCAGTGTGGTGACTTGGTACCTGAGATCATATAGGAAAAAACTCACATATTACAACTGGAAGGATGAGGTTTGGTGGAGAGTTGAATGGGGACGAGTCTATTTCTGTTGGAAAGGAGGTGATAGGAGAGTAGGGGCAGGGTAAAAAAGATGGCAAAAAAGATGTATTTATATGAAAATATATTTACTGACAGTAGATATGAGTAAAAGTGTTTGAAATTTTTTACCCTCATATATAATCAGTTTTTTTAATAAGTAATGAGATATTGCAAGTAATTTCCACTAGCAATTTGATGTCTCAGAAGAAAATGAGGGTTTTTCCCAGTCTTTTTTATTCTATTTTTCATGGGAGTAAAATTATTTCACATATTTGTACTTTTTCAGCATAATTATCAATTGATAGAATGTGATTTCTAACCTAAATTTGAGGATAAAACAAATTGGGAAATATAAACTTTTTGACCTGTATTTTCACTGGTTTATGGAACTCCCAGAAAAAATAAAATCACAACAAATGCAGAGGAATAAGTGTTCCACAATTTACAACCTTACAGAATTGTATGTGTAACCTAAGGAATACTAACTTGCTCATAGTCAGTCAACACATGACAGAGGGTTTATTCAAATTGGTATCTTCTTGACTATGGGGTCAAATCTCTGTCAATTATGCCCTACTACCTCTTTGTATAATCAAAAATTGGAACAGTGTGTTAAAATGGATTCTAACATGGTGAAAATAAACACCTGCAATTTTAGGGAAAACATATACTTCACATGCATGTGTGAAAGAAATCATTAGACAAAATCTGTATAAAAGGGCTAGGAATGCAAGCTGAATGTGCCTCAGAAGTGTGAATAAGTCTCTGAAAACAAACGCTTTATTTTGTCTGTAGCTATATCCAGAAGCTCTAACATAACAATATTCCATTTTCACCTCCAGTAGTCAGAGCCTATGGGAAGACTCATGCTCAGTTCTGAGAACTACACTTAAAGAACTATATGATAAATTGGATCATATCTAGGTGAAGGTGACCAGGAAGGTGAGGGGACATTATTTTATATGAAGATCAAATGAGAATCCTGGAATTTTAACCGTGGAAAAGAGATGGCTTTGGTGATGTGATTACTATTACTTCAAATAACTAAAGTATTAACATGTAGGAGAAGCTTTAGATTGATATTGTGTCACTACCTAATAAAAGTAATAAAATAATTGATACTAAGGCAGAGTTGGGCTCAATTAAAGGGAAAAATCTCTAAACAACATCTTCTCTAGCATATTGGCTCCCCATTCTGAAGGTGTTCAAACAGAGCTGGGGTAATTTTTTTTTTTTTTTTTTTTTTGCCAGGAACACTGTAGACAGCATACACACATTAGATTTGGGAGTTGAATTAAATCCCTGGCCCTTCTCGTTCTCAAGTCAATGAAAAAAGTATGAATCTAAATTGTATATTACACATTTAAATGGGTTCCCACTTCTAGGTAGAAAATACTAAGAAACAGGAAACTTTAAGCAGAAAATGTCACATTAGGAGAAATCAAGATGGTGAACTTTTCTCCATAAACCTACTTTCTCTGAACAGGTCTTATCTGCTACTTCTTGCACTGAATTGAGAAAAGGCTATGTAATTTGACTTGCCTAAGGCTTCAGGTAGTGTTGAGGTACTTGGAACACCAATACTAAAATTGTAGCAGAAATCAGATGTCTGTGTTTGAATATTTGGGAGGTTTCTATCAACGGTTGATTTATTTTTTAAAAAATCTCTAGTTAACTGGTAAAATATGTAAATGTAACAAATATGTACACTATCTATAAAGTAATTCTCTGTATTTCAATGGACTGGTGACTGCTGGGGGCAGGGAAGGAATTGATAACTAACGTGTGTAGCACTTGAAAGACTTTCTATTTAGTTTTTGATTGTTAACAGCAGTTTGGCACTATGAAAAAATACACAAACTTTTGTAGTGAATTAGTGTTTTGGAACACCAACATACACATGCCTGCACACACACAACACACACTCACAATGTTAAACATGAACATATTTTTGTGTGGTTTTTTAGTATGATTCTTAAACATATCAAAAAACAGTAGATTGAATAAGATAAAAAAAAAATCTCTGATTTCTTTTGGGTAGGGAGCTAACAGTGAGAAACACCTGCTAATGTTTGGCAGTACCTTCTCAGCAACTGTGGTATTATAAAGTTGTTCTGGAGCTCTGAGAAATGAAATGGCTTTCTCAGAGTCACAGAACCAGTGTGTATCGTTAGTGAGACTTAAATTCAGAACTTCATACACTTATGATTGAGTCTCTGTGCATTGTGCTATTCACCCAGGTTAGTAGAGATATGTTAATGAATATATTTAGGGAGTGATCAAAGATAATTTTCCTGAAGAATTCTGGTGGTTATAAGTTATAGATGAGTTATTCAATTAAAAAAAAGAACTAAAGCAAACACATTAAATGAATTATATTTTCCATTACTTTTATTTAACCTGTAAAATGAAAGAGAAAACAGATTAAAAGAATCTTAATTTGTCCAACTGCACATCCTCAAATCTTCACATAACATGGAGGTCAAAACATTGTGAATATATGTTAGGACTACTGTTTTAACCTTATGAGTTTGTGTCTCACAAAGAAAACCACCCAAATGGTATAACCACATTCAATAATTGGTTAATCATTGACAATAGGGCCTGGTTCTGAAGTCAGAAGACCTGAATTCAAATCCAATGTGATACACTTACTAGCTGTGTGACCTGGACAAATTATACAACCTGATTTGCCTCAATTTCTTCATCTATAAAATGAGCTGGAGAAAGATGTGGCCAACTACTCCAGTATTTTTGCCAAGAAAACTGCAAATGGGGTCATGAAAAGTCAGACCTGAATGAAACATCTGGACAACACAATTAGTGAATGGATATGTGCAGCAAGAAGGAAATTTAAGGATTATGTCATTCAAACCTTTAATATTACAGATAATATAATTTAGGACCAGAGGCAGCTAGATGGCTTAGTGGATAGAACATTGACCTGCAGTCAGGAAGATCTGAGTTAAAGTTCAGCCTCAGACATTACTAGTTATGTGACCTTGGAAGTCCCTTAATCTCTGTTTGCCTAAATCCACTGGAAAAGGAAATGGCTAACCACTTCAATATTTTTGTCAAAAAACTCTATACAAGGTGACAAAGAATCGGACATGACTGAATGACTAAACAACAATAACTTAGGACCAGACAACTTAAGTTATTAACCCATGGTAACCTAAGTGGTAAATGCCATTGGTAGAATCTAAACCGAGCTCGTCTCATTTCAAATTCAACTCTCTTCTCTACGATACATCAGTTATATAAACTTCTCTGGAAGTTTTTCATTAACTTGGACTAGTAATCTATTCTTATCTCTATTTCATGACTTTCAAAGTTACAAGATTCTTCATCATATCTAAGCTCAGTCCTTCAAACTCTTCACGCACATTTCATCTTATTCTGAATAAAGTAAAGAGTATTTGCTTTGCTTCAGAGTGTTTCATAATGTACTCAATCTTATCAAATCACCCTTATTGAACTACTTTCTCTTCATGTCTGAGACATAAGCAAAAGAGTTTCTTTGGTATATTTAAGATGTCATAGGTTCAATTTTATGAAATTTCAGTTGTAATAAAGAAGGCCTAACCCAACAAATACAGGACTTTACAATTAAAGGTGGTATGTACTAGATTAAGCTCAACACAAGTGCCAGTTGTACATTTCCTTTCTACACTTCATTCATAGGTACTAGCATGCCCCTCCCTATTACTTTCAATCTTCTTAAACATGTGTATGTGGCTTTCTGTAATAGCTTTAAGATCCTTGAAGGTGGATAATTTATTCTTTTATTTTCATTTCCATTAGTTACCATAGTGCCTGATGCATGTTACATGTTTAATAATTGAATTTTGAGTTGATTATTTTATTGTTTACACATTCAATCCACCACAGGTCAACTATTTCTATTTATCATAGGTAAAATATAGAACAGTTTATCAAACTTGAATAGCTAAGTAGGTTTACTTCTGTATAAAATCAGATTATTTTGGTTATATTAAAATATGAAATCTAGCATATTATCCATAAATATCTTAATTAGAAATCATAAAATAAAATATCTCCTACCCTCAAAGATGTCAACGAACATTTGGCTGAGATAGTTTACAGAATTAGCAAGGCAAAGACACTCGTTTCTCTTTATGCAAGGGAGACTGAAAGTGTTTTAACCACAGTATTACCTTTTTTCCCCTTCAAAATGATGTAATATTTGAATTTTGAAAGTGTTTGAATGGTGGTGTGAACTTGGAAGTGTTGTAAAGAGCTGTGAAAAATTCTGTTCCTAATATGAGTCAATGAGAGCATGGCAAAGAAAATAGTTGTGCATATTCTTTGGTCTTTTAAGAGAAAAGATGTTGTAAAATGAGAAACCAAGGGAATTTAAATAATTAATTTTGATTCTTAAAGATTTATCTATGGTAGATTGTTTAATGAACTCAAAGACTAAACTGATAGGTTTTTAAAAAGTAGCAGTCAACAAAAAATACACAGACAGAGTTGGTATTATCCACAAAAATATTAGAATCAAAGGTATTTTTAGACTTTTTAGGTTTTTTAGATTCAAAAATTATTAGAATTAAATGTGAAACTATTTCGTGTTTTGTCAGATAATTTTAATATGATATGAGAATGATGGAGAAAAATCATCTTATTCACTTTAATAACTATATAATCTTTCTAGTTGAGAGATATCTCCTTCTCTGAAATTCAAATTCTTTCTATATGTAACTTTTTTCATTTTTCAGTTTACCATGTATTGTAGTTATTAATGTCATATCTTATTTTTCTGTTGAACTATATTGTCCATGAGGTCAGGGCAGAAAATGACTGTTTTCCTGATCTTTTATGTTCCTCAGAGCACTTAGGTTAATGTCTTACAAATAATAGGCACTTGGTAAATACTTGCTGAATTAAGAAATATAACTATATATATGTATATATATAATTATATATATGTATAAAACACACATATACACACATATATGAATATATATGTATGTGTGCATATTTGTGTATTCACATGTATACATATGCATGGATGTATGTATGTGCATGTAAATGCGTTTGTGTATATGTGTGTTATCAGGAAGACCTGGGTTAAATTCAGTTCCTGAGATACTGGTTATGTAATCCTTGGCTAGTTAATCTCTTGCTGTCTCTAGACAACTATCTGTGACTCTAAGTTACCAAGAAGGTAAAGCAGAAGAGCTTTCCTTATACCAGTTCTGCATGTTAATAAAATTCCATGTCAGCCTATCTCTAGCCTACAGATTTCATAGAATGAAATGCATTTATGAATAGCAAATGATCCACTTCATGTAAACATTGGAGATTTTGTCCTTTTTAGTACTGTCAGCAAAATATAGCATTTTGATTTGATTAAATTGCATTGGAGATGAGCCATGACAATACTTTAATTGATTTAGCCATTAAATAAATTAAATATCCAAATAGCCTTGGTAGAATATGGATAATTAATTTTCATGCTTAATTTTCAGATTTCTAATTTTGTTAGCAAATAATTCTTACTATATTATCCCCTTTACCCAAAGTAAAAATCATTGTCTCTTCACTAATTTAGACACATTTTCAAAAGCTTTGAGAAAAAGTAGAGAAAAACATTAACCAAAAAAAAATGTTAAAAGCAAGTAATATATTTAATTTAATCCTTCCCTTTGAGGGATAATGAAATGTACTATAGGTATATTCAGTTATTATACAATTGACTGTATAATCCTTAGGATAATCTCAAAGGATTTACAATGGGAAGGAAATCAGAGCTAATTTAGGGTACTCCCTTTTTTACACATGTCAAAATTGAGGCACAGAAGAGTTTAGTTTTACCCAAAGGTACACAAGTAGTAACAGCAACAACATAGCTAATATTCATATGGCACTTTAAGCTTTGTAAGACACATGTTCACTCACTTCATCCCCTCTATACTCTCTGAGGTGTGTTTCACTTTTTAGATAAGAAAACTGAGGATGGAAGATGTTAAAAGGCCTGTCAAAGCTTACATGTATAGTAAGCATATGAGGCAAGATGCAAACAGAGATCTTCATGACTCAAGGTTGAATGCTCAGCAGAATTGATCTTTGAATCTAGATCTATGGTCTATAAATTCATTGGTTCTTCTTCACTATATCATGCCCTAATCCCTTGGTATTGCTTCAGTACTGTAACCAGGCAACGGTATTAGACATGTCAACCAAAATAATTCTTTATCACTTCTCTGTTCAAGTTATGACAATGGTTCCCAAGTTAATATCACAGACAGTTAATAAACTTAGCCAATTCTATATCAGCATTTATCTCATATCTTGAATTTTGATCCACTTTTTTCATTGCCACAAATTTACACATTACTATATTCCTGAACTTTTGCAATAATCCCCTAAAACTTCCCTGACTTTCTTCTATTCCCAATCTGATCCCAAACATTGCTCATGTGACTACCAAACTATTCTTCCCTATTCATAAGTCTGGTTTGGTTGCTTCAATGATAACAACCTTTAATAGATGATCATTACCTGTCAAGTAAAATGCATGCTGCTTAACCTGGCCTTCAAGGTCACCAACACTCTGATACCATTTTCCATGAACAAACTTATGCTATATTATTTTCATCATATATTCTGCTCTCTATTTCAGTGGACTCCTTGTCACCTCCTGAGACCCTATGCACACTGCGCTTTACTTGGATGTGTTGTCTCTTGCCTCCTCTTTATCACATTCCACTTTTTGAGATTCCATTCTTCATTTAAATCACAACCCATATGATTTACCCACCAAGTTATTTGTTTTATGCCTTTAAGCAATAATGACATATGGATTTCTCATGGTACTTTTTGTATTCCCTAGTGTATTTATCATACTTTCTTTATATTGGAATTATTTTTGGATCTTGTCTCTTATCCCTCCATTATACTCTACACTGCATTAGAGGAGGTACCATATTTTGCCTACTGTAAAATTTGTATTCCCCTTAGCACTTTCTTGTGTAAAGTAGGTGCTTACAAGACATTTTGTAAACTGTTGCTAAAGTTCATATTTGTCTGTCTGAATTTCTACTTGTTTCAGAATCTAGATCAACCCTATACAATTCAATTATTTTCCAGTTATCTCATATTATTAACTTCCTTCTCTAATCAATCAGTTCTTGTTATTTTCTAACCCATGACATATGCCTTTAATGCTCCTTTTCCTCATATGCTTTTCTTAATATTACCCATCCTTTTAGACCTACTTCATAGATGTAAGTGGAAACATTTACTACAATTAATACTGATTTTTATCTCTTTTAAAATTCATTTTGCATTTATTGCAAATACACAGTTCAGAATATAAAAAAATCTCTAATTCTTTCTGTATGTACATGATTTGAACGGTGAATCTCTAAACCACAGTTTGTATGCATACTAAGGCCTAATTCATTCTAAAAGGAAAAACAGAGTTAAGGAGGGAATGAATTCCAGTCATAGGGCACAGTGACTACAAAGACTCAGAGACAGAAGATAAAATGCCATGTGTTAATAGTGGAATAGTGGAAAGGCCAGTTTGGCTGGATCACTTCTGCAGAAGGCATAATGGTGGTTTAACTGGAAAGATCTTTCTCATTCAATAATTGGTTGGTTGGTTGGTTGGTTGATTGGTTGTTTTCCTTAGTTCTTGAAGAGGACCAAAAGGACATCACAATGATAAAGTGAAGTTTCAGTGTGTCTGACTGTGACTGATCAGACCAATGAAAGTTTAGAATGCTCTACCACAGACTGGGCACACATAGTTTGCATGAATATTTGGGGCAGTTACTCCAAATTGTGCATTCTACATTTCTCAGTTCTGCCTTGCTCATAGAGCACAGCACCTTTTCTGATGTGGACATGCCATGTAAGTGGTCCTGTGCCAGTGTATCCCATGTTGCACAGTCACATCCAGAGTTTTTGAGAGAGACTGTGAGAGTGTCCTTGTATTGCTTCTGACCATCACTTGCTTGCCTGTCCCATGTGAGTTCTCCATAAAATACTCTTTTTGGCAAGCATATGTTTTGCATTTGAACAATATGGCCAGCCCCCCAGAGTTGTGCCCTCTGAAGCAGAGTTTAAATGCTTGGTAGTTCAGCTCAAGCAAGGACTTCAGTGTCAGGACCTTCTCTTACTAGGTGATCCTCAGAATCTTCCTAAGACAGTTCAAATGGAAGAAATTCACTTTCCTGGCATGGCGCTGGGAAACTGTCCATGTTTCACAGGCATACAACAATGAGGTCAGCACAATGGTTCTGTAGATCTTCAGATAGTCAGTCTAATACATCTTCTCTCCCAAACTTTTCTTCAAAACCTCCCATCTGACTCAGATGAGCAAATGCAGTGCTATACAACAAATCTCTGAAAGTTGCCCACTTCTTTTCTTCTCCACTGTTGCCAGCTCTCTGTTGGCTCAGCTTTCCCTCCATGTTAGTAACAAACTGTGCAGGCTCAGAGGTACTCTAATTTGTTGACATTTATTCTTCTGGTAGTCATTTTGCCTTGGGGGCAGCACTTTTGATGAAGTGAAAATATTTAGCTTGGAAAGGATAAGTCTATGATCAGTCCAGCACTCTTCAACACACATTGCCTTTGTCACTCTGACATCTTATCTCTCTCTTCTCCTTATAATCACATAGTCTTTTAGATGCTAATATTTGCTGCAAGGGTGCATCCATGAAGTTTTATTGCATTTATGTAAACAGAAAACAGTGTTGGTAATGAGGTCATGTGATACACAAGTCTTCAGTAGTAAATGACCATTGCTGTTGCTGTTTCCAACTCCATTCCTCCCTAGGACTCTGTGCCAAGTCTGGTAGTGGAAGCCTACTCTGGCATTAAAGTCACCCAGACTTATAAGCTTGTTCTTTTTTGGCACATTGATGATAAGAGTCTCTAGATCTTCATAAAATTTTTTTTTGACCTCATCAGGGTTCATCATGGTGAGAGCATAGGCACTGATGATGGTGGTATAGCATTTTTCTACAAATGGCAATCACATTTTCATGAGCCTGTCATTCACTCCTTTTGGCAGACATACCAACTTGCTGACTAGATTAGTTTTGATTGCAAAACCTATGTCAGCTTCATGGTGCCTCCCCTTCACTGCATCCACTCCAGAAAAATGTGTATCCAGCTCCAACTTCAGTAAGTTGGCCTTCATTTACCAGCCTTGTTTCACTCAGGGCTGCAATTTAGATGTGTTAGAGTTCATCTTTCAGGTCTATTGGATTTTGTGTTGTCTATAAATGTGTGCATATTTCATGTGGCAATGGTGAGTGGAATCATTTTTGTAGATGTTTTTGTACATTTTGTACATTTTTTTATGTTTCAACCATAAAGTGAGATTCCCCATCTGCCACAGTAATCAGACCAGGGTTAGGTAGGCAGACAATTTTTAGGGTACCTTTTCTAGCCTCCTTCCTCACACCAGGAGGTAAGCTGTGCAATCCTTAAAAGGCTGTTCAGATACCCAGGGAGCTGCCAAGTCTCACTGCTGCTTCCAGTGAGAAAGACCCTGTGCCTGGGCCACCTGTGTGCAGGGTTGTGACTATAGCCCCCAGTCTATCAGCACCTGCTGTTTCATCACTTGCCTGTTGCCACAGGACTTTGAGGTATAATAGTAAAATGATATGGGTGATGTCTTTTGATTTGTGCATAAGTTGGATTTAAGTGAAGCAGTTGTACAAAGTCATCAGCCTCACTCTCTCCTCCAGAGTCATCATAGTCCAGTGGCAGGACAGAGTCAAGACAACTGTCGTTGGCTCAGGATGCAGTGGATGACCTTGGTGTCTTCGGTGTCTAACCAAGCTCTAAGCGTTCAACATTGCCTGCTTCATCTGCCTTCATGGCTGTTGGAATAAACTATTCTCATCCACCCATTCCATCAGGGGAAGTCTTCATATGCTTGGGATAGATACCCCCCCTGACTCACCAATGGGTTTGAGACCCCTTAGTTATCCTCAACCTGGTTTGACCTGTGTGTCAAAACAATTTACCAGGTTGTGGCCGCTGTGCATGCTATAGCTTCTTGAAGCCACAGGTGAGAGTTGGGTGGAACAGGTGGACACCAAAGGTGGAAAGAACCCCAAAAAGGGCTTGGTAGCCACCACACCAAAGATACTGGTCCTCCCTGAAGTTACCCTATACCCCATATGACCTGCTTAAATCACATGGAAGCCTAAGTTACATGTAGTGAGAGGAACTTGCTGAACAGTTGGAACAGGAAAGGTAGAGCAGAACTGGGAGGAAGTTGGTGAGGGTGGTTGGGGGCAGAGGAGAGAGGTTGCAAGCGGGTAGGCCCATCTAGTCTTGTGAGTGTTTGTGGGAAGGCTGAGGGGGTGAGGGGAGAGGGGGAGGGAGAGGCTTGGGAATGTCTTTGGTCCCTGCAGTGCTAATGTGTGTTGACTTCTTGGTTACCCTGCTGGATTTGGCTTTCTGGTGTCTGAATAAATGTTTTGTTCTGTCTTCCATGTGGAGAGTCTGTTGTATTTCGAAATTCAGAATTGTGCCAATATATTCATGGCTGCCATAGGCACTGTGAATATCATGTTGTCACTACAGAAGGAGAAGTAGTGTCAATACGGGAAAAAAAAGATAGATTGGATCTAGACTGTGTAGTGCTTTAAATAAAACAGAAAATTTTACATTTTATGCTACAAATATATATTTTGCTCTCAGATTCCCTTTACATTCTCAAAATTTACTCATAACCCCTATACACTTATTTTTATCAGTGCAAAGATCTTTTGTTTTACGGGTTATATTCATTGATATTTACATTAAAATAGGCTGAATATTTTAAAATAAGTATGTATTAAATCATTCAAAGTAATTATGATAAACCAGTGACATGTTAATATAAATGCTATATTTATATTTACAATGATGTATTTTTCCAAAGCAATAAAAATAGTGAGAATACTGATATTTTGTGTATGTTTTCCTAAATCTCTTTACTATAATCCTTAATAAAAGATTTGTGGATTCTCATATGTATAAATATATATTTCTGCATTAATCTATTGTGATAGTTTGTTATTGCTGGATTATATTTGAAAAATCCAGCTTCATTTGAGTAAAGTAGTTGGAAAAGAGATGATTTTTTTAAAAGGTAAATAACTTCTTAGTATTATTACACAATTAATTTTGATATCACAGAATCCCTAAAAAAATGACTCGTGCGTAACTACTATGCCCACAGAATACAATTTTTCAGTCTCTATCCTAGACAAAATAAGAAGCCCCTACTGAGTAGTGGAATAATATGTTCAGAAGCTCGTTTAAGAAAAATTTCTTTGACAGCAAGCATCGCATGCAGTGGATTTGAGGAGAAAGAGACTGGATTCAAGAAAAAAAACCTCTAGGGGAGAGGTGATTAGGACTTGAAGTAAGTTGTTAAACAAGATGAAGAAGAATGAGAAGTTCAGAATAATGCCAGAATTATGAACTTAAGATACTGGAAGCACAGTAATGTCTTTGATAAAAATGTAGACTTTTGGAATCAAGATTGTTAATGGAAAAATAATGAATTCAGTTTTAGACATGTTGATTTTAGGAAGTCTCTGGGTCTTTGAGTATAAAATGTCTTATAAGGACTTGATTAATGGGGACTGAAAGTCATGAGAAAGAATAGTACTTGGAAAGTAGGACTCAGATACTCGTATCTGTAGAGACAATAGTTACATCCTTGGGACCCTATGAGTCTAGTAAATGAGAAAATGTGGAGGCAGAAGCCTAGGACAGAATCTTGAAAAATACCCCATAGTTATGTATTACAGGCCTGAAGAAAAGGTTTAGGAAGGAGAGGAAATAATAGGGAATTTAGGAAATGAATGATTAGTTGTTGGATTTAACTCATATTGTGCTGAGTACTGTGAAATAGTACTGGAAATATACATGTCAGGCTGAATTTGTATTTCTCCATGAGAAATGTGGTGCTAAATCAGTTTTTGATTTTTAAAAATTATTTACTATTTTGCTTTTTTCTCTATTATATAAAAATAATTTTAACTTTCATTTTTTTTAAATTTTGAGTTCCAAATTCTCTCCCTCTCTCCCTGCCCAACCCCTCCTTCAGCATGTAAGCAATTTGATATGGATTATACACGTGTAGTCATGCAAATCATACTCCAAGTTAGCCATATTAAGAAAGAAAACACAGATCAAAAATAAGATAAACCCAGGAATAACAAAGAAAATTAAAAAAAAAAAAACATGCTTCAATCTGCATTCAGACTCCACCAGTCATTTCTCTAGAGATAGACATTCCTTTGGAATTTTCTTGGATCCTTGTATTGCTGAGAATAGCTAAGTGGCATTTGTTTCCTTTGTGTGCTTCCCCCATAGTTATGATGGAGACTTTGTCTTTGATGACTCATAAGCCATCATCAATAATAAGAGCCTCCCAGCAGAAACTCTTCTTGGTGACCTTTGGTAGTATGACTTCTGAGGTAGTAAACTCAGCAGAAACACTAATCCCATACCTTATAGGTCACTCAGCTGTCCTAACTTTCCACACCTAGTAGGGCAACTATCCTAGGGAGAGGAACTCTTCACCATCTTTGTGTCCTGGATTGGTGGTAAAATCCTGAAACCTATGGACCCTTTCCCAAAAGACTGTTTTTAAATGCATAAAATATAATACAAGGATTACAAAGGAACTCCAGGAATATTGATGCTTGACTGGAAGAAAATGATGGCAATCTAGCCAAAGGAGCTTTACTGAGCTGGATGTTTGCCCAATTCCTGTCCTTGATAAGAAATGACAAACTTCTTCAGTTTCTTTGCCAAACCTCATGGACAATATGATCCATGGGGTCACAAAGAGTTGGACACAACTAAATAGCTGAACAGTAACCACTACACCAAGAACAAAAACAACAATTGGACTCTAAGAGTCAGACAAAGAAATGAATATTAGGAAGTCTGAAATATGGGAAGACTTGATTGAACTGATTCAGAGTGAAATGGGCAAGATCAAAAGAATATTATATGCAATGGCTTCCCCAGTGAAACTGGAGTGGGGAGTCACTAAAAAGAAAGCAAGCAAGCTTGGAGTAACTGAGAAAGAAAACAGTACTTGTTCTGGAGAAGAGATAGTGAAGCATGCTTCACTTCTCATGGCTTTGAGATAAGGGAGACATGGGCAGGATTTTGTGTGTGTGTATATATGTGTGCATACACACATATACGTATATACATACATATATATATATATGATTACATCCAGTTATCATATCCAGAATTCTTGGCTCAATTGTTTTTTTTTTTTAATTTTAAGAGAGTTCTATGAAGAAGGGGAGGAGATTTCTTTCTCTTCACCCAGTTATGACTGTGATATATCAGAAGCCATTGTGTTTTTGAAAACCGTTTTTTAATATTCTTTAAAAAACTGACTCAACTGCAACTGTAAGCATCGGTTACTGTTTGCTGTTGATCTCCACTAGTATGCATTATGACTGAAATCAGAATTTTCAGAACAGGAACGTTCTTTGGTCATAATTTAGTTCAATCCTCTCTTTTTACAGATGAGGAAACTGTACTTCCAAAATAGAAAGCAATTTTGTTGTAAAGTCATATTGCTAGCATTAGAATTAAAATTCTAAATCCAACCCTCAGGAAAATGGGGAAAAATGTTGAATTAAAAATTGGTCCATGACTAAATGGGTGTGAAGGTATGCATACCCTTTTATTCAATACTACTACTACTACTACTACTACTACTACTACTACTACTACTACTACTACTACTACTACTACTACTACTTTATCTCTACCTTAAAAAAGAACAAAGAGAAAGGAAAGGACCTATAGGTGCAGCAATATTTATAGCAGCTCTTTTTGTGGTGACAAAGAGTTGGAAATTAAAGGAATGTCCATCAATTGTTGAATGGCTGAATAACATTTGTTTTATGATTTGACAGAATACTGTTGTTCTATGAGAAATGACAAGCAGGATGCTTTCAGAAAAGCATTCTTGATCTGCTCCAGTCCATTATTTTAACTCTGTATTTTTTTTCTGTTTCAGGTGTGTCTCTTGTAGACAATATATTTTTGGATTCTGGTTTCTAATCCATCCAGCTATCTGTTTCCATTTTATGAGAAAATTCATTATATTCATATTTGATTCATATTCACAAGTTATGATGAATAACTGTTAACTTTCTTCCATCCTAGGCTGTTCTATTTATCCTTCTCACTCTCTTTTTACCCTGTTCCTCCACAAAATATTCTTTGACTCTTGACCACTACCTCCTTTAATTCCCTCCTTTTTCATTCCTCATCCTTTTTCCAATTTTCCTACACAATTAGATAGATATATACACTCAAGTGGGTGTTATATACATTCTTTTTCTTTGAAGCAATTCAGATAAGAATGAGGATCAAGTCTTGCTGTCCCTCCCTTCCCCCTGCTATTTCTGCCTCTACTGAAAACATCTTCCTTGCACTCCTCTTTTGTGAGGTAATTTCTCCCTATTTTTACTCTCCCTCCCTCTTCTCTCAGTTCACCCCTTTTTCTCACACATCCATTCATTTTGAGATTTTCACAACAAAATCAATTTACTCCCATACCCTCAGTCTATGAACAGACCTCCATTTGCCCCAATAACAATAGTAAAATTATTAGGAGTTACTTGTGTAATCTTTCCATATAGGAATGTAAACAGTTAACCTTATTGAGTCACTTATTTCTCTTTCATTTTTATCTTTTTTTGCTTTTCTTCAGTCATATATGGATAGCTAGGGTGTGAAGTGGATATAGGTCCAAGCCTAGAATCAGGAAGACTCATCTTCCTCAGTTCAAATCTAGCCTTAGACACTTATTAGCTATGTAATTAAGCAAATTACTTAACCCTATTTATTGGCATCAGATATGTATTTGTGTATTAGTGTGTGCACATTTTTCGAAACAGAAGATTTAAATTTAATTAATGGTTCCATCTCATGTGTTTTTATAGATAAATTACTCTGTTACTTATGTTTACTGTGTACTTTACAACATTCTCATGAGAAAGGATCTTCATACCTTTAAGTTAATAAATAGCTTATTTTTGCAAGTATATGTTATTCTAACAAAGCTAATAATGATAATTAGCTGTGAACTGATATGACCAATCTGGAAAGCAATTTGAAACTATGCCAAAGAGCTATAAAACAGCACATACTTTTTTATTTAGGCATACCACTGTATCCCAAAGAGATAAAAAAAGGGAGGAAGAAAGAGCTTATTTGTCCAAATAAGTATTTGTAGCAGTTCTTTTTGTGGGAGCTAAAAATAGGAAATTGATGGGATGCTCATCAATTGGGGACTGGCTGAACAAGCTGTTGTATGAGTATAATGGAATATTATTGTGCTATAAGAAATGACAGGCAGGATGATATCAGATAAACCTGAAAAGACTTATGTGAACTGATACAAAGTGAAGTGAGCAGAATCAGGAAGACATTGTGCACAGTAAAAATATTGCACAATGAATTGTGAATGACTTGGCTATTCTGATGAATACAATAATACAAGACAATCTAAGAACTCATGATAAAATAAAATGCAATTTACCTCCAGAGGAAGAACTAATATTGTCTGAATACAGATAAGCATACTACTTTCTCATACTTCCTTTCTTTAACCTCCTTGAAATCCTGATGGGAATGTTACATTCCTATCTCCTATATTTACTGCTTTTTCCAGGATTTAATTTTGACTAAACATTTGCCATCTTAATGTGAAGGACATTTAGACTACATCTAATTCAATATTTTTTTATGTATTGAACCATATTTATAGCTAAGTATAGCAAGTTTTAGTGGTATATAAATATATGAAAGAAAAAAGAAATATATAAATATATATAAACATGTATAAAAGAAATATATATATATAAAAATATATAAAGATTTATAAAGAAATAGGGATTTTAATTCTTATGCCTTTATTTGGATTAACCGCATAGATAATATGCTGGGTTCTTTTCCTAAATTTGAGAAATAACTTTATGAACATAAAAGATAAGCTCAATTTAATTTCCTTCAGAACACTGGTAATATTAGTATATTTGACTGAAAATGACTTATTTATTTGTCTACTTAAAATTAGTGTATTTTAATTCAATCAAAAATAAGTGTATCTTTTGAAATAGTCATAAGCTTGTAGCCATATTTTTCATTCTTTGGGAGTAAGAATTGCTGGGGCAATGACTATTCTAAAATTGAATTTAATTTGACATTTTACTGCTTAAAGAAGTCAAAGTAGTAAGAAAAACAGGGGAGAGTTTATAGTGGTTGTAAGAGCTACTAAGTTAAATATACCAGCTAATGAGGGTATTATTATTCATGAAGATAAATCCCTTACCCAGGAAGTTATTTATTATATATCTTTATTTTTGTAACTTTTATTCAGTCTTCAAGTGGTATTCATTATTTTTATTAACACTGTTGATACATATAAATGAAAATTCCATGTGTGTCAGAAATTATGTCTTTATGTCCCTTATGCATCTTCCCTGATGGTTGCTATTGAGTCAAAGACAATTCTTTATTTTTATAAGCAAGATGATTGTTAACCAAGATGAAAAATACATCAGTTTTCGTAATACAATTTTTAAAATAGCAAAATAGTTACTCTGTGATATATAGAATTGCACAAATACTGAAATCATAGATCTTATTAGGAAATTTTCATTAGTTTACAATTATGATTTATTGCATTGTATCAAATGATACAGAATGAAATGATACTGAGGGTCATATAGCCAATGCTGATTCCAAAACTCATTAGGTCTGAATTACTACTGTTATCCAAACAAAACAATTATTGGAATACAACTGATGATGTTACCACTAACACGTAGAAACTATTGTATTTCTGGTGATACCAGTCAACAAATCAGTATATAGGATAGGGATAGGGGGGAGCAAGACAGACCTACAAATCAAAAGAAATAAATATTTATTCATAAAAATAGGTAATGTGTTAATAAGTTTTTGAAAAAAATTGATAATAATGAAAATGAAATAATATTGGAAACTTTAAAAAATGTGCTATTTCAGATTGAGACCACTGGTGTATTTAACAAGTTTTTAGTACATTGAGAAAACAATGACAAAACTATAAATTCAACCAAAAAATATACAGACACATAGTAATGTCCCTCCACGTACTTTTATGCCTCAATTATTGTCTCCCACAAGAATTCACATTTTCTCAGTTACTAACGAAGTATAATCATTGTCTTTAATAATAGCAAAATAACAACTGTTAAATTTATGATTTTATTATGCTAATCTAATAATAGTAATGATATTGCCACACTTTTAAATGTCATAAAATTATGTCCCTAGATTATTAAAATGTGTGGATTCCAAAAACTACATAATATTTTGTATTTTTTCTCATATTCATGGAACATGTAATATAAATCCCACAGTGCAATAAATTTCTATATAATTTCTATAAATTAATTTCTGTAAATTAATCACTCCACAAGTATTTGGTAAATATCTGTTATGTACCAAACCCTGCAAAACAGAGGATACAAAGAATAAAATTAGTTCCTGTCCTTCAGGAATTTATATTCTACTAGCTGATTCATGTTCACAAATAAGTGAATATAGAATATAAAAGAAAGTGATTTACTTTGAAAACTATTGAATAGTGGGGGAATCAGTTTTTTTTTTTAACTTGATGGCATTTGCACTTAGCTTTGACAAAAACTGAGGATTTCAAGAGGCAGAGATAAGCATGCCACATGAGAATATTTTATGCAAAGCTAAAGAAATATGAAAAAGGATATCATGAATAAGCGGAAGCAAGTGGACTCTTTCCCTTGAATGTGGAGTAAATAAAGAATTAGAGTATACAATCAACCTGGAGTGAAAGTCTAAAGTCAGTGTAGGCCTGTAATATCAGTCACAAAAATTTTTAAATAATCATATTTGGAATTTACAGCTTCTAAAACTTCTTGATCAGAATAATGGTGAATATAAGATTTAGGTATATGAATATGAAAACTTTGTAAAAAAAATAGATTGAATAGGGGAAATAGTAGATTCAAGGAGATAAATTAGGTTCTTTTAATCATTCAGATTTTACAGTTCCCTGGTAAGGGAACTAAGGGAGCTGTAGCATGAATGGAGAGAAGAGAATGGTTACAAAGACACAAGGAAGAATCACCAAGACTTAGCAACTTATTGGATATGGTGTTGGTGAGTGCAAGTTATTAGTTAAGAATGACACCTAGATTGTGAAGCTAGGTAATTAAAGGAGTGGTACTGATAAAAATAAATAGGAAAATTAGGAAGCAGGGAAGGGGGGATTAAGTCAAATGAAATTATTCAGAGAAACAGGAAAAAAGTAAAATATTTGTGTCACTTGTAGAAACCTAGATTTTGAATATCATTACAATGTCAAGAAAATAGAATTGCCTTTCTAATGAGTATCACATTTACTTGCCCTATAAAACTATTTGTTACTATTGATGGTCACATGGAAGCTGGAGAACTACCTTTCAGAGATGAGCAGAAGGTATTCCTATAAGGAATAAGAGTTAAGGAGGGCTAGGTGGTACAGTAGATAGAGTACCAGTGAGGACTCAGGAGGACCTGAGCTCAGATCTCACCTCAGACACTTGACACTCACTAGCTGTGTGACCTTGGGCAAGTCACTTAACCCCATTTGCCTCATCCTGGGCCATCTCCAGTCATCTTGATGAATATCTGGTCACTGGATTCAGATGGCTCTGGAGGAGGAGTGAGGCTGGTGACCTGCACAGTCCTCCCTCATTCAAAACAAAGTCAAAGTCATCATTTCTCCGATGGCATAGTCTTCTTCAGCAACAAAGGACAAACACACACATCAAGAGTTTGGGATGTATTGACTCCTGTCTCTTCCAACTCAAGACTTTATGGGCTTAAGCTTTTCTCTATAACTACTCCCTGGGGTACAGTTTTCAATACTAATTAGGGTTCAAAAATTCGGTGATATCAACAGTACAAAACATAGTAGGCAGTTTGATAAATAGGAGCAATTTTATCTGGATCATTTGTGTGTTTAACTGTTCACTAGCAAGCGTTTTGGTTTTTTTGTACTTGAATTGTAATGCTAATTTCCAGTGCTATCTTAGGTAAGATGATATTGCCAGTCATAGAAAGTTTAAACCTTTTCCCCAATACTGTTGAATCCTGTGTTTCAGGCTTGCAGAGTGATGTATCTCCTTAGTCTATTTTAATTGTAAATATCATGCTGGGAGGAAGGGGTAAAACTCCAAAATTCATCACTTACATGTATTTAAGATTTGGGTAAGAATTATTCTCCTCAAATTTGGGTTGTAAAGAATCTCTCTTTTGTGTCATGGTAAACAGCTTTAGGATTGCATTGATTTGGGATTTTTTGAGTTAGGATGAAATCAATGTTGAATTTATTCAGGATAGCTTCCCTTGCCCATTAGGATCTTTACATCAAGACAAAAGGACATAAACAAAGAAATCAGAAATCCAAATAGTAGGAACATATTTATCTAGTTCTTGGAGGGCAATAGAGTTGATCTAGCCTTAGTTGCTTGCTGTCAAGAGATAGAGAGATTACTTTTTAAAGCAGAGAAATGATATGTGCCTTGTTCAGTCACACATGTTGTAAGAAATAGAACCAAATCCTGTATCTACATATTGTTTACACGGCACCCATGATGCTAGTTGCCATTATATTTAGACCAGGCGATTCAATAGCACAATGAATAGCATGTTATTAATATGACTTTGCAAGTTTTCTGATTGGATATAAGAGAGATATCACTGTTCCTGTGCACTTGCTTGTCAGGAGGGGAAACCAGCAGATATTATGTCCTTCCTACTAATGGAAATGAAATCTCAACACAAGGAGTATTATCATGTCAGTTCTGTCTTAATTTTTTCCCTCCTTCCTTTTGCCTCTATCTCCCCATTTCCAGCTCCAACTCCCACTCCTTTTCTATCTGTTTTCACTTCTGCCTCCATTTCTATCTTTGTCTCCCTCTTCCTTCCACTTTTCCTCTCCCTCTGGCCACGTGGGATGGTGTCTTTGACTCTTTTTATTCTTTTGTCCTTAATTCACAATCAAATGAATTATTAAGTATCAATTAGGTGAGAGAAAATAAAAAAAAAATATTTCCCCACCAAAATCCATGAAGCTCCTTACCCACAGATCTCTTAGGGCTCCAGAGACAACAGGTTAAAGACTTGTGACATGTTACTCTGCCATCATCTCAGCCCTCCCTCAATACTCATCTTTGAAGGAAATGTACTTTTAATTTCTTTTTTCACTGCTAGTCCCAGAATATAATAAAATTATATCAAACAATAAATTCCATGAAAATAGATTATAATTCCTTTCTAAAGGCTAATGTGAAAAATTTATCTTATATTAAAATATGCTATAATGTGTGTTTGCCTATGTGAGAATGTACAAATAGAAGGGTTTGCTTGGAGCCTGATATTAAAGTTGTGATTTGGTCTTTACTTTTAGGATATGTCTCAAAAATTATCCTTAATACTTTAGACTTTTTCTAATTCTTTTTTTTAAATTTTTAAATTTTTTAATGTTTAACAATCACTGCCATACAATTGAGATTTTATCCCCCCCACCTGCCCCCCACTACCCCCCTCCCTCCCCACGACTGCATACAATTCTGTATAGATTCTACATATACTTTCCTATTGAGTATATTTTCACTATAGTCATTCTATGTAGTCAGACTAAGATAAATGAAAGAAATCGTATAACAAATCAGAACATGATACACAAACACATACACATACACAAACATGATCTGCTACATTTTGTGAGTGACTTCCATATTTCTTTCTCTGAGTGTGGAAGGCATTTTGCCTTGAGAACCACCTTTGGGATTTTTTTTTTTTATAAGAAGTTTTTGCGTTATTACAAAATTCCAAGTCTACCAGAAAAAACTCTCGCACACTGTGGTCGTTGCTGTGCACAAAGTTCTCCTGGTTCTGCTCCTTTCACTCAGCAACAGGTCATATAAGTCCTTCCAGGCCTCTCTGAAGTCTTCTTGTTCATCATTTCTTATGGCACAATAGTACTCCATTACATTCATATACCATAATTTATTCAGCCATTCCCCAATTGATGGACATCCCCTTGACTTCCAGTTTTTGGCAACTACATAGAGTGCTGCTATAAATATTTTTGTACATGTGGGACCCTTTCCCATTTTTATGATCTCTTGGGAATATAGTCCTAGTAGCGATATTGCTGGGTCAAAGGGTATGCACATTTTTGTAGCCCTTTGGGCATAGTTCCAAATTGCTCTCCAGAATGGTTGGATGCACTCGCAGCTCCACCAACAATGAATTAGTGTTCCAACTCTCCCACATCCTCTCCAACATTTATCATTTTCTTGTTCTGTCATGTTTGCCAATCTTATAGGTGTGATGTGGTACCTCAGAGTTGTTTTGATTCGCATCTCTCTAATCAATAGTGATTTAGAGCATTTTTTCATATGATTATAGATAGCTTTAATTTCTTCCTCTGAAAATTGCCTGTTCATATCCTTTGACCATTTATCAATTGGGGAATGACTTGTATGATTATACATTTGGGTCAGTTCTCTATATATTCTAGATATGAGGCCTTTATCCCCGAGCTTAGCTGTAAAAATTCTTTCCCAATTTACTACATCCCTCCAGATTTTGGTTGCATTGGGTTTGGTTGTGCAAAAACTTCTCAGTTTAATGTAGTCAAAGTTATCCATTTTGCATTTCATAATGCTTTCTATCTCTCCTTTAGTAAAGAATTCTTCCCTTCTCCATAGATCTCATAAATACACTATTCCTTGCTTCTCCAGTTTATTCATGGTGTCAATCTTGATACCTAAATCATGTACCCATTTGGACTTTATTCTTGTATATGTTGGACTTTTTCTAATTCTTTAACGGAAATATTGATCCAAAGCAATTTGCAAACATTGACAAAATAATTTGAAGACTTGCAGTCTTTAAAAGAGCTGCTGCTCTCATATCATACTATTGCTAAAGTTAGAAATGGTCCAAAGCATTGTCCTCATATATTTTTTTTGTCTCCAGAAATGCACCATAATTATATTATATTGAAAGAAGATTCTGGGACATTTCCTTGATTTGATTATGAAAACTGCTGATACATGCATACCTCTCCTGCTTTTACATTGACCTTTCCTTTTGTCTTCAGTAACTACTACATCATTTTCTTTTGCCTTGTCTTTTACTTTTTTGGGGTTTCTCTATTACTGTTTTCTAATCCTATTGCTGGGCTTAAAGGCAAAAACAACTGGGCTTAAAGCCTATATATTACATTTATGAGCTATGTTGCTGTAGACAAGCTGCTTGCTCAGTTGGAGCTTCTATTTCCTTATCTGTAAGGTAAAAATAATACCTGTGGTATTGAACTATTAGGATTAATGTAACATTCCAATAAAACAACATGTATTAAGTTTTATAACCTTTTAGCTGCTATGAATACTCCAGTTTTTAATGCTGCTGATAGTTATGGATCAGTTTTCACCGTATTTTTTATCAATCTGTCTTGATTTCCTCTATTTTTTAAAATTATTTTATCTTATTTTAAATTTATTTATTTTAATTTTTCAACATTCATTTTCACAAAATTTTGAGTTCCAGATTTTCTCCCCATCTCTTTCCTCTGTCCACCTCAAAACACCAAGGGTTTACCCTTACCACCAATCTGCCCTGCCTTCTAACATCCCTCCCTTCCCTTGTCCCCATCTTCTCTTTTTGTCCTGTAGCGCAAGATACATTTCTATACCCCATTGCATGTATTTCTTATTTCTCAGTAGTATGCAAGAATAATACTCAACAGTTCTTCCTAAAACTTTGAGTTCCAACTTCTCTTCCTTCCTTCTCCCCACCTATCCCCATTGGGAAAGCAAGCAATTCAATATAGGCTATGTATGTGTAGTTTTGCAAATGATTTCCATAATAGTCATGTTGTATAAGACTAACTATATTTCCCTCCATCCTATCATGTCCCCCATTTCTTCTATTCTCATTTATTTGGACCTTGCCCCTCCCCCAAACTGGTTAATTCTAATTGCTCCCTGCTCCCATTGCCCTCCCTTCCATCGTCCTCCCCATCCTGCTTATTCCCTTCTCCCCCTCTTTCCTGTATTCTGATAGGTTTTCATACCAAAATGAGTATGCATTTTATTCCTTCCTTGAGTCAAATGTAATAAGAGTAAGCTTCACATTTTCCCCCTCATCTCTCCCCTTTTTCCCTCCATTAAAAAATCTTTTTCTTGACTCTTTTATGAGTGATAATTTTCCCCATTCCATTTCTGCCTTTCTCCTCCCAATATATTCCTCTCTCTCATCCCTTAATTTTATATTTTTATTTATGATCCCTTCCTATTCAACTTACCCTGTGCTCGCTTGCTCTCTCTCTCTCTCTCTCTCTCTCTCTCTCTCTCTCTCTCTCTCTCTCTCTCTCTCTTTTTCTGTGTGTGTGTGTGTGTGTGTGTGTGTGTATATAATCCCACCAGCTACCCAGATACTGAAAAATATTTCAAGAGTTACAAATACTATCTTTCCATGTAGGAATGTAAGCAGTTCAACTTTAGTAAATCCCTTATGATTTCTCTTTCCTGTGCACCTTTTCATGCTTCTCTTGATTCTTGTGTTTGGAAGTCAAATTTACTTTTCAGCTCTGGTCTTTCATCAAGAATGCTTGAAAGTCCTCTATTTCATTGAAAGACCATTTTTTCCCCTGAAGAGTTACACTCAGTTTTGCTGGGTAGGTGATTCTTGGTTTTAGTCCTAGTTCCTTTGACTTCTGGAATATCATGTTCCCTTCGATCCCTTATCATAGAAGCTGCTAGATCTTATCTTATTCTGATTGTATTTCCACAATACCAAATTATTTCTTTCTACCTGCTTGTGATATTTTATCCTTGATCTGGTAGCTCTGGAATTTGGCAACAATCTTCCTAGGAGTTTCTCTTTTTGTATCTCTTTCAGTAGGTGTTCAATGAATTCTTTCAATATTTCCTTTGCCCTCTGATTCTGGAATATTAGCCAAGTTTTCCTTGATAATTTCATGAAAGATGGTGTCTAGGCTCTTTTTTTGGTCATGGCTTTCAGATAATTTTTTTTTTAAACTTTTAACATTTATTTTCACACAAATTTTGGGTTACAAATTTTCTCCCCTTTTTTCCCCCTCCCCCCCCCAGACCAAAGTTTTCTAATTGTCCCTGTGACCTATCTGCTCTCTCCTCTATCCTCCCTCCCTGCCCTTGTCTCCGTCTTCTCTTTTGTCCTGTAGGGCCGGATAGCTTTCTTGACCCCTTAACCTGTATTTTTTGTTACCCAGTGGTAAGAACATTACATTTGGTCCTAACACTTTGAGTTCCAACTTCTTTAGCTCCCTCCCTCTCTACCCCTTCCCCTTGGAAGACAGGCAGTTCAATATCGGCCATATCTGTTTAGTTTTGCAAATGATTTCCATACTAGTTGTGTTGTATAAGACTAACTATATTTCCCTCCATCTTGTCCTGTCCCCCATTACTTCTATTTTCTTATGGTCCTTTCCCTCCCCATGAGTGTCGACCTTGTATTGCATTCTCCTCCCCATGCCCTCCCCTCTATCCTCCCCCCCATCCTGCTTGTGCCCCTGTCCCCCACTCTCCTGTATTATGAGATAGGTTTTCCTATCAGAATGAGTGTGCATTATATTCTTTCCTTTAGCGGAATGTGATGAGAGTAGATCTCATGTTTTTCTCTTGCCTCCCCTCTTTATCCCACCACTAATAAGTCTTTTGCTTGCCTCTTTTATGAGAGATAATTTGCCCCATATAACTTCTCCCTTTCTCCTCCCAATATTTCTCTCTCACTGCTTGATTTCATTTTTTTTTTTTAGTATATGATCCCATCCTCTTCAATTCACTCTGTGCACTCTTTCTCTATGTATGTGTGCGTGTGTGCATGTGTGTGCGTGTGTACTCCCACCCAGTGCTCAGATACTGAAATGTTTCAAGAGTTATAAATATTGTCTTTCCATGTAGGAATGTAAACAGTTCAACTTTAGTAAGTCCCTTATGATTTCTCTTTGCTGTTCGCCTTTTCATGGTTCTCTTCATTCTTGTGTTAGAAAGTCAAATTTTCTTTCCAGCTCTGGTCTTTTCATCAGGAAAATTTGAAAGTCTTCTATTTCATTGAAAGACCATTTTTTCTCCTGAAGTATTATACTCAGTTTTGCTGGGTAGGTGATTCTTGGCTTCAGTCCTAGTTCCTTTGACCTCTGGAATATCCTATTCCATTCCCTTCTATCCCTCAATGTAGAAGGTGCCAGATCTTGTACTATCCTGATTGTATTTCCACAATACTTGAATTGTTTCTTTCTAGCTGCTTGCAATATTTTCTCCTTCACCTGGGAATTCTGGAATTTGGCCACAATGCTCCTAGGAGTTTCTCTTTTTGGATCTCTTTCATGTGGTGTTCTGTGGATTCCTTGAATATTTATTTTGCCTTCTGGTTCTAGAATCTCAGGGCAGTTTTCCTTGATAATTTCATGGAAGATGATGTCTAGGCTCTTCTTTTGATCATGGTTTTCAGGTAGTCCCAGAATTTTTACATTGTCTCTCCTGATTCTATTTTCCAGGTCAGTTGTTTTTCCAATAAGATATTTCACATTATCTTCCATTTTTCGAATCTGCGCGGTATGTTATGACATATCTGTCTTTCTCATAAAGTCCTTAGCGTCCATCTGTACCATTCCAGTTTTGAAAGATCTATTTTCTTCAGTGAGCTTTTGAATCTCCTTTTCCATTTGGTTAATTCTGCTTTTGAAAGCATTCTTCTCCTCATTGGCCCCTTGCACCTCCCTTGCCAGCTGAGTTAGGCTAGTTCTCAAGGTGCCAATTTCTTCAAGATTTTTTTGGTTCTCCTTTAGCAGGGAGCTGATCTGCTTTTCATGCTTCTCCCTTATCCCTCTCATTTCCCTTCCCAGTCTTTCCTCCATCTCTCTAACTTGATTTTCAAAATTCCTCTTGAGCTCTTCCATGGCCCCAGCCCATTGGGTGGGCTGGGACACAGAGTCCTCGATTTCTGTGTCTTTGCCTGATAGCAAGCCTTGTTCCTCCCCATCAGAAAGGAAGGGAGGAAGTGTCTTTTCTCCTATAAAGTACCCTTCAATAGTTTTATTTCTTTTCCCTTTTCTTGGCATTGTCTCCACCTAGTGGCCTGACCTCTGAATGTTCTCCTCACACCCACCTCGCCTCCTGGTCCTCCCAGCCAGCGTTTGGGGACTGAGATTCAAATGATGCTTCCCGCCTTAGGATTTTTGGTGGGGGCAGGGCTGCTATTCAGTGCGAGAATTAAGTTCAGGTGCTGAGGTCAGGGGCAGGGCCGCCTCTCTGGCTCAGTTCCCTCAGGAGATTTATGCACAGACCTTCCACAATGGATCCAGCCTCCTGCCCATTTGGGGAGCCCCCGTCTGCAGCCGCCTCTCAGCCCCCACCTCCCGGGGAGGCCCCGAGCCATGGGGGCACCTCACTCCCCTCTCAACCCACCAAAGAGACTCTCTCACCTACCCCCGTCAGTCACCTGTTGGTGGGGGGCCCGTGCAGCTGCTGAAGATCCCGCCTCTGTATTCCTCTCAGAACTGTGTCTCTCGGAGCCGCGGCCGCCGTCGCCGCCGCAGGTCTGGGCTGGGCACCGTGTCTGCAGTGCGACGGACCTTTTGCGAGAGGTTTGCAGGTCCCTCTGTGGGTGGGGGGACCCGCGTGGCCACTGGAGACTCCGTCCCGCAGCCCTCTCGGATCTCTTTCCCATGGTGTCACTGCCGCGGCAGGGCTGCTCTCCTCTTCCCGCCCCGGCGCCCAGTCCCCAGCGCAAAGGACCCCCCGCGAGATGTTTGCAGGTCTCTCCGGAACAGAAATCTCCCTCGCTCCAATATTCCGTGGTCTCTGGGTGCAGAATTCGCCCTGGGTTAGTCCCCTCTGCCGTTCTGTGGTTTGTGGGTTCGGAGCTATGTGTATGTGTGTCTTTCTACTTCGCCATCTTGGCTCTGCCCCCTCAGATGATTTTTAAATTGTCTCTTCTGGATCTGTTTTTCAGGTCAGTTTTTTCAATGAGGTATTTCACATTATCTTCCATTTTTTTCATTTGTTTGGTTTTGTTTTGTGATTTCTTGGTTTCTCATAAAGTCATTAGCCTCCATCTGTTCCATTCTAATTTTTGAAGAACTATTTTCTTCAGTGAGCTAATTCTGCTTCTCTTCATTGGCTTTTTGAACCTCTTTCTCCAATGGAGTTAGCCTATTTTTAAAGGTAGTATTTCTTTATCATTTTGGGGGTCTCCTTTAGCAAGTTGTTGACTTACTTTTCATGATTTTCTTGCATCTCTCTCATTTCTCTTCCCAATTTTTCTTCCATATCTCTTACTTGATTTCCAAAATCCTTTTTTAGCTCTTCCATGGCCTGAGGCCACTGAATATTTATTTTGGATGTTTGGGATACAGAAGCCTTGACTTTTATATCTTTTCCTAATGGTAAGCATTGTTCTTCCTCATCAGAAAGGATTGGAGAAGATATCAGTTCACCAAGAAAGTAACCTTCTATAGTCTTATTTTTTTCCCCTTTTTTGGATATTTTCCCAACCAGTTACTTGACTTTTGGGTCCTTTGTCAAGAGTAGCGTATATTCCAGGAATCTGTAAGATCTCAGTTTCTCCAAGGTGGCACAATCAAGTCTGTACACTGGTCTGGGAGCAAGAAGAGATTTTTGTGCCCAGAATCTTAGTAGAGTTTCCTCTTCACAACCACCTTTCCTCCAGTTCTGTCAAACCAGCACTGGAGGCTGGGATGCAGATAAGCTGGGAAGATCACCTGCTCAAATCCCTCAGGAATATTAGGTGGAGGCAGGGCCTCTACACAGGGCTGAGGTAAGAATCAGGTGCTCAGTACCCCCAGGGGTTTCATGATCCAATAATGGATGGGGGCTGCTGTAGGGGCTGTTGTGGGAACTGTTGCCTCCCACCTGATGTGGCTTCTGCAGCTACTGCCTGAGGCCAGACCTGTGGGAAGGTCTTTCTCCCTTCTCAGCCAGCTGAAAAACCCCTGTCACTGTCCTTTTGCACCTGTGAGTTGAGGGATCTGCAAACAGCCACTACTGCCACTGTGGATTCTGCCACCATGGATTCCGCTACCACTGAGGCCTGCTCAGCCCTCCTCCTGGCTGTGTTGTGTGGCCAAGGATAGGGTAGGCTCTGCTCCGTGTCCAGTTCAACAGACCTTTCCTGTTGGCCTTTCAGGTCACCCTGGGCTGGAAATCTCCTCCACTTTGTTGTTCTGTGGTTTCTGCTGCTCTAGAATATTTTAAGAGTCTTTCTTTACAGATATTTTATGGGCTATTGGGGAAGAGCTAGTGTATATGTATCTTTCTACTCTGCCATATTGGCTCTACCCTCCTCCCCAAAGTTCAATTTCCTCTATTTATAGTTCATGGTTCTACCCTTCTACTTTCTGGAGGCTATCTCTGTTGAGAAACAGTATACATTTAATCTGTTACTCTCAGAATATAAGTTGCATGACATACCTTGTGTTTTTAACAAAATGTCCCATATTTCAAAGCTTTATAATTTGTTAATTAGTGCATTGAACTTCTTGATAAAATGGATACCTAGAAATGATGCAGACAGTTTAGCTTCCATATAGCTACTCAAGACATACCCTATAGTGAATATACGTGAATGATTATCAATAAATTAAATAAAAACCTCTATTATGTAGTTTCTTCTACCACAGAACTTCAGAAAAATCTTTTAAAATCCTACAGATAATAAGAAATTTCCCTTCATATCAACATCCCCCCATATATGCTTCCCATTCATCCACAAATGAGACCCAAACCCTGAATCTAGGGGTTGAAATGACATATCTCATCCTAAGTATGAAAGTGAGGACTTTACAAGGCTAGGGAAGTATCAGTGGTCAGTGAACCACAACCAGGATAGGGTTGAAGTATTTATATCAGGAGATCCTCAGCTCAGGACCTCTGAAGTTCATCATAGTGTATCCTGGCATGGCAAAGAACACCCAGAAGATCCATCACTGCGGTCCTCAAAAATCTGAGGATGTCAGAGCTAAGCCATGGCAGTGGAGCTCACCACAAAAAAAAAAAAAAAAGCTGAGACTGGACAAAGCCAAGTTTAATTAATCATAACATCAAAGATGAAGTGAAATATAGCTTTCTCTTAAAATCTCTTTTCAAGTGCAAAAGTTGGAAAGATAAGTATAACAAAAAATACTGAAAATCTAGAGATTAACCACAAGCAGTGAATAACTGTATATATCTATTTGAACCAGAGGAAAATTAAAGATGAAAAGAATTCGCTCATCATCACCTATAAGGAAATCAAAAGGGAAAAATAATAATAACTGTGTAGCCAAAATCCAGAACTTCCACAACAAAGAAAAACATATATCAAGTAGCAGTTCAATTAGTATTCTAATAATCATAATAATTGGCATATATGCATGTCTTTAAGGACTGCATAGTGCCTTAAAAATAACTTATTTTATCTTTGCAACAATCTAGGGAGGTGCTTTTATTACTTCATTTTTATAGATAAGGAAACTGAAGCTGATTAAAGTGATTTACCCAGGTCACACTGGTAATATCCGACTGAAGTTGTATTTGAACTCATCTTTATACTTCAGGTCTAGCATTCTATACAACATAATACATAACTGCTTGCATAACAGTATAATTTTGCCAGGCAAGATAAGTAGGGAGTGAAACTTTAATGGAATAGGCCATTTTTGATTGAGTAAAAGGAGTGAGTAGGCATTGGGAAACCAACTGATCTGGAAAATAGATTCAGGAGAGATCATTTTAAAAATGTTAGACTACCCGAAAACCATTATCTAAACAAAGAGTCTAGACATCATCTTTCAAGAAATTATCAAGAAAACTGCCCATATGTTCTAGAACCAGAAGGCAAAATAGATATTGAAAGAATATACTGATTTCCTCCTGAAAGAGATCCCAAAAGGAAAACACCTAGAAATATTGTAGCCAAATTCCAGAGTTCCCATGTCAGGGAGAAAATATGACAAACAGCCAGAAACATTTTGTGGATTGTGGAAAGACAATCAGGATAAGACAAGATCTAGCAGGCTCTACATTAAGGAACTGGAGGGCTTGGAATATGATACTCCAAAGGTCAAAGGAGCGAGGATTAAAACCAGTAAAACTGAGTATAATAGTTAGGGGGGAGGGAGGGGAGATAGGATATTTAATGAAATAGGGGCCTTTCAAGCATTCTTACTGAAAATATGAGAGCTGAATAGGAAATTTGACTTTCATATACAAGAATCAAGAGAAACATAAAAAGGTAAATATGAAAGAGAAATCATAAATGACTTACTAAAGTCAAACTGTTTATATTGTTACATGGAATGATAATATTTCTAACTCTTGAGACTTTTCTCAGTATTAGGGTAGTTGGATGGAATATATCGACAGAGGGCATAGTGTGAGTTGAATATAAAGTGGTGCTATCTAAAAAAATAAAATTAAGGGGTGAGAGAGGAATATATCAGGAGAAGAAGAAAGGGAGAGATAGAGTACGGTAAATTATTTCACATAAAAGAGGCAAGAAAAAACTTTTAATGGGAGGAGGGAATAATCAAAAGTAAACCATTTTGAGGAGGGACAGGGTCAAAGGAGAGAAGAAAATAAATGGGAGAGTGGGATAGGATGAAGAGGAATATAGTTAATCTTTAACAACATGACTGTTATGGAAGTGTTTTGCATGACTCCAAATGTATAATCTATAGCAAATTGTTTGCCTCTCAATGGGGGTGGGTAGGGCAGGGGTAAAGAACAGAATTTGGAACTTAAAGTTTTAAAAATGAATGTTAATAATTGTTTTTACATGCAACTAGGAAATAAGGCAGGCAATAGGTTATATCAAAATCTATCTTGCCCTACTAGAAAATAGAGGAGAAAGGGAAAAAGAGAAGGGGGGACAAGATAGAAAGGAGCACAGCTTGGGGGAAGGGGTAATCAGAATGCATGTCATCATGGAGTGAGGGGATAGACCGGGAGAAAAATTAAAATTCAAAATCTTGTGGAAGTGAATGTTGAAAACTAAAACTAAATTAATTAATTTTAAAAAAAGAAGTGATTAGGAACTTTGAAATACAAAGAAAAGAGTCAAGATAAACCTATAAAGGTCAATTTATTTAAATAATTAGAAGAAACCACATAATGATACAGGGTTAACATTCTACTAGGGTAAAAGAAGAAAGTGTCTCTTCAATATCACAATGTATTCAAATGTGTATAGTGTCTTCAAAGAATATTGAGTGTTTTAAGAAAACCAGAGGCCCTGTACATTAGTTTTCTTCTGAGAGCTCGAAGAGAGCATTGGGGGAAGGATAAAAAGAAACAAAGAAACTAATAGAGTATAAATTATAAAGAGTGTGGTACTTTTTAATTCTCATCATTAGAATCTGTGAAAACATATATATATATATATATATGCGTGTGTGTGTGTTTTGGAGTGGGTGTGTATGTATGTATATGTATACATATATGTGTGTATATATGCGTGTGTGTATATTTATTTCATGTATATATATACATGAAATAAATGGGAGGAGATGAGAATTAAAGAATCTCCCTCATCTAAAAAGAAAAAGCAGGCTTGAATATATACAAACCACTAGTTTATTATAGAAAGTCATCAAATACAATGGGGAATCAAGTGTGGAATGGGATAAGAAATTAAGACTAAAGGTAATGCCAATAAAGGAATAGTTACAAGAAAAACAAACTTCCTTATACTAGAGCAGGGGATTCAGTGGAGAGAGGAAGAAAAACAAAATACTACAATATAAAGATGTGGATTATTTAATACTAAATCTAAAGGTGTGGATTAGAGAGTTTCTTAGATAAGGGCAGTCACTGAACGACTTAGGGCTATAAAAATTAATTGAAATGTTATTGTGCTATAAGAATTGGTGAAGAGATGACTTCAGTGATTCATGTATCCATGCATGAACTGTATGTATGAATGTATGTATATATAAATATGTGCGAACTCATGTAGAGTAAAGCTGGCAGCAATCAATTCACACAAGACAGTAGCAGTGAAAAGAAAAAAAAAATTTGAAAGACTTAAGAATCCTGATTAATTCTCTCTTGCCTTGACTCTCCATAGACTGTAAAACTGTCTGTATATTGCTAAACTGGGAAACATTGATCTGGTACAATCCTCTCCTCACTTTCGAATTTTTCCCAAGGACCATCATTTGAGGAATGAGATAAAGGCTTTATTTCTCAGTCATATTGACTCTCAGTGGACTTCACTCATTTCTTCTTGCATGCCATATTGCTCCTGTTTTGGTACACTTTCCCCCACCTTTTCTAGTACCCCTAGATGTACTCTCTCTCCCCCATTAGGAACTTCATAACAAAAGGGAATTTCTTTCCTGTTTCTATTTGTATCTAAGTGTTTAGTACAGTGCCTGGCATATAGTAAGGACTAAATAAATGTTTTATTTTTTTATTAACCAATCACATATCCAGAAGAACTGTGATAAAGCATATCATAAATACTTCCTCACAGAGAGGCTATGAATAGCCACAAAGTGGAGAGAGATAAAGTTGTTGTATATAGTTACTGTATAGATTCATTTTGCTTGTTAAAAGGCTTTATTTGTTTCACTTATTGGTTACAATTATTTTTTTTCTTTACTTTGCTTTCTCAGTTTCTAATAAGGGAGCACCGTTAGCAGTGCCAAAAATGAGGGACATTCTACCCTCAAATATACAGAGGAGAATAGTAAGAAAGTCAGAAGGAGGTGCATAAAAATGGGATTTTTTTAAAAGTAATTTGTAAATTTTTTTTTATTTCTTGTAAAAAAAAAAAAACAACAAAAGGAGTATGAAATTGGAAATTTATCACCTCCTGCAACTTCATTAACTCATACTATGTTTAGTGATTCATGAAACAAATCTCTATTACAGAGTACTAATTTCTTTATTTAACAATCCACAAATACTGTAAACTTTATATTTTAGAGTTTGTTCAAATATCCATATAACTTATCTGTAATCAATTAATGTATGTATATATAGAAGACATGTTTATGGCAAGTATAGAAGGCATATGTGTGAATACATTTATATGTGTGTGTGTATGTGTGTGCATAAAATCTAAGTTTATACATACATACAGACATAGATAGATAGATAGATAGATAGATAGATAGATAGATAGATAGATAGGCAGACAGACAGACAGACAGACAGACAGGCAAATACTCTAAGTTTAAACCTACTCCTCCCATGGATGCTATGTGTATTTGTGGGAATGAGTGAACTTTATTATTAGATTTTGCATTAACTATCTTTACCGTGTTATCTGAGAGTAGTAGTACCTGCTCTCAGAGGACGAAAAGAGTTGGGAAATGCTACTGTTATTTCTGGTTGACTGGAATTCAGATTTCACTGAGGGAAAGATTGTACTAAGTACAGAAAGTCAGTCAGTCAATAGCATTTGTAAAGTTTTTAATATGTTCCATTCATTGTGCAAAGTGCCTGGGATACAAAGAATGGGAAGAAAAAGAGAAGAAAGAAGGGGGAAAAAGGAGAAAGAGAGAGAAGATAAAAAAAGAAAAAAAACTGTCCCTGTTTTGTACAAACTCATACTGTGAGGGGGAAGACAATGTGTGTAAACAGGTCAGAATATGATTGTGTTTAAATTCTGGGTAAAACAATTTTGATTTAATTCTATTCTCCAGGGGGAATTGGTGATGTATTTAACAGGTCAATGACATGATAAAAATACTTTAAGAAGATTAATATGAGGCATTCATAAATTGATAAAAGGTAAATTGGAAATGTGAAAGATTGAAGTCAATTTCAAAAGTCTAAACAAAAGAAAATAAAACTATGAACTTGTTCCTTATTTAAAAAACACATTTCTTTTGTGAATTTAATAAAGCTTTGTTTCACTTAATAGATATCTAAGTATCATAGTGAGAATATAGTTTTATCTACTAGTCAAAGACATAGGCAAAAAAAGTAGCCCATTTACTATTTATTCTTCACTGCACATCCCCAATAAATCTCATATTTGTGAAATCTCAGTTTATTTGCTTAATATTTAAGTTCAACATATAAACCACTCTACATTTTCAGCATGTTATTGGTCCAATTAAATCTAAATTCTGCTGAGGACCAAATGAACACATTTTGTTAGGAGATGATAATTCTGGATCTATTTTCACTAAAAAACATGCAATATGACAATATCATGATGCTTTCAAGCATTATTTAAAGAGACCTTTGCAAATCTTAGAGTAGTTCCATGTTTCAAATATAAATATATTTATTCAGCAGTGACAAAAGTTTTCTTAAAATTGCATCATATGAAGTAAAGTCTCTTACAAGTGTGGAGGGAAATGTTCATGTGAGATAGCCAAGGTTGGTTCCACCTTGTGACTTTTTCAATTTGTTTTCTTATCAGTATGGCTAAAAACTGGAAAGTATTAGGAACAAAGCCATTGATAAACATATGAGAACTCCTTTCCATTTCTGCAATCCCACCTTCATGGAATTTCTTCTAAGAATTTTGGGTAATTATTTTCAATGAACAGTGTTATAAGGGGAAAATATATTAACATTAAAAAGCCTTTCACCTCAATTCTCTCTGACCTGTGTGTTGGAAGAAATAAGGAAACTCTTTGTGCATTGAAAGAGTAAGATTGCTCCCCCACAACATGAATGTTAAAATATCTTATAGTTATCATCATATTCTTTCAGGCTAAGCAATCCTAATTGAATTGAATGAGGAAACGACTCTGAAATGTGCATATGAGCTAGGATTTTCCCTAATGCAGCCTCTCCCTAAATCTAGTTCCTTTTTTTAGTTCTCCACTCCAAATTTGTATCCACTGATACAAATTCATTTCACTACCTAATTATAGATCTCTTGGGAATTTTTTTTTGTTTTTCAATATACAAACATATTAACTACTAGTGTTCTCCCTTCTAAATTGCCTTGTGTTTATCTATTTTGTGTTTTTATTCATTAATTTTCTATTTCTATTGCATAAATTTGTGTGAACTCTTCAAGTGTCAGTAAAAATTTACCAACATACTGAAGATTATCATCCAACTAGTCTGTGTATCATATATATACACATATAAATTTAAATATATTTATATACATGTCATTAAAATGTAAGTACTTTGATGGCATTGAATGGCTTTTGCTTTTTACTTATGTCAGTAGTTAGCACAGAGATTTCAATAGTAGAAAAGTTTAATAATGGTTTGATTGATTAAATCCTTCATACGAAAAGATTGTCCTCTGCAACTCTTTAAGAAGAACTACTAATTTCTTAAAGGGATTGTTATCCCACTCCATATCCTTTCTACATAATTACATTCTCTCTCAGGTTTTATCCATAGTGTTTTCTTCTTCTAAAAACGTTTTCTGGTCTTGCATAAGCTGGAAAAAAAATTGTTGTATTTTCTTTAAAAGTTTTATTTCATTTCCCCAAGATTTTTATCTGTACTTATAAAAAGCTAAATTAATATTCAATGAAGTTCAATGCTATATATAATTTAGGTCCTAAAATTTGCATTAAACCAAAAATCACAAGTCATGTAAACTAACCCTGTTTCTCTCTCTTCCTTTAAGTCAAAAATAGATTCTAACCTGTGAACTAATTGCTGAAAAAAATTCTAAGTGATGAAACATTCTCCACTAGTGCAAGTCAGCAAATATTCTCAAACTATTTCTTTTCAATATATTAGTTATAGGATTATAGAACTAGAGTTGGAAGGGATCTTAGAGGTAATAGAATCTAAATGATGTTACATTTGATTGATTATAGTTTCCCTGGGAATTCTTGTTTACTTATTCTGGGTTGCTCTATAGTCAGGATTAAGAAGGGATTTAAACATTTATACATTTGGAACAAAGAAATCAATCCTTACTTCTTTTGAAACTTAGTAATGGGCAGAACCACGATGGTAGAATGCAGTTTAGGACCCAGAAGCCTCCCAACATTCCCCTCTAAAAAACCTTAAAATTACAGTTTCTATCAAGTTGTTGGAGCAGCAGAGCCAAAAAAGGATTAGAGGGAGAAATTTTTCCAGTCTACCACAAATGAGGAAAACTGAAAATATATTATCTGTAACAGCAGGGTGGGAGCACAAGCAGAAGGCCTTGGAGGAGGCCATGACAATAGCAGCAGCAATTTCAGGAACTCTCCACCCTGAGATGATAATGGGATCAGACAAGTGGTCAGAAAGAGTTTAAAGGTAACCCTTTGCTGGCACTAGGTGCAACTGAAGGTGATTGCAACTCTGTTACCCTTAAGCAGCTCTAGGTCACAGTTCCAGCACTGAGAAAAATGTTTGTGATCAATCACAAGGGAGTAGAGGTCCCAGTCACAGTTCCAGGGTCAAGAGGAACATTAGTACTTGTGGCTGGAGAGGAGCAAAGACCTTTCCTAGGTAAATATCACATTATAGTCTAATAGAACAGTGACTACAACTCTCCCAGGATAGCACCACTTTGATGGTACCAAAAACTTACAGATCGCCAGAACTAATTATGAAAACAGCAACACACACGCAAAAAAAGCCTAAAGCTTTGTAGTGTCACCCCAACCAGAGTTGAGCAGTGCCAAACTGTAATAATAAATTACAAAGTCAAGAATTAGGCTAAGAAAATGAGCAAACAACAATAAAAACAAAACTTTACAATAAATGTCTATTATGGGGGCAGGACATATTATGGTGACAATCCATAAATTCAAAGAAGATAGCAATGTGAAAACAACTACAAGCAAAGCCTCAAAGAAAAAAACGTGCCAATTGGATCCAAAGCCAGAAAGAATATCTAGAAGACTTAAAGAAAGAGATAAAACTAGTGGAGGAAAAATTGTGAAAATAAATGGGAGTGATGCAAGGAAATTATGAAAAGAGAATTAATAGCTTGGTAAAAGATGAACAAAAATACTGAAGAAACTAAAAACTTTAAAAAACTGAATTAGTGTAATGTTAAAAGAGGCATAAAAATCACTGAAGAAAATAACTCATTTCAAAGTAGAATAGGTCAAATGGAAATGAGTTAAAAAAGCTCACCAAAGAAATTAATTCCTTAAAAATTAAAATTGGGCAAACAGAAGCTAATGATTGCAAGAAACATCAAGAAAGAGTAAAACAAAGTCAAAAGAGGTGAGAAATAAAGAAGAAAATGTGAAATATCTCATTGGATAAGCAATTGACGTGGGGAAAAATGAGGACAGATAATTTAAGAATTATTAGACCACCTAAAAGTCATGATTAAAACAAAAGCTTAGACATAATATTTCCAGAATCATAAAGGACAACTGCCTCAATATCTTAAGTCCAGAGAGTAAAATAAAAATTGAAAGACTCTACTAATCAGCTCCTGCCTATCACCTTCTGAAAGAGATTCCTAAATGCAAACTCCTAGTCAAATTTCAGAGTTCCTAAGTCAAGGGGAAAATATTGCAAACATCCAGAAAGAAACAATACAAGTATCATGGAGCCACAGTCAGTGTCACATAGACTTTAGTAGCTGCCACATTAAAGGAGCAGAAGTTTTAGAATATGATATTCTAGAAGGCAAAGTAGCTAGGATTACAAACAAAAATAACCTACGCAACAAAACTGAGTATAATTCTATAGGAGAAAATAGACATTTAATAAAATAGACAACTTTCAAAAATTCCTGATGAAAACATAGCAGAACTAGGTAGGATATTTGATATTCAAAAAAAAGACTCAAGATAAGCATAAAAAGGTAAATATGAAATAATAACCATAAGGGACTAAATAAAGTTAAACTCATTATATTCCTATATGAGAAGATGACAAATGTATCTCCTAAGAATTTCATCAGTATTGAGATAGTTAAAAGGAGTCTACATAGACAGAGAGCATCATAGGTATGAGTTAATTATATTGTGATGATCTCCCAAAAAAATGTCATTTTGAAAAATAGGGAATGTATGCAGAGAAGAGGCAAGGGAGAAAGGGGAAAATGTTCTCACATAAATGAGGTGTGCCAAAACATCAATTATAGCAGAAGTGAAAATGGGGGTGGTGAGTTGGCAGACAATGTTTGAACCTCACATTGGAATTATGCCAAAGAGGGAAGAATACATATTCACACACTCAATTTTGTATAGAAATCTATCTTACCCAATAGGGGAAATGGGAGGGGAAGGAGATAAAAGATAAGGGGGTAAAAAGAAAAGCATATTAGGGAGACAGTGGTCAGAAGCAAAATGAACTTTCTTTTTAATTTTTTTTAAAACAAAATTCTGCATTTTTATAAAACGATAAAAAATAGTATTTCAAACTGTACAGTCACCAGAAGTACACAGTGATCAAAAATTCACACAATTCACTTGGCATCTCCAGCACCTTCAGCTTTCTGTGCCTGGTCTGTTTTGACATCTCCATTCTCTGCAGGGTTATTCCCTTCCTTACCGGAGTTAGCCTTTCCCTTTTTCCCTTTGGGTAACTTCTCTCCCTTCTTTGCAGCCTTTTTGGGTTTGGGTTCTGTCTTCAGAGGAGCAGATTTAGCAGATAACCATGCTGATCTCCTCTGTGGTTTGTCCTTCACCTTGGTCTTGTCTCCCTTCGCATCTCCTTCGGCCTTTCTCTTGGGCATGGTGGTGATGGCAGAGGGGCGGGAGCGGCGACAGCAGCAGAGTCTGGGCGCGGGGTGCAGCGGCCAGTCCGGGGGTCACTCCCGTCTCCTCTTCCTCACACTGCTTGGGCTACGGGGGCGGTTTATAAAGTTTTTATAGCGCTGGGAGCCCCAGACTGGTTAGCAGCAAAATGAACTTTTGAGGATGGATGAGATAGAGAGACAGAGAGAGACACAAAGACACAGAGAGACAGAGAGAGAGATACAGACACAGACACAAAAAGGAAAATAAGGATAGATGGGAAATTCATAGTAGTAATCATAACTGAATGTGAAGGGTTTGAGATAACACATAAAACAAAAGTAGAAAGCAGTATGGATTAGAAAGCAGAATTCAGAGATATATCTTATACAGCAGACACACTTAGAAAGACACAAAGTTAATATAAAGGACTGGCACAAAATCTGTTATGCTTTAATTGAAGAAAAAAGGCAGAAATAGCAACACGATCTCAGAAGATGCAAAAGCAAAAATAGCCCTAATAAAAGACGAAATCAATGAAACTACATTTTGGTTTTAAAAAAATACCATAGCCACAAAGTAACATAAAAAAGTTACAAGTTTCTTTTATAAAGGTATAATTTCTCAAATACATGGGGAAATATTGACATATTTCCAAAAATGAGAGCCATTCCCTAATTAATAAATGGTCAATGATTTGAAGAGGCAGTTTCAGAAGAATAAATCAAAGTTATTTAAAGTCACATTCAATGATCCAAAACAATTCCAGAGGACTCTGGATGAAAAAAAAATGCTGTCCACCTCCAGAGAGAGGGAGAGAGCTGATGAAACCTTGAGTACAAATTTATGTGTCATTTTCTCACTTTCTTTTTCTTCTTTGAAATGTGATTAATATGACCAAATGTTTTGCATGATTTTACATACATAATTGAGAAGTTTTCCTTCTCAGTGTTTGAAGGAGTAAAAGAGAGAGAGAAAAATCCAGAATTAAAATTTTAAAAATAAAAGAATATATATTATATATATTACATAATATATAGTACATATATATACATATATGTATGCATATATATATAACTCAGTGATGGAGTAAAGACTAGAAGAAAATGAATTTGATAAGTGAATTTCAGTACATTTAAACAGCTCCCAATAGCAAGAGGGTGGGAGCTTTCTATAATGGTTTTTCATTTTCTCACATGACAAGTACAAGTGCAAAAGTGACTTCAGTGATTTTGATGATTTATGATATATCCTGGAGACTTCACTGCAAAAAACATAAAAAGTGAATGTATTGCTCTGCAGATAAAAGAAAAGTTTATTCAAGGTCAAAAGTCAGAGGCAATCAAAGAACTTATACTCAAAATTTGAAATTTAAGTTAACTAGTCAAGCAAATCGCATTACCCATGGTGTGTGAAAAAAAGGAAATTTAAAGAATTCTATCACTGTTTTATAATGTAACTTTTGACAACATGTTTCTGAAGAGGTAGGCAGAGTTTTTTTACAAAGCTGCAATCAAGTGTTTTCCTTATTATTCGTTAAACCCTTGACATTGATTTTAGTTATTTTTATTGTTTCCTTAACAAAACCAAAATGTTGGCATTTTATCTCTTGTACATCTATATTTCAGGGTAAGTATATATATCTATATCTATATCTATATCTATATCCTATGAAACTTTTGTTGAGATGACCTATAGTATAGGGAAATGTTTAGATTCCATATGAAATAACTATATAAGTAAAATCCACAGAGTATTGTTCAACAAACATAGATTTTATTGAATATGACTTCTTTCAAAACATATTGTCAATACTCACGGGGAACGTAATATTTTATGAATTTTTCATTTCTCCTTTACAAACAAATACCCTTAAAAGGTTTAGCTATAATTTTTCCATTGGTACTTTATCAGTATCAAACAATAAGAGATGATATATCACCAAAAAGTTTCCAAATGTACTTTGAAACTCTAGATAGGTTTAAATGTTGTTCACCACCATTTTGTTTTGTTTTGTTTTGTTGTAATACTTCAAAAAATTAATGATCTACAAATATGATAACACAAATACATGTATAATCTATTATAGTAGTTAATAATGGATAGAACACTGAATTAGATCCTGCTCCAGTCACTTAATAAGTTCTATGACATCAGGCAAGTTATGTAATAATCTCTTAGGCTCAGTTCCCTCAGCTTTTAAATGGGAATAAGAAAGTACTTACTCCACATAGCTGTTTTGGGAATCAAATGAAATGTTTGTAAAATGATATGCAAAAATCAAACCATGATAAACTTGAAAATTATTGCTCTTCCTATTGTTTGCTATATAATTTACTTGACAATATAAAGAAAGCCATGCTAAGCTCATTTCTCTCATATTTCATTACTTAATGTGCTTTTACCTGAGACATCAACACTTTTAAAGGTTAGAGTTATAGTGTTTGCTAATATTTTCCAAAATATTAGTTCTTACGACTTATTTATGCAAAAAATATCTGTAGTAGCTCTTTGTTGTGGCAGCTAAGAATTGGAAACTAACGAGATGTCCATCAATTGGAGAATAGCTGAACAACTTATAGCATATGATGGTAATGGAACATTATTGTGCCATAAGAAATGACAAGCAGGATGACTTCAGAAAAACATCCTGGAAAAACTTACATGAACTGATAGAAAGTGAAGCAAGAAATAGAATAACATTCTCCACAGTGAAAGAAATATTGTACAAGGAAGAACTGTGATTGACTTGGCTATTCTCAGTAATATAGTTATCCAAGACAATCCCAAAGAACTCATGATGAAAAATGCTATTTGCCTCCAAAGAAATAACTGATGTTTGAATATACACATAAGCATACTATTTTTTACTTTCTTCCCCCCTCCCCTTTTGAATCTTCTTGTACAAAATGACTAATATGGAAATGTTTTACATTATTACACATGTATAAGCACTTTCAGATTGCTTACCATCTCAAGGAAGGGTTGAGTAAGGGACAGTGGGATAGAATTTGGAACTTAAAAAAAATAGTTATTTTTTTTACATGTAATTGGGGAAGCATAAAATAATATTAGAATAAATATTAGTTCTTGACCAGTCCAGAGCTGTCCATTGTTCTCATGTATCCAGCTCTAAACCCTCAAGATTCTAGCCTCTATTATTTCCTTTTAATATTAATACTTTAAGTCCTAAGCCTACTTTTTCCTCTTTGTTAGAAAATAAAACTGATAATGTTCCAGCCCTGTGATTTTGCTACCGGAGGAAGCTTTGTTTTTTCTTCTTCTATTCATATATAGGCCTTACTGAGAAATTATATGTAGCAAAAAGGTACATGTTTAACAACTTAACAGAAATCAAACACTAATATAATATATTGAAATCAGGTAATTTTGTAGTTCCTTTATTTCTCTAATTTGCTTGCCTAAATTTGTAAAATTTTGGACTAGTTAAGACCTCAGATTCTGAAACAGGAGTTCATTTACCTGCTACCTACTACATAAACATTATTAGTAACATGATCAAAGAAACAGACTATTCTTTAGCTATACTGATATAATTAGATTAATTCAATGCATTGATAAAATTAAATAGACAAGTGATACTAATCAGCAGCACTGTAATATAAGTGTCAGGAACATTTTTTTCAGGTTATTTTTTTTACTTCAATGAAAATACAGCAGCTTCTTCATATGCTTCATAATGTCATAGATTTATGCCTGAAAATGATCTGAAAGGATATCTTGTAGGCCAATCCCTCATTTTATACAGGAAAATCAGAAATCTTATGCAATAATGCAAATTGCATTAATATTTAGTTACATCCAGAATTTGAACCCAATTTCTTCCAATGACAAGTCAATTAAAACTAGAAGTTTGATTTCACCATCAAGGTGAGCTTCATTTGTTTAGGAATAATTATTTGTAAAAATGAAGAGTATCTTTAAGGTATTTAATGTTATTATGAACAGAAATATTTAGTTTTAAAAGGATACACATGACTAAGTGTTAAACTCTGCCTATTGATGCAATTAATGTTTCATACATAAAAGAATATTGTTAATAAAAAGCTGCTATTAAATTTTTCAGTATATTGAAATCATTAAAATTCTGAATCCATATTTTTATCTTTCAAAATGAAGTATATATCACCTTCATATGGATTCTGAACTCCATCCAGTCTTTTCTTCAAATATAAATGTAATTACTGGTCAATAGTTTTGGATAATTTATATATCTGCTGAATTCATAGAAAATATCATCAATTATTTTGACTCAAAATTTGAAACCAACAAAAAGTTTGGAATGTCTGACTACTGAGTTTCCTTGTATTAAAGTACTGCCTACTGAAAATATATGTTACATATGCATCAATAGGTAGGTAACAAATGACCTCTACTTTTTTATGTATATAGGGATTTAGGAAAAGAAAAGAGGTTATTTCAGAAGGATTTAGAAATCTATTTCATGTATTAATTGTGTCACAAATGTAGTCAGTATTCTTCTTGAGCAGATTTGACCTTCACATGGCTTTTTTCCAGGAGAAAGGAATGTATTCCTTTAACACATAAGAGTAATTTTATTTCCTTTGAAATATTATAATTTGGAAACATTTGCCAGCAGAAGGGGAAAGTAATACATGCCATTCTTAATTTGAAGATATGAGAATGATGTAAGTTCTGTTATATTTCAGTGCATCAAAATATAAGGCAAGTACAGCATCTATCAAAAATAAATTAGAGCAGGTTATGGGGGTAAGGAAGGAATGGAAAGTCATTCTACTATGCCTCTGCAATCGTAATCTGAGATGGCAGGGGTCATATATGATAAAGCTGTACATATGCTGTTTTTGTATTTTCCATAGTTTTCATGTTCTTATTCACTGTGAGAATTGTATAGAACATTCTGATCAAAAGCATAGTTATGGAATAGCATGTGATATAGTTTGGACAGGAATAATAGGACAAACAGACAAGGTTGAGTCACATTGGACAAGGCTGAAATGTTGACTGATAGAATATTTTGGAAAGACTTGGATGTCAGACAAGGAGCTTGTGATATACTCAATGATCATAGAAAACCATTAATATAGTTGAACAAGGTAATTACATGAAGTTCATTACAAAGGTTCATCTGGAGAAATTTTGCAAGGTGTACTAGAATGGGGAGAAACACAGAGTGAGAAGACAAATGAATAGGTCATCAGAAAAATCAGGTGGACATTATCTTACATGAACATAATAAATGTTAACCGGTTGCCAGAAAGTTGTGGTGCAACAAGGTCATCATCATCATCATCATCATCATCATCATCATCAATTATACAGTCCAAAAAGAAACATTTTTTTTAGTAGCCAACTATGTAAATATGGATTGTGCTAAATGATATACAATGAAATATATATATATATGTATATGTGTGTGTTTGTATACATGTATGTGCATATACACATATATATGCATATATACACATGCATATACATACAGATATATATACAGAGAGATAGTTATAAACCCACCCCTGCAGGGATTTTTCAATCTAGTCAAGAGAGATAATCTATACACATGTTTGTATGTACAAAGTAGATTATAAATATTCCAGTTAATTTGGAGGGCAGGCATTACTATCCTAAAGGGATAATAATAATAAATAATAATAAAAGTTCTTACATAGAAAGTGGTACTTAAGTTTACCCTCAAAGGAAACTAGGCATTCTAATTGCTGGGGGTGAATAGGAGATACCTTCCAGGCATAGGAGTGAGACAAAACAGAGACACAAAAAGATGGAGTAACATGTATGGGGTGGAATTCAAAAGTCCATTTAGTTAAACTATAATGTACATATGTGAAGCAGATGGTTCATGTCAGAATCTGAGGGGGTTTTAATCCCAAGCAGATAAATTTATATTTAATCATGGAAGTTATAGGGAGCAACTAGAGCAAATTGAGCTGGAGTGAGAAGGAGTATGGTTAAATCTATGCTTTAGAAGACTCATTTTACAGTTTTCAGAAGTTAACTATTGCTTTTGCAATAGGTAAGGAAGCCCTGAACTGGAGAGGAGATATCTATCTATCTATCTATCTATCTATCTATCTATCTATCTATCTATCTATATAGAGAGATAGATATATAGATATAGATAGATAGATAGATAGATAGATAGATAGATAGATATAGATATATATGTGTATATATATATGTAAAAATTTCAAAAGTTGAAAATTAACTGGATTTGTGGGGGTGGATGAGAGGGAGGAGGATCACAATGAAGTTGTGAAATTCTGTTCGTGGAAGAATTGAGGTTCTCTCAGCAGAAACAAAGAAATTTCATTGGGCGGGGGAAAGAGGGGTAATAACTACTGTCTTTGGACTTGTTAAGTTTGACATGTTCTCTGGGACATAACATTTGAAAATGCTCAATGGGAAATTAGTGATGCATGACCAGAGCTCAGAAGAAAGACTAATAATAACTATGTGTATGTACATACATATGTATATCTGATAGTCATTTGTATAGAGATTATAATTAAACTCATGAGAATTGATGAGGTCACTTAGGGGAAAGAGTGAATTGAGAGCAGAAAAAATTATCTGACAGAACCATCTATTACACTTTCAATCACGTCTCATATAAGAAGGTTCCTCCTCTTTGCCAAGGTAAACCTCTCTCCACACAAAAGCAATCCCATTCAATCCCATGTTCTCTACCATATTGTCCCCTCTATAAATCCTGTTATTCTCACTAATCATCCCTTCTATCACTGATTGATTGCTTATTGACTACAAACATTTCCATGTCTCCCCTTTCCCACACAAATCTCTCATTTGTCATATCTATCAACTCTATTATCCCAAACCTCTCCTCCCCTTCATGGCAAAATTCCTGAGAAGGCCATCTACGTTGGTTGCCACTGTTGGTTTTCTATCACCTTTTTTAAACTCTACAATCTACTAAATGATCTCATATATGAACTCCATTCTAATTGACATCTGATTATCTCCAGCCATCTTGATCTCTCTGCAAAATTCGACACAATTAATCACCCTCTGCTCCTTTATACATTTTTTTTTCTTTCTTAGCTTTCATGGCATTGTACTCTTCTGCTTCTACTACCTGTCTGGTGGTTCCTTCTTTGTTTCATTTGTAATTTTTTTTCTTCTATTTCATACTTTCTAAACATAGGCATCTTCCATGTTTGTATTATGTCTTTGTTTCTATCTCTATATTACTTCACTTTCTTCAGCTTCCATGGTTTCAATGGTAACTCAAATTGATTCTCTTAATCTTAAATATGTTGTCAAACACTTCAGCAAAGATATTACTAGCCAGCTAGAAATTTATAACTGGAACTTGGTTCCAAGGCTGATATTAAAGAAACTTATTTTTGAGTTATTTAAATAAAGATTGTTGTTGGACTAATGTGAGTATATAACATACCAAAAGAGGAGATAATAGGATAGGGGTGTGGAGAGAGTCTTGTGAATATGTACATTTAGGGATGGAAAAGAATCAGTAAGAAAACAGTGGTTAGAGAGATCAGAGGAGAGGAAAATAGAAGAAAAAATAATGTTTAACAAAAGAAAAGGTTCTCAGCAATACCAAATGCCACAGTGAGATTAAGAAGGATTACCATTCAGAAAAAGCTGGTGCATATTGCAATATGAGGGTTATTTGAGAAAAGTTTCAACAGAGTATTAAGGATTAGAGATATTTCTTGTTATTTAAATTTTAAAATTTGAATATTCAGAATTATGCAAAAATATTTACTTAGCTATCCATTGTATTATTTCTCTTCCACTGTAGATGCAAAACTGGCTGTTTCTATCATAGGAAGATAGCCAATCAGATCATTGGTATTTGTCCATCCAAACAAAAATAAATTCTGTGAGAAAAAATGTTTTCCAAGAGTTCAAAAAAGACTGCATGTTAGTCTAGATTACCCCTTTGAACGGTAAATTTTGGAAGGAATCATTTACATTTTCAGAACAGAATACAAGCAATGAATAAAGCCATTAGCACCAAAATGAGAATATCACTGAGTCTAAAGGGATCATCATCATCATCATCATCATCATCATCATCATCATCGTCCTCCTCCTCATCATCCCTACAGCATTTTAAGATTCATAAAGCATTTTTATTCTCACAACAACCACAAGAAATAGATGCTGTATGTATGTACTTAATCTCTTCACTGACTCCACATCTAACAGTATGTTCCACCATGCCATTTTCACAATGACAGTCAGAGAACTGGATACGAGAAAGCAGAAAGCACATTGCAACTATATGAATAAAATGTTATTTTCTGTAACATTATTTCAGCTTTTACTCAAATGGATGTCTCCTAGATGCCCAAATCCAGTGTTCTTCTGAGTTTTTAGTGAAACAGTAATTTTGGACCCAAATCTAAGTCCAAGAGATCATATTTTAGAGCTGAAAGTGACATCAGATAACATCTAGTTTAATTCACTCATTTTGTAGAAAAGGAAACTGAGTCCATCGGAGACTGTAAAAGAGTCACCCGTGAAATAAACCCAGTTCCTCTGACTATGGGATTCTGTAAATTGATTCTTTTCTTTTCGATGGTTTGGAGATAAAATCTTATTTGAGATTTGCAGGATATCACAATGGTTGAAAAACATCTTGACTCTAGCTTTTTTGTCATAGTATTTTTAGGTGAATGTATGACACTACTTGATTTGCGTTGGTTCTTCTGTGAAGGCAAGATAGCTTGAAGTTTTTTATTCTGTCTGGAAAAATAAAAAAGAAGGAAAAAACATCTCCTAACTCTTTCCCCATGTGAATATATGACATTCCCACCTCTGATGCAAATATTAGAGAATCCTGGCTAAATACAATGTATAAATAGAATGTTTCAATACAGTATGTTTCAAAGTGTAAAAGATTGGTGGATGTAGAAGAATATACAGCAAATAAGACAGACACAAATATATTGTCTAAATATCAGGAGGTTATTATATTTCAGATAAAAATTGTATCCAGTTTAAATTTTGCCTAACCTGAAATCTAAACTAATTCTGCAAAGTATGAGAGATGTTGCTAAAGTAGATGAAACGATACTTTCAAAACATAAACAAATGTCAATACTGATTGTTACATATGTGTCCAAATGAAAATTGGATGCTAAGATCAGAATATCACAGTCATTAGCTATTGAAAGTAATCATACACACAAACACACACATACACACACACATTTGTATATATGTGTATATCCATCCATATGTGTATGGATGTGTGACATTTGTGTCATTGTGTGACATTAAGGTGAACATGCAGTAAAATTATCTGCTAATCCTGTCAATCAGAAAAAGATGAAAATTATGATCATACCAACTGTGTCTCTGAAATGTTTTCTGATCCAGATTTACATTTTTGAAAATAACATCTACTATCAGCCTGATGTAAAGAGCAGTTCATTGCGACTGACGTCTTCAGGAAAAGAAGGAATTATTTTTAATGGAATTGCTGACTGGTTATATGAAGGTGAGTCGAGTAAATTTAGGTTTGAAAGAATGCAAATGGCATATTGTTATACAAAGTCTACAGGAAAAATCTATTCATTTCAGAATACTCTTAGCTGTTTTCTTCTCATTTCCCTTCAAAATTGGCTTCATGCTTTTATACCTTGTATATGCTCATGTATCTTCTGTTGTGATTTGCATCTATTTATATTTTCCCACTTTTTTTGGTCAAGCTATATAGATTTTATTAGAGATAAAGCATAGCTTATAAAAGTGAATGGGATTCTTACAAATAATCAGACTGGAAATTAGATGTTGATTTTTCTGACTGTCCTGAAAAGAAGAAAAATGAACAAACATAAAACAAACAAAAAACACAAAAAAGTTAATAGTCAGACTTTACGAAAACCTCCGGACTTTAGTCATGCTCATTGTGAATAATCTGTCATATTTAAAAATATCATAATGAGAGAAAAGATAATACACCTAAGGAGTTTTTATAATAAGCATCGACAATATTTTAAGTGTAATAATATTTAAAGGATTTATGTGGCATAAGAAACCAAATTTTGATTGCTGTTTAGATTGCCATTCCTGCCTAAGCCTGTGTTTAGGAAAGCTGACCTATCCTGAACACAGAACTCCAACAATTCTTCCTCCGTTGTTCCCACACACCATTATAAAACCTGACTTTGCAAACGGCCTTGGCAACATGTCTCAGGATTAGAAAAATGACTAGACTTTTCAGTTGCAAATTCTAACATAAGGAATTGCCTCTAAACATAGCATCTCTATCGCCATGGCAACATTGTGTACTATAACACTCTTTCTGATTTTTTAAAGTTCTATAAAGTAAGCAAGACCCATAGTTCTTATGTACTAAACTGATACTGAGGACAAACAATGCAACTAGTGATGTTAATGGTTAAAGTTTTACTCAGCAGAACCACTATAGGAGCCCAGGGCAAGTGGAGACCACAACAACGTGGAAGGAAGGAAGGAAGGAAGGAAGGAAGGAAGGAAGGAAGGAAGGAAGGAAGGAAGGAAGGAAGGAAGGAAGGGAGGAAGGGAGGGAGAGAGGGAAGGAAAGAAGGAAAGGAGAGGAGGAAGAGAAAGAGAGAGAGAGAGAAAGAAAGAGAAGGTAAGGAAAGAAAGAAAGAAAGAAAGAAAGAAAGAAAGAAAGAAAGAAAGAAAGAAAGAAAGAAAGAAAGAAAGAGAAAGAAAAAAAGAGAAAGGAAGGAAGGAAAGAAGGAAGGGAGGGAGAGGAAAAGAGAAAGAAAGAAAGGAAGGAAAAGAGAAAGAAAGGAAGGAAGGAAGGAATGAAGAAAGGAAGGAAGGAAGGAAGGAAGGAAGGAAGGAAGGAAGGAAGGAAGGAAGGAAGGAAGGAAGGAAGGAAGAAAAATCAGAAAAGAAAGAGAAAGGAAGGAAGGAAGGAAAAAGGGAGGAAGGAAAAAAATAATAGTTATTGCAAAACTTTCATGGCTTTGCTTTATTTTCTTATTTCATTTAAAATCAGAAAATAGGCTAAGAAAAATTAGAAATTGTTACATATGAATCAACTATTTTGGTCAGTGCAATTTAAGTTACATTTCATGGTGTATTTAAAGCATACATATTGGGAAGCTGCCTTGATAGGCCTCCTGATACATCATGGTTGTCTTCAGTGACCTCTGATTTCCTTTTTCAGTATCTTCACTCTCCATTACTGCAATATATTGTGGTTAGAGAATATTATCTCTTCTAAAGGAGTTTAGAAATGAATGATAAAATTTGTTAGTTCAAAAATTATCAAAATAATAGTGCCCATTACTTTGTTCCAGTTACACTATGTAACTGTATGTTAGATGGTCGTTGAATGCATTTGATCGTAGTAAAAGCTCCATTTCAAAGAGAAAGGCTAAATTCCTCAGGACAATAAAACCACAGATTCTGGGCTGACTCTCATATTAGAATGTTTCTGAGTGGAAGGGACAATGATGGAACAATATTCTAAGTTTAGAACACTAACAAATGAATGTGATTAAAAAATATACCAGTGACACTTCTTTTAGCATCCTAAGGCATCACATGATCTCATACTGATCACTGGAATCTCATTTGTGATTCTCTCTACCTTGAAAACTTTTTCTCAACACTGCCACATGTACCTCACCATTTGCCTTTGCTGAAGCTTGCTTACCAGTACTTACCAGAAGTTCAAAGTCTTTAGCCTTGTTCAATTGGTATATGATTTTCCTATTACTTATCTCCATGTGAGTTTATTGTTTTGTAGTTAGCAAATTTATTGCAATTCAAATTCAATTCAATCACAAAATCTTGAAAATTAAAGGTAGCATTGGAATTAATCTTTAGAGTCTAAAATTTCCCTTCTCTGAGTATCTTAGCACAAAAAATTCAATAAGAGCCATGTGTGTTATCGCAGGTTGATTTTTCTGCAGAGAAATGCAGATCTTTTTTTGGTGAATGACTGATTCATTTGGTAAGATGTTGCACATAAGAGTGATAGGTCAGAACTACTAACAGAGATTGATACTACTCAGGCTTTAAAAGATTGATTTTATTTCAAACTGTCTTTTATGACCACTCAATACTCAAAGAAAGTCAAAACACATGACACTTACAAGGTATTAAAATTAGTCACTGAAGTTTCAAAGAGAAAATAAAATCTTTGAAATGAAAGACCATTTAAACATAGTTCAAATAAATCCAGTCTAATATTATGGCATATAAATTAGCATCATTAACATGGCAATTTAATTAAATCTGACATATCAGATCATCTTTTGTTTTTGTGAGAGTAAAATTTAAAGATGTCAAGTTCATGCCATTTGGCATTCTCCAGAGCATTTTCTCTATTAAAAATTCAATAATTTTTGATTATCTGAGCAAATACAAGTATAGTATGATTGTACTTGTGTGTTCAACCTTCTTACCACCAAACTTTCATAGATTTGCTTAAATATAAGGAATTTAATGTTTCATGCCCTTTGGACTTATACATAAATGGTCAAAGAATAAAAAAAGGAAAAGGGTGCCATGTTACCTATATGTACAGAGTATTTACAATTTGACACCATTAGTAACCCTGTATTGCTTCATAAGATAATCCACAAAGAGACAAAATCAACTAGAATATCAAATGCATTATGCATTATGGCATCATCTAAGTCAATCTACAAAAGTTTTTTTTTTTCCTTTTTTTTGTTCTTTTTATAATTGTCTCCGGAACATTACATATGTTGACAATTCCATCTGCTCTGCAAAGAGGCTTTCTAATTCAGTGTTGTCAAAAGAACAAAATGAAACTTACATTAACAGTGGAGGCAATGTGATTTATAAAAATACAATGTTGTATAAATATTATAATATAATATATATGTTAATGTATAAAAATCCATTAATTTTAATTTTTTATTCTTCCCTTTTATTACTAATGACTACTATAACTTAAAGACTTTATCTCAGTGCTATATCAGAATGTTGTGTGGGTGTGTGTATGTATTTACTTACAAAAATGAACCTTATCCTTCACTGGATTTATTTTATTTCTTACATAATTAGCAAGCTATTTTATTTCATTTCAGGCATAGGATACCTGAGAATGCATCTTTTTGAAGGGTAGAGCTTCTTGGGTGATAATAATTAAAATAACTGAATATGTTCAAAATGGGCTGGGATGGTATTTGCTTCATGTCAATCACAGGTGATTTATGAGTACTTTTGGAATAAGTCAGATTTCACCTCTACTTGAATACTTATGTGCATGGTTTCCTTCTGACCTCTAAATTAATTCTAACACTGTGTTTATATCAATATCTTGTCAATAAGCATATTGTAGCTTAAGAATTAACTTCTTATATACTTACATATACACATACATACATTATATCCACATATACTGTAAATATACATATATGTGCACAACTATGTACATATATATGTATACATGCATGTATGTATATATGCACACATACACACGTGTATATGCCACCAAGGCATTTGTTAGGCCCTCAAATATTATTTTTCTCCAGCTAGTACAGTATTGGATACCAAAATGTTGTTCAATACATATGTATCATATCCTGAATAAAGGAATGTTAAAATGAACTTATCATTAATCCAAAGAAACTAATTTTGAATGAAAGCTTCCATCAATCCACTCATTGCTTATTCTTCCTAATCCTTTTATCTCCCCCATTTATACTACAAAATGAACATGGAATCTTGACTGCTTTCTTTATGTACTGGTTTATTTATAGCCATTTCACCCTTCAATTAGAATGTGACATGACAAAAATAATGGGTTCTAGGTTTAATCATCAACAAAGCTCAACAGAATAGAAGGGGAAAATAAAGATACCATTCAGAATTCAAGAACAGATATCTGTGGATTAGTGAGTCCGTGTCTGCAGAAGTGATGTCAAAGAATTTGATTTGTTCTAGAGGAACTTCTACATTCCCACGTTGCTCATTGGTGGTCTCCGGATGGAGAAAGGCTTGCATTCCTGATGATAAATGACTCTTTGGTGCCAAACATGGTTATTCCTCGCTTTACTGGAGGGCTGTATCCCAAAGCAAAACAGTATCCATATCCTAAGGTAAGTTGAGTGGAATTGGTCCATTAATCCTGTCTTTTTGGGTTAGGGAACTGAGTGATGACAGTATTGCTAATACCTAGAGGATTTGTCTCCAAAGAGTGGCAGAGGCTATACTTCTTCCTGCTTTCAGTTTGTCATTTGATATCTTACACTGGCTTCTCTCGAAGACATGGAGGGTAAGGTAGGATACCAACATGACACTTGTTTTGATGGCCAAAATTCATTTTAGGAGTTTTCTGGTATGATAACTTTTTCTCATTTTTGCTTTCCTATATTTCCTTCTCTCCCTTTAGAGATTCTTTATTCCCACTTTTTTACTCCCCCTCCCACTTCCCTTTTTTCTCAGCAGTCATAATGTCTAGTGCAGGTTTTACAATCAACTAGCTGTGTGAAAATGGGCAATTCAGTCATCTCCCTGAGCCTCGGTTTATTTAGGAAATGAGAAGGGAAAGCTAGGTGATCTCAAAGTACCTGTGTAGCTCTGAAGTTTTGTGACTTTGTGATTCTCTTTTTATTTTCTTTGCTGTTTCTCCTTTTGCCCACTCTTTTTTTGTTGTTGTTGTTTTCTCCCTTAAATTGTCAAATGCAAATAATGCTGATCAACAGTAAGTGATGTCAGGATCAAAGGTCAAGTTTGAGCATTCTTTCAACTAGGGGTAACAACAAAGGGAATGATTGCCCAAACTTTCCATGTTCTATCCCTCCACTCCCTCACCTATACATTTAAAGCATTCACTATAGTCATTATGGGAGAAAGATCATTAATGGGAGATTATGACACATTTTCTCTTGATTATTTCCCATTCTGAAATTTTGCGCAAAAATGTTTGGGAAAGAAAAAGAATGATACAATACTTTATGGTCTCCAAACACCCTTGACCTTAAAGTAGTATTCTCAAAAATTATTGCTTATAATTAATCATGCACAAAAAAGATACAAATTAATATATAGGTTTTTAATGTAAATCTACTAGCATACCGTAAAATGAGAAATATTTTGCAATATGATTTTTATGAGATTGTGAAAACTGGGTTGATTAATATGTCACTAGACATTCTACTCCCTTGCCCCAGATACATATAGCCTAAGGTGCATCTGATACAGAGATTAGGCATTGCCCCACATCCCAGGCACTTGCCTCCTGTGGTTAGAGTCAGGGTTAAGTTTCCTGGGCCCCTGCCCATTATTCCTCATTCACTCTTTGGCATTTATGAAAATATTCTGATTTCAGTGGTCTAGACCACCCACCTTGTCTTTTCTGTCAGATGACAGGACAATCACTATACCAACTCTTTGCCTAAAACCTTAAGTAAATTTGAGCACATCTTATTCAATATCTGATCCTACCTATGAACCTGGGGAGATTGTGGGATGAGGTACCTCCCATGCTGTTTCTCACTGGTATCTTTTCTGTTGTTATTCAGAAACATTTTAGTCCCCTCAAGACTTGTATTATTTTCTTTTCATGAACCATTTCTAAAACGATTCCACAATATGCATAGTCAAATAAATAAATTCCTTCATTGGCTGTAATATGTTTACATACATGCATGTGTTCATATAATATGTATATATACATACATATGTGTATATGCATGCATGTTTGTGTGTACATATGTATGCATGCAAGTATGCATTATTTCTGTACTGTAAATCTATCATCTGTCAAGAGGTAGCTAACATTTCATAATGGTTCCTTTGGAATCCTAGTTGGTCATTGTTTTGATCATAATTTTTACAACATTCAAAGTTATTTGTTTTTACGGCATTATTATTTATATAAATTATTATCCTTATAATGTCCTTTTCATTCCTGATCAGCATATAAAGTTTTCAACATTTTTTACATTAATAATGATGTCATAGATTATTCTTCTAGTTCTGCTTAGTTCACTCTGTATCAGACTTTTCCTTGTCTCTTTGAAATCATTTGTTTTCTCATTTCATACAGCACAATAGTATTCCATTAGTCCATTACATTTACAAACCAAAGGATTTTTAGCTATTCCTCAACTGATGGGCATCTTTTTACTTTCCAGTTTATTTCCACCACAAATTGAGCTTGTAATAATACTTTTTTTTAATGCAACTTGATCCTTACCACCACCTTCTGGAGTAGGAAGATTAGCTGTTGTTATCCCCATTTGACAGTTGAGAGAACATAGACCCAGATAGGTAATGTGACTTTTCCTTTTTAATACAATTAGCAAGTGGTTGAGCCAGAATTTAAACCCAGATCTTCTGCCTCTATCTAGTTTTTCTTTCATTTCACCATGTGGACCATATACCTATCAGCAGATTCTTGCAAGTAGGAATACAACGAAAATATAGAGTTAAGTCCTTAAGTCTATTACCAGGAAGTCCAAAAGTTCAGGCTTTGGCTAGAGAAATAGGGCATTGTCTTTTGTCTCTATTGGTTCATGCTAGCCAACTTTTGTAAGCTTAAAAAACAAATATTTTCCTGCTGCCCCTTTGAGAAAATTTTTGTAAAATAAATGTATTCAAATTAAAAAGTTTTATAAAACTCTATTTAGAAAAAGAGAAGTAAAAGAATGCATAGTGTTATACTTCAAAGAAGACTAGAGTAGGATGAGGCTAAACCCATATCCAATCTGATGAAACTCTTGCACCTAAAAACATACTGAATTTTTTCTTAATTCAGCAAGATTCTGAGCCTATACAGTAATGCTTATTGGCAATTCATGAAAGGTTTGTGTCAGTCTATTTTTCTAACTTCAGATTAACCTTCTTAATTAAGACTATCTCTTTAATTTTAATTGACATGAAAATCACAACTAATTATTATTAAGCTTTTGTATCTCACAATCACAGAAGGAAAAAAAATCTGTTGATTTGATATCTTTATGGCAAATGTTATATTGAGGTGGAAAATAGATGAATGACAGTTTCAAAAGTTTAAAATAATTAAAAATTTTAAAAGGCAAACCTCATCTGTGCTTTGTTGTTGTTCAGTCATGCCTGGTTCTTCATGATCCCATTTGAGGTTTTGTTGGCAAAAACACTGGAGTTGTTTATCATTTCTTTCTCTAGTCCATTATAGATGAGGAACTGCAGCAAACCTGATTATGTGGCTTGTCTAGAGTCACACAGCTAGTGAATTTCTGAGGCCAGATTCGAATTCAGGAAAATAAGTCTTTCTGATTCCAACTTCAGTGTATCACCTATTCACCTATTTCCAAAACTGTTTGAACTGTAAGAGGATGATACAAATTGCTCAGCAATAAAGAATATAGAATGTCAAACACCTGCACATTTGAACACGTGAAATCAGTCAATTAGCAAGTATATTTTTTAGCTCTTGCTATGTGCCAGGCTTTGTGCTAGATGAGGCTACAAAATAAGATGAAAGTCATTCTGTGATCTCAAAGAGTTTATTATATAATGGAGGAAACTATTGGCACAGAACCATGTACAAAAGCAATAAACTGGATATAATCAGCAGAGAAAACATACCAGCATTAAGGTGGATCAGGAAGGGGTCTTTATAGGTATAAGTTCTTATATTTAGCATTTTAACTAAGACTTGAAGAAAGCCAGGTAATACAAAATGGATTGATGAATCAGAGATGATGTACTAAACTCTGTTTTTCATCCTGACCATTATTCCATGTGGTTATATGTCTATGCGTAAAGAGGTTTTATTATGTGTCTTATACAAGTGTTATCCTCCAAGATTATTCTATTAATATGTTACATGAATATTATATCAAGCTTAATTTTTTGGAAAAATTGTGTCACCAAATGATATCTTTAACTCCATAATATCCCCCCAAATTCCGAATAAAATAGTAAATATAAAATTAGAGAAATTTAGAAAATTAATTTATTTTAATGATAACAGAGTAACAGTCCCAACAAGATCATTCCTCCATTTCATCTAGCAGATTAAAAACAAATAAACAGAATTATAATTGACCAACTCAAATGAGAAGATTCACAGTTTGGAGAGGTTTTGTTATAATGATATTCAGAATTTTCTGAAAAAGACAGTAACATATAAATATTTCTCAAAATCACCAGAAAGTATTCTCTACACTCTTTGATCAAAATCTTCCTTTGGTAGAGTTGTGAAGTAGGAAAACTGTGTTGTAACCTTCTGACAAACTGATCTCACAATGTTTCATTTTCATTAACTCAGCAGTTACTGAAAACTAAATTCTCCTATAACCCATTTCCCTGAGTCCCTCAAAGACCTTATCAACAAATTTACCAAGTTGTTAATGACTATCAAAAATAGCAGCATTTTAACTCTCCCACATGAGCATCATATTTTGACTTAGACTGTGTTTTAGTAATCCCAATTCTGTTAACATAGATCTCTTTCAAATGCTTCTGTCATTTCCCTCTTCCCCCTTTATTGTATATTTTCCAATTCATTTACATCATAAAGCATCCAGCTCCTTCTTTAACACTTCCCAGCATACCCATTCCTCTTCCCTCTCTAAAAAAAAATCCTAGTTAACCTTGTAAGAACTATTCTTCCATCAAGGCTTCCAATCATACTAATGAATTGTCTGAATGTATTAACCAAAATTATTACAAAACTAGCTAATTCAGTCAATTACCTGAAGCTAATTTCAGAAGTACTCTTCAACAAAATTGCACGGTTCATGTAATTGGACTTTTTGTCCCTCATCTACCCATTATATTTCCCCTATTACACTAAATTCCTGCTGGCAATTCATGTTCTGATGCTGCCCTCAGGTCCTGTAATCTGGATGAAAGACAATTTTAAAAATATATATATTAATGTCAAATTGTTCATGCTATGATTTTAATAAATATTTGCACTTAAATTAGAGGAATATGAGAAGGAAACCAAAGGAATAAAATTTTAAATTATAGAAGTTTAGACCTAAAAGGGACTCTTAGAGATCATCTTGTATTGTTCCTTCATTTTACAAGAAAAGAAACTGGGGCCAAGAGAGTTGAAATGACTTGCCTCTCATTACATAAATTATTATATTTGAATTCATCTTCAATCCCACATTTTCCAATACCAAGTCTAGTTCATCTTCTGTATCATCTGACCTCTCATTTCTGCCAGAAAAGGGGTACTGTGGCATCTGGGAAGCGTGATATTTAGTGCAATAAGATATTCTTGATAACCCACAAATAATAAGAGTTGAATCAACACATATTTTGACTGTCTAATTATAGAACCAGTCCCATAGATGCCATTCTTGGGAAGAAAAAAAAATGATATTATCTACTGAATAGACTGTAGTCTATTCTAATGTTCAAATCAACATTAATTACTAAATGACTGAATTAATGATGGAATAAAAAGACTGAGTAGTACCCAGAAAAAGTAATGAAATCTATCAAGTCTGAATCTGGAGTAGTTTTTAGCATAGAGTAATTATGCATTTTTAAGGGGAAAGAAAGTGTTGTAATTATAAAAGTAGGTTTCTTGGAAGACTGAATAGTATAATGACATTTAAGCTAAACTTAAAGCCTGGTGAACTGAATTTGAGTTCTAACTTGGCTGCCCACTAGTTGTAACATAACAGATGGACTTCTCAGAATTCAGTTTATTCATCTGTAAAATAGACATAATCATATGTTCACTACCTGACTCACATAGATGTTGTGAAACTCAAATGAGATGTGTGTAAGATTATAATGGTGAAGCAGTATATAATAAGCTATTATTATTTCTTTGATTTTCTCTCTAAATTTCTAATGCTTTAAATATGTGTTATTACTTTCATTTTCTCAAAGGCTGGTCAAGTCAACCCAACAGTTAAATTATATGTTGTGAACCTATATGGACCCACTCATACTTTGGAGCTTATGCCACCTGACAGTTTTAAATCAAGGTATGCCATTTTAATTTAACTTTTCTGGAGAAATATTTTTATTTAAATAAATACTTGTTTGCGTCTTAGGAGGCAATCTAACCAAAAACAGACCTGAAGTTTTCTCCATTAGCTCTGAAATAAAGTCATCCGAGGAGTAATAGCCATCTAGGTGAATTTTGAATTTCAATGTGCTTAGCAATCGTATAAATTTAAGAGTGCTATGGACAGGGTGAACTATACCTGTGACAGAGAACTGATAGAACTAGAGCAATTGTTATGAAAGGTAATTTTCAATAGACATTTCTTCCTGAAAACAATACTGGGCTTAAAAAAAATATTTTAAATGATGTTCTTTTGAAAAAGCACAGTCACCAAAATATAAACATTTTCCCAGATGTTTTGCTGCAGCTTTCTGTTGTCAACATTGTAATTTTTCTCTGTCCAGGATAATTTAAGAGGATTTTATTTAGAAGCTACAAACATACTACTTGCAGTGAGTATAATCATTCAAGGGGTGGAATGTCATTAAATACTTTAGGTTTAAGGACAAAAGCCTAATATGAAATGTGAATGAAATCTACAAGAAGGAAACAAATTCTTAAGCATCCTGCCATCATATTTTCCACATGACAGGATTTCCACAGGATTATAGAACTAGGTAACCACAACTGAAGGAAAATATTATTGCCTATATTATAGCTCTTTAAAATAATCCAATAAAATTGGAGATTCTCTGCTTAAATTCTCCTCTAATACCACACTGTGATGAACCTGAGTTCTTGAAGCATATCATATAGTATATCTTCCATACTTGGAAAGAATTTGAGTTCAGGCCCAGAATGATGGAGTATATGCTTCCATTCTGAGCACTAGCTTTGCCAAATCTATGAGGCTTATCACTAGATTGCCTATAGGGTCCTATTTTTTAGGCTCTAAAAACCCTTGATAATAATCTACTATGAAAAAAGGGACTCAGATCTGCATCAGTGAACAGACTACCCCAATTAGTGAAAGTATCAACCCTTGTGATATTTTAAAAAATAAGAATAATGGGAGCACTAGATATATTTAGAAAAAATAAGGTCATTCATTGGACTAAATAATATATGGACATAATTTTCGTTCCAACATCTGCACAAAAATTTGGCAATAAGATCAATTTTATGATGCTAATCTGGATTTCAAAGGATTGTTAGAAAACTTCAATAACATGAATCTATGCATGTATTTTAAAAGTACATAATAATTTTAAAATATGAATTGCTATCTTCATTACTAATTAAAATAGCTAATTGTTGCTCTCAAAATCAAAATGCTTTCTTCTGGGAATGACTAAAGAAAAGGTACCTACCCACATTGCTTTCGGGACAAAGGGAGTCTAAAAGATAGGGAAGCTATAGAAAAGTGTGTTCACTTCATTTTCATGATCTTTCCCAAAAAAGCAAGATTACATATTAATTTGTTCTGAATATAAAAATCATAATATGAAATGCATATAAAAGAGAAATATGAGCCTAGGGTTCTGTTCGATTGAACCTCTTCTTCACACACATACACACAAACATAATTAAAGACTCGATTTTGAAAAAAACTGAGATCGCCTCATTTCCATCAACAGCTACTATTACAGAGGAGTGATAAAGCATGCTACTATTCTGTTGACAAGGAGGTGAGGTGCTCAAATTGGAGAATCAGAATATATTTGGAACATGACCAGTGTGGGGATTTATTTTGTTTGATTGTGCATATATGCTACAAATAATACATTTCCTGTTTTTCTTTTCTTGTAAACTAAAGGGGATTGGAAGAGAAAAGGGAAAAGGTATTTTAAAGTAAGATAAAATAAAAAGAAAGAAAAAAAAGGTTATTGAAACATCTTTTTAAAACACAAGCAAGATATAGGAAAGGCCAGAAATAATCTATGACAATTTTGAAAGCTATGTGTTAGATTTACTATATACTTAAAAGGAAAAACAATCTGTATGTAAAAGAGTTTTGTGGTTTCGTGTACACAATTCTTCTACCCATCTACTTTATGTATGGCCATGCTCGTTTTATTGAATGTTTGTTAAGTTCAGAATTTTAAAACAAGAAAGGGATGGATAAGAAGGAATTACTTTTTGGCTTAGTTTTGCATTCCAGGGCATAGTAGATAAGGATGTAGAATAAGACCAAAACTTATCAGAAGAGGGAAAAAATCTCTCATCTTTGATCTCAAATCCTTATTCCCAAATTTGGGTGTGTAATTTACATTCATAAATCTTTATATTTAATATTGCAATGGGGATAATATACATTTTAATTACACATACATTATTTCATAGGACAAAATTAATAGCAGGGTTTTTTTTTTCCTAACAATTTTATAAAATGGAAATCTCCTTTTCTCCCATTCTCAATTCCATACTTGGTTAAATGATTATTGAAAGGCGTTATATACCTCAAGCCCTTTTTCTGGGATCAGTATTCTAAATCAGCCAGGAGCAAATAACACAATTGAGAGGTGTATACCATTTCTCTTTCTAGCCAACAGATGTCTTTTAAAACCTTCTAGTTCAACCACCTAAAAACCTCTCTTCTATACCTGGTGTCTTGACATTGCTGACTCCTGCAGTCATAGAAAGTTGCTTATGTTTCTGTAGGGATATGTAAATTATATTGAAAAAAATAAAAATTATCAATTTATTGGTGTATAACAAACTATACAACTTTTTACTTATAAAAAACATATTATGCAACTTCTCTTTTTGCTGCATTCACTGGCTCTTTCAGATTTAGCATTGAGTTCACAAAATTTCCACACGTTATTTTTAATTCTTGATTTTGTAATGAGATGGAGCACATTGTCTCTTGATTATACATACCTTTGAAAAAATAAGTTTATTTTTCCAAATTCAGTTTCATGTGTAGCCTATAGATTTTCAACAGTTTTTAAATCAAATTAATTCCTAGACTCTTGAAGTTTATTTCCATATTTAGGATAAATTTCTTAGCCTTTCATTATATATGATATGTTTCCAGGATTTGCTACAGCATTTTTATATATCAACAAGTTTATCAAAGTTCATTATTTCTATAACAGGGCAAAATCCCTGTAACAAAAGCCCTATAACAGGGCAAGAGCCAATGGAATTTTTTTTGAAGTACCCAACTATTTTTTTTAGGAAAGTTGTCAAGTCTGTTGAAGATATCCAGATCACCTGGAATCCTCCTGATAATAGTTTCAGCATAGGATTGAATGAAAAGGAAAGTCATCAATTTTTTTAAAAAGACATTTTTTAGCCATTCCTCAGAACTCCAGTCCCTGTATTATCTTGCCCTTGAGGGCATTATTTCTCTGTTAGAAGTTTTTATTGCTATTGTTGTTGTTCTCTTTTATTTACTTTTAAACTGGTATTCCTTTCTAACTCTGAGAAGCCTATAGTAATGTTTAGGAATTAGTAACAGGCATTTGAGCTGCCAAGGCATTGCTTATCTTCTAAGGATAACTGGGCTCTTTTGCCATAAGAGTTTATAAATTCTTAATGCTGTTTCTTGTTATTGTTTTGCTTTCAAGTGTACTTTCTGTTATTCTTCAGTGAGGATCATCCTATTCCCTGTGACTGAATGCTTCTTGAAATGCTTCACTTCCTCCATAGCAATGTCCACTGCAACATATTTAATGGTTATTAAAATATACTTTTGAGGAACTGCAAGCAATGCAGTGTGTCTGGGGATCAGTTTTCATGTGGGTTGCCCTTTATTTAATAAATACAGTGAACTTAGCAATTGTTACTCTAGTGCCAGTGTCAAAAATGTCATCCTCGGAACAGTATTCACTGACTTTGACCAACATGACTATCAATTGACAATGACTCTCCTTTATCTTTTTCCTTCTTTATCCCAATATCTTTACCAGAAGTCACTTCAAAGTCAAGTCACCTAATTTCTTTGCATTTTTTTTCCTCATCTGCAGAATGTGAAATTGAGGGACTTGAAAGTCCCTTTCCCTTTCTGTATTATTCTTTGATTCCTTGGAAAGTAACTCAGGATTTTGGAGAACTGTACATCTTAATATATTTTCCTACTTTCTATGTTGTTTCATGGATCTATTTCTTAATATTTGTGAGTGGGCATAACTGTCAGAAATATTGTATTTATCTATACCTCCATGTTTACGAATGAGGAAACTATCTGTTTTCTCAGAGAGTGACTCACCCAATTAACATCACACTGCTAGTTATTATAAGAGGTAAAGCCACTAGTTTCCTCTAGACCTTGCTGCCTGTCTTACATAGTAACCAGTATAGTGTAAATTCTAGCACTGCTGCTTAGAATCTGTGCTTGTATTATATATACTTCACCTTGGAGTAGTCAATATCTCTGGCTTCAGATTCTTCTACTTGATCTCAAAGGTTCCCTTAAGTTTTAAATATTATTTTCATCTCATCCACTAAGCCTAGGAGGTATCTTTCCTTTTAATTACAAATTTCCTGTCAATGATATAATGAGCTATGATCTATTCAGATTTAAAATCAAATCATATTTTTAATATTGTCCTAATAACTTTAGAGGAATGAAATACCATAATAAAAATATTTTTCCCAACCAAGTATTTAGGTTTTTCTCATTGACACTTAAATATTTTCTCATCAAATAGACTGGGGAGTGAGAGAAAACCACGTTACAATCAACAAGTTCTTCATTGATAGATTTCCATAGAGCCATCAATTTTGATGAGAAGCAAACTTTATTTTCACTAGTCTTTAGTTTCTTCTACAGTATTTTGTATTTTATTTTATGCATTTATAAACATCACTCTGAGAAGGGATCTATAAGCTTTAACAGGTTTCCATGGTATCCATATACTCACAGAGAAAAAAGAAGAAAAAAGTTAAAAGTCCTTGCTGTGATCTCTGGCTGCATAATTGCATGTAAATGGAGTTGGCCTTGAGAATTTACATTGATAATGGGCTATAAAGTCAATGGGTACTGGTTTAACTGCTGGTCTGCCTGAAACCCTACCAACCTGCCAGCCTACGCGCTGGGAACACAAAACTTCTGCTTAGAACTGCTTAGATTTTCTTTTCCAGACCCCTTTCATTCCTTCATTCCTTCTTGGACTTGAATACCACTTCATTTAAACTGCTTGTTTCTACCTCTATGACTCAAGAAGACCAAATCCTGGGAAAACCTCTTAAGACTTCAGGAGTCATATAGAGTACAAACAAGCAGGTAAGTCTATATGAAAGAAAGGGAAATTATCTGTTTTAAGCTTTCAGAAGAAACCTATATTCCCAATAGGAAGGCCAAAAAAGTGTGATGGCTACAAAGAAAGACATCTTCCTTCTCTTTCCTTCAGATAAATATACAGTGTTCTGTCTGCGTATTCCAAAAGAAGCAATTAGATGGGGATTCTAGGAGGCTGCATATTAGCTTCCTGGTAGGGAATCTATTAGCTGTCCGCATTTTTGTCGGACTGTTTATCAACTTAGGGTTTTAATGTTGTTTGTTTTGTATAAATATCTTTTTTTAAAAAATTGAGAGATTTGAGGTCATTCATTGATTTCACAAATCCCATTTGAAAGCTTTTTATCACCACTAAAATATCCCCCACTGGATATGAAATGGGGCCAATTGTTTTGTTATGAAGACCATATAATTGGGCAGACTCTGGTCCTTTGCAGGACTCAGAATGCCTTCTAGTTCATAAAAGTTAAAATACAAAATCATTTAAGAACCTTATTGTACTTATTTTAGAACTTTTTAAACTTCAGTTAGATAAAGATAATAGAATTTATGACAAGCATGCCAAGATTTATGCACCTTTAAATATGGATTATTATGGCTTATTTTTAAAAATCATAACTATTAGATATATGCTTTATCTCCAATACTTGATTATAAAATCCTACTTATCTCAGCTTGTCCCTCCACTACGCCTAAGATTATTGTGTACAAAAATGTTCACTGACTGAAGTACCTTATTTCTGATTTAAATGTTATTAATAACATTAATATTTACAGAGAAGAGTGCTAGGTGCTGGGGTGGAAACAAAGTTGAGATAACACAGAGACCCTCCTCTAATGGAACTTATAGGAATATATAGTAAAAAAGTAACTACAGACATTTAGAAAGGTACAAAACAAAATGCTATTTTATGACTGAGTGGGGAAAGGTCTCTATAGAGGGAATCAGGAAGGCTTCATGGAAGAGGTAGGTTTTAAAAGACATTTTAGAATTTTATAAACAAAGAGGGAGAAAATAGCATTTAGTGTAGGTAAGGAAAGGTATATAGGGTAAAAGTAACTGGAAGATCAATGAACTGATGGGCATGATATGAAGTTGGCACAAGTATATGAAGAACTGTGAAATTCAGCACTGAAGATTAAACTTGAATTGGAGAGAATTTGGAGTCACTGACATTTTTGAGCTGAGGAGTTGCCCTACCAGTTCTATAGATAAGGAAGATTATTGCTACACTTTACTATATCAAAATGATTCCACAGCTTAATATGATACTTGCGTAATGCTCCCGAGTAAAATAACCATGTAATTTCACTTAGGAAAAATTTTATCCTCATCACTATCTTCTTTGAACTCTCCTATGAAAGATATTTCAGTAAGTACAAATGCATCCTCTAACTGACATTAACTCCTATTTTGTTTTTGCCAACATCTTTTTTGCTCAAAAAATGGAGTATTCTAAAGAATATCTACTTGGTAAAAGGATGAATTTATAGAAGCAAATGTCCGGACAATAATAACAAAAAAAATTACCTGCAAAAATGGTAGGATATTTTCTCCTCTTCCTAGTGACATCTGTGTTTTAAAGAGTTAATGAGTCTCTATGGAAGATAGGTAGAAACATTAGAAAAGTAAAGATTGGGATTATTTAAATATATAAACTAGGTCGATGATTGATTTCATATGTAAAGGATTCTCTTTATAATGACTTCTACCAGCTCCATGACACCTGAGAAGTGGTTATAAGGCAGCATTCGGTAACTGAGCTTTTGGAGCCCAGTATCTTGGAGACATTTCCAGATCATCTCTGCCATGATTCCACTGCAATCACTGTGTTAAGTGGAATCATCTGTGGGGAAAATAAAGTTTTAATTTAGCATCATATGCATTGGAGTTTTCTTAGGTCTGTACTGCATTTACCTACTATGTTTATAATATGGAGGTTTTCTAGAATGATATAGACAATCTAGATTAGGGAAGACACATTTTTCTATTATTGTAACAACACAGAGGATGACTGTATCACATTGTCCTATTTTCTTACTCTACCAAAAAACAGAGACCAAATTTAGTTTATGTCCTTCAAAATTATATTAGACTTTTAAAGAACAGCAGAGATACAGGTGATGGTGAAAATTAGCAGGTGGACGAGACAATCATTCCATTCATTTAACTTATAATTGGCAATTGGCAAACAGCTCTTCATAACCCTGAAGCCCTGTGAACTATTTAGGATGCCCAAACAATCTCATATTTTAGTTTGAGACATGGTAATGCCAAAAGAATTTGTCTTTCTTCTAAAATTAGTTTAGTAAATTGCTTTGAGTAGAGGAAATAAGAGCAACTTGTTTGTTTCTATGTTGATTCTGATAGTTTTTTTGATTGTTTAATGGATCAATTAATACTGGAGAAATAACATATAGAAAATGTTCATATTAACCAGTGGATTTTCTCACTTTAGTAAGAAGGAATCAACTTAGTTTTCTGAACAAATAATTTTAAAGCTCTTCTTACTTTCTCATCTTAAACTATTATTATTTTTTTCCTCAAAACGACAATTTTTGATGGAAATTTGCATATGCTACATTTTATTATGTTGTATTTAAGATTCTGATACAGTAAAGAAAGACATGTATTATAACTCTTGCTATATGATGCTGAATATTTTATCTTAAAATTTGTGTCCAAACTAGAGAATATTATATCACCATGGTGAAGTGGGTGAGCAACACCAAGACTGTAGTGAGATGGTTAAACAGAGCTCAGAACATCTCCATTCTGACTGTCTGTGAGACAACTACAGGAGCTTGTAGCAAAGTGAGTATGTGTTCTCTTCCTTGTTTCATTCAATTGGGAATGTTTGATGTCTCCTTCCAAAGCGACATCTGGAAACTTTTTTCTATAAAATCATTGCTGCTTTAAATAGAAACACAAAGGGAATAAATGTGGACTCCAAAATGCAACCATTCCAAGCAGTGCCACTGAGAGTCCTTTGATCTTCACAGCTTCCTAGAAACAGTGGAGAATATTGATCCTCTAGGTCAAGAAGAATATACTTTTCTTTCACGTTTTTTGAAATAAAAATATTATAGGCAGCAAAGCCACATTTGTTAATATTCTAGGCTGTGTTTCTGATCCCATAATCTTTTCCCAAGAATGAAACAATTACCTTAAATAATTATTTGAAACTTCATTAAACTGAGAATTTTTTTTTAACTTTTCTTTCTCTTCTTTGAACAAATGCTGTCTGTAGAGTCTACAATGTTGGGGGAGGAGGAGAGGAGGCAGGTGATATTTATAAAACGTAATTTAAGAGAGGAAAGTGGCTGTTCTTCAAATGGGCCAAAAAAGCAATTAAAAAGTTGAATTTAGTTTTACTAAATGGTTCTTTTACATTTTGTTTCATTCTCCCCTCCTCTTGCTCACACCAAAATAAAAGAGTTTACATAAGGAAAGTCTACATCTCTATTACCTGTGACTAGCACTAGAAGGTAGGGCAGGTAAATGACAATTAAATTGAATGATTTTGTTTTTGTTCCTACTAAAAGAAATACTTCCAATGTCCAATTAATCAAACATTTTGCAGCTTTATATGGACATTGATGTACTCATACACATGCACAGATACACACTTACAAAAGTTGACAATACAACATACATGCATGCATGTATGCTCTATGTGTATACATACACTCACTCATAATATACATAAATACTCTGGAAAAATCAAGAATACATGTTTCCCTCTATATGTTACATATAATTAAAATGCCAACTATATACATGTATGACAATTAAATACACATATTCATATATATGTACATATATATATAAATCTATGTCATTTATATACACTTTTAAAAGGTGGATATATACATATATATAAGTGTGTATATATAAATATGCATATATCTGTGTACATTTACACATGTGCATACCCACACATATAAACATGTATGTGAACACCAAATTTGTTTCCAACTGATCATGCCTAAAAAAGTTGCATTTTTCTTTACTAATTAACTTACTGAGTAAATAGTCACTAAGATGAACAAAAGGAAACCAAAAATAAACCAAAGCAAAACCTTAAACTTTAATTATTCTAGCATTAGGAAAGAGAGAAAAATCATTTCTTTCACATTGAAATTATATGCTTTGGCAAAGAGTGAAAGGGTAAATAAAGTGGATTCATATATGAAGACAGTACCAAATTTATCCTTCATTAATAGGACAATTGCAACTCTCCCTTATATTTTGCCTGCATAGAACAGGCCTCTCACATCTTAGGTTTAATTGTTGCTTTTTGTTAATGTGTCATACGGAGTCTCATATACAATCACAAATGAGTTATTTATCTGAAAGTGTCCACATTATCTTAATTAGGGATTCCAAACTACTCAACATTTTATGATGTTTTGCATGTACTGTTGATTAATGTGCATGTTCAAGAAAATTTTAGAAAATTGTCAAAGGAAAATGGTCAGAGATGAATATACTTATTGTGGATTAAAATGCATAGCAGCATGTTCAATCACAGTCCTATTTACTGGAGAACAGCAATTATGTCTAATGAGCAATGAACATTTTTAAGGGTTGGAACATGGGTGAGGATCCTGCGGCCTTGAGACTACAGGTGACCCTCCAGGTTTATTCTATGAAATTTGGATTCAGTCAAAGGACCATGCTTGAGGACCTAGAGGGTCACATGTGCCCTCAAGGCTGCAGGTTCCCGATCCCTGAAACCATTAGAATTTCAAGTACCTTCTTTCACTTCCACTTAGTAGATATCACCAAAAGATCTATGACTACGACTGCTATATTCTGAGCATTGAAATACATGTTCAGTATGTCCCTTATGTATGCTTTTAATTGTCTTGTTGTGTTAGAAAGGGTTTTTAAGACAAAGAGCTTATCCCCTTAATGGAATAGCTGCTAGTAACTTCACAAAATTCTGGAATTACTCATGATCAACTGTGATATGAGGAGCCAGCATTGTAACTCTTCACCAAATTCTCTGTAATGTTGAATTATAGTAGTCTGATTTTTACAAGATTTTGTTTGCCTGGTGATAAATCTATATTTATACTGAAGGTTAGGAGAGATTTGAACAAAATAATGAAACATAGGCGAGCAGTATACCATTTGTGCTTAGTTCAATATAATAGTTGAGATATAGAAACAGGTGAAAGGATAGTGTTGTGGAATGAGAGAACTGATTTCTTAAACCATTCCTAATAATAAAAATTTTTAAACATTAAGTAGACTAATTCATACAGAATTAACATTTCCAAGGATTCAGTTGTCAAATTTCAGCATATCAGGGTAAAACCTTTGTCCATAAAGCACCAAATGCGAACAGAATTCATGTAAACATTGCACTGAGTTATTGACAAGTTGCTACCTTATGTTTTCTTGTTTGAATCAACATTTTTGTCCTCTCTCTTATGAGAGAAATATATAAATCTCTCATAAAGTAGATTTTTAAATGAAGGTATGACATTTAAAACTTTTAAAACTGAAGCATTACTCACAAAAAATGAATACTTTATACTGAGAGTGAAAATGAGTAGAAAAATGTCCATGTCAGCATTTTAAACCTAAAAATTGTGTGCCAACTTCTTTTGAAGAACCTAACAATTTTTACTTGCCAGCTGAAGCTGAGAGGTAAAAATTCAAAATTGGCAGGGGTTTAAAGCCACTTTATCTTAAGAAATCGAAGGAATCTTTTTATTTTTTTAAGATCTTCTATCTGGTGGTATCCTGCTTAAATTTCTGAAAGAATTCAGTAAAGAGCTGTGTTCAAAATCATCATGTAAACACCCTTTCCTATTAAAGCATTTAGTTACTCTTTTTTTTTTTTTTTTTAATGATGATAGGGAACAAAAGACTTTTCTAGTACTCGGTAGTAATTGAATAGGAAAAAGTAAATCTAAAAATAACAGTAAAAATCCCATTGATGAATGCAACTATTAGTTTGTTGATTTCTCAGTTTCTCATGGAATCAATTGTTTCTTTTCAGAAATATGAGATGACATCAGATCTGTGGCTTTCTAAGCAGGTATAGTATGTATGATATCTTTAACTTATTAATTACTAGGCATTTGGGCTGTCTTATTAATCCATATCTTTCTGATTTTAAAAGTTGTACCAGTTAGGTAAAACTAAAAATTCCTTAAGTTGAATAGAAATAAAGCCTCTTTCTTTTAAAAATTTATCTTGCATAGTTTTTATTTTTTATTTTTCATTATATGTTACTCTTAACGTGTATATGTGTGTATACACACATATATATATAATGTACAAAATATTTACACATGTTACATATATACTACAGATTTTATATACTTTATGGGTGGAGAGGTTATATAAAAAAAGAAATATATATATATATGATTTATTAGTGTTTTTATGGTACATGAAAAATGCAGTAAGTATCTGAGATGATTAGTTGTATAACTCAGTAAAGAAATCCTACTGCATTGGCCAAAAATTTCTTTTAAAAAGGAAATGGAATTTAAGGTTTAACCTAACCAGATAGGTCATTTCCATTAGTCAACTTAACTTTTCTTTCCCCAGGAAATGACAGTACTTCATGTGTCCTTAATAGGAGCTTCATAAGTTTTGACAGAATAAATTAATCTAATTCTACCTGTCATTTCAAAGGTGAGGCAATTGAGGGCCTGCTGGGTTAAATGACTTTCCTAATGTCAAACATCTAGTTAATAGCATAGCTATGATGAGATCCCAGGTCCTCTGGGCAAAGCCATAAGTGAGAATTCTAGTGCCTAGGGCAAAATCAGGTGAGAAGATTGTCAAATAGGGAATATAGGATGTACTAGTAAAGTACCAGAAGTGGCAGGAGGAACCTTATGGCTCAGAAAATCTCACTTCAGCTTCAGATGAATACTGACAGCAATTCTATGATTAGTTTAAGGAAGTGGTTCCTGTAAGGGGCATTGGATTCCACAGAAATAGCAAGAGATTACACAACCCTGTGGGGAAAACAGCTACTACAAAGTAGAAGAATGTTAGGTAGACAGACCTTCTAGGTGAAGTTTGCCTCTTGTTTATAAAGTTATAATTTGTTAACTGAGAGCTTATAAACTCCATTCTAGTCACAACTCTATGTCTGACTTCTAGTCCAGGGTTATTTCTACTACACCACATGAAAAGAACTTGAACAAATATTAAACACAACCATTTCCCATGGGGGATTCATAATTATTTCCTCAAGAGAAAGGACTAATAGATGCAATATTTACTGAAATTATTAATACTTATCAAGATAAATAATGGTTTCATTGCTATGTTTAGATCTTCATGTTTTTGTGCAAAAAAAAAATCATTATTTTTGTTCTTATTTGTGGGGTAAACAAGCAAATATAATAAGTTATGGGGTTGAATTAAAATTTTTGGTTGCTATATAAGTTTATTTACTTGTGTGTGGGATGGCTCAGATCCCTACTTAATTAATTACTCAGAGGCCTCTCAGAGTGATGACAGAAAGTTGATTTATTCGATTCTCGAGAAGTGGGGCAATCCTGTACCAGTTCACCTGGAGTAGGAAAGCTGAAGACAAAGAAAAGACAGTTATTTATATAGACCCTAATGCAAGTCCCTCCTCCCCTCACTGAACATTATCCTCATTAGCTGAGAATATGATCTTACATTCTAGACACGAAATCTAACCAATCCCTTTTGAAATGAAGACATCAAAGAATTATGTAAGTTTTATCCAATCATTGAGACCCTAATGTACTACACAGTTTTATATCCTTATATGGAATTATTCCACTCTAAAAATATTGTAACCTTGAGCCTCTTGGTCTTACCTCACCCCTGGGAGAAGAATTACAATCTGAGAAGTCTTCACTAAACCTATTGCACTCACTGGCATTCTCAAAAAAATGCACTTAGTTAATATAATATCCAAGAAGGAGTCAGAATCAGTTTTCCACTTTTCATAAAATTGAGTTAGATACCAAAATGCAAACAAACAAACAAAAAATCCCAATGATATATGTTTTAGTAATTCAGTATAAAAAACTAGTGGTATTTATACTTATCTAACTTTTCCCGGACTGATTTTTTTAATGTAGCACCAATGTATATTATCTTTTGGAATATGCTGTTTTCAGTTTAATCCAGATGTAGGCATACATGATGCATTTTTTTTTTTTTTTTGGTAATCAAAATGTCTGGAATATTTTGATCCTCTTGTAATAATCAATCAGACACTTGTTTTAGGAAAGGCAAAAAGGAGTTTATTGCTTTTTCATAAGAAAGGGTTCCCCCTTCGTTGCCTTAATAGCACCTGCCAGGGAGTACAAATACAGCTGAAAGTAAATTTATATAATCCCTAATCTGGAACCCCTACCCATTCACTGGCTCCTTCTCCCATTGTCTGGGCCTCAGAGCTCACAGTCTAAACTGGGAAACTTCTCCCCAAGAACAAAAGACAAAAAGGCAGGAAACAGGGAACTGTTAGCTCAGCAAAACCAGAAGGGAAGCAGAGAGAGGTGTAAGACGTAGACGAGGTTGGGACAAAGGGGGAGTCGGGCACAGTACAAGATATGTATGTTACAAAGTGTGCTTCTGTACAAGTTTAGCTGGCTGCAGATGTTCAAGGGAGATCAGTCTCTCACAAAACCAAGTAGTCCACAGCCATGTAGAGACTGAGTAGGCAGGTGAGAAGATTTATGACTTTTTATTATTGTTACTTATTGCTTTGGGGGGGAGTGTTTTATGTGGGGGTACCTAATTATATGCAAAGCGGAAAATAAAGCCTGACATTGTAAGCCTACTATAATAACAAGAGAAACACAAAAGTAAACCCAAAAGCTCATTCATTAACATTTTGGTCAAAAAAGGGGAAAATGGCCAAAACGATATTATCAAATCCTGTGATAAGTCAAAACTATGCAGAAATATTTCCTGAGAAGATACGATTTCACAAAACAGTAGTAAACATTGATAACAAATATGCTCAACTGAAGTTTTAGCGTGTTTATCAATTGATAGAATCTATTAAACAGGTTAAGTAATACAGTGCTACCAAAAGGCATTTCGTAGACAATACACATAGAACTCAGCCAGCAATGTGTCGCAAAAGAAGCATTGAACATATCATATTGTTGTTGGAATCCTGTTTGCCACTGGATTTGTCTTGATTTTTTTTTAATGAAGTAGATCAGCTTTCTTACCAACACATTTATTGAATTAAAATCCATTTTTGTAATAGTAGCATTGCTATCCAAGTTCTATCAGACAAAAAAGAGGACATATCATTTTTGTTATTGCTATTATTATTATTATCATCACTAACTTTTTTTTTTTATTTCAGGTCTCATCTTGTGTATTTTGCTTTGTTTTTAAAGTTTTTTCCCCCATATACAACCTAATTTGATTGTCACAACAACCTTTTGTGTTATAGTAGGCTCTATTATTATCCTCATTTTTCTTAGGAAGATTTTGCATATTTTCCTGATTTTACATATTGAGTCTTGAGGCAGTCCTGTGACATTTTCAGGTCAACAAATCTAGTAAGTGTCATCAGTAAGATTCCAACATAGGTCTTAATGACTCCCAAGGCCCAAAGTCTTCTCTGAAAGACATTTTGTGTTGCTAAATGCTATATTAAAAGATTATGACCTTGCTCCTGACCTTTAGGGCAATTAAAACCTTCTAACTATTGCATTAGATCTTTATTAGCTACTGTAGGAATAATACAAAAGAAAGAGAAGTCTTTTAAAACCTTGCTTTGGAGGAATTATATTCAACCAACCAAGTCAACATTTTCGATAAGGCCCAGATTTCATTGTGTCCAATGAACTGTCTTTTTAGGTTGAAGGCTGTAAAATAATCCACAGAAAGAGACAGTGAGAAAGTTCTTGGTTTGAGTAACAAAACACTGTATGTTGCCACATCTGAATCCTGGTCTTTCTTTAAAAGAATGGGTGGAAATATAAGTATTCAATTCAAGCTGTAACTTTTGCATAACACCTTTAAATTAACACAGAAATGTATCCAAATTGACCTCACCAAATGACCTGTAAAAGAATAACTATTTTTCTGTCTCACCCAAACATGAGGTGGGACTAATGTGGTAGAAAGGACAACTGAGGTATTATTAAGCAGATCCCTCTCACCTTTATACTCGTGGCTTATGTTCTGTGCCATGGAGAGTAAACTCAAACTTAATGATCTTTGTCAACCTTGTACTTCACAGCCATTAATTGCTGCCCTTTGTTTTTGAGGAAGGTGATGCTATGACATGCAGTTAAATTGGATTTAAGTGAGGGAAGGCTGTGCAAAGTCCCCAGCCTCACTTTCTCCTCTGGAGACTTCTGGGTCCAATAGTGAGATATAGATCAGGAGGACTAAAGATAGTCAGGGATGTGGTGAGAGACCATTGCCTTTTTAAGCTAAGGTCTTTCCCAAGTCTCAGTTTGACTGAGGCAACACCTATTCCAAGAATGAGCTCTATTACCTAGTTTAAAAAAAAAAAATCAGTCTGGGAGGGGAAGACCTCAAGAGTTTCTTGCAAAAACAAAAACAATTGCTATCCGCATTCATTCTGAGCAATAAGGGCAAAAACAATGACCAAGTGGACTTGGGCGGAGACCTATTGTTAGTCAATCAATGAGAACCCAAGTGAATTGGTCTTCAGAAAGGAAAGAAAGAAGAGAAGAAGAGAGAAAGGGAGGAAGTAGATGTGTTGCCCAACTGGCCAGTTCCATTTGGGTCCCCTGTGAAGCAGCTCCTACTACTATTCAAAGAAGTTCTTGTTTGTCCATGGTTCCCAAAGAGGACAATGACAACAGGGAGGTGATGCCATGACATTCAGGTGAATTGGATTTAAGTGAAAGAGGGCTGTGCAAAGCCTCACTTTTTCTGATGGAGCCATCTGTGTCCAATAGCAAGACATAGGTCAGCAGCATTGGAAATGTCCCTCACTATTATTATAGGTGATTTTGAACAGGCTATATACTTATCCAGCCATATAGTTATTAGCCATTTACTTTATTTTCATCATTGCTAAGACATTCTTATTTACCAAACTAGAATTAGACTTTTCAGAGAAATTTGTGGGAAAATGATGAAGTATAGATTGCCCAAATCATCCTGACCTCAGTGGAGTTATCCAGAAAATGCTTTCAATGAAATAAATCAACTTTTCTCCCAACATTTTCATTTAATTACTAAAAATCAATGACTTTAGCTATTTAGGAAACAGTATTATTTCTATCTGAATTCCTTCAGATAAATAAAAGGGGATTCCCCAGGTATTTATCATAATTATTTTTCTTCTTATTTGCTAGTATCTTCCCACCAGAAACTATTATGTTTGTATTTTCTCTTTCATTTTTATAAGCATGTTCTCTATCCCTCTCCCCAACTGAATTAAACTTCTTAAGGCGAGGGACTGTTTTGTTTTTGTCTTTGCATCCTCAGTGTCTAGCATAGTTCTTTGGTAAGGCAGAGAAATAGTTATTGCCTTATTGGGCCTCAGGTGAGATCCATGCTGATACTTTTCTCTGATAATTTAAAGTTGATAGGGAGAAGTTATAGATTGAATTTTCATATTTCTACCTATTCCTTTAAAGAAAATCCAGGACTCCAAATGTGACACCGCGCAGTGTTTTGCTGCTCAAACTCAGAACTTACTTGCTCTGTTTTTGTGACCTGATGTGTATGTGGTTATTGAAATAAATTAATAACAGAAATCCTGAGATGTTCTTTTTAAATTTCTTTTTAGAAAACATGATTTAAATGAAATTATGACATTTGTAATTATAAATATCTCAAATTCCAAGTAGTTACTTGAGTTTCATCACTAGAAATGTGTAACAAAAAGCAATCCTCAAAAACTGATGAATATTATAATATGATGAATATTAGTTGGTATTTTTAATATGTTTCTATTCATGAGGAGGATCACATGATTTGAAAGAAAACTGATTGGACTGGGATCATGAAGAAGCATATTGTAGTGATTATCACAGCTAGCTGTGTGACTGAACAAGTAATTGCTTTTCTAGATTGATTGGACAAGATAATCTCTAAGTTAACTTTACGTCCTTTGAGCATTTAAATAGATATTTTGGCGAGGGAATTAATTTGAAACTAAAAATTAAATTTAAAAATAAATCTAAATAAAGTATATATTTATATGGATAACTCCTAAAATGTCATTTCATTGCAATGATTATCATATTTGTCAAGATGGTTATTACAATGATATGTATTTTAAAATAATGCATTGCAGCTTTACTAAGATGGATTCTCTAGGAAATTGTTTTTTTTTTAATATTCTAATAGCTATAAAGGAAAAGTCTATTATGAAAATAAATATGTAAACTAATATGTTACATAAAAGTGAAAAAAAATTCCAATGGAAGTGTGTGAAAAAATAAACATGCTATCTAGATTGTATATATGTTTATCAAATTTGCAAAAGACACTAACCTGTGTGGTTTAGCTAGCAAAATAGACAGGATACAAAAAAAGACCTTGACAGGCTAAAACACTGAGCTGAATCTAGTAAGATGTAATTCAATAGGAATGAATGTAAAGTCACATAGATGGTTTAAAAACTATTTCTCAAGTACAAGACAGGAAGAGATCTGGAAAGCATGTAGGGATTTTAGTGGAGTATAATCTCAGTGTGAGTCAGTAGCATAATATAGCAGTTGAAGAATGTAATGTAATCTTAGACTGCTTTCAGGGAGACACGTCTCCCAGATATAAGGTGACAGTCCCTCTGTATTCTGTTTCTGTCACATCTCATTGGGAGTATTATGTTCAGTTCTAGCAACTACTATATAAGTTTGACAATGACAAAGCAGGAAAGTGCCCAGAGAAGCACAAATGAGACATTTGAAGGGATGAGAGTATGTGCCATTTGAATATTGGTTGAAAGATTTAAGGGTCTTTAACCTGCAGAAGAATTATGGAACTCATAATATAACTGTCTTTAAATTTTTGAAGGATTGTCATAGGGAAAAAAGATTAGAGCTCTCCTGCTTGGCTCCAGATTCAAGCGCAATGAAGAAAAGTTACAAAAAACGCAATTTAGGCTTGATAGCATAAAAGCAAAAACATATTCCTGAGAGCTATAAATGCCAAAATATAGAACAGATTTCCCCCAGTGGTAGTAGGTTCTCACAGGTTGGAGATCTGCAAGAAAGTATGGGTATGTTGTATTATAGTCTTCCTCTGTCAGAAAAGCCTGTGCTCAAATCCTTTCTCAGATATATACTAGTTGTGTGGACCTAGACAGGTCACGTAGACTCTGTTTGCCCATTTCTTCATCTGTAAAATGGGAGTTGTTACACTGCCTTTGTAGTCTTGTGATAAGAATAAGAAGCAATAATATTGGCAGAACCATATAAATGTTATCTATCAATATGATTATCATTATCACAAGCATTTTTGTAGTGTTTTAAGTCTGCAAAATGCTTAATAGGTATTATCATGATATATAGCTTGGACTAACTTTCTGAGAATCTTTGAAATCTCAAAATTATGATTCTCTACATATCCATTTATGATGTATATACATATATCTACAAATTCATTTATAACATTTTAATTTTAACTACTGTACTCCTTTCCCCACAAATGTTTTCTATTATATAGCACTTGCTATGCATAGATCTGTGTGCACTTGAAACTAATAATACCTTATTTCTTTTTTTTAATATCCCAGAATTTGAACATTTTACTAATTCTTACTGAATTTTTCCCAGTTATTTTCAAGAAGTGGTGTTTCAGTGTAATTATTATATTGCAGCAATATAAGTAGATATGTTTATTTTTAACGTCAGTCTTAGATCACTGCATGTACTTCTATACTTGTAGAATGAGGAGCCTGTGTTTACCAAAGATGGCAGCAAGTTCTTTATGACAGTCCCTGTTAAACAGGGAGGTCGAGGAGAATTCCATCACATTGCCATGTTCATTGTTCAGGTAAGACTTATAACTTCCTCCTGTAGTTGGGCAATATTCTCATCAATCTCTTGACTTACCATTCATTGCATTACTCTCCAGAACATCTGGATTATATGTGTACATATATACATACACACATATATGCAAAGAATAGAATAGCATGCTTTTAAGGTTAATCTACATTATTAACAATTTCCTAAAACTAGATAACCATAAAAGGAAAACATCAAGCCATCACTGGAAGCATTTGGTGATTTCTGATGTTCAGATATTCACATTAACATTTTAACAATCAGTTTACACTTTCCTGCTTATTTACATACATGTGTATATTTTGATTTCCCAATGACTTTTGTCTTGGATGGCTTGGAGAAAGTTTTATATTTCATGTGTCCCCCCCATCTTCAAAGTATTGCAAAGTATGGAACACAAAACATATCCTTAACTTGTATGTCATTTGTGAAGGGATCTAGGATAATCCATGTCTTTGATAAACATGAAGTCTATAAATAAAAAAGAAATTATTTTACTTCTATCACAAGGGAACAAAATAAGATATTTCTTGGTATACGATGACATTAATTGGTTTCAATGAAAAAAGTCTTAGTATGACCTCAGGGAAAGGAAGATGAGGGAAAGAATCATAGTACAAGTAAATATAGTGAAAGGAAATAGCTTTACAACAGATTGAAAGATACACTAGTAGGTTTAAAGAAATTGGCAGATTTTTCTTTCCATTGACCTCAAGGGCATTTTACCTTCTCATATCTAACAAAGGAGAAAATTCTTTGTAGTAAATGGACCTCAACTTTTTAATTGTGTATTGCTATTGGAGAGTCATCATGGCTTAGTGGGTGAAGTAATATCTGATTTCAAGTTCTCTTCTAACATGTTGGCCACATGTCTTAGAAAAAGACACTTGAACTCTCACTGTTTGGATCTAGACAATTCTCTAAGACTATAAATTGGACAATAGTTGATAATCTACTTTCATCGAAGGAGATTTCTCACCCACAACTTCACTTAGCTGTTGAAATCATAGGTCCATTGCCTATCTCTATGTTAGTCATATATTGACCTAGCAGAGCGAAATTAAATGGTATCAATGATTTATTTTTCCTTTCATGGCAGAACCTTGAATTCTTTTATAGTTTTTAATCCTACCTGTTGTATTCAGAGAACTATATAAAGTCTAAAGTAATCTAGAAAGTCCAGGTTATATCCCATGTACAGATAACCACAAAATGTATAATGTTCTCATATATGAGAACACTGTATGCTACCAAAGTATCCATGGAATTTCCTAAAGGAAGAATATAAGTTCTACAAATAGGAAAGAATGATGGTATCTAACAATACATGCAATTTTAATTTTTAGGGATCAAGAATACTATGTTATTTTGAAAACAGCCTTTCCACATAAAGGATGGAAAGTCCTTCGATTACTAAGTATATCAATAATACATTTAAAGCAGATAGCTCAGTAATTATCTTGGAAAGAATTAATATCACATGGCATAGTTCGTTATTTCTGAAAAGGTCAAAAGAATGGCCTCTTATCACAAATGCCTTAGTCCTTTATTCTTGTTCTCCCTTGAAATTATCACAGAGCTTCATTTTAGGGGAAAATCTTTTGGTTTATCCAGGATAAATATACTGATTCTCTACAAAGTGAGAAGTTTGCAGTGATGTATTTGTGAGCTTAGCTGGGTGTGCATTTCTCTGCTTTGTTAACAGGAAAAAGAAGAGTAACCAGATAAACATAATCCAGAGTTAGCCAAACATTTCATTTGACTTCACAGTTTCATCTTCCTTCCCTAAAACTGCTAAAGTGATGAAGTTGATTACTTTGGCTTTCTTCCCCTTTCTCTTTTTCCTTTATCTCCTTTAAGAAGGATGAAATGTGAAAAGAATGAAAAGTGAAAAGCCCTAAATATAGATACTTCAAGGAAAAGAGCATTAGGTATTTCTCAAATACTATGAGGAGCTTCTGAGTAATTGAGAGTTAACTTTATGGAAGAGAAAATGGTCACATTCTCACTACATCCACATGAAAAACTGTGATTATATTCTCTACATAGTCAGAGAAAAATATTTAAGTATTAGGAGATATTGACCTGCAAGGTATTATTAGGAAGAGCTCCCATGGACTGATGTATCTGTGGGCTGGGTATCTGCTACATGGAGAAGTTATGTGGATTCCTCATACCTCTATTAACTTAATGAAAGGAAATGAAAGAAACTTCATTTCATAACCACTGACCAATGCTTATCAGGAAATGGCACTCAGGATGATATAAGACTTGCCATAAAGGAGAGAAAATGTGTCTGTGTGCTATGCTTGGCATGCAGCATTAATTTCATTGTCGGCAATTTCTAAAGCAAACACAGACCTAAAAAGTATATTAACCACTGCACATTAAGCATTTGATCACTTCAGATATTTTCAATAAGCCTGTATTTCAAGTGTGTGTAACTGACTCCCAAGAATTCAATTCTCTTCAGAAGCCTGACCAATTGGCATCCATACAGTTCTCAGTTCCACAAGGAAGCCCTTAAAAATTGGGCACTTCATGATTTTTTTCCCTTTACATTTTGAAAGAACATAGACTTAATCAGATTAAGTAGTTCAGACTTGTGATAGAATGTAGTGGGCTTGCCAGCTCCTAAAATTCCATTAAATTAAAAAAAATACGTGTTAGTAAATTAATTCACTTTCTCTATTCACTGGTAGAAAGTTATTTATTCAGAACTAAATTCAACTGATTTGAAGTGATAATTTCATTTTGCATAGTTTCAAATATCATTATGCATTATCAATCCTATGGAAAAGACAGTAGCAGTACTCCTCATTCTCAATTCTATTACTTCTTCAACCAAATAAAGGGGGAAATGATGAAAGTGTACCAATACAACTTAATGTATTACCTGAGAAGAAAGATCACCTAATATAAAAAATATATCCTGAAATAGGGTGCCTGCCATTTCTTACAATAATTTTAGGTCAGTAAACAGTTAAAAATAAGTACATAATGTGAGGAAATCGTGGATGAGGTACCAAGAAGGAATACAAGTGCTCAAAGACTTACTAGTTAGGCAGTTTATTACTTACAGCCACAGAAGTATTGGGTTCCCTAGCCCTTCGGTACCACAGACAAGTTGGTTCTGGAGGAGAAAGTGAGGCTGGTGACTTTGCATAACGCTTACTCACTAAAATCAAAATCAATTGTAAATCATGTCATCATCTCCCTGATGTCATGGTCCTCCTGGAGAATGAAGGACAAACCACACACCACCATAGACAAACACTCTTATAGGGGATGGTTGTTGCTGGGTAGATTTACAGGGACCAAGGAAGAAGAGGAACTTAAGTGCAGTCAATCAACAGAGTGGTTCAGACTCTACCCTTGTCAGTTCCAGTCAGTACTGGAATTAAGAAAGTTGTTGTTTTGTTTTTTTAAACCTTGAACACCTAGATTAGATGGAATTTGCTAAACCGATTATGATCTGGAGAGCCTTGCATCCCTTATCTGAATGAAAATGAAAAAAACTAGTTATTGAGTACATAGGAATTTCCTAGTGCATACATCGATGGGTCAATAAGTGGTCAAATATGGAGTACCTTCTGTCAGCAAGATCCTAGCAGAAAGAATCATAGGATCGATAGCTGTAAAACAACTCATAGGGAATTTCATCTTTACTTCTCATGTCATAGATGAGGACACTGAAGCCCCAATAAGTTATTTGCTTAAAGTAACAAAAGTAATAAGCATCAATGGTACAATTTAAAGATAAATCCTACGATGATCGGATCACTACTCTTTCTAATTGTAGCCATCCCACAGCATTTCTCTTTGCTGATAAAAATTAATTAGATTTTGAAAATAATCCTAACTAGGGATACAGAGCTAAAAAGTAACAATCTTGAGTTAAATCAGAGGGAAAACATAGTTGACACCTAAATACCTAACCAAGGATACATAATATATGACTCAGATCCTGAAACAATTTTTGAAATATTGTGAAAAAATGTTTTATAACACTTATGTATTGTGCATATTAATCTAGAAAATGGTATTTGATTGCCATTGAAACATTGTCATGTATTCTTATAATTTAAAGAAAATTTATTGTGATATAGTATAAAATACTACATGTGTCCTAGTAGTTTTCTTAATTTCCTTGGAAAAGACTGAAAGAAAGGGTCATCATCTACCAAAAGGTCTAATCTTGGCCTAACAAATTTTCAGGATTATGGTATTTAAACTCATTGAGATCAGACTTCCATCTCTGCAATAACTAATAGGCCTACTGGTAAAAGGTGCAATAAATATTTGTTGAATAGATTTTATTCCCAGTGAATTAAATCCAGAAGTATAATTCAGGGTTAAGAATTCTGGTGTTGGAGGCAAGATAACCTGTATTCAAATCTCACCTCAAATATCTATCTGACCTTGGGCAAGTCCCTTAAACTGCCTAGATCCCAATTTCCTCAAATATAAAATAAGAAATTTGGAGTAGCTGAGCTTGGAAATCACTTAAGTCTCTTAATCTATGATTCCATGATTCTACAAATTGATATAGAAAAGAGAAATGACAAGAATATAGTGGATCATAGAAGCATAAAGGGTGAATGACTACAAGTATGCTTAATTTTCCCTCAAAAATGTTCTCTTTCTTGTTGACCCATAAAATACTAGACATGAAGGAAAAAAGACTATACTACAAAGATTTGAAGGTAAATCTAAGAGCTTGAAGAGGAATGTCATTCTAAACCCAAAGATGGTAATTTTGTATCCTTTCTGTCTCTAAACAGGGCACATTTGTATCATGAATATGGATGCCATGGATCCAAATTAAACCAATTGTGCTTCCTAAGGCCTAGAGTTAATATTGATCATTTATAGTCTCCTTGGATTCCACTATAATCAAACCAAAACTCAATTTGTAGAAGAGTTGTAATGTATTTGCACATTCACATAGAAGCACTTGATTACATATAGCTTTTAAAATTCTATGCTCATTTGGTACACCTAATATACTTGTGGATGCTTAGACTTGATTCTCTTTTGTTAGTCCTTCATTGCTGAAGAAGACCATGCCATCAGAGAAATGACGACATGACTTGCACTTGACTTTGTTTTGAGTGAGGGAGGGCTGTGCAGGTCACCAGCCTCACTTTTCCTCCAGAGCCATCTGAATCTAGTGACCATATATTCTTCAAGGTGACTGGAGATGACCCTGGATGCACTGGGAGACCTTGGGCAAGTCATGCCATCATTTCTCTGATGGCATGGTCTTGTTTAGCAACGAAGGACGAACATAATCTTGTGAGTTGATGCAGCTGGCTGAATGGGGATTCAGCTAGCTGGGTAACTCAGCTCCTCCTTTCCTGTCTGCCTCCCCCTCCCCTTCCTTCTCCTCTCCAAAGGAGGGTAAATTTGGATGGCCAAAAGATGCCCAGTTGACTTGGGTTTTACTGGCTAGTTTCCTTCCTTTCCTTTCCCTTTCATTCCATTCCATTCCGTTCCCTTTCCTTCCCTTCCTTTCCCTTCCTTTCCCTTTCCCAAAACTTTCAACCTGCTCCACTCTGAAGCTGGGACCCCAAAGGGCCCCTGCTGAAGGGCTCTTCTGGACCCTCCTGGCTTTAGAGTGATTTTCAATAGTAACTGTTGCTGTTTTCCTCCCAGCCTTTCTTTTTCTTGGCCTCATTAAAGGGCCATGCCCTGGCTACTTCTTAAACAATCCTGTTCAATGAATGGGCATTACCTCACCCTACCTGAGTTCCTGCAAAGACCCTGGCCTACAGGGCCCAAGGTCACCCAGTGTATCCTGGGTCATCTCCAGTCATCCTGATGAATATCTGGTCACTGGATTCAGATGGCTCTGGAGGAGAAGTGAGGCTGGTGACCTGCACAGCCCTCCCTTACTCAAAACAAAGTCAAGTGCAAGTCATGTCATCATTTCTCTGATGGCAAGGTCTTCTTTGGCAACGCAGGATAAAAACACAATTTATTCTGTAAAATACGTATCTGATTGCTTGTTTTCCCCATTTCATTATAAGCTCCTTGAAGGCAGGGGCTGTTTTTTGCCTCTTGTTGTAAAGTTTATTTATTTATTTATTCTGCTACTTGCTATATTACATACATATGTAGGGAAATTCAGAATAATATTTGAACACAAATATCATACAGCCTTAAAAGAAAAATTTCTTTCAAGTAAGTATTTCTATCTTTCTACCAAGATAGAACATGGTAAGTATAGAATCATTCTCATTTATTTCAAGACTAGGAGGACTTTGAAAGTATGACTAATCCAAAACTCTATACATATATTCATACATGTATACAGACACACATGTGTGCATACATGAATTAAGGGGCAAAGATATGCAGTCTGGGTATCTTTGTTCTAATTGCTTACTGATTTCATGAATATTTAGCCATCGATTTTGGTTAAACTGACTAGTCACAATCTATCTAGACCAGAGAGGCCTACGTCTTATTTCCTTTCAAACATGCTTGTATTTAAATAAGACTATTTTATGATGTATATTACATAGTATACTATATATGATATGCATATTAAATAGGCTGTAACTGACTGCTTTGCCTGCAGGTGCCAAGTGGACACTTTCTCAGATTAAAGTCTAAAGAGAACATAAGAAAATACGATTTTAAGCATGTTTTCTACATATGGATGTGATCATATGAATGTAGCTTTGAACTTACATTTGCTTAACCGATACATTGAAATGATTCTATATGTAAAAAGAAAAACAAAGTATTACCTAATAGAGGTTTATAGTTTCAAATCCAACTTTTTTTTTTTACTCCATATGAAAGTATTCATTTTATTGTATTTAAGTTCAGAATTTTTTAAAATGCAAAGCTAAATGGCAAGCAAACATTGACTTCTCTGAGCCTCAGTTTCTTTGTGTGAAAAGTGAAGGCACTGAACACAATGTTCTCTGCTCCTTCTGGCTCTAACATTCTATGAATCTGTGATTAAACAACTAAAAGTGACATATGCAGGCAGTTCTTTAGAACAGCACCGTGTTCCAAATATAAGCTGTTCTAAATTTGAAATATTCTTCACATCCAAATCTAAGCTGTTTAAATAAAATGAAAATCAATATTTTCCATTTCTTCGCAGCCTAAAAGTGAGCAAATCAGCGTGCGGCATCTGACATCAGGAAACTGGGAAGTCATCAAAATCTTGGCATATGATGAAAGTACTCAGAAGATGTGAGCATTGTTTTATTCTTTAATCAAGTTAGAAATCAGGTTTGTCAAATGGAGTGTGTTTACTGGTAATCACCATTTTACTTACTGCACCTCAGTAAATGCAATGTGGCTACGGCTCCTCAAGTTGTTCTTCTTTTCTACCCTACTCTCCCCTCCCAAAAACTGAGAGCTTTTGGAAAGGCATCCATAACTGTATTTTATTGTTTTAAGTATATTGTTTTTATAGATAACATATTAGTAGCACTAATAGTAGAATTATGATAATTAAATTTCTTTGTTTCATTGAAAATAGCAAAATATTATTTACATATATTGGAAATTAAGTGAAAATTCAGTGATAAGGTTGATAAAACTAGATGCTTCTCTAACTTGGTGTTTCTTCACATTTTTGGACAGTTATTTCTTGAGCACAGAGACTTCTCCAAGAGGAAGGCAGCTGCATAGGTAAGTGATATATGATGAAAGACATTTTAGCATTGTTAAAAGTCATCATAAAAAAATAGAATACATGGATAAACCCTACTTATCTTATGAAATCGGGATAATATGGCTAATTCTTGACAATAAGGCCATATCCCACTTGCAGGTGAAAATCTCTCCCTAATTAGAAGGTGGAATCCTATAGACCAGAAACTGTTTCACCTATTTTTTCCACAGTATTTTTTCATATAACAAATGTTTAATTCATTTATCATTCATTCATTTATCTTTAGTCAGGAATTGGCTGGCACACCCTCAAATAAGTCACTTTGCTCTTCTTCTTGGGCTCTTTCAATCATTAATGCTTTTTTATCATTTTTTTCTCTTTCCCCATGCCATGTCTACTTGGTGACATCTCTCCTCCTTGAGCACTCATTCTCTGTTTTCTCTCTCTTATTCTTTCTTCTCTTTCATCTACTTGTCCCTTCTCCCAGGCTTCCAGTTGTTTATATCAGTGTATGTCTTCAGTATTCCTGTGACATTTTGTTTGTTATGGTTTATTCATTTATCAGTTGTCCCTCACTCTTTATGACCCCATTTGAGGTTTTCTTGGCAAAGATACTACAGTAATTTGCCATTTCCTTCTCCACCTCATTTTACAAATGAGGAAAATGAGGCAAAAAGGGTTAAGTGACTTGCCCAAGGTCACAAAGCTAGTAAGTTATCTGAGGCCAGATTGAAACTGAGGAAGATGAGCCTTCCTGACTTGCGACCCCGGACTCTATTCACTACAAACCTAGCTGCTTGTTACTTGATATCTCATTCTCCATTTCTTTTTAAAGCACTCACTTCACACCTACCTACAAGTAAATCAAGAGCAGCTCTTGCTCTCTCCTCCAGCTGCCCACTAGATAAAACGTTATAGAAATGAATGAGCTATGTTTTTTCCAGCACATAAGGATCTTAGATGTCAAGGACTTCATATTTCCATATTTCATATAAAATTGAGGACACATAAGTAGTAAATTGCAGATCCAAGATTCGAATCCATCATTCCAAATTTAGCATCATTTCCACTATGCCATAGTTTCGTGTTTTGTTGCTTTTGATAATGTTTTTTCTTTTACTGAAGTTCATACATGAACAGTGTTTTTTAAACAGTGACCTCCCTACAGATGGCAACCATGTTGATATTTTAATATGCCCTCATAGAATTCTTTTATTTTGATTACCAATAACCTCATGGTCTCATGGGTACTTTTTACAATGTGATCATACTCTGTGGTCTGAATGATCATGCATCTTTTCATCAATTTATAGAACACATTATCATTGATGTGGGAGTAAAACACATCCTAAATACAGCTCTGAATTACTAAAAAAGCCAGATAATAACATTGTATACATGGAACTTTCTCTTTTCATTCAGGAAATTTTCCCTGGAATTAGAAAAAGAATGATCTTTTTTTTTTTAATTTCTGCATATTCTTTACCAATTCTTTCTTGAGTGTGTGTGTGTATACACACGTGTATGTATATATATATATGTATATATATATATATTCTTTCTAATTTACATTTCACATGTACATTTTTAAAATATCAAAATTGCCATGACACATTTCCAGTGGAAATTCATCACTTTTTTTAAAGCTTTGTCACCATTGATTCTAGGAAAAATACTTGGCTCTAATTTGAGAGCAAAATAACCTTTTTAAGGGAGAAAAGCTTTCTCCTTTATTTCTGTAAAAAATGTACTTCCCCTTCAAGCAAAATTCTTCTTTTTTCATCATCAAGTCAAGATGTGATTTTTCTTTCTTATTTTTCTTCTTGTTCTTCCCAGAACAAAAGATTTTCTCTCAGTTCTAATCAATTCTAGGAGAATAGGAGTCATCTAGAGATGTTGTGTCTGATTTCTTTTCAGGAGTAATAATTAAAATCATAGCTCATTTTTTTTCTATTTAGAGATCTGAAGCTTGATTTTCCTCAAGCATATATCATAAGAAAAAATCAATGTCTGTGAGCAATATCTTAGGGATATTGAACTAAATGATCATTTCACTTCTTTAATTCAACAAAACCCTTAGTAAGAAGAAAATGAGGGTTTTAGAAGATTACTTTTGGCCACAGTCAGCCAAATAAAATGGTCAGTCTCAACTCAGCTTTTTCCTATTAATCTAAAAGTCATTGGAATCCTAATTATTCCTTAGACACGTGTGTGTGTGTATGTGTGTGTATGTGTGTGACCTTTCATTGCAATTGTGATAGTACATCATGGGTTTATGTGTCCTCCTCAAATATAGCATATTGTGTGATTTAAAAAAGAATGTAGCATCAATATATTTTCCCTGAAATAGCTCATCAAGTTCCATCTGGCTTGACAATAAGATAATGTTAGTATTTGACCCACAAAACTCAATCAATGTCTTGCTCCAGCCATAAAAATCATCATTTGCTGATTTTATATATCACATTAGACACTCCTGGAGGATACAGACTGCCAGATTATGCAACCTTTGCCTCCTAAATTTTCTATTTCAAACTTAGCCTTATTTTACATGAGTAATTATAATAACTGCAATTCTGAAGAGTGTGTGAGGTATGTAGCAGTGGAAAAAGAATCAGGGTGTACAAGGGACAAAATAGACAAAAATCAGCCCACAATTGTTCATGGATGAAATGTTACTTGGTATTTACCCTTACCTTCACAAATGTATTAATCACATTATGGTGGACTTGGAATTCTGAAATCTCTCTTCAAATTTGATATCAAGTATTTGCTAGCTATTTGATTATAGGATGTCCACTTTATGTCTCAGAGCCTCAGTTTAGTTATCAGTGAAATGGATATGTTCAGAACAATGGTAAAGATAATTGACATTTAGAAGGCATGACAAAATATTTGTCATGCTTTACATACATCTCATTTGTGCCTCATAATAGCCCTGTAAGTTAGGTAATATGAGTATAAAAGTCCTTTACTTATCTCACAAAATTGTAGTGTGGACACTTTGCAATCTTAAAATGAATTTTTGCTTTTACCAATGTCATTATCATCATCATCGATAACGACAACAACCTCATTATCCTCATCACTGTCACTATTACTCTTGTTATCATTGTCTTCAAAATCTGGAAAACATCACATATCTATCAAAGAGGGAAACATACTACAAAGTATAATTTTTGAAGAAAATCACTAGTACACTGTCCTTCAATGATTAATTCTTAAGCTTAAAAAGAATAATTTTAGTTTCTTCACTGCTTTATATTTTTCACACAACTATTTCCTTATATCAGTAACAAAGGAGTGATCATTTACAAGGATTGGCCATTTACTGGTATTTAAGACATAGGCAACTATAAAATAAAAGAAGACCTTAAGCCTGTCACATAAACTCTCTGACCCTCAGCTTTTCCAGCTATCAGTTGGGGGATTCATTGCTGTTGTATTTGTCCTTTGTTCTCAAAGAGGACCATGACATCAAGATGATGACATGGCTTGCAGTTAACTTTGATTTGAGTGAGAGAGGGCTGTGCAAGATCACCAGCCTCACTTTCTCCTCCAGAACCATCTGGGTCCAGTGGCCTGATATTCATCAAGACAACTGGACATGACCCAGGATGTAATGGGAGACCCTGGCCATTTTAGGCTGAGGCTCTATTAGATTCTCACTTTGAGTGAGAGATACCCATTCAATGAATAGGCCTCTTTAAGTAGTTATTCAAGGAGTGGCCTGTTTAATGAAAAAAGAAAAAAAAAGAATCAAACTTGGAAGGGAAAATCCTCAGGGTTCCTGGGTCAAAGAGAAACAGTTACTATATAGTATATTACATTCACTCTATGCTAGGTGGGTGGGGACCTGTTGTCCAATCTATGAGTTCCAGAGTGAATTGGGCTTAAATATAACTATAACATACGCAAGAATGCTGTGAGGATGGAATGGGAAAAGAGAAGTAAAAATATTTTTCCAAAACATCTAAGGACTCGACAGCTATGAAGCATTAGTATTAGGAAGATCATCTGAAATTAGCATGATGGAAACAGAGCTTTGTCCCTGGCTCTAGCATGGGGAGGGAGAGGAGAAGTGTAGCACTTCTATGCTTTATCCCCAAGGATTTCTCCCCAAGTCTTTCTTCAGTTAGACAGTGACACAGGGTGCAGTTTTTCTATGAGATTTCCTGGAAGAAGAAGTCCAGACTTTTTGATTCATGGATCCTTTTGGCAGTCTGCACATGCCTATGAGTTCCTTTTCAGAATAATGTTTTTGAATGCATAAAATACATAAGAATAAAAAGAAGTTAATTATGGTTATATTTTTTATATTCAAGCAAGTTTTTTATATTGTTTTGTTTCTAGTGGATGGTTTCAAACAGTAATTTCAAAGCAGTGATGAGTGTAAATGATATTTTGAGATATTGCCAACAACTGTTAGTTGACATGAAAATATCTGTGACTTTTATTAGTGGCAAAGACACTGAGGCTAATAATATTATAGTGGTTTATTATCTACATTCATACTTGAAGGATATGATAGACTTTTGTTAGAGGTTATTCAAAAGAAAGATGTATATTTTCTCCCTCCAAGTTTATGAAGCCTAGAAAATGAAGGAATTCTTTGACCTCAGGTTAAGAACACATGCTCTAGGGCACATGCCATTTTCTCTTGGTCATGGGATTATGCAATGTGTAGCTATGCCTCTCTTCTCCTTTACCACCCCATATTGACCTTTGTGCTGCCATCCTAGACTTCTAACTGAATTGCTATCAGATCTCAATGAACATATTTTTAGGGGTGGGGGGAATAATACCTACCTTTGAAAATATTATTTCTAATGTCAGACTGTAAAATATGGATAGTAAGCAATGAAACTGGTTTTTTTTGCTTATAGCTTGTGAAATCAGTCTCATACTTTTTAGGTGCCTTTTAGTATACATAAAGCTTTTGGTTAACTGTGCACACTGAAGGCAAGCATTTTACTGCCATTGATAATGGAAACTGATCTTGACATTTTAAAAACTCTAAGCCACATTAAAATATCCATTAATGTTGATGAAGATTGTCACATGCTTCCTTGCACGGAATATTAACATTTCTAACCTTTCCATTCCCCCGCCCCAACCACCCCCAGTGCATCCACTGATGGATTATTGAATCGTCAATGTCTTTCATGCAGTTTTATGAAAGATCAGTGCACATATTTCAGTGCGAAGTTTAGTCCTACAAATCAACATTTTTTATTACACTGTAAAGGTAAGAGAAAAATGGCTTCTGATTAAAATTGTTTCATGCATTTTCTTTGGTTAATATCTATTGATATTAGTCACTAATTGTTATATATGTATGTATAAATTCTTAATAATACATATGAATGTATTATGGATGATCTGGGATTCAGATTACATTTTAGGACTTTATTTCAAAATAGAGGTTATGTTGCCAGTAAAATATGGATTTTTAAAAATGTGTATATTTAGAAGATGACATAAATTTGTTTATATTAGCATTGCAGGTGTTATATTAACAGAATCATTTGCATATTCATTTTTAGAAGATATCAAGACCAATGAAATATTTCATTAGACTTGTAATCAAGAGAATTGGACCTATAGGAAACTAAATCCAACTTAATTCAACTTTGAGTCGTTGAATTCGTACAAAATCCTTCTTAATGGGTAATATTTTGCTACTATTTTGGATAGTTCTACATTGCTGCTATTCTGGACAGACTCTTCTTGCTGCTATTGTGGACAGTTAAATATTGTAGGGAGCTCTATGCAGCCCTCCTGTCCTATTCAAGATATGGTTTCATTTCCCAGAAACAGTATGGGTTTTGGGTGTGTTTGTGTATGTGTGTGTGTGTGTGTGTGTGTGTGTGTATGCGTGTGCTAGAACCCAAATGTGATGGATTGCTAATTATGTACAAGTAATGGTACATGGAATCTTCTGGAAGCTCCTATATATTTTGCTGTAATTTTGAAAGTATATGTCCTGATGCAATTATGATAGCTAGACATGAAGATATGGTTGTGAAGTTTGGTTGTACCCTAAATCTATTAGAAGATAGAACTCTTTTAGTGATTTAAGCACCGGCCACTAGTGTACCTGGAAATGGGTCCCTTGGAAATAAAGAAACCACTTGGAAGGGGTAGAGAAGTGTTCAGAAACTCCTGGACTACAGAGAAAATGTTTAGTTAAGTAATGCACATACAAAAACAGTATTACAAGTTTAAAAGCTATCAAATACATTATTACCATGGGGCATTTTGATCTCAGTACAAATTACTCCTATAGAATTAAAATATAACAAACATAATTCGTAATATAAATTCAGATCCTCTGAGGATTGAGATCGAAGAAGTAAACAGAACCGAGTCATTATATCTAGAGTTTTTTCAAATAATTTTGAAAAATATGACAAAATCCTCATCATAGAATAGTTTCCCTCTATCTCAACTCCAACACCAGATTGAATTTTGGAATAAGACTGTGTCTGGAGACAGGTAGAATAGCCATTTCTAACAGATTTGGGGAAGAGAGACACAGCTCAAGTTTGCTTCCCTTGTTGAGATAACAAAGAGGTGACAGGATATAGACCAATATATCTTATAATAGAAAATACAGACCACATTGATCAGACAATGAAGCAGGGTGATGATGGGGCAATGCAAATCAGGTCTGAACAAGAAACGTCTAAAGTCAGTTGGACAGAGTCACAAGTGTCTGCAGTAGGGAATTATTGTTCAGTCTGTTATAGTGTTCTTCTCTTTCCTAGTGAGAGCTGAGATACCCATCTCTGTTCACCTGTGTACTCAACTACTCCCTGATCACCACTTGGGGAAAAGTTAATTAGACAGTCTAGTGCACAGGATTCTGGCCTTGGAGTCACAAAGAGCTGAGATTAAATCCTACTTAATTTACTTAGTAGTTGTAAAATCCTAGGAAAGTGACAACCTCTTTGATCCTGTTTAATCATTTGTGTGAGGATCAATCAGATAAAAATATGTGAAAATTTGCAAAGTGGAAATATTAGCTATTTTAAAGAGGAAGGTAGGTGGCTCATCTCCGACCCGTTCCCATCCATGGAAGCTAAGATCTGGCATTTTGGAAGTTATATTGCTGAAAGGTATGTCTTGTTTTCCCCACACTATTTAGCTATGGCTATTCACCAGATATTGTTTCACAGTCCCTGTATAAATAGCTAAAAGGGGAAGCAGAGGGTACATCCCTTAAAGAGATGATGACACAATTTCTTTTCCCTTTCTATAAGTGGACATAAAGTAAAGCAAGTCCTCTTTTGAGCTGTTTCCCATGAAAGCTGCTTTTATGTTAAAAGTAACATATCTTGAACAGATTTTTTTATTGTCTTTGTTTATATATTTGTCTTTTAGATTTTCTCCCATATTTCTCTTCATTCACCTTCTAGAGAATTTTTTAAGATAAATTAAAAATGAATTTTAAAAAATCAATATTTCTAATCAATATTCCGATATTTATGCAATGATCTATATATTTGGACTCACACCCACCCACTCGCCCCCCCCACCCCACCCCCCACACGCACATACCTCTGAAAAGAAGCTGGGAAAGGCAAGTCATAGCTCAAATGGGAGCAAACTGCCAAGGAAGGTCAAACCACATGAAAAGAAATAGAATCAGTTTCCCCAATACCTTCACAGAAAGGTAGTTTTCTCGGACTATGTAATTGACAATTCTGTCTACCTTGCTCACCAGTGTAACTTAGTGGTAATATGCAGATTTGTATGCAGATAGATAGATAGATATAGATATAGATATATGAATATATATCTATACATGCATGTGTATATTTGTGACCAAGACAAACTATGACAAAAAGTAAATGACAAAGAGAAACAATTGATAACCATCCTTTGCCTGCTGGGCCTACTTTGATGAAAGACCCAATCTTTGCAACTCTCAGCAGAGTTAAAAAATAAGAAAAGAAAGAAAAGAAAAGAAAATAGCAAGAAAGAAAACTGCTGGTTACTACTTTGCCAGAAGAATAGTTTCTATTCATTTCTGCCTGCAGGGAAGTTGAGAAGACACTCTGCTTCCTACTGTTCCATCCTCTGGAACAAAAGAGAAGCAGGAAAGAGAATTTGTCTCCCTTGTACAACATTGAGTGGGGAGTGACCAAGGGAGAAAAAAAAAAAAAAAAAGAACAGAGCCAATTAGTCCACAGAGCAGGGAGAAAGTTAACACAAAGAATCCAGAAACTCTGAGCACTGAAGCCTAGCCTAATACTGATATTCAAGTCAGTTTCCATAATTCCACTCACATTCCTTTTCACTGGAATCCAAACCTGATTTTAAGCCTCTACCTTAAAGATTATCTTATCACTTGCCCTTAGGCATCACTGCCCAAGGGTCAGGTTTGAACTGAGGCTCTGTGGCCCCACTCAAACTTGAACAGTGACACACGCACTCAAATTTGGAATCCATTCTTTAAGGGACTCGAACAGTTAGCAAGGAGAGGATTATTATGTAAGACTCTGCCCCCTGCAAACAGATGCTAGGTATATCTAATTAACTTTGTTATTAAGAATGGCTGTGCTGAGGAAGTTACCTGTTTTTTCACTGAGACTTAATGACACTGACCATTATAAAGTTGCCAATGACATTATAACAGAATAACAGAACAGGCTTTGTCCTAATACTCTAGCAGAAAGGATGGCTAGCACACAGAAGTGTGTTATATAAATTATCTTTTAACTTGAAATTGAAATTGCTTAAAGAGGGGCATTCATTTGTTGTTGATATCAGAAGGAGAAATATTTTTTTTTCCCTTGGTCTAGTTAATTAACTTGCTAGGGGCAGTGAAGATTGAATATAATTTTCTATAGTTTGACTACCCAGAGTGCTTGGGAAAATAATTCATTCAACTGAATTTTTGGTTAACAATGTTATTAACCTTTAATAATTATTTTGCTTCAAATATTGTTGCTCAGAATGATTCTAAAATGAAGCATCTGCTTTCTTCCCATGGTAATATAGACTAGTTAACAGAATTGAGGTGTTTTTTCCCCACAATGATTTATAATTCCCTTGGTTCTTAGAGTCAACATACTGAAAAAATATTAATTGTGTAGCACTAGAAACTGAGATATACAAGATATGGAAAACTAAGCTAATTTTATACCAGTGATATCAAATACTATGCTTTCCTCCTCCTACTTTCCTAATTTCTTATTATTTTGTATCCTAAAAGAAATATACAGAGGAAATGTTCTGGTTAATTGAGTAGTCTTGATATTGGTCCAATTAAATAAAATTTTGACAGTAATTCACTTCAGGATGAAAGTTATCACTTAAATGAGACAGAAATGGAAAACTCATTGGATTTGGAGTCAGAGGACCTGAGTTCAAATCCCTGCTTAATTTATGACTTTGAGTAAATTACTTTACCTCTAACACTTTCCTTATCTACAAAATTAATAGACTGAAGGGCACAACTTCTGAAACTCTAAATGTGAGATGCTACGAAACTTGCTGCTTATATTGGAATTTTTGATAGTAGTTCCTTAATATCTTTTTTGCATATCTTTTAAATAGGGCCAGATGTTCCAGTGGTCAGTGTACACAACACCAACAATCCTTCAAGTAAGTATTCAGAACAAAGGAATTTAGAAGTCATGGTCATGGTTAGTGACATGAAGAGGGTTTTGTTTGTTTTTGTTATGAGCTGAACTTTCAGAGTCTTTTGGGAAGGAGTAAGAAAAGCCTTAGCTAAGTCTTCTTTGTCATAGGAAGAGTCAGACAGATTTTTGAGGACTATCTTAACAGCTGGTAGAATTAGGCAAATATAAATCACTGAACTAGCTAAAAATGATTTAACTGAGACGTGATTGCTTTTGTAGGCTCATATGTGGTTTATAATATGAGTATGCTTCTGTCCCCCACACACCAGATCTGTTATACCACACCTTGCCCAATACCCTGAAAGAGTCCAAAGAATCCTACTTCTCTTGCTTTGGTTTAAACACCCACTGATTGAGCTCTCCCACCCCTTTTAGGAACAAAAACAATCTCCCTTGTTTCATTTAACTTGATATTAGTTTTTTTTATTTTTTTCAAAGTAATAATGGCTTCAAAGTTATAGTAAGGTTAAAAAAAAAGAAAAAAAAAACATTTCCCCTAATACCTCTTAATCCTTCTCTTAACCCAAGAACATCTACCCCCTCAGTTGCTGTGTAGGGGAAAGGAAAAGGGATTAAATTGATTTTAACCCAATTTCTACATAGCATTAGTCATACCAAGTTCAAATTACTAGCTGGAATCCCTTCACACCTTCATCTTCCCAGACCATTACTGCTTATGGCTCTCAGCAGAACTGGCTACAAGATCTTGGTTTTCGAGGTTCCAAGATCCACATGGTTCTAGGTGCATGATCAGTGATTCTACTCCCTATACCTGGAACAGAAAATGATATTTTTAAAAAACCACAATCCCAATCCTTGGCCACATGACCAAACCATGCCCTGCCCATGTGAGTAGAGAAGTGACTCTGAGGACTACCCCAATTTACTTCAAGCTACCACTTTCTGTGCATGGGAGAACTCTTTACTTCCTAGACCTGAATGCCAGGAGATATATTCAAGAGAAATTCAATACGTGTGTAAATACACACACACACACACACACACACACACACACACACACACACATATGCTATCCTTCAGGCATAGATAAATATGTTTTGAAGAAATATCTTAATCAATTATTTATTTGCATTAAAAATATTTTCTCCATGGTTTCCAGATATAGTAAAAACATTAAAATAAAGAGGATTTTTATTCTGTAGACATTTGCCCTCTTTCTGCTTTTAAAATAATAATTGGTTTTAAGTACATCTCACAGGTGCTTTTTCACTTTCAATGTTTAAATATTGGTCTTGACATATTTTCAACTAACAATATAGGCATGATTAAAATATTTTTTTTTCCTGTTTCATGGACCTAGTGATTAATTGGTTTGGTTGTCCACTCAGCAGAATGTAAAGATGATCTGTTATCTATTAACTTTAAACATTTGGTCCTAAAAATTCTACGTATTTAAAATAATCAGTGGGTAAAGGAATTAGAAATATGCATTCTCAAGTGTTTAGCCCATTAAAAAGTAGTGTCATCTATAAATATATACTGGGTGGCTTAAGCATTAGTGTTTAGAAACAGTAGATCTATGGCATGCTGAATTCACAAAAGAAAATCAAATGAGGGCTTTGAATATGCTTCAAGGGGTTCTTGTTCTTCAAATCACAAAGTAGCTGGATAAAATCTCATTTCTCCATTAAAAGCTATTGTTCACCATTTAAAGGGGTCAGTGCTTTTCATCAGTCGCATAGGGTTTGGGCATCTTGCTAATCAGAAAGCACTTAGGGTTTTTACCCTGTCCCTTTCTCTCTGTGCTCCACAGAATTTTACATATTGGAAAGTAATTCCCTGTTAAAAGAAGCCATTATGAAGAAAAAGATTACCAAGACTGAAATTAAAATGCTCCACATTGAGGACTATGGTAAATGAACCAAAGTCCTGCACAAACCACGTGCAGCTTTCTCTTCATCTTAGTTTTTCATGTGCATCACTCTCAGTCTTTAATACTTACTCTTTCTTTAAAAGAACTTCATTTACAGTTGTCCTTCCCCAAGGATTTTTCGGATCGAAACCAGTACGCTGTCTTATTATTAATGTAAGTATTTTGTTTGATTGAATTTTAAAAATAGATCAATGGTTGAATTTAAAAATATTAATAATTGTTTTATGACTCCAAAGGAAGTGTTTTGATTAAAAACAGCAAGCAACATCCTCCATATATAACTGTGCCAGGGCAGAGTGAGAGGGGTGAGCTCATCAAAGGAAATCATTACCATTTATGGAAGACTGTAAGTTTTCCTGCTTCTTGCATTCTAAATAGAATTAGTTGCTGCCACTGGAGAAAGAGATAGCAGCTAATTCTGTTTGTGAAATTCTGCTCAGCAATTAGTCAAGCCCTGTGTTCTTTTAGTTATATTTATGCAAGACCGATGAAATGGTTATTTATGTTGCTGAAGTAATTGGTTATATTTCCTCCTTGCTATCTGTTCTGTGCTTCTTTGATTCATAGCCAATAGAACACATTCCATGTGTTGTGAAGACCTGGATCTTGGTTTTAGCCACAGTGGGATCAGCTTAGAAAATGGGTTCATTCTCATCATGGTTTTCATATAGCCCTAGGCATATGGAAGATGTTTATCAAGGACTTGAAACTTTATATAAAGTCAGAATTTCTGCCTCCAGTTCTGTGGCTAATTTATATACATAACCAGCAATTTCTTTTGCTGCATTGAATTAAATTATCAACATTTTCAGTAAGGTTACTGTTGGGTTTAACAATGAAATTTATTTTAAAAAAATAAGGAAATTAGGGGAAAATAATATTTGTTATAATGTTTATATATGAAAATTTTGTGTCATGAGTGACGTTCATTCCTTTTTCTAGTGTATTATGTCACTCACTTCTACCCATTCTCATCACAGCACTCCCTGGGACATATTGACCCTGTGAATCTTAAATTCAGACCAGAGTCAGCTTATGTGTAGATTCCATTTCCCTGATCCTTCCAATCTACCATTGAACATTCTTTACACTCCACGATGTCAAAATCTCAGAATTCTTTCATTACCAATCCTTAAAAATATACATTTTCATCCAGACTTCATTTCAAGATTTTCAAGGAAGAGTAATTGACTAGCTCTTTTGTATAACACCAGTTGTTAAGAAAACTTCTTTCACATAAAGTCATGCATTTTGTCTATAGCAGTATATCCTAACCCCCTACATGTACATTTATCTGCTAGGGGCAATCAGAATACCTATTTATATAAATGACATCCTTTCAAATGCCTGAAGAGTTACTTTATGCTCTCTAAGGATTCTTTTCTCCATTTTAAATATTCCTGATGTGGTTTTGCTGGGTTCCGGGATTCCTCAAGGGCAGAGGTGCAGGACAAGGTGATCTGGAAAGAATTCATGGACTCAAGCATTTTTTTAATCCAAGCTCTCAGAGGTTTATTTTTATGCTTTTCAGCAGGCAAAACTTTTTTTTTTAATTTTATTTTTCATTTTTAACACAGTTTATAACAGATAAAACAATTCAAACTTTTGGTGAGGTGATACTTCTTTTTAAAGCATTTACCATCTGGACCACAAAAGAATTTTTTTTTTTTAAGCATTAGCCAACTGAGACACAAATAATACTTATGTTGCTGACTTTACAAGCTCTTGACCTAATTGTCTCCACAGTATTACTAAGAATTAAAGGACCCTAACTTATTGTTGTTGGTCTAAAGTTCTATGCCTAATAGCTTAATTTTAGACTTAACCTCAGATGTTCCCCTACCAATAATCTATAATTTAATAGATCTGGTATTAAACTTACAAACGTTTTGACTATAGGAAATTGCCACCAAGAGTAAGGGACATTGCAGGGATACAATATATCCTCAACTTCATGTCAATTCCAGGCAGGATTAGATTGTCCACTTGCATTCAGTCAGGCTTAAAGTCTGCCAGGTGTCAGTGGGAAAATTGAGTCAGGAGAATCCTACCTCAGCCCAGGCTAAACAGTCACTCTACCATCCTTCCCACGAGATCACCTTTTGCGGTTCATACCAGCATCTCACAGACTTACTGGCATCGTGGATTGGAGGCTCAGACCACCTTTCTTGCTATCCATACCTGGAGTTAGACTCAGAAGAACAGTCACTTAATAGCCCCATGGCATCTAAAAATGGCAAGTTCCAATAATCAGGTTTCAAATATGATTGTAGTTTCACTTTAGCTAAGGAACATCTTTTGAGGCAAGTCTTAAGTGGCTTACATGCCTTTCTATGCATGTTCTAGTTCCTGATTAAATAGCAATCATAAAATCAAATTTATCATTAAAATCTTAACTTTTCCATCAATGCCAAATTTTACCCAAGGTAAATTTCTCTAGGAAATTTAGACTAAAATTCTTTTCCTCAAACTAAAGATGTCATTGATTTATTCTCAGTAATTAATTCAGTCAATTGTTTTAATACTAATTGCTTTAACCTCACTTCATAACATGTCCAATTTTTCTCCCTATCACTCCCCTCCCCCCACTTCCTAATACCTTGCATTCTGACTACTCCTTCTCTCAATGTACCCTCCCTTCTATCAGACCCTACCCTTCCCTTATCCCCATCATCTCTCTTCTCTTGTAGGGCAAGATAAATTTCTATACCCCATTCCCTGTATTTCTTATTTCCTGATTATATGCAATAAAAATTCTCAACATTCGTTGATAATACTTTGAATTCCAAATTCCTCCCTCCCCAACTACCTCCCCAGCCCCACTGAAAAGGCAAGCAATTCAATACAGACTAAATATGTGTTGTTTTGAAAAAGACTTCCATAATAATCATGTTGTGTAATACTAATCATATTGCCCTGTGTCCTACTCTATCCCTCCTTATTTTCCCCCACAATTGACCTTGTCCCTTCTTGAAAGTGTTTATTCCTAGTGACTCCCTTCTCCCATTTGCTCTCCCTTCTAACATTTCCCTCACCCCACTTATAGCCTCCTCTCCTACTTTCCTGTGGTGTGATATAATTTTTCATATCAAATTTAGTGAGCATGTTATTCTCTCCTTCAGCCACATGTGGAGAGAGTAGTTTCATTTTTCCCCTCTCCCCTTCTCCATTTTCTCCTCCATTGAACAAGATTTTTCTTATCTCTTTTTATGAGTTATAGCCTGCCCAGTTCCATTTCTCCCTTTCTCTTCCCAGTATTTTCCTCCACCCCTTAATTTTTATTTTATTTGTATGTATGTGTATGTGTGTGTGTGCGTGGATATCATCTCTTCTGCTTCAATATATCCTGTACTCTCTATCTATATATATGTATGTGGGTGTGGGTGTGTATGTACCATCTCTCCATCTACCCAAATACTGAGAAAAGATTCAAGAGTTATAAATATTTTCTTTCCATGTAGTAATGTAAACATTTCAGCTTTAGAGAGTCTCTTATGATTTTTCTTTCCTGTTTGCCTTTTCATGCTTCTCTTGATTCTTGTATTGGGAAGTCAAATTTTCTATACAGATCTTGTCTTTTCCTCAATATGAACGATTGAAAGTCCTCCATATCATTAAATGACCATTTTTTCCCTCGAAGTATTATACTCAGATTTGCTGCATAGGTGATTCTTGCTTTCAATCCCAGTTCCTTTGACCTCTTGAAATATCCCATTCCAAGCCCTTTGATCCCTTATTGTTGAAGCTACCAGATCCTGTGCTATCCTGATTGTATTTCCATAATACTCAAATTGTTTCTTTCTAGCTGCTTGCAGTAATTTCTCTTTGATCTGGGAACTCTGAAATTTGGCCACAATATTCCTAGGAGTTTCTCTGTTAGGGTCTCTTTCAGGAGGTGATGGGTGGATTCTTTCAATATTTATTTTGCCCTCTGGTTCTAGAATATCAGGGCAGTTTTCCTTGATAATTCCATGAAAGATAATGCCTAGGCTTTTTTTCTTTTTGATCATGGCTACTGCCTGCTTCGGGAGCCCAGTCAGCTGCTGCCTCTACTGCTGCCACCTAAGGAGACCCAATTACGGGGACATCCTACTCCCTTCTTAGCCAGCCGAAAAGACTCTCTCACTGAACTATGGCACTTGTAGGTTGAGAGATCTGCTCTGCTGATGGAAATTCTGCCCCTGATACCTGCTTTGTTCTGCTCCTCCTGGTGCCACATGGCCAAAGCTCTGCTCCAGGTCTTGTGGGACAGATCTTTCCCCATTGGTCTTTCAGGTTACTCTGGGCTAGAAATTTCCTCCACTCTGTTGCTCTGTTGCTTCTGCTGCTCTAGAATTTGTTGAGATTTCTTCTTTACGGGTATTTTATGGGCTGTGGGGTAAGAGCTAGTATATGTGAGTCTTTCTACTCCGCCATCTTCTGCAGGCAAAACTTCTTAAGGAACCTGCAATATTAATATTAAAGTTTATATAGGATAAACTATAGTAAAAGATATGCCAAGTATTCTAACTAGGTGATTCAGGGAGGGATTAGTAAGTGATTAATGAGTGGTCAGTTCCTAAAGGAACACCTACTTTTTGTATCTACTACTCAGTTATTTTATCCGCAGTTCACTAGGAAAGCCCAAGGGAGGGCCACAGGGAGGTGTGGTTTTTAGGTCTACTACCTCACTAAGTCAACTAGCACTCAGGGCCAACTGAGGATTGCCCAGTTTGCCACCAATCAATGTCTTCTTTGACAAGATAGATATAGGGAGTATACATATGTCTTAAGTATGGTATACATATAATAAGGAGTCCAGGATGCATATAATGAGGTAGGGAGTTGGTAGAGATAGTCCAGTTGGTACTGAATATTTTTATGAGCCAGTAAAAAGCCAGTTCAAATTAATAATTCCTACAGGTGTGGTTTATTACTGTACCAGGAGAGAAATAAGTGTTTTGTAGGGGCCCACCCATGAGTAATTTCTAGGTATAATGTCAATGGGCTGAGGAGAAACTGCCAAGGATAGTGTTTTGAGGCTAGGGAGAAATATGATTTTGGAATTGGGGTCCAAGCACAAGCACACACATACCCCATCATTCCCAGGTGTTTTGATGTTTTATTTTTTTAATTGATCTTTTATATGACATATTCTTAAGTCCTTTAACCATTCTGGTTGTCCTCTTCTCGAATCAATTCAATTTCTCAGCTATATCCTTCCTATATAATGCTCTTTAGAATCAAACAGAACACTTCAGATTCTTTTTTTTTCTATTTTGTATATTTTGTACAGTGACAGTTGCTTCATAGTGCATCCTAGTCATTAAATTTTTCTGGATGCCATCTCATCTTATTGAACAGTTTAAAACCCTTTCACAGGAACTGTTTTCTAATCATATCTCTGCTTTCTTCCACTTGTAAAACTGCTCTTTTGAACTGGAATTTAGGTGTATGCATTAATCTCTTAAATTTTGCTCAAGGCAGTTAGGAAGCACAGTGGATAAAGTGCTAGTTTGGGAATCAACAAGAATCTAGCTTAAATCCTATATCAGACACTAACTGTATTACTCTGGACAAGACACTCAACTGCTCTCAAACTCAGTTTCCTCATCTGTAAAAAGAGGATAATAATAGGGTAGGGGAATGGAATAAGCTTTTATATGATGCATCTCTATTTTTAAGTTATTTTCTTCAGTATTTTGGGGGGTCTTCTTTAGCAAGCTGTTGACTCAACTTTCATGGTTTTCTTTTGTCACTGTCATTTCTCTTCCCAATTTTTCCTCTACTTCTCATATTTGACTTGCAAAATCATTTTGAGGTCCTCTGTAGCCTGTGACCAATTTATATCCCTCTTGGAGGCTTTTGATGTAGGAGCTTTGACTCTGCTGTCCTCCTCTGGTTATATGCTCTGATCTTCCTTGTCACCAAATAAGATTCTGACTTTTTTCATGATGTTTACTCATCTTCCCAGCAAAACATTTGACATTCTAACTCTTTGTCAAGGTAGAACTTTGCTTCCAGTGGGATGGGGAAGGGGTATCGTCCCAGGCTTCAGGGATTTGTATCAGTTGCTAGAACCCCACTATCTGTGGGCCCAGAGCTCTAGAAGCAGTCTCTGCTCCTGCTGCTGCTGCTGCCACTGCCACTACCTCAACCACCCTGGGGCTAAGACCAGGCCTGGCTAGATGGAGTTCTGCTTTTCACCCAGGTCCCACAGAATTTTTCCACTGACCGTTTTGGTGTTTATGGGCTGAGAAATCTGAAAACTGCCAGAACTCACAGTGATTCAGTCCCTTGAGGCCTATTCTGTCCATCTGTGACAATGCCCTCTCTGGGACTGTGGTCTCCTCTCTGCCCAGTACAAAAGATCCTTCCTGTCAACTCTGCAGGTTGCTTTGGGCTGGGAATTTGTTTCACTATGTCATTTTGTGGGTTCTGTAGTTCTAGAATTTGTTCAGAGTCTTTTTTTACATTTGGAAAGCTTTGGGGAAGAGCCCAAGAAGACCCTGTTTTTACTCCACCATCATGGCTCTGCCCCCATCATTCTTCTGTATTTCCTTTCAATTATATGAACGTTATACTTGCCCCAGGATAAACTCATCACTAGAAATCTCAATATCATAGAGATTGCTTCAGCTTTGGTATTCAATACTTTTTTGGTATCCTCGGTTGTTTCTCCCTTTTGATTGAAGGGCTGTGGGTCAGAGCAAAGAATATCCTCTCAAATTCTCTCTTCATAGTGGCTTAAGATTTTCTAGCCACCTCTTTGTTTTCTATAGCTATTCTGCTTACTTTCAATGAACCAGGAGTATTAACTTCATGTATATCATCCCTCCCCACCACAACACACAAGCCATGTGCTGGTAGTTTTGGGGTCCCTACCTTTCTTTTTATGTATTATATATTATTTTTTGCCATTAGATTATTAGCTTCTTGAAGGCAGAGACTCTCCTTTTTGTTTTTTGTACCCCCATGCTAAGAACAATGCATGGTATATAACAGGTATTTAAGAAATGTTTATGACTATTCACTCTGTACATATATCCATACATACAAGTTGAGGATATGAAGGCAAACAGATATTAAGTGGATTTCCCAAGATCACATGACCAGTAAACATTTGAGGTCACTCTTGAACTCAGGGCACCCTGATTCTAGGTTCAGCTGTGTATCCACTCTGCCGCTGCTTGCCTAAGAATAATATTACCTATCAAACAGTGTTATTTTGAGCATTAAGTGAATTTAGGTTAAATGCTCTGTTAAACATATGCACTGTATAAATACTAGCTATTATTTACTTAATAGATTCTTTGTATTATTACATCTCACTATGTTTAATGCTAACTTTTTGTATCTAAACTCTGGCAACTAATGTATATAATTATACCATCTATTCTTTCTTCTACTTCCTTAGTAGATATGTTAAAAAGCACAGAGAAATTTCTGGGATACTATAATAGATAATTAACTCCAAGATAAATCAAGAGTTTCTAATTATGTCCAATCCTTCAATGACCTTTCAATATACCTAACATCATCTATTCCATATTTCTCCATCTTATTAAAAATATACCATGAAACTTTCTCTAATTCTTTACTGTTAAGGCATATACTATAAACACACACTGCATATATGTACATATGCATACATATATGCCTATGTGTATATATACATACATGCATACATATATACATAACATTCTACTGATTTGGACATTTTACAATCCAGACTAATACATATATACTATATATATATATGTATACTAATACATATATACACACATACACATATATATGTGTGTATATATATGTATATACACACACATGCACAAATGTGTTATCTTTACAGTGGAAATAATAATTCTCAAGTCAGTGTACCTGGGTTCAGCTACCACCTGAAATGTTTAATACATCTGTACTCTTGAACAAATAACTTAAACTCCCTAGTTTCCTCATCTTTGCAATGAAGTGGTTAGATTGGAGGGCTTCTGACATCTTTCACAGTTCTAGGTTTGTAATTCCATTATTTGATTAGGTTTGATTTATTCTTAATGAAACTGTGTTGGATTTTGGTAATTAGTAGTTCCCTTTAATAATGGTTTTTGGAATTTTGACAGGGATCAAAGTCAAATATCCTTGGGTTTTTGCCGATTCTGCCTGGTTTTTAAAATTGGGACCATATTATCCGTTCTCTACTCTTGAGTAACTTCTCTCATTTAATAAGATCCTTTTAAAAGTAATAAAAACATTTTCAGCAATCAAATTTACTTTATTCTTAAAACACATTGGGATATACTTAGTCCCAGATTGTCTACTTGGACTAATATAGGGCATCTAGGTCTTCTCTTCTTATATTTTATCTGGGTTTTTTTGCTCTTCTCTAACATTTTGACTCTATTGTCCTCAGTTCAAAAACTCATTTCCTTTTTTAATTCAGGATATTGATTTCAAAGAAAAGTATAAGCGGTATCAAACACAGGAAACTAAGAAAGAATAATTTTGATACAGTTTAGGAAATGTTAGCCTAGAGTACTGGGAGTTTTAATGATCTAATGGGTCCTGTGTGTATTAGAAGTGTAACTCCAGTCTGGTCTTTTGGCTTCCAAGGAGTGTTCTCTATTTCATAGGCCACAATGCCTCTCATAAAAATGTGTTTTGGACTTTGCAACAGGAAGTTTCTTTTACTTCTAGAACAAATTTCCAAGATTCCACTGCCCTACATAATATGTGTCTGCTTCATTGCCTAAGCCTGTTTGCATTACCTGCATTATTTATGTACACTGGCAAAACAGAAACTGGGTAATTCTCCATTTGATCCTGTGTTTTATATTGACAATAGCTTTAATGATGATAAGAAGGCTTGATATGTGTATAGTTATACTGTTATAGTTTTTTTGGCAAAGATACTGGAGCGCTTTGCCATTTCCTTCTTCAGTTCATTTTACAGATGAGGAAACTGATACAAGCAGGATTAAGTGACTAGCCCAGAGTCACACAGCTAGTAAATGTCTAAGATTAAATTTGAACTCAGGTTTTCCTGACTCCAGATCCAATGCAGAAGAAAATGGAGGTTAGGGATGGGGGTCTGGAAAGATGCATGGGGTCCAGATACAGACAGGAGAGGATGGGCAATACACAGGGCTGGGGAGAGCACTGTGACACCTAAGCAGATATAATATTGGTTTGGGGGTAGAAGGGCAAAGGGGCAAATATGTCAAGCCCAGCCCCCACCAGGCATTCTCTACCTTGTCTGTTCTTCTACATTTGTTTGTTTTATTTTGTTTTGTAGAAGTATATGTATGTGGGGAGGCTGCAGAGCTGGTGGAGGGGCAGGAACAAGGAGAGCACAGTACTGTACACTGAAGTTAACTTATGGGTTTGGTTTTTTTTGTCTTTTGTGGGTTTTTTGGAATGCTGATTTCTTTCAAAATTCTTTTCACAAAGTTGAATTTCTATAATTCAAGTTTATATGAAGTGAGAACTGTCTATATGTCTTTTCCATAAATTGTAAGTACCATGAAGGCAGACAAGGTCTTTAATTTTTTTTTTCATTTAACCTTCAATAATTAGCACAGTACTTTGCACATAAAAGACATTTAATAGGTGTTTTTGCTACTAAAAATAACAGCTAACATTAGGTATTTTGTGATAGATGAAGTATAAAAACATATAATAGTAGTAAGGAACTTGGGGTTAGAGATGTCACTTTTACATAGCTACAAAATTCATAACTGTAAAGCTAAATTTAGTTGTTTTTTTTTTTTAATTAGGATTTTAGGTTACGAACAGGATGACAAATTTTTCTCCTGTCAACCAATAATAGAGCAGATTTAGGTTGCATGTGATTGCTTCAGGAAGACAGAACAGGATTAGTAGTATCTCTTTAAAATAAGTTTTGCAAAGCAATCGAGGTCATATAATATTTACAAATCATATATACTTGTATATAATAAAATATGACAGATATACTTTAATAATGTTTTAATGTAATGAGCTGATTAGGGAAATTATGAATTCATCTTAAATGATTTGAAATGGGTTTGACTATATTTCAAGTTTTAGAGGAGTATTACAGTACCTAAAACTAAAAACAAAACAAAAATAGAGTGCTAATTAATTCTTAATATTTCTGTTGGTTTGCCTTCTTATATTTCATGATTTTCCACAATCTCAGAACTTAGTTACTGGTATTTGTTCTACTTCTTGTGAAAAGTTACTGTACTACAGTCAATCCTTCTTTTGTTTCAACAAAGCTACAAAGATGTTTCCCATTCAGTTTCTTTCAGTGAAAATGCACACATTTTCACCTATAGACTAGATGGATGGATTGTTGCTAAATCAGTGAATACCTCTTCACCATGTAATGAGAATTAAAAAAAAAATTAGATTTCAGATTCCCAATTTTCTTGTCATTCAAATTACTCCTTTAAAAATACAGAATAAAAATGATGATGAATCAAAAAAATGGAGAAAACAATGGCATTTCAGCTAGGTAAAAAAAGGAGACATGATGATCATTCCTTATTTTTCTTTGTACCTAATTAACTTTATTCATAAAAAATCTCTGGATAATGCATCTTAAATGTCTGCATTCATTTCTTAATGTCATTTGAAATTGTATAAATTGCAAATAGACTTAGAGAAAAAAGACATAGGGAGAGAATATTCAATCCACCAATACCCTTCCCTACAAAGGACCTCAGACTCTCCTTTGCTTTACACCAGATGCTGGATATGAAGCATTAGCTTCATTTACCAATCCATTTTAAGTCAGTAGGCATGGAAAGTTACAGCTCACTTAAACAATAGTTGTCATTCAGAAAAGGACAGCACAGGTGAATTTTCATAAGTGGAAACCTGTTTTAACTGCATGAAGAACTTATTGTTTAAAAACCACATTGAATCTTTTTGCTAAACAAAAGAATACCCTCAAGGTAACTATTTTGTAAGGTTGGGGTTTTGCATATATTGTATTTTCTCAATGTGATATGCACATGAATTAAGTATCTTTCTTTTTTGTGAATATGATGATTACTTTTTTATCCCTCAAATATGTGTGAGGAAAGGGAAAAAAAACCTGTATATTACTTGGTATTATAATTGAAGAAGAAAACACTAATCTAAACCAAAGAAAGAAATTTGATTATCTTCTCCTCTGGTATATCGGAAACATGTGAACAATTTAATATATTTGCCATTTTGTTTTGTTTTTGGAAGGTAGGTAATCTGAACCTGATTTAATTAGCTTTGTATTGAAATGCTTCACCAACATAGCTAAGCTGTAACTTGTTGGACTCAGAGGGTAGGCAAGAGAATTGAGGATAAGTGGATTACCTATGAACACATAGCTATTATGTGTCAGGGATAGGACTTTTCCTTTTTTCCAAAACAAGCTTCACCACTATGCCTTTTATTACCATCATTACACCTTTCCATTTCTTTGACGACCTACACTGAAATGAATCATGATGACATAGGATTATAGAGTACACAAATTTATAAGTAGGCAAAAATAAAAACTAGCCAGAGAGATAATGCATTTAGAGCTATAAGTCACAGAGATTTAGAGGATGGTAAGGTCAGTGTATCCCTTGCTGCTCTAAGCATAATAATCAGTCAATATCCAAATGGCCTAAGAACACCACAGTTTTGATACCTTCAATAATAGTTTCCATCTTCCATGTTGCTTAATATAGTTAACATTTTTATCAGTACTTTTTTAAGAATAGTGATTTCAAACTCAAATAGAAAAAGATACATGCAGGATGCACATTGACTTACAAAGCCACAAATTAACATTGTGCATGTTGTATTATTTTTTAAAATTTATTTTGTTAAACATTTTACAATTACTTCTTAAACTAATCTGGGCCTGCTCTAGTCATTTGTAAGTAATGTGATCACCTGCCTTATGTGTCTAGGCTCTTTTTTTGATCCTGATTTAGAGGTAGTCCCATGATTTTTAAATTGTCTTTCCTGGATCTATTTTCTAGATCAGTTGTTTTTCCAATGAGATGTTTCACATTATCTTCTATTTTTTCAAACTTTTGGTTTTGTTTCTTAACTGCTTGGTTTATCTCATAGTCATTCATTTCCCTGAACTCAATTCTCTCTTTCAGAGAACTGTTTTGTTCAGTGAACTTTTGAACCATCTCCTCCATTTGGCTAATTCTGCTTTTTAATGCCTCCTTCTCCTCATTGGCTTTTGGGACCTCTTTTTCCAATTGAGTTAGCCTCTTTTTAAAGGTCTTATTTTCCTCAGCATTTTTTTTTGCTTCTCCTTTAGTAAGCTGCTAACTCACTTTTCAAGCTCTTCCGTAGCTTGAGCCTAGTTTAAGTTCACTTTGGAGGCCCTGGAAGCCGGGGGTTTTAACTTCCTATGACAGTAAGCCTTATTCTTCCTCATCCAAAAAAGATGGGAGGAGACACCTGTTCACCAAGAAAGTAAAGTTCTATGGTCTTATTTTTTTCCTGTTTTTTTGGGCATTTTCCCTGGCCAGTTACTTGACTGCTGAGTCCTTTGTCAAAAGATTCAACTCAGCTTCTCAATTCCCCAGGGCTTTGGGTGGGGGCAGGGCCATCACGCAGGGCTGAGGTTTAGGTCAGCTGCTCCCTATCACCAGAGGCTTTAAGCTGAACTGTCTGGACAATGGACCCAGGTTGCTTCTAGACACCCTAGCTGCTTGTATTGTGCTGCCACAGCCTCTGCCATTGCCCGGGGGTATTGCTAGAGGAACCAGCTGGGAAAGCCCTCCCACACTGACCTTTGTAACTTTCTTTGTTGCTTATGGGTTGAGGTATCTGGGACCCTTCCTGCTGGGGATTCTGTCCTGGAGGCCTGTTCCAGTCCTGTTCCCCCCCATGCCACATGGCCAAGGCTAAGCTCCACTCTGCTCAGCTTCCTGTATGATAGACCTTTCCTGTCAGCCTTCCAGATTACCTTTGGCAGGAAACCTCCTTTGCTCTGTTGTTCTGTGGCTTCTGTTGCTCTAGAATTTGTTGAGAGTTATTTTTACAGGCATTTTGTGGGCTGTGGGGAAAGCCCTAGAGTATATGCATCTTTCCACTCCACCATTTTGGCTCTGCCCCCCCCCCCCCCAGTCCCTGATATTTTAAAGAAAATTTTAATAACTGTTTTTCAGTTTAACTGTGTTGCTTTTTATTTCTACTTTTTATTTATTTATTTTTCCTTTAAAATATCATTCTGAGAAAGCATCCATAGGCTTCTCCAGACTTTTAAATGGATTCATGATAGAAAAAACAAGGTTAAGATCTCCTGCTTTGTGGTATCTCAATTAACAATTGTATATAGCCATGTATAATTCTGCTCCTTTTTTTTTAAATTTGATTTTCTTAATGAGATGGGCCTGTTTATATGCAAATTCATCTTCCTCAACTTTTGTTAGATATAATCTGTCTTTGCAAGAATTCTTCAATCCAATATCTTAGATTATAGTAGTAAAAACTAAAACTCATTCTTTGTCTTACTATTCACTTCTGATACTATACTTTCTTTCATAAGGACCTTATTTTCATTTGATAGCAATGGTGAAAATGCTATCTATACCTCCTCCAATGTCTTTTTGCCTCAAACTTCATAATCCACTTTTAAGAATACTTTGGCTGTAACATTTGTGATCACAAGTATAATACTAAAGAGAACAGTCTTTAGTTTGGACAAATCTCACCTAACACTCACATTCTGAATGCATGTTCCAGAACCATAACATACTTCCTGGTTGTACATGGAAGATGGATGCATAGCTATCTCCATGGCCATCAGACTATTGTTCTGAGATCCAGTAATAGTTGCCTGTACCCATGGGAGCATTTGCAAATCATGCCCATCCTTCCATGGAATATGAAAATCTCCTTAAAAGGTTCAAATATATCTTCCATAGAAGGAACCTCATATATAAATAAAATTCATCTCTAAAAAGTCAGAAGTACTTCTTCTTCCTTATTTCTTTTCTTGCCAGTTAGCAGACACCAATTTGCATAAAGGTGGTTGGTTGTTGTCCTTGTTTTCACAGAGAACCAAAATGACATCACCATGATGAAGTGAAATTTCGTTGCGTCCAGCTGTGGCTGATCAGACCACCATGAACTCAGAATGCTCTACCATAGGTTGGGCACAGATAGTCCATATGAATTTTGGGGGTAGATACTCCAAATTTGCACATCCTGTATTGACTTTGTGCTCTCTCAATTGTGCTTTGCTCATAGAGCACAGCACCCTTTCTGATAGTACCCCATGCTGAGCAGTCCTGTGCCAGTGTTTCCCATGTTGCACAGTCAAATCCAAAGTTCTTGAGAGTGACCTTTTATTGCTTCTTCGGACCACCATGTGATCACCTGCCCCATGTGAGTTCTCCATAAAATTGTCTTTTTGGCAAGTATACATTTTACATTTGAACAACATGACCAGCCAATCGAACTTGCACTCTTTGAAGCATAGTTTTAATACTTGGCAGTTCAGCTTGAGCTGGTACCTTATCCTGTCAGATGATCCTCAGAATCATCCTAAGACAGTTCTAATGGAAGCAATTCAGTTTCCTGGCATGATGCTTGTAGACTATTCATGTTTCACAGGCATGCAACAAGGAGGTTAGCACAATGGTTCTAAAGACCTTCAGTTTGGTAATCAGTCTAATACCTCTTCTCTCCCAAACCTCCCAAACACTGAGCTAGCTCTGGCAATGCATGCGTCAACCTCATTGTCAATGTGTGAATCCCTGGCAAGTATACTACCAAGGTAAGTGAACTTATCTACACCATTCAAAACTTCTCTTTTTGTTGTAATCGATGATTCCACGCATGGATAGTGTGGTGGTGGTTCATGGAATACCTGTGTTTTCTTGGTGTTAATTATCAGGCCAAAATTAGCAGAGGCACCATAGAATTGATCCATACTTTGTTGCATCTCAGCTTCAGAGATTGCATGGAGTTCATAGTCATCTGCAAACAGAAAATCATGCACCAACACTCCCTCCACTTTGGCCTTGGCTTGTAGCCTTTACAAATTGAAAAACTTACCCTTAGTATGGTAATTGACCTTGATGCTATGTTCATCCTCATTGAATCAACATGACTGAAAACATCATGCTAAAAAGCATGGGAGCAAGCACACAGCCCTGTTTCACTCCATTAGTGACTGGGAAGGCATGACAGCATTGTCCACTATCCAAAATCCCAGGCAAACATGCCATCATAAAATTGACGTGCAATATGAAGAACTTCTCTGGGCAGTCAAATTTTGATATAATTTTCAGTAAGACCTCATAACTAACAATGTCAAAGGCCTTGGTCAGATCTACAAATGTTGTGTACAGACCTCTGTTCTGCTCCTACCATTTTTCCTGCAGTTGTCAGGCAGCAAACACCATATTGACTGTTCCTTGGCTATTCTGAAGCCACCCTGGCTCTCAGGTATATGAACATCTTCCAGGTGAAGGATCAGCCTATTAAGGAGAACTATAGCAGGAATTTTGCCAGCAATGACTAAGAGAGAAACCCCCCTATGATTGTTGCAGGGCAATTTATTCCCTTTACCTTTATAGAGATAGACAATGGAGGCATCCTAGAACTCCTAGGGGTAACCTCCTCTTTCCATATAACCTGGAAAATTCATCTTCTGTCTTTCATCTCATCAAGTTGTGAATAATCAATAACTAGAATTGTATAAATGCCCTCTTCATCCCCAGCACAATTAAAGTAGCAAATGTAGTCAGGAAGGCTTGTTAGAAAACTTGCAAATTTATCTATTTCTGTTATCGATGCTATGCTGCTACCTTTTAATTTTTAAGGCAAGATTATGTTGAAGATACATTTGTTTCTCTTTAATCTTCTATCACAAGACAATATATACTAGATTCTTACATATTACCTCAAACAAGTGTGACTATTAGTGAATTTGAATGATAGAATAAAAAAAGGAAAAGATTATACCAGGAGATGGTGGTAGGACCTGTAATACAACACAAAGGTGGATGTGGAATAACCAAATCAAGAAAAATTGAGACATTAAACTTTATACTTCTAAGAATTTTCAGTTTCCATTTGGGTCCATGTAAAAGAATCTTAATAGCAGTTTAATCTCTAGATCAGATCAAGTAAAAGCATTATTTTCAGGTATGGGCTTAATGTATAACTTTATACAATACTCAGATACATCTATGATATCATTTATTCATACATGTCCTCCAATAATTCAGATGACAATTCATGCATGACTGCTCATCCTGTAGAAATCATGCCTATGTCCCCTGATAAGTTTGGTACAGGTGGTCCAACCAATAGGCTTGAGACCTGTCTTGATTTGTCTCTGTACACTGTGAAAGCAACAGTGGAGCACACTGCTAGTCCAACCTTCACCTTTACAATGTGACAAACCCATCTTCTTTTCAAACATGTACTTCTATATTCACATATTTTATTCCTACTATTTGATGTCCTCATCAGCTATATGTTGAAATTTGCTCATACCCATTTGGTACTTTTCCTCTTACTTCTGTGTATCTGACCTCTCCTTTTCAGTCTTTTACTCTACATCTTCATCCAAGTCATGCTTATTAGGTGTGTCTTCCACAGGTCTCTGTTGTAGGCTCACCTGTATTTCCCCACCATAGTATCTCACTTGGTAATCTTCAGCTCTCATGGATTTAATTACCATCTCTACCTATTCCTAACGACTGTGTTGATCTCCAGTGTCATATCTCAAAAACCCTTCAGACACTTCATGCTGGATTCCAGTAGACATCTTAAACTCCACATATCCAAAATTGAATTAATCTCTCCCCCAAACCACCCCTTTCCCAAACTTCCCTTCTAGTTTTGAGCATACCACTATCCTCTCTGGCCACTGTGCTCCCAAGCTATATGCCATTCTAAACCTCTTGCTGTCACTCATCATACCCATTCTATTGCCAAGGATGGTCAAATTCATCATTGCAACAACTTTCAAATATTTTCCCTTTTCTCTTCTGAACCTGCCACCACCCTAGTTAAAATCCTCAGATCATCATGCCTAAACTGGCATATTCTCTCTGCCACAAGTTTCTCCTTACCCCAGTCCATCCTCCATTCAGCTACCAAAGTGATTTTCCTAAAGTGTATATTCAACAGTGTCACCTCCACCCTCACCCTAGTTGATAAATTCTAATGGCTACTTATAACCTCCAAGATCAAACTCAAAATCCTCTGGAATCCAAGGCCTTTTATAACCTGATCTCCAATTCCTTTTATATTAAATCACCCCTACCCGTATATACTGTTCAATACATTGATGTTGACTTTTCTGATATTCCATGAATAAATCACTCCATGTCTCAGCAGTAGGCATTTTCTCCAGATGTTTCCTGTGTCTGGAATGCTGTATGCATCCTGGCTTCAAGTCCAAGCTAAAATTCCACCTTCCCCATAAAGTTAGCTCCAATCCCTTTTAAATCTAGTATCTTCCCTTTGTTGATTATTTCCTGTTTGTTCTGTGTAAACTTTGTTTGTACACACTTGTTTGCTTAGTGTCTTCCCCATTAAATTGTGACCTCAAGAGCAGGGACTTTTTGCATCTTTTTGTATTCTCAGTATTTACCACAGTGCATGGCACATACTAACAACTTAATACATATTAGCTGACTCACTGACTCAGTCTAAGGCAGGGGTGGGGAACCTGTGGCCTCAAGGCCATATGTGGCCTTCTAGATCCTTAGGTACAGCCTTTTGACTGAGTCCAAGCTTTCCAGAACAATCCTTTCCCTGATGGCATTGTCTTCTTCAGCAGTGAAGGATGAACACAATCCTGTGAGTGGAAAGGATGAACACAATCCTGTGAGTGGAATCAGCTGGCTGAATGGTGACCCAGCTGACTGGGTAACTGAGCTCCTCCTCTCCTGTCTGCCTCCCACTCCCCTTCCTTTTCCTCTCCAAAGGAGGGTATATCTGGATGGCCACGGGATGCCCAGTTGACTTGGGTTTTACTGGCTAGTTCCCTTCCCTCTCCTCCTCTCCCCTTCCCTTCCCTTTCCTTCCCCTCCCCTCCTCTCCCCTTCGCTTCCTTTCTGACTTTTCCTTTCCCAAAACCTTGAGCCTACTGCCGTCTGAAGCTGGGACACCAGTGGGCCCCTGCCTAAGTTCTCTTCTGGACCCTCCTAGCTTTACAGTGACTATCAGTAATAACTGTTGCTATTTCCCTCCCAGCCTGATGTCTTTCTTTTTCTTGGCCTCATTAAAGGGGTCACATCCTGGCTACTTCTTAAACAAGCCTGTTCAATGAATGGGCATTATCTCACCCTAAGTGAATTACTGAAAAGACCTTGGCCTAAAGGGCCCAAGATCTCCCAGGGCATCTTGGGTCATCTCCAGTCATCCTGATGAATATCTGGTCACTGGATTCAGATGACTGGAGAACTGAGGCTGGTGAACTGCATGGTCCCCCCTCACTCAAAACAAAGTCAAGTGCAAGTCATGTCATCATTTCTCTAATGGCATGGTCTTTTTCCACAACGAAGGACGAACATGCACAAACACAGTCAAAGGGTCTCATTTGAGGGTGGAGAGGTCAATATTTGGCCATGAGGCCACAGGTTCCCCACCTCTAGTTTAAGGGATAGTTATTGTTGTTATTCAGTTGGTTCAGTGGTATTTGACCCTTTGTGACCTCATTTCTTGGTAAAGATACTGGAGTGGCTTGCCATTTCCCTCTCCAGCTCATTTTGCAGATGAGGAAACTGAGGCAAACAGGACTAAGTAACTTGCCCAGGGTCACAGAGTTAGTGAGTGTCTAAAGTCAGATTTGAACTCAGATTTTTGTGATTCTAGGCCTGGTGCTGCATCCTCTGTGACACCTAGCTAAGGGATACTCATTTTTAATTTTTTGGAGACCATTGTATTCTGTCTTGCTGAAATAGGACCACACTATAGGACATTCAACATTCCTTAAGATATAAATAAGTAAATAACTTTCAATGACATTTATATCAGATCATCAAAATCTGTAAGGTTAATATAGGGAAATATATTCATTCCAAAAGTATTTGTCACTGTGGTGGAGGAGATACAGTACAAATTCCAAACTGAAGAGATATTCCTGGGGAAAGGGAAGATCCTTCAGATGGACCTATTTGCAAATAACAGTATTCTAGTTACATCAGTCTGGGTACACTGCAAAGCCTCATGAAAGAGATGTTACCACTCAAAGTAGTTGGTCTGACTATCCATCCATAAAAAGCAAGCAGATGAAGAAAATGTCTTGCCCAGATTATTGTGTACCTTTGAAAAGAAGGCCTATCAAACATTCATTGATCAGTGATGTGTATCTGGGACAGATGGTTCAGAAGGAAAATAAGTGTAGTAGGACAACAGGTGAATTTCCTAGTTCAAAGCTTCTTTAATGACCTCAAATTTCCCTGTTGTTTCAACAGCAACAAAACATCATTTTGATACCAAAAATATAATTTGCTTATTTATCATTAATTAAATAAGTCATTATATGATAACTGATTAGTTTACCTGCTAGGATTTGAAGCAATATCCCCAACTTAAGATTCACTATTCTTTCCACTTGATCTGTGATACTGTGCTCTACTTCTTTGTTTTGGTACAGATGATCTCCTAGTATCTCTGATGCTGAGCAAGTCTCATCACTTATAAAGGCCTTATTTTCTTTAACTATAAAATGAATATATCTAATAAGATAATCCCTAAGGATATCTCTACCTTTTAAGTTTTAAGAATCTATAAAGTCAGTTGCATACTTGTGATTTGAAGGTTACTCTCAACACCAAAATAAACATTGAAAGTAAAGAAATGATTTGTGAAGAGCAGAAATTATTACTAATAAGAAATCAGATAAAGACTAATGTAATGTCACTTTAACAGCACAAGAAATTAGTCATTTTCAAGTAATGGAACAATATATCACACATTATAATTCCACCAGTTCTTTTGCACATTTTCTGGATGTTGAACATCCCTCAGGCATTTTGCTGCTGGCTCCTGTCCGATATTTTCTTATGATGTCTAAGATGTTTATCCCAAGTTTAATTTTGTGTGGATAATATCAAGAGAACATTATTGAGTTTTATGAATGGCTCATTAATATCCATTCTGTTTCCTGTTTTCTGGTTTGTGTGCTAATATGCTTTTATCTATGAAGTTATTTTTACCCTTCTGTGAATGAATGAGAAGTTGTGCGGTACATTAGAAAACTGGCCTTGAAGCTAAGAAGATTTTGAATCAAGTACTGTCTCTGACACATAATTGTTATCCTAGGCAATTCATTTAATCTTTGAAGTCTATAAAAACTCTCTAAGGCTACAAATTGAAGAGAGGGAAATGATTTGTGTTGGAAAAAAAGATTTTCCTCACCTGAATTTTCCCTATATCAATAAAATCACAAATTTGCTCCCCATTTTTCTGTGAATGAAATGATCTGATTCTGTAGACTAAGGAAATTTCCATCTTTCTGGTTTCTACTGTTTCTTCAGTTATCAGTTGTTGAAGCCTAACCTGAGAGTAAATTTTGGCAGGTTGCCAAGGTCTTTTTTTTTTTAGGGAAACTATACAGAGCAGGCAAGGGTTAAATGTCAAGATTCAGTGAGTGAGAATCAGGAACTTGTGATATAGGCATGAAACAGGCCTGGTGACATTGAGGATGATGATATCCATATCTTCTATCTCCACTGTGGCTAGTCCACAGATCTAAAGACTTAAATCAAAATTGGAGCTGCCTAAGGGTTGGTAGAAATACAGCTGAGCCCAGAGACAGGATGCAGCACTAGGGGCAGGGGCTTCTTATCTACGTGGAAATTCAAATTCCACTTTTGTTACCCACTACTTGGAAGACAAGACATCTGATGGTAAAGTAATTTTTCTTTAGAGTCAGAAAACCTGCATTTTATTCTTTATTTTGGCACACTAGGCAAATACCTCAACCTCCCCAACTCAGCCTTAAATTTGCTCATTTGTTGGGGTCTAGGTCAAAGACATTTGTAATATATAAAGATAATAAATAGGGATTTCTCCTGTCTCTCCAGTGCTGGAGAAATAATTTACTGTGGAAAAATGAAGAAAGAATTGGTATACTTTAGTTAAAATGTGTTATCAGCCATATGTGGAAATCAGTCATTTACACAAGTCCTATCAAAACAGAAAAGGAAAATGTGGGGAGAATACAGACATTTAAAATAAATTAAAATGTCAAGATGCTCTGAAAGAACATTATCAAATGCGAATGTGAAGCTGCTTGCACTTGGGATCAGTTTGATAAAGGAACTATTTAAATTCTATTAAAAAGGTCCTCTTGAGACATTGTCTTTCCGAACTTGTCACTGATGAGTTAGAAAGTCAGAGAAAGGTAGCAGGTCTAGGTCCACTTGGGCTAGTACTTACTTATGCTGCTTGTCTGAATTCATAGCCAGCAATCCTAGTGGATTACCAAATTAAATGAATTCAGCCTCATAAAGATGACAAATGAAAACTGTAAAAAGTCAAATAGTAGCCAGCATTGATTGACCACCTCTATGTTGAATGGATGCTCTTGAAATTGGAACATAGAAAAGAAATAAAAGAGAGAGTAAAGAAGGCTCTGCCCTCAATAAGCTCAGAAGAAGAGAAGAGCATGTGTGAAACAGATATAGTAGTAATTTCATAGACAATGATGACCATCTGTAAATCAATTTCCATAGCACATGTAAATATGAGGACTGATGGGATTTTAGCCTGTCATTTGTGCCATTAAAACTTAAAAATAATACCAGGTGAACATATTTCCTAAGACCACTCCTGTCCTCCCAAGTAGAGTTGTCACTCAAAATGATCAGGATTCTAACTAAACAGGAAATAGTCTTGAATATGAGCAGCATATTAAGTCAGAGTAGCAGAGTTTAAAGCATCAGATACTAAAAGTCCAGACTAGACCAGATACTAGAGGTCAAGAGATAAATCATTGTTATCAAGAGAGCCATTAACAAATAAACAGGATGTACCAAATGTGAACTCTGATCAGAGGACAAAGGTTGTCTGCTTTCTGCCCTCTTCTATACTTCCTTCTGTGTGTCTGCACTGAGTAAAGGTTTTGTATATGTCTTTGTAGTCCGAGGAAGAAACAGAACTATGCCATCACAGCTTGCTCCTGAAAAGGGCATCAGTAGAAAGCTAGGCCTTCTGAAAAAGCCTTGTAAAAATGGAACACCTGAGAGGATCATCTTACCCACTGTTCTCCTGACAATCCCTCAACCACTCCTACAGCCTCTCTTAGTGCCCTCACATTGAGAGTTATGTGTTCAGGGCAACCAGTCATAGTGCCAGGGAATAATGGAAAAATGCTCCATTGTTGCCAGATCTACACTATAAATAATAGAAAGACATTTCACTGCCCTTCAGCTTCCGATCCAGAGGCAATATGATTTAGTGAATAATGCACTAAAGTTTTAGGGAGACCTGAGTTCAAATCCATCCTTGGACACTTACAAGTTGCATGAACCTTTGAAAGTTTTTTTTAATTTCCCTCAAGCCTGTTTTGTTTTATTTTTTTCTCTAAAATGAGGGTAAGAATAGCATTTTCCATAAAGGGTTGTTGTGGGATTTATGTGATGTGTATGTACATCAATATAAAGTAGCTAGGTGACACAGTGGATAGAGTTATAGATCTGAAAACTCATCTTCCTGAGTTCAAATCTGGCCTTAGATACTTATCAGCTGTGTGACCTTAGGCAAGTCACTTAACATTGTTTGTCTTTGTTTCTTGTCTGTAAAATAAGGTACATGGAGTGTAGAAAATGGCAAACCACTCCAGTATCTTTGTCGTGAAATCTCTTCTTGTCATGAAGAGCTGGATATGACTGAAAATATATCATTATACACATGTATATACATTATACACATGAACATATGGGTATATCCAAATGTAAACACACACACACACACACACATATATATATGTATATATATAAAGTGCACATATATGCATATAGGTGTATGTATGTATATATAGGCATGTATGTATATATACATATATGTGTGTATACACATATAAACATGCACACACACATATAGTACTTTGCAAACTTCACTATATAAGAATTGGCTGTTTTTAGCATTATAACCCTCATGGCTGAAAGTCAGGCATGAAGTGTCTTTTCTCTACTGCAGGAAAGATAGGGTTTTTCCATCCTAGCTTTATGGTGCCTGATAACAAGACATTTCTTCCTCCAGCTAGTCTTAAGCACACATGTTCTTCCAAGGCTTTTGAGACTGTTACTCTGTAGGTTGCACCTCTCTGATGAAATAATCCTTTGTGACAGACTTCTCTAATGCTTTGGTGATTCACACGAAGTCACTACAGATGAACCAAATGTTATAAAAATTGAGTCAAAGGGCAAATTTCAAAATGAATAAGGTGAGGTGAAAAGTATCATAATTTTTTTTAGAAAATGGGAGGGAGGTGAGATTTTAAATGCATAAGGAAATATTTTGGCTTGGATGTATCCATTTTATTGAAAAGAAATACCCATTACATGAGTTTACACTGTGATGAGATTATAAAGATAAAAACTTCTATAGTTGAGTGAGAGCATTAGCAATCATTTGGAGGCTGAACTTGAGAAGAGTCTTAATGGAGAGTTATTCAAAATCCCTTTCAGGATGGCAATACACACAATGACTGCCCAAAATGGAAAAAAAAAATGGGATGGAATTGGTGTGAATACATATGCAAATGTTGTGAATGTTTGTCTCAGTTTCTTCATCTGTAAAATGAGCTGGAGAAGAAAATGACAAATCACTTCAGTATCTTTGCCAAGAAAACCCCAAATGGGGTCATGAAAAGTCAGAAAAAGCTAAACAAGAACAATAATCCATAAATAACGATAATAATATCTTCTATAAGTTTCATCTCATTTTACGCTCATGACATCACTGGAAGTTAGATATTTTTAGTATCTCCATTTTACAGATGAGTAAACTGAGTCAGACAAAGATTAAGGGAATAGCCCAGAGTCACACAACTAGTAAGTTTTGGAGACCAAGTTTAAACTCAGTTCTTGCTAATTTCAGCACATTGTCCATTGCACCATCTATCTCTATCTCATAGATGAGATAGTTCTCTGTCTCATCTCATGGTGAGGAATATGTGAGATAAAGTACATGAAGTGCTTTTTAAAAACTCTTTATGGACCTTTTGTATGTACCTGGTTATTTCCATCTTGTCTCCCCCAACAGCATGTGAACTACTTGAAGGGAGTGACTGTTGCTTTCTTTATATACCAGTGTCTAGCACAGTACCTGTCATATGTAGTAAGTGCTTAAGTACTTGTTGACTGACCATAAAGAATCATGTACATATCAGGTATTGCTTTCATCATTATTGAGAGAGAGCCACCAGATTAAAGCTTCTTTAACCCTGGGAAGTCAATATATCCCATCTTTCTGCTTTCTGAGATCCTATCCTCTTACTTACCAGCTCCTCCATAATCTAGCCCCTTCTGTGGAGACCACCATCATCAGGCCAGCCTTAGAAAACTTTGTCTCATCGTCTATGTGTAATTTGCTTAGCTTCCTTTGCAAAACTATTTTCATTCATGCTGCCCCTGTATGTGAACAACCCAGCAAACTGTTGCATCTAAAAGCGTATTTGTAGTTTATCAGGATATATCAGTTTTTACTTTTAGAAAAAAAAATATTGATTTTCTTTAAGAAATCATTAGTTTCTAAACAGCTACTAGAATGCACTGAAGAAACTGGAAAAAAATGCATCACATATAATTAGATAGTAGCATGTGTTTGGAATTAGTTGACAGACACAGTCTTGACCTAACTTTTAGATTTAACATTAAAAACCTGCTTAGACTAGACTGGAGATAATAGCAGACTAGGAAAAAAAAAAAGAGCAAAGACATTTTTTTCCTATCTGGTGCTTCTGATGTGGGGCAGGGTGTGGGGTTCATTGCTTTGCAAACTATACCATTATTGCTAATCACAAGTTTGGAAAATGTACTTCATTTTCCACTTTATAAACTAATTTGTGTGCCTGACAGACACAGGGAAGAGTGTCTGTAACTTATTTACATTCTATCCAAAAATAACTTAGCTGTGAACTCCTGGAAATGCTGTGAGCAGTCTCAAACTTGTAGTAGGTCACATGCAAATTAGAAAATAATACCCTCAGAATTAATGAGGTACTTTGGAAGATTATCTGGCAGCTGATGTCAGTATTCAAAATGAGAGCAGCGTTATGACTAACCCCTAAAAGATCAAATGGAAGGAGAAGTTTGCTATGTCTCCCCTGGACACACATATATACAACCACATTCACATATTTTGGGGTTGTTAAAATCCTCCAATGAATAAACAATTTCTATTTCTTCATTTCTCATGCATATGAGATAGTAGCTCTCTATAAATTCTGTAGAAACCATTTTTTAAAGTGCCCACAAAAAATGTTTTTCAGTTTTGCATTAATTTGGCAAAATGCCTTATAATATAGCTCAGTCTTTGCCATGAGACCAAATATGGACACAAAGATTGAAAAATGCCCTAGCTTTCATGTCAGTGATGCCTGATCTGCTTTGATGCTAGCTGCCTATCCCCCTCAAAGAAATAGTAAGGCCCAGTCCTGTCTTCCCCTACCATACCCCAGAACTATTATTTTCCTAAAGTACTATATGAACCATGGAACTTTCACTCTTTTTCCATTCTCCTTTCACCTAACATTAAAAAGAAAAAGTTTATATCTTACTGATGATTCCCAGCTAGGTAACTCAACCAAAGATTGTTAATGAAAAAAAAAAAACAAAAAAAAAAACCTTGGGGACTTAGAGCCACTCACATAGCAAATTGAATGAGATCAATGCTGGTTATAGGGATTTTAAAATAAAGATATTCATATGCATATGATACCTCTGATTTGATACATTGAGAGGTATGATTTGAGATTTTTGAGATTGTGATTCGTTGATAAGGCAAAAGAGGGAAAAAAAATAAACAGGGAATCTCCCTCCTTCCATGGTTGAGTTTGGGCCTGTTCTCCATGGCTATTTCTAGGTTTCTAAAAACTTTCCCTTACCCAGGTGATGGAGTGGTCATTCAGATGATAAAGGTGCCAACACTTATTCAATGGCTGAATACATCATTTAAATATTAACTCTCCTCAACCAGTCTTCAAATTCTTAAGGGTACTATAGTTATAGTGAAGAAGTTCCCATTCACTCAGGACCTTTGTTTAGTATTTTACATTTTGGAGTTTCTTTCATCTATTACATCATCAGTAGACAATTTTTCTGTACTGTAACACACCTTAGCACATTTAAGTGTTATCTAAGTCAGAGAGTCTTAATGGATATTTTTTGTGTCATGGACCCCTTGGTGAATCCTGTGGACTTCTACTCAGACTGATGTTTTGTGGTCTATATTCATAAATGGAAGAAATGTTAAATTGTAGTTACAAAGTCTACATAAGTTCAGAGATATTTTGAAATCTACTCTCCCCAACTCCTTTGGGATTTCTAGACCTCAAGTTAAGAAACCCAGATCCAGTCTATTGTTCTTTTTTTCAAATTAGGAAACAGAAACAAATAAATAAAGTGATTCACCCTAGAACATAGAGGCAGAAGATATCAAAACTCAGTCTCAGTAATATACTGAATTTTAAGATGTGCCTTCATTTCCTTAAACCAAAAAATGAATTAAGTGTGAACTTGTTATCATAAATGAGTCAATAGATGAGATATTTCAAAGCAGTGTGTACTGAGGTGTTCCTTCAGCAACACCCATGAGACAACTCTCTATCAGCTCATTGTATATAAACAGTTCTAGCTATCAGGATTTCATGGAAATCCATGGCAATTTGTCTTCTTGCACTCAGACAGTTTTGGGGGTGAGGGTGGTAGATGAATAGCAAGTCATAAATTCCTTTACAAATGACATTTTCTAATTGTACTACTACAATTTTGTTTTTCTCCTTAGAAGGTCACTCTTTGTTTTAAATTTGCTTAACATCTTTTTGGTTTCCAAATATTTTAGATCATTCAGTAAGATGATCATATGTGCCTGATTCCTTCTGTTGTCATTCACTTTGAAGATGAAAAAAGAATGTTGCTCAATATTTTCTTAAATCTTTCTTAATGTTCTTCCTCACCCAAAACCAATCCATGATCTATTAATGCAGTAATTCTTTTTGAATGCAATGTTCTCTGGAGTTGTATATTACCTGTTAAATTATTATGAGCCACTTATTCTCCAACAGAACATTTTTTCTTCTATATAGAATCTGTAAGATATGTCTAAATCTTATTTGCCATAAGAAATCCAATAAATTAAGACATATTTGTCAAATAGATGATCAGCTTCTGGAGATAGTTAAAAAAGACCACTTCTTTTTTTTTTCTGTTGCTGAGCTATATACACAGTTTGATGTTCCAGCCTCACCAAGCATATGTTTTTTATTTACATAAGAAAATCCTGGTGCTTTTCTTTCAGAACTATAAAATAAAATGACATTACCTTCTCTGGGTTTCTTGCCTAATCAACAATCATTTACATAGATTGCATGTTTGACTGAGCCCTGCCACTAATGGGAGCTACCGTCTTGTTGCAACTGCAGTTTCCATTCCATTGTCGATAGTCCTTGTTTGTGTGTGATTTTTTTTTTGGTTTTGGCAGTGATGAAGCACCAGGAAGTCAGTTGGTCACAGATAAGTTTCACATTGATTGGGATTCAGTACTTGTCGATTCTGACAATGTCATTGTGGCCCGATTTGATGGCAGAGGTAGCGGGTTTCAGGGGCTGAAGATTTTGCAGGAGGTTCACCGTAGCCTGGGCTCTGTAGAAGTGAAGGACCAAATAACAGCTGTGAAGTAAGTATCTACATATATTCCTTCTGTTTCTCTGTGATAACAGAATTAATATACATAGTACTAACGAACTCATTCATTCCGTCATGTTGTTCAAATGTTGATGAATCCAATTTTTCTATACTTACTTGGTGATTAGTTAAAAGAATCTTGGTATGATTTGTAGAATTTTATGTAAATAATCCCATAAGTCTGTTGCGGGGTGGAAGGGACTGAATCGTATCTCATCACTTGAAATAGATTCTCCCTTGTAAATATTAACTTTGCCATTGGGACCTTATTATGCACAAAGTTCCACTTATGTTTTCAGTCTTGAATTATCTGGGGAAATTATACACAAATTTCAAATTCAGTACTGTTTCTGTCACTCCTTTGTGCTATCCTGTGCTATGTAAATATTGCTGAATAAAGCAAAATTTAAAAAAAGAGTCAACTAGTTCACTCTAGCCTGGGTGGAGTCAAGGATATATGTGAAGAATAGTGGAAGAAAAAAATTCCAAATTTAAGCTGGAGACAGACTATGCAAAGCTATTAGAGGCCAATTATGTTCTAAGAACAATTCAGAATATTGTTCACTGCTACAAAAACTGAATCCCATTAATTAACACAGTGAGAATTTTTTGTGTAGGACTTTAGTGCTGAATAATAGACTTGAGATTCTTGAATTTCCAAGATTTCCTTTTCCTTTTCCATTCTAGGTCTTTACTGAAGCAGCCATACATTGACCCCAAAAGACTAAGCATATTTGGAAAGGTAAATGGCAAAAATATTAATGAATGAATAAATATACATATATATGTATATGTATAGGTGTGTGTGTATATGTGTGTGTGTGTTTATATGAGAGAAACAAATATTTGTTTTCCACAACCTACATTTATATAATTCTCTATTCATTAATCCTTACAACAGTAAGCATATACTATATCATCTATGAATAAACAGCTGTCTAATATATACATATATATAATATGTGTGTATGTATGTGTGTATATGTATATATGTATGTGTGTAAATATTAGTGGCAATAAGAATTAGTAGGAAAAATTGATTGACTGTGAGGAAAAATAAATGTGTTGAAGATAACACAACATTAAAGATACCTAAGGATTGATTCTTATTTTTTAAAGGGAGGATGATTCAAATAATAGAAAATATGAAATTAGTATGTTAACAAAAAATAAAAATTAAAGGCAAAGAACAAAGAAAATAGTAGGAGCTATTCATTGATTTGCTAGGATACAGGTGGCAGGGTGGTCTTCAAAAAGTTCAGGTGTGAATGATAAGGAGGTGTGTGTGCATGTGGGGAGTGTGTTTGTGTGTATAAAAATAAGAGAGGCAGTGAAGGGAGACTAGGTTCTGGGGAGATGATTGCTTTTAGCTTTGTCTAAACTGAGTTAGACATGATTGTGTGACAAATGGAAATGCCCTTCAACTAGTTATAGAGATGGAGTTGGAAGTGAATCAAGCATCAGTGAAATCATGATAGTGAATAAGTAACTGGGAGAGAGAATGCAGACACATAAGAAAAAGCAGAAGAAGACCAAGGACATAATATTTTCCAGACACGTAGCTGAATCATATATTTAGTGGATTAAAAGAAGAAAATAGTTCCATAAAAGAAACAATTAATAGTAATTTACAGGTATAAATACTTGAAAGTTTATAAAATACTTTCTAAACAACTCTTTGAGGTAGAAAGGATAACTAGTATTGTTAACCACGTTTTAAAGATGAAGAAATAAAGGATCTGAGTGGGTAAGAATATTTGATCTGAGAGATTAAAAATCTTTAACTGAAATGTCTGTTCCATTGTCCTCACCTAGGTCTCCTGATGCCAAGTTCAACACTGTTTTTACTACACTACTTATGTTAGAGAGAGGAGGCAAGTAAGAGTAACACAGTGCCAGGAAAGTTAGTGGAGGTACTGATCAAACAGTATCATAAGCTAGACAATGGGCAAAGATATTGAAGCCACAAAAAGAGACCATTGAATTTATTAGTTCGGTATTTGGTATGCGTAAAAGGACAAGAGGGAAAAGTAAAAGGTGCCCTTTTATTTTTTTTCTTCTTGATTAGTTTGTCATAAAATACAAAACAGTTAGGACATTTCTCTTTTATCAAGTTGAAAGTAATTAGGGAAGGAGAGAGTGAAGCACTGTGTTCCATCTGGTTATAAGTTTCTAAATAGTACTTTGATTAGATTTGAAATGCCAAGTTAACAAGCACCTGTTACATAGCCCTCGATTTGCTGGACATGGTACACAAAGACAAAAGTGAAAAATTCCCTACCCTCAAGGAGCTCACATTCTACTGGTAGAAATTATCATATACGTAAATGAATACTAAATGAAGATGGATTAATGGGGGAAGATGAATAGGACTAAAGCTGATGGAATCAAGAAAGGCCTCTTGTAGAAAGTGGAAGTTAAATAAAGCTTTAAGAAGCTCAAGAATTCCAGTGAATATTTAAGTTATTTTAAGTACCATATGTTGAATGTTGCCTGTATTCTTAATAATATTATAAATAATATAAAATATTTGTACTTTACTAATAGTAAATTTATCATTGGATAATTTTGATAGCTATGAGCTCCTTGCAAGCAGGGAATGTTTTGTTTTTTTTTTTTCTTTCTTTCATTGCTTTCTTTGTATCCACAGTCTTTACTTACTACAGTGCCTGGCATTTCAGCAATGCTTAGTAAATACTTGCTGACTGGATTCTACTCATCAGGTGTTCCTGAGAGAGGTTCAATCAAATAGCTACTACAGAACCTAACATAGGACTGAATAAATATCAGGTTATAACTGAAATTCACAGTTGTAGAGCTTTATATGGGATTTTAGAGGTTATAAAGTACTTTTCTCAAAATGGTGTTATCAAGTAGGTGTGCAAGTAGTGGTTTCCTCATTTTAAAGATGAGAAAATTGAATCTCATAAAGATGGAGTGACTTAATAGCATATGTCAAAAAGGACTTTATCTCAGGTTACTTGGGTAATTCAGTCCTCTCTCCATTAAAGACAATGTGTTGAATTGAGTGAGCAGAGTATTACGAGCTGCTGTCTTCAGTTTTGTTTACAAGATGATATAAAAGCAAACCCATTCTGTTCAAACTTTTACAGGCATGACAATTCATTGATAAAACAATTGCAAAGTTTATAAAGGTGGGACAATCATTGTGATCATTTCTAGTGTGGGTTAGCATGAAAATTAGTTTCTAAGAAGCTAATTCACAGGGACAGTAAACGATCATTGATGTGAATGTTGGACCAGTTCTTAAAGTTGAGCAAACTCTTTTTACAAAGAAATCCTCTGGCTGGCTGTCTAGGCAATAACTTCTCAGATTTTTCCATCAATTTTTCAATCTGATCAGTGAGCAGACAGCAGGACTTCTGCATAGTCAAAATAGTTTGCTTATTTCAATAATGTTATAAACTTAAATAAGACTATGTATTCATAGCCACACATCACTGAAACAAAAATACAGCATTTCACTGTATGTTGTCTGTTGGTTTAAAAAATAATACTTGACTCAGCTGAGTAAAATGAAACCATAGAATCCTATATTAAGGTGTCTCCATAACCCATGTTAAGATCACCTAACATTTCTTGAGAGAGGCCATCACAGAGATAATTATGTTCAATGATTTTGTTACTGTTGATATCAAGTAAGGCATGAAACAATTCCATTTAATATAATTTAACAAAAATTCATTTTGTTCCTGCTCTGTGTAAGGGCCTGCTATGCTGGTGATACAAAGAGAAAAGACAACAGTACATTGTACCAAGGAGCTAAAATTCTTCTGAGATATAATATCTACAGAGATTACTTGGTAGTTTGACAATCAAGAGAGCATGAATACCTTGGAAATTAGGAGATATGTATTGTAGGAGATAGCCCATGAACCAAACCTTGAAAAGGATGACTGCTTGAAAATATTGGTCAACACTGTTAGAGAGACCATGCTAAACTGAATTCAAATGGAAGAGGTAATTCCCTACATATAGTGAAGCTTTGCAGATGTCCCAACTTTAAAGACTGAATGAATGAAAATGAAATAGTCTTTGTCCTCAAGTGGCTTAAATTCTATGGTAGAGAAAATGTTTACAGATGAGTAAATGTGAAGTAATGGAAATTTAATTTCAAGAGGAAAAGTACTGGTCACATGGGGAAGGGGGGAAGAAGTCAAAAAGCTTCATGTAGGAGACAGTACTTTAATTAGGATTTACAGGAACCTCGTGATTTTTTGAGGTGAAAGAGAGGAGTATGTCTTTTAATCTAGATAAAAATTAATAAATAAGTAAATATACCTTTTATGGACTAATATGTATATTAAATATGTTTACTAATAATTTTCAAGTCTACATAAATAACATAGTTAATAAAAATTCATTCTAAAATATCATAAAATTCATAGTATCTTTGTTACATGTTTCCTCAAATTAAAGTCTACTAACAGAACAGTTACTTATATTAGAGGCGTCCATGATTTCCTTTTAATGCTCACAAGGGATTCTTATTCATTGACCTACAGTAAGAATATCAATACTTCGAGTATTTCTCCTAAGAAGGATTCAATATGGGAAAAGTAGGGCATGTACAAGTGACACTTATGATCAAAGGTATGGTGGAGTTGCAATATGCACCACATCTTCACCAATAAAATCATTAGCCCATCAAAACAGCATGAACAAAAGTAGTGCATGCATAGTTGTTGTTTGGGCAACTGTCCAAATGGCCAGGACAGCATAGACTGTTGAAAATTTAAATTTGTAGTTTTCAAAGTAGGATTTGCCTCCGTATGCTAGTCAATTTCCTAAGTCTAGTTCCCAAGAACTCTTATTTTATATAGTTATGAAATCCAATCAGTTGAGGCAAATAAAATCATCCAGTAGTAAAGACATGCATTTTAGAGTGTTTTTGTTTTCAGTCCCCCTTTATTACCTCCTTTTTAAAAGTAATTCTTTTTTCCAAGGTAAACATAAACAAAGGCAGTTTTTTAAAATCCAAATATTTGTACTTGTTTTCCTGTAGATAAGAAACTATTAAAAAATTCCAAGTTAGTAGCTTTAGTATCTATAAATGCTAATATACTCTATTCAATAAATTTTATGCATCAACATTTTTTAAAAAATCCACAATGAAATATGAGATGTAAAGCAATTACACAGATATTTTTAAAAATTGCCAAAACTCATATCTAAACCAAATTTGCATTTTTAAAAAATCAAGTTTTGCCTTATTTGACCATATAACTAGAACCAGATTAGGGTGAATAATGAATCCCCTGAAATATTGCAGCAAGGCTGTATGCTGTTGTTTAGAGTCCTAGAGGAGTTCTTTGGGAATGAGCCTCCGAGAGAGCTTAAATGCTACATGAGGAAGGAAGCCTCATCACTTAATCTTCATGATTCCTTCTTTATTATTTCAAATTGCCTTATCCAAATTTATCAATCATAGTGGTAATGAGATAAGTCTCTGGAAACCTTTTAGCTACTTTCTAAAATCAAAACTAAAGAGTTTAATGACTAAAAATCTACCACCTCATAGATGTCTTTAAAAACTAGTTAGAAAATATTTAGGGTATATCAGCAATGTCAGAAAATCTTGTTAATATAAAATATTGCTCTGTCCAAAATCGTTTGGTGAACTCTTGCTTGGAAAGAGAGGGCATAAGAAAAGGGATGGAGATAGGACTTCTCAATGTCATTTCCTCTTCTGGAATTCTCTGAATCATTTATGAAATTATTCAGAAATGATAAATCATATTAAAATAAGAAACATATTATTTGGTTTCCTAGGGATATGGTGGATATATTGCATCAATGATCTTGAAATCTGATGAAAGATTTTTTAAATGTGGATCTGTGGTTGCACCAATTACAGACATGAAATTGTACGGTAAGTGTCTCCCTACAGTGTTATCTCATGGGAAATATTAAGTTTAATAAAATCCTCACGAACTATAACTCAATTGAAATCCATGATTTATGTATTATGAGACAATGTTTTCAGCTGCTTACCATTTCTCTGATTTAACCAAATTCTCCAAAGCATAAAAATGAAAAGTAAATTTCAGATTGGAGATTTGAAGATAAGAAAGATCCTAATTCATTTTCTCATTCTTGTCTCATTTTCTATAGCTTCGGCTTTTGCTGAAAGGTACCTAGGCTTACCATCTAAGGAAGAAAGTACTTACCAAGTAAGTTATTTGAAAACAGGGAGAGAAAATGGTAGGTGTTGTACTGAAAATTCAGTCATTTTGTATATTTTTCCTTACAGGCATCCAGTGTCCTACACAATATTCACAACTTAAAAGAAGAAAATTTATTAATAATTCATGGGACAGCTGACAGTAAGTATTACATTGGTCACTGCTATTTTATGGTTACAAGCTTCATACAAGTAGGTATATCTGTGGGAATGAATGACTTCTGGAAATGTTCAGAAAAGGAGTTCAAGGACCAAGGTCATGACAGTAGCAGTAAGCAGGTAGACAAAGAAGAGAGGAAAAAAGAGTAGAGGGCAAAAAGAGAGGGAAAAGAGGACAGAGGGAGCAAAAAAACCAGAGAGGCAAGATAGAGAATGAGTGCTGAAGTGAATTAAAACAATTCAACACATTTCTCATCTGGTGTCTCAGCATGGGATAAGTGGAAACTCAATTCAAAACAAAAATGTGAGAACTTGAAAAGACTTGAGTGATGTTATTGAGGATTTAAATCAGGATACATTGGTCCAACCCAGGATTTGCCACTTACTACCTTTGAAACATTCTTATGAAGTCCCTTAACCTCTCTGGGCCTTATTAAAGTCATCTGCAAAATGGCCTTCATAGTTCTTTCTAGCTCATGATTCTATGATCCTATGAGCCTAACCATCAATTATAGATGAAGAACATTAATGCAAAGAGGAGTGAGGATAAGACCACAATTCCATCTTCCTGACTTTCAGCCCAGTGCTTCAAAACTAATTTACCTATCGCCCCACATGAGGCAGACTAGTAAAGTGGAAAGTGAACCACATTTGGTGTCTTTGAACCTGGGTTCAGATCCTGGTTCAGCCACTTCATCTCAGACCAACCACTTGACCTTTTTGGATCTGAGTTTCTGCATTGATAAAATGAATGGATTGGATTAAATAAATGACTTTGAAAATCCTTTCCAGCTTTAAACTATGTTCCTATAATATTAATCGGAAATTGTGTAAAATATCCTTTATACAAATATATGTGTCTATATATATATATGTGTATACATGAATATACATATATATATATATATATCACATATGTTATATATACATATATATGTATAGGAAAAGAGAGTTAAGCATACCCCACATCTTGCTTCAATGTGATTAATTACATCATAAAGTATAGAGGCGTCAAGGAGCTTAAGATGTTAATATGGTTGCATTTTCTACTCCTCCATAGAATGTAAGCTGCTTGAGGGAAAGAAATTTTTTACTTTTAAATCTCTGGCACCTAGTAGAATACCTCACAGGTAGTAGTGTCTTAGTAAATGCTTGTTGGATTGAAATCTATAGCATATTACGTAATTGTTAAATAGTAGTAGAAATAAAGATAATCCTTCCAATTTTAATGGAATTATTGTACTAAATCTTCACTGTACTAAATATTGGTTACTCTGTAAGGTTGATAGTGAAGGTTTATTAGCACCGTTTTGCAGATGAGAGAACTGGAGTCCAAAAAGGAAAACTACTTGCAACAGGGTAGATAGCTATTTAGTGAAAGAGAAACTAAGGATCCCAGTTCTTTGACTAGTACTCTGTAGCACGCTGTGTCTAACTTCAGTATTTTATCACCAACGTTTAGGGAAAAACAGGAACTGAAGACAGAAGGGGGAAAAATATAGGAATAACCAGGATAGTCCCTAGTAAATATTTAGTCCCTGAATAATAGAAAGTTTATTCTACATTCTCAACATGGGGGATTCTTTTTAATTTAAAATAATAATTCAGGAGGCCATTATCTAAATGAGACTGAGCTCCAGTAATCCTGTGTAAGTAATAGGAGACTGGATATGCTTTGTTAATACTGAGACAAACATTTCCTGTGTTAAATATTTTAGTGTGGTTTGAAAATGTTGTGAATAATTGTAAATGATAAATGAAATGAAAAATCACACCAAGTATGCCAGACACTGACTGCAGAGGCATGACTAGAGCAGCTGTTTTCTTTTAGAAGTCACAGTTCAAAGATCATTCCCCTAGACATCTCATGAAAATCCAAGTACCATACATTTTAAGTGTGATAAATATGGCCATGTAAAATCCCAGTTTACAGAACAGAGGATCTCTAATGATATAGGCCTATGCCTAGGAAATAATATTGTCCCTAATCCATGTATATATATATTTTTTTTTCTCTTACAGCAAAAGTCCATTTCCAGCATTCTGCAGAATTAATCAAACACTTAATAAAAGCTGGAGCCAATTATACTATGCAGGTGAGATAAACCTGTAGATAAGTGAAATTCCCTAAATGAAATCTCATTGAATTGTTTCCCAGCTATTATATTTACCTCTCTAAGGATGTTTGGGTATTTCTTTGATCTCTATTGGGCTTTTCTAGTTTCTCCTGGTTTGATAAGCTCTTTAAATGTATAAGGATCATTCTGACCCTCCCAGTCCATTATTCTTAATTTTATCACGTTGAACAGCATTGCTCCTTTCAGTCCTTTGTGCACAACCAGACTTGTATCCCAACGAATGGATTTCTTTTCTATTGAGCAATACTTTTTGTGAAACAATAAAATTTAGGGATCTGTCAAGGGAGGAGATATCCTAATCCATAGTAGATCAAGAATTTTGATACTTTTATATTTGAAGGACCAGTTATTTGGCATGGTTCGATGCTTTTTCTCTTTCTAGGCATCTTTTCCTCATCAGCCTAAAATCACCAATTTGGAGCAAAGTTGGAGGAGAGAGAACAAGGGCATAATGTAATTATGTAACGTAATTAAGAGGGAGCATCCTGGTACTATTTTTTAAGAAGCCCTGGCTCTGGAGTCAGTGGTCTTGAGTTTGAATCCAGCCTGTGACACATTATTATCTGTGTGTCCTCGCCCACAGCATTTCTGACTTGAACTCGGGTTTCCACATTTGTAAAATGAAGGCATTCCACTTGATGGCCTCTGTGGTCTCTTCTAGCTCTAGTCTATGATTAATGCATTGTTTGCATTTTACTCCTCGCTATTGTCTGTTCCTAAAGTCTTTGAAAAGATAAGAAAGATAAAAAAAACAAACACAAATGACCAAATACTTTTGATGCTTCCAGTGTTGATCATTATGCACCCTGTTGGCTCAGTCCAGCGAAGCTTGCTTTGATGGCATTTTGTTTTTCAAATAATAGCTGATGTTTTTAGAGGACATTAAGGTTCACATAGTACTTTTCCTCTTAATAACCTTATTACAACCTTAAATGATACACAGTATAATTATCACAATACCCGTTTTAGAGAGGAAGAGACAAGTTCAAGAGAGAGGAAGTTACTTGTCCTAATCTCATGGGACGTAAGTGTCAAAGGTAGAACCTGAATCTAAATCTTCTCATTCAAAATCCAGTGTTCTCTCCATTAAGTATTGCTACCTCTCAATGGGACAGAATTCTCTATTGGCTACAATTCAACAGATTTTTAAAATTTGGAAAGCAGGGGAAAAAAATAGAGACTTAGCTCTCTTGGTCTGTCATTTTTATTTTCTTTTCCATTTTCTAGGTCTATCCGGATGAAGGCCATAATATTGCATCTGAGAAGAGCAAATATCACCTTTACAGCACAATCCTCAGATTCTTCAGTGATTGTTTAAAGGAAGAAGTGCCAGTGTTACCACAGGAACCTGAAGAAGATGAATAGAAGGGATCTTATTTATACAGAACTGAAGGAGATTTTGAGGTTCAATGAAACCGAAATATGACTGTAATATTGCAGATTCTGCAGAGGTTCAAGGGCAGCTAAAAGGAGAGGACACTGGAACAGCACACTCAAGAGACAAAGAGCTAATAAACTGGAAATGGAATGCAAAAGTTCAAACATACTGTTTCAAGGGGACAAAATCTTTCCCTTTGTGGAAGGTCAAGCTTGGGTTAATGTTTCCTGGAAGAAAATAGTTTTGCATAAAAGTAGGGGTAGTGCATGTTTTCTTCTGTTACTTCCCTATTTGTTCTGTAAGTAGGAACTCTCATTTTAATTTTGATAGCCACTTTCATCTTTGCATCTAATGCACAACCTATCCTAAATATGACAGTCCCTGATCTCCCAAGGGTGAGCTGCAAGCTAACACTTTACTGTAATGTTACAATAAGTGCAATTCCTTCACTGTCTACTATTACACATAAGAAAAAAAACATTCAGTTAATAAAGGACACAGTATTTTATGTAGTTTCTGTTTAAAAGAAAGACATATTGGGTGGGCCCAATCACTTTAGGTAGAACACACTCAATTTAAATATTTTCCAAATTTCAGTCTTTGCTAGCAGATCACATATCTCTACACAATGCACATGCTATATATGGATACACATATGTGCAAATGAAGATCTATCCATTTTTCACTATAAAATAACTAAAGGGATCAGCTTTTCTATTGAACTACCGCAGTGACTCTTTTACAAACTAGAATGGATGCATTGTTTAACAAGCCAAATATAATAATATATGTATATGTATACATATCTATATTTCCCCAAGCCAAATTCTAGCTATTATTTCCATGAAAAATATTTGGGTTGTGTTTGGTATTGATTTGAGTGGTTAATAGTTTTCTAGTTGCACTTTAATTTTTGAATATACCTTGTCACATGTAAATTAGATACATAAATATTAAATTATAGTTTCAGATAAAAGGATTTTGTTAACAATTCCATGCTACTGAGTACTATTTTGCTCTCCTAGAAGAGGAAGTTTTAAATAGCTGGGTCCTTAGATTCCATCATCTCAGTGCAGAATCAGTTCAGATTTTCATTGTGGAAAGCACCTGGCTGGAACAGTCTGTTTGTTCATCCTTATTTAATATTCCATGCCTTCCCATTAAATCGGTTACTGTTTCATTTAAACTTCCTGGTGAGACTGAGACATGAAGTATTTTTCTTTCATTCATCAAGCAGTTCATAACAGGTGATATTACTATTTAATTTGAGTTGAAGGCACAAAATTGCATCAATTCATGTGGCTCTGATACCTTGCAAAAGAAAATAATTGACAATACAAAGTAAACATGACTATATGAAGTCAACTTAAGTCCTGGGGCTATTAACTATGTTGACTTAAGTCAAATACAGCATCTGTTCCACCTAGCTTTAGGTAACTTCAAGATGATGGCTAAGAGTATTGAAATTGCTGAAGAGTTTAGATACAAGAAGGTGATGCAATGTGTTTCTTTTAAACCTTAGGACAGGCTGGATCTGCATTATGCAATAACTTCTGGAAAAGAAAGTGAAAAGCCCAATCAATTACCTATATGTTGTGTTTTTTTTTTTTTCCCTCAAGAGGATACTGGGTATTTGGAATTAGGTTGTGTAGAAAACTATGCTGATGATCAACTGAATTGTTCACTTTTCATCTGAATACTTTAGAACTATTGTAGACACTGCCCCCGTGCATTCACTTCTGCATTACAGAGTTATATGAAACCTCTGTCTCCAAAAGCCCATTTCAGGTTTCCTTCAAGAAACTAAAGAAATGGATGGATTCTTTTTTTTTTTTTTTTTTTTTTTTTTTTTTTACAAAGTAAGTTGTACTGTTTAAAGAAGAAAGTTTTGCATATTTTATTAAGATGGAAAGTTCTTTTTAGGCTGAATTGAGATTCACCTGAAGCTTTTTAATCAATATTTTAATCTTCAACCACCAGAGTTTTTTATGATGCAAATAATTAAGCTGTCTGAAAGATGTTGTTTTATTGGAAGTCTATTTGAGTAACATTTAAAAGTATTTACCTTTTACTGTTTAGCATTTCTCTTGTTTTATTATTATCAATGTTTATCTATTTTTCAATTAATTTAATACAGTTTCTAATGTGCAATGACATCTTGTCTGGAAGCCACTTTGACCTCAAACACTTAATACACCTAAAAGAATGACATGCTGTTAACCAAGAAATAATAATATACCATGAATGGCACTTCTCTACACTGAGGATCAGGAATTCACTGACACATAGTCATCAATTACTAAATTAACTTTCATAATTGGATTTTCCTCTCATCCAATTATGCTGTCACACCATCCACCTTCCTATATCAATTGATGGACTTATAGAATATGTTTCCATTTATCAGAAAGTTGGTCTGGTGTTCTTTAAATCTTATGTAAGACTGATTAATCCCAGACAATAAAGTTGCATTTTTCCCTTAAGAAAAACAAGAAAATCTGTTCTGGTAGAAAAAAAGAGTCCTTTATGATATGATTTAAAATATGAATTTTTGACAATTTGTCCTAAAAAAAGAAACAGTAAACTAGGAGATTATTCAGGAGAAAGGATCTCTACACATCAATCCCCACCCCCCAACAATATCTAATAGGGAAAAAAAAAAAAGGGAAAGTTGCATGGTCAACACAGAGAGGTTAATTTCAATTATTGAAAATGACAACAAAAAGACAATCTTCTTACAAATTGTGTGGTCAGCCCAGTGAGTGCATCCATCCATGATTCTTAGTTCTAGGGTGCCCTACGTAGTAATAATTCTGGGGAACTTCTGGAGAGCTAGCTACAGATACATGACTTGTCCAAAAACATTCAAAGATTAAACTTTGAGAGAATATACACATACGGTTTAAGTTCACATGTGGAAAAGGCCCACATTCATTTTTGCATTCTGATACATGTAATGATTCCTTTGTTACCATGAAATTTTCTAGCTACGGGCATCACATGCAGGTTAAAAGGAAAAGCAGTAAGAATTGTGTGCTTTCAAGTGTAATTTTGCCAACTATTACTAGGTGAGGTATTGGTGGGGACAGATTTGAATTCAATTTGCCATGTTTGGAAGGTGTTTCTTAAAAACTTATCTATCATATACCTGATTCTTTAAGAAAAATGTTGACAATAAATCACATTTAAAAAACACCAAAAAACTTTGAACTATATTCCAGAGCTTTAACCAGCGCTACCCTTACTTACTAATCCCATTGAACAACAGGAGCAAAAATGACCTCTAACCTTTTGACACCATGGAGAGAGAAATGCTGATGTTGCCTCTAGAAGTCCAAAAATATGCCTGTGAAGGTGACAAGTTCTCTCCTCCTCATCTTCTGTTGGCATATTTTAAAATCTGATTTGAGAATTATCATGAGACAATACTGAAGACAAAATCTTATTGGAGCTAAGTAGTTGTGAGTTTCTAATGGTAAATTATAACTAATGAGGATAATGTCTGAAATTGACTCAGATACAACATCACTGCCCCACATGTACAAGAAGGCTGGAAATAGAGTAGGGACAAGGGAAATGAATCTTCTCTAGAAACAAGGAAGGATTAGATCTTGCTTTTGAATAGTAAATATACCTTAGGGAGGTGCTGGAGGTACAAAGAATTTAAATGCCTGTCCTAAAATCAAAGAGCTAATAAAGTTTGAGGTGAGATTTGAACTTAGGTTTTCCTTACTCCAAATCCAGCACTCAAGCTGTTACACTACTACTCTGTGATATAATTATAACTGACATTTATATAAGGGGACCTCACAACAACCCTGTGATAAATATATTACTTTATCCAGTTTTCCAGTGGGGACACTGCAGATCTGAGAGGCACGGTGACTACCAAGGTAACACAGTTAAGTCCTGATTAGTGTGAATGACAAGTTCCCATAAAGTTATGACATTCAAATTCAGGGTGAGAAATTCCACTGGACTGGAAACAGTTATCATATTTTACATAATTATAACAGTATGAATTTGAATACATATGATCACTTAGTGGGGCTATTCATTCAAACTAATCAGGACCTAGCTGTAAGTCAATAGCAGAAGTTAAGTCTTCTGCCTCTTAACTCCAGAACTCTTTTTGTTAAATTAAACTTGCCTTAATCATCACAGGATATAAAAGACATGAAGATAAGTAAGTCTGAAATTAGGGAGGGGGGAGGAAAGGGAGTGAGAGATGATCTAATATTCAATGTGAGAAAATTCATTCATTCAATCAACAATCTTATATTAAACACCTACAGAAGATAAAATCCCATGGGTCCTGTTTTTGTCGTTAAATCAAAAATGTTTAATGAGTTCCTAATACACACACACTGTTTCACACGCAGGATTCTCTTCTAAGTACTATGAATATAATCACATGTGACCTACAGCTGCTTCTCTGCAGGTACTTCCATGTAGTCAGGAAAGCTATCATCACAAGAAAATAGCACAAGGCATTGTCAGATAAACATTTTGCCAATTAGTCGATCAGTATTTATTAAGTGCTATGTAGTAGGCATTGAACTGAGTGCTAGGGACACACAAAAAAATAGTCTCAGCTATCAAAAAACATATTCTAATGGTAACCTCAGAGGCGAACAACTGTTTACAGCTGGGAAGATCTTCTGCAGAAGGGGCTGTATAAGTTGAATCTTAAAGGAAAGAAGAGATTGCATGAGGTGAAGGTGAGGAGGGAGAGCATTGAGGCAGAGGGCACAGTCAGTAAAGAGGCCTAGAAAAAGTTAACTGAGTATTGTGTGTGAGCAACAGCAGGTAGGCCAGCATGGGTAGACCGAAGTACTCATGGAGTGGGGAGCATTATGTAGTACACAAGTAAGATAAGAATGGTCCTGGTTATAAAACTCTTTAAATTGCAAACAGAAGAATTTATATTTCATCTTAAAGATGCATGAGATCATTTGAGTTTATAAGGGAAGTGGGAGTAGGAATCAGCATATTCTGACCTAGTTTTAAAGGAAATGCACAACGAATGCACAAACACACACATTTGTCAGTTGTTAGATGAGGGATGGAAGAGAAGAGGGAAAGGAGGCAACAAGACCATTTAGGTTATTCTAATGGCCTAGCAGAAAAGTAGTGAATGCCTGGACTGTGGTGGTATCTGTGGAAACGATAAGAAAGTCACACACATAATAGATTCTATAAATGTAAAATCAAAGATTTAGCATTTCGTTGTATGTGAAGGGCAAGTGAGACTAAAGATTTGAAGATGACACCAGTGTTATGAGCCTCTGTGACTAGAAGGATGTAGATCCTCTTAACAGAGAGATAGGGCATAAGATAGGGCAGTTTTGAGAGAAAAGATAATGAGTTCTGTTTTAGATACGTTGAGTTTGTGATGCCTACAGGACACCCGTTTCAAAATACTTAGATAGGTACTTAATGACCAAACCAAAAACAGAATAAAAAAAAAGTGTAAAATCCCTGAGGTTGTAGAACTCACTGTTAGGGGTATCGGGGATAGAAGACTCCATGGTTAAGACTAAAATAGGTGGGGCGGAGCCAAGATGGCGGAGTAGAAAGACACACATACACATAGCTCCGAACCCACAACCCACAGAACAGCTAGAGGGGACCAACTCACGGCGAATTCTGCACCCAGAGGCCACGGAATATTGGAGCGAGGGAGATTTCTGTTCCGGAGAGACCTGCAAACCTCTCGCGGGGGGTCCTTCGCGCTGCGGACTGGGCGCCGGGACTGGGAGCTGAGTGCAGCCCTGCAGCAGCCGCGACACCGTGAGGTAAAGATCCCAGTGGGCTACAGGGACGGGATCTCCAGCGGCCACGCGGGTCCCTCCACCCACAGAGGGACCTGTAAACCTCTCGCAAAAGGTCCGTCGCGCTGCAGACGCGGAGCCCAGCCCAGACCTGCAGCGGCCACGGCTCTGAGAGGTACAGATCCGAGCAGGCTTCAGAGACGGGATCTCCAGCGGCGGCACAAGCCCCACCACCCACAGGTGACGGGGGTTGGTGAGATAGAAACTGAGAGGCGGCGGCAGACAGGGGCTCCCCAAGCGGGCAGGAGCCTGGATCCATTGTGGAAGGTCTGTACATAAACCCCGTGAGGGAACTGAGCCTGAGAGGCGGCCCTGCCCTGACCTGACCATCTGAACTTAATGCTCACACTGAATAGCAGCCCTGCCCCCGCCAAAAGCCCTAAGGCAGGAAGCAGCATTTGAATCCCAGTCCCCAAATGCTGACTGGGAGGACCAGGAGGCGAGGTGGGTGTGAGGAAAATATTCAGAGATCAAGTCACTGGCTGGGGAGAATGCCCAGAAAAGGGAAAAGAAATAAAACTATTGATGGCTACTTCCTTGGAGAACAGACATTTCCTCCCTTCCTTTCTGATGAGGAAGAACAATGCTTACCATCAGACAAAGACACAGAAATGAAGGATTCTGTGTCCCAGCCCACCCAATGGGCTCAGGCCATGGAAGAGCTCAAAAAGAATTTTGAAAATCAAGTTAGAGAGGTGGAGGAAAAACTGGGAAGAGAAATGAGAGGGATGAAAGAGAAGCATGAAAAGCAGATCAGCTCCATGCTAAAGGAGAACCAAAAAAATCTTGAAGAAATTAACACCTTGAAAACTAGCCTAACTCAATTGGCAAAAGAGGTTCAAAAAGCCAATGAGGAGAAGAATGCTTTCAAAAGCAGAATTAGCCAAATAGAAAAGGAGATTCAAAAGCTCACTGAAGAAAATAGTTCTTTCAAAACTAGAATGGCACAGATGGACACTAAGGACTTTATGAGAAAGACAGATATCACAGAACATAGCGAGAAGATTGGAAAAATGGAAGATAATGTGAAATATCTTATTGGAAAAACAACTGACCTGGAAAATAGATTCAGGAGAGACAATGTAAAAATTCTGGGACTACCTGAAAACCATGATCAAAAGAAGAGCCTAGACATCATCTTCCATGAAATTATCAAGGAAAACTGCCCTGAGATTCTAGAACCAGAGGGCAAAATAAATATTCAAGGAACCCACAGAACACCACCTGAAAGAGATCCAAAAAGAGAAACTCCTAGGAACATTGTGGCCAAATTCCAGAATTCCCAGGTGAAAGAGAAAATATTGCAAGCAGCTAGAAAGAAACAATTCAAGTATTGTGGAAATACAATCAGGATAACACAAGATCTAGCACCCTCTACATTAAGGGATTGAAGGGAATGGAATAGGATATTCCAGAAGTCAAAGGAACTAGGACTACAACCAAGAATGACCTACCCAGCAAAACTGAGTATAATACTTCAGGAGAAAAAATGGTCTTTCAATGAAATGGAGGATTTTCAGTTTTTCTTGATGAAAAGACCAGAGCTGAAAAGAAAATTTGACTTTCAAACACAACAATGAAGAGAACCATGAAAAGGTGAACAGCAAAGAGAAGTCATAAGGGACTTACTAAAGTTGAACTGTTTACATTCCTACATGGAAAGACAATATTTGTAACTCTTGAAACATTTCAGTATCTGGGTACTGGGTGGGAGTACACACACACACATGCACACACGCACACATACATAGAGACAGAGTGCACAGAGTGAATTGAAGAGGATGGGATCATATACTAAAAAAAAAAAAATGAAATCAAGCAGTGAGAGAGAAATATTGGGAGGAGAAAGGGAGAAATTGAATGGGGCAAATTATCTCTCATAAAAGAGGCAAGCAAAAGACTTATTAATGGAGGGATAAAGAGAGGAGGCGAGAGAAAATCATGAGGTCTACTCTCATCACATTCCACTAAAGGAAAGAACAAAATGCACACTCATTTTGATAGGAAAACCTATCTCACAATACAGGAGAGTGGGGGACAAGGGGACAAGCAGGGTGGGGGGGAGAATAGAGGGGAGGGCATGGGGAGGAGAATGTAATCCGAGGTCGACACTCATGGGGAGGGAAAGGATCATAAGAGAATAGAAGTAATGGGGGACAGGATAGGATGGAGGGAAATATAGTTAGTCCTATACAACACAACTAGTATGGAAATCATTTGCAAAACTACACAGATTTGGCCTATATTGAATTGCTTGCCTTCCAAAGGGAAGGGGTGGAGAGGGAGGGAGGTAAAGAAGGTGGAACTCAAAGTGTTAGGATCAACTGTAATGTTCTTACCACTAGGAAATAAGAAATATAGGTTAAGGGGTAAAGAAAGCTATCTGGCCCTACAGGACAAAAGAGAAGACGGAGACAAGGGCAGAGAGGGAGGATAGAAGAGAGAGCAGATTGGTCACAGGGGCAATTAGAATGCTTGGGTTTGGGGGGGGAGGGAATAAAAGGGGAGAAAATTTGTAATCCAAAACTTTGTGAAACTAAATGTTAAAAGTTAAATAAAAAAAAAAAAGACTAAAATAGGTGGCAAACAGGTAGGAAGATAATCTCTCTTTGGGAGTGGGGGAAGAAGTTGATGTCATAATAAAGACTGAGATAATTTGAAAAGCATAAAACCCTTAGGAATTAGAGATGTTATGAGAGTTTTGTTTGTTTTTCCTCCCAATAGGAGTAGGAAGATTTTCATCTTTTTAATTTAAAAGGAAAATGAGAAAGAGATTTTTGTAAAAGTAGGAGATTCATGAGGAAGAATAGTAGCAGACAATTCTTCAGTATTAACTTAGGGCCAGATTGTATGTAAGACTAGGGAACATGCCATTTTCTGGTAGTTGATGGGAAATTTTGAGTGTAGTACTAATATGATTTAAGTTGATCTATTAATGGCTGGATGATAGTTTGAATTAGAGGGAGTTTGGAGACAGGAAGTTCATTTAGGAGAATAGTTTAATAGTCCAGGAGTGAAATGATGAGATTCTAAGCTAATATGATATCAGTGGGAATATCTAGAAATGGGTGGAGATATATAACTGAAAAAAAAGACACTTAAAAGTACTTTATTACTTGAATGACTTTGTGGTTTCATTGATGTGGGTATTCTTTCTCCTGATGAAGATCACAACTACTGTATGATTTAGTGCAAGATCTTCAGGAAGTTGCTATGACTGAATAACATATCCCTCTGAAATAAATTTGATGGCATGACTCTCTACGTTGAATTAGGTTGGTCTTCAAATGAGAGTAGTTATGAACTCTATTACTTAGGCTGTATTGATCTGCTAGTTGAGAAAAAATTGTCAGACCTTGCAGTCATTGGCACAACTTGCAAGAACCTAGGGTTCTTGAGGTCACTGAGGCGTCAGGGTGAAGCTTTGGTCTAGTTTAGAACATAATACTAAAGAATCATCTATAGCACCTGGGATTCCCTATGACTTGCTCACAAATTCCCACAGGCAAGCTAAACCAGGTTCAGATTACTGGGGTCTTACATGTTGAAAATCATAGTTTATTAATTCCTAACTAATGTGTTGTGATTGTTGTTTGGGTTGGCAGACAAAGCATTGGCAATTTAAAAAAAAAAAAAACTCCATTAGGAAAAGTAGTACTAGAGCATTTCCTCTGGAATAGGGCATAGTCTCCCACTTATACACACACCATCAGTGGGAATAGCAGATATACCTGAGAATCATGGTGGAGTAGTACACGATATTTTGACTGTAGAAACCACATTTATCTAGGGCACATGCCTAGAGGAAAATGCATGTAGAGGACACCAGAGACTAGGGTACGTATATGTAGGGACAACTTATGGTTCATATTCTTCAAGGACCTAGATGTCTTCTGGTGATGTAATCATGCTGTTTATATTAGGCTAGGTTTGCTTGATCCTTGATCTCTTGTGGAATCTGTGCTGAATATGGGAGCACAGTCGAAAGTCTGCTGGCGCTTTGTTCCATGTGATCTCATGGCTCTGCTTGACAGGGCTATTCTTGTCCCATAGTCACTGATAATCATAAGTAGACATGACTCCACGGAGCACAAAGTTGTAAAGCTTCCGCTTTCAGCTTTTGGCTTCAGAAGAGTCCCATTTTGGTGCTACCTCTTTTTTTCTAAAAAGAATAACAGGCTTCCCCACTCTTTTTAGATGAAAAGACAGGAGTTTAAACTATAGCTCTTTTATAAAGACAAGTCCCTCACAACCCAGTTGTTAAAGAAGATAAAAATAATTGAACCATCTTTTTCTCCCCATAAAAGGTTTCTTACAATTGTCAGAATTTTGTCCAGAATAGACTTTTCTCTCCAAAAGAGAGGAAACCTCATCCAAGGGGTTTAGTCATTTGGTACACAAAATAATTCCCTAAGGAATCCATGCCTACAATTATTTAAATTTTAAATTTCTCCTTCTTGTCCACTGTGGTCCCTGTCTCTGTTTCAAGCATTATCTGACTTAAAAATAGAAAGTACTAGTAATACATGCTTAATTCCCTTCTGGGAATTTCAATGACTTAAAAGTCATTTCATGTAGACTCAGACAAAAGAAAAAAGAGTTCCTAAACCTGTGTGAATCCAATTGTTCCATCTTTTACCCCCTAGGCCCTAAAATGCTTTCTGCTTTGCCATACAAATGACTGAGCAAGACCAAAAGTTAAATCCAGAAACCAAAGTCGTCGTCTTGTTTCTGCTTGGTCAGATTCTTGCCATTTTGATGCATGTGTGGTTGCCTTTAAACCTGTGGGCACCTATCATTTAGTGGCAGCATCGAGTGGTGAACAGAGCAGTAGACATAGGTAGATTTCAAATCATAACTGATTTCAAATCCTACCTTTGCCAATTACTGAGTGATCTTGAGTGTTCCTTTAACCTTTTACAGCCTAAGGCTCCTAAGTTGTGAGATGTAAGTAATGATACATACAGTAACAACCTTGTGGAATTATTGTGAGCATCATGTTAGATTAATGGTAAACATTAAACCATTGAAAATCTTCAATAATAATATAAATGACAAATATTATGAGGAAATTATGTTGAACTTTATAGAAAGCATAACTTAGAACAACCCTCTGACCACTCCGCATGGACGTGTATCCTATTCTTTTCAATGTTGCATTTTATATTCTACCATTAAAAAAGAGAAAGGGAACATTTAATAATTTTAATAGAGGAGGCTGAGGGGTGATGATAATTTTCAATTGTGAATAACTATATCTATGAATGATGTTAATCATGTACTTTCTACCCCCTATGAGAACTTCAATGAGAATAAAAGGGCATAAGGCAAAGGAATAATTTGACTTGGAAATTCCTAGAATATGCCATAGCGTACATTAAAGTGATTTTGTGAACAAGGTCAAACAATTATCTTTCCTGGAGATTGCTAAAATGAATATAGCTTGATAATCAGTAACCTTATTAGACTTAGGACCAATAATAACCTAAAAAATTCCATAGACCCCATCGCTAAGACCAAGACGTAATCTGAAGAGGAGAATCAAAGTGATCAAAGAAAAGAAGTAGAAAGGTGGAAGAAAACGAACAAAAGGAAGAAAATGTATACAGAGAAGAACAAAAAGATGCCTACCACTAATAGAATCAACACCAGATTTTTCAATTCAATTCAACAAGAATTTTATAAATGACTACTGGATTTCAGGTACTATGCTATGTGTTGGGAACACGGACACACACACACACACAAAAACTGGGCCTGCTTTTAAGGATCTTATATTCTGTTGGCAAGAAAGAACATATACCAAATATAATGAGATCAGAATAGGTAGGAAGCAACCTGGAAAAGGCAGAATGGGGCAGTAGAAGGGGAACTAGAATTTGGAAGATCAGTTCAATTCTTAACTCGGTCATTAGCCATGTGACTCAGTGTAAGCCATTTAAACCCCATCTGAGACTTGGGAACAGTTCAGGACCAGATAATCTCTATGATTTATTTTTTCCTGTTTGAATATTCTTTATTCTCTGAATGAAACTGAAGGGAGAAAATATTTGACCAGTATTTTCCCAAACTTACGACTTCTATATTTCTATGGAAAGTATATATCTTAGAGTCTACAGAGCTCAGCCTTTTTGAGACAAACTTCGCATCTTTTGGCTGCACATACTCCCAAGTTCCTTTCTATTTACACCTAGGGCAGACATTTTCAAAGATCTAATACAAATTAGTAAGAATTGATCTACTGCATGCTGAACAGAAACTTAAGGCTGAAATTATGTTACAGTCTAATCAAGGCTTCATATAAATACCACATATCATGTACCTCACCATCTCTGATTCCTGTATGCTTTAAAGGAAGAAGTCTGGTCATATCATCTACCTTACCTCCTACAAAGCTAGATGTTGCAGTAAATAGCGCACTGGGCCTGGAGTTAGGAAAAAACTGAATTCTAATACGACCTCAGACATCTCCTAGCTATGTTTGCCTTGGTTAGTCACTTAACTTCTATTTTCCTCAGTTTCCTCAACTGTAAAATAAGGATAATAATAGCACCTTCCTCAAAGATTTGTTGTGAGGATCAAATGAGATATTTGTAAAGTGCTTATCACAGTGCTAGGCATATAATAGGTGTCATGTAAATGCATGTTCCTTTCTCTTCCTTTTTTGGTATTCATTCTCTTCTATTCATGCCCCTAGAAAACCCAGGCAAAGTCTAGTCTCAGAAAGCACCAAAGATGTCTAGTTTTCTGCCCACCAGCCTTGTCATCTGGGACATTCACAGTCAGCTTCCTGGTCACCCGTAACCATGGTTTAATGTCTGATCCCAAGTGTTTAACTCCCATTGTCTCTTGGGGCAGAATGCAATTAATTATCATAATTTCTTATATGAGAGAAGAATAGTTCTACACCTAGGTAGAAATTAGAGAATCCTTTGCTAATCCTGATACCACTCTTACTAGACTACAGTTATGTAGTCTATGTTAGCCACTGCAAAGCCTTCTGTGTTTAATAATATATCTTCCCCGCTGAAAGTCATTAGCACAGGAAGTACTCTACCACTCTCACAAATCATTTGGTGATTTCCTTTCCTCTTCAACTACCTTTTGATATTTGCTATTTTCACCTCCTGCATTTGTGTCAGACATATTTCCCTGAGCAAGCAGGCCATTTCAGAATTTTAAGGGCTTTGCTCAGCCCTCCCATTTTGCAGTCTTTATATGTGCTAAGAGAATTTATGATGCCTTGGTTACTTAAGTACAGGCTGATTCATTGGTGGCATAGTTGTTCCTTTGATTGATGGACTCTACATAGTGTCTCTTGTCAGTGAAATAATAGCCCTTACATAAAAATAAAAACAGGTATAAAATTGACTTTCTATCCACATACACTTTGAAAGAATAGAACTCTTTTCTTATCCCAATTTTCTATTATTCCAGGATACCATAAATGATTTTAACAATCCATGTGATGTAATTGGATTTGGACATCACAGAATTGTAAATTTCACAAACATTGACATACTCCTTGTCTCAAAATTTCCAGATCTTATTTCCTTGTTTTAAATCAGATCAATTCAACAAACATCTTTTTAAATACCCACTATGTGCAATTCACTGGGCCAGGTTTGAGGGCTCTGTTCTTCATATTTCATCCTGTGCCCCTGAGATACAATATCAGTGAAGTACTCCTTGTTCATGGTCAGAATATAGAGTTTAGATAGTACTACCTCTTACCAAGGAGAACAAGCTAAGATTAGGTGTGGGTACACATAAATTCTAACTTTTGTCCTGTTGATTGAATACCCCTTACACAAGAAAAGTTCAAATATACAGAACTGTAAACAAAATAGATGCTCATTGACAGAGGAAATATAAAACCAATCGATATATAAGAATGTAATGGAATTTTATTGTGGTATAAGAAGCAACAAATATAATAGATATGAAAAAACATGAGGCCAACCCAAACCTTGATTTGATAATTTATTAGAATTATTTTGAAATAAACTAGAAAATGGTAGGTCATTATAGTTCATGTTTGTTACCCAAATACTACAGGATTTGTTTTCAAAAGACGTAATGTTTGTGAACAAAATTCATTTTTGTTAGATTCAAATACATATTGAAATTAGAATTAGGTCAACTAAGTATTTACAAATTGAGAGTATTAGGAGACTTGCTTTAATGAATGGAAAGGAAAGAGTTGTAATTGGCATGTGTCTTCTTTTAAGTAAATATTTATTTCCATAATATTGAACACATTTGTTCTCTTAAACAGGTGAATACTACCTTTCTGATACTGTTAAAACTACATATTTTGTTTAGCAAATACTTTTCTCCCCTAAATAGTAAAAAAGCAAACATATATCCCTATGGCACCCCTATAATAATTTTCATAAATTCTAGTCAGGTTTGGATTTATCAAGCAATAAACATTTATTAAATACCTAATGCATGCCAGACACTGGTACAGGTTCTAGGGATATAAGCACAAAAGTGAAAAAAAAAGGCAGATGAGAGTGTTGGACCTAGAGTAGAAAAGGCAAGTTAAAGTCAAGCCTCAGATATTTCTAAGCCATGTGACCCTTACACTCTGTTTTCCTCAGTTTCTTCAACAACAAAAGGGACATAAAAACCTACATTTATGAGTTGTTGTTAGGATCAAATGAAATCATATTTTAAATATCTTAGCACAACGTCTGACAGGTAGTAGATGGAATATAAATGCTAGATGATGATGACGATGACAATGATGCTCCTCAAGGAGGATTTTTAGCTAAATGATTAGGTTAGAAGACCAAGTGCAAAAGGATGGAAAGGGAAAAGGGGGAGAGAAAGAGTATTACATGAGTGTAAAGAGTTTATTTTAGGAGTTTGGCTGAAAAACTTCAATGTTTAGCCTAACTTTCCCACCAATGCATGAGAAATGTAGTTATTTTAGCTCTTAGATAAAGGTGGTTGTTCTTTATGGTGCAAAGTATCCCACATGGAAGAAGAATGTGTTTTTTGTTTGTTTGTTTTTTGTTTTGTCCACATTTCAACACGCATTTGAAGCATAAAGCTTGTTCAACAATATGCTTTCCTGGGACAAAAAGTAAAGAAAGATAATGAACTGAATATTGTTGAACAAGGGTTGAGGAAAAGGCTGGATTACTTGAGGAAATTTTAAAGCTCTTTTTATGACCCTAAGATTCCAACAAAAACAAAGGTTAATCTTTTCAATACCAACATATTGCTAGCATTTCTACACATCAGCAAGATAGTGAATGCCACCATCTCTAAAGTACTCATGATCAGTATCCTACAGAGGACAATGAGAAAGGGCATGGTGGTATGAGCAGGTGGCAACATATACCAAGTGTTGGACTCCAAATTGTAGGAGTAGGGGATATCACTGAGTAAATATGATAGAAAAGATACATTGGCCAGGTGGCAAGAATAATGGATAACAGGGAGAGAAATGTTCCACTCAACATTGATATATGAGAAAAAGATAAGAAATATCTAATTTTTTAAGGAAAATTCACTGTGGTGAATATTTGGGAGAACTTGAACAAGGTTCATTCTGAAAAGACAGGTATGCATGGGTTGTAATTTGCTTGGTTGGAGGGAACTCCAGAATCAATGATATCACTCATTTATTTGATAAAAGGTTTGATAACAGCCTGCAGAGCCTTGGGCATAGAAGACAATGCTTGGAGTCAGGAAGACCAAGGTCCAGTTCCTGTAGTGTAGCTGTAAGATTTATAGCCCAAGGAAATTATGATAATAAGACACTATGTTATTGACAAACTGGCAATTTGCAAGTGTGCAATGAATTTCCATAAGGGAAAATCTGTCTGTTGATGGATTAGATCATATTTACAAACTAAAAGAAAAAAACAAATTTGTCACTGGAAGACTTAAAATATCAGAATTCTCAGTCATTCTAATGAGGATAAGTCCATGATGGACATTGTAGTGAAGAGGGGCAAGGAATATTGTGATGGGCAGCATATGAATACTAGGAAGCTTGGGAGTGGTCTGGGAAGAAGAAAGATAGATTTTTATGCTTTAATATTTGTACTTAGAGCCAAAATTGTATGTGAAGTGGCATAAACTGGATCCACTAAATAAGATTTTTCCTTTCATCAGTCATGTGACTTTTCTATCTCTTCCTTATAAGCTCTTATGAGAAAATCATCATATTAGGTAAGGCCAAACTGATTCAGATTCCAATTTCCTCTTTGGTATGACACCTACATTTTCTCCACTACCTTTATTTTGCATTATCCTTTCCTTTGTCTCCATCTCATTCCCTGTGTCAACAGACTACAATTTTTCTACATGAACTCTTACTGCTTATTCTTAAAACTTGCCCAGGAACAAAAGAAATTAAAGGAAGAAAAAAATTGAAAGGATAAAACAAACTTGGTGGAGGATGTGAAATCATAAAGTTCAGAGCAGGTATAACTATAAGACATCTTGGTTGTCCTCATACTAGTCTGAACACTCCGCAATTTTCTTTGGTCAAATTGCTTTCAACCTCTAATTTTGCCATCTACCAAGGGTCTATTGCTGCCTTTCATCATATCTTTCTATGTAGCTTCCTTTTGGTGAATTTAATCATCCCAATAAGCACAATAATCATTTCTCTTCGAATGAACTTTCAAGTCCATTTTCCCATCCCTAATTCCACAATCTATCAAGCAGAACTTATTAAATATTTTCTATGTTCCAGGCACTAAATTGTTGGGGATACAAAGAAAGGGCAAAATAAACACACAATCTCTGCCATGTAAAGTATTCACATTTGATTTGAATGGTTCTCAGTGGTTCTCCAAATCTACATCAGAAACTGCCTTCTGAATGCCTCTACTTGGTTCTTTCAAAGGCATTTAAAATTCAACATGATTAAAACAGAAATAATTATTTCCCCCTTAACCCTGTTCTTCTATCAAATCTTTCTGGTGAAGATGTCACTGTCTTTTTACTCACCTATGTTTAAAACCTGTCATCTCTCTCTCTCCTCCACCATTAAGTCTGTTTCCAAGTTTTATTGATTCACCATTTACCATTTGTTTTTTCATGTCCATCCCCTTTTCTCCACTTGCACAGCTACCATTCTTTTTAGGCATTCATCATTTCTCACTTACACTATTCCAATACTCTTCTAATTTTCCTTCCTGCTTCCAAGCTGTCCTATCCTCAATCCACCATCTGAACAATTTTCAAAATGGCCTTCCTAAAGCTCAGGTTTGATCATATCACTCATTTCTACAAGAACTTCCAGTGACTCCTTACTGCTGATAGGATAGCAGAGAAAATTCTTTGCCTTGTCATTTTAAGCTCTGAGAAATCTGGTTTCTCACTACTTTTCAGCACTTGTTTCCCACTTTTCCTCTTCAAACACTCTTTATTTAAACAACTATATTACCTTTTCTTCCCAGGATTCAGCCTACCATATCCTGTCTCTAGGAATCTGCTCAAGCAATTTCATTTTTCTCCCTGCATGGAACACACTTCTTCCTTCCCCATTCCTTCTTGAATTCTCACCTTATTTCAGAGCCTCATTAGTAAAGACTGCTTGGTTTCCTTAGTCATTATTACTCACTCCTTCCTCAAATTATCATGTAGCACTTGTGCCAGTCAATATGTATTTCCTAGCAGAATGCAAACTTTGAGTGCAGGACTGTTTGTTGGTTTTGTTCCTTGTATCCCCAGCATCTTAGCATAGTGCCTTATGCAAATGAGGAACTTAATAAATTCTTGTTAAATTCAATTGCTGATTCATTCAAATGAAATGTATATTGGCACATGATTCATTGGGCTAATTATTCCCCTCTCTCATCTAGCTGAGCTCTGAGTTGTCCTTGCCATGGGAAAAAGCCTTGACAAAAGTCTTCTCTCCAGGCACAAGTTCCTGTTCTCATAAAATCATCCAGGTTGCTGATTCTTCCCATATACTTTTCCTGTGGCTATGGTGACATCACATTAGCAACACTCTACCTATTTTCCCAGAATGTTAGATGTGTCAGCCTACTTCCCTTATACCTACGAAATATAATAGGTTTGCAAATTACCTGCAGCAGCGCTAGACACATCAATCCCCTCAATGGCAAAGGAAGGTAATTTTCCCCACATATTACTATTATTTTATTTTGCTTTCTTTTTCCTATATTCCAATTTCTTCCAACTTTTCCTAATGATTTTTATTTCCACATCAGGTGTATCAACAATAATGAACTCACTGGTGCAGACAAAAGAAATATGTGGTGGGCACATAAGAATGATGAAAACAATGTGCTATGTAAGGTCAGAAAGTGTGTGTGTGTGTGTGTGTGTGTCTGTGTGTGTGTGTGTAAACAGAAGAAGGAATAATACAAGAGATGGCATTAGAGTTAGTCTTTAGAAGATAAGTAAAATTTCAATAGGTACAGAGAGCTGGGGGCAGTCATGGGCATGTGATGAATGATGGGAACTAAGGCAAAGATGTACAAGGGGTAGCTGCTGAGGGGAGAAGAGTAGAGCTCAGTTTGGCTGGAATGTGGAGCACAAGGAGGTATCCTAGTTCACAGAATTCAGAAACAAATCCCGAGTGAGAATCTGCCTGGTCAACTGAACTTTTTGAGGAAGAATATTAAAATTTCAAGAAAGAACATGGATCAGGTCAAACATCCAGAAGACTTGGACAAGGTCAAGATAACTATGTGAGGACTTATTAGAAAAAAAAAAGTATAAGCGATGAGCATCAAATATGTTCACGGAAAGGAAGAATTGGGGACAAATGAAGGAAAGCAAATAAAGTATGTAAGAAATGAATCATTCCTTTACGTTAGTTGTTCACAACACACATCTTACAATAGAGTCCTCTTTTCTTGAATATTTTGTACCCCAGATACTAAGTTCATTTGAAATGTGAGCTCTGGATTTAACTTCAGAGACCTGCTCTCTCTCCTCCCTCAAGTCCCCCACCCCCAAATCTAAGATAACTATTTCCCCAGGTGGTTTGCATTGCTTTTTGAACATACAAAATGATAGATTTAGGGGAAGACATTTCCACCTTTCTTCAAGTTTGGCCTTGTGACTTTTAATCATCCGTGTAAATGTTATTTGGATTAGAATTGGACATCTGAAAAGGGAGGGAAACATAGTTTTGGTTGATGGTGCAGGATCAATTTTGCAAATAAACAGACTGTCCCTTAGGCATGGTCACGTAATACTTTAGCAAATATCACACCACTTTGATAGTTGTGTGACAAGAAGACATCTCCTCCCAACAGGGGCCTTGTTTCAGGCAAAAGGGCATATGGAGCATTTCAATAACTACCATTCTCTCGGCCAGCTAAATGGAGTAGATTAAAGAACTTTATCGTGCGCTTGTTCCTCCTTCTCATAGAGGACTAGAGTTAGTCAAACTCTTAACAATTCATTTCTTATTCCTTTTCCCTCCACATAGAATTTTATTTAAATGATCCTAAAAAGATAATTATAATGTGATATATGGGAAAGCACAGTAGCTTAGGGAGTAGAATTCCTCACTCCTGCTATTATTCTCTGCTGTTATGAAGACAATTTTTTTTCTTTTTCTACATCTCTATGTAAACATTCTCAACTTTTAAATGGTGGTAGAACCTGTTCTAAAAATCTTATATAATGGAAGGAATATTAATTTTGTAGGGAGAACATTCAAATCTAGGCATGGTGATTTACTCTTCCTGTTATAGGGCACTCAGATCAACTCTTTAGGTCAGAGTTTCCTTAATTATAAAATTAATTGTTTAGACTTGATCATCTCAATTTCCCCTTTAAAAGTCTCTAAAGCTATGAGATATCACATGGCTGTTTTAAGTGTAACTCACTGTAAAATCTGAGGATCTTCAACCCATATGCTATTGTCACAGACAAATAAGCTCCCCAGAGAGCAACTGGCAAAATTTCCTATCAGTGTCCTGGGGTACCCCTGAGACTACAGAGGTGGATCGCTGATGCCATCAGTTCAAATTACCACAGGGACATTTCCCCCCAAGATTATCTATTGAGAATCAATTAATTAAACGGACCTTAAGTCACCTTTAGAAAGTATAAAACATTCTACAAATGCAGGATAATTTTCCCTCTTATAGTTCTACTTTTCAACTTCTTTCTTCATTTTCTTCTTTCTTCTTTTAAGAATTCACAACCACTCCTTTCCTATATCTCACAATCTTTCCACACAGGCATTCCTTCATTCATTTGCTGAGTTCTCTTTTGTTATAACACATCCTCTTCTCTACTATACTGAATGGGATGAAAGAATAATAGTTAATAGCAAATATCCCTTCACATCTGTTTCATTAATCCCACTTGATGTTAAGAAATTAACATGGTTATTAACATTGTATTTTGCACACAACATTTGAACTTTAAGAAACCAGGCATGGAGAGGCAGTGTGGATTGTAGACAGAAAATTTGTCTTGATGCTTCCAAATCTGAAGTTCAAATCCTACCTCTGATATAAGGGCAAGTCACTTCTCAGTATTCGAAGAAACTTTCTAAGACTAAAGATTGCAAAGAAAATGCTAATTGCATTTGTAAAGGGAATTTCCCCATGAGGAATATTTTCATACAAATGAAATGAAAAATAAAACACATAATTAAATAACATGGTAATACAGAATATCAAATATTTTGGTGACTACAAACTCTAAGTAAAATGCTTGACACCAGTGCATTGCCATGCTAGATAAGAACAGCAATAGCATTTATTCAACAACCACTATATGAAGGCTGTTTTGTCTATAGTCGATTTTCATATAACCTTTTTCTACACCCCCCCCCCCATTTGAGTTTCCCTTTTGGGAAACATAAAATAAAGAATTAACAATTTTTTTCTTCATCATGTTGGTTTTGGAAAGCCATGGTTTGCTATCCATGTAACAGAGAACCCCACTGAATCAAAATAGTTGCCCTGAGACAGGTTCATAGGCAACATTTGGGTTACACAAAAGGCAGATTTAAATGGTGAGCATCAGCCATTATATCCCAAAACATTTTTTTGCCACAGGGAATCTCCTAGAATGAGCCAATTCTTTGCATATAAAAGGTAGACTGGAAACCACAGGGTTCAACTAGTCTATACTTCTTATTTAATAGATAAGGATCCTGAGGCCCAAAGAAGAATTGGCTTATTCAAAATTACCAAAAACATCTAATAGTGATTTTTCCTTAATTAAAGTAAAAATTATTTAAGCTCCTCATGCAACACAGCCATAATGGTTAAGGGACACTTCTCAAAAGACAAAGGGTGGCTTTCTTGAGTGATCATCACCTCCTGTTTTTAGTGGGCAGCAAGATAAGTCAGACAGTTGGCTAATTAAAAAAAATGGAGATAGTGAATCCAGAAGAACAGGCCAGTAGTGAGATTCTCCCGCTGTTGCCAAAGTGTGGTGACAAAATAGTTGTTTGAGCTGCTGGCATTTTTAATTGCCATGATTCACAGCACTAGTAGGGTAAAAGCTGAATGATCTCAGTTCCTACTGAGTCAGATTCAACAAAAATATATCTCCTGGAATGTGTGTCATCAGGTATTATGTTTGTTACTTTGCTTTTTAGAATGCCTCAGAACGATAATGTCTAGGAAGAGTCTGGTTCTGTCACTAAATAACTATATTACCTAAGATGAATCATTTAACTGTGCTGGGTTTCAATTTTCTGATCTATAAAATGGGAACAATTATCTCTGCCCATGTCATGATTGTTAAAGAAGTAAAACAGGCAGGAATTATATAAAAACAAACACACATACACACTCACATACGGGGGGGAGAGGGGGAGAGAGGAAGGGAGACGGAGAGGGAGAGAGAGAGAGAGAGAAAGAGAGATAGAGAGAGAGAAAGAGAGAGAGAGAGAGAGAGAGAGAGAAAGAGAGATAGAGAGAGAGAAAGAGAGAGAGAGAGAGAGAGAGAGAGTAGATGATGTCGGTCTGTCTAAATATGGTTCATTAGGAGGCATAAATAAATAAACAGAGATCTCTAGTCTGCCCTGCCCAACCTTCTCCAAGAGTCATTTATTCGTGCTAGGACGACAAACATGAGATTAATGCCAGAAGATGGCCACCCTACTGTGCTCAGGAAAGGACATTTGAGATTAGAATTATATCAGTCTGTCCCTCTAAATATTATTGATATAGGAAAGAGAACTTTTAGGTTCAGCTGTGCTCCTCATCATGATCTCTTAAAGACAAAGAAATGGTGTTGTTCAGTAGCATCTGACTCTTTCTGATCCCCATGGACCTTAGCACGTCAAACCCTTCAATGTTCCATTCTCTCTTTAAGTCTGACCAAGTTAATATGTGTTATTTCCATGATACTATCTATGTATCTCATCTACAGTCATGCCCTTTTCTTTCTGCCTTCAATCTTTCCCAACATAGGGTTCTTTTCCAATGAGTAATGCCTTCTCACTATGTGGCCATATTATTTAAGCTTTAGCTTCAGTATTGGACTGTCCAGTGCCTAGCCAGTATTAAATTATTTAAGTATAGGCTCTTCTGATTTCCTTGCTGTCCAAGTAACTCTCAAAAATCTTTTCCGGTGCCACAATTCAAAAGTGTCAATTCTATGGTACTCAGCTTTCCTTTATAATCCAACTCTCACTGTCATACATTGCCACTGCAAAAACCATAGCCTCAGCTATATAAACCTTTGTCAGCAAGGTACTTTCTCTGCTTTTTAGTATGCTGACCAGATTGACCATAGCTTTTCTTCCAAGGAACAAATGTCTTTTAATTTGATGGTTACAGTCACCATCTGAAGAGATCTTTGAGCCCAAGAATATAAAATCTGACACTGCTTCCATTTCTACTCCCTCAATTTGCCAGGAAATTATGGGAGCAGTTCCCAGAATCTTAGATTTTTTTGTATATACACCCAGAACACACACACCCCTCCATGGACTGACTCCTTTCCAAGCAAGATCCAACTCCATAATGAAGAAATGAAGCAAATAAGAAATAAATCCCTTTATCCAAATTGAAAGAATATAGAAATCAGGTTGGTATACAAATGAGAATTTGGATAATAGAGAAAATGAGGTTTCCTACTACAAGCCCATATGAGGAGAAAGGGGGAGGGAAGTGTCACAGTTGATTTTGAAATAAAAAAGATGGTAGGACTTTCAATTGAAATAGGGAAGTATTATGAAGTAGTAGGTTTAATGTATATATTAACTTGATGGCCAGTGCATCAGGTTTTGAGTTCAAAAGGAACCCAAGTGTGAATGAAATTGCTTCACTAGGGAAATGTGGTTTCGGAGTGAAGCAAGCTTTGTTGCAATAACACACATGACCAAGTGTCAACCACAATACCCATAAGCAGTGATTACAGTTTGCTATAGTTCCTGGATAGCAGTGAAACTATCACCCTGGGTCCCAGATTCCTAGTTACTAGGAAAATGGCAGGTTCCATTAATATCTACTTGGAACTCATGGCATTAACTGGAAACACTACTCAATGTTCTGAGTAACTGAGTCACCCCCTCTCCCTAGTTCATTCATTCATTCATTCATTCATTCATTCATTCATTCATTCATTCATCATTCACTAAGCATGTACTATGTTCAAGGCACTATCAGAATTGTTGAGGTTGTTATGCATCCCACGGGCTAAGAAGAAAAGTACTAATATAATTGACTATTTTCACACAAGCAACTTCCCAGAATGTAGATCTAAAACTGTGACCCTGGATTTGAGACTTTATTACTGTTTCAAAATGACATCTTCTCTAGGTGGCCTTACAGAGAGAATCTACAAAAGAAGCAACAGCAGAGGTGGAGGGTAAGTGGGGTATGTGAAGGTGGAAGAGGGACAAGAGCCCAGGCAAAGTGTGCATGCCTGTCCTATTTCTAATAGGAATGCCAAGGCTAGACAAAAATGATTTTCTAGGGCATAGAACACTGAGCAGAAAAGTGGAATTGAAGACATCATTTTAGGACTATCATACAGGCTGACACTGGGGTTAGCATAGACTTCATAGACTATTAGTATATTATGAAATTCATAGGATATTAGTATTACTACTGTCTATTACAGAGGCAAAGATGCAGTACAATCTGAACATACTGAGTTTAAGATTCCAATAAGACATGCAGGAGCTGTCCAGCAAGTATCTGGGACTAAGGGACTAGCTTTCGTCAGACTCATTTTTCATTGCATTTCTTCTCAGAAATCTTGGCAACATCCACAGCATAAGCTCTAGTGGATGGTATAGGAATATGAATTGGACCTATGATTTCATTGGTATAGGAAACTCCTTCATGAGGAAAATCTCTCTATAAATTCATTTTCTCTCTAAGTTATAACTTTGGATTTTTCCTTGATACTCTAGGAGGTTAAGTGACTTGCTCAAAATCACACAGTCAATATGTTTCAGAGGTGGGTTATCCTGGATCAAGGTGGGGGGAAAGGGTAAAAGAATAGGTATTTATACAGAGCCTATTATGTGAGAAGCACTGTGAAAAGTACTTTAAAAATCTCATTTTATTTGATGTTTACAACTTTGAGAGGTAGGTTGCTGTTATTCCAATTTTTACAATTGAGGAAATTGAGGCAAAGAAAGGCTAACTGACTTGCTTATGGTCCCAAAGCCAACAATTATCTGTAGCTTCTATGAACTCTGTTTTTCATAACTCTAGCTATCCACTTTGCCATCTAGTTGCCCAGGTGACACTAGCTTTCTATCTGCTATGCCAAACTACCCTTATGTAGGTGGTTTCTAAATATTTTTTTCTAAACCAGACCTTCTTTTCTAGTTTTAGTTCCAAATTTTCATTTGCCTATTGAATTGGATTTTCTGACATTATCTAAAATTCTTCTTACCTAAATGTGAATTCAATGAGAATCTTCAAATCAGTTCCTCTTCCTGAGGCCCCATACTTATACATTTATTGACATTTACATGTCCCTGGAAGATCAAATCACCATCACCACTTTGACTACCATCTACCCCTGGAATCTGATGTATACAGTCCTGGATTGAATCTGCAAATACCAATATCACTCAGATTACTAGACTTATTTCCCACTTAACCAGTAGAGTCACAATTGAGGGAAGAAATCATTATATAGAAAATATGTAGAAGAGGTTCACTTTCTCACTATAAGAAGCATTAGCCATCTATCATAATCATGTCATGACCAGGCAGATGAAGAAAAGAACCCTAAGAGTGGTAACCCCCAACTTACACATATACACCAGCGTTCTTGATCCTAACTCACCAACTGCCACCTAGCTGCCACACACAAGGCTGGCAAGCCAGTTCAACTGAAACAGCAAAGTACTCTGAGAAAAATCTAGGAAACAACATATACCAAGCAAGTCAAACTAAGCCATCACTTTGACCATTATCTTCCCTCACACCTGGATGGAGATAGCCTAGGACCCTGAACCCTAGAATCTTAAGAATAACCATACTTCCAGCCTAGTGATCATAGCCATAGTCCTTGGAAATAAACACTATCTAAAGCTATGTAAGACCCAGAAAAGAAAATTATGGCTACCACAATCCTTGGTTGCACCAGAAACTAATATATCAGTGGAAATAATATTAAATGATGGTATTAAAGATGATCACATGATATTTAAAAAGAGATATTATCATGTTCTTTGCTGCTGTACCCTAAGGACCATAAGACCTTTACAGGTCTTGCAGTTAATATCTGCTATATTTGTTTTCTCCTCCATTAGAATGCACATTCCTTGACTGAAGTAATAGACTTTCTTTTCTATTTGTATCCACATAATTTACTTCTTTGCACATATTAAATACTTAACAAATGTTTTGTTTATTCATTCAGATTTCAAAATGCTATAATCTTTGATCCCATTTTCACAATCAACCACTCATCACATACTGTTGATTTTTTTCTTTACCATATGTCCCATATTTGTACCATTCTTTTCATTCCCAAGCCTGACGTCCTTCATTCAGGACTTTTTTTCTTTTCACTTAAATATTGAAAAGACATTTTTTTAAACTTATTGTTGGGCATTAAGATCCTTCTACTCCATCTCTGCAACCCTGCCAGATTTTGAAAATGTTAACTTAATCAGGTTACTAATCACTTCAAAAAACATACATCTAAAATCTTGGGTATGTAGGTATCAGAAATGCCCTGGATCTGTTACTAACCTATATTTCCTAATAGAACTGATTAATTAGGAAAGGGGAGAACTTCACCATCTTTGACATCAGAAAAATCTTCCAAGAGGAAATGAGCTTTGAGCAAAATTTTGTAATTCAGTCAGTAAGCATTTGTTAACTACATAGTCTAAGCGTTGGGGATTGAAGGAGACAAAAGACAGTGCTTTCCCTCAGTTAGTTTATGATCTAAAAGAGGAAACAATAAGCAAATGAATACAAACAGATAACCATATATAGGATAAATAGGAAATAATTAAGAGGGAAGGCATTAGATTTAAGACAGCTTGAAAAAAAGATTTCTGTAGAAGATAAGTTTTAGTTTGGGATTAAAGGAAATAAGGGAAGCTAATAGGTAGAGAGGAGGAAAGAGAGCTTTGTAGGCATGAGGGAGGCAGAGGGAATGTCAAGAGATAGAAGGTCTTGTTTGTGGAATAGCAAGGAGGCCAATGTCATGAGATCAAAGAGTAAATGGCAAGGGATAAGGTGTAAGAAGACCTGCAAGACAAGAGAGGATTAGATTATTAAGGGTTTTGAATGCCAAGCAGAGGAGTTTCTATGTGATCCTGGAGGTGATAGGAAGTCACTGGAGTTTATTGAGTATGGGTGGATGGATGATATAGCTGAATCTGTATGCCAAGGAAATCACTTTGTTGGCAGAATGGAAAATGGATTGGAGTAGGGAGAAACTTGACAGACCCATCTACTGTAATAATCCACACTTGAGATGATGAGAACCTACTCAAAAGTATAGTATGATATGATTTGACATTTATCAGGCTAATGGGTGGGCCTTTCCATTTTTTTATTTTCCTTTTTTTTTAATAAAGACAGTATATGAACAATCCCATGGATCATAACTAAATTCTTGACATCTGCTTTCTATAGCAAAGATCCTATGGGATTATTGATTTACAACTGGAAAAGATACTAAAGGCCAAGTAGATCCCACATTGAACTTGATAAATGAATGATAAAGCACTTATTAAATGTTTAGGAGGTCAAAACATAATACTAAGAATTGGGGAGACAAATTCAAAAGCCAGTAACTGCCCTCAAGGAACTTACCTTCTCATGGGAGAAACAACACAAATAAGGAATGTGGTGGCTGAGGAGGGGGGAAAGGTGTTTTGTTCTGGAAAGTCACAGGGAAGGTTGATGAAATAATAAAGCAGTTGTCTCATACCTCCTTTCCAGAGTCAAATGTAGAATTGATTTGAATCCAGTTCTTAAAAGAAGAAATAGAAGATTGGAGTATTCATTGTGGCATGATAGAAAATCAGAATCCCAGGAAGCTGAAGGCCAAGTAGTGAGGGACAGTTTAAAAGGATGGAAAGGCAGCAGCATCTGGTAGAAAAAGGTAGAGTTTGAAGAATCATTACTTATGGGAGAAACTGCCACCTAGGAAGTTTAAGAGACTTGCTAAAGATTATTCAGGCAGATCCTGCCATTTCTCTAATTCCAAAGGCTCTTTCCACTGTAGAGTATAGTTATAGGGCAGAGGGCATGAGTGTCTGAACCTAACTGGCAATTCATGAAAATGGCATCAATAGTTAAAGGGAAACAACTAGAGGGAAAATATAGAAAAATCCATCATCATTTTTTTTCTTTATTACTCTCCTGCACTATGAAATGTGAATGAATCAAGAAACTGATGTATTCCACAAAAACTCAGCTATTCACAAAATAAACCTAATCACATTGAACTAATGCTGAAAGAAAAGACTTTCTATCATGGTCTTTCTTTTACAAATAAGAAAATGGAATTTCCAACAATCGACATTCTAATGAATCTATTTAGTGTAAGCAGCATATTCAAATCATATAGCATCTGAGCCATTCTGAACCTTTGGAAGTTTATTATTTTTTCTTTATTTTTACCAAGATCCACAGATTACCTGAAAAGATCAGCCTCTCAGAAAGTCTACCATCTGAAAAAAAAATCAATAATCTCCTCAAAGTTAAATTCCCTGTGTTTCTGGCTTTTTTTTTTTTTTCCAAAACAGCCTTTTCTAATAGTGAAAAGTTTATGAGGAAAAAAAATGTTTTCTTGTAAGGGCAAGATGGAGAGGGAGAATGACAGGATAACTCTCCCCACCAGATTAGCATCTGACAGAAAATATCTTTACTCCTCAACTCAGCCAAGGAAACAACTTAACCCCTAGCTCCTTAAATTCCATTCTGAGTTCATATTCCATTTGTCACCTTAAGAAACTGAAGTGTGTTTGCTGACATCTTAAAGGCTCTGAGTGCTCCTTCACCTCAGTAGAAGAGAAAGCTGTACAGAGCACTAAAGAAAGCCAGAATCTTGTGGACACCCCTTTGAGTTTCAGTGCTACAAATCTATATGTCAAGCTGATTCTTGATCTCAGTCACCAGAGATACCTTATAGTAGCTTGGGTCAGCGCACCTGTCTCTGTCCAACATTAGCAACAAGGAACAACTCATAGGTATGTCACTGTTTTCTTCCCAGATGTTACGTTCAGCAGAGTATGAATAAATCCTAAATATTCTAATTAACAACAAGGCAAAATCATCATCCTGGAATTCAAAATTGTGCACAGCATGATCTCAACCATCTCTCTTGTTTTAGTTCGCTTTATTCATTCATATGAACTTTCTGTCCTCCAATTCCTTCATTCATTTTAAGTGTCACTATCTCCACAAAATTTGCTGATGTTGTTGTTGATGTATTGGAAAATATCACCATTCCATTCCTGTCCATCTTGCATGGCCCAAAACAAGAACTAGATCATCCATGAAACCTTCCTGACCAATCCAATCCACATTTTACTAATCTAAAGTATCAATTAATCAATGAATCAACAAATATATTTTTGTGAAAATTAAATTGCTACATAGGTTGAATAAAAAAAAAAAGAAAGAAGAATCCCTGACCTTAAGAGGTATATATTCTGTCAGAAGAGAAAATAAGAGAGGGGTGAATTCAGTCAATATCTTCCAGACTCTGAAGCCACTCAGAGGATTTCCCTTTCTTTCTTTCCTTCTTTCTTTCACTGCCTGAAAAATGTAATTTAGATAGATACAGAAATAGATATATTTGGGCATAGAACACCCTGGGTTATACATATAAAATGCATATGTGCCTGTTACTTCCCCTGACAGAATGTAAGATATTTAGGGGCAGAATTGTTTCTTTATTTTTCTTTTTCTTACTCTATCCCCAATATCTAGTACATGGAAGTCAACTGATAAATATTTGTTATTTCATTAACTGTGTATGTGTGTATTAACAGATATATACACATTTACATGTGAATAAGTGTAAAAGTGAATATTTATACACACGTATATGTATACACACATAGATATACCATATCTTTATGAGACCAGAGAGAGGGCTGAAAACCATGGTCCTTATTTTCATTATCACTCATTTTCTACTTTCTATCTATTCAGTTGCATTGCAGTGTCTAGTTTGTAAGTTTCTTGTTTCCCCAACTAAAGTATTGGGGAATGCCAAGGGAAATATCTTATTCCATATTTTATCTAATGTATTTCCTGACATAATACCTCTTAAAGGTCTTACACATGATAGACACTCAAGATCTGATGATGTTCCTGGAGTCCTTTCACCATAATATTCTAATTCAGCCATAAATATCAGCTAAGAGATTTGAAGACTTCTAGAAAGACTCATCTTGCCAAAATCATATTCTTGATTCAAGAGCCCTTACCTCCAAATTCATACTGTTAGAGAATGAGTCCTTCTTTTAGATTTTTCTACCAATCATACAAACCATACATTCCTAGATCGGCTAACACACTGAACTAATTCAGTGGAAGGTCTCAGGAACTGATCAGGCTTGTTTGTTTTTTTTTTTCTCTAGCTAAAGGATGTTGGTTGTAAATATTTTAATAATCAGAGAATAGTAAATGATGTTTCAAGTAGAAACAAAAGTGTAAACAATTGCTCAAAAACTGGAGAACAAAAGATCATTTTGGAGGCAATAGGTAAGCCAATATTATTGGTACAGTTAAGGGTAGTAGAAATATAGGAGAGAGGATTGGAAAGAAAACTTGGGACCAGTTAATGGAGAGCCTTTAGTGACAGACTAAGGATTTGAGATTATTCCCTGTAGACAATAGGCATTGAAAGTGCGTGATCTGCAAAATATGATCCATGAGATGATTTTGGAAGGCTAATTCCACTTACATTTATAGAATGGGACAATTCTGGTCATGGTAATCACATGCGAGTTCAGATTAAGTTTTGCTCACCCACACAAATGCCAGAAAGATCAATTATAAAGAAAATGGAAAAGAAACAAAAATACATTCCTTCATGCAGTAAACAACTGGCCATAACGATGGCCAGAAACTGATAGAGGCAGAGAGAAGGGTCCAGATAGGGAAGTTAAAAGAAGCTTTTTGACAACAGACCTGAAGACAGATAGCCAGGTGCTGAGCTGAAAGATGATTAGCTGTCTCAAGCTCCAGTTCTTCAGAACTGAAGCCAATGCATCATAATTACATTTTTAGAGAAGGGGCTGGGAAGAAACCTTATACTTCAAGGAATTCACAGCTAGGCTTTTCTCCCTCCATGGAAAACAGTGGAAGCCAAAGGAAGGCAAAAAAGAGGGCCATCTTGGTACTTTGTGTTTTATATGCAAGGGTAGTTATTTAGATAATGACTACAGCACTGTGAAGAAAAACACATGAAATATGTAGGGTCTCAATGATCAGTTTTAAATAACTCCAGCAGACTAATGATAAACTATTTTTCCTACTTCTTTACAGAAGCCATGCACTAGCAGTGCTGAACAAGACACATGTTTTCAGAAATACTGAATATCTGACTTTGTTTTGCATGACTATATTTAGTTGTTATGGAGAGTTTTTATTTTTTTGCCTGGTGTGCATATGCAAGAGAGTAAGAGCTGATAGGAGGTAATGGTAGGGCTTTTTAAAAAGGAAGAAAATACAAATCATCAATATATCATTCAAAAATTAGAAAATAGGAAAAAAAGGAAGTTAAGAAGGTGGAGGAAAAAAGCAGGGCACTGTTGGAATTATCATTATATGTGCAAAATAAAAAATGTATGTAATGGAGGGGAAAGCCTGTACATAATATAATTGTGTAACTTCCTATGCAATCCTCTTTCTCTCTCTCTGTCTCTCTCTTTAACTTTGTGTGTGTGTGTGTGTGTGTGTGTGTGAGTGTTTGTCTGTCTATCTCTATCTCTCTCTCAAACCTTTACTGTGAAACTGTACTGAAATCTTTAAGTTTGTCAAAACTTTTATTTTACTTTTTTTAAAAATGTGTTGAATGCAAAAAATTGGTAATACCCTACTGGAGTTGTAGGAGGCTGTACATTTAGTAAATGGACTCTTAAAAATTGAAATCATGGGAGACATCACTAAACTTTTCATACTTTTGACATAGATATCCCATTATTAGGCACATTCCTCAAGAATGTTAAGTCAAAAAGAAAGACCCCATTTTTAACAAAATATTTACTGCAGCATTTTTTATATCATAAATAAATAAGGGTTATCCATTGATGGGAAGGCAGTAGTAATTATTATAGTGTATGTAAATTAATGATCATGTGTTATAAAAAAGTAAGAAAGAAAAAGAAAAATGGAAAATCGTAAGAACCAAAATAGAGTGAGACAGAACTAGGATAGCAATAAATTTAACTACAAAAATATTAATGAAAACAGTAAAAGGCAGCTATAGTTGATCAATTGCTACAATGAATTGTAATCTCAGAGAACACAGGATGAATCACACTTTGAAAATATCTAATAGAGAGGTAGGCATTGTGGGTTGTGAATGTTCACTACACTATCATAAGTAGTTGGTTTATGAGTTTTATATAAATGTTTCTCTTTGTTACAAGGGAGTGTTCAGTAAATAGCCTTTATATATACAGTACAAGGTAAGTACTCTATAAGAGAAAAAGGCAATGATTATTATTCTTGTCTTTATTATTTTAAATAAAAGGGCTTCAATTAGGTGAGTAGAAGTGGAAATGGAAAGAAAAGGCTAATGGAGCATAGGTATATGTAGGAATTTTATAATAAATGGTCCACAAAGTTATGGGAGTAAATACAATGTAAGCAATAAGAGTTCACATTTGCATTTTATTCCTTCCTTGAGTCAAATGTGATGAGAGTAAGCTTCACGTTTTCTATCTCATTTCCCCCTTTTTGCCTCCATTGAAAAGTCTTTTTCTTGCCTCTTTTATGAGAGATAATTTGCCCCATTCCATTTTGCCCTTCATCCTACCAATATATCCTCTCTCACCCCTTAATTTAATTTTTTTTAGATATGATCCCATCCTACTCCACTCACCCTGTGCTCTCTGTCTCTCTGTCTGTGTGTGTATATGTGTTTGTGTGTGTGTGTGTGTGTGTGTGTGTGTGTGTGGAATCCAAACAACTGCCCAGATACTGAAAAAAGTTTTAAGAATTACACATTTTGTCTTTCCACGTAGGAATGTAAACAGTTCAACTTTAGTAAGTGGCTTATGATTTCTCTTTCCTGTTTACCTTTTCATGCTTCTCTTGATTCATGTATTTGAAAGTCAAATTACCTTTTCAGCTCTGATCTTTTCATGAAGAATCCTCTATTTTATTGAAAGACCATTTTTCCCCTGAATTACTATACTCAGTTTTTCTGGGTAGGTGATTCTTGGTCTTAGTCCTAGTTCCTTTGACTTCTGGAATATCATATTCCATGCCCTTCCATCCCTTAATGTACAATCTGGTTCTAGAATATCAGGGCAGTTTTCCTTGATAATTTCATGAAAGATGATGTCTAGGGCTCTTTTTTTGGTCATGGTTTCAGGTAGTCCCATAATTTTTACATTATCTCTCCCGGATCTATTTTCCAGGTTAGTTGTTTTTCCATTGAGATATTTAACATTATCTTCTATTTTTGGTTTTGTTTTGTGATTTTCTGGTTTCTCATAAAGTCATTAGCCTCCATCTGTTCCACTCTAATTTTTAAAGAACTATTTTCTTCAGTGAGCTTTTTAACCTCCTTTTCCATTTGGCTAATTCTGCTTTATAAAGCATTCTCTCTCCTTGGCTTTTTGAACCTCTTTTGCCAATTAAGAAGGGAATAAGCTGGGGGGGGGGGTAGGGGTGGATGATGGAAGGGAGGGCAATGGAAGGAGGGAGCAATTAGAAGTAAACACTCTTGGGGAGGGACAAGGTCAAAAGAGAGAATAGAAGAAACAGGGGGCAGGATAGGATGGAGGAAATATAGTTAGTCTTACACAACATGACTAGTATGGAAGTCATTTGCAAACCTACACATATATGGCCTATACTAAATTGCTTGTCTTCCCAGTGGGGATGGGTGGAATGCAAGGAAGGAAGAGAAGTTGGAACTCAAAGTTTTAAGAACAACTGTTGAGTATTGTTCTTGCATACAACTGGGAAATAAGAAATACAAGTAATGGGATATAGAAATTTATCTTGCCCTACAAGACAAAAGAGAAGATGAGGATAAGGTAAGAGAAGTTTGTTAGAAGGGAGAGTAGATTGGTGATAGGGGTAATTAGAATGCTCAGCGTTTTGGGTTGGGGGTTGAGGAGAGATGGGGAGAAAATTTGGAATTTTGTGAAAATGTATGTCAAAAGCTTAAAATAAATAAAGAAATTTAAAAAAAGAAAAAGAAAAAAATAGTTTGGAAAAAAAAAAAGAAAAATATTTTTCTTATCTCTTTTATGAGCGATAATTTGCCCCACTACATTTCTCCCTTTCTCCTCCAAATATATTCCTCTCTTACCCCTTAATTTATTTTTTTTATAGACATCATCCCTTCTGATTCAACTCCACCTGTACTCTCTGTCTATATGTATATGTGTGCTGTGTGTGTATGTATAATCGCCTCCACCTATCCAAATACAGAGAAAACAGTTCAGTTTTAGAAAGTCCTTTATGATTTCTCTTTCCTGTCTACCTTTTCATGCTTCTCTTGATTCTTGTGTTTGAAAGTCAAATTTTCTATTCAGTTCTGGTCTTTTCATCAAGAGTGCTTAGAAGTTCTCCATATCATTGAATGATCATTTTTTTCCCTAGAAGATTATATTCTGTTTTGCTGAGTAGGTGATTCTTGATTTCAGTTCCAGTTCCTTTGACTTCTGGAATATCCTATTCTAAGCCCTTTGATCCCTTAATGTAGAAGCTACCAGATCCTGTGTTATCCTGACTGTATTTCCACAATACTCAAATTGTTTCTTTTTAGCTGCTTGCAATATTTTCTCCTTGATGTGGGAGCACTGAAATTTGGCCACAATATTCCTAGGAGTTTCTCTTTTCGGGTCTCTTTCAGGAGGTGATCAGTAGATTCTTTCAATATTTATTTTGCCCTCTGGTTCTAGAATATCAGGGCAGTTTTCCTTGATAATTTCATGAAAGATAACGTCTAGGCTTTTTTTTTTTTTTTTATCATGGCTTTCAGGTAGTCCTATAATTTTTAAATTGTTTCTCCTGCATCTATTTTTCAGGTCAGTTGTTTTTCCAATGAAATATTTCACATTATCTTCTATTTTTTTCATTCTTTTGGTTTTGCTTTTTAATTCCTGGTTTATCATATAGTCATTCGATTCTCTCAGCTCCACTCTCATTTTTAAAGAACCATTTTCTTCAATAAGCTTTTGAACTTCCTTTTTCATTTGTCTAATTCTGTTTTTTTAAAGTGTTTTTTTCCTCATTGGCTTTTTGGATCTCTTTTTCCAATTGAGTTAGCCTATTTTTAAAGGTGTTATTTTCTTTAGCATTTTTTTTTGGGGGGGTCCTCCTTTAGCAAGCTGTTGACTCACTTATCAAGCTCTTCCATGGCCTGAGCCCATTGCATATGCATTTTGGAGGTACTGGATGCAGAAGCATTGATTTCCTCTGACACTATGCATTGCTCTTCCTCATTCAAAAGGATGGAAGGAAATAACTGTTAATCAAGAAAGTTACCTTCTATAGTCTTATTTTTTTCCCTTTTTTGGACATTTTTCCAGCCAATTATTTGACTTCTGAATTCTTTGTCAAGAGGAGGGTCCTAGTGGTCCTCCTCATCCCAGGACCATGCTCAGGGCTGAGATTCAGATCAGCTGCTCAATTCCCCCAGGGGCTTTAAGCTGAGGTGTTCCCACAATGGAAGCTGCTGCCGCTCTTGGCCACTGCCACGCAGCTCTGCCACCCTGCTCCTGCTGCTGCTGCTACTGCCTGGGGCCCATGCTGGAGGGAACCCTGTTCCCCTCCTGCCCAGCTGGGAAAGCCCTCTCACTGATCTTTGAGCTTTTTTTGGCGCTTGTGGGTTGAGGGATCTGAGACCTTCCATGCTGGGGATTCTGCCCCAGAGGCCTTTCCAGGTCCTCTTCCTCCTGGTGTCGTGTGGCCAGGCCTGGGCTCTCCTCTGCTCAGTGTCCTGTGGGATAGACCTTTCCTGTCACCCTTCCAGTTACATTTGGCTGGAGATCTCTTTCATTCTGTTGTTCGGTGGCTTCTGCTGCTCTAGAATTTTTTGAGAGTCATTTTTTACAGGTATTTTGTGGGTTGTGGGGGAAGAGCTATAGTGTGTGTGTCTTTCTACTCTGCCATCTTAGCTCCAACCCCTCTGTCAGGTTTTGTTATACACCAATTGGGCAGGCACGATTTCTAGTAAGTCTGTGAATTTGAAGAAGGATGGCACTGATACAGATATAGATGAAATCTAGGAGTGGAAAGTAGACTGGGGTGGTCTAGAGGCAACAAAGGAAGCAATGAAGTGGTAGGACTACAAAGAAAGGATAGTTAAAAGGATTATATTGGGATGTGTCAAATGCCTCAGAATGCCTGGGACTAGGGTCAGGTGCTGCATTATTGAATATGTGAGAAAGTTGAAGGACTGAGGGTCCTTCCCTTTTAGGAGATCAGGTCCCATAACTTCATCATATCTACTATATCACTTAGCTTCTCCAAAGCATCTCTTGGGTAAAGGGAAACCTTTTCTCACTGAAATCTTGATAATATGGAAAGGGGACAACACTAATTAACACCTCATGTGGATGTGGAAAATAAATTGGACTTAAACACATTAGACATTCAAAGTGAGGGAAAGGGAAGAAACAGAGGTTTATTTGAGTTTCATTATTGAATAACTGGGTTACCAATTTCTGTGTGTGTGTGTGTGTGTGTGTGTGTGTGTGTGTGTGTGTGTGTGTGTGTGTGTAGAGGGAGAAAGGAGGGAGGGGAGAGGAGAGAGAGAGAGGGAGACAGAGAGAGAAGAGAGAGAGAGAGAGAGAGAGAGAGAGAGAGAGAGAGAGAGAGAGAGAGAGAGAGAGAGAGAGAGAGAGAGAGATCAAGTGTAAAACTACTATTTTGTTTGTTTGACAAGGTGAGAGGTATGGAGCAGGGAGATCAGCTTCAGTCAAACTGAATTGGCAGCACTACATCCAGATTTCTCCTGAAGTTGTAACTTTCTCTTTTTTTATCAAAGAGACTAGATAAATCTGACCAGCACTTTTTTCCCCCAATTATAAGCTATTTGTCTATCTCCAGGGTTTGCAGAGTTGCACAAGACTAGGCCCATAGTCTATAGTCTGCAGTAAACAGCAGGAAGTTACTTAAACAGAAAGTTTAACATTTCTATAATTCATTCCCACATAGAGACAAATCACAAAGAAACCATTCTTCAATCATTTTCTTCCAGGAAGATCCACTTACCCAATTGCCTCTGAATACATTTCCCTCAGTTTGTAAAATAATGCTTTTCTATCTGAAGAATGATGTTCCTGAATCATTTTGGCTTTCTCCACACCCAATTGAGAAGCTTTTCTTTGAAGATTTCACATGGTTTCTGCATTTAACCCTGCAACAAGAGCTGCCAGTCAGACTATGAAATTTCTTGCTAAAATCTTACCCTCCCTTTTTTGTTATTGTGATATGTGACATGTCACCGTTTTTTAAAAATCTCATAAATTAGATGCTTCTGCTCTTCTGGATAAGAAAATGGAAATAATATTTAATCCACTGGAGAATTTGGCTTACTTTATTTTGCTTCTTATTTGTTTGATTCTGGTAAGAAGATTTTTATTTTTTAAAGCCACGGTTCTGAAGCTGAGTGAAGGCCAAGTGCAGTCCTTTGTCAAGTGCAAATGTGACTTGCATTTTAGTGTCAATAATTCCTTTAGGTTTAATTCACATTGAGCCAGGAAAGAGACAGTGATTTTGAGCAAGAAGTAATGGAAAACCAGGTGTGAATTAATGGAAATAGGAAGGACTTTTAGGATAACCAGGTTCCCACACATCTCCTGAATTTAGACCCCAGTAATTAGAAACTTGGGGTAATTTCTGATAAACAAGATTGATTCTACCTGAATAGGCAAATTGACATTTTTCCTTCAGCAGCTCTGCCTGGTTTCTAGTTTCAGCTCCACAGATCATTATACCTCCCCCAGGATAAAATGATCACCTGAAATCTCATCATCATGTATATTCACTCAGTTTCTGATACTCAATACCTTCTCAGTTCCCTCACTTATCTCCCGTCACTGATTAGAGGACTGTCTTCCTTTTTGTTATTTGTACTTGAGGACCTTACCTCATCCTGAGTACCTAAATAGTCCCAAGGCCAAGAAGGCCCAGGTCTCCCATTGCATTATGGGCCATTTCCAGTCATCCTGATGAATATCTGGTCACTAGATCCAGATGGCTGGGGAGGAGAAAGTGAGGCTGGTGACCTGCACAGCCCTCCCTCACTCAAAACAAAGTGAAGTGCAGGTTAAATCATCATTTCTCTGATGTCATGATCTGCTTCAAAAACAAAGGACAAACACAATCCCCAGTGCTTAGCACAATGCCTGGGACATATTTGGCATTTAACAAATGTTTACTGAAAGGAATTGAATATTAGCATGCTAGACCTATGGTTAGAACACTTATACATTTATAACTATGCAACTCTGGACAAATCATAAAGTATCTGAACTCTGACACACTGATTGTAAAATGGGGGTAGTTATGGCACCTACACTCACAGGAATTCTGAGAGGATCAAATGAGGAAAAGTGATAAAAGTCATTGTAGAGTGATTTTAAACTTCCTAGTGACTTATAAATGAGATTTATTATTATTATTTTTCATGGCTCTAATGGATATATTGGTATTTCCTACAATGGTTCCTCTGATATTTATGTCTGAAATTAAGATAGATAATAAAAAAATCCCCAAAAAACATAACTAAGAATCCTACTTCCTATGAAAAGTTGAATTTGTGGGGTGTACAAAGATAGGGAGGGAATGAGAGGAGCAGAGAGAGAAAGAGACAGAGAGACAGAGAGGGGAAGAGGGAAAGGCAGAGGGGGAGGTTTTGTGAGTAAATTCAGGTCTACTTAAGCTGGGATAGATATTGACCCATCTACTTCCCCTTCATTTCAGATAAGTTTTGACCCTACGCCCATCTTTCCCCATCTCTAATTCCCAAAGAGTCACAGATGAGTAAAGGGCTTGAGGATATAGGAACAGCAGTGTCTAGTCTGATCAGGGAAAGAAATCCTACCTGGAGTCCAAGTACACAAATATTGTAACTCTAATCCCATGAGTCTCACTGCCTCCTGTTTGTCATCACTCTGGTTGAAAATTCACACAGCCACCAAAATCATTATGTCCAAACTGCACAACTAGCTATGTCTCTATCTTGCCCTGCCCTCCCTTGTCATTATACATTTCCTTAGGCTGTAAGTTCAGCTCAAGAGTTACCTTTTAAATGAAACCTTTCTGAATTTCATCCAGGTGAAAGTGGGCTCTCCTTTCTTAAACTTTTATAAATCAGATTTTTAGTTTCTTTGTATTTTATTTATCTATATGTATGTGTATTACTCCTTTTAGATTGCAACCTGCTTGAGGGAAGGATGTATAATTTTCTCTCTAGTATGAATTAGAATACCTTGTATAATATTGCTGGTTTACAAGTGTTTATTGAAATGTGAATGGTGAGGAAGTAGAAGAAGTGGGTACAGTCTTTCTTTGCAAGAGAAAGTCAGAGCAAAAATAATAATGACAATAGCACTAAGGAGAAGAGCAACTTATTTAACAACTTACAAATGTACTTACATTCATTTCATTGGATCCGAAAGAGAAATGTCAAAGGAAAGTTTGCTCTAAATCAGGGATGAGCCTGGAGAAGCCTGGAGGCCACAGGTTCCCCACCCCTGCTTTAGATTGCAAACTATGTTCAGCTGAAGACAAAGGGATGGAACCAAAGAAGAAATTTTAAGAAAAAATTGAACAGAGGGAATAAGATTCTTTAAAAGTTGGAGACAGGTTCAAAGGTAAAGGCAGAGAGGTATTCTTTATAAATAAGAAGGAATTCTTCCATTGAGACAAAAGGAGAGGAAGTAATGGGATGGAAGTTATGTGAAAGTGTAATGGCTGATCAGTGAGGAAGCTATTGCTTAATGCCTTTGACTTCTTCAGTAAATTAGGAAGGTTCATTGTTGAGAGTTAAGAGGGAAGGTATGACTATGAGAGGACAATGAAGGGGGTTTTGAAAAGTTATTTCAGAAAACTGTTAGGGAATCAGTAAGAGACAGGGCCAACAACAAGTAACAACTATGTTCAAACAAGATATATACTGAAAAAATTGCATATAAACTGAAAAGGAAAGAACTAACATTAATGATGACCTGGAAAAACTTACAGAAGGTGAAATTTTACTTGAGACCTTAAGAATTCAGAGAAACCAAGATCAAGAGATGATGATGAGGAGAGGTCTCACCAGGAGACAGTCAATGAAAATGTCAGAGAAATGGAAATGAAGCGATGGCATGTGAGGAAAAGCAAAGTAATGAGTGTCACTGCATCATAAAATATGTGAAGGGAAGTAAGTTGTAAGAAGAATGGAAAAGCAGAAAAGGGCCAAGTAATGAGGACTTTAAAAAAACAAACTACAGAATTACATGTTTTTGCTGGAAGTAATAGGGAGCCATTAGAAATTATTGAATAGGGAAGTGCTATGATCAAATCTGCACTTTAGAAAGATTAATTAGAAAGCTGATTACTCTGCAGTGGGGACAGATTTGAAACAGGGAGCCCAATCATTGAAGAATCTAAATACTTCCCCATATAATACTATAATTGGCCAGTCTGAGGGCTTTAGAGGAGTATCTAGGTTAAAGAAAATGATACAAAATTATCTTCTTTTGAAAAAAATTTTGAATAAATAAATGATGTATACATGAAATATTAGGAGGAACATCATTATATGATTTTGAAAAAGCATAGTGGTAGGGAAGTTGGGTGACAGTGAATAAAGTGCTGGGCTTAGGTTCAGGAACACTTGAATTCAAATCTGGTCTCAAACACTTACTAGTTGTGTGACCCTGGACAACTTAACCCTATTTGTCTCAGTTTTCTCAGCTGTAAAATGAGCTGAAGAAGGAAAGGTCAAACCACTCTAGTATCTTTGCCAAGAAAGTCCCAAAATGGAGTCACAAAGAATTGGACATGACTGAAATGCTGAACAACAGCAAAGTGTCAGAGGAGAGAAGGGAGTAAATTCAGGAGATGTTACAAATGTAGAAAAGACATTCACCTGACTTATTAGGCCAAGAAAAAAATCTCAGTTCCTCAGACGGGTGGATAGTGATTAGAGGATGCCACCTAGGTTGTAAAAGATTGAAGACCTGAAAAGACAAAGTATTTTAAGGACAATGTTAATGTGCCTTTTGGAAGCATTTTGATAACCTTGCTATCTTTAGAAAATGTGATTCTTATTTTGCACTCTTCACAAAATATATTTGACACTGACAAAAATTCAAATGATGATATGTCTTCCTGTTTTTCATCTTGCTAAATGTTACTTTTACTGGAACAGTAAATAAATGACCTGAGAAATTGGAAGTTCAGTAAATAATTACAAATCCCTTTGAATAAACATCCTAAGACTTGTGTCGTGTTCTGGTTTTTTGTTGTCTTGATTCTCAAAGAGTACCATGTCATGAAGGAAGTGATGCCATGGCATGCAAACAAATTAGATTTCTACGTACAAGAGTAGTTGTTTGGGAGTAAAAGAGTGACTAAAATGTATAGAAGATTTGGAATCAAGCTATACATACTTAATACTTTTTTTAGTAATGTAAAAGAAAACCAGCATTGTCTGCATAAAATCATATGCAATTATTACTGCCACTACCCACCACCAAATATAATAATATTACAATAAGAATGATTCACATTTATATTCATGCATGGATAGGTACCAGGAGTAATTTTATTTGACAATTTAAAAATTATATATAGCTGGGAGTATACAATAAAATCTGTAAGACTCTAGGAATGAAAGGAACAAATGTATTTTCAGGTTTCTGGAGTTTCTCAAAAATTTAAAAACAAAGAGAAGGAACAAAGATATATTTGTGAATCCTTGAGTCCTGCTTTCCAGTTTTTATTCTTGCTTCTTCATCAGACGTCTTTTTTCACATGAAAATCAAACGATAATTTGGCCAACAGGAAACCAAAGATCTCACTTGATAAGACACCCCATGATGATGGCTTCATTCTTACTGGTTCTCAATATTGACTTCAGATTCAGTGGACTTTTCACTACTCAACTCAAATTCTACTTGTTTGTGTTTGAGTCTAATTTAATCATTAAAATAGGGAAAATCATCATCATCATTATAAAACAATTAAAAGTTTGACATATTTCACCCAAGAAATATATTTTTTTAATTCATTCAACCAATCAAGCGATTGAAATTGACTACCATTTTTTGTTTTAATATATAAAATGACATGCCTTATCCTGTAGTTAAAATACTATTAATATAGAAGACGATAATAAGATATTGTTTCCAAAGGGATCAAGATATTTCTACGAATATTCTGGGCACAGTTTCCCTAAATCATTTTGGGTAACAAAACAGTACTGCTATTGAAACAGAAAACATATATTGGATATATGTTTAAATGTCTGACTTATTTTAGCTCCACACTTTCATTTCTAAATTAGCTTAAATTCAAGGGCTACATTGCGTGGAAGCATTTTTTAAGTATAGTCTAATACTCTTTCCCTGGGTCAGCCTGTGCTTAATGTCAGCCATAATTTATTCCAGTATAGACAGGTGTGAAGAACAGGAAGCTGTTCTGGGCCTTAGAAGTTGTGACCAGGTGGCAAAAGTGGGTGGGTAGGATACTGGTAACTTCTGGTATTGTCTATTCATTTTCAAGGAAGGCTTAATAAAGTCATGCCAAGCACTTGGGATATCTGTAATGACTTGATTAAAAGGGGATTTGTCTAGACAATTTGGGGACAAGTCTCTGTCTAAAATGCATGGACATTTTAAAAAAAGGGAAATTATCTAATCAAATTATTGTCCATGACTTAATTAATTATGGTCAAATTCTCTTTTTATTCTATGGCCCTATTGTTCAAAGTAATGAAGGTAAATGTTAGAGCTGTGTGCAAACACAGAGTCCTGAAGTTTCAAGGAAGGAAAGCAGAGGGTAAAGATGGAAAAGAAGGAAACAGGAAGAAAGGAAAGAAGGGAAAAAGGAAGGAAACAAGAAGGAAGGGAGAGAGAAAGGAAAGCGAGGGAGGGAGGAATGGGTTGTTGTGTTTGTCCTTCGTTTCTGAAGAGGACCATGACATTAAGATGATGACATGACTTGCAGTTGATTTTGATTTGAGTGAGAGAAGGTTGTGCAATGTCTCTAGCCTTACTTTCTCCTCCATAGTCATCTGAATCCAGTGGCCAGATATTTATCAAGACAACTGGAGATGGTCCAGGATGCAATGTGAGACCCTGGCCATTTTAGGCTAAGTGTTACAGGAAGGAGAGGGAGAGAGGAAGGTATGTCCAAGTTTTACAGAACAAGTTCATTTAAGGGGATTTGTTATGTAACTTTTGGATTCAGTCAAAGGGATGCACCTAGGGCCCAGAGGTCCAAATGCAGCATTGAGACTGCAGGTTCCCCACCCGTGAATTAGATGTACTCTCTCATTCCTGCCTGTTTCTACCTAAATGTTTAGTGCCAAATACATCAAAGATACTAAATGTATTGTTTTAATATTGTTTATTTTTAATATTAATAGTGTGCATGTATGTGTGTGTAAGCAAATTTACAGAGTAAGTAGAGGTTTAAGTTTGAATCAGAAAGACCTTAGTTCAAATTCTACCTCGTACACTTACAAGCTACATGAACCTGAGGTTTAGTTTCATTAACCTATCTTACCTCCAGTTTCCCCATCTCTAGCATTTATTTCCCAAAATTATTATGAGCCCTCAAAGGCTTATGAGGCACACATATACACAGACACATATATACATATGTATGCATACACATATGTACACACACATATATATGTGTGTGTGTGTATTCATATAGCATTGGAAACTGTAAACATTATTGTTGGGATTGGAAGTTCAAATCCGTGTGGACGGTCTCGGGAGGGTAAAAGTGGGACTTCTAAATCTTAGAGTCTTACGAGGCCCTCCATGAACAGTGGGGATTCGAGAAGGTCAGACTGAGCTAGCTCGGCTAGCTCGGGTATTTCCTCCTCTTCCCGTGAGAAACGTGATGGGAGAGAGATCTCCCCGCCCTCGAGATTGTCCCGGATCTGGGCACACCTAGTTACCTAACAGCACGGTATTCAGATGCAAACTATGCGGCTGAAGGTTAAGTAGGATTGAGGAAGCCTGAAAGCCTTCTTAGCACGTGAGGAGCCAAGAGGACAGTAGGCTCCGCTTCTCTTCTCTTCTCTCTCCCCTCCCCCTCTCTCCCCGCTTGTACTTCTACTTCCAATCCCTTAAGATCTTAGCCTCCTTAGGAAATCTCCCCCTCTTCCTCCTAAGGAAGACCCCCTGCACTTGTAACCGAGACCCTGAAATAAAGCTCAACACTTGTTAGACTCTGGAACGTCCTTTCTCTCATATGAGCATCCGGTTTTGGCCAACCGAAGACCTCGGAGGTGAGGTAAGAAGACTCGGGTAGCCCACACAGGCCTCTAGGCCTGGCACATTATGTGATTTATTTTGTGTTATTTTCCAGTGAGAATAACTCACTTTTCAATAGCACTTCTTTTTTTTCCTATGAACTACTGTGCACCTAATATTCTTTAAAAGTTTTCAGTGATCTTCAGACATTAAGTGATTGATCCAAGACTACAAATTCAGTATATGGCAGTGACAAACCTTAAACACAGAGCTTCTTCATTTCAAGGCCCATTCTCTATACACTATGCCATGCTGCCTTTCCTTGAGATTTAATGGACTTCCTAAATCTTTCTTTTCTCTGACACTCATTTCTCCAGGAATGGCAACAAAGACTCTCTAATCATAGTCACTGCAGGAAACAATGGGGATGATCATTCTGAAGGCTTATTTTCATGAAAATGATTGTAACAGGAACAAAAATATGACCCTTTAAGCTGTTCTTACTAAGCAGGAGAACAAAAGTGAGGAATTAACAAGCCACAGACGCTGCAGGAAAATAACTAACACACTAGAAACGACACTTAAAAGTCAGGGGGTGAACTTTCAGCCATCAGTATTATGGTTATCGTCTTTTTCTCTTATGGTAATCCAACTATACTTTCTTCTTGAATGTAAGACTTAATGATGATTATTTAAGGGCTATGAGTGAGAAGGAAGACTATTCTTTCCTCCCCAGATTTCTATGTTTTTTCTCCATTCTTCAAAGATTATTCTCATTTGATTTCTTTTTTTCAGATCTGTCATCAACTAAGGAATTTATTTCTTCATTTTGGAAAAGTCCAGACGCTCAGAGGAACAGATAACACAGGCTGTAATCAATGTTCCATAAAACCCTTTATAGTCACATTTACAGTTCACCTCCCCAAGTCCCCAAAAGAAGTGATAATTTTAATAGTTTGACATCAAACTTATCTGATATGAGTACTTCTGATTGGTCCTACCCAGCTTTGCTGAAGTTTTTTTTTTTTTTTCAAAATAGTAACTGCTTGTGTACAGAGTAAGAAAACTCATGTAGTGTTTGACATGTTGAGTAACTCCATATCTGTTCTGTCCAAAAGATGGTCCCACCTTGTACATGTATGTGAGCATCGATATTTTAAAATATAATTTATTTTCAGTTTTCAAAATTCACTTCCACAGCATTTTGAATTCCAGATTTTCTCCCTTGTTTCTGTGCTCCCCCAACCCCAGGACAGTGTGCACCCCAACCACCTCCAATCGGCTCTCTCTTCTCTCCACTTCCCCCATCTCCTTCCCTTCTATTTTTCTGTAGGGTAAGATGGATTTCTATACACCATTGCTTGTACAACTTTTTTCCCAATTGCATGGAAAAACAATTTTTATAATTTATTTTTAAGGTTTGAGTTACACATTCTCTCCTTTCCTCCCTCCCCACACATCCTTATTGACAAAGCAAGCAATTCGAAATAGGTCACACGGGTAGCCAAGCAAAACACTTCCATAAAAGTCATATTGCGAAAGACAAATTACATTTCCTTCTATCCTGTCCTGCCCTCTATTTATTGTATTCTTTCCTTTGACCTGTCCCCCACAATAGTATTTGCTTCTCATTACCCCTTCCCCCAGTCTGCTGCCCCTTCTATTATCCTCCTTCTCCTATGCCCTTCTCCCCTGCCTTCCTGCAGGGTAAGATAGATTTCTATAAGCAATTGAATGTTTGTTCTTCTTCCTTAAGCCAAATCCAATGAGAATAAGACTTATTTATTCCCTCTCACCTGCCCCCTCTTCCCCTACATTGTAAAAGTTCTTTCTTATCTATTTTATGTGAGATGATTTACTACATTCCACCTCTCCTTTTCTCTTTTTCCCAGTAATTCCTCTCAATACTTAATTATAATTTTTAGGTGTCCCCCCTTCATATGCAGCTCACCCTATGCCTTGTGTGTGTGTGCATAAATATAGATATATACAGAGACAAACATACCTACATACATATAAACATAGAGATATATATGTATATCTGTGCATACACATATGTGCATATATACACAAGCATACATGCATGCATGTACACACATGTCTGCATATAATATACACATACATGCACACATGTGCATATAAATATTTGCATATATGCATATATGCATATACATGCATATAATATACACATACATGCACACATGTGCATATAAATATTTGCATATATGCATATACATGCATATAATATACACATACATGCACACATGTGCATATAAATATTTGCATATATGCATATATGCATATATATACATATGCATATGTACCTATTAACACATGTACACAGGCATAAATACATACATATACAGCAACATACACATACATTTAAATGCACACATGTGTGTATGTACATATGTATATATGCAGATCTATGTATGCATAAATACAGGCATACTCTTATACATGAATATACATGCATATGTGTATATATCTGTGTACATATGCTTATACACACATATAAATACACATATATACACATATACATATACATACACACACACACACACATATATTCCCTCTAACTGCTGGAAATCTGTTTCCCTCTTTCATTTTGTCTCTTCTGCTGCTCTAGAATTTGTATAGAGTCATTTTTACAGGTATTTTGAGAGGCTTGGGGGGAGAGCTCAGGCAGGTCCCTGCTTCTACTCTGCCATCTTGACTCTGCCCCCAAGCTTGGGAGCCTGGGTATTTTACCTCTGGTTTATTCAACAAACAATTACTTGGCACATACCTTTTGCAAAATAATGCTTTGGGTACCTAGAGGAAATACAAATGTTAAGTAAGACCTTCCCTGTACTCAGAGAACATACAGTCTGGTTGGGGAGATATGACTCAAGTACACATAACTATAATACAAAATATCACAAATGCCTTAGAGGTACAGGACACAAATCTTATATGAAGTTCAAATATGAAGGACATTCTTGATTAAGGACACTAAAAAAAAACAAAAAAACAAAGTCAAAAGACTACAAAAAAAATAGGAGAAATATGTCATAGGAAAAACTAAGCTGGATAATAGATTGAGGAGAGGCAGTTTAAGAATTATTGCACTACTTAAAATCTATTATTTAAAAAAAAGTCTAGATATCATATTCCAAGAAATTATAAAGGAATATTTCACTTATATCCGTGTCAGACAGTGAAGTTGAAATTGAAAGGATATACCAATCACTTCCTGAAAGAAATAACCAAATAATCTCCCTGAAAGAGATCCCATGCCACTCCTCTTACCCAGGAATATTATAGCTGAATTCGAGAACTCCAAAATCAAAGAGAAGCAAATAATTCAAACACTGGGATATTAGTTGGGATAACAAAAGTTTTAACAGCTTCTGTGTTAAAGGAGTGGAGGACTTAAAACATGATATTCTAGAAGGCAAATACATACATACATATATGTGTATATATATATATGTGTGTGTGTGTGTGTGTATACATGTGTGTGTGTATATACACAACACAAACAACAAAACTGAGTATAATACTAGAGAGGAAAAAATGGATATTTAATTAAATAGAGGACTCTATCATTCCTAATGAGAACAGTAAAAACATTTGATGTTTGAGTAAAAACATTTGACGTTTAAAAGCAAGACTCAAAGGAAGCATAAAAAGGTAAATATGACTGAGAAATCATGACTTAACAAGTTTAAAGTGTTTATAATTCTATATGGGAAGATAATACCTGCCATCCTGAAGAACTTTATTATCATCAGGGAATTTATAGAGAGTCTACTTAGACAGAGGGCTTTAGTGTGATCTTACAAAAATAATGGGAGGTTAAGAATGAGGGATTCACTGAGAAAAAAGGAAAGGGAGCAGAAGAATGGGGAAAACTATCTCACATAAAAGATGCGTACAAGCAAAAAATTTTTACAGCAGAAGGTTTAATGAGGTGAGGAGTGGGAAATATTTTTACCTTACTCTCATCTGAACTGATTCAAAGATAGAATAAGATAGCTATATATAACTATATGTATATATTATATATATATAAACTATATTTAAAGCTGTATATAATTATACATACTATGTATGTATATATGTAGATATATAGTTTTACATAGTTAATTAGACACACACAGGGAGATGGGTACAACATTTATTTTACCCAACAGGGAAGTAGAAGGGTTAAGAGAAAAGTGGGTGGTGGTAAGAGGGAGAGTGGATGAAGGGATACAGTGATCAAAAACTAAATGAGTTCTGAGAAGGATATGGGTTAAAAAAAAGTGAAGAATAAAAAGAAGAGAATAAAATGGAGGAAAATACACAGTTAGCAATCCAAATTGAATGTGAATGGGATGAACTCACCCATAAAATAGAATTGTATAACACAATGGATTAGAAACCAGAATCTAACAAAATCTTGTTTATAAGGGACACATTTTAACCAGAAACACACATACATCACGCGAGCGCGCGCACACACACACACACAGTTAAAATAAAGGGCTGGAGCAGAATCTATCATATTTCAGCTGAAACAAACAAACAAAAAAAAAACAACCAACCAAACAAACAAACAAAAAAACGTGGGTAGCTATCATAACCGCAGGCAAAGCAGAAGACATCAGAAATTCAAATAAATGCCACAACAAAATTGACACTAGAGTATAGATAATGAAACATACAACAATCCTTTCAGGAGTGTGGTATTAGAATGTAATGTGCAGAATTTAGCATTTGCCAGTTTCAATTATATTTTTAGTGATGAAGCCTTTAGTTATGAAGCATTATTCTATCAGAGGATAGTATAGGAAAATGACAGTGATGTGTGTCTTTTGTTAAGACCTAAAAACATCTTTAAAGGAGGATATTTTCTATATTATTAGAAAACGAGTGTTAGCGTCATTTTGTGATGCTTGTAATTTTATCTCCTTCCCCATCATCTGATTCAGCATTTACACATAGATATAAGCCATCTATTTCTGAAAGAACAAATTTCTCTAGTATTTCAGAGATGTTCCCTCTCTGGAATGGAAAGCACCTGGAGAAAATAAGTCTTAGCTCTGTCAAAAAGAGTATACATTTAATTTATCATTTGTTTCAGACTGAGAGGTTTTTACGCACCTTGAAGAAAATAGCATTTTTTTTAAAAGAAAGAACTTGCAAGTAATTTACTTTTCTCCAATGTGCTATAATATTTTGAGAAAGCTGTGAACTGGAGATGAGGATCTAGACAGAGAGATATCTGCTTTCGATGGTAACATGCAGGTACGACCAGGCAGTTCACCCAATTCATTTGACATCATCAACTTTTATCCTCCAGGATCAATCATATTGTATAACGAACTTGTTCCATTCGTCAGCAAGTATGTCATAAAGGGCTAAACACAGAGTTGAAAATTTTGCCCACGGGCTCTCAGAAAATGAAAATCTGCTCATGGGTGGCTTCTTTGAGTAGGTTGTCATTTTTTTTTTTAACAGTACAGCTATGGAATACTGCTCAGATTATTCACAGACAACTTGCCTTTCTATCTTTCCTGATTAGGAGGATACTCAAGCCTAGCTTTTAATTCTTCTAACCCTCTCCCTATTCTTATTCATGGATCCTTGCACTATTTATTCTCCCAAATACTAAGTCTGAGGGTGACACCAATTAATTTACCTTTCCTCATAGTCACTCTAGAACTTAGCCCACCTGTTCCAGGATGTTTTCTTTAAATGTACTTCATGTTGCTTTATGTCTTTTCATATCACAATATCACACATATGCAACACCATACAAATTCACATAATATTATGTCTTTGATTATTCACTGTTTCATATGAAGGTGATATCTTATTCCATACTCCTTCCACTCCTCTCTCAACACCCAAGAAAGAGACAAACAAGGAAAATGAAAACCCCATTCTGTGACATTGGACCTGCACAAGTCATTTAAATTTTCTTATACCTAGATTCTTGATATGTAAATATATACATATATATGTAAATATTTACTCAATAAAGCTTGCTAAGCAAATCGATAACAGCCTAAGTTTCTTTTCTCTTGGTGAACCAACTGAGTGAGTGTTCTATGTTGAATTAGGGGTGGGTGGGCATGCCATTCACTGGGCCATATATATATGTGACCTATCACCCACTAACCAACCAACTATATGTATAGATATATAGAGATATATCTATATCTATCTATCTATCTATCTATCTATCTATCTATCTATCTATCTATCTATCTATATCTTGGAAAAAGCAATAATTACACTGCCTAAACTGCATGGCTCTTCTAAAGACTAAATAAATTAACAAAATTGGAATGACTTTATAGTTATAAAGTGCTTTAAAATGTAATTATTAGGGCCATTATTATTATTTATTAGGATTATTGCATTTTATTGCAATTACATTATTACAACTATTGTCTTGCCATCCAGCCTGCAGTTGATTGAATACAAGTATTGTCTTATTCATGCTTATCACCTACCTTTCTTACTCCGTGTCTAGCAAAGTATGCAATAAATATTGGATTGATGAACATATCTGACAAAGTTCTGCCTAGCTCTGTTTTCTGTTATTGATAGATTTTTTTAACTAGAAGTTTCTGCAACTATGAAAAGTAGAGAAGGGTAATACAGAGGGAGAAAAGTTCATCTTTTTGAGGGTTCCACTAAATCTAATTGTTGTCAGCAATCTCTACATTTTAAGCTTATCACGAAACCCCAGCCATCCCATCCCAGTTATAATTAGTTGTTAGCCACTTCAGAGTCACAGAAATGTTGAAAGTGAGCTGAGGGAAGAATAACTTGTGGATAATTGTAGGGACAATTCTCAAACTTAATGAAATAAAACCTTTAATTAAGCTTCCTCCAAAATGGCAAAATGACATTTGAGTTATGAATTATTGTTTGCCTCCTTGATTATTTGGATTTCCTCATTGATTCCCACAGCATGATTTATAAGATAAACAGCCCTGGCACTGAGTCACACAATAAATCACAGTGAAATGAGGCAAACGGGAAGTTAATCTAACATTAAATTATTGGAAATGTTCCTTATTTCTTGAAAAGAGGGTGAAGAATACTGACACACATTACATATCAATTCATTTATCTTGTGTCTTTACGGGAGGTTCTACATTATTAAATCTCAGTGTTGATGGAACCAGAACCATTTTGTTAAATACTACGTTCATGTAGCTTTGACTTTTTGACAGCTCCAAGGAATAGGATTAAATCCCTCAAGCTGAGACCCTAGTATAAGCATTTGGATTATAAGGGAGGCTGAAGGTCAGGCTGCTGGGGCTGCCCTAAAGTCTCCTTCCTTCATATGCAATATTTCATTTGTTCCTAATATGGCAATAAAATAGAGAGTGGATTTTGTGTACTGAGGAAAAGAAAAATCGGTATTGCTTTATCCAGATATTTGGAGTTATTAAAATGACCTGGAACGAGGGAGAGCAACGTTTGGCAGAAGAGGGTGAGCATTTTTTATGATCTAGCCATGAAGGAAACAGAATGAAATTTGTCTTTCCTCAATAATGTTTGTTAGTTAGGCATATATTCAAGGCTGAATCTATATATATGTCCACAAAAAAAATAGATTTTTAAACTTGTTTTGTTTTCATTTGTTTTTTTCATTCATTATTTGGAAAGATCCAACCTGAAGGCCTGAAGGTAGAATATATGTCCTATTGAGGAAATATGATCTCTTTATTCAGAGAGATTGTTAAAAATTATCTGCTATATTTACTTATACATTTGTTCTCTTTTTTATCAGCTATCAATCAGGAATGTGCTGGAATCAGTTCATACAGGTTTGTGAGAACTGAGCATCAGATTTTTAGAGTGAGCATTTACAACTTGAAAATCAGGAAATGGTACAAATTGGGACTTGATTTAGTTATTTTATCATATAGGCAAAAATTATGGGAAAATGTTAATAACGCAGAAGAAATTTTAAATGTGTGTCATACATTCATGATTTCCAGAAAGTTCATTGTTATCTAAGTACCAGCACACACCTGAATTATATGTGTGTATATTTGTGTGTGTGTGTAGTGAGATATAGATTTATGCACATACACACACACACACACACACACACACACACACACACACAGTTTTTGCAAGTTGATACACCAATCAGAATATAAGCTTCTCAAGCACAAGGATCTTGTTGTTTTCTTTTTTTCTTTTTCTCACAATCCAAATATATATCACAGTGTCTAGATAAGTGAGAGCTCAATAATCCTTGTTGACTGTTATCGTTTATCCTCTGTTCTCATAGAGGTCCAATGACATCATGACGCAGATATCTTGATTTGCCTGATTGAATATTATTAGTCCAGCTAAAGGTTATGTTGGACTTAAGTGGAAATTTCTGCTTTCAAGAAAAGGTTTTCCTGGATCATTATTGGTATTTTATCCTGGGACATTTATCTCAGGGTGGAGTTTCTTATAGCACCTTAAAAAGCAAAAAAAGATATATGCATAAGCTGCTTGATTTCAGAGTCTATCCTCTACTAATTTTTCTATCCTCCATAGAATCTAACAGACTGTGAGTCACACCATATAGTCACTCTATATGTTTAAGACCCATAGTTTAAGAAGGGCTGAAAGGGTCACAAGTAGAAAAAATGTTTAAGACGTTCTAGGTTGTCAAGCAAGGACTTTTGAAGCAAGAAAGGAATGAATGAGCTAGGAAAAGATGACCAAGACGTTCTCTTAAACTTATTCATTTGTTCTTTCCAAAATAAAATAATGAAGAGAAAAAAAATTACATATTTCCTTCTAAAATGGTGGTGGTGAGGTGTTAGAGAGATACAAGAGATATATAAAAGTGGTAGAAACCAAACAAAGCAAAAAAAAAAAAAATGATAGTGATGGGAAATTTCTATCACTGATTGTATTTAATTAATATGCATATTTGCCTTTGCTTTCCAAATTGGGGATATTTCTTTCTAGATGATGTAAATGAACACCAATCTTAAAAGTAAATTATCTAAAGAATCAAAATATCCTTCCTGGTATATATGAACTTCATAGGAAATTTAGCTCTCTAGCTCAGGATTTCTTAATTTCCTTTGTGAAGTAGACCCCTTTGATTGTCCAGAGAAGCCTTGTGTGCACTTCCAAAATATTAGCTTTAAATGAATAAAACAAAATACGATTACAAAAAATACAAAATATTGAAATGCTGTGTTGAAAATATTTTTAGAGTTCACAAACACCAGACTAATACTTTATTAAATAGATATTTGAAAGGCATTATCTTAAGAACACACACACACACATACACACTCACATAGTTATATGTATATAGCTATACTTAGGTAATTCATTATCTGGAATATTTTATATGCATATGCATATATAGATATAGATAATATGTGTATACATATGCATATGTATTTATAGGCACAAAAATATACATACATTTAACAAGATTTTGTGAAATAGAATCTTAAATTCAATATTTCAGCATACAGATGAATTTTCATACCGATTCTATTGAAAAAAAGAATTTAGTTCTTTCTCATTCAAGGAATTTAGTGAGGATTACTTTAAGAAAGAAACTAAATTCCATCTTTCTTCTCAAATTGCACTTTGAGGGCTGGAAATAGGACATTTTTCCAGGGCCCTGGAAGTTATTCAGAAGGAAAATAATATGATGAAAAAAGTATTTGAGGGATGTTGTTTTAGAAATATAATGTAATGTGAATGGAGAGACATTAAAGTAGGCTGATGAGCTAGGAATGCACTTTCCTAATCCAACTCCAAATTATTGATCTGGGTCAAAGGTAAGAGGAATCCCCTGTGAGATGGAAAAATAAACAGAATAGAGATGTAGGATGACATTGCAAAAGGAACTTAAAAATCAGATCCAAGGGCATAGACAGAAGTTGAATCCAAAACATATTGTGTGGGCTAGAGAATTGTTCCCAGAGGTAAAATGAAAGTTAATTAATACAAAATAACAGGGTATGCTTGGAGAAAAATCAGATTCAAACCCATGGAAAAGCTGGATGAGAGTATATGAATCTAGGTCACTGTGGAAATGAGTTTTTGAAAGACAAGGTATGCTAGCCTATGATCTTTTGTAGATGGGGAATTGAAGTACATGGTCACAAATGACGAAATCAGATACTCTGAGCAATAGTGCCTTCTTTGTTTATGTAACTCCGTGGTGAGGCTATCCCTTCAGAATGGGAAAATGAAATGGAGAGAGGAAAAAATACACTCTTACACTAACTGCCTAAAATTAAAAATCATTTCTTTTCATGAATCCTGAATTACTTTCACTCAAGGGGACTTCTGAATTTTTAACTTTTGGATGACATCATGTGTCCTTTCTCACTAATGTTGCAATGGCTACATTCCATAAAACAAAATTATTCCTTAAATAACTGGATCTGTTCAATAGTTGTGCTCCTATGGACATTTAAAATTAATTGAACAAATGTCTTTCATTATTCCAACTATATTTACAACCAGAAAAACATCATTTGCCAAGAAAGAGGATGAAGGAAGGCGGAGGGAAAAAGAGACTTAGACAGACACAGAAATATTAATAAAATCAACCAACCTAACAAATAAGTGAGATAGTAATGCAGCATTGCATAGTCTCCACAAAAAAAGGAGGGAGATATATTCTTTCATCTCTTTTTTGGGTCTGAGGTTTGTTACTACAGTTCTGGAATGCTCAGTTTTGCTTGGTTTTGCCTTTTGTCTTTTCCATTTACGTGATTGTAGTCATTGCAAACATGATATTGTGATAAATCCTGTCTGGTCATAGTATGATCTTTGTGAAACATTGCTATAGTCTCCTTCCCAATATTTTATTGAATGATTTTGCTTCACTATCATTGGGGAAACTGGTCTATAGTTTTCTTTCTCTGTTTCGTTCTTCCTGATTTAGATATCAAAAAAATTTTGTGAAATAGATGGGATTTGGTGGAACTCTTTCATTACCTGTTGTTTTCAAACAGTTTATATAGTATGGAAATTAATTGTTCCTTAAATGTTTTATAAAATTCACTTAATAAATCATTCTTAGTATTTATTTTTGTTTGTGTACATATCTTATTTATTATCCCTCCTTATTCTTCTACTTCATTTCTACCCACTACCTTGCCCTCCAATTACTTGACATATCCTGCTTCCAAAGATGCTTCTCTTATCCTTTTGCTCCTACCCTTTGCCTTTACCCTCTTGTTTCTATCTGAATTTAGAAGACATTTTATAACCCTCTATATATTGTATATAATATATATATACGTATATATGTATGTATGTATTTATTTTCTTTATTCCATTCCTGTGAATCTAGACACCCTTCTATACCATCCCTATCCTAGTCCCTCATCCTCTTTGCCTCCCTTATCTTCTTCCCCATCCATATTCCCTTGGCCTATCAATTATTTCTGAATTTAGAAGACTTTTCTATCCTTCTAGATATCTATCTATCTTTCTATCTATCATCTATCTATCTATCTATCTATCTATCTATCTATCTATCTATCTATCTATCTATCTATCTATCTATCTTCTTTGTTCCTTCTTTAATCCATTCTCTATGAGTGTAGGGTTCCAGAACTACAAGCCCTCCTCTCCTATCTAATTCCTCTTTGTCAGTTCTGCCTCTCATACCTCATTTGCACAAGATAATTACTCATTTTACCTTTTCCTAGACTACTTTTTTAGAATCACATCATACCGACTCAGTTCTACCCCAGTCTTTGTTTTGAAATACCTAATTAGTAATTTCAATCTTAAACATACATTTTAGATTTCCTCATATAAAAAGTAAACATTGTTCTTATTAAATCTCTTGTAATTAGTCTTTGACATTTACCTTATATTTCTCTTGGATCTTATGTGTGACTCGTCTTCCAGAATGCCATTTCACAAGCTCTCCATTTCTTTTCTAGTGGTAGCTGCTAAATTTTCGGTATTCTAGACTGTAGTTGCATGGTAGTAGAATTATTTATTCCTGACTGCTTGCAGTATTCCTCTTCTTAACCTATGAGATCTGGATTTTGGCTATAATATTCCTAGAAGTTTTCATTTTGGAAACTCTTTCCAGAGGTGATTGGTGGATTCTTTCAATTTTCATTTTGTCATCAGTTTCTAAGCTATCTCGGTAGTGGTTCTTTATGGTTTCTTCAAACATCATGTCTATCTTCCTTTTTAATCATGTCTTTCTGGTGTTCTAATTATTCCTAAATTATCTCTTCCTGATGTTTTCCAGGTCACCTGTTTTTTCTTATAATATGTTTCACATTTTCTTCCATTTTTTTTTTTTTACCTAAGCTTCTGAGAAACTGAATTCTTTTCTTCAGGTAGGTCAAGAGAGCCAACACTTAAGGGAATAAAAAAAAAACTGAAATGAATGCAATTAATAGGACATCAGGGGAATTATTTTAGCTCTTGATAGTCTTTTTCCAGACTTTGTTGAAAATGCTTCAGGAATTACTTTGTGTAATTGTTAAGTCTTACTGTGCTACCATGGAATTATGTCTGTCAGCCAATGGAGAGAGTGCTTGGTGCAGAGAAAAATGATTTTAGAATTAAATAAGAATACATTACAATTAGAGATGAGAAAGGAGTGCAGGAGGAGTCTTATCATACCTGTCTATTTTTTTTTTTAATTCTTACCATTGTCTGTAAAATTAATTCCATTTGGCCACTGACATCCAAAGGATTATTTTCTGGCCAGGCTAAAGAATCTTTGATGAACTATGTAAATATTTTAATTTATTTGTTTATGTGTACATATTTTTGATCAAGAAAAATCCACAGCAAATAAGTTGATGAGATTTTCTAGTGTTAAGATCTGTCTTTTCTAAACACATCAAAAAATAACATGTGGAATCAACAAATCATTGCAAACTGAAAGCAATGGGCACCTTGTGGAAAGGTCAAAATGAATGTCCAGAGGAAAAAATGTAGTAGAATTGGATTAGTCTTAGAGTAAGGAATTCTGGTTTTCATTCCCAGCTCTGAGATTCACTAGCTGCATGATGCTAGACAAATGGTTAGGACCCTAAAAGCCTCAGTTTGTTTATCTGTAACATGGGGATAATAAAACAACATAACTCAAAATGGGACAGTGAGGAAAGTGCTTTGTGGACGTTAAAGTATTATACAAATGTGAACTAGAATTATAAACATAAATATCATTACTCTAATAGAATCATTCTCCAAAGATCTAGTTTAGGAGATCAGATGACCTTATAAAAGCCAACTACAAGAAACGCAGGGCAAATGCATTTAAATGTGAGATTAATTTTTCATAATATGTTTAAAACAAATTTTCTGTGGAGGTGACCATTTCAGTGTTGGAATTTTAAGGATGCTAAAAGTCCTCGTTCCCCTTTGCGGGGAAAAACACAAAACTCTTATTTTCCATAGTACCTAAAATCAATATCTTCATCCTTCACTCTTTGCTGTCATCCATTGAAGTTGCTTAATAAAATGCACATTCTTTCTTGAAAAGGAAATGTATCCAGTTTGGTCACCCATTCAGAATTCAGTCGAAATCATATCCTATCAGTTCTAAGTGAAGGGGTCAAAAATAGTTGAGCTGCTACTGTCACTATAAGGGAAGGCCCTGGACTGCCAAAGAGAAGCACAGGAAGACTCTGTGTCTTTGGAATGATGATGGCAAAGGAAAAAAAATGTACCAAAAAACAAAATGGAAAAAGAAAGGAGAGCTGGGGAATGTTAAACAGTGATATACTGGTAAATGTTTAACAACAGACTTTCTTGGGGAAAATGTACAATATACTTTTAAGTTTAAAGTGTGTTATTAATATTTTCTCTACCATTTTCTTAAGTGTAGATGATCAATAAAATAATAAAGTCCTAATTTGTAACATTTAACAATTTCTGAAGTATAAATGCTTGACTGAAAATTTACCAATTTAATCTCTGACAAACCAGTTTGAACTGTCAACAGCATACCCCTGATGATAAACCAACTTAAATATTTTATCAAAAAACAGGAAATCAGTGCATTTTTCAATTGCTTCAGTTATGTTGTGTGTTTTTTTTTCAATTTTGATGAACTCACTGAGTTTGGTTAGTGGGCTTCTCAAGGACTGAGGAGACAAGATCTGACAATGGAAAAGACCTCAATCTTCAGCCCATATAATCCACTCCAGAGAATAAAAAGGAAGAGAAGGAAATTGTGATTGTCTTTAATTAAATTCTCTAAGTACAGAGGATGTGTCTACATAATATTTAACCTTATTTGTGCGTGTTCACTATACATTGATCTTATGTACTCATTTTTCCTGATTCCCCCCCTTTACATATATAACTGTGCTTACCCTTCATTTTTCTTTCCTATACAATTTTTCACTTAGATAAGTTCAATTCAATGATGGTATCAGTTAAGCCATGTATTTATGATGTCATGCAATAGTACTTTTAGAGACAGTGCAAATGTTCCTTCCACTTAGTTCACAATTCCTCTACATCTTGCTTGGTAACTTGTAATTGTTGCTGCGTCCAAAGAATTAACCATCAGCCTAATAACGATCCCCTCTGAACTTAGCTCAATGGCTTCTTGGATAAGAAATGAAATCCCTGCTGAACTTGTATGTGAAATCTTTCTAGTTTCAGTCTACTAGAACTTGCAGTTTCTTGTCACGATTTTAAGAAACTCAGGATTACCTTAATTCTGGGATACAGACTGGAAGAAGATTTTGGTAGAAGTTTTGATCCCATATAAATTTTTTAAAAAAAGAAAACAAAAGGAAATACAAGATATCCTAAAACCCTTTGTGTCAATTTAAGCTTTGTTGGCTTAAAATTTTGGAAATACTTTGTATTATTTAAACTTTAACTTTTTGAGTCAGAACTTTAATTTTTTCTTAATTTTAATTAATATTTCATGTTTGCTTTTTTTAAAATTTTAAACATAACTGTCATTTCCAAAGCAAATGAAGTGATCCTTGCTAACAAAAATGTACAGATAAAAAACAAACAAGCAAACAAACAAAACAACACACTGACATGCGTACCAGATTAAGCCTAACTCTCCACCTGGAGAGGAGAAGGGTATGCTGTATAATTAATGCTCAGGATATTTTTTTACAGAACCAAAATGATTTATAGTTCTCTCAGAAAAAGGTTTGATAAAGTTTTAAAAGTAGAGTATTGAGTTGAATTGTTGTTTGTTAGGTTGTTTCTTTCACATACAACTCATTGTAACCTCATTAGGGTTTTCTAGGTTATCTAGGCAAAGGTAATAGAATGGTTTGCAGTTCTTTCTCCCACTCATTCTACAGATGAAACTGAAGCAAACAGGATTAAGCAATTTGCTTACGGTCGTAACAGGATGCATCTGAGGCCAGAATTGAACTCAGAGCTTCCTGACTGTAGACTCTCTTGGAACTCTATCCACTGTAGCACCTAGCTGCTTATCAAGTTGAATACTCTTGCTCTTCTTACATGCTGCAAACTGGAAAGAGAGAAAGGAGTTGAAAGCATTGAAATTTGTTGGTTGATGACAGGGTTGACCCTTTTCATTGAATGAAAGTGGGGACTGATGCTATGTCAGCTCTTACTATCTACTGGAACGATAGGAACATTCTAAAGCTGGAAGGGACCTCAGAGGCTACTTAATTTGACTCCTTCATTTTGTATATGAGAAAACTAAGGCCATTGAGGTATGGAAAACACTATATGTCTTTATTTAATCCTCACAATAACCCTGTAAAGTAGGTTCTATTATTATCCCCATTTTACAGGGGAAGAAACTGAGTTTGAGATAGATTAAGCCACTTGTACAGAATCACAGAACTAAATAAATGTAGAAGGCAGATAGAGTACTCAGGTCTTCCTGCGTCCAAGTCTATCATTCTACTTACTGTAGCACCTGATTGACTACAGTAGTTAATATTGGATTTAAAGCCAGTCCCTGTAACTGCAGAGAGAGTCCTCTTTTCCTTGTATCACATTGCCTTTCAGGTGGGGACTGGCCATGGTGATAGAAAAGTATTTACATGTCATCTCACTGTGGCATATATAACATCTGTTGCCAATTCCTACCAAAGATATTTACAAATTATTTTTCCCCATTTCACTACATGATGCCATTCATATAAGCATTACCAAATGACAGGTTATAATTTATAAAATAAAAACTTGTACACATAGACATGGTTCTAAAATTGAATACCATTTTAAAATGTAAATATAGTGCTTAAAGGCATCATGGGATTTGATCAAGAGCTGGTACTGAAGCTAGCTGGGTTCATGTCCACCTCTCAAACACACAGGCCTTATGATCCAGGGCAAGTTACTTCTCAGAATCACCAGACATCTCTCTAAGATTAAAAGTCACAGAGAAGATATCTACTTTCATTGGTAAGGAGAATGGTGAGTTCCCTATAATATTGAAATCATAAGTTCAATCTCTATCCCTACATACTGTGTTTAATTAAAAATATTAAGAAGAGCTGATTCCAGGTGAGAAAATCAATGAAGTAGAGGAATATGTGCATGTCTGGCAGACCTAGGGTGGGGGAGAAGATGGATAATTGGCTTTAATTCATTATAGAGGCAAAAAAAAAAGTGTAAAGAAGAGGGTTGTAGATAAGATGAGAACACGCACCTTATCAGAATGACCTATATGAATGAAGTCTCAAATTTCCATATGTGCTTCTTAGTCAGACAAATTGTAGTATACGTGAACAAGAGCATTTGAATCCATTTTAGGAAACAGGCAAGGCATCTCCATTCTAACCAGATGCTTTGGCTGCCAGCGAGTACTGCCAATGAGTGCTCAGCCTTAGGTTTGCAGCAGAGCCCTGTGCCAAGATGAAGAAAGTCAGTTTATAGAGGGAAAGTGATGAGAGATTAACCCCGGTGGGGAAAAGATACAAATGCCAGTTTCTGTTCCTCTCTGATGCAGAAGTGTTACTGAGATAACATGGAAAGTTTCAAAGAATTTAAAGAAGGAATACAGTCTCAAATCTCAGAGGACAACAATTTTGTACATAAAAGAATTTAGAAAGGGAAGATAACAGAATTAATCTAGTCGAACTCTTATTTTGTCAGTGAGGAAAAAAATAGTTCATAGAGATTCAATAATTGTGCTTTGTTGTTATAGAGTCACTTCTTGGTTGTATCTAACTCTTTGTGACCCCCATTTGGGGTTTTCTTGGCAAAGATACTGGAGTGATTTGCCATTTCCTTCTCCATCTCATATTACAGATAAGAAAATTGAGAGAAACAGGGCCACACAGTAAGGTGGATTTAAACTCAAAAAACTAAGTCTTCCTGACTTCAGGCACCCAGTTTACCTCCCTACACTTTTAAAATTACAATCCAAATAGATGTCTAACAAATTGATCTGAATAGCACAGTGACCTACACAGTAGATACTTAATGAATGTTTATTGTTATGAATTCATGTTTTACCTCCAGTGAAATGTAATGATGTCCCTCCAACAGAGGAATACATAGGAAACATCAGATATAAAAAGCTGTTTCCTGGCTGTCACTTCAGGTAGTCTCCATAGACTTTCTCCCCTTTCTTCTGTGGCCTGAAACACATAAGAAATTAATGAATAGAAAGATGAATTGATCTTCAACATTGACAGTCAAGTTAAACTAAGTATATATGACAGTATTATATGGGATATTAGAGCCTTTTAATAAACTCAAATAATCACAGATTCTTAGGTAGAAGCAAACCTAGATGCCATCACTGAACCAGTCAACAAGTATTTATTTATTAAGTGGCTTCTATATTCCAGATACTGTGCTTGGAACTGGAGATACAAAAATAACAAAAAACAAAAATGGGGAAGTTTACATTCTATTTGGAGAGGAAACATGCACATGAACCATATATATAAAATATATACAAGTTGTCTGTTCATTTGTTTCCTTGTAGTAAAGAAAACATAGCGGAAAAGAATGAAGCATCAAGAAAATGTTAATGTAGAAGAGGTTGCTTGAACAGAGTTCTGAAGGAAACAAGATGGAAAGTTGTAGCAGAAATGAATTCCAAGCATCGGGGACAGTCAGTGAAATGGCTCAGAGATAAGGTATAGAGCATCTTACATGAGGAACAGGAAAATCAGTCATATCAGGTCATGTCACATCCTGTAGCCCAAGTTATATATGATCAGAATCCTCTCTTCAACACTTGTGACTGGTGTCTTATTATCCATCCTTCATTTGAAAACCATCAGTGAAAAGGGATCATGGAATCAAAGATTTAGAGCTGGAAAAAACTCACAGAACCATTTAGTATAATGCCTCCATTTTGTCAGTGATAAAGTACAATACCTCATTTTTGTCAATTACTTACTAATTATCAATTAGAAGGTCAAGGAGGTAAAGTGACTTGCCTAAAATCACACATTTAGTAAGTGTCAGAGTTCATATTTGAACTCTGAGATGTTCTTCCTACTAAAAGAATCTATTCCATTATGGAATATTTCTAATTTTTCAAAAATTTTTCTTTATATCAAGCCATTGTAATTTGGTTTGCTTTTTGAGATCTAACAGAACAATTCTAATTAAACTTTCACAAATAGGTCTTTCAAATGCAACAGGATTGCTATTATGTCTCTAAGACTTGTTCTCCAGTCTAAAAGTTTATATTTTTTTCCACAAAGTTCTTCTGTTGTGAGGCCTCCAATGTCTCATGATCCCAGGAGGATACATTCAAGGTTGTTGATAATCATAAAATGTGCTATCTGTAACTACTCATAACATGACAAGATGCAATCTGATCAGGGTAGCTATGCTATAGATATAACCTATCCACTTCTTAATACATCCTGAGCTTTCATTTGTTTAAAGACATCGTATCATACTATTATACTATATATTATACAATTTATTGTATTATGCTATTGAACATACAGTCCAACAGAAGTTCTACACTTTTCCCTCCACCGGATGGACCAGCAAAAAGTATCCCTCCTATACTGTTAAGGTTTTTTTTCCTTTAACTCAAATATTTTGATATTAAATTATCTTATTCAAATATGTCAAAATCATATGGAGATTTGACAGGATTTCAACATATTGTCAAAGTGCTACCTATCCTACAGTTTTTTTTTAATATTTATAGACGTGATAAGCATGTCCTACATGTCTTAATCCAAGTTTTTGATAAAAGGCTGAATAGCACATGAATAATTAGACACTTTTTAAAGAATATTCTGGATGTTTGGGAACTTTCATTGAAACAAAATCTTTTTGAAGTTAATAGTGAGTTAAAACTAGAAGTCCATTACGAACGTTTCTGTGTTGGTCTTTGGAAAGTTTTGCAACTTCTCAGCCTTTATTCTTACAAGGACTGCCATTTCTGTGGTATCCAAAAAAAGAGATAGTATAGAAAAAATAAGAATAATAACTAGCATTTATATGGTACTTTTAGTTTTTCAAATAGCTTTAAAACCATGTTATTTAATCCTCACAAAGATACCAGTAGGTAAGTGCTATACTACAATTCCCATTTTACGTGTAAGGAAACAGAGGAAGAAAGAAGTTGATTGACTTGCCTATGGTCACATAACTAGTAAACTGAGACTGAATTTAAACTCACTTCTTCCTGACTTCTGGTCCAACACATAAAATATAACAAAATAAATTAATTCACATAAGTGACCAAGCCCAGCTTAAAATTGAAGAAAGATGAGTAATGTGACTAGAACCTATTATCCAGTCCATCAGTGCCCTGCCCTGACACCAAAGCATTTGTGCACTATCACAAAACCACCAGTGCACTTAATATCTCTTGTAAGACCACAGTCTTTAGACACCCCAGCTTCTTTGCCTTGCTCTTTGAGTAAACCTTGGCAATGATGTCCCTAGTACAATTTAGCTATATATATATTAGTGTGTCACTGAGAACTCTTTTGTGCTTCACAGCAAGGAGAATTCTCCTTAAATCTTTAATTTAATAATTTAACATATAACAATAATTATTTTAATAATTTAACATATAACAATAACAATAACAATAATAATTTAACATTCTTTAAGTGTTCAATATGAAGACTATTTTTTTTTTGTTTTATTTAAGTCATTCATGCAGAGAATCTGAACGATTTACTTTGGATCAACTAGGAGAACCATGAGCGATTTAACAAGGCTCAGCTGGAGAAAGAGTGAACTTTTTTGGCTCTAACTAATCAGACACATCAGAATCTACTATCAGAATTATCATTGAAAGCTGAGATTTAATTTGGGAGGATACACACATCTAGGGAAAAGCTCAACTTTGGCTATGAATAACAACATTACCAATGATAACGGTACACAAAACAGGCAGCTTTGAAAGAGCAGATCAGGAACTGGTCTCCAATCAGGAAGACCTGAGTTAAATGTCTTGACTGACATTTTCTTGTTGTTAATTAGCAAATTGTTAAACCTATCAGAGTACCCAAGGAACTCAGGAACTCTTAGTGGTATAGGGAGAACTGATCTTCATTTGATCAACACAGGAAATGTCCTCAGCAATTCCTTCTACCAATAGAATCAGAGATTTCTGTGTATGTATGCATACACACACATGCACACACAAGATGTGTCTATGTATACACTTTCATATACACATAGGTATAAATACACATATACAAATGTCCACCTAGTTATGTGTATAAATAAGCAGACATGTTTACATATACACACTTATTTATTTACATACATATTTATATCCTGTATTAATTTTATAATAGAATGTATAAATTTTATATATAAGATAAATACATATAAATTATATATGTAATATATAAATTATGTATTGACATACTATGAATAGTATGATGTAATGTACATATATGCAACATGTACTTCATAAATTATATTTGTATATCCATGCAATATTTAAATGTAATATGATATAACTACATTATGCACTATATATAATATGTATACATACATGAGCTATGTGGTTTTATTTCAAAATAGGAAATTATTCCTAAGGCACTTAAAGGTTAAATGACTTGCCCAGCTTCACACAGTCTGTATCTGTCAGCAGCGAGACTTTTAAACCCTGGACTTACTGATTCCAATGCAGTAATTGTAGCACCTTACATTAGTAGAATACTTATCAGTTTACAAAGAACATTCCCAAATGTTGTCTTACTTGTTCCTCAAAAATATGTGTAAGACAGTAAAAATATTTGACCTATTTGGGGAAAGAAATTCTTCCTATTATAAGAATGTGAAAACAGGTTTAGGATGCTAAAATGCACTTGGGATTATAGATTTGAAGATGGAAGGAAACTTAGTGGTCAACAGATACAATCCCTTCAATTTACAAGGAAGGGATTTAAATCCAGAGAGGCAAGGTTATTTACCCAAAGTCACACAGGTAGCAAAATAGCCAAGTCAGTATAAGGATGTAGGTTTCCTGACTACTTTTTCTTGTTATTCAGTCTTGTCAGACTTTTTGTCACCAGATTTGGGAATTTCTTGGCAAATACACTGGAGTGGTTTTCCATTTCCTTCTCCAGATAATTTTACAGATGAGGTACTGAAGTAAACAGTGTTAACTGACTTGCCCTGGGTTATATAACTAGTATGTATCTGAGGCCAAACTTGAACTCATGAACATGAGTCTTTCTTATTCTAAGTCCAGTCAGTGCTCTATCCATGGTGCTACTTAAAAAAAATCATCTGAATACTGAAGCAGTATTTCTCCACTGTACCATCATGCATCTCCCTAAGTTTCACTATTTTGAATGCTGAGAAAGGATCAGTCTCAGTAAACTCAAGATATTTGTAATCCTAATAAAGATCAGCTTTGTGTTGACTTATTACTTAACATTGTATTTATCATCTGAGAATGGACAGAACCAAAGCTATGAAAGAAACTTCAGGTGACAAAGAAAGAGGATTAGTCTGTCAAATTATTAGAAATGGAGTTTTATCTAAGTGAGAAGAGTCTAGATAAACCATTTGGACTTATTTCTTCCTTTTTTTAACTTCATACATTAGTATGGGATTTTAAAATTTAATCAAAATTCCATTGTTTAGTTTACTATTTCAAATAATTAATTACATTGCTTAATAGTAAACTTAAACCATGGTACCTAGAGTGTTAATATGAAGATTCATCACTACCCTTCAAATGACATCCAACAGAGACAAAGGCAAAATACTAGGAACAACTACATTCATAAATTATTCTTGAAAAATCTCAGCTCGATTTTAGTAACAGAAATGTGATGTTGGATCTTCCCATGACCTGCATCTACTAATTCCTGCTTGATGTTCTATCTTCCATCCTTCTGAATCAGCACCTGCTTTACACCTGGCTGTTGGCTCTGAGTCACCTGTTTCCAAATTCATTGTTTTAGCAGCCAAACCATCATCTCTGCTGAGCTCTGTCTATATATGCATGTCTCCTCACTTTCTTCTTTTCTTTTATTATTACGGGCATGCCCTTCCCAAAGGCTTAACCCCATTTAATTCCTAACTTAATTTTGGGATGTCATGGTAGGTTTAAGGATAGAATGTACAGATGGTCCAGTGGAATATAAATGTCAATGTAAAGAATATAATCTTCTTGAAGGCAGGGAGGGTTTCATTTTTTGTAGTATTGTTTTGATTAATGTTGCTACAACCCTGTGTAATGTGGTGAGAGACAGAAAAAAGAAGGGAAATGAAGGAAGGAAGGAAGGAAGGAAGGAAGGAAGGAAGGAAGGAAGGAAGGAAGGGAGGAAGGAAGGAAGGGAGGAAGGGAGGAAGGGAGGGAGGAAGGGAGGAAGGAAGGGAGGAAGGAAAGAAGGAAGGAAGGAAGGGAGGAAGGAAGGAAGGAAGGAAGGAAGGAAGGAAGGAAGGAAGGAAGGGAGGAAGGAGGGAAGGAAGGAGGGAAGGAAGGAAGGAAGGGAGGAAGGAAGGAAGGGAGGGAGGGAGGAAGGAAGGAAGGGAGGGAGGAAGGAAGGAAGGGAGGGAGGGAGGAAGGAAGGAAGGGAGGGAGGAAGGAAAGAAGGAAGGAAGGAAGGAAGGAAAGGAAGGAGGGAGGGAGGGAGGGAGAGAAGAAGGAAGGAAGGAAAGGAGATAGGAAACAAAGAAGAAGAAAATATTTATTACATCCTAAGTACTTTACAAAGTTCTGGGAATAGAAATAGAAAAACGAGACAATTATTTCCCTCAGGAAGCTTACATTATAGGAGAGGGAGACTACATGTATAAGAAAATGTGAGCATAGAGAAGTGTTTTGGCTTTGGAAATCACAGAGATAATTAACGGATAGTGAAGCTGAATGATTTAGCTTCTCCAGTGGAAATGGTGGTATTAATTTGATTACTGTTTCAGACTGAAAACCTGAGACGGGGATGAGAGGACATTCCTGGTGTCAGATAAGATTCAGTAGCCCAAAAAAGTCAGTGACAGAGAGGATGGCAAGAAAATGGCCTGGATGGAATAGAAAGCTTAGCTGGGACTGTAGATACCGTTGTAGCCAATTACACATTAGGTATTAAATAAATGCTTGGTGAAGAGAATTGAAAGGAATTGAAGGCTTTTTTCTAGTGCCCTGCAAGGCGCTGAACTCTATCTAGCATATACCTTATTTATTTTCCTCATGTTTCCAGTTCTTAGCACAGTACTTGGCACATATGGTGGGCACTTAACAAAAGTTTATTGATTAGTTGAACAATTTCCATTTCTTCCAACAAGTAACAATAATAATATATGTCAGTATAATGCTTAATAAGCACTTTATATCACACATCTAATTTGATCTTTACAATTGATTGGTCTATGAGGCACCCAAGGCTGACATCATATGCCCACTTTACAGACAAGAAAACAGATTTTTCAGAAAGAAATTACTTGTTCAAGCTCTTGCTCTGAGATCTGCTTGTTCCTCCAATTCAATTATTACAAATAAGACACATGCCTTGTATTTAATCTGTATGCAATTCACAGAGCTATAGCTCATACAGATAAGAAAATAAAACATAAGGGGAAGGCATGAAGATGTTTTTCTCTAGGTTTCCTACATTTAACTGACTCAAAAAGGCAACCAAATGAGAATTTTCTTTCTCAGTCTCATTTCACTCAGCCCTCAAGCTCAGGAACTCTGAAGCAAATTGTGAAATTTAGACTAAGGAAAATAAATGACAAATTTTGTGACAATTTGCACTAATTTCAAAGTGCTCTAAGCCCTGGCAATTGTAGAGCTCTTGGGTTTCACTCTTTGGAAAGGACTAATGTAATAAATGAGTCTGGTGATGTTTATGTTGATACCCCAGAGTAACTTTTCCAATGGAAGCTCCAATGAGGCATGCTTTTCTGTGTCCCTCAATAAATCAAAATGCCCCCAGAGCAGTGACTTCATGACGATCTCCAGGATCTCTAGCAGGATTCTTTGAGGAAAGATGAGAGTGCTGGTGTAGCAACACATGGTGTTGTAAGGTAAAGCTCACATGTGATAGTGTGCTATATTTTTTCTCCAGTTAAAAGTTATATGTTTATATCAGGGGAATTTTTCTTTGTTATTTAAACGTAAAATGGTCCCAACTTGCTCTTTAGTATCTCCAAGAGAACTCAGTGCTTTGCGCTGTGGCCGGAACATGATCTGTTTGGCATATCTTTGGTAAATGCTGAGTGTAAAGACAAGGACTATGTAAATATTGAAGAACATTTATTCTGTGCATTTGGGAGCATTCAGAAGAGCTCCTGATTAAAAGCTTTTGTTTGTTTCTTTGTTTGGTGCCACTTGGGATTTTCTGAAATCCTTCATGTGCCAATGGAGATCATTCTAATTGCTATAGAGAAAGATGTTTGAAAAGGAACCTTCACCTTCGAAGGGAAAACAGATTCAGTATAAAATATACTCCTTAGCTTGGCATTTAAAATCTTTCCAAATCTGGACTCAACCTCTCCAGATTCATTATATAACGCTTTTCTCTACATATAGCCCGGTCCAGACAAACTGGTCTTTTTTTTCTCCACATGTCTCTGAGTCTTTCTCTGTCTCTCTATCTCTGTTTCTCTTTCTGTCTCTGTCTGTCTTTCTGTCTCTCTCCTCTCTCTGTTCCTTGTGCTTTGGCACGGTTAACTCTCTACTATGACTGGAATACGTGCCCTCCTCACTTTCACTTCATATAAAGAATCCCTTGTTTCCTACGAAATTCAACTTAAATATTATCTTCTAAATAGAACTTTTCCTGAGTCTCTCAGTTATCAGTGTTTTCTCTCATGAATGCAGTCTTTATTGTTTGTGTGTGTATGTACATATATATATATATGTGTGTGTGTGTGTGTGTATGTATGTATTGTGAACACATGCATCTGGAGACAGACATATTTCTCACTTTTAAAGTGTAAATTCCTTGAGGGTAGGAGGATTTAATGTCTATCTTTGTACTCCTCATGTCTTTCACATTGCCTGCCATATAGTAGTGTTTCATATGCTTTTTTGAATGAATGACAATACAAGTAGTTATCAACCTGTAGCAAACATTATAATACCTTCTTCTCATAAACTCCAAGTAAAACAAACTATTGAGTGCAAAATAGGTACAGAAGTATTCCTCTGTGTATGTGTGTTTGCCTGCACAGTAACTTTTCCCCCTGTTGTTGTTCAGTGGTGCCTTTGCATCACAGCATGCCAATGCTGTCCATAGGGTTTTCTTGGCAAAGATGCTGGACTGGTTTGTCATTTTCTTCTCCAGGGGATTAATGCAAACAGAGATTAAATGACTTGCTTAAGTTGCTTAGGTCACCCTACTAGCAAGTGCTGAAGCCAGATTCAAACTCAGGTCTTCCTTATTCCAGACCCAGTGCTCTATCGACTGAACCACTGAAGGGTTAAGGGAATATAAGATCTTCCCTGTTCATTTACAGGTCTATGTGGCCACATGTGTTCCCTTTTTTCCTTGGAATAGGGGGTATGTTCCCAAGTCTAAAGATACACAGGTATTCCAATCAAAGATGTCTCATTGCTTTGAATTTCAGCCCAACTCACAACTGTGATACATTTCCATGGTGCATCACACAGGTTTTTCATACTTTTTGAGACAGAGGCAATTTGGTGCTGCATTATATGGGTTGTGACACCTTCTGACTCTGAGCCTGTTAGTTGAAAACTATATATACTGATAAGTTGGCATTTTCTTGGGGGCTTACTCATGGGAAGAATATTTATTTGTGATCTGGCCAGTCGAGACTCTGGGTAGCCACAATTAAGCACCCCTCCTCCCCAGCTTCGGCTTTGTAAACCCAGATGTTGGTACTCCCTGGTCTGCTGATTATGTATCTATTACTTTGTTAGACAGTTGGAGACTTGTCTATTGGATTCTTTCTTGGATACTCACTTCTCTCTACTTATATGTCTTTTTCATGGTTTAATTAAAGTAAGATTACCAACCCTTTGAAGCTGTCTTTCCTTTAGAAAAGTAGATCAAGAACCTGTGTTAGCACGCCCCTGCCTACAGGTATTATTAATCTGACAACTCCCACAGCAGCTGCTAGTAGAATTCCCACTATGGCCAATTCTTTTTCCCCCCGGACTTTTAGTCTAATTTCTTTTGGTCTCTCAGTTCATGTTTGTGTTTTTGCTTGTTTTCCAGATATGAAATAATACCCATCTAAAATGTAATGCTGCTTACCTAATTTCACGAATCTCTTGATATATCTTTGACAGGTATAGAAAGTGACTTGTAGTATGACTCCAAAACATCCAAATAACTATTTAGTTGTGAAAAGAAGGCACAACTAGGAGTAAGCATGGTTTGATTTATGTCTTGATTCTTCCATTTGTAAGGAGTGCATAAATTTCCTTATCTCTGAAAAGTAGATAATACTATACTAACCTACACTACCTACCTTACATGGTGAGGTTACTATAGTATATGTGATATCCTTTATATTCTAAAGTGGTGCTACCCTTGGTTTATATCACTATGCTTGCCAAGGAGAGCATGTGTATCCTGAGTGTTTAGATGTTTTTGCCCTCCTCTTTATGGTGATTAATTTATATATGTTAAATTTCTTTGGGAAATGATGATAGACTAAGTATATGTCCATTCTTGTATCAATTTCACAAATTCAGCGTCAATATCTTATTTAGGTAGGACAGTCTAAAACCATTTTATATTCATAGTATACCTTCTCATTTTAACTCTTCCAATTTCCTATTATATGTTGATTTTCTGATGATAACAAAATAGGTGATTCAGAAAAGAATGCCAATTTAGCAACAAGTGATTCTTTGAATCTTCTGTCTGTTTCTACCATTGTCACAGTCAAAGCAAAAGCAAAAAGGGGCTGTGAATAACACAATGTCATTTTTAGAAAAAGCCCTCTATTACGGATCGCCAGATGTATCATCTAGCATCCAAGATATTGATGTTAAAGCTTTATATTCATACCTTGGGAAATAGACTAAGTTTGCCACCAGGAGTATACTCAAAGACCTTCCAGCATGTCAAAAGCTTCTGGGTTTGTTCTCCTTTGAGAAACCAGGATTACTTTGATGATCACCATGAGGAATTTGATTTTGATAATGATTGTCTTCATTTTGAAAATTTTCATGAGCATGCAAGGAAACATCTGTCAAATTTTATACCACCCTGTTTTATATATGTACAATGATCCAAACCAAATACTTAGCCATTAAATGAAAAGAAAAGCTAAACCTAATATTAGCGAGTACAGGAGAGTGATAGAAAAGAACATTTCTTTCCTCGCCTAGTTTTCTTTTAAATGAAGAATTAAATCTTATAAAGGGGAAGGAACATGACTTGTTTACATGAATCTGAAATAACAAGAGTTCTGTTTCTGCATTGTTTAATTTTGCGTTTTCTAGGCATGCTGTGTACAAATTTACCTGCATGGTAAGTAGCTCCTGAAGTCTAATGTTATGCCTGGCCATTTTCATTCCATATTTGTTAGTATAAAATGAGCCAGTGTAAAGTAATATAACCAACCTTGAATCCTCAAAAGTAGCTGTATCTCTAATTAACAGTATGATCTTGGATATGTGACAACCTTTATAGGCCTCTGACTCTAAAATTGTGATAATCATGTCAGCAATAAGTACTTCAAGGTTGTTCAATTTATTCAAAACTGTTTTTTAATATTTAACATTAAACAACTATTCTGTGAAAATCATTATGATTAGCATTGGGAAAGATTCAGAGGTTAGGTAGGGTATAGTACTTGTCTTTAAAGAGTTTATAATTTACTAGGGAAATATAATAAATATCCAGATAATTATAAAGACATGCATAGCATATATGTATATATATATGTATATATATGTGCCACATATATATACATATATATATACATATATATATGAGGTGTGCAAAGGAAATATGGTGTGAAGATTGTTGAGAAAATTAAATGAGGCACTGTGTATAAAAGTGCTTTGTAACCATAATATGATTTGAAAATTCAAGCAATAATTATTTGTATTGCTTAATTCCTAGCTGAAGATCTGGGACTCCAATAGTATTGCAGATTGCTGGACTTTAACATACCTTTAGTAAAATTGAATCTACACAGCATAAAAGCTGTAGTCAAAATGTAACAGTTGCTTAGGTAATTTGATGCATAGGTCCAGATAGCTCAACTACACACACACACACACACACACACACACACACACACACACACGATTTTTAAAAGGTAATTTTAAAGACCCATGTTTCCTTTGGACTTTCTACCCAGATGTCACTCACCAACTCCATTTCTAATGGTCCTACATAAACACAATCTCAACTGAAGCTGCTTTCTTTCCTAAGGGTATCTCAGAGTCTTTCCCAGCATACCAAGTGAACTGTACAGGAACTGGGAACTCTTGCCAAATGGCTTTGTATTATCAAGACCCCGAAATACCCAATTCATTTGTATATGGCCCCCGTGCATTAAGCAGAATGGTTTAAAGTACCATAAAAAGAGTTACTGTAAGGTTATTTAAGTTCTGATAGTTGATTGATGCCTTAATTAGTTCTGTTAATAGGCTTTATAGTAGTGTGTTATAATAACTAAATAGTCAGGTTGGGATTTAGGATCACTATATTAGTTTGTTGAGTGCTACTAAATGAGGTTTCTTCTTTTGAACCAAATTATAATTTTATAGCTAACTCATAAACTTAACTCCGCTCAAATACTATTTAAAAGGCTCAGAGAGGTACTTATTTACCATACTTTGAATCTCTAAGTTGTAAAGCTCTGTCTCAAGTTCTTAGGTTTCTTCCTCCTGATACATACTGCACTTCAATTTGATTTTATATTTTAACTATCAGCCTCTTTTAATAAAGGGACATGGGTCATTTGTACTATACTAAAGATATAATTATGAGTATACACAGGTTCAGAATGAACGTTCATTTATGGCATCCACTAATAAAACAGATACAACTCTGCAGTACTTTGGGCTTCTGCTCTTAACTGATCTCTTGCAAATTCAGTGCAATAACCTAAAATCAGCTCCACAATTAAGAGGGGGAAGAAAGTTCTCATTTTCATGAAAGTTCATCTTTTATTTTGATGGGCCAATTTTCTTTATCAAAACATCATAGACATACTTCTATTAATACTATTTTTGTTACCATGACATTTTAAAAAATATATATTTGTCTGTAAAGAGATTTCAATGTTGGTTCCATATTCCCCCACACAGAATTTTCTCAGCGTCAGAGAGTCTGAATCATATAATGCCTTGTGTTGGAAGAAAGCTTAGAGTACATCTAGTCCAATTTATAATCATCCAAAAAAATCTCTACATCATAAAGCTGTAATCTAGCCTTGGCTGGAAAGTTAAACTAGGAAGATACCCCCTATTTCCAGAGGCTGTGAAACTCCCCACCTCTTTTAGAAAGTTCTGATTCTCACTGTTTTCTTTCTTTCTCTCCTTTCTTTCTCTCTCTCTCTCTCTCTCTCTTTCTTTCTTTCTTTCTTTCTTTCTTTCTTTCTTTCTTTCTTTCTTTCTTTCTTTCTTTCTTTCTCTTTCTTTCTTTCTTTTCTCTACCCATTGAGCCAAAATATGTCTTTCTATTTCTTCCCCCATTTATCTTACTTTTGCCTCTTAGGATGAAACAGATCAAGTAAAATGCATTTTATATTCATTATGCCTTCAAATAATGAAGAATAATAGATATTATATACATCCCCTAAGACCCTCCTTCCCTAAACTCAATACCACAGTTGTTTCAATCTAGATAAGTTCTACCTACAGCAGTGTTACTGCCTTCTTTGTCTTTGATACTGCCTCTCTTAAAGAAGTCTAAGTTGGCATTCACCTTCTTGGCTGCCATATCACACTTTTGTGAGGGTGCAAAACACGGAGTACTATATAAATGCCAGTAACAACTATTTATTTATTCATTCATTCATTCATCTATCCATCCATTCATTTGCTATTTTTGCTCTAGGTTTTATTCACATTTTTGAGGAGATAAGAATGGTTCTATCGGCAAGTTTCTGTTCTTATGTTATTGAATACTTACTATTCTTCAGATAACTGTACAGGTGGATAAATTCGCTGCTTTTAAAATTGAATACAATCATTAGTATGTAAGCTCATCCTTTGTAATCTCATTGAAAATTTCCTCTGTACAACTCTAGTGGAAGACAGGATAACAGGGTCATGACATGCAAGTCATATTATCTCTAGGTGATTTTGATATCCTCTACTAGGTCCCTATATTTCATAAGTTTTTTATCCTTTGGGGCTTAGAATCATAAATACTGAACATAGTGAAATCTCTTAGAAACGTTGTTTTTAAGGGGTAATGACTGTTATATCTTAGCAGTTGTGGGCAACATCAGTATAACAATGAATAACAGTCCAGTTGTTGTTTAGTTGTAGTTGTGTCTGATACTTTGTCACCTCATTTAGAGCTGTCTTGGGAAAAAAATGAAATGGTTTGTCATTTCCTTCTTCAGCTCATTTTACGTATGTGGAAACTGAAGTAAACAAGGCTAAGTGACTTGCCCAGGGTCACATAGCTAGTGAGTGTCTGAGACTGGATTTGAACTGAGGTCCTCCTTACTCCAGGATTTACACTCTCTGCATTAGGCCACCTAGCTGCTCAAATGGTCTGGTACCAATGCAGTTCATTGGTTGATTTATCCAGTATATTTTGAGGTATATATTTATAATGTAAGAATTTGTAATCTGTAAATCTGAAAATGATAAGCTTCTGATTCATAATCCTATCAAATGGGGAATGTATTTCTAAAGAGTCCCTCCAATATTGCCCACTTGACATGAATTCATGGGTTGTAGATTGGGTGCCCAGGGACCTCCCCCAAGTTTAACTTGCTTTTTGGGTCTGCATTCTTAAAACTATAACTCACAAACCCACCCAGTACATTTACCTTAATAATCAGCCAGTAGGCATAAATAGCTAAAAGTAAAAGCATTTACTGAGATGTCATTTAAGGAGAGTAGCAACAAAATAGGTTCACTTCACCCTCCAAAAAGACCCCCACAAAACCCTGGTGTGAGTTCTCCTTCAATTACATATATCCATGTTAAAAGTATATTTCCTCTCACGTTGTGCTAGCAGTACATCAGGGGATGTCAGTGTCTCTAGCGGACAAGTCACACATGTACTCTACTTGTATTTCTAACTCTCTATCCCTCAACTGCCAGCAACTAGGTCTCTCTTTTAACTTGCAAATCTCCTGCAGTGTTGTTGCTTGACTAACTATATTGGAATTTCTAGGTCTTGTCCCTGATAGGCTGAATGAATCTTAATAAAACAAGACTCTAAGACCAAATCATAATATATATATATATATATATATATATATATATATATACACATATATATATGTATATATATGTATGTATATATATATATATGTATATATGTATATATGTGTGTGTGTGTATCTGTGTGTGTACATATATGTATATATATATGTATATATATATATATATATACTTCCTTAAGTTTTATAATAATTCATTGCCTCTGTTGTCAGCCACTTATTTTCCCCCAGTCAATTTAATGAAATCGTAGAAACTGTTGGTCATTGGGATCTTGATCAATGCCTCCCTCCCCTAACCCAATACCACACACACACGCACACACACACACACATGCACACACACACATGCACACACACACAGAGTATCAGTAGCTATTAATTTGCACAGGTTACAATTACATGTTTAAAAGTTTCTATTATTTTCTTAAATAATCTACATTGAATTAGTGATATGGGTGTGTGAGTGGAGGGGATAGGACAAAGATATAGGGGAGAATTGACAGGTCTTTGCAAATGCTTACATGGAGGTAGGATAGGAAGGGAAATAATTCTCAACTAGGATGGTATTGAGTTGATAACCACAGAGTCCATCATAGGACCTTATTTATGTATCTGGCTTAGATCTACCAGAGACAGAATAGTCCACTGAGGATTCAGGTAACCCACCCTCCATGACAAGGCAGGAGGGGACGGCTTTAATAAGTCTAGATAGTGAATATTAGAAAAACAATGGCATAATGCAGTGTGAATGAATTTCAGCATCAGGTGATGCTATGGTACCCTCAATAGTCAGCTTCATGAGCTCACCCTTTGCAACTGCTAGACATTCAACTGGACATATTCCTACAGCAGATTTGTTTCCACAACAGACTTTTACTTCCACAGAAGACTTTTACTTAATTTGTAAGAATATAGCTGTTCTTAGGGTGTTTTCAGATGAAGAAATTAAAGTTATCTAGTCATACGAAAAAATATCTTCTAAATCACTGTTGATTAGAGAGATGCAAATCAAAATAATTCTGAGGTACCATATCACACCTATCAAATTGGCTGACATGACAATACAGGAAAATGATAAATGTTGGAGAAGAAGTGGGAAACTTGAAACACTGATGCTTTGCTGGTGAACTGATCCAACCATTCTGGAGAGCAGTTTGGAACTATGTCAGAAGGGCTATAAAAATGTGCATACCCTTTGAACCAGGAATACCACTTCTATGTCTGTATCCCAAAGAGACTATAAATAAGGGGAAAAGACCCACATGTACAAAAATATTTATGGCAGCTCTTTCTGTGGTGCCCAAGAATTGGAAGTTGAGAGAATGCCCATCAATTGGGGAATTACTGGACGAGTTGTGGCACATGTATGTAATGGAATACTATTGTGCTATAAGAAATGATGAGCAGGAAAACTTCAGAAAAATCAGGAAAAATATATATGAACTGATGCTGAGTGAAGTGAGCAGAACCAGGAGAACACTGTACGCAGTAAAGACACATTGTGTGATGACTTTCACAGACTTGACTCTTCTCAACAATACAAAGGTCTAAGACAAATCCAACAGGCTCATTCATTATGGAAAATGCTGTACACAGCCAGAGAAAGAACTATGGCATCTGAAAGCAGATCAAAGCATGCTATTTGCTCTCTTTTTTTCTTTTGTTGTTTTATTTCTTCTTTCTTCTGGTTCTTCCCATTGATTCTAATACTTTCTTACAAAAAGACTAATGTGAAAATATGTTTAATGTGAATGTATATGTAGAGTCTATATCAGATTGCACACTGTTTTGGGTAGGAGTGAGGGGAGAGAGGGGGAGAAAATTGAAAACTCAAAAGCTTATGGAAGTGAATGTTGAAAACTAAAAATAAATAAATTTAAAAACAAAAAGAATAGCTATTCTTGTAAGCAGTAGCAGGCACAAAGACTTGTGCCAAGGCAACTGGGAGAGATATAAATGAGAAGTAACATATCTTTTCTCAAAGAACTTTGAAAATGGATAAAGAGGCATCTCATGATGTCAAAAATATTTAAGGATACCTACAAGGTAATATATATGCAAATGTAAATTATTCACACACACACACACACACACACACACACACGTACACACACATATGTCCCAAAAATCTTAGTACCATTTTAAGCTTAAAGAGATAAAAACAGTAAACACTTTTGAAACACCATGCATATATTTCCTTCTACTGAAAATAAAGTACAGATACAGAGAGGAAGATGCAAGATAAAGGGGAGTATTAATCATTGTGACTTGCTAAAGGATATTATATTTTTGAGTTAGCTTTAGAACGAGGGAAGCACCTGGATGTGTGAGGAGAGTTCTCATTATTTTGGAGGACAGTCCTATTGGTCCATATAATTGATACTTTGAGGGAAATCTAGCCTAAATACCAACATCAATTATGAGACCACTGACAACATCAGAAACTAAATTTAAAACTTTTTTTAGACTAAGTTCAACTTCACATTAATATCTACTTATGAATAGGCCTATGCCCCAATCTAAGCATATGCAGCTGACAGAAGTTATGAAATATTAGTTTGGTGTATGAATGATTCATTACCTGGAAAATGTTCTGAGGCAGGAGGCAATGTTCCATTTCTGCTGCTTAATATTTGCTGACTCCCTCTGGGCTTCAGGTTCCACACTAAGTGCAGACTGCCTTAGTCTGAGGACTGTCTTCTCTTGAACAGAAAAAGCAGCTGCTCTCAGGTGCTATGACCCCAAGTAGAAAAACTGCATGACAATAATCTCATGGATTTTTGACTGCAAATCTCTACCTGGACAGGCATCCACTGGGAAAATGAAGTGGAAAACTATGGTCATTATTTGGCCAATTTAAGCTAAAAAATAGATTTACCCCCTCTTCTTTTCAATTACCTAGGAAATTTTGGCATATTTGTCAGAAATTTTCCAGACAATTGATTCTTTCCCCCATTTTACTTTTACTGTGAAGGACTGGCAGCTGGGAGCTATTAGGTTAACAATCTCCTCCCTGTAGAGCAATGGACCAAACAGGTCATTATTTCCCTGTGCCTGGACTACCAGTTTCCCAATAGACCAGTATTTTCTTCCAAGGGAGCAATACCTGAGTTGTTTTAGTCACCATAATACCTACTTATTACACTGTTTGGCAGTGTTTAAGAGCCAGTAATTAGAGTGTGAGGAGGCTGGGAATGATCGGAAGAGTGAGGTGGAGGGACAGGATGGGAGGCAAAGAAAGAAGGTAGAGAGTTCTTTCCACCTCCTCAGCCTTCATTCCAAACAATTAACAATCCACATGAATTTATTAAATGATGGCTATGTTCCAGACTGTATGAGCTTCACTGAGGATATGAAGATAAAGGCAAGGAGCTCCTGTATTCAAGAAGCTTATTATGACATCAACTGTGAAACAGCAATTCAAAAAACCTGTCAAGAATTTCTTGAGTACTTTTTGAGGGGGTAGGTGCCATGCTAATACTGTGGTGGATTAAAAGACAAATGAGACAATCCATATGGAGGAAGGTGTTATAGCCTTCTGGAAATGATGCACACACAGGGAATAACGAATCACTTATTACACATCACAGAATGTCAAATGCCAAATTAGTGGTCTTGGGAAGTACTGCAGGAAAACAAAATTAGGAATGCTAGCATTAGGCTAGTGTTAGAGGACTCTTGAAAAAGGAGGGATTTAAAATGAGTATTGGATCATGAATATTATTTCAATCACTGGAAAAGAGGAGGCAATGCATTTAAGGCAGAGGGAATTGCACAAGAAAATACAAGATAAGTAGATGTAAAGTATACACTATTTTAACTTGAAAGCTCCTATTTTTGCTTTATTTTACTAAATGGACTGTATATACACATCTGTACACACATACATACATACATGCATGAACTTTCTTGGATTGTTTTTTAGTAAGTTCATCATTTATCAGTGGACTAATACGGTAAGTATAGGTCAAAAGTGGTCTTGCTATGTTTCTAGCTGCAGTCTGTATTATTATTACAGATAACTAATAACTATATGAATTATACAGAGATCTTATAAATGATTCAATGAAATTCTTAGTAAATAAAATCTTCATTCATCCATTCACTCACTGACTCATTTATCACTCATCCATTTCTTCAAACTGTATTTATTAAGCATCTATTATACGCAAGGGATTGTTCTAGCTGTTTATGATGAGATATTAATTTGACATGCTCTGACATTAAAGAGCTGACAACCTCATTGGGAAGATAACACATGTACACAAAAAGTTACAACTAAAGGTAATCTAGTTAATGTCACAAAAAAAGGAAATATCAATTGCTGCAACTCATCCTGATGTGGGCTGAAGTGCCCTGGAGTCAGCTCAAATGACCTCATAAGAGTTATTTGTTAAATTATCCATGTCAGTATTTAGACACCAGAAATTTGGAAATGCTATAAATAAGGCTGGATTTATTATTTTGTTGATTGTCTAAATGTAAGAAAGATGGAGAAAATATTAATACAGATCAAATTTAGAAGTTTGTCATTTTGGTTTTTTGGTTTGTTTCAGAAAGTCACTTCTTGGACAGTTACCCCTATAACTCGTGATCTTCAATTCTCTTATCGTTGTGATTAATCTTGGTTGTATACTATCTAGTTTTGTAATATTCAACCTAAAATGAGACATCTAAAAGAAAAGTCAATATCCCTGGAAGAAGTTAACTAGAACAAGATGCAATCACCTATCATCTTCTTTCACATACTATGACTCTGGGAATATGACTAAAAATTACATTAAATTTGGGGGGATGCCATCTTACATAGATGCCAGATATTTAATCTCCAGCACCCTAAATTTTTTTCACATAAATCAGTTTACTGTTCTCTAATCCTGTATTTGAAGAGTATAATCCTTGGAGCAAAGAATAAAACTTTTGATTTGTCACTATCAAATTTCATCTTATTAAATTTGTCCCACCATCATAGCCTGTCAAGAATTTGTTGGATCCTCAGATGGATGTGATACAATTTTGCTATCCATCCTGTCTTTTTGTCATCTGCAATTTCAGTAGGAATGTCATCTATGTCTTCATTAAATCATTGCTAAAAATGCTGAACTAAACAAAGCAAAAGACACATCACTGCTGCATTTCACTTGAGACCTCCTTCAAGGCTGACAACAATATGTTAATCACCTTTGAATCAAGTCATTCAAACTAGTTGTGAATCAATCCAACTGAGTTATTCATTAGCTCATATCCTCGATCTTATGCACAAGGATACCTTTCAAGAAAGGCTTGTCATGTCTCTTACTGAAATCCAAGAAATATATGTATATTTGTGATACATATGTATATGTACATATACATGCAGACATATGTGTATATATGTATATATATACATATATAAATGTTAGATATGTTTGTGTGTGTGTATATAACTAACTATGGCATCCTCCTGATCCACCAATAAAATAAGTTTTAAATGAAATTTGCCTAGCATCACTTGCTCTAGATAATATTCTATTTCATACCTTCATGCTTTTTCAATAACCATTTCACCTGTCAGGAATGCTATACCTCTTTACTTGTGTCTCTTGAATTACCTCAGTTCATCGATGGCTTAGCTTAATAACTATGTCTGTTAAGAGCCTTTTATTGGTTACTCTGGTTATTGGTGCCTTTTCCAAAATTATTTTGTATGTTTTTGCACCTAATTTGCTCTTACTTATGGACGTACATGTTACATTATCCAGTAGAATATTAATTGAGGAAAGTAACTAGTTCATTTTAGTTTTTATTTCTCTGAAACCTAACATAGTCCCTAAAACAGCAGATGCATTATCATTTTTGACTGAGTTTAATTGAATGAAAATACATGCTATCTCTCAGTGATAGCTTTTCCTTCTCAATACTCTGTTGTTTTCAGACAATTTTCAGTTTTGTCTGACTGTTTGTTATCTCATTTGGTGTTTTCTTGGCAAAGATATTATGGTAATTTGCCATTTCCTTCTGAACTTCACTGTTAGTGAAGGTGCAGGTGATGAAGAAGATACATAGATTATAGTCTACTTGTTAAAAAATATTTAGCAGTACAAAGAAGGAGAGAAATGCAATGGGAGTTTTAAGGGAAAACAAAATTAAGTGAAGCTTTCCCACCACCACCACCAACCTAGTGGAGACCTGTGTATTTTTTAAAGCAATGGGAAAGGATTTTAAAATGTGTAATTGAGCAAAAGAAACTTCTTTTCTTTTTTATTAAATTCTGTCTATGTGACCCTCCAATTATATTTCCGCCTGATATTTTGTGCTAACAGTTCAGTTAGCTAAATCAAAATCAAGTAATCTAATTTGCAAATCTTCAGGAGAGTTTTGCATCTTTATCTTCTACAGTCCTTGTCAGAGTATTCATCTCCAAAAGTACGGCAAGAGACATTTTCAAACTCAGTTTTACAAATAGCCAGCTGGAAAATTGCAAGCAATAGGGAGAGCATTCTGAAATTCCATTGGGTTGTAGTGTACACAGAGCTAGCTGTGATTGGGTTCACAATACACTGGATGACATCAATTTAGAAGACTGTATAAATCCCTCGATTTAAATTTAAGAAAGACTCTAAACTTCAAAGATTGAAGTAACTCATAATAGTATTGGGAATGTGCAAGACATATCAACAAGTAAGGTATGTTATTCTATATCACTTACAAATTTAGAGGGACCTCTTCAAGAGAGGAAGAACCAATAGGGGAAATAAGTGAGTCATAGTCATTAGCATTGTAAAGAAGCTTTAAATTTAAACTTAATGTACTGTGTCTATGTTATTTAAAAAATAGAAGTCCCGTCTGATGGAAGAACTCAGTGGGAATAGATCTTTCCAATTGCAATCAACCAAGAAAAAATGAAATATTAGAAATCTTTAGGTGAGGTGCAGGTAGATCTTTTTATTTGTCTTATTTGTTTTTTACCCACAATTTCTTCAGAAGAGAGAAAGAGAGAGAGAAAGAGAAGGGGGGAGAAGGAGAGTCTAGTAGATATTTTTAAAATGGAGATAAAGTAGTGCTTATAGAACAAATAGACCAACTCTTTGAAGTGAATGGAGCAAATTTTATTACCATTGTCTTAAGGATGAGGAAGCTGAAACTCAAGTAGTTTAAGGAATCTCTGTATGGTCACTCAACTAGTAAGCAGAAGAGCAGAAACTTGAACTCAGGCCTTTTGGTTCCAAGGCTAGGGCTCTTTCAATTCTAGCATCCTATCTTGACATAAAATTGACAAAAATCTATGTCTCTAATATGCCTTAGAACCAAAGGGACGACTGTCAAATTCAGTTTTAAAATGTAAACCCTCTCTCTCATTCTCCATCTTTTCCCCTACACACACACACACACACACACACACACACACACACACACACACACACACACACACACACGCACACACACACAAACACACACGCACACACACACACTTCACCAGAAAATAACAACCATAATGATCATCAGTATTTACAAAATATTCCTCTGAACATTAAATGTAAAAGAAAAATAGAAGGGTAGTGACTTTATCCCAGAACCATTTCTATCTAAGTCCTATAAAGGTAATAACAAAGCAACAATACTACTCACTACTCACATTAATGAATAACTTTAAGACTGATAAGATGCTTTTCAGGGCTAGAGCCAAGATGGTAGAGTAAAAGGAGGGACTTCCCTGAGCTCTCCCCCAAAGCCCTCCAAAATACCTATAAAAAAATCTAGAACTACAGAACTCACAAAATGACAGTGAAACAAATCCCAAGGCAACCTGGAAAGTCAAAAAGAGTGTCTTTTGCACCAGGCAAGGAGGGAAGTGAACTTCAACGTGGGCAACACCAGCAGAGATGGGCAGAGCAGGCCTTGGAGGACTGAATCATTGGAAGCTGTGGCAGTTTCTAGACTTCTCAACCCAGAAATCTTAAAATGGGAGCATCATGGTCTGCTCTGTTCTGACCCCAGCCTCATAGCATTGGTGGTTGCAGGGGAGGAGGAGGGCAGTGGCAATGGTGGTGGTAGCAGCAGCAGCAGTGGCAGAGGCTGCTTCTGGAACTCTGGGCCTACAAATAATGGAGTATTAAGTGGCTAATACAAAACCCTTGAAGTCTGGAACAGTACCTCTACCCCCACCCCCATCCCCACTGGAAGCAGAATCCTGCATTGACAAAAAGACAGAAGGTTGAGTGTTGCCTGGGAAGATGAGAAAATATCATAAAAGAACTAAAAACTGAGAATATAGATTATTACTTTGATGACAAGGAAGATCAGGGCATACAATCAAAGGAGGACAGCACAGTCACAGTTCCTACATCAAAAGGCTCCAAGAGAAATATGAATTGGTTGCAGGCCATGGAGGAGCTCAAAAAGGATTTTGAAAATTAAGTAAGAGAAGTAGAGGAAAAATTGAGAAGAGAAATGCGAACGATGCAAGAAAATCATGAAAATCAAGTCAATAGCTTGCTAAAGATACCCCAAAGATGCTGAAGAAAATAACACCTTAAAAAATAGAGTAACTCAAATGGAAAAAGAAGTCCAAAAAAAGTCCAAAATGTCTTAAAAAGTAGAATGGGCCAAATGGAAAAGGAGGTCCAAAAGCTCACTGAAGAAAATAATTCCTTTCAATTTAGATGGAGGACATGAGAGCTAATGACTTTATAAGAAATCAAGACATTATAAAACAGTACCAAAAGAATGAAAAAAAATAGAATACAATGTGAAATATCTCTTTGGAAAAACAAATGACCTGGAAAATAGATCTAGGAGAGATAATTTAAAATTATTGGACTACCTGAAAGCATTATTTAAAAAAAGAGAGCCTAGGCATAGAATAATAGAATATTTGGGGGATGAAATAGGATGGAGGGAAATATAGTCTTTCACAATACAACTATTATGGAGGTATTTTGCATAGCTAAGCATGTATAACTTATTTTGAATTGCTTGCCTTCTCAATGAGGATGTGTGGGGAGGGAAGAAGGGAGAGAATTTGGAACTCAAAGTTTTAAAAACAAATGTTTAAAAATTGTTTTTATATGCAACTGGGAAATAAAACATACAGGCAATAGAGCACTGAAATCTATCCAGCCCTTTAAGAAAGTAAAGGGGAAGGGAATAAGAGGAGGTGATGATAAATGGAAGGGAAGACAGGGGGAAAGGGTAATCAGAATAAATGCAGTCTTAGGGTGGTAGGGAAGAGAAAGATGGGGAGGAAATTGGAAATCAAAATCTTGTGGAAATGAATGTTGAAAATTAAGAATAAGTTTAAATCTTTAAAATATATATATTTATATACATATATATATATATATATATATATATATATATATATATATATATATATATGAAGAAAAAAAAGTTGCTTTGCTCATAACCACTCCATGAGGTTGGTAGTGAATAGTGGAAATATCATTATCCCTATTTTCCCAGGTATTGTTATAAATGCAATAATAAAATTCTAGGAGGAAAACATTATATAGGAGGAAATTGAGACTTACAGAGCTTAAATTATTCATGCAACATCATAGAGGTAGTAAATGTCAGAACTGGTAATTAACCTTCATTTTCTCCTGATTCCATATGATCATTTCACTACATATTGTTTGATAATGCACAAACTTGTAAAATATTGATTAACAAGTTGCCAGAGTTCAGATTGTGGTAGCTCAATATGAGTTCTCCAACTTAATATTTTAAATTTGAAAAGTTGGCAATTAATTTTCAAAACTCATATTTCCCCAGAAGTGATCTCAGTTAAAAAAAATTGCTGCTTCACGAAAATTTTAAAAATTCTAAAGTATAATGAGCATTTTCATATAGTACTTTGAATAAATACCCTCCTCCCATAATTCATGCTTGAAGATAACACTGTTTATTCACACCCTTCCTGCCCCAATCCTATCTAGAAAGCATTAGCCTAAGATGCCTTTCTTGATATAAATATGGTTTACACTGCACCAATCCTTCTCTTTACTTCATTTCCCCATGTAACATGTATTACCAATTTGTGAGACAAGAAGTTGGAGTAGGAGTATGATCTGAAAACCGGTAAATATTAATTTTCTTAGATTTAAAAGAGTGGAGAGAAAACCCTTTGAAAACCAAGAAAATTTCCATGGTGGTTCATATATATCCATAGAGTTTATATAATGCATGATTTCAACTGTATAATTTTAGATAAATGAGACTGCAATTAAACGTCAAGACACCATCAACTCTATCCAGTGGATATATAGATGATAGATGGAAGTCAGACAACATGAGTTAAGTGCCCTGACCAAAACAGTAAGTGACTGCCAGCAGAATCTCTGTGATACTCAGTAGTCTCGGGGAATAGGGACATCAATAATAATATAAATCACTCGGGAGCAAGCTAACTATTGCTGATGGGTTATATAGGATTAAGATAATCCTGTGGTGTGATTAAGTGGTTTGGCATTTTTGTGATCTGGTAATGAATAACTGTCTATATGGGAACATTATCTACTCCATTTTGATGATTTATGTCACCTAATTACTAAAGAATTTGGTTTATTGTTCTCCTCCTTTTCTTCTTCCCTCTTTTCCTTCTCTGGTTCCTCTGTCCCTTCCAATTTCCTTTTATCCTCCTCTTCTTGCTCCCTTATACAAATATTTATTGCTTATACAAAAAAGAACATTACATCTGGAGTCAGAGAACATTGGTCAACATATTACCCCTTCTGTTTACCACCTATGCGACTGGAAACAAGTCATTTCCACTCATTGCTCTTCGTTTGCCTGCTGAGACAAAAGAAAATTCAACCTCGGTATGACAGCGTTTCCTCTGTGAAGCCTTCCCTGGCCATTCCAGCTATATTTTATTTCCATCTCGTTGTAGCTTCTCTGTTACTTGGAGAAATTTGTTTAGGTCAGTGTCCAGGTTGTTGAATTTCTATGGAATATGTTAGGACAAAATCATAGAGTAAGAACTAGAAGTCATTTTAGAGAATATATTTTCACCTTCTGCCTCACTTTATAGAGGAGGAAATTCAGATCCCAAAAGTTTAGGTGAATTTCCCAGCACCACTTAGGGAGTACTTAAGCTGGAAATCAAACATCATTGCACTATGGAGTAGATGCAAACCAAAATCTAACATCATTAAAATCTGCCTTGAAATATTATGAAAGAGGCTCTTCTGAAGCCTGAAGAAGTCCAGAAATTGCAGAAATAAGATATAATTTACAAATGGAGACTGATGCACAATACAGTGAACTTATAGAGAATGTTTTCTTCTTTTTTTGTCTGCATGTACATACAATTATCCCTATTGAGGAAATCACCATTGAACTCTGAAAAAAGGATAATATTTGAAGTGCTGCTGCCACATAACCACATGGCAAAATGTCAATATGCTGTAACTTAGCTCTTAAAAGATGAGACAGACCTCTCCAGCTATGAGATGGTGTGTTTTAGTCATTTTTTAGTTCAACTCCAGTTATCACTTCATTGCTGTGGAAAAAAGGAATAGTAATTGTAATTCTACAGATTCCTGAGAATGGAATACATATTTATATTACCTCTTTCTGTATCAGTGCTTTCTCCAACCAAGAGCAAAGGGTTAAAACAAATTAGGTCTAGGACAGGAAAAATGTATATGATGAAAAGCATACTTACTACTCTTTCCCCATTTTCACTGTTCCACTGCACTATTATTTGGGTTTGGTGTCTTTTTTTCCCCAATAGTGAAACCCAATGGTGGTCACTACAGTAAATAGAGTATTGGACTGAGAATCAAGATTTACATTGAAATTATGTCTCTGAAACTTTTGGGATATATTTCCCTTGGAAAGCCTCTTAACCTTTTCCTGCTCATCTGCTCCTTATCACTTGCTTGTTAAATCATAGATGGACTTGAATCTGACAAAAAATAACTCTCACACTGGCAAAACTATAGAATGTTTCTGAATAGTGCAATATTTAAAATTAGTAAAGAGACAATCTAGGATCTTGCCACAAATCAAAGGGGAACCACTAAAAGTAAACCCATCTCAATGTTTTCAGCATACAAAGTTATTTAAATACAAGAGATACGTATCATTTTCATGAAAATAATGCATTTGTCATGTTTAAAAGAAGCAAATTAAAATATATTATTTGAAAAGAAAGTAATGATACAAATGAAATGAAAGGAAAAATATTATATTGAATATGTCTCTTGAAGAAGCAGAGAAAAATGCTGTTTTTAGTTGTGAACTATTATGTCATGCAAGGAAAAAGGCGAAAATAGGTTAATCATAGTTGAGCATGAGAGGACAGGACAGAGAAATCTACGCAAAGGTCTGAGTCATGAGATCAAAATATCCCAAATACATTCAACATGCATACATGACATGAATAGTAAAAATCATACTACAACAAAATTACTAGAGAAGCTAATAGAATATCTTTCATAGTCCCAAAGAAGTGATACAAAAAGCTAGAACCCCTACTACACTTCAGAAATGAGGCGTGGGGTTTCATGAATACAGAACATTGCCTGTATTACAGATTATTCTTTATATATTGATAGGTTTTGGTGATTTCTCCTCTTTTCTAATCATTTTAATTTTTCTCTCTTAAAATATACTCTGTTTTATGAGCTGGTATTCTGGGAGGAGTCAGTAGGAGAGATAAAGGGAAAAAAACAAGTTTTGTAAAAAACAAACAAATATAAAAATACATTTTTTTTAAAAATCAAAGAAGCATAGACATTGAATAATCTTAAAAATAATATCGACCCCACCCCGCTTCAATCCCCCATTTAACAGAAAGAGAAAATGAATCTCACTTAGATAAAATGGTTTGCCCAGAATCACACAGCTAACAATTGTTAGGGCCCAACCTTGAATACCAGTCATCAAACTCTAAACCTTCAGTCTTTCCCACTATATCACCTGGCATGTAAGCAAGCTAGCAGTTGGGAGTCTGAGGGGTAGGGGTAGGGAGGAAGAAGTGGTGAGGGGGAGAGAGAGTGAATGATCCTAAAATCTGGGTAAAGGCAGAAGGAGGAAAGGGTTATTTATTGTTGGTGGTAAACAATTATAAAAGTCTGGAATGTGGTTAGAATGAGAAAAGGTACCAACAATTAAGTGGCAGTGAATATTATTTAAAGGGTAAAAGAATTATTTCTACATCCCTTTCTTAGACAGAGCATATCTCCCTTTTCAGGGTAGAGATAGACGTAGATGTGAAAGTAGATGAAAATCAAATTCCAAGTAGGAAAAGATTGAGGAGATTCTTGACTGTGGGTGAAACTTTATGATATTTACTCACATTTCATGAGCATTTTAATGTTTGTAAAATATTTTCCTCATGAAAACCTGAGATAAGTCATGCAAGCATTGCTGTACATTTCTACAAATGAGAAAACTAAGTCTAAATACCTTAGCACAACTTATAAGTGTTAGAGTTATGATTCAAAGTAAGGCTTTTCACTACTGGACCATGCTTCTTCAGATATATTGGCTTATTACTTCATCATTATGCTAAAAGAGACTAGGGATGGTGGTGGGTAGGAGGACGAAAGCAAAAAGTATCCTTGGGTTAATTGACCCTATGATCATACCCAAACAGAAGCACAAAATTTTTTTGCTAAAAGAGACCTTAGAAATCACCTCACTTTACACATGAGGAAACTGAATCTTAGAGAAATAAAACAATTTGTTTGAAATTAAACACTTCCACAGATTGCTCTTTCCTTCCTGATACAAGGTGCTTTCCTTCTTCCTGTTTAACTTCTCTGTTGAAGGGTCTTCACACCATTCCAAGACAGTTTCTTTTATTTGAAGAACTTATTTATTATTCAACATAGTTAAAAGTTCTTGACGCCCCTGCTCGTTCCAACCCACTGGAATAAAGATTACAAAGTTCCAACAAGTCATTGACCGATACTATGTATACCTTAGGGCAACGTATTCAAGGACGTAGATCAGTACATGATATACATGGATGAGTGTTAAAGTTGTAGGAGAAGCTTTAAAATTTTTTTTTAATTTATTAATTTAAAATAAGAATAGCTAATATTTATATTATGGCAAACATTTGCAAAGCATTTAACAGATATCTCATTTGAATCTCACCAAAAATTCTGTGGGGTATTATTATTATCTCTGTTTTATAGATGAGGAAAAAGATGCTTAAAAAGTTTAAACTTTTATCTTTTTTAACCTTTAAGGTTAAAACCTTAACCTTAATTTGGGAGACTTGCTCAGGATCATGCAGATCTTGAATTCAGATCTTCCTGACTCCAAGTCTAGCATTCTATCACTATTCCACCTAGCTCCAGTTCACGAATAAATTGATCTTTTTTATAGTTGTTGTTGAGTCATTTCCAATACTTTGTGAGTCAATTTGGGATTTTCTTGTCAGAGATACTGGAGTGATCTGTCATTTCCTTCTCCAGACCATTTTGTAGATGAAGAAAATGAGGCAAACAGGATTAAATGACTTGCTCATGGTCACATAACTAATAAGTGTCTGAGATCAGATTTGAACTTAGGAACATGACTCTTCCTGACTCCAGGCCAAACACTCTATCCACTAAGCCATTTAGCTAGCCCTAGCATGTTCTTAGCTTTGGCAATATAGGCCACAGGAGGTCAACTTTGTTAAAGCTACATCAGTCGCAATAAAGCAAAGAGAATTAGGTTTGGGTAGTTAAACTAAGAAAATTGAGCAAATAGATGGTGTGAGCAGAGAGAGATGAGAAAATTAGGAGCAGCAGCTAAGTCAAGTAAAGAAGAATCTAAGTGTCTGCTATATGCCTGGTATCTTCTAAGAATTGAGAATACAAAGAGAATCAGCTACTAGCCCTTGCTCTCTAGGAATTCTTGACATAATGGGGAAGATAACCTGGAAACAACTATGTACAAATGAGCTATATCAGGATAACCTGGATATTAACTCAGAGGAAAATCACTAAGGCTATGAACGATTGGAAAAGTCTTCTTATAGAATGTCTGACTTTAGCTAAGTTTTGAAAAAAGCCAAGCAAAGTCAGAAAACAGATATGAGGAGAGAGAGCTTCCAGATACGGAGGGAAGCCAGTGTCTACTCTCAGGATAATAAGGCTATCTTGTGCAAGGTATTGCAAGGAACTTGGTGTCAGTACATTACAGAGTACATGGCAGAATTTAAAATATAAATATAGGAATATAAGAAATGGACAAAGTATGAAAGGCTATAAAAGCCAAACTTTTTTTCTGCACTTTATCCTAAGGTAATAAGTCACTGGAATCAATCAAATGGGGTATATAGCATGGTCGGACTTGAACCCTATCTGTCTATTTATCTATCATTTATTATCTATCAAATCTACCATTTTGACAACTGAGCAGGCTGGGGATAGAGTGGGAAAGAGGCGTGAAACATGGAGACTAACCAGTAGGCTATTTCAAATAGTCTAGGCTTGAAGTAATGCACAAGAATGGTGACAACGTCAGAGGAGAGAATAAGTTTGATGTGAGAAAGGTTACAGAGGTAGAAATGGTATTACTTGACAATTTATTGAATGTGGGGAATGAAAAAGGAAACTTAAAGATGACATCCTTGCGAGAATAGAAATATGAGGACTAGAAGAATTTATAAGGTTAATGTAACTTCAAATAAGTAAGGAGAAAGAAAGTGAGAGTTTGATAGGAGAAAGGAATAAGCTAGGTTTAAACAGGGCAAAACATATCAATGACATTTGAGGAAAGAACATAGTAAGTGGCTCAAAACATCAGGATCTGTGACTAACCTATGTTGGCCACCTTGTTAAGGATGTACTCCAGTTCACTAGATTTATCCTCTTCTTTCCCTCTCAAGACTCAGCAATACAAAATATGACTTTACTTTGTTTTAAAATATTTTATTTATCTATGTACTTGGTGGGAAAACATGGACAAGAATTAAACTCAATGAAAATGATCAGAGATTATAATTCATCTATATAAAAAAATAGCAACCACACAGATGGATGCACATTCTAAACCAGTGAAAATATAGCTCCATCAAAGTAAGAATGTGTGACATCTTAATACCACTTTACAGGGCTTTGTCATAATTTCCTGTGTGTGATTTCCCCAATTGACAACAACCATTCCTACCCTGGGTCTCATTTAGCATTTTGATCTGCTTTTTTCTAACTTAATCAGGCATGATGTTGCAATGAATACTTATTTTATGTGTCATAATATCCTTGTAGATTTTAAGATCAATAAGAGCCCCGAACTCAATCTCAACTTTGAACCACCCTTAGTATCTAAGATAATGTTTTGAATACTCTGTTAAGTAAATGCTTATGTAATTAATGTCTACTCATCTTAATAAAGCATATAAGAATCATTTTTAGAACTAAAATTTTAAAAATAATCTAGCCTGCTCTCCTGATATTACAAATGAGGGATTTGAGGCTTTTGAAAGGTAACTTGTTGGAAGTCTCATATTTAATTAACAGCAAAGAAGGGGCTACAACCCAGGGTTCCTAACTACCAGTTAGAATCATTTTATTATACACACATAGGATCTTTTCTCAAATAACTCAAGACTTTAAAGAAGTTTATATAGGCATCATAACCAGTCTAAGAAATGGGTAGGTATAGCATTCACATTTTAAAATGAAGCAAAGTGGGATTAACTGATTTTGAAGCCATGTATATATGACAATAGAACATAAAGGTGAAAAGTGAGCAATTCAAAAAATATAACAAATGTTTCTTGAGTATCTACTGTGAAGCTGTTATACAGGATCATAGATCTAGAGCTAGAAATGACCTAAAAAACATGTGGAGTGAACTCATTTTACAGATGAGGAAACTGAGGTCCAGTGATTTAAGTAACTTGCCAAGCAACTTAGGAAATGATAGAAGAGAGATTTGAACCCAGGTCCTCTGACTTCAGATCTAATGTTCTTTTCCATTGTGTCATGACTGTGCTATACCAGAAATTATAGTAGATACAGGAATACTATAAGATATGGCCCCTGTTCTCAAAGAGTGCATAAACTCATTGAAATAAAACAGCACAATAAGCAACAATTAGTAAAGCTGAAGGTAAATCACAATAGTTACTAGCCATTTTTATGAATCTGAACATGCATTTCCCTGTTTGGGCCTCAGTTTCCTCACATATAAAATAAAAAGGATGGCCTAGATGATCTCTCAAGTTCCTTGAAATGCGAAGATGATAAATTAATTCAATAAAAGATTCTAGGTATTCAAAAAAGGATTCTAGATTCAAAAGAGATTTTCAGAGAAGGGAAAGAACACTAGAGATCAGGAAGCAGGGAAGCATGGTATTTAATCCTGTCTCACTGATTTAATACTTTCCAGATGCCAGTGCCAGATATCCAGGTGATATTCTTGTCTTCTGGAAGAAAGGTACCATGTTGACCCAATCTCAATGAGGAAGGGAAGAGTCAATTACATTTTTCTACCTTAATTTTTTTTTCTAGTCAATTATGCTTTTACTTTTGTTTACTACAATCAAACGCACATCTTTGGACTTCCTTGTTGCCATTAAATTGAACATTTTTAAATTGACATTTTCATCAACTGATTGAGACTAAAGTAACCCTCTGATCCCTATTTGTTGATCTTTTCCATGCTTGAACATCCCATGAAATACTGAGTCAATTAAGAAAAAAAAAAAGAAAGAAGGAAGGAAAGAAGGGAAGGAAGGAAGAGGAAGGAAGGGAGAAAGGAAGGAAAGAAGAAAGGAAGGGAAGAAAAAACTTATTAGCTGAGTGTTTCTCCCTGGGTATATGAAGAATTTTCCTTAATGTTTCATGACTAGGATTTTCATTAGGTTAACCAGTACATAAAAAAGTTTATTGTAAGAGTACACTTTGTAGGTACAATTACAATTCCTCCTCCTCACTTTTGATGTTTCCCCTTAACATATATTGGAAAGATTCACCACCACTATGTGAAACTAAGTTGGAAAGTTATGTAGCAGAACTGGAACATGTGCAGAGTGCCATCAGTGTGATTAACTGATTCCAATTCCCTTCTTGGGAGAAACTGGAGTGCCTCTTTGCCAGAAAATTGTGATGATAAGTTATTGGAATTATTTGAAAATATGAGGCAGCCTTTCCATCCATGCTTTCTACTCTTTCCATGTTTAACTGACTAGGCCTAGTCACAAAAAGACTTTGTCACACAGGCTTTGACTCTCTCAAAGTCATTTCTACCTCATATCATCCTAGCGTTTATGGAGGCAGGCTTTCTCCACTATTTCCCATGAGGAAATTGCATCAGTGGAGCACACCAATGTACTCTGCAAGTGTTTTGTTATCCTCTTACACTTGCTTCCTAGTTTCCATCTGAAAGCTCTGTATGATTTATACGAAGCTAGGATTTCTGGCTACTCTTGCACATTGGGATCCAGAATCTTTGACCTTTAAATAGCATCGGCTTGGAAGTGACTAGTTCTGTGGGTCAGGCCAATAAAGTTTCCTTCTCAAGACTCAGCAAGACAAAGGAGTGCTTTACTTTATTTTAAAATATGAATCATGAATGTCTTGCTTTTGCAACACACACATTTCTGGATTCATCACTCCCCTCCCCAGGCTCAGATACTCTATTATACTAAACAAAAAAACTAGTTCAGTCAACAACTGATATAGTGAGCACATCTGACAATAAATATATTGAAGATTTTACTCTTTAGGTCCCTTGTTTTTCAGCTAAGAGAAAAATGATATGTTGCATAGTTTGTACTCTTGGACATATATGTTTTTTTCCAAAATATTTTAAGCTGTGTTTATTTTTGAGAATTTTTTTTTCTGTTCAGCTATAATCATTGTGCATATTATCCTTCTATATCAGCTCACACAATCTTCCCATGTGACTGTGAATTCCTCATATTTGCCATTTTGTAGTGTGTAGTGATAGTCTACTGCTAATTATCCATTAATATCTGAATATCCAAACTATTCCCCATACTCTGGGCATGAACTTTTGTTGTAGTTCATAACTACCACAAAAGAACAGTTTTGAGTATTCTGGTATATAGTGGGTCTTTATTTTCCTTTTTTATCTTTTCTTTTTTAAAATTTTGGAAATATAAGCCAAGTGTTTCTAATTCTAGGTCTCAGAGTTCTAATAATTTGGCTGCCTATCTATAATAATGATATTAATAATGACATTTATATCAGACCTACTATGTGCCAAGCACTGTGCTAAGTACCTTACAATTATTTTCTCTCTTGATCTTCAGAACACCCCAGGGATGTTGATGCTCTTATTATCCCCATTTTACAGATGATAAAACTGAGGCAAAGAGAGGTCAAATGAGTTGCCCAAAGTCATATAACTAGCAAGTGGCTAAGGTTGGACTTGAACTCAGGTCTTCTTGATTCCAGGCCTGGAGTCAACTCTGTCCACTGTGTCACTAATTGTTTTCTAGAACATTGAACAATCCACAACTCCACTATTGTTACATTAGTAATTAGTTGCTTGACTTTATCAACTTGATGAATACTTTAAAACGAGTAAATTCTTATAAGATAGATTATAGATTTGTATACACATACATAAGTGGATTAAACTATATATATATATTTATAAACAGTATATTACATAATTAGTACAAATAAGTGTAGTGTAAGTTCCTTTGTTTTATTGATTTGCAGTTCTTTAGACCCTATATCTGGAAGAACATTGTATTTGTTAGGAGAAAGCTTCAGGACCTTCCTGATAAGCTATAACGCTGGACTAAAGTAAAGCCAAAGATGAGCCCAGGATCATTAATTTCAAATTACATCATTTCAAAGTAGTAGCAATCAGAAGCCATGTAAGTTTTCCAGGTGAGAGAGTTAACATTTTAGATGCTCTGACAGCAACCTTTTGTCTAGGAGAATCACTGCTATGTAGATGGTCTGCAGAAGAGCTGAGTAATTTGAGACAGGTCTTCAACTACTGTGATGACTGGTAGAGTGCTGAATCTTGCTCTTAGAGCTTAACTGTTTTCTAGAATTCTCTATAGCCTGAAAGAGGGAAGAATGCTTAGGGGTGCCTACTTGCCCTCTGCTATCCTGCATGGTTTTAGAGGGAGAAATGGAGGAGTAAAGACAAGATGCATTGATGCTAGAGTGTGATACACATTTATGGGTGGAGTATGATATTTGATTATTCCTGATTATACCTAGCTAAATGTTAGGATTATTATTGGTTTTATATTTTTGTTTAATAATTGTTTTCTGCTTGAGACAATGATTTCTTGGTTATCAGTTGTGTGCATGAAAGAAACAGTGATGGGGGATGTACTAACCATACACACTTTCTACTTCAACCTTACTCCTACTATCCTAAATTACAGAAAGTTACTTGTATTTGAGGAGTTCTGGACATGGTCAGGGCTCCAACCTGGGAAAAGGGAGTGAATCATTCCATGGAGAGATGGGGGTGCATGGAATGAGTTCTGCATCAAAGTCTATGTTTATGAATTATACTGTCTGGACTACGCTAATAATGTTACACAAATTATTGTTGAGATAATTAATCACATTTTGATTTTCACTGATTAAAATTGTGAAGAATTTTCTCACTAAAAGTGGCAGAAAATTTGTAAAATACACTGTATATGCATGTTTCCAAGTTGTGAATGGTGATACATTTTCTCAATTTCAGGACTATTATGGGTTAGAACATATTTCATGAATATGATCTATAAAATTAAATTGGACATTAAATTAATGATCCCATTATTGTTGCTTAAATAATTCACTTTCCCCTTATGCTTGTTTTTAATGGTAGGAGAGTGAGCAAGCATTTATTAGTCACCCACTATGTGCTAGGCATTGTGCTAAGCACTTTATATTCGTTATCTCGTTCGATCTGTACAATAGCCCGGTCAAACAGGTGCTGTTTTTGCATCCATTTTACAGTTGAGGAAAATGAAGCAGACAGTGGTTAAGTGACTTGCCCAGGGTCAAGCAGTTGGGCAATATCTGGAACTGGATTTGATCTCAGATCTGCCTGAATCCAAGCTCAGTATTCTATCCACTGCATACCTACCTTCCTTATAGGAATATCACATGTATTCCTAATGCTGTAAAAGAGACTTCTGCCTTTTTTCCATAAGATTTATCCATGTATCTCAACAGCAGTCTAATTAAACTGAGGTTCTTCAGATAGTTTGTTTATTACTTATGCATTCACTTATTGATTCATTCATTCATTTATCTATCTATTCATTTGTGTATGGGGAGGGAGGAGGAATGAGAGGAAGAGTACAATTTTCCAGATGTCATTCTTTGAAGTTTAAAAATTTGAAGCAACTCAGTTCAATAAACATTTAAGTGCAGGGTCCTGTGATAGGATGGGAAAGATCTAAAGTTTAGACAACATATGGCCCATGTCCTCACAGAACTTTCAAAAGAGGCCTTTTGATGTTTTATTTTTCTGGCTGTATAGCTGGGAATAGAAAATAGAAGAGAACGGCTAGAGAACTTCTCCTTCACAAAATTAAGGATGTAAAGAGACATTCAGTTAAAAAGAAAGGAGTGACCTAATCTCATTTGTATGAAAAATTCTTCTTTGATAATAATACAAACCAGTGAGATACAAAATGAGATACATTTTTCATCAGTGTTGGTAGTAGCTGATCAATTTTTTCGATGTTAGCAAGTACTAATTCTGCTTTTAATCACACAGCATTGATTTTTTTAGAAATTCTATTTTGGGCCTTTATTTGCCTTAGGTATGTAGGTTCTTCCTCATCTTGAGAGCTGGCCTTGTCAGACGTAGAAGAGATAAGTACCTAGAAAATACAATATGAAGGATGTGACAAAAATTCTACTTTCACCCTTCGCTCTCCACATCTCATCTAATGAAATGGATTATAAATCACTATAGAGAGTTGTATCTCTAGTTAAAATGATAATATTTCACAGGCAAGTGACACAGTAGGCTATAACTTCCTATTAACCTTATCATGATGAACTAACTGCATGGCCTTGGGCTAGTCATTTCACTACTTTTATTTTCTTCATTTATGAAATGAGAACAAGATAATCTCTAAGGGACTCCATTTTAAGAAAAAAATTCTATTTTTATGATGATTTTGTTAGATTGCTTTCTAACATAACTGAACCTGAGGGAATTGAAATACAAGATGGATGTTTTCATAGTCTTGGGCCAAGGCAGTATGAGAATGAAAGACTGAGCTTCAAGTTAAAAATGCCTGAGTGGACTTACGAGTCATGAAACCAACAGGATGGGTAGCTAGGTAATTCCTCTGATACTTATGATTTATCAAAGGTCCTTAAAGATGTTCGGTAGTATTTTAGTGCAGGATGACCTTGGAACCTGATCCATTCCTTCTACTAAATTATATTCAGGGTAGGTCTGATGACATTGGCAAACATATTTAGTAAAGCATATTTTATATTTTCATAAATATGAATAATTTTTTGTAAATTATAAATTAAATATTTAAAAATATTTATATATGTTTTAAACTTTATTTTATAAGTTTATTTTGTATTTGGCTTTGCTACACTTTACTTGATGTCCAGTAGATTTTTGAACCACTTCAAAATATTCTTTAACAGCACCATGATCATCATAGTAATATATCAAATTAAAATATTGGCTCAAAATACAAGAGGTTTCAAATAATAACGATACAGACTCTGAGTGAAAATGGAATAGCAATAATTAGATAATTAACAAAGAAGACTAATTTGCTAGAACAGTGTAAAAGGTGAACTGGTGAAATTACTACACTTAGATAAAATTGAAGATAACATTAGCAGGTTCAACAGGAAGAACAACATTATTAATCATACCAGAGGGTAAGAACAGAGAGATTTCACTTCTTGAACAATGAATCAACAGGCAAGCATCCAAAATGTCAGGAACTTTTCTAGGTTTAAGTAAACAGATGAATGTTATGAAATAATCCCTACTTGCAAGATGTCTACATTCTAATTGTGAAGAGAAACACATACATGAACATGTATATGTCCCAAATATTTCAGTGGCAGGCAAAATATAAATTGACACAATGAGAACCCATCACATGCCTCTGCAAAAGTAAGCTTCCAAGATGGCAGATAGAAGCCAGGAAGATTCCTGAGCTCTCCCCAGTTTCCCTCAGAAACCATCAAGCCCATAAATGGATTCTGGAGTGACAGAAACAAGACAGAGTAAAACAATTTTCCACCTTAAGATAACTTAGAAGAGCTTTGGGAAAGATCTGTCTCACTTCGGTAAAAAGGAAACACAGCCCAGTACAGATGGTATCTGGACAAGCCAGTGGGAGACTCTTAGCCACAATACAGCTCAGCAACTGAGACCCATCTGTCCTGGCTCTGCAAGTCAGTGGCAAAACAGACCAACTGTGAGACCTCCAATCCCAGCACAGAAGGCAACTTGCCAGCTCTAGAAACCAGTCAACAACAGGAGCAACTAGGCTAACTCACTTCAGTGCAGTGAGGAAGCCACCAGTTCCTCACACTCTAGTGCACAAAGCCAATGACCAGACCCCTGCCCACATCAGAAGAAGCTTGAGACAGTGTCCCCTGTGCCACAAGTAAAGCAGTCAATTTTTAAAGTCACAGACTAGGAAGGTGGAGGCAAGATAGAAGAGTAGAAGTGTGAACCTGCTTGACTCTCTCCTCAAAGTCCTTAAAATACCTGTAAAAATGACCCTAAACAAATTCTAGAGCAGCAGAAGTGACACAATGACAGAGTGAAACAGATTTCCAGCCCAAGACAGCCTAGAAGGCCAATAGGAAGTATCTAATGCACCAGGCTTGGAATGGAGCACAGAGCAGCATGGGTGGCTCTGGAAAAGATGGGACTGGAGCAGGCCTCAGGGAGCTGAATCACAGGTATCTGCCACGGTTTCCAGATTTCTCAACCCACAAAAACCAAAGACAGCTTCAAAGGTCGGTGAGAAAGCACTTCAACCTGGGTGAGAGAGGAGCATAGGTCAACCCCAGCCATAGCCCCAATGCAGGCACAGCAACAGCTACTTCTGGAACTCTTGGCCTATAGATGGTGGGAGATTTGAACAACTGACCTGGGTCTCAGTCCTGAGTGGTGGTCCTGGGATGAAGAGGAGTGAGTACTGGCATGTCAGAGCTAGTGGCTGCTATCAGGAGAGAATCCTACTTGCAGTTCCAGGGCAGAAAAAAGTGCTTGTGGTTTCTCATAGACCAGAGCACAGGCCAGGAGAGGAGTAAACACCTCTCCCTTGACTACGCCACTTTGGAGGAACAGAAAAATTATAAGTCAATACAGATATCTCAGAGAAGAGCTGCATAAAACATCTGAAGCCTGGGGTAGTATACCCACTTGTGCAAGGACTCAAAAGTTAAGTAATTGGTTGGGAAAATGTCCAAAAGGGGGAAAAAAGACTATAAAAGGTTACTTTCATGGTATTTTCTTCTATCCTTTTAGGTGAGGAAGAGAAAAGCATACAGCAAGGTCAAGGCTCCTACATCTAAAACCTCTGAAAAAAAATATTCAGTGGTCTCAGGCCATGAAAGAGTTCAAAAAAGGATTTTTTTTTCATTTTTTTAGTTATTTATATTTTTAATGTTTATTTATTTTTTATTTTCAACATTCATTTCCACAAAATATTAAGCTCCAAATTTTCTCCCTATCTCTCCCCTCCTTTCACCCCATAACACTTCCATTCTGATTACCCTTTCCCTCAGTATACCCTCCCTTCTCTCACACCCCTCCCTTCCCATATTCCTGTCTTCTCTCTTTTCTTGTAGGGAAAGATTGATTTCTATACCCCATTACCTGTTTTTCTTATTTCCCAGTTGTATGCAAAAACAATTTTCAACATTCGTTCCTAAAACTTTTAATTCCAACTTATCTCCCTTCCTCTCCCTCCACCCATCCTCACTGAGAAGGCAAGCAACTCAATATAGGCTATATATGTGTAGTTTTGCTAATGACTTCCATAATAGTCATGTTGTGAAAGACTAACTACATTTCCCTCCATCCTATCCTGCCTCCTATTTATTCTATTCTCTCTTTATACCTTGTCCCTTCCCTAAAGTGTTTACTTCTAATTACTCCCTCCTCCCCTTTGCCTTCACTTCTATCATCCCCCCACCCCACTGCTGCTGGCAGAGTCAGACTGCATTCCCTTTTCCAGATGAAAAAGCTTTCTCACTGACCTTTGAAGCTTTCTTTTGTGTTTGTGGGTTGAGGGATCTGAGAACTACCACTGCTGCCGAGATTTCCACTCCTGGGGCCTGTTCCAGTCCTGTTTCTGCAGGTGCTGGGTGACCAGGGCTAGGTTGGGCTCAATGAGGGGTGCTCTGCTCCATACGTTGTGCAATAGTCTTTTCCTGTTAGTTTTCCAGGCTACCTTGGGCTAGAAATCTCTTTCACTCTGTTGTTTTGTGGCTTCTGCTACTCTAGAATTTGTTTAGAGTCATTTTTTACAGGTACTTTATGGGCTGTGAGGGAAGAGCTAGAGTACGTGCGTCTTTCTACTCCACCATCTTAGCGCCCTTTCTTCAAAAAGGATTTTGAAAAACAAGTAAGAGAGGTGGAGGAAAAATCATGAAGAGAAATGAGAGAGATGCAAGAAAATTGTGAAAAATGAGTCAGCAACTTACTAAAGGAGACCTTAAAAATGCTGAAGAAAATAACACTTTTAAAAATAGACTAACCCAAATGGGAAAAGAGGTCCAAAAAGCCAATGAGGAGAAGAATTCCTTAAAAAGCAGAATTGGTCAAATGGAAAAAATGGGTCCAAAAGTTCCCTGAAGAAAATAGTTCTTTAAAAATTAGGGTGGAGCAGATAGAAGCTAATGACTTTATAAGTAATGAAGAAATTGTAAAACAAACCAAAAGAATGAAAATAATAGAAGGCAATTGGAAAAACAACTGATCTGAAAAATAGATCCAGGAGAGATAATTTTAAAATTATTGGCCTACCTGAAAACCATGATCAAAAAAAGAGCCTAGATATCATCTTCTAAGAAATTATCAAAGAAAATTGCCCTGATTTTCTAGAATCAGAGGATAAAATAAAAATGGAAACAATCCACAAATCACCTCCTGAAAGAGAATACAAAAGGAAATCTCCTAGGAATATTGTAGCCAAATTTCACAGTTCCCAGGTCAAGGAGAAGATATTACAAGCAGCCAGAAAGAAACAATTTGAGTATTATGGAAACACAATCAGGATAGCACAAGATCTAGCAGTTTCTACATTAAGGAATCAAAGGGCTTGGAATATGATATTCTAGAGGTCAGAGGAGCTAAGATTAATAAAGTATTTAAGTAACCTCAATTCAGAAAATGAAATGGAAAAAGCAATCAGTGAACTCTCTAAGAAAAAATCAACAGGGCCAGATGGATTTACAAGTAAATTCTGCCAAACATTTAAAGAACTGGTAATTCTAATACTATGTAAATCATTTAAAAAAATAGGCCAAGAAGGAGTCTTATCACATTCTCTTTATGATACAAATATGACGATGATATTTAAACTGGGCAGAGCCAAAAGAGAGAAGGAAATTATAGACCAATTTCCCTAAAATGTTATATAAAATATTGGCAAAGAGATTACAGCAACGTATAATGAGGATAATACATTATGGCCAGGAGAGATTTATACCAGGAATGCAGAGCTGGTTTAACATTAGGAAAGCTATTAGCATAATCGACCATATCAATAACAAAATTTAAAGAAGTCATATGATTATCTCAATAGAGGCAAAAAAAATCTTTTGACAAAATGCAACACCCATTCCTACTAAAAAACACTAGACAACACAGGAATTAATGGAGTCTTCCTTAAAATTTTATTTTCTAAAAAAAGTAACATCTATCTAAAAACTACCACAATCATTATATATAATGATAACCTAGAACCTTTACCAATAAAATCCACCCATTCTGGAGAACAATTTGGAATTATGCCCAAAAGGCAATAAAACTGTGCATCCTCTTTGATCTAGCAAGACCACTATTAGGTCTATATTCCAAAGATATCATAAAAAGGGAAAAGGACCCATATGAATAAAAATGTTTATAGTAGCTCTTTTAGTGATGGCAAAGAACTGGAAATTAATGGACTGACCATCATTTGGGGAAAGGCTGAAGATGTTGTGGTATATGAGTATAATGGAATACTATTGTGTTATAAGAAATGATGAACAGGTTGACTTCAGAAAATCCTGGAAAGATTTATGTGAACTGATACTGAGTGAAGTGATAAGAACCAGGAGAACATTGTACATAGTAAACACCAACACTGTGTAATTAACTTTCATAGACTTATCTTTTCTCAATAAAAAAAAAAAAAAGTCTAAGGAAATTCCAAAAGACTCATGATGGAAAATGCTACCTGCATCCAGAGAAAGAACTATGGAATCTGAATGCAGATCAAACATACTATTTTCTCTTTATTTTCCCTTTCTTGTGTTTTTTTTCTGTTATTCTGATTATTCTTATGCAATATGACAAATATGGAAGTATGTTTAATATGATTGCACATCTATAGCCTATATCAGATTGTTTGCCATCCTTGGTATTAGCGGAAAGGGGGTAGAAAAAATGGAACTCAAAATATTATAAAAGTGAATGTTGAAAATATCTTTACATATAATTGGAAAAAAATGTTATTAAGTGGGGTAAAATGAATGAAGCAAAGGTTATAAATTAATATGGACCTTGCATAAATTTATCTATATAAATACAGACCACTTTAAACTGTCACAGAAATAGATCAGAAACATTGGACTCTACTGGTACTGACATGACAAATTGCAAAGCAATAAAATATAAGGTCTTATTTCCAGCCCAGCTCAAAAAAGTAAGCTTTTTAAAAGTTCGACATGACAAGGACACATATACTTATCCAGTAGTGTTAAGCATGATTAAACAGTGAAAAGTATTCTAGATTGAAATGAGAAGATATAAATTCAAAGATAGCTTTTGCTATTGTGATTTTGAATAAAGCTTTTAATCTCCTTGAATTTAACTTTTCTCATGTTTAAAAATTCCATAGCTGGACTAAATGGAGAATGGAAGAAAGAAAGAAAAACAAAGAAAGAAAAAAGAAAGAAAGAAGGAGGGAACAATGAAAGGGAGGGAGGAAGGAGGAAGCAGAAAATAAAGAAGTAAGGAAAAGGAGACAGCAAAAAGGGAGGGATGAATGAAAGGAAGGAAAAGAAGAAAGGGAAGGAGAAAGAAGGAAGGAACTAGAAGAAGGAAAGGGAGTAATAAAAAAGAAGGAAAGGAGAGAAAGAAAAGAAGAGGAAGGACTGAAGGAATAAAAATATAAGAAAAAGAGATGGAGGGAGGAAGGAAGGAAAGAAGAGAAAGAAAGAAAATAACTTTTATTTGAATTAAAAGTCAATGTTACTGAAAAAGTCCATGTACTTTAAAATCTTCCATTCGTATTGCTGCTGGTTTGCGTTGAACCATTCAGGTTCTCTAGCCCTGTCTTCACTGTGACCAAGGTCACAAATTTTCAAGATAGCTACATTGGGTAAAGAATGAAATTCCTGTTCTTGGGTCAAAGAACTCAACTGGCTTCTTAGGAATTAAAACTATTACTTTTACCTCACTAGCATATTACTCTATCCGAGAGAAAACAACCATCCAGTGTGTGTGTGTGTGTGTGTGTGTGTGTGTGTGTGTGTGTGTGTGTGTGTGTGTGTGTCTGTGTCTGTGTCTGTGTCTGTGTGTGATATGTGTGCATGCTAAGGGAAATTAAATTATAGTTTTCTCAACCTCACTAATGCTCCCATACAAAGGTGATATTCAATAACAATGGTATAATATTGACTTTTCCTATAGTCTATGAGGTAATAAAAATAGAAGAGATCATCAGGCTAAACAACAATATAGCCCATGCAGCTTCGAGATCGATGATTTTAATTCCTCAAGGAAAAGGATACAGCCAGACAAGTTACTATGGTGCCTCTCCGGATGGACTGGCACTTAGAAATGTGATTTTTAAAAAAGAAAAACAACATAGAACAACCCAGTTCTTCTATTCCTTGAAATACTTTAAGTAATTCAGTAAGGTTCAAATTGTCTTCAATAGTTAAAGAAATGTTTCTTTCGTCATGTATTTTCCAAATGGAAGACTCACCTAATTTTCCTAAAATAATATATTTTTCTATGTCCCTATTTAAACCCCTGTTGACTCCTTAATGCCTATATCATGAAGTCCTGTTTTCTTGGTTAACTGAAATTCAAGGACAACCCGATACTAACTTACCATTTCAAAAATTATATCCCCAAATCCCCCTACACTGAAGCTTTCCTCATGTCAAATTGAAATACTTGTGTAAGAATGAGAAAATTGATTTACTCAATCCTGTCCTACTTAAAGTACATGGTAAAATGCACAATCAATCAATTTCATTCATAGACCTTAGACTAGGTTCTTAAAGACCTTAGAAGTAGGATGACTTTGTACAAGCATAATGTTAAGATGGGCCAAAGTAAATTGCCTATGCTCCATGAGTTTTTAATAATGATAATTATAATAAAGACGATGAAAATGATGATACCCAACATTTATAAGATGTTTCAAGGTTTGCAAAAGGGTTTTAATCAATTAATAAACATGTATCAAGCACTTACCATCAGTCACTATGCTAATTTCTGGGGATGCAAAGAGGCAAAAGACAATTTCTGACCTGTAGCAGCTTGCAAAGGAAGACAACACAAAAAACAAATATATGCAAAGTAAATTACATATAGGATAAATTTGTAAAAATAATGTTAAAGGCACTGAAATTAACAGGGATTTGGGAATATTATATTATGAAAAGCAAGAAATTAAGTGTAATCTTTTAATCCTTCAGGGATACACATGCACACACATATGTATGCATGTATGCATGTATATGTGTGTGCATATATATACATATATGCACATACACACATACATACATATATATGTGCCTCTTTGGAGAAAGAGAGAGAAAGGACTTTTAATCATTTCTGATGAAAATACCAGAGCTGAATTGGGGAAGCTAGGTGGTGCAGTGGATAGAGCACCAGGGCAGGAGTCAGGAGGACCTGAGTTCAAATCTCACCTCAGACACTTGACACTCACTAGCTGTGTCCTTGGGCAAGTCATTTAACCCCAATTTGCCTCATCCTGAGTCATCTCCAGACATCCTGATTCTGGTAATCTGGTCACCAGATTCAGATGGCTCTGGAGGAGAAGTGAGGTTGGTGACCTACACAGCCCTCTCTCACTCAAAACAAAGTCAAGTGCAAGTCATGTCATTATTTCTCTGATGGGATGGTCTTCTTCAGCAACAAAGGACAAACATACACAACCAGAGCTGAACAGAAAATGTGACAGTAAAACAGAATAATCAGGAGTAGCACAAAAAGGTAAAGATGACACAGTAATCACAAGGAACTGAAGTCAAAATATTTATATTCCTATATGGGAAAATGATACATGTAACTTCTGTGCACTTCATCATTATTAGGGCAGTTAAAAGGAGTTTATATAGATAGAGGGCATAGGTGTGAGAGGATTATATTGGAATCATCTCCAAAAAATGATTGGGGAACAAAGAGGGATGCACTTGGAAAAGGGGGAAGGGAGAGGTAAAATGGGTAAATTTTCTCACATAAAAGAGGTGTGCAATGAAGAGCTTTTACAACGAATGAGAAAAGGGAGGAATGACAGGCCATCCTTGAACATCACTATCATAGAGTTCTTTCAAAGAGGAAATAATAGACACAATCAGTTGGTATAAAAATTTGTTACTTAGCAGGGAAATAGTAGGGAAAAGGATAAAGGAAAGGGGGAGATGATAAATTGGAGGACAGATTAAGGGAGATAATAATCAGAAGCAAAATAGGCTTTCGAGGAAGGAGGTGGGGGAAACAAGAAAATGAGGTAAAGGGAAGTACACAGTAATCATAACTGTGAATGTGAATGGTATGAGCTCATCCATAAAATGGAAGCAGATAGAAGAATGGATTAGAAATCAGAATCCAGCTATACATTGTTTATCATAAGAAATACACTTTGAACAAAAAGATATACACAGTGTTAAAAGTTAGAGCAGAGTCTGATATGTTTCAGCTGAAGTAAAAAAGGCAGGGGGAGGAATCATGATCTCAGTCAAAGCAAAAGCAAAAATAAATTTGATTTAAGGAGATAATCCTTAGGAAATGAAGTAATATTTAAAAAAAATGTCAAATGTTCTTTGATAAAGACCTTAGGAAATGAAGTAATATTTAAAAAAATATCAAATGTTCTTTGATAAAGACCTCATTCCTCAAATATATACTGAGTATAGAACTAAGCCAATTATAAAAAGAGCCATTCCCATTTGATAAAAGATCAAAGAATATGCACAAGCAGTTTTCAGAAGAAGAAATCAGAGCTATCTATAATCAAATGAAAAAATACTTTAATTTTTTTTGACTTTTTTGTATTTATTTAGAATTTAATTTTTCCCCAATTACATGTAAGCAACAATTTTTAACATTTGTTTTTACAGTATTGAGTTCCAAATTCTCTCTCCTTCTCCTTTCCCAGTCCTTCTCATTGACAAAGCAAGCAGTTCCATATAGGTTATGTATGTATAGTCATGCAAAATATAACCATAATAATCATGTTGCAAAAGAAAATACAGTTTAAAAAAACCCTCAAGAAAAATAAAGTGAAAAAAAAAAGGTTCTTCAATATGCTTCCAGATGCTATCAGTTCTTTCTCTAGGAATGGATAGCATTTTTCGTCTTAAGTTCTTCAGAGTCGTCATGAACTGTTGCATTGCTAAGAATAGCTAAATTACTCACAGCTAATCACCCTACAATTCTGTTGTTACTTTATACCCATTACATTTCATTTTACATCGACTCATGTAAGTCCTTCTAGGTTTATCTGAGAGCATCCTGTTCATTCCTTATAATACAAGAGTATTACATCACAATTACATATCACAACTTAATTCAGTCATTCCCCAACTGATGTGCATTCCCTCAGTTTCCAATTCTTCAGCCCCAGAAAGAGTGGCTATAAACATTTTTTGTACATGTCAGTTGTTTTCTTTGTTGCTTTATCTCTTTCGGGATATAGACCTAGTAGTGGTATTGCAATGTCAAAGGATATGCATGGTTTTATAGCCTTTTGAGCACAGTTACAAATTGCTCTAGATGAGGGTATAATCAGTTTGCAACTCCAACAACATTACAAGAATGTCTCATTTTTCCCACATCCCCTCCAACATTTGTCATCTACCTTTTCTGTACTATTATCTAATCTAATAGGCATGAGGTTGTACCTCCGAATTGTTTTACCTTGTATTTCTCCAATCAATAGTGAATTAGAATATTATTTTTTCCCACATGGTATAGTATCAACATGATATTTACAGCACCTACATCAGCTGTGGATATGCTGGCATAAATCTGAATCGTAAAATAGAACAGACTCTCCACATGAAGGATAGAACCAAAACATTTCTTTAAACACCAGAAACCTGAATTCCAGCACAAGAAAGCTAAATTCATCATAGCAACAAAAAAGTCTATACACAATAACAATGCAGGGGGCACCAGGATCCCCAAGCCTTCTCCCTGTTAGGATCTTCCTACAAAAGAGCACTCATGGATTGCTTCCTGCTTCCTCTCTCTCCCTCAGTTCTAACTGTTGTGCCCAACTTCCTCTCAGCTCTACTCCACCCTTTCTGCTCCACACCTCTTTGGCAAGCACCTCCCACCACAAACTCTTGTGACTCAGGCTTCCATGTGACTGAAGCAGGTCATATGGGCCTATTAATGGATCAGAAAAATCTTCCCATTATGCAAAAACATATTAACAATACATTCAGTCCCAAGATCTTTCATTTCTGCTATGTAGGTTAATGAGAGTTTAGGGGTAACTGATGTCAACAGAACTTCACAACAATATAACAGGGATAACACAAAATAAGCAAATAAAGCAATATCCTAGGGTATGACTTGAACACAAGCAGCCACATGAGGGAATAGGGCCCAAAATCTTGGGGTAAGGGATGAAGGTCTCTTCTTCCATAGCTACTTCCTGCTGAGATTGGACACAGAACTGTCCCTGCCCCGAGAGGTCCCATTCCAGGGGTCAATTCTTTAGCTGACACTAGAGCTTGGTCGACATCAGGTCCAGAGGTGACACATCGCAGTCATGGAGAGGTGGTGACATGCACTTTGAGTGGTCAGGTATCTGCAGGTGGAGGGTGTTAAGCCTACAGGAAACAAATATAGCAAACAAGTTTAACATACATAAAACAAAACAAACAAACAAAAAACCAAGGAGATAATAACCAGAAGCAGGGTAGGTATGGGGGTCAATGGTGCTTCTGGAGTTATGAATACAATATCATAGACTTATTCTTTGTTGTTTACTGTTTTCTAATTTGCAGATTTGTGGTCATCATTCTGGCTAGAGATTTACTTTCTTTAATCTGAGCTAGGCCCTGGACAATTTCCTATTCTCCCTGCAGGTGTGACAAACTTGAATATAATGTATCAAGAAGATCTGCCAGGACAGTTCTTACTTCCCCACTCAGTCAAATATCAAGCCCCTTTTCTCTGCACATTTCATAGAGTTCATTAATTGGACTATCATCTATTCTTCCAAAATCTACCCCTTCTTTTAACAGAGCAGTAAACAATTCTTTTCTTATTAATGTATTTTGACTTACAATCTGCTGTATATTTACTCTTTTCTCTCAAGGAAATTTATCTTTTACCCATTCCTCTAAGTCACCTAACTATGAAATCTTTTCCAGCACCTCCAAAAGAAGGTGCCTGATTTTCCCAATTAGTAGAGTAAGTATTAGGTGCTTGTAGGTAAGAGGAGCCATCTTCATTATGATATTTCTATGAGAAACTGCTAAGGGGGTATCATGACAGGCCACAATGTCTCCCATTATTATTGCTGTCTATATTACCTCCTCCTTTAACTCCTTTAACTTTCTCATATATTCCCTAAGCAAATACCAAGGTCTGTCTCCACTAAGCTATATAGTGTCAGTAAGACACTCCCTGCTGCATCTGTCTGCAGCTAATGCTTTAATCATTAATTTATTTATTTTTAATTTATTTATATTTAATTTAATCATTTAATTGTTACATCCTTGCATATGACAATCCCTAAAAGCTTGAAGTACAAAAGGATTCTAATACCTATAAATTTCAAGCAATCTACCTTGTCTATAGATACTCCTCTTGCCCCTTCATCACTGATTCTCACCATCTAAGACATTAAAGATTCTCCCATTCTTTGGGTGAACTGACTCAAATATCTATGACCTTCTGCTGAGGAAAATCTCTATTTACCTTCCTACACACTGTGTGGACCTCCTGGTTCTGTTGCTTTATTCTTAGTATTGAATGAATATCTGCATTCATAAAAGCCTCCTTGTCTAACTTTGTTTCATTTTCCTCCCATTCTTCTGGCAACTAGACCCAGCCTGTTCAAGGGCTGCATGCACATTCCTTTTGTTAGTTTCTCACTTCTTTTTGAGATCTAAACTAAGTCACATGGAGCCTGTGGTGGGTGGAGTATGCTGAATGGGTATAACAGGAAGGGTAGAACAGGAAGAGGCAGAGCTAGAGCAGAGCTCAGAGGAAATTAGTGAGTGAGCAGTCAGAGTTAGGAAGGATGCAGGCTGTTGGCTAGCGTAAGTGAAAGGGTTTGTTTATGATTTTAAGGGGTCTTTCTTGTGATTTGTTTAATGGAGCTGATTTGTGGGAAGCTTAGCAGGGGGAAGGTATTTCCTTGGCATTGTTATTTTGTGTAGATTTTTGTTACCATAATGGATTTGGCTTTTTGTTTTCTGAATAAATGTTTTGGTTCTGTCTTCTTTATGAAGAATGTGTTGTATTTCATGATTCAGAATTGCACCAAGATAATCATAGTCACTGTGGTTGCTATGAATATCACATTGATGCTACAGTTTCCCCCCTTCATTTTAATTCTTCTATGCAATATAACTAATATGAAAATGTGTTTAATAAGAATGTATATATAGAATCCAGATAAGATTGCATGCCATCTTGGGAAGGGGAATGTAATGGAACTTAAAAATCTTCTCCACCCATTGAAAGGCCTCAGATGGGGCTATTGAGGGAGGCTTGATTAAGGGAGGCTTGTTTCTTATGAAGGCCCACACCTTTTGCTGATTGCTAATGAAGCACTGGGTCACAAGAGATTTTTCCCTCTGTATATGTACTATGAGGTGAGCCTTTGCTTTGGGGCTTAGTTTTTGGAAGGTTCGTCTGCCAGATGAGACCCTGGGTAGCCATTTTAAGGATCCCTTTAGCTTGGAAAACTCAGATAATGGTGCTTTGCTCTCTGGTAATTATGTATGTATTGCCTATGGTCAGATAGTTGGAAGCCCTGTCTGTTGATCCTGCTTGTATTTTCCCTGTTAGTATACGTGTTTCATTGAAATGATTGCTGACCCCTCAAAAGTTGCTTTCCTTTTATAGAAGCAGATTTAAGAACCTGTACGGTAGATGGTCCTGTGTATGCCAGGATGCTTACTGATATAGGGAGAAAATTTAAAACTTATGGAATTGATTGTTGAAAACTTAAAATAAATAAATTTTTAAAAAAGAATGAGCCATTAACAAAAAAAAAAATGTTGAAGAAAATAAAATTATTTTAAAAAACTGAATTAGGGGTAGAACCAAGAAGGCAGAGTAGAAGGACCTACCAGTAGCAGCTCTCCCCTCATAGCCCATAAAATGCCTGTAAAAAATGACTCTAAACAAATTCTAGAGCAGCAGAAGCCAAAAACTGACAGAGTGAAAGAGATTTCCAGACAAAGGCAGCCTGGAAGGTCAGTGGGGAAGGCCAATCACACCAGGCACAGAGTGGAACACAGCCAACAGAGTGCAGCCCAGCCTTGGCCAGGTGGCATGGCAGGGACAGGGCTGAAGCAGGCCTCAGGGGGTGGAATGCCTGGAAGCGGCTTCAGTTTCGAGATTCCTCAACCCACAAATGCCAAATACACTTTCAAAGGTCAGTGAGAAAGGTCTTTCACCTGGGTGAGAAGGGAACATGGTCTGGCCTCGGCTCCAGGCAACAGCATCATCCATTTTTTGAGCCCTTGGGCTTAAGACCCTGGCAGAATTGAGCTGCTGATCTGGGTCTCAGTTCTGAGTGGCCATCCTTGGGATGAGGAGGAGCACTGACTGGTGGAGCTGGTGAAGGCTCTGGAGAGGGAATTCTACTCACAAATCTCAGGCAGAAAAACTTGAGACTGCCCCCAGACCAGAGAGCAGACCATTTTGGGGGAACTGAGAACTTACAGGGCCCTAGAGCATTCCCTCCACTTCACAAAGAGCTCAAAAGTCAAGTAATTGACTGGCTGGCAAGATGCCCCAAAAAGGGAAAAAAATAAGACTATAGAAGGTTACTTTCTTGGTGAACAGGTATTTTTTTCTATCCTTTTGGATGAGGAAGAACAATGCATACCATCAGAGGAAGACATAAAAGTCAAGGCTTCTGCATCAAAAACCTCCAAAATAAATATGCAATTGTATCAGGTCATGGAAGAGCTCAAAAAGGATTTTGAAAATCAAGTAAGAGAGGTGGAGGAAAAATTGGGAAGAGAAATGAGAGTGATGCAAGAAAATCATGAAAAGTGAGTTAACAGCTTGCTAAAGGAGACTCAAAAAAATGCTGAAGAAAATAACACCTTTAAAAAGAGACTAATCCAAATGCCAAAATAATTCTCTAAAATTTAGAATGGGGGAGGCAGAGCCAAGTTGGAGTAGAAAGACCCATATACTCTAGCTTTTCCCATATAGCCCCAAAAATACCTGTAAAGAATGACTCTCAACAAATTCTAGAGCAGCAGAAGCCACAGAACAATGGAGTAGAGGAGATTTCCAGCCCAGGGTGACCTAGAAGGCAGACAGGAAAATTGCTTGCTATTTCATTATGAGTGGATGGGAAGAGGAGAAGGGAGAGAAGTTGAAACTCAAAGTTTTAAAAATGAATACTAAAACTTGTTTTTACATACAACTGGGACATAAGACATACAGGCAATGGGGTATATAAATCTATCTTGTCCTACTACAAAATAGAGGGGAATGGGATAAGAGAAGGGAGGGTGTGATAGAAGGGAGGGCAGATTGGGGGAAGGAGTAATCAGAATGCACACTGTCTTGGGGTAGATGTAGTGTAGAGATGGGGAGAAAATTTGGTACTCTAAATCTTGTGGAAGTGAATGTTGAAAACTAAAAATAAATTAATTGCAAAAAGATTTAATTGAAAGAGTTACAACTGATCGTCTGAAATACCTGGAGACACTTTCAAAAATACCTCCCTTCAAATTTTGATTCTAAAAATACTGAAGTTTTATTCATAAACCATACTCAATTGAAATAAAAAATATCAGCCATCTGCAAGTTTAAAACTTGAGTTTTCTAAAAAGTTGTTAGATGAATTTTGGCTTGAAATTAGGACAGAATTTTCAACAATTTCTTAAATGGCCCTAGACATACTTCTGCCATTTTCTCTACATATTTATGTGAAGCAGGATTCTCAGCAATGATGACTCTAAAATCAAAGTATTGATCAACTCTGAAAAATGTTGAAGATGCTCTATGTCCTGCAGTGTCAAATATTCCAATAAGATTTAATTCTTTACATAAAAATAAACAAGAACATCCATCTCATTAGTATGCAAATCTGCTTTCATCTTTAACAAATGCAAAAACTACATATACATATATATATGCACATACTAAAGAGCTGCTTTAATTTTTTTTGTTATTATTTATCAGTAAATGTTTGATTTATTTACCTATTTTATATTCTTATATACTCAGGGTCCCATAAAAATTTCTTTGGTAAAAAAATGTCATAAATGGAACAAGTTAAAGAAACTCTTTAGCAGAAATATTAAATGTAACTTTTTTAGACCATAATGCCATAAAAAATTACATTTAATAAAGGAACATGGAAGCATAGAAAAAAATTACTTGGCAACTAAATAATCTAATCCAAAGAATGAGTAGGTCAAATAACAAACAATAGAAATAAACAATAATTTCAAAAAACAAAATAATGAGACAATATCCAAAAAAGTATATTGTGGGTTGCAGTCAAAGTAATAAATGGGGGAAATTCATATGTACATATGCATGTTGATGTGTGTGTGTGTTTGTGAGAGAGAGAGAGAGAGAGAGAGAGAGAGATCAGTGATTTGGACATGCAATTAAAAAAATTGAAAAAGAACAAATTAAAAATCCTCAAAAACATCAAAATAAAAATACTAAAACTCAAGGGATATATTAATAAAACTCATATGTATGCCAAAATAAGGTCAAAATGGATAAAGGAATTAGACATAAAGCGTGATATAAGTAAATTAAAGAAACAAAAAATAAATGTACCTGCCAGATGTGTGGATAAGGGAAGCATTTATTACCAAACAAGGAATTAAAGGAAGGAAAATGGATAATTTTATTGTATATAATTAAAAAATTTTTCCACAAACAAAGCCAATATAGGCAAAATTAGAAAGAAAGTAAAAAAAAAATGTAAATAAAAATTTACAGCAAGTTTCTCCAATAAAGTCTTTTCTCAACTACATAAAAAACTGAGTCAAACTTATTTTTTAAAATAGCCATTCCTCAATTGATAAATGTTCAAAAAAGAACAGAAAGTTTTCAGAAGAATAAATCAAAGTTATAAATAGTCACATAAAGACCCTCTAAACCACTACTGATTTCAGAAATACATATTAAAAGAACTCTGAGGTATACTTTACACTTATCAGATTGACTAATATGACAGAAAAAGAAAATGATAAATGCTGAAGGGATATGGAAAAAAATAGAACACTAATGCGTTGTTGATGGAGTTGTGAACTAGCACAACTATTCTAGAGAACAATTTGGAACTGTACCCAAGGGGTTATAAAGCAGTGCATACACCATTTAATCCAGCAATACCACTACCAGTGCTGTATCCCAAAGAGATCAAAGAGGAGAGAAAAGGACATATTTGTACAAAAATATTTATAGCAGCTCTTTTTATGTTGACAAAGTGTTGGAAATAGAGGAGATGGCTATTAATTTGGGAAATTGTTGAAGAACTTGTGGTACATGAATGCAATGTAATATTATTGTACTATAAGAAGTATACTATAGGATGACTTCAATACAACCTGGGAAGATTCACATGAACTGATAGAAAGTATATTGAACAGAACCAGAGCATTGTACACAGTAACAGCAATGTTATATGATCAGCCCTTAATATTTATTTTACTGTAAATATGTATTTTCTCTGATAAAGGTAATGATCCAAGAAAATTCCAAAGATCTATGATGAAAAAATATTATCCACATCCAGAGAACTGATGAACTCTAGTGCAGATTGAAGCATACTTGTTTTTTTCAACATGGTTAATGTGGATCTGGTTTTCATGACTTCACATTTAAAACTGATATATTATTTTTGTCTTCTCACTGAGTGGTAGAAGTGTGGGAGGGAGAATGAGAATTTGGTACTCAATTTTTAAATTAAGATTATTTTTTGAAAAAATATAATTGTGGCATATTTAACGAAACAAAATAGAGACAAATCTTAAGATAATGTTTCTAGGTTCTGTGACATTGATTCTGTGCTCTTTAGTTTTGCATTATTTACTCTCCTTTCCCTTAGATGCTGATAATGTTTTCTTTAAAAATTTCAAAATCTCTCTCAGATTACATAAAGAGAAGAAAGTAACAGTCCACAGGCTGCCAAAAACAGCATTTATTGTTAGGGAGAAAAGGTATTGCCCAAGACAAGGGGGAGATTATTCTAGTGGTTAGGAGTCAGAAAGGATTTCCTTCCCAGTAGTAATGAAATACATTTCCAGTAGGAAATAGTACATAGTACAAAATAGTATGTAAAAAAATGCAAAAAAAATTTCAGGTCAGATTAGGACTGTAATATTATTCTAATATGCTTGGAGGCCATTTATTTATATAAGAAATTCCTTTAAACTCTCTGAGACTCAATTGCCTCAATAACAATATAAGAAATTTAGACTAGTTAATCTCCATGCTTCTAACCACTTACAAATACTATGAATTTGGGTAAACAACTGATTTAATTTACTTAATGTTTGAGTGAATGCAATATTTTTTAAACTACTACCAGTACTACTACCACTAGTATTGCTATGTGGAATTTATATAGACTTGAAGCGCTTTACAAGTTCTCATTTGATCTTCACAACAAACGTGAGATAGATAAAACTGTGATAGCATTTTCATTTTCCAGTTGAGGAAATAAAAGCTGAGAAATTTAAATGACTGTCCAGGGTCATGTAGCTAGGAAGTGTCAGGGAAAGTATTTAAACTCAATGTCTTTCCAAGTTCAACATTCAACTACTTATGCCACAAGTCTAGGTTACTGCAGTAGTAAATTGGTAAGAGTCAGAGAAAGACGCACATGCACAGAGACACCAAGAATAAGAGAGGATCTGTTAGATAATACAGAGATCTCTATTACCTATCAATCTATAGCTATGCATACACTGCCATGTAGTTTATTAATAGAATGATTTTATATCTGTACATAAATGTGTCATATCTGTTTATATTATGTATGGGTATATATGTGCATACATGTGTATGTGAGTGGTTCTAAATATATCTATAGATAGATAGATAGATAGATAGATAGATAGATAGATAGATAGATAGATAGATGAATAGATAGACTGCTTAGAGAATGCAATCCATCCTCTATTTCATGACAGTGGTGGTAACAAGAAAATGAAAGTGGATGAAAAGAGCTTTATAATAATAACGTGCTATATAAATGAAATTTTGGGGTTTTGTTATCATAAACATCAGTTGAGGAACGTCTGAATGTAGTTGGCTCACTACCTTACTGGGTGCTGTTCTTTGACTTCTGAGTTTTAATTGTTGTTGTTCAGTCATGTCTGACTCTAGGACTCCATTTGAGGTTTTCTTGGCAAAGATACTGGAGTAGTTTGCCATTTCCTTTTCAGTTCATTTTACAGATGAGGAACTTGAGGCAAATAAGGTTAAGTGATTGCTCAGGGTCACACATCTAGTAAGGATCTGAGGTCAGCTTTGATCTCAGGAAGATGAATCTTCCTGACATCAGGCCAAGACTCTATCCATGACACCAGCCAAGTGCTCATTAATTAGCTAACAACTTCAGGGCAGGTCACAAAGAAGAATTAAAGAAAATATTATCAACTAGTAAGATCTTTAATCACTAATGTCTCCTCCCACCTTGTTCATCTCTGTTACCCTTCATCCAGAAGATAAGTACTAAAGATTCCAATTACTGTTCTGCATAACATATTCTGCTAACAGTGATAGGCATTTTGATCCTAGAATGCAAAAAAGATTTTCACTTTTCAAAGAGAGCTTTCTGATACCAGTGACCTGCTCCCTGGGCAAACCAAATACCTTTTTTTCCCCCACATAATTTTGAATATAGTGGAAGTAAATTGAAATGACATTTTGAAATTTAAAACGAGTTTGCCTAAATCTAGTGTTGATAGCATATGCATTAGCTGGGGCCAGTGTATTTGAACAATTAGAATCCAGCTTTCCAATGCAGAAAATACTGTTATTTAGTGTGTGAAAAGAAAAAGCATTTAATTTTTAAACCCACTAAATTACACACTGCACACCAGAGATAACAGACCAAATAAAACAATACCTTGCATTTGCATACAATAACTCCCTTTCCCCAAACAATTGTCCACATGCATTTTTCTTATTTCATCTTCCCAATTTGCCTATGAACTGGGTAAAATACACACACACACACACACACACACACACACACACACAAGAAACATACTTTCCAGTTTTTAAAACTACAAAGCAACATATAAAGACTGGATTATGTCAAACAACACTGGTGGAAGAAGTATTAGAAATCAGTGCTTCTCATGTCTTGGATAGAGTTTTTATGCTACATCACTAAGGAATAAATCATTTCTGTTATCATAATGGTATGATACTGACTACGTGTCAAAGAGCCATAAAGCAGAGGCTATCCTCCAGGTAACTGGTTCAAGCCAAAAAAGGGAGGCTTAATGATTAAGATGGTATTGTATATTCATAGATGTATTAGAGTAGATACTCTTGAAATCTATCTCACAAGAGATCAAATTCTACATCAACAGTACTTAAAGTCAAAGTTAATCCATGGTATCTCTTCTGAGAGGCAGCATAAGCTAATCAGAGGGCCTGGGTTCAAATCTCATGTTAGACACTAACCATGTTCACAGGAAAGTCACCCTCACAAGGCTCAATTTTCTCATTTGTAAAATGGGAATATAAATAATAATTATAATTACATGTATATGGATATACATGCTACATATTGTGAGACCAAGCAAACAGGATCTTTTGCTGTTTTTTAGTATGATCAAGAAGTGAATGCCTCCATTTGAATGTGATTAAAGAAGATGTCCCCCACCCATTGATGGGCCTACCTATTGAGGGAAGCTTGATTAGGGAAGTTGCTTCATAGGAGGGGCCCAAGTACCTTTTGTTTTTTCTATTGAGGCACTGGGTCAGAGGGTTATGACCTTTGGCTCTGAAAAGTGTATAAATACTCTGAGGGTGAAGTTTTACTTTTGGGCTTAGTTTTTGGAAGAAGCTTCTTGTGCCAGACAAGACATTGGGAAGCCCCTCAGGAGTATCCCAGCTTTTAAAACCCAGGTGTTAATACTTTCCTCTCTGGTAAAGATGTATGTATGTTAATGCAGGCAGTTTGGAAGTGCTGTCTTGATTTTTCATTTTTCTGAAATTTTGATTTTGATTTTCTCTGATACCTGTGTTTGATTAAAATGATTGTCAACCCCTCAAAAGTTGCCTTTCCTTTTACAGAATCAGATCAAGGAACCAGTGGTAGGAGGCCCCACTGTGTATGCTGGGATGCTTGCTGATACACATATATATGTATACACATACATACATTACATATACTCACATATGTGTGTATATATATATTTATATATCCTACCTCATGCAATCATTATGAGGAAAGCACTTTGCCACTTTTAAAATTATTTAAAATTGTGAACTTTTGTTTGCTTCACCATTTTATAAGCTAGAATTTCTGACTTTTGTATGAAATGTCCATATACAGTAATTCCTGTTTAATGCCTATCTGCAATTATATGTATATGCTTTATGTACATGTAGATATATATGCATATATGTATGCATAGATATGTATATACATATATATATTATATACATGATATATATATATATATATATATATATATATATATATAATACAAGCAATAATTTGAAGAGTGAAAAATTCCATCAATAAGGTTATGTTGCTAGATACATCAATGTACCAGTTATCTACGACTTTAGCACAACAGATACTCCCTTCAAGTGGTTAGAAAACCCAGTACATGTTATCAGAGGAGTTTCAGTAGTCAGTGAGACTGAATAATATTAGAACCTAATGCAAATCATCAGGTGGTCCTTTAACAAGCATATATTAAGCAGCTACTGCATGTCAGGCACTGTGCTAAGCACTGGGGAATGCAAGATACAAAGAAAAGCAAAAAAAAGTCTTTGTTTTCAATGAGCTCACAGCCTAATTGGGGAGATAACATGACAACACTATGTATTAAGAATCTATATACAGGATAAATTTTAGATAAATAGCATCGGGAAAGCAATTATGTTCCTGTACAAAGGGAGATTTTAGCTAGCATTTGAAGAAAATCAGGGAGAGAGGTAAATATTGAAAGACAAAGTCAAAGCTAGTCCTTGGACGAGAGACATCAGCCATATTGTTGGTTATCTTGTCCAATAACATACCAGAACTTGTTTTACATTTGAGTAGTTGGTATGTGTGTGATTATTTTTATTTTTTCCAATTACCTGTAAAAACAATCTCTACATTTTAAAAAAAATTTGAATACTAAATTCTCTCCCTCTTCCTCTTCCCTTCACCCTCATTGAGAAAGCAAGCAATTTGATGTGGGTTATAAAAGTGTATTTAAGCAAACCATGCTCTAAGTCATGTTGTAAAAAAAAAAAAAAGATGGCAATATAAAAACAATAAAAAACAGACTAAAAACAAAAACAAGAAAAGTAAGTATATATTTTGTAGAAGTATGATTCAATCTGCATTCAGACTCCATTAGTTCTTTCTCTGGAGGTGAGCAACATTTTTCATGACTACTTTGCAAATGTCTTAGATCATTGCATTGTTGAGAATAACAAAGTTATTAACATTGGCTCATCCTACAAGATTGATGCTGCAATGAGCAACATTCTCCTGGTTCTGCTCACTTCACTTTCCACGAGTTCCTATCTTTTCAGGTTTTTCTGAAAGAATCCTGCTCATTATTTCTTATAGCACAAAAGGATTCTATCACAATCATATACCCCAACTTTGTTCAGTCATTCCCCAATTGATGGGCTTCCCCTCAATTCCAATTCTTTGCCATCACAAAAAGAACTTCTCTAAATATCTTTGTAAATATAGTTTTTTTAATCCCTTTGGGACACAGATCTAACAATGATGTTGCTCAGTCAAAAGGCCTGTACAGTTTTATAGCTTTTAGAGATTTCCAAATTATTCTCTAGAATGGTTCAATCAGTTTATAACTCCTCCAAGAGCACATTGATATTCCAATTTTCTCACATCTCCTCCAAAATTTTTCGATTTTCCTTTTCTCTCTCATATCAGATAACCTGATGGATGTGATATAGTATGACAGAGTTATTTCAATTTGCTTTTCTCTAACCAATAGTGATTTTGAACATTTTTCATGACTATAAACAGCTTTGTTTTCTTATTCTGAAAACTACCTGTTCATATACTTTGACCATTTATCAACTGGAGAATGACTTGGATTCTTATAAATTCAATTCAGTTTTCTATGTATTTGAGAAATGATGCTTTTATTAGCGAAACTTTTAAAGAAAATTCCCAGTTTTCTGCTTTCATTCTAGTCTTTGGAATCATTAGTTTTATTTGTGCAAAATCTTTTTAACTTAATGTGATCAAATTTGTCCTTTTTATATCACATAATATAATGCTCTCTAGTGTTTGATCATAAATTCTTTCCTTTTCATAGATTTAACAAATTATTCCATGTTCCTCTAATTTGCTTATGGTATCACACTTTACGTGCAAATTATGTAATCCACTGTTATCCACTTCTGTGTCATGAGAGTTCATCCTATTCACATTCATAGTTACGATTATTAGCTATGCATTTCCCTCCATTCTACCTTTTCCCCAATTATCCTTTCACCCTATCTTTCCTTAAAAGTGTTTTGCTTCTGACTACTGTCTTTCCAAGTCGGCCCTCCCTTGTATCAATACTCCCTTCTCTTATCCCTTCTTTCTGCTTTACAGTAGGGTAAAATAGATTTCTATACACAATTGTGTCTGAATGTTATTCCCTATTTGAATCACTTCTGATGAGAGTAAGGTTCAAGCATTGCTGACAACCCCACCATCTTCCCATCCATTATAAAAAAAAAATATATTTTATACTTTTTTATGTGAAATAATTCATCTCATTCTACTTCTCCAGTCTACTTTCTACAGTTGCATCTCTCTTTATCACCCCTTAATTTTATTTTTTGTATCATTCCATCATAATCAACTCATACCCATGACCTCTGTTTATGTATACTCCTTCTAACTGACCTAATAATGATAAAGTTCTAAGGAGTGACAAGTGTTAGCTTCCATATAGGAATGTAAACAGTTTAATCTTATTGAAGTCATTAGGATTTTTCTTTCCTGCTTACCTTTTTTTGTTTCTCTTGTACGTGAAAGTCAGATTTTCTGTTCAGTCTAATCTTTCCTCGGGAATGCTTGAAAGTTCTTTATTTCATTAAGTATGCGTTTCCCCCCAGGGAATTATACTGCTTTACTGCATCAGTTATTCTTAGATGTAATCCTAGCTTCTTTGCCCTCTAGAATATCATATTCCAAGACTTGTGATTATTTAATGTAGAAGTTGCTAAATCTTGTGCTACCCTGAATGGTTCTATGACATTTGATTTTTTTTTTCTTTCTGGATGATGCAATATTTTTCTCTTTGATTTAGAAGTTCTAGAATTTGACTACAGTGTTTCTGTGAGTTTTATTTTGGGGACATCTTTTAGGAGGTGCTTAACAGATTCTTTCAATTTCTCTTTTACCTTCTGCTTCTAGGACATCAGGACAGTTTTCCTTGAAAATTTCTTGAAAGATGATGTCTAGGCAATTTTTTTTTGATCATGTCTTTCTGCTAGTCCAATAATCATTAAATGATGTTTTCTCAATTTATTTTTCAGGTCAGTTGATTTTCCAATGAGATATTTTATATTTTCTTCTATATTTTCTTCTTTTGAATTTTTTATTGTTTCTTGATGTCTCATGAAGTATTAGATTCTCCTTGCACAATTCTATTTTTTAGGAAATTATTTTCTTCACTGAGTACCTCCTTTTCCATTTAGTCAATTTCACTTTATGAGTTCTCTTCATCAATCTTCAGTGAATTTTTTTTTATTTTTCATGCCTCATACTTTTGTCATATTCTGTTTTTTAAGGTGTTGTTTTCTTCAGTTTTTTTGTGCTTCCTTTCTTGCATTTTCTCACATCACTGTCATTTATTTTCCCATTTTTTCCTCTACCACTCTTAATTAATTTTAAAAATCCTTTTTAAGCTCTTGCAAGAATTTGTTTTGGGCCTTAGACCTATTCCACATTTCTTGAAGACTCAGAGTATAGCTGTTTTGACATTTTCATCTTCCTCTGAGTTTGGGTTTTGATTTTTCGTGTCACCATAGTAACTTTCTCTCATAAGATTCCTTTAGGGAGGAGGGGGATTTTGGTCATTTTCCAGTACATTTCTTGACTTTTAATTTTATGTAAAAGTTGAACTATCTTCCTAGGGTGGAGGGGGCGTTGGTCTAAGCTTCAAGTTTTTGTTTTCAGAGATAGTTCTGAGTTTCTGTAAGTTTTCAGTTCTATCAAGATATTATGATCTATGGAGGGATTCGATCACTATTCTCCTAGCCTATGTTCAGATCTGTGAGCAGCCACAAGAACTCTTTTCTGCCTTAGAACTGTATCCACAGAATCTGTTTCTGCAGTACTCCTACTTACCCTGGAACTTCGACCTTGAACCATGTATGGGTAATGCAACATAGTCCTGCTACCTGTGTCAGCAAAAGGTCCCTCGTAAACTCATTCTGATCACTTTCTGACCCCCATTCTGTCTGTGAACTGAGAGCTCCAGAAACCACTGCTACAGCTGCTTGTACTGTCAATCACTGTCAATCACCTGTACCCCCACATGCACACATGACCTGCTGCCAGTTTGCCAGGTCAAGGTCTGTGTTGGCATGGACTGAGCTGGATTTTATTCCATTCTCACCCTCATGAAACAGAACTTTCCTCCCAACCATCTGTGCTGTCTTAGGCTGTAAAATTGTTCCACCCTATCCTTTTGTTTGGGGGGGTGGTATTTTGCTACTTCACGATTTGTTTTAAAATGTTATTTTACCATTGTTTGGAGGGGAATTTGGAAGAACTCAGGTGATTATCTGCTCTTCTTCCACTATCTTGTCTCCAAACTTCTGCTATAGTTTTCAAGAAGTCATCTCCTTAGCATAATAATCAGACATGAGAATTTTCCTGAAGGTCTCTTTGTAAAACATTTAAAATATCTATAATATTTTTATACCTAATACTTTGCTTACTTTTCATAAAGAGATTGTAAGATAGTGAGAATATCTATTATTATTCTTATTTGTCATATGAGGAAAATGAGGTACAAAAGAAATGTATCTGATATATATAAATTCATATAACAAGTTAATGGTTGAGAGAAAGAAAAGGTACATAGCTCTCCCTCATTCTCTCAGTCAAAATGGAGTTTTTGTCATCATCTTTGAGTAATTTATATATTCTAACAACATATTTTGAATAAAATTATTTAGAGCCAGCAGAATAATTAGAAAGGATTGGAACTGGAGTACCATGGTTCATGGAATTTGTGTCTCAAGCAGATTTTTTGCAAACTACCTAGATAGGGCAGAGGACTACCAAACTTACATTAAGTGCTGGAGATTAAAACATTATAAATAGCTTACTAGCTTCTCCTTTTTATGCAAGTTTCACCTCTTAGACATGTCAATGATGTTTTAGTATTCTAGTTCCTAAGGATTCTTTTACTTTTTTTATTGATATCTTCTGTTTTACCCACCTAGCCTTTTCTAAAAACAACCAACCAACAACAAAATCAATCTCCTCCCTTCTGTAGACAGCATTTTTTTTTTTGTATTTGTATTTCTCTAGAAACAAAGTCATTTTAAAATTCAGTAAAGGTAACAGAAATATAACAACTGAATCCTTGTAACATTTGTGACATTCCATACACATAGCACCACCCTCCCCACACACATACTTATAATAGTGGGAACAAGGTAAATTTTCTCAACTATTTTCAGGGACAAGCTTGAAAATATTCATCATTCAATTTAATTTTTATTGTACTTTCCATTTAGAGTAATGTAGTCACAACTAGATGGTGCAGTTGGTAGTGAGCTCCTGAAATCAAGAATACTTGAATTCAAATGTGACATCAGAATCTTAATAGGTATGTGAACTCAAATAACTCACTTAATGTTTGCTTGCCTTAGTTTCATCAACGGTAAATTACAGAAAATAATAATACCTATATCCCAGAGCTGTAAGGATCAAATGATTCATAAAGTTATTAATTCAAAAATTTATTCATAAAGTGCTTAGAACAGTGTCTACCATGTGGTAAATGTAATGTAAATGCTAGCTAAATTATAATAACAATACAATACAATTATATCATTTTCCTTGTTCAGCCTAATTCACTGCATCAATTCAGATGGTCTTCTCTGAATTTATCATATTTATCATGCCTTTATCATGCCACTAATATCTCATTGCAATTTATTTAGCCATTCCCCAATTGAAGTAAGGGACTTATTTCTCTCAATTTCTTTCTATAATAAATTTCTCATATTTAAGATTTATGTATATATGCAACCTTCTTTCTGTTATTGACCTTTTGATGTTTTTGTTCAATAATGAATCTCTCAATCAAAGCACATAGAGTTACTTTTAGCTTATAAATGATGAAGTTTAAATCCAGTATTTGAAATAAACAAAACTATGGATAAAATGGATTTGAGAGAGAGGGAGAGAGAAAGAATGAGGAAGAAAGAGAGAGAGAGAGAGAGAGAGAGAGAGACAGAGAGAGAGAGAGAGAGACAGAGACAGAGACAGAGACAGAGAGACAGAGAGAGAGACCGAGAGACAGAGAGAGGGAGACTTAGGAAGGACAGTGAAATTATAGGGAAAAATGAAACCATAATAAAGAAAAGATGGAAAACAATCTGATACTGTTTAAAATTGGACATTACATGACAGTATGATTTTTTCCTCATCCCCTCTTTATTGAAGATTATCTTGTTATATTTGTAATTTTGTAAAATTTTTTATACATAATTACCTATTCAGATGTTATTCAAAAATGTGCTATTTCTACAAAAAGGTAGAATAATCCTTTGCTGTTTAAAATGCCTTTCATTTATATTTAAATGTTATTCTTCCAGCAGCTTTAAAAATCTATTGTTCTTTCTTGAAAATTGCAAAATCTCTAGCTCCTTGAAGGCTTATAATGCTGTTGGTGCTGTAGCTGAAGTTTTTTTCTGTTGTTTCTCCCCCAGAACACGGTGGTCTGTGGACTCTCTCTCAACTATCTTCTTTAATTATTTCCTTCCCCCTCTCCATGTTGTTCTGGGCAGATAATGATCCTTACGTTATTTTTGCACATCTTATCTTCAGGGTCAGTCATTTTAGTTTGTATAGAATAGATATATTCTTTTTGCATTATTGTCATTTGCTTCTTTTCTACAAAGTTCTCCTCCACTTAGGGTTTTTAATTCCAATCAATTTTTCTCTCTTTTTTAGCTGTTAGTTCTTTGGAGAAAGGTACTCTGTTATGAATTCAGTGCTGTGTGTAGATTTTTAAAGTATCTGCACCAAGAGTTTTGAATTCCAGATTAAATGCCTCCTTTTTGTTTTTTTTCTTTCAAGAGTTATACATTAAAGCTATTTGAATTTTTTTGATGTTGTTCATGATCTCTGAGTAGCTAGTAGGATTATTTCTATCAATTAATTTTGGTTTATTTTTCTTTATATCATAATGTTTTTAATATCCTTTGATTTTCTTTAAGATTTTACTTACTTTTGCTGTTGCTTATAATCTAGATGGTTTGATTATTTCCTTATATCACAGGTTTCAAGAAAAAGTTTGAAATGGTAAAAATCCAAGAGAGGAAACCTATACAAAAATCTATGATACAAGGAGATAACCAAACCATCTAGATTATAAACAACAACAAAAATAACTAAATACATACTCCTCACTCCTTTATCTCACCCTCCTTCATTGCTTCAGAAAATATGGGGCTACCTTATTGGGTATTTTCAGTCTCCTTGAATGGAAGTATGTGTGATTGGCTGGCCCAGGTCCTTCCCCTGAATAAGCAGGAGAGAGAATTGGTCTTAGATGATTAGATGATTATATTATATTGTACCTGTCTTTCTCACAGGTGCTTCTCTTGCCTGAACTCTCATCAAGCTTTCCTTCCACCTAACTATAGCTAGGTCCTGAGTGGTGAGAATAATGAATTTTATGAAGTTGTGGAATTATTCAAATTCACACTGCATATGTTTGTATTGGACTGGAAAACAGTTGCACGTTTTACCTAATTCTGTCTTCACAGAGTATGAATGTGTCGATTCCATTCACTTTCCCTTTCCTTGTGTGATTGAGCAGAATTAGAATCTGCCTTCTCTGACAGGGTCATAAAAGTTTCAGGCAGGAATATACCTGTCATACATGATTTTTAATACCAGACACTGAATTACCAGTTTTGAGTGTGTTTGTGCCTCAGTATGCCCGGGGTGCAGAATGAGCTGGGGAGGGGACAGTGAACTGAAGCTTTAAATGTTTAAGTTACTCAGTTTTTTTTTATGGGATTCTTGCTTTGTGATTCTATCTTTTATTCTGAATTTAACTACAATTAGTTCATATTTATCTGCTGCATATTTTTTCCTGTACTTTCTGTATTTCACTGAGTTGGGAAAAGCACATACTCCAACACTTTGCCAGTTATGTGACCTAATCATGTTTTCCTAAGTTATCCTCTGTACTCTTAATCTTAAGTGAGGGTGTCTTCAGGTCTCAGTCACAGGTTCTTATCTCTATTTTTTCTATATTCTTCCTCCAGGTAGTCAATGAGGATGAACACTGCACCAAGGTCAGCTACCATATTGATGTCAAATTCTTCAATTTCAAAAGGCTACAAGCCAAGACCCAAGTGGAGGGAGTGTTGGTGCGTGATTTTCTATTTGCAGATGATTGTGCACTCAATGCTGCCTCTGAAACAGATTCAATGATGTATGGATAAATTCTCTGCTGCCTGTGCTAATTTTGGCCTAATAATTAACACCAAGGAAACACAGGTGCTCCATCAGCCACCACCACACCATCCATGCATGGAATCATCGATTACAACAAATGGAGGAGTTTTGAATGATGTGGATAAGTTCACTTACCTTGGTAGTACACTTTCCAGGTATGTACATGTTGAAAATGAGGTTGACACACACATTGCAGAGCTAACTCAGTGTTTGGGAGGCTCTGAAGAAAAGTGTGGTAGAGAAGAGGTATTAGATTGACTCCCAAGCTGAAGATCTACACAGCCATTGTGCTAACCTCATTGTTGTATGCCTGTGATACATGGACAGTCTTCCAGCACCATGCCAGAAGACTAAATCACTTCCATTTGAATTGTCTTAGGAAGATTCTGAAGATCGCCTGGCAGGATAAAGTACCAGACACTGAAGTCCTTACTCGAACTAAGCTACTAAACATTCAAACTGTGCTTCAGAGAGTACAACTCTGATGACCACATTATTCGAATGCAAAAGGTATGGTTGCCAAGAAGACTATTTTATGGAGAACTTGCATGGGCAGGTAATCACATGGTGGTCAGGAGATACAAGGACACTCTCAAGGTCTCCCTCAAGAATGTTGGATTTGATTGTGGGACATGGGAGATGCTGGCACAGGACCACTCAGCATGGCATACCCATATCAGAAAGGGTGCTATTCTCCATGAGCAAAGCAGAAGTGAGACAGCACAAAATAAAGTAGTACATGCAAATTGGAGTATCCACCCCAAATGTTCACATGGACTATCTGTACCCAATCTGTGGTAGAGTAGTCCGAGCTCATGTTTGTCTGAACAGCCACAGTTAGACACATTGAAACTTGACTTTTTCATTGTGATGTCATTTTGTTCCTCTTAGAGAACAAAGGACAACAACCAACCAACAGCCATAGATAACTTCCAGATTTTCATATGGACCCTTAATCTCTCTGCCAAATAATAGAGTCTGTTGCAAATCTTTAGCTCAAAGAGCCAAAGGCATCACAAACTTAAAAAGTCTAAAATAAAATTTATTTGCTTACTCCAAAACCCATCTCTCTTCCATATTTCCCTGTTTCTTTTAAGGACACAATCACCATTCCAGTCACCCAGGTTCACAACTTCATTATCATCCTTAGTTCTTCCTGCTCCCACAACCATATACCCTATCCCACCCCCTTATCCAAGAAACTACCAAGTTTTATTTATTTTACTGGAACTCCATCTCTCATATCTATCCTCTTTTCTCTAATATAACTACCATCCTAGTTCAGGTATTCATCACCTCTTGTCCAATCATTTTCTGACTGAATTTTCAGTTTCCAATCTCTCTTTTTCTCATATTTCCTTAAGTTGACTTCTTAAAGCATATATGTTCATGTTAACCCCCATCTCAAGAACCTTCAATGACTTTCTAATTGTTGTCTGTAGGATAACATATACTCATCAGAATGATATATTAAATTCTTCAAAATTTTGCTCTAGTATGCCTTTTCTGGGCTTGCTGTCCATTATTACCCTTTGCATACTCTATTTTCTAGCAAAAAAAAATACACTACTTACTTCTCTCCATCTCTTCTTTTTTATAATCTTGCACATCCAGTGCTCCATGCCTGTAGTATCCTCCCTCCTTAGTTAAACCTCTTCTAATCCCTAGTTAATTTCTGTGATATCCATTTCCCAATTCCCCAGGTTGTTACTTTTCCCCCCTGAAATTTAGTTTGTATATATTTATCTGCTTATATATTATATTTCTCAGAATAAAAATGAATATATGCATGGATGAATATATAGGTACACACATACCTACCTACCTACCTACCTATATATATATATATTTATGCATGCACACAGAAACACATATTGCCATGGCCAGAAAATATTTTTGCTTTTTTTTGTTGTTGTTATTCTTTGTGACCCTACTATATTTTGTTGCTTCTTATCTACATGTGCAAAAATTCTTAGCTGTGACTGCCATGCAAGTGAGGGTGCTGTGTTCACATAAAATGTACTCATGATCTGATACATTAATAGTTCTCAACTCAAGGAATGGCCAAGGTTAATGCCATCTATAGTAAGTGGCTAATGTCATTTAAATATTTTTTCATCAAAGCAAGAGTGACAAAAAGGGACCAAATAGCACCAACTTGAGTTCACCTTAAATAGAAGTGACAGTATTTTTTCAGTTAGAAAACATGTACTTGCAAAGGAAGAATAAACTAATGCAAAATCAATCTTACAACTCATCTATCATCCTGAAGATAAGTGATTCACAGAATTCATTGCTCCCTACTCTGTGCCTAGACTCCAATGATCCCTTCTGATCCATTACCTATGTTTATCTAGAGATAGCATTTTCTTGTATAGACTTTAGTCATTGATTTTTGAGTCATAAGAATAAGCACTACTTTTTTGCTGGGCACAACTGCAAATTATATACAATTTGGTGAAATATAAGCCTTTATACTCTTCCTCTGATTTTATACTTTGAAACAACCTCACAGAACATTTCTTTGAGATGAACTTTTGATTCACAGGGAAAAGCAAAATATTTAACACTTTTAAGACACATGTAAAGTCTAAACGTCATCTTTTTTAATATCATTGCTTTTGTTTTCCAGAAGTGATAATTAAAAGAATTATGTAATCTTAATTACACCTTTGGTATTTTTAAGACTTAGAGGACAATGTCTCTTGCAGCATAAGATTATTTTGCCACAGGAAAAAAATGTCAAAATTAAGATTCTTTAGTAGTTTTCAGAAGTGAAGTTTCTTGCTTTGCTTAACATAAAAATTTAGAAAACACTAGGATTTGATAATAAGGTTTTTTTGTTGTTGTTCTACAATGAAACTCTTAATAAAGATGGGAGAGTTGTGTGTGAAGATGTTGAAATCAACTTACTGGAGCTGTTTCCAGCACTTGCTCAAATTGGTTTCAGCAAATATAGTTAACCTTTCAAGCAACAAGATGTGCAAATGAGATTATGCTGGAATGCCAACTGCTTTGCATCTAACTGTTAGAACTTTCTGAGACTTGTGTCTCTAGAATTTCTTTTGTTTCTAGGCCAAAAAATGAAAGCTGACTACTTTTAAGGCATGCAAATTTCTTCCCTTGTGGGCTCAAAATAGCAACGAAAATCCCAGGAACCAACTGGCTCTGTCTTTGAAAATCAAAAGTGACCAGATTATTTTATCTGAATGACAGTAAGTGATCTAGAAATGTAAATACATCTAGCTGATTTCTTTGGAGCAAAATTAGACCATCAAACAATTCCTCTGAACAGATTGCCCTTTTCTTTGGGAAAGTTCACATGTTCTTGAGAAGCTGATGAGAGCAGCAATCAAGTAAGTGATTAGTTCATTGCTATATTCTGATGGTGATTGGAATAGTTGTGGAAGTTTTTGGAACATTGTCAATCCTGAAGGCATTTTTCTTAAAAATGTGAAAAGCTTTTTGAAATACCCTGATACATACAGCTGAGTATATAAAGAAAATTTGATCCTAACCTCCTACCTCTTCCAAGTCATCTGAGTACTACGCTCAATTTAAAAGAAAAAATAAAGGGTACTAGCTATGTATTGGATGACAGTTTCCAGAAATGTGTTGAATCTATATTGATTGGAAATTCCTCAGTACCTTTTTTTTTGAAGTCACCAAACAGTTTCTGTTACTCTATTCTCTTTTCTTCCCCAATCCCAGACGTGAAATTGATATGACTGAAGGACAGGTCTGACCAAATTACTTCCCTGTTCAAAAAAATGTCAGCACCTTCCTTTTGCTTCCAGAATGAAATATAACCTCCTCTTTACTCTTCAGCATTTAAAATCTTCCACAATCTTGCTCTAAATTATCTTTCCAGATTTTATTCACATTAATATATTTATTAAATATGTATTTTAATCATGCCAGCCTATTTATTGTCTTAGGTGCCTGGCATTCCATCTTTTTTCTCCTGGTCATTGTACAGCCTGCAATGTTCCATCTCACTCTCACTTTCTAGAATACCTACAGGGATGTGCTGACAAATGTTTAAGCCCTGATTCTTCAGTAAAAAAAAAAAAATCAAGTACCCATGATTCATTTTAAATTTGACTTAAATTACTAACATTTTTCTGTATATCTTTCTTAAGTCTAGACAATCAACAAAACAAAATCTCAAGCCCTGATTTCTACTGTTTGCTTATTTCCAGAGTGTAAATGCTTACAATGAAAAATGTAAAACTGGTTCTCAAAAGCCTGTACAAACTGGCTACAGAGTACCCCTGGGCACAGCTGTATTCAAGAGTTAGCTCTAATTTACTTCCTATAAGAGAGAGCTTTATGGAGTGGATATTTTGTTAGTTCTCCCCAATGCAACTTAGCCCTGGCAAAATTATTTTGTATTTAATTTGTATTTATTCCTATGCATATTTAAACCTCTTCCTTCCTGTGTTCCCCACTAAGAAGGTAAGCTAATTGAAGGGAGGGACTGGTCAATTATATCTTTTGATTCCTAGAATCTCACATCATGACTAAGTAAATGTTTAATAAATATTTGTTGAATTTAACTGAATTGAAAATGAATAGTGACAAAAGAAGATTAGGGCCAACTTAACAGCAGCTACCTCATCGAATACTAATTTAATTTCTAAAATATTTATTAAGAATTTCCTTTATAGGGGAGCCAAGATGGTGGAGTGATCAATAATTGCTATCTTCCTCCCCTTGTTGACCTTGAAGAGCCCAGAGAATATCTCCCTAGGAAAAATCCTGGACCAGAGGGAGCAGCAGAAGGGATAAACAGTCCCTTAGCTTATAAGGGTAAGAAAATCACTAAGGAGGGTCCTTGTTGCTGTTGCTGAAAGGGACCAGTGCAATACCAGAGCTGTCCCAGACATCCCCACCTCAGCAAACTGGGAGAAGATCCTGAGTCCCAGGGGGGTAAAGCCTGCAGTTACCAGCTCCAGGAATCCAAGTGTGCTTCAGCATCCCAGGGAAATAGAGAAGACACTAGCACAGATGGGGTCACCAAGCACTGAGCCTGTCTATGCTCTAGCTCAGCAGAGGAGACCTCCTTTGGCCAGACCACCCATCTCACACACTTAACACGGCTAGCTCCAGGATAACTCTAGGGAAACCCAAAAAGACCTCACCTGGCCTCTGCTTTCTAACACCAGCCAGCTCAGCACCAGGTAAGCTGCAGCATTTTAGCTTCTAGCTGAAGGAACCAGAGGCCACAGCACACAAAGCCTCAAGTTTTAGGCACAAGAACAGTGGAACCGAGTCCCCTGTGCCCCAAATGCAGAGATCTACTTTAAAAGCCAGGAAAAGGGTGATCATCATGAGTAAGAAGCAAAGCAGAAGAGAAAAGACCATAGAATCTTTCTAAGGGGACAAGGACCAAAACACAAATACCAAAGAGCTCAGCATTGATCATTGACTTTACTCCCATCAGAAACTTCAGAAGGGAATATGAACTGCCCTGAAGCACAAAGAGCACTCTTGCAAGGGCTCAGGCAGGATTTTGAAAGCCAAATTAGAGAAATAGAAGAAAAACTGACCAATGATTTTAAAAATATGAAAAAAAGAAATCACAGAAGAATTTAAAAGAATAATTGTACAAATGGAAAAGGAAGTACAAAATGTAATTGGAGAAAATAACTCCATAAAAGCAACAATTGGACAGATGGAAAAGGAGGGGAAGGGGAAAGAAAATGGAGGGGAGTCTATAAGTGAAGTAAGAAGTAGTAAGGGAAAAGAGGATTGAAAGGGAAGAGGGCTGAAAGAAGGGAGGGAAGACTGAGGGAGGCAGTGGTTAAAAATTAAAGCTTTATTGTGGAGGGGAAGGGAGAAGGAAGAACTTAAAGCATAAAGGGGGAAAAGGGAATGGAAGGAAAGACACAGATAGTAATCATAACACTGAATGTGACTGGGATGAACTCTCTCATACAATGGAGATGGATAGAAGATTGGATTAAAAACCATAATCCAACACTATGTTGTTTACAACAAACACATTTGAAATGGGGGCATTCACACAGGGTAAAGGTAAAAGGTTGGAGAAGAATATATTATGCTTTAGCTGTTGTGAAGAAAGCATGGGTAGCAATCCTAATCTCAGACAAAGCAAAAGCAAAAATAAATCTGGTCAAAAGCGATAGGGAAGAAAACTATATCCTGCTAAAAGGCACCATAGACAATGGGGCAATTTCATTATTAAACATATATGCTCCAAGTGGTATAGCATCCAAATTCTTAGAGGAGAAGTTAAGGGAGTTACAGGAAGAAATAGACAGCAAAACTATACTAGTGAGGGAGCTCAACCTTGCCTTCTCTGAACTTCATAAATCTAACCTCAAAAGAAACAAGAAAGAAGTTAAGGAGATGAATAAAACTCTGGATAAGGTAGATATAATAGATGTCTGCAGAAAAACAAATGGGGATCGAAAGGAAAATGCTTTTTTGTCAGCAATACATGGCACATATACAAAATTGACCATGTACAAGGGCATAAACCTCACAATCCAATGCAGAAAGGCAGAGATAGTCAATGCATTCTTCTTAGATCATAATGCAATTAAAATTATATGTAATAAAATGCCATGGAAAAATAAACCAAATATTAATTGGAAACAAATAATCTAATCCTAAAGAATGAGTGGATTAAAGAACAAACCATAGAAACAATCAATAACTTCATTCAAAAGAATGGCAATAATGAGGCAACCTACCAAAACTTCAGGGACACTGAAAAAGCAGTTCTTAGGGAAGTTTTATATCCTTGATTGCCTACATGAACAAAATAGAGAAAGAAGAGTTTGATGAATTGGGTATGCAGCTGAAAAAGCTAAAAAAAGAATAAATTGAAAATTCCCAAGTAAATACCTAATTAAAAATACTGAAAATCAATGGAGATATTAATAAACTTGAAATTAAGAAAACTATAGAACTAATAAATTAACCCAAGAGTTGGTTTTATGAAAAAACAATAAAATTTTTAAAACTTTGGTCAATTTGATTACAAGAAAAGAAAGAAGAAAACCAAATTGCCAATATCAAAAATGAAAAGGGTGAATTCACCTCCAATGAGGAGGAAATTAAAACAATAATTAGCAATTACTTTGCCCAACTGTACGCCCATAAATTCGACAAACGAAACTAGATGGATGAATATTTTAAAAAATATAAATTGCCCACATTAACAGAAGGGGATGTTGAATACTTAAGTAACCCCATCTCAGAAAAAGAAATTGAATAAGCCATCAATGAATTCCCAAGGGAAAAATCTCCAGAGTCAGATGGATTTACAAGAAAATTCATTTAGAGAACAGTTAATTTCAATACTTTACAGAAACTTTGGGAAAATTAATGGAGTCCTACCAAATTCTTTTTATGACACAAATATGGTTCTGATATATAAAATGAGGAAGAGCCAAAACAGAGAAGGAAAATTATAGACCAATTTCTCTAATATGTACAGAAGCAAAAATTTTAAATAAGATATTAGCAAAAAAAAATACAGCAACTTATCATGAGAAAAATACATTATGATCACATAGGACTGGACAATGGCTGAACATGTTGTGGTTATGAATGTATTGGAATATTATTTGCAATGAGAAACAATGTACAGGAAGACTTGAGAGTGGCCTGGAAAGACTTATATAAATTGATGCTGAGTGAAAGGAGCAGAAGCAGGAAAACTTTGTACTCAGCAACAACTACAATGTGCTAGGAATTTTTCTGGTAGACTTAGTACTTCATTTCTATGCAAGGACTTAAAATCTTCCCAAGGACTCTTGAGACAAAATGCCTTCTTCATCCAAAGAAAGAACTGTAGAATTGAATGGCATATAGACACAGATCATTTCCTTTTGTATTGTGTTTTGTTTGATTTTGTTTTATGGTTTCTCATATTCATGTTAACTCATCTAAGCAATATGTATTTAATAGGAACGTACATGTAGAACCTATGTAAGTTTGTACGCCACTTCAGGGAGGGAGTGAGGAGGGAGAGTGGAACGAGGCGAGGAGAGGGCAAAAAAATCTAAGGTATATGGAAATGATTATCGAATCCTGAAAACAAATAAAATAATTTAATTTAAAAAAACGAATTTGCTTTATGCATGTTTCTGTGCTAGACACTGACTGTCAATATTTATAAAAGCTCTTTACATGCATTATCACATTTCATTCTAACTAAACTGTGTGAACTAGGTGATGCAGTTATTGCCCTCTTCATGTTATAGATGTAGAGTTTAAAGTTGAGGGAATAAAAGCAAACTGAGCAAAGTTCCTCAAATTAATAATTCACTTTGAGCTACTCCTCTAACTTGCTTTAGCAACACAGATAGATGGTCACAGCCTTGATGTTGCAGGACATGGCAACAAATTCACAAGTATTCTCCTTTTGTGTTCCTATTCTCTAAAACACCATTACCTGAGTGCAGTCTTCTGTTTTTCCACCTTTCATTCTGCCTTGTAACTGCCGGTCTTCTTTGTTCTTATCAAGATTTTTGACCTCTCAATTGAATATGCACTCGCCACACCCAGGCCATTAACTTTATGCTAGCTCTACTTTCTTCTCTTCCTCAACTTGACCATTTTAACTCTACACTGTACTCTTCTCTCAAGTACCTTGGTCCACTGTCTTATCACTAATTTACCCTGACCCATATTGGATTACTTCTATCATCTTCTGTCTTCACTTCTATCCATATCTTCCTGAATAAAACCCAAGAAAATCATTAAAACATGTGGACTAGGTTCACTACAAATTTATTATATAATCTTAACAGAGCCTTCAATGATACAATGCAAACTTTTTTTTTTACATTTCTAGTAGATACTAACTTATTTGACTTTTTCAAAACTTTCCATTTTATATTAAACTGTCTATAGTTTTTACTCATCCTACATTCTCAATTTTGAAACTTGCCACACATCTCACTAAAAATATTGAGGTCATTCACCATGAATTCCCTCTTCCTCCCTTCTGCTCATTTTCTATCACTAATATGACTTCCCCCACTATCTTTTCCTTCACCCCTGTCACACATGAAAAGGTGGTCTTTTTCTTTCAAAAGGCATACCCATCAATATGTAAAATAAGCCCTTTCCATCTAGTTTGTATTCTCCCACACCCTGCTCTCCCCCATATCCTCAACTCACTCACTTATTTTCTGACTCCCCTTGTCTGTTGACTGCTTGCCTACTAACTAAAAACATTTATTTGCCTCCCTCTCCCTCAAAAAACTTTTGCTTGATCGATCCATCTTCAATAGTTTTTATCCTATATCATCCATCTTCAATAGTTTTTATCCTATATCTCTCCACCCTTTAATGACTAAACTCCTGAAGAAAACTGTATACAACGAATGGTTCCATTTTCTTTAGTCTCATTCCATTTTAACTGAATTCTTACTGCTGACCTCATCAGTAAACCTAAACTAGTTCCTCCAAAGTTACTCATGATCTCTTAATTGCCATAATACCAATCGCAAAATCTTAATCTCCATAATTTTTTATATCTCTCTGTAGCCTTTCATACTCCAGATCAACCTCTTTTTGATACTTCTTTCTAGATTTTCATAACTCTGCCGTCTCCTGAATCTCCTCCTACCTATCTGACCCTGCTTCTCCTTTGTTGTGTTTTCATCCTGGTCATACTTACTAACTTGTGGGCTATCTTTCAGGTCTCTCTCTTAGACCTGCTTCTATCCTTTTTCTATACTATTTTGTTTGATGAATTCATTTTTTTCATGAATTCAACTGTCATTCCTAGGTAGATGATTATCAGTTCAATCTAAACCTTTCTCTGGACCTTCAGCCTTATACTGCCTGTTAAAGAGCTGAAAAGATACCCTGTAAGTATCATATGCTCAAAATATCCAAAACTGTACTCATTTTTTTTCTCAAAAAACCTTACCCTCTTCCTAATGTTACTCTTACTGTCAAGAGCATCACCATTCTCTCAGTTAACCAGACTTGCAACCTACATGTCACATTCAGGTTCCTTCTCACACTCTTGAAATCAAATTTGTTATTTTTTGTCCTATAAATTCTTCCTTCACATCATCTCTCATATGAATCCCCTTCTCTCTTTTGATGTTGCACCTCTGTGTGTAGTCCTTACTGACTGCAGAATTCTAGTTACCTTACTTGCTTCAAGTCTCTCCCTAATCCAATCTATGCTCCACTCAACTTTCAAAATGAGCTTCCTAAAGTCCTGGTCTGACTTTGTAACATCCCCATGTCTAAGAAATTCCAGTCCATCCTTATTGCTTACAGCAACAACTATAAAATCCTCTTTATAACTTTTAACCTGGACCTTTCTTGTCATCTACACTTTACTCCAGTCCAAATATACATTGATCTAATGATTCTGTTCTCCTTGATGCTCCTCAAACAACAACAACAAAAATTTCCATTTCCTGACCATGCATTTTTACCAACTGTCTCCTATGGCTGTAATTCTCTTTATCCTCATCTCTACCTCCTCGCATCCTTGGCTTTCTTCAAGTCTCAGCTAAAACTCTTTTCCAAACTCCCTTTTCTGGTCTTTCTTACTGTTATTTCCCTCCTTCTGAATTCTCCAAATTATTCTGTATATATCTTGCTCATATTTATTTGTGGCTTGTCTGCAGTCAGTCAGTTCTGAGATAACAAAACAGTATGTAATGCTTTTGCTTTTCTTTGTATCCCCAACATTTAACACAGTCTCTGGCACAGAGTTGGCACTTAATAAGATGAATGCTTGTTGACTTAACTTGAACATAGGTAGTAAGTGAGAAAGTATGATTTAAAGCTGTCTAAGCTGACTCCAAGGCCAGTATGCTTACCAGTGCAACATACCATCTCTGAGATAAAAAATATATCTTTAGTGATAGTGTACTCTCCGCTGTTATTTCCAAAGCCTTAACTGGAAGGTTTTAAGTTATGAAAAAGAATCCTAAAACATGAAAATAGCAAGTAGAACAAAAGATGTCTTCTAGTAAATGATGAAATTTATCATTCAAGTTCCTGGGAAAGGAAAGTGAGATGAAAGAGAAAAGACCCTAACAGTCAGAGACTTCCAAACTCGAGGAGGCTCTCACAGAGAATATGAGAAAGCAGGATGGGTCAAGAATGGGAAGTGAATTGGGTAAGAGGATAATATTGTTCTTTCCTACACTTTTGCTGGCTCCTCCGCTTCTTTCTTATACATGGTGCTCAGTACAATTCAACATCATTTATTATTCAATTATTTATTGTCATTTCATATCTTCTTATAACTACTCCTGCCATATGCAAAGTTCAATTGGTTCTGCTTACTTCAGGAGAACACATTCTATAAGAGCATTCTAAATCTGGCTACCTTGGAATGAAACCCCAGTTAGCCATAATTTGCTATGACATAGGGCATCTAGTTGCCACAGTGTATAGAGCATAGGGATTAGAATCAGAAAGATTCAACTTCCTGAGTTCAAATCTAGCCTCAGACACTTAGTTGTGTGACCCTGGGCAAGTCACTTAACCCTGTTTGTCTCAGTTTCCTTCTCTGTAAAATGATATGGAGAAGGAAATGGCAAAGCACTTCAATATTTTTGCCAATAAAATCCCAAAATTGTGTCATGAAGAGTCAAACATGACCAACAATGACCAAATAATAACAACAAATATTATGACATAACTAGGAATTATGACTAAAAAATCATTAGTCATAACCCCAAGCTATTACTCTGCTTATTTCATGATAAAGTTATTATATTATAACCAGATCTCATTATGACATTATCCAGGTTGCTTGTTCATTTGTAATGTTTGCAACAGTTTTCTTAAGAAAGTAACTGCTCCATAGAATGAAAAAATGGGGGAAAAGAGAATGAATGAATGCATGGATAAAAAAAAAAATAATTTATCAACTGTTTACTATGTGCCAAGCATTTGGAATAATGGTGAGGGTGTAAATGCAAAACTGAGGCAGTTTCTCCTCTCAAGGAATTTTTATTCTAATAGGGGACAACATATAGTGGAGTAGAAGATACATGATGGGGTCATATTTTGGTTTGATGATTGAGTTGAGCCAGTAAGGACTGACCAATAACAATAGCAGTATTGGTTTGAGCATGGCTACAGAGCTTGTAAATACTTGTTAGTGTGGCAGATGGCAAGAAAGATGGCCCAGATGGAATGTAACTCATTATGGCTAGTGATGGATATAGTGGGCCATGTAACACACATATTAAGCAGTGCTGTGAGAGACTTAGGTCTGGACTTTCAGACCTGAGGTTAGTCATGTGGCTAGATAGTGTTATGGTAGAGTTCCTAAGAATGAACCATTTTTGTTGAACAACTTCACAATATTGGATTGTAACAATAAATTATAAATGCAAAAAAAACAATCATAAAGAAAGAGCTATATGCAATACACAAGTGGAAGAATAAAGGTTTTCTAGAGCAGGCAACATCTGAGCTAGACCTTAGTGGATGGTTAGGATTTCATGATGTAGTAAGGAGAGAGAGATGGCATCATAAGCTCAGAAGATAGTGTGAGTGGATGATCAGAAATTACAGATGAGAAGCTATGGGTGGGGGTAGAGAAGAGCTCATTTTTGTTAGAGCCTAGAGTAGCACATGGTTGTCAAACATGGGAAAAATAAATTAGTAGAGTTCTGTTTTTTTTAAAGGCTTTTTATGCTTGTATATTGATGTGAAAGAAACTGATATCTTGACACTTCATCATGACTGTTCCAATTATCCCCTTTTCTTTGAAATCTGGTTCAAAAGTTACCTAATCTAGAGAATTCTTTACGTTATTCTACTGTGCTTTGATTATATTTACTGATTTGCATTCACTATTACTGTAATAAAGTATTTTGAGTTTCTGGCTTTTTGTGAGGATGTCTTAATTATCTCTGAATCTCCACAAAAGCTTCACACAGTGTTTTTCACATAGTAGGAACTGAATAAATATAAGTTAAAAGAATATTTGTATATTAATTTGAGTCATTCAAAAGCTTTTGTAATTGTAGGGCTAGAAATGAACTTCCATATTTCTTTCTGTCAATAAGGATCAGAGGTTTTCCCCAAATTCAAATAGATAGAAAACTACAATAGCAAATTTTTAATTCAGAGCTATGTAGAGCTGAACATAAGTGTTTGCAGGATCTTCTTTTATCTAAAATTTGCTTCTCTCCCAGCAATTAGCAGGGTCTTTCACCTAAGGATCAATGTGACAAGTTTTTGTTGAAATATTCCATTTATCTGAAAATGAGAATTGCCCCAAATATCTAACAAAACAATGAATGTTATTGTCAAATAGCAGAGATCAAAGTATTAATAACTATTGACCCTTGTCCACTATTTCATCAACATAACTGTTTTATGAGATAATCTGCACATGAATTGATAGAATCTGTAATGAAATTATGAAGTAGGAATTGACACAATTCTGTAAATATTGTTCTATATTACATCACATAGTTATGGTTACATAATCTATTTAAAACTAAAGAGAACATAATATTCTACTCTACATATTGTGTTTGACCATAAAGTTATTTTGTATGGCAGAGAAAAATATTGCTTACAGTAAATGTAGTCTATCATCTCTAAAACATATAATTAAGAGGTATCTTGACTACCTGTTAATTTTAAATATCAGGCAAAAAAATTAGAAGTATCAGATAAGGAGAAGAATACTTAGCAGGAGTACTTGTCACTGTCATACAGAACTTCTCATGGAGAGTTCACAGAGGGATTCCCAGTCGGCATCTTTTAGAAGCTTTATTTTTTAGGAGAGAGAATACTACTGAATGAGATACTAGAACACTGTGATTCCTCTTAAATATACTCAGCCAAACAATCCACACAGGTGAAGACTAAGTGGATAAAAAATGCCTATCATCCAGGTTATTATATGTTTATCCACACACATTTATTCATTTTTATATATGTGTATGTGTATATATGTATTGGACTACAATTTTAAATTGAGGTATGTGTCATCTGAATGTTTTATCTTTGAAGGAAATGCTAGCATCAATGAGAGTATAGATACATTAGAACTAAGTTTTGCTAGAATGATCTTTGACCACAATGTGCCTGGCTCCCTCCCTACCCTATGTCATAGCTATTCTTTTCAATGGTTATAATTGAACTTTCTTTTAATTTTTACACTTATGTAGAATTACTCTGGTTTGTGTAGCATTCTTTTTTTTTGAGTTGCAAAAATTTAGAACTATGTCAAAGAGGCAATGAAACCATATGAATCCTTTGAACAATCAATACCACTACTATGTTTTGTATCCCAAAAAGATCAAACAGAAAAGGAAAAAGACCCATTTGCACCAAAACAACTGCAACATTTCTTTTCATGGTGACAAAACATTAGTAACTGAGAGGATATGAAATGATGCTTAACTTAGAAAGACTTAGCTACTCTGATCAATACAATGATCCATGAAAAAACAAAACAAAACAGGAATCATGACAAAAAAATGTTTTCCACTTTTGGAGAGAAAACTGGTGACCTCTTAGAGCAGATTGAGCCTATGTTTTTCTCTTTTTCTTTCCTTTCTTCCTTTCTTTCTTCCTTTTATTTATCTAATTTTTTTGCTACTTAACTTATAGGGATATAAGTTTTCCAAGACTTCACATGTGTAATGAGCATCATATTACTTGCTTTTTCAAAGGGGGATAGGGGTGCCAGAGGGAGGAAGAAAATTTGGAAGTGAATATAAATTATTTTAAAAATATCATTATGTATTCTATGGGAATCAAAGAACGAAATCAAAGACTTGGAGTATTCTTTGGCAAACAATATATTGCTATACTGCTCATGGTTTAGAGTAAGTTTTTGTCATTGAAGGCAATTGAAAGGACTGGCATCTTTCCACAGAAAACAAGGAAATCTTTAAAATAATAGTAATGCCTAAAATATGTTGATCTTCATTTTATTTTGATGCTTAACAAATTGCTTTATATACATTATTTCATTCGTTCCTGACATCATCCTTCAGGGTAGGCTTTACAAATATTATTCCTATTTCAATGAAGTAGAACTGAGTCACAGACAGGTAAAATGACTTGTAAAAGTTCACAAAATGTAAATTTGTGAAAGTGGTACTTATCATCCAGTTTTCTCCAGAGCACTTTTGGCTATGACATTGTTTTACATGGGGTATACCTCTATAGAACATCTGTTCACTATGTACACAATACTTTTTGTAGTTTTTTACATAGCATTATGATGCATGGTCCATGGGTCTTGTTCTCAAATAACTTTCAATCTAGTTGGCAGCAGCAACAACAAAAACTATATTGGAACAAAACATTAATCCACAAATGAAAATGACGAGCAATATAAGACAGTAAAGTCAATATTCAGGTAATAGCATGTACTTTCACCATATTATCAATTATACTAATTTTTAAAAAAACAACAACATATTTGATGTACTAAAACTCACTCTCACTATATCCTATGAAGATGAAATATTACTGTGAATGCTGAAAGGGATTACCTTGTGTCTATACTTATTTCTGCATAATCATTCCAGTGGAAACCTTCAGTTAAAGCAACACAAGCTTCCATTTCTTACTTGCTTGTCTCATTACATTGAACAACAGGTCAACAGTGGTTATGCTACCATGTATATAAAAAGAGCCAATTTTTTTTTTATTAAGTAGTATTGTGGGTAAGGCAAATCCCAGAGTGATGGAAGTATGTCTTCAATTTCTTGATCCCCACCCCAAATAATTAAAATACTTCCTTTTAAGGCAATATGAATTACAGAATTTGAGAGCTGAAGAAGGCTTAAATACTAATCTAATACTAATACTAAATACTAATCTAATCATAAGACAAACATTTAAGGTTGAAACATACCTGAAAAGCCTCTAAGTTTAAACAAATGAAGAAACTGAGGCAGCAAAATGATAAGTGACTTCTACAGCATTTTAAACACTTAGCGTTAGATTTTCAATCAAGTCTTTCTGTCTGCAAGTTCATCATTTTGCCTACTGCAGACTCTCTACCTTTCTTCAGTTTGGCTATGAGGAAACTGAGACCCAGAAAAGTAGAGTGTTTTACCAAAGCCTTTTCTATTTTTGTATGACTATTGATTCTTATAATTTGCTTATAGTCTTTGAGAACAGGTCCAATTTCCAATGTGGCTTTGTATTCCTAGCATATGTCTGCATTGAATGGTAGGCTAGAATTATCCCACAATACCCTGTGTCAAATAATACCATTAGCTTTTTACCACGCCCTGAGGGGACAATTTATGATGATATTCATCTCTGAATATATGTGCTACGCTCATCTATGGAGCGCAACATTTAACAAGCAACTTGACACATAGTAGGTGCTTGGTAATATGTGTTGAATTGCCTTGGATTATTTGAATTGCAAAGGCATATTTTCTAGTTCTCTGCTTAGCTATTAAATACCATGAATGACTTTTCCCCTTGAAGGTTTTCTTTTATTGCTATGGAAAAAAAATCAAATAATCAGTTTTGTTATTCAGCTACCACAATGCACTTTCTAGCCTGGTTAGTGATATTTGAAAACAAGATGCCCCACTTAAGAAGCACATTTTATTATGAGAGCTACCCAGAGAAACCTAAAAATCAAAAGGATAATGTCAATTGAAATGCAAATGTTTCAGCCTAAATGATGGAAAACAACTTGCTCATTTACTCTTGGAAAATGAAATTTAGTTTCTGCTAGCAGGGCCTTTCTGAGAGACAAATTTCTCAGAATGATTCATACCTCTGACAAAATAGTCTTCTTGCAATGTATATCTACCATAGAAACTCTGACAGTAATGACATTCTATTCTGAGTGACTTTCCTTCAGGTAAACAAAAAAGTGAATATTATGACATCATATTAAGATTTTAAATATCATAATACAAAGCCATGTATTTAAATTTAATCCTTTTATGAAAAAGGAGAATGGGGGAGAGGAGAGAGGGCTGATATCTCTTTTTTTCCCTGAACATAAACATTGTGACTTTAAATAAGAGTAATACAAACAAAACATTGATGCTTTAACAGATAGTAAAGTTTACAACTGTGAAGAAAGGATATGAAATTTATCTTACACTACAGGAAAGTAGGGGAGACAAGTAGGGTGGGCAGATGATAAGAGGAAGGCCAAATGGTAGGAGGGGGTAATTAGAAGTAAACAGTTCTGGGGAGGGACAAGGTCAAAAGAGAGTATAGAATAAATGGGGAGCAGGATAGCATGGAGGGAAATAAAGTTAGTCTTACACAACATGAATATTATGGAAGTTTTTTGCAAAACTACACATATATAGCCTATATTGAATTGTTTGCCTTCTCAGTGGGCATGGGTGGGGAGGGAGGAAGGCAGATAAGTTGGAACTCAAAGTTTTAGGAATGAATGTTGAGTATTGTTTTTTCATATAACTGGAAAAATAAGAAATACAGGTAATGAGGTATAGAAATCAATGTTGCTCTACAAAAAAAGAGAGTATATGGGGATAAAAGAAGGGTGAGATATGATAGAAGGAAGGGCGTATTGAGGAAAAAGGTATTCACAATGCAAGGTGTTATGGTGTAGGGGGAGCAGAGAGTTAGGGAGAAAATTTGGAACTTAAAATTTTGTGGAAATGAATGTTGAACTAAAAATAAATAAATAAACATTAAAAAAAGAAAAAAAGAAAATCAAAAGAAAGTTTAAATTATAAAGCCATAGCTTTCTCTCTCTCTCTCTCTCTCTCTCTCTCTCTCTCTCTCTCTCTCTCTCTCTCTTCTGTCTCTCTCTCAATGTCTCTTTTTTTTTCTCTCTCTCTTTTTCTTCCTATCTCTGTCAGAGATTCTGAGATAGACAAGAGGCTCTGGAAACCCCTTTGAACTCTCCTTGAAATGTTCCTACTTGATCTGCATACCAGTAATCCTCTAAACTGACTGTTCATTGTATCTGGAGTTCTCTTGAGGCATCTACTTATTGAGGTCTGTGAATAATGAGGTTTGGGAACCATAATGAGGTTTGTGGTGCTCAGGACCCCAAAATAGCTACAGGCCAGGTCCTACCTAATGAATTTGACTTAAGATTTCTTCCAGTCAATGTAAAACAAAGTTTATTAAAGATTCACCATGTTGGGTTGATTGTTAAGAAGCCTAACTATTTGTGACTCTTGTATTAACAAGTGGGCCAGATAGAATCTAGGCAGGTATCAGATGATGGAGAAGCAGGTGGAGCAATCCAGAAGTAACAGATAAAGTAGACCTAGATTAAGGGTAACAGATTTGAGTATGAAAGGACATATTAAGTGGGAAGAATCAAGGGGAATTCAAGGAGATTCCCAGAGTTTGAACTCCATTATATCCACTCCAGTGTCAGAGCTGGATTTGATCTGAGTGCCTTCATGGAGGTGAGATGGAACTTATATACAGAAAGTCTGTGGGAAAGATCTAGAGGTGGTCTAGAAGTCTGGGAGGAGGATCTAAGGAGGATTTTGATGAGCCTGGGGTAACTAGTGATGTAATCAAGGATGAGAAACTGCTAGAGGCAATTGGGACATATCAGATGATGGAGAAGCAGAATATCAAGGGAACTAATGAAAAGAAATGCTAGTTGAGGTGGTCTAGCCCTGCCAGATATCAAATTTTACTATAAATCAGCAATCATCAAAACCACTTTTAACTGGCTAAGAGTTAGATGGGTGGAGCAATGGAATAGGTTAGATATTCAAGACACAGTTGTCAATGAATATGGCAATCCACTGTTTGATAAACCCAAAGACTCCAGCTTCTGGGATAAGAACTCAACAAAAATTGACAAAATATGCTGGGAAAATATGATAACAATGTGGCAGAAACTTGGCAAAGACCAATGCCTGACACTGTACACAAGAATAAATCCACATGGATACATGATCTAGGTATAAAGACTGATACTATAAGCAAATTAGGAGAGCAAGGAATAGTGTGTTTGTCAAATTTATGGAGAATGGAGAAATTTATGACCAAACAAGATATAGAGAACATTAAAAAGTGCAAAATGGATAATTTTGATTACATTAAATAGAAAACTTTTTGCACAAACAAACTCAAAGCAACCAAGATTAAGATGGAAGCAGAAAGTTGGGAAAGAATTTTTGCAACTAGTGTCTGTGACAAAGGCCTCATTTCTAAAGTATATAGAGAACTGCGTAAAATGTACAAGAATAGAAGCCATTCCTCAATTGATAAATGGTCAAAGGATATGAACAGGGAGTTTTCAGAAGGAGAAATTAAAGCTATCTACAGTTATATGAAAAAATGCTCTAAATCACTATTGATTAGAGAAATGTAAATCAAAACATCTCTGAGATATCACATCACACCTATCAGATTGTCTAACATGACAAAACAGAAAGACGATAAATGTGGGAGAAGATGTGGGAGAGCTGGAACACTAATTCATTGTTGATGGAGCTATGCGCTGATCCAGCCATTCTGGAGCGCAATTTGGAATTATGCCCAAAGGGCTACCGTAATATACATACCATTTTACCCAGCAATATCACTTCTAGTACTGTATCCCAAAGAGATCTTAAAAATGGGAAAGGGTTCCCACATGTACAAAAATATTTATAGCAGCTCTTTTTGTTTTGACCTAGAACTGGAAATTGACGGGATGCCCATCAACAGGAATGGCTGAACAAGTTGTAGTATATGAATGCAAAGGAAAACTATTGTGCTATAAAAAATGATGAACAGGAAGAGTTCAGATAGGCCTGGAAGGCCCCATATAAACTGATGCTGAGTGAGAGGAGCAGAACCTAGAGAACTTTGCACACGGCAACAATCACAGTGTGTGAGAAATTGTTCTGGTAGATTTAATACTTCATTGAAATGCATGGACTTAAAAAATTTCCAGTGGACTCTTGAGGCAAAATGCCTTCCACATCCAGAGAAAGAACTATGGAATGGGATCACAGAATGAAACAGACCATTTTCTCTTGTATTATGCTTTGTTTTGTTTTGTTTTATGGTTTCTCCCATTCATTTTAATTCTTCAACATGACTAAGGTGAAAATGTGTTTAATAAGAATGTATATGTAGAACCTATATAAGATTGCATGACATCCTGGGGAAGGAGGGGGCATGGTGGAGGGAAGTAGAGGGAGACAGGCAGAAAAATCTAAGATATATAGATGTAGTTGTAGAAAACTGAAATAAAATAAATTAATTAATTTTAAAAAATGAAGCTAGGAATTTTAAGCTTAGAAAAGATTCACAAGGGGACATAACAGTTTCCCCTTCTGAATATGTGAAGGGGTATTGTGGAAGAGGGAATCAAGGTGATATAACTTTTAGATTTAGTGTCAGGGGAGTGTTCCTAAATTAGGACTATGAGAAAGGGACAGTGTTAATTTGGTAGGTAATGGGTTTACTTAATTGCAGACCTTCAAACAGATATTAGATTACATGAATGCTTCTTGGAGTTGTCATAATGGGGATTATTTTTCAATATGGTTCAGACTAGATGACCACTCAAGTCTCTTCTAACTAAATTCTATTAGTCTAGTTTTCCGAAGCTTCCATTTTATCCTCAACACTACTACAAATTCACTTTTCTTAAAATTCTATTTTTATAACATTTAAGAAACTACTATGTATTACTACTACAGGATTAGAGATGGACTAGATCTTAGAAAAGAACAATACCCACATTTTCAGATTAGGGAACTAAGGCTCAAAGATCATAAATTATCTGTCTGAGTTTATATTATTATTATTGTCGTCATTATCGGTGTCATCATTATCATAGTAATAATGATTTGTTATACTATCGCTAATAATTTGCCATTTGTGTGTGGTAATAGCACTGCATTAGTAATATACTAATGTGTTGTTTTGCATAGTAATTTAATATTGATATATTGTGTTGATGCAGCACTTTCAGCCACAGAAAGGTCTTTATATATTCTTTTGAGACAAATGAAAAGTCTAAGAGACAGAGTTTCAGAGTAATTAATGATAAATTTGTTAATTAGGCTACTAAGAAATTATTAAATTGATGATTAGTGCTCTCTCGGTGACCCAAGACAACAACCATGGTGATCATCAAATGCTTACTTACCTTTAGAAAAGTGGGTGTCCCTGACAAGAAGAGATCAACTCTGACTGGCGAATAATCAGCGAGGAGCTGGACATATTAATAAGGAGGTGGGCTAAAATTCTTCAGCTCCTTCAGTTGAAAAGGACTTCTCATAAATCTCTGCTGCTCCCAGCACTCTGGATTAAGGAATCAATCTCTTCCCCAATCAATCTGGTTGAACAATAGGCAGTTTCTACGGTATAGTCCTAATGACTTTAGGACTGGAATTCACATAGATTAGATTCTCCTTATATTTTATTCAGGAATAAACTTTCCTGGTTAGGTGTATCACACCCAAGATATGAGAATGATCCCTCAGAATTAAACCAATATCCCCATCATTTTTGTTTTTCCAAGACTGACTAATTTAGATGGACTGGTCCGTAAATGAAGAAAATAGAAAGAAAAAAAAAAAAACCAATCCTAATTTAACAAGTGATTATAGTAGAAAAGAATAATTTCTCACATTATTATATAAGCCTCCTAAAACAGTCTTGTGAGATAGATACTACAGGCTTGATTTTCTCCTTTTTTATATAATACAAAAATGAAGCTCAGAGAAAAAAAAACTTACCTGTTGACTGTCAATGTCAAATGTCAAATGTCAAAGGTATTATTTAAATCCAGGCCTCTCCAGATTTTAAACTCAGGACTCTTTCTACCAAACTATATATCTAATAATTAGTCAATAAGCAACAGTTAATTAGGAGCCTACTATGTATATACAGGGGATTATGGTAGGGCATCTGGATACAAAGACAAAACAAAATGTCTCTACCCTCATGAAATTTACATTTTTTTCCAGAGGAAACAACAAGATATATATGTAAGTTTAACGAAAATGTATAAAAAATGTAACCTTCCTTTAGGTAACATTCAAAATTCTTCATAAAACTTCACCTGTCAAAGTTGATGTCCCACCACTCTCTTATGCTCTGCTGTTCTCTCATCTGTTCTCTACTATTCTGCCTCCCATTTTTCATCTTCCCAACTCTGTCTACCCTACCTTCATTCTTTCCTACTAACTTTTAACATAGGCTCACATAACTCATAAGAGTTATATTCCAGACCCCACTCAGGTCTTTCTCCCTTCGTGGAAATTTCCCAGCTACTCTGGCCGACAAGCCAGTCACTTCTTATGATACCGAAAGTTAAGTCCTTTATTATGACTTCTCACCTATACAATGGATAATTCTATTCTCATTGTTTACCATACAGCATCTGTAAGGAAGGTACTTTGTAAATTTTAGAATGTTATGTAAATGTGATTCATTATGATTCAGAACCTTTAACTATTCCCTCATTTTTATTGTATATAAATCTCATTTTGAATTGAATTCCCTCCCCACTCATACCATGAGACTTGTAAAAATGTAAACACTGTGCCTTATGTTTCTTTTGAATCAACATTCATAATTCTGGATGTCCAGAAGCAACTCAATAAATACTTCATTGATTGGCTTGATTGGCTGCCCATAATTCTAAGCTTACCCTTAAAAAATTCCACTCTATTTTTATTTTAAGCCAAAAGAAATTGTGCTTTATTTTATTTTAAGACAGAAGTTGTACATAAAGAATCTGGTCCCCTAAAATGTCTTTTTTAAATAATAAAGTTAAGGGGATTATTGTATTTGGCATGTGAGAGCATAGGCTATGTTTGCAAGGAATACTCTCTCTTTCATCTGAGTTAATTAGCAGCAACATATATTTATCACAGAGAAAATGAATGCTCTTGCTGAATTGCTAAGGGCATTAACAAATCATGAAGAATTTTGCCTCCAGTCTTTTTTCCTCTTTCTCTCCCCACCTCCATCATTATTTTTCTCATGCAGCAACAGAAAGTTCAAATTTGTTCCAAAAGAAATAAACAGATAAAACTTAAATGCATAAAGTGCCAAGAAAATCACTAACGTTCTGCATTGGCTCCTTGAGGGCTAAGATGGTATTTTTATGACATTCTACAGAAGGCATTTCTTTCACTGCTCAATTGACCCCAAAGAAGTTCTGTAATATAAGAATGGAGAGTACTTTATCAACAATATACCATACTGTGTCATTACAGAACAAGGATTTTGGTTTAAGGGATTCACTTAGGCAAGTAATACAATCCTATGTACTTGGGCAACATGTTTCTTATGCAGAGCTATAATTATGCCTGGAGCAAATTCAGAGGAGTTAGGGGGAGGAAGCATGGGAGTGGTAGATATGGAGCAAATGATAACCCCACGTATTATATCCCCCCAGAGATTCCAAACCTTGCAGATGAAGTGAGATAAAGAGTAAGGCACGTGGCAGTAATCAGCCACTAGTGCATCACAATACAAGCATAATCTCCCAGGATAAGGCCAGAAGATGGCATCTGTGGAATGGAGCACCCCTCTACCCAGACAGATGTTAATATCCTGTAACAATTCCTTACATGGTAGATTCTATTTTTCCTGATTTATTTTTGGGTTTTTTTTTTTTAATCCTAAAAATACTGAGCACTCATAAAGGCTCCATATTATGTAGATTATGCTGAAGGATGGAGGGTTTTGGTTAAACGTAATCTATTAGAAGACTGAATTGTCAAAAGAGTCCAACATCTGCTAACATGATATATAATTGAGTAATTGAAAATACCTAGAGAACAGGCACCATTTCTAAGTAAGTTATTATCATTTACCTTCCGCATAGTGTTTTCATCTGAAAAGAAGCATTCCCCCCTATAATTGCATTTTTAACAGTTTGAGCATGGGGGATTTTTATTTCAATTCCTATATAATTTATAACTCAATGAGTGATGGCAGGATGTTGGTTACCATATAGAGTATTTGAGTTTTGGAAGAAAATGTTCTGAGTGACTTATTTGAAGTTATTATCAGTTGAGGGCAAATTTTCTTATTAGGAAGGGTTGTTCCCAGGGAACAGGAAATAGAAATGATTTCCTCCCAGAACCCCTTCACAGATATTAGGTTGGCAGTGGTGCTCAGGCAGAAAGTGGGCAAGAAGGAAGAGCTTTTTTATCAGGGCTAGTTTACTTACTCTCATACGAACAGACAAAAAGATAATTGCTCCCTAGATATTCATCTAGAAAATCAGATAAATTTGGTAAGAGGAAGAGGGAAACCACTACTCCATAAGAGAGATAAAATCCAAACATAATTCCCACATTCTGCTGAAGTTGTTAGGCCTCAGGATTGGAGTCAAATATGGTTTTGTGAATGCTTGCTGGTATGATTCAGGCACAACCATTTGACTAAGGATGTTCTTCTTCTCTTAGCCTATGCCTGCATGTTCACATACAGTCTATCAGAGTATAAATGAGAAACTTTTTGATCCTGGAATGAGGTCAGGGTTTTAAGCGAGCACAAAGTTATATTTAACACATTATGAGAAAAAAACTTCTATTTGTTGGAGTGTGTTAAGTAGGCATCATCAATAGGGTTCATTTTCAGCCATTCTCAGTCATTTCAACTTAAGAAAACCAAGTTAATAGACTTTCCACTGCTGTTCCAACAAGATTATTACTTATAACCTACTGAAAGCCTCCCCACCCTCAAATCTAAAACTTTTGTTGAGGAGAAAGTTGGGAGAGCTGGTTCATATGTGAATGAATTCACTTAGACTTTCTCTGTAGTCATTGGGAGCCTTATTGACGCAAAAGCAGTGGGCCTGAGATTTGGCAAGGAGCTAAACAAAGGCAGTGATATAGGAAAAGAACTAGTCATATACAGAGAAACTGATGTAATTTTAGGATTTCTTTTGGGGTTTGCAGATTTTAGGGACGGGATAAGTACAAACCAGGTAAGGAAGATGCTTATAAGGAAAAGCTGTCATGATACAGGATAAAGAAAATGAATGACGGGATAGGGAGCACAGGATAAGAGGGAGAAAAGCAATTCTTTTGGTACATGTTTCATGATATTTCAAGATAAGGGAAAAAAGGCACTAGGATATCCTCAAGTTACAGGATGGACTATAGAATGAGTCTCAAAACCACCTCAGAGAGCCTGGGAAAGTGACCCTTACTGACCCTTCCAGGGCACCTTTGGTATCTACATCATTTTGGATTACATTTTCCCAAAGGGCTCATAGCCACTGATATTAACTATGTCCTGATAAGATCCTTTATGTAGTTACCTAGAACTTTATTTGCCAAACTTTATTTTTAGCTTTTTAATAAGCATTACCTTTCTACTCCTGATATACATCCATTTTTATGGCAAATATACCAATTAATATTGTATCAAAAACCATAAAGCCAGTTACATATTTTTTGTAATTGTACACCTTTGGATTCCTTGCATATTGATGGTCCTTTCCCCAGGGGTTGTTATTGTATAGTAATCACTTCGAATAAAACTTTATTGACCAAAAAAAACCCTTTTAGAGAATTAAATCCCTTAATTTTTAGAATTCAGATTTCTAGTTATGAAAGGCATAGAAATATAGGGAAATTTCAAAACCTGAAAAGTCTTTGCCAGTACATTATACACACACACACACACACACACACACACACACACACACACACACACACGTGTGTGTGTGTGTGTATGTGTGTCTATGTGATTAGGTAGGAAATGAAAAGTACTTTAGTCTCTAAGCTTAGTTTTTGTTCGGTTTTAGATTCATTGTATAGTAAATATAAAAGATACTGGTAAAACAAAATATAGCATCTACGGCACAGTTGATGCTCAGATGAGTTTAAAACCACAGAATCCTTTACTGGGAATTAAATGGGGTACCAAATAAACTTTCTGCCTTAAATATAAGGAAGGTATCTCTGATGGAGGTGTAGATTTAATAACTAGGAACAACTTGAATGATGAAAAGGAACTGTGACCTCTGATCTGAAAGTTTCTTTCAATAATACCTTCTCTAAATCTCACCACAATCTATTCCTCTTGTTCAAAACTTGCAAAAGTTTACTTCAGGGAGTTCAGTCAAGTGGCCTGAAAACTTCCTTCTTTCCTTCTAACAACCTGAGGATACCAGTGGAACAATGTGGTATTCCACTAGCCATAGTTTGTTTTTTTCTGTCTTCTTTTCCCAGTATATGTTTTCTCAATGACATATTGTACTACTGCCTTTTCTTCAGAATAATTGATCAGTCATATGTTGTAGACTGCTCCTCTCATTGCCTTCTATAGGATACTCTTGTTCTTTGGAGACAATGACATTTTAGGTTCCATTACCATAAAATGACACGCAGGATGTTAGTATTCAAAAGATGGGCCTTTACGTTTCCTGATTAGAAAACAATTTTTAAAAATAGCCTTAAGCCTGAGGGGGCTAGGTAGTGATACTCTCTGTTTCAAAGATCTAAATGATTTGGAATAATGACTATCATTGTATAGACAAAACATCCATTTCAATACTGGTTTAGAGAAGCTGACCAACTTCCTTACAGTGGGGGAAAAAAGCCTGAAAGGACTTTTCCATGGGAATACTCTTCCTCCATCACCCCTTTGTCCCATTTCTAAGTATGTTACACTCTCTTTCTTTTTTCTTCTTTAAGAGGTACAACAAAGAAAACTAGAGAATTTTAAATTAAATGAAGAGTGACTGACCCCATTAGAAGCCACCAATAAAAAAAAAGTAACACCCTTTCTAAAGATTCTAGCAAAGTTCTGAAGCAGAATGATGTATTCTAAATATGGACTGGGTGGAGCTGTTCCTGGCAATAGGTAAGAATGACCGCAGGAGTACTGGAATAACACAAAACAGTAACAACGTGAGACTAACAGAACAATGAATGGGGGGCATTGAATCTGTCAGGGACAATAGGTTACTAGAAATCATATGTCTGATGAATTCTACATGCCTGACAGAGTGTACATGACAAAGCCAGATCAGTTGGGAGTAGATCCAGCAAAGACATACCATGTCACCACAAGACCTTGTAAGCGCTGCCATATCAGAGATAATATTTATCCCTCCAAGTATATGCCTTGGCCACACATTGTTCTCTAATTATGTCCACTCTTCCCTAAAGAGGTTCAAGAGACAATACTTTCTGGTTAATTTAATCATTTTATTAAGAGAGTTAGAACATTTGTAAGAAAAGGATGGCCATTTGACAATCTCTCTTAGACCTAAGACAATCGTGGTGATGAGGCAGACAGGAGTGTTGAAGACAGATGAGCAAACAGGATGCAAGATGTGAGATATGAGATATATGACCAGCCAGAAAACGCTCAAGAAGATTATGCATTGATAATCCCACAGTGGGCTTATCTGTATGCATTCAAAAAGACACTCTGGACTACTTAACATTCCAGAGCAGCACTCCCCCTTCTCTTTTCTTGTTCCCCCTTCCCATTTCCTAAACTGTGGTAGCTTCCTCCTTGTCACTTATCCTTTCAAACTGTATATAGACCAGACACATAACCTGCCTCATTGCTCTGTCTCTCTATGGGGAGCAGGCCCCTCTGGACACTCTGGTCTTCCAAGGAACTGAGTCCACTACATGCATCATCTCCAGTAAATGCCTTTTCATAACTTGGATATGGTCTGAGCAAATTCTTTCAAGACAGACACTGTGATACATATGCCTATTCCTTGCCATTCTTGGTGAGCTCATAGTTGATATATCTTTGGAAGAGTAGGTGTTCAATGAGGGGATGAGAGTGACTTCATGTCACCCTTGGACAGAGAGATTTATCTCTATAGCTAGACCATCTCTAGCCTTTGGCAAGTTATTCAAAGAATTTATGCCCCTCCCAAGCATGAGTAGAACATGATGGCTACTCAACCAGTGTGGGGTCTTGAATAAGAAAGTTAGTTCAACTTCATTATCAGCAATGTCCTTCAAGAGACTGAATTATTTTTTAAATCAGAACTTTATAAGAAAGGGGAGAGAACTCTGGATCTTCCCACATCATTGGTTATTAATAACCATTCTTCTCATTAAATGCCATTGCTTTGAAATAATACTACTATTTAGCTGACTAACAAAATAGATAGATAGATAGATAGATAGATAGATAGATAGATAGATAGATAGATAGATATCAGTGGGAAGGTTTGTTTGGATGGAGTGAACATGGGCTTGGTAAGGCTAGTACTAACCAATTAAATATGCTAAAGTTTCTGTTTTCCACTGGGGAACTGCCAGGCCTAGAGGCCTGTGGGCTACCCGAATCTTCTTACCTCACCTCCCGAGGTCTTCGGTTGGCCAAACCGGATGCTCATATGAGAGAAGGGACGTTCCAGAGTCGAACAAGGGTTGAGCTTTATTACAGGGTTCTGGTTACAAGTGCAGGGGAATTCCTCCTTAGGAGGGATAGAAGAATCTCCCAAGGAGGCAAAGATCTTACAATAAGGGATTGGAAGTAGAAGTACAAGCGGGGAGAGAGGGGGAGGGGAGAGAGGAGAGAGGAAAAGCGGAGCCTTGTTGTCCTGTCCGCTCCGCTCCGCCCAAGAGCGCTTTCAGGCTTTCCTGATCCTACTTAAGCTCTGCAGCGGCATAGTTTGCATCTGAATACCGTGCCTGTTAGGTAACTAGGTATGCTCCAATCCGGGACAATCTCGAGGGCGGGGAGAGCTCTCTCCCATCACGTTTCTCACGGGAAGAGGCGGAAATACACGAGATAGCTCGGTTCACCTCGATTCCCAGCCGTTTCCTGGGGGGGGTCTCGTGAGAACTCTAAGATTTAGAAGTTCCCACCTTTACCCGCCCGAGACTGTCCACATGGAATTGAGCTTCCAACCCTAGCAGGGAACCAGACAATAGAATAGCATAACAACTAGACAATCAGGAGGACTTCTGATGCCCAAGACCCCTTGACATATCAACAGTCCTTTGTGGTAACCAAGAGTAAATCCAGCTGAACAAGAAGAAAATCAGCAACTCTGAAGCCAAGTAAGGTCATACCAGTTTTGAAACAGATTCTGAGTGGTTTATGGGCATTCAAGAGACATCCTTATCTTCAGAACCTCCCCTGACTGTTGGTTACAGGGCTCTTGAACACATCCTGTTTTGTGATTTTTGGAAACATCCCCTCATCCTATTGCTCATGTCTTGAACTGTGGACTGCTGTCAACCAAAAAATGTCTTCCAGTTTGAGTATCAAAGGGTAATGGCTCCAACACCTGGAATTCCTCAATCCATCAGTTTCCTGGATCTACTGCCTCCCCTTGGGAATGGGACTCCCTGCCTCATTTCTTTCTTGGACTTTCCCAATTCCCCACTATCCTTTGTTTGTTAAAATAAAGCAAAACAAAACAAAACAAAAAAAAAACAAAAGCACTTCACTCTTTCCAACTCCGCTTCAAACAGATGTGGACCCTAGCTAACTGTTCCAGCTTATAAGTTCCATCTCAGGAATAAATGTATTTATAATTTGTGCAAATAGGGATCAGATTCCAGTTCATTCTAGGCTCCCTTCTTGGACCTGGAATTTCTTCCATTTTGACAGTTCACAGGGATTTTTTATTTAGCAATGGAGATTAACAGAGTACCTTGAATGCCAGATTATCTAGATTTGCGCACTAACCTCTATAAAATATTACAAGTATACAACATGACCTTTTTTGGCCTGGTTATGACTCTAAAACAAACCAAAACTTAGAAATACATGAGGAATATTCTATATATAATACATGATTCTGAAGGTATTGTTTAAACTCCTACCTGCTTCAAAAATTGGAAGCTTGGAATCTGCATTAGGAATTTGAAATGTAGGTGATATAGTCACCATTCCAGATGAATATTCATTTTAAGGAAAGATGGATGCCTGTTTGGCATCAGTGAGTCTTTATGAGGTATTGTAGTTATGAAATAAGGAATGAGTTAGAACAGTGGACTCCAAAATGAGGACCCTGGACACTTAGAAGGACTTGGAATGAGCCTAAGGACTATGTGAACAACCAGTCTGAGGATGGGGAAACAGTATATCTTTCTCTCAGTCAACAGTGTGGTTCCTCACCAACACATCCACATGTATCTAATAACAATATCCAACATTACTCCACTTTGGCTTCTCCTGCTTCTGTGAAAATCCCCAACATGTGCTTTTTGTGCTTTATGTTAGGCCCTCTTGCTATTACAACCTAACCTCTACCCAGGTAGCCACAATAGGAGCTGCACAGATGCCAGTGGGAAAATTCTGTCCCCTCTACCTCTAGCAGACCAAAGCAATAGCTTCCAGATCACCTCTTGGCTTCTACTATTTAGAAGGAGGGGCTTTAGGTTTCCAAATGTTGATTCATGTCCTCCTCATCTTAATTTTAGGTGATATAAAGTGAATAATACTATATCTTTACACTATATTGTCCCCCAAACCCATTTGGATTCATAACTCTTTCAAGGACAACAGAGTTCTTCAGCATCATCCTCAATTGCTTACTTTTACGCACTCCATGTAGTCAAGAACGTTTGAGATCTCCGTAACATTTTTTTATCTATAAGAGGTCATATCTCTCTACTCCATACCCTTCCCTTTACTCATACAGACACCACCCTTTTTAAGAGCCTTACTAACTCTCATAATATTCTATTGATTAGTCTTTCTGCTTCAAGAATCTGCCCTGACCGATCTGTCTTCTGCATAGCTTTAGGTCAGAACTAAAACACAGATGGAATCATATTACTCATTTACTCAATAAACTATAGTGACTCCTTATTGAATATGGAATCAAAGATAAACTGTTTGTCATTTAAAACTCTTCATAATCTATAAAAATGCTTCCTCTTCTGTGTCCAAGCAAACACCCACAAAAATATAACTGAAATACTTAATATGAATTTTAAAAATTGAGGTATGATATCATCCATTATCGAAAAAAAAAAGTAAAGAAAGAAGAATGGATTTATATTGAACATTTTCTGCTAGGTTGAAGGCAGAGATGATTAATTTTGCTTTAAAAAAATTGAATCAGGCATGGTAAATATCTATAACAAAAGAAATGGAATTCTTACTAAAAAGTTCTTAATCATAGTGTTATAACATGTGATTGTTGAACTGTATATCTTCCAATTGAAAATTATTTAGAAAAAGAAATTTCCCAGTTGGCCTAGAAATATTGATCAAATAAATTGAGGAACTAATGCTAAGAAAAAATATTTTTATAAGATTATCCTCTCTTCCAGCATGTATACAGGAATTTTTTTAAATGAAGCAATAAAATCACATTATTCTCCCAGACATACAAAAATATGTAATAATTGTATTTAATGAGCATAACTTTTGTTCTATTAAAATATTTTAAAATATATTGATCATTGCTACATCATATTAATTTCTATTTTGCCAGTTATATTGTATATATAATATATGTATATATAATATTAACCCAGCAATACTTGAAGCAAAACTAAATAAATGAATTAATTAATATTTATAGGTATATATAAATCAGAAGTGTGTGATAAAAATTATTGATAAGGTACGTGATAGAAAAATTGTTGGAGACCATTGAGCTAAAATGTATCTATTTACTAAAGGGAGAACCGGTTAAAGCAAAATAGGTACCTGTTGCATAGCATGATTTGGGGGCTGAGAAGGACTTCCACCAAGGCTTTTTCAACTGTTCCCTGATTCTTGAAATTTTATTCTTAGATCATCATTCTTTTAGCTTAAACTTGTGGCTTTAGTTTAGAAGTAGATGTAAGTAGTATATCATATTTGTGAATTAATGAATAAAGCATTTATTATGTGCAAAATATCATGCTTTGTGCTAAGGATACAAATAAAAGAGTTAGTTTATGCTTTCAAAGAGTTTACATTCTAATGGGAGAAACACATGTAATGGGAGTTTCCAAGTGCAAATTGGATGGAAAAGTCTTTAGGGTGGAATGGTAAACCTGATATTAATGCCTTTTTTAATGTCACTTCCACTGATAAATCTGATATTAAATCACTCAGCAATGTGAAGGACTTACATTAACTTTAATTGATTTTTGATAGCTATTACTGTAGCATCTGTAAGATTTAAGATTAGTTGCCAGGCTGGCTCTCCATAAGGACTGCCTCCCAGAATGATGGCTGAGAGTACAGAGCAAGAAGCATTGATATTCAACATTATCCTGGGTTTAGGGCCATAAGATAGCTCCCTCAGAGTCTGAGAGAAGATATTATTCAAGGTATAGTGGTGGTTTCATTTGACTGGCACATACTGCCTCCGATTTCTCCCCCAGGATTCCTCTTAGTTAGGATGACTGGACTGCCTTATATATAAAAATTGTCTGTCATTTGGTGGGGACTGCTGGCTCCTTATCCATAAAAGATGTCTCTCTTGATTATAATACCTTATTCTTTTCTAATCATTGTATATGTTCTGGAAAATAGTGTGGAACTTATGAGCACGGATTTGAGAATCTATTTATTGTATTAATCTGATCAAAGTAACTAGACAAGTAGATAATTTATTTGCAAAACATTTACTAATTGAAAGTATACAATAGAAAAATCAAATTATCCATATATGTAGATATATACTATATATAATACAAATTTTATATATTATATTTTGCACATTAACTATTATGTGATATATATACACATGCAGTATATGTGTGTGTGTGGGGTGCAGCCAGGTGGTGCAGTGGTTAGAGTACCAGTGCATCAGTCAGGGGGACCTGAGTTCAAATCTCACCTCTCACACTTGACACTCACTAGCTGTGTGACCTTGGGCAAGTCACTTAACCCCAATTGCCTCATTCTGGGTCATCTCCAGTCATTCTGATGAATATCTGGTCACTGGATTCAGATGGCTCTGGAGGAGAAGTGAGGCTGGTGACCTGCACAGCCTAGCCTCACTCAAGGATTTGGAGATGAGGTCACTTCACTACTACAGGTAATACAAGTTCTTCAGAGACAGTCACAAGAAGCAACATTTATTATAATGCTATGTCCAGACTTGCAAGGATGGAATTTTATTACTTTTCAAGGATGAGTATTGTAACTATAGGAAATACAGAGCATTTTGAGGAGACAATGAGGAGGAGGAAAGGAAGACTGATATGCTTGAAGTTACATCTTGATACTCTTGATACTAGTAGAGAGAGACAGAGAGAGAAAGAGCGAATAGACAGAGTTATAGTCATCTATAGATGGATGTAGACATATTTATAGATATAATTTATTTATAGATAGATCTATAGATATAGATATCTATCTATAGAAGATCCATATGTAAATATATTTATCCATAGATAGTTCTATAGATACGTATTTAGTTAGACATAGATATATTTATCTATCTATACCTAACGATCCATTTTTTTTTAAATGACTAAAAAACAAAGTAACATGCTCATATGCATACCATGACACACACAAAAAGGTTTCTCTATGGAACTTTAACTTATCATAACATAGGCTTTTTCCTTGTCATAGTCTACTCTTATTCATTATAATATTCAAATTTCATAATATAATTTTAAAGTAGTAGTTGGTATAAAGAGGGAAAAGAAAGAAAAATCCCTCAATCACCACAAGAACATTGATTATTTAATGGCATATGGAGCATCGAAATATACTGTTGCTGTTTTTTAACACTCCTTGGGAACCAGGAAAGGGAGTTATGAATAAAGCCTTTAGATTTATAGAAATCTGCCACCAGCCCTGACCAGGAATTTTAAAGATTTTTAAGAGGAACTGACTTCCCTGTAATTTTTGAATGAGTGTGATAGAGACTTGGGCTACTGTCCTTTAAAAAAAAGGAATGACTATTATTTGATACATGATTGAGGGTCACATTTACCTTCCTATTGTCAACTGCAATCATTTGTTTGTTGGAATTGACTCCTCTTTCATTTATTATAATCATTATTCTCTGTCTAAGAGGTCAAGTACTTGAATTTTTTGTCTAGATGTGAACTGCACGGGGCTGACATTTCTCAGCAGGACCTTCCTCTCAGTCAGCAGTTTCAGAATAATACTTTCTAGTGAGACACAAGGCTTTACTTACACTAACTAATGATTATCCTTTACAAAAACTGCAAATAACACTTGAAGCTATGAAGTTCCTAATAGCTATTTTTCCCTGTTATTAAATAATATTTTGTTCCCTCTTTAGACTGACCATAATATATGAACTCTTGCCACATAGATATATACAAATATGCAAATATATACAAACATACACATACATACAAGTGCACAAATACATACAAACATGCCAGTTGCCATATCAATACTCTGAACAGTAGAATTTCATACATCTGAGGCCAGAATGACAGATCTTACATGCATATGTGGTTTCTTCAGTAATTAATCCTGACCATCACACACAATATCTCTTATCCACCTTGCCAAAGTGAAGGTAAGCAACTATGTTAGAAAAGTAAGAACAAATTGAATGTTCAAATTCAAGTGTAAACTTGACATTATTTTCATTTTTATTTTTGTCAATTCATATAAAATCCAGAATCCATTTCTATCAGGTCACGTGACTCTGTGCTGAGCAAAATATGACACTGATAATTTCTAGTGTGTTTTAAGCTTTGTTTGTGAACATTTCTCTACTAGTAAAGAATTTTTTTAAAGTATTGATAGTTTTTTTTAATATTATCTTTATTTCCAAATAGATCCCTTTCCTCTCCCCTACCCGCTGGGCGATATTTTGTCAACAAAAAATAAAAACAAGAAGAGGTACAAAAAAGCAGTTCAGGAAATCTAACAAATATGCCAACCATATCTTACATCATATCCAATGTTACATAAATGTTTTCCTTCTCTTCTCCAAATAATACATGAGGTCTTTTCATTTTAATTTCTGTCAGAGACAAATTATAATTGCAGTTTTCAGTGTCATTTTCTTTGCTGTGATCATTGTGTACATTGTGTTCCTGACTCTACTTATTTAAAAAATTATCAACTCTAATAAATCTTCCCATGCTTGTCCAAGTTCTTAATAGTCATTGTTAGAGTGATGAAATATTCTATTACAAGCAAACACTGCAATTTATTTAACCATTACTGAATCAATGTTTATCTACTTTATTCCCACTTCTTTGCTACTACCAAAATTGCTGACATTAACATTCTGATGCATATTGGATCTTGGAAAGGTTATCTTTTAGAAGAATCACTACCATCCCCTTTATAGTACTTATCAAGCATTTCCTAAATGTCCAACTCTTGTCCAGACTTTGTAGAGCACATGAAAGAGAAACATGATGTAGTTCATCAACATTATTACAATGCAAGAAGATAATACTAGACAGGTATAACAATCTGAAAAATACTATAATTAAATCATAAAATTGGTGATTCGAGAAACAATAATGAATCTGCTGGAAAGTACTAGTGCTAGGTACTATATAGTAAAAAAAGAAATATTCATAGAATTAGGTCCTTGACTTTAAGATATTATTCAGTTTGGAAAAACAAAAAACTAAAAAGTTAAACAAGAAATAATAGATCAAAACAAAAACATAAGAGATGTTAGAAGGTCATTAATTGTCAATGAATACAACAAACATTAAACTTGTTAATGTCTCAGAAATGGGCTTAGGTAATACTCATATTCATTGGAGTCTAAAGTAACCCTCACCTTAATCCTTCCCCCTAAAAAAAGCTATAAAAGAAGAAAAAAGAATAAGGATAGAACTACTGTTCCATTCTATGGCCACATTCTTTCTTCTATCAATATCAAACAAAGAAAATTTCCATTTATCTTAATTTTGGGGGAAAAACTAAGATATGAAATAGGTTTGTTTTTTTTTTTTTCAGATAACCTGGCAAATCAAAGCTTCTGGTATTGTTGTTTGTTAGGGTGCTAAGTGTAAGAGGCAAATGACAATTCATTTAGATCATTTCATTTAGATCAATCCATTCATTCATGATCTTAATCTTTTCTAATTAGCAATTTGATAATATATGCTGGGATATGAGCTTATCCTCCCTTTGGTTATACAGGGAATAAAAAGCAACACAACAAAAAGTATTTAAATAAATGTAAGATATTGTCATCACTATAATTATCACAAGTATTTAATTACATTCTCCCTTAACTATTTTCAGTAGTAACAATAGCTCACATTTATGTGTTTTTGTTCAACCAGGTATTTGAAACTATGAATATATTTCTCTAGGGAATTCATAACTCCCTCTACCAAAGCAAATCTGAACCTATCTTGTAACCTACTGCCTTAAAAAGTTTCATGGGGAGATATTTAGCAGACTTCTGAGGGTGGAATCAAGATATTGGAGTAGAGAAAACACTTAGCCAAGCCGTCCCAACATTCTTCTCCAAACAACTTTAAAATAATGCCTAAAATCACATTCTGGGTACTACAGTCAAGAAATAAATCAGAGTGAGATGTTCTTCAGACCCAAGACAACTTAAAAAGTTAGGGAGAGGGATCTGTGACATGAGACTGAAGGATAACTTAATATCAATATGGATACAACACCAATATCCTGACTAGGTGGTGGTGACAGAAACAGCTGCAGTTTCAGGAGCTCCCAAGCTTGATATAAGGGGACTCAGTAATTGTTCAGAAAGAGATTACAGTGGACCCCACTGCTAGCACTGAATGCAGGACTAGATATTGTTTGGAAACTCCTTCGTCTATACACACTTCTAGGTCAAAGTTAAATGGGGAAGAGGAGCATTTTCATTCAAGAAGTTGAAGGAGTCCTGAGAAATAGTATTGCCTGTGAACTGAAAGGAGCAAGGGACATGAGGATGCTATCATTTCCAGTCCTGAGTAAGCAGAGACTCTGAGGAATGGTATAATTTACAGTCCCAAAGGAGCAGGAACTCTCAGAAACAATATTGGTTGCAATCGCCAGGGATCAGAGATACTTATTAGTTAAGTACTAGAGTACAGACAAGGAGAATAGTGACCTTTCCATAGAAAATACACAGTTTTCCTCACATCACACTACCCAAACCTCCCAAACACTTAGAACTAGTTTTAAAAACAGCAGTGTGAAAAAGCCAAAAGTTTGAGACAGTCCCTTTATCCCTCCATCCTCCCATGCCAGGAAGAGAGTCCAAGTTTAGCATAAAGTTCAAAGTCAAGAAATGGACTGGAAAAATAAGAATTTGACAATAAAAAGCTACTATGGTGACAAGAAAGATCAAGACACAAAATCAGAAGAAGATAATGATATCAAAAGAGCTACCAGCAAACCTTTAAAGAGTAAAGGATAAATTGGAATGGTAGAGTAAAATATAGATAAAGAAGTTAAAATGAAGAAAAAATATAGAAAGGCAACAGTTTGGTAAAATAAAAAAGGCACAAAATTACTGAAGTAAATAACTACTTAACAAACAGAATTGATCACATATAAAAAGGTTATAAGAACTTCACTGAAGAAAATACTTGTTTGAAATTAGAAATGGGCAAGTATAAGCTAATGACTCCAGGAGACATCAAGAAACAACAAAACAGGCATATGGGTAGGCAGAGCCAAGATGGTGAAGTATAAACACAGATCTGTTTAAGCTCTCTCACCAAACACCTTAAAATACCTGTAAAAATGACTCTAAACAAATTCTAGAGTGACTGAAGCCACAAAATGAAAGAGTGAAACAGATTCCCAGCCCAAGACAGCCTGGAAGGTCAACAGGAAGAGTCTATCTCACCTGGCTCAGAATGGAAAGCAGTCAACCATGGACCACACTGACACAGATGGGACTGGAGCAGGTTTCCAGATTTCTCAGCTCACAAATCTCAAAGACAGTTTCAAAGGTCAGTGAGAGAGCTTCTTCATCTGGCTGAGAGGGGAGCATGGCTGGGCTCCAAACCCAAAAGCAGCAGCAGCCACATCTAGGCTCTCAGGCTAGAGACATTGGGGAAATCAAGTTGCTGATCTGGGTCTCAGTCTTTAATGACAGTCCTGGGGTGAGGATAAGCACTGGCATGGCGGAACTGGTGATGGCTGTGGAAAGGGAATCCTACTCTCAATTCCAGGGCACAAAAGACTGCTTGTTATTAGTTGCTCACAGACCAGAGCACAGACCAGGAGAGGAGTAAAAACCTCTCCCTTGACTATACCACTTTAGAGGAACTGAGAACTTTTACAGGCCCCTAGAGATATCTCAGACAACAGCTACATAAAAACACTGAAGCTTGGGGTAGTATACCCTCCACTTAACAAAGGACTCAAAAACCAAGTAATTGGGTGGGAAAATTCCCTAAAAGGGGAAAAAATAAGATGATAGGAGGTTACTTTTTTGGTAAAAAAGTATTTTCTTCCATCCCTTCAGGTGAGGAAGGACAAAGCATACAATTAGAGAAAGACCAAAGCATGCAACAGGAAGAAGATATCAAGGTCAATGCTCCTATATACAAAGCTTCGGAAAAAAATATATGCATTGGCCTCAGGCCATGGAAGAACTCACAATGGATTTTGAAAGTCAAGTAAGGAAGATGGAGGAAAAATTGGGGAGAAAAATGAGAGCAATGAAAGAAAATCATGAAAAATGAACCAATAGCTTGCTAAAGGAGACCCCCCCCCAAAATGCTGAAGAAAACAACACCTTTAAAAACAGACTAACCCAAATGGCAAAAGAGGTCCAAAACACCAATGAAGGGAAGAATGCTTTAAGAAACAGCATTGACCAAATAGAAAAGGAAGTCCAAAATCTCACTGAAGAAGATAGTTCTTTAAAAATTAGAATGGAGCAGGTGGAAGCTAATGACTTCATGAGAAATCAAGAAATTATAAAACAAAACCAAAAGAATGAAAAAATCGAATTCAATGTGAAATATCTCATTGGAAAAACAATTCACCTGGAAAACAGATCCAGGAAAGATAATTTAAAAATTATTGGTTTACCTGAAAACCATTATCAAATAAAGATTCTAGATGTCATCTTCCAATAAATAATAAAGGAAAACTGCACTGATATTCTAGAACCAGAGGGTAAAATAGAAATGGATTGAATTCACCAGTCACCCTTGAAAGAGACCCCAGCAGGAAAACTCTTAGGACTATTGTAGCCAAATTCCAGAGTTCCCAGGACAAGAAGAAAATATTGTAGGCAACTGGAAAGAAACAACTCCAATACTGTGGAAATACAATCAGAATAACACAGGATTTAGAAGCATCTACACTAAAGGACTGAAAGGCTTAGAATATGATATTCCAGAAGTCAAAGGAGGTAAGATTAAAAAGAAGAATAACCTGCCCAGCAAAACTGAATATAATACTTCAGGGGGAAAAATGGAATTTCAATGAAATAGAGGACTTCCAAGCATTCTTGTTGAAAAGACCAGAGCTGAATAGAAAATTTGACTTTCAAATACAAAAATCAAGAAAAACAAAAAAAGGTAAACAGGAAAGACAATAAGTCTTTCCATAAGGAACTCATTGAAATTGAACTCTTTACATTTCTATATGGAATAATGGTATTTATAATTCATGAGAGCTTTTTCAGTATTAGAATACTTAGAATACTTAGAGGGAATATATATATATATATATATATATATATACCCACATATATATGTATATATATATATAGATATATATACGTATATATACACATATTCATGCATACACATATTCCCTCAAGTACTCTAATATATATATATATGTATGTGTATGGGTATGTATACATGTGTATATTATATATGTGTAGGTATGTATATGGATGTGTGTACATACATACATGTGTATATATGTGTGTGGATATACACACATACATGCATATACATATATGCATGTGTATCCACATGCATATACACATACATATACACATATATACATACACACACAGAGGGCCCAGATGAGCTGAATATGAAGGAAGAATACCTAAAAAATCAAATTTACTGTTGAATGGAATATACTAAGAGTAAGAGAAAGGGAGAGGTAGAATATAGCAAATCATCTCACATAAAAGAGGCAAGAAAGAGATTTTACAATGGAGGGGAAGAAGGAGAGGATGAAGGGAAAAAAGTGAGTATCATTTTCATGGGATTTGGCTTAACTGTAGGAATGCAGGGGGGAAAGAGATAAGAAATGGAAGATAACAGAAGGGACAGCAAATTGGGGAAAAGGATTATCAGAAGCGAACACTATTGTAGAGGGACAGGTCAAGGGAGAAAATGGAATAAAGGGAGGGAAGGACAGGACAGAGGCAAATATGGTTGGTCTTTCACAACAAAACTATTATGGAAATAATAGGGGTTTTTGCATGGCTACACATGTATGACCTATATTGAATTGCTTGCTTTCTCAATGAGAGTGGTTAGGGAGGGAAGGAGAGAATATGGAACTCATAGCATTAAAAATGAATGTTAAAAATTGTTTTTGCATGCAATTGGTAAATAAGATATATAGGAAATGGAGTGTAGAAATCTATTTTGTCTTACAGGAAAATAGAGAGGAGGGGGATAGGAGAAGAAGTGGTGATAGAAGCAAGGATAGACTGGAGGAAGGGGTGGATGGGGTGCATACTGTGCTGGGGTGGGGGATGGGGAGAAATGGGGAGAAAATTTGGAATTCAAATTCTTATGAAAGTGAATGCTGAAAACTGAAAAATAAATACATTACATATTTTCTAAAAACATTGCATATGCTGTCAAATACAGATATTTTTTGCTGTTGCTAATTTTTTTCCTTTAAAATTTCCTTTAAAATCAATGGATTCTGAATGCAGATCAAAGTACAGCATTTTATTTTCTTTCTCATGGTTTTTCCCTTTTGTTCTGATTCTTCTCTCACAACATAACTAATATAGAAATATGTTTAAAATGATTGTACAAGTATAGCCTATATCAGATTGCATGCTGTCCTGGGGACAGGGAAAGGGAAGAAGAGAGAAAAATATCTAGAACTCAAAAATCTTATAAAAGTGAATGTTGAAAACTAAAAAAAGATTAAAAGCTAAGAAATACAATAAAATCCTTACTAAGTAAGGAAAAGGATAAATAAATGGTGCCATACACTGGGAAAAAAAGAAACAATAAAACAAAGGCAAAGGAATGGGAAAATAGAAGAAAATATGAAATATCTCTTAAGTAAAACAAATGGCCTGTAAAACAGATTGAAAAGCTTTCTTTTGAGAAATTATGGACTATTTGAAAGCCATGACCAAGGAACAACCCTAGAAATAATATTTCAAGAAATATAAGGTAAAACCACCCCAATATCCTAGAACTAGAGGGTAAAAAGAATTGTTAAAATCCAGTAAAAACACCCAGGAATATTGTAGTCAAATTTCAAATTATCCTGGTCAAGAAAAAAGTACTTCAAACAGCCAGAAACAAAGCATCCCAATATCATGGAACCACAGTCAGGATCATACAAGATTTAGCAGCTGCTGCATTAAAGGAGTAGAAAACTTGAAATATTATACTTCTAAAAGAAAAAGAGAGAATTATACCCAGCAAACCTGAGTGTAATAATTCAAGGAAAAAAGTGGATATTTTTTGAGAGAACTTTTAATCATTATTGATGAAAAGATCAAAACTGAATAGAAAATTAAACTTTCAAATACAAGACAGAAGAGAACTGTGAGATGAAAGTCATAAGGAATTAAATAAGGTTAAGTTGTTTACATTCCTGCATTGGAAGATGATATATGTACCTTTTAAGAACTTTATCATCATTAGGACAGTTAGAAGGATCATACATGGAGGATGTGGGAGTAAGTGATAATGTCGCGATGATATAAAAAAGAGGGATGAGAAAAAAAAAGAATACCTTGAGGGAGAAGGAAGGAGAGGAATAGAAAAATATTGTTTCAGACAAAAGAGGTATGGAGGAGCTTTTACAGTTAAGGAGAAAATGAGAGGGGCAATGCTTGGACTTAACTTTCATCTCATTTGATTCAAAAGGAGGTGTGTGTGTGTGCCTGTGCGTATGTGTGTGTGTGTGTGTGTGTGTGTGTGTGTGTGTGTGTGTGTGTGGTCATGAGCACAGGAATTGTATTGGGAATAGGAATCTATTATAACCAAGAGAGAAGTAGATGGGGAAGTGAATAATAGAAAGGGAAGGGATAAAAAGGAATGAGTAAGAAGAAAGGCAGTGATCAGAAGAAAAATACACATTAGAGGAAGTATAGAATAAAAAGAGAGATGGATAAACAGAAGAAAATGGAATAGAGGGAAATGCAATTACTAATCATATCTATGAATATGATAGGATAAATTAATCTATAAAACAGAAGTGGATAGCAGAATAGAGTTGAAATCAGTATCTAACAATATATTCATTACAAGGAAAACACTTTAAGCAGAGATACATGTAAAGCAAGATTTTGGAGCAGAATCTACTACGCTTCAGTTGAAGTTTAAAAGGAAAGAGTAGCAACCATGACTTCAGACTAAGCAAAAGCAAAAAACCAAAAAAAAAAAAACAAAAAAAACACCAAACCAAAAAAACCCCAAAAAGGAAGAAAACCAGACCTAATTAAAAGAGGTATTCAGGGAAACTACATCTTCGTAAAAGTTACCAGACAACGAAATAATATCAATACTTAACATATATACACCATATGAGGGGCAGGTAAGTGAAGCAGTGGATAGAGCACTGATTCTGGAGTTAGGAGGAACTGAATTCAAATCCAGACTCAAACAGTTATTAGGTATGAGACTCTGGGCAAGTCACTTAACAATTGCCTTTAAAAAAGTGCACCAAATAGCACAGCATCCAAAGGAAAAGTTAAATTAATTACAAAAAGAAATAGAAAGTAAATATATACGGGTGGAATTCCTTATCTTTTCCTTCTATGATCTAGACAAATCTATGGATAAAGTAAAAAAAAAAAAAGAAAAAGAAAAGTTAAGAAGATAAATAGAATCATGGAAAGATGATTAGACATGATAGAACTTTGGAGAAAATTGAATGGCAATAGAACAGAGTATATCTTTTCCTAAGCTTTATATGACACCTTCACAAGAGCACAAACCCTCACAATTAAAGGCAGAAAGCCAGAAATACAGAATGCATTATTCTAGACTACAATATAATAAAAATTACATTTAATAAAAACACATGGAATCGTGGATTAAAATTATTTGGAAACTAAGTAATCTATTTGTTAAAAAAAATGAGTGGATCAAAAAACACATCATAGAAACAATCAACAATTTCTTTTTTAAATTTATTTTCAGTGTTCTACAATCACTACCATATAAGTTAGATTTTTCCCTCCCTCCTTCTCCTTCCTCCTTACCTCCTCTGTCCCTCCACAAGACAGAATACAATTTTATATAGGTTCTACACTCATATTCCTATTAAAAGCATTTTCACCATGGTCATGTTGCTTAGAAGAATTAAAATGAATGGGAGAAATCATATAACAAACCAAAAGGTAATACAAAAGAAAATGATGTACTACATTCTGTTATTGAATTCCATAGTTTTTTCCCTGGTTATGGAACACATTTTGCCTGAAAAGACCATTGGGAATTTTTTAAGTCCTTGTATTTCAAGGAAGTTCTAACTCTATCAGAAAAAATCCTCATGCACTGTGGCTGTTGTTGTGTACAAAGTTCTCTTGTTTCTGCTCATTTCAGTCAGCATCAGATCATATAAGTCTTTTCAGGCATCTCTGAAGTCTTCCTATTCATCATTTCTTATAGCACAATAATATTCCATTACATTCAAATAGCACAATTTATTCAGCCATTCCCCAATTGATGGACATCCCCTTGATTTCCAGCTCTTGGCCACTACAAAGAGTGCTGCTATAAGCATTTTTTTACATGTAAAACCCTTTCCTATTTTTACGATGTCTTGGGGATACAGTCCTAGAAGTGATATTGCTGGGTCAAAAGATATGCACATTTTTGTAGCCCTTTGGGCATAGTTGCAAATTGCTCTCTAGAATGGTTGGATCAGCTCACAGCTCAATGAACTCTCCCACATCTTCTCCAACATTTAACATCTTCCTGTTTTGTCATGTTAGCCACCCTGATAGGTGTGGTGTGATATCTCAGAGTTATTTTGATTTGCATCTCTAATCAATAGTGATTTAGAGCATTTTATCATATGACTACAGATATCTTTAATTTCTTCCTCTGAAAACTGCCTCTTCATATCCTTTGAGCATTTATCAATTGGGAAATGATTTGTGTTCTTGTACATTTGACTCAGTTCTCTATGTATTTTAGAAATGAGGCCTTTATCACAGATACTAAATCTGTGCAAAAATTCTTTCCCAGTTTTCTGCTTCCCTCCTATTCTTGGTTACTTTGGATTTGGTTGTGCAAAAACTTTTCAGTTTAATGTAATCAAAATTATCCATCTTACACTTCATAATGCCTCTGTCTCTTCTTTAGACAAAAATTCTTCCCTTCACCATAAATTTGATAAGTACACTATTCCTTGCTCCACTAATTTGTTTATAGTATCACTCTTTATACCTAGATTATGTATCCATTTGCACTTTATTCTTGTGTACAGTGGCAGGCATTGGTCTATGTCCAAATTCTTTCACACTATTATCCAGTTTTCCCACCAATTTTTGCGAAACAGTGAGTTCTTATCCCAGAAGCTAAGGGTCCTTGGGTTTATCAAGCAATAGATTGCTATATTCAGTGAATACTATGTCTTGAGTACCTGAAATATTCCACTGCTCTACCCTTCTGTTTCTTAGCCAGTACCAAATGGTTTTGATAATTGCTGCTTTATAATACCATTTGAGATCTCGTAGAGCTAGGCCACCTTCCCTAGCATTTCTTTCCTTTAGTTCCCTTGATGTTCTGGACTTTTTATTATGCCAGATGAATTTTGATATTATGTTTTCTATCTCTAGAAAATAATTACCTGATAGTGGCAGTAAATACCCAAGAGCAACTGATGCTTTTCCATGTGCTTGTATCTGACTTTATTTGTGGCAAAAGTATCTTGTAACTGTGTTAATATAGTACCTAGATTTCTTTTGGCAGGTCGACTCCCAAATATTTTATAGTATCTATCATATCTTCAAATGGGATTTCTCTTTCTATCTCTTGCTGTTGGGCTTTGTTAGTAATATATAGAAATGTAAAAGATTTGTGTGGGTTTATTTTGTAACCTAACTTTACCAAAGTTGTTTATTATTTCAAGTAGGTTTTTACTTGAATCTCTATGATTCTCTAAATATATCATCATATCATCTGCGAAGAGGGATAGCTTAGTTTCTTCTTTGCCTATTCTAATTCCTTCAATTTCTTTTTCTTCACATTACTACAACTAACATTTCTAGTACCATGTTGAACAATAGTGGTGATAATGGACATCCTTGTTTCACACCAGTCTTACTGGAAATGCATCTAGCTTATCTCCATTGCATATAATACTTGCTGAAGGTTATAGGTAGATACTGCTTACTATTTTATGGAAAGTTCCATTTACTCCTATGCTAGCCATTGTTTTTAATAGGAATAGGTGTTCCATATTGTCAAAAGTTTTTTCTGCATCTATTGAGATAATCATGTGATTTCTGATAGGTTTGTTGTTGATATGATGAATAACGCTAATAGTTTTCCTAATATTGAAATTGTCCTGCATTCCTGGTATGAATCCTACCTGAACATAATGTGTTATTCTCATGATAAGTTGCTATATTCTTTTTGCTAAAATCTTATTTGAAATTTTTGCATCTATATTCATTAGAGAAATTGGTCTTTAATTTTCTTTCTCTGTTTTATCTCTTTCTAGTTTAGGTATCAAAACCATATTTGTATCATAAAAAGAATTTGGGAAGACTCCTTCCCCAATATTCCCACATAGTGTACAGAGTATTGGAATTAACTGTTCTTTAAATGTTGATAGAATTCACCTGCAAATCTATCTGACCCTGGAAATTTTTCCTAGGGAGTTCATTGATGGCTTGTTCAATTTCTTTTTCAGAGATGGGATTATTTAAGTACTTGTCTTCCTCTTCTGTTAATCTGGGCAATTTATATTTCAAAATAATCCTCCATCTTATTTAGACTGTCGAATTTATGGCCATAAAGTTGGGCAAAGTAATTTCTAATTATTGTTTCAGTTTCCTCCTCACTGGAGGTGAATTCACCACTTTCATTTTGGATATTGTTAATTTGGTTTTCATCTTTCTTTTTTTTAATCAAATTGACCAAAGGTTTATCAATTTTATTGATTTTTTCCTTGTCAACTCTTAGTTTTATTTATTTGTTCAATAGTTTTCTTCATTTGAATGTTATTAATTTCTCTTTTGCTTTTCAGCATTTCTAATTTGATATTTCATTGGGGATTTTCAATTTATTCTTTTTGTAGCTTTTTCAGCTGCATGCCCAATTCATTGATCTCCTCTTTCTCTATTTTATTCATGTAGGCATGCAAAGATATAAAACTTCCCCTAACAACTGCTTCTGCAGTGTCCCATAAGATGTGGTAGGTTGGCTCATTATTGTCACTCTCTTGAATGAAGTTGGTGATTGTTTCTATGATTTGCTTTATTCCACTCCTTTAGGATTAGATTATTTAACTTCCAATTAATTTTTGCTCCATCTTTCCATGGTCTTTTATTACATATAATTTTTACTGCATTATAATCTGAGAAGGATGCATTGACTATCTCTGCCTTTCTGCACTGGATTGTGAGTTTATTATGCCCTAGCACGTGGTGACTTTTTGTATATGTGCCATGTATTGCTGAGAAAAAGTTATATTCTTTTCTATCCACATTCAGTTTTCTCCAGAGATCTTTCATATCTACTCTATCCAGAGTTTCATTCACCTCCTTAACTTCTTTCATGTTTATTTTAAGGTTAGATTTATCAAGTTCAGAGACGGGGAGTTTCAGATCCCCCACTAGTATAGTTTTGTTATCTATTTCATCCTGTAACTCCCTTAACTTCTCCACTAAGAATCTGGATGCTATACCACTTGGAGCATATAAGTTTGGTAATGAAATTGCTTCATTGTCTATGGTGCCTTTTGGCAGGATATAGTTTCATTCCTTATTTCTTTTAATTAGATCTATTTCTACTTTTGTTTTGTCTGAGATTAGGATTGCTACCCCTGCTTTTCTTACATCAGCTGAAGCACAATATATTCTGCTCCAACCGTTTACCTTTACCCTGTGTGTGTTCCACTCTTTCAAATGTGTTTCTTGAAAACAAGATATTGTTGGGTTATGACTTTGAATCCATTCTGCTATCCCTCTCTGTTTTATGGAAGAGTTTATCCCATTCACATTCACAGTTTGATTACCATCTGTGTCTTTCCCTCCATCCTCTTTCCCACTGTTTGTGCATCTAGTTCTTCCTTCTCCCTTCGCCTCCACAATAGACTTTTAATTTTTGGCCACCTCCCACAGTCTTCCCTTCCTTCTTTCAGCCCCCCTCCATTTTACTCCCCTTTACCCTTACTACTTATTCCCTCTCTTTTAGCCTTCCCTCCCCTTTCTTTCCCCCTTATCCTCTTACTCCATAAAGGCTAGTTAGATTTATATGCTTGTTTAAGTTTGTTGTTCCCTCCTTCAAACAAATCAGATGACCGTACCTCTCAAACAATGTTCATCTCCCTCTGCTCTTTACCTCTACTGATATAGAATTTTGTACTTCTTCCTGTGATGTAATTTACTGTTTTCTGCTTCCTCCTTTTCACATCTCCTTTGCAATCCCGTTGCACGCTTAAATCATATTTTTCACATCACTTCCTTTACTTTATACCTGCTCCCTCTATCTGTGTATAGCCCTTTTATAATTCATAATAGATATACAATTCTCAAGATTAGCAAGTGTCATCTTCCCTTATAGGGAGGTAAAAAATTTTGCCCAATTTGAGTCACAAGGTTTTCTTTTCCCCTATTTATCTTCTTATGCCTGCCTTGAGACCTGCATTTGGAGGTCAAATTTTCTATTGAATTCTGGCCTTTTTATCAGGAAGGTCTGGAAATCCCTTATTTCATTGAATGTCCATCTCCTTGCCTGAAATGTTATGCTGAACTTTGCTGGGTAGTTGATCCTTGCTTGTAGTCCCAGCTCCTTTGCCTTACAGAATATCATATTCCAATTACTTTTATCTTTTAATGTAGAAGCCGTAAGGTCCTGTGTGTTCCTGACTGTAGCTTCTCGATATTTCAATGGTTTCTTTCTGGCTGCCTGTAGGATTTTCTCCTTCACTTGTTACTTCTGGAATTTCGCAACAATATTTTTTGGTGTTTTTAATTTGGGATTCTTTTGGAGAGGTGAATGGTGGATTCTTTTGATGACTGTTTTGCCCTCTGGATATAGTACTTCTAGGCAGTATTCCTTGATGATTTCCTGGAAGATACTGTCCAGCCTCCTTTTAAAATCATAGCTTTGTCATAGGACAATAACTCCTAAATTTTTTCTCCTGGATCTATTTTCCCGGTCAGTTGTTTTACAATTAGACATTTTACATTTTCTTCTATCTTTTCATTCTTTAGATTTTGTTTGACTGATTCTTGATATCACATAGAATCATTAGCTTCTACTTGCCCAATTGTAAATTTAATCAAATTATTTTCTTCAGTCATCTTTTGCATCTCCTTTTCCATCTGTCCAATCATTCCTTTTAAAGAACTATTTTCTCCAGTTAGTTTCTGTACTTCCTTCTCCATTTGTTCAATTTTCCTTTTTAAAGAGTTGTTCTCTTCGGTGAATTCTTTTTTCATACTTTTAAAATTATTGGCCACTTTTTCTTTTTTTTCCTTCTGCTCTTTCAAAAATTCTCTTTGTGTATGCGAGCAGTTCATAGTCCCTTATGAAGTCTCATATGGGAGTATAGTCTCAATATTGACCTCTTTGGTATTTGCATTTTGGTCCTTGTCCCCATAGAAAGATTCTATGGTCTTTTCCTTCCTGCCTTGCTTCTTACTTATGATGATGACACTTTGTGTATTGTGGCTTCTGGTTCTTTCAGCTAGATGCTAAAGAATGTGGTGCTGAGCTGACTGGTGTGAGAAAACAGAGGTCAGGTGAATTCTTTCTTTTTGTGTTTCCCCAGATTAGCCCTAGAGATAGCTTGTTAAGTGGGGGCAGGGGTGGTCTGGTCATGGGAGATATCTTCAGCTGAGCTAGAACAAAGGTGATCCTTGCTGCTCTGGTGTCTTCCTATTTTCCCTGGAATTTTGAGGCACGCTTGGGGTCCTGGTGTTTGTGGTTGTGAGGCTCCATCCCTCTGGAGCTCTGAATCTTCTCCTGATTGACTGAAGTGGGGCTGTCTGGGACAGTTCCAGTCCTCTGCCACAGTAAGAAGAATGCTCTTTAGTGATTTCCTAACCTCACATGCTACAAGACTGTTTGCCCCTTCTGCTGATCCCAGTGATCCAGGATTTTTCTGGGAAAATATTTTATGGTTCTTTCAAGGTCAACAAGGGGAAAGGGAGAGAGCATTTACCAATCACTCTGTCATTTTGACTCCCAGAAGTTCAAGTAGGTGACTTACAGGCATTTAATCTAAGGGCTGATAGTCTCAGAAGCAGTTGCTCCTGATACCTGGGGCACTAGTGCTCTCACTTGCTCAGCTTCCCTGGACTACTGCCCTGGGCTGCTATTGTGTCATGCTGCTGTTGCTTCAGAACACCCCGGGGCTTTCCTGCTCATCCCAGGTACAGCCAGGACTTGTTGCACTGTGCACTGTATGCTCCCCCACCCCCATGGAACATAACCTTCCCATTGATCTTCCAGTCTATCTTGGTTTGTGAATCTGTCATAGTCTGTCTCCTATTGAATTCTGTACCCCCAAAATTTGGTCACATTCTCTTTTTAGAGGTATCTGAAGGAGTTTGCCTAAGAGCTTAGGTGAGTAGTTGCTCTCACTCCACCATCTTGGCCCTGTCTCCAACAATTTCTTTAAAGAGAATGACAACAATGACTTGATATATCCAAATTTATGGCATTCAGGCAAAGCAGCATTTAGGTCACTAAATGCATACACCAATAAAAGATGAAACCAGCAGATTGACTAATTGGGCATGCAAGAACTAGAAGACAGAACAAATTAAAATCCCTAATAAACATTAAATTTAGAATATGCATTTTTAAAAAATCTAAATAAAATTGAAAGTAAAAGAAAAATGTGAATTAATAAATTAAACTCAAAGTTGGTATTATGAAAAAATAATAAAAGATAAACTATTAGTACTATTAATTAATTTGACTAAAAACATAAAGTCAAAATCCAAATTTCCCATAATAAAATGCAATAAAATGCAAAATAAAATGGTAAATGCACCACCAATGCAGATGAAATTATGACAGTTAATTAAATTTTGTCCAAATACATGCTAGTAAAATGAACAATTTAATTAAAATGGATGAATATTTCCAAAATATAAATTTTCCAGATTAGCAGAAGAGAAAATAGAGTATTTAAATGACTCTCACTTTTAAAAAAAAATGAATGAACCATAAGTGAACTCCTAATAAAAAATCTGTAGTACCAAAGAATTTACCAATCAATTATACCAAACATTTAAAAAACAATTAAACTCCAAGCTGTATTTGAAAAAAAAAAAAAAGATAAAGGAGTTACATTAAATTCTTTTCATGAAATGACTATAGTTTTGATCCCTAAACCAGGGAGAGCATTAAAAAGAGAAAGAAAATGTAGATCAATTCACCTAATGCATATTGGTGCAAAAATTTCAAATACAGTACTAGATATGTTATGGCTAGCTAAGATTTATCCCAGGAAGTCAGGGTTGGTTCAATATTAGGAAAATTATAAGCATAACTGACACTATTGATAACAAAAACAACAATGAAAATAATATGATGATATCAATAGATGTGGAAAAAGTTTTTTTAAAAAAAGCAATCCCCATTCTTATGAAACATACACACATGCACACACACACACACACACACACATGAAAGAATAGGAATAAATGGAAACTCTCTTTAAATAGTAAGTAGTATCTGTCTAAAACCAAGAGTAAGCATTATCTTTAAGGAGATAAACTTGAAGAATTCCCAGCAATTTCAGGGGTGAAGCAAAAATGTCCATTGTCATCACTATTATTCAGTTTTGTATTAGAAATGCTAATTGATAACAGGTCAATAATATCAAGGGAATTGATACAAAACAATGTGAAGGAAGGTGTTTTACATGAACAGACCTCAATCTATATTACAAAGTTGTAATCATAAAAAAAACAATCTGGTATTGTCTAAGAAATAGAATAGCGGATCAGTGGAATAAATGAGGTATGTGATATACAGTAACAAATGACCATAGTAATCTAGTGTTTCATAAAGTGAAAGAACCAAGGTTTGGGGACAAAATCTCACTATTTGACCAAAATTGCTGAGAAAGCTGGAAAACAGCATGGCAGAAAGTAAATGTAAACCAACTTCTCACCTCATCAATCAAGATAAGGTCAAAACAGGCACATGGCTTATACAGAAAGGGTGATTCCTTAAGCAGATTTAGAGAGGATTTAATAGTTTGCCTATCAGATTTATGGATAAGGGAAATATCCTTATTACCAAATTCCAAATAACCTTATGACCAAACAAGAAATAGAGAGCATTAGATGACGTAAAATGTAAAATGGAGGATTTTGATTACATTAAATTTAAAAGATTTTGTACAAACAACACCAATGCAGCCAAGAAGGAAAAGTTGGTATTTTTATTTATTTATTAGTATATTTTGCAAAAAGTATCTCTGATTAATGTCTTCCTTCAAAAATATGTAGAGAACTGAGTCACATTTAGAAAATATCTAAGTAATTTACCAACTGATAAATGATCAAAGGATATGAGCAGGTAGTTTTCAGAAGAAGAAATCATAGTTATCTATAGTCATATAAAATGCTCTAAATTACTATTGATTTAAGAAATGCAGATTTAAATAACTCTGAAGTATCACCTTATATGACAGAAAAAAATGATAAATGTTGAAAGAGATGTGGAAAAATTGGAACACTACTATAATATTCTTGGAAATATGAACTGATCCAATCTTTTGAAGAATAATTTGTAACTATATCTAAAGGATTATAAAAATATGCATACTCTTTTATCCCATAATTCCAATACTATATCTATATCCCATTGATAAAAAATAAAAGGGATGGGAAAGACTTATTTGTAGAAAAATATTTATAGTGCTCTTTTTGTTGTGGCAAAGAACTGGAAACTGAGGGGATACCTATCAATTAGGGAATGGCTGAACAAGTTGTGGTGTATTATTGTGACAGAACATTACTGTGCTATAAAAATGATAAAAAAAAAAAAGATGCTTTCAGAAAGAGCTAGAAAGATTTATATGAACTGATTGTAATGAGAGTTAAATATATTCCCTGCCCACTAATAGGCCTCAGGAGGAGCCCATTAAAGGAAACTTGATTAGAGGAGGCTTATTTTGTAGAAAGGTTCACACCTTTTGTTAATTTATAATGAGGCACTGGGTCACAAGGATCATGATGCCCTCTGGATCTGAAAAGTATATATGTATACTCTGAAGTGAGGTTTTGCTTTGGGGGCTTAGTTTTTGGAAGAAGGTTCATGTACCAGATAAGACTCTGGGTAGCCATTAAGGAGCCCCCTAATTTTGAAAACCCAGATATTGGTTCTTCTCTCTCTGGTAACTAAAAATATATGTAATGATCAGTTGGTTGGATCTGTCTCTTGATCTGTGGTGTTTCTATTGCTTATGGTCAGACAGTTAGAAACCCTGTCTGTTGGTCTTTATTTCTCTGCTTGTATTTTCTCTGTTGGTAAATGTAATTAAAGAAGATTGTTGACTCCTTTTAAGTTGTTTTCTTTAGAAAACAGATCTAAGAACCAGTGCTAGCAGGCCATCCTGCATGTGCAAGGGTGTTTGCTGCTACACTGATGCAAAGTGAAAGAGAAGAACCAGAAAAATATTGTACATAACAGAAATTATGTTGTTCAATGATTGATCTTTTCTTCTTGAAATCATGCTGGTTCTTTGTAATCAGAACTTCCATTCCTAGAACTCTATCAGTCACCTCTTTATTGATTCATTATGAAATGTTCTTGAGAATCAAAGGAAAATACACTGAACTATAATGTGGAGAGTCCTTTGATCTTCTTCTCTTCTTCTCCTCCTCTTTCTTCTTCTTGTTCTTCTTCTTCACTACTGACATCCATAGAATGGTCTACATACACTCTCATGAAGTACAATTATTGTAGTTATTATTAACCCATTTTATACATGATGACACAAAGTAGAGAGGATTAAGTAAATTCCCTAGGATTACACAGCTCCTGAGTGTCTGAGACATTAAACTGGAAGTAGTGTTTGATTAAAATGAAGATGGAATGTGATGCCAGAGACAGTCATGTTGTACTTTCTGAGGACCTTTGTTGAAGTATTCTACACCCTCCCTCCTCCTTGAAGAAAAGAAAAAGCACAAAATCAGTAAGTAATAGGAAACTGGAAATAGAATGATGATGGATCAAAACAATTGGTGAAAGGTTGATGCTGCAGAGACACATGGAACTAAAGATGAGAGGAGAGTAAGGAGCTAAGGAACAAAAAAGATCAGTCACTCACTGTGGAAGAGTAAAGTCAGTCCTTTACTTTGCTTAAACACATATGACCTGTACAAATCTGATGGAAGAGAAAGAGAAAAAGGAGAAAGAAACTTCAACTCTTTACCAATGCCCAAGTTCAAGGAAGAATATTATAGGTGTGGAGTGAGTATTGTTCCTTTATTAATGAGTGTTTATTGGCTGTTTAATGAGCTTGTGATGAAATACTTTCTAGAAACTTTGTCTGAGATGATAGAATTTTCAAACTACTATTCTAAGCATACAACTGTGCCTGTGAAATATGGACACTGTGATGCACTAAAGCAATATAAGGAAATGGGAAGTTTTATGGTAGATCTATATTAATTAAACTTCAGCATATTACTAACAATGACTTGCAGTTAAGAGATAGGCCTGAACGACACCAGTAAGGACATATATGCCTGGTTAGGAGTTGGGCCAGGCACATAGCAAGAGTGACAGACAGTAGATGGATATTCTGAATGCCATGTTGGCACTCCTTAGATATTAAAAGAAAAGAGGCAGTTCTTCAATGAATTAGGTCAGTACATTAAAGAGGATTTATAGAAGTACATGGACAAGAATTAAACAGAATGATAAGTGCAGTTGTTAGGTGTATTGGTAGAGATAGGAACCACAAAATTGAGCTCATAGATTTATCAAATAGAATCTAGACATTATCATCTTAACAAGCTGATGTAGACTAAATGATCATTCTTTTTTAAAAGCATAAATATAGCCTCATTGTATGTCATAATCACAGTCCTTTCTTTATAAAGACAATTTCTGTTAGGGGAAAAACCAATTTTTACATTCTTTGTTTACATTCCTCTTCAACAATAAGCTTCTAGATCCTAAGATATGCATGAAATCATGTCTTTGATTTTGTACCTATCATCATTAGCTTAACAGGTACAGCTTGGTCAAACTACATATATACAACAGTTGCCTAGTGAATACTTTGCAATATCCTCATATCTGCCTATGCCTGTTGCATCCACAACTGTTTCCTATTAACATAATTTACAAATTTGGAGCTGCAGCTTTAAATGTCATCTATTTCAGTCCTTGCTATGATTTCAGCGTATTGAGTTACATCTCAATACCCCCCAATTCCTCTGAGCCTAGGATTTATACATTCATATTTGTAGTAGTGACTGACATACACTTTCCACTCCTCTTTCTCTGGCACAAGGAGATGTGGTCTGAGGTTTGAGGGCAGTTTTTCTTTATAGAATTCTATTTTTTAAAAAAAGAGCTTTGTAAATTGAAGCCGATTTGAAGTCATCAATTCCTCATTCAGTTACAAACATTTCAAATGGCATTTTTCTAAGTAACAACCAAATCTTTTTCTTTTTCTTTTCTTCCCTCTTTTCCAAAAGCTCTGAAGCCATCCTGAGAGGAGCATAAAGTACATTGGGGGTGAGGGGGAGGGTATATAATGGAGAATTTTGTTTTACATTCAGGCCGCGTTGGCCATGTTCAATGTTTTTATTTTTCCTCAGGAAGCAGCAGTAAATTAGTGTGTTGGTGACATTTCGGCGATCCCATCTTTGAATACAAGTCACACCACATATTGCATTATAAATACTGACTTGCTTTCAAGTCCCATGTGTGCCTCTCATGTAGAAAGGAACTAGACAGTGTAGTCATTATTCAACTTAATTTGCAATATTTATTACCCTTGGTGGATATGAATGTGTTAGTTACATTCACAATAAATGACCTCTGGGGTTCTGAGATATGTATTGTGTTCTAAAAAAACTTGTAAGAAGTAATTTTTTTTCATCCTTCTATAAGCTTTGTGTGGGTCTACATTTTACAGAGAAATCAATGTTTAATTGTGAATTAACGGGCTGAAATATTATGCAGAGGATATGATGCTGTAATGTCAGGGTTATTTTATACTTGGATACTGAAAAATTTCTTTTCTGGCTTATCTAGCACATAAAGATAGAGAGGGGAGTGGAGGAAAAAAATTATATCTCTTGTGGGCAATACTTATTTATTCTCCCTTCAACTTACTTTAGTTCTAACTTTGCTTTTCAGATCTCTCTTCTTCTTAGAGCAATTGCCTAAATTCACACAATTGGCAAATAGTAGGACACACTAAAATATTCCCATTTTTGATTCATTGCCTTGCCTGCCTCCCCCTAGACATTTCTGAGTACTTGCATGCATGATGCTCCAAATTCTGATCATTATATTTTTTTCAGTGACCATTGAAACCCCCATGACCCTTCCCTTCCATGACTACATCTACCTGATGAACTAATGATTTCTGTTGGTGCTTTACATGTTCCTTTCTCATATTGAATTGTTCATACAATGTCTAGAATAAACACTTAATAAATGTTTACAATCAAATAGAATAAATATGTAGGCAGATTTCATTTACCTGCATTGGGATGTATAGAAGAGACATACATCTATCTGTATGTATGTCTAATGAACAAGTAGTTATATAATGGATATACATAATACCTAGGTATATAATGTGTATATACGTATGCATGTGTGCATATATATGTGTGTGTATATATGTGTATATATATATATATGTACATATATATATATACTTATGCATGTGTGTGTATGATTGTGTAGATACCTATCTATTCAATTTAATACTTTTTATACAGATTCTATTATCCTGTGGACTTTAGAAGGGCAATGCAATGGGAGAAGAGATAAGTAGAATAAGAGAAATTTTCTCTCTCTCTCTCTCTCTCTCTCTCTCTCTCTCTCTCTCTCTCTCTCTCCCTCTCTCTCTCCCCCTCCGTCCTCCTTCGCTCTTTCCCTTCAAATATATGCATATATAAACATATATGTGTAGTATACATATCTATACTATATCTGCATATTTTATACATGCATATAGGCATATATGACTATGATTAATTGATGAAAGGATAGAAAATTATCTATGCATGTGATATATATTTGCATGCATACATATATGCATGCATGCATATATACATATACACATGTTGGGTAGTATTCTTTAATTTGCAGAGTATACCTTTCAAGAGACCTTCTTGAGTAAAGGATGGAATTATGATACAATATAGTAAGATATTCATGCTTTTCTAGTGGAGTCTAGCCAAAGAACAAAAGCATATAAAGTTAATTAAATCTCCATGTATTTCTTCACAACTGTTCGTAATCTGACCAAAGTAATATTTTATAAGTAGTAAATATGAAATATTTTATATCTCATATAAATATGAAATATTTATATCTTCTGAGGAAGGAGAGTTATGGGAAAGATCCAGTGTTGGAAATTTCTTGTTATCAAGGGAAGAAAAAAAAGCTAATCTCAATATTGTGTAGAAGTATAAAGGACACAATTTTGGGCTGTCATGTCATAAGACAAACGAGAATATCCAGAATAAAATGAGGACTACTGTGAATTCAATCTAGCAAGAACAAGGAAAAACCAAAGAGCTCTAATTATCAAAGAAAAACTAATGATAATTAGAAGAATTTATAGTATTATTCAAGCAGGAAATACGGATTGCCTAGTAGGAATTATGCAGAACTCATAATCCATAAGATATATATGGTTAGAAAAAGAATTAGAAGGGACATCAGAGGTTATAGGCTCAAACTGTACCAAAGCAGAATTAGCTTTTGCAATGTCACAGATGAATTCAGCCTCCACTAGAAGACCTACAGGAAAGAGGAGCAGCCCATTCAATCTTTGAATAGCTCTATTTTTTTTTTTTGTTTTCTTCTCTTATTAAAATAAGATTCCCTTCTCTTTAACTTTAACTCACCAGCTCTAGTTGTATATTCTTGCTGCAAATAAACAAAAATATAACCTGTTTCTCATATTTAAAAAATTGCGCACACACGCACACACACACAAACACATATGTACTTTTAATCCCTAGGTTAGTAATTAATTTATCCGAGAAGAGATAACATGATTGCCCTCCTTTGATTAAGTTTAATTTCTCATCAATGAACATTCTAAATTATGGTGCTCAGAACTAAATACAACACTTCAATATAATCAGGAGAGAGGATAGCAAGACTTTCATCTTCTTCATTTTTGATACCAGAATTTTATGAATTCATCCTAACATTTCATTAGCATTTTTTATGTGCATTCTCATTGTTTGTTCCCATAAACTGTGGAGTCCACTAAATCGTCCAAGCCTTTTCTCCCTTATGGCATACTTATGCAATTCAATTTTCAACTCAAATGTATGGTTTCCTATTTGCTTCTATTGCTTCTTATCTTACTAGATTTGGCCCATCACACTAGCCTGTTGAGATATTTATGGATACTTACACTCCCATCTATCATATTAGTTATACCTTCCAAGTTCATAGTATATGCATATTTCATAAAAGTGCTATTTATGACACCATTCAAATCACTGACCTAAGAAATGTTGAATGAGAATGTCAAAGACATATCCTTTGAATATTCTAGTAAATATTTTAATACAGGAATACATTGATGAATTCATCAACACCTTTTGTATCTTGCCATTCAACCTGCCCTAAATCCACTTAATTTCACTGATAATGACTTTGTGAAATGCTAGACTAAAATCTAGATATATTCTCATATTTTCTTCTCTCTCTCTCTCTCTCTCTCTCTCTCTCTCTCTCTCTCTCTCTCTGTCTCTCTCTCTCCCTCTCTCTCTCTGTCTCTCTCTCTCTTCCTCTTTCTCTCTCCATATATAAACAAATATATACATACAAATATACATACATATATGTATACACATACATACACACACGTATAAATCTATTTCCTCTATATCAACCACCCTATTCCCTATGCAATACTCTTTTTTTTTTGACTGGCAGTTAGATGGAAATATATGGGTGTTTAATTAATTTATTACACATACATATAAAATAAATATGTGAACATTTAATATATACATATAATACATATATCTGTATTTATTATATGTAAAATATAATAAATTAAAAACACACACATATATAGTTCCCTTTCACCTACCAGTTCAATAAAGAGAATATTTATTATCAGGAAACCTGGGTTCAGTTCTTCCTGCAGACCCTTAATAGCTGTGTGACCATGACTAAGTCCAAGTCCTTTCACCTCTCGAAGACTGTCTCCTCCTCTGTGAAAAAAATGATTTTAATACTTGAACTGCTTCTATTTGTTGTAAGAAATTTGCCTTGCAAACTTCAAAGTGGCAACAATTACTAATCCTATCAAAAAAGGTAACAAAGTTAGTCTGTAATAATTTATAATTATAACATTAATAATCTAAACCTAGAGAGGTAGCATGGCATAGTCAATAGAGAACTGATTTTGGAGACAAGAAGGCCTGATCACACAATATCTGTGTGACCATAGGCATGTCATGTAAGTTGTCTGTGCCCCATAAGCTCTCTAAGACTATAATGATACAGAAAAATTGGAGGTGTGCAATGGTAGAGGAAGTTTCCTCGTAGTATATTCCTATGAAATCAAATATTGGCTAAACAAAACAACAGCTTTTTCTATTTAAGAAAAAGAGATTTTCATAAAACCATGCTGACTGATTGCCATTTTTATGATGAAAAATTATCCCATTAATTTATATGTTCAAAAAATTTTCCATGTTAAATTAAAGGCATTTTTAATAAACAATTGACCTGTTTTACCTTTTTAGAAATTGAGACATCTGCCAATTTCCAGTCTGTTGGCCTGTAGTGCCTCTCCTATAGTCTATGATTTTTCAAAGATCATTGACATTTATTTGTCACTTCATATCAGCACATTGTTTTGAGACTTTGAAGAACAACTTCTTTGGGCCAGTGATGAACTCCTTGATAGCAGCTATCTTCCTACTCCTTTCCTTACTTTGGGGTTCAATTCTGTGTTACAATTTCCGTTCAGAGGCAGCTGATAACACAATGATTATAATACTGAATTTGGAGTCTGGAAGTCCTAAATTCAAATCTGACTTCAGACATTTCATTCTGTTTACATTAGCTGCCTCAATTGATTAATGAAACCTACATCACAGGGCTACTGTAAGGATCAAAGGAGAAAATACTTTTTAAAAGTACATAAATGATTGTTCTTTTCTCTTGAGTTCCTCATTTGCTTTATCCTTTCTAGTTCAAAGACCAATATCTCATCTATGAAATGAAAGGGTTGAAAGAGATGACTTCTGAGTTCACTCTAGTAGGTTTAAATTTACGATGCTATAATGCTGGGTCAAGAAAAGATACTAAAGAGGATTTCTGGTTCCAGGATCAAAGATGGTGGAGTGATTGGTAATTGCTACCTTCCTCCCCTAGCTGACCTTGAAGAAAGCAGAGAATATCTCCCTGGAAAAAACCCTGAAACAGTGGGAGCAGCAGAAATGGTAAATAGACACTTAGCACATGAGGCTAGGAAAATCCCTAAGGAGGGACCCTCTTGCTGTGGCTGAAGGGGACCAGTGCAGAACCAGAGCTGCCCCAGGCAGCCCCACCTCAGCAAACTGGGAGAAGGTCCTGAGCCCCACCCAGGTAAAGCCTGCAACCACCAACATCAGGAATTCAGGCATGCCTCAGTACCCAAAGGGAATAGGGAAGACACTAATACAGACAGGATCACCAAGCACTGAGCTTGTCTATGCTTTAGCTCAGCAGAGGAGACCCCTTGTGGCCAGATGGCCCATCCCCCACACTTAACTCAGCTAGCTCCAGGGTAACTCTAGGGAAAACCGAAAAGACCTCACCTGGCCTCTGCTTTCCAACACCAGCCAGCTCAGCACCAGGCAAGCTATAGCATTTTAGCTTCTAGCTGAAAGAACCAGAAGAGACAACACACAAATCCTCAAGTTTGGGGCACAACTGTGAGACAGAGCCCCCTATGCCCCAGAAGCAGAGATCTACTTAAAAGCCAGGGAAAATGTTATTATCATAAGTAAGAAGCAATTCAGAAAAGAAAAACCATAGAATCTTTCTATGAAGACAAGGACCAAAGCACAAACACCAAAGAGGTCAGCATTGAGACCACACTCTCATCTGAAACTTCAAAAGGGAATATGAACTGATCTGCAGCACAAAGAGTATTCTTAGAAGAGCTCAGGAAGGATTTTAAAAACCAAATTAGAGAAATAGAAGAAAACCTGACCAATGATTTTAAAATTATGAAAAAAGAAATCACAGAAGAGTTTAAAAAACAACTCTTCAAAAAGGAAAATTGGACAAATGGAAAAGGAAGTACAAAACCTAGCTGGAGAAAATAACTCCTTAAAATGAACAAATGGACAAATGGAAAAAGAGATGCAAAAGTTAACTGAAGAAAACAATTTGATAAAAATAAGAATCAAGCAAGTAGAAGCTAATGACTCTATGAGACATCAAAAATCACTCAAACAGAATCTAAAGAATGACAAGATAGAAGAAAATATAAAATATCTAATTGACAAAACAACTGACCTGGAAAATACATCAAGGAGAGAGAATCTAAGGATTATTGGTCTACCAGAAATCCATGATGAAAAAAAGAGCCTGAATAATGTCTTCCAATAAATCATCAAGAAAAATTGCTCATAAGTCCTAGATCAAGAGGACAAAATAGTCATTGAAAGAATTCACTTTTCACTTCCTGAAAGGGATCCCAAGCTAAAAACACCAAGGAATATTGTTGCCAAATTCCAAAACTATCAAGTGAAGGCGAAAATACTATAGGTAGCCAGAAAGAAACAATTCAGATATGTAGGAACTACAGTCAAGATCACACAGGACCTTGCAGCTTCTACATTAAAAGATTGAAGGAATTAAAATACAATATTCCATAAAGCAAAGGACCTGGGACTACAACCAAGGATTAATTATGCAGCAAAGCTGAGTATAATATTTGAGGGAAGGAGATGGACATACAATGAAATAAAGAGAAGGACATCCAATGAAAAGGCCAGAACTCAACAGAAAATTAGATCTTCAAACATAGGTCTAAAGAGAGGCACAAACAGATAACAGGGTAAAAAAAAAAAAAAAGCAGCAAAAAACTTACTACTCAATATGGGCAAACTATTAACATCCCTATGAGGGAAGATGATACTTGCTAATCTTGAGAATTGTATATTTATTATGACATATAAAAGGGTTATCCAGAAATAGAGGGAGCATAATAAAGTCAATGATGTCATGGTAAAAATTTGATTTAAGAATGTGAAGGAATTGTAATGGGAGATGTGAAAAAAAGGAGTCAGAAAAAGGTAAATTACATCACAGGAAGAGGCACAAAAATGTATTACAGTAGCAGGAAAGAGGGTAGGGAGATGAGCATTGTTTGAGAGTTACTGTCATCTGACTGGGTTCAAGGAGGGAACAACAAACTCAGTTAAGTATAGAAACCCAACTAGCTCTATAGGCAGTAGGAGTGGAAGAGGAAATGGAAAGGGCAGGAAGTCTAAAAGGGAGGGAAGAAGTAGTAAGGGAAAAGAGGATTAAAAAGGAGGGGTTTGAAAAAAGGGAGGAAAGACTGAGGGAGACAGTGGTCAAAAAGTAAAACTTTGTTATGGAAGGGAAGGGAGAAGGGAGAACTAAAAGCATAAATGGTGGGAAAGTGGATGGAGGGAAAGGCACAGATAGTAATCATAACAGTGAATGTGAATAGGAAGAACTTTTGCATTAAACAGATACGGAGAGCAGAATGGATGAAAAACCACAATCCAACAGTATATTGTTTACAAGAAACACATTTTAAACAGGGGCATACACACAGGGTAAAGGTAAAAGGTTGGAGCTGAATATATTATGCTTCATTTGATGTAAGAAAAGCAAGCATTGCAATTCTAATCTCAGATAAAGTAAAAGCAGAAATAGATGTAATCAAAAGAGATAAGGAAGGAAACTATACCATACTAAAAGGCACTATAGACAAAGAAGCAATTTCATTACTAAACATATATGCTCCAATTTCATTACTAAACATACATTCTTAGAGGAGAATTAAGGGAGTTAGAGGAAAAAAATATTCAGCAAAACTATACTTGTAGGGGAACCTCAACTTTACCCTCTCTGAACTTCATAAATCTAACCTCAAAATAAACAAGAAAGCAGTTAAGGAGGTGAATAAAACTCTGAATAAGGTATACATGATAGATCTCTGGAGAAAACTGAGTGGTGACAGAAAGTAAAATGCCTTTTTCTCAGCAGTACACAGCACATATACAAAAAATTACCATGTCCTAGGGCATAAAAGCCTTCCAAGCCAGTGAAGAAGGCACAGATAGTTAACGCACTCTTCTCAGAAATTGCATGTAATAAAATGCCATGGAAAGATAAATCAAAAATTAACTGGAAACAAAAATCTAATTATAAAGAATGAGTGAGTTAAACAAAAAATCACAGAAATTATCAATAGCTTCATTCAAAAGAATGACAATAACGAGACAATCTACCAAATCTTATGGGATACTGTAAAAGCAGTTCTTAGGGGAAGTTAAATATCTTTGAATGCCTACATGAATAAAATAGAGAAAGAGGAGATAAATGACTTACTTAAGCATACATCTGAAAAAGCTAGAAAAAGAACAATTTGAAAATCCCCAAGTAAATACCACGTTAAAAATACTAAAAACCAAAGGGCAATTAATAAAATTAAAATTAAGAAAACTATTGAACTAATAATTAAAACTAAGATTTGATTTTATGAAAAACAAAACAACAAAATTGATAAACCTGTGGTAAAATTGATTTAAAAAAGAAAGAAGAAAGCCAAATTACCAATATCAAAAATGAAAAGGGTGAACTACCCTCCAATGATGAGGAAATTAAAACAAAAACTAGAAATTACTTTGCCCAACTACATAAATTCCACAATCCAAATGAAAAGGATGATTGTTTCAAAAAATATAAATTGCCCAGATTAACAGAAGAGGAAGTTGAGTGGTTAAATAACTCTGTCTCAGAAAATTATATAGAAGAAGCCATCAATGAAATCCCTAGGATAAAATTTCCAGGACCAGATGGATTTACAAGTAAATTCTATCAAACTTTTAAAGATCAGTTAATTCTAACACTATGTAGACTATTTTTGAAAATTGCAGAAGAAAGAGTCCTACCAAATTCTTTTTAGGATACAAATATTGTTTCGATACCTAAACCAGGAATAGACAAAACAGAGAAAGAAAATTATAGACCAATTTCTCTAATGAATATAGATGCAAAAATTTTAAATAAGCTATTACCAAAAAGAATACAGTAATTTATTACAAGAGTAATATGTTATGATAAGGTAGGATTTATACCAGAAATGCAGGGCTGGTTGAATATTAGAAAAATTATTAGCATTATTGATCAGATCAACAACACAATTAACAGAAACCATGTAATTATTTCTATAGATGCAGAAAAACTTTTTTGAGGAAATACAGCATCTATTCCTATTGTAAACACCGAAAGGCATAAGAATAATATATAATATAATAATATGTATTATATGTGTATGTAATCTATAATATATATAATAATAGGAACTTTCCATAAAATAATAATCAGTATTTTCCTAAAACCATCAGTAAGCATTATATGCAATGGGGACAAGCTAGATGCATTTCCAATAAGAGCAGGGGTGAAACAAGGATGTCCATTATCACCACTATTATTCAATATGGCATTAGAAATGCTAGCTGTAGCAATAAGAAAAGAAAAAGAAATTAAGGGAATTAGAATAGGCAAAGAAGAAACTAAGTTATCACTCTTTGTAGATGACATGATGATATATTTAGACAATTCCAGAGAATCAAGTAAAAAACTACTTGAAGTAATGAACAACTTTGGCAAAGTTGCAGGTTACAAAATAAACTCAGATAAATCATTTGCATTTCTATATATTATTAACAAAGCCCAACAAGAGACAGAAAGAGAAATCCTGTTTAAAGTCACAGTAGGCACTATAAAATATCTGGGAGTCTACATATCAAAACAAACCAAGGGACTATATGAACACAATTACAGAACACTTTTCGCACAAATAAAGTGAGATCTAACTAAGTGGAAAAACATCAGTTGCTTGTAGGTAGGCTGAGCTAATATAATAAAAATGACAATTCTACCTAAATCAATATGCTTATTCAGTGCCATATGAATCAAGCTACCAGGGGAGGCACCAAAATGGCGGAGTAGAAAGATACACATATGCTAGCTCCAAACTCACAGCCCATAAAATATCTGCAAAGAAGAACTCCCAACAAATTCTGGAGCAGTGGAAGCCACAGAACAATGGAGCGGAGATTTCTCTTCCAGAGAGCCCTGAAAACAGACACTAAAGGTCCGTCACTCACTGGCCCCAGAGTGGAGTCCAGCCCTACTTTGCAGCTCGGCACCAAGAGGAGCAGATCTGAGCAGGCTTCAGGGACAGAATCTCCAGCAGTCCCACAGGTACCTCCACCCACAGGCGCCAGAGGTGAGTGAGTCTCTTTGGCTTGCTGAGAGGGGAGCAGGGTGTCTTCATGGCTCGGGCCCCCTTGGGAGGCAGCAGCGGAGGCAGCAGTGGACAAGGGCTCCCAAAGCAGGCGGGAGCTCAGATTCATTGTTGAAGGTCTCCACATAAACCCCCTGAGGGAACTGAGCTCCATGTGGTGGCCCTGCCCCCACCTGAGCACCTGAACTTAATCTCACACTGAATAGCAGCCCTGCCCCCGCCCAAAGCCCTGAGGCTGGGAAGCAGCATTTGAATCTCAGACCCCAAGTCCTGGCTGGGCAGATCTGGAGGCAAGGTGGGTGTGGAAAGAAAACTCAGAAGTCAAGTCACTGGCTGGGAAAATGCCCAGAAAAGGGGGAAAAAAATAAGACCATAGAAGGTTACTTTTTTGGTGAACAGATATCTCCTCCCTTCCTTTCAGATGAGGAAGAACATGGCTTACCATCAGGGAAAGACACAGAAGTCAAGGCTTCTGTATCCCATACATCCAGAATAAATATTCAATGGGCTCAGACCATGGAAGAGCTCAAAAAAGATTTTGAAAATCAACTTAGAGAGGTGGAGGAAAAACTGGGAAGAGAAATGAGAGACCAAGAAAAGCATGTAAAGCAGGTCAACACCTTGCTAAAGGAAACCCCAAAAAATGCTGAAGAAAATAACACCTTGAAAAGTAAGCTAACTCAATTGACAAAAGAGGTTTAAAAAGCCAATGAGGAGAAGAATGCTTTAAAAAGCAGAATTAGACAAATGGAAAAGGAGATTCAAAAGCTCAATGAAGAAAACAGTTCTTTAAAAATTAGAATGGAACAGATGGAGGCTAATGACTTTATGAGAAACCAAGAAATCACAAAACAAAACCAAAAGAATGAAAAAAATGGAAGACAATGTGAAATATCTTATTGGAAAAACAACTGACCTGGAAAATAGATACAGGAGAGACAATTTAAAAATTATGGGACTACCTGAAAGCCATGATCAGAAAAAGAGCCTAGACATCATTTTTCATGAAATTATCAAGGAAAACTGCCCTGAGATTCTAGAACCAGAGGGCAAAATAAGTATTCAAGGAATCCACAGATCACAGCCTAAAAGAGATCCAAAAAGAGAAACTCCTATGAATCAAGCTACCAGATATTTATCCTCTAGAGCTAGAAAAAATAATATCAAAATTCGTCTGGCAGAACAAAAGATCCAAAATATCAAGGGAACTAATGAAAAGAAATGCTAGGAAAGGTGCCCTAGCCCTACCAGATCTCAAATTGTATTATAAAGCAACGATCATCAAAACAGGCTAGGTACTCAAGACACAGTAGTGAATGAATATAGCAATCTACTATCTGATAAACCCAAGGACCCCAGCTTCTGGGATAAGAACTAACTGTCTGACAAAAATTTCTGGGAAAACATGATAACAGTGTGGCAGAAACTGGGCATAGATCAATGCCTGACACCGTACAAAAGAATGAAATCCAAATGGATACATGATGTAGGTGTAAAGACTGATACTAAAAAAAATTAGGGGAGCAAGGAATAGTGTGTTTGTCAGATTTATGAAGAATGGAGAAATTTATGACCAAACAAGAAATAGAGAACATTATGAAGTGCAAAATGGATAATTTTATTACATTAAATTGAAAAGTCTTTGCACAAACAAATCCAATACAACCAAGACTGAGAGAGAAGAAGAAAACTTGGAAAGAATTTTTGCACCTAGTGTCTACGTTAAAGGCCTCATTTCTAAAATATATAGAGAAATGAGTCAAATGTACAAGAATACAAGTCATTCCCCAATTGATAAATGGTCAAAGGATATGAACAGGCAGTTTTCAGAGGAAGAAATAAAGCTATCTATAATGATACAAAAAATACTCTAAATCAGTATTGATTAGAGAAAGGTGAATCAAAACAACTCTGAGGTACCACATCACGCCTATCAGATTGGCTAACATGACAAAATAGGAAAATGATAAATGTTGGAGAAGATGTGGGAGAGCTGGACCACTAATTCTTTGTTGGTGGAGCTGTGAGCTTGATCTAACTATTCTGGAGAGCAATTTGGAGCTATGTCCAAAGGGCAACAAAAATGTGCATACCCTTTGACCCAGCAATATCACTTCTGGGACTCTATCCCAAAGAAATCATAGAAATGGGAAAGAGTCCCACATGTATAAAAATATTTATAACAGTTCTCTTTGTGCAAGAGAGTTGGTTGTGGTGGCCAAAAACTGTAAATCAAGGGGATGCCAATTAATTGGGGAATGACTGAAGAAGCTGTGGTATACGAATGTAATGGAATACTATTGTGCTATAAGAAACAATGAACAGGGAGACTTCAGAGAAGCCTGAAAGACTTATATGAACTGATACTGAGAGAACGTAGCAGAACCAGGAGAACTTTGTACACAGCAACAACCACAGTGTGGGAGGAATTTTTCTGGTAGACTTAGTACTTCATTGAAAATGCATGTACTTAAAAAATTTCCAATGGACTCTTGAGGCAAAACACCTTCCACATTCTGAGAAAGAACTATGGAATTGGATAACAGATAGCAACAGACCATTTTCTTTAGCATTATGTTTTGTTTTATGGTTTTTCTCATTCATTTAAATTCTTCTATACAACATGTATTTAATAGGAATGTATGTGTAGGACCTATATAAGTTTGTACACCATCTCAGGAAGATAGTGGGGAGGGAGCGGGTATGAAGGAGGAGGGGAAAAAATTCTAAGATATGTGAAAGTGAATGTTGAACACTGAAAATAAATAAAATAATTTAAAAAAAGAAAATATACTAAAAGTAGCATATAACTTGCTTTATGTTTGTATTCAGTTAAAATGTGGAGGAATAATGTGAGGAGAATGACTCAAAAATCATTACAGGAGCACACACTTGGTTCAGGGATTACTCACTCTCTGTGGGACAGCAATAGCAAGGAGTAACCTTGAGTAATGAAGTTTCACAAAGTACCTAGGGAATTAGAGTAATAAATTGTAGATTAACACTAACAATGCCAGGACTGTTGCAACAAAAGTATTAGTATTACTCAGTCTAGAAGTATTTCTCTAATGGATTAAGAAGCTCTCTTTAAGGAATTTTAGGAGTCAGAGTTAAAATTATAATTCTACCATTTCCAGGATATGTACATATCCTGTTATATCAAGGTTATTACTGACATAAGGACAATTTCATGAGAGAACCATGTGTCCCTTGGCAAACCAGAACTGCCTGGGAACATCTATTATACCCTGCCATGTTGAGGAGAGACAGTTGTCTTCCAAAAGACAATATCTACATTATTTTCCATCTTTGTAGATAAAAAGTATTTCATTTCTTTGTGTCTCCATTATAAAACACATAAAAGTCTTGGTGTATGATATATGTTTATAACATCAGTTCTTTAGAATTGAAATAAGCTGACAGCTAGGTGATAGTGGCCAAGTAACGGGTTCATAAAGCGTAAATGACCTAAGATCATAAATCTAGATTTGTGGATGTCCACCTTTATTTTATTGATGAAGAAACTGAGGACCAAACAAGTTAAGTGACCTGCCTAATGTCACATAGGTAAATAGGTAATATGTGACAGAACCAAGATTTGAATTCAAGTCTTCTGATATGACTCCAAGTTCAGTACACAGAGGTAGCACATTAGAGACCATTGTTTGAATTCAGGTCCTGTGATTTCATACCAAAGTCAACCCACCCACATTACCATTCTTTCTGCTGCACCATATTGCATCCAAAAATTATCCAGGCCTTAGCAGTGAATTCAGTACAACCTAGTTACATTCAATTATCCTTCCTCCATCCTCTATTTACTCTTAATTAAGATATGCATCAGAGCTCTAGGAGTTCACTCTATAATATATGACACTGAAGTTAAATTCCTGATGTGACAAGTTGCTAAATGGTAAATGAGTTCCCAAGGGAACTTTGGAATTCCCTTCTCTGGAGGTCAATGAGAATAGAATAGGTTATCACCTGTCCAGGAATATTTAGGGGTGGATCAGCTTGAAGGAAAGGGAATAGAGTTGGTGATCTATCAAGGTCTGCAGTAGCTTCCTATCTCTGTGAATATTGACATCCATGTTATCAATCAATCTTTCCTAGTTTCCTCTGCTCTCTCTCTCTCCCCCTCCCTCCTTCTCTCCCCCCGCCCCTTCTCTCTCCCTCCCCCACTCACAAAACTTAATCTTAGCAACTTCTCATTCATCAAATAGGTACTTCTAAGGGAATGGGGGGGCAAGATTTTTGATTCTATAAGTCAGTCCTTTTCAAAAGGCAATTATCTTTTATTCTTTTCTTATTTTAAAGTGGGAATTGATTCCTTTGGAAGTTTATGCTGAAGTGATATCCCCATGAAACTATTCAAATGTTCCCTTTCATGATTCTCTCAGTACTGAAAGTGAAATAACGAGTTTGCTTACTTTGGAATCTTTAGATCAAGGAGGGTTGGAGACACAACTATAAAGAAATAATGCATATCTTCATCACCTTCCCACCTCCTGCTTTCTATTCCTTCTATCCCTAAAAATGAGTATCATCATGGTTCGTACTCTCTGGCTATCCGATATACCACCTCCACCCATGTTTCCTCACTGCAAATGTTCTTTTCCCACTCTCAGAATTTATTGATTTCACCAAAGGATCTCTTCTTTGATCGGGCTCATGTAATGAAGTGAACATATAATCTAATGTGTTAGTCTTTTCCCACAACCCTGGAATTTGAAACAAGGGTATTCAATCAGTCAATTCATAAACATTTAACATATGCCTATTATGCACTGGGTCCTGTGCTAGGAATAAAAAAGATAAAATTGATCTATCTGAAAAAGCCAAGATGAAAGAGAAATAGAAAGAAGTACAAGCCAATATCTCTCCCACAACTACTTCATAAAGATCTAGGAAAGACTTAAAATTAAGTGCTGATTTAGAAATTCAAAGGAAAGAAAATCTCAGCGAGTCATTTCTTCAACCCAGCTCAGCATAGGGAGGAAAACAGAGCAGTCTAAAGATATATGGGATGAAGTCTGGCCAAGAATGACCATGCACATTTTTAGGTACAAAGACTGAATGAGGACTTGTCTTCATTTGTACACCAGGATAAGAAGAGGACACAGATCAAGCACATAGGGAGTTTATCTTGTGAAGAGAACAAGAGCAGGCAATAATTTTGCTCATAGTCAAGTGCTAGGTCACAGATGCAGTGTGAACTGAGGAGGGGATCTATTTGGTTGTCCAGGGAAGGAGACCAGGTCACAATTCAGAAAAACAAATCTAACAAAAATAATTTTTATGGTGAAATGGATACTCAAAATATAAATCCAGCATAAGTGAATAAATCCATATATACTAGCAAAGGTTTAAATAAAACTACTTTTACATAAGTTCACATAGAATTACAACAGAAAAAAACACAGATCAAATAACAAATAATAGAAAAAATAAATAATTTCATTAAAGGAAATGAAAACAATGACATAACTTCAAAATTCATGGAATGTAGCTACAGTAGTATTTGGGGAAACACTTATGGCTCTAAACACATTAATAGATTAGAGAAAAAGAAGATTAATAAATTGGACAATAGAAAAGAAAAATAAATTTCAGGAATTAGAATAGGCAATGAAGAAACAAATCTAGTAGTCTTTGCAGATGATATGATGGTATTTTTGGAGAATCCTAGAGAATCAACTACCAAACTAGTTGAAATAATTAACAGGTTTAGCAAAGTTGCAGCCTATAAAATAAATCCCAAAAAATTATCAGCATTTCTGTATATTACTAACAATATTCAGTAGCAACATATATAAAGCAAAATTCCACTTAAAATAACTGCAGACAATATACAGTTTTTAAGAGTGTACCTGATGAAACAAACCCAGGAACTATATAAACTCAATTATAAAACACTTTTCAAACAAATAAAATCATATATAAACAATTGGGAAAAGTGTAATTGCTTATGTGTAGGCTTAGCAAATACAATAAAAATGACAATACTGCCTTCAGTAATTTACTTATTCAATGCCATACCAATCAAACTAGCAAAAATAGTTTATAGAGCTATAAAAAACAATAACGAGATTCATCTGAAAGAACAAAAGTTCAGAATATTAAGGGAATCAGTGCAAAATAATGTGAAGAAAGGTAGCTTAGCAGAACCAGATCTCAAATTATATTACATAGTAATGATTAATAAGACAATTTTTATTGGCTAAGAAATAGAGTGGTAGATCAGTAGAATGGATTAGCTATACAATATAAGTAGCACATTACCATAGTAAAAATATAGTCTTTGATATATGCAAAGGTCCAAAATTATGGGACAAAAACTCACAATTTTACAAAAACTACTGGGAAAATTAAAAAGTAGTTTAGCAAAAACTAGATATAGATCCAAAACTTGCATGACATACCAAGATAAGGTTAAAATGGTACATGATTTATACATAAAATGTGACATTGTAAGCAAATTAGAGAAGCATGGAATAGTTTACCCATCAGATCTATGAAGAAGGGGAAAAATGTTACCAAAAAATGGATGCAGGCATTATAGGATGCTAAGTGGATAATTTTGATTACATTAAGATAAAAGGTATTTGCAGAAAGAAAATCAAGGCAGCCAAAATTAAAAGAAAAGAAGAAAACTGGGAAGTTTTGTTTACAATTTCTCTGATAAACACAATATTTCTCAAATATATAGAGAGTCAAAGTTATCAGAATATGAGTCACTGCCAAATTTGATAAGTGATCAAAGGACATGAATGGGTAAAGAAATCAAAGATACCTATATTCACGTGGAAAAATGTTCCAAATCACTATTGATTAGAGAAATAAAAACAACCCTAAGTACCACCTCACCCCTATCATATTGGTAATATGACAGAAAAGGAAAATGATGAATGTGGGAGGGGCTGTGTGAAATTAGGGGCACTAATACACTGTTAATGGAGTTGTGAACTGATTCAACAATTCTGGAGAGCAATTTGGAACAATTCCAAAAGGGCTATCACACTATGCATAACTTTTGACCTAGCAATATCACTACTAGGTTTATATCCCAAAGTAGAAGAGAAAAGGACCTATATGTATAAAAAAAATTTATAATAGCTCTTTTTGTAGTAGCAAAGAATTGGAAAATGAGGGGATGACCATCTATTGGGGAACAGCTAAACAAATTGTGGCATATAATTGTAATAGAATACTCTTGTTCTATAAGAATGATGACCAAGATGCTTTTAGAAAAACCCGGAAAGACTTGAAAGATTTACACCAACTGATCCAAAGTGAAGTGAGCAAAACCAGAATGTTATACACAAAATTGCATGGTGATCAACTGTTAATGACTTAGGTATTCCCAGCAATACAACGATCCAAGAGAATTTTGAAGGCTTTATCATGAAAAATGCTATTGACCTGCAGAGAAAAGTGATGGAATCTGAATATAGATCAAAGCATACTTCTTAAAACTTCTTTTTCTTGTCATTAAGGGGATAGTTTATGCTTTGCTTTGTTTTGTTTTGCAGCGTGGTTAATATGGAAATATGTTTTGCATGACTACAAATATGTAACATATAACAAATTGCTTGCCTTTTCAGGGAGAGCAGAGGAGAGTTTGGAAATCAAAATTTTCAAAAAAAAAATGAATGTTAAAATTTGTTTTTACATGTAATTGGGAAAAATAAAATATTTAAAAATAAGAAAAGAAGCAAGAATTTATTTTACACGATTTTGTAAATAAATAGATTTCTATAGAAAGAATTGTTTAAAAAATGAGTGTTAGGGGAGAAATAATTTGAAATAGAAGAACAGCTTAGTACAAAATATACAACCATCTTACCCGAGAGATAGAATTCTTGAAAATTAGAATGGGTCCAAAAAACCCTTAAAATCTCCACTGGATAAAAAAAGCAAACAAAACAAAACATTAAATCTAAGTCAAAAGTTAGAGGAAATAAATGAAATTATAATATATTGCATATCCAAAAACAAAGAACTATTGACCTTCAAAAGAGTTAAGGAGAAACTATTTAAGAATCATTAGATTGCCCAAAAGCTATGACCAAAAATGAGGTCAAACATTGTATTTCATTAAATCATAAAATCAAGCAACCAAGACCCTTTAGAATCAGAGGGCAAAGTGAAAATTTTACTAGTCACCTCTGAAAGGAAAGACAAAATGTAAATATCCAGAAACAAAATAACTGGGGCAGCTAAATCGTGTAGTCAATAGGGCAACAGACCTGGAGTCAGGAGGACTGGAATTTAAATCTGGCCTCAGATATTTACTACCATTGTAACCCTGGGAAGGCATTTAATCCCAATTGAGAGAGAGAGAGAGAGAGAGAGAGAGAGAGAGAGAGAGAGAGAGACAGAGACAGAGACAGAGACAGAGACAGAGACAGAAAGAGACAGAGAGAGAGAGAGAGAAAGGGGGAGAAAGGGAGAGAAAGGGGGAGAAAAAGAGTATAGTCAAAATTTAGAATTTCTGGGTCATAGAAAAAATAATGAAAGAAGTCAGAAAGAAAGAATTTAACTGCTTAGGAGTCACATTTACTATTGCACAAGATTTACCAGCTGTGATTTTAAGGGGAACAGAGAGCTTGACATATTATATTACAGAAGGCAAAAGCTATGGGCTTAAAACCAAGAACAAGACAACCACAAAAAATTGAGTATAATTCTGAAGGGGGTAAATAGGATATTTATTGAAAAAAGGTAACCAAGCATTCTAGATATAAATAGAATTAGAAAAGAATAATAGAAAATAGAATAGAATAAATAAAATTGGGTAGAAACTCTGAAATACCAATATCGAAGGCAAGAAAAACATAAAAAAAATATAGTCCAACAATCATAAGGATCAACTGTTTACATTCTAATATTGGGAAATTATATGTCTGTGAAGAATTTTATCTTCAGATAAAATTGCCTTTTCAGGGAGAGCAGAGGAGAGTTTGGAAATCAAAATTTTCAAAAAAAAAATGAATGTTAAAATTTGTTTTTACATGTAATTGGGGAAAATAAAATATTTAAAAATATGAAAAGAAGAAAGGATTTATTCTTGGGAACATAGTAGGAGTCTGATAAGAATAACACTTCAGAGTATGTTTCTTCCTAATATTCTGATGATGAGAAGAAAGATATAGGAGGGGGAAAGAAATATACTAGGAGAGAGGATGAAAGGTGAAGGGTGTTACAGGGATGTGCTGAAGATAGTTAATACCAACTCACCTGACCTTATTATTACATTTTCCTTCAGTGTGAGCATTTACAGGGCAGTTAGGTGGTACCATGCCTGGACTCATGAAGATTCATCTTCCTGAGTTCAAATCTGGCCTCAGACACTTATTAGCTGTGTGACTCTGGGCAAGTCACAACCCCATTTTCCTCAACTTCCTCATCTGTAAAATGAGGTGAAGAAAGAAGTTCAAACCACTCCAGAATCTCTGCCAAGAAAACTCCAAATGGGGTCATGAAGTGTAAGAGACAACTGAAAATGACTAAATAACAACAAATTCAAAATTTACATCTTGGGCAAGATGGCAGACTAGAAAAACACACTTACACAGAGTCCTCCCAACAGCCCATTAAATACCTGTAGAGAGGGACTATCAACAAATTTTGGAGCAGCAGAAGTGGAGAACAACAGAGTGGAGATTTCCAGCCCATGGTGACCTGAAAGGCCCATGGAAACATCGGTTATGCTGTACACGGAGCTGAGCTCAGAGCCCAGCCCAACCTTGGAAGAGCGATACAGAACGACGAGACTCTGGGAGGAAGATACCTCAGGGACAGAATTTCCAGTCACAACAGTGAGTCCACAGATCCCTCAACTCACAGGTGCCAAAGGTCAGTGACAGGGTTTTATCAGCTGGCCAGGAAGGGCAAAGTGCTTTCCCATAGCTCCAGCAACAGGCAGCAGCCACAGAGCCTGCACAGCAGGGCTTATGGAAGCTCCATTGTTAGAGCTTAAAAACCCCTGGGGGCATTGAAGAGCTGACTCTTACCTCAGCCCTGGGTGGAAGCCCTGGCTGAGCTGCTCTTTGTCTCAAACTGAATGGTAGGCCTGCCCATTCAGCTTATCTGAAAATCAGCCACCAGTGCTGACTTGGTGGAACTGGAGAATAGGTGGCTGTGGAGAGGTAACTGCTAAAATTCTGAACATAAGAATCCCTCTCTGCATCCAGACCAGTACACGCTTGATTGTGCCACCTTAGAGAAACTGAGATCTCACAGATTCCCAGAGTATACCCTACTCTTGACAAAGGAACCAAAAGTCAAGTAACTGGTTGGGAAAATGCCCAAAAAAAGGAAAAAAAAATAAGACCATAGAAGGTTACTTTCTTGGTGAACAAATATCTCCTCCCTTCCTTTCAGATGAGGAAGAACAAGGCTTACCATCAGGGAAAGACATAGAAGTCAAGGCTTCTGTATCCCAAATATCCAGAATAAATATTCAATGGGCTCAGGCCATGGAAGTACTCAAAAAGGATTTTGAAAATCAAGTTAGAGAGGTGGAGGAAAAACTGGGAAGAGAAATGAGAGAGATGCAAGAAAAGCATGAAAAGCAGTTCAACACCTTGCTAAAGGAGACCCCAAAAAATGCTGAAGAAAATAATACCTTGAAAAATAGGCTAACTCAATTGACAAAAGATGTTCAAAAAGTCAATGAGGAGAAGAATTCCCTACAAAGCAGAATTGGTCAGATGGAAAAGGAGGTCCAAAAGCTCACTGAAGAAAACAGTTCTTTCAAAATTAGAATGGAACAGATGGAGGCTAATGACTTTATGAAAAACCAAGAAATCACAAAATGAAACCAAAAGAATAAAAAAATGGAAGATAATGTGAAATATCTCATTGGAAAAACAACTGACCTGGAAATTAGATCCAGGAGAGACAATTTAAAAATTATGGGACTACCTGAAAGCCATGATAAAAAAAAAAAAGAGCCTAGACATCATCTTTCAAGAAATTATACAGGAAAACTGCCCTGATGTTCTAGAACCAGAGGGCAAAATAAATATTGAAAGAATGCACTGATCACCACCTGAAAGAGATCCAAAAAGAGAAACTCCTAGGAACATTCTGGCCAAATTCCATAGTTCCCTGGTCAAGGAGAAAATATTACAAGCAGCTAGAAAGAAACAACTCAAGTACTGTGGAAATACAATCATAGTAACACAATATCTAGCAGCTTCTACATTAAGGGATCAAAGGGTGTGGAATATGATATTCTAGAAGTCAAAGGAACTAGAACTAAAAGCAAGAATCACCTACCCAGCAAAATTGAGTATAGTACTTCAGGGGAAAAAATGGTCTTTCAATGAAATAGAGGACTTTCAAGCATTCTTGATGAAAAGATCAGAGCTGAAAAGAAAATTTGACCTTCAAACACAAGAATGAAGAGAAGCATGAAAAGGTAAACAGAAAAGAGAAGTCATAAGGGACTTACTAAAGTTGAACTGTTTACATTCCTACATGGAAAGAGAATATTTGTAACTCTTGAAACTTTTCAGTATCTGGGTAATTGGTAGGATCACACACACACACACACACACACAGAGCACAGAGCACAGAGTGAATTGAATAGGATGTGATCGTATCTTAAAAAAATGAAATTAAGCAGTGAGAAAGAAATATATTGGGAGGAGAAAGGGAGAAATGGAATGGGGCAAATTATCTTTCATAAAAGAGGCAAGCAAAAGACTTTTCAGTGGAGGGAAAAAGAAGGGAGGTGAGAGAAAAACATGAAGCTAACTCTCATCACATTTGACTAAAGGAAGGAATAAAATGCACACTCATTTTGATATGAAAACCTATCTTACAATACATGAAAGTGGGAATTACAATACATTACAATACATAAAAGAAGGGGATAAGCATGGTGGAGGGTATGATGGAAGGGAGGGCAGTGGGAGGAGGGAGCAATTTGAAGTCAACACTCTTGGGGAGGGACAGGATCCAAAGAGAGAACAGAAGCAATGGGGGGCAGGACAGGAAGGAGGGAAATATAGTTAGTCTTACACAACGTTACTATTATGGAAGTCATTTGCAAAACTACACAGACATGGCCTATATTGAATTGCTTGCTTCCTAAATTGAATGGGTGGGGAGAGAGGGATGAAGAGAAGTTGGAACTCAAAGTTTTAGGAACAACTGTTGAGTATTGTTCTTACTACTAGGAAATAAGAAATACAGGTAATGGGGTATAGAAAGTTATCTGGCCCTACAGGATAAAAGAGAAGATGGAGACAAGGTAAGGGAGGGATGTTAGAAGAGAGGGCAGATCGGTGATAGGGGCAATTTGAATGTTCACCTTTTTGGGGTGGGGGGAGGGGAGAAATGGGGAGAAAATTTGAAACCCAAAATGTTGTGAAAATGAATGTCAAAAGTTAAATAAATAAATTTTAAAAAATTTACATCTTGGAAATGAGCAAACACTGCAAATCTGATTTTAATTTATAGTCTTATGGATTGTCTAGGTTTGAATTCAAAGTACAACACTAAAGGTAGCATCCACACTGATGATATACTTTTCCCAATCGTACATACATTCCAAATGCGTGTGTGTGTGTGTGTATGTGTGTGTGTGTGTGTGTGTGTGTGTGTGTGTGTGTGTGTGTGTGTGTGTGTACAGAACGATCAAAGCAAAATTAGGAGGGATATTATAGAACTAAAAAAGAAATTAAATGACATCAAGCAGAGGACGTTCATGATATTTACATCTTTTCAAAATTTAAAACATCTACATATGTGTTATCAACATGCTGCACCCATACAAAAAGCACAAGGCCAGATGTGATTGCTGGAATGTGCTATGATGACAGGGTAAGTGATCATTCATACACAGTATCAAAATAACACCAGACATCCAGAGAAGAGGCAGGCTTTTATGATTTCTTTTTGAGTGGGCTCCTGTGTCTTACTATCATGTTTCCATTTTTTATTTTGGTTAGAGTGAGTTATACTGCATTTTTTTTCCTTCTCACTGGCTTAGAAAAGAGCTCAAAGATACCTTCATTTTGGCTTTCTTTCTTTGAGAACTGATTGGCCTGAAAACTCTGTTGCTCATTAGACCTAATAAGGAACTGCAAAAACTCTCTCTCTGTCTTTCTGTCTCTGTGTCTCTCTCTTTCTGTCTCTGTCTCCATCTCTGTCTGTCTGTCTCTCTGCCTCTGTCTCTAACACACACATACACACACACACACACATACACACACCAACTATTGGTCTGTCTTATCTTTCAGAGTGTTCAATATTTTTGCTGCAAGTTGCAAGTTCCAGTGATATTTTTTAAATTTTTTTTCTCTGGGTGTAAATGTTTTCTTCTGTCATGAACATCCAGATTGTGCCAGTTAGGTGGTTTACTGGATAGAATACTGGATTTACCCATCTGGACCAGCTGAGTTCAAATCCTCCTTCTGATATTTTCCATTTTGGTGGTCCTAAGTAAGGAATTTAACCTCTCTTAGCCCCAGTTTCCTCATCTATAAAATGAACATCATAATAGCTCAGAGTTGTTGTGAAGATCACATGAGATATTTATAAAGTATTTCATAAACTGGAGAGCACTATATGAGTGCTAGTTACCTGATATTGTTATAAATCTGTTTCAGCATATGTGTCTTTTCTACTTGACTGTGGAAACTGTGTGTGTGTGTGTGTGTGTGTGTGTGTGTGTGTGTGTGTACACAATTTACTATTAGACGTTAAGGCTAAGTGCATAATGCAAAGTACTTATCTGATTGAATGAATTCTTATTTTGATGAACAATCATTTGCATATTTTGCCTTTGAGTTAAAATTTCCCCAATGTAATCAATGCATATTCTAATTCTGTATGCTTAATAAATTTATACCTCCATTTAAAAAGAAAACTATGTAAATGTGGTTGATGCTGGGCACAATCTGCCAAGATTCACCACTGCTAACGCTACAAGGACCCAAGTTCACAAGATAAATGAAACTTGTGTAAAAGAAACATATGCCATTAATGGATGACTCATTAACACAAGTTTGAGGCTTCTTATTAACCAGTTATTTTTGTGTCTGTTCTTTGTTCTTTAAGAGGACCATGACCTCAAGATGATAGCATGACTTGCAGTTGACTTTGATTTGAGGGAGGGAGGACTGTGCAAGATCATCAACCTCACTTTCTTCTCCTGAGTCATCTGAGTTCAGTGGCCTGATATTCATCAGGACAACTGGGGAAATTCCAGTATGCAATGTGAGATCCTGGCCCTTTCAGACTAAGGTCCTATCATATTCTCACTTTGTGTGAGATACACCCATTCAATGAATAGGCTTCAGTTAAGTAGTTACTCAAGGGATGGCCCCTTTTTTATTTTAGCAATTTTATAGAGCACTTGCAACTTTTACAACCTGTTTTTGCAAGAGAACAGATCTATAACCAGAAAATGCCAACTGTTTTTTTAGCCTCAGGACTTTGACATTTTTTTAACCTGGCATACCCATAGCAACATCTACAGTAATATTCTTTCTCAATTCTTCCTCAAATCTTCATTGAATTCATGCTGCTTGGCATAACAAGACTAATATTCCTCCCATACTCAGTACTAGGCAATCAATTAATACCTCCATATACCCTCAGGTTCTCACCATCATCATAATGTGTGTTCTGATACCTATATTCCCTAATCACTGAACCCAATGCAAGATATCTGGAATCAATGCCACCATAATGGTTTCCATTTGCTTCTGAAATAGGAACTTTAGGGGATTTATACTTTTCCATGCCTCTCACTGCTAGTCCTGAATGCTGGAATTCCTAGTTACAGCTCAAGAAGTATTAAGGAATGGTCAATATTCAGCAGAGCAGAAGTAAGTTGTTTACTGATAGCATTTTTTAGTATATATTAACACACTGCTATGATGGCTATATGACCTTTTCTCTTTTAGTCTCTTTAAAGAGGATTAGGGATATGGTTCAAGTTCTGACATGTTCAAGACTCATTTTATTGGTTTCATTTTCATTTATTGAATCTTCAAAGAACTTCTTGTTCATCAAGTATTTGTATTTTTTTAAAATCTTTTCTTCTGATTGCTATATATTCCAGCATTCTCCCTCCCCATCCATATACACATCTTTTTAAGTCAATTTGTTTTTTGCCAAGTTTTGAATGCTTTGTTACTTCCAGCTCCTTGACTTATCCAGGTATTAAGCATTAACTTTAATGCGTAGGCATCTTATTTAGGCTACATATCCCTCTTTGCAAAAATGTGACATGGTTTACTATTCAATTTTTATAGTCATTATTACACATAGATGTACTAAGGAATTCTTTTTTTCTTAAATCCTTAATGGGGAGTTCATTTACCTCAAATTGCAACAAAACAAAAATAAATTCAGCATGGAAAGCTCAGCATGTTAAGGTGTAAGACAAAATAAAAACAAGAAACTACATTTAACTAAGCTCCATTTGTTCTTTATAATCACTGATAAAAATCTTTGTACACTGTCAGAAACTAAATGCTGATATAACTTACTGTTTTCCCTGATGTAGAGCTTGTCAAAGCAGTCACTAAGAGTTACAGTAAAATTTATCTTCAAGCAAATATCTCCCCTATGAATTAAAATCAAAATGGCCTACCTACAATCCAACACAATCCAACAATTATTGAAGGCCTACTAAGTGCAAACATTGTGCTAGAAGCTGGAAATACACAAATATAAAATAAAATAAGACAAAACAATCACCACCCTCAAGATTTTTACTGAAGAAATGAGAGAATTAAAAAGTAAAACAAAATGTGAACAGATAAGCATGTACAAAAAAATATGAGAAACAGTAAGAAAAACTAACAATTATGGGAATCAGGACTGGAGATAGTACCTGATTGTAACCTTGAATTAGCTTTAGCATTCTAAGATGAGGACATGAAAAGGGAATTCCTTCTAGACATGATGTACAATCTGGGCAAAAATCTCATGCATAGAGAAAGGCACAAAATGGAATGCTGAATTTGGGGAAAAGCAAGTGGGTCATTTTGTCTAGAATGTAATATATATGAAATAGAGAAGTATATAATAAGATTGGAAAGACAGATCAGCATCAAATTATGCAGAGGTTTAAATGTCAGGCAAAGTATGTATTTTATCCTAGAAACAATAAGAAGTCTTTGTTTCTTATAAACAATAGAGTTGGATGAGAGAGGGGAGAGATTAGAATCAGGAAGTTAAGTGCAACATCTCATTTGAGACCAAACATAACTTCATCAATGTAGAAAACTCTGGGAATGAAAATTCCCTCCACAGACCCAAATTATCAACATTACAGAAATTAGAGTCTTAGGTGCCTCTCTTGAGAGAGTAAATGGCATGATCATGGATGCTTAATCCATAATAAGTGCTTGATGACTGACTGACTGAAACAATCTGTTTCTCCTTGACTTTAAGATTGCCCTTCTATCCACTGAATAATGTTCCCTTTAAAATTGGTATTCTGCTCTAATAATCTGACCTAGAAAACATTCATGTGCATATAAAGTTCTGAATATTAATAGTGAAAATATGGTAATTATAAGTGCCAACAATTATTAAGACTAACAAGAAAGACTCTAAAATTGATTTTTGACTATGATGATTAAAATCCAAATTCTGTTAAAAAACAAAAACAAACAGCAGCTATGGAATATGGTCTTTGGAAAAAGAAAGGAATGGGAAAAGAATATCATGGTCAATGGATATAGGTTGCAGGAAAACTTAATTTTGGCTGTCTATGTTCATGTAACCCCAAACACCAACGCACAAAAATGGTAAAAAATAAATAAATAAATAAATGAAATTCAGAGCAACTTATGCAGTCACAAAGCCCTCTGAAGTAGAAAAAAACACCTAAGGTACAGATGTGTGCAAGGGGAAATCTTCATGCATATATATTGGATCAGATCAGTGATTTCTTTCCTCTAGCTAATTCTGGGTAATTAAACTCCCCCCACTGTTGCCTGCTGGAAACTGCTCCATCACATGTGGTCTCAGAGAACTGCCTATGATACTAGCAGTCTAAATGGCCTGTCCTTTATCACATAGCCTGAATGTGTCAAGATAGACATTGAACTGAGGTCTTCCTTACTCTAAGGGCAGCTCTTTTCCATATGGCATAGCTGTCTCTCTTACCTATATTATTGGCATACATACACATATCAGTATTTGGTTAGGTTCAAGTAAAACAGTAAAAATGAACAACCCTAAAAAAGGAAATCTGCCTTTTTTCCTTGGTTGATGGTATTAGATTCAGAGGTTTTATTATAGGATGATTTTATGTAAACAAAAGTCCTTTTTTTGCACCAGATTGCAAGAGCCACACCTTCTCTACCATTTATTACTTTTCTGAATCATTGCCTGGTATTTCCAACATACTATTCCTACCTGTCAAAAGACCAAGTTCAAGGGCAAGTGCAAAAATGAGCTCTACCTTCAGTGTAAGTTTATTTGTAATTTTTTTCAATGTCACATCAAATATTAATATATTTTGAGGCACCCAGTCAACTAATTAAATGTTCTACTTTTTTATTGGAATCTTTGCTGCTATGTAGACTATCAGTGTTAATTTGAAGGAAAACACTTTGTAAAACTTAGAGCATTATTATAAATGAGAGATGTTGAAAGCAATATAGAAATCCCTTAAGATATTTTTCATTAATTAAATAAAGCACAAAAATATGAAAGAGCTGCTTCCTAATATATATAAGTGGCACAGGACCTAAGGTCAAATTCAGCTTCATACACTTAGCAGCTGTGTGACTAGGACAAGTCATTTAACTTCTTTATGCCTCAGTTTCTGCTGGGGATGGAAGCTCAATTCCAGGTGGACAGTCTTGGGCGGGTAAAGGTGGGAACTTCTAAATCTTAGAGTTCTCACGAGGCCCCCCCAGGAAACGACTGGGAATCGAGGTGAACCGAGCTATCTCGTGTATTTCCGCCTCTTCCTGTGAGAAACGTGATGGGAGAGAGCTCTCCCCGCCCTCGAGATTGTCCCGGATCTGGGCACACTATTGTTATCTAACAGCACGGTATTCAGATGCAAACTATGCTGCTGGAGAGTTTAAGTAGGATCAGGAAAGCCTGAAAGCTCTCTTTGGCGGGAGGGGCGCGGAGCGGACAGGACACAAGGCTCCGCTTTTCCTCTCTCTTCTCTCCCCTCCCCCTCTCTCCCCGCTTATACTTCTACTTCCAATCTCTTATTGTAAGATCTTTGCCTCCTTGGGAGATTCTTCACTCCCTCCTAAGGAAGAATTCCCCTGCACTTGTAACTAGACCCTGAAATAAAGCTCAACCCTTGTTCGACTCTGGAATGTCCTTTCAATCATAGGAGCATCCGGTTTGGCCAACCGAAGACCTCCGATAGAGGTAAGGGAAGACTCGGGTAGCCCACAGGCCTCTAGGCCTGGCAGTTGGCGTCTCCGAACAGAGGACAGACGCGGATTCCTGGGTGCTTTGGGAACACCCGGAAGGGGTTATGAAAGACGCGAGTCCCGAATCCTAGATTCGGAAGGAGAGAAAGAGTGAGAGTAGCTTCCCACACCCCTGGGAAAAGGGCAGGGATGGGGAATCAATTGCCAGTAATAAAGCCAGAGGAACAGGAGGTCTGGGCTGAGATACTTTACAGGGAATGCAGGGAGGCGGGGGTCACTATAGAGTTAAACGACCTCCGAGAATTTTGTAAAAGGATTTGGAAAGTTTCTCCTTGGCTCAAGCAGACAGGAATATCAAGAGAAAGATGGGGAGCGGTTGGAGAACAAATGACCGCTTATGAGCAACTATGCCCCAGGGAGCTGGAGGATTTAGATTTCCTGATATTCGGTGTGATTAAATTAGAAGGGCCAGAGAGACCAGGGCGGGATTGGAATGAGAGTGGAAGTGGAGAGAGGGGAGGGGAGAACCTTGGTGAGCAGAAAGTTAAGGAGTGTAGAGAAAAAATAGATTCGGAGCTCCATCTAGCTGATGGGAAAGGCGAAGCAGGGGAGCATACGCCGTGTCTTCCCTCTGCGCCTCCTTATAGCATGCTCCATTGGTCAGACAGTCCAGGGCCACAGTCCAGTTTGGAAAAGGGAATACGAAAGGCTATAGAGAATGGAGAAGACGTAGGGACATTTCCTGTGCTAGAAATAGCAGACCCCAGTGTCCCCGGTGGGGTTTGGAGGAGCCACATACCTATAGAGTGGAAGAGAGTGGCAACTCTCAAAGAGGCTTGTACCAAGCATGGCCCCAATTCACCCTTTGTCATAGCCATGCTTGAGACTCTCAGTGGTCAGTTCGTTCTGACTCCTAATGACTGGAAGAGCTTAGCCAGAGCCTGCCTTACCCCTGGGCAGAAAGAAATAAGTACAGGGAGGGGCCAGGATCGGCTTCCCATAGCTATTGCCCTTCCCTTAAAGCACTCAGTTCAAATCCAGTTACTAAAGGAAATAGGACAGAATAGACCTGAGTGTACAATCTGGCTCAATGGAATTCCCATGACTGGCCTCCTTGATACTGGAGCGGATAGGACCTGCCTTAGCGGTCGCTCAGTACCCCGGCACTGGAAGCTTAAAGAAAGCCAGAGACCAGTGTGGGGAATAGGAGGGTGCCAAAATACCTTAGAGACAATGCACCCAGTAAAGTGGGAGGCAGAGGATCGCCAAGGGACCGTATGGCCGTTGGTGATTCCAGGACTTAGTTTTAACATCTGGGGCAGAGACATCATGAGCCGCCTTGGGATGAGGTTATCAAATTTTTAGTAAGGGCCATTGCTGTTGCACTGGAGTCCCCACCCTTGAATTGGAAGTCAGACACCCCGATTTGGGTGGAGCAATGGCCCCTGACTCCAGAAAAACTCCAGGCACTACAACTATTGGTTAAGGAGCAATTAGAAAAAGGAAATATAGAGCCATCACAGTCACCCTGGAATGCTCCTGTGTTTGTTATAAAGAAAAAATCCGTAAAATTCAGGTTCCTTACAGATGTTAATCAAGCATTTGTAAGCACCTGGCAGCAGCTATACCAAAATAAACAGCCAGTATGCAGCCTTATCAATCTCACCTTAAAGGCAATTCTCGCTAAACAAAAAAGGGGGAGATTAAGAGGTCGCCTAACACAATCAGAGCTTGATACAGCTGTGTATACACACAATTTTTTGCATATCTCAAAAAACTCACATACTACTCCAGCTATGAGACATTTTGTGACTATTCCAAGACAACCCCGCAAGGAAAGTAATACCCATGCTGGAAATAAGGACACATGGGCCATGGTAAAGGACATGGCCTCAGGGAAATGGAAAGGTCCGTATAAGATACTAATATGGGGTCCAGGGTATGTTTGTGTCTCCACAGGAAAAGGGAATGCGTGGATTCCCATTAGAAGGATCTGTAGGTGTAAACCGATGTTGGAGACGGCGGAGACGCAGGAGGCGGAGACCCCGGAGAGCCCGGAGACCCCGGAGAAGGATCATGCACCACCTGAGTTTGCTGCTGACAGCCTTAACCCTGCTGCCCAGAGAGGAAGCAGCACTCATCCCAACATTGCTGACCATTCCATCTAGGCATCTCTTTCCAGCGGCTGAAGAAGGACTTTGATATCACAAACCCAGGACATTGGGGGGGGAAGGGGTGACCAACTTTTCGGGAGATGACCAACTTTTCACCTGAATACCACAGGCTTGGCCATTCAGGCTTGGCTGTTGAGATCCATTTGCATGACTGAGGGGGTGGTGATGTGTAAGGCGCCAGCACTAGCTGCTTCTCTTAGAATATGCTTTGGGATTAGTGATTGCCCTTTCTCTTGTTGTAACTCAGCCATTTAGCTTCATCTTTGTTTTATTTGATGCCTCTCTTTGTCAGTTGTGCTAGCTGCAGATTTCTGTGTAAATGAAGTCTTGTTGTGGGGTACTCATATGCTAAAGGCCTTCCTAATCCACTCAGCCTCCAGCCACTGTTTGCTCTAGAGCCATGTGCGCACCGCGCAAAACAAAAAGGGGAGATGCTGGGGATGGAAGCTCAATTCCAGGTGGACAGTCTCGGGCGGGTAAAGGTGGGAACTTCTAAATCTTAGAGTTCTCACGAGGCCCCCCCAGGAAACGACTGGGAATCGAGGTGAACCGAGCTATCTCGTGTATTTCCGCCTCTTCCCGTGAGAAACGTGATGGGAGAGAGCTCTCCCCGCCCTCGAGATTGTCCCGGATCTGGGCACACTATTGTTATCTAACAGCACGGTATTCAGATGCAAACTATGCTGCTGGAGAGTTTAAGTAGGATCAGGAAAGCCTGAAAGCTCTCTTTGGCGGGAGGGGCGCGGAGCGGACAGGACACAAGGCTCCGCTTTTCCTCTCTCTTCTCTCCCCTCCCCCTCTCTCCCCGCTTATACTTCTACTTCCAATCTCTTATTGTAAGATCTTTGCCTCCTTGGGAGATTCTTCACTCCCTCCTAAGGAAGAATTCCCCTGCACTTGTAACTAGACCCTGAAATAAAGCTCAACCCTTGTTTGACTCTGGAACGTCCTTTCAATCATACGAGCATCCGGTTTGGCCAACCGAAGACCTCTGATAGAGGTAAGGGAAGACTCGGGTAGCCCACAGGCCTCTAGGCCTGACAAGTTTCCTCAACTGTAAAATGGGAATAGTAATATTTCCTACCTCCCACCATTTTTGTGCAGATCAAATGAGAAAATATTTGTAAAGCAGTTAGTTACAGTCCTTAATGTGTACTATACACTATATAAACACTATATTTACCTTTACAGGTATATAATATTATTGTTAATATTGTTATTTTAGTAGTAGTTGTTAATGATATGTTAATTAGTTCTGACTTGTAGTGAAGAGCTACATATACTGATCCATGAAATTAATTGCTCATCATTTCAAATTTCATGTATTTCTCCAATTAAACCATGAGAGATGTCATAATGAGAATTAATTTTGCAAATGTTTTGCTCTAGATGGAAACGGAGGTCCCTTCCTACTCTCAGATTCAGTGACTCTTTGAGGTTTAGTGCCTTGGGAATAACTGCTAAAAAAATCTGTCACAGAGGAGTAGCTGAGTAGAAATTTTAAAAGATGTTCACAATACTCCACTGTATCAGCAAATGCAACTTTTTTTTCCTTTTTGTTGATTATCTTTAGCTTTCCCTTACCTCATGCCTCTTTTGTCTGTATCTTCTTTTCCTCTTCTTTATTGATCTACATTACTTGCAAAGATAGTCCTGACAACAGACTATGTCTGCTTTCTTATGACTTGGCTAGTTAATTTGAGAGAGACTAATTTCCAATGAGTTATGAATTTTTTGTTCCTAGCAACTCATAAAAAAATAAAACTATGAAATGAATCTCAGTCCTATGTCTCTTCCTTCCACTTCTGCAGTGATGGTGCCAAAATTGTTGATAAGGGGGCTGAGAGGACCAAGAATCACACAATGCTATGGCATCTATATATATATGACCCTGCTGTAAGCACCAAGGTATAAATATACTACTGAAACATGTAAATCTTGAGCTTCTTTTGCGTAAATGAAATCAGAACCTTTTATTTTTTTTAAATTGCAGATAAATAGAAGAATGAGTCATAAGTTTTCCCTGGAAAGACAAGAGATTGACAGATATCATCTGCACCCATAGCTAATGAGTTGTTATTCCATGTGTAAATTGTTCATTCTTGTACTGGGACCCAATAATGAGGAAATCCCTCTCAAAAAGAGGCATGAGGTTCATCTGTTCCCCTTTGCTTTCTACCAATGAATTCATATCTTCATGCATGTCTGTAACAGGGACATCTGTGTGAAAGAATTTAGTCTCAGTTCCGATGCTCCCATTTCATGAGCTAACGGAAAGTAACCACTTAAATTGGGACAGGACACCTCTTAATTTGAATATTCACTGGGAAAGATCATGATGTCAAAAAACATGGAGTAATACTGAAATCACACTTCAGTAAGGTACAGAAACTATAGAGGTAAATGGAGCAAAGTACAAAGGGACATGGCGTGGGGATTGGATATGGGAGGGTAGAAGGAGGAAAGAATCTTGGAGAAAAGAATAGGGAGAGAGAAGGGCACAGGAGAAGAAAAAGTATATAAATGTCCATCAGAGTTGGGAAGTAATATGGATCCATAGCAAGTGGAGGAGTGCTTGAGGCACAGGAATTTAGGGTCACATTTTAATAGGATTTTGATGATGGTGGTGGACTTACTCTTATCCATGTCACCTTTGGCTTAGTTCATTAACATATCAACAATATAGAAAAGTTATCAGTAGTAACTTAGAGTTAATTCGTTTACATAATGTGTTGCTGGTTTTATCGTATATGTCCAGAGCTTATCTGCAGTTTGCAGATGGAGGGCAATTAGCAGGATTGAGGGGCTTTTACATTAGGTCCTAGCTAAATTCCTCTAATTTAGCATACAATCTTAGGATGCAGCCTCAGTTCATTTATGAGGTGGTTGCCAGTGGCTCACAGGAGCATAGGCTCCCCTAATTTATGAGACAATTTGCAAGTAAAATGTTGCATTCCTTTAACTTATGGAAAAGTTTGTGACTTCAGTGTTCCCCTCTTGTGAACCTACTTCCTGCTTTTGTTACCTTATACTAACTTCTTATAAACTTACTTATTATACTAACTTGAAGGTAGGAGTGAGTTGTCAGGGGGACCAGAATAAGACATGATTCTACCACAGTGTTGTATTTGAACACCTTGTATTGTAGTGTTCATGACAGGTATTTGCAAAAAACAAACAGACAAACAAAAAACTTGGAAGGAAAAGTTTTGTGCTAACAACAGTAGTAGAGAAAGTCTGTAACAAACAGAATATTAAATCAACATGTTATTTGATACTCAATGATCAATGAAAAGATGAGCATAGGACAAGAAGGGGAAAACATTAAAAAATATGGTTCAAGAATAAGGACTAAGAGAGGGAAAGGACATAGAATTTACAGACGTCTCAAACCTATAAAATCGTGAAAAAAAATTTAAAAAAAGAATTCAGTGGACATGTAGTAGAGGTAACAAAACCAAAAGAAGAGAAATTGATTATATTTGAAAGGGAGCCAATGACTCACTATGTAGGAGCTGACCTAAGGGTCAGCCATTTGTGTACACTCAGATCATTGATGTATTTTAAAACATAATCCATGATTAAAAGAAACAAAAGAGTAAAAAATGAAAATAATATCAACTGAAATTGGAATAGCTCAAACCTGACATTATTAAACTTGCTATTAATGCCAAAAAAATGGGAAAGGAGGCAAGGAAAAGACATTGATATCAATTTATGACAATTATATACAAGAATTAAATAAATGCAAATAAAATGCCTTAATGAGGAGATTTTTAAAAAGTCTAGGAAATACCTTGTCCATCAAATTCTGGATCACCTTGCCAAATGAATAAATGTGGCAGTGGAGGGAAGAACCCATCTAAAATATAAACATGTTTGTAAAATCTTATGGAGGGGAATAATGAAGCACAATAAGTGCCATCTCCTCATAAAAACGTGAGAAGCAATAGAGGGATAATCAAATTTAAAATACATTGGCAAGAGACACAACTACATAAATTCATCCCAGGGGCATTTGATATCAAAACTGGAAAGAGAGCAACAAACAGATTTTTAAAAATGGAAAATGTATTTTTGTAAATTTGTTACCAACAACATTCTATTTATCAGTAACATGTATGAGAAGGTATAAATTTACCAGTGGTCTTCACGACTGTTATAGTGAAGATCCAGTGTAGAGTCTAATGCAAATAAGGACACTATATTGATCCTGTATATTTTTCCTTAACAATTAATATGTGTTTTCTATTTAGGTATTTCAGCGTTTCAATAAACTATATTTTATTTTACATAAGTTGAAACTACAATTAATATTCCTTGTAGCCTAGAAAAGTGGTTTTCAAAATCTGGAAACAAGAGTGTTGGGGAGAGGGAATTTTTTGTTTTGCATACAAAACACAAAATTTATGTTGACCTTTCTGTTATTGATTTTGGGAGTTGTCTATGGGTATGACTGTATAATTCTGTATGGAGTTTATTTGGGGGTCAGTGTAACATATTGAAAATAATATTGTTCCTGGAGTCACAAAGGCCTGGATTTAAGGTCTTCCTGGTTACAACCTATGTAACCTTTGGAAACTTACTTCATGAAATATTCTGGTCTTCAAAATGTTCATATTTTTGCTTTCCATTTAGCTTGGTCACCTCAATTCTTAGAAAATTATAAAGGTCCCCCTAAATGAGATCCATATTCTATAAAAAGTGTTACTTTGACTACTTACATGTGGAAAACCTAATGCATAATAAATGTCTGTTGTTCAGAATAAGCCCTTCAGATGGGCGAAAGACTTATGGAAATCTTATGTCCATACATATATCCTGGACAGAGATGTTAAATGAATAGTTATTAAAGTCAAGAGTTCAAGAAGAAGATGAAGAAAGACTTTATTGTTGTTCAGTAGTTTTCAGTCATTTCTGATTCTTCTTGACCCCGTAGGGGTTTTCTTCACAAAGACATTAAAGAAGTTTAGTATTTCCTTCTCTAGCTCATTTTACAGATGAGGAAACTGAGACAAACAGGATTAAGTGCTTGCCCAGAGTCATACATCCAGTGAATCTGAGACCAGATTTGAACTCAGGAAAATGAGTCTTCCTGACTCCAGGCCCTGCCTTCTATCCAACTACACAACCTAGCTGCCCATTAGATGTTTTCACATAGGGAAAATACAAATTTCTTTCATTTACTCAGAACTTCTTGAAGTGGGAAGGATCACCTTTTTAACCATCATTCTTCTGTATTGTACAGATATGAATTATGGAATACTGCATTGTATGAAGCAATTAAAAGCATAAAAGCAAGGGACTGGACATAAGTAGACTACAATGTACTAAGGAATTTTAAAGGAGAAATAGCATAAAGGAGGTGATGAAAGGAACATGTTATCAAAAATAGAAGAAGGATCAGTTACCAAGCTAGAGCAAGGGACAAACTAGCTATATACCTCATTGGTATCTTCATCATCTAAGGAGAACTTGAGGAAGCCTTCCAGGATACTGGGTGTCTCCCTTGTAGCAAATATATAGGAGGATATGCAAAAGAATCACATAGCTCTGTAGGTATAGATGAAGGGTCATCTTCATTGTTGAATTTATTGATGATTTAATGGATCTATGGGAGTTTTCTAGGATTTCTTTTACTCTTTTTTTTCTCTTTTCTCTTATCTTTCTGGTAGAACTCAGAAATATGTTTATGCTTACAAGTATCTCTCAGCTTTAAAATGGTTTCTTAATACCTGATCTAATCCAGAAGAGATATTTTGTTCCCAAAAAATCTTCAGTGATAGAGGTTATATCATTTCCTAGTCTACTGCTACATCATCATCATCATCATCATTATCGTTTTCATTTTTATTACTTTCCTCAAGGTTAAGATTTTCTTTACTTTGGGTGATAAAAATCCAAATATGATAGCTGGTGCTGAATTATCAAACACGAAGCATCACAGAAACCTCCAAGTGAGATTGCTGAAGAAAGGAAAATGTCTCATTTAGTGTCCCCCAAAGGGGCTAGTATAGTGCTAGGCAAATATGATAGGCAATAAATATCTGTTGAATTGAAAATAGTTTAAGTATAGGACTACTCATTTTCCTATCACTCTTTATACACAGTCACGTTTTAAGTCTGAGCAGTGAGATTCTGCAGTTGCAAAGATTACCTCTTATAAAGAGAGGAAATCACTGATAACAAACTAACTGAAAGGAATTCAGTTGTTATAGAGTTGGCTGGGGTAAGTACTGTTAGCTAGAAGATTGAGAAATATGACACCACAGCTGCTGAGATTTCTTGAAGTAAGAAGAAAATATCCATGGAGAATAAAGAGTGATAACCCAATTCAGTGCCAGGACTTAACCATTAAACTTCAAACACAAGCTAGCAGCCAGTCACAGGTACTCCAGAGAGTCCCTGTCTTTTTTTCCTTGAGCATTAAAATGTCTCTTCTACTTAGTAGCTTATTGTTTCAATTGACCAAGTAATCTTTCAGTTGATAGGACAATTACCAATATTCATTGTAGCCTGGAAAAGTGGTTTTCTGAATCTGAAAGTCGGGGAAAAGATTCTGTTTTGCTGAAAAATTTTGTAATGACCTTCTTACTATTGTTGGTAGGATTTATGTGAGGGTATGACTGTATTTGTAAGTGTTTTGTTCTGGGTTTAATGTGGTGTATTGGAAAGAGCCTCAACCCTGAATTCACAAAGGCTTGGGTTCAAAGTCTTACTATCAGTGAGATTTTTAAGTCACTTCTTATCCCATAGATTCCTCCTCTCTAAAATAAGACGGTTAGAATGCATGATCTCTACTGTCCCTTCGTCATATAACATTTAATGAGTCAGTGGATCTTAAAATCATGTGAGATTCTCAAGCAAACATTTCTGTGTATTTGTTGGAGGGGCACAGATGAGAGAGATTTGACTCAATCATTCATAATGTAAAGACGTGATAATGTGAAATAATGAAAATATGTAGAAAGATTGACTCTTAAAAAATGGTAGAAGGGTCCATGGGGGGACAAGTTCTGAATGGTAGCAAGAGCTTGATGGTAGTGACAGAAGTGATTGTTTTCCTATTATATTAAGACTAAATTCTTAATTAGGATTAAGGTTTTTCCTTTCTGTTTCTTCATTCAGAGACCCAGATGGGTACTCATTGAGCTAGTCTCTGAAGGACAGGGCTGATAAATGAGATTAGCCTAATCCTTGGGTACATGGTCCAGGATCTTTGGTGGACCTCACCCAACTGGGTGATCTTACTTTTGTTTAGTGTAAACAGAATATAATTTTAGGTGCATTCCAGTCCTAAAGCATTCCAGCCCAAATCCTGATACCCCTCCCTTACAGTCTAGGGGAACTCACCTCATAAAGGAAAAAGTCAACAAAAGTGTTGTTTAGAAATGGATTCCTTTGTCCAGATGGCTGGAGGTGACTAAGTCTCATGTTCTTAGTGAGAATAGCTATTTTTAGCCTGCCTCCTCATTAATATGTCCATCCCCTTATTAAGCGGCACTGCTTTTCCCAAAGGTATTTAAGCATTCATTGATCTCCATGGTGGCGTATGTGATTACCAAGAGAGACCACTGACTATCAATTTATTATAACTTAAACAAATTAATAATTTGATTATTAATTAACCAGAAACTTTGTTTCTCAGGCTTTTCATTTATCTCAGTTGTTATAGGTAAGGAATGAGAGAGGGTGCTTCTTTCTCATAAGGCAGCAATAAAGTAGATCACTGATCAAGACAAGGCTCTGATATTAAGCAAATGAGATTGGAGGAGGAAAAGGAGGTAAACAAGGAAAATTTAGAAGATTCAAGTTCAATGAAGGCTAGAAAATGACTAGAAACAGAGACAGATAAACAAAAAAAGTCTCCTGCATAGCAATTTTGCCTACTTGACAATAAAGGATACGAGGTAGACAGTCAAATAGAGAAGGCATGATTCTAGGTGGGCCTAAGTCTGACTGGTATCTTTCCTGACAGGAAACTATTTCTTTGTAGCCTTACTGCCCACAGGACCTAGTGAACCCTCTTTCTTATTCATTAGTCACCCTTTCTTTAATGTACTACAATGCAAAATAAGCAAAGAGATTAGGGGTATACACAACATCTTGTTTGAGTGCTGTTCAGTCATTTCAATCATGTACAACCCTTCATGATCCAGTTTGGGTTTCTCTTGGCAAAGATACTGGAGTGGTTTGCCTTTTTCTTTCCAGTTCATTTTACAGATGGGGAATCTGAAGAAAGTATGGTAAAGTGACTTTTCCAGGGTCACACAACTAGTAAGTGTCTGAGACCAGACTTGAACTCAGGAAGGTGAGTCTTCCTGACTCCAGGCCCCTCTATGGACTGCATCATCTAACTGCCCCATCTTGTTTGACAATGAAGCTAACTAAGATCAAAATTATATATGCAAACGTTGTAAGGCCTGATTTCCTTTATGCTTTATCCTAGTCCAGATTTCATCCATACCCAAGTTGGTCATAACATAAATGACTATCAGAGCACCAGGTAAGAAATAAGGAAGAGTGAGGATGTGCGCGTTCATCCTTCGTTGCTGAAGAAGACCATGTCATCAGAGAAATAATGACATGACTTGAACTTGACTTTGTTTTGAATGAGGGAGATCTGTGCAGGTCACCAGCCTCACTTCTCCTCCAGAGCCATCTGAATCCAGTGACCAGATATTCATCAGGATGACTGGAGATGACCTAGGATGAGGCAATTGGGGTTAAGTGACTTGCCCAAGGTCACATAGCTAGTGAGTGTCAAGTGTCTGAGGTGAGATATGAACTCAGGTTCTCCTCCTAACTCCTGCACTGGTGCTCTATCCACTGAACCACCTAGCTGTCCCCTATCCTCAATGTTATGTATAGGGGGAGGGAGGTTTCAAAGCTAAAAGTCCAGGTCCTAACAGGTCTAGAGTGAGGTCTTTGATAAGTAGCGAGAAATCATTCATATGCATAGTATCCATTATTTAATTGACAATATTGATAAAGTGTTTACTATGCCTTTGATCCTCTAAGACAAGTATATAACATTCTACATATATTCTGAGGGTTTATAAGTTAATTGTCAGACAGCTACATAAATAAAATAGAATAACAAATGACAGTGTTACGTTATGTGGTGCAGATTGACAATACTACAGGAAGCAAGACAACAGAAAAATCAATGGGGGTCAAAATACTCAATGAAAGATCCATGAAAAAGAAAGAATTTAAGCAGTGAATTGAAAGATGGGTAAAACTTAGATATGTAAAGAGGAAGACCAAAGTTATTTTTGGTTGGCATCAGATTCTGCAAGAGCAACTGGATGGAAGTGAGAATTAAAATTTAAAATGAAATTTGTCCAGAATAACCAGAATGTAGCAGCCCAAAAAAATCAAATGGGTTTTAGCCAGTTTATTATGCATGGTCTTAATTCTTTAAGGAAATTAATTCTTTTAAGGAAAGAAAGAGTGCCTTGAAAGACTGACAATGAAACCAACCTCTCAACCCTTGATGGAGATGGGAATAGAGAATTTATCTCAGCGATAACAGAGAGAGATAAGATAACTTATCTCTATGAAAGAGTCTTTCTCAAGGTCAGGTGTTTTTTTTTTTTTTGTTTTTTTCTGAACTACATATATTTGTTACAAGCAAAGATTTCTACTATTTGGATGCACAATGAATTGGGCCTCAAATGGGGAAGATGGGTTCAAATCTACACCCAGACACTTACTGACTGTGTAATCCTGGGCAAGTCACTTAACCTCTCTTTGTTTTAATTTCCTCATCTGTAAAATGTGGATAATAGTAGAACCTACTTCCTATCTCCCAGGGTTGTTTTGATGATCAAAAAAGATAATATTAAAAAAAAATTTGGCACTTTAGATAAATTTATTTATTTTCCGTTTTCAACATTCACTTTCACAGAATTTTGAATTTCAAATTTTCTCCCCATCTCTCCCTTACCCCCACCCCAGAATACCATGTATTCCGAATGCCCTTTCCTCCAATCTAACTTCCCTTCTATAATTCTCCACCCCCCTTTTATCCCCTTCACTTCTACTTTCCTGGAGGTTAAGATAGATTTCTATATTCCATTGCTTGTATATCTCATTTCCTGGTTGCATGCAAAAGCAATCTTTAACATGAATTTTTAAAGCTTTAATTTCCAAATTCCCTCCCTTCCCCATCTCATCCAACCTCATTGAGAAAACAAGCAATTCTATAGAGGTTATAAATATGTGGTCAGGCAAAACACCTCCATAATTAGTGATGTTGTGAAAGATTAACTGTATTTCCCTTTATCCTATCCCTCCATTTATTCATTTCTCTCCCTTAACCTATCCTTCTACCAAAGGGTTTGCTTCTGATTACTTCTTTCCCCAATAAGCGTCCTTTCTTTTATGTCCCCTCTCTTATCCTCTTCCCTCATGCTTTCCTCTAGGGTAAGATAAACTTCCATACCCAATTGAGAGTATGTTATTCCCTCCTGAAGCCAAATCTATTGAAAGGAAGGCTCACTTATTCCCTCTCACCTTCCCCTTCTTCCCCTCCATTCTAAAAGCTTTATTCTTTTATGTGAAATGGTTTACTACATTCTACCTCTCTCTTTCTTTTTCTTCTAGTATATTTCTCTCAACCCTTAATTTTCTTTTTTAGATATCATCCCTTCATATTGAGCTTACCCTGTGCTCAATCTCTCTCTCTCTCTGTATACACACACACACATACATATACATGCACATACACAATACACATACATATATGTATATTCCTTCCAACTATCCTAATACTGAGAAATGTCACATGAGTTACAAAAATCATCATTCCATGTAGGAATGTAAACAGTTCAACTTTAATAATTCCCTTATGGTTTATCTTTCCTGTTTAACTTTTCATGCTTCTCTTGATTCTTGTATTTGAAAATCAAATTTTCTATTCTACACTGATCTTTTGAACAAGAATGCTTGGAAGTCCTCTATTTCATTGAAGTTCCATTTTTTTTCCCTGAAGGATTATACTCAGTTTTGCTGGGTAGTTGATTCTGGGTTTTAATCTCAGCTCTTTTGTCCTCTAACTATCATATTCCAAGTCCTCCTATCTGTTAGTGTAGTAACTGCTAAATACTATGTTATCCTGATTGTGTTTCCACAATATTTGGATTATTTCTTTTTGGCTGCTTGTAATATTTTCTCCTTGACCTGGAATTTGGCTACAATATTCCTATGAGTTTTCCTTTCAGGCTCTCTTTCAGAAGGTTATTGGTAGATTCCTTCCATTTTTATTTTACCCTCTGGTGCTAGAATATCAGGGCAGGTTTTCTTGGTAATTTCTTGAAAGATGATGTTTAGGCTCTTTTTCTGATCATGGCTTTCAGGTAGTCCAATAATTTTTAAATTATCCCTCCTATATCCATTTTCCTGGTCAGTTGTTTTTCCAATGAGATATTTCACACTGTTTTCTGTTTTTTCATTCTTTTGGTTTTGTTCACAATTTCTTGATTTCTCATAAAGTCATTAGCTTCACTTTGCTCCGTTCTAATTTTTAAAGAATTATTTTCTTCATTGAGCTTCTGGACCTCTTTTTTTCCATTTGACTCATTCTGTTTTTAAAGCATTCTTCTCCTCACCAGCTTTTTGGATCTCTTTTGTCATTTGGGTTAGTCTAATTTTTGCATCCTGGGCCGTCTTCAGTCATCCTAATGAATATCTGGTCACTGGATCCAGATGTCTCAGGAGGAGAAAGTGAGGTTAGTGACCTTGCACAGCTCTCCTTCACTCAAAACAAAGTCAAGTGCAAGTCATGTCATCATTTCTCTCATGTCATGGTTTTTCTCGAAAATGAAAGATGAATACAGAGTCTAATTTTAAAGGTATTATTTTCTTCAGCATTTTTTTCAGTTTCCTAAAACTGTTGACTCATTTTTCATGATTTTCTTGCATCACTCTCATTTTTCTTCCCAATTTTTCTTCTACTTCTCTTACTTGATTTTCAAAATCATTTTTGAGCTCTTCCATGGCCTGAGACCAATTCATATTTTTCTTAGAGGTTTTGGATGAAGGAGCTTTGACTTTGTTGTCTCCTTCTGGCTGTATATTTTGATCTTCCTCATCACCAATAATGTAAGAAAATATCTTTTCACTGAAAAAATAAGAATCTATACTCTTTCTTTTTCCCCTGTTTGTTCATTTTCCCAGTCAATTTCTTGACTTTTGAGCTTTGTTGTTAAGTGGAGGGCTTCAGAAGCAGCCTCTGCTTCTCAGCTAGGTGAGAGATCCATCCCACTGACCTTTGAAGCTATCCTCAGTATTTCTGGGTTGAGAAGTCTGGAATCCATAGCAGTCACCAGAGATTCAGTCCTCTAAGGCCTGGTCCAGCTCAGTCTGTGCCTGTGTAGCCCATGCCAAACTATGCTCTGCTCCCTGCCTGGTGCACTAGCATTAAGAGGGACCAGTCAAGGCTTCTTGTAGAAAGTGGGATTTAAACTGAGATTTGAAGAATCTCCAGGGAAGGTAGAGAGTAGAGGTGAGGAGGGGGAGAATTCTAGATGTGAGTGATAGGCAGTGAAGATGTTTGTTCCATCAGGAAGGAAGTGCAAAGAGATAACTATGACTTTCACCAAGAAAATGTGGAGCAAGGTATAAGAAGAATAGAAAGTAAGGAGGGATGTGGGTGAAATTCTTTTTTTAAATATATAATTTATTTATTTTTCAGTTCTCAACAGTTCTCAACATTCACTTCCACAAGAATTTGAATTCTCCATCTATCCTCAGCCCCTACCCCAGGACAACGTGCACCCCTTCTTCCATGTTCCTTCCCCTCTATTTTCTTGTAAAGCAAAATATATTTCTATACTTCATTTCCTGTATATCTTAATTTCCAATTGCATGCTAAAACAATTTTTAATTTTCATTATTAAAACTTTGAGTTCCATATGCTCTCCCTCCTTCCCCACCCACCCTCATTGAAAAATCAAGCAAGTCAATATAGGTCATACATGTGTAACAATGCAAAGCACTTCCATAATAGTTGTGTTGTAAAAGACTAACCACATTTCTCTCTGTTCTACCCTGCCCTCAATTTATTACATTCTCTCCCTTGACCTTTCCTCCCCCAATAGTGTTTTCTTCTGATTATCCCTTTCCCCAATTGACTTTCACTTCTACTATCTTCCCTCTCCTATCCCCTTTCCCCTTGCCTTCCTGCAGGGTAAAACAGATTTTCATACCCAATCGACTGTGTGATATTCCTCCTTAAGCCAAATTCTATGAGAGTAAGGCTCACTTATTTCCTTTCATCTCCCCTTCTTCCCTCCCATTGTAAAAGCTTTTTCTTCCCTCTTTTATGTGAGATGATTTGCTATATTCTACCTCTCCCTTTCTCTTACTCCCAGTACACTCCATTCAACAGGAAATTTTATTTTTTTAGATATCCTTCTTTCATATTCAGCTCACCCTGTGCCCTCTGTCTATGTATATGTGCATATATGCACACATACACATATGCACACATATACATATACACATATACATATATATACACACATACCCATTTAAATATACATAGCTACACATACATAATATACACATGCATATATAGTCATACACACCTACATATATATACATGCATACATACACACACACACACACACACATATATATGCATATACACACAGACACATATATTCCTAGCTACCCTAATGCTGAAAAGGGTCTCGAGTTACAAATAGCATATTTTCACATAGGAATGCAAACAGTTCAGCTTAAACGAGTTCCTTAAAGCTTCTCTTTCCTGTTTACTTTTTCATGTTTCTCTTGATTCTTATATTTGCAAGTCAAATTTTCTATTCAGCTCTGATCTTTTCAACAAGAATGCTTGTAAGTCCTCTATTTCATTGAAATTCCATTTTTTTCCCCTGAAGTATTATACTCAGTTTTACTGGGAAGGTGATTCTTGGTTTTAATCCTATCTCCTTTGACCTCTGGAATATCATATTCCAAGCCCTTCAGTCCCTTGGTATAGAAGCTGATAAGTCCTGTGTTATCCCGACTGTATTTCCACAACACTTGAATAATTTCTCTCTGGCTGCTTGTAATATTTTCTCCTTGACCTGGAAACTCTGGAATATGGCTACAATGTTGCTAGGAGTTTTACCAGCACTCAGGTAGACCTAGATCAGCTGCGCGATTCCCCCAGAATCTTTAGGCTGAGAGCTCCAAAAGTGAAAGTTGCTGCTGCAGTGGCTGCTGCCACCCTGGGGCCAGAGCTGGGGCTGGGGCTGGAGCCAGGGTGGACAGTGCTCTCTTCTCACCCAAGTCAAAGAGCTTTCTTATTGATCTTTGAAGCTGTCTTTGGTGTTTGTGGGTTGAGAAATCTGGGAACTGCAGCTGCTGCCCTTGATTCCATATCCTGAAGCCTTCTCTAGTCCTATTTGTGCTGTTCAGCTCAGACTGGGCTGCACTCTGCTCTAAGCCCAGTGCACTACCTGTTTGCCTTCCAAGCTGTCTTGGGCTGGAAATCAGTTTCACTTTGTGATTTTGTGATTTCTGCTGCTCTAAAATTTGTTTAGAGTAATTTTTTACAAGTATTTTATAGGTTATGAAGGGAGAGCTAGAGTAGGTCAATCCTGAATTCTTTAAAATATAACCAAGGATTTTATATTTGATCTTGGACCCAACAGGGAGCTACTGGAGTTAGTTGAGGAAGAAATGATTTGGTCAGACCAGCACTTTATGAAGATCATTTCAAGAGCAGAGTAGAGAATGGACTGGAGTGAAGAGATATTTAAGGGAGGAAGACCAACACTCAGACTGTTATAACAGTCCTGATATGAGGTAATGAAGGTCTGCACTAAGGTTGTCAGAGGAGAGAAGCAGGATATATATATGAAAGATGTTAAAAAAGTAAAAATGACAGGCCTTAGTAAACTAACAGGATTTGGTGGTAGGGGTTACTGAAAGAGAGTAACTGAGGGTCACAGTGAGGAGGTGAGCTTGGGTTACTGGCAAGATTGTGACAAACTGAAGTAAGCCAGATTCCATGGATTGAACTTCCTTTGAGATCAGTAATTGGACCCAGAATCAAAGTCTTGCTATAAATTAATGCTGTATCTATGAGAATAAATAGTTTGGCTACTTTGAATGACATCACTAATGTTAGACAACCTTGTTCCTGAGTTATGAATTTTTTCTTTTTCCAGAGTGCAAAGAAACAACTAGAGAATTGTACTCATGATGCAGAATTAGGGAATTGTTTTTTTTTAACAAATTTGTAGGAGGGTATAAGCCTGTGTGTATGTGGGGAAGGAGTAATTTACCTTGTCCTCCATATTGGTAAACCATGTAATCAAAATTTTGTTTTCTTTTGAAATAATAGTCTAGTCATCTTTTTTTTTAAAGGGGGAGTACATGTATGTGGAGGCTCATGATTGGTGAATTTGAGTGGATGATGACCCCAAAAGTGCTATATAAATGGAGTCCACAATTGAGGAGATCCACAACTGAGAGGAAACTAAACAATCTAATACTCTAATTTTACAAGTGAAAAAAAAAAGGAAAGCTAAAACAATTACCTAACACCCTTGAGTCTTATTTTTTTTAATCTGAAAAAATAGGAAAAAAATCCTATATTTGCAGGTTTGTTGGGAGGAACAAATAAGAAAATGTATTTGAATGTACTTAATAATATCAAAATTCTCTGTAAATATAAGTTAATGGAATAATAATAAAAACCATGGTATTATAATAACTGGAAAACATAGTCATTTTATCCAGACTGAAATCACTTGTAAGATATTCACTATGGAAGACAAGATAGCAAATTTTCCTAGAACTGTTTCTATCCAAACAGATTAGATGAGGGAACTGAAAAAAAATAATGATTATTATTTGTCATGGTAGTGTTGGTGATTTGGTAGTAATAGTAGTAGCAGCATCAGCAACAATTATAACATTTAATAGTATTAGTAGCAACCATTATCACTAGGGTAAATGAGTCAGTATTACAGTCCAGGTGTCACAGCTTCTATCCCCCAGTACCATGTTGACTCAATTCAATCAAGTCAGCTAATTAAAAAAAAAAAAAAAGGAATCCTTTACCCTATGCACATGCACAGACATACACACACACACACACACACACACACACACACACACACCCCAAAAATGTCTTCTGATTGCATGGATCACTTAATTCGGGCAAAACAATAAAAATTATTTGTGTGAGCATACTTTCTATATGGAGAAACAACTCTTGTAGCTGCTGTAGAATTTGCTCCAGAGACTGAATTTATTATAGGGGAGTGATACGGAAAGAAGAGGGGTAGACTGTCCCCCTCTTCTTCCCCCTGTTACTCTTCTGATGAGCAAATATAGCAATTATTATCTATACCACCCACACAAACTTTATCACATATTACAGCTATAATATAGTAGAAAATTCATTCAATTTCACAAAATTGGGTTTCAATTCCAATACATATTTATTTACCATTTGTTAGCCTCTAGGCAAATCTCTTGTTCTCTTTCAGCCTCAGTTTACTCATCTATAAAATGCAAATAGTAACGGCACATGCCTGGTAGGATTATTATGGGAATCAAATTAAACTTTATTTACATAGTGCTTTGCAAGCAATCAAGTAGTATACAATATATGATATTATTATATTAGGAATTAACATTGAATTTTTTTCCTCTCAGCTACATAACAAGACCTACATGTCTTGAGGGCAAGGTTAATGCTTATATCTATCATTGTGTCTAGTATTTTTCTCAGTACACAATAGTTTTGTTGTTTGTTTGTTTGTTTGTATTTGTTTTTTTGGCTTGTAATAGAGGCCACATGAATACTCCAAGGTTGACTGACAGGTAAAGCAAACCTCAGAAAACATATAATTGACTGAAATTGTCCCATATATTATGTGTTCAGGCATACCTTAAGAGCTTTGGAAAGTGGCAATAAACTTTTGATGAAATTGCAGGATTTGGATGAGAAAGTATTTATTTCCAGAGAGGAAAACTGAAAAAAAAAAATAATTCTGAAATTGTAAACTCTAAAGGCCACATTTGTCTGGTAGTTAAGACCTGGTCTACGATTATGGGGTCAAGAAAGAGTTAGTGGGTAGTTTGTAGGGAAGGGTATACCTTAAAATGTCAAACACTTTAAATAAGTTTGATATATATGAAATGTGTCAACAGTAACTTCTTTTCTAAACTACAAATCAAGTTGAAAAGTCTACAGTGTGAAAGTGTCCCATTAAAACTTCAGCAGCCTGTTTTATCAAGTAACTTTTCACTTTAATAGTTCGTTAAGGATGAGGATGTACATGTATTTTAATCTGATATCGTAGTTTGAATGGTCTTTTTTGGGGGGGATCAGAGATCAAAAAATACTTTGAGTCTATATCAAATGTAAAATGTAATAATAAAGAATCAATCTAAATCTGAATATATCTTGATACACCTCATAAGTCTAGAGTCTTTTTGGGATATAAGAATTTGCCCAGTCTCTCAAAAAATTCATGTTGCAGAAGGCAATTTTATCCAATTCATAAATCCTTACATCAGAGTTTTAGAGCTTCCAATTATCCAAATAATCATTCCACCAGAAATAATAAAGTGCAGTTGGTAAGTGTTTGAATGGATGCAGTCTTTAAAGTTGTATTTTAGCAGAGACAAAACATGAGGCACAGCATCTAATATCATATATTGATGTCAAAACAATGATGATCCAAAACATTATGCATACTCAAGGATGAGTGTCTCATATCATAAACTATAAAATGTATCATTAGGGTTCATATTTTTTATGAATGTCAGCTAATATAGCAAACTGCATTGTCACTTCTGAGGAATTAACCTGTTTCCAAGTAGCAAACTAAAACATGCAATATCCTTGATAGGAAATATTTTTTTTTGCCATAAATTACATTAAAAATAATCTGTCTGTGTATTTCAGCACACAAGATGCTTTCCAGAAATACAAAATGCCTCTTACTTTCCTTATATAGATTCCTTTAGTAGAAAGGATAGAGATCTCTGGGGCCAAAGATGTTGACCCAACTGTTTCCTACACTAAAGGTTTGTTTTTACAATGATCAGAAGGTTACCTAGGAGACAAATTTCTCAAAACTTTACCAAAAAGTAGGAAAACAGCTTATAGTTGCTTCTTTAAAAGTAGATCATGAGATTTTAAAGTTTAGTGGACACTGAAGATTATATAGGCCAAACCAATAATTTCACAAATACAGCCTAAAGAGATTAAATAATTTGCCCAAGGTCTTTCATGTGTTTCACTCATGTCAGACTCTTCAAGACCCTATTCGGGGTTTTCTTGGCAAAGGGACTAGAATAGTTTCCCATTTCCTTCTCTAGCTCATTTTACAGATGAGGAGAGTGAGGTGAACAGGGTTCATTGACTTGCCTAGGGTCACACAGCTAGTGTCTGAGGTCAGATTTTAATCCGGTTCTTTCTGACTCCAGGCTCTGTGCTTTATATACTGCACCACCTAGATGACTGCTTAAGGTCCTACACAAGTATTAATTGACTGCATCAAGATTTGAACCAAGACTTCAGTTTTCCAGTAAATTCTCAGTGTTACTATAGAATACTAGAATGGGAAATGAACACACACATACACCAGAAATGTAATTTTGAGGTTAGAACCAAGGACAGAGACCAGGCCTTTTCCTCAAAAAGAAAAAAAATTAAATATAAAAGGAAAAGGAACATCCAGATTTCTGTTAGTAGAAGGAATTTATTCCACCCCAAAGCTTTGGCTTCAAATGATTCTGAAGTCTATTGAACACACTGCTTTGTCCCTATAAAATAACTCCTTAGCATAGTCCTAAGAGTCTGTTGAATTACAACAGTGATAGAATAAAAGTCCCTAATTACCTTATGACCGGGCCTGTAATCATTGTTCCTGTAGGAACAAATTGTAAGGAAACATGATCCTTCTTTCTTCCTCATTGTTCTGTTGGCTCTTTCCTAGAGAGGCAGTGAAGTACAGTGGTAAGCTACATATACGTGTATGTGTGTGTATCCACATGTATATGCATATGTTTATATGTACATGCATTTTATGTGTCTTACATGTACATAGTTGTTTATATCTTGTCTTCCCCATTAGAATGTGAGCTCCTTGAGTGCAGAGACCATGTTTTTGCCTGTCTTTGCATCCCCAATACTCAATTCCTGGCACATAGTAGGCACTTAATAACTTCTTGTTGACTTTAGGCAGCTTATTTACCTAGATGCTTTGTCCCCTTCTCTTCTCTACTGCTATAAAGCATCAAAATTAATCTCCTAACAACTTGACTATTGCAATAGCCTACTTCTTGGTCTGCCTGCCACAAGTCTCTCTCCATTCCACTCCATCTTCCATTCATCCATTCATCTCATTCAAACCGATTTTCCTAAAGCTTACCTGACCATGTTACTCCCTTTCTCGTTTAACTTCCGTTTTCTCTTGGTTCAAATATGAAATCTATTTTTCATTCAAAGCTCTTCATAACTTGTTCTTATCTCACCTCTCCAGGCTTTTTACATTTTACAGCATTATCTGTCCATGTAATCTTCAATCCAGTGTCACTCACTCTTTGTTATTCTTCACACAAGTCACAAATTTACAAATGTAAATACAAAATTTACATTCCTTTTTTGACAAGATTACCAGACAGATCAGGAAAATTTGGTAGCTATAATCTACCTTGATTCAGCAAGGAACTAAAAATTCTCTACTGGATGGACAATTATGGGTTTGGGTATGGTTTAGTAAAGTTAGTTAGATTTAAATTGTTTTCCAAAATGCTAATGAGTGGATTTCTGTGAACCTGAGAGAAGTCTCCAGGAAAATACCTCAGGACTCTGTGCTTGGCCCTCTCCTATTTGTCACTTTCATCGAGGACTTGGATGAGGGCCCAGAGCACATACTCATTAAATTTTCATGATTCAGAGTTGGAAATGATAATGCTTTAGATGATAACCCAGAGAATCAAAATACAAATCCAACTATGTATAATCCAAATTTGGTGGCAACTAGGTGGCACAATGAGTAGGGAGCTGGAATCCAAATTTGGATAATAATCCAAAGAATCAAAATGCAACAAGTTCTCTCCCAGCTTGAGACAATAGTACTAACCAAATACAATAAAATGTAAGAGACTGATGAAAGGTCCTATTCCTATGTTCTAAAAGTCAACAGCACATTTTCAAAATGGAATTAATATAAAGGCAAAAAAAAAAAAAAAGGTTTTTTACTTAAAAGCATGAAATATATATAGATAAAGTTGTGGGCAATATTGCTCATTCAGCCTAGACTATGCATAATATGGTGACGCATGACAGTTGTCTTCAAATATAAGAAGGACCATCCTGTGATTCAAGAATAAGATTTCTGGTGATTTTAGAATGAAGAAGTAGATTAGGGGTACCAAGGCACAGAAAAAGACTTTAGTTAAATTTAAATGTAATAGGGTATTAGAGCAAGCTTAAATAATCTACCATGGAAACACTCTGCCTTTGGGTGAACACAGCCTGCTATCCCCTACCAGGTAAATGAGAGTAAACTCTTTCAATTGGTTGTATAGTCAGAACAGGCTACCAGACTTTAAAGCTGCCAGACTAGAACAGTCTGACTCTCCTATGTGCCTCTTTTCCTGTGTGGCCTTTAGAGGGGGAGAAGGTTTGCCCACAGCACAGGTGCCATGAACTGAACCAGTTATAAGGGGACTTATCCCTCTGGTCTTAAGAAATGGCTTTGAGGCATTTCTGTTTATTCTGTTCAGGGCCATAAAGCATAAAATGGTTCAGTTCATGACACCCATACTGTGGGCAAATCTTCACCTTCTTATGTCTTCACAGAAAAAGACCATGAAGGAAAAAGACAAGTTGTCCTGGTCTGGAAGTTATAAAGTCTAGTGGCCTCTTTCAGCTATGCATCCAATCAAAGAAAGTGACTCCCATATACAATAGCAAAATACAAGGTATCTTCTTCCAGAAGCAGGTGCCTTGATGTTAGATGGTTTGAGCATGTTCTAACAGCCTCTTACCTAAGGAAAAGCTTTTCATAATTGTAAAGTCCTCATATGGAATGAGCTGTATTTTAAGAAACGAAGTAACCTGTCCTTGGAAATGTTCAAGCAAATTCTAGATAGCCATTTCTCAGTGACAATGTAGAGGAAATCTCTTTAGGTGGCAGATCATATAGGCTGACACTAATGTTCTTTGAAACTATAACATGCTATTAAATCATTTTGGTAATCCAGAGTGAATTGAGAGAGTTAAGAACTCTTCAATATTCAATCACTAGATGACCAGTTAATTTAATCAAAGTGGTACAAATTCAATTAAATTCAATAATCTGGACATAGGATAAAAAAAGATAAAAGTCCTTAGCCCAAAACCTCAAATTAAAAAATATGCCATTATGAGAGGAAGCAGGGTTCAAAGTAAAAGCCTGCTGACTTTGTAGCCAAAGATGGGAACGCTACCTCTAGCTAACTCTAGCTACCACTTTCTACCTGAGTAATTTTGGATGAGTTATTTGACCTCTTGAGTCCCTACAAAATAAAGGGGTTGGACTAGGTTATCTTGAAAGTTCATTTCATCTCTAAATCCATGATTCTATTATCCTGTGTTCACAAATAAATATGATACAAGTTACTATTTGATAGGGGCAAAGGAAAGTCTACTTCAGAAACAAAGAAATATAAGGACTATGTAATTCCTTTCACTTAAGTAGAAGCTTTCAGGTTAAAAGTGGCTCTTAATTAGATGCCATGATAGTCCCAATAAGACCCATGAATCCAAACCTAGTGCTCCTATGAATTCAATGAACAACAACAACAAGTGTGAAGATGTTTTTTTATTTCACATACATTCAATAATTTATTATTAATAATAATATTTTTCAACTTTCAAAAACTTACTTTCAAGAGCTTATAACCAGAGTCTACAGTTGCCAGATGCCTAGTAGGCTATTAGAGTAGTAAGGGGTCAAACTCATATGAAGTGTCTCAGTCTGATATGCTTTTCACCCTAAGCTCTTCTCCCTTTCTCAAATGTGGCATAATTATCAATAAAATAATGAACTACCATTTTTTAAATGCCAATGATTCTACAAATGAAGTGTGAGAAAAGACCAATGGTTTGTAGAGGCATCTAGCTCTATGCTTATTTTTGTTTTTCCTCTTGACCCTAAAGGAATTCTTATAATGCAGGGACACAATTCCTTCCAAGTGGACCATCTGCCCAGCTTCTATCATTCCATTAGTAGGAATCCCCAACAGATGTCAGCTTTTTCTCAAAAGCTTTAAAAGACAGGAATATCCTCATAAAGCTGCACTAAACAATATTACTTCCCAATTGCGGATACAGTTTAACCGCATTTTCCCCAAAGCTGTGATATATCACTGTATTATCACTGAGCTGATTGCACATTCATAATCCTATTCCTATGCAATTAGCCTTTCCCAGTGAAGCAGCTCCACCTTATCTCAGGCATCCTTGAAATTAAATAGCTACATTAGGTAGAAGTACTTTTGTTAAGATAATGGGCTATCCTGCATGGAGGTGAGGACAGTCTAATACAGTGCTTCTTAAACTTTTTCTACTCTAAACTCCTTTTTGTCCCAGAAATTTTTACATGATCTCGAGTATACAGGTATATAAAATAGGCCAAGAAATCAAACATTTACTGAAAATAAACCATAAAGAAATTCATTTTAAAACAATCCTGTGGGATACATATAATTTTACCATTTATTAAAGAGGAAAACAAATTTGCATGTTAATGAGATGAATGTGCTTGTTTATTTTTACATAAAGAATTAAATCTTGGCAGAATGATACTGCAGGACACAGTATCTTCAAGACTTTTTTCGGAGTTGATTGATATTTTGATTTTATAAAAGTCAATGCTGAGAACACTGCTTCTGATAAATACATAGTACAAAATGGCAGAAGTATGTTTAGGGTCATTTTAGAAAATGTTGGAAATTCTGTCCTAATCCTAAATCAAAATTTATTTAATGATTTTTTTTTAGGAAACTCAAGTTTTAAACCTGAATCATTTTATAACTCACCAAATTCTTCTTGAACCTTTAATGGCAGATGACTGATTTTTTTCATATTTCAATTGAGTATGATTTTTGAAGCCAATTTAATTTTTTAGAATTAGAATTTGAAGGGGAGTGTTTCTGAAACTGTGTTTCCTGCCACTTGAGATGATAAATTATAAGTCTTAACAATTAAATCTTTGGAAAGGTTATTTTTAATTATAAAATTATCTGTAGCTTCAAATATTTCTAAAGAATTATTTCTCACCCTATTTTTCCATACATTAACTTTTTTAGTAAAACTTTCAATTTTATCTTTCAACATAAATAGGCTACACTTTTTCCTTGAAATGACATATTTAAATCATTAAGGTTTTTCAAAAATATATGGCAACACAGTTTTGAAAGTCATATGTCATTATGAAAAAATAACAAAATAGAATTTATGCTCTGTCAAAAATATAAAAATTTCATCTTTTAATTTCAATAATCTGTTTAAACTTTGCCCTCTTGAGAGACCCCATAATACTATTGCCAAATTTTTCAGGCAACATTCAGTTAAGTGACCCCATATGGGTTCATGAGCCACAATTTAATAAACCCTGGAATGCAATGTGAGGAGAAAAGGTAAGGTAAAGAGATTCAAAGGAAGTTTGTGACTTACCAACAGGATAGGAACCTGAAAAGAACCAGGGCATTCTTGGAAGGCCTTCTTAGTTAATGCTGGCCCCTATCTCTTCTTGGATAGCAGATTATCTTTTATTGGATAGATCAAGTAAGAGTCATAGCCATGGAAGCAATGGCTGTGGTAGAGACAAGGTCTTCTTAAGTACACCTAAACCAATTAATTTTGCTACTCATAAATGAAGTAGCTAGGTGACTCAACGAATAGAGAGATGGCCCTGAAATCAGGAAGACCTGAGTTCAAATCCAGCCTCAGACACTTACTAGCTGTGTGCCCTTAAGCAAATCACTTAACCTCTGTTTTCCTTAATTCAATGGAGAAGGAAATGATAAACCACTCCACTACATGGGTCACGAAGAATTGGACACAATTAAACAACTAATAATTGAACTCACATCATTGATTAAGTTCCTACTATGTGCTACGCACAGAGATAAATGTTGGGGATATAAATGGAAAAAAATGACAATCCTTGGTTTCTCTGAGGTTACATTCTATAGGAAAGGTTAAAACTATTGGGAGTCATGACCAGGTAAGGGATTCACGGGCTAGGAAGTAGCAAAATATTGAATGGAACGATTGGGATGTTCCTGGGTATACCCTTTCTGAGACCAGAGTAATATTGATTTGATTATAATTCTAGAAAGGCGTGGAGAAGGCTGAGTGCTGAATAGGAGAGGCAGAAGTCAGGGAGGGGTAGAATATCAATGAATGAAGAAGACACTGAAGTCTTACAGCAGTACAAATCAGAGATGCAGTCAGTTAAGGGCTTCACATGGAATTCTAATTGTAGAAAAAACAACATGGAACAAGTAGAAGACACTGAAAATTTAAAGGTAATTCTACGTGTTGTTAATGAAGACTACCATGGCAGACCTTCACATGTTAAGAAGAACAAGTGCCTCAAACTTAAAACAAAAAAAAAAAAATTACAAAATTATTATTGTACTCCTGGGTACCTGTTTCTTCAGTCTGCCAAATGATGGGGTTAGAATCTAAGATACTTTAGAGTTAAACTCTTCAGTCTCCAAAATCCCTTTTTCTTTTAGACATATGGTCTTGTAATTAAAACATTTATTTTATCAAAAATTTGCCAATTATATGTAAAAACATTTTAAACTTTTAAAAAAATTTTGATTTCTAAAGCCTATCTTCCTTCCTCCCTTCTCTCCTCCACCCCATTGAGAAGACAAGCAATATATTCATAATACATGTGAATTCATGTAAAACATATTTCTATATTATCCATGCTGTGAAAGAACACACACACACACACACACACACACACACACACACAAAACTACAAAAACAAAGTAAAAAAAGTATGCTTCAGATCTGCACCCAGATTTCATCAGTTCTCTCTCTGGATGTAAATGACATTTTGGAATTGGCTTAGATCATCGTCTTTAGCAGAGTAGCTTAGTCTTTCGCAGTTGGATCCTATGATTTCATAACTGAAGAAAGGGTTTTCAAATATTCTCTGACCCATATGAATCTCAAGACAAAGAACACACACCTCTTTTTTCCCTCTCTCTGTCCTAGATCTGTTCAGGTGAAGTTATTTTTTGACATTCCACTGACCTGAATCCTGGCCTTATATTCTTTCCCTTGGTCCCTCAGGAACAAGAGTCAGAAAGCTTTTAAAAGGGCTGAGCCAAGGTCTCATCCATTTCCCCCTTTGATATGAGGAAGGGGAAAAAAATAGCTTATAGATGGTTATCCAGATTGTGAGCAGTTGGAAGGGGAATTGAAGGCCTGGGAAGCTGAACCTCTGCTTTCCTGCTGCAAGGACACAAATTCAGCCAAACTTGGAAGAGAATGGAAGGAAAATATAATTGAGCTAACTATTCTGAATATAAATGTCTGGGAATAGTGACCACTGTGGAAAGATAGATTAATATCAAATGACATAGTTGATGAGATACCAAAAGTATGGTGTTAAGCTTAGTATATCAGAAGGTTAAACTTCAAATGGAGGCAAATACAGGAGTTCTTTATGTTCTTTATGTCGCGAAAGAGTTCTGAGGGACTATGCACTTGGATGGGAACAAAATTATATCTTTATTTTCACTCATCTCTCACAGCATTTTCTTTAACAGTTTAAAAATAATGTTCAAAGAAGGGGGACTGCCAAGTGGATCTAAAATATGTACCACAAAAGGTGAAATACCCTTGATGTGGTAGAACACAATTTACATTATTTTTATATAATAATGCAATTATTTCTTGCTGGGGCTATGTGGAGAAATCAGTCACTTAATCAATAAGCACTTATTAAGTGCCTATTATGTGGCAGACACTGTACTAAGTGCTAGGAATGCAAAATAAGGAAAAGACAGACCCTGCCCTTAAAGAACTCATAGTTTAATGGAGGAGGAAATAAGCAAACGAATATGTACGAATGAGCTATAAAACAGAATAAACATGAAATAATTAACTGAGAGAAGGCATTAAAGTAAGAGAATTCACAAAGGCTTCCTATATAGTTGTTCAGTTGTGTCCAACTCTTCTTGACCTTGTTTGGGGTTTTCTTGACGAAGATACTGGACTGACTTGCCATTCCTTTTCCAGTTCATTTTACAGAAAAGGAACTGAGATAAACAAGGTTAAGTGACTTGTGCAGATTCACAAAACCAGGAAGTGTCTGAAGACAGATTTAGATGCAGGAAGATAAGTCTTCCTGATTGCAAGCCCAACAAACTATCTACTGCACCACCTAGCTGGCCAAGGTTTTCTTTAGAAGACAGGATAAGACTTCAAGAAAGCCAGGAAACGCACTACTCTGGGGGTGGCTAACCTGTGGCCTAGAGGGTCACATGTGAGGTTCCTGTAGTAGTAATTTAAAATGGGGACATCTTTCATATTCCTTAATAGACCAATGTGGCCTGTATGGGTCACATGGAGCCTATGGTGGGAGGAGTCTGCTGAATGGGTGGAACAGGAAGGGTAGAACAGGAAGGGACTGACCTGGAGCAGAGCTAAGAGGAAGTCAGTGAGAGAGCAGTAGTGAGTGGGATAGGTTTAGTGAAGACTTCTCAGATTGTGATTCTTCTCCCAGGGGTGAGGTAAGACTGAGAGGCTCAAGGTTACTATATTTTTAGAACAGAATAATTCCACAAAAGGATATAAAACTATGTAGTACATTAGGGTCTCAATGATTGGATAAAGTTTACCTAATTCTTCAATGTCTTCATTTCGAAAGGCATTGGTTAGATTTCATGTCTAGAATGTAAGATCATATTCTCAGCTAATGAGAATAATGGTCAGTGGGGGGGGAGGGACTTGCATTAGAGTCTATATAAATCACTGCCCTTTCTTTGTCTTCGGCTTTCCTACCCCAGGTGAACTGCTGTAGGATTGTCCAGATTCTCGAGAATCGAATAAATCTCTTTTCTGTCATCACTTTGAGAGGCCTCTGAGTAATTGATTTATGTAGGGACCTGAGCCATCCCACACGGTTGGAATTGAAGGATGCAGGCAACCCCACAGTTGGCTGTGAGTGTGAGAAGGGAATTTTAAGGGAAGCCTATTTATGATTTGTTTAATGGAGCTGGTCTGTGGGAAGCCTCGCAGGAAGAATGCTTGGGGATGGTGTTGTCCTCTGCATTGTTATTGTGTATTTTTGTTGCTATGATGGATGTGGATCTGAATAAATGTTTTGGTTCTGCTTTCCTAGTGGAGAGTCTGGTATTTTACGATTCAGAATCATGCCATCATATTCATGGCTGCCATAGGCACTGTGAATTTCATACTGGTGCTACAAATGGTGGTGAGGATGGGATTGCGAAATGTCAGACCTCTGGAGACAGAAAGACAGAGGAAACAGAGGAATAAATGGATGTTCCAGGGTGGGAGAATTTTTATTCTTCCCCGGCAAGAGAGTGGGCTAAAGGCACAGGGTTTTCTGAAAACTGGGAACCGAGGCTATAAAAGGGAGAATCAATAGACTTTGAAAGAGGTTTGCAGGGAATACCAGTAGGGCCAGGGAAAGAAATGTCAGGGATTTGTAGGAGAGACTGGGCTTGCTAACAAGCGACTGAATTATATGTAAAAGCAGAAACAAGCTGCTGGAAGAGAAAGCTCAGATGAAAAGGGAGTTGGCTGGTTTGCAGGAAAATCTTTTTATCGTGCAGAGTTCTCTCCTTTCGGAGAGGAAGCTAGAGAATTTCGGGTGTGGAAGAAAAAGCTGTTGGTTTGACTCACAGGAGGTGAAAAGTTACCAATAGGAAAGTGAATGCAGCCCTTGCATAGGCTGATTGATTGATTGATTCTGGCCTAAACATAGACCAGGAAGATGTGTGGAAAGAGAATGAAACAAAGGAGGAGGCTGAGGTTTGGACAGTTCTGAGAAGGAAGCTGGAGAATTAGGGGCCCCCACAGTGTTTGGAGAGGTAACTGAGGATTTTACTCAGCAGGAGGTCACAGATATTGTGAGCTGGTTCATCCAAAGGATGGAAGAATCATTAGTACCCTTGGATGGTTAGAATCAGTGAAAAAGATAAATTTCCTTGAGAGAGAAGTGCAAATAGCCAGTGGATTCAAAATCAGAATAGATTGACAAGAAAAGAATTGTTTACTCCTCTACTGAGAGCAGGGGAAATGTATTGAGGAAAGAAGCTTGATTTTAAACTGAGCAGGGAGGTAGGAGTTACCCCTGCAGATCATTCTGAAACATTGTATCCAGGTTCATCACACCTGCAGGGAGAATAGGGGGTTGGCTATGTCCCAGGTTATAGTAAAGAGGGTGTACCTCTAGCCAGAATGATGACCCCAGGACTGCAAATTGGATAACAGTAAATAATAGTGAATGAAGTTGATAGTAGCTTCATGGACTCCAGAAGCATGGCTGACCACGTCTACCCTGCTTCTGGTTATTGTTTCCTTGTTTCTTTTTGGCTTTTATCCGTTCACCTTGTTTGGTCAGATTTGTTTTCTGCAGGCAAATGCCTGATTGCTTAAGCCAGATGTCACCCCCTCCATGGCTGTGCTGTGTCCTCTCTGGGCCTGAATTTGACCAAACTCTGGATGCCAGCTAAAGAACTGATATTTCAAATGGGACTTCTTGGGGCAAGGACAGTTTAGCAGGAAGTAACTATGGAAGAAGAAACCTTCACCCCTTTCCCCAAGATTTTGGTCCCCATTCATTTGAGGGGGAATGATGGGATGCTTGTGCTCATACTCCACCCTAAGATGTTGCTTTATGTGGTCATTTTCTGAGATCCCTTTTATGCTATTGTAAAGTTCTGTTGATACCAGTTGCCCCACCTAACCTGACCTAGGTAATGAGAAAGAAAGATCTTGGGGCCACATGTAATGGCAATTTAAAATGGGGAGCTTTTTCATATTCCTTAATAGACTCATGGGGCAGGCCTGTGTCACATGGAGCCTGAGGTGGGAGGAGTTTGCTGAATGGGTGGAAGAGGAAAGGTAGAATAGGAAGAGGCAGGGCTAGAGCAGAGCTGGGAGGAAATTAGTGAGAGAGCAGTCAGAGCTAGAAAAGATGCAGGCAAATAGGTAGCTGGCTAGTGTGAGTGATTTTGGGATTCTTTATGATTTTGTGATTTGTTTAATGGAGATGGTTTGTGGGAAGCCTAGCAGGGGGAAGGCTAGGGGATGTGGTTGTTCTCTGCTTTTTTTTGTATGTAGATTTTTGTTGCTGTGATGGACTTGGGTCTGAATAAATGTTTTGGTTCTGCCTTCCATATGGAGAGTCTGTGGTATTTTGCGATTCAGAATTGTGCCAGGATATTCATGGCCACTATAGGTGCTGTGAATATTGCATTGGTGTTACTACAGTTCCTCACCTCTACTAAGCAGAAATAAGCAGGAAGAGTTTTCCAGGCCTGGAGGACAGCCAGAAAAAACACCCTGAGATAAGAGATGAAATGCCCTGTTCAAAGAACAGTAGGGGAGCTAGTGTTACTCAGTTAAAGAGTATTTTGGGGAATAAGATGCATAGACTATAAAGATGGGAAAGGGAGTCGATTATGAAGAACTTTGAATACAAAATAGAGAATTTTAATATTTCTGGAGGTGATAGGGAGGCAATAGAGTTTACTGAGTAAGGAAATGACATAATAGGACCTACACTTTAGGAAAATCACTTTGGTAGCTGAATGGAAGATGAACTGGAGTGGTGAGAAACATGTGGCTGGCTGATTCACCAGCAGGAGATACTGCAGTTAGTTTAAGCATGAGGAAATGAGCCTGCGCAGTGGTAGCAGTATCGGAGGACAAATGGGGACATATTTCAAAGATGTTGCAAAGATGAAATGAATATGCCTCAGCAATAGATTCAATTTGGAAGGTGACAGCTAGTAAGGAGTCTAGGGGTCTGGAAAGATATTGGTACTCTTTGCTGTTATAAGGAAAGTAGAAGGAAGGGGAAGGTTCAGGGGAAAAGACATTGAATTTGGTTTAGGTCATACTGAGTTTAAGAAGGCTCTTGGATATTCAGAGATATAGGAAATGTAGTTGAGGATATGAGACTAAAGGTCAGTGGAGAATTTAGTGTATAAATAGTACAACATAGAGATAAATAATGAAGTTACGTGGAAACTAATGAGATTACGAAGTTTAGTTAGAGGGAGAAGAGAAAGAGGGCTTAGTACAGAGGCCTGTGAAACAGCTATGGTTGGAGCATGTGAATAGGATGACCATCAAGTAAAGGAGATTGAAAAGGCATGGTATGATAGGAAGTCATAATTGCCAACTCCCTCCCATCTTTTTTGTAATCCAGAATACTCCTCCCTTGGAGTCTGATTTTCGTTCTAGTCATACTTAACCATTGCCTTCTTTGAAGTGTTTTTCTTTCAAACCATACCAAGTCAAGGGATTAACTGCTACTAGATTTTCTCAGCTAGTTAGCCTTCCACATCCTTTTTTTTTAATGACTAAAGAAATCACGCCATTAGGAAGTTTTTAAATAAATCAATAGCTACATACAGATTCCCAGTCAGAAGTTTTGCTCTTGCAGTGATCACAAATGATGTAAAACAACAATTTGAAATATCTTTATTTACCCAGTTAATTCCAAATGGTCTACACAACCCTCCAAACAAAGATGCATTCAAGCATTATCATACACATTGTAAAAGTTAATATTTTTATTAGCATAGACATTAAAGTGAAATTAGACAAAAGAAACTTCCAAAAATCCCCTAGCTCCAAAATTTCCTAGTACCCTTTCTCCTTACCTTTCAAGTCATCTTGTACATTACTTCCTCCTGGTGCCTTCTCTATTGACATTGGTCTCCTTGCTATTTCTTAAACAGGAAACTACATCTCCTAATCCCAGGCATTTTTATAGCTGTCTTCTATATCTAGAATCTTTTCCCTCCACTTCTCTGTCTCCTGGATTCTCAGGCTTCTTTCAAATTGCATCTTAACTCCACCTAGTACAAGAGGGAAGCCAACCCCTCCTCCCCTTAATATCAATGACATCCTTCTCTTGATTATCTCCAGTTTATCTTGTATATACTTTCTTTGTATATAGTTGTTTGTGTGGTGTCTCTCTCATTAGACTGTGAGCTTCTTGAGAACAGGGACTGTCTTCTGTGTTTCTTTGTAACTCCAAGCACTTGTGTGTGTGTTCATTCTTTGTTGCTGAAGAAGACCAGATTCATCAGAGAAATGGTGACATGTCTTGCACTTGACTTTGATTTGTGTAAGGGAAGGCTGGTCACCAGCCTCACTTCTTCTCCAGAGCTATCTGAATCCAGTGACCAGATATTCATCAGGATGACTGGAGATGACCCAGGATGAGGCAGTTGGGGTTAAGTGACTTGCTCAAGGTCACAAAGCTAGTGAATGTCAAGTGTCTGAGGTGAGATTTGAACTCAGGTCCTCCTGACTCCTGCACTGGTGCTCTATCCACTGTACCACCTAGCTGCCCTAACCCCCAGCACTTACATAGTACCTGGGAGAAGTTAGTGCTTAACCAATGTTTGTTGACTGACTGACAACTGGCTTCATCCACCAATCTATAGAGAGATTTTGTGTGTGTGTGTGTGTGTGTGTGTGTGTGTGTGTGTAAATCTGTTTAATTTAACTAACACAGAAAATGGAACAAGGGCAATTCCAGTGACCTCACTGAGTGAAAGTACACTTGAGAAAGATCTTGGAATAAAGGATTTATCACTGTGTTCTTCATGTCTTTTTATTTGTAATATTCACCATTTTTAGGATTCTAAAAGGTTGTCAGTTCTATTAGATCATCAGCGTATTCTCTGAGGAATTAACTTTTTCAGCTTATTTTTCTGAATCTTTGTTCTCCCTCTCATCTATTTTCCCCTCTTTGATCACAGCTTTTAACCATCCTCACCTGGTCACAACAAAGCACATTTATTATTATCTCAAATAATAATCAGTTCTGGGTTAGAAAATTTAGATGTCTAGAACTGTAATATTTATAAAAGAAAAATGTTACTCCCTTTCGTAAGGCAGACTCAGAGTCTTTTTTTTTTCCCAATCTTATTTTTTTCCTCTTGCAATCAAGAAAATTCCCTGAAAAAGCATAATGAGATCCTGTCATAGATGTCAGATATTACTGATGATAATGCTCAAGTCTCTGTGGAAATCCTTAGTAAAATGCAAGTCAGTATGACTCCTATTAAGCCAGAAATTTCAAGGGAATGGTTTTTTGAGACGTTTTTATTTTAAGGTTTTCAAATGTCTCAAGAAAATAATCAGGAGGCTTTGAGAAGAAGCAGACTGTCAAGTCTAGTTTTCTCCAATTTTACTCCTTTCTTTTACAAGTTACAAAAGATTCTCTTTGCCCACTTTGTACCTCATCTCTATGTGTCTTTTAGCATTCCACAGGCCAGGGAGAAACAGAAGGAAGAATGCAAAATTCATTGAAGCAGAGAGCACAAGTTAAAATTAGCCTGAAGGTTAGTATTTCTGTCTTAGCATTTCAGGGTGAAACACAGTTATAATTGAAAGCAGCTCTGAAATTCCCACCTTATATCATGTTGCATAAGGGAGGAAAAGAATAACTTTTCAGCAAGTTCTGACTTAACATCTCACATAGAATCAGAGCTGAGGGAGATTTCAGTATGAACTTCGTTCATGAGTGGGATGATTTTCACAGAAGGTAAAATGCTTATGTATTTGAGTGGCTGGATTGACTTATTCCTTGAGGGCAGGAATTCTTTCCTTTTCATCTTTCTGTCTTCTGAAGTTAGCATAGTGCTCGTCATATAACAGACACTTTAAAAATATTTGTTGAATTTAATTGCATAGAGATGGGAACTAGACTTGTGGTTTGATTAATCAGATAGAACTCTTAGTGAGTAAACTTCCTCAATAAAAAGTAAAACTTTTGTCTTAGTTGCCTAGAACAGAGGTATCAAACATATATTTGGCCCATAGCACTCTTGAGAGCTACCTGAACCAAATTAATTTTAAATTGTGAATTTTTAAGCAAAACTTTTAAAATGTTGTATCACATAGCCAATGCTAATTTGTAGCTTTCTAAATCAGTATGGGGACCTGCAAAGATCAATTTTTATTTGAGTTTGATGCCACTGGTCTAGAGTATAAAGAAATTATACCTAGGATAAAACTTCAAGGCAGGGGAGCATTGGATAGACTTGTGGCCCTGAAGTCAGGAAGACATCATTCAAGGTTCAAATCTGGTCTCAGTTACTTACCAGAAGTGTGACACTGTTTTCTTCAGTTTCTTCATCTGTAAAATAAGTTGGAGAAGGACATGGCAAGCCTTTGCCAAGAAAACCCCAAATGGGGTTATGAAGAGTCAGACAGGACTGAAAAACAGCTGAATAACAAAAGCCCCAGTGCACACGCATTGTATTAAAAGCTTATCTTCTGACTTTTAAACATAAACGTAATTGTTGGAGATGAAAGGGAACTAGGTGATTGTCTAGTATAAGGGTTCTAAATGTTCTATTTGTACATGTGTGCATGTGTGTCCAGTGCAGTGTTCTTCATGAACCCTTTAGAAGGCCTAGCAAAGGTGATAGACTACTTCTCATGATGTTTTAAACAACTGAAGGAATTCTAAACTTCAATTAGGGCAGAAATTCTTAACCTTCTTTGTATGTGTCATGGACCCCTTGGTGAAAAATCATGTTCTTAAATTCATAAAAAGTACATAAGATTATAAAAGAAATCAGTTATTTTGGAATAAATGACATTTTAAAAAAGTGTAACTACTCCCAAAGTTCTGGTCCAGATGCAGTTGATTCCTTTCTCTCAATTATAATCCATGAAGTCATTTCAAGCCTGTATAATTTAACTTTCAAATTTTAATGATGAAGGAATCAGTATATTAAGTAATTTTTCCAAAGTTATATAAATATTAAGTTGTGGGATTGATATTTGAACCAAGGTCATCTAACTCCAAATCCAGTATCCTTTTAACTGTACTACCCTGTCTACCCCAAAGAACTCCACAGAAGTGGCATTTTTTTCACCCAAAGAACGAGCTGTGTAATAAAATAATTTCAGATACAGTGATACTTAGTTGAGGAAACCTTTCAGGAGCTAAGACTTTTTTTAAATAGTTCTTTTGAAATCACCGTAGAGATGGACATTCCGTTATCTGTCCAATATTATCTTTTAGACTTTGAGGAAAGATAAGCTGTGTGTGATAAGACCATAAGGATAGGACCCTGAGGCTGACCAGAGAAGGATCTAGAGGGTGATCTATTAAGTAGTAGTAAGCTACCCATATTCTCAAGTCTTATGAATGGTCTTGTCAAGTATTTTCTAGTATCTTGCCATGAGGGATGTGACCTTGCTATGAAACTGTCAAGAAAATATGTGATCTTCTGCCTTCTAGTACCTGGGAAGAAGAAATCAAATAAAATCAGAAAGTGGGGAAGAGATCACTGGGGAAAGAGATAATAAAAACATTTCATGTCCAGTCAGTCTCTACCTTAGAATGGATTGTGTCTCTGATGAAATGAAGTATATAATATTTAGTAAGACTGAGATAGGCGGAACTATGTTCTTATTGCAAGGAAACCATGTTCAAATAGCCACTGCCTTGTTCTCATTTGCTTCAGCTGGTAATAAGTGACCTTGCAGAAAAATACATTAATGACTTCACAACAAGATTCCTTTAATGTTTTGATGGATCTGTGAATACACCCTTCCTCTGACCACAGCCCACACTTACATCTTATCTTTCAGCACACTCAGTTATATCTTCCCATACTCAACATGTCAGGACCTTCTGCTAGATCTCTTGACCATGTAGGGGCATGAATGGTCTACTTTAGTATGTCTTGTTTACAATACACAACTGGTCCAACTTCTTTTCTGGCTATATATTTCTGTGATATAGTTTACTCTTGTGAGAGACTTCATACTGCAACATGCTACAGGCTCCACACAACCATCATTAATTTCTCCATTGCTTTTTTGGGTGGCCTGTCCATTGGATTTTATGGAGACAATGATATTCCACCACCCATAGCTTTGTAGCAACACTGAAAAAAAATCATTTCAAAAAAGTTTGGCCTTTTGAAAATGACCTATATAGAAAAATATTTAGAGAAACTGTATTTGTGATGACTAAAAATTGGAAACTAAGGTGATGCTCATCCATTTGGGAACGGCTGAACAAATTGTTGTTTATGATTGCAATGGGATACTATTATGCTGTACAAAATGATGAAGGGGATAGTTTCAGAAAGAAACCTGGACAGACTTAGATGAGCTTTGCAAAGCAAAGTGAGCAGAATTAGGAGAAATTTGTACAGAGTGACAGCAATGTCATGACAATAATCAACTGAAAGACTTATCTATACTGATCAATACAATTATCCATGACAGTTCCAGAGGACTCAGGATGGAAAATGCTGTCTGGCTCCAAATCTCTTTGGATGAACTGATAAACTCTGAATGCAGACTGAAGCATATTTTGTTCACTCTCTTTTACTTATCTATTTTTTATACACCACTATTTTATTTTAAAAATAGATTTTGGATGACTTTATATGTGTAATGGGTATAATATTTCTTGCCCTCATGATGGATGGGGAAGAGCATAAGGGAGAAAAAACATTGGGAACTGAAACTAAAAATAAACGATAGATAGATAGATAGATAGATAGATAGATAGATAGATAGATAGATAGATATTGGAAGGGGTGGGCCTTTCTCTACTCCCAAGTAACAACCTGAGCTCAAGGAAATAGAACATTTTTCCAAATGCACGGCATCTCAGTCTCCTTTTTCTATCCATTGCTAAAGCCATTTTAACTACTCTCCAAAAAACATATTATGGAAGGCAGAACGTAGAATAATGAACTTAGATTCAGGAAAGACTCGGGGAAAACTGGGTTCAAGTCATAAGGATGATATATATGTGGCCATTGACAAGTCACTCGATCTGTCTGAGCTTTAGTCTTCTCATCTATAAAATTGGAATAATAATACCTGTACTATGTACTCAAGAGGCTCAAATGAGAGAATATATGTGAAATGTTTTACAAGGTTAAAAAAATTATTATATTAATATCATTCATGACTACTGACAAGAAAACTTTATGAACCATACACTCAACTCTGTATATCATAATCAGACTATATATATGTGTGTGTGTGCATGTATATATACATATATATGTATATTCTTCATTTCTTTGTTATTGTTTTCCCCTCCTCATATGTATCTTTAAATCAAAATCTTTTGATTGATTTTGGATCTCATTCCAGAGGTTCTTCAATGTCCTGAGGTTTGGCAAAATCAATACAATATCACTTATAATGAGAAGATTCTACAATTCCTCATCATCTAGAGAGAATTCCTTCTTGATCCGGTTTCTGCACTGGATACCTTCCAAGACCAAAGCAAACATCCCTGATGATGTTTTGTTCATTTTTAGAAAGAGACAACATCTAGAAAACCTACCTCTTATTGCATCTTTCAAGGAATCTTGTGTTATTTTAATGCAGGCATGGGAAACATCTTGTTGGAAGAGAACCTTTAATGTTGTAAAAGACATAAAAACAGCATTTTTCTTTTTTTTATCATTACCATTTTTTTTTATTGCAGGGAACTTGGACATACTGTACTCTGTCAGCACTTAGTACCTGATCTTCTTTCAACCTTGCTTCTAATTTCTGCATCAGAGGAATTACAAGCAATATAGATTTTTGAATCTCATTGCTCTAAAACAAAATCCTCGAGTGGAATATATGCTCATTCTAGCTGTCTCTAATGTAATGCAACAGAGTGCCTTATTTTGTACTCAATTACCTATGGGCGGCTTCTCCTCTTTAATGTGGATTATCTCTATAGTGCTGTCTACAGCACTGGTCTTTGTGTGTACCAGGCAGATGAGTGGTTTTCCACTGTTATTTGTACCAGGTACTTCCTAGAACATTTTATGGATAGTTTTAGATGTACTGCATTTAATGGTACATAAAGCATTGCAGATAGGGAGTAGAGGGGAAGAAAGGCAGAATGGCAGGTTGGCAAACAAATTGCATACTTAGCTTTCCCCCTCCTCCCACCCCTAAACATCTCTAAGCAATGCAACTATGTTGGCTGCTGTTAGAGCAAGGTAGAAAGAAGGAATGAAACAATGATTTATGATCTCAGGTGTGTGGGGCAGTGATGAGCACAATCGAGGATGACGGTTGGAAGTAGTCAGGATTCAAGGAGGGATTGGAGAACTTGGATGATTTTCTGAGTCAGGCTAGCCTCTGAATATCTTTAAGAATTTCATAGGTGACTTCTTTGCTTAAGAATCCATAGACCCAATTTCACACCCTATTTAACTCTATAGTAAAATTATCCTTAATTCTACAGGAAAAAAATCATTTGAATTACATGGGTTCAGAAACTTGCCCCAAATCTTGTAGGAAGCTACAAGGATTAACAAAGTTCTAAAATCTAATTGTGCACAGAGTCAATTACCTTCAAACTTCAAAACTAAAAAGAACATGAAGAATTCACCTAATATTTTCCCTCACCTTCTCTTCACCTCTCTTTTATAGGCAAGAAAATTGAGCCCAAGGGACCAAAAGTGACTTGACCAAAGTCTTATTGCCATCAGGGAACTAAAATGTGGCTAGAACTCACTTTTCTTCTGAATCATTTTCCAGTTTTCTTTCTATTTTAGCATAATTTCTGCTGTCAGAAAAAGTACTTTTAAGACTTCTTCCACATCCTTCTAATACTCTAATGAAAAGTAAAACATTAAATTTAGACAAGTAGCAGATTATTGTCAAATTGAACCCACTTGATTTCAATCTCATCAAGTCTTGAATTTACAGATTCAAATTTAAAATCCACTGGTCCTTAAGGTTTTTCATTACCTTTCCTTTAATACCTTTCCATTCTGCTCATACATTACTCACCTCCACATACTCTGTCATCCAATGATGTCAGCTTTCTTGATGTTCCTCATACCAAACACTCCATCTGCTTATTCTGGGCAATTTTATTGTCTGTCCCCCATGCCTGGAATTTTCTGTCTCCTCATCTTGGCTTCCTGACTTTCTTCAAACTCATCTAAAGCCCTACCTTTAATAAGAAAACTTTATCTATCCTTCATTTTATCTCTGTTGGCCATCTCTAATGTATTCTTTATAAATCTCATTTGTCCATAGTTATTTTCGTTTTATCTCCCCATTAGACTATAAACTCCCTGAGAGTGTTTTTTGGCTTTCGTTTTATCTTCAAATGACTAGCATAGTGCCTAGCACATAGTAGGCAGGTAATTATTACTTGTTTACTTGATGCAGTAGGAAGGATTGCATTTAAAATCAGAATTCAGGATGAATCCTGGCCATAAGATCTGATGTTAAACAAGGCATTTTTTTTTCCCCTGTTCCTCAGTTTTCATATTGGTAAAATGAGGAAGTTAGATTAGAAAATATGAAGGTTTTTCCTAACTCAGTTATGGTCTCTCAGATATGTGTTACCAAGGAGTGAGAGATAGTTAAGATTCTTCCTTTAATGTCTTAGCTAAGGAGTGTTTTAAGACTATAAAGAAATTTTCACATCTCATGGGACAGGCCTGGGTCAGATGAGGTTTATATTAACCAATATCTACAGGAGAAATAAAAGGAAGTAATCAATTTCCATAGCAGCTCTATCACTTTCTCTTCATTTTTAGAAGTAGAAACTTTATTTTCTTTAGGATTCAGGTATTAAACCAAACTTTCTAGGGATTCAAAGCTTAAAGAGCAGCTTTGACTAGCGAGACAGCCTTGTCTTATGTTTCAGACAGAAACATGAAGTACTCCCAGATTTGACTTTAGCTTCTGTTAAGTAAATGCCAGCAGAACATCCAGAGAAATGCAGTTAGTTCAGTAGAAGAAAATCCAGCAAGCTGTTTCTTTGGTGTCATGTAGACAAAGTGGCTGATTCCTTGGCTGTTCACATTTCACCCTTTTCCTCCTTGTTGTATAACCACAGTCTCTGCCTTCTGAACCCAGCAATTTAGACAGAAAGTATTTGTTATTAAACTCAAGCCACACATTTGTCCAGTTATCTTGATAAATGCATTGTCTCAGGGGCCAATTCTCCATCCCCCTGGATCCTGCTGTAATCTGTCCTGGAAGATGACAACAGCTCTAATTTTTCAAACCTTTCCCTACTATTATAAGACAGTGGCCTCCTACTGGAAGAATGAGAAAGAGGCAACCTTATCAGTCACAGCATCTTCTATAAGGTAGTTTTGGTAGGCAAGAAAAATCCTCCCCTTTAAACACTGCCAACTTTTTAATGAATGAATGGAGAGAATTGCCTGAGGCTCTTTGAGGTTACTCTGACTTTTTGCCTTTGATCTACCTTGTTTTCCATTGACATTCATCTAGGATATAAGAAGAGATTTAAGACCAACACCCGAGCTCCTAAACCAGTCACATTTAACTATCTGATTCAAAGCCTAAAATTCACAAAGATAACTGATGGTTATATAAAGGCCTCATGACAGATACAAGTTTTGGCCTTGGGAGTTGGGGAGACCTCCCTAGGAATCCTGCATCAGACTCATATTAGCTGAGTGATCTCAGAATGAATTTCTGTGTATTCATCCTTCATTGCCGAAGAAGACCGTGCCATCAGAGAAATGATGACATGACTTGCACTTGAGTTTGTTCTGAGTGAGGGAGGGCTGTGCAGGTCACCAGCCTCACTTCTCCTCCAGAGCCATCTGAATCCAGTGACCAGATATTCATCAGGATGACTGGAGATGACCCAGGATGAGGCAACTGGGGTTAAGTGACTTGCCCAAGGTCACACAGCTAGTGAGTGTCAAGTGTCTGAGGTGAGATTTGAATTCAGGTTCTCCTAACTTGCCCCAGGGTGTAATGGTTAGCACGATGGACTTTGGAACTGAATACATTTTTAAACTTTTCTGAAAAACTGTAACCTCTGTCCTCCTTTGTCAAATAAGAAAATAATAGCTCTTACCTCACAGGTTTATTGTGAAGATAAAACATCATAATGTATGGAAAATGATTTGCAAATCTGAAGATGCTATAAAATGCAAGCTGTTACAGTTTAAGGTCTTTAAAGTTTACAATATGAGGGCAAGCATTCACATGGTGGTCAGAAGAAGCCATACAAGAACACTCTCAAGGTCTCTTAAGAACTTGGGAATTGATTGTGTAACATGGGAGACACTGGCACAGGACTGCTCAGCATGGCATGCCCACATCAGAGAAAGTGCTGTGCACTATGAGCAAAGTGGATTTGAAACAGCTCAAAGGAAGTGCAGAATGCACAAATTTAGAATATCCACGCCAAATGTTCCCATGAACTATTTGTGCCCCACCTGTGGTAGAGCATTCTGAGCTCATGTTGGTCTGATCAGTCCCATCCAGACACACTGAAATTTGAGTCTAGCATGGAGATGTCATTTTGGTCCTCATTGAGAATGAAGGGCAACCACCACCAACCATGAGACTGTAGAGGAGTAGTGGATAGAGGACTGACCTCTGAATTAGGAAGTTCTAAGTTCAGATTCTGTCATGAACACATACTGATTGAATTAACTTGGAGAAGTCACTTCCTCACAACATCACAGAAAATGTTGTAAAACTATATGGTACATAGAAAAAATAAGGCCTTTAAATTGGCAAGGTTTTCCTTCACTGCGAGTTCCCTATAGCAATTAAGTTAGAGGTCAAAATCAGCACTCCCAGTCTTACCACCCACTAACAAAAAAAAAAAAATAGGTTTCCAAAATATTACAAGCACTGCATTCATTCAGCTTTGCAACAGCCTTAGGAGGCAAACATTATTATTCTCATTTTACAGATGAGAAAACTGAGGCTTACAGAATATAAGTGACTCAGTCATGACCATGCAGCTTTAAAGGACCAAATGATAATTCCCAGGCTGGTGTTCCCTCCTCCTTCCAAGACCAGCTCAGGTTCTTCTTTTCCACATTGTGACATTAAGAAACAGTAGGTTTTTCAGAATGACCTAATGAATATATTGTTAAGTGGGTAGTGAGTTTTCACTTATTTAAGGAAAAAAAAGGTAGTGAGACTGGATCTGTGAGTTCCTTACTACTGGAAACTACTGGATAAGGAAAATCTCTTTAGCAATACAGGTTGGCAATTTTTCTTACAGGAAATTGTCTGATTGACCAGGGTTATACTACCGATATAAACTGTCAACCTGAGTTGGTCTAAGAAAGACAGAGTTAGGTTGTCTGAATCCATGTTTTATTTCTTTCAAAGAGGGTGGGGAGCATTTGCATGGGAGCTAACACTTTGGAAATGGAAACTCTTCTTGGGGTACACAGTTTATATGCCCTTGGAAGAATAGGTGTTCCCAATGGGTGCCAATCAACTGCGTTAATACACTGGGGGTGGGGTATATTAAAATGAGGGTGTTGGGAGACGTGAATTAGTTCACCTAAATCTTGGCTAAAGAGACCATCAATTTCCATGTCACTTGTCTTGACAGTAGGGAATCAACACTTTCCCCGGACTTGTTTGAGCAAATGCTATGAGCAAGAATATATTCATTCCAAACTTAGAGTTTCTTTTACTGTCCGGTTAAATCTTGATGTGGCAAAGTCTTTAAGAAAGATTTCCCACACTGTTTGGTTTCTGGATGAGGAAGTTGAAAAGGAGAAAAAGCCTTGATAAGAACCTATTTCTACCTAAGCCTGAGGTTGTTTTGTTGTTGTCCATTGTCAAAGAAGACCGCAATGACATGCCTAGGCAACAGTTAAGTTTTAACGTGTCCAGTTGTGGCTGATCAGACCAATATGAGCTCAGAATGCTCTACCACAGGTCAGGCACAAATAGTCCATGTGAACATTTAGGGTAGATACTCTAAATTTGTGCATCCTGCATTTCCTTTGAGCTATTTCAATTTTGTTTTGCTCATAGAGCACAGCACCCTTTCTGATGTGGGCACGCCATGCTGAGCAGTCTTCTGCCAGTATCTTTCATGTCACACAATCAATTTTAAAGTTCTTAAGAGAGAGGTTGAGATTGTCCTTGCTTTGCTTCTTCTAACCACCATGCGAATGCTTGCCCTGTATGAGTTTTTCATAAGTCTTTTTGGCAAGTGTACATTTTACATTTACACAATGTGGCCAGCCCATCAGAGTTGTACTCTCTGAATCAGAGTTTCAATGCTTGGCAGTTTAGTTTGAGTAAGGACCTCAGTATCTGATACTTTTTCCTGCCCAGTGATCTTCAGAATCTTCCCAAGACAATTCAAATGGAAGTGATCTTGGCATAGTGCTGGTGTACTATCCAGGTTTCACAGGAATTTAATGAGGTCAGTACAGTTTGGTAGTCAGTCTAACACCTCTTCTCTCCCATACTTTCCTTCAGAGGCTCCCAAACACTGAGCTACCTCTGGCAATGCATGTATCACCTCACTATCAATGTGTACATCCCTGGAAAGTATGCTACAAAGGTAAGTGAACTTATCCACAGCATTCAAAACTTATCCATTGCTGTAACCAATGGTTCCACATGTGGATGGTGTGGTGGTGGCTGATGGAGCACCTGTGTTTTCTTGGAACAGCAGAGAATTGATACATACTTTGTTGCATCTCAGTTTCAGAGGCTGGCTTGAGTGCACAATCAGCAGCAAACAGAAAATCATGCACCAAAACTTCCCCCACTTTGGGTAAGCCTGAGAAGAACACAACAGGCCTCCCTACCTTAGATTAAGTTACTTGTGAGCTTGGGTTGGGGGTTTACCAGCATAAGGAGACTCAATACAACTTCATTATCAGTGATGTCCTTCTGCAGAAGAAACTGAATTTTGGAGGAAGGGGGTTAGGGGGAGCTCTGAATTTCAAAGGTAATGATTATGAGAAATCATTTTTCACAACATCATAGGCTACACTTGAACCCAAGTCTTTCAGACTCCAGGGGAAGCTGTGTATGCATTATGCCTGGGTTCCCTCTCCTAAGCCAAGTAGAGGGATGGGGGAGGGGCGGGGGAGAAGTTTCAGGACTTAGAAACTAACTAAAAATGTTTTCTTTTTCTTCTGAAAGCATAAATCATTCTGCCACCAAATATTTCTTTGATTTAAAACAAACAAAAACTTTTCATTCCCTACAGCTGAATATTGTCTTTGTGCACTGACCTCCATTGTCAATTCCACTGTGTAATTCCTCCAATTTTCGTTTGTATCTCCCTGTCCTTGGGAATACTCCAAAGATTCTGCATGAAATCTTTCTCCCTGAATACATAAGGAGGAGAATCTTGTTTAGTGACTCACAGAGTAGATTTTAATCTGAATTCTTGCATCTAGTTTCACGATCAGCTATCAATTTCTTGCACAAGGTTCTGACCATCTCAACTAATGAATGTGTAAATGGTCAATGACACTTCCTGAACCTCAACAATATTTATTTCTTAAGATTTCTAGAATTCAGGGGAAATCTCATACAAGAAGAACCACAATATTGGGTGAAGAAAAAATACAGTAAAAAATTATGTTGTACTTTGAAGTATTCTAATAATAAATGCATTGTAGGAATTCTTTTTTTTTTTCTTTTCCACAATGATTTTTGTTTTGCTTTGTTTTTCTGGATTCTTTGTAAGGTAAGTCAATTTCTTTGAGTTTAGAGAATTGATTTTTTTTAAAATTATTATTTGCTAGTCTTTAGAGGAAGGTAAATGCTTTACAAGGATGATATGGGATTTACAGGGATGATGCAGTACGACTATTTAAGGAACCTCCTGAAGACTAAGGGGGCTGCTATTCACCTAAATAACAAAATACCATCTGTCATATTAACTTGTGCAGAGGAAATTTACTAATTTTTTTTTTAATGAGTGCACCAAGAGAGCCATCAAGATTTCTTAAAGTCCTGGTTAAGTCGATTACTTCTAGAATAGATTCAGATTTCAGGTTGGAATGTGGTATAGGGAAATAGAAAGAAAGCTGGTTTTGGAGTTTGAGGACTTGAATTCAAATCTCAGTTTTGCTACTTCCTTTCTACGTGACCTTGGACAAGTACTTTAATATCTCTGTGTCTCAGTCATTTTCAGTTCTAAATCTTTGATCTTATTATTGATTTTACTTCTACGCATAAAAGTCAGCTAGCAGACTGCTCAGAATGAAGCTCCCATTAATGGGAGTGGTGGTTAGTTGCCTCATGGAAGTCAGAAAAAATAGTTGGATCTAGAATAATAGTTGGATTTATATAATCCAAGGAGAGAGAAAGAGGTACCAGAATCAAAGGCCAGGAGGTAAGCTGACCACTTTCTCAGCTAACAGGGACTCTGTAACAAGGTTCAAAAATAAAATCTAGACTAAATGGTTAGGCTAGACTCATTCCAGGCATCTGGTCTCCCTCACCTTCTACATGATAGAAGAAATAACTTGACTTACATGTCAACTTTTTTAGGACTATTCTCAGTGATTGATTATAGTGGAAGAAAGTTACTAAATATAACAATTTTCCAAGATCAATTGCTTATTTAAATAATACTAGACATTCTTTCTCTATCATAATAAAATGATTTGGTTTTTTAAAGCAACTTAGAAGATAACAGGAGGCAGCTAAAAATAATCTAATTATAGATTTCCTAATTTTACAGATGAAGACACTGAAGCAAAAGAGTGAATAATTTACTGAAAGGCACTCAGGTGGTAAGCAGCAAAATTTGGGATTACAAATCAGGTCCTGAGACTTTGAATATAGTATTCTTTCTATTACTTCATGTACCTCTCTATCTAAAAGATAGATGTCCTAAGATGTCCTGAGAATAAAATGCATCAAAACTACTCAAAGACAAATAAGATATTAAAAAGAAATTAAAGAATAGACATACTGTGGGAGAATACCTCAATGATTTACGCCAGTTATGAGCTTAGGGAGGCTGGTCCACATTATTAAAGAGCCTGAATTAAAAAACACTTTGAAATAAGCATAGTTTTGTCACTTTAAATACATACAATAATTTGAACCAAGCCCAAAGAAATAGTGTCTAATACAGTGCATAGGATTACAGGATTTAAAAATGAAAAAAAAAAACCCTGAATATGATGTAATTGAATTCTTTATTTTGTAAATTTTAAAATTTATTACACAGAGAGGTTAAATAACTTACCCAAAATTACCCAGGTGGTAATCTGCATTAATGGATTGAGTTCTACTGGAAGAATTACCATATTCAAAGCATTCTTTTCAAAATCTTGAATTCTGGAATAAGTGGTGTGCTAGTAAATGTTTAACAACCAGCTCTTCAGGAAAAAAATGTACCCAGGATACATTTTAAAATTTAATTTGCATCATTATAATTTCCACTCTCACTTTCTTAAGTCTAATTGAACAACAATATAAAAACAAAAAAAAAATAAAGCTGTGATTTATACAATTTACAAATGATCATACTTTCAGTATTTTACAATGGGCCAAGAACCAGCATTTCTCAATGTACTGTCAACCATTACTAAGTTCATTCTTAGAAAGACAAAACAAAATTAGACTGCATGTGAGTGTTTATTTCTCTCAAAGCTTTCAGAGCCTGCATATAGAGATACATATGAAAGATCGCTGTAGACATGAACCTAAGGAAGGACAGACAAAAAAAACCCTTATATTTCCAGAGTAATTCCCTCTCACCCACCTCTCCTTTCCTTCCTGGCTCAGGATGCCTATCTAGCTAAAATTATAGTTTCCATATGTGTTAACATATTTCTCCATATGAAAAAGGAATTTTCTTTATTGAATAGGTTGTACGTACAATGAGATAAGAGAAGTGTTAAAGAGCCAATTAAAATTATAGACCCAGAGTATCTGTTTCGTCTATTACTAATTTGACGTGATATAACATAACGTAGCATATGTGCATAAAATACCAAGATAAGAAAATTCCTATTATTCAAGATCGTGTCTAGTTCAAGATGCCTTGTCCTTAGTAGTTGTAAATAGAAGAATACTCCTAGTCAGTTTCATCTGACCTTGTAGCTGTTGATACAGGAAGGGGCATTTTGAGTTCACTCAGAGAGAAAATTAAAGCATGTCTGTTACGCCAGAACATGCAAAGCATTATGGTAGGTTAAGCACAGGGTGGGCCAAAATGGTTCTCCTGACTAGCGAATCAGGTTTTACACCTTTCTCAAGTCTTGGGGAGGCTTGAGGAAGGGTCTACAGTACTCACTCATTTTTCCATGATTAAAATCTTGGTGTTATTTTTGACTCTGGTCTCCCTCTCTTCTCATATACAACCATTTAGCAAGCTCCATTGAGTCTACCCTTGTAATACCCTTGGCTTTTCTTCCTTCTCTCTATCCCCAGAGCCTCTACGTTAGTACAAATTCTTCATATTGCATTAATTTCCTGGCAGATCTTCTTGCCTCTCTTGCCCACCTCTATCTGACAAAGTTCTTCTCTCTCTCTCTCTCTCTCTCTCTCTCTCTCTCTCTCTCTCTCTCTCTCTCTTCCGATCTGTGTTTTGGTACAATGTATCACTGCTTTTACATGGCTCATGGGGTATATAATGCAGACTCTGGCTCTCTACCTATCCCTAATGTCAGGATTGGGTTTCTACTACAAAGCTTTCCAGTCTTCTTCACCACCTTTTCAGTCATATCTTCCTTTTTGTTCATTTCTTTCCCACCTTTTGACCTTCTTGTCCATCATCATCACCACCCCAGTGATGGTATAATTAGTCCAGTTTTCTACTTAAAAAGACAACCAGAAAAAAATGTAGTATATGTTGAAAAATATTTTGTCTACATTGCAATTTTGTTTAGAGCCCAATTGTTGGAGCACACACATAGGGATTAATTATGAAAAAACAATTTCTCTGTTCTTTAGATTAATGTTACTTGGAAGCACTACTGTATGCCAGATATTCTGTTAAATATTTTACAAATTTTATTTTATTGATTGTCACAAATACCCTGTAGGTACTATCACACCCACTTTACAGTTGAAGAAATTGAATCAGACAGAGTTTAAGTGATTTGCTCAAGATCATATAACTAGTGTTTAAGGCTAGATTTGAACTGAGGTCTCCTTAACTCTCAGCTCACAGCTGTATCCACTCTGCCATCTAGCTGGCTCTTGGCAACTATACCAGAGTAATGATAATATCAGATCAATATTTATAGATTAATATCACTAAGGTATCACTGAGAGTTGATATGAAGACTGATACCAAGAGGTTGTGGACAAGACAAAAAACAAAACAAAACAAAACCTGAAACCAAAGGGCTCAAGATTAAAAACTCAAATTGAGTAGTCATTTTGACTATTATAAACACCTATGTTAACTACAAAGAACATATGAAGAAAGACACTATCTGAATCCAGAGAACAAATTGATAAATAGAATTATGTATAGAATAATTTTATACATAACGCACATTTGTATCTAATGGTAGCTATCTCTAGGGTGGGAAGGAGGGGAAAATTTCCATGATAACTTTATTATATATTTAAAAGGAATAGCAAATTGTACATAACAGATTTGAAATTTCATGCACAATCATCTTTTTAAAAAATTATTATGCTGTTATGGAAATGATTGTTTTATTCCATAAATCAAAAATAAGATAAAAAATATTTTAAAAATTGAAATTGAACTCAAGTACAATGCATTCATCACAAAAACAACAGAAAGGCACCTCTTGATTGTAATTTTGTAAATAATTCAAGTATTATTTTCCAACCTTGTATTCATATATCCATGTGCATAAATCCATGGTATTTAGAATTTCTGTTCACTGGCATATATCATAATATCAGCTTATTTTTTTCACAGTACCTTCTTAGACCTATGTAAAAAATAATCATTGCAATTCCTGAAGTCTTTGGATGGAACCAGTTAATATATTCATTTGGAATTCAGGATTTGATTTTCATATGAGTAAAGGTGCTTTATTATGTTCCCACACACTAGCGACTTCTTTTGTAATTCATATGCAGGATCACAAGGGAGCCTGAGTCAGAGAGAACAGAAGCATCCAGACACATGGTGGAGTCAGCTCAGAGGAGCTCTCAAAAGGCCATGGTTAAATTTTCAGTGTGAATACATATACTAGAATTAGTCATCCCTACAAATTTGGGGTGAGTTTATTTTTTTGTTTATTGTCGAGATTTTAACTTTTAATAATGCAGATTAAAGTTAAATTGCATGTGCAAACATGTCCCCTACCAAAAGCCAGGTTGTTAAACATTTACCACCATACCCCTGAATTGCTCTATGAACATTGCTTGGGCTCAGCTGGAAGACAGTAGAAAGCTCAGGAGCAAAGTGTTCACCAGACTGGAGGTCTGGTGACTATATTATTATAATGATGATGATGGTGGTGATGATGATGATGTTGACAATAATGACAACAATAATAACTGGCATTTATATGGTGTTTACAAACATACTAAGTGTTTTATATCCGTTACCTCATTTGAACCTAATAATACCTCTGAAAACATCCATTGAATTGGACCCCTACATTACTGCAACAATGCAACTTGAATCACTTGTTCTAGGGAATAGAAAGGAAATGTTAGACTTTAAAAAGAATCTTTTTTTTTTTTCATTTTTTCCTGAGTAGATAGAACTTCGTTAACCTATTAGTGTGACCTGCCTTCTGATCCTAAGTAGATCAGTGATGGAAATTTTATTTCGATTATTCAACACCTTATAAATTTTGCTCTTGCCTGGCCTCAAAGCAGAAACTTGCCTTAGGGACATATACGCCCTTTCAGTCATAATGGGAAAAGGCTTGTTGAATACTGGACAATGATTAGTCTGTGCTGTTTTAAGAAATTACTTTCTTTTCCATCCTCAGTGTTTTCCAGCATTCCCATTAGTAGAATATTAATTTTTCTAGACAGCTAGCTCAGGCCATCTATCATTTGAAAGTTTTAGCATGATTTAATGAGATTTCTTTCTAGTTTCTTTTTCCCTCACGTTCTTTTCTGTCAACAGCACTAAAATTTTAGCTGTCAGTTAAAATCTCACCTACAAGAAGCATTTCCCAGTACCCTTTAATGCTAATGCCTTTCCTCGGAGATTATTTCCAATGTATGCTCAATCAGTCAGTCAATAAGGATTTATTAAGTAAGTACTATATGCTAGACACTATGGTAAATCCTAAGGATACACAGACAATAAAAAAAAAGTCCCTGCTTTTAAGGTGCTCACAGTATAACAGAAGAGACAACATAGGAAAAAATATACATATAAACAAGCTACGTTTAGGATGTTGTGGTTAATCAGTTGTTTTCAGTCCTGTCCAACTCTTTGTAACACTATTTAGAGTTATCTTGGTAAAGATACTGGAGTGGTTTTCCATTCCTTTCAACAGATCATTTTACATATGAAGAAACTGAGACACAGTTGAGAGATTTGCTGACATGGTCACTCAGTGTCTGAGGCCAGATTTGAAATCAGGAAGAGAAGTCTTCATGACTCCAGGCTCAACACTCTATCTACTGTAAAATCATAAAAAAAAAAAAGTACACCCAAACAAGCTATATAAAGGATAAACTGGATATAATTAAAGGATAATTTTTATTATTCTTTATATACATATATAATATATATTATTATATATGTTATAAATAAAATAAATCTCCAAGGATAAATTGGAGATAATTAAAGAAAAGAAGGCATTAGTATTAAAGGGGATCACGAACGATTTCCTGTATAGGGTGGGAATTTTTCTGGGACTCTAAGGAAGTCAGAGAAACTAGGAGACAGTCAAGGAAGGAAAGCATTCCAGGCAAAAGGGAACATCACTTAAAATGCTAGGAGACAGAGTATTATGTATAAAGAACAGTAAGAAAGGCAATGTCACTGGTTCACTGAGTTTGTGGAGAGGATTATTTTGTTAAACAAGTAGGAGGGAGCCAGATTATGTATAGCTTTCAATACCAAAAGGAAGATTTTAGATTTCATCTTAAAAGTAGAAGGGAGCCACTAGAAAATTATTGAATAGGCAATATGACGTGGTCAGACCTGTCCTTTAGGAAGATTGATTTGCAGATGATTGGAGGGTGGATTTGGGAGAGACTTATGCTAGGGAGAAAGAGAATGAGCATTTATTGAGCACCTACTTTATGCCAGACACTTCATTAAACATTTTGCAAATATTGTCTTATAGATTCTCACAGGGTTCCTGTAGGTATTATCATGCCCACTTTACAGTTGAAGAAATTGAGGCAGAAAGGTTTAAATGAATAGCCCAAAGTCCCATAACTATTTCAAGGCCAGATTTGAACTGAAGTCTCTCCAACTCCAGGCTCACTGCTTTATCCACTGTGCCACCCAGCTGGCTCTTAGCATCTATACCACAGTGATTACATTATTGCAAGGGAAAGGGAAACACACATTATAGATGCTTTGAAGGTAAAATTGAAAGGCCTTCAAAAGAGATTTGATATTGAGGGTAAGAGAGAATGAAGAGTTGAGGAGATCTAGGTTATGAGGAGTTCATCCAGCACAGGCGACTGGAAGAAAGATAGTATCCTCAACATTAAGAGGGCAGTTTGGATGTGGGGAGGATTTGGGGAAAAATATAACAAATTCAGTTTTGGACATGTTAAGTCTAATATGATGTCTAATAGGCAGTTGGAGATGTGAGTCTAGAAGTTAGGAGAGAGGTTAGGATTGGATAGGTAAACCTTAAAATCATTAACACTGAGTTAATAATTGAATTCATGAAAGCTGATGAGACATTAGTGGGAATTACCAGGACAAAGATCCAACAAAGGGGATTGTGAGAGAGGGGTCAGACAGGTAGAAGTAGAACCAGGATAAAATATAGTGTAATAGAAATCTAAAGTGAAGAGAATATCAAGAAAAGAAGGGAGATCAACAGTGCTAAAGAATATAAAGAGCTCAAAAAGGATGAGAATTGAAAAAAGAACATTAAATTTGGCAATTAAGAAATCAGTGGTAATTCTGGAGAGAGTAATTTCAATTGAATGATGAGATCTGATGCCAGACTATAGAGAGTTATGAAGAGAGTTGGATGAGGAGAAATAGAATCATTTTAGATGGTTTTCTGAAGGAGTTTAGCCTCAAAAGAGGGGAGAGATACGAAATCACAACTAGCGGGATAGACTTGGTTTTTTAAGGATGGGGAGGAATGTAAGACAGATAACACTAGCATACAGGAGGGTGCTAGCACAGGTTCACTCTTGATCTGGTCAGACAGGAAGACAGCTTTGGAGAGGTGAATAATCTTACATTATCCTAGCCTTTTCTTCTCAATAGGAGTTGCTGATAATGGGAGCACCAACTCTTATAACATTCCCTAATCATCCTTCTTGCTGGCCCCTGTGAGAAGAGGGGGAGGGTAACTACCCCTACATTTTGATGGAGTCAGTTGAGGCAGGTACAACTTGTGCAGTCCCCTAAACTAGCATCAATGGGGGCTGGTTGAGGCAAACCACTGATCCCCCATCCCAGCCTTGATGGGGGCCAGTCAAGGCACACACAACATTTCAGCTTGTGCATTTAACTCTAAGGGTTCCCTACTTCCTGACCAGTACCCACTTGCTTTATAGGGCAACAGACAAAGAAGGCATATTGCCAGCAATAGCCTCCAATTTTATGTTACCTTATCTCACTGCACAGTTGAAGTGGATATTTACAATTTAAGCAAAAGAATGCTTGTAAATGTCTTCAATTTTTTCATTAAAATATGAAGCAAGTTCCCCAGTTGAGAGTGTTGAAGAATAGAGATGAAAAAAGCCTGGCAGAGCCACTGTGGTCAGTGGAATAGTGGTTCAGTTAGGGAAGTAAAAGAGGATTACCCTGTTGTAGTGAGGGCTCGGGTGAGGTTATTTAATATGAATTTATAGTAAACCAAAACAACAGGGTTTTGTGATGTTCTCTAGCTTTGTTCAGCAATGCAGGCATAGGAGCAAAGGCAGCAGATAACAGGAATCAACCAAGGCTAAGATTTGACAAACTTATAGATTGTATAAGAAAGCAAGAGACTTGAGAGAAAAGGATGTAACTTACTTATACATAATTGCTTGCATATTGTCTTCCCGTTTGAATTGTGAGCTCCTAGAAGGAGCTATTTTTACCCATTTTTACTTTTCTTCAAATGCTCAGGGCTTAAAGAACTTAGCCCTTCACGTAGGTACTTAAAACACACACCCACTTTCCTTTTGGTCAAGTACTTTTCCTAGTTTCAATGATATTTATTAGAAAACTTTCTGTTTTCTCAACGATTCTACTTTTCAACAAAGATTCCAAGTCAAGAATTTAATAGGAATCCAGGATGTATAGAAGATCATTTTGAAGCTAAGAGAAAGAGATGATGACCAATTGAAACATGACTTATTTTATGCATTTCACAATTTAAAAGAAAAACACATTCACAAGTATGTGTTTCATATAAAATGAAACAAGACTCTTTATTCTCAACTCTCCTTTTTTAAATATCACATATACATAATATTTTGAACATCGGGCCAGATATTTTGGTTCTAATACAAATCTTTAGTAGTGCTTAGATATGATGTTAAGTCTGCATATTCATTCTGTCTATGGAATGCCAAACTTTCAGATCACTGACTGAGGAAATATCTACCTATAGAGTTTGAAGTAAGGTAATTGAATATAGCCAAGCAATGCTTTATTTGGAAACACTCATTTACATTTCATAGTACAACTAAATAGCAAATTGGTAATTAAGGACAATCAGTCATTGAACTGGATTTAGTTATTTTTGCCATCCATCGCAAATTTGTTTGTATTATACATTTCCTGTCTCCTACCAACCACCCATCACCCAACTAACTGCTTCCAAATCAATAATGGGAGCCATTTACTTTCTCTGTGCCTGGCAAATCCTACCCAGCATTTGAGATTCAGCTTTAGTCTCACCGTCTCCAGTTCCATTTCAAGTCCCAGCACTTTACACTGTTCTAAGGTTTATGTTCCCCATCCCTTTTCCAGTTTCTGAGTGTAGAAGCGCTGGGGCACTTTGAAGGATGGGTTACCTCTCCTGCCTTAAGGTATTATAGGAAAGTGGACTCTGTGACACTGCATTCAGTTCCTTTCTCCCCTAACCACTCCTCCCACTCCCCTCCTCCCCACCACCATCCCTGCCTCTGGCCCTACACACTTTCCCCTAGGTAAGGCTGTATTAGGTACTCAGAAAGGATATATTGCTTTATAGATTTTTATGAGGAAGAGTGAATGTCATGAAGGGTTTGATGCATAGAATTAGCCTGGTTAGTTAGAGCATAATTTTCCAAAGATAGCTATTTTATTCCTGTTATTGACTTTCAATTTGTCTATGACATAAGCTATAAAATATCCATAGTTGTATATGTCTGCATTTTCAAAATTTCATATGAAATAGGAAAACCAGAATAAGTATGATACATTTAATATTAGCTAACATTTGCATGTTGTTTGCAAGGTTTGCAAAGTGCTTTTCGGTTATGTTATCCCATTTGATCCTCACAAAGCCCCCAGGGAATGAGTACTCATATTTTTCTTCATTTTAAAGATGAATAGACTGAGGTTAAGAAAGATTTAAAGACATGCCTGTATCATACCTCTAGTAATCATTGAAGCAGGATTTGAACCAACATCTCTCTGATTTCAGGAACACTAGTGCATCCAGTCAACCAGCTAGCTGCCTCTCTAACACCTCACTCAAATCAAGTCCATTCATCTGTACCTTTGTTTATCCTCTATAGTTAATTCTGTGCAGCACTTTAATGTTTGACAAAGCCTTAACAGTTAAGTGACTTGTCCAGGATCAGACAGGAAACAAGTAAGAATCAAAGGAAAATTTTCAACCTCGGTCTCTTATTCTAAGTTCAGTGCTCTATTCACTGTAATAATGGTTCTCCTATAACCAATAGTAAGTAGCAACAGTTTTCATTTAAGCCTTAGACTATCACCTCTTTGCTTCTAGTCATTAATCCCCTGGAAACTGCATACACTTGGATTATTATTCCCTAAAACCAGCAGTCTTGCTTTGCTGGATGGACACCACTGAATCCATCATTAATATCTCATTTTTATTGTTGACTTTTCCACATGTTCATTGTAGAATTAAAGGGCACTAAATCATGTGTCTACCTTGTCTTAATGACTGTAGCTATTTGCAGATCTCAGAGCTGTTGTTATTTATGCTATACCAATTCCTGAGCTTGCCCACAAATCTTCCTTCCTGAGAAAACAAATGATTTTTGTGATCTAATAAACTGTAGGAATAGTCCTGTGACATATAATGTCTCCCTTTGGCCTGGAAATCTCTCCTTCAGTATAGATATTAAAGACTGTAAGGCACAGTGCCACATTCCCTCTGTGGTTTGGAAGGGTCCACTAAACACACATTTATGTGCACAAATGCAAATCCTTTTTTACCGGTAACCAGATGCCCTTGATGACCTGGCTGGCTACCAATGACAGGCTGTATCTGATTTGTGCATCTTTATCTTTCTGAAAACTGAATGTGTCAAAAAAGTTTTTTAATACACTGAGAGAGCAGACAGATGATGTGACAAGTGGAAAATCAAATTGTTCTATCCTTAGAAACTGCTGAGCTGAATATACTAATTCTACATAAATTGTAGCTTGATTGAAAAAAGGAAATGCCTTTCTTTTAATCATACAGAAAATTAGTAAAAAGAAAAAAAGAGAAGTGGTAGGTTGAAAGAAGTCTTATTTGACCTACACAATTGATTACCTCCCCCTCCTTCTAAATTATTGGCTTATATTCTTTATCACTACAAATATCAAAATCCTATGATGACTCCTTTAACTTTCCATGGGTTCAGTGTGCAATCCTGGAAAAAAAGAGTTTCATTGCTGAAATCACCCAGGTCCTAAGTGGCTATTAGGAAGACCATAAATGGTAGCATCTTTTATTTGCTTTTTTTCATCAGTTTATATAACCTTTGGCCTTTCACATGGAGTACATAATACCTCATATACAAAGGAGAAGATATAGCTGATCTAAATTAGTGTTCATACAGTTTTGAACATTGAATTGATCTCTCTGTATTTATTTTTAGAACTGTGTATTAGGTGAAATATGATTCTATATAGCAAAACAAAAGTATTATCTTTGTGTCATCTCTTCCTGTTTGTAATGGGGTTCTATATTGTATAAATGAGTACTCTTTTCCATATTCATTTAGTCTGAATTATGATTTCAGTGTGCAGATGACAGATGATTCTGATCCAACTGATAAGGAAGAGATGATAGCTCATATTGATATGGCATATTAGCTCTTTCTGGTTAGCAGAACTCTACTTAGCAAAATAACTCCAGTAGAAAGAACACAGATTCTGGAGTCAGAAGACCTGGTTTTCACTCAGGTCTTTGCCACTTATTACCTTGTGATGCAGAGGAAGTCATTTCATCTTTGTGATGAAATGTTTATTCACCTGGAAAATGAGAGGTTTGTACTGGATAGACTGTTCTCTTCCAGCTCTAAAACTATGATCATATGATTCCATCCTTTTCTATGCATTGCATGATGTCAATTGATCAATCAACATTAAAATTTATTGATCTGTTACGTGCCAGTCACTATGCTAGGTGCTGGGAATATAAAGACAGACATGAAAAAATCTGCTATTACAGACCTTTGCAATCTTTGGGGGGATAACATATATAACATATACATACACATATATTTAAATATACATATGTAAACAAAAAAAGAAACAAAATGAATTTGAAGAGTAGCAGACTGTGGCAATCAGGAATAACCTTATGTAGGAGAGAAAATTTTGGTTAGGTATTGAATCAAAGTAGGAGTTCTTAGATCTTTCTTATTAGCGAGCTAAGTGTCCTGCCTGTCGTACACTATGCTTGATGCCCTGACAAGGAGAATATGCATTGGATGTCTACGTGGTGCAGTGGATAGCATACTGGGTGTGGAGCCAGGAAGACCTGAGTTCAAATGTGGTCTCAGATGCTTGTTACTTGCGTGACCCTAGGCAAGTCACAAATTCTATTTTCCCTCAATTTCCTCATCTGTAAAATGAGCTGGAGAAGGAAATGGCAAACCATTTCAGCATCTTTATCAAGAAAATCCCAAATGGGGTCATGAAGCATTAGAAACAACTGACATGACTGAACAAGAACAGAAGGTGTTCTTAGAGGTAGAAATAAGAAAGAAGTACATTCTAGACTTGGAGGCAAGAAAACTGACATGATCGAATCAAAGTTACAGTGAACTTTGAATCTCAAAGAAGGGATCAAACTGTATATCAACCAGAATCCTGCTTCTCCCAACCTCTGCCTCCCTTTGCCACTAGCATTTCCAGAAAATTATCAACTAGCTTCCATTGGAAAACATCCAATTTCTCAGGCAGCTCACTTCATGGTGAGATAGCTCCCATTTTGAGGAAACAACTTGGCTTATTTCAAGCTTTTATCTTTTCACTACTTGTTCAGCTTTCTAATCTAGGACATCTACCATTTAATAACACTTCAGATGATTCATTAATCTTCACAAAATCTTTAATGTAGAGCCAGAAAGAACTACAGAAATAGTCTATTCTAACCTTGTCATTTTATCTATAAGGAAATTGAGAATCAGAGTGAAGTTAGTAGCCCAAGATCACATAAATAGAAAGAATTAAGCCTTGATAATAACCCAGCTCCCGACTCCAAATCCTCTACTCTTTCAACAGTACCATAGTCAAAGGATTTATTCCTGGGAGAGACCTCAGATATCATCTGCTATACCCACTTTTATTTTAGAATTACTCAATCCATGAGAATTTATTAAATACCCAGACATACAAAAGAGGCAAAGTAAAATACAAAATCTCATTGGTTGGTAGACCTTGATTTTGACTCTACAGGAGGGTCAGAAATGATATATAAGCAGGATGAATAAAGCAAAGGTCATTTCCATTGACTGTATGATTGTAAGATGGGCTCCTCCTCATGTGTGGCAAGAGATTGCGGTCCAGATATACCAAAATAAGTTAGGGGACTTTCCATATCATGCTAAGGTATCCCACCCATGCTTGGTTTGGCCATGGTGATTGCAGCAAAAACAGGATGGAGGTACCTAGGTCAGCATTCTTGTGTTCATGCAAGTGAATTTTATAACTGATCAATAAGTGATGAACAGTAAAATCATAGTTTTAAAGTTTGAGGGTTATTATAAAAATTAATCTATCTTATCTAATTATCCCTATATGATTCCTGATATTTGAAAAATTCATTTATATGTATATATTTTTTTCTTCTACTAACATTAGTTGACTTGACTGACTATGCAAAAAAAATTAATATTTCTCATCAATTTACCTGGTCATTTAGAAGTACTACAAAGGCAACAAGCAATATGCTATATACAATATACTACACTGGAAAGAATGCTGAAGAAAACCTGAGTTCAAATAATTTATCACACACTTTCTAGTTCTATGACCATGAGCCAATCACTCAAAATATCTAAGCCTCAGTTTCCTTATCTGTAAAATAAAGAATCAGTGTTACACAGGTAAAGAACTGATCTCAGAGATAAGAAGAAATGGGTTCAAGTCTTGCACTGACATATACCATCTATGTGACCCTAGGCAAGCCACTTGTTGATCCTAGGCAGCTAAGATCAAGTTTCAGAGAAAGTTTTAATCTTTGGTAGGAAAAAAAAAAATCTTTGGCTGGAAGTTCCCCATCACCGAAAGCACAGATCTAGTTCTTTTCCCTAATCTAAAATTAATCAAATGATATTTTCAATACTTGCTATATAAGATTATGGGAAAAAATTTTTATGGTATATAAATATAACCTGTGTGGTGAGGGAAGGACATCTTAGTACTACCATTTAGAACAATCAGGAACGTAGTTTTCTTTCTCAACTCAGTATCAGACATTCTAGACTAGATAGATAATTGAGGTATGTCAGATAAATTTAATTCCAGTCTGACACCCTTCTAAGATCTGGAGAAAAGATCATCAGTCCGAGTGATAATCATTGGCCCTATATTCCTTTTCCCCATCCTATCTAGTGTTCTAGCAACACAGATCTACTCTTAGCTCTCATAATTTCTTTCAAACTAGAAGAGATAAAAACAATCTCCTCTAGGGAAGGTTCATTCTAGTAGCATCAACAATTCCAAGGCAGTCTGGATATCTAGTAGGTTGACTTCCCATGAATGCCTGCTTTGTGAGAGTCTTTTAGCTTCCCTCTGGAGTAGCCTCTGTCTATGTGTTTGAACTGTATCAGAGAACAGAGTTACCGAGGAGAGTTCTTTGCTCGACGGGAATCACAGAGGAGGTTATCTCTTTTCCCAACTCTCACACTTTATATATATCTATCCATGATTTTTTTTTCAGATTCTCTTCCTCGACAATTGCTTTGAGCCACCAATTAGGAAAAATTACTAAAACATCTAGGAAGAGTTTGGGTTCTTTGCTTAACCTTAAATTTATACCTATCCCAAATTAATCCCTGTTTTATTGAGCAGGCCCCCTTTTTGCTCTGTAATTCTGGCCATGTTTATTTTTTCTATAGGCTTCACATTGGGTTGTTGGACTAGAACTGAAACTTTACTCTATTCCTAAGGTCACAACTTTATAGTTTCTGATTGCTTTTTGATTTGGTCCTTACTCAGTATGCAGCCTAGGGCTGGTGTCTGGAATACCACATAAGGTTTAAATCCCCTCAATTCACCATGGATCTGTGACTCGGAATTAGATAACGACTGACAAAGTTTCCAGTTATTAGCTAATACTATATATATTTGAATAAGTTTCTCCCCACTCTCTGTGAGTCTAGAACCTCTTTCCCCCACTCCCAATATGGTTTTTCCTTCAACTAGGAAGCTCCACAAAGTCATTCCTGGCTTCTTTTTCTCTCTTTTCTGAGATGGGCTGAAAAAAATAGACTCATTGAAATTTTTCTTGGATTATACGACTGTTACTCAGTTTGGTACATTTTTATTTTTAGATCCAAGTGGAAGAGATGTGGTGTAGTTTACCTCTATTTCTTCCTGTCCATCTGCCATCTTTGCTCTTCCAATTAATGACTCCATGAAACAACAAGAAAGATTAAGGTAAAATTAAAAGACCCAAGAAGTGAAAGAAATAAGGTAATTACTATCAAAAACCACTGGCTTAGAAAACAGGACAAGGAAAGAATTTGAGACTCATTTAGAATCCTTGAAAACCATGAAGAAAAAATCCTGAATATCATGTTTCATGAAATCATAAATCTTCTCAGCTCTAGTAGAACCACAGAGGGCAAATTTAAAAAAAAAAAATCTACTGATATCCTAATGGAGGAAAATAAAATTCTAAGCTGAAAAGAAAGAATGGGCAAAAGAAAAGAAAAGCAAACAAACATCAATCAGTCAGAAAAAAAAAGATTTCATGTACCAAGGAACTGCAGTCACTAAATTACAAGACTTAAAGGTACCTACTATAATGGAATGAAAACATCTTAATATGATATTTAAAAAGTCAAAAGATAGAAATATACATTTCCTATGCATTTCCAGTTAGTAGGAACATGCAATCATTTTTAACGTGGTTTCATATTGTTACAGTAATGTGTATGTGCAGAAGCACTGACGCTAGACGAGTTGAGAATGTCTGACTTTGAACAGATGAATTGGATTGAGCTGGTTTCCTTCCCTTTATTTAGTTCTCTTTCAGTTATATGCTAGATTTAGTGCTATATACATGTTTCACTGCCATCTGTTGTTGTGTTATTAAGATTGATTATCATTGAGAATTGCACAAAAATTGGAGTTGTTAAAGAGCACACTTCAATAACTATTAGAGATAGTGCAGTGGCTATTGATGTGGAGAAATGAAGCATTTCAAGGATCACTAAAGTCCACAAAGAAACAGTAACATTTACACCAAGCACAAAGAGGGGAAAATAAAAAAAAAAAAAATAACAAAAATGGTACCAAGAACTGAAGAACTACTACTGTTAAAGGCTCATTAATCTCCAGAAAACTTAAACCTGAGAAAACTTTTAGAGGTATTTTGACACCAAAAGGGTTATTGTAAATTTGTCTAGAAGATTGATTTGACTTTTGGAGGGCAGAAATATTTTTCTTTCTGCCAATTATTGCTATGAAGAAAATGTGCTTTTGATGGGCAAAACAATACAAAGACTGGAGTAATAAGTATTGGGAAATGGTATACATGAGTGTTTAACAACAAATCCACCTAATTGCATTGTCTTTTATAAAGCTGATGCTGAAGAATATTAGTACTAACTCTCATCTGATAAACTGTGATTTGACAGGATACTATACCAGTCTATATTTTTTCTGTCTTATCTTCAGGTATAATGGAAGACTGTCAAATACCTTGCTTAAACCATTTTTTTTTTTAACCTGACAAATTTAAAAACCACTAGCCTACTGTTTTTAGGTATTTTTATTTAGTAAATGGTCAGGTTTTCCATGCTCCATCTGGTGATAAATGTTTTTTTCAACTGTCTGAAAATTCAGATGCTCTTACTTATACACAGTAACTGTTAGAAACTGATAAAAACAATCCAAAAATCAGAGGTAGGGCCCAAATAATTCATATAATAATAAAAAATATTTTATTTCACTCTTGAATCATGAATTCAATCATGAATTTAAATATATGTGCATATTTAAAAAATATTGAAAAGTTCATCATAATCCTAAATGTAATATTAGAATTAGTCCTACTCCCCAATACCAGCATCAAATTGAGCTTTGAAATCCATGGTGAAATCTTTTTAGCTGTAGATGACATGACTGATTATATTCTTTTTTAGCGAATCTCAAAATTAGGCATAAGGCTTTGATCACATATTAACTAACAAGAGCGGAACAAGACCCTTACCTGTGTTAGATGGTACAACACATCTGGTCTAAATTTAAAAAAAAAAAAAATCATTCCATATATCAGTAGAATGTCTAGTACACTTAGAGTAAACAAAAATAGGTAATTAAGTGCCAAGTAGTTTGCATTCTTGGGGATAATTCTATTTATAAATTATTGCTAGAAAACTCACTAATAGTAATGTTTATGAAACAAAATACTGTTCACTAGGGTATATATAACGTTGTTCAGAGAAAGGAGAATACTGGATTCTTTGAAAATAATTATTCTAGAAGTGAAATGTTAGCTCAAAATCATGCCAGTGATTACTATAATATTTTCAGGTGCCAACAAATTGACAGGAAGGAAACTGTGCCACATTTAAATCAGACTCTGGAACCTGTAACAAGGCTTAACATAGCCTTCTCCATGGGATACAGGTATTATTTTATTAGACACACTCTTTTTATCCTTTAGTTGAAGCTGTAGCTAACCATTAAGTACTCAACTCCCCAAAGCTTTCTTTGACACTGAAATAAAATGTGCTCAGTTTAACTGTAGCAATTTAAATTTGCTTGAAATATTTCTTGAGTAGTGTAGATTTTACTTTTATTTATTATTCTTTCTCCTAGTTTATCTACATTTTCAATTTACTATTTATTTGTTGATATTGCACTAAAAAGTTTCTCAGAGATAGACTGCAGCATCTCTCCATTATGTTGTAATAGATGTGTTGACACAAACGTCAGCATTTATAATACATGAATTAGAAGGAGGCATTCTCATCACACTGCTCAGATGTTTTTTACCCTTTTATTTTCCCTGCATGAAATATGCCCCATAAGAATTTAATTCCAATAGTATCTGAGACTACTCATAAACTTGTGAATACCTTGTGAATTCACTTTTCTTTACTACAATTACAAGTCCCAATCCACATAAGACTGATTGACGTATAGGACTCAGCTCCATAACTCTTTATAAGCAGGTAAGATGATTACATTTGGCACCAAAATTCTATGTGCCAACCTCTCAAATTAATTTGTCTTTGATTAATCAGCCTGTCTTTCAAACAATCACTTAAGGTTCATAACAGCTGAGAAATAATTAGTGACCTTCCATTATGTGATTTTCCTAGCATATCCCTTCCTTCTCTTGCCCCACCTCTGCACCTCAGGAATGATTAGGAGGTGGGGGAGGCAGGAGAAAGTAGTTCCAAATATTTCATACAAATTGGATATTTGGATAGCAAATACTTAGTTGAACTCTTGGTGCCACTTAATAAATGCTTGCAGAGTGAGTGACAATAGATTGTTGGGAAGTGAGGTAGATTTTTATGTTCTGGTCAGAATATTCTGATCTGTTTTACCTAATAGAAATTTTTTAAATACCTTATTGGTCATTGAAATTGCTACTGATTGATTTGCTACTGTAACATAGCAAAAAAACAAAACAAAAAACCCAACATTCCGACTGTGTTATTAACATTTTGATCGAAAAATGTTAAAGAAATTAGCAATACTAGCCCCAATTGGCACAGAAAGTGAGCTACAAAATCTTTTTGCATTCATTATTTTATTCTACTTATCTTGTCCCTGGACCCAGATGTCTCTGGAGGATAATGTGAGACTGGTGAGTTTACACAGACCTTCCTCACTTAAATCCAATTCATTTGCAAGTCATGGCATCACCTTCCTGATATCATCGTCCTCTTCAAGAATGAAGGACAAACAAGAACAGTAACCATCACTACTACTACATATAGTAGCAATCTTTGGACAACACAAACAAATATAAAAATGTTGGTCTTTCTATATTTTCTAAGTCTTCTTTAAGAGAGTTTACAGCTATTTCTAGCATATCAAGTCATCATTTTCCAAAATTATCACTTTAGAAATATATCAAATAAAAACTTGATCACAGTCAAGTAATATATATCAGGATGCATATATGCATGTTGGAGAGCAAATACACATTTATAAAAAGAATCTGCTGTGTGAGTTACTGTGCTAAGGATTGGAGATACAAGGAATGGTAAAAATAGATCCTCTTCTCCAAGAGTTCACAATCTAGTGGTGGAGATAACATGAAAATAATTATGTGCAAACAAGGTATACACAGGATAAATTACATTGGTTGGTTGGTTGATTGTTGTCCATTGTCTTTAAAGAGGACCAAATGATATCACCATTGTAAAGCGAAATTTCACTGTATCCGACTGTGGCTGATCAATACGATCTCGGAATGCTCTACCAAAGATTGGGCACAGATAGAGTCTGTGCATATTTGTGGTGGATATCCCAAATTTGTGCATCTTGTGTTTACTTCGTGCTGTCTCAATTCTGCTTTGCTCAAAGAGCATAGCACTTTTTCTTAGGTGGGCACATTATGCTGAGCAGTCCTGTGCCAATGTCTCCCATGTTACACAGTCAGATCCAAAGTTCTTGAGAGATATCTTGAGAGTGTCCTTGTATCGTTTCTTCTGGCCACCATGTGATCATCTGCCCAATGCAAGTTCTCCATAAAATAATTTTTTTTGGCAAGCATACATTTTGCATTTGAGCAACGTGGCCAGTCCATCGGAGTTGTGCTCTCTGGAAGATGGGCATATACCTGAGAGCCAGTGTGGTTTCAGAAAGGGCTGAGGAACAGTTGATATGATGTTTGCTGCCCAACAACTCCAGGAAAAATGCCAGGAGCAGAACAGAGGTCTGTATACAATGTTTGTAGATCTGACCAAGGCCTTTGACACTGTAAGTCATGAGGGCTTATGGAAAATTATGTCAAAATTTGGTTGCCTGGAGAAGTTCAACAATATTGTACATCAATTTCATAATGGCATGTTTGCCCAGGTTCTGGATAATGGACAAAGCTCTCACGCATTCCCAGTCACCAGCGGAGTGAAACAGGGCTGTGTGCTTGTTCCCATGCTTTTGAGCATGATGTTTTCAGCCATGTTGACAAATACTTTCAATGAGGATGAACGTAGTATCAAGGTCATCTACTATACTGATGATAAGGATAAATTAGAAATAATCAAAAGAAGGAAAATATTAGAAATAAGAGGTTTGAAAAAGGTTTACTGTGAAAAATAATACTTCAGCTCAGTCTTTAAGGAAGTCAAGGAATTCAGGAAACAGAAATGAGAAGGGAGAATATTTTATGCATGAGAGACAGCCAGTGAAAAAGTCTGGACTTGGGAGATGAAGTGTCTTGTTTGAGGAATAACAACACAGTCAGGTTCACTGGATTGAGGTATACATGATACAGATGGTGAAGTATAAGATTTAAAATTAGAACAGTGGGGAGAAAGGTTATGAAGGGTGTTAAATGCAAGAGGATTTCATATTAGGTCTCAAAAGTGATAGGGAGCCACTGAATTGTATTGAGAAGAAGGAATGGTATGTGATATAGTCAAATTTATGCTTTAGGAAGATCACTTTGACAGCTAAATATACACATGGGACATAGATGCATGTGTGTATTATATATGAAAATCAAATAGAGTCATAATCTGCAACTTTCTCTAATGTGTTGATTACTGGACACAAATGGACTACTGAATTCAATAGCAAAATTCTTAATGGGTTTGTTCAAATATGCACTTGTCATAATCCTAAGACAGGAATCCACGGAAAGCAGACTTGTAATTTGATTGAGAATTCCTCAGGGAGGAAACTCCCTCTATCAATGCAAGCCTTTAAATGCCTTATTGATCATTAAAATTGCTACTGATTGATTTGCTATTGTGATACAACGAAAAACATTCCTATTGTGTTATTGATATTTTGGTTGAAAAGCATTAAAGAAATTAGCAATGCTAGACAAAATTGGCACAGAAAGTAAGTTGCAAGTTTTTAAAGGGTTGTGTAGATATTAGGTGACTTGCCTAGGATCACAGACAAAATGAGTCAGAGTTAGGGCATGAACTTGGCTCTTTCTGGTTTTAAGAATGGCTGTTCATCAAATCATACCTTAGTGTGATTATCATTTGTGATAATATATACTTAAGTTAAAAAAATAACACTGACAACTGCTATTTATAGAGCTCTTCAAAAGTCTACAGAATGAGTTGTGAATATTATTACCACATTTGAGCCTCACAACAATCCTATGAGATTGACATTACAGATATTATTTTCTACATTTTTACAGATGAGGAAACAGACAGAGAAGTCAAACTATTTGCCCATCCATGGTCATTTACCTAGCAAGTGTCAAAGGCCAGGTTTAAATCAAGATTTCCTTACTGTGAGTCTAACACTCTATCCATTATAATATTTTATTTCGATATTTAATTAATTTTAGTGATGATATGTGTGGCTTAAAGGTATTTCTATCCAGAACAATTACCAGGTATCCTAAATCCCAGTCTTAGACTCTTTTCACTACTTCTCTTGTTGAAGGTGCAAAGTACTTTTGTCTCTCTGGGTAAATTGCAAAACAACCTTTAAAGGCCTTATAGAAGCTCATACTTTGATTCCTGTGTTTTTTCATTTCTCCTTTTTTCTTCCCAGCCCCACCAGATAAGATTTAGATTAGTGGAATCTAAAGAATAAATTGTAGTGATAAGTCTTTACAGGATTACTTCTGCTATCTTAGGAAAATGTATGGAGGTGACAGCCATAATCTCTTACACTACATTACATTACATTTCCCTCGAAGTTCCATCTTTACTGTAGCTAACAATCTGTGCTCATGGAGAGTAGGCTGTCCTAGAGAATGGCCACCTACAGATGATCCATTGTAGCTTTGCCAATAACTTAGATTTTTCTCCTCCACTTTCCTAGCAAATATTTGGTTTAAGGTACTGAAAAAGTGGCAAAAAAGGACAAATGTAAATTTTTTTCTTTTCCTTTTTTCCCCTACTAAAAGTGTAAAAGCAAATCAAAACTCTCAACAAGTTGGCAAACAGGAAGGCAGAAGCAAGTGCTTTGGTCCCGTTGCCATTCCCAGATGGCACAGTAAATTTGTGAACAAATATGTTTAATTATATTGGGTTTAGCATAGAAAGGAATGTGCATATATGTATTTATAATATCCCAGACCCTGAATTTCTATTAGCTTCCCAAAATTCCACTTGGGGCAAATAAAATAAAATCAGATTACCTCTTCTGGGCTTAGCTGAGCATGACTTGACTGGAAGCCATTTAGACTTTCTGTTTTAAATCAATAAGACAGGAAGAAGTTGTAATGCCAATGCGATATCCATAACAGCTGCTATGGATATGCATACATATTTCCAGGGTAAATTCACAAAATATAATAAACTCTCTTCCTCAAAGGCAAAACCAAAATATTTATTTGGGACATCATCAGAATACCACAAAGTAAACCTGAACAGGGTACATATCACTAATCCAGGGAGCAATGCCAACATCTTAAACCTTCTTTCTTTCAGGTCTCCCCATAAAATCAAGTTCTCCATGTGACCACAGGCTCCGTGTGTCAGATCTGCTAATGGGAAGGGAAGGTCTTCCTATTCTATTAACATTACAGGGGCATGGAGAAGAGGGAGGACAAATAGTAAAGGAACTGTCCTTGCGTGCTCCTCTGTTCACCAGAGATGAGCACAGCTGCTTCCTTTTCCTGTGGCCATCAGAGAATAGAAGGAAGAGCTAAAGGGAGTGAAGAGGAAGAAATCATCTTTCTGTTCTTTTGCCTGCCAAAAAAAAGATGGGGGGAGGAAAGAGCTAAAAAAAACCGAGAAGTTTCTGTACTCTCTCCTTGTTCTTCCCACTGCTCTACTCAAATCATATGGAATTATTTTCCTTTTCAGTAGAACGTCTGTATCCTCTTTAGCTTCCCCTAAAGTTTGGAGACAAAATTTTGCCTTCTGTATTCTAAGCTATAGAATCTTTCTAAGGCATAGATTTAACAAGTATTATAGGATTCTCTAAAGATCACTTTATAAAGAAGAGATAATCAAGGAAACCTTTCCCCATTCCCCCTTCCCCTCCCCATCTCCCCCCACCCCCCAGTAGCAACAGAAAACTGCCATCTCCTTACAGGCACCTGGCATGTTACTTCTCCCTTTCTCAAATAGCATTGTTCTGAAAGGGAACCAAAAAGCCAGAAGGTAATGAGAAAGGTCAATAAAAAGTCATGCTCTTAGTGAAGACAGCATAGCAGGCATGCTTCTAATATTGACTCCTTTTCTGGCAGAGCACAGTCAAGAAGTCTAATTCACAACAGTGAAGTGTATTATTACTTGGCATTGAACTTGTAAGAGAATGTGGATGGGTAGTTTCCAAGGCTAGTCAGGTCAAGACAAGAAGCCATCACTGCTTAACATCTGTGCTATCTTGTATAAAGGTGATAAAGGTCAAGCAAAAAACAACAAGGTTCCTCTTCTATTTGAATTTAAGACTAAAGTAGCACCCATTAAAAAAAAAAAGCTGTAAAAAGAAATCTACGAAGTCAAATGCCTAATGAATAAAGGTTCAATTTACATAGAAATTAAGTTCAGAGGTACTTATCAAACATCAAGTGAAGTATTTTTCATTCAACTTTTAATTCTTCATCAATCGGAGGAAAAAAAAAAAAGAAAGTAGATGAAATTTGTTTTTGCAAAACGTCCACATCTCCTTTCATTATGTTTTAAAATGAGCGGTGGCTAAGGCCAGCACTTGTGAGCAAGCACAATGGCCTCAGCTAGTGAAATCTTTATGTGCAAGAACCTAAGGAGTTTGCTTCCAGAAATGAGTGATAATATGTGAGAGAACAGCATTGTTCCCTGATTCAGAGCAGGCATTTTTGTTGGTTATGCCCTATTTGCCATGAGAATAAGAGGAGCTTTTTGACAAGACTTCTGAGGGAGACCAGAGAACGCATTCCAAAGGCACTAATTAGCCCAAAAGTTTTCTCTTTCTCTCCAGGCTTCCATGCAAATGAAGACGATGCTGCTTTAAGAGTCCTTATGTCTTAATCCCCTCCCAGATCCCACACTAAGACAAAAATAGAGACCTCTGTTCTTTACCTTCTTATCTTTGTTTATTACACATTTTACGTGAAAGAGTGCTTGTAATAATGTGACCTTTAAAAGGACAGAAGAACAATCACAGGTACAGTGCTATAAGTGCAAACCAAACTTTGTTATCAATGTTTCAGTTAGACGGTTCAGTGGATAGAGTACTACCCATATGTCCTTGGGCAAGTCACTAATCCTCTGTTTGCCTGAGAGGCAGCTAGGTGGCTCAGCGGATAAAGCACTAGGCTTGGAGTAAGGAAGTTGCCTTCATTCTTGTCCACCTTTTCATCACCCCATATATTTTTTGTTTGTTTTCTTAGCAAAGATCCTGAAATGGTTTGCCAGTTCCTCCTCCATTTCATTTTAAAGATGAGGAAACTGAAGCAAACAGGGTTGAGTGCCTTGCCTAGGGTTACACAGCTATTAATCATCTGGGGTCAGTTTTGAACTCAAGAAAGTAGTCTTTCCGACTCTGAGCCTGGCATTCAGACACTGACTAGCTATGTGACCCTGGGCAAGTCATTTAACCACTCTAATATCTTGTTAAGAAAACCTCATTGAAAGTATATGGTCCATGATGTCCCAAAGAATTAGACCAGACTGAACAACTAAGCAATAAGGTGTCAGGGCAGCTACTAGGAGAGATAGCCAAGTCAGTAGTAGCTTAGACATGGACTTGTCTAGCAGTTATATTATATTTGGAAGTGAACCTGCTAGGCCAAGTGTTTTGTTGAAATTTCTTTAAGACTGAGCTCATTCTCACCATGTAATGACGTTCTGTAAGGGAGAGTTGGCCCTAAATATTGGGGAAAGTATCTGTACTTCAGTTCTTACTATACCTTTTAGGGAAATTTTCTTTTGTAGAAGCAAATTGATGTTAGTTAACTAACTGAAATTGGAGGCACTAATCACTGAGAATAACATTAGGGACAATACAATGGAATGGTAGTTTATGAGATGGGATTAGATAATGATACACCTAATTCCTCATGGGTATCTCTAGAGCTAGAAGGAGGCAGATATAGCCCTCCTCTCTGAGATCCCTACCTGCTATATTTTTGCTTTGGGAGAAGAAAGCCCAAGCATATAAGGGCTACATATCAGGGATCATCCAAAATAAAATTAAACCTTCCCATTTGGGAGGATTCCTGAAGAGATTCCTTACCCTGGATTTTCATTTTTGGATATCCTATTTTAGGTAATCCCTTAGAGAAAAAATGGCAAAATTTGTTTTTTCTCTCTTTGTTTTATGTTGTAATTGTACAATCCTTTTCCTATAATGAAACATTCTTTAACATTTTGCTCCTACCTGCACCCCATATGCCTGAACAGAATATTCTTGGAAGCCTAAACAATTTTGTGCTATCCCTGTTAAGGATTACTTATTATACCAAGTATATCTTCTTCCCCATCCCCACCTTATTTTGGAACAAACCTAAGCACTAATGTATGGCTGCTGCTACTGAGAGCTAAACTCTGCTGTACTAAGTCAGGGTAGAATGTTGTGATAGGCCTGTGATTCCACTTCTCGTGGGTCAGAAATGCCATTGCACTGATAATGGGACCTGACTCCCACGCTGGGCCAGTAGTTTCAGGCTACAGTATAACTCCCCCTGGTTGGATCATTGTGATAGAAGAGATTAGGAACTGCCACATGGAATGGCTGACAACTCCAGTGTATTCTACTCAGATATTCTGGGGTTTAGATCTGTCTTCATGCCAGTAGTCATTCTCTGCAATGTGGGAAATTTCCCCTATTGCCAGGTGGCCAATTTCAAGGGATCTAAGAGCTCTTACTATCTTAAACTCACAAGATTCTCCCCAAGACTAGAAAATTCCAATTGGAATAGGTTACATATGCTCAGGGAAAGAGAAAAAGAGTGAGATAAAAAAGCCAGAGTTCTCTAGGTCAGTTTATGTGTTCTATCTACCATGTTGAGAGAGAGAGCGAGAGAGAGAGAGAGACAGAGAGAGAGAGAGAGAGAGAGAGAGAGAGAGAGAGAGAGAGAGAGAGAGAGAGAGAGAGAGTCATTAAGACAGAGGGTCAGAGACAGAGAGATAAAGAGAGAGACCAGACAGAGACACAGAGATAGAAAGATGGAGATGACAGAGAGAATGAGAATGAGAGGAATAGAGACAGTTCCAGTTCAGAGTTCAGGATCAAGAGTGAAAAGTGTTAATCTGCTTCTCTTTTTAAAAATGTAACGATTAATGTTCTCAACAAATCAGCTGGGTTACGTTTGGCACATTTGTCCTCTCCCCCAGTTCTGGAAAAGTTTCTCTTCTCCTGGAAAGAAGCAGCACTGTCTTTCGATAGTGATGTCATTCTGGTCATTTTTGAGAATGAAGGATAATAACTGCTGCAAAGTCCCTTGCTCTCATTCCCAATGGCATCTCAAAAGCAAAAAATGAAAAATGAAAATAAATACCACACTAAAAGAGTTCCTTGAGCACACTTTTTAGGCAATCCTAAAATTAGGAATCTACTGCGGTTTGTACTCTAACTGTTGGGGTCCCTCTTTTCACCCATCATCTGGTTGGCTCTATTCAAATACAAGTATAGGACTTAGAACCGTTTGGCAGCTTCATTTTCATTTCCAAAATTCTTTTAAAACCAAACAGTTCTTTTACCATTGATATAAGAATTTCACAGTCAGTTCCAAAAGAAGAAAAAGCCCACACCCACATGCATACACACACCAAAAAAAAAAAAAAAAAATCTTTTAAGCTACTCAGATACAATTATATAAAAAATAGATCAGAGATGTAAAATTTAAGATTCCCTTGAAACTGCTAGGCACCAACTTTAAGTAAGTTTCCCCTTAAGGCAATTAGTTGCTGATCTTGAGCAATACAAAGGCATCTATTCTCAGCTGGGTTGATACAACCACACTATTCTGTATTTTTCTTTTCTGTAGGAAAAGAAAAAAGTCACATTTAATCCCTAAATCCAATCCCTCTCATGTACTTTGAAGGTAAATTGAGTTCTGAGAAAATCTCCTAGTATAATGTGAGGAGGCTAATATTTTCCAGGTTACAAGACTCAGAGGCAACACAGTTGGTTGGCCTAAAAGACAGTTTACAATTACCTTCAAGGTTCATTTCTTAAGGACACAGAGCATATTCACAGCAGTCTTTCCTTGAAGAGTGGTCACAGGCAGTTTACTCACCAATCACACAGAAAGAATGGGGGAAATCTCACAATTAAGTGACCACTGTTATTGCTAGAAGGAATGCCAGAAGCTTTACCAGTATTAAAGGTGGGAATGCAAGGGTATGGCTCCCATTACAACAGCGTCATATAAACAGTAGATATAAAATACTCACCCTCCCCATAAAGCTGGAATGTTTTTCTCCACAAATACACATAGCATTAGTGGAAAAGGTAGCACATACATAGAGCACACCAAAAGATTGGCATACACACAGGGAACACATTTGGCCTAAGCAATGCATAACTCTAACACTTTAGGTTCCTGCTTGCTGTCTTTTCTCTTTTCATAGTACCCTAATGTTGCTTCCCTACATGTACTGTCTCTGCAGGACATGCCACTCAATTGGACTCTCTAGGCTTGTTGTTCTCAGTAGCATGGCCAGGTCTGTGTTTCTTCTCAGTCAACAAAAATCACTTTCATTAGAGCTGACTCTGGCTTTAACTCCCAGGTCTGCCTTCTGCTGGGTGCAGAATCACCTGAGTAAGTAGTTTTGCTAAAAGATTCCATGAACATGAAGAGAAGGAAAAGATAAAAATCTTCATTTTCCCTCAAAACCCACTAATTATTCCAAATCTCAAGGCCTGGGTTCTCCTTCCCTAACAGATTTTCATCTCTGTTTCTAAATGTCACACTCCTCACACTTGGGTCCTGATTGGATTGATTCGTAGGGAATGTCTTAATTATTTTTTTCTTTTTAGAATATCACCAGGGACAGAAGGATTCTTGGTGAGCCAGTGCCTAACTCCCCTGTAATTCCATCAACATCGTACCTAAGAAAGGGATAACAAGGTCCAGGCAATTCTTTATACTTCCTTTAATACCTTAACATCTCTGCTTCTATCTATAACTTATTTTCTGATTTGATCAGTTGGCTGGGTGAATTCAGTTGATCAGTAGTATCCTGGTCAATGTGGGAGATCACACCTAAGAAGTTCTCATTTCCCAGTGTAACTCTTACAGGTACATATGTGTGTATTCATACATACATACATACATGCATATATGCACACACTATATTTATGTATGTGTGTTTATTTAAATATTTAATTACTCATGCAGTACTAAACCTTCCTTTAGGGTTTTTTAGAAGGGGGCATAGTAAAGAGTCCTTAACCCAGTTTCTTTTTAATATCAATATTCTCTTGGTGATGTTGCATGGCTTTAAATTAATTAAAGGAAATCTTTGTCCAAGAACCAAAAATTTGACCCATTACTAGAGAAAATGAACTATTTCCATCCATGTTGATTTCCTCACTTTAAATGTAACTGGAAGATAAAAGAATGTTGTCGCTAGAAGGAACAACTCACCATTTCTCTATGGAAAGATAAATAGTAAGTAGATTGGTTTCACTAGTGGTTAAACATAATAAGAAACATAATTTTATGACAACCATGATCATCTGACCTTACATCACTAATGATGAGCTTGAGTGAACCAACCACCATAAAGCTAATTGTGTTTTGTGTACTACTACGTATTGCAGATTGTTAAATCTGATCTCTCAAAATGCTGTCCTAGGTGGATAGAGGTTTTTATGTGAAATAAGTTTTCATAAAGGACTTAGTCTTTCCTAGAATACCAAGCACAACCACAAGACAACAGATACCTGGAGAAAGAGACAGTGAACTAATTTCCTCTTCTGGGTTAGCACTGATCATAGGTAGAAACAGTCACAGCCAAATATGGACAATTCTTCCCAGGAAAACTAGATAGTTCACCTTTTCTGCACTTCAAATGAGTTCACCCTCACTTAGTAACAAATATGAAAAATCTATCGCCACCAGAGTTGGTCAGTCAAATAAAATCTTGTTAACACAAATGAGGAAGTCAAGACAATCCATGAAGAAACTATATAAACATAGTCTTTAATATTTAGGGATATCAGTGCTAAGAAGAGTGTGAAAATGAGCAAAAGTTCAGTTCAAAAATATGGTTTGCGATTTTTAAAAAATGGAAGAAATCAAAGATGCATTTTCTATAGTTATCTCTGGACCCCAGATTCCTGAACACACTTGGTTACGTCAGAGTTTGGTATCTACTTTTCTAAGGAGCAGCTAAAGGACTTCACCTAACTGGCTGAAAGTTCATTTAGAAGACTTACTGATATGATGTTTAAAGTAAGGAGTTTACACCCTTGAAAATCCTTCTCTTCTTTTCATACTTTTCTAGTAAATGCAGTGTCTAAATTAGTCATGTATGAAATTGCTCAATGTATTGTTCAATCAATAAGCATTTATCAGAGTTCTGCTATGTGCTAGGTACTGTGCAAAGCACTCAAAAGGCTCTAAAGGAGTTATATTTTAATGGGGAAAATAATATAAATGTATAAAGATGGGTTGATGTATATAATATATTGTATGTGTATGCATGCATGTATATACATGTTATATACACAGTAAACTTGGAGAAGAAGGCATTAGCAGCTGGGGAGTACAGAAAAGATCTCCTACAGAAGATGTCATCTGAGCAGTTTTGATAGAAACCAAGGATTCTAAAAGGCAAACATGTGAAGGGTAAGTTTCCTTCTTTCAATCTACCCTCCACTCTGCCTGCTTCAACTCCAGGAAACAATATGCTCCTCCCAGGTTAAACTCATCATCTCTAATCTCACCTTCTTGTTGTTGTTCAGTCTTTCAGTCATATCCAATAGCTCACTAGGCCCTTATTTGCACTACTATCTCTTGAAGTCTTTCCAAGTGCATGTTCATTGTTTCCATGACTCTGTGCATCCATCTCATTCTCTTTTTCCTTTTGCCTTAAATCTTTCCTAACATGAGGATTATTTTTTTCCATTGAGTCCTGTCTTCTCAATGTATGGCCAAAGTATTTAAGTTTCAGTTTCAGTATTTGACTTTCCAGTGAATAATCTCAATTAATTTCTTTAAGTATTGACTGATTTGATCTCCTTGCTATCCAAGGGATTCTTAAAGTCTTCTCTAGCACGATAATTCAAAAGTATCAATTTTGTGATGCTCAGCTTTCCTAATGTCCCATACATTGCTATTGGAAAAAGAAAATAGCTTTGACTATATGGATCTTTGTTGGCAAGGTGGTGTCTCTGCTTCATTTGTATTCTGTCTAGGTTTGCCATAGTGTTCCTTCCAAGGGCAAGTATCTTAATTTCATGCTGCTAACTTAAGCTTTGACTCATACCACCTCTCCACTCTAATTGGAGGACTGAAGGGTAGAGAACCAAAGTTTTCTGAATGCCCTCCTTTATAGAGGGCAGAAACTGGACTCTCAGCTCACACCACTCTATATCTACTTTTCTGTCTGGTTTCAACCCCATTGCTCAATAGGCCTTCAGTCTCTGTAGCTCCCTACCACCATTTTCTCTGCCTCCTTTTGCGTGCTGTTGAATTGATAATGTATTTTTGCTTATTGTTAATGCAATTTTGTTTCTTAATGGGAAGATTTTTCTCAACTGTTTATAGACCCACGTGACCTGGTTAAGTCACATGGAAATCTGAGTCATATGAGTCAAGTCACATGGAACAGGAAGGGGTAGAGCAGGAAAAGGCAGAGCTAGAGCAGAGGTAAGAGGAAGTGGGTCAAAGAGCAGTCAGAGCTGGGAAAGGCTGGGGGAACCTGTTTGTGATTTTGTTTAAGGGAGCTGGTTTGTGGGAAGCCTAAGAGAGGGAGGGAAGGTTTGGGGATGGTGTTGCTCTCTGCGTTGTTATTGTGTATGGATTTCTTTGTCACTATAATGGATTTGGCTTTCTGGTGTTGGAATTTGGCTTTCTGGTGTTTGAATAAATATTTTGGTTCTATCTTCCATGAGGACAGTCTGTTGAGTTTTGTGATTCAGAATTGTGCTGCCATATTCATGGCTGCCATGAGTGCTGTGCATATTGCATTGGCACTACTATTGTCTCCTCCAGTTAAATTGTATCACCAGACCTTATCCCAGTACCTGGAACACAGTAGAAACTTAAATGTTCATTAGATTGGATTAGCTTCCTTAATATGCAGCTTTTGATGCAAATTCTACATAAAAAATTGCTGCGTAAGGCCTTGAAAGTTATGATCTTGAACCTGTCTCAGTTCTTACAAAGTAAAGTATTACAATCATAAGCAAGCCTTACCGTATTTTCTAATGTTGTTTCAAATAAGGGCATGCTCTTATAATTACATCAAAACAAGACAAACAGGGTTACTCTATCTCTTATCTAGACTGTTATAATGACCTCCTAATAAGACTCTGTGGTTCCCATCTCTTCCTTTCTTTAATTTTTCCTACAAATAAAGCTGATAAAAAAAATGTTCTTAAAGTACTGTTCTGACTGCTGTATTACTCATGCTCAAAAGCATTCATTGGCTCATGTTTTTTTTTGTTTTTTGTTTTTTATTTTAGTTTCCCCTTTGTGATCAGATATAAACTCCTTATATGGTCATTTACAACCCTGCGTAATCTGATTCAAAACTCTTTTCAGATCCATTTGACTTTGCTATTCTTCAAATGCTCTGGATTTCAGGCAACCTGTTCCAACTTGCTGTTTCCTGAGCTAACAATTTAGTCACCTCTCTCTGTACCTTGCATTGGCTGCCCCCATGTCTAGCCCTTCATTTTAACCTCTACCTCTTAATATCTCTAGCTTCCTTAAAGTCTCAACTCAGGGGTCATCTCCTGTTGGAAGCCTTTTCTTCTCAATGTATCCAGTTTTAACTTTTTTTTCTTGAGCTCCAGTTTTATAGCAACATGCATTTTAGGCATCTTAAACAGGCTATCCCATTGGAATCTCATAATTAAAATGTCCCAAACAGAGCTCATTGATTGTCCCTACCCCAAAGTTACTCTTCTACATTCCTCTATTACTATCAAGGGTACTGCCATCTTCCCAGTTGCTCAGAATTGCAACCTCCACATCATCCTTGACTCCTTTATTGAACTCACTCCACAAGTCTAATCAGTTGCCAAATTATTTTTGTTTCTACATTCCTAACATATCTCATTTCTTTCTTTCTGGTTACATAATTGCAACCCTGGTGAAGGCTCTTATTATCTTACATCAGCACAATAAATTCCATTTATTCCTAACTATCCCTAGGATGCAAGATGTGTGTTTTTTTTTTTTTTTTGATATGAAAAGTCATTTATAACCTGGTCCTTCCGTATCTTTCTTTTCTTCTTAGAATATACTCCCCTCTGTATACTTTATGATGTATTAACTCCTGTCTTCTTGTTATTCCTTGCATCTATCTCCCAAATCTGTGCCTTTTCATTGGCTATTCCCCATGATTGGAACACTCTTCTTCCTCACCTCTGCCTCATAACTTCCTTGGCTTTCTTCAAGACCCATATTAAATCCCACCTTCTGTAAGAGTCCGCACATCCACTGTTAGTACCTTCCCTCTAACAATAAACCTTTCTTCTTCTTTGGTTCTTTGAGACATATCCAACTCTTCATGACTTCATTTGGGGTTTTCTTGGCAGAGATACTGGCAGGGTTTACCATTTCTTTTTCCAGCTCATCTTACAGATGAGGAATGAGGCAAAAAAGTTTATGTGACTTTCCCAGGGTCATTCTGCTAGTAAGTGTCTGAGGCCAGATTTGAACTCACGCAGATGAGTCTTCCTGACTCCATGCCCAACACTTTCTCCACTGTACCAACTATCCCCAAAACTTTCTTTCTACCACAGTAAAAAGTCAGTTCTATTCAGAGCTTTCCATCTTCACAAGAATCAACCATTTTAAGTATAAGTGACTTTGAGATGAAGAAATTGGATAATCATTTTAGAAGAAAAGTGAGAAGGGGAATCTATTACCTCCTAGAAGTACCTTTCCAACATTGGTGACAAATAAAAATCTCTCACCCTTCATTTTCTTGTAGTGATTCTTTGTTTGTTGATTTACTTGGTGTGAGAGTTCTACTTCTACATCTGTTGGTATAGTTGCATCAACTGCTATCTTGTATACTTGATAGACAAGTAGAGGAAACTTGTTAGATGTTAGAACATCTAAACTGCATCTGTTGAGTACCTGTCCTCCCTTACCCTGAAGAAAACAAGTGTCAGGGTGACTGAATGTGATCTGGTAGCCTAGGCCAGAGCCCTGGGTTGATGGTGCCCAAGATTGGATCCTCTGTTCTGTCAGTGATATTACCAGGGGCATCCAATTGTTTTCATATGGATAAGAATCTGTAATAGCTTTAGCAACAGAAGGATCTGAACTAAAATTTTTTTTGTAGTTGTCTCTGTGTTTCAGCAAGGACCAGAGTTCTATTTTTCAATCCTTTTCTGAAATCTCATCTTAAGATCAGAATCTGAAAGGGTCCTAGAGTGGAGTTAGACATAGAATCTTGTCCTCAGTCTTTATGCATGTTTTCTCCCCTATTAGACTTTGAGTGGCTTGAGAAAAGATAATTTTTTGAGTGGGCAGGAAGACAGACTGCTTTTGTATTCCCAATATTAAGCACATTTCTGGGCCCACAGAAAGCACTTGTTGACAAATATTTGTTAATTTAATATGATTGCTACTTACTTTTGTTGCACAGTTATTTCAGTTATGTCTGACTCTTTGTGACCTCATTTGGGGTTTTCCTGACAAAGATACTGGAATAGTTTGATGGCCTTTTTAGCTTTATCTAGCTCAAATAGCTTAGGATAGTTTGCTGTTGGGGAAAGAGCTTCAGCCTTGAAGGCAGAAGTCCAGGCTTGTCATTTGCTAAGAATAACAGCTTATGCTTTTATATGGTACATGGACATTTACAAAGGGCTTTTTATGCCATGGATTTAAAAATTTTAACAACCTTTTTGAGGTAGGTGTTGCTATTATTCCCTATTTGACAACTGAATCAACTATGGCCTACAATGTCTAAGGATCTGAACCCAGATTTTCTTGATTGCAAGCTTCAAGAGTTCCCAAGTTCCAAGAGTACCTGTTTCAGTCATGCTTTTGGAGAGAAAAAAAGAAAAAAAAAAACAGAAATAGCAATAACAAAAACTATTCTCATTTTCCCATTCTAAAGGAGGAAGTCTTGACTTGCTTGGTATAGACACACCCCAACTCTTCAATGAGTCTGAGGCCTTTTGTTTACCCTCAACCTGATTTAGCCTTTCTGCTGAGATGGTTTCACACACAGGGTGTGGCCCCTGTGTATAGTACAGCTTCATAGTCACAGGTGAGAGTTGAGAAATTCATTCGGTGGACAACAAAGGTGGATGAACAGCCCTGCAAAGGGTTTAGCAAGCTTTACACCAGAGATGCTAGTTCTCCCTAGCTCATACACCCCCAAATAGAAGTAGAAGATGTTCCAAAAGCTGAAATTTGAAAAGACTTGGAAATTCTAAGAGTCTGAGGTAAGGAGAGTTTGTTTTCAGCCTATGAAAAAAGCATAAAGATAAGAAATGAAATGCCAACTTTGGGGAGGAGCAAGTAACAAAGTAATCTGAAATGCAAACTTTAGGAAAGATCACTTTGTGAGGATTATATGAGATTATATGAGCACAGAAAGCTCTTTGCAAACCTCAGAGTAAATGTGAACCATTGAAATGTTTGGTGGGATATAGTGATTGTGGTCCAGCACAACTGCTTGTTCTGACTAAGTATCAGCAAACCAGGTCAGCTGATGCCTGAATGGAGAGGTTCTAATGCCATAGTCTGTTCTGCAAAACAGTACTAATACCTGGCATTTTACAGTGCTTTTTTATTACAAAATCTCATTTAGCCTTCACTACACCTCTATGAGTCAGGTATCAAGCCTATCATTATCAACGTTTTACAGATGAGAAACTGAGAATTGGTGTAGTTAAGCAAATGATATTAATTAATTGATTTATATTTAGTAGAGACCTTAGAAATCCCTATTTTAAAGAAGAGGAAACTGAGAGTCCCAGAGGTTTTGTGATCTGTTCGCAATTATACAGTTAATATAGGCTAGAAGTAGGAATGAAATCCAAGTCTTTCCTGGAAAATCCAAAGCTCTTTCCACTATACCATGACCTTGGCCTACCTGCCCAAGTGTCCAGCTAATGTCCAGTACCAAATTTTCTGAATGATTTAAATACCACAGTTTTTGCTCATTTTATTGATAAAAAGTGGATAGATATTAGACTGTAGTCAGTAAAATCTGAGTTCAAACTCAGGCTAAGATACTTACTGGCTGTATGACCCTTGGCAAGTAGTGTAACCACATCTGCCTCAGTTACCTCCACTGTAAAGTAGACTTGATAATACCATTTTTTGGGGGGGTTGTTATACGGATTTATTTATAGGCATTTAACAACTTACACTCTGAAGCCCATACATTGCACAACAATAGGTCCCTGCCCAAACTCCACTTAAGGGCTCTTTTCAGACCTTCCAGGCTTCAGAATGATTATCAATAGTAACTACTGTTCTTTCCCTCTCAGCTTGATTTACTTGTTTTTTTCTTTTGCTCATTAAAGGGGCCATTCCCTGATTATTTCTTAAAGAGTCCTGCTCACTGAATGGGTGTCACCTCCCTCTGAGTACCTGAATAGACCAAGCTCTCCCATTGCATCTTGGGCCTTCCCCAGTCATCCTGATAAATATCTGGTCAGTGGATCCCTATAGCTCAGGAGGGGAAAATGAGGCTGGTGACCTTGCAAAGCCTTCCCTCACTCAAAATAAAGTCAAGTGCAAGTCATGTCATCATTTCTCTGATGTCATGGTCTTCTTCAAAAACGAAGGACAAACACAGACAGACAGGCATTTTATAGATGTTTGTTTCCTTCCTACTTTCCACCATGGTAGATTCTGAATCAACCTCATGCCTATGATCTCATTTAAGCCCCACAACCATTCTATTAGATAGCTATGACAGGTAATATTTTTATGAAGGATGAAGAAACTAGGGTATGACAGATTGAACTGACAGTTTTGAAACTTCTACCAAAAGTCAGATATAATTAGAATCTAGTTATCTTGGCTGCTTCTCTATCCTGTGCTTCTCTATCATGTACCATGTCCAGCATATAACAACATTACGTCTTCAGTTCTGATAACTGCTCTCTAGATGTGTAAGTGTATCTATCTATCTATCATCTATCTATCTATCTATCTATCTATCTATCTATCTATCTATCTATCTATCTATCTATATGTATATATATATGCTGTGCTTCCCACTTCATGATCTCGTTTTTATTTCTACCTCCTCATTTAGCTTTTTCCTCAGCCCAAATTTGTCCCTCCCCCTCCTCAATCACAGAGGAAATTAGAAGAAATCAATCTGATCATTTAATTTACACCAAATCAATATTAGATGACAATAGATGAACTTGGCACCTCTGCAAAATGCACTTGTATCTCAGAAGAGTGCATTTGTCTGAAAATAAAAGGATCTCTTATTTTCTTATGTATCATCTCCCTCTACTTATGCAGATTTAGTAGCTGAATTGTAGAGAGTTGCCCAATGGTTAGCGAAGGTTGTATGTTACCTCCATCATAGAACCTAAGCTCCTTGAGGTCAGGGACTGTTTCATTCTGTCTCGATCTCTCCAGGAACTAGCACAATACCTTGTAAAAGGCAAATGCTTAATAAATGCTTGTGGATTGAGTTTTGGATTTGCTTGTTTTGACTGCTGTGTTACTCATGCTCAAAATCATTCATTGGCTCGAACATTCATTGGCATGTGTTTTTTTTTTTTTTCTTTTCTCCTCTATGATCAAATATAAACTCCTTATATTGGCATTTACAGCCCTGTGTAATCTGGTCCAAAACTCTTTTCAGACCCAGTTGACATTGCTATTCTACAAATGCTCTGGATTTCAGGCAACCTGTTCCAACTTGCTGTTTCCTGAGCTAACAATTTAGTAACCTGCCTTTGTACCTTGCATTGGCTGCCCCCATGTCTAGCCCTTCATTTTAACCTCTACCTCTTAAAATCTCTAGCTTCCTTAAAGTCTCAGCTCATGGGCCATCTCTTGTTAGAAGCCTTTTCTTCTCAATGTATCCAATATTAACTTTGTTTTTTTTCTTGAGCTCCAGTTTTATAGCAACATGCATTTTAGACATCTTAAACAGGCTATCCCATTGGAATCTCATAATTAAAATGTGTCAAACAGAACCCATTGACTGTCCCTACCACAAAACTACTCTTCTACATTCTGCTATTACTATCACAGACACTGCCATCTTCCCAGTTACTCGGGCTTGCAGCCTCCACATCATCCTTAACTTCTTTATTGAATTCATTCCACAAATCTAACAGTTGCCAAATCTTTTTGGTTTCTACATTTCTAACATTTTTCATGTGTAATAAATGCTTGTGGACTGAGTTATTGATTTGTTGCCCATATTCACACAGTAAATATCAACACAGTTTTTTTCTAATTTGAAATCCAACTTTAACCACTATAATATGAAGCTTCTTGGTTGATAGTGTATAACATTTCCCAAGAATATGTGCAAAATTTCATTTGACCCTCTCCACAAACCTATGAGGTAGGTGAGATAAGTGTAACTTTCCCTATTTTATAGATTTTTAAAAAGTGATGAGACTTGACCAATTTCACATAGCTAATACTTGGCAGAATGGCAATTTGAGACCTGTTTTTCTCGTTTCCTGATAAGTTTTCTTCATCAGTCAATTGAGAAACAAATATTATTAAGCAGGTACTAGATTCCAACTGCATTTAGATGACACAACGCATAGAGAGCCAGGCCTGGAATCAGAAGAAATGAGTTCACATATAGCCACAGACACTTACTAGCTATGTGATCCTGGCAAGCTACTTAACCCTGTTTACCTCAGTTTCCCCTTCTGTAAAATAATCTGGAAAAGGAAACGGCAAACCAGTAATTTACCAAGAAAAACTCAAGCATCAGACATAACTGGAACTACTGAACAATAATAATTAAAAAACAACACTAGGTACTGAACACTGGGGATACAAATACAAAAGAATCCGCTCTACCACATTGTATCTTTTCTAGGCAGGTGAATGAATATCATTAAATTAAATTTTAGGAATCATGGCTAGCAAGTCCATGGAGGACTCATCTTTAGATGAAGGGCTTTGCCTTTCCAGTGCCCTTCAGGTATTATGAAAGGTTTTTGAGGGGATGGAAGCAATAGCCTTCTTGACTTAACACCATCCAGATAATACTAAAAAGGGTGAGCAGAAAATGCAACCTAGCACATTTGAGGGAAAGATGAAAGGCATTCAAATGCGGAGGCATAGTTGTATATGTTTGTGCCATGATGGAACACTGGAATAACATTGTAGAACTTGGTATGGCCGCAGGTAAGGAATGAGTTTTATTAAAGATTTGTATCAGAGATCCTTTTGTCAGACAGAGTGACTCCAACACCTGTCACCACTGAGACACCTGTAATTGTAGACACCTGATTTGTGCTGGATTAGCAAATATCATTTCCTTGAGCACAGGCTTCCAAGTTCTTTCCCATCAGGCAGCTTCTTCACCTTTCATTCTTTCCTCCTAGTTGACAAGCTGGAATTAGAGTCCTAGGGTTCTAAAATGATTAGTTTGAAAATGGTGTTATGATAAAAGCTTTTGCAATTCCCAGAAAAACCCCACCGAAACTGTCAACTCAGATACTTTGTGCACATGGTCTTAAAATAGTTGTTTTCTGAGCATGGGGCAGGGGGAGGGGGTAGGGAAGGGGGAGAGAGACTGAGAGTGGGAGGGTGAGGAGAAGGGTGAGAAAGCAAAAGAGACAGGGACAGGGAGAGAGAGACAGACAGACAGAGAGAGACAGAGAGAGAGAGAGAGAGAGAGAGAGAGAGAGAGAGAGAGAGAGGAAGAGAGAGAGAGAAGAGAGAGAGGAAGAGAGAGAGAGGAAGAGAGAGAGGGGGAGAGAGAGGAGAGAGAGAGAGAGAGAGAGAGAGAGAGAGAGAGAGAGAGAGAGAGAGAGAGAGAGAGAGAGAGAGAGAGAGAGAGAGAGATTTTGTGTTAGTTCTATTTTCAGAGAAAAAATCATTATCCTTCTTGTCAGATGTAGCTCCTGGATATTCTACAGAATGTACTGACTTTTCCTGCTTTTTATGAGTTACTTAAGTATGTTTTGGGCAGCAAGGTGGCACGTTGGATCTATAGTGCTCCAAGCCTGGAGTCAGGAAGATCGTCTTCCTATTTTAAATCTGACCCTAGACACTTTACTGGCTATGTGATGCTGGGCAAGTTGCTTAACTCTGCCTCAGTTTCCTCATCTGTTTAATGAGCTGGAAAAGGAAATGGCAAACCTCTCCATATCTCTGCCAAAAAAAAAACCCAAAATGGAGTCACAAAGAGTCAGACCTGACTGAAAATGACTGAACAAAGACAAAAAGTAGGCTTCCATACTGTCTTATGGTAGAAAACAAAGTATTGAGTTAGCAGCATTCCTCTCACTACAAGAAATAAAGTCTGTCCTTTCTAACCTTTTATGACTGCTCCTATTTGCTTACTGAAGGAAATCTGTACTCCTTAGCATGCCATGAAGCCTGATACCTTCCACTGTTTCTAGCTTTCTCTTACACTAATCCTTTCCTTTTGCTCTGTGCTCTAGCGAAACTCTGCTACCTGTGTATGGACAATCCTTTCTGCTTCTTGGACTTTGTTCAGGTTTCTCTGTTCTGGGAGTAGCTTGACTCTTCATCTCTGTCTTTTTAAACCACATCCTTTCCTTTAGAGCCACCTGAAATTTTGCTTTCTGCACAAAACCCTTCTTTGTCTTCCTTCTCTATCTTGTTTCCTTAGTTGAAAGTGACACACAGAACTATTATTCTTCTCTAAATTTTTCCCACTGCACTTGAAGCTAGATGTAACAAGTATCATCCTCAGCTTAGAAATAATGGAAACTGAGGTTCATAGAGATGAATCAATTTGCCCCTAAATCATAGATCTAAGTAGTTTCAGAACCCAGACTCAATTCCTTCTATTCCAAATCTAGTATTATTTCCCTTCCATCAAGATATCTCTGGTATAAATGAAGAAGATATGGAAAGGGGTACAGTCTACAGAATGAAGCAGGGCACATTATAGAATTTTTACGTAACACTTCAGAGAGGATGACAAGAAAAAATATTATCTGGATGATTAGTTCAGGTGAGCCCTTACTAAACAAATGGCCCAATGCCCAGAGCAGAAATCAAGATTTCACATCAGCATATCTAATTAAATAGTAAATGGTATTCTGAAAGCTTTTCTGCTCTCATCTCTTGATTAAACAAGTGCTTTCTAAAAAGTCACCATAAGAATTCTGAGGGATAATCTGTTTTTTATTTTTTTGCTCTCTTTTTTTGTAAAGCTTTGACAGTCTGTATCTATATCAGTAATTACACGAGAAGCAAATAATCATACACAGACTCTATCTACTAGAGTGGTTAGAATATTAGTACTCCATGCAGCATGTTAAATGATATGCTAATTTTTAATAAGGGCTGCTGGTGTTCATTTTATTTCCCATCATATCCAGTTCAAGAAGCTTCTTCCTCTATTCAAGATAGATTTTGAGGGGTTTTTTTTTTCATTACTAAATTAAGAGGTATAATTTTTGACACATTTATTCTTAATTTCTTTTATATATTCCTCTTTTAAATCTTTCTGGAATTTCTTCTTGATATTCTATGATCTCTGATGTTTCCTCATGATTCTGCTTCAAATGAGGAACTGAGGGAAACAGGTCTGAAGCCAGATTTGAGCTCTGAAAAATTAGTCTTCCTGACTTCAGCTCCAGCATTCTATCCACTATGCCCTTCTATTCTCTGATTGGACTGAATCCATGTCTGTTTCTTTCTGAAGAGTTGGGGGAGAGGATGTGGGAGAGTTGGAACACTAATTCATTGTTGGTGGAGCTGCGAGCGCATCCAACCATTCTGGAGAGCAATTTGGAACTATGCCCAAAGGGCTACAAAAATGTGCATACCCTTTGACCCAGCAATATCGCTACTAGGACTATATCCCCAAGAGATCATAAAAATGGGAAAGGGTCCCACATGTACAAAAATATTTATAGCAGCACTCTATGTAGTGGCCAAAAACTGGAAGTCAAGGGGATGTCCATCAATTGGGGAATGGCTGAATAAATTATGGTATATGAATGTAATGGAGTACTATTGTGCCATAAGAAATGATGAACAAGAAGACTTCAGAGAGGCCTAGAAGGACTTATATGACCTGATGCTGAGTGAAAGGAGCAGAACCAGGAGAACTTTGTGCACAGCAATGACCACAGTGTGCGAGAGTTTTTTCTGGTAGACTTGGAATTTTGTAATAACGCAAGAACTTCTTATAAAAAAAAAAAATCCCAATGGTGGTTCTCAAGGCAAAATGCCTTCCACACTCAGAGAAAGAAATATGGAAGCCATTCACAAAATGTAGAAGATCATGTTTGTGTATGTGTACGTGTTTGTGTATCATGTTTTGATTTGTTATATGATTTCTTTCATTTATTCTAGTCTGACTACATAGCATGACTATAGTGAAAATATACTGAATAGGAAAGTATGTGTAGAAATCTATACAGAATTGTATGCAGTCGTGGGGAGGGAGGGGGGTAATGGGGGGTAGGTGGGGGGGATAAAATCTCAATTGTATGGCAGTGATTGTTAAACATTAAAAAATAAAAAAAAAATAAAAATTAAAAAAAAAATTAAAAAAAAAAAAAGAGTTGGGGGAAGATAGGTTAGATATTCCGAAAAGTCTCTGAAGCCTTAGGCATCCCTAAATTATGGGCTGCCTCTGGCAGAAAACAACATGTTTCACATACCCATCCAACCATACGCATACATTCTCACACATCCCATGTGTTTGGGCAGAACCATTATCTGATACTTGTTGCAGATGTAAACAGTGGGTCAAGCGTGTCCCTGGGGTGGAGGGGAATCTTAATATAGGCCTAGGCATAAAATGTCAGGTTTATTTGTTACAATTTGTACATACCTGTTCCAGCTATGGAGGTTGGTGAAGGAGCTATGCTAAATGAATATTTAATAATTATCCTTATTTTATGTTAATTCACATAATTTTTATCTTGTGATTCTCTCTGTCTCTCTGTGTACCTCTCTGTGTCTCTGTCTCTCTCTCTCTTTCTCCCCTTTCACCTCCTCCTTGTCTTCCTTTTCCTCTACTTCCTCCTCCCCCTCTATAAAATTGAGTGAAATACTTGTCTTATATTTCACAAGTTTGTTGCATGGAGAATATTTTTTTAAATTAATTAATTTGTTTTCAATTTTCAACAGTCACTTCCATAAGTCTTAAATTTTCTTCCCCTCCCTTTCCCCTTCCTCCCTGAGATGACATGCAATCTTATATGGGTTCTACATATACATTCTTATTAAACACATTTTCACATTAGTCATGTTGCTTAGAAGAATTAAAATGAATGGGAGAAACCTTGAAAAAAAAAACAAAACAAAACATAACACAGAAGAGATAGTCTGCTTCATTCTGCATTCCAATTCCATAGTTCTTTCTCTGAATAGGGATAGCATTTTGCCTCAAGAGTCCTTTAGGGATGTATTAGGTCCTTGCATTGCTTTGGTTGTAGCACACCGTGGCTGCTACTGTGCATAATCCCTTGATTCTGCTCATTTCACTCAGCATCAGTTCATACAAATCTTTCCAGTCTTTTCTGAAGTTCTGTTCATCATTCCTTATAGCACAATAGTATTCCATTGCATTCACATACTACAACTTGTTCAGCCATTCCCCAGTTGATGGGCATTCTCTCAGTTTCCAACATTTGACCAACAGAAAGAGAGCTGCTATGAATAATTTTGTACATGTGGGACCCTTTCTCATTTTTATGGTCTCTTTGAGATAGAGTACTGGAAGTGATATTGCTGGGTCAAAGGGTATGCACATTTTTGTAGCCTCTTGGGCATAGTTCCAAATTGCTCTCCAGAATAGTAGGATCAGCTCCACCAACAATGAATTAGTGTTCCAACTCTCCCACATCTTTTCCAACATTTATCATCTTCCTGTTTTGTCATGTTAGCCAATCTGATAGATGTGATGTGGTACCTCAGAGCTGTTTTGATTTGCATCTCTCTAATCAATAGTGATTTAGAGCATTTTGTATATGACTATAGATATCTTTAATTTCTTCCTCTGAAAACTGCCTGTTGAAATCCTTTGACCATTTATCAGTTGGGGAATGACTTGTATTCTTGTAAATTTGACTCAGTTCTCCATATATTTTGGAAATAAGGCCTTTATCACAGGTACAAGTTGTAAAATTTTTTAAATCAGTTTTTTGCTTTCCTCTTAATTTGGGTTGCATTGGGCTTGTTTGTACAAAAACTTTTTTAATTCAGCGTATTCAAAATTATCCATTTTGTACTTCATAATGTTCTCTATGTCTTGTTTGGTCATAAATTTCTCCATTCTCCATAAATCTAGCAAATACACTATATCTTGCTCTCCTAATTTGTTTATTGTATCAGCCTTTATACCTAGATCATGTACCCATTTGTACTTTGATCATGCACCCATTTGGATTTTACATGGAAAGTATTTTATCCACCATAAAGGGATAGGGACTAGAACTGGAATTGTATTTGTATATGTAACTCCTAGAAAAGAAAATTCCCCCTACCAATGTCAGTCTGCAACTTTATATCTTAAAGAGTTGCTTTGATCCATGAGAAGGTAACAAACTTGCGCACTGTCACATAGCCATTATGTATCATCAGAGGTAGAACTTAAACAGAGGTTGTCTTGACTTCAAGACTAACTCTCCGTTGTTGTTCAGTCCTTTTCAGTTATGTCTGACTCTGTGACCTCATTTGGGGTTTTCTTGGCAAAGATAGTGGAGTGGTTTGCCATTTACTTCTCTATCCCATTTTAGAGAAGAAGAAATCGAGACAAACAGGATTAAGTGACTTTGCCCTGGGTCAGACAAGTAAAATGTCTAAGGTGGAATTTGGACTCATTAAGATGACCCTTCCTGACTACAAGCCTAGCACTCTATCCACTGCACCACCTATCTGCCCTGTTCACTATGAAAAAATGCCAACTTCACAAATACTAACCTATAACAAAATTTTCAGGGAGGGAAAGTTAGTCTTCATACCTCTACCCTATATCCTCTCCTTTGCTACCTCTCCTTCAGGTATCTAATACCCTACATTTTCTGCCACCATTCTAGTCAAATACATACTCATTAAACAACCCAATTGCTGACCTTTAGATCTTACTGTAAATTTGCCTTGGATTACTTCACAGTGCTCCAGAAATTGCTCTTCATGGGCAGATATCTATTTGAATGACGCATGAAGCATTGGTGCTATTCCTATGCCAGGGACATTTCCTCACTAAATCAGCTATCAAAGATCAGCAAAGTCCCACTTACTTCATGAAATCTTTCCTAACTACTCCAGCTCACATTGCTTTCTTACTCCTTTCTGAATTAGCATCATAAACTCATGGAGAGATGGAATGATTAGTGATCATCCCACTAAACTCCTTCATTTTACAGGTAAGGAAACAGAGAATTTGAAAAATGAAGTAGGGTCACACAGGTGATTGATGATGGAAGGACTAGAATCCAAGTATTCTAAATTTCAATCCATTATGCTCTTGTTATTCCATCAAAACCAACGTATTTTAAAACAACTTTATTGATAAATGCCCATGTAATGCACATGTGTATATATATATATGTTCATACATGTATATGTATATACATACGTGTATATATTTATGTGTGAGTGTAGTTAAAGGGAGGTTATCCATTGAGTCTTGAAGCTAATCAAAGAAGTCAGAAGGCAGAGGTGAAGTGGGAGAGGAAGAGACTCCAGCTGTGGTGGACAGCCAATAAATAAGCTCAGAGTCAAGAGACGGAGTGTTGTTTGAGAGTGATGGAAGGCAGGAAGATGGAAGCTGTCTGGAACCACACAGATCCTCATCCTCATCTGATTTGCTCTAATTATGTACTTTCCCACATTGTCCTTCAATCATTAATATATTAACAATAAATAAATTAGTGGTAGAACATGGCTTAGCAAATAGAAAGTTTCAACAAAGTCAGTAAAAATTTAGTTTGAGTTCTGCCTGAGACACTTACCAACTCTGTGACCTTTCAAGAGTTAATTAATGTTTTAGTGCCCTAGGCTTCTCTGGAAGAGTATAATCAGCAGAAAAAGTACTAACCTGTTTGGGTAGAAGGACTATCCTTACCTGGGAACTCCCTATATCAATGAAATTACACATCAGTTCTCTTAGCCCTAATAATAACTTGCATTTAGTAATAACATTATTAATACTGACATGATTTATTTTTTGGAGTAAAAAAAATCCAGTTATTTTATCAATGAATGTCCCATCTTGTCTTGTGCAATGGCCTATTTTGATTAACTCTGTTTCTAGCACCATCCTTCCCAAATCACCTTATACGCAATTATTTTCTATATATTTATATTTATTAAATTTGTAGTTATACTGTATATACCTATTCATGTCCTGTTATTTACATTAGATCTTAAGCTCTCTGAATAGGAGATGTGTGTAATTCTTTGTACATGTATCTCCAGTAACTAACATGGTGACTGACGTATGATAGGGTCTTAATAAATATTTGTTGAATGATTGGATGATCAGTGTGGGGAATTCCCAATGTGAATATCCTGTCCATTGGTAAAGATCAGCAACTGCTCTATAATATAAAGTCTTAGAGTGTTCCTGGCTAATTAGGAGGTTAAGTGACTTGCCATTGGTCATATAGTTATTATTTATCAAAGGAAGGGCTTAAATCCACATTTTCTGGATTCCAAAGGTGCTCCATTACAGCATGTTATTTCTCTAACCAGTGTCTTCAGCTTATCTATGCCGCCAAATTTATAAGCTCCTAAAGGGCAATGGAATTATTTAATACCTTTTTTAATCCCCCAAAGCACCTGTTACTAGTACTAATGATAACCTAGCAAATATTAATTGAAACAGTGTGGCATACTTTTGATATTTAATTTAGAGGCAGAAGGCCTGCATCAAATCTCCTTTGCCTCTTGCAATCCCTGTGTACTCGGGTCAATACTTAACTTCTCTGTATCACATTTTCTTTGGCTGTAAAATGAGTGGTTAGACTAGATGTCCACGAAGTTCCACCTCCCACATGTATTCTTAAACTGGTAAGCCTATGACTGACTGATTCATAAAGATGTAGATTCTATGATACTTGTGTCTTTTGAAAAATTTAATAGAGCTTTAATGGGGACAAGTTGAGTTTTCACAGGGAGCCCTAGGGATTTCAAGAACATGGTCCAGGACTTTTTTTTTCCCCAGCAGCTGAAAATGACTTCAAGGGTGAGTATATTTAATCACACATCATCACTTGGAGGGAGGTAGTGAGAAGAGTGATCCTCAGTCCATGTGTTGTACGAGATGGACCACCTCCAGATGAAGTGGCTGGGTTCAAAGCATCGAACACAGCAGGGAGACCTGGGAATAAATCCCAAAGAAGTTCAAACTTGAACTGCAGGGTTTTAATTCTCTCTTTCCATCTGCTTTCAGGGACCAGGATTTGTGAATAGCTATAGCTAGAGAGTTAGAGAAAAAGCTAATTTTACCACATGTCTAAAAGTAGTATTTCTCTTTTAAAAGCACACGAACACACATATATGCACACTGTACTTCTGTGACAAAATCCTGGGCAAGAACTGAAAGCCTCTAAGCCTGTTTCAATGTATAATGTTACATTCTGTCTTTCTTCTTGGAATTCAATTTTAGCCATTTCAAAATTGATTAAGTGAATTCTACACTAATACATAGAGATGCTAGAAGTAAAAGGCCAAAATGAACTATTCTCTGCCCTTAAGGAGCATGTATTTCATTGGAAGGCATATAAGGATGGAAGGAAACAAACATTTTTGGGGTATCAGCTAGGTTTTGGACACTGTGCTAAGGCCTTTACAAGTATTATCTCATTTGCTCCTCATAATAGCCAAGGGAAGTAGGGGCTATTATTGTTCCCATTTCATAGTTATATAAACTGAGACAGACAGAGGTAAAATGACCTGACCAAGACCACATGGCTGGGAAGCATCAAAGGCCAGATCCTAATTCATATTTTCTAATTCCAGACTCAGTATTTTATCTTTGCAGCAGCTAGCTGACTTGCAGCTTACTTATTTCCTCACACATGTGAATACTGTCAAAATACATCCAAGAAACTGCATGAAGTTAGCGATTTTGTGGAGCTGAGGCAAGATGGGAGTTCATTCTAGACAGAGGATCATGTGTGTACACCAAGGTTGGAGATGAAATGTGGTAGGCTGGGAACAAAGAGAAGAACAATTTGAGTGAAAGTGTAGAAGAGTAAGATGAAATAAAACAGCAGATATAGGAGGAAGACAGTTTGTGGCTTTACTGTACATTATTTACAATGGAATAATCATGTCTTAAAATATTTGATTGTGATATGCATCACAGTCAATTAATTATAGTTTTCCCTAAAATCATCTGCTTTGTTATATTACCTAAAGTGCCCAGGCTACCCTGGAGGTAATTGAATCCCTGCCTAAAAATGGTAGGTAGTATTGGGAACCACAGAGGTATACAAAACAACTTCAGGCTTTGGATAGGATCAGAAAAAATCATTCAGTTTTTTCCATAGCAGCAAAGCAGCAACTCAGCATTGCAAAGTCACATGATAGAAATCGTTGGTGAGATTCTCTGTCACTGAGCATCTGGAAGCATAGATGCAACAGCTTGCAATCTTGTGAGGAAAGGAATTTGCATTAGCTGGGAAACCTCATTTAATCCAAGTGTGAGGCCAAGGCTAGCTTTTCTACCCTCTGAAGCCTGATGAGTTGGATTTTCCTGATCACACAAGTCACAGTCATGAATCTAGAGGAATTATTTCTTCAAATCCCACACAATGTCATCAACTCAGTTATTTAAATATTTCCACATAAAATCGAAATGGCTGATTTCTCACACACAAGTGGCTAGGCTATTTAAAATCACATTCATCGCTTTGGGATCAAGAGACATACACAATGGACAAATTTTAGGAAGCTTCTATTAGTGGAGTACATTTTTGGCACATCCTTATCCTCTGTCCCAGAATTTCCCAGAACTGGGAGATAGATTGAAGCAAGTATTTACAGATTAGTGCTCTGTTATAATTTCTCTTAAAAAATCCTACTTTGCAATACAGATTCAAGCATGCCTTGATAGAAATGACTTTGTTTTCACATTATTACCCAAGTCATATATTCACATTTCCCATAAGGAAATTTCTAGCTCATGGGAAAGCTGTTTCAAGTTTCCAGTTTTGTTTTTCAAACCTGAGTCTACTTCCAAAAGAACAAATGACTCTTCTCTCTCTATTTTTACAATTGTCTTCTGCTGCTTTGACATTTCTTCTATGTTTTTATGAGATTTAAATAGAATTTTATTTTTCCAATTTCATGTAAAGATAATTTTCAACATTCATTTTTATAAAATTTTGAGTTCCAAATTTTTCTTCCTTCTTCCCCAGCCACTCCCCAAAACAGCAAGAAATCTGCTTGTATAAACATGTGCAATCATGTAAGACATCTTTCCACATTACTCATATTTAATTTTAGATTTTTTCATTTGTATTATTCAACATTATGCTTTGGAGGAGAGTATGCAAGCCATGCTGTAACCCAGGTTCATTTTGACAATGAGTCAAAAATAGCTAGAAATAAACCTTTTCTATTGTAACTTTCCTGGTCTTCAGAATCTTGAGAAGGTGCCGAAATTTTCAGTTTCAAACTGTTTGTAAATATCTCCATTGTGTGGAGCTTTGGGAACTAGACATAGCAGAGCTTCATCATTTTCCTGCAGTACTACCTCTCACTACTGCCTGAAGAATAAGTGGTACAGCTGAAAGTACACACACACAGATTAGGAGTAAATGCAGATCTCCGCAATTCACTGCCATCTATTATTGAGCAAATCCCTTAAAATCTTGTAGATTGTTTCTTCATTTATAAAATAGACTTGATCCTACCTTATAGAGCTATTGTATGATTCAAATGAAATAATGTATTTAAAATATGCTATAACTGTAAAAGCACTATTTGAATTTATTATTACTAAATTAACAGTTGTTACTAGAATGTCAAACCAAGTAGGTGAAGAACTGACCTTGACAGAAATTTTAATAAGGAAATTAGAATATAGTATTTTCCTTTGAATTTAATGACTTGTTGACTAATCATCCCTAGATCCACTATTGTGAGTTCTCTAAAATGATAAGTTGTACTGAGTCATCTACTTAACTCCCTTGTAATACAAGAGCCAACATTGTTAAGATAGATAATTATATACCTTCTACCCCATTAGACTTGAGTCTACCAATCAGTGGACTTGCTAAATAAAATGGAAGAAAGTGATGATACAGTATAGCCCTAAATTAGTCCCTGTCATAGAAATCCCAACACATAAGATCTTAAAGCTCATTTGTGCCCATCCATGACAAATTAACTTGTGTCTCCACTATGGCCACACTCATCAAACAAAGTGTATGTTTCTTTGTTCAAGGGTGAAATTGTGGCAGACTTCTCCAATATTCTCTTTACCAATAGTCTCTTTATGAAAATCTTGATACATGACAAGGAGGTGCTAGAGTACCTTTACAAAATCACAAATTTAAGATTGCAAGAGACCTTGGAATTCATTTAATTTGACCATCTTCATTTTACAGATGAGGAACTTGAAGCCCAGGGAGGTTAGTTGGGTTGTCAAAAGTCACACAGATAAGTGAACCCAAGTTCTATGATGAAAAATCCATTGTGTTTTTCATTCCCATTTAGATGATACTATGTCTGGTCCACTCCATCATCTGGACACAAAGATTCCCCCTCCCAAATACTGACTGTTTTAGATAAAGGGAGAAAATACAACTCATCTATTTCTTTTTATATAACAAACCCATTAAGTATTAAATCAATTTAAAACTTTGGTCATTTTAAAATTGTGTCAGCTCTTTAGATCTTGAAAAAAAGATATTTGGTATCATCTGCACATCACTACTAAAATATTTATAAATTGACTTTTGACTTGGAAGGTTTGGATTCCCAGGATCAGTTTTGTCCTCTTTATACTGTTCCTGTTGCCTGTTTTCCAAGGAATATTTTGTCTCTTTCGGTAATGGAAAATTTAAGCTTAATATTTATTTTATCTTTCTATCTATTCACTTTATTTATTTATTTTTAGAAAATACCATCTATCCCCTGACTGACCAGTCTTATTACTCTACTGAATGGTCTGAATGTTCCTTAATATTGACATGGATCTATCTATGTCTTAGATATCATGAAGCCACAGGGGTAAGAGGATGGAACTGAATACTTGGTAGACTTGTCTTTAACCCTTAATTAAGAGTCATTATCTTAGATTTGCAGAACAGATAGGGATAAGCTCTCTGGAATTTCTCAATTTATTCTTCTCTTGAGACATAAGGAGGGTGACATTTGACTCTTCTAGATAGATTGATTAGAATAGATATATGCTGCAAAGAACAATAACATTTTGTGAGAACTCAAGTCAGCTTTCCTTCCTTTAACAGGTCTTTTTAAATTTTATGGGAGAGGGATGCCTTACAAAATGGTTCATATTTGGAACGGAGTAAATACAAGACATTACTCTACATGCAGTTTGGACTTTGTCATGCCATTTGGTTTGTGAGCCAACCTGAGGTTTTAAAAGCCTCATGGATCAAATATTTCAAGATATAGTTGGGTGGTGACCTCGATCAAGGAAATGTCTCAATATTCCAAATTTACTTGTCACATATTAACAATGACCAATGTCAGCACCAGCAATTTAGCAAAAATGGGAGAGATGAAAATCAACCAAAAAAATACCTAGGGAATGTAATAGACTATGAGAGAAATGTTGTAGTTGTCACTACAGTGGAGGAGCACTAACTGTATGAAAAAAATAGCAATACTTCTTATTTTGTGGGTTTCATTGAAAAATTTTCTAGTATGTCACCTTTCCCTAATACCTTAAAGATTCTCGAGCTGATATCAGAGATGAAAGATACATTTAAAAAGTATAGATTTTATTTTCCCCCAAATATATGTTCTAATATTTCTAAACATTTTTTTTTCAAATTTAGCATTCCAAATTCTTTCCCTCTCTTCTTTTTTCATCTCCCTCCCCTGAGAAATTAAGCAATCAGATATGTTATACATGTGTTATCATATAAAACATTTCCATATTAGTCATTTTGTACAAGAAACCTGAATAAAAGAAAAAGAGCAAAAGAAAGTGAAAATAACATGCTTCAATACATTTAATGTCCTGAAATCCTGATTTACCTTGTCATCTTTCTTCTTTTATCTAGGCCAGCAGAACCAGTTTATTGTGCAGACTAAAGTTGGCTAGGTGGAGGGAGGGTTGGGAAGGCATCATTTTATAAGCTATGCTGTCTTCTTCTATGTGTTTACCATAAATGTTCTTCAAGAATTTGATTGAGGATGCTAAATAAGCAATATTGGTGTAAGAGTGAATAAAAGTCCAGGTGGCATGAGGCCATGACCAGTTTCTAGAAAACACAGTACCTTGCATTGTTCATATACACTGCTCGCCCTGAAAAAACAAACCAAAAATAAATCCAAATTCTAGAGTACCTTCAGTCTACCCAATCAATGTTGCTTTTTTTAATATGGTGTTTGTTTTTTATTTTTAATTTATTTTTTTATTATTTTTTGTTTTCAGTGTTCTACAATCACTTCCATATATATTAGATTTTTCTGCTTCTTCCCCCTCTTTCCCCTACCTCCACACTCCCTTCGTGAGATGGCATACAGTATTAAATACATTT